>NW_024096469.1:0-4802500 GCF_016545835.1 Crotalus tigris
TCTGGTGCTAAAGTTTCAGATCGTTTAGAGCCATGGGGAATGGGATGAATAAGGTAAACTCTGCTTATCTTTGTTTTTTATTTTCGGGGTTGTGCTCGCGTGCGAGGGTTTAGGGGACCCCCCCCCTCCAGGACAGAAGCCTTCCGAGTGCCCCCCCCCCTTTCGGGTCCTTGCTTTGATCAGTACAAAAGGCTATGTTGAGTAACCCTTTGAAGAACATTCTAGATGCTGCAAGGGCTAAACAAATTACAGTAGCGTTTCGTTTGGAAAGCTGGGGTGTTTGCGGAAATCGGACGCGTGTCCGCCTCTCTGCGTGAATGCCATCTACACGTGCAACCAGATCCAATGCCTATAATGTATTCGGAAGTGGCTGGCGCTGAGTTCAGTGGATTTTGATTGCCGTTTACTCCTGCCGCTTCCTAACGGGGTTGCTCAAACAGTATAACTCCCGTTGGTTTCTAAATGGGGCTTACTCGAAGGTCGGTGGATTTAAAAGTTGGAAACCACGCGTTTTGCACCGCCTCTGTTAGAATACCTTGGTTTAGCAGAGAGTGAGAGAAAAATAGTTGTCCTAAAAATAGAAGACAAAAAACGCCCGCCTCGCTCATTAAAACTGCGCCGAGGCCCCCAACGCGCAGCTTAATCGGCAGCTTCGAGGTCTGCATTTTCAAAGTTTAAAGCTCAGCTCCCTTCCTCGGTGACTATTGGCGTCTTTCTCATTTGCATATAAAGCCGGAAATGCTTGTGATCATCAAAGATCTTGCAGCTGGGTTATTCAGCAGCTGGGCGAGGCTGCCTGGGCGCTTTAAATCGCTCGCATACCTCGGGAGCTTTTGCGAGTATTTTGTCTGCCGTTTGCTCTTTGCCAACGATGCTGTGATACGAAAAGGGAGGCCTATTGCCTCGATCTCCACACTCCTCCTATTCCCCCCCCCCTCCAAAATCCATTATTTCCATTTCCATTATTCTGTCTGCTGCTTGGATTGGTGGGAGATGTTTATACGTTTTCATTTTCAGTTATAGTGGAATAACTTGAAGGTAATTTGTGACGGTACTTTTGCACCTCCAGGTAGTCCCTGATTTACAAGGGTTCATTTAATGACTGTTCGAAGTTACAACCGCAATGAAAAAAGAGACTTACGACCTTTTTTCACCCTTAACAATTGTTGCAGCACCCCTCTGGTCACCTGATCAAAATTCAAAGGTTTGACAACTGACTCATATTTATGATGGTTGTAATGTCCCCTGGGGTCATGTGATGACATTTTGTGACCACCTGACAACCTAAGTCAATGGGGAAGCCAGATTCACTTAGCATCCTGTTCCTAACTTACCAGTTGGAATTATTTACTTAACAATTGTAACGAGAAAGGTTGTAAATTCACTTAAGAGCGAATTTTGGAAAGTTTAAAATGGCAGAGGTACCTGAAGGAAGTTGAAGTTATGTTTGAGTTGTAAATCAAAAATAGCATGCTGAAATTGAATCTGGGGATGAATAAAGTCAAAATTAACAGGTATGATACATTCAGAATTTCTAATTCGGGTTTCCACAAGCTATGAAATTTATTGCCAAGAGATCATTTCTATCATTTTAGTCAAAGTGGTTGTGATGCTGAGGTTAATAAGAATTTTTGTGCTATATATTTGGAGATCCCCTAGTTAAGGGGTGTCAAACTACCGGCCCGCAGGCCAGATGTGTCATCCGGAAGCCGTGCCCACCCCATTGCCGGCAATGGCAAAACCGTCCCGATATGTTGCCATGTCTGCCCTAGTTAGAGAAGATTGCTATAAGTCACTCCCCCCCCCCAAAAAAATTTGGTAGCATATACCAGTTGAAGTTTACAAATTGTTTTAAAGAGGGCCTTGTCATGGATTGTGTTATTGCATTCAGTTCTTTAGATAATCACATAATTAGCCTAAGCCACATCAAGACTTTTTAAGGAAGGTGGTGGGATGCAGATGCTATTTCTATTTGCTGATGACTCATAGAATCAGCTCATAGAATCATAGGGCTGAAAGGGATCTTGGAGGTCCCTTTTAGTCCAGCCCTCCTGCCAAGCTGGAGTCCTTATACCATTCCAGACAAATGGTTGTCCAATCTTGAGATGGAGCACCCACAACTCTGGGAGGCAAGCTGTACTGTACTATTGGCAAATTCTTTGACTGTCAGGAAAGTCCTCCTTATTTCCAGGTTGAATCTCCCTCTGACAAGCTTCCACCCACTGCTTCTTGTCTTCTCCTCAGATTCTATGGAGAATAAATCAGTGTCCTGTGACAGCCTGTCAAGTATTGGAAGACTGCTGTCATGTCTTCTCTGAGCCTTCTCTTCATTAGGTTAAACATACCTAGTGCCCTTAGCCGTTCATTGTATGATTTAGCTTCCAAATCCCTTATCTTTGTTGCTCTTCTCTGCATTCTTTCTAGGGCCTCAGCATCTTTTCTGAATCATGGTGACCAGAACTGGATGCACTATTCCAAGGGTAGTCTCACCAGTGCAGTATAAAGCAGTATTATCAGGTCCCGTAATCTTGATGCTATCCCTTTGTTGAGGCAGCTTAGAATTGCATTAGCTCTTTTGACAGCTGCCGTACGCTGCTGAGTCATATTTACCTCCTATTCTATAACTATGCATTTGGTTTTTCCTGCCTAAGTGCAGGACCTTACATTTCTCACCACTGAATTGCATCTGTTTGGATAGGGCCCAATGCTCGAATGTGTCAAGATTCAGAAGAATCTTGAGTCTCCTCCAATGTGTTGGCTTGTCGTCGTCCCCCCGCCCCAAAAACAAAACAAAAAAAGCATTGCTAGGAGAACCATTAACTTGCAGAGTTGATCTTTTGGGCCAATGCATCAGGTTTTTTTTCTGAGAGGAGATGCAATGCTTAGCTCCCAAGAAAAGAGTCTGGCCACAAACAGCGTTTCTGACTTGTCTGTTTTAAGGCTTTTTAAAGCGTTGGTTGCATTTGTAGGTTTCCACAACTAAAAAATGTGTTGCATGTTTCCTATAACCTTAAATGTTCATATAAATCCGGATTGTTTACTTATAACTTATTATTCATTGTGTATAAGCACCATCACTTTTTCTGTTGTTTTTTTAAATTTCGTTCACTTAAGTTTTTGGTTTTTTTTAATTGTCCTTTTTATTAGTTTATAATATAAAATACAAAAATACAAAAACAATAGGAAAAATAGGGGAGGGAAAAGAGAAGGGAAGAGTGCAGAAAAGAAGGGAAAAAGAAAGAAAAGGCGTTGACTTCTATTCCCTTTGGTGCAGTAGAATAAGATACTAACATCAAACCTCAACTTTTTACTTTTACCTAAATAGTATAAACTAGCCATTTACTTATTAGATAGATTTGTTGATATAGAAATGGCACTATCACTTTTTAAAATTATATATCATGTAATCATAGATTAGCTAATTTGTAAACATAATTATCCTATCTGGATCTTCAAGATCAGAAAACAGCTGTTTTGGATTTTCCGTGCTTCTCTAGTATCAGTTTTATTGATTGATTGCTTTGCTTTCCATTCAGTTGTGTCCAGTTTTTGGAGATTGCCTGCAACATTTCCTGCAGTTTCCTTGGCAAGGTTTTTCATAAGTGGTTTGCCATTGCTTCCTTCCTAAGACTAAGAGAAAAGGCCTGGCCTAAAGCAGGATTAAAACTCACAGCCTCCCATTTTCTAGCCTGATGTCTTAACTCCACTATACCAAGTGACCCTCACAGGATATCATATTTAATAATGGCCTTTGTCTTTAAAAATGGGTTTATCTCTTATATTTGAGCTTTAGATTTTATTCATTTTATGAAATTCCCAATATTTGTACAACAGAATTTATAATAGCTAGTGGTGCAGGCTTATGAAGGTGAAATCCTGCACATACTATTCATTTCATGTTTATCAACATAGATATTGACAAAGTACAGAAATAATGTAACTGATTTGACTGTAAGGTTGGGTAGAAGGTGAATGCCTGCTCTAGAACTAAATGCACAAATTTTAGAAATGAGGTTTGAGATACATATCTGCAAATAAGTAGAATGGAGAGATTTTCAAGAAACCATTCATTGTTCTAAATTTCAACATGTCCATGCAATTGTAACTTTATTAGCCTATAAGGTTTGGAGAGGAAACAGGGAGTAGCTTGAATGTCTATTGTTGTTTAAGCTGTGTTTAAGCTCAGTTGTGATGACTTCATTGCAAGGTGTGAGGGGGGGGCACAATAAGGGAAGTGGGTGTGACCATAACAAACCCCATCCACTTTACACTTTGATACTTCCCTTTGTAATACATGGGCCGTCTTGGCACAAGAACAAAGGATAGGTTGTAGCAGTTGCCCTATTGTATTCAGGGTCAACTTGGAATGAGTAAAGGAAGTTCCTTGCTGAGTGAGGGGGCTTGGCCATATTTTTATTCAATGACAGTAGCTAGAGCAAAACTCTGTTTGGCACTAAAACAGCATGCAAACATCTAATGAAAATCAAGTGCTAAAACTGCAAATTTATATGCCTCTGGATCTGATCTGACCTTCATAAATTGCCTTAGTTGGTCAACTGAGTCTATCCTTTGGTTAAAGCTATATATGGTTTGGACAAGAAAAATCTGCTGGAGGGATTACTTCAATTTTCAAAACTCCCTTTGTTCTTAAGCCGGGGAGGCTTACTTCCTTCCCCTTACTGACCAGGACCAACCCCCAGAGCTTGCAAACAGCTGCTGTTGCCACAGTTGGTGCTTGGATCATCTGGCTATTGTTTGTTCCTGTCTGACCAATTGGTAATGCCACCCAAGGTAGCATGTCCGCTCTTGGAACCTACATAGAGTGGAATGAGAGACATTCACTCCACATTCTTCCCTCTTCTCTCTTCTCTCTCTCTCTCTCTCTCTCTCTCTCTCTCTCTCTCTCTTTTTGTCTCCAGGTTGTTTTTCTTTTTGCCTTATTTTAGATTAGACGCTCTTTAGCATCATAGGCTCGGCTGGATTGCTTCCTGCTTATTCTAGAGGATGGTGTAGCTCAGTGGTTCTTAACTTGGGCGATATTGCCCCCCAGGGGGCGATTTCATTTTTCAGGGGGGCGATGGAACGAAAAGGAGCGACACGGGGGCAAAGGAACAAAAAGGGGACGATATGGGGGCGATGGAGCAAGAAGTTTTGGGGACACTTTTGAGACTTTTTCGTACAGTGAATCGCTGTATATCTGTCGTACAAAAACATCAGATCACTCGCTATTAGTGGATTGAATTATGTTTTCAAATGTTCCTCCAGCTAGCTTCAGTACAGAACACCGTACATATGTGAAGATGCATCGCTTATCTTCATGCGCGTTGCGCAGCAGCCTCTACCCATACAGTGGCGCGCCATTGGCCAGAATATGGGAGATATGGGGAAAAGACTGGAAATAAATTATTTGCATCAATATGTCCTGATGACAGTTTTAAAGAAAACAAAAAAAGTGTTTGCATAAATTGAAGAATTATTTCCTATGTTGTGATTGAGGTTATGTTGGGGGAGGGGGGCGATGACAACTTCCTCATTGGCTCAAGGGGGCGATTCGTTCAAAAAGGTTAAGAACCACTGGTGTAGCTCATCTTGCCCACTAAGATGCTATAAAGTAAGAGGCAACCTGGTGTCTTCCCTTTGGCTTACATGGGCCAGTCTTGGCACAAAAACAGTGGCCAGGTTTTGCACTGCAGCTTCTTCCATAAACCAAGAGCAATGGGGCTTCAGAGCAAGCATTGACTTGGGGCCATTTTATGCTACCATATGCCAAAATGTGATATATTACTTGAGTTACTGTCATTTCCCGGTTGACATATATATATATATATATAAATATTTATTAGTTATTTTATTCATGTGTCATTTCTCTCTTCAAACTAACTCAACGTTCTCTGTTTTTTTCCTCTTGCCATTCTGAGCTGGGCATCGTCTTATCAGAGTGAAGGCTGATTCATGGCTTCCAGACAAAATCAGCCTCTTCTATTTTCTAAATTTTCCTAGTGGCAGTGTTTACTTATGAACAGGCTTTAAATTATATTATGAGAGCACATTATAAGACATTTCCCGCTTTGATTGTAATGTAAAAGCAGGAAATACGTACATACATACCACCCAAATTATTATACTTAAAAGACGTAAGCGTTCTTCCATACATCATCATTTTCATTTCCTGAACCCTCACCAAAAACATTTTGAAACTCAATTGCAATATTGAGAATAAGTGAAAATTACTGTGCCACCTTAAACTGTTGTGGGTCCCGCAGCAGCAGAAACCCTCACCCACATTCCTTTTGAGGAAGAAAAGAAAGAAAACAACTGAATAGTTTATGACTTTTTCATTGTTTTCATGATGGAGAACATACAAAACTCTTGTTCATGTTGTTGCTATTCATCTTGTGTGAAAGGAAGCTGCAGAGGTCTCAAGTTAGCATTACTCTTGCAAGACCTTAAACCCAGGAATTGGAAAAGGGGGTTAGTGTAGCAAAAAAAAATCCTCTTCAGTGGAAGGAACATCTCAAGTAATAGCAGAATCCTTTTTAATCTTAGTTCCCCTGGCCATATTTCCCAGTGAAGTAAATCATTCAAACCTCTGAATAAAATCAAGTTTGAAATGTGAACTCTCTACACTGCATAATTGCACAGGGTGCTTTCTAATACCCCATCTTACATTTGCTTAAAAAATTATCTGGGCAGGTAGGCACACATCCAAGCAAGCATTCATGGTTTTTATTTTCCAAGAATTTCTGTGTCACGTATTCTTTGCAATTAAATTGATACGAGAAATTAGTGCTTTGTTTTTCAATATTCTACAACTATCTTTAAAAAAAAAAAAGTCAGTTGGGGCAAGGACCCTGGCAGGGTTAAATAATGGTGGACTTGTAGTGTATTAATTTTTTTTAGTTTGATTTGATAATGTGCCACCTAGTCAGTGCTAACTCTTAGCAACCACCTAGATAGATCTTCAGTTTGATCAGTCTCTGACTTGGCTAATCCTGTTTTTCTTTGGTAATACAGAGATACACAAGAGCTCAGAAGTCCTACTGCAAAATCTAGAATAATGTTCTTGCTGCAGAATAATTGTACCTGCTTTGTGATCACATTATTTTTATCCTTTCTATTGGATTGGGACAGCCTCCTCCCCCTGGTCCCCCCCCCCATATTTGGGCTACCCTGTCATTATTGCACTTTCAAAGAGCCTTGGAATTCTCGATCTCCAGGAAGATATATGGGGACACTTGAAGATCTTGCTGTCTATTAAAGGATGTTGTCAGGTTAGAGTTAAGTTAAGTTAAGTGTGGATTGTTCATTTTTTAATGTTATGTTTATTATCTGTGAGCTGCTTGGATTCTTCAGAAGTGGAATTGCAAACAAGATGAAGTAATAAATACCTCTGATGAACTTTGTCAGTATTGTTATGAATGTCAGTATTAAACAGTAACATTGTTTAATGAAGTGGAAACTGTCATTCATCTAGAATTCTGAGATATCATAGTTGGTCATGCTGGCTTGGGTTTCTGGGAGTTGTTGTTCTGCTACAGCTGAAGCACTACTAGGATCGCAACTTTGTAAAGGGATGTATTATTGGCCTTTACTACATTATACTCCTAGGGCAGAGTTTCCCAACCCTTCTAGCTTTGTGGACCAGCGGTGGGGAGAGGGGGATGGTTCAGCAAGTGGTGGGCAAGCACATGTGGCCACAAGTCACCCAAATGGGGTTCATCTGCTTGGCCACTGCTCACACAAGTGAGGATGCACACACATACATTTGCCCACCACTTCCGTAGCCTGGTTCCAAACAGCTCAAGGCCTGGTAGTGGGCCACGGCCCAGCGGTTGGGCATCACTATCATAGGGTAATTACTATGTTTGGTTGTCCATGTCTGTAATTTCCATATCTGCTCATTAGGATTGGATCGATAGGAAAATAGTTATCTACTAGAAATACGATTCTGTCTAATGTTTTTTATTATAGGATAAGGAGAAATTAGGAATCTTTTCATAATATCTAGCTCTAATGCACTTGACTATGGGGATACAGAAGTCGTGCTATGGATGTATTAAAATACATTGATATTGCTCATTTAATCTAAAGTGATATCTGGTTATTCCTGTAACTGTTGGAACTATCACCCACATGTTAATATCTGCGTATGCATATTATTATTATTAATCATCACAGAGTCAGCCAGATGTTCAGTCTGGGTTTGGCGGTTTTGTCTATCTATTCAGTCCTTACCAAGGACTTGGGATAGGAAGATGTGGGTGTTTGATGGTATTACAGATATTATTGCAGGATGAAGGCTGTTCCCAGTAAAGCTGCCTTTTGCAATTGACTGATGGCAAATTTTTCAAGGGCAGGGGTATTCAAGTGGCGCTCCAGTTGTTTTGGGATTGCACCCAAGGCATCTATTACTATTGGTACTACCCTTGCTTGCCTTTGCCATAGTCATTCTATTTCTATTTGTAGGTCTTTGTATTTTGTTATCTTCTCCACTTCTTTTCTTCTATCCTGCTGTCTCCAGGCACTGCCATGTCCACTATCCAGACTTCTTTGCCTTTCTTATCGACAAATGTTAACTCTGGGGTGTTATGTGACAGGTGCCTGTTTGTTTGAGTTCTAAAGTCCCAGAACAATTTAACTTCTTCATTTTATATGACTTTCTCTATTTTATGGTCCCACCAGTTCTTGCTTGTAGGCAAATGATATTTCTTGCAGATGTTCCAATGCACCATTGTTGCTGCTTCGTCATGCTGCTGCTTGTAGTTAGTCTGTGCAGTCTTCTTGCAGCAGCTTACCAGTTAGTGCATTGTTTCTTCAGTCCTCTCCTCCTCCTCCTCCTCCTCCTCCTCCTCCTCCTCCTCCTCCTCCTCCTCCTCCTCCTCCTCCTCATTGTGGGGTGCTAGTCTGCAAGCATCCTATGTCATGAGAATGTGGGAACAACCCCCAAAGTAAGCCATGCTCAACAAAGAATGGCAAGGATGTGGTAAAGGAATTTAGCATTGGTAACGAGTTCCTTAAAAAAAAGTCTATCCTAAATATTTTAGCAGTGTTTTATTTTAACAATATGACGGGACCAGTCTTTCTTAGAGGTGTTTTCGTGGTAGCAGAAATGACAGCTATGATGGCTAAATGTCTCTATGTTATGATTTGTAAATAAACAGGCCATTAGGTGCTTGCTGGCTTCCTCAGAGAGAAATTTATAATAGTAGCCGACAATTCTAGGACCTATTCTGCTAGCAGTTTAGTAGCTGTTAAAGAAAAACAACAACAGTAAAACCAAAGAAAATCTCCTACTGCTTTAAGAGGCATTTGCCACTTGTCCTGATTTATCACAATCTACAAGGCATAGTATTCCAGGCAAATGTCGTACCTCAGATATCCTGTACGGGGTGCATTCCTGAAATGATAAACAAGTTTCCTGCCTCCTTCTTTCCCATTGTCAAAGGAGCCGAACTAGGAAAGATCATGATTGGCAAGCTAAATTTTGACAGTGGATTTTGTGGAAACAAGTAGGCTTTTTGGTATGTTGGGTTAAAAAAGGAGAGATCTCTGCAAAGCTGATGGTCTTTTTTTTTTTTTTTTTTGGTCCTTGGTTTCCCTTTGAGTTCAGGCTTTTCCATGCCTGCCAACATTTCAGAATCAGAAATAGGAGCGTGGTAACCTCTAGGCAAGATGAGCAGCATTCAAGTCTAATAAATAAATTCATTGTACCTTGGGCACACCTTTCAACGTTATTTTGGGTGATCTTCCTAAGCAGCACCCAGCATACTAGACATCCAGATGGTATAAATGTTCCTTGACTTAACAGCCATTCCTTTAGTGCAGTGTTTCTCAACCTTGACAATTTTAAGGCATGTGGACTTCAACTCCCAGAATTCCACAGCCAGCAATGCTGGCTGTGGAATTCTGGGAGTTGAAGTCCACATGCCTTAAAATTGTCAAGGTTGAGAAACACTGCTTTAGTGACTGTTTGAAGTTACAGTGGCACAGAAAAAAGTGACTTATGACTGTTGCAGCATCCCATGATCACATGATCAAAATTTGGACACTTGGTAAGTGGCGTGTATTTATGACAATAGCACTACCCCAGGGTCATGTGATCATGATTTGTAATCTTCCCAATCGGCTTCCAACAAGCTGAGTCAATGGGGGAAAGGGGGGAAGCCACGTTCAATTTCTTACTAATTTAACCATTGCAGTGATTCACTAACAACTGTGGCAAGAAAGGTTACAGAATAGGGCAAAATTCACTTAACAAGTATCTCGCTTCGCATTGGAAATTTTGGGCTCCATTGTGGTCATAAGTCAAGGACTACCTATATTTTGGGGGAAATTGGAAGCACTCTACTATTGACTCACATCATGGATTGCAACCTTCTGGGCCTCATTTAGAATTGTGTGAGTGTGTTATGAACTTCAATGAGGCAATTTCTCTTTTCACAAAATGGCTGCTATGGTGGGTAAGACCAAGAATAAAACTGGTAAGGTAGCTCCCACCCATCTCTGCTTGTCTTGTTCTAAGAATTCTTAAGCTGTACAGAGTCCAGAAATATACAAGCAAACCAATTTAGAAATAACATATGTCAGTTTAGAGGCAGAGCAATTAATCTTCTAACTGTTGAACTCTGAGCTATAAATATTATCTTCTATTGGTAATTTTCTAACCCTCAGATGCTTTGGCCTATAGAACACCTAGAGGGAACCAGATTGTATACCCATGTTTGGAGTATTATTTCTTCTTACTGTTCTTAAATTATGGGACATTGTAATTGAAAGGTGCAAACATGCCACTGTAAAACAGTGTGGGAATGTGACAAGAAATAGCACGTAAACCTTACTGTGCTTGAGTGGTGTTATGTTCCCCTCTGTATGCAAATTGAACTGCGTCATACCATATTACCACAAAAGATTGACATTTGATATTATTTTTTTCCTCTCACAGATACTTCCTGGTTTGTTCCTTGGAAATTTTAAAGGTAAGATGAATTTTATTAGCAGCTATTGCAAAGTACTCTGCATTGCATCCCCAACATTGTCCCCTTAGAGGTTTTGCTTAATGCTCCCAAGGAACAGTGGCTCAGATTGACTTATTTGAAAGAAATATGAGTGCCCTTCTGATCAATTTTTCAAGCAGTTTTAAATAACAAATATAAAATTAAAAACAATCTTAGCTTCAAGGGCTAATATCCTATAGTAGGGGATCTCCAAACTTGGCAACTTTAAAACTTCTAGACTTCATCTCCCAGATTTCGCCAACCAGCATGGCTGGCTGAGGAATTCTGGGAATTGAAGTCCACAAGTCATAAAGTTGTTAAGTTTGGAGATACCTATTCTATAGGCAAAAATCTGATTTTGTTAAAAATTCAAACCTTTATGGTCTGCGTTCAGTACAGCGGATCTTCCTTAGAAGGGAGAATTGGACCAGAGAAATGCCATTTGCTCCACCTTATCTAAAGCGCTTGCTGATCTTACTTTCTTTTCAAAATAGATCCATTATTATTGCAGCTACTCTCTTCTCCTTAACTTTTATTTTCCTAGGGGATGTTTGGCACTTCCAGGCTGTTCCCTCCCCTGCCAAATATTTCACACTGAGTTCCAGAACTTGAAAAATCTAAATAGGTAGAAACCCATGTCCCTGTTAGCTCATTTGAACATTGTACCATCACAAAAGTCATGTAAGAAAGAAAATAATTTCACTTTATAGTTTCCATTAAACTTTAGTTTCATAGTTAAAAGGAGAACATCATATCAGTTTCATTTCTTCTGTGAATATTAGAAACAGTGGCCAGAAAATGAATCCTGCCCAGCCTTGATTTCACATGCTGTTTTTTCATTTTCTCCAGCCATCACTGAGGAATGCAGCCTTTTTAATATATAATAAAGTGACCAACTTTTTTACAATGAAAAGGAGGACACAAATAAATTGAAGAAAAAATATCATAAATAAAAGAAACATTTTATTCATTGCAACAATAATACAGACAACTTGCATGTGCAAAGTTTGCCAGCCGGGTGTTTTGGCGCGCTCAGCAGCAATTCCTATTGGCTTTCGAAAACCAATAGCGGGAAGTAGCACAGCTCATGCAAAAGTTGAAAAAAAAAACCATCAAAAAAAGGTGCCAGAACGCCATTCTGAGCGTTCTATGAGAAAAAAAAAAGCCCTGCAGATTAGTCTTCAAATATTGAAAAGGAGGACATGTAGGAGGACACTTTTTGAGGGAGAACAGAACTTACAAAAGGAGGACTGTCCTCCCTAAAGGAGGATGGTTGGTCACCTTATCTATGACCTCTGGACAAAGTGTGGTTAATTTTAAATATCATTTACTCGAGTAAAACCACTTCGAACTTTGGCTTATGAAGCTAGTTTGTTTAATTGGCCATATTTAATATTCCTCGTGGTTTAGGGTTTTGACAGGCCCTCTCATCCAGGCCTGACTGAAAATAGAAGCGAAAGCTGCAGGAGAAGGTGAAGGGACCAAAACTACTTTAATTCAGTTAAGTTGTGGTTTCATAATTTGAACCAGTCTGGTATGCTTCGTTTGTCTCTTAAAAGATGAAATATAGAAGTGTTTTCCATTTGCTTCAGCATTCCCCTTTCGATTTTGAGACAAAAATGAAATGACAGACCCCTTTTGCTGAAAAATTGTTCACTGTTATGTCAGAGAAATGGTGTGCTAGAACAGCAGACCTTTGAAGGTTAACCACATAAGGAAGAGAAGACAGAATTGTAGGCTGTTACTTTGAAAAGCACAATTCCATGCTGCTAAACCATGCCTCTCAAGTCGGGTGAGAGAGTGCACCATTTCTGATCAGACTTTGACAACTGTGTTCCTGTTTCATCAGAAACTCCCCAATGCATTACATTTTATATGAATGACATCAGAATGATTAACACAACTGCTAAATCATGGCCTTCTCTCTGGTTAAGAATACTGCCTTAGATGTTTGATGGAGTATAAAAAATAGAATAGAAAATAACCTGAATGACCACTTTTCTAAAGCTAAAAAAACTGCATCAAATGGGAGATAGGTAACCTGGATTTATTAACAGAGGGGATGCAGGTTTGTATCTGTAAGAAACAGATAGTGGATTGGTGCACACAATCTCCTCTGAAACTTAGTAGAATAATACTGTGAAGAAATTTGCTTTGCAATACAAGCTTAAAGTCAGAGGCACCCAATGTGATGAAACCAAGACCTGGTATCTGTTTCCCAATTTGGTTTTTTAAAACCTTTCCTTCTGTAGTTAGTGAAGACCAAAATATAGCTTAACTTTTTTTTTAAAGTGTTTATGGCTATAGCAAAAGTCAGAAGATCTCCAGTCTTGCTGTTTGTGTTGTGTAAAACGGTCCTTGAGATACTCTAAGCCATTCCTATAGGGGTAATACATAAATAACTTGAAAGTAAAGATAAAAGTATTTTTGTGGTTCCCCCAGTAGCCAATATATGGAAATATTATTTGTTTTATCAACTCAATATTATATAACAGGATTAACATAATTTCTTATTGAATATCAATATTAATATTCCACATGGATATCTATATGAAAGGGAAGATTATTCTTAATGTTTAAATTAAATATACAGAGGATGCTCAAGTTACATATATTGAACTGGAAGTAGGGTTAAAATACTTTCTCTCCCATTACCTGGAGCTTGTTATGGTCTGAAAATAATTCAATCTCAACATGATAGTGTAGCTTTGTGTCTGACAATCTACTAGTTCTCGATTGATAACCATTCATTCAACAATTTCAAGTTATGAGAGCCTTGGAAAAAGTGACTTGGCACCCATCTTCAGAGTTACAACCGTCGTACCACCCATGCAATCACATGATTGCAATTTGGGCACTTGGCAGCCAGCTTGCATTTATAATGATAGCAGCATCTTGCAGTCACGTGATCACGGTTTGTGACTTTCTCAGCCAGCTTTCAACAAGCAATGTCAATTGGAGAAGCCAGATTTACTCAATGCAGGGGTCCTCAAATTTGGCCACTTTAAGACTTGTGGACTTCAACTCCCAGAATTCCCCAGCCAGCCATGCTGTGATTCATTTAATAATGAGCCTTGGTGGCAAAGTGGTTGGAATGCAGTATTGCGGGCTAACTCTGCTCACTTTGCCAGGAGTTCAATTGCTTTGATCCTGACTGGCTCAAGGTTGACTCAGCCTTCCATCTTTCCAAGGTCGGTAAAATAAACCCAGGTTGTTGGGGGGCAATATGTGCTGACTCTGTAAACCACTTAACAGAGGGCTGTAAAGCACTGTGAAGCGGTATATAAGTCTAAGTGCTATTGCTATTAATATTCATGGGTAAAATGCAATAAAATCAGATCTGGTCACGTAATGACTCAGTAATGACTGCGTCACTTAGTGACCAACATTCTGGACCCAACTGTGGTTGTAAGTCAAGAATTATCTGTATTCCATTTTTGATTTGGATGGGTCACACCTGAGCAGAACTTTCTCTATTTTGGAATCTTCTTGAAGAGCTTTTGCTCAAGGAACAACCAGCTGTGGCTAAAAGGCCTTTTGCTCAGCTCCATCCTGGTGCCAGTTGCAGCTTTTTCCAGCTCAGAAAACTTTGTTTATGATTATTCATTCCTTAGTCATTTTTTCTTTGGATTCTGCAGTGTGCTGCCTGTAGGCTTGTCTTTGAAGACTATCTGGAAGTTCTAGCTGCCCCAGAATGCATCAGCTTGGACATTTATGAATACCAATATTTTGCCCATATAATACAGTTGCTTCAGTTAGTTTCTATGCGCAATTCAAAATACTACTGGTCATCTTAAATCTCCTCTTAGCTTGGGTTCTGGGTATCTTTGGGAATGTCCAGTCTATTATATCTTTCTAGTAAGAGCTGGAAACTGTGAAAGCTCTCTCTGACTTCCTGCCTAGAGAGAGTTCTATCTGCAGGGACCTTGGGCCTTCTCTGTAACTCTGTCACACGCTATTCTATAATGTTCCCCTGAAGACCAAGCCAGCCCCATTCCTTTTGAGCTTTCAAAGCAGTCAAGATTTCCAGCAAGTCTTTGGGACCTAATGTGTAAAATGGATCCTCCTAGGAGGAACGGTGGCAGTTCCAGGGGAATTCTGGCAGTTAAGAGTCCATACATTTTTAAATTGCTGGGGTTGAGAAATACTGCCCTAAAATATTGCAGGGGAAATTTTCCAATTTCTTTAGAATTAATATTGACACAGCTTGTTTGTTTGTTTGTTTTTTGCTCCTATAGCTACACCAGGCAAGCTATTAAGCTGATTATTAATCCAGATTTATTTTCTCCTCATGACATAAAATTCACATGATACTAATTTTGAAAATAAGTGCTACTTTTAAAAAATAAAAAATTAAAACGATTAATCAGATTATTTTGTTTCAAGGATTACATGATCATCAGCAAGTTGTTTTGTGCTAGTTTAGTGTTCGTAATGGGAGAAGCCTGGGAGTTTCCCTTTTGCAGAATTTTTTTTCCTCTGACTATCTATGTTTAAGCAGCTTTTTCTATTGTAGAGAAGTGTGATGAAGGGATAAGCTATTGAATGTACTTGTTCAATTAACTGTAAATAGTTTGCAAATAAGTATATGAAATTCAAAACATTTCAGGTAACTTTAATAATGCTAGAATCCAACTACATCATGGTGGCAAACTTTATAATAAATCATGTTTTCTGATTCGATTAATTTCATGGAATCAAAAAATCAAAACGCCTCTAAATTATATTTTGAGTTCATCTTCCATGACCTTAATGGGTTAGTATGATTCTTCCATATTTTACTTTCATAAAAACCCAAAGTGGTAGGTTACACTAGAGAAAGGCATCTCAATGTTTTTTGGATGCTTGTAAGAAGCAAGATAAGTGCAGCTGATAATTTTATTTCCTTGTCTCCTCTTTGTTACAGATGCTCGTGACACCGAACAACTAAAACAGAATAACATTACACACATTCTTTCAATCCATGACAGTGCTCGGCCCATGTTGGAGGTAGGGTAAGAAACTTACCAAACTTAAACCAATGTGGTTTCAGTAGGAATAAGCAGGCAAATGCTATTTTAGCATTAGTACAATATTGACTTAGGACTATTTCTGTAAAGGGCTATGGATAAGAGGAAGGAGGAAGTTGTCAACAATGATGTATAGATGCAGGGAAGGGGCTTTTTCTCAAGAACTCTGATTATCATTTTTCCATTAATCTGCTCAAATGAATCTAATGTCATAATCACGTCACGATAAGTCAGTGTCATCTAACTTCCATGTGATTTAACCAGTGTTGATTGTAACTGTACTTCTGGATTTCTGATTATCATCAAATTGGGCTACAAATGGCAATGTGTATTCCTCCAGACATTGAACCTCAGCTACTGTCAGCTTTTGCGAGTATGGCCGATGGTAAAGAATGATAGAAGTTGTAGTTCTAAATAATAATGTGGCCCATTTCTTGGGGTTCTGTTCAAAAAATAATTAGATCCTATAAACAATGAAACTTTGTTCATTTCAACTTTCAAGATTGAAGATATGTCTGTTTTATTGCATAGTCAAAAAATTAATGGGAATGTTACTCTATGTATATCCTGTAATTAAAACTTGTCAAGTGAGCTTCCTATTTTGAAAATCATGATGCAAGGATTTTATTTTATATATATATATATATATATATATATATATATTATATATATAAAATAAAATCCTTGCATCATGATTTTCAAAATAGGAAGCTCACTTGACAAGTTTTAATTACAGGATATACATAGAGTAACATTCCCATTAATTTTTTGACTATGCAATAAAACAGACATATCTTCAATCTTGAAAGTTGAAATGAACAAAGTTTCATTGTTTATAGGATCTAATTATTTTTTGAACAGAACCCCAAGAAATGGGCCACATTATTATTTAGAACTACAACTTCTATCATTCTTTACCATCGGCCATACTCGCAAAAGCTGACAGTAGCTGAGGTTCAATGTCTGGAGGAATACACATTGCCATTTGTAGCCCAATTTGATGATAATCAGAAATCCAGAAGTACAGTTACAATCAACACTGGTTAAATCACATGGAAGTTAGATGACACTGACTTATCGTGACGTGATTATGACATTAGATTCATTTGAGCAGATTAATGGAAAAATGATAATCAGAGTTCTTGAGAAAAAGCCCCTTCCCTGCATCTATACATCATTGTTGACAACTTCCTCCTTCCTCTTATCCATAGCCCTTTACAGAAATAGTCCTAAGTCAATATTGTACTAATGCTAAAATAGCATTTGCCTGCTTATTCCTACTGAAACCACATTGGTTTAAGTTTGGTAAGTTTCTTACCCTACCTCCAACATGGGCCGAGCACTGTCATGGATTGAAAGAATGTGTGTAATGTTATTCTGTTTTAGTTGTTCGGTGTCACGAGCATCTGTAACAAAGAGGAGACAAGGAAATAAAATTATCAGCTGCACTTATCTTGCTTCTTACAAGCATCCAAAAAACATTGAGATGCCTTTCTCTAGTGTAACCTACCACTTTGGGTTTTTATGAAAGTAAAATATGGAAGAATCATACTAACCCATTAAGGTCATGGAAGATGAACTCAAAATATAATTTAGAGGCGTTTTGATTTTTTGATTCCATGAAATTAATCGAATCAGAAAACATGATTTATTATAAAGTTTGCCACCATGATGTAGTTGGATTCTAGCATTATTAAAGTTACCTGAAATGTTTTGAATTTCATATACTTATTTGCAAACTATTTACAGTTAATTGAACAAGTACATTCAATAGCTTATCCCTTCATCACACTTCTCTACAATAGAAAAAGCTGCTTAAACATAGATAGTCAGAGGAAAAAAAATTCTGCAAAAGGGAAACTCCCAGGCTTCTCCCATTACGAACACTAAACTAGCACAAAACAACTTGCTGATGATCATGTAATCCTTGAAACAAAATAATCTGATTAATCGTTTTAATTTTTTATTTTTTAAAAGTAGCACTTATTTTCAAAATTAGTATCATGTGAATTTTATGTCATGAGGAGAAAATAAATCTGGATTAATAATCAGCTTAATAGCTTGCCTGGTGTAGCTATAGGAGCAAAAAACAAACAAACAAACAAGCTGTGTCAATATTAATTCTAAAGAAATTGGAAAATTTCCCCTGCAATATTTTAGGGCAGTATTTCTCAACCCCAGCAATTTAAAAATGTATGGACTCTTAACTGCCAGAATTCCCCTGGAACTGCCACCGTTCCTCCTAGGAGGATCCATTTTACACATTAGGTCCCAAAGACTTGCTGGAAATCTTGACTGCTTTGAAAGCTCAAAAGGAATGGGGCTGGCTTGGTCTTCAGGGGAACATTATAGAATAGCGTGTGACAGAGTTACAGAGAAGGCCCAAGGTCCCTGCAGATAGAACTCTCTCTAGGCAGGAAGTCAGAGAGAGCTTTCACAGTTTCCAGCTCTTACTAGAAAGATATAATAGACTGGACATTCCCAAAGATACCCAGAACCCAAGCTAAGAGGAGATTTAAGATGACCAGTAGTATTTTGAATTGCGCATAGAAACTAACTGAAGCAACTGTATTATATGGGCAAAATATTGGTATTCATAAATGTCCAAGCTGATGCATTCTGGGGCAGCTAGAACTTCCAGATAGTCTTCAAAGACAAGCCTACAGGCAGCACACTGCAGAATCCAAAGAAAAAATGACTAAGGACTGAATAATCATAAACAAAGTTTTCTGAGCTGGAAAAAGCTGCAACTGGCACCAGGATGGAGCTGAGCAAAAGGCCTTTTAGCCACAGCTGGTTGTTCCTTGAGCAAAAGCTCTTCAAGAAGATTCCAAAATAGAGAAAGTTCTGCTCAGGTGTGACCCATCCAAATCAAAAATGGAATACAGATAATTCTTGACTTACAACCACAGTTGGGTCCAGAATGTTGGTCACTAAGTGACGCAGTCATTACTGAGTCATTACGTGACCAGATCTGATTTTATTGCATTTTACCCATGAATATTAATAGCAATAGCACTTAGACTTATATACCGCTTCACAGTGCTTTACAGCCCTCTGTTAAGTGGTTTACAGAGTCAGCACATATTGCCCCCCAACAACCTGGGTTTATTTTACCGACCTTGGAAAGATGGAAGGCTGAGTCAACCTTGAGCCAGTCAGGATCAAAGCAATTGAACTCCTGGCAAAGTGAGCAGAGTTAGCCCGCAATACTGCATTCCAACCACTTTGCCACCAAGGCTCATTATTAAATGAATCACAGCATGGCTGGCTGGGGAATTCTGGGAGTTGAAGTCCACAAGTCTTAAAGTGGCCAAATTTGAGGACCCCTGCATTGAGTAAATCTGGCTTCTCCAATTGACATTGCTTGTTGAAAGCTGGCTGAGAAAGTCACAAACCGTGATCACGTGACTGCAAGATGCTGCTATCATTATAAATGCAAGCTGGCTGCCAAGTGCCCAAATTGCAATCATGTGATTGCATGGGTGGTACGACGGTTGTAACTCTGAAGATGGGTGCCAAGTCACTTTTTCCAAGGCTCTCATAACTT
The DNA here is from genome assembly GCF_016545835.1 of Crotalus tigris. Classification (NCBI taxonomy): domain Eukaryota; kingdom Metazoa; phylum Chordata; class Lepidosauria; order Squamata; family Viperidae; genus Crotalus; species Crotalus tigris. The sequence continues at coordinate 19,554 of NW_024096469.1, forward strand.
GAAATTGTTGAATGAATGGTTATCAATCGAGAACTAGTAGATTGTCAGACACAAAGCTACACTATCATGTTGAGATTGAATTATTTTCAGACCATAACAAGCTCCAGGTAATGGGAGAGAAAGTATTTTAACCCTACTTCCAGTTCAATATATGTAACTTGAGCATCCTCTGTATATTTAATTTAAACATTAAGAATAATCTTCCCTTTCATATAGATATCCATGTGGAATATTAATATTGATATTCAATAAGAAATTATGTTAATCCTGTTATATAATATTGAGTTGATAAAACAAATAATATTTCCATATATTGGCTACTGGGGGAACCACAAAAATACTTTTATCTTTACTTTCAAGTTATTTATGTATTACCCCTATAGGAATGGCTTAGAGTATCTCAAGGACCGTTTTACACAACACAAACAGCAAGACTGGAGATCTTCTGACTTTTGCTATAGCCATAAACACTTTAAAAAAAAAGTTAAGCTATATTTTGGTCTTCACTAACTACAGAAGGAAAGGTTTTAAAAAACCAAATTGGGAAACAGATACCAGGTCTTGGTTTCATCACATTGGGTGCCTCTGACTTTAAGCTTGTATTGCAAAGCAAATTTCTTCACAGTATTATTCTACTAAGTTTCAGAGGAGATTGTGTGCACCAATCCACTATCTGTTTCTTACAGATACAAACCTGCATCCCCTCTGTTAATAAATCCAGGTTACCTATCTCCCATTTGATGCAGTTTTTTTAGCTTTAGAAAAGTGGTCATTCAGGTTATTTTCTATTCTATTTTTTATACTCCATCAAACATCTAGGCAGTATTCTTAACCAGAGAGAAGGCCATGATTTAGCAGTTGTGTTAATCATTCTGATGTCATTCATATAAAATGTAATGCATTGGGGAGTTTCTGATGAAACAGGAACACAGTTGTCAAAGTCTGATCAGAAATGGTGCACTCTCTCACCCGACTTGAGAGGCATGGTTTAGCAGCATGGAATTGTGCTTTTCAAAGTAACAGCCTACAATTCTGTCTTCTCTTCCTTATGTGGTTAACCTTCAAAGGTCTGCTGTTCTAGCACACCATTTCTCTGACATAACAGTGAACAATTTTTCAGCAAAAGGGGTCTGTCATTTCATTTTTGTCTCAAAATCGAAAGGGGAATGCTGAAGCAAATGGAAAACACTTCTATATTTCATCTTTTAAGAGACAAACGAAGCATACCAGACTGGTTCAAATTATGAAACCACAACTTAACTGAATTAAAGTAGTTTTGGTCCCTTCACCTTCTCCTGCAGCTTTCGCTTCTATTTTCAGTCAGGCCTGGATGAGAGGGCCTGTCAAAACCCTAAACCACGAGGAATATTAAATATGGCCAATTAAACAAACTAGCTTCATAAGCCAAAGTTCGAAGTGGTTTTACTCGAGTAAATGATATTTAAAATTAACCACACTTTGTCCAGAGGTCATAGATAAGGTGACCAACCATCCTCCTTTAGGGAGGACAGTCCTCCTTTTGTAAGTTCTGTTCTCCCTCAAAAAGTGTCCTCCTACATGTCCTCCTTTTCAATATTTGAAGACTAATCTGCAGGGCTTTTTTTTTTCTCATAGAACGCTCAGAATGGCGTTCTGGCACCTTTTTTTGATGGTTTTTTTTTTCAACTTTTGCATGAGCTGTGCTACTTCCCGCTATTGGTTTTCGAAAGCCAATAGGAATTGCTGCTGAGCGCGCCAAAACACCCGGCTGGCAAACTTTGCACATGCAAGTTGTCTGTATTATTGTTGCAATGAATAAAATGTTTCTTTTATTTATGATATTTTTTCTTCAATTTATTTGTGTCCTCCTTTTCATTGTAAAAAAGTTGGTCACTTTATTATATATTAAAAAGGCTGCATTCCTCAGTGATGGCTGGAGAAAATGAAAAAACAGCATGTGAAATCAAGGCTGGGCAGGATTCATTTTCTGGCCACTGTTTCTAATATTCACAGAAGAAATGAAACTGATATGATGTTCTCCTTTTAACTATGAAACTAAAGTTTAATGGAAACTATAAAGTGAAATTATTTTCTTTCTTACATGACTTTTGTGATGGTACAATGTTCAAATGAGCTAACAGGGACATGGGTTTCTACCTATTTAGATTTTTCAAGTTCTGGAACTCAGTGTGAAATATTTGGCAGGGGAGGGAACAGCCTGGAAGTGCCAAACATCCCCTAGGAAAATAAAAGTTAAGGAGAAGAGAGTAGCTGCAATAATAATGGATCTATTTTGAAAAGAAAGTAAGATCAGCAAGCGCTTTAGATAAGGTGGAGCAAATGGCATTTCTCTGGTCCAATTCTCCCTTCTAAGGAAGATCCGCTGTACTGAACGCAGACCATAAAGGTTTGAATTTTTAACAAAATCAGATTTTTGCCTATAGAATAGGTATCTCCAAACTTAACAACTTTATGACTTGTGGACTTCAATTCCCAGAATTCCTCAGCCAGCCATGCTGGTTGGCGAAATCTGGGAGATGAAGTCTAGAAGTTTTAAAGTTGCCAAGTTTGGAGATCCCCTACTATAGGATATTAGCCCTTGAAGCTAAGATTGTTTTTAATTTTATATTTGTTATTTAAAACTGCTTGAAAAATTGATCAGAAGGGCACTCATATTTCTTTCAAATAAGTCAATCTGAGCCACTGTTCCTTGGGAGCATTAAGCAAAACCTCTAAGGGGACAATGTTGGGGATGCAATGCAGAGTACTTTGCAATAGCTGCTAATAAAATTCATCTTACCTTTAAAATTTCCAAGGAACAAACCAGGAAGTATCTGTGAGAGGAAAAAAATAATATCAAATGTCAATCTTTTGTGGTAATATGGTATGACGCAGTTCAATTTGCATACAGAGGGGAACATAACACCACTCAAGCACAGTAAGGTTTACGTGCTATTTCTTGTCACATTCCCACACTGTTTTACAGTGGCATGTTTGCACCTTTCAATTACAATGTCCCATAATTTAAGAACAGTAAGAAGAAATAATACTCCAAACATGGGTATACAATCTGGTTCCCTCTAGGTGTTCTATAGGCCAAAGCATCTGAGGGTTAGAAAATTACCAATAGAAGATAATATTTATAGCTCAGAGTTCAACAGTTAGAAGATTAATTGCTCTGCCTCTAAACTGACATATGTTATTTCTAAATTGGTTTGCTTGTATATTTCTGGACTCTGTACAGCTTAAGAATTCTTAGAACAAGACAAGCAGAGATGGGTGGGAGCTACCTTACCAGTTTTATTCTTGGTCTTACCCACCATAGCAGCCATTTTGTGAAAAGAGAAATTGCCTCATTGAAGTTCATAACACACTCACACAATTCTAAATGAGGCCCAGAAGGTTGCAATCCATGATGTGAGTCAATAGTAGAGTGCTTCCAATTTCCCCCAAAATATAGGTAGTCCTTGACTTATGACCACAATGGAGCCCAAAATTTCCAATGCGAAGCGAGATACTTGTTAAGTGAATTTTGCCCTATTCTGTAACCTTTCTTGCCACAGTTGTTAGTGAATCACTGCAATGGTTAAATTAGTAAGAAATTGAACGTGGCTTCCCCCCTTTCCCCCATTGACTCAGCTTGTTGGAAGCCGATTGGGAAGATTACAAATCATGATCACATGACCCTGGGGTAGTGCTATTGTCATAAATACACGCCACTTACCAAGTGTCCAAATTTTGATCATGTGATCATGGGATGCTGCAACAGTCATAAGTCACTTTTTTCTGTGCCACTGTAACTTCAAACAGTCACTAAAGCAGTGTTTCTCAACCTTGACAATTTTAAGGCATGTGGACTTCAACTCCCAGAATTCCACAGCCAGCATTGCTGGCTGTGGAATTCTGGGAGTTGAAGTCCACATGCCTTAAAATTGTCAAGGTTGAGAAACACTGCACTAAAGGAATGGCTGTTAAGTCAAGGAACATTTATACCATCTGGATGTCTAGTATGCTGGGTGCTGCTTAGGAAGATCACCCAAAATAACGTTGAAAGGTGTGCCCAAGGTACAATGAATTTATTTATTAGACTTGAATGCTGCTCATCTTGCCTAGAGGTTACCACGCTCCTATTTCTGATTCTGAAATGTTGGCAGGCATGGAAAAGCCTGAACTCAAAGGGAAACCAAGGACCAAAAAAAAAAAAAAAAAAGACCATCAGCTTTGCAGAGATCTCTCCTTTTTTAACCCAACATACCAAAAAGCCTACTTGTTTCCACAAAATCCACTGTCAAAATTTAGCTTGCCAATCATGATCTTTCCTAGTTCGGCTCCTTTGACAATGGGAAAGAAGGAGGCAGGAAACTTGTTTATCATTTCAGGAATGCACCCCGTACAGGATATCTGAGGTACGACATTTGCCTGGAATACTATGCCTTGTAGATTGTGATAAATCAGGACAAGTGGCAAATGCCTCTTAAAGCAGTAGGAGATTTTCTTTGGTTTTACTGTTGTTGTTTTTCTTTAACAGCTACTAAACTGCTAGCAGAATAGGTCCTAGAATTGTCGGCTACTATTATAAATTTCTCTCTGAGGAAGCCAGCAAGCACCTAATGGCCTGTTTATTTACAAATCATAACATAGAGACATTTAGCCATCATAGCTGTCATTTCTGCTACCACGAAAACACCTCTAAGAAAGACTGGTCCCGTCATATTGTTAAAATAAAACACTGCTAAAATATTTAGGATAGACTTTTTTTTAAGGAACTCGTTACCAATGCTAAATTCCTTTACCACATCCTTGCCATTCTTTGTTGAGCATGGCTTACTTTGGGGGTTGTTCCCACATTCTCATGACATAGGATGCTTGCAGACTAGCACCCCACAATGAGGAGGAGGAGGAGGAGGAGGAGGAGGAGGAGGAGGAGGAGGAGGAGGAGGAGGAGGAGGAGGAGAGGACTGAAGAAACAATGCACTAACTGGTAAGCTGCTGCAAGAAGACTGCACAGACTAACTACAAGCAGCAGCATGACGAAGCAGCAACAATGGTGCATTGGAACATCTGCAAGAAATATCATTTGCCTACAAGCAAGAACTGGTGGGACCATAAAATAGAGAAAGTCATATAAAATGAAGAAGTTAAATTGTTCTGGGACTTTAGAACTCAAACAAACAGGCACCTGTCACATAACACCCCAGAGTTAACATTTGTCGATAAGAAAGGCAAAGAAGTCTGGATAGTGGACATGGCAGTGCCTGGAGACAGCAGGATAGAAGAAAAGAAGTGGAGAAGATAACAAAATACAAAGACCTACAAATAGAAATAGAATGACTATGGCAAAGGCAAGCAAGGGTAGTACCAATAGTAATAGATGCCTTGGGTGCAATCCCAAAACAACTGGAGCGCCACTTGAATACCCCTGCCCTTGAAAAATTTGCCATCAGTCAATTGCAAAAGGCAGCTTTACTGGGAACAGCCTTCATCCTGCAATAATATCTGTAATACCATCAAACACCCACATCTTCCTATCCCAAGTCCTTGGTAAGGACTGAATAGATAGACAAAACCGCCAAACCCAGACTGAACATCTGGCTGACTCTGTGATGATTAATAATAATAATATGCATACGCAGATATTAACATGTGGGTGATAGTTCCAACAGTTACAGGAATAACCAGATATCACTTTAGATTAAATGAGCAATATCAATGTATTTTAATACATCCATAGCACGACTTCTGTATCCCCATAGTCAAGTGCATTAGAGCTAGATATTATGAAAAGATTCCTAATTTCTCCTTATCCTATAATAAAAAACATTAGACAGAATCGTATTTCTAGTAGATAACTATTTTCCTATCGATCCAATCCTAATGAGCAGATATGGAAATTACAGACATGGACAACCAAACATAGTAATTACCCTATGATAGTGATGCCCAACCGCTGGGCCGTGGCCCACTACCAGGCCTTGAGCTGTTTGGAACCAGGCTACGGAAGTGGTGGGCAAATGTATGTGTGTGCATCCTCACTTGTGTGAGCAGTGGCCAAGCAGATGAACCCCATTTGGGTGAATTGTGGCCACATGTGCTTGCCCACCACTTGCTGAACCATCCCCCTCTCCCCACCGCTGGTCCACAAAGCTAGAAGGGTTGGGAAACTCTGCCCTAGGAGTATAATGTAGTAAAGGCCAATAATACATCCCTTTACAAAGTTGCGATCCTAGTAGTGCTTCAGCTGTAGCAGAACAACAACTCCCAGAAACCCAAGCCAGCATGACCAACTATGATATCTCAGAATTCTAGATGAATGACAGTTTCCACTTCATTAAACAATGTTACTGTTTAATACTGACATTCATAACAATACTGACAAAGTTCATCAGAGGTATTTATTACTTCATCTTGTTTGCAATTCCACTTCTGAAGAATCCAAGCAGCTCACAGATAATAAACATAACATTAAAAAATGAACAATCCACACTTAACTTAACTTAACTCTAACCTGACAACATCCTTTAATAGACAGCAAGATCTTCAAGTGTCCCCATATATCTTCCTGGAGATCGAGAATTCCAAGGCTCTTTGAAAGTGCAATAATGACAGGGTAGCCCAAATATGGGGGGGGGGACCAGGGGGAGGAGGCTGTCCCAATCCAATAGAAAGGATAAAAATAATGTGATCACAAAGCAGGTACAATTATTCTGCAGCAAGAACATTATTCTAGATTTTGCAGTAGGACTTCTGAGCTCTTGTGTATCTCTGTATTACCAAAGAAAAACAGGATTAGCCAAGTCAGAGACTGATCAAACTGAAGATCTATCTAGGTGGTTGCTAAGAGTTAGCACTGACTAGGTGGCACATTATCAAATCAAACTAAAAAAAATTAATACACTACAAGTCCACCATTATTTAACCCTGCCAGGGTCCTTGCCCCAACTGACTTTTTTTTTTTTAAAGATAGTTGTAGAATATTGAAAAACAAAGCACTAATTTCTCGTATCAATTTAATTGCAAAGAATACGTGACACAGAAATTCTTGGAAAATAAAAACCATGAATGCTTGCTTGGATGTGTGCCTACCTGCCCAGATAATTTTTTAAGCAAATGTAAGATGGGGTATTAGAAAGCACCCTGTGCAATTATGCAGTGTAGAGAGTTCACATTTCAAACTTGATTTTATTCAGAGGTTTGAATGATTTACTTCACTGGGAAATATGGCCAGGGGAACTAAGATTAAAAAGGATTCTGCTATTACTTGAGATGTTCCTTCCACTGAAGAGGATTTTTTTTTGCTACACTAACCCCCTTTTCCAATTCCTGGGTTTAAGGTCTTGCAAGAGTAATGCTAACTTGAGACCTCTGCAGCTTCCTTTCACACAAGATGAATAGCAACAACATGAACAAGAGTTTTGTATGTTCTCCATCATGAAAACAATGAAAAAGTCATAAACTATTCAGTTGTTTTCTTTCTTTTCTTCCTCAAAAGGAATGTGGGTGAGGGTTTCTGCTGCTGCGGGACCCACAACAGTTTAAGGTGGCACAGTAATTTTCACTTATTCTCAATATTGCAATTGAGTTTCAAAATGTTTTTGGTGAGGGTTCAGGAAATGAAAATGATGATGTATGGAAGAACGCTTACGTCTTTTAAGTATAATAATTTGGGTGGTATGTATGTACGTATTTCCTGCTTTTACATTACAATCAAAGCGGGAAATGTCTTATAATGTGCTCTCATAATATAATTTAAAGCCTGTTCATAAGTAAACACTGCCACTAGGAAAATTTAGAAAATAGAAGAGGCTGATTTTGTCTGGAAGCCATGAATCAGCCTTCACTCTGATAAGACGATGCCCAGCTCAGAATGGCAAGAGGAAAAAAACAGAGAACGTTGAGTTAGTTTGAAGAGAGAAATGACACATGAATAAAATAACTAATAAATATTTATATATATATATATATATGTCAACCGGGAAATGACAGTAACTCAAGTAATATATCACATTTTGGCATATGGTAGCATAAAATGGCCCCAAGTCAATGCTTGCTCTGAAGCCCCATTGCTCTTGGTTTATGGAAGAAGCTGCAGTGCAAAACCTGGCCACTGTTTTTGTGCCAAGACTGGCCCATGTAAGCCAAAGGGAAGACACCAGGTTGCCTCTTACTTTATAGCATCTTAGTGGGCAAGATGAGCTACACCAGTGGTTCTTAACCTTTTTGAACGAATCGCCCCCTTGAGCCAATGAGGAAGTTGTCATCGCCCCCCTCCCCCAACATAACCTCAATCACAACATAGGAAATAATTCTTCAATTTATGCAAACACTTTTTTTGTTTTCTTTAAAACTGTCATCAGGACATATTGATGCAAATAATTTATTTCCAGTCTTTTCCCCATATCTCCCATATTCTGGCCAATGGCGCGCCACTGTATGGGTAGAGGCTGCTGCGCAACGCGCATGAAGATAAGCGATGCATCTTCACATATGTACGGTGTTCTGTACTGAAGCTAGCTGGAGGAACATTTGAAAACATAATTCAATCCACTAATAGCGAGTGATCTGATGTTTTTGTACGACAGATATACAGCGATTCACTGTACGAAAAAGTCTCAAAAGTGTCCCCAAAACTTCTTGCTCCATCGCCCCCATATCGTCCCCTTTTTGTTCCTTTGCCCCCGTGTCGCTCCTTTTCGTTCCATCGCCCCCCTGAAAAATGAAATCGCCCCCTGGGGGGCAATATCGCCCAAGTTAAGAACCACTGAGCTACACCATCCTCTAGAATAAGCAGGAAGCAATCCAGCCGAGCCTATGATGCTAAAGAGCGTCTAATCTAAAATAAGGCAAAAAGAAAAACAACCTGGAGACAAAAAGAGAGAGAGAGAGAGAGAGAGAGAGAGAGAGAGAGAGAGAAGAGAGAAGAGGGAAGAATGTGGAGTGAATGTCTCTCATTCCACTCTATGTAGGTTCCAAGAGCGGACATGCTACCTTGGGTGGCATTACCAATTGGTCAGACAGGAACAAACAATAGCCAGATGATCCAAGCACCAACTGTGGCAACAGCAGCTGTTTGCAAGCTCTGGGGGTTGGTCCTGGTCAGTAAGGGGAAGGAAGTAAGCCTCCCCGGCTTAAGAACAAAGGGAGTTTTGAAAATTGAAGTAATCCCTCCAGCAGATTTTTCTTGTCCAAACCATATATAGCTTTAACCAAAGGATAGACTCAGTTGACCAACTAAGGCAATTTATGAAGGTCAGATCAGATCCAGAGGCATATAAATTTGCAGTTTTAGCACTTGATTTTCATTAGATGTTTGCATGCTGTTTTAGTGCCAAACAGAGTTTTGCTCTAGCTACTGTCATTGAATAAAAATATGGCCAAGCCCCCTCACTCAGCAAGGAACTTCCTTTACTCATTCCAAGTTGACCCTGAATACAATAGGGCAACTGCTACAACCTATCCTTTGTTCTTGTGCCAAGACGGCCCATGTATTACAAAGGGAAGTATCAAAGTGTAAAGTGGATGGGGTTTGTTATGGTCACACCCACTTCCCTTATTGTGCCCCCCCCTCACACCTTGCAATGAAGTCATCACAACTGAGCTTAAACACAGCTTAAACAACAATAGACATTCAAGCTACTCCCTGTTTCCTCTCCAAACCTTATAGGCTAATAAAGTTACAATTGCATGGACATGTTGAAATTTAGAACAATGAATGGTTTCTTGAAAATCTCTCCATTCTACTTATTTGCAGATATGTATCTCAAACCTCATTTCTAAAATTTGTGCATTTAGTTCTAGAGCAGGCATTCACCTTCTACCCAACCTTACAGTCAAATCAGTTACATTATTTCTGTACTTTGTCAATATCTATGTTGATAAACATGAAATGAATAGTATGTGCAGGATTTCACCTTCATAAGCCTGCACCACTAGCTATTATAAATTCTGTTGTACAAATATTGGGAATTTCATAAAATGAATAAAATCTAAAGCTCAAATATAAGAGATAAACCCATTTTTAAAGACAAAGGCCATTATTAAATATGATATCCTGTGAGGGTCACTTGGTATAGTGGAGTTAAGACATCAGGCTAGAAAATGGGAGGCTGTGAGTTTTAATCCTGCTTTAGGCCAGGCCTTTTCTCTTAGTCTTAGGAAGGAAGCAATGGCAAACCACTTATGAAAAACCTTGCCAAGGAAACTGCAGGAAATGTTGCAGGCAATCTCCAAAAACTGGACACAACTGAATGGAAAGCAAAGCAATCAATCAATAAAACTGATACTAGAGAAGCACGGAAAATCCAAAACAGCTGTTTTCTGATCTTGAAGATCCAGATAGGATAATTATGTTTACAAATTAGCTAATCTATGATTACATGATATATAATTTTAAAAAGTGATAGTGCCATTTCTATATCAACAAATCTATCTAATAAGTAAATGGCTAGTTTATACTATTTAGGTAAAAGTAAAAAGTTGAGGTTTGATGTTAGTATCTTATTCTACTGCACCAAAGGGAATAGAAGTCAACGCCTTTTCTTTCTTTTTCCCTTCTTTTCTGCACTCTTCCCTTCTCTTTTCCCTCCCCTATTTTTCCTATTGTTTTTGTATTTTTGTATTTTATATTATAAACTAATAAAAAGGACAATTAAAAAAAACCAAAAACTTAAGTGAACGAAATTTAAAAAAACAACAGAAAAAGTGATGGTGCTTATACACAATGAATAATAAGTTATAAGTAAACAATCCGGATTTATATGAACATTTAAGGTTATAGGAAACATGCAACACATTTTTTAGTTGTGGAAACCTACAAATGCAACCAACGCTTTAAAAAGCCTTAAAACAGACAAGTCAGAAACGCTGTTTGTGGCCAGACTCTTTTCTTGGGAGCTAAGCATTGCATCTCCTCTCAGAAAAAAAACCTGATGCATTGGCCCAAAAGATCAACTCTGCAAGTTAATGGTTCTCCTAGCAATGCTTTTTTTGTTTTGTTTTTGGGGCGGGGGGACGACGACAAGCCAACACATTGGAGGAGACTCAAGATTCTTCTGAATCTTGACACATTCGAGCATTGGGCCCTATCCAAACAGATGCAATTCAGTGGTGAGAAATGTAAGGTCCTGCACTTAGGCAGGAAAAACCAAATGCATAGTTATAGAATAGGAGGTAAATATGACTCAGCAGCGTACGGCAGCTGTCAAAAGAGCTAATGCAATTCTAAGCTGCCTCAACAAAGGGATAGCATCAAGATTACGGGACCTGATAATACTGCTTTATACTGCACTGGTGAGACTACCCTTGGAATAGTGCATCCAGTTCTGGTCACCATGATTCAGAAAAGATGCTGAGGCCCTAGAAAGAATGCAGAGAAGAGCAACAAAGATAAGGGATTTGGAAGCTAAATCATACAATGAACGGCTAAGGGCACTAGGTATGTTTAACCTAATGAAGAGAAGGCTCAGAGAAGACATGACAGCAGTCTTCCAATACTTGACAGGCTGTCACAGGACACTGATTTATTCTCCATAGAATCTGAGGAGAAGACAAGAAGCAGTGGGTGGAAGCTTGTCAGAGGGAGATTCAACCTGGAAATAAGGAGGACTTTCCTGACAGTCAAAGAATTTGCCAATAGTACAGTACAGCTTGCCTCCCAGAGTTGTGGGTGCTCCATCTCAAGATTGGACAACCATTTGTCTGGAATGGTATAAGGACTCCAGCTTGGCAGGAGGGCTGGACTAAAAGGGACCTCCAAGATCCCTTTCAGCCCTATGATTCTATGAGCTGATTCTATGAGTCATCAGCAAATAGAAATAGCATCTGCATCCCACCACCTTCCTTAAAAAGTCTTGATGTGGCTTAGGCTAATTATGTGATTATCTAAAGAACTGAATGCAATAACACAATCCATGACAAGGCCCTCTTTAAAACAATTTGTAAACTTCAACTGGTATATGCTACCAAATTTTTTTGGGGGGGGGGAGTGACTTATAGCAATCTTCTCTAACTAGGGCAGACATGGCAACATATCGGGACGGTTTTGCCATTGCCGGCAATGGGGTGGGCACGGCTTCCGGATGACACATCTGGCCTGCGGGCCGGTAGTTTGACACCCCTTAACTAGGGGATCTCCAAATATATAGCACAAAAATTCTTATTAACCTCAGCATCACAACCACTTTGACTAAAATGATAGAAATGATCTCTTGGCAATAAATTTCATAGCTTGTGGAAACCCGAATTAGAAATTCTGAATGTATCATACCTGTTAATTTTGACTTTATTCATCCCCAGATTCAATTTCAGCATGCTATTTTTGATTTACAACTCAAACATAACTTCAACTTCCTTCAGGTACCTCTGCCATTTTAAACTTTCCAAAATTCGCTCTTAAGTGAATTTACAACCTTTCTCGTTACAATTGTTAAGTAAATAATTCCAACTGGTAAGTTAGGAACAGGATGCTAAGTGAATCTGGCTTCCCCATTGACTTAGGTTGTCAGGTGGTCACAAAATGTCATCACATGACCCCAGGGGACATTACAACCATCATAAATATGAGTCAGTTGTCAAACCTTTGAATTTTGATCAGGTGACCAGAGGGGTGCTGCAACAATTGTTAAGGGTGAAAAAAGGTCGTAAGTCTCTTTTTTCATTGCGGTTGTAACTTCGAACAGTCATTAAATGAACCCTTGTAAATCAGGGACTACCTGGAGGTGCAAAAGTACCGTCACAAATTACCTTCAAGTTATTCCACTATAACTGAAAATGAAAACGTATAAACATCTCCCACCAATCCAAGCAGCAGACAGAATAATGGAAATGGAAATAATGGATTTTGGAGGGGGGGGGGAATAGGAGGAGTGTGGAGATCGAGGCAATAGGCCTCCCTTTTCGTATCACAGCATCGTTGGCAAAGAGCAAACGGCAGACAAAATACTCGCAAAAGCTCCCGAGGTATGCGAGCGATTTAAAGCGCCCAGGCAGCCTCGCCCAGCTGCTGAATAACCCAGCTGCAAGATCTTTGATGATCACAAGCATTTCCGGCTTTATATGCAAATGAGAAAGACGCCAATAGTCACCGAGGAAGGGAGCTGAGCTTTAAACTTTGAAAATGCAGACCTCGAAGCTGCCGATTAAGCTGCGCGTTGGGGGCCTCGGCGCAGTTTTAATGAGCGAGGCGGGCGTTTTTTGTCTTCTATTTTTAGGACAACTATTTTTCTCTCACTCTCTGCTAAACCAAGGTATTCTAACAGAGGCGGTGCAAAACGCGTGGTTTCCAACTTTTAAATCCACCGACCTTCGAGTAAGCCCCATTTAGAAACCAACGGGAGTTATACTGTTTGAGCAACCCCGTTAGGAAGCGGCAGGAGTAAACGGCAATCAAAATCCACTGAACTCAGCGCCAGCCACTTCCGAATACATTATAGGCATTGGATCTGGTTGCACGTGTAGATGGCATTCACGCAGAGAGGCGGACACGCGTCCGATTTCCGCAAACACCCCAGCTTTCCAAACGAAACGCTACTGTAATTTGTTTAGCCCTTGCAGCATCTAGAATGTTCTTCAAAGGGTTACTCAACATAGCCTTTTGTACTGATCAAAGCAAGGACCCGAAAGGGGGGGGGGCACTCGGAAGGCTTCTGTCCTGGAGGGGGGGGGTCCCCTAAACCCTCGCACGCGAGCACAACCCCGAAAATAAAAAACAAAGATAAGCAGAGTTTACCTTATTCATCCCATTCCCCATGGCTCTAAACGATCTGAAACTTTAGCACCAGAGACTGGAAGCAATCTATTGAATAGGAAGCTGCAAATAAAAATACTGGGGCGGGGAAACAACGGTATTTACTCTGTATGCGTGAGCAATCAAATATAAAAACGATTATATTGTTAACTATTTTTCAGGAGCTCTAAAAAAAAATCTCCCATCCATCAGAATTAGCCGGGACTTTCCTCTTCAGGTGTTTTTTATAAACGGAATCCGCCCCTGGATTTCTCTGGATGAAAGCCCAGATAAACTAGTTACAAGTTTACACTGCCAGGAATTACGTCTCGGTCAATCCGATCTTTCTGATCTTACCACTCCCACGTGTGATTAAACTCCAGGCGCCGTGAAAATTGCCCCAAATAACAGCGCTAAAATTTCTGGGATTCGTAGTTTTATGCCCATTCGGTCGCTGGCTGAAAGCGGGATAGAAAAACTACAACGCCCGGCATGCACAGCGACAAGTTTAGGTTCCACCTTCCTGATCACGTACACAAAGTGTGAGAGCTCCGCCTACTTTCATTCCTGGAAAGGATGAGTAAGCGCCGGCGGCTTCTTTGATACACGGCTGTGGAGGCGGCGGGAGATGTTTGATTTCTGGGCAAAAGCAGCCTCCCAGTTAACGCCGTACATTTTTCTATAGATAGTTTATTTATCGCTGCTTATGCAAATATGTATTTTGTGAGAAGACGGCCCCCAATTAAATGAGCCTTTTCCAGTAAATTGCTATCTGCAGAGCTGTTTTCTAGAAGTCTATTTCTAGAAGCGTATTTCGATTTTGATGTTCCAGTTATAACAGCTATATCTTCCAACAGAATTGCAAAAAAATGATTTTGCTGTTTTCTTTTTGGTGTAGTTGAAATATTTTTGGCTTGTCTGGATAGAGGTTAATTAGAAAGGCATTGCTTGTTTCACTATTTTTCCCTAGTGTATATATTGCACTTATATATATATTAATGGTTTGGGATCAGGATAAATCTCAAATGAGTCTTCGCTGTTATGTTCCTCTTTGATCACCAAGATAATATGCAGAACTGCTAAATGCAGACTGATGGTGGAAGTGCTCTGAGGTGATAACTACACTCTAGACTTCTCCCTCTGCAGTTCTGGTAGTCCTCATTTAGTGATTACAATTGGGACTGGTAACTTGGACTTGGAGCAAAGTGGTCACAAAGTGAAACCACTGCTGTGTTTATAGATCTTACTTCAGCTTTCCTTTGCTTTATGAGCTTGTGACAGTTGTAAACGTAAGTTACTTCTTCATTACCATTGTAACTCTGAAAAGTCACTAAGACAGATAATAAACGAAGGCTTCCTGTTCTATACAGTCATCTAGATGCCTCTTGCAAATGCTACTATTTCATATTCCATATCCTTTTATGTATTATGTGTTATACTGCTTTTACTGTAATTTCTTAGAGATTCTTTGATGTTGGAAGCAGTGTATAAATATAATATAAATTTTGTTTGTACCACAGATGGGTTTTTTTAAAAAACAACCATGCTCTTTTGACTATATATAACACTTTTTTTCCTGAAGCTGTTTCTATTATAAAAAGCTGACTTTCTAATATTCTTTTGGGTGCTGATGGCAAAATTAAATAGTGCTGCAAGTGATTGAGGCCCAAAAGAATATCAATCCTAATAAACCAAAAGCAGGTTGCAGATACAAATAGGGCATCCAAAGTCAAATTGGCTTTCGAAAACTACCATTTTCCTGAAAGGCCATGAGGACTGGATCTTGCCATGCCCTGAATCCAGACTCTCCTCAGTGTAGCTTCCAAATCCTTTCCCATTTATATTTTCACTTGGCTTGCTATCTGCAATGCTATGAAAGTCCCTTCTCCTTCTTTCCTGTGATAGGCAATATCAACGCTGTCTGAAAAAATAAATCTCTGGGATGCCTGGCTAATTGATGGTACCATTTACAAGATATCGTGGCATAAGAGGTGACATGATAGCAGTGTTCCAGTGAGGGCTGCCGCAGAGAAAAGGGGGTCAATTTATTTTCCATAGCACCAGAAGACAAGAAACAATGGGTGGAAACTAATCAAGGAGAAAAACAATCTAGAATTAAGGCGAAACTTCCTAACAGTGAGAAACAATGAACAAGTGGAAAAACTTGCTTTCAGTGGTTGTGGGTGCTTTATCACTGGACAATTTTTAAAGAAGAGACTGGACAGCCATTTGTCTGAAATGGTATAAGGTTTCCAGCTTGAGCAGGGGGCTGGACTAGAAGACCTCCAAGGTCCCTTCCAACTCTATTATATAATTAAAGTTTGCAGCTTGAGCAAGGGGTTGGACTAGAAGATCTCCAAGGTCCCTTCCAATTCTATTATGTAACTAACTAAAGACACCTTTAGGGAAAGGCAGGGCACTCAAAACTTTTCTTGAGCAACAAGGGAATACAGAGGGTAGTCCTTAACTTATGACTACAATGGAGTCCAAAATTTCTGTTGCTAAGCAAGACAGTTGTTAAGTGAGTTTTGTCCCATTTTACAACCTCTCTTGCCACAGTTGTTAAGTGAATCACTGTAGTTGTTACATCCATGGTTGTTAAGTGAATCTGGTTTCCCCATTGATTTTGCATGTCAGGTTGCAAAAAGCGATCACATGACCCCGGGACACTGCAGCTGTCATAAATACATGCCAGTTGCACAGTGCCATTGTAACACAACTGAAACTGTTCTAATTTATTTTGTGATGCGAAGAATGAAGAGTCTGAGCCAACTTAAAAACACAACTTTTCCCATTGTTTTAGCTTCTGTCTCAATCATTATCAGACATTTGGTTGTTGCAGGAAATGGTGGGCCAAAAGCACCACTGTGTTTTTGTGTGTGTGTGAGAGAGAGAGACAGCAGACTAAGAATGCAGGAGAGCAAAACTACAGTTCCACAAACATTCAAAGGGGGAAAAAAGCGTAGCCTTCTACCAAACTAATCACTTCACCAATATTTCTGCAAATAAAGTAAGCAGACACTTCAGGAAATTTCACAATATCTTTTTGTCTTATTATTATTTTTTTTGTTGCTATTTCACCTGCGGTGATAGTTCTTTTATTTGTCACTGTCGCGCAGAAAATGAAACTCATCTTAATCTCATTGACTATCTGAACAGAACTGAAATGTAGAAAGACAATTTCATATTCTGGAACTTTTCCACTGCTGAGTAATTTTATTGTTTAATATAAGCTGATAGTATCCGAGCAAATATTCAGGGGTAACGCACTATAGAAATGAAGGAAGGTTTCCTGTGTACCGTAAAGCTTTATGCCAGAATTGAAATCTGTTGTAGTTTCAGATGAAATCGTGTTGTGAACCATTTTCAGGGTTTCACTGGTTTTTCAGCATTATGAAACAGGTGCGCTCTGCCTGCTCTATCAGCTGTTTCAGTACCATTTTCCCAAAGCAGTCAATAGAGTCAAGTTTAATGTTTTAATACTGTCCTGAAGTATATATGGTAACAAGTACTAAGCAGCTCAGACTGTTTGTGTAGTAACTTATATAACACATCAGTGTTATATATGAGTGAGTGCTAACCATCCAATCTGATTGGCTGCTAATAAATACCAGTGACGCGCATGCATTTACACATCTTTATTTATTAAAGTTGTTAAACCCCCGAAGTCTCTAATCCAGTGATGGTGAATCTTTTTGGAATAAAAAATTCAGACAGCGCCTAACTTGATTCTGCTGGTATATCACACACACCCTCCACAAACAAAACAAACAATTCTCCCCCCCCCCCCAATGCCTTCATCTAGGGCAGTGTTTCCCAAACTTGACAATTTTAAGGCATGAGGACTTCAATTCCCAGAATTCCACAGCCAGATAGCCCATTTTGCCTAACAATAGAACACACCCCCCTCATTGACAAGCACTTGCCCAGCTTCTCCAAACTGGCCAGCTAATCAGATTCTTAGGATTTTCTGTGTGGTAGCCCTCAACTTCTATAGAAATCTTTGCTTTTCCATTGTTCCAGTTCCTCATTTTTGCAAAGCAGACATCCAACAATTGTTGCAGTAAACATGGTTATTCTTGTATTGTGCTCCTTACTTGGGCAAAATTCCACAAGAAGTGCCAGAGAGCATATAGGTAACTGTGCCAATCACTTTGTCACAGCTTGCAAGTAAATACAGTGGCATCAAATAAGAAGGCACATCTCTTCATATAGTCTTTCACCCCAAAAGTTATATACAGGCTGGTTCAACAGTTCCAGAGCTGCATAAGAAAATAGTTTGTCACAGGCCATTTGAGTTTCACAAATTTCAAGCCCACATTTCTAAGAACTGTAGCTATTTTTTTTTCCCCAATGATGTACATTATGTTCATTTTCTGCGTTTGAACTTGCCCCCCAAAAACATTTGTAGATCAAGGCATCATAAACAAAATGCTTTTCGCTTTTGCTAATTTGATAATTCTTTAAAAGTGGTAATACCCACTGTGATATTGCTTTCATTTCCTGATCTCATCAAAAATAAAACTTTTATTTAGATCTTTGAGGAACTACAGCCTATACTCTATTTCAGACATCTGACAAAATTTGATACAACGACTTATTCAAGAAACGGTACAATTTTTTGGCTTTACATTTCAATGCTGGTGTCTCTCTGTTAAAGACTGTGTTGAAAAATCTTCGGGGTTTTCAGGATACAACTCAGCATCTTTTATAAAGTCCAGGGCTACAACTAATTGTGGAATGTTATGCTAGAGATAGCATTTTGCAGGTTAATCACTGATTCCAAATGGGTAGAATCAGAGGATGTGATTGGGATAAACTCTAGAGATATTCTCTAGAATTTATTTTGGCTTGTTTTGAATAGGATACGAATTCTGCCATGCATGGGCAGGATCCATGCCCTAGCTAACCCCTTTGGGAAGCATGGAGGAAAGCGTTGGACTTGGCTAAAACCTCTTTGAGAAGGGGGTTAAGTCCTTCTTTTAGACCAATATTGATAACATTGATTATTTCTTTATAGTGGTCCATTGGTAGACAGGTCAGATAGAAAGTGTCAAATAAAAGGAGAAGAGTTTGGAGAGGACGCATACAAAAAGTTATAAATGGAAACTACAATCTTCAAAAAACTTGCTAAGGGAAATTAACGTGATTGGTTCATTCTTTCCTGTCACAGCTGGGAGAGGTAAAGAATCAGGTGAAGCCACCAATTCAGAGCCAAGGTAAACAAGGAGCAGACGAAATCCCAGACTACCACTGTGTCCAAACTAGAGGAAAGACATGAAATCTGAAATAGAAGTTCTTAAGCCAATTTCATTTCCAGCCAGTTCATACACAGAACTGAAATCATTTAAAACTGCAGTGCAGAAAAGCCCACTTAGAAAAAATTAAGGACAAAAGAAAGTATACAGAGTATACTCTTTAATCCAATTTATTCTAGTGAGAGCAATAGAAGCATATGCCCAGGTTTGCTATTGAAATTAAACTGTGTACAGATAACTGCAGCTGGCAATATAGCAATGTAAAATGCAGTAAATTTTTATTTGAGTGAAGCAGGAAAATAAATAAGGGGATAATGTTTTAAAGTACTAATGGCTAGAATGGACCCTTATTATTTAAAATCTACATTTTAAAATGTACTTATAAGTAACAAATTACTGCATAGTCATACATATTTATAATAGATTCTATAAAATTTTGACCTGCAAACATTTTACCAGAAATGACAGTGCTTTATGCAAATATAATCATAATCATTTTTGATTTACATATAGGGAACATGAGAGGGCATTTATATCTGGAACAGAGATGATCTTGCATTTAAGTAGAAATTTAACAGCCATTGTTATATCAGCATGTTGACTTCCATAGCAATAGTTTTTAAAAAAATTACAGAGAGTTAAATTCTGAGCAATCAGCAACATCTATAAAGATTTCTAGATCAAATTCTGAATAAAATGTTTCCTTTTATTTGATTTGAAAGTCAAAAGTGCATGCTAAGGCGTAAATCTTCCTTACTTTTCAGTTTCAATAATGCTTAAAAACTATATTATCAAATATCATACTATTGCCTGTGATATTACATTAGGTAACTCAGTTTCAATATGAATGTGAGTCATGTTCATTCATGCACCCATACCTGGCATCTTCAAAATCTTTAATACCACAAGTTTTTTTTTCCTATCTGCTATTTACAGTCAAAAAATAAAAATAAAAATCTGTAAACATTTTTACTGAGAAACTTCTCTGTAAAAGAGAAGTTCTCTGTGTTATTTATTTTACCACAGTATCCTAAATGCAACGCAAGTTCCATTAACAGATAACAGACCCAAGCAGCTGACATGAAAGGTGTATTTTGTATTATTGTGCAAAGATTTTCCCCAATTTCTTGAAACACATTTTTATATTTTAATGCAAAATACTGATAAAGCACTTAAATACACTTTAAAAACCTACACTTAAAGGAAACAAGTAAAGGTTGTTTTAAAAGCTTAGTTTACTCCATTGCTGATTAAAGCAAGATAGAAAGATAATCTGACTGGAGAGGAAAGGATTTATGTGTTCAATCTTCCTCAGTTTAAAGCCCTACAAGTGTGGTATACATAACCCTTCGAATTCAGAGTTAGCTTCATTTTGGGAGTTATAGTTCAGCTTAACTACACATCATGTGGCCAGGACAACTGAAGGAAGTGATGAAGCATTACATGGATGTGATCTTTGCAATCAAGCCAGAGATTCATTTTCAAACAAATAAGTGCACACTCCTTTTCCCTTTCTTATGGCTCCAGACATAACTACATACATCAGTAGCTGGGCTGAAGACATCACTCAGTTTGATGCTTCAATAGCCCTTTGAATCAAGAGGTCTAACCAATTGCCTCTGAAAACTAGGAGCAGTAATAGTTGCTGGGTTTATACTCTCCTCCCCTCAGCTAAGTCAGATCAACACAGAAAATCTTTATCTCTTCATTTTTATTTGTATACTGCCCAGAGTCCCTCTATGAGAGGGATAGGTAGTTTTAAAATTTGATCAATAAAATAATAAATGTCAATGTTGTTCAGAGTGGCGTCATAATTTGAAAATGGAATGAGATTCAAGACAGTCAAACTTTGGAACATCTCTAAAAGCAGCAATCAAAAAAGAAGAAATAAATATTTTCACTTGCCTACCAAATCTCCAAATTCCTTTTCCTCTTGCAGACAAATAGATACGAAATGAGAAACTGTGGGCAGAACTTCAAAAACATCTTGCTTGTTTGCTCATATTTTGCTCTTCTTGCTCAACATAATTAAATGATTGAGTAAAGTTCTATTGTACATTGACTCACTCACATAAACAATGATCCCTTTAATGGATGATTTAATAATTGTCAACCACATGTTTGGGGTTAATACTATGGAGAGGACAATTCAATTCAAAATGTACAGATCAGAATTTGGGTCCAATTATTCCAGTCTCCTATATTGCACAGTAGCCAGCCAGATGCCTTTGGAAATCTCACCAACCAGATGTGACCTCCTAGGATTTTGCTGTGTGGTTAGTTTGATCAGCAGCTCAGCATAGCTTGATTAGATTCTTAGGATCAAACCTGAATAAACTCTCAGCATAACATGGCTTGGCTAGATAAGAACTACTGTTGCATACTTGGATGAAGTTACTAAAATGATTGTTCTCTGTCAATATGGCAGGAAATCCTGTTTTATACCTATCATAGTTTAATTCCAGCGCTCCTTTTTCTCACCTTTTCCATGATTGAACAGAGCTTATGCCCTGCATTTTTCAGTCATGAAACCAGGCAACTAGTGCCTGCTGAAATAGCTGATATCCCTGATGTCCCTGAGCTCTCTTTTTTAAAAATATATTTTATTGATTTTTTTACAATGACAATCTTTAGTGCTTAGTAAACAGCGTGTTGTCTGGGTTCATATATTTAAAAAACAGTCAATAATAATTTCTATAATTCCACAATCAATATATTAATCGTTTGTTTCCTTGATCTTTCCTTCTTCCAATATCAGCATTAGACAGATATATTTCTTAATATTTTCAATGCATACAAAGTTGGATATAGACATTTTTTTGTATTTGTACAAGTAACAATGACATCTGTATATAACATTTCTGCTTGACTTATATTTCAATTGTATTTGTAAATGTCATCTTATTAAATCATTATACATCCTGTTTACAGAATTCTTATTTATATTTAATTTCCCCTCAATATTCAGACCATTCTTATCAGTCATAATTTTCTCAAAAATGATTACCTTTAAATATCCAAACTTTTCATTTACTTATACCATCCCAATATTTTCATATTTCATATATTATAAAAATAATATATTATTTATATATGTATTAAGTTGTAGTTCTCTTCATTTGTAGCTTCCCTATTTAAATTGCTTTCTTCTAGTTTGTGTTCTGTTATCTGGTTTGTTTGTTCATTCTTTATTGTTGTTTTCTGAGAGTTTTTTATTTGTGATTTTAAATTGAAGATGTGCTCATTTATGTTGTCAAAGTGGTTTTTAATCTCATATGGTTTGAAACCATTGTCATTTGAATCTGTTGCAGCATTTCATACATTTCCTCTTGGAAAGTATTTGTCTCATCTTGGGGTATTGCTTCTGCAGATCTCTGATGTTCCAGGCTAGGTCCTTCAGAAGGGAATATTAGGTTTGGTTTCCTGTCACTTTTAGATAGGTATGCAATATTCATTTCTCCTCCCTCCAGCTAGTCTTTCACCAGTACCATAGTCTCTGTGTTTAGCCTTATCAAACCAGCCAATCTTAAAAACCAAACAACCACATCTTATATATTTCTTATCTTTATATATGGTTTTTGTAATCCAATGCATTTCCAATTATCAAGGCATCTGTGAAAGCAATGATTTATAACAATTCTTCTATTCAGGGGTCTTTGAATTATCAAGCAGTCAGAATTGCAGCAAAATGTTTCACCACCTTAAAGCCTTCCAGTAAATTCCCTCCTAGAAGATTAGCCAACATTTTTCTTTCTCTGCAAACAATTCTTGAGCTTAGACAACAATTAAAGTTGTTGGGTTTTTTTGCAGAGATTTCTTAAGTTTATGGGTGGCCCAGTATGTTTTCTTTCTTTGTTCCCAGCAGTTTTCTATTTAGCTGAGGGTTATTAAAGTTCAAGGGAACTTTCTGGGCGTCTTGCCAATTTCTGAATCAGTGTTATATTATTGTTCTATGCTCTAGTTCTCCACTAGATGTCAGTAGTTATTTATTTTCCAAATTTTCCAAACAAAGAATTATTTTTCTTTTTTTAATTTCATCAGAACTCTTTAGGATATAAAATCTTAATGGTTTTCTTAATTTTTAGATTTATCCAGACTATAGTAATATTAATTTCATTTCAGTATATTTCTTTTCCCCTTGGAAATTAATTCACTGCTTCCCTATGGAGGGGTGGGGATGTAATCCTTTCCCTTCACTTTCAGAGGATTTCTTGCTTTGGGGATCTTTTCCAAGGAATCAGTTACAAAAATAGAAGAGAGAAGATCAATACTCTAACTCAGTTCCAAGCATGCTGTTCACCGTTGTTCTGGTTTGTGCTCTTGGACTTCGGCTGTTAGCAGCTTGGGCTAGACACTGGTGTGCAGCTAGCCTTTCTCCTGTCAGGTTAGAGGGCTTCCCCCAGATCGAATGGATTGACCGCCATTGTTCCGTAATCATCGGGGTGGCCCTCTTTCTTTGTCGCCTCTGGCAGGGCGAAACCAGCCATGGGTTACAAAGCCCCACAGTTCCTCGGCTGCATCGCTGCAAAATGGAACCAGAAGTCCTGTCCCTAGCTCTCTTTCAATTAGCTTGCATGCTGGCTTTGAATCTAGAACTTCTATTAAAGTCATAACTGCGGATACATATAACTTTCTTTGTACATGTGTAATTTTTTGCTAAAGGCAAACTATAAACCTCCCAGTGGCCATAGCTATCTCTTGTGACATCTGGTTTTCTTATGTCTTGTAGCAGTTTGTTTCATTTAATTACAGGTGGTATGAAAGAGTTTTTTTGGACTGCCTTCTTTAATCCTTATAATTGAAGAATCGTGATCATCTATGGAGATTCTCAGTCATCCAGGTCATGGTTGCCCCAAAGGGGCTTTTTCAAAAGAGAACTGGATTTTGCTTTGGATGAGAAGTGAAGCATTTTCAAGGAAAAACAAAATCCAGTTGCCTTTCGAAAAACTAACTTTGGGAGAATCATCATTATTAATGTAAACAGAGAAGAAAGAAAACATCTCATACTAAAAAGACTGGCTTAGTCCATGGATGGGTGACACTGAGAAATCAAAGAATTGAAGACTAGAATAAAAAGACAAAAATATCCTTGAAGAAGGCAATGGCAAATAATTGCCGTTACCCATGGGAGAACAAAAAGTGGTAAATGGAAAAATTAGCATTGTATGTGCTGTGTACACACACACACACACACACACATATACAGACACACGGGGAAGAGCTTGGGTTGCAACATCATAACACATCATCAGATTTTATTGATGCCCCTGGTTGCCAAGGAAACTGCATAGAAATATATACTGTATGTCAGCCTCTCAAGATAGACCAGACTATGAAATCGAAGCCATATGGGTCAGGAATATTTTTATTGTAACAACCATAGTAACAGAATCTTGCAAGTCTGAATGTACTTCCCCCTCCCTCCCTTTATCTTGTGAACCAGGGAGGGGCTTGTCTGAGACATCTACTACTTTCATTTACTGAGACGTTTACTACTACTTTCTCAGCCAGACTTGGGCCACTTTTCTCTCACTGTCGCCTTTTCCTCCTGTCTTTCAAGGTCTTCTTTCCTTCTTTCTTCTACAGCAGGGGTGTCAAACTCACCACATCACATGACATGTTGCGGCGTATCACAACTTTTTTCCCATTGCCGGAGCTGGGGTGGGTGCAGTTTTGGCATGACGCATCTGACTCGCGGGCCGGCAGTTTGACCCCCCCTGCTCTGCAATATGTGGGTCACTGAAAATCAAATTCAGCTAGATCAAATTTTCCTTAAGTGGATCAGGTAAAATTGTGAATTGACTTAAAAATTTATGCAGGTAGTCTTCCATTTACAACAATTCATTTTGTGACCATTCAAAGTTACAATGGCACTTTAAAATGTGAGTTATGACCATTTTTCACACTTATGGCCATTGCAGCATCCCCATGGTCACGTGATCAAAATTCAGATGCTTGGCAAGTGATACATATTTATGACAGTTGCAGTGCCCCGGGGTCATGTAGTCACTTTTTTGTGACCTTCTGAGAAACAAAGTCAGTGGGAATCTAGATTCACTTAACAACCACATTACTAATTTAATAAATGCAATAATTCTTGTAACAATTCTGGCAAGAAAGGTCATAAAATGGGGCAAACTCTCTTAACAAATGTTTCACCGATCAATATACATTTTGGGCTCAATTGTGGTCATAACCCGAGGACTACCTGAACCTCAACAGTCCTTACATAGGAGTAAATATTAACACTGCCTAGAAAATGTTTCAGGAGCTGGCATCTAAAAAAGATCTGCAATTTTGCAAGTTACAATGGCCTCGATACTCATGGTTAATTGGTTCCAGCGATGAGTACCAAAAACTATGAAAACCAAACAAATTTTCCCCATAAGGAATAATGTAGGGAGTCACAAGTCAGCCAACACCAACAAGGTCTACCTTGTGCATTGAGTACCAAACAAATGATAACCACCAGGACAAAATTTTAGCATCAGAAGGCATTGGGTACCAAATCCGATGAGTTTCAAAGCAGTTGAGTACCAAGATACCACTGTGCGTTCAAGGAAAGAGAAGAAATCATCTAACTCTAGAGCAGTGTTTCTTAACCTGAGTGATATTGCCCCCCAGGGGGCGATTTCATTTTTCAGGGGGGCGATGGAACAAAAAGCGGCGACACGGGGGCAAAGGAACAAAAAGGGGGCGATATGGGGGCGATAGAGTGAGACGTTTTGGGGACACTTTTGAGACTTTTTCGTGCAGTGAATCACTGTATATCTGTTGTACAAAAACATCAGATCGCTCGCTATTAGTGGATTGAATTGTGTTTTCAAATGTTCCTCCAGCTAGCTTCAGTACAGAACGCCGTACATATGTGAAGATGCATCGTTTATCTTCATGCGCGTTGCACAGCAGCCTCTACCCATACAGTGGCGTGCCATTGGCCAGAATATGGGAGATATGGGAAAAAGACTGGAAATAAATTATTTGCATCGATATGTCCTGATGACAAGTTTAAAGAAAACAAAAAAAGTGTTTGCATAAATTGAAGAATTATTTCCTATGTTGTGATTGAGAGGTTATGTTGGGGGAGGGGGGCGATGACAACTTCCTCATTGGCTCAAGGGGGCGATTCGTTCAAAAAGGTTAAGAACCACTGCTCTAGAGCAGTGGTTCTCAACCTTTTTAATGCCGCGACCCCCAACCGGTCGTAAGTCGAGGACTACTCAACCAGTCGTAAGTCAAGGACTACCCAACCGGTCGTAAGTCGACGACTTTCCCTGCCCGGGAGCGCCGCACATGCGTGGTGCCGCCCCCTGCCCCAGCCGAGGTGTAACTGGCAAGGGACAGCGATGGCGCAGGGTGACCACCGGCTGGGCCACCAGCTGGCCAGCCCAAGGGAGGTAAGGCATCTGCCAGGCCCCACGTGCACCAGCAACCCTCCCTGCGCCTGCCGGCCTCCCACCTCCCACCCCTGGCCCTCTTTTACTTACATTTTTAGTAGTTGCTCAGCAGGCAGGGGTAGAAACTTCCAGACAGCTCGCCTTCGCTGCAGACAACTTGCAGCACCGTTTGCAGACTGGAACTTTTGGTGGGCTCAGCAGGGCAGAGACAGCCTGGACAATTCCTATTGGCTTTTGAAAGCCAATAGAATTAGACTCTATTCAAGAGAGTCTATTCTATTGTCTTTCAAAAGCCAATAGAATAAAAGGGAGTAGCACAGCTAAGGAAGAGGGGAAAAAATGGCAGACTGGGTTGTTTGGCGACCCCCATGAAATGGTCATTCGACCCCAAATGGGGTTGCGACCCACAGGTTGAGAACCGCTGCTCTAGAGGCGCATCAGGTGCCATTTCACTACCCTTTTTTTGGGGGGGGGGGAACGGTCATAACTTTGGTTGACAAAATAATAATTGATTCCATCTTGGCTCTGAAGCTTCTGCTACAATGTTTAGAATTGCCTGCTGAAAGGAAACAAGCCTAATTCAGATAATAATAATAATAATAATAACAACAACAACAACAACAACCCCCAGTGAGGCACTACCTTGACGTGGTTGTGGGGCTTGTGTACTCTGAGGAAGATGAGAGCTATGGCAGAGGTTCATCCATACCGGACAGGTCTCATCAGAGGAGTCAGACAAAGAGTGTCTCTCCCATAAAAAATATGGTGAGACGTAAATTTCAGAATGCCATACAGGCTCGGATGTCGCCCAGGTTAACAAGGTCCGCGCTAGATATTGGAGATCCTGGATATCTGGTGAAAAATGGGTTACAGGACTCAAGACTGTTGGCTGAGCAACCAGGGCCAGCAGCTGCAGAACTACTGGAAGAAAAGGTGTTTACCCATTGCAAATACACAGTGATTGAAAAGGAACTGCTTCCATCCTGCGACGATATCTGTAATACCATCAAACATCCACATCTGCCTATCCCAGGTCCTTGGTAAGGACTCGATAGGTAGACAAAATGCCAAATCCAGTCTGAACATCTGGCTGACTGTGTGATGATCCACAATCATCATCATCATCATCATCATCATCATCTTAAAATCCAAACTCAGTGGAGGAAATACCATAAAGGCAATCAACACCTGGGCAATCCCAGTTATTAGGTACACAGCTGGAATAGTGGACTGGACTCAAGCAGAACTAAAAGCAATGGATAGGCAGACCAGAAAAATAATGACAATGAATCATGCCCTTCATCCAAGCAGTGACATTGATAGACTTTATCTACCAAGGCAAATAGGTGGGCGTGGAATGCTACAAGTACATCAGATGGTTGAAGAAGAAAAAATGGCTTTGGAAGAATATCTGAAGGACAATGATGAAGATTCACTGAAATTAGTATATCAGGAAGGCTTATTGACTACTGGAGAGACCAAACTGGCCTACAAGAAAGACCAAATGAAGAACAGAATAGAGGCATGGGAAGACAAAGCACTACATGGCCAATACATTAAAAAAATAGCTGGGAAAGCAGATAATAATAAAACCTGGCGGAACTTCCGGTGGATTTTGCGCGCGCGATGGCGGCTACTTTGTAGCCGTCCTCCTGGGTAAGTGTAAGAACCGCTATGAACAGCAGACATCAGCTGTTCAGCGGTTCAAAATCCCCCTCCCGGGCAAAGGGGGGGGGTAGAGAGTGTCTGAATAGTGGTAGAGCCTCTTTTGCACCCCCCAAGTTTTTTTGGGGGGGGTGAAAGGAGTGCTCCCACGGAGTTCAGACTTGTCTCCGCTTCCCAGCTGTTTTTGTCCTCAGGGACAAAACGAGCCGCTGCAAGCACCTCCGTGCTTAAAGAGAACTGGTGAGTTTTTTTTTTATAAACGGACAGAGCTGAGTAGAGGGTTTAGTTTTTGCTTTCTTTGACTTATTTGGATTTTAAGTTTTAAGACTTGTTTCTATTTTTATTCTCTCTTTTTATTTTTCTTTCTTTGTTGAAAGGGAAAGTAAAATGGCGATCGGCAAATCTCTCGGTGTTTTTTTTCTGGAAGTTAGAATGCTGAACGGCAGGCTTTTTGGTGTTTCTCTTTCTTTCCTTTCCCTTTCCCTTTTTATTTTCTTATGATTGGAATGGTTGTTTTTGGTATCTCTAAGTATTTTTTTGGAACGGACTTTTTCTATTTAATTATTTTTTTTCTTCTCCCTTTTTTTTTTCTTTTCTTTGAACTCCCTTCTTTTTATTGTAATGACCCTTTTTTGAAGGACTTTTTTCTGTTTAATTTTTGCAATTTTTAAGAAGGAGTAAAGCTTTTTTTAAATTCCTTTTCTCTTCTTTTTTTTTCCCTTTTTTCTTTTTATTATAATGACCTTCTTTGGAGGGAGTTATGATTTTTGAAGGAATTTTTATAATTTTTTAAGAAGGACTAAAGGTTTTTCTTTAAGATGGCTCCAAAGCGTCCAGGGATTTCTACAGCTTCTAAATCAACAGTTTCACCCTCTTCTGGGGGTCAGCTAATAACTATGAAGGATTTGCAAGACATGATGGGAGATGTTATAATTCAAATTAGGGCAGAAATGAAAAAGATTTTAGAGGAAAATAATAAGATCTTGAGACAAGATTTTGTTTTGGCTTTAGAAGGAGTTGCTTCTGTTCTTGAAAAGGTGAACTCCCATGTGGAAGAGGTAACTGAAAAAGTGGACATAATGGAGGGGAAAATTGAAAGTATGGAAAAAGAAATGGAAAATGAGATTCGTATGCTTCAATATGGACAAATGGAATATGCCTTAAGAATTAGAGGCCTGGGAGAGTCTTTGCAAGGAGATCTGAAGGAGATGGTTGCAAAGGACTTTGCATTGATTTTGAATACAGAAAAAGAGGGAATACTTAGTGAAATTGAAAAATTATTTAGGGTTAACTCTGTGGTGGCAGCACAGAAGAATCTGCCAAGAGATGTGGTAATTTACTTTGGTAAAAGATCTTTACGCAATGAAATTGTGCAAGCCTCTTATAAGAAGAGATTTCAAATTGCTTCACAAGATGTTATAATTTTTAAGGAGATCCCATCTAAAATTTTAAGAAGAAGAAAGGAGTTTGCTTTTCTAGCAAATTAACTTAAAAAGAGAAAAATTTTATTCAGATGGGATGTTCCGACTGGAATGGTGGTGAACTACCTGGGGACATATTATAGACTTAATACTGTTTCTCAAGCAAAAGATTTTTATACTTCGGTCCTGGGGGTATGTTCATCGCAATCTACTAAGTTTAAAGCTTTGGAAGAAAAGAATGTAGAATTACAGTTTGAAGAGCCTATATTTATGAAAACTGGCGAATTTTTGTGTGAGAGGCCTCAACAAGTCCAGGTTGAGGAGCAGAAGACAACTTGTGCAGCATACAATTCCAAAGAAAAGCAGCAATAGAAGAAGGTTAAGGAAGTTTCATATTCAGTGGTCTCTGAATCTCTGGGAGATGTTAGACCTACAAAGTCTTTGGAGCAATTTTCAAGGGTGGAATTGCTGCCTGAAATGGAAATTGGGAAATCTCAGTTTGAGGGGCATCAACAAGAGAGGAACGGGCAGAGGATAACTTGTACAACTTACAATTGTAAAGACCAACACAAGGAGGAATTCAAGGAATCCTTACCTGTATTGGCTTCGGAGTCGATGGGAGACTCAGGAATTTTGGAGCAGTCTCCTAAGGCAGAACTTGCAGCATTTCTTACGAGTTTGATACAAGAATGGAGAATGGAAATGGAAGAATGGAAGAATGGAGAATGGAAAAAACTGGAATGTGAATAATTAATAATAATACTAATATAATTTAGACTGATAAGGATGCAGTTTCTTACGGATGGAATTTGTTATTGGTGAAGATTGAAATGTTTAATGTGTTTATTATGGATAGGCGTATAAGGGAATTTTGGTGTTTTAAGTTTTGAACCTTTAATGATAATATTGTTTAAATTTGTGTTTTGAAGGGATTATAATTTGCTCATTTTAGTGAGGGGATTCTAATGTTTTAAATTTTAAGTAATGTTTAAATTTGTGTTTTGAAGGGAGTATAACTTGTTCAAGTTTTACGTATGCTTAAATTTGGTTTTTAAATATTATTAATATTTTTAAGAGAAAATAATTTGTTTAATTAAATGTCTAGATTTGTTTAGGAAAGAAAGTAATGTTTAAATTTGTGTTTTTGGAGGGAGTTTATATAGAATGATGATTGTATTTAGATTTTTTTAGGATTTAAAAGTGTTTCTAGTTTTTAAATATTATTAATATTTTTAAGAGAAAATAATTTGTTTAATTAAATGTGCTTAGATTTGTTTAGGACTTATAGGTTTTTTAAGTTTTTTCTTTTTGGATAGGAGAGAAGATTATGAAGATTGAAGGAAATATGTATTTACTTTAAGTTTTTTAAGAGTATTTAGTTTTAACGGTATAACAAAGGTTTATATGTTTATTTTTTTGTTTTAGGATAAAGAAAGAGGGAGAAATTAGATTTTACACTATAGATATAGATATTCAAAGAAAGTAATGTTTAAATTTGTGTTTTTGGAGGGAGTTTATAGAGAATGATGATTGTATTTAAATTTGTTTAGGTTTTAAAAGTGTTTTAAGTTTTTTTTTTAATTAAGCCTGTACTCAGCTCTGGGAAGTCCAGGGGAGGGTTTGGGAGGTTGGGAAGGGGGGGGTGAGGTAGGGTTGGGGGGGGTATGGGAAGGGGATTTGTTTTTGTAAAATGTAAAAAATTTTCAATAAAAAAAAATAAATAAAACCTGGCAATGGCTAAGAGCAGGAAAATTGAAGAAAGAGACCGAGGGACTAATTCTGGCTGCACAAGACCAAGCCTTAAGGACAAATGCATACAAGTCAAAATTGAGAAGACAGCAACAGACAGTAAGTGCCGCCTATGCAAAGAAGCTGAAGAAACAGTGGACCACTTGGTAAGCTGTTGCAAGAAGATTGCACAAACTGATTACAAGCAGCGGCATGACAAAGTAGCAACAATGGTGCATTGGAAGAGCTGCAAAAAATATCATTTGCCTGTAAGCAAAAACTGGTGGGATCATAAAATAGAGAAAGTCATAGAAAATGATAAAATTAAACTGCTCTGGGACTTCAGAATTCAAACAGACAAGCACCTGCAACATAACACCCCAGACTTAACAATTGTCGATAAGAAAGACAAAAAGTCTGGATAGTGGATGTGGCAGTGCCTGGAGACAGCAGAATAGAAGAGAAAGAACTGGAGAAGATAACAAAATACAAAGACCTACAAATAGAAATAGAAAGACTGTGGCAAAATCAAGCAAGGGTAGTACCAATAGTCATAGGCTCCTTGGGTGCAATCCCAAAACAACTGGAGCACCACTTGAACACAATTGGCATTGACAAATTCGCTATTGTCAGTTGCAAAAGGCAGCCTTATTAGGAACTGCTTCCATCTTGCGACGATATCTGTAATACCATCAAACATCCACATCTGCCTATCTGAGGTCCTGGGTAAGGACTCGATAGGTAGACAAAATGCCAAATCCAGTCTGAACATCTGGCTGACTATGCGATGATCGATAATAATAATAATAATAAAGTTGGAAGGGACCTTGGAGGTCATCAGGTCCAACCCCCTGCCCAGGCAGGAAACCCTACACCATTTCGGACAAATGGCTGTCCAGTCTCTTCTTAAAAACTTCCAGTGTTGGAGCATTCACCGCTTCTGGAGGCAGGTTGTTCCATTGCTAAGGAAAAGTTATTAAAATTGACAGGGAATGTTGGAGCAATTAATAATATTTCTCCCACTTACTCTGGATTCCTTCTGTTACACAAACTGTCCCTTCTGTATCGATGTGCTTTGTGCTGAGGGTGGGAGGGAGAAGAGGAGGCAAAGAAAGAGAACTGGGATAGGATGGGAAAACAATGGGGCTTATATACAGTATAGCTAAACTTATAGTCCCTCTTCGAGGGAGATGGGTAGTTTAAAAATGCAATAAATAAAATAAAATAATCTCCCTAGATTTTTAAAGTATTCTGAAGGTGTAGAAGCACCGGATCGTGCCAGTCCCTTAAGACAGTCCAGAAAGGAAACCAAAACCATGACTAGTAATTTTACTTTTATTGTAAGGTTACAGTAACAGGATCTTGCAAATCTGAGCATGCTTCCTCCTCCCTGTCTTTACTCTCCAGAGAAATAGGGAGGGTCTCTTGTGGGACACTTTCTCAACCCCTTCACTTTTGTAGGCAGATGGTTGCCCTGATTGCAGCTCTTCCTTCTGTCTCTCAAGGTTCTTCTCACAGTCCATTACAAACCCTGAAAGAAGAGATGTCAAAAGAAAATTGTGATGATAGAAAAAAGGGCATTAACTACATATGCCTTTGCCCACTTGCATCTAACCATAGCACCAACATGTCATCACAATCGCTTTTTTTCTTCCATGTCCCCTTCATCTTCTTTCCAATCCATTACTGAGGAAGCTTAAAGTCATCCTTAGTTCTTCTGGTGTCCAAGATGTGTTTTATCCCTAAAGCAAGTCATGAACACAAAGCAGCTTATGATAGATGTGGTCTGGCCCATTTCAGTAAGTATTTGGCCAGTCTCACAATTAAGTGACTTTTAGGGGGTGAAATTATTCTAGCACAGTGGTTCTCAACCTGTGGGTCGGGATCCCATTTGGGGTCGAACGACCATTTCACGGGGGTCGCCAAATAATGCAGTCTGCCATTTTTTTCCCCTTTTCCTTAGCTGTGCTACTCCCTTTTATTATATTGGCTTTTGAAAGCCACTAGGATAGACTCTCTTGAATAGAGTCTAATTCTATTGGCTTTCAAAAGCCAATAGGAATTGTCCAGGCTGTCTCTGCCCTGTTGAGCCCGCCAAAAGTCCCATTCTGCAAACAGTGCTACACCAGTTGAGTAGTCCTCGACTTACGACCGGTTGAGTAGTCCTCGACTTACGAATGGTTGGGGGTCGCGGCATTAAAAAGTTTGAGAACCACTGTTCTAGCACCTATTGGGCGCCTTAGGTTAATATAGGAATAGTCCTCCTTCCAGCTTGTGGGCACAATAAAGACTGGGCCTGGCAGCAGGAAAAGTCAGTTCTTTTGAACTGAGCTCTCTGTACCAGATGATCCCCAACTTACTCAGATCTCCTACTGTCCAAAACTGTACCCATGGTGAGACAATTTGCCACCTGGAGAGCAAGCTAAATTCTCTACATCTGCAAAAGTTTGCTAATCCACATGTGGCCATTTTTTTAATAGAGCTCCCCTTCATCATGAATGCATCACATATCAGGGGTTCCCCCCTTGCTATGTGAATTTCCCATTGACACCTGAATTTCCCTTTGACGTGGGAGTTCCCCCATAAAGTAGAGAAACTCAGTACGAAACAAACAAGAGTAGAGTATAGCATTCATCTTTAGTATTTCCCAAAGTCAACGGGGCAGCAGGGGATAGTGAAAAATGAAAATTCAATCTTTCTTTTTTTACTTCTGGGTTGTTGTTGTTATGAAAGTTTTGAGTGCTGAAAGAGAACCACTTGAAGAGTTCAGGGATAAAAAAACCTGGATACGCCTTGTCTCTAAATGTTCATCTATAGAAGTCAAATAACATTGCAGTAATTTTAGGCAATCCTTTAGCCTGTTTGGCCTACTGTCGGAACTGCAGAAGCAACTCTCTCCTCTCCACTCACTCTCAATAGGGAAAGAAGAGGGGGGTTCCCTCTGTGAAATATGCCCAGCCTGGTTTAGGGCACGAAACCAGGTGCAGCCCCAGTGCACGGGAGGGATGTGGCAGTTGTCACCTGTAAATTGCTGCTGATCTTCACGGACACTGCTCCACAAGTTGCGAATGGTGAGATCTTGTTTCAGAAGGTAAGCTCGTGGGATTGTTGCTACTATATCAGCCTCTCTGCTACTTGAGTTGCTGGAGGCCATCTCAAGGTTGGCTGTGGAATCCCCCAAACATATGATCTTGGGGGACTTCAATTGCTGTCCCTTGGAGGCAGCTTAAGGATTCACAGGACTCTCCCAGGTCATTGCTGGCCTAACTCAAAACAGTGGCCACATACCGGACATGATTTTCTTGTTGAAGCAGTGTCAACGTGATCTGAGGGAGAAGATATTGCTGTCCCTTCTGTCATGGTCAGATCCTACCCTGGTGACTTTGATTCTCTTATGCTGCTCTCTCCACAGGGAGGTAGGACCCATTTGATTGGTTTACCTGCAGCGACTGATGGACCATGCAGTATTCCAAAGGAAACTGGGGATTGCACCTGAGGCTCTGCTGCCTCTGTCCTCCTGAGGCATTGGCCACTGTCTGGAATAGGCAGGCAGCTGAGGCCGTGGACAGGATTATGCCTATGCGATTTCCCTTGGGCCATCATTCCTGACAGAGGTTACAAAGAAATTGAAGTAGATGAAAAGGATCAAGTGATCTAGAACAGAGGTCCACAAGCCCCAGTCCGTGGACCGATACCAGTCCAGGGCCTATTGGCAACCAGGCCACACAAGTGGCAGGTGAGCACACAAAGCTTCATTTGTGCATTTGCAGAACTAAATTGCGCACGTGAAACTGTCCCCTCCCCTCCCCCCACACCACGCCACTGCCACTGTGGTCCATGGAGTCAGAAAGGTTGGGAACCGCTGATCTAGAATGCTGCTGGAGGAAGACAAGGGATGAATCTAACTGAAGACAAGTTAGAGCCAGTATTAAGCCTGCCTTATGGTGGTAATAGCAGCAAAATATCAATATTTCTCTGTTTTTATTGCATTTGCAGACTGTTGCCCAGTGGCCATGTTTAAGGTTACCCAGACCCTCTAAGAAAGGGGCTCCCAGTGGTTTTTCTTCAGGGTCACATAGAGGAATTATCTGTACATCTGGTAGATAAAATTGTTCAGATCCATTTTCACTTGGAGTTCAAGGGTGGAGCAAGTTCTTTGGAGATGCTTGAGAAGGGGATTTAGCTGATTATCTGGACCCTATTGGACCCAAGGAATTGAACAGGGTCCTTAGGACTGTAAACATGACCACCTGTGAATTTCATACATGTCCCTCATGGGTCAAGGCTGCCCAGGAAGTGATATGTGGGTGGGGTCTGGCAATATATAACTCATCTTTGGAGTTGTGGGGTGTGTGTGTGTGTGTGTGTGTGTGTGTGTGTGTGTGTGTGTGTGTATGTGTGTGTTCTGGCACACTTTAAAGAGATGCTAGTTCATCCTCTCCTCAAAATGCCTTTGCTAGACACAAACATACCCTTTGGATAATTTTTATGGGAAATTTTGTAGGAAATCACATTTTTAGGGAAGATGGTTGAGAAGGTTGGTAGGATTGCAGCTTCAGAGGTTCTGGGTGAAGCAGAATTTCTGAACCTCTTTCAGTTTGGTTTCAGACCTGGATATGTGCAGAAACAGCATTGGTTGCAGTTCTGGATGATCTCTGGCTGAAACGAGAGGGAGTACTTCATCCATTCTCGGTCTTCTTGACCTCTCAGCAACTTCTGATACCTTCAA
This sequence comes from Crotalus tigris, assembly GCF_016545835.1. Classification (NCBI taxonomy): domain Eukaryota; kingdom Metazoa; phylum Chordata; class Lepidosauria; order Squamata; family Viperidae; genus Crotalus; species Crotalus tigris. Next base: position 55,451 of record NW_024096469.1, read on the forward strand.
CCAGGGTATTCTTTTGGAGCAGCCCTGGGAGTTTGTGGTGGGGATGCACAGTTTTTGTTCTGGTTCATCTCCTTCTTTCATGGTCAGTCCTATTCAGGGTTAATAGGGGCCGAGAGGTCCAGCTAATAGCTCCTGCTTTGCAGGTGCTACAGAACTTGCTACTATATTCTTTTTTAACATCTATATGAAGCTGCTGGGCTAGATCATCCATCATCAGATGAAAGCCAATCTGTATATCTGCTGAATTAAGTGATGCTGTGGATCTTCTTTTGTGACATCTGGAGGCCATGGGATCCGGATAGGGAACATGGACTTCAGCTGAACCCTGGTAAGATGAAGTGGCTTTACCATCTCTGGTCTTGGATGGATCCAGTGGGTAATCTGAGGGCCCTCCTGAATCATGACTGCTTCTTGAGGAGCAATGGCAGTTGTAGCTAGCAGGACCTTTGTGCAACTTTGTGTTGTGTTCCATTTGCACCCTTTCCTGGATCAGGAAGCCTTGTCAGTCATTCATGCCTTGGTCATCTCCTATATTGACTATTGCAATGCATTCAACATGAAACTGCCCTTGAAGAGTATTCAGAAGTTGTAGCTAGTATACAGTGTAGCCATGTGAGCAGTTTTGGACACCTTACAGACTGTACATATAAAAACTCTGCTGCGTGAGCTGCATTGGGTACCAGTTTGCTTCCAAGTCCAATTCAAGATATTAGTTATCACTTTAAAGCCCTTCATGGCATGGGATCAGGATATTTGAGGAACCATCTTGTCCCAATTACATTGATTCATCCCAACTGGGCAGGAAGGAAAGGCATGTTACAGAATTTTGACTGGTAGGGTCTAAGAAGAGAGTCTTCTTCAAGAAGGCCTCTTTTGACAGTCCTCACATGTTTCTGATAGTGGCAGAACTGAGAGAAGAGATTTACCCAAAGATCTTAAAGGCCAGGGAGGGTCAGTACAGAGAACAACTACAGTTTTACCAATAGCTAGACACAATTCACGGAGCCTTTACAGCAGTGGTTCTCAACCTGTGGGTCGGGACCCCATTTGGGGTCAAACAACCATTTCATGGGGGTCGCCAAACCACACTGTCCGCCATTTTTTTCCCTTTTTCCTAGCTGTCCTACTCCCTCTTATTGGTGGCCACACCCACTTGGGGGTCACCACAACATGGGGAACTGTATTATGGGGTCACGGCATTAGAAAGGTTGAGAACCACTGCTTTACAGGTTATTCATTGAAAGTTAAGGTAGTTGAAATGTAGTCAGAGAAACTCAGATGAAATCTGCTATTATCCATGGAGTTAGTAACCTTGCAAATGAAATTTTAAAAACCCCATGACTTTTAGGCAAATACCCTTTTCTCAAAAGACAGTGCCACATAGCCAATCTTGAGTGAACTTAAAAGCTAGAGGGAAGGCTTACAGACGGCTGAATTTACCTTACCTACTTAGAAATTCCATTTTTAAAAAATACTTTGCTGAAATACATCTTACTAGCAGGGCCAAACCTCAGTTTTCTAGCTGCATCTTGAAACATGCTCTGCCAATACATTTAGGATGGAAATACTTCCAACCAAATCTTTTAAGGATGAAATTCTAAGACATGTTTTTGGAGTAGGGCAGTGTTTCCCAAACTTGACAATTTTAAGGCATGTGGACTTCAACTCCCAGAATTCCACAGCCAGCACTGCTGGCTGTGGAATTCTGGGAGTTGAAGTCCTCATGCCTTAAAATTGTCAAGTTTGGGAAACACTGGAGTAGGGTCTAGATTTCAGTGAATCAGCATGTTCTTTAAGTGAGAGGCAGATTATTCATATTTCCATTTTTATAAAATCATAAAGTTAACCCCAGCCTTTCAGGTCTTTGATTTAATTCTGAAAATGACTGTTTTGTGAAGAAATACATGCTTATCTTCTGGGCAGCATAACCACTTGGAGCAACATTTCAGCGTTCCAAGGTGATTTTTTAAAAAAAACAAACACACACACACAAACATAAATACAAATAAAATAAAATAAAATAAATTGGGTAGTGCCACTGGAGTGTGAGCCTATGAAAGAGAAGGTATGGCTCAAAATGAAATGACAACAGGATGAAAACCTTGAATAGGGGAAAAACCCTTAAATGCAACGGTCAAGTAGAAAATCAGTTTGCTGTCCATTATTAGGCATTAGCAAACCCTGAAAAAAAAACACCTGTGGTTAAATACAGTCACAGCCTTAAAATCAACAGGATGACTTCCCTGATCTTCATTTCGAGCAGCATCTGCTCCTTGACTGAGGCTTCCTTTAAAAGTCAACATTTTGATCAGAACCCAGGTAGCTATTGTTTTAACTTCCCAGCAGGCTCTTCTCAAACCACCTCTTTGAATGGTGTTGGAAGAAATGAAAAGGGTCTGCATTCCAGAACAATATTGTGAGAATTAAAATGGCAGCTACCTGACCCTGACTGGGTGATGCTTGTTGCTGTTGGTCACCGAGTTGGCTAAAGAGCATTTTAAAAAGATATTGCAGCTCTCTACATTGATTTTCCTCTTTGAATAATTAAACTAATCTGCCAGTTACATGAGCTTAAGGGAAGAGTTAATTATTTGATCCCGAAATGGTACTCTTGACTTTTTTAGTTGAACTCTTAAAGAAGTATACAAGAATCCTTTGGGAAGGTGGTCAGAGATTGGGGTGGAAGCATTGCTGTTGGATAACTAAGCAATGTAAGTGGAATAATTCTTCCTCAGTTCGAAAAGCGTATGCATTAATTTTGCAAGTTCAATAAACAGTGACCTTTGCTTCCACCACTGAATTAAATGGCATTTTAGGATGAAATCCCAATCCTACAGTAACAATGCTGTAGATCAGACATGTCAAACTTGCGATGTCATGTGATGTATTGGAGACGTATCGGAGCTTTTCCCCCATTGCCGGCAATGGGGTGGGTGCAGTTTCGTCGTGACGCATCCGGCCTGTGGGCCGGCAGTTTGATACCCCTGTTGTAGATTCTCAGAAACAGAGGAGGAAGAGCAATTGAAGTAACTAATGGTGCGACAAAATTCACTTAACAACTGTTAGCAGTATTCCAATATCTCAGGGGCTGCCATAAAGAAGAGGGAATTAAGCTATTTTCCAAAGCACCTGAAGGCAGGACAAGAAGCAAACGGGTGGAAACTAATCAAGGAGAGAAGCAACCTAGAACTAAGGAGAAACTTCCTGACAGTGAGAACAATTAATCAGTGGAACAGCTTGCCTCCAGAAGCAGTAAATGCTCCAACACTGGAAGTTTTTAAGAAGAGACTGGACAGCCATTTGTCCGAAATAGCGTAGGGTTTCCTGCCCGAGCAGGGGGTTGGACTAGATGACCTCCAAGGTCCCTTCCAACTTTACTACTATTACTATTACTATTACTATTACTGTCTCGCTTAGCAACAGTTTGGGGCTCAGTTGTGGTTGTAAGTCAAGGACTAGCTGTACTTTTAAATCTAACAATGGTCCACAGGACCAGAGTTCCCCTTCTTTCCGTATATCATAATGTATACCCTTTTCCACTGATGGTATTAAATAAGGTGACCAACCGTCCTCCTTTAGGGAGGACAGTCCTCCTTTTGTAAATTCTGTCCTCCCTCAAAAAGTGTCCTCCTTCATGTCCTCATTTTCGATATTTGAAGACTAATCTGCAGGGCTTTTTTTTCCCTCATAGAACGCTCAGAATGCCGTTCCGGCACCTTTTTTTGATGTTTTTTTTTTCAACTTTTGCATGAGCTGTGCTACTCCCACTATTGGCTTTCAAAAGCCAATAGGAATTGCTGCTGAGCGCACCAAAACACACGGCTGGCAAACTTTGCACATGCAAGTTGTCTGTATTATTGTTGCAATGAATAAAATGTTTCTTTTATTTACGATATTCTTTTCTTCAATTTATTTGTGTCCTTTTCATTTTAAAAAGTTGGTCACCTTAGATTAAAAGAATGAAAGAAGGAAACAAAGCAAAAGAATCACTCATTAATAGGGACGTGTTGTGCAATATCTTTCTGGAGTCTGAATCAGATTGGTTTATAGCTGATTACAAGAGGAGGACTTGCAATATTACACCAGTGGTGAGAAATCTCACTTTATTCTAAACGAAAGCTTTCACCAAGAAAGTTGTCACCAGGTATTCTTCTCATAAACATTTAGGCTAACCGTTTGCTCAAAGCAAACTCAGAAAGACTGGATTTTATATGTGTGTTATTGTTCTAAAATAAATAAATAAATAACATTATCTATGTTCCTCTCTCCCCCCTTTCTCTACATACTAATTCAGGAAACAGGTGTTATTAGAAATTTGTAAGGAACCACCTTGCAAGCAAAATACTTGTTGGTAGCAGTCATATTGTGCCCAAGAGGGAAACCTCTTCAAGAGGAAAAGGGACCTGAATCACAGCGAAACCATCTGCAAAGAATGAAAGTAGCATTTGTATTTGCAAGAACTGATGTTTTCTCACTGGAGTCCAGGTTTTTTTCTCTCTCCCATATGTCTTGGGGGCATCCAGCAGAGCAAAAATATGGAAAGTGAGTGAGGGGTATTTTTCTGAGCTTCTCTCTTTTATCATCACCACTATTTTTGTGGGAAGATCAAGATGAGATTTCTCAAGGCCAGTGAGCTTCATAGCTAGTTTTCAGCGAAGGGCCTTTGCTGTCCCAGACATAAATGATATTTTCAGAGAAGGTTCATCCTTTCTTACAATCAAAAGACCTTGTGTGGTTCTGCCACTTCTTTATTTTTTGGAATAAAGAAAAAGATAGAAGAAGCAGAGGGAAACATAGAAGTGTTAAGAGTTATTCCCTAAAGTGTTTGCAGTGTTATTCTCCAAAGCACCTCAGGGCAGGACAGGAAGCAATGGATGGAAACTAATCAAGGAGAGAAACAACCTAGAACTAAGGAGAAATTTCCTGACAGTGAGGGCAATTAATCATTGGAATGATTCACCTCCTGAAGTTGTGGGTGCTCTAACACTGAAGGTTTTTAAGAAGAGGTTGAAGAACCACTTGTCTGATATGGTATAGGGCAGTGGTGGGGAACCTATGCCACGCATGCCAGAGGCGGCACTCAGAGTCCTCTCTGTGGGCACACACGCCATTGCCCCAGCCCTGCCTCCCTCCACAGCCTCCTCATCAGCAGCAGCCCCCAGGAGGAGAGTCGCCCCCGGGTGTGGCCCATGTGGAGCAGCGCAGCCAAGGACATGGCAGCCAGGCAGCAGGGACAAGACTCCACCTTTGCACATTGTCACATGCAGATAATGCTGCGGGGCATGGGCGCAGGGTGTGGCTAACATGGCATTGCAGGGCCGCCTGGGTGATCTGCGGCTGGCCGTGAAGGCAGTAGGTGGCCCTGCGGCCGGGCAGGCAGCAGGAGCGGGGCACGGGATGGGCCGGTTTTTGGGCACTCGGTGTCTAAAAGTTTCACCATCATTGGTATAGGGTTTCCTACCTGAGCAGGGGGTTGAACTAGAAAACCTCCAAGGTCTCTTCCAACTCTGTTATTCTGTAGAGGAAGGAGATGAAGAAGTCATCCATACAGTTCCATTAATGATGTTGAGTGGTTGCTTTGAGACCAATGAGCGTGATTAATATAGGCAATTTTCAGAATGATGGCCGTCTTAATGAAAATGAATGAAAAGCAAAAGCAGTTTGCAGTAAGTTCAGGAGTGGGCTTAGCATTATGCAGGATGAATTGGCCACACCAGGCAATAGATGGTCACACTGGAGACCCAAACTGTGGGATCCTGGATTGCTTCCTACCCTGAGCTTTGATAGAGAACCATTCCCTGGAGAGATCTTATCAAGTATTCATGAGGAGACTAAAGCAAATAATTCTCTGCAGGGAATGGCATTCATCCATCTTAGTTCTTTTCTAAGATAGCAAAATATCTTAAACTGGCCCTCTTCTATTTCTTTCAGATTCTTAAACTATAGCCCTCCCAGGAGCATTCAAGTTATTATCCTATACACTCATTCCTAAACCTGCCAGCAGAAGGCAAACCCAGCCTACTGACAAGCTCCAGGTACTTTTTATTAAACAACAGTATATTTTATTAAACTGAAATTCATTCCATTTCCTCATTCCAATATTCACATACCAAAATATTTCTATGTCAGCCTGATTTCAACTTTTCTTTTTCTTTCTTTCTTTCTTTCTTTCTTTCTTTCTTTCTTTCTTTCTTTCCTTTCTTTCTTTCTTTCTTTCTTTCTTTTTCTTTCTTCCTTTCTTTCTTTCTTTCTTGCTTGCTTGCTTGCTTGCTTGCTTGGTATACAGGTTGCTCAACAGCACTAGACCTCAGATTCACAAATTCCTAAACGTTTTAAAATTGGGGTCCATCACATGGAAAGAATTGCCTCAGTTCAGAACAAGACAATCTGTGGCTCAAATGATGCTTGCAGACCAGAACTCCCATATTCCTTGGCCTTGCTAGCTGGGGCTGATAGAAGACGAAGTCCAAGGACAGCGAAACTGTAATGTTCTCTGCATTCAGACATCTGTAAAGAATCACTGAAAAATTTGCAGTTGCACTGTGCTTTGGAGCCTATTCCAAAATGTCTATCAGATCTTCAGGAGTGTAAACATAGCACCTGCCTGAAATTTCTTCCAATAGCCATGGTTTGGCTTCACAGCAGTATATGAGCGTACCTGGTTTAGCAATGTAATTTGAGACCAGAGCATAAACCTCTGAGCTGTAAAGGGATGTGTGTGTGTCTCCATGTTAAAAACAAAACTTCCTTGGTCTGACTCTTCTTACTTAAAACGGAGCAGGTCAATTTTTCAATGAAGATATTTTGGATCTGGAGAAAATATCTACGGTATAAACAATCTCTTAATTTAAAGGGTTTTGCAAGACCACAGGGGAAATTAAAGGCAGTTAAAGTGATGTCAAGGCCATAGACCTTTTATGTCAGGGGTGTCAAACTTGCCACATCACATGATGTGTCGCTACATATGACTTTTTTCCCCCTGCTGGAGTTGGGGTGGGCACGACTTCCGTGTGAGGCATCCAGCCTGCTGGCCGGTAGTTTAACACAGTGGTTCTTAACCTTTTTGAACGAATCGCCCCCTTGAGCCAATGAGGAAGTTGTCATCGCCCCCCTCCCCCAATACAACCTCTCAATCACAACATAGGAAATAATTCTTCAATTTATGCAAACACTTTTTTTGTTTTCTTTAAAATTGTCATCAGGACATATCGATGCAAACAATTTATTTCCTGTCTTTTTCCCATATCTCCCATATTCTGGCCAATGGCGCACCACTGTATGGGTAGAGGCTGCTGCACAACGCGCATGAAGATAAGCGATGCGTCTTCACATATGTACGGCATTCTGTGCTGAAGCTAGCTGGAAGAACATTTGAAAACACAATTCAATCCACTAATAGTGAGCGATCTGATGTTTTTGTACGACAGATATACAGCGATTCACTGTACGAAAAAGTCTCAAAAGTGTCCCCAAAACTCCTCGCTCCATTGCCCCCATGTCGCCCCCTTTTCGTTCCTTTGCCCCCGCGTCGCCCCTTTTCATTCCATCGCCCCCCTGAAAAATGAAATTGCCCCCTGGGGGGCAATATCGCCCAGGTTAAGAACCACTGGTAACACACCCATTCTATGTGTTAGATGCACCAATAGGTGCTCTAAACACATATGCCCCTTTCTATATACATTCAATTTACTAACTTTACTAACAGAAGGAAATTTTGCATAGACTGCGCAACCTATCAGCATGGAAAGTTGCTTTGTTATACAGTTCCCTCTAGTGGCATATTTCTGAAAGAATGGAAAGCAGACGCCCCAAATAAAACCTAAGAGACTTACCTTTAAATTAATCTTCAGAACATGAGCGATGCAGACATTCTGCTAATCAGTATTTAACCAGAAATGTATTGCAGTAATGGGAATAAGAGGAAGGAAATATCCTTAGCAACATTTTTTTTATATATATATATATAATGCATGCAGGAAGAGTGCCAATATTGGCAGGCAGACGTCTCTCTTAGTATACAATTGATTTGGGATTCAAGAGGACCAAAATTTAATCTTAATCGGAATAAAGCTGGAAGGGACCTTGGAAGTCTTCTAGTCCAACCCCCTGCTCAAGCAAGAGACTCTATACCATTTCAGACAATTGGCTATCCAATCTCTTCTTAAAAACTTCCAGTGATGAAGCACCCACAACTTCTGATGGCAAGCTGTTCCACTGCTTAATTGTCCTCACTGTTAGGAAGTTTCTCCTTAATTTCAGGTTGCTTCTCTCTCTAGTCAGTTTCCATCCATTGTTTCTTGTCTTGCCCTCTGGTGCTTTGGAAATATAGTTGACTCCCTCTTCTTTGAGGCAGCCCCTCAAATACTGGAATACTGCTATCATGTCACCCCTAGTCCTTCTTTTCTCTAGACTAGCCAAACCGAAATCCTGCAACCGTTCTTCATATGTTTTAGTCTCCAGGCCTTTAATCATCTTAGTTGCTCTTCTCTGAACTTTTTTCCAAAGTCTCAACATCCTTTTTGTAACATGATGACCAAAACTGGATGCAGTATTTCAGGTGTGGTCTTACTATGGATTTATAAAGCGGTATTAATTTTCCACCTAGCTACTTAACTTGCCTTTTACCGCACCCTAATGGACTGATCCAATTCTATAGCTGATTTTTGTATCTCAAACTGCATTTATTTTCCCAACAGAGAAGTTTGACAGCAGAACTATTTCCCCTTGGAGGTGACTGGCTGTATTCAAGACAGATTGAACAGCCATATTTAGAATGCTTTGAGTGGGAATCCTGCTTCAAAAATGAGTTGGACTCACAACCCTCCCAGTTCTGACTCTATACATGCTTACACTGTTGACATAGAGTGCATTGAACCACAAATTAGTCATTTCAGTTTGGCATGTTGTGAGAATCCAAGTAGTGTGATTAGTGTATGAATTAGTGTATGGATTAGTGTGTGAATTGAGAAAACGTAATTGAGAAAGCATGCTACATGAACACCTTCAGGTAAATTAGAAAATTAGCAAAGTAAATGAAAGATTAAAGGGAGAATACACAAAAGCATTTATCAAAATATTCCCTAACCTGTTCATGTGCAGTTTCAAAAAGAAATACTAAAGCAAAGTTGAAGCCATAATGTAGAAATACTTTATTCTGATGGATCCAGAGTTAGGCATATTTAATTGGGTTCATTGGAAACAGTGGGACAAGTTAATAATGAATTGTATAATTAAGATTTAATCAAGATCCAGCTGATAATAACAAACCATTATACATACATATATGTACATATATATACATACATATACATATACATGTTTTCTGAGGTTTTCACGGGTGTTTGTATGTAAGTCTTTGGTTATTTAGGTTTTCTCCCGCGTCAAATTGGAAGTGTCTTGGCGACGTTTCGACGAAATCTCATTCGTCATCTTCAGGCTGGTGTTTTCGGCACGAAGCCGAAAACACCAGCCTGAAAATGACGAATGAGACTTCGTCGAAACGTCGCCAAGACACTTCCAATTTGACGCGGGAGAAAACCCGAATAACCAAAGACCTACATACATATACATATATATATACATATACATACATACATACATACATATGTATACACACACACACACACACACACATACATATAATTATGGGAGGATCCAAGATGATGACACACTTGTAGCATCTGAAATCAGCTCTTGGCTTGCAACAGTCCTCACCACTTTTGTCTTAACACAGTGCCTCGAAAATACCACCCTGGGGCTAGAAAAAAACATGGACAAGATCCAGCAACTTACTGGAACCCATAAATCTAACAAGGCAGAAAAATAAATGAGGATTAACTCTTATCCGCCCACCCCAGAGGCAACTAAAAATGTGAGTACAGGTATTGTATCTTACGATCACAACTGAGCCCAAAATTTCTGTTGGCAGCTGTTAAATGAGTTTTGCCCCCTTTCACAACCTTTTTTCCACAGTTAAGCAAATCACAGCAGTTGTTCAGTGAATCCAGCTTCCTCCATTAACTTTGCTTGTCATAAGCCAGCTACAAATGGTGGTCACAATACCTAGGGACAACACAACTGTCATGAATACATGCCACTTGCCAAGCATCCAAATTTTGATCACGTAACTTCCTCTTTTACTAGTTTGGCTGTCGAGGGAGATACAAAGTTTTGGTTCTTGTGCTTCTGATGGCCTCAACCATCGTTCATTGATGCTGTGTTAGTGTGTCTTTGAGGTTATCGCTCCATCTTCTTCTGGATCTTTGGCCTTCTGCCCTTTTTGTATGTGCCTTGTATGGTATAGTATCTCAAGCCATTCTCTCCAGATGAGCAAACCACTTAACAACTAGATAGCTTAAGATTGGTTCTATTCCAATTCTTTTTCTTATGATCTCTTTTGTGAGTTTATCCCTTCTGGTCACTCCAGCAAGCTTTCCCCAAACATCTCATATCCTGGTGACTAACTTTCACTTCTATTTTATTGCATGTGTCCATGTTTGGCACTGGTAACATATGAATATGTTGAATATGCTTTGTTTGAGCAGTGCTACAGTGGTTTCAAAATGGGGCAAAGTCACTTTTTTCAGTGCCATGATAACTTCAAACAGTCACTAAATCGGGGAATGCCTGCAATGGATCCTTGGCTCCAGTCCCTCTTTCGCCTTCAATGACTGTAATAAGACACAACCCAACCAGAACACTGTCCAAAGACTATGTCCAAATCATCTCCCAGAATAAGGAAGCAAGCTCCCAGTAACCACATACACACAGAGATAATAATTATATTACCAAACCTTTCCACGGAGCTTGCCTTCTCTCTGCAAATTTTTATATTGCAATGATTAAATGAAATTGTAGCCATGGCGGGTATCCTCCAACAAGCCCTGGTTCTACAAATCTCCCACAGCAATCCAGGAGTTAATATGATAAAAGAGGTTAGTCACATCAGCAGTCCAGCTGCGGGTGTATCCAGGCATCCAGAAACAGTTAATTTAAATAATTATGATTTTCCCCTTAGGATCCTTTATTATTAATCTATCTAGCAGCAGTTCTTTTTCCAGTTAAATAAGTTCAGTTCTGCAGCACGGAAATTTTGAGAACATCATGAAGCAGAGGAATAGGAAAGGTTTAAGGGGTGATTTTCCAAATAAAAAGTAATTTAAAAAAAATATATGTTACCAGGTGCAACCTGGTACTGTCCCAGCATCAATTGTATGCAATCAAATGAGATTCATTAGTTCCTTCCTAGGGGGTGAAAAGATTTTTCTGTATTGTGAGCGCTCTCAGATGTAGACTACAAAAATGTCAGAAGAAGTGGGCTTGCTGTAGCTCTCTGCTGCTGTTTAATTAGCGTATTTATAGCCCGTACAATGTAAATATAAGAAACTGCTATTTTTCCCACTGTTTCAGGGTGCTTTTTGAACAGCATGCTAGTTTGTTCGTTGCCGAAAATGGGTATTTGTTTTCTTTTTGCATTTCAAGCCATCTTCTGCTGGGGGGGGGGGTGTCTTTAGAAGCTATGAGAAAGTAACTGTCCTAAACCCATCCAAGCATTATTGGCAGGTGAGAGTCTCTTAAAGAAATCTAAGCTTTCAAAAGCCCATCTGGAGAATATGTGTGAAAGGCCTATTTCCTGTGTTGCTGTCTTACTATGGGTTGTAGTCCTTTAGGGCGGGGCTTTTCAACCTTTTCACCCATTGTACCACTTTTAGGATATGGCAACATCCAAGTACCACCAGTCACCTATCAAGGTGTCAAAAACTTGATGACCAAAAAAGAAAAAAAGAAAAGAAAAAAGTGATAAAGTGCAGGTAGTCCTCGATTTACAACAGTTCGCTTAGTGACTGTTTGAAGTTACAATGGCACTGAAAAAAGTGCCCCCCAAGGCACAGCCGAGCAAGACACCTGCCTGTCCACCCGGCGGCGCTCTTCCTTCTTCCAAGGGTTTCATTGTTGTGAGCATTTCTGTTGAGGATTGGCAGCGGGGGGTGGGGTGGGGGAGTGTTTGGTTTTTATTCCCCCCGTCTGCTGGATGGTTGCAGCAGGTTTTTGTCGCTTCACATGACCCTGGGACACTGTGACCGTCATAAATATGAATCAGTTGCCAACCATCTGAATGTAAATCACAAGACCCTGGAGATGCTGCAACATTCCAGCTGATCGGCGCTTCTTCTGGGCTCAGAAGTGCCAGGATTAGTGCCGAGCTCCAGCTGGAGCCTGGCGCTGATCCTGGTGCTTCCACTGAGCCCTGACAGTCCCGAAGAAGCATCGATCAGCTGGATCCTGGCGCTTCCGCTGAGCCTTGCAGCTCCAGCCATCTCTCACTCAGGCTTGTGCGGTACTACCACCGGTTCAGCTCATTTCCCTTCTCCACTACTTTTCTAGGATGGTCGAGTACCACCTGCCAGGTGCCAATGTACCACAGGTGGTACCTGTACCACTGGTTGAAAAGTCCTGCTTTAGGGTCTCTGTTTATTCCTGTTCTTTCCATCTTCACTAAGGGGTTAGGAAGAGTCATGCCAGATTAAGAAATCAGCTCCAATGGTTGAGCAGGTGTTTTCCAAAAACTCACTGCACGGAGAAGGAGATAAGAGTCCTCTTCTGCCATTTACCCTTAGTAGCTTGTCCAGGCAGTCTCTAAAAATCAGACATGATTGAACAGAAGGGAAAAAATAGTATTTTAAAGCAGGATAGGGAACGATGGCCCTTTTATGACTTGTGGACTTCAATTCCCAGAATTCCTAAGTATGTGGCCTGTTGTTCTACAAACTACCATCAAGAGGAAAAGTCATTGATAACTCAATCTGATGTATTTATTTATTTTTGATATTTATTCTCCTAAATGTCTTACAGGTAAAAAAGCATTATATAAATTAAAATAATAGAGAATTGATTAAAGTCTCAGACCTCTTCTTATTAGCATTTTCCAGCATTTCCCAGCATTTACCTGCCTCTTCACTCAGACGTCAAAATCTAAGATGAAAATGCATTTTTTTAAAGAATTGGATAGTCACAAGGAAGTAACAAGATTTTATTGGCATAGAAGTCCACAGTACGGGGATAGGGAGGACACATGATAAAACATGCATCATAATTTCATTACTGATACAAAATAGTGTTTGTTTTCAGACAATCACAAGATATCTTAATAAGATTATATGACTGTCAATATAGAAATGAAGATAACCAAATTATAGTATATCCAACCACAATCAAGTTCCAAATCATGAGTGACCATGATCTCTCAATCTAAGAAAAAGCTCAGTATTGAATCATGGAAAGGGCTTTCCTAGCCATTGCTGCCATATGCTCCAGTTCTCTTTCAACCAAATATTCAAGAGTACCCCCCTTCCCCGTTGCACACCCATTCTTTCTGGGTACTGAGTACTGCCATGGAAGGTCCCCATATGAGGGGAACCCTAAAACCCATAACCAACCAGTCTTGCTAGAGTTAAGCCAAAGTCTGTCCTTTCCCATCCAGATCCCTATTGTCTCCAGATCCTGGGGAAGGAACATGATGACAAAGTTCCCTCGGACGTTTCCATAGCTGGGGGTGAAATTGGTCGATTTTGTTCTTCTTAAAAATGATTTAAAGCTTGAGTTAGCTATGTTAAGTCTTCCAGAAAATTGTTATTAAATGTTAAAAGGCAATAAAATTTTCAAAGCTTATTTCAAAAGAAAAATACAAATGGCCATGCATTTTCGCTGTGCAGGTGCAGTCAATGGTCATTTCCATTCCTTTGTGTCAGTAGCATGGTTATTATCTGTAATTCATAAGATTTTTGCAAAAGCAGAAACAATGGGTCTATAGCAGTATGAAGTCAAGAGCTAGAAAAAATGCTGAATATTGTCATGCTTAGATTCCATTAATGAATACATTTCTAGATTCCATTAATGGGAATAGTACAGCAGCTTAGACCCCTTATGGGTAGTAGCTGTGCCAGTCTGGGTCCATCATGACTCAATCACTGCACATGGATTGACCTAAGCTACTGTGCCTGTATTTTCATACTGGACTTGGGTTTGAGTAGTGCACTTCTAGACTGAGCTTGGGAGGCCATTCCAAGTTCTACAGAAGTTTCCTACTGGTGGAAACTCTCAGTCCATTAATCAGGTGGGCTACTCTGAACTCACCAAAACTGTGGCCATCCAGGAGGGTAATCCCCATCCCAGACTGGTACAATTCAAGCGTGTAGAAGGCTCCTTAATATAAACACTTCCCACACATTATAGCTTTGTCTGCAAAGACCAAAAAGTCATTTTCTTTCAGCAACCAGATTTTTTTTTCTATCAAGAGATCTTTTGTTGAACAAAGCCAAGACTGTTCGTAGAATAACTGTTAATGACATTGTTCTTTTTGTTTAATTAGGTATGTAATTAAAGCAACTCTATCCACCTGAAAACGAGTGGGCTTGGAGAATCTCAAGGTTTGCAGATGTACAAATCATCTTGTCAATAATTTTTTTAAATTCTACAGTAGGGTCATCCTGACTAAACAACCCTCTGAGGACTAAACCAGAAATACACTTGTGGGGGATGATGGGACAGAGTAGCCAGGCAATTGCAGAAGAGCATTTCACACAAGCTCATTTTATTACAGATATCCTGATTTATTATTTTGTTTTGTAGTTTGAGTGCATTGTTCTTAAAGGCAGAAAATGATCTCTAGCCCTTTAAATAGAATCTGGAAACACAATTAATTTTAGTTCATTAATTATACTAAGCTGTAATTCCATTTCATCATGGTTTGCCTAACAGATTCCTAGATGATATTCCTGCCATTATCAGGTAGGAAAATTCTGAATGTGACATCAACCTCAATTTTTTTAAAATTAAATGTGGCTAAAAGAATTAGGGTAATTATAATTTCAAAACAATCCGAAATCTAGCTGGAAAAGAAATAGTTGTGAATCTTATGAGATTGAAGAAACCAGGCTGATGTCCTTGGAGTATCGAATTAGGACCCATGAGAGCTAAGTTGGCATCCAGGGTCACTTATAAACTGGGTTCCCTCATAGTATTACTCAACAAATTTGTTTTGAGATTTAGCATCTAGAAGCCAGCCCTTCAGAACAGATCTATTCAACAATAGAAAATTATGACTGCTAATACTACTACTATTATAAGGTTATAGTAATAAAAACTTGTAAGTCTGAAAGTTCCCACCCCTCCCATCTTTGTGGAAACTAGAAAGGGACTGTCTGAGCTGCTTTTTTCAAATTATATTTCCACCCCTGACCCAGATTTCTTTTTATCTGACTCTTGGCTGAAACTCTAGCTCGTTCCTCCAATTCCTTTTGCCTACTATACTTGGTCAATACACCACTGTTAAACAAAGCACAGCTTAGCTGAATTTGGGACACAGGGACTCTTTAACTTATATCATAGTAAGGTCGGCAACCTGCGGCTCTTTGAGCCTTCCTCTGTGGCTACCAGCCTCCTCTGCCATTTGCAGAGAGAGACAGAGAGAGGCACTTGCGCTTCCCTGCCTCTCTCTCTCTCTCTCTCTCTCTCTCTCTCTCTCTCTCTCTCTATATATATATATATATATATATATATATATATATATATATATACTCTCTTTTTTTTTACACACACAGACACATACATATGTATATATATATATATATGTATGTGTGTGTGTGTAAAAAAAAAAAAGTGGACTCACGGTGTTCTCCAAGAGCTGAAAAGCTTACTGGGCGGAGCTCCTCCCTTTGCTGCATCTCTGCAGGAAGCAGGAAGGGCAGGAGAGAGCTAGCTAGCCCAGCTATGCTGACTCAGGAATTCTGGGAGTTGAAGTCCATGAGTCATAAAAGAGCTGAGGTTGCCTACTCCTGAGCTTGTTGGAGAACAACTTGAAGCCAGCTTGCCAGGTGAGCAGCAGATAGGAGGGGGGGGAGAGAAAGAGAGAGAGGGAGGGAGAGAGAGAGGGAGAGAGAGAGAGAGAGAGAGAGAGAGAGTGGGGGAAGAGAACTGGCAGACCAAGGGCAGAGAGAGAAAGAGAGGGAGAGAGAGAGAGACCCTTTTGACATCTAAAATGAGGATAACACTGCATATATCCTTTTTTACCTTTGTGTGTATATGCACACACATAAACACACACACACACACACACACACACACACACACACCTATAATAAAGGTAAAAAAAGGATATATGCAGTGTTATCTTCATTTTAGATGTCAAAAGGGTTTTGCGGCTCCCGGTGTTTTGTTTTCGGTGGGAAACGGGTCCAAGTGGCTCTTTGAGTGTTTTGTGTTGCCTACCCCTGAGCTAGGCATATTGCTCTGAGGTACATAGTGAAATAACAGGATATAAATATGTAGCTTCAAGCTATGTCTCTTGACTCCTTATTTATGAGGGATGTTTTTTCAGTCCTACTGTAATCGGAGAAGTGCCAGATTCAAGGTGTCAGGAAGGCATGAACTCACAGAATGCCAATCGCTATTCTCGGCCTCTCATATGTCCAGAATTTCAGGAGTTGTGTGTGTGCCATCATTGGAGATTTTGAAAAGAAGGCTGGCCAGCCCTTGATAGGGATGGCCTGAAAATTCCTGCTCTGCACTGGGCATTTGACTAGAATCTCCCCAAGGCCTTTCTCATCCCAATTCCATGATTGTAAGGCTTGTATTGCTCATGCAATAGTTCTAAACATTGGAAACATTAATTAATAATCAAGCTCTGAATACCTAATTATTTGGAAAACAAGAAGGCAGACTCCACTTCCTCATATGACAAGAGGCTCTGAATAATTGTTCTATGTATATTTATCTAATCATAAGATCCAGTGAAAATTAGCGGTTATCAATAACACATTAATTCAGTTAATTGCTTTGTGGTTTATTGAATTAAAGTAGTACCATACATACTGAATCATAAATTAACAGCACTAGGCTGGTTTGCACAGTACACTGAACCACGAATTATCCAAATATATTTTAGCTTAGCATGTTGTATGAACTCAGCCACCCTAGTTTGCTGGGACTTCGCTATGTTGTGTACATCAGCTGGATTCCCACCACACACCAATCCACGCATGGGCACACTGCCTTTTCGTTCAGTTTGTCATGTGAACCCAATCGATAACGGCTGAACAAGGTTTTTATCTACGGCACTTGCTATTCAACAGAAATCTCATTTTAATTGAAATATCCCTTTTCCCTCTCTCCAGTACTGTCTCAGACTGGAAAATTGCAATTCAGATACGCATGAAAACGCAATCAAATTCACAACAGCGAAGACAATCAATCACATCCTCCAAATCGCATAATTGTGAGACATAACTAAGAAAGGGGCAGACCCACCACCCCGTTTTTTAAATTGCTAGTCGCACTAACTCTATCGATCCTGTTTTGCTTAGCTGGCTTAGGTGATCTGAGCCTATCCTGTCCGCCAGGTTACTGTGCTGTTTTCAGGTACGATCTTCTCCTTTCCAACTTTTTATTAAGAATTTTGATTATATTCTATTGTTAAGTTTTTATTAATATTCCAATACGAGTTTCAAGTAAGGAAACCGGCTTGCAAAAAAAGAAGAAAGAAAATCCATGTAAAGTTTACAGTTTGAGAAATCTGGAAATAATATAAAAGGAGAACCCTAAACTGTCCTTTTTACTAAAACTGACTGTAGTTCATCCAGATATCTTGGACCGCCCCGTAGCCCAATCGTACATGCTGTCTTATTCAGAAATAAGTAATTCTATATTCATTGGAAAGACTTGTAACAGTCCACGCTTTAAACATGCATTAATTATTATTTGCTAATACTTATTTTGATCCGTGAATTAGCTGGGCTAATAAGTCAACGCAGGTTATTTCGAACGACCGGAGGTAGAAAGCCAGCTGCCTGGAAGTAAAGTCACGGACAGAGCTTACTTCTGAGGAAGCGGTGCAATACAGTATAAAATGGTATAAAATCCTCCATGACGGTACTTGTGTTAACACTGGAAAGCCAGTGTTAAGGTAAGGTGTGGTAAGGCAAAACTGCATAATCATAAAATGGGTGAAATGTTTTACACTTTGAAAGGGTTTTTTTAAAAATATTTATTTTCCGATAGGCTGATTAGTTTCCTCTTCTTGATCTTGCATTCTAGGCTGTGGCAGATTGGTCCACATCTCATCCCTAGCGCGTGCAAATAGCAGCAAACTCTCATTCCCCTTTTTCCAGATGGTGGATCCTCGGGTATTCCAGAGATCTCAGGAAACTGAATCTACTTTGCTTTGCTTTGGGACTTGGATAGGAATGAGAGAGAGGGAATTAAAAGTCGCTTCCTTTTCTACTGCCAAGAGCTATTAAGCTAGGATATTTTTGCTGATGCTCTTGTGCTTAAGTTTGTATGTCTATTTTTTTTTTTGTGTGGTTCTCATTATTCATTCAAGTAATATTTGTTTTTGAAAACCAAGGAAAGGAATTTAGTATTTATCTTTCTTTTTGTAAACCGTCTTGACAAGAATCTTTCAAAACCACATTTTCTCAACTGCGACAAACTTGCAAGGTGTTGAAAAAATGGCCGGTAAGTTGTACTTTTATCATCTTTCTATCAAAGGAGAATTAAGATGTCCCCCTAGATCCCCTCATTTTCCACAGTGACACGCAACTGGACTGGCAGACAGAGATACTTGGAGAGTACTATGAATGTTCTCTCCAAATGGTCATTGTGTGGGGGGGGGGAGGGGTGATATTTACAAATTTCAGCTATCTATTTTTATTTCCTAAAATGCCATGGGGTCTAGGAGGAGTCCAAAAGCCTTTGGGAAAATAAAGGTGCAGTGAGCCATCTTTCCATTTTGTTTTTTAAAGAAATGATAAGAGGAAATGTTAGCTGGGTCAGGGAACAACAGAGATGGTGGTATCAATGGGTAACAAACAGATTACATTGTTTTATATTTTAAAATATTATATTTAAAGAATCCTGACTAGAAACTATATGAAATGGCCCTGGGCCAATCACCGCTAACTCAATCTAACACCAAAAGGTTGCTGTAGGATAAAATCAGGATAGGAAGAGCTACCTTCAGCCAGCTTGGTGTAATGGTTGAGGCATCGGCATATAAATTGGGAGATTGTGAGTTCTAGGGAGGTGTTAGACACAAAACGCCTAAATAGCCTTGGTCCACTCACTCAATTCCAGCCCTAGGGAGCAGGTAATGGCAAACACTTCCTAAATCTTGCTAAGAAAATGACAGGACATTGTACAGATAGTTACCAGGAGTTAAGATCAATACAAAAGCATTAAAAAAAAAATCTTCCTTGGTCTGACTGATAAAAAGATAAAATAAAAAAATAAGAATGATTTAAAAAAAAAAAAGCAGTTACAGGCTTCTACATGTTCAAACCAGAATGCTGTTGCTGACTGCAGAAAATCTTCTCACCTTGATTTTTATCTGCCTTTGGAATTCCTATTTTAAGTAAATATTGCTTTTCTTCATCTTTTTAAACATTAGGGAAAGACGTATTGATTGTCTATGCACACCAAGAGCCCAAATCTCTAAATGGTTCGTTTAAAACCTTGACAGTGGAAGAACTGAAGAAGCAAGGCTGTACAGTCACTGTTTCAGACTTGTATGAAATGCAATTTGAGCCAAGAACAACTAAGAAAGATATAGTTGGTAGGTGCCATTGATGAGGTAGAAGTACATTTGTGGTTTGTATTTCCAAGAAACTGTCCCAAGAATACATTTTACTGAGATACAAGAATTGTATATGGAAAAAATGTGTTTGTTAGCCAAATCAATTTTACAGTATGTAAAATTAATAAGGTAATGACTTGAGTGAAGGATGGATGGGTCATGAACAAAGATTTCAGGAGTTTTCCAACAGCATCCTTTGACTCCAATTGTTTAACAATAACAGCAGCAAAGCACTTTCCCATTCCTTCAAAATAATACTGCTGAAAAGAAGAAAATGAGGGGTAAACAGAATTCTTTTTGCTCAGGCTGTGAGTTCTAATATCCAAACTAATCTGGGGGCTGTTAGACTTCTAGAAAAATACTGATTTTCCTGCGTCCTCCGTTTCTTTAACATTTTACATGATATTTTGCGATCTGAGTTAATCTAAGTGAAAGATGACAGAGATCCTATGTTTAAAAAAGATGGGATGGTAACTTCAAATGCAACTAGATTGTGTCATGTTGTGCCCATAGGTGAATTATACAATCCTGATCATTTTAATTATGGAACTGAGGCCTGGAAAGCTTATGAAAATGGATGTCTGACTGAAGATTTGATTGAGGAGCAAAAGAAAGTGAACAAAGCCGACTTGGTGATTTTCCAGGTCATTATTTTTTCCAAAAGCTTGTTTGTGTGAGACTTCCGTTGCTGGATCAAATTGGTTTAAGAGCTTGGATCATGTTGATATAACTTTGGAATTTAGAGTAGTTTTAGGTTTGTGCTTGCTTTGGTTTGATCATATCATTTAAGAACTTTTCAAATATTATCCCTTACATTTTGGTCCAATAGGTGCTGGTGAGTGTAGAATGTTCTTCAACATTCTGAACTAGCTGTCCTCCAGATGTGTCGAAGTCCATCTTCCATTTCTGCCATTCAATCTGGGGTCAAGTTGGTTGGGATAAGCGAATGTCTACATGCATACATCTAGGGAATAGGTTAGGAGTGACAGTTCAATAGATTAATCTATTTTGATTAACTTTCCCAATTCTGTGCTTTGTATATAAATCTGGTTTTGTTTCAGAATAAAGGCAGATATTTTTAAATTTTAATTATTATTGAGCAAGTAAGAAAAAATGATTGTTTCAGATAATGTAAATCAGGGATGGGGAACTATGGCCTTTGTATGACTTGCGTACCAACTCCCAGAATTCCTGAGCCAGCCATGCTGGCTCAGGAATTCTGGGAATTGAAGTCCACAAGTCATAAATGTGCCATAGTTCCCCCATTTCTGATGTAGATAAAAACATTTGCTGAAGGGATATATCTGACCCTTAGTGTGTGTTGCCAATCACTATACCAGTGGTGGCGAACCTTTTAGAGACCGAGTGCCAAACTGCAACCCAAAACCCACTTATGTATCTCCAGGTGCCAGGTGGGCGTGGCCCACTGGGTGGGCGTGGCTGTGGTGGTCATGGCAGGCTGGGTGGGTATGGCCAAGGTAGGCGTGGTCACCTTGATGTTGCCTGTGGGGGCCAGGCAGTGTTGAGGGAGATCCAGGTGGATCTGGCAGGTGGGGCAGGAGGCTCATCCTGCAGAGTGAGACGAAGCAGGGCGGGGGTGCCATTGTCGCAGGGCAAGGCAAGGCAGGGGCCAGGGCGGCTGCTGCCTGACACCATCAGCCCCCCACACACAGGCCAGCCAGCGCATGGGGGCTGACAGTGTCCGTCAGCAGCCACAGCCTGCCAGCCCCTCGACCGGAACATTCTGGGGCTCCCCGGCCCGCCACCAGCAGTTTAGAGAAGCCGCCTCTGATGGCCGGCCAACAGCTGAGAAGACGATGCAGTGGGTCGTGCCCAGGAAAAGGAAAGCATGCAAGCCCAGGAGGGATGGGAGGGGGGGAGGGAAACCAGCCACGCTGGGATGCAGCTGGCCATTTGGGACCTCGGTGAGTTAGTGGCAGCTGGTTGAAGAGGGACGGTTGCCATCTCGGGCATGGCGCACGTGCCCACAGAGAGGGCTCTGAGTGCCATCTCTGGCACACGTGCCATAGGTTCACCACCACTGCACTATACTGATCTGGAAGGATCTATGTTAAGAGGCACAATGTTGTAATAATAATGCCAGACTTTGTTAATTTATACGTATTTGCAATACGTCCTGCTCGATTGTTGCCTTTCTAAAGAGGTTGATGTTTATGGGTATTTTAAAGCCAAGTATATTATTCCTTTCTCTCTTGTAATCCTATCTAGTTTCCTTTATATTGGTTCAGCATGCCAGCCATCCTGAAGGGCTGGATGGACAGAGTCTTAGTCCAAGGATTTGCTCATGATTTCCCAAAGTGTTATGATTCTGGTTTACTCAAGGTAGGTGGCCTATAAGTGTACACTAAACTAAGATTTTACTGACATTAATATCTTGCCTTTGTATCTCTACTGAAGATAATTAACAAAGTATAAGTAAGGAACCAACTAAAATAGAAGATATAATAATAGAAACCCTTTGACTATGGAATGTATTTCACAAACAGAATGGTCACAAATATCAATCTGACTGCAAACCAAGCAAGGTCAGTCATTTCTAGGTAAAGCATCTAGGTCAGTGGTTCTCAACCTTTTTAATGCCGTGACCCCAACCAGTCGTAAGTCGAGGACTTTCCCTGCCCGGGAGTGCTGCGCATGCATGGTGCCGCCCCCTGTACCGGCCGAGGTGTAGCTGGCAAGTGGCAGAGACGGAGCAGGCCGATCACCGGCTGGGCCACCAGCTGGCCCAGCCCAAGGGAGGTAAGGCACCCACCGGGCCCCACATGCACCAGCAACCCTCCCTGCGCCCGCCGGCCTCCCACCCCTGGCTCTCTTTTACTTACATTTTTAGTAGTTGCTCAGCAGGGAGGGGTGGAAACTTCCAGACAGCTCGTCTTCGCTGCAGACAACTTGCAGCACCGTTTACAGAATGGGACTTTTGGTGGGCTCAGCAGGCAGAGACAGCCTGGACCATTCCTGTTGGCTTTTGAAAGCCAATAGAATTAGACTCTATTCAAGAGTGTCTATTCTATTGGCTTTCAAAAGCCAATAGAATAAAAGGGAGTAACACAGCTAAGGAAAAGGGGGGGGGAAATGGCGGACTGCGTTGTTTGACGACCCCCGTGAAATGGTTGTTCGACCCCAAATGGGGTCGCGACCCACAGGTTGAGAACCGCGATCTAGGTGGTGTTTTTCAAACTTGGCAACTTTAAGATGTGTGGACTTCAACTCCCAGAATTAATTTTTCATGTAATCTACCTCTGAAGGTAGATTACATGAATATTTAATAGCAAAGGAATTTCATCAGTGTTACATAAAACATTTATACTAAATATGACAAGTTTTCTCTTGAAAGTCTTATAAACATTCTGGAAATTTGATTTAAGGTTGATAAATTTCATTAATAACTCTCTGTGGTACCAAATTCCTTTTAAATCTACTTTAGCAAATCCTCAAGAATTGATCATGGTGATTATTCATACGTGGCACAACACTCTGCTAAAACTGCATGATATGAAGCGTAAACCTCCTACCTACAGCATCTTAGTAGTCGATATAGCCAGCTAGTTGTAGCCAGTTCTTTACAAATGTGCTGTTTTCATTGGCAATGCTCAGTTTTTTAGAAATTGGCAGCTTTGAAAGGAATTTTGAAAGCCAATAGATTTATAATAAATCTTTTCGTTATTTTTGGCTGATATTTCCTAATCAGTGCAATGTCAAAAATTTGCTTTGAACTACCATCTATGCCACTAGAAACACTGAATCTATGGCAAATTAAAGATCTCAAAAATTTAACTGCATGAAAAATTGGCTTCAAAATAAAGAACTTGGAAAAAACCCTATAATAAAGAAATGTATTTCAGATGCACTCAATGTATAATTAACATATTAACCTGAATTCAGCTATGGAAACTTGTACCCTGTTAGTGAAGTTTGGCCCAATTGGCAGTCAATTGGCTGGCCTTATTGACGGTTGTTTATGGAGTTTTGCTAAAGTACTAACTGTATAGCTCTATCAATTTAGGATTTTAAACTGGCCTTTAAAACCTTATTTCATATTTTTAAAACATAATGCAGCTTTCTGAAATGCTTTCTAATTTATTCTAAAGGAGTGGTTCTCAACCTGTGGGTCGGGACCCCATTTGGGGTCGAACGACCATTTCACGGGGGTCGCCAAACAACGCAGTCCGCCATTTTTTCCCCTTTTCCTTAGCTGTGCTACTCCCTTTTATTCTATTGGCTTTTGAAAGCCAATAGAATAGATTCTCTTGAATAGAGTCTAATTCTATTGGCTTTCAAAAGCCAATAGGAATTGTCCAGGCTGTCTCTGCCCTGTTGAGCCCGCCAAAAGTCCCAGTCTGCAAACGGTGCTGCACCAGTTGAGTAGTCCTCGACTTACGACCGGTTAAGTAGTCCTCGACGTACGACAGGTTGGGAGGTCGTGGCATTAAAAAAGGTTGAGAACCACTGTTCTAAAGGATACTGTTCTAATGTTTTTTGAATCACATTGCAATGTAACTTTGTTGTGGTTTAAGCTGTATCCTGTATGTTGCACTGTGGGGGCTTTGGTTTGAGTATTAATTTAGAATATATACATAAAGCATGTGTTCTATTCCAGAATAAATTAGCTTTACTTTCATTTACCACTGGAGGAGACGAAGAAATGTATTCAAGGAGAGGACCCAGTGATAATATCCGTTACCTTCTCTGGCCCATGCAGGTAAGTGGAGACTAAATGCAAATGCTGGCTCAGACCTGGCTTCTGGAGAATTAGGTAGGCGCTGAATTCCTCTTTCAGTTTTTCAGGAGATCTTGGTCAGCCAATTATAGCAAGCACACTGTGCAGCTAACTGATACAAACATTCAGCTACGCTTACCACTGGACAGACTTTCTGTTCTCCCCAACCTACCGGTGTCTTCTCTAATTCTTGCTTTGTGGTCTTCCTCAAGGTGATGTTTTTTGGGGTCTGTTGGGACTGCAGCTTCTAGATTTTCCAGCCAGCAATCTCTGAATAAGAATCCAAGAAATATGGAGTCATCCTTCATGAATGAGTAGTTACAGTACAAGCAAAAGCAGCAGTCCCACTTTCCCTCTTTATCAGGGGTCCCCAACCTATGGTCCACGGCCCGGTACTGTGGACCATGGCTTGTTGGCCACTGGGCCATGGGAATAACTGACGAGTCCCCCTCCCACTCGTGGTAGTACTGTCACATGGGCACTAGTGGCCCCATTTGCACATGCACGGGTGCACTAGCACCGCCACCAGCATCACACCGGCGCTAGTGGCCTGTTTACACATATGCGCAGATGCCAGCGGCCTGTTTGCACAGATGCTCATGGCCCATTTGTGCATGTGTGCATGCTAGCGCTGCAGTGTGTGTGCACATTTCCCTGCTCCTCCCTTTCCTTCCAGGCCGCCAAGTTGGAAAGGCTGGGGAGCTCTGCTCTATATGACTAGGGCTTCAAAACATAATGGGAGGAATCTCTTGGCACTGGCTTTTCTTTATTTTGCCCACATCATGAAGAATAATATGATCAATAAACAGCCAATGTCCTTTTATGTTTCTAAATATGTTGCTTTTGCCAATGATCTTCCCAAAGCAGAACTGAGAACATAAAAAACATTTTCATGTTAGCATTAATGTTTTAGAGACATATGTCCTATGCATATACCTAAGGGAACTGAACTAGGAAGCCTTTCAGAACAAATCCTTTTCCTTTTTCTTTCCTCAAACTTCCCTTCCTGCTTGCATGGAATATGAAGCCTGGCCAGTGTATAGCCCAGTGGTGGCGAACCTATGGCACGCATGCCAGAGGCGGCACTCAGAGCCCTCTCTGTGGGCACATGTGCTATTGCCCCAGCCCCGCCTCCCCCTGGCCCCCTTCTCACCAGCAGCCCCC
The DNA here is from genome assembly GCF_016545835.1 of Crotalus tigris. Taxonomy (NCBI): domain Eukaryota; kingdom Metazoa; phylum Chordata; class Lepidosauria; order Squamata; family Viperidae; genus Crotalus; species Crotalus tigris. The sequence goes on from NW_024096469.1 coordinate 80,980, forward strand.
CTGGAGGAGAGTCACCCCTGAGCGCAGTCTGCGCGGAGCAGCACAACCAAGAACATGGCAGCTGGGCAGCGGGGACAAGACTCCACCCTTGCACCCAATCGCACGCAGATGATGCTGTGAGACGCAGGTGGAGGGCATGGCTGCCAAGGCGATGCTGGGCCGCCTGGGCGATCTGCTGTGGTGGGCCGTGGAGGCGGTGGGTGGCCTTGCGGGGGGCAGGGCGGAATGGGTGAGGCATGGAGCGGGACGGGCGGGGTGGCAGGGCAGTCTCTAAAAGGTTCACCATCACTGGTATAGCCATTGATTTAGGGAGATAGGAGTTGGCTAAATAAAGTTCAGCTTCTTGGCCATTTAACAGGGATGGGCAAAACATTCCAAGTTCATGGACACCTCCCAACTCTGCTCCAATAATTCTAGAAGTGTTTCAAGCTCAAAAAGGTGTCCAGATTAGTGCTCAGAACACTTCTGCAATGGCAGGAATAGAACTGGAACACTCACTGAGAACTGAACAGGAATTTTATAGTTGAATTGGGTTATTTTGAACTCAGAAGGTTTTCAATTCAGTTCAATCTGCATTAGTTGCTGGATTACATCTGCTTTTAGTCTTAGCTGGCATAGCCAGTTGCAGGACTAATGGATATTATAGAACAGTGTTTCCCAAACTTGACAATTTTAAGGCATGTGGAATTCTGGGAGTTGAAGTCCTCATGCCTTAAAATTGTCAAGTTTGGGAAACACTGTTATAGAAGAATGACAATGGTCCTCCTTCTCTTCCATAAGCTAACGTATTGATGAAAGTTTAAAATTTGATTGTGTATTTGTTTTTAATTACAAGTTTAGGGAGTTCTAAATCACTCATATTTAGTTGATTGGAATGGTTTATAAGCTATCTAAGTGTGTAAGTAAGCAAGCAGGAAGATAAATGGGTGGATAGATGATTCAGTCAGGCCTGATAAAGTTGCAAACTCTTAATTCTCCTAAGCCTGCATTCTTCATGTGGTTGAGAAGCGCCATGAACCTGCTGTATCTATGTTGTCCATAAGAGCTGTATAAAAATTCACTGGAATAGCCATAATAGGTAATTGTTTGGACAAATATACCAGGGAATAGGGTTCACTTGGCCTATTGACCAATATGTGTGAAGTGGAATTCCAAATACTTATAATTATCTTTAAAGCCTTCACTTATCTGGGACTGGAATTCTTAAGTTGGTAAATTTGCTGCCATACAAACCTACAAATGCACTGGAACTCTGTGCTTATTTACTTATGTATGTATTTATTTATTCGGGCTCCCTCTTGCAACTTTGCCGGGAAACTACTGTAAATTCAACTTTACAATATTACTGTTTGTTTTTTTTAAAACTGCATCAGCCATGGTCTAATCACAAGCCAAACATTATGATTTTTACTGTGTCTCTTTCTTGTTTAATTCCAGCATGGAATCTTACACTTCTGTGGCTTCAGTATCCTTTCCCCTCAGATCTGCTTTGCCCCTGAGTATGTGACAGAAGAGAAAAGACAACAGATGTTGACTTCATGGCTCAAACGGCTGCAGACCATTTGGGAGGAGAAACCTATTAATTGTGTGCCGGAATGGTACTTTGGGGACATTTGAAAATGGAGGAGGGAGATGAATACGAAAAGATGAAAGTATTTTCTGAAACTCTGACCCACAGATATTTGTTTCTGTAATTTCCCTATCCATCTTGGGCTGTACAGAGCCACTTAATTAAATTAAATTGAATTGGAGACTGAATATCTTGTCTTATTTTCCACCCATTTCCTTGGCATCAAGACTAATGTAGAAAATCAAGAGCCTTTATAGACAATTTGCATGATCAGGAAAAATGAATGTCTGATTTATGGTTTTGATGATTGGACAGGACAGATTGTAGAAAGAAGAACCTTACGTTGTAACCATAGAATAAGAGAGAAATGTATAATTTACTTAAAACTGCTGTAAATAAGATTGGAAGCTAATTATATCTTCTTTCTATTTTATTTTTTTCTTTTTGTTTTTTTCTCCTTTCTTGCACTTTTAGCTTTCTCTTTTTTCTCTTTTTTTTTTCTTACTTTACATTCCTTTTCATTGTTTTTAATCTACCCTTTAAAAAAACATATCAAAGAAAAAGAATAATGCAGAAACTTTGTGATAGTGAAAGTTCACAGTGCATTTTTAGATTATTAATGGGACACACCAATAAATATTTCTATTGAATCATTCTATTCATCCCCACAGCATATCATACCCCTTCCCAATCTTAGAATTTCCTGATATGTTGCATTAGAACAGTGGTTCTCAACCTTTTTAATGTCGCGAGGACTACTCAACCGGTCATAAGTCGAGGACTACTCAATTGGTGCAGCACCGTTTGCAGACTTTTGGCAGGCTCAGCAGGGCAGACAAAGCCTGGACAATTCCTATTGGCTTTTGAAAGCCAATAGAATTAGACTCTATTCAAGAGACTCTATTCTATTGGCTTTCAAAAGCCAATAGAATAAAAGGGAGTAGCACAGCTAAGGAAAAGGGGGGAAAAATGGCGGACTGCGTTGTTTGGCGACCCCGTGAAATGGTCGTTCAACCCCAAATGGGGTCCCGACCCACAGAACCACTGCATTAGAACTTTAATTAACCACAATTGGATTAATTATGTTGGATGGCGTAATGGGATTAATAAATCAATGCAGAATAGAGAAAGACTAAGGTAAGTGGCTTTCACTGAATCCTAGCCTGAATCCTGGTCACTTGCCTAGCAGAAGGTGAACTGGATAAGATTTCCAGCAATTTGAAGTATAAAATATAGAATTTTGAAAGTACTTAGGTCTCCATCCCAAAAGGTGGACATCCAGCCCCAGTTTAAAAATCTCCACTCAAAAGGGAGCCCACTAGGATTCTGTCTTTTTTAAGTTTGGGAAATACGAATTTTGAAGATAATTTTATAGAATGGGTAAAATCAATTTATACTTCACAGAAAGCACAAATAATTGTTAATGGGTATCTAGTAAAACCATGTGAGATACAAAAAGGAACAAGACAAGGCTGCCCATTGTTAACACTCCCATTTATTTTGGTTCTTGATACACTGAATAGAGACATAAGCCAGGATGAGATATTTTGGGAGGAAAGATTTTTAAAAAGACTTATAAATCAAGAGCTTTTGCAGATGACTTGTTATTGGGTCTAGAACCCTGGTTCTCAACTTTTTTAATGCTGTGACCCCCAACCGGTCGTAAGTTGAGGACTAAACCGGTCATAGGTCGAGGACTAAACCGGTCGTAAGTCGAGAACTACCCAACCGGTCGTAAGTCGAGGACTTTCCCTGCCCGGGAGCGCCATGCATGCGTGGTGCCGCCCCCTGCACTGGCCGAGGCGTAGCTGGCAAGCGGCAGAGATGGAGCAGGCTGACCACTGGCTGGGCCACCAGCTGGCCCACCCCAAGGGAGGTAAGGCACCTGCCGGAAAAGGGAAAAAATGGCGGACAGCCTTGCTTGGTGACCCCCGTGAAATGGTCGATCGACCCCAAATGGGGTCGCGACCCATAGGTTGAGAACCGCTGGTCTAGAAGATCCTTTAAAGGGATTTCAAACAATAGGCAAAAGAATTAGGATTCATTAGCAGGTTTTTACAATAATAATCATAGATGTTAACAAAAAATATGAAAATACAAGATCAAACAAAATTGATAAAATAGGCTTTAAGATTGAGAAAAAGGCAGAATAGTTGAATATCACTATGACAAATATGAATTGTATATTATTCCAAAATAGTTATCTTAAGACATGGAATGAAATTTTAAAAAAATACGTTAAGAGAAAATAAAATTTTCATTACTGAGAGGAATTTCTGTGATTAAGTTGAATGTTTTACCTAAAATGTTATTTTTGTTTCAAACAATACCTATTTTGACAACTGATGCACCATTCAACAATAGCAAAAGGCAAATCTAAATTTGTAGGGCAATTCTAAATTTGTATGGCAGGAAAAATCCATGAATTAAATATAAGGTGTTACAACTTGATTTGAGAATGGCTTTGGATGCAAATAAAAGCCTTTATTAGAGATTACCGTATTTTATAAAACATAAATAACTCAAGAAGAGGAGGCAAAGGAAAACCCAAATATTTTGGATGAGATCAAAAGAAAAGATTAAAGAAACTTCCAGAGAAGGTAAATATCTCTTTAACAAATTAAGCTTTTACAGCAACAGCTATCTATATTATTAAGTGAAATGGATATAAAAATAAACCATGTAAAGCAAAAAAAAAAAAAAAACCAACCTTTGACTTTGCGAAAAAGAAAGAGAAATGGTTGCCATATAAACTAGAAAAGAAAAATAGAATGATGCTGAAACTTCAAAACAGAGATACTGTATTAATGGATAATGTGGGTATGCAAAAAAATATTTCATCAGTATTCCAATTTTTATAAAGGATGTGTTATTTCTTTGCAAAAAATTCTACAAAGCATTACAGAGGAAGAAAGTTTATGAACGAACTTATGACAATAAGGGAAATTTTGGAAGTTACGAAAATTATGAATAAAGGAAGTTTGGGGAATTATAAAAATGCTGCAGGAAAGGTGCCTGGGTCAGATACGTTATCATTATAATTACAAATGTTTTGAGGATAAACTTTCAAAAATCTTTATGAAACACAACGAATTGAATTCTGTCTTACGACTCTTGTTCACAATGATTCCAGCTGAAAGACTGAAAATAATTTTGCAAGAATTCATTTATGAGTATCCTTGTGGGTTTTTACATAAAAGACAGTTAAAGTACGATGTTACAAAAGAAAAATGTGCTGAGCGTTTTGGAAAATTTGGAACAACGTAATAAAAAACGAGCTGCATTGAGTTTTTGAGATGCAGAGAAAGCGTTTGAAATTTAGAACAGGATCTCTTGTTTCTTCTTCAGGATTTCAAGCCGTGATACAGTGCCGAACTTTCACCTGAATGTATTGAAACCATTCTGAAGTCCAGGGAAAGGAGTGACTTCTGTTAACTTTTTGTCCTCTAGTCATTTGGGACTCCAACATGACATGATTGCTGTCCCCTGAAAGGCCTGACATTTTCAGACCGTGCATGAATTGTTCTCCATTGATTAGGATTTGGTGAATTTCTTTCTTTGCATTCTGAAATTGTCACATACAGTGCTCTTTTTGTAAAAAAAAAAAAAAGATGCCGGAACTCATACACGTCATACAACCCGCCTTGCCTACCCTACAAGTTTCCATCCAAAAAAGGTGCCGGAACTCCGTTCTGGGAGTTCTATGAGAAAAAAAGCCCTGGTCATATACCTCTTGGATTACCAGTGCATAAATGAGTAAGAAGATACCAGGATATTTGTGAGTTGATTTAGAAAGGGATTGTCCCGTTGTCTAGAGAAGAGAGACTTGTATAAAACTTACAGAGTCACCTTTTCTCTCTTTTTCCTGTTAATTTGAATGGAGGTCCAGTTTTAGGGACATTAAGTTCTTTATGGACATGTGGCTTCTTTATATAAAAGACTGTCTCTATTTTTGGTTTCTTTATTTTGAACAAACAAAAAGTTTGTTCAAAAGTTTAATATTCTAATCAGGAAACTCACCTCATGATATCTAATTATCTTTTAGTGCTTTCCTCTAATAGGATTTTCAGTTCCTTCTTTGTGTTACTCATACCTGGTGCAATGTTGCATGAATACAGGTAGTCCTCGACTTACAATAGTTCATTTACCGACCGTTCATAGTTACATTACTAACAAAAATGACTTATGACCATTTTTCACATTTATGACCATGACAGAATCCCCATGTACATGTGAACAAAATTCAGACTTTGGCAACTGACTCATATTTATGACGGTTGCAGTGTCCCGGGATCATGTGATCATCTTTTGCAACTTTCTGATGAGCAAAGTCAATGGGGAAATCAATTTCACTTAACAGCCATATTACTAATTTACCAACTGCAGTGATTCACTTTACAACTGTGGCAAGAAAAGTCGTAAAATGGGGCAAATCACACAACAAATGTTTTACTTAGCAGCAGAAATTTTGGGCTTAATTGTGGTCTTAAGGTGAGGACTATCTGTACTAGAAACTCTACCATTGACTTGGTTTTCTGTTCCTTGGAGCTTCAAAGTACTCTTTCCTGCCTCTTCCTGCTTCAGTTATGAGCAGATATGATCATTGTTACTAATGTCCAGGCTTCCTCTAGCTGAGCATTTGTATTAGTTTCTCTCTTTTTTCCCTTTTCTCCTTCTGGACAATCCTGAAAAATGCTCATTGTTCAAATACCAGACTAGGATTAGAAGTGATGGGAACAGAGATTTTCGGCCTTCATCCGTCTAGTTCCATTTAGCAAATGTCAAGACAATGTGGGTCTTTGAATGAACCACATGATGTCACTCTTGCGCTTCAAATTGCCAAGCAAATCATTATTGTGTGATTCACACAGTCAGCCAGTTATTTAGAATGGATTTGACATTTTTATCCACACTGAATCCTTCCCAAAGACCTGAGAAGGGATCGATGAATTAATTCTTACTGGTTCTAGGATAGGAAAAAGCAGCTGGAAGGAATCCCCTTAAGACAAAGTACAGCTGGAAGTCATTGTTACCCCTTTGTTATCTTTATTACAGGTAGTCTTTACTTAGCGACAAGATTTGGAACCGAAAATTCTATCACTAACCAATGTGGTCACAAAGCAAGACATCATGTGACCACGCAGCTCAGTGACAACAGTTCTGACACTCCCAATTACCATCATTAAGAAAGTCCCACAATGTCATTAAATGTGACATTGTATTGTTCCCATCCTGCAAGCTTCCTTATTGACTTTGCTTATCCAAAGCCAACAATGAAAGTCACAAATGGTGATAATGTGACTGCAGGATTCTGTGACAATCATAAAGTATGATCTTGTCAACAAGCATTCAAATCAAATTCACCTGAGCATGGTGACACTATGATGGCCACAACTATGAGGTCCTATCATAAATATGACTCATTCGGTGTCATCGTAACTTCAAATGTTTGCTAAATGAGTGATCATTAAATGAGAATTATATTTAAATACCTAACCCATATAAGTAAATAATCACCACAGTTTGCATAAAAAATATTTGTCAATCCCTTCTTAAATTTCATTATTTTTCTTCAATCCAAGGGTGTAAAAGGTGCAGTCCCTGGACACAACATGGCCAGCAAGGCCAGGATGCATTTCATCCTCTTTTAACCAAAATACCAACCCAATAATCCCAGCCCTTTGTTTCCCCACTCATCCCTCCCCTGTATTAGCAGGGCAAGTGGATCCAGCTCTTCTATAAGCGGAAACTTAATGTGTCTCTCTCCTAAGTGGGAATAGGAAAGAAATGGAGAGCTTTGGTTTTGTTCTGTTCAGAATGAAAACTAGTAATACATTGTCAGAAAACTGAAGTCCTGATATTTGTGTAAAAGTAGCATGACATTTGTAACTGGCAAATTAATGGGAATATATTGAGAGGTGTATACTTATAAATGTCATGATTTGCTACTCCAGGGCTTAATTATCTATGGAGATTCTCAGTCATCCAGGTCTTTCGAAAACAGCAAAGTCCACATTTTGGACAGAGAGGACCACTGGTTTGAAAGAGGGGTCAAAGAGGCCGTCTATGTCAAAATTAAGCAGCCCTTTCTCAACGGGGGAGGGATATGACATCATCTGTCTCCAGTCTACAACACAGTCCTTTCAGCGGTTCCAAGAAGGCTCCACACCCATTTGCACTACTCAGGTGATTCTGATGACCAGATAAACCTCCAGGTGGCCTCAACTACTCTCTAAAACAGACATGTCAAACACAAGGCCGACCTGCATCTTGCAAGGTCTTCCTAGCCTAGGTCAACTCCCAGCTCTTCTATGCTGTCCTTTCAGAAACCCTAACATCCATGAAGCCATCTCATCTATCCCTGCAGTCCCGACATGCACTAAAAATGTCCCCTTTGCTTAGAGATTGGCTTGGATTTCATCGATGTTAGAACTTGGTATTATAAACTTCAGTGTACTCTTTATCAGCCTATCTGTCCTTGTAGGGATGGTTCAGGGGAGTCTCTGAGCTATATTTATCTATCTATCTAGAAGGAATTTTGTGGTAGGGAACATGTCTGCTATTCATCATTCTTTATCTGACTGATGTTTGGATAAACATCCAGGTTTCCCAGTTTTCTGCCTCTATCCCGAGATCTGAAAAGTTGTACTAATTTTCTTTCTTTTTAGCTTCATATTTTCATTTTGTAGCTGTTCTTTTTTTTAACACTGATCTTCTGACCCTAGTAAAGTTTTGGTTTGATTTGACGCTCTGGATCAGAACCTCTGGCTTCCGAAGCCTAGGCCTGATAACTACTGTACGAGGCTTCGCGTATCTAAAGTGAACCCTCTGCGGAAGATGCGTGTTTCATAGGCTGAAGGGAGCTTCCGCCCTGTTTTGTCACCGCCTAACTCCGCCCCGAAAGAGTTCGGCGAAGAAGGAAGAAACAGGGAAAGGGGCGCTTTCCGAACGGTGGTGTATTTAGCAAGAAGGGAGCCCCATCCTTCCGGAGCGCGCAAACGGGTGGACCCAGCTTTGGAGGATAATAGGTAAAAGGGAATCGGATCGGTTTGCCCCAAGTCTCTGTTTAACCCAAAGAAATCACGATTCTGAAGTCCGTCCCCCCCCACCGCGCATTTCTTCCTACTTTTTCCCGCATCCGCTGAAGAGAAAATACTATTAAGGATGGGTCGCTCGCTCTTAAAGGGGATGGGGAGAGCCATGGCCTTTATTTGCTCTTGGGATGTTAATCACTCGCGGTTGATTTCCGTAATGATCCGAGGGGGGGGGGGGGGGCAGAAACTGGGAGGCGGGAAAGTCGAAAATGAAACCGAAAACAGCTCGACTTTTTGGTTGGAGCCTTTAGACCAGCCCTTCCGCCCAGCTACGAAGTCCGCGATATAACCTTTTTCTTTCCCGTTTGCAGTCAAAAGTCAGCGTTTCTCAACGTCAATAACTTTTAAACTATGCGGATTTTGACAGGACAGATGGCTGGGACAGTTTTGGGAGTTGAAATCCATAGATCTTAAAAAGTTCGCAAAAAGCTCTTAAGTGCTCCGCTTCTTTTTATGTCTCTGAAGTTGTGCTGACGCGCGGGGCCCGTATGTGAATGTGAGCGTCTGAGAAAAAAAGGAACTGAACTGACTTCGCAGATCTGAAAACCAAAATAGGCTTTGAAAAGCTAGCAAAAAATGAAAAACCACCTAATGCCCTTCCGGATTTGTGGGTTTAACTGCAGTCAACGTTATCAGAAATTAGGTGCTTCCAGGAAAGACTCATTACACAATCTCCCTTATGCCTAGAATTTTAGGAGGAATGTACCCCCCCTTAACCAAATCTATTTTCTCATCACATCTGACACCTTTCAAACAGAATCTGTTAAGGGAGAAATTTTATAAGTGTAGCCCAATGTCTTTAGGTAGGCAGTTCTAGGAATTGCCTCTAAAAGCAAAATCTGGAAATGCTAAATTAATGCCAGCATTCTATTCTATCTTTTTGACTCAAGAGCCCCAAAGGGGTTTATATATAAAATGAATGATTTTTATTTAAAACAATAAAACAAGGCAACAAAGTAAAAGGAGTCATGAGCAGACACATGAAAACATAACTTTACTTCCATAAGCATCTTCTATTGACAAATTCAGTCTATCATTTTGAGTCACCTCCTTTACAAAGCAAACTTTTCAGTGTGTGTACCTAATGTTCTACTGGCAAATAAGATGTACCAGTATATGATGTCTCCTTCTAAATATATTTTACTCACTGAGAATGTAATTGTGGTGTGCTTTTTAACATTTTTGCCATATACTAAATTAATTTGGAGAATTTGTTCATATCTTATTCCACAGATATGCAATTTGACCAGGCATTAGTTGTGTTCTGCCTGGCTTTCTGTTACTCTACTGTATTGGCAGGTTTCCTGATTTGCATGTTAGGTTCATGCCTAGAATAGTGCAATTGTACGGTTTTTCATGCCTCTTGATACACATCCCATCTCTTCTTTTTGTCAGCTCCTGCATCGGTTGAGCCTTCAGAAGCATTATCATGTAACATTATTTAACATTATTTAAAATGTTGGTGCTGAATTCCAGACCATGCTTCTTAAAGCACCCATTTTAGGGTGTTTTTCCTATACTCTGAAGCAACCCTTCATGAATTATGTGTGGAGCCTAATCTGTTGAAATTTCAAACGGGGATGCTGTGATTCTCTGCATTCTGTGCCATCTCTTCTGAAACTTTTCTGAAACATGCTGATTTCTTTAGATGGTCCTACAGGTCTGCAGGGAAAGAGATGTCTCTGACCACAAGCTTTCTACATAAGGGAAATGTACAAGATTCAATCCTTGGCATCTTTGAAAAAATATCTGTCTAAACCAGGGGTCTTCAAACGTGGCCCTTTTATGACTTGTGGACTTTAACTCCCAGAATTCCTCAGCCAGGCACACTGGCTAAGGAATTCTGGGAGTTGAAGTCCACAAGTCATAAAAGGGCCACGTTTGAAGACCCCTGGTTTAGACAGATATAACTGCCAGCCTGCGAGCTGGATGCGTCACGCAGAAGCCATGCCATTGCCGGTCTTGATATGTTGCGCGATGTCATGTGATGTCACAAGTTTGACATGTCTGCTCTAGACAGTTGGAAGACATCTAATTTAATGAAGAAATTTAATTTAATAAGGCAATTTTCTCAAAATGGTAAAAACTCCATGTAGTCTATTATTTAGTGCTGCAGTGGCCAAGGAGATGGTTTTGAGATGCCACAAAAGAACGCTTTATGCAAGAGTCCTCTATAGCATTGGATTCTTCAGCAACCACTGAGCCTTTGTAGAAGAGGAGTCTGCCAGCTGAGCCAGCTTGCTTATGTGTTTTTGCTACCATCTTCATGATGTATTTTTAAAAACTATGATTTTTTTTCCCAAAAAATTATTTCCCTTTTTTCCCTGATTTTGTTTGTGTTTATATGAACTTTTCTAGACTTACTGAACACTGATGTCCCAAAAGTGCTATTTAAAAGGCAACTTTCTTGGGTTTTTTTCCTTGAAAACGTTTCGCTTCAAATTCAAGAAGTTTAGAACTGAAGAAGCTTCTTGGATGAGAAGTGAAACATTTGCAAGGAAAAAAACCCCAAGAAAGTCCAGTAGCCTTTCGAACAGAACCTTTGGGACATCCATGAACTGGATGGCTGAGAATCTTCATAGACATGAACACTGATGTGTAAATTCATTAGAATGATACGCATCATCTGTCAACGCTGCTAATATTGGATTTTCTTGCTTTGACAAAATATGCAGAACTGTCTGGTATTTTTAGAGTTAACTTAGATGATGCTGTAAGGGGAGGAGAAAGAATGTGTGTAGAGAATAATTAGGCGGCTTCAGAATTTATGACAGCAAAATAAGGGAGGGAAAATGCTAGCAAAATAACTGCTCAGGGGAGGAGATTTCAGATCTTGGCATCCCATTCATGGCATGCCGACTTTCTGTTACACAAAATAGAGACTTTTCAAAATAAACAATGCCTGGAAGTTCTTTGAAGTGTTTCATTAGTTGGAATCTTGACATCATCCATGCAGAATGCTTCCCTGGCTAATTTGGAGAGTAGGTAATCCAGTTGCTATGCTGAAAATTTTGGCCATCTATTTTTTTAAAAATATATGATCAGTTTACCTGTTTAGATTAGGGAGTAGACTGTTGATTCCTCTTTGCATATTTTGGGTTATAATTCCCATCTATTATAGTATCACTATGGTTAGACTGAGGTCCAAAACATCTGGAAGATGCCAAGGTATCTACCTCTGACTGAGACAGTGAAGGGAATTCAAACTTATTTGGGGGTTTCGTTCCTAAGTATGTACCGTTGAATATTTGTAGATTTACTTCTGAATATGCATTGGTGTGCAGAAGGTGAAGTCATCTTCTGAACTTTTTAGAAGGTTACAAAAGTACCTGCTTTGTCCAGAATTTAGAGTGGGAATGGAAGGACGGATCGTAAAATACTTTGTCTTCTGTATTAACATTTCAGGCATTGGATTTTTTTCCTGAATTAAAGTGCTCTGTGAACCGCGATCATGGCCTTGGCTGACATCCAGATGAAACCGGAGGACTTTTTGGAAAAAAGCCAGCTGAATGCTGGTGGTTTTGGAACAGTCTCATTATGCTACCACAAAAGTCATGGGCTTGTAGTATTAAAAACTGTGTATACTGGACCTAAACGCACAGAGTAAGTTGGACAAATGTTCTTCACAGGCAGAGGAGAGGGCAGGACATAATTGTTGGCCATTAGCGCCCTGGTAGTTTCAAAACAGATTATCTGGTTTTATGGCTGAATTTGTTCTTTTTCTATATTTTTAAAGATTTGATTACCAGAGATTATTACTAAAGCAAGATTTTCCCAGTGGTATATAATAAGAATGTAAAAGGAACTCAGCTAAATCAAACTGTTGCTCTATCTTATCCAGCATTTGGCTTCTCCCAGACAAACCAGATTTGTCTTGAGAAAAGTGTGCAAGCAGGACACAAGGGCTCTTGCCCTATTCTCCTGCAGCTAACAATACTTTATACCAAGACGTTTCAACCAGTGGTACGAGTACCACCTGTGGTACATTGGCACCTGGCAGGTGGTACACGACCATTCTAGAAAAGTGGTAGCAGGGGAGGGGAATGACCTGAACGAGCGAAAGATGGCTGGAGCTGCAGGGCTGTCAGGGCTCAGTGGAAGCACGAGGATCAGCACCAGGCTCCAGCTGGAGCTCGGCGCTGATCCTGGTGCTTCTGCTGAGCCCTGAAGAAGTGCCGATCAGCTGGAATGTTGCAGCATCTCCAGGGTCTTGTGATTTACATTCAGATGCTTGGCAACTGATTCATATTTATGACGGTCACAGTGTCCCGAGGGCATGTGAAGTGACCAAAACCTACTGCAACCACCCAGCAGACGGGAGGAATAAAAACCAAACATCCACCTGCTGCCAATTCTCAACAGAAATGCTCATAACAATGAAAACCTCGGACAGGAGGAAGAGCACCGCCAGGTGGGCAGGCAGAGGGGGGGTCATCAAGTTTTTGACCCCTTGCTAGGCGACTGGTAATACTCGGATGTTGCCATATCCTAAAAGTGGTACAACGGGTGAAAAGGTTGAAAAGCCCTACATTATACAATTTAAGTCTCATTGAACTCAGAATCACAAAGGAAGTAGCTGCTGTGATTTTTGATCTTGCAACCTTTCAGCTCATTTCTGCTGCAAGTGGTTCATTACTCCTGGTTCTACAAAAGGCACCACCTGAGGGGTTTCTTCAGGTATCTGCCTATGATCACCCCCATATATTTCAAAGGGTTCTTTTTTCCCTTTACATATGCCAATGGTAGGAGGCATTTTAACTTCTTATAACAGTGGTGGCGAACCTTTTAGAGAACGAGTGCCCAAATTGCAACCCAAAACCCACTTATGTATCACCAGGTGCCAGGTAGGCGTGGCCCACTGGGTGGGCGTGGCTGTGGTGGTCATGGCAGGCTGGGTGGGTGTGGCCAATGTAGGCGTGGTCACCTTGATGCTGCTTGTGGGGAGGGACGCCTGTGGGGGCCAGGCAGCGTTGGGGGAGATCCAGGTAGATCTGGCAGGTGGGGCAGGAGGTTCGTCCTGCGGGGTGAGACAAAGCAGGGCAGGGGTGCCATTGTCGCAGGGCAAGGCGAGACGGGCCAGGACGGCTGCTGCCTGACACCAACATCCCCCCCACACAGAGGCCAGCCAGCACATGGGGGCCGACAGTGTCTGTCAGCAGCCACAGCCTGCCAGCCCCTCAATCGGCACATTCTGGGGTTCTGCAGCCCGCCACCAGCAGTTCAGAGAAGCCACCTCTGAGCTGGACGGCCGGTCAACAGCCGAGGAGGCGATGCAGTGGGTCGTGCTCAGGAAAAGGAAAGCATGCGAGCCCAGGAGGGATGGGATGGGGGGGAGGGAAACCAGCCATGCTGGGATGCATCCGGCCATTTGGGACCTCGGTGAGTTAGTGGGCAGCTGGTTGAAGAGGGACGGTTGCCATCTCGGACATGGCGCATGTGCCCACAGAGAGGGCTCTGAGTGCCGCCTCTGGCACACGTGCCATAGATTCGCCACCACTGTCCTATAAGGTCCTGTACTAATGTACTGTGGAGATTAAAATGCAGCTTTTCTCCAGATCCAGATACTTATTGAAATGTAAGAGGTAACGGAAAAGCCAAAAAGAACGAACTTGAATACTTGAGTATTCCTGATACCATGAAAACAGTAAAATACACCACTGGCAATAATAGGAATTGCCATTCATATGCAAGATCACTTCTCATTCATTCACCTGCAGGGATTGCAGTTTCATTATACCAGTTTTCTGCAATGTGGTATATACTTCAGGTGTGATCATCTCAAAACATCACAGTTGATTAAGGTTTGCCAGATCCATAGTGCAACAGACCTGGTGGCACTAGGGATTATGGCTTGTGTTTAGCTGGGCCTATTATCATCATAATTCGACCCATCATTTCAGCAAGTTCAGACGAATAAAACTAAATTAGGATTAGGTATCCTGGTGGCCTCCAGATATTCTAGACCAGGGGTGTCAAACTTGCAACGTCATGTGACGTGTCGCGACGTATTGTGACTTTTTTGCCATTGTGGGTAATGGGGTGGGCGCATTTTGCTATGATGCATCCGGCCCGCGGACCAGCAGTTTGACAGCCCTGTTTTAGACTATAATGTTCTTGACGTCTTGCTAAGGAGAAACCAGTATATTTGGAAAATACCAATTCCAGGCTTAAAAGTCTAAAAAACGCAACTTGAGCATAGATTTTAGAACAGTGGTTCTCAACCTTTTTAATGCCGTGACCCCCAACCAGTCGTAAGTCAAGGACTACTCAATCGGTCGTTAAGTCGAGGACTACTCAACTGGTGCAGCACCGTTTGCAGAATGGGACTTTTGGCGGGCTCAGCAGGGCACAGATAGCCTGGACAATTCCTATTGGCTTTTGAAAGCCAATAGAATTAGACTCTATTCAAGAGAGTCTATTCTATTGGCTTTCAAAAGCCAATAGAATAAAAGGGAGGAGCACAACAAAGGAAAAGGGGGGAAAAAATGGCGGACTGCGTTGTTTGGCGACCCCCGTGAAATGGTCGTTCGACCCCAAATGGGGTCCCGACCCACAGGTTGAGAACCACTGTTTTAGAATGTTAGATCCCTAGTTGTCTTTGATAACACCTATAGCATTTATTTTCCAGATGTAACACTTCCCTTCTAGAGGAAGGCATGATCATGCACAAACTAAATCACGATCGGGTGGTAAAACTACTGGGTGTCATCCTGGAAGATGGAAACTACTCCCTTGTGATTGAATACATACGCAAAGGAGACTTGATGTCTGTTCTAAAAGCAGTAAGTAAGAATTATATTGGTAACTCAAAGAATAATCCACTAAAAACCTTTCCCCAAATGAATGCCCTCCAGATGTGTTAGATTAGAACATCCATCATGCCCTGCCAATGTCCTGTATTAATGGATCTGAATAACTTGGGAATTGTTTTATGGCCTACTATCTGACCTGGTAAATTCACTTTTATAGATATCTAGACTGAACGTAATCAATATTTTTCTGGAAATGCTTTTTTTTTTTTTTCCCCTTACAGACTCCTATATTTTTGCCTGTGAAAGGACGCTTTGTTCTGGAGACCATTGAAGGAATGCTTTACCTAACAGAACAAGGTTTAGTGCACAAGGATCTGAAGCCAGAAAATATTCTTGTGGATGAAGATTTTCACATCAAGGTAACAGGAACACACAGGCACATTTTCAGTTTCTAGTAAAATCGGAACCACGAGTGTTTGTTAAATGTATGCTGGTCTGTTAGGCTATAAAGGGGTGAGTAGGAGGGCTTAGCTTTCCTTAGATGGATTTGTGGTACAGGAACTCAATTTTCCTTTCTCCCTCTACCGCAGTGTTTCTCAACCTTGACAATTTTAAGGCATGTGGACTTCAACTCCCAGCATTCCACAGCCAGCATTGCTGGCTATGGAATTCTGGGAGTTGAAGTCCACATGCCTTAAAATTGTCAAGGTTGAGAATCACTGCACTACAGTATTGTTTACTCTTTGCCTTCCTGCAATGTCATTTCAAGTTTTTTGTATTGGGCAAAGGGAAAGATGCCAGGAGGTATGCAAAAGACTTTCTTCACACAGAAAACTCACTCCAGGCTGGGTGGGAGAGAGTGAGGATCTCAGAATGCATGATGTCGCATCCTGATGGTCTCCAGATATCTAGATTATAATGCTCTTGACATTTTGCTACTGATTGTGCTGGTTGGAAGGAGAAACCAATATATCTGGATAATACCAGGTTGCCTATTCTAGACTTAAAATCTAAAATCGCAACGTGCTGGATCCCAACTGGAGCATAGCTTTTAGGATGTTAGGGAAGCCAGTTTTTTAAGGATTTTCTTTACAAGTAAACGGTGGCTTACTTATTTTAGGGTTTGCGCCAAATTTCTCAACCATTTCTCCCAGTTTTCAGCAGTTACGTTCCATGGTGGTTCCATGGCTACCAAAAGGGGAGCTGAGAATCACTTGCCACCTCTGTTAGGAGGTATGACTTTAAAGGAAAAAGAACTGTGATGGAAGAGGAAAAAAACTATAGTAATGTTAATTTGCATACTTCTTCAAATGACTTTTTGGAATACTTTATAGGGTTTCTAGAATGGGACTAAGAACATGAATTACTGGTCACAACAAGAGCCACCATCATAGCTTTTCAGCTTTTACTGTTGATCTGGATTTGCATTCTGCCAGATCAGCGTCTTCCTGTGGCCAGGTCAGCAGCATTTTTGATGACCTGGGGATATTAATTTTTAAAAGTTTCACGAGTGAGGATTACATCGGGCAAGATTAAAATAGCACCAGAAGACGGGGGATTTTCAGCCACACAGTTGTCAGGGCCTATGGACTATGTGAAAGAGGTTGGGGATCACGCGGAGGCCAAATGCTGTTAAATTGTATGTCATTGCAATTCTACTTTATTGTTTTTTAAAAAGGCATGAATCAAAAGACAAAAACAGTTCTGGCTTAATGACTGTCTTGTTCAGAAAGAAAGAAGCCAGTGACTTCCTGTCCAATCATAAGGTTAAAAAGCAGTTCAACAAAATTACAGCAAGGGCCGTCTAAATCAGGGATCCCCAACCTGTGGGCTGTGTGGAAACAGCCTGCGAGCGCACACTCCATTTAAGTGAGTGGCAAGCGTGCGTGCACACCGCTTGTGAAAATGGAGCTGCACGCTTGCATAGAACCATCCCCTCTGTCCTCCCCGCCGGTCCACAAAGCTGGAAACATTGGGGAACTCTGATCTGAATCACACACTTCTGGCCATTATACACAGGAGCTCAATAGGAGAGAAGAGATAACAAGAACCAATTGGCTCCATTTTTCAAAGATCTCCTTTAATAGTTTCAGTGTTGTGACATTTTGTTTAATTTTGTAAGTCCCAATTAACTGATACCAAAAAGCTGGCTTATATTTTTTCCCCTTCTACTTTGAATCTTTAGCGCTCTTCAGTTCCAGTTTCTAAAATTAGAGTTGTTATGAGCCAAAATAGCCAAAAAAAACCATGGTTCCCACAAGAGGCTATTTACTTTTTATAATGAATTCCAAAGTCTTACAGTAAAAGTCAATATTCCAAATTTATCTGGAACCTTAATCCATGTATTACTTTCTTATTTAGCTTTCTGCTGTTTATTTCAAATTATTTAAGTTCTTAATCTTGTAATTTTTCTTTTGTTCAGGGTTGAAGCTAAACTCAACTATTTACTTTTTAAACTTATTCTGAAGGTTCCTAATAGCTTTAATATGGTTAATAGACTATTCCAATGCTTAAGCATTTTCGGTGTTTAAGCCAGTGGGAGACTGCTGTTACAAGAAGTAGCCATCTGGAGCACATGTGGGTGATGTCCCTTCCTTTCCATATTTGGAGAGGTTCCAAAGAACGGTCTACTCACCATTGTTGAATCTCTGCCGCAGTCTTTGGTCTGCTTTCGCACAGATGCCTTCAGGTCACAATGTGTCGCCCAGAAGTTAGTCTAAACCAGTGGACACCAACCTTTTGTACATGAGGGACTGGTTCCGTGGACCAGAGAGGTGTGGTTTTGCGCACTGCCTGCATCCCACAAATGGGGTTTCGCTTGTTTGCGTGGCCCAGTTTCTGGTACGGGTTGGGAATCCCTGGTCTAAACTATATTCCTATGGTACTGCAAGCCTTTCCAATTTCTTTGCATTGGAATATTACTTTTGCTTTGCTGGTCAGAGAAACCTACCATATTTGATGACATATCAAAATATATTAGAAACACTCAATACAAGTAAGCATGTCACCTGTCAGAGTCTTTTTTGCTTCCAGCCGGGCCATGTTCTGAGGCATGCCACTCGTTGCAACAAAATCATTTATATGTGCATGCCACATTATATACAAAATGGACAGATCATCCTATTCCCTGTGGACCCTTCTCCTTTCCCTTCTTCTTCTTCTTCCCAAAATTCTTCTCTCATCTGTCTTATAGATAGCAGACCTTGGTGTGGCTTGTTTCAAAAACTGGAGCAGGCTGACTAAAGAAGAGACCAGTCGACAGAGGAAAATCAAACAGAATTCCAAGACTAACGCTGGCACCCTTTCCTACATGGCCCCGGAACATCTGCAGGACATCAATGCAGTGCCTGTGGAGAAATCAGACGTGTACAGTTTTGGCATCGTTTTATGGGCCATTTTTGCTGCCAAAGAACCTTATGAGAGTATGAGTTGACAATCAAATATCTCTACTTTATAAAAGATTGCACTGCATGTAGTCAGCTTCATGTTACTGACGCTCAATTCTTCTCTCTCTTCCTCATCCAGATGCTGTCACTGATACACAACTGTGCTATTGCATCACAGCAGGAAACAGACCACCTATCAGAGAGGTGGAAGACAGTTGTCCAAACGAGATTATTACTTTAATGGAACGCTCTTGGCAGCAACAGCCAAATGATCGCCCAACCTTTGCAGGTAATACAAGATACTTGTACTAATTATTTATAACAAGCCAAAAAGATAATGGGTAGTACACAAATGGACATCAAGAAAATATGGATAGATTTCTGTAAGCAGTAGAATGAAAAAAGGCAAGGTGCACATGGAACTCTCCCGTAGTTTATACAGCCTTCTGATTCATGCAACACAACATTTCACTGAACACATTAAAATAAACAATACAGGTATCAAGAGCTCAAAGGCTTTCTGAACTAGAACTGAAAAAGACTTCACATATCTCCTAAAAACTTAGTGGGAAGGAATTATATAGATTTCCTGATTTCTGAAATCTGGGAGAGAGCTGGTTTTCATGCATTATACCAAATCTCACACATCATAAATTATCTAAATAATTTCTCCACCATACTGTAAGATCATCTCTCGTGTATATAACATAGTTTGAAAACTACATGTAGGAACTTTAATGCAGCCTAATAACATAATGAGAATTCTAGATACATTGATTACTTCTTTTAAAAGCTCAAAAAATAAGAATTTACATAACAAAGTATGTTCAGTGACTTTGTTTTTCTCGTTCCATTCCTATTTAATCTATTTTTTGGGAATAAGTGAAGAGTTTCCCTACAAAGAACTTTCACATATGCATTGATCCACCCATCCCTGAATAATTATATAGAGACATTTTGATTTCAATTTTACAAATACATAGCATGTGTCTGGCTAAATCTGGATATTAAGCATAGTTGTATAATCACAGAGTCTATTTTAGCCAGGCCGATTATCATTTCTGTAACCATTACTACTAAAATAATTTAGAGAAAGCTATATACTAGAACTTTTCTTTTACAGAACTCAAGGGACAATGCTAGTCTAAAGCAATTCTAATTCTAATCATAACTGAAAATTATGTGCAAACTTAAATTAACATTGTTACAGCTCATTTCTAGTGTTGGTGTTATTGATTTTTATTACAATTATTTCACTAATTCTTGTATTGTAGAAATAAATTTGATTTACAAACCGTATTACTATAAAAACTTTGAAGAGGATGTGGAAGACCATGTAAGAAAATTAAAAGTAAGTTATCAAACACGTAGCTTACAGTCCATCTGGGTTACCTTTCTAAGGTATCCTATTGTGTATTCCTATTAAATACTTCCTACAATTTCATCACCTTCTGTTATACTTGTTCTGTATAATAGGAAATATATCCTGAACCAATCGAACTTGTAAAACGGATGGAATCTCTCCAAGTGGATGCTGTGTCAGAACCTCCCAGCAGAGCTCGATCGGGTATTTTATTTTATTTATACCCAATTTACACTATTGCTGGTCCAACAGATTCCAGAGGTAGTGGTGCCTGATAATCAGCCAGGGCTTTTCAACTAAAACTATATTAGAAATTCATGTCTAGAAAAATGAATATTTCTGAAGCTACAGGATTGTAGCTAATCAGACCTCCTATCACAGTGGTGGCGAACCTATGGCATGCGTGCCAGAGGCGGCACTTAGAGCCCTCTCTGTGGGCACGTGCGCCGTTGCCCCAGCAGAGTTCGCCAGAGTAGCAAACACATGGCGCTTGGAAGCGACAGGCAGGAAGTGAGTGAGCAAGTGGCGTTGGCCCCCCAGGGATGCCCCAGAGATGGCGAGGGACTGGCCCACACCACCTTGGCCCCAGCCATACTCACCCAGTCTGCCGTGACCACGGCAGCCACACCCACCCAGTGGGCCACGTCTCCCGCGCCCCCTGAGAGCACCACAATCCTGATGCAGCTCTGGCACTTTGCAATAAATAAGTGGGTTTTGGGTTGCAGTTTGGGCACTCGGTCTCTAAAAGGTTCGCCATCACTGTCCTATCACACGATTCCTCCAGTAAAGCCTCTCCTTTTGTTTTATTTTACACGGCACATTTCTGTCGTGGCGGATTCTTAAAGAAAAAGTTCCATAGAAGATAAAATCCATGCACAGGCTGGACTGTGTTGCTTAATGACTCATCTTTTGATCATCCCTATTTTTTCATAATGCCATGGACTCTTAACAGGTTCAAAATCTCTAGCAGATTATCACAAATTCATGGTTGATCATTTTCCCTTCAGCAATCAGAACGTGTGCAAACTACGTGATGACTGTACTCACACGCAGAGAGAGAAGGAGCAATTTTGGTGCAGAATTCAGTACCCTTACTATTTCCGACTAGAATGAGGTAGGGACTCTGCATTATGCAGCTGCAGTTTCACTGAGGAGTCACCCAGAGCTTTTTTTTTTTTTTTAATTGAAAATTTTTAAAAGTTTTTACAAATAACAACAACAAAAAAAAGACAAAACAACCCTCACCCAATCCCTCCCAAACCACCCCCTCCATCCCCCCCCCGAGCTTCCCAGAACTGAATATAGGCTTAATTAAAATTTTAAGAAACCTAAACAAATGTTAACAACTTATAAAATAGTTAATAATAAAATATATATGATATAAACCTTAAAAAGAAAAAATACTTGAAAAGAAAAAAAAAGAAGAAAGGAAATAGAAAAAAGAAAAAAAGGGAAAAAAGGGAAAAAAACAATCTATAAAATATCAAAAATTATATACAAGTTATAAAAAAGCTAAGTGATATTTTTTATATCCAATTTATATTGTATAAAATTTATCCATTTTTCCCATACAACAAAAAATTTCTCTTGCGATTGCTCCTTTAAAAAGGCCGAAATCTTTGCCATTTCCGCCAAATAAGAAACTTTTAAAAACCACTCTTGCAAAGTAGGCAAAGATTCCTTCTTCCAATATTGCCCTACTAACAGCCTTGCAGCTGTAATCAAATTTAACATCAATATAACCTCCTTAGCATCACAATCAGTAACAATACCTAACAAAAATAATTGCGGGGTAAATTTTACCCTCCTTCTAAAAATTCTTTGAATATTCCACCATATCTTAATCCAAAAAGCTTTTATGTTTTTACACGACCACCAAATATGATAATAGGTGGCGTCCAAACAACCACATCTCCAACATTTAGGCTGTAAATCAGGGTACATAATAGACATTTTTTGTGAATCAAGGTGCCATCTATAAAACATTTTGTAAAAATTCTCCCTTAAATTCTGGGCTTGTATAAATTTAACATTCCTCACCCAAATAATTTCCCAGGTATCCAGTGAGATTGGTTCACCAAAATTTTGTGCCCATTTAATCATACAGTCTTTAATACCCAGAGCTTTTAAAATGATTAATCTTATCCCTCATTATTGGTTACTATCATTCAGAGCCCCTGACTGACTGGCAGGAATCTCTGTGTTTAGTAATGTTACTAGATAAAAAGTTCCTATGTAACATCACTGTTACATTTGCATTTTCTACCCCCCTCCCCAAATCTGCAACTGGAACAAAATGCACCTGACAGGGTGGGAAAGAGCTCCACGTTTGCATTAGCTGCTACTGTACTTTCAGGCCTTCTTTTTTTAAAAAAAAAAAGAAATGTGTTTTATTGTTACATCTTACAAAGGCTGCTGTTACCCAACCAACAGGCCCGCACTTCAAGGTGTCCACCTGGGAAAAGAATCAGGTTAACAGATATAAGGAAAGGGCCTTTGGGGCACTGACTCAATGCTCAGCCACCAATTAAATCACAAACAAGTCAACAAACACTCTAAAAATAACATACATACAGCCATCAATAGCTTGTAAATCATAATACAGGACAATCTTGAGCCTTGATGAGAAATCACAGTAGCAAAATTTCTGGAAAGGGTTACGTTCCAAGTTTGTAATGAAAACTTAAAATAGAAGGAATTAGAAGATTGGGACATTTTAATTGAAAATGCCCACTTTCAGTTTGCCTCACAAACATTGGTTTCAGAGGTACTGCCTTGGAAAGGACTTATCTTCAAATCATTCTTCATGAGCTGGCATATAAGGGAATAGGCACGTACAACCAGGCTAGGAAACATTTACCTGCAAAACGTGTGTGAGTTATCCTAATGACAAAAACTTTATAAAGGAGAATAGAGTTCTTCCATAATAAGGCAAATATATGCTATTCAGAGATCTAGGCTAAGACAGACCAGAATTAGAACCCAACAGAATAGCAGACAGTGCTGAAGATCTCAGTCTGAGCCAAGCTGACTGAACTGGCAGGAGAACCATGAAGTAGGAATAATATCAAAGAGATTATATAATTTCTGTTTACTTAGTAAGACTTACTACGTTCAGTGGAACCTCTACCCAAATGTGGGAAAGGACTTGATGGCACAGAACATTGGGAGTTGTAATCCCAGTGTTCTGAAGGATACCAGATTGAGGAAGGCGGGTGTATTGGATTAAGATCTTAATCTTGTATTCAATGGAGTTGGTCAATAAGGTATCCCACAAAGGGACTGGATTTTTTTTCCCCAGGAAACCTTTGATAATCAAAGCTCTCATCTGTCCTGCAGATCAACCTGGTTCTTTGCACAGTTCTCAAGGTTTCACTGCTAACACCATAGATGAAAACATGTTTGCGCCCTATCCAGAAAATGAACCGGTGGAAAGCTGCGAAAATGCCCTTGAGCCTCCAGCAACCTTGCAAAGAAAATTACAGGATGAACTAAATTACCATTTATACGGCAGCCGGATGGATAGGCCAGAAAATCCTTCTGCCGCATATAGTGCCGAGATGCAGGAAGAGGAGAGGAGGAGGAGGAGAAAAGTATCCTACGACCCATTTGCCAAAGCCGCAGCCACACCTCAGACACCAGAGCTTCACCCGAGAGCTCAAAACATCGAAGCAAGTGTTAGTCACAACAATATCGTTACAGCTCACTCAGGTCACCCATGGCACTCAACACCATCAGGAGCAAGAGATCCAAATGGGTTTTTGGGGGCAGGAGCTCCACTTCCCAGAAGGGTACTAAGTGCAGAAGATCTCTATGGAGCACCCTCAGCCGCAAACTTTAATTTCAATAAACCACCAGTTCCAGAATCCGGTGTGCACACTCAGGCCAAGCCATTCAGTCCGTATCACTATTCCCAGAGCTTAAGCACAGAAACGGGTAAGTGAGATAATGTGGGAGTTTGGAGGCTTGCTTATTTCTGTTTGCATCGTGGTCGTGTCCGCTCTTTAACAGCATCCATTAGCCGGGGGGGGGGAGCAGAGTCCAGCTGCAACCTAGACTAATAAAGCTAACCAGCTTTAGCTACTTTTATCGACATCTTAACCTCTGAGGTTTACAATAATTTAAATTGTTACAATAACTGGCCTGCATGAAATTCTTTGCAAGTTCTATTGTAGCACTGTAATACAGCTTTGTGTGGTCGAATGCCCAACCATATGAACTTGAAGATTGTTAAGTATTATAGCACAATATACAGGTAGTCCTCGACTTACTTACTGTGACGGTTTTTTTTAGCGACGGTCCGAAGCTACAACAGCCGTGAACAAAGTGACTTATGGCTGTTTTTCACGCTTAGCGACTGTTGTAGCATTGCTGTGGTCATGTGATCAAAATTCAGATGCTTGGCAACTAGTTCATATTTATGACAGTTGCCGTATCCTGGAGTCATGTGATCACCTTTTGCGGCCTTCTGACAAGCAAAGTCAATGGGGAAGCGAGATTCACTTTCCAACCGTGTTACTAGCTTAACAACCGCAATGGTTCACTTGACAACCGTGGCAAGAAAGGGGCAAAATTCACTTGACTGTCTCACTTAGCAACAGAAATTTTGAGCTCAATTGTGGTTGTTAGTCGAGGACCACTTGTATGTAAGACCCATGGTTGCATCATTGACTTGATGAATACAAACTCTTAGTCCAAATTTGAATAGATGAAAATATACTGAAATTCAAGATTCAAGCTCCTAGTAAGAAGGGACTGTGGTCTGGCCCAGGCATGGCTATCTTAGTGATTTAAAAATTGCATTAATATTTTCTTTTACAAATGAACTTATGTTTGGTAAAGATTTTCTCTTTAATCACATGGAAGTAAAGCTTACTAGCCACAGAATGGCCAAACTGGTGAATTTTTACAAACTGAGAGAGTTGGAAACAAGAGTCTATAATAGTCAATCTTGCATATACACTACTATACCACTAGATTGCTCCATTGGGAAGAGTTGGTTTTTTTTTATTTATCAGCCAGCTAAAAGTTCAGAGTACCATTACCATCACTCAGATTTTCATTTGGGTAATTATATTTTATACTCTTAAAAGTTATAGAGGTCAAGAACAGTGACTCTGGCATAACTCTGAAACAATCTGTACAATTATTTAGGTCCTGTGGAGTCGATTCCCTTTAGGAAATTCAACTTTGCACATCCTATTGGCAGAATACCTACAGGTAAAACAAACAAGCAAAACACTCTCTTCGGATGCATTCTTTTAATGGTGCACATACCACGTCTGGGCTGCAAAACGCCAAATGGCAGCTAGGTGGCAGTGAAACGTTTAGACTTTTCTCTGTCTCTATGTTGCCATCTAGACTTCATCTGAAACACTGAACCCATATATATATATGGAATGCCTCCTTTATTAAACCGCTATAAAGATAGTCCTTAACTTATAACCATTCGTTCAATAACTTTTGAAATTACAATGGTGCAGAACAAAGGGACTTAAGAACCCTGTCTAACAGTTCTGACCATTGCAGTACCAGAGTTATGTGATCAAAATGCAATTGATTGGCAGCATCCTTGTCCTTAAGACCACAAGAGCCCTGCAATTTCCCCTCCCACCCAATGGTCTGGGAGGCCTCAGCCAGCTAGTATGTGGGCCTCTTCATTCCCCATACCCCTCTCGAGAGACCTAGGCATTCTTCCTGCCCCCATCATGCCCAGGTTCTCTTACCTTTCCCTTTCCCTGCAGTTGCTAACAGGCACACCCAGCCAATGCAAGGTATAGCTAGAAAGCTAGCAACGACAATCTTCCTCAAGGCTAGAGAGACAATCTTTCTTGAGAATGGCCAGGAACAGGAAGCTTGCTGGCTGACTTCCTATCAGAGAATTAATGAGAATTAATAAACAACTGGATGAAGAGGAACAAAACTAGAAGGGGGTGAGTAGAATTAATGGGAGTGTAAAAAAGAGCGGTGGGAAATTTCAAGAATAAAAGACAATGTAGCTTACTATTTATGCCTTTTCCTGCTATGCATAGCTTTGCCTATCCTGGAATGAAATAGCATGATGCCTCAAAGGCTTTTTTTTTTTTTAAATTATTCAGGTAAGAAGTGGAGCCATTGATACGTCCTTTAAAAATATGAGGATTATAAATTAAGCTTTCAAATAAGCTGTGATTTCAAATATGCTGTGACGTGTTGGCAAACTATTGGCATACTGACTATATTAAACAACTCTGGTAAAAGAAAAACCCAAAGATGATTCTTTGAATCTGCCCTTGATGTTCAGGAGAAGAAATTATATCATTGTCATTTTATGCAAAAACACTGTTCTAAATTTCAAATATCTATTAACTTACAGTTTGGTATTTATTTATTCCTTATGCTTTTGTCTCTGTCTTTACACTTGTTTTTTTTTTCCCCTAATATTTCCTCATAATCAGAAGAACCGCCACATTACAACATATATAATAGTACTGGAATTCAAATAGGCTCCTACAACTATTTAGAAATTAAAAATCAAGAGATTCGAGGGAACAGCCCTCCAGCAACTACTGATTATTCTGCAGAAGAACACCAGAAAATATTTGGTAAGTGGAAAAGTAAAGCTTTTTCTTTCTTAATAGGAGAATCACTCTTCCTTGATATTTCAGTTTTACTGATCATATTTACAGAGATTTCATGTCCAGTGTTTTATAAATACATAAATTGGAGAAAGTTACATTAATGTTCTGTAAGGATCCATTCAAAAGTATTTCCATTTAGTTAAATCAGTGGTTCTCAACCTTTTTAATGCCGCGACCCCCAACCGGTCATAAGTTGACTACTCAACCGGTCATAAGTCGAGGACTACTCAACTGGTGCAGCACCGTTTGCAGAATGGGACTTTTGGCGGGCTCAGCAGGGCAGAGACAGCCTGGACAATTCCTATTGGCTTTTGAAAGCCAATAGAATTAGACTCTATTCAAGAGAGTCAAAAAGCCAATAGAATAAAAGGGAATAGCACAGCTAAGGAAAAGGAGGAAAAAATGGCGGACTGCGTTGTTTGGCGACCCCCGTGAAATGGTCGTTCGACCCCAAATGGGGTCCTGACCCACAGGTTGAGAACCACTGAGTTAAATGAATTTACTCCAAGGCAAGCTATATATAGCTTTAATATAGTGAAGTGTTGGAAGTAAATCTTAATGGAGGGACTTAAGTTCAAAAAACTGATAGTCATGGTCTTGTTAGATGGAATGGTTAAAGGGACCGTCCTATATAAGCCTGTGGTACTTGCAGGCAGGCCGGCCGGCCATGATTCAAATTTAGTAAAGCTGCCTTCTCTGGCCTCTAATGACCACAAAATGACAGTAAAGAGGTACAGAAAATTCAGCCTTCCGTTTCCAATCTACAGTTGTCCAGAATTTTGCAGCCCTTATCTGGTGGCCAAAAATTTAGTAAACCATATCACTAGAAAAAAGTTCAGAAACACCCTTTCCAGCTTCAAAGTTTGTGAAGGGATCCTTGGTCACAACCAGCTAGTCACACAACATGTTTGCTTACCACACATCTTGCCAACCATCTTATTTAAAACATCACACAAAGCATCTTCACACAATGTCTGATCTGTGTTTCAGAGGGTACCTCCACATGATGGGAATTCTTTCCTGACTCCAGGTTCTTTCTTAAATGGAAATAGAGGAGGCAGTTCTATTACTGTACATATAGAGAAACTTTGTCACCAACTAGGGCAGGGGTAGGCAACCTTGGCTCTTTCATGACTCGTGGACTTCAACTCCCAGAATTCCTGAGCCAGCCAGGTTGCCTACCCCTGATTAGGGGGATGTATTTCATTCTATAAAGAAACTGAAGATAGCAACATTCATTGTTTTACCCATTCAAGGGGTTTCAATACTGGTAGTCCTCAACTTACAATTGGGACCAGAATTTCTGTTGCTAAGCAAGGCAATTGTTAACCGAGTCACCACCCGATTTTATGATCCTTATTTTATTTTTTATGTTATTTTTCTTCTTTCTACCACCAGACAGCACTGCTATAGTTTCGGATATCCACCTAAACCTTGTGAGAGACAACATGTCCAGGCAATGGAAACATTGCGCTCGTAAACTGGGCTTCAGTGACCCAGAGCTGGATGAAATTGACCACGATTATGAACGGGATGGACTCAAAGAAAAAGTTTACCAGATGTTCCAGAGGTGGCTGATGAAGGAAGGCAGCAAAGGGGCAACTGTAGGGAAGCTGGCCAGAGCCCTCTTTGCTTGCAAGCGGATAGATCTCGTCAATCATTTTATCAAAATAAGCCAGGATTCTGAAAGAAACAATAGATAAGAAGTCAAATAAAGAGCAGGAGGACTTTGGCCAGGTTGGACATTTTTTTCCAGAAGACATTTTTGTATTACAGGTCATTGGTCAGGACAAATGCTGCAAGCAGACCGCTATTCTATGCAAGCAGAATAAGGAATAGGACAGTGGTTCTCAACCTTCTTAATGCCGTGACCCCCAACCAGTCGTAAATCAAGGACTACTCAACCGGTCGTAAGTCGAGGACTACTCAACTGGGCAGCACCGTTTGCAGAATGGGACTTTTGGAGGGTTCAGCAGGGCAGAGACAGCCTGGACAATTCCTATTGGCTTTTGAAAGCCAATAGAATTAGACTCTATTCAAGAGAGTCTATTCTATTGGCTTTCAAAAGCCAATAGAATAAAAGGGAGTAGCACAGCTAAGGAAAAGGGGGGAAAAAATGGCGGACTGCATTGTTTGGCGACCCCCGTGAAATGGTCATTTGACCCCAAATGGGGTCCCGACCCACAGGTTGAGAACCACTGGCATAGGAGATAAAGAGCAAATGATGGCCAATCCCAAGGGAGGTTTTCATAGCAATCCCTAAAAAAAAAAAAAAAAAAGCTACTAACTTAACAGAATGCTTTCCAGCAGGGACAGAACAAAACATGCAAAATTCGGGTGTTTTGCTCCGTGCATGGAACAAAATGGCTCTTTTGTTCTGGGCACGGTCCATAATATTCTTCCACAGGGAAGAGGGTGAGACAGGAGAGCAACAGCAGTGCCTGAGCAGGAAAGGAAGACTGCAGAGCACCTTGGCAGGATTTTGGTATATGCCACACTGGGCCTTTAGTGGCAATGGTGATGGATGAGGGGAGGGAAAGGAAAGCACTGATGGGGCTGGCCCCTGAGATGTTCCAGTTTGGAAATTGAAGCAATACCCACTAATTTAGCTCCATTTACCTGTCTGGATTTGTTTCGTTTCAATGCAAAACAATCAAAGTATATTCTCGGTCTGGCTTCTGCCAAATCACAACTGGCCTGAAATGGCTCATCAGAACGTCTGAAGTGCTATGGGTTTTTTCCTAAGTATAAAATGCAATATTTTTTTTCCATGTCATGCAGACCTCTCCGTTTTATGTCAAATTTTGAATGAATTTGTACAATTTTAATTTTTTTTAAAATACAGAAAATGAGCATAAGGCTATTCTCCTAGTCTTATTATAAACCAGAATCTCTTCTCAAAAACAAAACTGGATTATCATTCTACTTCGGTTATGTAAAACCTGCTACTACGATCAGTAAACTCTGAATCTTTATTAATAGACTAGGAATATAACAGTTTGGCAAGGGCTGATGAGCAGCAGCTTCAGCAACCATCTTAGCAAGGATGAACAGTAAAGGATCACATGTGATTTTCTTATATATAAAGGCAAAACATGAGGAAAGGGAAGGGATGTTAATAATCGATCAGGAGGGAAAACAACACCATTAGTATCTCCCCAAATGTCAAACACAAGGGTAACAGCATGTTTTGAAAAAACATGCTTTTGCCTTTGAAGCAAGGAGGATTTTTTTTCTCCTTTTCTTTTGAAATGGCAAAGAAAATTTGGAAGGCTTGATACAAAAGAAAGATGTATTGGAAGAAACTGCAACAGGATTGGTCCTGTGGCCTAATACCTAAAGAAGGAGCAAGTCTTGCCATGTGTGTATGTGTATATATCTGTGACTCTTGACTTTTGGTAACTCCACAGACAAATTGTGCAAGATTTCCAAGAACCGGCTTACCATTGCCTTCTTCCTAGGACCTTGTGTGTGTGTGTGTGTGTGGCTCAAGGTAACCCAGCTGACAGGACTAGAACTTCCAATTTCTAATATGATGATTTACATCAAACTGGCATATCTCAGAGGATATGCTACTGCACTGGTAAAGATTGGTGTTCTATATATTCACATGGTAATTCTGGTTGACACTATTTTGTAGGACTTGTGTTACTTCTTGCTCATTCCCCTGAGAGCAATGACACAAACCTCCCCTAGAGCGGAAAATGAGAAGATGCCATGCAAAAGCAGCAGTAATGCCTGCCTTTATTTAGTGACTGTTCACTATGACAGTGATGAATAATAGAATTACGAAATCCTGACTTTTGCAAACTTTGCAAGTCTGTAAATAAAGGAAAGCACAAGCACAGTCCTAATTTTATTTCATGGCCAAGTTGCCAGTCCCAATTGTGGTCACTAAACCAGGCCTACCTATACTTGCATCCAATGTTGGGGTCCAAGTCCAAAAGGGTGAAGTTTGCGGTACAATTCTCTGATATATATTATTTTTGCATCATCATGTCAAGCTGCAAATGCCTATATGGTATGAGAATGGGGATTATTAGCACATCTCCTGTGCCTGCTACTAGATATGTTAAGCTCAGTCATTCATACTCTGATCATCTCTCCTCTGGATTACTGCAATGTGCTCCACATGGAGCTATCCTTGAAGAGTGTTCGGAAGCTACAATTGGTCCAGTATGAAGAGATACAGAACAGTTTTGGAGACCCTTGGAGTGACATGTAATGTGTAATAGAAGTTCCATTGCTGATTAATAGGGCTCCTATTAAATCAGTGGTTCTCAACCTGTCGGTCGGGACCCCATTTGGGGTCAAACGACCATTTCACGGGGGTCGCCAAACAACGCAGTCCGCCATTTTCCCCCCCTTTTCCTTAGATGTGCTGCTCCCTTTTATTCTATTGGCTTTTGAAAGCCAATAGAATAGACTCTCTTGAATAGAGTCTAATTCTATTGGCTTTCAAAAGCCAATAGAAATTGCCCAGGCTGTCTCTGCCCTGCTGAGCCCGCCAAAAGTCCCATTCGGCAAACGGTGCTGCACCAGTTGAGTAGTCCTCAACTTACAACCGGTTGGGGATCGCGGCATTAAAAAGGTTGAGAACCACTGTATTAAATCAATGCCAAAAACCCCCCTCCATATAAAAAGATTTCAGTGTCAGTCCCTTCTCTGGAACACAATTCCCTAGAGCAGGGGTGTCAAGTTGCTGGCCCGTGGGCCGGACGCATCATCCAGAAGCCGCGCCTACCCCATTGCCAGGAATGGCAAAACCGTCCCGATACGTTGTGCGATGTCACGTGACATCATGAGTTTGACATGTCTGCCCTAGAGGTATGATTGGCCCTCACCTTGTTGCTTTTCTGCAAGGCCCTGAAGATGTTTGTGTCAGCAGATCTGGGGACCCCAACAGAGACGGAGCAGATCAAGTGGTTGGTCAGATTGTGGTGTTGCTGCTGTGGAGTGGGGAAGATGGTTATGCAAATATTCTTCAACTTAACAACAGTTCATTTAGTGACTTCAAAATTACAATGGCACTGAAAAATGTGACTTATAACTTACAGTTACGACCGTTGCATCCCCATGATCATGTGATCAAAATTCAGATGCTTGGCAACAGGTTCCTACTTGACTTGCTGGGTCCCAAGGTCATGTGATCACCTTTTGCAACCTTCTCCCAAGCAAAGTCAGTGGGGAAGCCAGGTTAATTTAACAACCAGGTTACTAACTTAACTGCAGTGATTCACTTAACAACTGTGGCAAGAAGAGTCCTAAAACGAGGCAAAACTCACTTAGCAAATGTTTCACTTAAACATTTGGGCTTAATTGTGGTCATTAGTTGAGGACTACAGGTGTTTTGCGGATTTTTAAGTTGTAAAGCTGCCCAGAGTTCTCTCCTGTGTGAGTTGGGCAACCTGATAAATTTTTTTAATAAACCAACAAACTTGGTGCAAGCTATTTTCTTTGCCTCTGTCCCGAGTTTGTCACTGAATGCCCTGGAGCTTCGGAAAAAGGACCGAAAAGAACAGGTGTATCAAACTCAATTTCATCGAAGGCCGCATCAGAATTGCGGTTGCCCTCAGGGGGCCGGGTGGGTGTGGCCTACTGGATGAGCATGGATGGAGTGAGTGTGGCCTACTGCAGTGATGGAGAACCTTTTAGAGACTGAGTGCCCAAACTGCAACCCAAAACCCACTTATGCATTGTTGAGCGCCAGGTGGGTGTGGCCAATTGGGTGGGCATGGCTGCAGACTGGGTGGGGCTAAAAAGTTCAATCAATCAATCAATTCCAACTTTGCAAGATCTTTTTTTTCCCGTGAGAAGTTGAAATTGACTGATTGAACCTTTTTTTTTTGCACATGGTGGCAAAGGCCTAAAGCAAGGTTTTATAAAACCCAGCTGAAGGCCTAGGACTGGGGTGACGGCGCACGTGCCCACAGAGAGGGCTCTGAGTGCCGCCTTTGGCACCCGTGCCATAGGTTCGCCACCACTGGCCTACTGGGTGGGTATGGCCAACTCTACATCATTCGCATCAAGGGCGCCTGTAGGGGCCTGGGCAGGAGTGGGACAGATCTGAGAGTCTCTGGCAGAGGGGGTGGGATCAGGGCAAGTGCCAAGGCATGTTCCACTGGAGGAGCCTCACTGTTGCTCTCAGGCCATGTGGGGGGAGGGGGGCTTATGGAGTTTAGACTATGCGTTTCAGCATAGATGGCCACCACAAAATTGTACACTGGCTCCCGGCTGGCCTGGGCCAGGGCCAAGGCAGAGGGGGCCGTTCCCTCACTGTTTCCAGGATGGCTTCGCAGGCCACATGAAACCACTTTGCGGTCCGCATCCTGCCCTTGGGCCTTGGCTTGACATGTCTGCTTTAACCAATTCACATAAATGCAAGACAAAAGTTAAAATTGTTACATTCTATAGTCATATGATTCAATCTTTTAGCAAATGGGCATTATTGAGAGCAATTATTCACCACCCAATCCTCATCAGAAGTGCTGGACTATCATTCCTAACCATAAACTGAGACTTGTTACTGATGTAATCTAACATATCTAAAATATTTGATGCCATAAGCAAGCTGGTAATGCAGATGGCATCCATTCCCCACCTGTCCATGCCATTATTGAAAAATAGGAAAAGTATTAGAGAAGGAATAATGTAATGACACAGCCAGAAAGATGAAATACCTGCGTGTAATATGCCTGGGTTCCCCCTCCTCCTCCCTTGCAAATGATCCACTTATATTCCATATTCTTCATCTACTCATCCGGCTCCCGGACCTTGTGTTTGACATGTCTGGAAATGAAGAATGCAAAAAGTGAACGATTGCGGAAATTGGTGGGTAGGCTACCTTGCTTTGGCGACTCCGACCCCTTGCAGCTACTTTCCCTGGGAGCCAATAGAGAGGGACGAAGGCGGAGCCGCAAGACAGACCGTGGGGAAGGAAGGAAAATGGCTCGACCTGCAGGCGCAGCGCTTTGGCGGCTGCAGCATCTCTTCTCACAACTCTCCCGCTCTGCAACACTGGCAGCGGTCCCGAGATCCTATAGGTACAAATGCCCGCGGGACGGGACAGAGACACGAGCAAACATCTGCAAGCTTTAGACCGCAAGCGAGGGCGCCGAAACCGCAGTGCGCACGTGTGATTGATGGCAGAGAAAAGTAAATGGCTAATACCCGGGGGAAGCGTCGGTGAAGCGGGTTGCAGAGGCGAAGTTAAGGAACCGAGGGGAACGCAGGGCTTAATTGCAAGGCTAACGAGGGTTTGTGTCCAACTGAAGCACTTGGCAGTCTCGCTATGAGGCGTATGCGTGTTAATTTTTTATACTGTGTATGCTGTTTAGGACTTAACTGTTTAGATCCCGCGCAGGCTTTTCTTGACTGGAGCGAAGGCTGATAATATGAATCAGATTTTAGATCAAATTATGTAAAAACCTTAATACTCTAAAGACCCTTTCCTTTAAAGGAGAGCAAAACTCGCCTTTTAAGAGCGAAATGGTATATTGGTAAGTGGGAAAAGCACCCGCAAAGGCTGCAGGAATGTTTGGTGAAAGAGTGGGGGGAGAAGAACAATTGCATATATCTCTTCTCCCTATATTTTATGCAGACGGTTGTCTGGGAGAATAAAATTCTGAACGAGTTAATAAAATTTTGAGAAATGACAGCCTTCCAGCTTACCTTTGACCTATTTATTACACTAATAAAGCTGAAATAGTTTTTAAAGAAATACTCTGGTCTATGAACCTGTGCATAATTACTCGGAAGCAAATTCTATAAAGATTTCTTTGCAAGTAGGCTGCAAAATTGTTTGTAATTAAAATAGGCCTTCATTTACCACATTTTTGGTACTTCCCACACCAGATTAAACCAGGCTGCTTTTTCAGAAATGTCTTATATAGTATTGTATTTGCAAAATTCTAATGAAAAGGTAGGTGACTTTTAGTCCATGGTGTAGCCATACACAAATTAGTTTGTCTCATATTGCAGGTCAGATCTGCTATGTACACTTGCATATAGGAATTGTAGGGGAAAGGGTAAATCACAAAAGTTACCTCTTCCATGTCTTCCTCCAGTGCAAGGAGACCTCTATAAGGCACAACCAGTTCCCACAACATTCTTAACCTGTGTACAGTATTAATCCATTGAATATATCAAGCTAAGAAAATTATTTCATTTCATACAACCCACTACAACCACCCACACCCAATCTGTTCAACCTATTGCACAAAAGCTGCTGTTAGATCTTTTTTGTACCTGCTTAAGTGTGCTGTGCTCAGATGGAATTTGTGGACATGTAATTTAAACTCTTCACTGCACCTGGAAATCTGATTCCTTTTGTATGAGGGAGGCAATCTTGCCCTTCCTTCTAAAATTCAGTCAACAATGAATTGAACGGGAGAATAGTTCTCTACTCCCATAGAACAGACAGGATTTTGAGTTACAAACTCAGACATAATTACACTTAGAGCTCTAGAACAGTGGTTCTCAACCTGTGGGTTGGGGCCCCATTTGGGGTCGAACGACCATTTCACGGGGGTCGCCAAACAACGCAGTTCGCCATTTTTTCTCCCTTTTCCTTAGCTGTGCTACTCCCTTTTATTCTATTGGCTTTTGAAAGCCAATAGAATAGACTCTCTTGAATAGAGTCTAATTCTATTGGCTTTCAAAAGCCAATAGGAATTGTCCAGGCTGTCTCTGTGTTTTAATTTGCACATATTCCATTCATTTCAGTGGGTACACTCTAAATTGAACTATTCAGTTCAATCAGAATAAAGCTGGTAGCCCGCCAAAAATCCCATTCTGCAAACGGTGCTGCACCAGTTGAGTAGTCTTCGACTTACGACCGGTTGGGGGTCGCGGCATTAAAAAGGTTGAGAATCACTGCTCTAGAATGAACTTTCTTGCCTGTAGGGCAGAATAACAACCATAAAATCTTGCCAAAGCAATTCTAGTGTTATGAAGGCACAATTACTCTCTTTCCCCTGCTTTTCACCTCTTCCCTCGACTAAGGAACCTTTTGTGAAATGAGGCTACCCCTTCCTGTTAGATATGCCATCACCCCTCCCAACCTGGATCCCTTCCTACAGGCCTCACTCTTCTCAACAACAAATTACGCTGAGGGGACATCAGATAGGAGAAATCTACAATAAACTCTTTCAGTATTGCTTAATTTCCATAAATAAAAGTATTTAAAACAGCAATACTATTGTTGAGGGCATGTGGGAGTCATAGCTCCAAGTTAGTTGATCGTGCAAAAGGTGTTTCCACATCAAATGTGGATGAAGATTTTTCTCTCAGAACTTTTATATTAAAAATATGAACTGCTTGGCAAGTGTGTGTGTGTGTGTGTGTGTGTGTGTACACTGTGTATGTGTGTGTGTGTGTGTGTGTGTGTAGGGTGCATGCGTAATCCCAGATAAGTGGGGAGTATTCTTTTGTATCACATTAGTGATCTTTGTAAATCTCACAAAATAAAATTATATTCTGAAGTTCTTTCAGCAGGTTTTACCCATTAGGGTTAGGATGTTGTAGGGAAAGGAGGGAAGATCAACATTGAGCATTATTACTAAAAATTAAATGAATGAAGTTTCATTTTATGCCCTTCTGGAGGACTGGACTCAGACCTCAGTCATAATCTTTGCAATTGATGTGTTTTAATTTGCACATGTTCCATTCATTTCAGTGGGTACACTCTAGATTGAACTATTCAGTTCAATCAGAATAAAGCTGGTAGGGATCTTGGAGGTCTTCTAGACTCTAGACCAGGGGCAGGCAACCTCGGCTCTTTTATGACTCATGGACTTCAACTCCCAGAATTCCTGAGCCAGCATAGCTGAGCATAGCTGACTCAGGAATTCTGGGAGTTGAAGTCCATGAGTCATAAAAGAGCCGAGGTTGCCTACCCCTGCTCTAGACTGACAAGCAGCAAGATGGCTACAACGATTCATTTACAGTGGCAATGGGTGCTCTGTTAAAAGACCTGAAGGGCCAGTTTGGGGATAAAACACGCAAGAGAAAGTCTGTCTCTGTGATTCAACTTGACTGCAATTTGATGGCACATAATCAGTCAATCAATCAATGTGTTATTGTGATTAAAATACCCTTTCCTAACCTAATGTCCCAAAAAATTGTTGAAATTGCCACTCAAAACTTCCTGTTGGATTTGCGGATTGGAAATTTTGGAAAAACACATTCGCCATATTTTTCCCCCTCTCCCACTCAATTGTTTTTGATTCTTGGAGACTGCCTGGACAAATCCTTTCAGTTTCCTTGGAAGGTTTTTAGAAATGGTTTGCCATTGCCTTCTTCCTAGAGCTGAAAGAAAGTGACTGGCTCAAGGTCACTCAGTGGCTTTGTGCCTAACAGATACCTTGTTGCAAAAATCTGAGTTGGAAAGTGGACTAGAGCTGAGGCACAAAACTATATCTCAGTTGAATCTACTAGTTCAGGGGTTCTCAACCTTGGCAACTTTAAGACGTGTGGACTTCAACTCTCAGAATTCCTCAGCCAGTTTTGCTGGCTGAGGAATTCTGGGAGTTGAAGTCCACACGTCTTAAAGTTGCCAAGGTTGAGAACCCCTGTACTAGATTGTTATTAAGAGGGACAAGAGCCATACTGTATACTGTGCCTTATTGTGCAGATAATAATGGGAAGAGGGAATGGGAGCTATATTTGCTATTGGGAAGAAAGGTGGAATATGAACATATTGAACAATTGAAGCTATTTCTTCTAGCACTGCCATAACCTCAGCGAAAGTAGAAGTGAATGGCGTCCACCTACACTACCAACAGACTGGAAATGGAAATCATGCTGTCCTGCTACTCCCTGGCATGTTAGGTGTGGATCTAACACTTGTACTATGCTACTTATTTGGAAAGCATATTATATGCAAAAAGCATATTAATACATTTGTCAGAAGATCTTTGTGGTAGTGCACGACTCTAAAATAATTGCTTTTAGACAAGAGTAATCATCTATCTATTTAACTAGACTAACTATCCAAACAGACCAAAAGTGAGATAAAATGTATTGGTTTACTTCTGGATGATAGCAAGAGATCTCCCAAGGAATTTTGATTACTGTTTCCTAAATGAGGGTAAATAAAATGATAAGGAAAAAATTCTAACTGCCTTGACTGCCTTGCTTAAATCTCAGCCTGGGTGTTCTTTGTCTATACAGTAGAAATACTCGTTAGTTATGTCTGATCCAGGATCAGCCTTTCTCAATCTAGGATTCTCAAACTCTGCTTGATTGCAACTGTACTGAACTCTACTGAACTAGATGGAGATCACAGAATTCCAACACCGGAGGAAACTTAAGACATTGTATAAGAAAATTCTGAGTGACTTCAGTAACCACAACTCCTTTTTACTTTGTCTACCAAAGAGTTTGATTAGTTTGAACTTAGCACGCTATATGAAATCTTCCAACATCTAGTACCACTCCCTACATCCATAAATTGCACATTGCAAACAGTGAAAACATCCCTCCAACTGTTCTTCTGGAATCCAACTCAAGAAACAAGCATTTTTCTTCCTCCTGTCATACAAGCTGCATCAGATAGAACACTGCTTAGTTTTCCACTTAGAGTGAGTGATGATTCATAGTCACTTAGCCAGTGGTAGTGAGTTTGTGAGGAGAAAGCCAAGAAAAAAATGGTTGGTTTTGCAATGGTTGGGGAATAAATAACTCACAAATGAAATTGATCCTAGTGCAGCAAAAGAGGAAGATCTCTTACCTTTCTTAATAGTTTCTTTTGTCATGTTTATGTAGTGCATATTGGAGGTGGTTATCCTTTGAGAGCTGAATGCAACAAAATTTCATTTTAATGTACGTTAATTAGTGTCTATTTAAAGTGACAAAGTTTTCTATTCCTATTCTGTTCTGTTCTTAACAAGACTCATAAAGATAGTTAATTTAATCATGCTTTTCTTTTTTTCTTTTCTTTTACATATGTTCATATGTGTAAAATAAGTTTCTCTCTTGGTTATGATGATCTTGCAGTTTTTGTGTGTGTGTGTTGATTTAGGCAGCGGTCAGACTGATTTTGAACCACAGCTGAAGAATATGAACAAGGAGATTTTTACCATTGTTGCCTGGGACCCCCGAGGATACGGAAAATCAATCCCCCCAGTTCGAGATTATCCTCTAGACTATTTTGAAAGAGATGCAAAAGATGCTGTTGACTTGATGCAGGTAAATAAGTTCAGGCTTCTTATTTGAATGCCCAGTGGTCCTTGAAACCTAAACAAAACTGCTAATTGTGGTGATTATTGTTATTTAATATGAATAATATATTAATATATGATTTAGTAGCACTATTCAATAAACTTACTGGGCTTCATAGCCACAATTTAGCCATGTTAAATTCCTTTTGTATCAGTGAGAAGGTATTGTTTTTAAA
Organism: Crotalus tigris; assembly: GCF_016545835.1. Classification (NCBI taxonomy): domain Eukaryota; kingdom Metazoa; phylum Chordata; class Lepidosauria; order Squamata; family Viperidae; genus Crotalus; species Crotalus tigris. The sequence continues at coordinate 120,162 of NW_024096469.1, forward strand.
GAATCAGCCGACTTTAGGCCAAGCCCCTCATCCGTGAAAATAAGAACTGTTTCCAATCTGTTTCCTTATGCTAAACAAGGCACTGAAGTTTCAGAAGTTCTCTTTGTTGGGATGGAGTGATGGTGGAATAACCGCACTCATTGCAGCTGGAAAACATCCAGATTTGATCCACAAAATGGTGGTGTGGGGAGCCAATGTGTTTGTTACAGAAGAGGATGTGAAAATTTACAATGGTATGTATCTGTCAGCCCTTTGAGGTAGTCCAGATAGGAAACCAAATCATGAGTAGTAACACTACTGTTATTGAAAGATTATAGTAACAGAATCTTGCAAGTCTGAAAGCACTTCTCCCCTCCCTTCCTTTTGCTTCCCAGAGAACTAGGGAGGGTCCCTTCTGAGGAACTTTCTCCTCCCTGTTCCTTCTGTGGGTTGAGATATCTCTTGCCTGACTATTGCTCTGGCTCCTCCTCTTGTTTCTCAAGATTATTCTCACAGAGTGTTATAATATCAGACCAAATTTAAGAAAGAGGATGTTTATGGGAGGGATTGTGTGGGTCTGGTTATGTGGGCACGGCTTCAAGTTGGTCTTGACTTCTAGCAACAGTCTGGACAGGTCTCTGCATGTTATCTTGGCAATATAAGTGGCTTGTTGCCTTCCTAGAACTGACAGAAAGCATTCGGCCTAGGGCAGGGGTAGGCAACCTTGACTCTTTTATGACTCAGGAATTCTGGGAGTTGACGTCCACAAGTCATAAAAGAACCAAGATTGCCTACCCCTGGTCTAGGGTTACCCAGCTAGCTTTATGTCTAAGGCAGGACTGGAACTCCTGGTTTATAGCCCAGTGCCTCTAACCAGGACACCAAACTAACTTTCTTTTCTTTTTTCTTTTTCTTTTTTTTTTCTTTTAAACAGTGGTAAATTCATTCAACCCTCTCTCCTAGGGTTCTAGAAAGCTCTTAAAATCTGGCTTTGGTCCCAGGCCTGGGCTTAAAGTATTGTATTTTCAGGAACTATGTATTCTTTAGTTTAGTTTGATTTGTGTCATTTTTAAATTGTTTTAGTCTGGGCTTTCTGTGCGGTTTTAAGTGTTATCTGTTTTTATGGATTATCTTCTATTTTGTACATTGCCCAGGTTCCACGGGAATTGGGCAGCTATAATACATTTAAATTAATAATAATGAGAATTTATATTAAAGCATATGAATACTGTAAAAAAGAATATTTAAGTGCTAGATGCATCAGTATGATATTAGTGCATACTTATCCATATAGCATTCAAATTGTAATATTTCGCACTGTTATAAGAATACCATAATTTATACCATTGGTGGTAATCACACAAAAATGCCAAAATCTTGTGTAGATATCATGATTTTCAACAGAAATATATTAGGATGGATTGGTGGTTGAGTCTCTCAGTCTGTCGGTACTTGATAATTTCAATATTCCTGATGGAGTGAGGTGGCTTGAGATTTTTGGGTTGCTATGATAATCACAGGCCTGTCCATGGTCATTATAAGCTATACACACAGGGGGGTCCAGACATTGGATCTAGTTTATGTTCCAAAGCAGCTCAGAAGTGGAGGATGCTGAAATCTGTTGTTGTGGATTGATCACCAATGGAGCTAAGTGGCACCACCAATCTCTGTAGAGACGGAAGATTAGTGATAGAGGTTCACCCTAATTACTTGATGGATCCCATGGATTTTCAGAGGGAAGCTCCATTACATCATAACTTCTATGCACCTATCCATTGAATATGCTATCCAGCAATTTTTTTAGGGTGACCAAGACTGTGTCAAGGAAGAATAACTGAAAGAACCACTAGAGGGCTGCTACAACCTTTTAGAAAGGCATTTGACAGATAAAATTCACATTTCTTTGCAGTTGGAAGCCAACTGGATGGATTCTGAAGAGTGGATGGGGTAATACCTTGCAGTGATGTTGGGAGGCATTTGAGTTTGTCGATGTTGATAAAACAGACATTTGCTGTGAGATGAGATGTCATTTGTGACCTTGAACCAACTTCCAGGCTCTCCAATATGCAGTTCCTGGGGTTCAACTCTCTCCCTTATTTTGTTTAACATGTACACGAATCCATTGGAAGAGGTCATCCATAGCATGGGGTTATCACTGTACCTGGAGAGGGAGGATCTCAGAATAATGACTTATGCCCTCATCTCTAAATCAATTTGAGATGTTTTGACAACAAAGCACTTGCACGTGGCGCACTGCTGAATTCTCCTACATACATATACATGCATGTCATAGATCAGGGGTTCTCAACCTTGGCAACTTTAAGACTTGTGGACTTCAACTCCCAGAATTCCTCAGCCAGCTTTGCTGGCTGAGGAATTCTGGGAGTTGAAGTCCACAAGTCTTAATGTTGCCAAGGTTGAGAACCCCTGTCATAGATAAATATTTGGTATAAATGCATATTACGAGGATATCTTTTAAAAAAATAACTATATTTTCAGTCAAAAATAAATTATTTTGCTTTTTTTGTTTGTTTTGCCTCTCAACTGCATTTAACCGAATGAGAAATTTTTGTTTGAGCCTTATTCTAGTCCTAACTAAATTGCAAACCCAGCAAACCAAACAAGACACTTTCACTTAATTAAGTGGCATGGCTAACAATTGGCATACAAAAACAACCACTACAACTTTGCTTGTAGAGGTTGCTATAGTAGCTATAATCTTTGAATAACAGATAATGGTGCAGAAGAAGATAATCCAATTAGCACAATAATTATACATTTTCTGCTTTTCTACCCATCCCCAGGCCCCCACACCCTCAGCAAATGCCACTTAAATGGACATACTACTTTCTAGGTAAAAAGTATAGGAGCTAAGATTTCCGAAACAGGTTTGTAAGACAAAGTTGTAATGTTGATTAAAGCATCTGAAGGTAATGAATATTTAATAGGCTACAGAAACTGCTAAAGACACTGGATATGAAAATGGGCCAAAAGCTGATTACATTCTCTAAGGAAGTGTTCAGTCTTTGCATCTAACCTCTTCAAATAATTCATTGGTTGATTCAGTTCCTCAGAATTTACTTTTTAAGAATAATGTAAAAACATATAAACATCTTGGTTCTGCAGCCAACATATCAAAATATGAAGTACAGCGTATGCATTTAAAGAGTCTCTAATTATTTTCCAGCAACTTAAATCATTTTTAAAATGCCTTGTGGGTTCAAAATGCTCAGACAGGCTTTTAAAAATTGCATACAAAGTCAGAGATGGTACTGAGAGGAAAACTATATTTTATCATTACATACAGCTATCCGAGATGTTTCTAAATGGAGTGAAAAAGTAAGAAAGCCATTGGAAGAAATGTATGGGCATGAATATTTGAGCAAAATGTGTTCCGCTTGGGTAGATGGAATCTCCCAGTTCATGCAAAAATCAGATGGTAAGAACCTGAAACTGCAGCCTACTTTGTTTTATCTCATTTATTTAAAAAGTAATAATTTTGTGTTTTCCGTATCCCCAATACATTCTCCTCCTGGCTTTGCTGCAACGTTTCATTCTTGTCGTCTTTCTGTTGATGAAGTTGCATGTGAAAGAGAGATGGGGGTCTACAACATAGTTGCTTTCAGAAGATCATAGTGCTATGCCTGATGAAGTTGAATGAGCTCAGTCGAGCCTTTTGCATCCATAAATGACCATAGAGACTGGGAATGAATAAAAAAAATGTCTGTTTTCAAGAGGTGTTGAGATTACGAATTCCATCATCCTCGATCAGCATGAGTGGACTCAAAGTAGCTGAGTTGGGATGTTGTAATTTAACATAGCTGGAGGCCATTTGATTGCAGGAGCTGCCCTTAACAGTAAAGCATCACCTTGTAATCAGCCCGTGTTCTCATTTTCTCTGAGTGGAGAACTTGATGTGCCAAAGGGTGAAGTATTTATTGAGGTACAGAGAACAGGTAGTCCTTGACTTTACAACAGTTTGTAAGAACGTCCAGAAATAGACTTTTGTATGGAAAGATTATAAATTCATTGTAGGTAGTCCTCAACTTATTACCACTCGATTGCTACACAACCTCCCCATAGTTGCATTTCAGGCACTTGGCAACTGGTTTGCATTTACGACTGATTGCAGCATCCCGTGGTCATATGACCATGATTTGCAAGGACAAAAACCACCCATTAGATATGTTGGATTTGCTTAACGACCACATGATTCACTTAATGACCACGACTCGCTTTACAGCCATCATAAAAACAGTCACAAAATCAAGTTTGGTGACATGGGGCCTCACTTTATGATTGCAATGACTTAGGACTGAAATTCTAAGGCTCTGTTGTGGTTGTAAGTCAAGAACTACCCATACAGTTCTGGAGCTCCAAAAGAAAATCCCTGCATTCAAAATTCCTTCATTCTGATGGGGAGGGTTTTTTTGGGGGGGAGGGGCAGGGTTCCAACAAAGAAAACCCAACTTTTAATGAAGTAAATTATTCAAGCAAACCTTCCATGTAAATTCACACAGCACAGTTGAGATTTTTCCTTTCACTGATGAAGAATAAACTTTCAAGCAATGGTTGCCTTCCATAGAAGGACGTAACTGTGTAAACAGTTCTCTGAAGTCAGCCTTTCTCCTAGGCTGACATCTTAACTTCCCTTATAGATTAATTTAATTTTTTTTTACCAAGAATTACTAATGTATAATGTTTCCTGAATGGGACAAAAGTGTTTTGGAGCCCAACAAATAGTAGCTGAAATCAGTGGTGGGATTCAAATATGTGAACAACCGGTTCTCTGTGTGGATGCAGCTTCCAGAAGTCCATTCTGGGCCTGGGCAACAAAAAATTAGCTACCAGTTCTGTCGAAGTGGTGCATACTGACTGAATCCCACCACTGGCTGAAATGCTCTTCTTTCACTCCTCCTTTATTGAGTCAATTATACTCTGTAAAGCACATGATCTAAGCCTCAAACTGGTTTCTGCTTCTTAATTCCAGGCTGATCCATAAGAACAACCCAGGTGTGATTATTCTAACTCATTCTTAACCTGAGGCAATGTTCAGTTTACCTAAAAAGTATGTGGGTTTGAAAGAAAACTCCATTTTTATTTTTTTTATAAAGTTTTTATTAATTTTTTCATACAATTCAGTAGTACTTATTCAAGTTGTCTGAGTTTATCATTCACTATTACAAATTTAATTCCTAATCCTTTATTCTTTTCTCCGGCCATTGATAAAATAAGTCCCAAGATGAAAGTATTGTTTCTTCTTTTGCTTTCAACCTCAAAGTAAGTCTGTCCATTTCTGCACATTCTAGTATTTTTTTAATTATTTCTTTCTCTGGTAGTATTTCTTCATTTTTCCAGTGTTGTGCAAATATGATTCTTGCCGCTGTTATCACATGTAGAATCAAGTATATAATTTGTTTATCAATCTTTTTTGGCATTATACCTAATAAAAAAAAGTTCAGGTTTAAAATCTACACGTTTTCCCAACATCTTTTCTAGCCAAGTATGTATTTTTGTCCAATACCTCTTTGCTTTAACACATGTCCACCATACATGATAATAAGTACCTGACTTATGTTTACATTTCCAACATCTATCTGACATATTTTTAAACATTTTTGCTAATCTTGCTGGTTGCAAGTGCCATCTATAAAACATTTTATATAGATTTCTTTGTAAGAAGTTGACATTGTCAATTTATAATTTCTTGCCCACAAGTTTTGTCATTTTTCTAAATCTATATTGTATCCAAAATTCTTTGCCCATGTTATCATTGTTTCTTCAACTTGTTCATTTTCCATTTTCAAATTCAATAAAAAGTTATAGATTTTCTTAATTAATTTCTCGTCAGGTTAATAATGTCTGATCAAACAAGGCCTGCTCTTTATAAAATCCATACAGTTTGACATCTTTATCGTATCTAACTTGCATTTGTAAATATGCCCACTACGATAGATCAATACCCTGATTTTCCATCTCTTGTTTAGATTTTAGATTCCCTTCAGAATTTAGAATATCTTTATATGTCCATATTTTCTCTAAACTAAGTTTGGATGTAGAAATGCTTCCATTGTTGAAAAACATCCTGGAATTTTCAAATATATTTTACATTTTATTTTTTCCCATGTTAGTAATAATGTGTTTCTTATATAGTGATTTTGAAAATACTTATGAATTTTATTTTCCCCATACCATAAGAAAGTGCCAACCAAGTTGTAAATCATGTCCCTCCAAATATAACCACCTTTTATTTCTAAAAGTTATCCATTCTTTTACCCATGTTAGTACAGATGCTTGATAATATAAAACCCACTCTGGCAAGCCAAAATCTCCATTTTTCTTAGCTTCTTGTAACATTTTCAGTTTGATTCTAGCTTTCTTTCTTTGCCAAATAAATTTCAAAATTAGTGAATTTAAGTCTTCAAAAAAAATTTCTCTAGTTTTATAGGTATCATTTGGAATAAAAACAATATTTTTGGTAATATATTTATTTTCACTGTAGCGATTCTTCCTAACATTGATAATTGCAAGTTTTTCCATTTTTCCAGGTCGTTTTATTTGATTCAGTTTTATTTTTCTGTCATTTGGGGGTTTTTTGTTTATCTGTGAGATTTTTAACTATCACTTTAGTTTTTTCTGTTTATTTTCAGTCCTGCTCTCTCTCCATACTGTTCTATCTTTTCCAATAATTTAGGAATCATATCTAAAGGTTCCTCTAGGATGAATACCAAGTCATCTGCAAATGCTTGCGTTTATAAGTTTCACCTTTTATTTCTAGTCCTTTAATTTCTGAATCTTGCCTAATATTTCTATTTAAAACTTCCAAAGTTAGAATAACAATGGAAGTAGTGGACATCCTTGTCTTGTACCTTTTCTTATCTCAAAGTTCTCTGTGTAGTATCCGTTTACAATCACTTGCTATTTGTTTGTGGTAAAAACTTCATTTTTAAACACCTTAAAATAACTCTCCACCCCCCCTCCCCACCCCACAACAACCTTTGATAGAAATGTAGGAGAGAACAAGAAGTTGCTTTGCTGCCTATGAGATGTTTGTACCATTCTAAATATGGTACATAGTAACTGTACCTATTTCTGCTTCTCCAAGCTAAGTCAATCATTGCCAGTAGTAGTTTAAAAGCAATAATTGTTCAAAACTAATTACCACCTGGTTGGATTTTTCCATCAAGGTCATCTTAAGTGCTTTCTGCATTTAATTGTTGTTCACCACACCAAGGACAGAAAGGTTAAATTAGGGGAAAGATATAATATTACCATCTAGACTGGGAAATGTACCCAGCAGTCATAATTACTACCCTGTTTAATGTTTTGGTGGTTCATAGAGTAACTTTGAAGGTGGGTGGCAAACAAATTTAAGAAATAATAATTTCCAATTTTCATATATGCCCAACAAGACCACTTTGGAATGCTGGTTCTGCCTAAAATGCTAATCTGTGATTTCAAAGATTGGATGAAGTCTTTAGATTTATCTAACAGATTTTTCCTTATGGTCATGGCAGTTGTCTTGTTCAAAAACGCATGAAATTTCACGTGTTTCTTTTTGTGCCTGTGCTTAGATCAGGACATGTATATGAACATTGTTGTTCCATGTTCGAAGAAAGAGCATCGAGATTTAATTTTCTAGATATATTTGGAGATGAGATACAGCAATTTTCTGAACCATGTTACAAGTATAACTTTTAATTGTGCAGATTACATTTAATGATATATAAATCATTGTTTATTTTCCCTTCTCATATAAAAACAATGAAACAAGATACACAATACACTGTTAGTTTACTTGGAATTTTTTTTTTTTTTTTTTTTTTGCAATTTATATTTATGCTGGTCATAGAGTTTGGTTACTTTGCCATATGAATGTAGGTTACTTTTAAAAAAAATAAGAGCTACATTGAATCACCCCAAAAGCAAAATAACCCAGCTCTCAGTCACCATGAAAATCAACCAGGTTTCTTTGGACAATCCATAAACATGATTTGTCATTATGTGGAGAAGATGCAATGCCACATCTGTATCAACTGCAGTATATTCTCCTAGCTTTATCAAAGTTTTAACTAGATAGCAAGATAGAAAGAAGAAAAACAATTGGGATTACCCTATTGATATAAAATGCCATTGCATTAAACTGAACGGGCTCTCTCATTTAACTATCTGCATTTAATTAACTGGAGTGTTCATTATTGGGAGGGAATCTGGAGAGAACCCCCTCCCCCAATGTTACAGCTGTGATTAAAACAATGCAAAAGCTTGTTCTTCACCAACTGCTATCATTTGCTATTCAGCTGTTTTGCAGTGGGGAAATACATTCTGTTTTCACATTTTTGTCTTGTTTTAAATAAAAAAATATTTGTTTTAGTTCAATTTGTTCCTCCCCAGGTGATATCTGTCAGCTTCTGCTAACTCATATTAAATGCCCAACGTTAATTATACATGGTGAGAAAGATCCATTGGTACCCCGTTTTCATGCAGAATATATCCACAAGCGTATCAAAGGTTCACGGTAAGTCTCATACTTTAATGGTGGGATAAGAGGAGAACCTGCTGTAATGAATATATGATCATTTTGTAAAACATTAACCCCCTCCCATGTCTTCCTGCTTTTGTTATAGTTGACTTCAGGTGCTGTAAAAATTTTAAGAGTGCTGCAAAGATATACAAATATTTCCAAGATTGCTAAGGAATTAAGATTTGCACATTAACTTGCACTTAAGTTTTCCTGAAGCACAAATCTCTATTTGGCTTGAGAATGCAAATTGAGAGGCAGTTTGGTCTAACGGTTAAGGTGCTAGTCTAGATACCAGGAGTCTGTGAGTTCTAGTCCCACCTTAGGCATGGAAAAAAGAAAATCAACTGGGTGACTCTGGGCCAGTCACTCTCTCTCAGCCCAACTCACCTTAATGGTGATTGTTGTGGGTAAAATAAGAGGAGGAAGGAGTATTAGATATATTCACTGTTTTGAGTTATTTATAAAAATAATAAGAGCATGATAAAAATAAGTTTGGAATTAACAGCAAAATGAAATGTTAGCTGGGTTTCCTCCAGTACCACCCCTTCATTCAGGCAACATACTTATTGTTAGGACCAGCTCATTCATTGTGAATCCTTTAAGGCCCACTTAGTCAAAAGGTTGGAGTTTATGGTCTGAGACAGGTAACTGCAGGAAGAAAACTCAAAGATTGCTTCTTAAGAAGGAGAATGTGGTATTTGGTAGTGGTAAGGCAAAGCTATAGCCTTCTTTCACTGAACACAAGATATATTTCTAAGGAAAACTTTTGTAGAACCAAACCAGGCCCCTATTGATCTCCAATCTGTTGCTTATGGATGCTTTAGACTTCAACCTCCATTATGCCCACAGCCAGCATAACCAAAGGGAAAGTGACATTTGTTCATTCAGTGTTTCCTTTAGAAGGAATTAAAAATCAGCAATAATCTCATTTAGGTCCTTCAACAAAACAAATAGCTTCTATTACAGTATCTGTACTTACAGAGGCCTAAAGAAATACCAATTCAGTGTTCACTTGGTATGCTAAAACCCCAGCACCTAGAATGACAAAGCAAAATGTCCACTGGCTGTATGGGTTGCCATTTCTAATTTTGATATCATTTGGAAAACAGCAAGTTAAGGTCAGCTGGTACCAGTTCCTTGGCATACTTAACCTATTCAACCTTTGTCATTACAGGTTGCATTTTATGCCTGAAGGAAAACATAATTTACACCTACGGTTTGCAGAAGAGTTTAAGAAAATGGTAGAAGAATTTCTTGTGTAAAGCACCTACTTATTTGCTGTTCCTGAGAGATTGATAAACTTCAGCTGAAACTGGCAACGGTGAATTGTATTCTTAAGGGAAAGAATGTGACAAAGGAATGTATTTTCTCCAAATGGTAGCAAAACTGATATATGCCAATAATTCTGGGACATGGAAAAGGATTAAAAACTGCTAGAAGTGAGAATATTTTCTCAAAAGCTTTGTAAAGTTAAGGGAGCCGCATAAGTTTCAATAAATACTTTATTGCCCAGATTCACCTTGAAGAAAAGCACAAACAAAAATCATTATTCAAAATGCATGCCTTGATACAGAGTCCTTAACACTGAACACCACACAAAAGCCAATGCAGAATTTTACTGCAGACATTCTTGAAGAGTTTACACGATGCACAAAAGAAAGCCAACATAAGACAGTGCCACAGAAAACATGCTCAATCCCAGCTGTCTGAATTCATGCCTGCTCTACTAGCATTCTAGTTGCAATTGTGCCCAAGTCTTAAGGATTATTCTTCCTTTTTTTTTTAAGAAAAAGGCTGTAGACGTGATTTTGAACATACAGTGATTCGGAATATTAAAAATACCATCTTAGTTCTTAAAGTGAGAGGGAATAAGCTCCTAACTTTACAAGCCAATGATAACAATCCTTTCCTGTATTACAAAAAATAGTTTTAAAATCCAGTTGTTGCAATATCTGCATCTTTTGAACAGCCCAATCCCAAAAGTTGGAAATGATCAGTTTAAATTACAATTAAAATGTTACAAGTTACACACAGAATTCTAATTGCAATTGTAAATACTTCTATCTGGTGTGCATTCTTGGGAGAGCACAAGATGAGGGAAAATTAATCAAAATAAGTTTACCTACTGCCTCTGCAATTCTGTAGAATATTCTTTAGCATGTGCAAAAATATTTCAAGGGGTAGACTGCTTATACTAATTGGTAGAGAAATCTATTATTACTATTACATTTCTTGATTACTGCCTTTCCAGTGGAATCAAGAGCAATGGTCAATAACGAGGGGTATGCAAGTCTTCTCCAATGTAGCCCCCTCCAGAAGTACTGGTACTTGTAGCTCCTACTGTTCCCAAGAAAGAAAGAAAATCTGTGCTGTCTAAGAGAATCTGGGAATTGCAAATTACAACACATCTAAAAAATACCAATCTAGAGAAGCTTTGTTTTTAAAGCACTCAGTAAATCCCTTTCTTAGTTTAGATAAAGTATTAACATCTCTCTTTAATAAAACTTTAATCTCTGCAGTAATCTCCTTTGAGAATTATATTAAATACCAATTAGAGGTGCAGAATCTATAGTTGCATAAATGTGGAAGCAAGTTATTCTTCAGATTTTAATATATAGTGTAGAGCTGGTCCTACTACCAGCACTGTTGTGAAGAGTTCAACTTCATAGTACTCAATCTTAATAGGACTTGTATCTCCCTAATTAAATCATCTTGCCAGTTTATAAATATTAAAGTAATAGAGCAGGGTCACAAAAAATGCTGACAGAGGCAACAGTGAAAAGCACCAAGAATAACTGGAAAAGCATGCACTCATACAGCTGAACAGCTCTTACTTGGACTAGGGACTAACCCTACTCAAAACCTCTAAGCCTCATCCTCCTCTCCTTCCTCCTCAAATTCCCCTTGCTCATCTGCAGTGGCATCTTGATACTGCTGGTACTCAGAGACCAGGTCATTCATGTTGCTCTCGGCTTCCGTGAACTCCATCTCATCCATGCCTTCGCCGGTGTACCAGTGCAAGAAAGCCTTCCGCCGGAACATGGCTGTGAACTGCTCAGAGATTCTCTTGAAGAGCTCCTGGATTGCGGTGCTGTTGCCGATGAAGGTGGCAGACATCTTCAGGCCTCGGGGAGGAATGTCACACACGGCCGTCTTCACGTTGTTGGGGATCCATTCCACAAAGTAGCTGCTGTTCTTGTTCTGGACGTTCAGCATCTGCTCATCCACCTCCTTCATGGACATTCTGCCCCGGAAGATGGCTGCCACCGTCAGGTACCGGCCGTGGCGGGGGTCACAGGCCGCCATCATATTTTTGGAATCAAACATCTGTTGAGTCAGCTCCGGGACTGTCAGGGCACGATATTGTTGGCTGCCACGACTCGTCAAGGGAGCAAAGCCAGGCATGAAGAAGTGCAGGCGAGGGAAAGGCACCATGTTGACTGCCAGCTTGCGAAGGTCTGCGTTCAGCTGGCCAGGGAACCGGAGGCAGGTGGTCACTCCGCTCATGGTGGCAGATACCAAGTGATTGAGATCGCCGTAGGTTGGAGTTGTGAGTTTCAATGTGCGAAAGCAGATGTCATACAGAGCCTCATTGTCAATAGAGTAGGTTTCATCCGTGTTCTCTACCAACTGGTGGACAGAGAGGGTGGCATTGTATGGCTCAACCACTGTGTCTGACACTTTTGGAGATGGCATTACACTGAAGGTGTTCATGATCCTATCAGGATATTCCTCCCTAATCTTGCTGATGAGAAGCGTTCCCATGCCAGATCCAGTGCCCCCACCCAACGAGTGGGTGAGCTGGAAGCCCTGTAAGCAATCACAGCTTTCAGACTCCTTCCTTACTACATCCAGCACCGAATCCACTAGCTCAGCTCCCTCTGTGTAGTGGCCTTTGGCCCAGTTGTTCCCAGCACCACTCTGGCCTAAAGGAATAATTAGAAAGAAAAGAGATGCTTACAAAACCATTTACATGCCAGGAATGCTAAAATAATATTCATACTTGATCTATGGACCAAATTCAATCCAAGCTAAATTTGTCATCTGGCCCAGTAACAGTCAAATTATTTGTCCCTACATCTATAGCATGGAGAGATGAGAAATGACTGCATTCAGTCTAGGAGAAAAGACTGGAGGATATTCGTTCAAGAGACAAAATTTTGGAGGCCTCCCCCATTCCATAATTTGAAGATCAGAGATGGAGCAGGGAGATTCTCCAATCAGATAGCAGATGGGGAGATCATATAAATTAGGTCAGCCTGTAGTTAGACCATCTTTTTGTTATCTAGGCAGTGATGCTCATTTCAGTTATGGTCATATAGAGGCTGAATTGATCAATGGTTCTTACACACCGTACATTTTTATATATTTCATTGAATCTATAAGATGTATGTAGAGCAGGCATATCAAACCCGTGACGTATCACGACTTTTTCTCCATTGTCAGCAATGGGTGGGCGCAGTTTCGGCATGACGCATCTGGCCTGTGGGCCGGCAGTTCAACATGCCTGATGTAGAGGAAGGATAAGCCTCCAGGTGTTGCTGATCTATAGTTCCTAGCAGCTAGGGCCACTGATGAGGACTTCTTGAAATTTTAATTTTGCAACACCGAAGGACACATAGTGCCTACCTTTGACTTAGAACAAATTGAATAGTAGGAATTATACTGCAGCCGTTTAAGATACAATCATAGAAAAACATAATGAGTATTACTTACCAAAGACAAAGTTATCAGGTCTAAAGATCTGGCCGAAAGGTCCAGACCTGACTGAGTCCATTGTGCCCGGCTCCAGGTCAACGAGGATTGCGCGGGGAACATACTTATTTCCTATGGAAAGAACAAAAGCTAGCCTTACTTAATAGCCTTATAAAATACCTCCTGACTACAGTACCCTTGGCAACTTCAACATTTTAAAGGGCATTAAGTAATCCTTTGTGGAACAGAGTTTTTAAATCTCACTCTGAAACAACAACAAATAGTCTGAAACACATCAGCCATGATTAATATTCTCTTAAGTTTCTTGCACCAGCTTGCATCATATTATGGCCTCTTTGTCTCAGATGGATATCTACAGTATACCTGCGCAGAAACAAAACTGCATCTACAAAGTGCTTAAAATGGGAGAACTTTTCACCTCCACCATCTCCTCTACTGCAAAAGGGAAGGGGGAAAAAACTCCTACTTGGCTGGGAAAGAAGGGGAAGTGGGTTCAAAAGAGCTGCTTACTCACAATAGTGAAATCTCAAAAGCTTGCAGAAGTGCGACAGTTTGCAGTACAGAATCGCCAGATCCAAGTTTCATATACAAGAACCGAAATACATAGTGATTAAATCCTCCTTCATGAAATTGCTGATACGCAGAAGGCACTAAAGGTTAACATTCTTGATTATAATTTTCCCTATGAGTTTGTCGTCTTGACATGAAAGCACTTCTTTTGTCCCAAGTTCTCATATGCCACGTCTAATGGCCTGTACCAGACACAATGTATTGCTTTATACAGTGCTCAAGATAACTGGGTCCTATTTAAATTTGATCCAGATAGATCTATTCATATGGTTTGACTGGTAGCTCCTAGCTTAATGGATGAATTCTATCATAATTTCTCCAACTGGTGGCTCTTACAATACATAAGGAAGCTGCTTCTTCTTAGTTCAGGCAGTCTTGTTATGACAGGTTCATACTGGCTAACCAGCTGCAGCACTTCAGAAAGTCAAACAGCATTCTTTGTCCCTATTACCTCAACATCACAAAAAGGATGTGAAGGAAAATTCTCATGCTAACCATGTGCTGTCCTGCTGAAATACAGGTAGTCCTCAACTTAAGTCTAAGGTGACCAACCATCCTCCTTTAGGGAGGACAGTCTTCCTTTTGTAAGTTCTGTCCTCCCTCAAAAAGTGTCCTCCTTCATGTCCTCCTTTTCGATATTTGAAGACTAATCTGCAGGGCTTTTTTTTCCCCTCATAGAACGCTCAGAACAGCGTTCCAGCACCTTTTTTTGATGTTTTTTTTTCCAACTTTTGCATGAGCTGTGCTACTCCCCCTATTGGCTTTCAAAGGCCAATAGGAATTGCTGCTGAGCGCGCCAAAACACCCGGCTGGCAAACTTTGCACATGCAAGTTGCTGTATTATTGTTGCAATGAATAAAATGTTTCTTTTATTTACGATATTTTTTTCTTCAATTTATTTGTGTCCTCCTTTTCATTGTAAAAAAGTTGGTCACCTTAACAACAGTTTGTCATGCTCCCATTGGAGCCTGAATCTACTGAGGAAAATGAGCTGGAACTGGAGCTGATGGAGGTCGAGGGAAGAGTGTCTGTGGTTTTAGAGGAATGTTGAGGAAGAGCAGCCAGAGGCAGGCCAGGGCCTTTCAGCATTGCTACAGGATGAACATGACAGAGCTCAGGTGATGAGCAAGGGCCATCCCCTCCTGATCCTAGAGCACGGAGAGGAGAGAGAAGGAGGGAACAACACAGGCAGGCTCAACTACATGTGTACCTTGTGGAGAGGAGCTCCCCGCCCTTCTCCACAAGGCATACCTGAAGACTGAGACGCTGTGGGGAGGGGCATTTGTCGGGAACAAACGCTGAATTTTTGCGTACCATTGCTGATCTTGGAAACAACTCTCTGATCTCTTGTTCTGGGTTGTGATTTCTGCTTGGAAACCCTGAAATGCTGACCATTGGACTGGCTGACAAACTTGGTTTGGTGTTCAAAGACCTCGGGTTGAATTTTGGCTTCTCTTCTGAAGCTGCTCAGGCAAGCTTGTATTTCCACAAACTCAATTAGATTTTGGATGTAGGTTTCTTTCCTTGTTATCTACGGGGCCTTGAGTGAATTACTCTTCTGTGTGTGAGTCGAAACCTGAAGGACAGCTTGTTCCATTCACACATTTTCCCTGTCTCAAGAGTTAAAGACTTGTGAAACTACTTGCAGCCAGAGACTGCTGAAGGTGTGTGTGTGTGTGTCTTACTTTGTTCTGCGGCTTGCCAGAAACCTGGGAGCATTTGGGGAAAATTGGAGCAAATAAAGGGCGGTTTGAACTGCCAGCTGACTGTTTTGCCTCTATGCTGTGCCTTGGGTCATCACACAGTTTGCTTAGTGACCGTTCAAAGTTACAATGGCATTAAAAAAAGGGACGTATGATCGTTTTTCACACTTAAGACCGTTGCAGCATCCCCATGATCACGTGATCAAAATTCAGACACTTGGCAACTGACTCATATTTATAACAGTTGCAGTGTCCCGGGGTCATGTGATCTCCTTTTGTGGCCTTCTGACAAGCCAAGCCAATGAGGAAGCCAAATTCACTTAACAACCTTGCGACTGATAACTGCAGCGATTCACTTGTGACGAGAAAGGTCATATGATGGGGCAAAGCTGACTTAACAAATGTCTCACTTAGGAACACAAATTTTGGGCTTAATTATGGTCATAGGTCAAGGACTAGCTGTGTGGCCTCTGACCATAATCCAATCAAATAATAACATTCACCTTTTTCCCCTGGATGCCTACAGAAATGCAACATTCCATACAACTATATTTTTATGAAGCTACCAAGAATCTTTTAGAATCTCTAACTTATGTTGACCACATAATTTCCAGGATCCGCATGGTATAGCTATTATTATTAAAACCACTAAGTCAACTTTGAAACTCAGTTTGGTGTAATGATTAAGAAATAGGCTAAAAACTAGAAGACTGGTTCTGTCTTAGGCACAAGGCCAACTGAGTAACCTTGGGCCAGTTACTCTTTCTCGACGCTTGGAAGAAGGCAATGGCTAACCACTTTCAAATCTTGCCAAGAAAACTGCAGGCACTTGTCCAGGCAATTGCCAGGAGTTAACAATGACTACAAGGGAGCAACACACAAAAAAAAAAAAAAAAAAAACTTTGCCCAATCTGATCTCCTGATGTCTGGAATTTTGGTTATCCTAAAGCCAAATTTTTAATTTTAAAATATCCAGGAGCTTATTACAATTTAGCTACATAAAATAGAACCTGCATGATATACTAGCTGCCTCGAGGCTATCCTGAAATCTTGTTAAAAAAAGATTGTCATAACCTCACCAAAATTCCACAATGATTTACCACTCTATATACAAGTAAGGCTTAAAATTAAGTCTTAACTATGCCAGAGAAAATTAAATATGGCCCTAAATCTCTCATGTCATGCCAATGACTTATAAAGGAGTGAGTTTATTCTTATTTTCAGAGAGAGGCACGGCAATATTAGAACCTTCTAGGGATTCTCGACTGCCTGTCTTGGTTGTTTTCACTAGCCACACAAGTGGAGGAATGACGAAAAGCACAAAAAGACGGTGAAGGGAGGGGCTGCCTGAGCCAGCCCACAATGGCAGACATGAGGGATGGTTCCTGAGGAGTGGGAGGTAATGTGATGAACTACAGTGAAGCAGCAATTTCCCAGGAAGGAGGGAGCACATTCCAAAATGGTGGTGGTGGGGGAAGAGACAAGAGGCAGCACAGCCTGGAGCTGGATAGAAGACAGAGAGTGAGACAGCCACTCCCTAAAATCTCCCTAATGGGTATATCCATTAGAATGAGAACAACATACATTCAGTCTGGCAAGATTATGTTTATTGTGTGCAAGCAAATAAAAAAGTGAACTCTAGCTGGATTGTTCTGTTTTGTTCTTGGGTTAAGCACGACAACAACACTGCCATTTGCTTTGGAGAAAAAAAAATCAAAAAGAACTGGGAAGCAGCATCCTTCGCCTCTGGAGAATTAAAAAAATGATTACCAAGTGACAGTTTCAGACACTGTGTCCTGTTGGCCTGCAAAGCTGAATCTATTCCTGGGGAAGAGGATGTCTAGGTCATTCATGGCTGGTGAGTAGACCCATAAAATTTTATCTGTGAGCTTCTTTTATTTGCCTTCAGTTATGGAAATCCAAAATTGTCTTTTATGACTAACATTTCCCAATTGGATAAACATTTGATTGCTAGTAAAACTGCAATCCTATCGCTCGTTAGAGGACGAGTATTAATCCAGACTGCCCATTCTCATCTTTTGCACCAATATCTAAGACAGAAGTAGAGACAAGCAAGGAAGGATTGACAGACATGTTGAAGGGTTGGAAGGAATAGGATATTAAAGCTTTTAAAAACAGAAAGTCAAAGGCACTTTTTGCCCATCAATGCCCAACATAGATTTGGTTCTCCCTTCGTAGCTGACAAGATAACTCTTTTTATTTCCTCAGTTTTAACCTGCAGGTGGTGGTGGTGGTGGGGTGGTTTTAAAGTATCCTCATTTCCCCCAATACAATCAGAAGCAGAATCAAAATTCTGCGTTTCTTTCTTACCAAGGTACACAATTCAGATAAGGTGACTTTTCTGCCCTGGAGCCACCCCATGTAGGTTTGTTTTGCTTGATTTCTACTGCCTTACAAGACATTTACAAAAAAACCTCCAAACATTTCAAAAACAGCAAGAGACTGAAGGGGTTACCAGCTGCTTCATTGTAGTAGACATTGATCCTCTCCAGCTGCAGGTCGCTGTCTCCGTGGTAGCTGCCAGTAGGGTCAATGCCATGCTCATCGCTGATGACCTCCCAGAACTGGAAATGGGATTTTTGAGTGTTATTAGCCACTTCCTTTGAAACACCAACAAGGTTGCACCGGCATGTGCTGCAGCCACACCTTAGCCGCATTCTGCAGCCATGCCCACCTCTCCCCGCTGGGGTTCGCTTGGTCATGTCTAAACAGAGATCTAACCTTACTAAAACGGGCTGTTACAACAGGTATTTGCAGCAGTACAGCTGTGGCAATGCATCATTAGCCCCGACCAAGAAATTAAGGCTATATACTTGGTTGGTTTGACTTTTCTTGTTGGCTTCCTTTATGGAGGAGAGAATCTGCTAATATCAACCCCACACCCTTTGTGGCAGGCCCCCTCTTATCTAGGTTTCATCCTCTGAAAATGAATCAAAGGCTGTTATTAAAACTGAACCAGGTTCCCAGCTAAGACACCTCGTTACTAGAACTAGGGGCCGAAAAAGAATTTTACTAATAAAAAGGGTCGCTTCTTTTTCCGGCGTGGAAGAAGAC
The DNA here is from genome assembly GCF_016545835.1 of Crotalus tigris. Classification (NCBI taxonomy): domain Eukaryota; kingdom Metazoa; phylum Chordata; class Lepidosauria; order Squamata; family Viperidae; genus Crotalus; species Crotalus tigris. Next base: position 138,729 of record NW_024096469.1, read on the forward strand.
CCACTTCTACTGAGAAGATGCAGGGAGGGAGGGAGGGAGGGAGGCGAGCATGGCAGAACCCTCCAGCTTGTTTTTCAGAGTAAATTCTTTTCTCTCTTCCTCCGCATTAAAGGTGGCACTCGGTAGAATTTATTACAAGCGCGGCAACCGCCGCCTCCCCTCCCACCCGGCCTCTTTTCCGAAAAAAGGGACAGAAATCGCACTACTGGTTCCCACACCCAGAATTGACAGGGCGACCTCCGACCTATTTCTCTCCAGAAGCCTTGGACTAACACTTCCATTAGCTTCAGCTCACGAGGGCTATACCGGGGCTATATAATTCATCTTATTTTTGAGACCATCAAATTGGAGAACCCAAGCTGACAACAATGGAAGTTCGCCCCCTGGCCAAACGATACCTTGGCTCCGATCTGGTTCCCGCATTGGCCGGCTTGGATATGCACGATCTCACGCATGGCTGCGAATGTGCGGTGCGGTGCGCTTCGAGCTCCCCCACCCACCGACTACCTTCCGGACCTCGGCACTACGCACCGAGCCTCAGCAGCTGGCAACTGGGCGCGCCTCGCCCGCGGCTCTTTTTATACTGGGTTTGGCGTGGCTCCGCCCCCTCCATTCACAAAGGGCGCCGGCACGACTCTCCTTGCCTAGTCGGAACTGGGCGGGGTTAAGAAAGTCGCGCGAGTTCATTTGTCTTTTTTTTTTGGAAGACGTGGAAGAAAATTCGCAGACCTACCCTAACCTGCCCCGCACAGGAGAAAAAGGGCGGGGAAGCGGCGGTCGGAGCCCGCCCACCAGGAAGATTATCCTTTGGGAACGACCCGCGATGCGAGTTACATTTTCCAGAGGGACCAGGCAGCTGGTGGGCTTTCCAGCCCCATTCATTCGTCGTCGCTTGCATCTGCCTGAAGCTTGAAAGAGACCATTTTGGTACTCTTGAAAGATGCGTTGCACCGCACTCCTGTGCAAAGCCCCGATAGAAAGAACGTGAGAACGGAAAGGAGGATCTGCAATTGGAAAAGTCGGCTGCGGCTTCTGGCTTTCTCCATGGAAAGATGCTCCTTTCCTCCCCCCGCCCCCTACTCGGGCCTTCCGCCCCGTTAGCCCGGGACGCAGAATTGTTAGAAAATCAGGCAAGTCCCCGGGAAATAAATTACTGCCCTGGCGATCTCTCTCTTTTCCTCCCTTCCTCTCCCCCCCCCCCCACCACATACTCACAGTGACAGAGAATGACCTGTGTAAGGTGTCCCAGTAATTCACAACACACACACCCCGAGTTGTAACTGGATGATTGCAGTTCCCCGTTTTAAGAAAGCAGCCATTTCATAAGCAAGTGATGATGGTATTTTTAAACTTTAAAGGCCCCATAATTAAAAATGAGGCATTTGTGCTATTGCCCAGCCTTTGTCTGGGCACATTCTTGCCTTTCATTTCCAACCATCCCTTCTTAGAGGATATTAATTGAAAATAAAAAGAATAAAATGTACGCCTATTTTTACTAGCAGGCAAGATTAGGGACTGGCAATGCTAGGAACCCTCTATCTGCCCCTTGACAGAGAATGGTCTAGACCAGTGTTTCTCAACCTTGACAATTTTAAGGCATTTGGACTTCAACTCCCAGAATTCCACAGCCAGCATTGCTGGCTGTGGAATTCTGGGAGTTGAAGTCCAAATGCCTTAAAATTGTCAAGGTTGAGAAACACTGGTCTAGAATGATTGGCTTTTCAGTTTGGGAACTGAGTCAAATTTGCTCTGAATCCTTATATGTTCTGTCAGGTGGCTGGCCTCTTCTACCATACTCCAATTCTCAGGGAGGGGGAGAGAGAGATGGAGGTAGCATATATTTACACTAATTGTGACATACTGTAATTCTATGGATTACAGTTCACTTCAACAAATATCCTCAGTGTGACTGTGCATGAATGTTATAATTATACAAGAGTAATAATTATTATAGAAAGATATACAGGGATAGCCATTAGAAAACATGGTAACAACACAGCCATAGATTCTGCAAGCTTTCTATTCAGGTACAAGTTCACAAGTGTACAGGTAAGAGCAAAAGTAATTGCCAATCATAGCTTTGCTTTGCTAATTTATCATGTATTATTGCAAATGTTCTTAATTGTTTGCATTAAAGCTTATTGTTCAGGCCTAAAGCTGTATTCATTAGATGCATTAAGCCATACTTTCCTGATTTATGGTATTGGATTAAAGTCTTCATCCTGGTTCATCCAAGCCGGGAATAAATAAGCAACATGGCGACTACTTTGGGAAGAAGGTTACAGTTTATTGAAGAAGCAGAAAGATGGTTCTTGCAGGAAAGAGCAGAGGAGAGAAGGGCTGAGCACATGGGCAAGGGATTTTTATACCCCCTCTAGCCTTTTGTTTGGAATAGTTTCCTGTTTCTGTGGCATGAACTTTGAGGCTATTTCTGAGTGTTTTTCTAGGCCTTGATATCTGTGGTTTAATCCTATTATCATATCCTGCTTCCCTGATGATGGGGCTAATGACTCCTAGAGTTTGGATGGAGTATGCAGATTTTCTCTTTGTGTTCTTGAGTTCTCTGGCTCCAACTTTCTGATGGTTTTACATCTGCATTTGTATAGGGCTGGCTCCTGCTTGGGGCAAAGAGATTTGAGGCCAGGATTGGTTTCTGGTTTTAAAAATCCTTTTGAGGAAAAATATATTTTTCTGCCCTTTTAATATTTCCTTCTCTAGGCTAACTTCCCTCAATGGTTTACAACCCAGGTTTATGAACAAATTCATTAACTAGCTACATGGACTGAATTTGCATAACAGACTGGGCTAAATTGCAGTTAGATGGTTTGTGGTTTGGTGTGTCCAACAAACACAGCTTTATTAAATCATTCCATTCTGGAGTGCCATTTAAATCTTTTCTTGATAAATGAATATTTTGGATCAGGACTACAGGCTTGGGGAGTGCTAAAAGTTTTTCTCGCAGATTTATTAAACCTACAGTACTGTTTTCAATCTCACAATTTTTGCTTGCTAGCATAAACCTAAGGTTTATAAAGCCCTTGTTGAAGCAGTGTACTGCCTGGCTTTTAATTAAATATATTGCCATTAGTGGCAATGGTTGAAAGAAGAACATTTTATGATGAATAATCCATGACTTTTCTTTCCTGATCTTTCCTCCTAAGATACAGACATCTACCCAAAGGCATGAATAAGAGCCCAAGGTGCAAGACAGGCAAACAATTTTTATTGCCACACTTAATATCTGTTTTCTTATTAAAAGATACATATCACTCTTTAAATTGCATCTTACACTTTCATTCTCATAACCTTACAGAATTTGAGAGAAAAACTAGATCAAGATAAAAGTCTGTGAGATTTCCATCTACATTTTCTCAATTCTGGCCTAGTATGTCTGAGTGATGTGAAAGTCTTACCTTGGTTAGTATGCAGAGTTTCAACTAATTATGTGGGGGTTACTAGGCTTGTGCCAGAACAAGGTTACTAAGCAAACCTGGCCTACTCAGATACAGGTAGTCCTCCCCTTATAACAGTTCATTTAGTAACCGTTCGAAGATTCAACAGCACTGGAAAAAAGTGACTTGTGACCAGTGGTGGGATTCAAATATGTGAACAACCGGTTTTCCATTCTGGACCTGAGCAACAAAAAATTAGCTACCGGTTCTGCCGAACTGATGCGAACTGGCTCAATCCCACCACTGCTTGTGACCATTTTTCACACTTGCAGCCATACTGCAGCATCCCCATGATTACATGATCAAAATTCAGACTCTTGGCAACTGACTCATATTTATGACAGTTGCAATGTCCTGGGATCGTGTGACTCACTTAACAACTGTCTCACTTAGCAACAGAAATGTTGGACTCAGTTGTGGTCCTAAGTCAAGGACTACCTGCATGCAGTTAAGAAATAATACACTGATTGCAAAAGAGACTATTTGAAATGGCGAAAACATCTTTGTACATCACTTTTTAAAAATATGTATTCTCTGTGAACTAACATTGAGAAAAGATCTAATTGACCAGAAAGCAATTTATGGGAGGGGGGGGAGCCTATGTGCCTAAATGATATTATTTTCAGTGAGAAATGAGATACTGTATACCCATTAGTGCAAAGAATTGTGACATTCTTGCCCTTTGATCCAAAAAAAGGGAAAATTGCACACAATACCCAGGAGAGGAGAATGCAAAAATACAAACAGACCTTCAAACTAATACTCCTTGGGTAGAAGGGACTGTGGGGTGATCTTTCCCAGGAGCATTTCATCTCCTGGCAATTTCAGCAAACAAAAAGTCTAACAAATCATTAAAGCTAAACAACTCATTAAAGGTAACCGCAAACACTTCTAAGATAGTTTGTTATTGAATTGTTAACTTGATTTGGTGGCCCAAAAAAAAGTTCAGATTTAAAGTTAAGTGTGACTTTATTGAAAGTGCATAATATTATTTTACAGAAAGTATAGTCTATGTATAAGAGGGAGAGACAAAGAACTTAATCCAGTTCAGCTGCTCCTCAGGAATAAATTAAGAGAAATCCAATTTGCACCTGTGAGCCAGTTACAGGGTTGTTAACTGGTTTCCAGAGTTCTTCAAACAGAAGAGAAAGGGGTTCCATCTTGATTTTATAAATGGCAGTTCAGTCAGCTGTACCCCGAAGCTATTTAGCATGTGACGTTCAGCATGCCTTCTGGAATCTTTCCATAAATGAAAGGGGCAGGTCTAAATAATAAAGACCAAAGCAATTGTGGCAAGGATCCTGACATCTTTATTCATACTAATGGTTTTGCCATGTGACTTGCAACACAAATGCAGCATTGTCTGCATTTTAAGCATCTATACCAGGAGTAGGCAACCTTGGCTCTTTTATGACTCATGGACTTCAACCCTCAGAATTCCTGAGCCAGCATGGCTCAGCTTGGAAACTCTCCTTTTCCCTTCAGCATGGCTGGCTCAGGAATTCTGGAAGTTGAAATCCACGAGTCATAAAAGAGCCAAGGTTGCCTACCTCTGATCTATACTGTAGAAGTAAGTAAGATTGTTTACTTAGATAACTCCTTATGACAATACAATATTCATATTTGGGCTTATATCGAAGAGTCAGTTTGGACTAGTGGTTAAGCTACCAAGCTAGAAAGTGGGATACTGATGAGAGTTCTAGTCCTGCCTTAGTCATGAAAACTAGCTGGATGACTTTGGGATAGTCACTCTCTCTCAGCCCAACGCACCTCATAGGTTTGTTGTTGTGGGGAAAATAGGAGCAGGAAGATGTGCTGCACATGCTCGCTGCTTTGAATTATTTGCAAAAATAATAAAAGCGGGATAAATATCCCTGCATCTAGTGTCCCAGTTCTTTCCAATTGGTGATCTAGTACAGGTATTCCTCATTTAACAATGGTCTTGTTTAGTGACCAGACTTAACAATAATGAAAAAGTAACTTTATTATCAATCCTTGCATTTATGACTTTATAGGTCTATAAAGCGAAGGAAAGCTGAAGTAAGATTGCAAGCACTGTAAGTTTCATTTAGCAGCTGCTTCACTTAACTGAGTCGCTGGTCCAAATTGTAGTAACTAAATGAGAACTACCAGTAATTCATTGCATCTATCCACGCTATGTAATACTGTGCCCTTCATAAATAGGTTCATGACAGTAGTAGCATGAATTTTGATTAATCTCAGGAGGAATTAATATAAATAAGCACCTGTCCACATGCTCCCACAAAATAATTGTTGCTGGAACAAAATGTGTACAGATGTTGAGATGTTGGAAGAGGGGTAGATTGTTAAATACACAAAAAACCTTCTTTCATAGTACATTCTGATCTCAAACAAGTGTATTCTGAGTGATGCAGAAATGGTTGAAGCTTTAAACCAATTTGGGTGTGCTGGTAGTTGTCTGATCTTGAAACAACCCATTTTAAATCTTCCAAAAGTTCAGGTTTTTTTTCCAGTTGAAGTCCGAATGCTTTGTGATGTTTTCTCCTTTCTTCCAAGGCACAACTTGGAAGAGTAGCAGAATGGATAGCTATTACCTCTGCTTTGTCTCACACTGCACAATGGGGCTGGCTGAATCCTTTGAAGTAACCAACATTTATCCTGAAGGTCGTGTTAACCTTGCCAGTGTAGTTAGCCTACAGCTCACTGAATGTGTGACTCTAGAGTACTAGGTTGAGTATCTTGGTTCAACCAACTATGGATTAGTCAATCATGCAACAGTAACTGCTAATCAATAGGCATTGTCTCTCACCTGAACTACCATTTTGTTCCATTCTAGACAGTCACTATTTTGCATTCTTCTCCCCACACACACTTAAACCTCCCTCCATAAAAATACATTATGCAAACATCATGACACCAGTTAGATTAGATAAAATGTTTAAAAATGTATCAAATATGTGCTGGAAATGTAAACAACAACCAGGCACTTATTATCATCTCTGGTGGATATGTCCTAATGCTAAAAGGTTTTGGTTTAAGATCCATATGTGGCTAGAAAAGATGATTAAAAGACAGATAGAATTTAAACCAGAACTCTGTTAGGAATATTAGGTTTGAATTATGGAAAACAGAATGAGTATTTAATATTGCATGTGTTGACAGCCGCAAGAATAATATTGTGAATATTATTGAATAATTTCAATTTTGGAAAAATGAAAATTTACCATCTGACCAGACTATAATAACAAAAATACTCGAATGTGCAGAAATGAATAGATTGACTTTAGAAATGAAAGAGAAAGAAGACACAATTTACTTTAAAACATGGGAAAATTTTTATTATTGGTTAGAAACACGTTAGAATGAGAAAAGGTTATGAAATTTAAAGAGATAATTGATAATTTGTATTTATATTCTATGATTATTTCTATGAACTTGTTCTTATTTCTTCTTCCTCTTTGTATATTTGTGATCTTAAATAATATGGTAAACTATAATTAATATGTAATATATTATTTTAAAGTGATTATAACTAATTAATACTAAGCATTGTTAAGTAGTGAAATGAATGAGATTTATTGACTAATTTGTTATTTACATGATTATATGGAAAGTTGTTTAATAATAGAGTAATTATTAAGATTTAATATGTAAACCCGGACTGGTAGACTTGCTGAAGCGATGTTATTTTGTGAGATTAATCCCACTTTTGTGTTACCCTTTCCCCCTGGTCTAACCTTTTTGTATGTTTCCCATTGTCTTATCCTTTTTGACCCTATCCCTTTATTACCTTTATAAAACTCAATAAAAATATTTATTAAAAAAAAATACATTGTGCAAACATGGGGAGTTTGCACAATGGGGCACTTCAAAAAACAGTTTCTACTGTTCCACACCCCCCCCCCCCCAGTATCTTTCCCTTGGAACACAAGAAGAACTGGATTGGACCCATACTACACAAAGTTATTGCTATCTTGGCCAGCTAGGTTGTTTTCAGGGAGTCCACAAGGATGACTTAAAAAGAATAAACTCGCTTCCCATTATTACTGCTATTGAATAGCATATCAACTCTCCAGGGTATCTGGGGAATTACCTTACCCCATTAGGACTAACCCAGGGGTAGGCAGCCTTGGCCTATGACCCATGGACTTCAAATCCCAGAATTCCTGAGCCAGCATGGCTAGCTCAGGAATTCTGGGAGTTGAAGTCCACGAGTCATAAAAGAGCCAAGGTTGCCTACCCCTGGACTAACCTGTCCGACTCATTTCAGCAGAAAGGATCTACTTCAGATCTTTCAGCCAAAGAATTTTGACTGATAAGGGTTCACAGAAAACTTTTCTGCTGTGCCCCCCCCCCACCCTCTGGAACATTCTCAACAGAGATGAGATCTATCTTCGAACTCCTGGCCTTCTGAAAGAACCTAAAAACTTGGCTCTGCTGCTTGGCCTGGGGCCGACAGGCCCATTACATTGGGGGTGGATGACAGGACAAAGATTCTCACTCCTAGGCTGTCCCATCTTGATTTTTAATTTTAATTTTTATCTTTTACTCAAATTGTTTTGGACTTTTTAGCTTTTGTTATAGCCAACCAAAGTCACTGTATTAATGAGATGGGTGGCATACAAATCGAATAAATAAAAAATTATGTTTGTGATAAGTCCATGCTCATTGGTGAGGTGTTGCTTTGATTAGAGAAATGGCTTCGATTAGAGAAATATAGATAACACTAACCTAACATTATGGTGTGTAGGGTCATAGAACTTTTAGGGCCTCATTCATACCAGTAAAGCTCTATGTCAATCTGTCATGCAAATAAAGACCAGAAATGCAGAAGCCAACTGCTACATCATTAGTAGTGATTGACTTTATTAGCCTGACACATTGACCCATGTAATGGTTTGACCTAGCTTATTATCCAACCCATTTCAGGAATCAAATTGTTGTTAAGGCAAAGTCCTCTCCATTTATTTTTACCAACCTCTAGGGACAAAAACGGGATCAGGGAAGCATCTGGCTGCAGGCATTTGGTACAGACCAAGATGATGAAAAATAATGAAATGTACATCATAGCATCACATTACACATACCAGCCTTCTGCACATTTATAAATCACATGGCTTGTGCTGTTATGGTCACAATACACATCATTTATTGTCATGCCCCATGATGGATGCCTGGTATGTATTTAGAGGATTTACCGTTATCTCCAGCTCACAGCACTTACCAGTTGCTGTGAATCTTCTGATTATGTTCAGTTCTTCTCTTTTAATTTAATTAAGGAAGTGTGAATCCTAGTATTACGAGAAAAAGAAGACTTACTCCAGTGTTTCCCAAACTTGACAATTTTAAGGCATGAGGACTTCAACTCCCAGAATTCCACAGCCAGAATTCCACAGCCAGCGTTGCTGGCTGTGGAATTCTGGGAGTTGAAGTCCTCATGCCTTAAAATTGTCAAGTTTGGGAAACACTGACTTACTCCATCTCTTTTCTGGGTAACAAACAGAAAAATGTACTCTCCTTAACTAAGAATATTTTGGTTCTTCTTTTCTTCCAGTTCTAGAATATTCTGAGGTGAAGCAACAGAACTTTCTACAGCACAAGTGCAAACCACTTAAACCCATTCTTCATCCATACATCATATGAAAATGCATTACCCACAAAACAGGGCAGGACTTCCAACCCCTAACCTCAGTATCTAGGAGTCAAGCATGGATGCTTCGGGAAAAAATGCCTGTGGGTTTTCCTTTCAGGTTTTCCAAGTATGTAGACACTGGGCAGGCAGGGATGCATCTGCATAGCCCATTCTATGCTGTCCGATGTCATTCAGATTATTTGGACTTAGATGCAAATATAGTATGAAGTCATCTGAAGTATCCCCATGAACATTCACGTCAGCTGCAAAACCTTTTCTTGTATCAAATCTCTCTGCCAAATAGATTTGTCTCAATATGTCTTTGTCCCTCTATTTGAAGGCTGTTGTAACTACACCAGGTAAGAAAAATATGCCATTATTAGATTCCTAATATTTCCAAGGAATTTGGAGTTTAAATTATGTTTATGATAACTTTTCCTCAAATGAATACATTCAACAAGTCTAATACAGTTCCTGAAAACAACTGTATTCTTTCTACTTTAAAGACACTAAAATTATGATTTAGAATAAACTGAATTTTTTCAGTCTTAGGGATCTTGTTTTCTATAATGAGGCACTGGAAAAAGATAATCAAAGTACTGATAACTCCTACAACAAATTAAGAACAAACTCTCTATGGAGGGGAAATATTAAATTGGATTTATTGTTATTCTGCAAAAACTCAAGATGTCTCAATATTATTTCAAAGTAGGAAAGAAGGAAGGAAGGGCTGAGATTAATTATTGGCTAAAGTAATTGATCAGGTTTCATACTTAAACAGATTTAGTTTCCTATGCCATCAGCATATACTAGCTGTCTATTTAAACTCACAAAACATCCTCTTTCCCACATGATTTCAAAATATTTAGTGATTTAATGGAAGGTCAAAGCCATACCTTAATTATTCCTTCTCCCTGTGAAGTTGAGAAGCAAGCTCAGTCTTGTTTCTGGATTTGAATCAACATCCACCCTTTTTTCTCAACACTAGTTGGCTTCAAGCTGAGGTCTTGGCTCTTCACATTGAAGGCAGAATTAACTTTGTGGTTTTTAAGATGGAGCTTGAATGCTCATGAAATGAACATGGAAGGACTAGGGAAATACCAGTTGCTTCAAGTCATTTATGAATGATTTTGCTGTAATTATACTGCCATGTACTGGGACAAGTTAAAAATAGTTATTAGATTTCAGTTTAGAAGAAAAACAGCAAGGGATTTTGTTAGATGCAGTTTTCAACCATTCCATCACAAATCTTCATTTTAAAAATTATTCTTCCTAACTGTGTCTCTTGTCTTTTGCTTAAGAAGGATAGCCAACTTTCATTAGCTTATGGGCCATTCCAGGAACCCCTCTCCAATTATCTTTTTGCAGTTTAAGACATTCATTTTGCTTAACCCTCACAATGCCAAAAAAGGGGGTGGCGGGGCTAGAATTTTCAGACAGCAGGGAAAGCATCAGAAAGTAGCTTGGCAGGCTATAATTTTTCAAACATCCATAACCAAGGCCCATACATGTCTTTTCCTAAAATTATGCTAAAGGACTACCTCAGTGTAGCATATGCATTATAGGAACAAAAATTAATTACTTGGCCAAAATTCTTTAACAGCCATTGTTATTCACAGGGAGAAATAAACTACAAAATCTTTAATGAACAATATCCCCACTTTTTTTTTACTGACAGTCCACACTATATAAAGAGAGAAAGAAATTAGTATCAGCTTACCATACTCCTTCAATTAGCTGAAAATGCCTTATGCCATTTTGTAAGAAAAGAATCCAGACACCAATGAGAAACACAAATACTTTTTATGTTTGAGATCAGACATTGAAACAGAAAACTTTTTTTCCCCCAGAAATCTTTTGCAACTAGTGTTACATAAACAGTGAAGTTACAAAAACTGCTGACAGAGGCAACAGTGAGAAGCACCAAGAATAACTGGAAAAGCATGCACTTGTACAGCTGAACAGCTCTCACCTTGGACACTTGCCTATGGACTAACCCTACTCCAAACCTCTAAGCCTCGTCCTCCTCTCCTTCCTCCTCAAACTCCCCTTGCTCATCTGCAGTGGCATCTTGATACTGCTGGTACTCGGAGACCAGGTCATTCATGTTGCTCTCGGCTTCCGTGAACTCCATCTCATCCATGCCTTCGCCGGTGTACCAGTGCAAGAAAGCCTTCCGCCGGAACATGGCTGTGAACTGCTCAGAGATTCTCTTGAAGAGCTCCTGGATTGCGGTGCTGTTGCCGATGAAGGTGGCAGACATCTTCAGGCCTCGGGGAGGAATGTCACACACGGCCGTCTTCACATTGTTGGGGATCCATTCCACGAAGTAGCTGCTGTTCTTGTTCTGGACATTCAGCATCTGCTCATCCACCTCCTTCATGGACATTCTGCCCCGGAAGATGGCTGCCACCGTCAGGTACCGGCCGTGGCGGGGGTCACAGGCCGCCATCATGTTTTTGGAATCAAACATCTGTTGAGTCAGCTCCGGGACCGTCAGGGCACGATATTGTTGGCTGCCACGACTCGTCAAGGGAGCAAAGCCGGGCATGAAGAAGTGCAGGCGAGGGAAAGGCACCATGTTGACTGCCAGCTTGCGAAGGTCTGCGGTCAGCTGGCCAGGGAACCGGAGGCAGGTGGTCACTCCGCTCATGGTGGCAGATACCAAGTGATTGAGATCGCCGTAGGTTGGAGTTGTGAGTTTCAATGTGCGGAAGCAGATGTCATACAGAGCCTCATTGTCAATACAGTAGGTTTCATCCGTGTTCTCTACCAACTGGTGAACAGAGAGGGTGGCATTGTATGGCTCAACCACTGTGTCTGACACTTTTGGAGATGGCATTACACTGAAGGTGTTCATGATCCTATCAGGATATTCCTCCCTAATCTTGCTGATGAGAAGCGTTCCCATACCAGATCCAGTGCCCCCACCCAACGAGTGGGTGAGCTGGAAGCCCTGTAAGCAATCACAGCTTTCAGACTCCTTCCTTACTACATCCAGCACTGAATCCACTAGCTCAGCTCCCTCTGTGTAGTGGCCTTTGGCCCAGTTGTTTCCAGCACCACTCTGGCCTAAAAAAAAAGAAATACCCAAAAGAAAATAGATTAGTTAATAATTATTTCACAAGTATTACTTTGCACCATGCATATGTAGAAAATACTTCATGTATAACGCTTCAGTTGTATTTTGGTCAAATACTAAAAACAGCTCTTTACATACTATAATTATTACACATGCAGGAGATGTATTACATATTAATATTTTACAGGTAGTCCTCATTTAGTGACTGCTCACTCATGATGATGAAAAAGTAATTTTGTGACCAATCCTCACATATACATCCTTTGCAGCTGAAGTTCAAACACTAAATTGTGATTTTTTTTCCCTTAGCAACCACTTTGCTTATCCACCAACTTGCTGGTCTCAATTGTTGCTAAATGAGAGCTACGTGTATCTATCACCTCATGATCAGAGAAGATGCAGCTGTTTAAAGAGCTACCAACAGATACAATCTGAGTGTTCTTGCATATCCCGAATTATTTTATTTCCCTTAAATCTGAACACTTCAGAGCTGCATTTAAATATAATCACAGTTCACACATCATACGAAGCCCAAATGTAGCTTTTATTCTCGGCCTAGCATATCACATATAATTTATTCAATAGACTGTATCTGAATCAGTCACCATTTATTATAAGTAGGGTAGATATTGCTATTGATTTCTCAGCTGTAACCTATTCTAGGGAACCAATTCCTCCAAGGCCACAAGACTTAGCCTTTTTTAACCACAAATTTCTCTTGCCTAGAGATGCTCGTTTTTTGTTTTTTTGGTCTACTTTCAATAAAGAGTGAAAAAGTTTTTGTCCCGTGAAGGTGAAGTTGATTTAAAAGAATCAGTGGTCTGTTCTTCATATATACTCTTGAAATGTGTTGAATTCAAAAGACTTAAAACAAGTATAGGCTTCTGAAATTTATGGAAACTACAGTTTCGGGGTTCCCTCAGCATTGGCCATGCTGCTGAAGTGTGTTGGAAGTCATTATTTAAAAATTTACGGAGGACCAATTAGTGCCCACCCCTGGTCTTGTGCCAAAGTAAAGAACAGCCCATTTTCCATTAACAGTTTCCTCTAAGAATGGCCAATTTGCTTTTCAGACACACATTTTTTTTTTTTTTTAAGAGAAGCCATGTAGATCAGTTACACACCAAAGACAAAATTATCAGGCCTAAAGATCTGCCCAAAAGGTCCAGATCTGACCGAGTCCATTGTGCCAGGCTCCAAGTCAACGAGAATTGCACGGGGAACATACTTGTTACCTGTGGAAAAGAGAAAATCAAGTATTACTGATCCAACCAATTTTTTTTAAAAAAAAGAGAAACACAAAACTGCTCCCATGCTCTTGGCAACTCATTACTATTCACTGAAGAAACACAGCTATGCTTCAGATACAGGGGGGAGGGTTGTAGATTTAAAGAGGACAGTCTGAGGCATGGATGTCCAATCTTTTGGCTTGCCTGGGTCACTTTGAGCCATGAGGAATCGTCTTGGGCTGCATATAAAATAATAGTAATGTATATAAATCACATAATAGCATTTACTATCTTGCGGGGCCACATTAGCCGTCCAAGGCTGCATGGACTGGACACGCTTGGTCTAAGGAAACAAGGACAGAATTTCAAATAGGCATTCATGCTTCACTAGGGATTTAACCAGACTGCCTTATCAATGACTTGTCACACACTCTGCTATCAGTGGGCTGCATTCTTCTACTGTAAAATTCAGTCACATCACAGATTTTTCTCTCCCCATGCCCCCTACCCTAGTTACCAGTTGCTTCATTGTAGTAGACATTGATCCTCTCCAGCTGCAGGTCACTGTCTCCATGGTAGCTGCCGGTGGGGTCAATGCCATGCTCATCACTGATGACCTCCCAGAACTGGAATGGGATTTTTTTGAGAGCTGTTAGCAACTGCTTTCAAAATGCCAGGAAGCTGCAGCAGCAGCAGCACGTGCTTCTTGTAGGCACACCCTGTCTAATTCTGCTGTCAGAGCTGCTGCTGCTGCTGCTACCCCAGCAGAAATCAAGGCAGCTCTGCCAAAGGAAGGAGCTTAAAGCACAAAGAAATGGAGCAGTTACAACTGAAGGCAGAAAGAGGTTCTGTCTGTCATTGACTAAAAACATTCTTCTGTATTCTTGCAAAGGAGGAGAGTTGGGGGGGGGAACCATAAACGAAAGATAGCAGCTGTTCCCGCTCTTTATTATTTTCAGATATGTTCCAATCAAAACTAGTCTTGAGAGGATTTCCCTCCCCCCCCATGTTCAATGTTCTTTATGAAAGGTGGAACAATTTTACATCAAAGAACCTTTACTACAGCTATTTCTAGGAAGAAAATATTTTGCCCATAAATGCATACTTTGTGTTCCACATTAGAATAACTGAAGATGTAAGATTGCGAGGTTCACCTACCTACCAAAAAAAAAAAAAAAAATCAGCTTCCTTCCCTTTCATATAAAATAAATGTTCACATTTGACTTCATCTGATTGAAATCACTTTTTTTTAAAAAAAGGAACCCTCTTAAAAGATCCTTAGTATTTTTAAGATCTGTGGAATGTGTGCTGAACATTTGCTGGCTGACTGGCTTAGATGGGTGGGGTGGCAGAAGGCTTAAAACCGCACAATGCTGCATTGATCCTATTTCCAACCTTCAGAGCAACTAACATTTTAGTCCCAATTTTCCCAGGAGGCTAATGAGTCTGTTTCTGTGCGTCAATACACCAACAATGGGTACCACCAACCAGATCTGCCTAGAGTGCAGGGACTTATTAGATTCTTTTCTATTCCCCCCCCCCTCCAATTGTTAGCTGGATTTCATGTTCACATCCAACAGTCTTAACCAGCCTTGTGAAAAACCAAAATATTTGAATTGCAGGGGACTATAATTCTACACCTTGTTCCTTTTTTGCCTTGTGCCTTTTTTTTTTAAACTGAAACAAATCCCGGAATTCGGTTCCAATTATGTGCAGTTAGTCCTCCAGCTTACTGAGTCAATCTCCGCACTAACATCTAATAGAGTGTACGTCTGAATGGAAGGGGAGGAAGGGTGTGGCCAAGGGTCTCTTGGTTCAAGAGAATCCCCGAAGACGAGATGCGGCGGCTTTCTCATCGCTTGGCTAAAAGCCGGTATCGCTTTTTCCGCCGCGCATTAGGAGCAGTGGGGAAAGAAAGACACGCCTTTTTATCCCCGGGTAAAAAGCTCGCTCGCCCGCCGGCTACCTTTCTTTGTGCCACAGCGGTGAACCCGACTATGAACGCGTTGACAACCGATCTCTCCTCCCCTCCCCTCCCGTGAAGCAGAACAAAGGAAAAAAGGAGCAACCGATGGCGAAGGCGCTCAATTATTATTTTTTTTCATTCTTCAGAGAGAGAATATTGGATTTGGAGAACCTTGGATTTCCGAGTGGCTTTTTACCCCCCTCCCCCCGCTGCAGGTCGAGGGAAAGGACTGCCCCGCCCACAGATGCAGAGAGACCCCCGGGGACACTTTTGACTCCCACCCCGCCGCGATGCCTCCGACAGCAGCGGAGCCCCTTCCCCTCTCCTTTCCCAGATACCTTGGCTCCGATCTGGTTCCCGCACTGGCCGGCTTGGATGTGCACGATCTCACGCATGGCGACGGCTTTCTTCTGGGCTCACACCCCCCACCTCACTGGCCGCTGCTTCAGCCTCCTGCCTTACCCCACCGCCTCTCTTACCGGCAACTTGCGACAGGGACCAGCTCGCTCGGCGAGTCTCCTTTTATACTGGGAGCCCTTCTGCAGCCCAAGCCCCGCCCCTTTTATTCCATTCAGGCCCCGCCTCTCCTCGGGTGATGTAATGCGGCTCTGGACAGGCGTGCAGGGGGCAAGCGCCGCCAAAAGAAGGCCGCGGGTTTAGTTTGCTCCTCTCTTCTTCTACGCCGCTATCACGGGGGAGGGCGGGGGGGAAAGGGAGGGGAGAGGGGACAGTTGCAGTCTTGTTTTTTAATCGACGCGGGGTTCGGAATCGAGCTTCGTTCAGGTTGACTCCCTGCTTTTTCCACAACTGAGAGATCGACGCCAAAAAGCAATGTTTGTAACAGTAGTATAGAAATAAGGGAACGGTGGTATCAAACGCGCGTTAACAGCGCGAGGAGAATGGGCTAGAGAAGGGCTTTTCGCGAAAGCCAGAGGCGGAAATGGTGCTCGGTTCCTCAAAGGTGAACCAGACCCATTTTAAGCTCGCGGGTGGGGCGATCGCAGCTCCCAGACGCAATTCCTCAATACATTTGCCCTCTGCCGATTTGGAACTCCCCCGCCTCTTCCCCCCCCCCAGCAGGAGAAAACGCGACTCGGGTAAGAGAAGAGACCCGCGCAACGAATTCCTCCTTGGTTCGCTGCCTGCTGCCTTTCACCCCCAGCGGTCTCTTTTTAGGCCGCCGAGTGCCTCGGCATGCGCAGCCAGGGTGGGTGGAGAGCATCCCAATTTTTAAGGCTGGAGCAGCTCTTTGTTCTTGGTTTCTTCCTCGGGAAAAAAAAAAAAGAGGGTGCTAAGGCGCTAGGGAGGAGGAGGAGGCGGCGAAAAAACTGCAACGTCTGGGCTTTCGGCTCCGAGCATCCATCAGAGCAATTTGCACCGCGCCTTCCAATTCTTCTCCCCCCCCCCAAAAAAATCTTTTGTTCCTTAGGAAGCTCGCCCGCCCCCTCTGCAGCAGCAACGCTGCAAGGTGGTCGAGAGCAGGGGCGGGTCCCGCGCTGCAGCTCCCCTGTTCCCACGTGCTTTCTCCTCGCCCCCCCCCCCACTCCATGCCCCCTTTCCAGAAACTACACCAGCTGTTGGCAGATCAAGTCCTCGGCTTCTTTGGTTGCTGCTGGAGCCGAGGAGCAACCGTGCGCTGTGGGGGAGAAAAGAAATCCACTCTGGTTTCAGCTTTGTAGACAATGGGTAGCTTTTATTACTGTTTGCACACCCACCCACCCACCCTCGTCTTCTCCCGCTCCCCTTCCCGCGCCTACCCCCCCCCCCGGAATTGCAGCATCGGGTCTCGGTATGAAAACAACCCAGCCGGCAGCTTTGCGAATTAAGCGGGCCGATTTGTCTTTTGCATAGCGTGTCTCTGATCAGATCGTTTCTCTGAGTTGTTGATGGGGGCGAACAGGGGAAGGAAGATTTGACGGTGATGCGATCCGAAGTGTTGGAGCGGTTGGAAATAATAGATTTTATAGAGCGAGAGAAGGACGGGCGGAAAACCAGGAGAGAAAGCTACGAGAGCCTTTTCTCACGTGGACTGGGATGTTGTAAAGAACGGAATAAAGAACAGTAATAAAGAACGTGTCGAAGCAGTAAGGGCCCAAGTCGGTGCGGAGCGAAGTATTAACTCTCCGGTTTCCAGAATGTTTGAGGCCGAAGAGCATTATCCTTCCTATTAAAAAAATAAAAATACAGCTGGTTTAATTTAGCGGAATAGACAACTCTTTGTACCAAACTGCACAAAAGCATGGTGCCAACGATGTGGCTTTTCCCAGGTCCAAGAGGGGGAAATCTATATTGAATAGCTCGGCTAGATTCCCACGTTTTAGGAGAAACAGTTGAATGTCCTTCAACAGATCCAACAGCTGCGATGAGAAGCAGAATAGCGCAGGGGGCGGGGCGGGGTTTTCTGTGCTGCTGCTTGTTGCTGCCAATTCCTGCTGTTAGATTTAACTGGGAAGGAAGCACACCCCCTGTCAACTCCATGATCCTAAGTCATGGAGTAGCCTTTTTTTGTATTCTTAGTGGAACATTTGCTCAAATGAGTCAAGAGGATCTCATAACTGCGACTTTCACATTTGCATTGGTGCAAGCCTTAATTGAGAATCCATACCTCCAGGTTTTTTTTATATATATAATAGGCATCTGAATTCATCATATACTGCATTAACATATGCATTATACTGTTTTGTTTTGTACACATGTGCACCAAAAAATGATATATTGTTCATCTATTAAGCAAATGTTATATGGCCAATCATTCCTATCTAAGGGAGCTCTGAATGGCAAACAAAAATTAAAAATGCAAATACAATTACCGATATTTATTACAATAGGGAAAAAAATGTTACTCCTGCAGAGCAAAGTCAACCATGCCAGCTCCATCAGCATCCTGTGTCCAGGTCTTCATTGCCTTCCTGTAGGGCAGTGGTGGCGAACCTATGGCACGGGTGCCAGAGACAGCACTCAGAGCTCTCTCTGTGAGCATGCTTGCTGTCACCCCAGTCCTAGGTCTTCAGCTGGGTTTTATAAAACCTTTTCGCTTTAGGCCTCCACTGCCGTGTGCAAAAAAAAAAAAAGGTTCAATCAATCAGTCAATTTCAACTGCTCCTGGGGAAAAAAAAGATCTTGCAAAATTGGAATTGATTGATTGAACTTTTTAGTCCCACCCAGTCTGCTGTTACCACTGCAGCCACGCCCACCCAATGGGCCACACCTACCCAGTGGGCCATACCCAGCTAATGGGCCACACCTATCCGGCACCTGACAATACATAAGTGGGTTTTGGATTGGAGTTTGGGCACTCTGTCTCTAAAAGGTTCGCCATCACTGCTGTAGGGTTAGGGTTAGGCAACCTTGGCTCTTTTATGACTCGTGGACTTCATGGCTGGCTCAGGAATTCTGGGAGTTGAAGTCCACGAGTCATAAAACAGCCAAGGTTGCCTACCCCTGCTGTAGGGTTAGGGTCAGGGTCAGCCATATCTTGGGGGAAAGCTGTTCCACAAAACACTGTGATCAAAAAGATCTGCTTTTTGGACCCCATAAACGGACACTGCTTCACCAAAGTGACCTGGGACATGCCACCCTCTCAGATCTGGTAAGATGGCCAGAAACCGCTGGGGACGACCAATCCTGCAAGGAATACAATACCTATGTACAGCTTTAAAATGATACTGTTTGTAGTTGGAGATAATTAGTTTACCCTGAGGATCATACGATCTGTAGGTTCAAGTAACCATAGGGTTACATGATATGGGATGTTATTTTGGGTGTGGGGATTTAGATCAGGGGTCTTCAAACTTGGCCCTTTTATGACTTATGAACTTCGACTCCCAGAATTCCTCAGTCAGGCACACTGGTTGAGGAATTCTGGGAGCTGAAGTCCACAAGTCATAAAAGGGTCAAGTTTGAAGACCCCTGATTTAGATAATGAACATTCTTATTTTCTCATTTCAGTAATGTGAGAAAAATATGTGATAAGATAGTGTGCATTAGGTCTGTGTTCTTTTGAACAAACTTTTTTCCAAAGAACAAGCAGACACATCTCTTTCTCTCTCTACATATATATGCATGTGTGTACATAAATACAGATATTATGTATATTATTAACACTTTCAATGTATTTCCTACTTGTTTTGAAACCTGGCAGGTTCACACAATATTAATCCACATTTTAATTATGGCTTGTTCACACATAATTTCATGCATAACAATGAACTGAATTGTTAAGAAGTCAGGATGCTGAGTTCACACTTTTTTTTTTTAATGTCTTTGAGTCAGTCCTGACTCCTAGCAACTGCCTCGACAAATTCCTGCAGTTTTCTTGGCAAGGATTCAGAAGTCAGTTGCCAATGCATGCTTTCTAGGAGTGAGAATGAGTGACTGGCCCAAGGTCACAAACTGACAGGACTAGAAGTCTCTCAGTTTTTAACATGGTACCTTAATCACCACACCAAACTAACTCACTTATTATTTTTTTAATGGGGGGGGGCTTCATATCAGTCTTGACTCCTGACACCGGCCTGGGCAAGTCCCTATAGTTTTCTTGGCAAGATTCCAGGAGTGGTTTGCCATTGCCTCCTTCCTTGGACTGAGAGAGATGACTGGCCCAAGGTCACCCAGCTGGCTTTGTCCTAAGTCATGCCTAGAACTCATGGTCTTCTCATTTCTAGTCTGATGCCTTAACGCAGGCATGTCAAACTGCCGGCCCGCGGGCTGGATGCATCACACCAAAACTGCACCTACCCCATTGCTAGCAATGGGGAAAAAGTTGTGATACGTCACGCGACATCACATGATACATCGCGCGACATCACGGTATACGTCGCGCAACATCACATGATACGTGTGATGTCGCGCGTTTGACATGCCTGCGTTAACCACTAGACGAGACTGGCTTTCTCTTAACTTATCATAATTTAGCTAAAAGAAAGCAAACTATGTTATGGCCTAATACTATGTGTGAAACTCAGGAAAGTAGCGCTGCAAAGAACCACATTACTTTAATTGGAATGTGTTGTTTAATCACATATGCTGCTATGTGTATTCTATATCTGTCTATGTGGAAAATAGACTTGGTAAATTTAAGTATTTATGAATATAGCAAGAGAGTCAGTTTGTTCTAGTGGTTAAGGCACTGGGCTAGAACCAGGAAACCTTGTGTTCCAGTCCTGACTTAGGCATGAAAGCCGATTGGGTGACTTTGGGCCAGTCATTCTCTCTCAGCCTAAAGAAGGAGGGGATTGTGTCAGGCTACAAACCAGTTGGTCATTTTCTGTTGCAACCAATCGATCAAGATTTGATTGATCTGAAAAAGCAAGCCCTGCACTTGCAGGAAAAACGCTAGGAAGGAGAATGAGACATATGAAAGTTGCAGGTAAATCAAGATTATCTGGGTATAAATGTCCTGGGGCATCTAAAAATATTTTGGAGAATTATGTGCATCTATAACATGACTGGTCCGTGATCTGGTAACTGATTGGGCCCTTACGGCTGAAAATGTGTCTAATCAAACAACACTAAATCTTAACATTGGAATAAAAATGGATATATACATCTGTAGTCCTATGCTTATTTTCTTAGATCTTACTCCCATGGAAAACAGCAGAAGTGACTTGCAAATGAAATTGAGTATTACCATTTTTAAGTTAATCTTCCAGAGCCCATTTAAGAGTTCAGTCATCAATCCTTACAACTTTCAAAATTTTGAATTCTCAATTCTTCAGGCTGCCAGCTACAGATAGTCCTTGATTTATGACTGGTTGCTTGGTGACCACTGGAAGTTATGAGGAACCTACCTTGGGGCTACTTACAACCCATTTTCAAAATTACAACAGTTGGATCCCTTCCATGGTCAAGTGACTGAACTTTGGGGACTTGACAACATAGCTGCATTTATGCCCGTTTGCAGCGTACTGCAATAATGTTATCCCATTTTATGATGGTTTTGCAGAAAACTGGAACTTTGGATTTTCGGCAAAACAGTTCTCATAGCAAACCATGGGTTTGCTTTACGACTGCTGCCTTTGTTTTGTGACAGCTGTCAAAAAAAGTCATAAAATCAGTTTGGTCATATGACTGACCTGTTTTATAACTGTCCCAGCTTATGACTTAAATGGGTAAACTCCATTACGGCCATATGTTGAGAACTACATGTATGGGGTTATGTTGCAAATTCATTTTTATTAGGCAAGAAATCTCTAGATCTCACAACAGCACTTTCCTGGAATTCTCTATTCTCCTTCCAACACTGAGTAATCCTCTTTAAAAACCTTGGTTGTGTTGTTGTTTTTTTTGGTTTGGCTTGTTTTTTTGTTTTTTCAGCCAGCACTGTTTGCCAAAAATTGATTACTGTATTCACGTCTGAGGGGAAACTGCTTTACTTGAGGCAATTTTGCTATTTTATTGTGATCCCCACATCCTTTCTCCTGGCATCCTTCCTCTAACAATAATATATGAAGGAGTCTTATTGAGAATCAAGCCAGATATTAGCTGCAATCCAGTATAAAACATTCCTGGAATGAAAGCTGTCTGAAAGAAACCTTTCCTACCCCGGTGCTGGAAAAAAGCACCATAAGTTCTTAGGGATAAATATCCTCCATTTAAGAGAACTGGGAAGTCTGGCTGACTGATTTCCAACACATCTGGTGCATGGAGCAAGTCAGATGTATGCACTGAGGAGGGTATTCAGAGGAGCTTATGGAGGGGAGTGTTTTGAAGGCACATTGAAACATGCAATTATACTCTTTACCTATAAGCTAAAGCATGGGTGTCAAACTCGCCACGTCACATGACCTGTTGTGATATATCATGACTCTCTGCATTGCCAGCAATGGGGTGGGCGCGGATTCGGTATGATGAAACTGGCCCACAGGCTGGCAGATTGACATCCCTGAGCTAAAGGAAGATAGAATAAAGAATAAGCCAGTGGTTCTCAACCTGTGGATCGGGACCCCATTTGGGGTCGAACGACCATTTTACAGGAGTCGCCAAACAACGCAGTCCGCCATTTTTTTCCCCTTTTCCTTAGCTGTGCTACTCCCTTTTATTCTATTGGCTTTTGAAAGCCAATAGAATAGACTCTCTTGAATAGAGTCTAATTCTATTGGCTTTCAAAAGCCAATAGGAATTGTCCAGGCTGTCTCTGCCCTGCTGAGCCCGCCAAAAGTCCCATTCTGCAAACAATGCTGCAAGTTGTCTGCAGCGAAGGTGAGCTGTCTGGAAGTTTCCACCCCTCCCTGCTGAGCAACTACTAAAAATGTAAGTAAAAGAGGGCCAGGGGTGGGAGGTGGGAGGCCAGTGGACGCAGGGAGAGTTGCTGGCACGTGTGGGGCCCGGCAGGTGCCTTACCTCCCTTGGGCTGGGCCAGCTGGTAGCCCAGCCAGTGGTCGGCCTGCTCCGTCTCTGCCTCTTGCCAGCTATGCCTCGGCCTGGCACAGGGGGCGGCACCACGCATGCGCGGCGCTTCCAGGCAGGGAAAGTCCTTGACTTATGACTGGTTGGATAGTCCTCGACTTATGACTGGTTTAGTCCTCGACGTATGACCGGTGGTTTAGTCCTCGATTTACGACCGGTTGGAGGGTCGCAGCATTAAAAAGGTTGAGAACCACTGGAATAAGCAATCAAGAGTAGCAATGTACCACTCTCCTACAGTGCACAAGTAGTCCTTAACTTACAAAAGTCCATTCAGTGACCGTTCAGAGTTACAACACCACTGAAAAAAATTATTTATAAGCATTTTTCACACGACCATTGTGTCCTTCCCATGGTCATGAGATCAAAATTCAGACACTTGGCAACTAATTCATATTTATGACAGTTGCAGTGTTGAGCTGATGTGATTGCCTTTTGCCACCTTCTAACAAGCAAAGTCAATGGTGAAGCCAGATTCACTTAACAACCGGGTTACTAAGTTATCAACTATGGTGATTCATTTAACAACTGTGGTTGGAAAGGTCACCACATGGGACAAAACTCACTTAACAAATGTCTCATTTAGTAACAGAAATATTGGACTTAATTGTGCTCGTAAATTGAGGATTCTCTGTAATTTGGATTTCAAAAATTAGCTAGCCAGTCCTCAAAAAGGTTGATACTGATCATTGATGAAGACTTTTAATTTGGTCTTTGTTTTCATTTGCATCCATTTTAATTATATTTTATATTCCTATAGTCTGCATTTCCGTGTTTGTTGTAAACAGCCTAAAACATCTGCATAACTAAAAAGACTCTATAAATTCAATAATAAAACAATACAAAAAATATATCATAAATACACAATAAAAAGGAGGGAAAGTATAACATAAGCATAAAATGAAGCTATTTGATAACATTCAACTAAAGAAGGCCTGGAGGGAGGAAGTAGCCTTCAAGAGGCGTCTAGAGCAGTGGTTCTCAACCTTTTCTTCACTATGGACCCCCTTTAAATACCGTATATTCCGGCGTATAGGGCGACCTGGCGTATAAGATGACCTCCTAGTTCGACGCCAAATCGCAACACGATCAACGCCGAGTCACATGCCTAGAAAGTTGTCTTATATGCTGGAAACTACCAGTATTTCCGGCGTATAAGACGATCGACGCCGAGTTGCATGCCTAGAAAGTCGTCTTATACGCCAGAAACTACGTTATTTCCGGCGTATAAGACGATCAACGCTGAGTCGCATGCCTAGAAAGTTGTCTTATACGCCAGAAACTACCTTATTTCCGGTGTATAAGACGACTCGGCGTATAAGACGACCCCCGAGTTTGGAGGCTGTTTCGACGCTCTCAAAAGTCGTCTTATACGCCGGAATATATGGTACCTCTTGTGGCCATGAATTGTGGCCATGGAGCCCTCAAGACTTAACTCAAGATTTAAATCATAACATTTCTTCAAGCCTTTGTGGCCCCCCTGTGATAACATCACGGCTCCTAGGGGGCCCACGGACCACAGGTTGAGAACCACTCATTTAGAAGAGGCAGCAGCAGCAGAAGCCACTGGTGAATTTCACCATGAAGGGATTGATTACAGAGGATTACAGGTGATTACAGGTTCGTGAACCAAACAAGATAGCACTTTTCAGTTCTAAGCAAGCACAGTAGGATCTCTGACAATCTCATCAACTGAACAGATCTGGAACACTGAAGGCATTTTAAATTTGAGTTCTTTAGATCCCTGAATGTGGCTCAAAGAGTTTTTTTTCTGCAAAATTGGTTAACAGTTAACATATATCCAGGCAGGCATTCCACTCAACAACCTGGCTGCTGCATTCAGGTCTAGGACAAGTCGCTATGGCCAAGTTGCCGTGGCCAATTTACTGTGGCCAACTCGCTGCAGCCAATCTGCCGCAGCCAACTTACCATGGCACAACTCGCCACAGGACAAGAGTTACACTAATCTCAAAATGAATGGTGGAATAGTGTAATTAAAGAAAGGATGCAAAAGTAGGGACAAAATGAAATGTGAGTGACAGCAATTAAAATCATTTTTAAAAATTATTTTAAATAATTAAATTAACTTGTTGAATTGTCTCATGGAGCGTTATCCCATAGTGAGTGGGCCATGGCAAGTTGGCCATGACGAGTCGGCATGGTGAGTTCACCACAGCGAGTGGTCCCATTCCAGCTGCATTCTGTAATTCAGGGGTGTCAAACTCAATTTCATTGAGGGCTGCATCAGCATTGTGGTTGCCCTCGGGGGGGCTGGGTGGGTGTGGCCAGGGTGGGTGCGAGCTACTGGGTGGGCATGGCCAGCTCTACATCGTTTGCATCAAGGGTGCCTGTGGGGGCCTCGGCAGGAGTGGGACAGATCTGAGGGTCTCTGGCAGAAGGGGGTGGGACTGGGTCAAACGCCAAGGCATGGTCCATTTCTTCATTCCTCACAAAGGGTGACACCTCCCCAGCATGCACCCAGGGGGTGGGGCCAACACGGGAGGGGCTGGTTCCTCGCTGTTTCTAGATGGCCTTGTGGAGCTAAGACTGAATGCATTTCAGCATAGATGGCCACCACAAAATTATACATTGGCTCCCGGCCGGCCTGGGCCAGGACCAAGGAAGTGGGGGCCGCTCCCTCACTGTTTCCAGGATGGCTTTGCGGGCCACATGAAACCACTTCACAGGCCGCATCCGGCCCCCGGGCCTTGTGCTTGACATGTCTGCTGTAATCTATAGGCATCCAGTACTATAGTGATTAGAATAATGAAGGAATGTGTATCAGAACAGTGATTCAAATATATAAATCACTTGGTTTGTGATACAATACATATTTTATCATTGGTTTTTCTCCCCCCCTCCCCTTGGTTGAACACTTACGTCTCCACCTGCTATAGTTTCCACACCATGTGTAAAAGTATCCCATATACATCCTGTTACGGTAAAATAAGCATGAAGTGGTCAATAGCAACCAGGCTGTCTCTATCCAGAAAGGGCACATTAAGTATACCGGTTGAAACTGGGGATATGTGCTCCTGGCCATGGAGATGACTCTGAAAAGAAGGATTTTTGGAATACCCCCAAGTTACTTCTGGAGGGAGTTCACCCCTGTTTAGAATAGGCAAACTCTAGATTTCCCAAACCAAAAAAACAGCCACCCTTAAGATACCTATAATGCAGGATTCACTGTCAATATACCAGCACCATCCATCCTATCTGTGCATGCAGACATTAGTTTAGGACACACACAATGTCTCAAGAGTCAGATGTTGTGAAGAAATAAGGGATGAAAGTCACAAATATATGAATGGCATCTCCAAACTTTTCCAGACTGTTCCCAGTTGATGTTTAATGTTGTTGATATTCAGTAGTGCTGGGGATAAATTATTGCCCTGTAACATTCTACAGCAGTGTTTCCCAAACTTGACAATTTTAAGGCATGAGGACTTCAACTCCCAGAATTCCACAGCCAGCAACGCTGTTGAAGTCCACATGCCTTGAAATTGTCAAGTTTGGGAAACACTGTTCTACAGCATAGCTATCAGGGTCCCAAAATTACAGTGAGCTAGTCCTGGTCTCAGAGATTGTCCTGCAAATAGGAACGGAAAACCTTGCTCTAATCCCAGCTCATAAACATTGTTCAGGAGTCAAGAGTATCCATGGTCAATGGTATCAAGCTAGCCAGAATAAAGTGGGATCAATGGCATTGCACCTCCCCAGTCTCTCTTCCTCAGGAGATCATATGCAGGTAGTCCTCGACTTAGAACAGTTTGCTTAGTTGAAAGTTACTACGGCATTGAAAAAAAGTGACTTTATGACCGTTTTTCACAGTTACGTTTCCAGCATCCCCGTGATCATGTGATCAGAATTCAGAGGCTTGGCAGCAGGTTCATATTTATGTCTGTTGCTGTGTCCCAAGAGGTCATGTGATCCTCTTTGGTGGCCTTCTGACAAGTGGGAGTCAATGGAGAAGCCAGATTCACTTAACAACTGGGTTACTAACTTATCAGTTGCAACAATTCGCTTAATAACTGAGGCAAGAAAGCTCGTAAAATGGGACAAAATTCACTTAGCAAACAACGGAAATGTTGGACTCAATTGTGCTCGTAAGTCGAGGACTATCTGTACCACGACGACAATGGTTATTCTATCACCCCATCAGCCAGAACCCAGACTTGAAAAAAATTGAGATAGTTGGTCTCCTTCAAGAAATCTAAAATTGTGGAGAGACCACCCCACTCAAGCCCTTTGCCCCTCATCCTACCCCTCAAGGCCCTTATTTGTTGAAATCATTTGGTTTCAAAAAGAGCTTCTTTGTGGGTTGGATTGGTCCACTTCAAGGTTGGCATTACTACTCATCAGATCAGCATGAATAAATTAAGATAGACAGGGGCCAAGAGAGCCACAATGTTTTATTAACATCCTCAGATCCCAGAAGATTAATATAATCCATGCTATTGACTCAGGTGATGCAGCAGTCAGAAAGAAGCATATCAAAAGCATGAATATGAACAATTTGATACTCCATTCATCGGCTGGATGATGGCCAGGACTATAATTGAATAATTAATTCCTGAACCTGACCCACAAAAATATCAGTTTCACCTCACATATAAAAGTGGAAGTGGGTTGCTTTGCTTTGGTGAATTTTACTAGCAGCCATTAAGAAGATAACTCATGCCCTCCGAACAAAGAAGATGTCCTTTTTCTCCAAATAATAGTGGTGGCTCTGTTTGAAAGAAAGTACTAGTTTTTCTGACTGTAGGTGTCTGCGCCCTAAAAAAAAAAGAAAAGCAGGCTTTCCCTCCCCCATCTCTAGGACGAGAGTGTTAGAAACCGAACACATTTCATAGTCAACAGTAGTTAGAGGAGCCATTATACTGAATAATAGCAGGTTCCTATTATTCTCGGCAAGGCATCTCACTTGATCCCAGTCTCTGGTACGTTTCAAACCTATACAGTTATTTTTATGCAGAACTTTACATTCCACGCTAGGAAAGGAATTATCCCGAATCTGCATTTTTAATGTTTTGCTTCTCTTCAATTTTATGCCTTCCTTAATTCTTCAGAGACTGTCTTCCTCCTTCATTGAAACTCTGCCCACAGATTCCCTGACGCTCGGTCTGGCCACACACTGAATCAGATTCCACCTACTGTGGTTTCCTAGGCAACCAGTTTGGCCTTGGAAACAAGCTGCAATGAAAAAAAAAAGGACCCCTCTGTCTTCGTGTCCTGTAACATTTTCAGTTCTGACAAGACCGTCTCCTGGCTTAAAAAGCCAGAATATGGAAACAAATGAATGTCTTCTTTTGTTATCCCCCCCCCCCCGTGAATTTTGAAGGAAAAGAGCAGAGAACTGCTGGAAAGCAATGCCTGGAACAACATTTATTTTACACCTTTTTCTGTGCCGTTTGAGCATATGGCTATGGTGTTGAAATAAAAGAAGGCGTTAAGACCGCAATGCTATCAGTTTTCTTGCTGGCAGGTCACAAAATATTATTTCAGAATTGAGCAGCAATACCACCACTGTGGGCATCCTTGGGGGAGGGAAGAGAGGGGGACATTGCAAAGCACACATCATGGTGTTGCAATACAAACTTTGCTCCTTCTTCACGAGTCTTGTGATGTAAGAGGTAGAGTGTGTGCTGCCATTTTGACAAAATCTCTAGGTTTTTGTCCACTCCCACATAGATTGCAGTTTAGAATGATATCCGTTTATGGGGCCATATGTCCTGTTGTGGGATTTCATTCTGAATAGACATGTATCAGATTGCAATTCTATCCCTGGCCTAATGGCCTCCAGATGGGTCTACATCTACCGTCAATGTAGTTAGCTGGGAGTTATAATCCAACCATCATTCATTATAGCCTTGGCAGGACACCTAATGGGGGAATCTCATTGTAGACTTTGTAGAAGGAAAGCTGTGTTTGTCTATGATAGTCAAAAATCAGAAAGAGTCTGGTAGCATTTTTTAAGAAAAAAAAACAACATTTTATTATGAGACATAAGTCCTCATGCAGGTGCCACCAGACTGATTTCTAGCTGGGGAAGTCTATGAAAACAATCTGAAACCAACATTCAGCATAATTTTATGCCCTTTTTCATAGATGTAAGCAGTGGTGGGATTCAGCCGGTTCACACCATTTTGGCAGAACCGGTAGCTAATTTTTAGTTGCCCAGGCCCCGAATGGACTTCCGGAAGCGGCATCCACACAGAGAAGTGGTTGTTCACATATCTGAATCCCACCACTGGATGTAAGGCTCACAGACTTCAGTGAGACTTACACTGCAGTATTGCAGGGTTCAGCACCTCTTTTCACTGATACGTTGAAAGGTTCAAAAGAGAAACCAGTGCCATAAAGATTTTAGTTAACCACAGCTTCTAAATCTGATGTCATTCAGATATGTTGGTCCGACACAGAGGATAATGGGAATTATGTTTGATTAAGCATTGATTAAGCATTTCTGTGTCTTTTTTAAAAACCCGAAGTATGTGTAATACTACTTTCAGTGAGTAGTTCTATTACTCTTGAGGACAAGGCAAACCAAACATGCTTACAATCCAGCAACAAGGGAAGATTATCGTCAGCTGTTCTGTGTGCAGATAGGGTTTCATCCCTGGCAGCTACAGTTAGGAGTAGAGAAGCTTGTGGTTTTTAAGATCTGCTGGCATCGTAGATAACACTGAGCTTGTTGCCCATACAGTCAGATTCTAAATGCAGCAGTTCCCTGGGTTCCTGGTCATGAACAGAGATGAATTGATCTTCAAAACGCTTCCAAAAAGAGGTTGAGGGAGGAGACTCTCAACAGATCCATATCAAGCATTCATGGAGTGCATGTAGAGCTCCTGCCTGGCCTATTTTATTGCTTAATAGATACACTGCAGTGCCTCTAGGTGAGATGAGTGACAAACAAGTCAAAACTAATAAAATTAAAGTAATAAAATAAAATAGGTTGTCTGGAGCAAGAGGGTAGCAAATGCTGAATTCAGAGACCACATATTCTTTCCTCTTCTGACTTCATAAGAGGTAAGATCAAGAATCAGCTCTCGTCTGGTGTTTGTCAAAGGAAGTAAGAGATGTGGAGTTTCCTGAACCATTTTGCTTAGATAATTGGATTTTTCTAAACAGTAGAAATGTGTGTATTTACAGACAGACTAATATTACAAGCACACCCTAGTAAGAAGTGAGCTGCTTCCCAAAAGAGTAATTCTTAACTCCTAAATGTAACAAGGGAAACTTAGCTTTTCATATAAACTTTCCAGGCAGGAAAATGGTTTCATAGTTAAACACATCCACACTTTGTTACAAAATTCCTGCATGCTGCAACATTAGAAGGACAAAGAAAGCTCTGGAGACTTTGTCATGTTGCTTTTTTTTTTCTTTCTCGCAAATATGTAAGCAGAGAATAATGGAAATACAAGACAAAGGAAAACTGTGGAATTTCCAGAAAAACAACTGGCTCCCTCTTTCAGTACAAACTCTTGTCTGTCTCTCTGCAGCAGTATTTGCACAACACATTCACTTGTGGTTAACAGAATTATGGTTTATTTAACCTAATTGTCTGCGTTCAGACATCTCACTTAACCATAAGCTAACTACGCTGGCTGGGCTCAATCTCTCCTCTGACATATATCTATTGGTACATGAATCAGATAGATTCCAGATATGACAGTAATCCATTAGGTAATAGAAAAAAATCCATTTGTTTCCAATTGAGTCCAAAATTTTTGTTGTTAAGTGAGACATTTGTTAAGTGACTTTTGACCTATTTTATGTCCTTTCTTGCCACAATTGTTAAGGGGATCATTGCAGTTGTTAAGCTAGTAACATGGTTGTAAAGCGAATCTGCCTTCCCCATTACTTTTTTCAGTGCTGCTATAATTTTGAACAGTCACTAAATGAACTGTTGTAAATTGAGGACTACCTGTATATATCAACAAATTAGTCCCACAAATGGTCCCACTCCATTCTTCTGGGACCAAAGCAAGCAGATGTTTAACTTGGAGAAGGGACCATTGCAAGTCATATAATAGTTGTCTTAAAATGTATGAGGGTTTGTTGCAAGATGATGGAGCAATTTGGTTTTTTTATTCCTTGTTCCTCCAGGAATGAGTTGGCTTAATGAGTGCCAATTAAAAAAAATGCAAAGTAGATTTCATCTAGAGCTTACAAATATTTTTTCCTGCTTGTTGTATGGAAACTGGTTGATTCTACTTCATTTGAGCCCTGATGGCATCGTGATTAGAATGCAATACTGTATTGCAGATTAGCTCTGCCTACAGTCTGGAGTTTGATCCTGACAGGATTCAAGGTTGACTCAGTCTTCCATCCTTCCAAGGTCGTTAAAAAAAAACATGCCCTAGATTGTTGGGGGCAATATGCTGACATTATAAACTGCCCAGAGAATGCTGTAAAGCACAATGGGATAGTATATAAGTCTAAGTGCTATTGCTTATTTATAAATGTGAAGGGAAGGTTTGATGGACATGAGTTGTAAACGACTTCCTGCATCATTCATAAGATTGAACAAGATCTTTCAGCTCCATTATTCTGTTTTATGAATGAGACAATATGTGGACAAAGCAGTTTCCACTGTGGAGGAATGTAGTCTGGATTCCCAGGAGGGAGGAAGTACATTCCAGAGGAACAAAAGACAGTGAAGTTTAGATAGTATGAGTGGGAGGAGGAGAGCCATAACAGCTCCTCCCTAGGAATTCTCAGAGTATATGTTTAATGGTGTAAGTAGTTTGCTTTAGTTTGGCAAGATTTCTAACTATGGGTGAGGAACAATAAAGGAAACTGCTTGGAAGAACCTTTGTGTGTCTTCCTTGATCCACAATCAAATCCTCTGGAAAAAGCTGACAGAGATTGTGGCAATAGCTGATATCTATAACTGCTTATTTATACCATTCTTGAACCATGCAAGTGTGGTTTGCTAAATATGTACAATTTTCATTTAAATTCAGCATACTTTTTACACACTAATAAAAAAACAGAATCGGCAAACCATGGATGCCTCATGAATATTTATAACAGGCAGAGACTCCAGATAGAAATAATAAAAATTCTCCATCTAGTGGACAGATGAGCTATCACATCTCTGGATCTTGGGTGCAAGGCTGACATTTATGCTGTGATAATCCAAAGCAGCAATGAGTTTGCAGTTTTTTAACAAATGAAAGGCTTCAAAGTCAGTATTAACAACAAAAAAGGTGATAGCATGCATAGTTTTCATTGGATTTTCTTGAGTTTTGCAGATAAACATAAAAAGCTTTTTGTAAGAATTTAAGAACATTAAGATTCAGCATTATATATTGATTAATCCCAACTCTTTCCCACTTGAAGACCAGGTTTTGGCATTTATGCAATATTTAAGTCTAAAAATAGTAGACATGACCACATCAATGCATGTGTTCATAAATCTCTGTGCTTTCAGGTCATTTTTCCTGATGATTAAAATTGTAAATAAGAAGATATAGTTTGAGAATGTAACTGGATTGTTTATAGCTCATTGTCCTCAGCAAATATAGGGAACTAGATATACTCAGTAAATAATGGTTCTATCAGTTATGCTTTAGTACAGGGGTGTAAAACTGCCGGCCCATGGGCCGGTTGCATCATATGGAGGCCACGCCCACCCCAACTCTGGCAATGCAAAAAAAAAATCACGATACGTTGCGACACGTCACGTGACATGGCGAGTTTGATACCCGTCCTCTAGTATGTTATGTGATTACAGATAGTCCTTGATTTATAACCATTCGTTTAGTGACTGTCCAAAGTTACAAAGGCACTGAATAAAGTGACTTACGGCTGTTTTTCACAGTGACAACATTGCAGCATCCCAACGGTCACTTGATCAAAATTCAGACATTTGGCAACTGGTTCATATGGATGATGGCTGGTGTGGCCACTTTTGCGATCTTCTGACAAGCACAGTCAAAGGGGAAGCCAGATTCAATTGTGGCTCAATTGTGATTGTAAGTCAAGAACTAACTGTATGTCTAATAATGGAATAGGAAGTAAAACTGCAACCATAACTGTAAATAGGTGCAGGCATAAGAAGATAGAGATCTGCTAGTAGATCTCTAGTGTTATTGGTAGTTTGTTCCTGATTTTCCATGATCTGACAGATGTAATTTCACTAGGATTATGTGTCACTGAATTTTTGTGAATTTTCAGATGGTTATACGTCTGCCATCATATCTTGCCACCTTATCTTTTGTCAGCTTCTTTGCAATTGGTTATTTTTTTTCCCCCATCAATCAGTGTCTTCTCCAATGACACCTGCATTCATATATTTAAACTTTATTAATAAATATTTAAATAGATAAACTTCATTTAGTACTGAGCAATATCTTCTTCCTCATGATATATTCAATAGTCTCCAGCATCATAATTCAAATTCTCTTCCTTAAGCCTTTCTGATGATCCAGCTTTCACAGCTACATGTTACAAATACAAAAACTGTAGCCTTGACAATATATACCTTTAAAGTCAATATTGATGTCTCTGCACTTTTTTCTAGAAATGACTCAGTTATTCTTCCAAATGGGGGTTTCTTTGTTTCAAGGCTACTGTCACCATTCATGTGAACTCTTCATCCTAGCAAGATAAAGTCTTTACTATTTCAACTTTTCTTCTATTTGATTATTGACACAATTTGTGGAAAGGAGGGAATATTAAGCAGCAGATAGCTTTTCACTTTTGATAAGAGATTTCAAAGGTTTTCATCACTTCCAGCCATCATAGTGTTATCATCAGCACATCTGAGTTTGTTGATATTTCTTCCAGCATTTTTAATCCCAATTTCCTCTAGTTCAGTGGTTCTCAACCTTTTTAATGCCGCAACCCCCAACCGGTCGTAAGTCAAGGACTACTCAACTGGTGCAGCACCGTTTGCAGAATGGGACTTTTGGCGGGCTCAGCAGGGCAGAGACAGCCTGGACAATTCCTATTGGCTTTTGAAAGCCAATAGAATTAGACTCTATTCAAGAGAGTCTATTCTATTGGCTTTCAAAAGCCAATAGAATAAAAGGGAGTAGCATAGCTAAGGAAAAGGGGAAAAAAATGGCGGACTGTTTTTGTTTGGCGACCCCCGTGAAATGGTCGTTCGACCCCAAATGGGGTCCCAACCCACAGGTTGAGAACCACTGCTCTAGGGTCAAGATTTCTCAAGATACGTATTTGGTATATAAACTAAGCAGATAAGATTATGTATTACAACCTTGCACACTTCTTTTGTTGTTCAGTTGTTCCATACAGGTAATCCTCGACTTATGACCACAATTAAGCCCAAAATTCCTTTGTTAAGTGAGACAGGCACCAAATATTAATAATATGATCTCAGGTCCCTCTGCCTCTTTTGAATCTGGTTTATACATCTGGCTTTTCTCATTCCATGCATTACTGAAATCTTGATGGCAAAAATATTAATTTAGTAGAAGATTATGTGTGGTTCTATTAACATTATTTTGCACTGTACTATAAACCGATCTTTTACCATCCCTTGGCCACTGCTATTTTCTATACCTACTTACAAACCACAAGTAGCAGTTTAACTGCGTCACCCTCTTGTAGGATTATAAAAGTACAGCTGGTAAATATTCAGCGCCTGCATCTTTGTTATTAGTAATATTTTATAGGGCCCTTTTGATTACTTTTGCAGAATGTTTGGCTGTAGTTCAGTAACTAAAACTTGTATGTATTAATTAATTAATTTATTTCATATATTTGATAGTTACTCCATATATTTGCACCATGTTTTTTTTTCTCCAGCAACTCTTTGCATCGTCTTTTGTCATGCTCATCATTGTCCAAATATATTTTTAGAGATTTTTTTCTAATTTTTAGAGATTTTTTTTCTAATTTTCATCTCTCTTACTATTACTCATTTGCTTGTTCTTCGCATTATTTATAGAACTCTTTGTTTCTTCTTGTTGTTCCCTGAAAAGATTTACTGAGGCAAAATTCTGTCTGTTTCTATCGCCTTTTAAATTCTGCCTTTTATTAGATATTTTCAGTATATCAACAGAATTATTTTACCTTATTTTCTGTTTTACATTTTGGGTATTTTATTTGCTTCCTCTTCAATGATACCATAAATGTCAGTCCTTCAGGCATTGTTTTTAACGAACCTAATCCATTGAATCTAATCCTTTTCTCCATTGCACAATAATTTGGAATATTTCTGAAATTATATCTTATTGGGCTGGTGATTCTATTGATTTCCTTTCATTATAATTTAGCGAGGAATTTGCAGTCTGAACTGCAGTCATCACAAGGCATTGGTTTTGTTGACTGAATGGAGCATCCTTATTTTTGCTTGTCTAAGTGTTGCTTATCAATACGATTTTGTCCAACAACCAGGAATAAGACACTCAAAAGGCTGGACAATGTTTGATTTTAAGACTGCCTGCAAGAGAACATGAAGAGAAAAAAAGAGGGCGTGTCTTCTTTTTGCCAGACGTCTGGAAACCTTGACTCAAATTAAGATCATTTCAGCAGCTGAATTCTTATCCATTTCTTGATCTGCTTTTCTTCTGTGATCTGCTTGATATTTTAATGATCCCAATTTTCTAGAACATCGGGTTAAAGAAGTCAGTCATAATTTCCTTGTGCAGTAAGAATGGACAGGACTGCAACTTAAACGCCAAACCTCTTTTGAGTAACGACTGTTTCTAAAGCTAAGGATTGCACAACAAGGTGGGCTAAACTGTGGTTATGGCCAGCGATGGGTGAATTTAACCTAAGCGAACCATTCCTTTATGGTTCAGCGTGTTATAAAAAAATAAATAAATTAGAAAATGAAGTCGAAAGCCATGGAAGTCAAGACGCCGCTTGGAGAAAGACAAAAAGTAAGCGAGGGCCACGCCCGCTTCTGGCCAACTGACAAGCAGAAGCTGCCGGGAAGTGCCGGCGCGATCGGGGATCGCTTGCTTTGGCCTACCATTGCCAGCGACGCCTGCTGAGTAGCGGCGATGGAGGGAGCGCAGGAATCGGGAAAAGGAGACGCCACCGAGAGGCTTTCGGCTCCCGCCCCGCCGGCTGAAGAAGGGGGAATCTCGCTGCACAATTTTTGCGGACGTTTAGCGGAGCACCTGGTGCACTTCCACGCCATGCGCCTGCAGGACTCGCTTTTCCTTTGGGTCGGGGATGGGCCGGAGCTCAGCAACTTGGCGGTGGCCATGTGCACCCCCCGCGTGAGTTCCGGACCTTTTGCTCCTCTGGGGTTGCAGCGTGGGGGTGGGGGTGGTAAAGGAAGTTGCAGACGATGCACATCATATTGCAAAGTGAGGTAGTTGCAGGTTGGCTCCCAACATAGGTAGCAATCATTGTCTCCGCAGATGCAAGCCGTGGTCTTTTTTTTTTTTTTTTTAACAGAGCTGTGCTGAGGTGAACTCCTCCTGCAGCTCAGCTTACAGGTAGTCCTCAATTTACGACAACAATTGAGCCCCAAAATTATGTTGCTAAGTGCTAAGTGAGAAATTGGTTAAGTGAGTTTTGCCTCATTTTATGACTTTGCCTGCCGCATTTGTTAAGTGAATCTGCTTTCCTCATTGATTTTGCTTGTCAGAAGGTTGGAAAAGGGAAATCACATGACTCGGGGACACTGCAGCCATCGTAAATCTGAGTCAGTTGTCAAGCGTCAATGTAAATCGTGTGACCATGGGGATGCTGCAACAGTCAGAAGTGTGAAAAATGGTCATAAATCCCTTTTTTAAGTGCCGTTGTAACTTTAAACAGTCACTAAACGAACTGTTGTAAGTCGAGGACTACCTGTATTTCCCCAGAGGTTGATTCCCACAATTTCCACAAGGACATCACGACCTTAAAATACTCTCGTAAGAAAAGTGTTAGAGGGTCCTGAGGAGGGGCACATCATCCCCAGCCCTTGGGATCATTTTTGTATAGGTGAGCAGGAGCAGCCCACTTTCAAATTCTTGCTAAGAAAAGAACTTAAACAGAGCCTGGTGCTCAACTCTAGGGAGGTACAACTTAACATATTTTCCTGCCTCTCTTGTACTGATTTCCCCCCCCCCCCAATGCACCTCCTGGTTTGTGGGAATGGAACACAATCAGATTCTTCAGGAAATCTGTTTTCCAACTTTCCGGCACCAAAATAAAGAATGGGTTTTTCTATTTTTTTCCCCCTTCAGGAATGGACCCTGGGATTGATCACTGAGATTGTTTGCTTTGACAGCCTCAGCAATCGTTATGGAGGCTAAGCTGTGGGTTTGTACATCACTCAGAGCTACACTGCATTATGGTTCTGTGTCATTTGGGGATGCAAGACACATTTTCTCATTTCGGTGGAGTCATAACTTGATAAGTTTGCGGGCTTATCAGTTAAGATCAGTGAATCTGATGCTATCCTAATTTTCAGGCTATGTTCATTTGATATCAGGAAACAGTTGAGCTAGGTATGTGTAGCTGCTAGCCTATCAAAGAGAAGGGTTAATGGGGGGACATGATAACTGCCTTCCAGGATTTGAGGCGCTGTCTCAGAGAAGAGGGGATTCTCCAAAGCATCAGAAGGCAGAACAAGAAGTAATGGGTAGAAACTTGTTAAAGAGAGGTACAGTCTAGAAGAAAGGAGAAACTTTCTGACAGTGAGAACAATTAATCAATGGAATTGCTTGACTCCTGTGGTTATGCGTCTTCTACATTGGAGGTTTTCAAGAACAGACTGGACAACCATTTGATTGGGATGGTATAAGACTCCTGCCTTCATCAGGGGGTTGGACTAGAAGACCTCTGAGGTACCATCCAGCCCTATGATTCTAATATATCTTAGTTTCTGAAACCAAGAGACCATAGGATTGAGCTGATATTGGTGTCAAAAAAGGCTATATATAACATTTTATGTACCAATTATCTACAATCAGTGCTTATTATTTCACAGTACTTTTTGTACAGTTTTGTTGTTGCCCAGAAGAAACTCCATTTGGCTACTGTTTTGTACTTTTTTAACAGGAGCTTTTAAAGATTGTTGGCATATATGCATAATGAGAGCAAATTATGCCTGGGAATAAAAGTAGTCATGGATGAATGTGTAAGGAGTACCTGTTATAATGGCATAGACATCTGCTCCTAATTATGATGGTGGTACAATGATGAATCATGTGCCACAATTACCTTTTGTACTTGCGTTGTGACACTGTAGACATATACCTAGGTAAGGTTTACATCCCTCATTCATCCATGGCACACATTTATAGATGGCAAAAGTCTATTGGTATATAAATATATGTGCACATTTGAATGCAGATGATACCTTCTAATTGACAGAATCTGAATGATTGCAGAGATTAATTAGATTGTGTGATGCAGTGAGGAACATGTGGTTAATGTATCAAAACCCAAGGTAGTTGTGTTTTGACAGGGAAAATGGAACAATGAATTTCAAGTGACACAGATGAATACATGATATTGTAATATGCTTTATAGACAAAAAATGTGAGGAGAATAGTTGTGGGTAGAAAATGGTGTGTTGAATGTTTGTTGAAAGAAGCAAAAATAGTTATGTATAAAACCAAGCTACTCTCCAGTTCGTTGCACAGGTAGTCCTTGACTTACAATCACAATTGGATTGGAATCTTAATCATTGAGCGATGGCGTCAGTGAGCTGTCACATGACTGTTTTGCTTAACAAATGCAATCCTGGCACTCATGGTTGTGGTCATTAAGCAATTTTGTGGGTCCTTAAGCTGATGGGAGTCCACCGTAAGGAGTCAGAGTGCCTTTAGAAACAGTCTGACAGGGAGCATTTTCAGCCCCAGAGTGGAGAGAGAGGCAAGTCTCTCTGATCAGATTGGAATTTGGAGAGAGAATTGGATTTTGGAGAGAGAATTTTCAGCACCGGAGTGGACATTTTCTTTATAAAATCCAAGCAAATTTTCAATCCCAGAGCAGAGAGACTTTCCCTGATAGCTTTCCCAGTGACTCTCTGGGGTAGCCATAAGGAGAAATTGCAAATGGTATCACATGATTGTGGGGCACTTGGTAACCAGTTGTAAGTATAAATGGTTTGCCAAATGCCCAGATCTCAATTATATGACTGCAGGGGCCCCTACAGCAGCTGTAACTTTAGGTCAGGGTTGTCAAGCTGCTGGCCCATGGGCCAGATGCGTCACGCCAAAACCACACCTACCCCATTGCTGGCAATGGGGAAAAAGTTGTAATATGTTGCGACATGTCATGTGACGTTGCTTGACACCCCTGCTTTAGGGAACAGTTATAGGAACTTTTGCTCAGCTACTCTGAATGATTGTTGAACAAATGGTTGCAAGTTAAAGATTTCCTGTAAGAGTTTGTTACGTTGGTAGGAACATAATGTTTGACACTGTGAAAACACTGCTATATAATACTGCAGA
The DNA here is from genome assembly GCF_016545835.1 of Crotalus tigris. NCBI lineage: Eukaryota > Metazoa > Chordata > Lepidosauria > Squamata > Viperidae > Crotalus > Crotalus tigris. The sequence continues at coordinate 177,855 of NW_024096469.1, forward strand.
ACCTGAAAGATAATTATATGTACTGTATATGCTCAAAGTTTAATTTGATTTGCCCTGCTTTCACCTCAGGCTCTTAAAGGCATTAAATCTAGTTAGATATGAGCTTTCTGCTTTGTGACCTTTCATTTTAGCACTTCTGTTCTTTTCATACATCTTTGGAATGAGGTTTGTAGAAAACAAATATTAAGTAAAAGGTTCAGGTAAAAACTGTATCTTCGGTGGCATCAGTATTAGGGAAAATTCCTTAATTATAGCAATATTTTTGCCTGAGTAGAGGATCTGTGTATGTATGAGTGCACAGAATTGCTCCTAAAACCTTTTCTTTGTTCCAGGATTCCATTCCGGCATCTACCTTACTTTTTGGCAATGCTTCTGACAACACCTCAAATTCTTTAGCTCAAAAACTAGGTATGTATGTGCATGGATTTTTAAAACTTAACACAGGGAAACGAAAAAAAATCTATGACCACATAGGTTGGGCTTAATTGACAGCCTTTGTATTTGCTGGGCATCATGATTTAAAAAATAGTGGCCCGGATCATAATAAATCTTGTGAGCTTTCACCAATCTTTGAGCATGTTTATTTTTATTGTTTTAAATAAGGGTGAGGAACTATGGCCCTTTTATGACTTGTGGACTTGAACTCCCTGAATTCCTGAGCCAGCCATGTGGAGTTGAAGTCCACAAGTCATAAAGGGGCCACAGTTCCCCACTTCTGCTTTAATTAATGCTGCTTCCCAGGTAACACCTGGGGATATTGAAAGCAATTCAATTCCTGTTTAAAATAAGCCTTTTATCCTGAAGAACTCCCCAAATGTTATGTGGGGAATTTGTCCTAAATGTAAAGCAATTACCTCCCAAACTCACATCTGTCTTCGTCAGCTTTGGAACTGGGAGAAACACATGATAGCATTTGATTTCTGCTATGTCTTCCTTCAAAGGTTGATAGACTTGTGCTTTGTTTATGTTTTAGCCAGCAAGACTAAAAAACAGATTTTTGTCAGCTATAACATTCAGAATACCGACAGTGGCTTCATACTGCTTGTAGAAAATCGTATCAAGGAGGAAATGGCAACTTTCCCAGACAAATTTTAGTTTGGGATAGTTACATATTTTGTTTTTCTAAGATTTTTTTTTTAAAGTCATGATTTTTTCTCGTTGAGTTATATATTTGGGATGGCAGAATGCATTCAGTTGGATTAAGCTTTTTTTTTGAACTAATGAATTAATCTACATATATAATAAAAGCAAAGGAAAAGGAAAGAAGTATTCAGCTCCTCAAATATTCCTGTTGGGAAAATATAGTGCAGCAATATTTGACAGATGTTGCCACCTACTGTTTCTGCTTGATATGACATAGATCTGTTTTGAATTTTCTGATCATACGTGATAGTTCTGTGGCATCCAGTCAATGATAAAATGAATCTGTTCAGTGGGAAGTATCAGATTTGAAATGGATTTGTTGCAGAATATATGCCCATAGCAAACAAAGTCAAGGAAAAAGACTTAAAACTTATAAGGGTACAGTTTTATCAGCTTCCCTAGCAATTTTTAACGGACTGATATACAATTGGATTGACTACTTTCCCGTTTTATGGGCACCAGCAGTGAGCTGGCTTACATTTTTTTTTCAGGAAAGGGGGAAACATCTAGAAGAACATCTGTGAGATGAGGCAGAAAAGGAGACACTGACTCCTTCTCAGAAAAATGAATTTCAATGTATAAAGTAAAATAGCTAGATGTAGATTGTATTATAAAGAAAACCACTTATGCTGTCAAATTAAAACAATAAACCAATATATACTTACCATATGTGCTTTGTGATTCATCCATTAAATCAATTACAAGACAAGCTACATTTCAGTTGATAAAAGTTAGAATGTTTTGCCCATCCAGGTCTATGGACCCCGTAAAACCTATGCACAGACTGCCAAGGGGCCACTGGACCCAAAGTTAAGAATCCCTGGTTTACAGTGGAAATTTCAGTGAAAGGCTTGTAAGGAATTTGTGTTCCTTATGTCACATTGGCTAACTTTCACTGCAACTGCAAGAACAAGTTTAACTCTATTTCTACAGAATTGCTGCATAATTCCTAGAGGCTATTTACTGTTTAGGGACAGGATTTACTTTTGCAGGACAAGTTTGTGTTGTTTTTTGTTTTCCAGATCTCTAAAACCTATACTTAAGAAAGTCAAATCTACCCTGTTAGATCAGTGGTTCTCAACCTTTTTAATGCCGCGACCCCCAACTGGTTGTAAGTCAAGGACTAAACCGGTCATAAGTCAAGGACTAAACTGTCGTAAATCAAGGACTATCCAACTGGTCCTAAGTCGAGGACTTTCCCTGCCCGGGAGTGCCGCGCATGCGTGGTGCCGCCCCCTGCACCGGCCGAGGCATAGTTGGCAAGCGGCAGAGACAGAGCACGCGGACCACCGGCTGGGCCACCAGCTGGCCCAGCCCAAGGGAGGTAAGGCACCCGCCGGAAAAGGAGAAAAAATGGCGGACAGCCTTGCTTGGCGACCCCCGTGAAATGGTCTATTGACCCCAAATGGGGTCGCAACCCATAGGTTGAGAACCGCTGTGTTAGATAATGGGAAAAGTATATTTAACCCAGTATTCTTTGCCTCAAGCTACCAATCAGTTGCTCTAAATCAGATCTGACTTTTTCATTTGGCTTTCGGGAGTTTTCTCTGAAAGTATAATAGCTGTATTAAAGGTATTGAAGACTTCAATAGCTGTTTTCCTTCTTATTTACATACTGCTCCAGCTGCTGAATTTTAGCAGGGCATTCTTAGCAAGGCAAGGAGTGGCATGGTGGACTAGTGGTGAAGTTGCTCACCTTGCACTTGGAAGGTTGAGAGTTTAATCCTAGCTAGTGGCAGATATTTCTGTCCTAGAGCACAAAGACAAAAATACTTGCTGTGAACTCTATGTAGGTATCAGGAAGGGCATCTGGCAAGTAAATGCTCAGCTTCATTTAGTCACCCTGATTCTACTCCGAATAGAAAAAAGGGAGGTGTTCGTGGCAAGGCAAGGGGTAGGGAGGTCTTTGTGGAAGGCCAAAAAAAAAAAAAAAAGGCAGTAGAGCATTTAGTGCTTGCCTGGTCTTGCCTAGATCTTAAGAAATCTTGCATTTCAGTGAGAGCTGTCTTGAGGAAAAGCCCAAAAGCAACTTTGGGCAAAGCAACATCTGTAATAGTGCAAAGTGGGGTAATGCCAACAAGACAGATGAGCACTAAGTCCAGCAGAAATGGAGCAACGTCTTTTATTCCTGTACATTTACATACAAAGTTGTTCAGTAGGTACAACGGGTGTAACATCATGCAGACATTTAGCTTTTAAGACTGTTCTTCAGTAGTTGATTGTTAAGCTTGTGCTATGAAGAAGCACCAACTACTCATGATAAAAAAAAAAGTACAGTAACAACGATTAGTCAAGAAAACATCATCAGAAATTGAGGGAAGGGGTGGGGATGTCATCCACTACAGACATAGCACACTACTCTGTTCCAAAAAGGTTTTCACACAGTACATTGAAAAAAATGAGGTTCTGTTAACTTTAATTTTTTAAAAAATCAAGTGTGAACCATATTCCACACTTGTCTTTCTGTCCCACCTACAGATGCAACTTGGTATGACATTCAGAGTTCATTTTAATGGCACTTCTGAATTTGGTGACTTTTTTTCTCTTTAGTTTGGCTTTAGGATCTGGCAACATAAATAGTTGGTAATTTAAACAAAAAAAAAATAGCCAACAATTCAGAATATTCATAAGAATTCATTCTTACCATGATCCACAACAAGGTTCTCTACACCATTTTCAAAATGTTTTGATACAAGCGGCACAGAAAGACTTGTAATGTTCAATTTCGATCTGAACTTTCTTGCTATTAAAAAGGTTTCTAATAAATTATTTTCAAGACTACAAACATACCTACAAAAAAAAAATGGCTGAACTTGAATTACCGAAAGCAGAACTAGAAAAATTGAAGTGAACAGAACAGATACTGATGGCCTCCCTGTTTGGGTAAATATGAGGATTTTTCTTTCTTTCTTTCTTTCTTTCTTTCTTTCTTTCTTTCTTTCTTTCTTTCTTTCTTTCTTTCTTTCTTTCTTTTTCTTTCTTTCTTTCTCTCTCTCTCTCTCTCTCTCTCTCTCTCTCTCTCTCTCTCTTTCTTTCTTTCTTTCTTTCTTTCTTTCTTTCTTTCTTCCAGGGACAGGCAGCCTGCTAGAGGTTTGTAGCTGAAAGTCTGGCTCCCATGGAGATCTTAAGAACCATAGATCTTTTCTATGAAACTGCCAAACAAGATATGCCATTTTTTTTTAAATTTGGCAAGAACCAAGGATTTGATCTGTGTTCTGTACCAGTCAAGTTTTCAGGCATTCTTGTGCTAAAGCTGGTCTTGAAATCTGTGCAACTAGAGAGCATCCCTCCCCTTTTGGTATATCCCATTGCAACAGCTTGTGGTGATGCAGCAGAAGCTGATCTGACAGAGCACATTCTGTGGTTCTGCAGATTGTTAAGCTTCAAGGCTGCTGCAGGGAAAGGGCGTAGTGGCACCGGTGTGTTGTTGCTTGGTCACCACAGGACAAAATGGCATCAGATACACGATCGGTCTCAAATGATCATTTTTAATGGAGCGTTCAAGCCATTCTCACAATATACAATGAGTATGGTAGTAGCAGTCGAACTCTACCCATGCTGCAGTATATGTGCAGACACAAGTTTCCTACCACTTCTGCTGAACCTAGACCCATTGAAAGGAATGGCCAGATGACATACTCCCATTTGCAATGGGTGACGGTGTTCTTGTTGATCAACCTTTTCTAATCTATTAGCGAAAAATATTTTTAACTCTTTTAAAACTTGGATTTAATCCATGTATTGCCATTCTGTCCCAAATGAACATTCAAACTGGCTTACCAGTTCAAAACAACAGGGAAAAAAACAGATACCACCCAGTTAAAGACAGTGTTGTGCTAAAAAGGTAAGGTGGAGAATGGATCTTCATGGTACATGACTCATTCTTGCTGGTCTCCATACAGTTTTGAAGAGCAGAAAGACCATAAAACCTGTTTTTCAGACTTAACAAGAATGAAACTATATACCATGTACCTGCAAAGTTTCACACACACTGGAAATACTAAAACATCAAAATGCTTTGCTTGGTTTGTAATTTACTGTGGCTAGAATAAAGCCCAATAAATAAATATACCTAAGTATATTTTGACAGTTTGTCAAAGTTACACACTTCTGGTTGCGTGTGTGCAATTAGCTCTAAATTAGGGGCCACCAATTTATTTATTTATTTATGAGACTTATATACCGCTTTAAGTGCAAGCACTCTCTAAGCGGTGTACACCAGTAAGCAATGTATATATATATATATATTTACATTGCCCCCAACAATCTGGGTCCTCATTTTACCTACCTCAGAAGGATGGAAGGCTGAGTCAACCTTGAGCCGGTGAAATTTGAACCGCTGACCTGCTGAACACAGTCAGCTAAAGTGGCCTGCAGTACTACACTCTAACTGCTGCGCCACCTCGGCTCTATGGATATGCTAAAGCTGTAAAAGCAGAAGACCTGCCCAAATGCTTGATAGGTTGTAATAGTTGATTTTCCAGAAACAACCTGGAGCCAAGTATGTAGTAGTCCAGCCTTAAGAAGAATACTTGAATGGGATGCTATGGAAAAATATTGCCAATGGCTTGCTATAAGCAAGCCCCAGCAATGTGCAGTTTATTTTTGGAGGAGATAGCAGCAGAGACCCATCGCAACTGTAACAAACTTCTGCGAGTCCTTGAAAATGGATCAAAGTTCATGTAGGTCAAGCTCTATGAGTAGCCTTCATAATCCAGGGCTGCACTTGAGCACATTCAGTAGAGTCCTGTGGCCCAGTGGATAATTTTATGGGCATAAAGTTTGAATTAGATGTGCAGTGTTAATTTATTAGAAACAAAACTACCTTCAACAAAAATGCTGTGAGGACTCAACTGACATTCTTCAGTGAGGCAAATTGCAAGGTAAGTTGGGCACAAATAACAAAACATTAATTCCAAATACCAGATACGGGCCAAAATAATAAAAAACCTTTTTTTAAAAAAAAATCACCAAGTGCTCCTCTCACTTTACAATATACAGTCTTCAACCATTCTCTCTCTGCTTGTTTGTAAAGTTAAGGAGCATCACATCAGAAAGTGGTGAGGATTGTAGGTGACAGAATGAATACAATAGGGACTTTGAATCATGGTAAAATGCAAGAAATTCCCTATATTAGTGCATGGTCTGTAGTAAAGACTATATGTACAGGAGTGGGGAATTTAAAAAAGCTACTCCACAGTATACAGACTGCAAAAGTGCTCTGCGTTTACTCGGAGCCTGGATGTCAATAATAAATTCCCCTCCCCAAAAACACACAAGGCCCCACTCCACCGAAAAATAAATTTATACTAGAAACTTGCTGTTCCTGATATATCACTTATAACAAGCATCATATAAAAGGCAAAAGGCGTCACACAAATTTGGCACATGAATACTGCACAATTCAAAGGGCCTTACAGTATTTTTTCAATGTGATGTCAAAGAGATTAATGGAGGAGGGGTGGTCTGTTGTTAAAACCAGACAGGTTATTAGAGTGTGCAAAAAAAAAAAAAAAAAAAAGCTGGAAAAACAAGTTCTACTGAGGTGAACACAGCAGTAGCAACTGGGGAAAATCCACAGTCGTGACGCTGAACAACCCAGTTCCTTTATGTTTTCCTCCTCATCAGAGTGTTTACAAAGGATTCCCCCATGCTTTTCATTCTGTGTATGAGAGTTAGCAGCTTTATGATATTATTTCTCTTTTCAAGTATTTCAAAAATCTCATCTCTTCTGCAGAACCATTTTGCCCATCAACATTGGAAGCTATGTGATACTTGCTAATGGATGCAGGTCTATCTACACCAGAGATGGGGAACTATGGCCCTTTTATGACTTGTGAACTTCAACTCCCAGAATTCCTGAACCAGGATTCTGGGAGTTGAAGTCTACAAGTCATAAAGGAGCCATGGTTCCCCACTTCTGATCTACACAAAACAAATGTGACAGGAGAACGAAGAAGATACACAGAGAAGTCAACAGACAATATAGAGAAAGAAAGGGGCATAACAAGGATGGGTGCACAAAAGTGGGTCCTTACACTTTACCCACAAATGCAAAATATACATCAAACAAAATGACCACCAAGTGAATACATCACCAAATTGGCTGATGTGTTCGTTTAAATGGCAGTCCTGTCGGGCAATCAGTCGCGTGATGGTGATGTTAGTAAAAAGGGAGTAGGAATAGTTTAATCAGCCACAAGTTCAGATCATCTTGTGTGAAGCTGACTTTGTGTGACTCTTGCGTAAGAAGCACTGCTGAAACAGCCAAGGCTTGAGCAAGAGCTGAGATTTAAACAGCCAGCAGATATTATTGATGAATCTGTGGGAAAAAGGAAGGAAGAGATGTTCTGTTTCATTAGCTTCCTGCTCTTAAACGCAGCTGATGCAGAAGCAGATCCTGCTGAGTTTCAAGAGCAGTTACCTTCAGGTTTATTTAGGACCAGGGAGCTAAGAATCTGTTTTCAACCCCAGTAATCATATGGGTCTTGGCTTTTATTTATTGTAGGGTAAAAAGGAAGCATCCTACAAGAGCACTTTGGATTTTGTGTTGGTGCACTTATGGTGGCCATTTTGTAAGGTTTCAATAGTAAAAAGGGTAGCTGGCTGACAATATATGCAACCTAGAAAAAACTACTTCAGATGTCACATGGAGGGCGCTCCAAAATCTTCTTAAAGGGGCCTTTTCAATTGCTTGCTTCTCAGTTCTACCTATATTTTACCCCCTAAACTTGATCTTTAAGTCATTGCATTCATCCATCAGAATCAAATAGTCCTTAGAACAAGGACGATGATGTTGGGGCTGGCTAGAATCTCAGCTCATGGCTTCTGGAACAACCAGTAATTATTTTGCCATCATTTCCCCCCTTTCAGCTTGGAGGTAATTTTCTAAAAAGCACTACTTCTTTCTTTCAAGGTTAAAAAATAATTCTGGATAGTGTTGTTTATTGAGTAGGGCCTTTTGAAATGGCTTCTTGTTCTTAATCAGCAGACTTTTAAAAGAAGCATCAATAAAGATCTTTCCCACTTAAAAATCCTATCCATTTAACCTTTTCTTGAAAAAAAAAATTACCTCTGTGTGCAGTGCTTTTTTTTTTTTTTTTACTGTAAACAGCAATTTACATGTGGATTCCTCAACTTCGAAATTAAAAGCTGTTAAAAATATCCTAGGGCCTCTGATGCTAACTTTTCTTTCTGATACTTAAAGCACAGTTGGAATTTAGCTTTATGTGCACACTTTCACAGTAGGTAGGACTAGGACAGGGGTAGGCAACCTTGGTTCTTTTATGACTCGTGGACTTCAACTCCCAGAATTCCTGAGACAGCATAGCTGACTCAGGAATTCTAAAAGTCCACGAGTCATAAAAGAGCCAAGGTTGCCTACCCCTGGACTAAGAAATTGGAAGGAGGAGATATTAATTATCTGGAGAGATCAAGGGAAAAAAAAAGATGACTCAAAATGTCAGTAGCCAACAAATCCATTGTTGCAGCAAGAGATGCCTCATACCTCTAGTAAAAACAAAATAAACAGTCAAATGAAACGAAAACCATACCACCTCATGATTTTTTTTCCTGGAATGGTTGCTTTTCTTGAGAATAACATGGCTTCATGTTTATGGTCAACAAGAGAAGAACAGAATAAAGTGCTTCATGGGGAAAATCATCAAAATAAATAGAACTATTTCATGGCAGGAAGAACATAAATGGACAGTGATCTCCAGCCAGTTTTTTTCTGAAGATGTATTCCCCCTCCCCAATAACTGTACCCAAAAGCAATTTGTATCCCCATCACAGATTCCTAGAAGTGGCTTTAGCAGCAGAGTCTAATTTCCCTGTATGTATCCATCCCTTCTTCTCACTGGTTTGTAAATCTTGGATGAGAAGCAAACCCACAGCTAAATGCTCCTGCCCCTTCTCCTCCTACATTGCTTTCATCCCGTTGGCAGTGACGGTCTCGGTCACCCCATCGTTCACGGTTGCTGAATCATGGAGGCCAGAGTAATCTTTAAGTTCAGAGTTCGTCAGCAGCAGGGGCTGCTCCCCCTTCTTATGCGGTAGGAGAGGCTGCCGGGTATAATGTTCACCATCTGGAATGTTCTCTGGCAGCCTCTGGTTTTTGCTCTCTGGCAAGAGGAGAATGCAGATAATGCAGATGAGGGTGCAACAAGCAAAAATCACATGGTGGAGGAAATAGCCTTTCTGGTTGTGAAGTTCCATGATGGGCGCGGTCAGCATCCCAAAGCCCGCACTAGCCAGGACGAGGCCAAGGCCACCACCCCTGTGGAAGCAAGCATAGTTCTTCAGTATAGGCCAATTGTCCAAGAAATATAATAAAACAGAATAGCTGCGCTTGGACACCTGCTTTCCTGGTACAGTCCCTCCTTATCTCTGAATAGGGCTACTTTATCTAATATTTTTGTTTAACATCAAATATATACAAATGTGGGTTTTTTTAACACCAAAAAACTCAACACAATTTGCAACCATTGAAGGATTACACTAAAACTATAAGAACATGGAACAGAACCCTTTAATTACTTAACTGAATTATAATAATGATGGCAACTAGTCATCCCCAACAATTTTTCCAATATCTGCCCGGAATATGAAAGTCACCCAACTGTATCCTTGACCTCAATACAAGCCAAGGAACTAGTCCTTTTACCTATTGACTTTTTAAAAATATATTTGGTTATACAGTACAGGAAAGAACCAAAGATGGACCATAGCCAAGCCTGAGGACTTATGTACACGCTTGTTCTTCTGCCAAGGTCGGCATGGGTCATAAAAGCAAAAGGAGTAACCAATTGGCTAATAAGTGACAATAACTGACAACAACTTGCAACAGAAACAGTCATGGAATCCGAACATTTCCTTTCAAGAAATATTTTGAGAAATCAAATGAATTTTTTACTCAAAGTTTTATTGTGCCAAGTCTGTTACTTAGAAGTTTAATACTCTCTATCCCTGTGATTCATTGTATATGTATACTTTGTACATCTTTGAATAAAACCAAACGGTTGCATATACGGTAGGTGAAAATTACTTCATAACCCAGTTCTAGCAATAATCAGCAGAAATGAGGAAGTTTCACAATAAACTGTTATGCTGTCTGCTTTAAATCTGCATTTATCAGGTAACAAACAATAGGCAAAATATGTTATTAAAACTAGTAGAATAACTTAAAATGCCCCCCCCCCTTTCTGTGTACTTTATATGTGGGCATGCATTAAGTATTCTTCTGTTCCTCTGACAAATCTTTGTTTTCTAGCCTACCAAAAACTGAAACTTGGAGTTTATGTAATTCTTTGTGTTATCACTAGAGAGCAAGCTTTCCTCAAATTTATTTTACAGGCTATATATATATATATATATATATATATATATATATATATATATATATATATATATATATATATATATTCTCCTGGTGGTCACATTTTTATATATTTATTTTACAGGCAATATATATATATATATATATATATATTCTCCTGGTGGTCGCATTTATATATATATATATTCTAAGTGTGACTGTCTGGATTTAACACATTATTCAGAATAAAACCATTCTTTGATCAAACAGTGGAAGACAGAACAATTTCTATTTCCATACTCTCCCTGAATTCAGATACTTTTGTTGTGTCCACATTTACTTATCTTTTATCTAAGATCAGCCTCCAAAGTTTTTTTTCCTTTTGGAAGGAAGGCACCAAATAAATGTATTTGCCCTTTTCTCCATTGTTCTTTTCTCTCTCGGTAATTCTCCTCTTGAGATCTCACATTTCATCACCTTTTTATCACACTGTTTCATCTCCTGAAATTCAGTCTGTGGAATTTATTATCTATTGGCTTCTAGTAATGCTTAAAGTCAGGAATCTGTACTAATATATTGGCTTTGTCAGGATTCTAAGATAGGCTTCTTTGGTGAAAAATATTTTTATTCATATATTCACACTTTAGGGAGTTTCCAAAAGCTGCTCCTATACTTTCATGGAATATACACATATACTTCAGTGGAATATGGAATATGAATGAGAATCACGCCCAAGTAATTTCAGGGATTACTCTCTCATACAGCCTAAATCCAGGGGTAGGCAACCTTGGCTCTTTTATGACTCATGGACTTCAACTCCCAGAATTCCTGAGCCAGCCATGCTGAGGGAAAAGAGAGAGGTTTCCATGCTGAGCCATGCTGGCTCAGGAATTCTGGGAATTGAAGTCCACGAGTCGTAAAAGAGCCAAGGTTGCCTACCCCTGGCCTAAATGCTCTCTCTCTCTCTCTCTCTCTCTCTCTCTCTCTCTCTCTCTCTCTCTCTCTCTCTCTCTCTCTCTCTCTCTCTCACTTTCTGAAATTACTTAGGAGTGGATTCTCTTTCAGCTTCCTTTGATTTTTCTGCTTGCCCTCTTTGTACAAGCAACAAAATAAAGGGCAAAATAAACCCAGGTTTTTCTATCAGGAATGAAGAGAGAAAATGTGGTGTAGTGATGAAGGGGCTGGACTAAAAACAAGGAGAGCCAAGTTCTGGTCCTCCCCTGGGACAGAACTATGACCTGGGGCCATCACCCTCTCCATCCAAATCAGTAAGGCAGGTGAAAAGCACAGTCCTTGTCACATCACACACTGATCAGCTTCACCGAAAGACAGAGGCGAGTGTAGTGCAAAACAAGTGGGCTGTGCAACTGAGCACACAAAAGCTAAGAAGAACAGATTCTTAGCTGAGACATTTTCGATTTTGTTCCTTTTGCCCAGAATCCAGTCTGGGCAAAGAGACTGAGAAATGTTTCAAATGGGAAAGGCACAGAGGAACATAGTTTCTTACCACCTGTGCTCTTGCTGAACCTTTTTCTTCCCTTATAAATATCTCATTCTATTAAAAAGAATTCTCCTTTCAATAACCAAAATACACAGTTATTTCACACACACAAATTACTACAGGAGGTTTAGGGTATTCACTTTACTAAGTATTTGAAAGCATGCTTATTATCAACCCCTTGCAATGGCGAATTAGGATTCTTTGGAGATGTTTAAGTGCTTAGCAGCTAGAAGCAGGAAAAAGCAATCAGAATTAGAGGATCAGTATCTATCTTGGGTGGAGAATTATGGCCCTTTTATGACTTGTGGATTTCAGCTCCCAGAATTCCTGAACTAGCCAGGATACCCAGAATTCTGGGTGCTTAAGTCCACAAGTCATAAAAGGGCCATAATTCTCCACCCAAGATCTTCTAATTCTGATTGCTTTTTCCTGCTCCTAGCTACTAAGCACTTAAACATCTCTGAAGAATCCTAATTCCCCATTGCATAAGTTATAAAGGGGCCATAGGTTCCTCACCTCTGATCTATCTGAATGGGTGAGACTGTATCAAAGGATCTCTACACTTTAGTCTGAAGTTGTTCAGACTAAACACAAGTTTTAATAAATGTCATTAATTGCCCCTCTAGTCAATACCTTTGATTTTTGAAAGTTTAAAAATGTTTTTATGAACTTATCTTCATCAAATTTAGAGCCAGTGTATTATACAATTGAGGGAAATTAACAGGAAAAATCACACTCAGAAACACAATTTTAATGATGCTGGTTTGTTGTACAGGATAGGGTATTGAGAAGATTTTAGATTTGAGTTATGTCGTTCTTGAAAATCAAAGTGGGCTTATATCCCAAAATAAACCTAAAAATATTTTCCTAATAACTTTAGCAAGAAAATAATTTAATATTTTATACCCTTCAATTTTTTCCTTTTATCAAAACTTAATCCTCTCCCCTCCAATATTAATTTGATTTACTACAAAGTTATGTAATAACAGTATGCAAAAATTGTATATACATCATCTAATATTTACAATGCTCCATGACTACAGTATTTATGATAATAATACAGATGCAAAAATCTAATATAGCTGCTAATATCTCATTTGCTGCAGGCAAAATAACAACAATAATACATTTGCTAAAGGTATTGGAACAGCTTACGTTCCATGATGATATCTTTAACACATCCACATTTGCCTATTCCAGGTCCTTGAGAAGGACTTGGTAGATCAGTGGTTCTCAACCTTTCTAATGCCATGACCCCATAATACAGTTCCCCATGTTGTGGTGACCCCCAACCACTTATACATCACCAGGTGCCAGGGGCGTGGCCAAAGAAAAGGGGAAAAAAATGGCGGACAGCCTTGTTTGGCGACCCCCGTGAAATGGTCGTTCGACCCCAAATGGGGTCCCGACCCACAGGTTGAGAACCACTGTGGTAGATGGATAAAGATGCCAAATCCAGTCTGAACGTTTGGCTGACTGCTTGACAAGCAACAACAGTAATAGCAGTAGGAGCAGGAGCACTGGTACTACCTGGAACAATGCATGCATTACAATTTCTTTAACTATCCTAAATGTTTGGAAAAGATCTGACAGTCAAAAGTACGAAATCCAATCAGAGATATCTGGAGGGACAAATCGAGAGGGATGATTGGTCCCTAGCCAACTTACCATGGGACAACTTGCCATGGCCAACTCACCGTGGGACAATTTGCTGCAGGACAATTCAACAATTCAACTTAATTATTTAAAATAATTAAAACATTCTTTAAATTTTTGTCATTTGCATTTAATTTTGTCCCTCCTTTGGCACCCTTTCTTTAATGCTTCTATTTCACCATTTCTTCGATATTAGTGTAACTCTTGTCCCGTGGCAAGTTGTCCCGCAGTGAGTTGGCGAGTTTGCCGTGGCAAATTATCGTAGACCTGACTGGTCCAATGTCACCCAGATGGCTCATATGCCTATGGGATGACAAGGTCCTGGGTCTCTCTCCAAGCCTAGTCAGTCCCTGAACCATTACACTACATTGCCTCTCCTTCAGTGAAGCTTCCTCTGCAGATTATATCCACTAGACCAGTGTTTCTCAATCTTGACAATTTTAAGGCATGTGGACTTCAACTCCCAGAATTCCACAGCCAGCATTGCTGGCTGTGGAATTCTGGGAGTTGAAGTCCACATGCCTTAAAATCGTCAAGGTTGAGAAACACTGCACTAGACCATGGGGTCGAACTCGATTGTGTCACGTGACGTGGCGTGACATATTGTGACATTTTTTGCCTTTGCGGAGCCAGGATGGGCGTGGCCTGCACATGATGCATCCAACCTGTGGGCTGCCAGTTTGACACCCCTGCACCAGATGATGCAAGATCTCACCAAAGCAGTAATAGTCATAAAGCGCCCGGCAGCTGCCACCAAAACCTGGACAGAGCATTCAACCACTAGCAATAAAATTATGAAATCCACCTTTATTTTATACAAAAATCATTATACTTTTGTCCAAGGAACTCAAGCCATCACATAGCCCTCCAAGAAACAATGCCTCGTGTTTTTCCTCTTGCAACAGTACAATGACTCTGCAAATCACATGGTGGAGAGAGGGAGTTTAAAATTTACTGATAAGAGAATATTAGAACAATGTATGCAACAATCTGATTTCATCATTATGAATTGATTAAAAGTGTACATATTGCTTCTTATGTAAACACTCCTGTAATGGTCCACCACAAAAGTGTAAACAATAAAACAAGCAGGTAAAAAGAGCTAACAGGACATGCCAAATGTTTGGTTTGCCAATATTCTGAAGAACACTACGGCATGGAGAAGACCTTTTAAAAAGTATACGGTTGTGATGATCCCTTCAAAAATCAGCAATTTGATTGGATTAGAAGACAAGGACCAAGGAGAAACAGATTAAACTTTCTATTAAACTAAAAAGCTTCCTGAATATTTTTATTATTTTTATTAAGCCTGTTAATTCATTGGTAACTGAAGCCTTCGCTGTTCCCCAAGCTCAAATCATTTTATGAGGCTCAAAGAGACACTGGGAGAACTATGTACACTGACTGGAATATAAGTGAAACAGAAATAAAAGAGAGATGCAGAGGACAACTGGAGAATAACCTCAACCATTTCCAACTATAGCAAACAGTAGCCAGCTTTCCTTTCATTACCTTAAAGTAGGGGTGTCAAACTTGCAACATCACGCGACGTGTCGTTACGTATCACAACTTTTTCCCCATTGCCTGCAATGGGGTGGGCGCAGTTTCGGCATGACGCATCCAGCCCGTGAGCTGGCAGTTTGACACCCCTGCCTTAAAGGAAGAAAGCTACTGTATGGACTAATCACAGGTGGTATGCAAAACAACAAAACAATGTCCTTACTAGTTTTTGGAAGTTTACATAATAATCAAAAGACCTAGTTGCCCCAAAATATATCAACCCTAAAACTAGTTGATCAAAGGATCAACTTCTACATAAGGGTGGAATTTCAGAAATGTCTTCCCTTCCTAGAATAAACTCTTATCAAAATACCTTATTACTGTTGGGGTGATCTCTGCACAGAAGAATACACTGAGGCTTCCAACTGCGTGCGATGAAAACATCCCCACGATGGAAAACGCAATGGAGAATTTGTCCTTTACGGTGTCACTCATACCTATTTAGAAACATGAAAATATGCCATTTGAATTCGGCTCTCTAGGACCCACAGCTCCCTGTTTCAAAATGCCCCACTACCAAACACAACTGTTGGCTCTTGTTGTTCTCATTTAGGAGAGTGTAATGAAGAGGAAGTGTAAGGTAACATGAGGGCCATTATGCACTTCCTTTTGCCTTTGTGAATTAGAGATATATGCCCAAGGGGGGGGGGAGAGAAAAAAACTTGGAATGTATCTGACAGTGATGGGATATGTAACATATTTATTTGAGTTAAAATGACAAGCTGTAAGAATGCCCTTTTTTCATTTTTGAAATTGTTGACTGAATCTCATCCGAAGAGAGAGGGGATTTGGTGCCTTTGAATCAGTGTTGACTGCTGATGACTGCCTGGACTAATTCCTGCAGTTTTCTTGGCAAGGTTTTGGAAGTGGCTTGCCATTGTCTTCTTCCCAGGGCTGAGAAGGTATGACTGGTCCAAGGCCACCCAGTTGGCTTTGTGGCTAAGCTGGGACTAGAACTCCACAGTGTCCTGGTTTCTTGGCCAGCACCTTAACCGTGACACCAAATTATCTCTCTTATCTCTCATCTTAAGTACGGAGAGATAAACCTGCTTTTTACCACTGAAAATAAAAGTGACCTCCCATTCTCATTAATATGATTAATCTAAAGAGAAAAAAACACAACATAGTTACACATGCAGGTGAAATATGCCTTTGGGCTCAAGAAATAGATACTTCTATGCCATTAAAATCAAGGCTGTGCAAATGCAGGAGCTGAGCCTGTCCAAGGATATGCTCCGAAAAAGAGACTCAGCCAGGGCAAAGTCTAAACTTGATTCAATTAAATTTACATTTGATTAAAATTACACATTAATATTACAGATGTTGTTATAGTTAGTTATTTCCCATACGTTTGATGTTTTTCCCCATTGTGTTGCATGGAATGCTGTGAGAGCTTGGAGGGGGTGGTGCCTTGACTAAAAGATTTCTGCCTGTTCACCTGATTTAAAAGCATGCTTGTTGGGGAAGTTAAAACACAACAACAAGTAATATTAAATGGAACCGATGGACAAAAGCTACGCTGAAATAAGGAGGAGATATGGGTGAAATAGGATTTCCTCAAAGTTGGCTAACAGTGCTTAAAATGGTTGAAATGTACAAGAAGATTGATTAAAATTAAATGAATCACATTATAAAATTAATCTGGAAACTGTACCTGAGTCTGGAAGTTTAGTGTATTTTCCTATCACTGGATTCCAAATGATAAGAAGATTAAAACATGGGAAACAGAAAAAGAAAAAAGAACACATGAAGAAAAACACTCATCCAATAACAGTTGTTTTAAAAAGTTACAGTGTAGAATTGCTCCTCTAATTACCCTAGCACATTTGTTGTTTAATGATTTGATAAAGTGGAAATATATTGTTTTCCCAGATGGTCTGGCCTGCCATTTACCAGATAAAAAGATAGAATTTAATGAGATGATAACAGCAAACTGCATAATGGTGAAGGATTCCAGGCCCAGAATTAATGCAAAGGCTCAACAAAAGCTTTTATATTGATAATGTAGAGAAAATAGAGAGAGAAAACCAGACAGAAACAGATTCAGTATTAAAAAGCAAAACTCTTGAGAATTTTAGGCAAGTTTTACTGGAAGGGACCTCCCACAAAATCCTGTTATTGTAAATCTTAGGACTCAACCTTTTGTGAATGCCTTCAGATGGAAACTGATCCCTACTTCTTTTCCTGTTTCTCAAGACATCTTTGAATTAGTTCAATATTATTTTATGCAACACTATGTATATTATATACAGATAGGTAACGTATACAGATATATTATATTACACATCGCTATGTAATCTAACTGGATATAAAATTTTACAGAGCTGCTTTGCTGTCATTTGCATTTATATGAAGATAACATTTCCTTGGAGTTAAGCTTGACCTGTGTCTCTCTACATGGATAATATCCATGCAGTTGAAAAACAGAATGGAAGTTGTTTGTTATTGTCTTCTTTCAAAGAAGTGTTTCCCAGTCTACCGTAGAGACTGGAACTCTCTAATGTTCTTCCTTCCATGTATGAAATGTCCACAATCCTGCTTAGGTTCTGAGTCCGTAAAAAACATCCACATCCATCTGCTAAGAGCTATATGTGGTATCTTCAAAGTTTGATGTAGGCATAAATCGCATGGATCTTCTGTTAGGATATGCCTTCCAAAAGCCTGGTGCCCTATTTCATTATATCTGTCATCCACAGAATCACCTGATCAAAACAATCTCAGAGGCATTATTTAAAAAACACACAAGGCCAACATTAATTTAGGCTTTGAAAAGAGAAATGGTATTGGACTACAAGTAGAGATTAAAGGTGAATCTGGGTCACTATGATCTGCTAATGGTTAGTTATAGATGAGGATTTTGTGGGATCTCACAATCTCAGTATCTGCTCATCAGCCAAATTCAAATTAACACAAAAGTAGTTGAGATGTCTTCCATTAAAAGTAACATAACGTCTAAGTCCCAGAATAGTTCTGGCAAAGATGGAAATGTGTCATCAACCAATATTTTCTTTCTCTCCAATCTCTGAATTTATCCAGACTAGACACAGACTATGCTAGAAAATAAATCTTGCAGAGATGCAAGATTTGGCTATATGTGATGCAATCTGAACTGTGCAACTGAACTATAAAAAATGACAACCTTGAATAAAAAAGAGATGGATATAACTAGCAACTGTAAAACCACAATTACAAGGGGCGCAACTATCACTTTATAATTTGTTCTTTCTCTCAGAAGGAAGCATTTGGAGTGTGTGCACACATTGCATGAGCCTTCTAGCTAGTGGGATGTCAGTATTTTGGCTTATAAGGTGGTACTCAGAGATCCTAGCCTGCATAGGGTAGTTTGCCATACCTAGGATAAAACTGGCATTTGTGGTACCCGGACCAAAATACCAAACCAAATATACAAGTATAGAGAAGCAGTATTTGGTAATAGACATTTGATGTGAGGAATGAAAGGCTATCAAAAGAAGTAAAAATGGCTACATATTGGAATGTGCTTCTGCTTCGTATATGTGAGAACAGGGTAGGGCAAGGGAAACACAGTGTAAACTGAATGCAGTGGAAATAGGGTTCTTAGTGTGCATGCAAAAGAAGAAAAGATTGGGTCAGGATTGAGTGGGTGGTGACTGAATGTGGACTGAATGCAAAACTCAATGAGCAGTATGACAAACGTATGTTGGTGGTTTGGTCATGCAGAAAACGCAAAACAAATCACAAAGCAAATATATGAAGAGGGAATGGATCGAGAAGAAAATGAAACCAAAGAAAGTCATGCTTGGATAGAGTTCAGAAAATCCTGAAAATTTCTCAGGAGCAAAAGGCAATGTATGAAGAAGTGAATGGATATGCTAGAAGTGAGGAATGTTTGCAAAGACAGAAAGATATGGAGGATTGTAGGGAATGATGTTGACGTACAATAATTCAACTATGCTTCCCTTTCTTTTCATTTATCACGTACTTTTAATGTAAGTTGTTCAATGTTTCATACTTTTTTCTGAGCTTTGCATAATGATGCTTTCCCCCAAAGGGTAAGATATATATGAAAGGCTCTGTAATTGAAAATGAGTTTGCATAGGAAGCAAATGGAGAAACCAGAAAGATTAAAAAAGGCCTGCTTTGTTTTGTTACAATGAGATCCAGTCTGTTTATTCACACTCCAAGTTCTTAGAATTTTCTGCCTTTAATTATAAAATGTTACAATTTTAAAATCTAATGCTGGTGACAGTGTGACTCAATTGTAGCATATGGATAACCCTCAGAAATATAAGATGAAGGAAGTCTCCATTGGAAGAGACTTGATAAAGGTAATCCTTGTTTAGACACCACACTGGAGCTGGCAACCTGGTTGTTAAGTGAAGTGGTCACTAAGCGAAATTGTAACTGCGCTTATGATGTTGCTTCTGTTTTCCTTTGCTTTACCGCAGAGGTTGTAAATGCTAGATTGTTCATTAAGTCACTTTTCCATCCCTGACATAACTGAAACTGGTCATTGAATGAGGTAGTTATTAAAAGAGGATTACCTAAAGTGGAAGTTATATAGTAAAACAGCAAGGATGGCCTAAGGCTGTATCATGCCTGAGGCACATTGCCAAATAAAGTAACCAGTTAGATGAAAGCCTTCTTTACTTCAGCACACAAGCAATGGGCCAGCATCCTCCGTGTAACTGATAGCTAACATTAACTTCAAGGGTGCAAGTAAAACTGCATAACACACAGTATTTCTAATGTTTTGCTACTGCTTCACCCACTCCTTTCTTCAGCATCTGTCACCAGAGTCAGCTGCTTCATTTTGCTTAATGACAGAGCCCTCTATATCAGGGGTCTTCAAACTTGTCCCTTTTATGACTTGTGGACTTCAGCTCCCAGAATTTCTCAGCCAGGCACGCTGGCCGAGGAATTCTGGGAGTTGAAGTCCACAAGTCATAAAAGGGCCAGGTTTGAAGACCCCTGGTCTATAACCTTACTGGAAGTTAAATTGGCAAGATGGGCAACCAACTACTATCAAGAAGACAAGGTAATATATAGAGGCTATATTAAGCTTTGTAAAAAGAAAGGTCTAAAAAAATGTACACATTTGCACTGTTCCTTCTCTCCCCCCCCCCTTTTTTTTTAATTCATAATCAGGGCTTGTGATGGTTCTCTTATTTTTCAGGTTTATTACTACAAACTAAGGGTAGTAATAAACCTGAAACCCTGAGATAATCTGAAAGTCAGGACCCAGTGAATCTGAACTACGTTTTGCACTAGCTAGATGCTGACACTCACAGTTGAGAAGGCCCAGTTGTAAAAGAGAAGCCAGAGCAGTGAGGATCATGAAGAGCAGGAGACCCCCTCTTCTTCCGAGAAAACCAACCACTGGGCACATAGCCAGGCAGGACACCAGAGTGATGCTGGCCATGGTGTAATAGTCTACATAAAAATTGTTGGTGAAGGACATCTTATCTTCATGACCCATCATACTCTTTGCAAAGCAGTGATGTATTCCATATCCCGTCAGCCTGTAAGAGACAACATGTGACAAATAAGAGGAGCCATTCTTTTATGACCACACAGCAAATGATTACTTAGAACTATCAGGCTGGACTTAGCTCAATCCCAAAGAAATAGATTTGTTTTTTCAAGAGTCTTGGGGGAAACGGGACCCTGAATGATGTAGTTCTCCCATTTGCTTGGGATGCCAGGATCTAATTTATCTTTACCAAACCAGAATTATTCTAAAAACATCTAGGAGAGCTTGTGGACCTCTACGTGCCAAGACTTAACACGCAAGCAACGGTGCCATGCAATTCAAACCACCTACATGAGAAGTCTCTCTCCTGTGGAAAAAGACAGTTGCAATATCCAAGCAACTTGCTACAAGAAAAGTACATAAATAAACGTGGATCCCAAATATTTGCTTAGATTCATGATGGAACAATAATTCTGCTCAATATATCTGTACTGAGCAGAATTATTTTCCATCATGAATCTAAGCAAATCTTGGCATGGAGCAGCAACAATTTGCAATTAGTAGTACCTGGTAGGAATAATACTAATAATACTAATACTAATACTACTAATAATAAAAAAGTTGGAAGGGACCTTGGAGGTCATCTAGTCCAGGGCTTTTCAACCTTTTCACCCATTGTACCACTTTTAGGATATGGCAACATTTGAGTACCACCAGTCGTCTAGCAAGGTGTCAAAAACCTGATGACCCCCCCAAAAAAGTGATAAAGTACAGGTAGTCCTCGACTTACAACACTTCGCTTAGTGACTGTTCGAAGTTACAATGGCACTGGAAAAAGTGCCCCCCCAAGTCACAGCCAAGCAAGATGCCTGCCCGTCCGGTGTGCTCTTCCTCCTGTCCGAGGTTTTCATTGTTGTGAGCATTTCTGTTGAGGATTGGAAGCGGGGTGGGGTGGGGGGGTGTTTGGTTTTTATTCCCCCTATCTGCTGGGTGGTTGCAGCAGGTTTTGGTCACTCCACATGACCCTGGGACACTATGACTGTCATAAATATGAATCAGTTGCCAAGCAACAAGACCCTGGAGGTGCTGCAACATTCCGGCTGATTGGCATTTCTTCTGGGCTCAGCAGAAGTGCCAGGATCAGCGCTGAGCTCCAGCTCGAGCCTGGCACTGATCCTGGCGCTTCCACTGAACCCTGACAGCCCTACAGCTCCAGCCATCTCTCGCTCAGGCTTGTGCGGTGCTGCTACCGGTTCAGCTCATTCCCCTCCCCCACTACCACTTTTCTAGGATGGTCGCGTACCACCTGCCAGGTGCCAATGTACCACAGGTGGTACCCGTACCACTGGTTGAAAAGCCCTGATCTAGTCCAACCCCCTGCTCAGGCAGGAAACCCTATACCAGTCTCTTCTTAAAAACTTCCAGTGTTGGAGCATTCACCGCTTCTGGAGGCAGGTTGTTCCACTGGTTAATTTTTCTAACTGTCAGGAAGTTTCTCCTTAGTTCTAGGTTGCTTCTCTCCTTGGTTAGTTTAGAATCTTTTTTTTAATCTTTAGTGTCTGATATCTGCTGGTATTAAATATCCAAAGCTGTGAAAACCCATATTAAAACATAAATATTCTAGGACATGCTTATGTTATGCAGATAAAATGAACTGCATTGTTTGCATAATCTACTGAACTCCTCCTTAGCTAGGGAAAGAGCGAGAAACAGTGCAGAATAAAGAAATCACGTCCATAAGAAATGAGCTACTTTTTTCAGCATTATTTCACCAATCATGGACCAAATCTTGGAAGCCAATGTTCACAACCAAGAGGGACTATAAACTTGCTTTTAAATATATATTTTTTAAAAAGCATGGTTTTAAATAATGGATTCTCCCTTCAATACTAAAAAATATTTTTCTACTCTAGAGAAGAACTACAGAATCTAAAGGCTAATGTGAAGTCATATACCATTAGGTGGTGCACAATCTTATTTCATTTCATACTAAAATATGAATACTGAAAAGCTATCTTGCCATGAGCCTCAGTTTCTTTCCCACAATGAACAATTTACATTAGATTAGAGCAGTGGTTCTCAACCTGTGGATCGACACCCCATTTGGGGTCAAATGACCATTTCATGGGGGTCGCCAAACCATGCTGTCCGCCATTTTTTTCCCTTTTCCCTAGCTGTCCTACTCCCTCTTATTGGTGGCCACACCCACTTGGGGGTCACCACAACATGGGGAACTGTATTATGGGGTCACGGCATTAGAAAGGTTGAGAACCACTGGATTAGAGCATCAGTTAACACAATCAAAAGAGCAACATGATAGCAGTATTCCAATATCTCAGGGGCTGCCATAAAGAAGAGGGAATTAAGCTATTTTCCAAAGCACCTGAAGGCAGGACAAGAAGCAACGGGTGGAAACTAATCAAGGAGAGAAGCAACCTAGAACTCAGGAGAAACTTCCTGACAGTGAGAACAATTCATCAGTGGAACAGCTTGCCTCCAGAAGCAGTAACTGCTCCAACACTGGAAGTTTTTAAGAAGAGACTGGACAGCCATTTGTCCGAAATGGTGTAGGGTTTCCTGCCCGAGCAGGGGGTTGGACTAGATGACCTCCAAGGTCCCTTCCAACTTTACTACTATTATTACTAACAAATATGTGGATAGTTTATTTTTGCTAAAGCATTGCTTGCTACAGGAGCCTGAGAAATTAGCCCAGTCTCTACCCAGTACAGGTAGTCCTCGACTTACGACCAAAATTGAGCCCAACATTTCTGTTGCTAAGTGAAACAGTTGCTAAATGACTTTTGCCCTATTTTACAATCTTTTTTTGCCACACTTGTTAACTGAATCACTGCAGTGGTTAAGTTAGTAGCACGGTTGAATGAATCTGGCTTCCTCACAGACTTTGTCAAAGTCACGTGACTCCGGGACACTGCAACCGTCATAAATATGAGTCAGTTGCCAAGCGTCTGAATTTTGATCACATGGCCACGAGGGATGCTGCAACGGTCGCCGAGTATGAAAAATGGTCAGAAATCATAAATCACTTTTTCAATGTCCTTGTAACTTTGAACAGTCATTAAATGAATTGTTGTAAGTCGAGGACTACCTGTATAGATGATGAAGAGTTTCTGAAATCAGGCACTCATCATAGTGGGTTGATATCTAGACCAGTGTTTCTCAACCTTGACAATTTTAAGGCACGTGGACTTCAACTCCCAGAATTCCACAGCCAGCAATGCTGGCTGTGGAATTCTGGGAGTTGAAGTCCACGTGCCTTAAAATTGTCAAGGTTGAGAAACACTGATCTAGACAATCCCTGGCAGGCAACTGGATTTTTGAAAAAAGACTCTGTGATTTGAGGTATCACTGAGTGATATGAGATCTGCATCTGGCATGTTGGTAGAACATTTAATGCCGCAGCCACCAAATTATGAACACGCATATGAAATCATTCCTAATATGGCTTATAAAGAACTTTTACCATGCTCTCTATTTAGATACGTAGATGCTTTACATAAAAATATTATGCCAGGGGGCAACCTGTTTCCCAAATCAACCTGCTAACCCTGTTTTTTTAGTTGTTGTTTGTTGTTACAGTTGTTCAGAGCAATACTGTTAAGAAAAAAAAAATCATGCAATAAACTAATCAGTTCAATTTGAGGGGGGCATCAGCTTAGATACTTTCAGTTGTCGAAGAAGCTTCTACATACACAAATTGTTCTCGCTGGTTTCTCTCCTCCATTGTTAGAGGGTCATATTTTTCAGTGAGATTTCAGTGAATTTTGCAGTAAAGACTATGGGACCTTAATACTGCTACTGGAGTCACTGAAGAAGTTTCAGGATGAAACGTGCAAACAAATAAGCATACGCACATTCGTATAAACAGGATGGAAGGCAGAGTAATTTTGTGACTGCTATTTTAAACACTGAAATGAAAGATCTTTGCCCATTTCCTCTAAATCATCCAGAGAATTATCAGTCATAGTTCCATGTATATCTCTGGCCAGCTTTTCTTAGCCTTTGCCTCATCTCAGCTGGACTCGTAGGAAAAGCAAGGCAGGAAAAGCCACTCTTATGGAATGGATGGTAAAACACAAAGCAGTTAAAACAAATTCTTCTGTTGCAAACTGCCTCTTGACAATGGTAAGAGTAGCAATTCTGGTATATAACATACATGCACTTCTTGGTTTCCTGGTAGCGAGAAGGAAGGCAGATGTTTTTTTTTTATTATTATTCACTTAAAAAAAACTCTTAACATCCAAGCTACAGGGATTGCTGATGCTAATAGATAAAATTTTCCTATTTTTCTCCTCTATGGAGACTCTCTTGATAATCCTTCTGGGAGGCATGTTCATACTTACGAATTGATGCAGAGCACAACAATGTTTTTCCACAGATTTCTTGTTCCCACCACTTTAACAATGCAGACTTTTTTTGGTCTCCTGGCAAGCTCTTTCTCTAGTTCTGAAACAAAAGCAACATTTCATTATTTAAAAGGTAGGCATTTGGGAAAGAGGCAGATCAGCCCGGTGGAGAGAAGCAAGTTCTAATTAAAGCTCTCTGGCTCTTTTTTTCAAGGTTCCGTTAGACCAGTGGTTCTCAACCTGTGGATCGGGACCCCATTTGGGGTCGAACGACCATTTCACGGGGGTCGCCAAACAACGCAGTCCACCATTTTTTCCCCCTTTTCCTTAGCTGTGCTACTCCCTTTTATTCTACTGGCTTTTGAAAGCCAATAGAATAGATTCTGTTGAACAGAGTCTAATTCTATTGGCTTTCAAAAGCCAATAGGAATTGTCCAGGCTGTCTCTGCCCTGCTGAGCCCGGCAAAAGTCCCATTCTGCAAATGGTGCTGCACCAGTTGAGTAGTCCTCGACTTACGACCGGTTGGGGGTCGCGGCATTAAAAAGGTTGAGAACCACTGCGTTAGACAGTGAATTGGGTTTAAACCTTACACACCATGGTTTCTGAAGTTTGGGAACCACACAACAGAAAAAAAAGAGAAAGTAATACACCTCCCCTAATCTTGATCTCATTTCTGAATTAACAATTAATTGAACCTATTCCCCCTTTCTTTTCAAGCTATCAAAGCCTTGGGAGAGTTTTATGATTGGATTAAGGAGGCATAAATTTCAGCATTATGTTGTGATTTCTACAGTTGGAGCTGGCAGAAGATAAAATTAAAGAATTCTTTAACCCAGGTATTTGGTTGGATTACTGGAAAGGAATAAAACTTGCGTGGTCATAAAAATCTTGCTCCTGACTTCTTATTTCAGCTTGGTATAGTTTTGGCAACGTAGAATCTATTTGTTATTCCCTTCTGCCCATTCTTGGATTAAATGTTCTATCTTGTCTTCAGAGAGTTGTTAAAAATGAATGAAGCCACAAAAATGTTTTGAAATGGACACGGATTTGGAACTAAGGCAGGCTTATAAAGACAATCAATTACCTCACTGTCTTTGGCAAATTAGTAATACCAGCAATTGACCAGGCAGAGCAGGGAGATGGTTTTTTTTTTTTTTTTTTTAGGTATTTGTTACTCATCTGAAGATGAGGTTTAAGCATTTATTCTAAATTTTACATGCAAGGCTCTGTTCCTAGATACTATATAGTCACTGTGTTGAACTACCTGATACTAATATGTCCATTCAAGTTGGAATTCATATTCATTGAATACAGGAAGGAATAACTGAATAACACTATACTCTGAGACAGTTTTCTGGGGGGTGGAAAGCTATGTAGAAAAATTATTTGGATCTACATAGTGGGAGTTGATCATTCTGTTCCCTGTCTCCTTTCAGAATCAAGAATACAAAGAGATTCAACTTTCATACCAAGAAATAGCAATAACAATAATAGCACTTGGACTTATATACCGCTTCACAGTGCTTTTCAGCCCTTTCTAAGAGGTTTACAGAGTCAGTTTAGTGCCCCCAACAATCTGGGTTCTCATTTTACTGATCTTGGAAGGATGGAAGGCTGAGTCAAGTTTGAGCTGGTGAGAATCGAACTGCTGGCAGTCGGCAGAATTAAGCAGCAATACTGCATTCTAACCACTGCGCCACCATGGCTCTTATCTCAAAAGCATAGATAAATAACCATCTGAATTAGCACAGGAACCATAAAAGTACTAACAGACAATTAGAGTTCAGTGTCCACTGAAGCCATGTACTGAAAAAATAGAAGAGGGAGGCAAAACCTTCTTGATATTGTATATTTTGAAATAGGATTTTTCCATTTATTATTCTAGTACACTTTTTTCATACCTAATTCATTTGGCTTAGTTCTAACTGAATAATTTCACATCTTTTCCATTTTATCATTGTTAGTCTGGTCCTATACAGAAAAATGGTTGTCCCTTTAATTTTTTTTTTAAACATCAGCTTTAAGAAAACTTTTGCATAGCTTAAAGACTTCAATACCAAGCCATAAACACGTGAAATAAAGATAATTGCTTTGGCATGCCTGCAGATTTATTTCCCCATTCCTTTGAATCTTTGTAATTTTTGTAAAGTTCAGCCTCTCTCAAATTCTTGTGAGAGGCATCTCACAAGCACAGGAAATCCCATATAACAGGAAGAAAAGACCAAAAGAGATAATTTTTTTTAAAAATTAATCTTCTTGTAAACATTACTGACTTTCTTATGTACTGTAGCACAGATAAGGCTGAGTCAACAAAATAATCACACAGAAGGCCATTGCAGAACTGGTTCTTGGTTTTCCAAAAAAACCAAAACAACAACCCTTGTTGTTTTTACCCTTGTTTTTACCCTTGAAAAAACTGAAATACCTGTTAGGTTACATATTGGTTTTCAGTGTGACAATCCTTCACAGAAGCTTTTGTGAAAAGGAACAAGGATCTATAACTTTATTTTCAGAGATGTTTTGACACTGATCATTTTCTGATTAGGCTTATCAAGGGATTGCTGGCAAAAACATTATGGAGAGCCAGTTTGGACTAGTGGTTAAGTTACCCAGACTAGAAAGCAAGAGATCGTGAGTTCAAGACCTGTCTTGGCCATGAAAGCCAGTTGGGTGACTTTGGACCAGTCACTTTCTCTCAGCCCAACTCACCTAACAGGGTTGATGTTGTGGGGGAAACAAGAGGAGGAAGGTTGTGTTGGATATGTTCACTACCTTGAGTTATTTGTAAAAAAAAATAATAAAGGTGGGATATCAAACAAACAAACATGGCAAAACCCATCATTTAATAATGCACAAACAACATAATGACTTCTTCAAAAGGTACCTGCTTTCTTTTCATAAATATTCAGCAAGCTTTTCTGAAAATTACCTTTTTATTTATATGTCCATAACATAAAGGACAGATTGCCAGTTCTGGTTCTTGTTCAACACATCAATAAACCAGCACTCTAAAATCTAGCAGGCAAGAAGTTCTGTAATACCTCCGTCACAATAAACAATAAAACATGATCTGCAACTTTACATAGATGCTAGCATCACACCACTGTAATACAATAATAACTTGGGAACCACATTGAAGAAAGAGAGATCCCAGCCAATGGTAAAGAAATGTAGCCAGAAATTGCTTAAATTAGAACCTTTTCCATGCCCTCTCCTGTATGTTTGAAGTATATCTGAATTAGGCAATTTACTCTTAGAGGTCACACTGTTGCTGTTTTAAGGCTAAATCTATTATTGCATAATTAGACATCTACACACAAAAAAAAGAACTTCTCTGATCTCCTTCCTCCTTTTCCTTCTGTGCATTTTTAGATCTGCTCTGGGCAGTGCTCCTAAACCTTTAGAGAAGATTCAGGAGGTGTTCAAGAGTGAAGGGAAGATGAAGAACGGGAACAGCCCATGTTGCCAAAGGGATACAATCTTCATTGTGTTTCCCCTCAAATGCAGGGAGTCCTCCACTTACAACAGTTCATTTAGTGACTGCTCAAACTTACTTCGACAGCATTGAAAAAGTGACTTATGACCATTTTTCACACTTACAACCGTTGCGGCATCCCTCTGGTCATATGATTAAAATTTGGATGCTTGGGAAACTGCCTCACATTTATGACAGTTGCCGTGTCCCGGGGCCACGTGATCAGCTTTTGTGACCTTCTCACAAGCAAGGTCAATGGGGAAGCCAGATTCACTTAACAAGCATTATACTAACTTAACAAGTACAGTGATTCACTTATCAACTGTGGCAAGAAAGGTTTTAAAATGGGGCAAAACTCACTTAACAAATGTTTCGCTTAGCAACAGAAATTTTGGACTCAGTTGTGGTCATAACTTGAGGACTACCGGTATTACTTTGTGCCTGAGAGCTATGCCATGAGATCAGCAGTCTGACACGAAATAACCATTCTGAAGTCTTCAAACTGAAGGCAAGACAGCTTTCCACACATAAAATTAGTGTGACACGAGAAAGACTTCACCATAGCTTTATCTCCAATATACAAAGAACAATATCACGTAACTATATTTCCCACTGAATTCCCGTTTCCACAAATGTATTTTAAAATGGAAGTGCATTCAAATATTTGATTTATAGAACAATCTGTAGCTCATCCATGAACTAATTGTACGAGTCTCTGCCTCTCCACGAGTTAGTTGTATGGAACTTCTGTGTCTGGTAGTCTGCTCATACATTACCTCCAGCTTGGCTGCTTCCCACATCCCCCATCTGGCACTCCCTGACAACGAAGCCATTAGAGCTCCAGGACGTGCTATCCTTTTCTTTACTTCCTGACAGAGCTGTGGACAACCACCTGTGGCCTGTGAGAAGGAGCCAATCAAACAGGTAAAGGAAGAGTGGTTTGACTGACATTATCAGGGAACAAAAACAGCATTCCCTTAGTCTAAGTCACTGTCTACCAAAAGAACATTAGAAGCAGTGAATCTTTCCCTAAATAAACCAGGTCCGTGTAAAGGATTTTATTTCCTAGGAGTTGTGACTCTCTAATTCAGATCACCTATTGTCCTCAAAGCATAGAACATTCATGCGTGCGTAAACTAGGCTGACATCCAGGCAACTGAGCTCATTTACAAGCAGGGATCATCCTTATCTCCCTTCTGCAGAGTTTTACTATTTAATGACTAATGTGTATACACTGCACAGGTCTCTCAGAGCGTACTCGGGGCAAGAATTTTGCACCTTTTCTCAGAAATAAAATAAAAATTGAAATCAAACATGTACTCAGTACACCTATGTTCCTTTTTCCAGAAAAAAAAAATAAAGCACTGAATTTTGGCCGTTCAACCTGGGTTGTGCTTTAACAACCACACAAATGCAAACATAAACAAAGGCTCTGTAGGAGGCCTATATTTGCAATACAGAATAGATATGGAAGAATGGCTTTTATAGAGAATAGGTAGCAAGTATGATAAAACAGACCTGCAAGTCAGCATAAAAGATTCATCTAACAAAAAGCTCATAGACAATCATCCAGGAAGCTGCAAAGTCATGGTCTGGATTTAACATAGCTAGTTATTTAAATGTTATCTATACTGCTGCAGCTTTCTTAATCTATGTCTGCAATAACAAAGGCTAAGAAAAAGGTCTTATTGAAAATAGATCTAGCTCTACCAATAATTTGTATATCCAGAAAAATATATTAAAAATTTTCATCTCTGGAGCAGTTCCAGCATTCAGATGTCAGATCATCTGGAACATCATAAATGTCACTTTGCTGCATAAAAAGGAGCATTATATACATGTAATAAATAAGGAGAACACAGGGATGCTTTAGGACAGAGGTAGGGAACTATGACCCCTTTATGACTTGTGGAGTTCAACTCCCAGAATTCCTGAGCCAGCCACTGTATCAGAGCACAGCACAAATCATTTTACCTATTACATTTTGGAGAGTCCATTGTATATTTAATTTTTATTCTAAAGTAGCCAATGGTAATGTGGCCATTTGCTTTTACAAACATCCAGCTAGTCACTTGATTCACAAGCATTCTTCTCCCCAAAATCCAGTTCATGACAGCACACAAAATATGAATCAAAGGGAACACAATATTCAAATTACAACAGAGAACAAGACCATTTAAATAGCAAATACTATTTCATATTTCACAGTATTGTTGAGATCTGCAAGATATTTGGTGGGGAGGAAATCAAAGTATGTATGATAGGAAGGTTTGTGCAAGATGATGCTTATTCTATTGTAATTCTTGAATCTGCTATATATTTTTCATTTTACATAATCAGAGACCAAGTAACTTTCTGGGATAAATGAACATTATAGTCAATGGCTTCTAAAATTCTGCTGCGCAAAAATGAACAAAGTTACAATCTGCAGTTGTCCAAATATTTTGAGGTCAGCATTCCTTGGCCATCATTTTGAGCAAAGTACCAATTGACACAAAATTATATTCCTAGTTTTGTTTGTTCTCCTGTCTCTTTCTGGCTTTCTAAGATATTTTTCCCCTAATGGTTGTCCTCTCATTTAGTACGCATTACTTTAATTAGCTTAGGAAGAATGAGAGACATTTTCTGTAAAATCCATTGTGAAAATGTGCTTTCTTGACACATTTGTCCTTGACAAACTCACTACAGACAGGAAAACACTTAACATATGGACTTTTGAGATAGTTTAAAGATATACTTTAAAGAAGAAAAAGTATTGTGATAAGGACAAAAAGGAGAGAAAAGGGGGGGGGAGCACTAGTAATCTACCAAGACTACAGAAACAGATGTGTCCTGTTTTCTAATGTTACCTAAACAAAGTTTGCTAGAGATAAGATAGTGGTATATCTCTGCTAATGTTGTGTGCAGTTTAAGCCTTTAGTCCTGTGAAGCTGTTGATTGTTCTGTCTTGGAAGTAATGTACCCAGCTCATTTAGATTATATTAAGCATTTCAGGTAGTCCTCGACTTACAACAGTTCATTGGGTAACCATTTGAAGTTACCGCATCATTGAAAAAAGCGACTTGTGATCGTTTATCATACTTACGATCATTGCAGCATCCCCATGGTCACATGATCAAAATTTGGCTGCTTGGCAACTGACTCATATTTATGACGGTTGCAGTGTCCCAAGAGGTCACGTGATCACATTTTGCGATTTTCTGACAAGCCGTGTCAATGGGGAATCCAGATTTACTCGTTATGTGTTACTAACATAACTGCAGTGATTCACTTAACAACTGTGACAAGAAAGGCTGTAAAATGGGGTAAAATTCACTTAACATCTGTCTTGCTTACCAACAGAAATTTTGGACTCCATTGTGGTGGTAAGTCGAAGACTACCTGTACTTCTATATTCCAAGATAATTAATGAAGGATTAAGTTGTTAATGAAGTATTATTTACCCTGTATTCAGATACGGAACTTAATTGCCGGACCAAATTTTCCCCCCATGAACCAAATAATTATCTTCTCCATTTTGTTACTTAAATAACCTGAAGGAAAACTGCAGATGAGTCTGGTATGCAATTTGTTTTTTCCCAAAGCAAAGTTGAAATTTTTTAATCTGCAATCTATAAAACCATCCAGGTGCATTTTCACTGTTTACCACTCATAGCTTCCAACACTCACCAGGCATCACTCCCTTAATATCAGACTCTGTGTTTGTCCTGTTCCTGTGAGTCAAATGAAGGATGAGCTTCCTTGCAGCTTCAAACTGTTGTGTGGCCATCAGCCACCGAAGAGATTCTGGGAAGATACTTCAAAGATGGAGAATGCGTTAGCGAAGGTTCTCAAAGGGTTGCCAGCTTTTTGTTTGTTTGTTTAGTTTTTAACGTTGTCTTCTTTTTCTGTCTTGATATATTTTGTTGTCTTTTTTTAATTGAACTATGATTAACAAATATTATCAATATCTAAATTAACCTAAATCCAAGATGCATAAAGAAAAAAAAGATACAAAAAATACAAAACAAAATCTATTAAAAAGTGAGGACAATACATGTGCACATTTACCATACATTAAAGGATTGTGTTTCCCCCAAAATAAGACCCAACCGGAAAATAAGCCCCAGCATGATTTTTCAGGATGCTCGTAATATAAGCCCCACCCCCAAAATAAGCCCCAGTTAAGATTGTCAGCCAGACGGACACATTTAGTACCGCATTTCCCTGAAAATAAGACCTAACCGTAAAGTAAGCTCTAATACGTCTTTTGGAACAAAAATTAATATAAGACTTGGTCTTATTTGGGGGAAATACGGTACTATTGTTATTGAGGTAAACCATAAAAATCCATCCAGATTTGATAGAAATATGGTTCCTGCCTCTGATGTCTCATTATTTTAACTTTGCCTGTGATTTAAAGACCCACAGGATGGAGGAGAAATGGCAGGTGTCAAACTCGATTGCGTCATGTGATGTATCGCGATATTTTTTGCCTTTGTGGAGCGGGGGTGGGCATGGCCTGTGCGTGATGCATCCGGCCCACAGGCCGCCAGTTTCACACCCCTGCATTACACTATTTCTCTGAGTTTCCATATAAAAAGTATCATGGAAATCTGGGATCAAACACCTCATTTCTCTTGAAATGTTCTGTTTGGCTTCAAGCATTCACCTGTTACTAGTGAACCACTTCTGAAAGTAAAGAATCGCGGATACTTACAGCCAGTAGAGTAACATCAGCAGAAAAGGGCAGATGATCACAGCTTGGAGAATTTGCCAGTCCTTGCAGAGGGCAGCCAGCCCTGGCATCAGGAACTGTCCTGCCATTGCTACAAAGCTTGCTATCATTGTGATCATGAAACGGTGGTTAGGAGGACAGAGCTCTATCCCTGAAAAATATAAAGAACATTTTGAGAGCCATCAAAAAGGGGGGGGGGAGATAAAAGTCTTTGCAACTGTCACTCTCAAGTACTTATAAAAATAACCATACATTCAAATAGGATAATTCCTATTTGAAATATTCTACCCAATAAACTTTGCTTCAGGGCATAAAAGAAAACTGTAAAGTTACTCAGCTGCTGCTGTGAACCTCTCTCGGAGTTACAGTCTACATTTTACAAATTATTTGCATGAATATAGGTATAAAAAGATAAAAGAAGAAGGGGCTGCGCTAACATCCACTGGCTGGACACCGTAAAAAAATGACACTGAAATGTCCAAAACTGATCTGTAGAATGTAGTGTGAGACAGAGGGGAATGGAGAATGCTGATCCATAGAGTGGTCGAGGGTTGGACATGATTTAATGGCTCAGGACAACAGGTGTTAGTAATAGTTAAGGCTACATTCTACTGTATATTCCAGTGGTGCGAACCTATGGCACGCGTGCCAGAGGCGGCACTTGGAGCCCTCTCTGGGGGCACACATGCCATTGCCCCAGCCTTGTCTCCCCCCGTGACCCCCTCCTCACCAGCAGCCCCCCTGGAGGAGAGTCTCCCCCAAGTGTGGCCCATGGGGAGCAGCTTAGCCAAAAACATGGCAGCCAGGCAGCATAGACAAGAATCTGGCCTCACACTCCATCGTGCACAGTTGATGCTCTGGGGTGCGGGCAGAGGGCGTGGCCGCTATGGCGCTGCTGGGCTGCCTGGGTGATCTGCGGTAGGCCCTGGAGGCGGTGAGTGGCCCTGCGGGCAGGCGGGGTGGGGACTGGGCAGGGGGTGGAGTGGGAGCTGGGCCAGTTTTTGGGCACTCGGTCTCTAAAAGGTTCGCCATCACTGGTATATTCTGTGAATCACATCAAAACCAGTTAGACTTGACTTAATCAAGACTCATTGTTTTCAACCAAATTAGTCATAATCATCTCACTTGGCATAATCATCTCACTTGGATCCAGACTATTTTTACCACTTCGGAAAAAAGTAACATCTTTTTGGTGTTTGGGTTTTAATAGCCACTACAAATACTGAATATTCGTGTGGCATCCTAAGATACCTATTCCCATTTGAACATCCCAGATAATCATTAGTGGCCTGAATATTTGACGGTCAACAAGTATGTTCACCAAATTAAATGGCACTCACCATATTTAGAAAATAATTCTACTCTGTGTTTTGGAAATAAAGTTGAAGACATTATTGCTCTAGACCTTATCAGTCAGACTGTATTGAAAGATAACACTGGCTTCTACAAAACAATTGTTTTCAGTTCACAATATTGATAGTTCTTGCAAGCTCAACGGTTGTTCAGTTTGGCTACGCTGTACTTATTCTTCCCAAAAGGGGGGGGGAAAACTACAAATATAATATATGCACAGTTGTTTCTGCTACCAGCAGGGAACAAAAAAGAAAGAGCTGTATTTTCCATTTTGCTTATAATAAGATGCACGTAAATGATCTTGGATGGAAATGATTGCTCACACACATTGCAGTGCAAAGCAGCATAAAGGTTTGGTTAGCATTCTTTGATTTTATTTTTCCCCCTTTTTGATAAAAAAGAGAAAGAAATGCAAAAGGAAAAAAAATGAAATCAAAGAAAGGCAACCAATCTCACACTGCTTTAATACAAAAACACAGCATGGATGTAATAATATTCAATAAATTATTCCAAATTAGTTTGCAAATGAAGGCAAATACATGTGTCCCAGGATAATGTTGCAAGATTAAATCTGGGTTGATCACCGGGATCGGAGATTTACATTTCCGAGCTTTCGCTGAAGCCCAACTTCGGGGAACTTCTCTCTACTGGAATATGTGGTTTGGGCTATTCTGTGAGTCATATTTATGTGGTGCCTTCCTATTGGTTGATTGGTGTGTTGATGGCTGGCGATTGGCTGTTGTTTCCTTGTGTTTCCAAGCCCTCAGCTCCTAGATTATCAAGTACTTACGAGCTGAGGGCTTGGTAGCATGAAGAAACAACAGCCAATCATCAGTCATCAACACACCAATCAACCAATAGGAAGGCACCACATAAATATGACTCACAGAATAGACCAAAGCACATATTCCAGTAGAGAGAAATTTCCTGAAGATGGGCTTCAGCATGAGTCCGAAAGCTCGGAAGAGTAAATCTCTAGTCCCGGTGACCGACCTAGATTTAATCTTGCAAATTAGTTTCACTTATAATCCATGAGGCAATAAAATTGGACTGCATTCACCAATATAATACCATACATCACGATAGGCTTCCTGAGATATAAAGGCAAGAGGTTGTTTTATTTACAATTGGATATTTACCTAAAAGCTGTACATTTCTGTTACCTACCAAAATCTGAGGCTCAAAACTCTCTACTTGTACCTCAAAATGAATTTAAATTTGCTTAAAATCGAAGTTAATAGTACACATCTGCATTTTTTCTCAGTTTTCCAAATCGTATCATGGCATAATTTTGATGCGTACATCTCTGACTAGAGTTAAAAATTCAGCCTACATTTAATATATTTTGTCAGTTTTCCCACAAAGGTACAGATTGGAGGCACCAAAAATTTGAGGCACTCAAAATATTTCTTGGAAGCTCTCATAATAACTCCCCTCCCCCTCCTCTCATATTAATTTTTCTGCACACTTGTTGTTGTTAGTTGCGAAGTCGTGTCTGACCCATCACGACCCCATGGACAACGTTCCTCCAGGTCTTCCTGTCCTCTACCATCTTCTGGAGTCCATTTAAGCTCACGCCTACTGCTTCAGTGACTCCATCCAGCCACCTCATTCTCTGTCGTCCCCTTCTTCTATTGCCCTCAATCTTTCCCAGCATTAGGCTCTCCTCCAGTGAGTCCTTCCTTCTCATTCAGTGGCCAAAGTACTTTCAACTTCAGGATCTGGCCTTCTAAAGAGCAATCAGGGTTGATCTCCTCTAGGACTGACTGGTTTGATCGCCTTGCAGTCCAGGGGACTCGTAGGAGTCTTCTCCAGCACCATAGTTCAAAGGCCTCAATTCTTTGGCGCTCAGCCTTTCTTATGGTCCAACTTTCACAGCCATACATTGCAACTGGAAAAACCATGGCCTGGACTATACGCACTTTTGTTGGCAGGGTGATGTCTCTGCTTTTTAGTATGCTGTCTAGATTTGCCATAGCTTTCCTCCCCAGGAGCAAGCGTCTTTTAATTTCTTGGCTGCAGTCCCCATCTGTGGTGATCCTGGAGCCCAGGAAGATAAAATCTATCACTACCTCCATTTCTTCCCCATCTATTTGCCAGGAATTGAGAGGGCCAGATGCCATGATCTTGGTTTTCTGCACACTAAATCACTAAAAAAAGCTAAGTGTCTGAGAAAAGAATGCCATCAAAAGAATGCCATCATATGGGATTATATGATAACCATATTTAGACTGTGGTCAGAGCTTTCAGCCTTTGATATTAATTGGGTTGGTGATGTTGTATTTCAGCCAATAGGATTGGTTATATGGTACAATAAAGCCAAACCAATCAGGGTGGCAAAATATGAAATCATTAAACCAATTCAAACTGAGAAGAAACATTACCTTACTTTGACGGAATGTGAATTAGGAGGAAGAATCAGTAAATGACACTGGGGTATCTGTGAAATGAGTTGGGTGAACATTTTTGCTTTTATTGCACTCCCAACTGAAGAAAATCAGGATAAACATTTTAAAGGTTACAAAAACAAAATTTATCAAGTAGCCCATGAATAAAAGACGGGGGATTCTCTCTCTCCTAAAAATGCAACTATATATATATAGTAATTTATAAATGGTATGTTTGGAAAGCTAATTTTATAAAACAGGTAACACAGAGCATCAAGATTGATGGAATATGAATCCTAATTCTAATATGTATTTATTCAACTGTGAAACAAAGTGTTTTCATCAAAATAACAACACAACCTTATTGTCTTTGACTTCTGCCTCCTTCAGACAGTTCTCCATTTACAAAAGAGAAAAGGAATAACGGAAATGATTTGATACTGCATTATCCTTGTAGCTAATTATTGGCTCTTTCAAGTTTAGGTTGCAATGCAATTATCTTATTGAAATAAAAATAAATAGTTATTTCAAGATTTAAGTGAAGATAAAGGAATGTGGAAGTGAAGAAGTGCTTGATTGAATTATGTCTTAAGAGACTGTATTCATAATAGGCACAACAATTATCTTCATAACTGATAAATGCAGCATAGGCAAACGTACACACAAATACTCATTATTGCGGGTTTATTTATTTGTGGCCCAAAATATCAGCCACAACAGTAATGCTAATACTGAGCATTATGTAAATCAGCCTTCCCCACACTAATGTCTTCTGGATTATTGGTCATGTCTTGGATCTTCTTGATGTGCCCTTTGTTGTCATGTTGTTTGAGAGAAGTACTAGGTTCGGGGAGGTGACATAATGTATTTTCAAGTGTTCAAAGCGCTTCCCAAAAACATTTTGCCAATTCTTAGAACAACTATTATGAACATGGATGGTGATGAAAAGTACTTTGCATATGGCCATCCAATTAATAATGACATGAAATTTGACCTGGAAACTTTTCACATTCAAGTAGAATCTCATTTCACAAAACAGCAGTAACAGAGCTGATGGACCAATTCAAATTGGACACAAAATTTATGACTACTGAAACTACACCATACGGGATAGTGTCTCTGTGACATACATGCTTTATTTTGGTGGGGAATACTTAGCTGATATTCACTTTTGATAAGGAAGAGGACTGCCATCCCAATGTGAAACTTGTATTTGGCATCACTGATATTTCCACAACCTGTAGTTATTTACTTAGTAATAGTAGGTTCATTAACTAAACTTCCAATTTTTATTGGTCAAATTAGACTATTTTTCCTCTTGTCCTATAGTAAATTAAAGCCCATAGTTTAACTTAAATGGTGTGCATAGTATGGAAAGAACATAGTTCTTTGCATGGTATAGAAATCCAGTGAAGCTTAGCTTCCAAATTAATGAATGTTTATAATAAAACGTAGGAAACAAAAAAACAACCAATCTGTACATGACAAAATAGAACGTAATCATTTACTTATCAATCTCAAACTACCAGTTTGGGTTGGGAAGAAATATTTTATAGAGAATCAGAGTTCCATAGAGAAAAGTGGTCAAGAAGCAAGTCAGGTGGATGTTAAATGACAGTCAGAAGGTAATCAATCAAACTAATGGAGTTTATGCACAAACTTTCCACTGAGAAATCACCAAAACTAGAGAATGCCTCAAGAAGATGACGTTACGATAGCTGAGGGTATAGGTTTTAAAGATTTTTATTACAGGAAAAACCTCAGGAAGCTTCATCTAATGATAATGGTGAAAGTCATAGAACTGTAAAGCAAAAATATTTCTGGATTTAGTGAGGATGATGATGTTATCCATTCAGTCGCATCCGACTTTTGGGGAGTCTATGGTCTAGGTCTCTCCAACTTGCCAGATCTTGAATTACTTCTCTGAAGTTTTTCTAGGCTCTGGCTGGTGTCAGCTTTGATGGTATTCAGCCACCATGTTCTTTTATTGATAACTCTTCCAAACATAATTGCTTTCTCCAGTGAATTCCCCCACATGATATGGCCAAAGTAAGTGAGACTCAGTTTCATAATTTTGACTTATAGTGTAGATTTAAACCCCATCATAAACATAATATGGTAAGTTAGATTGGTCTAGAGCAGGGGGTGTCAAACTGCCGGCCTGCGGGCTGGATGCGTCATGGTGAAACCGCACCCACCCCATTGCCGGCAATGAAAAAAAAGTCGCAATACGTTGTGACATGTCACGTGACATTGCGAGTTTGACACCCCTGGTCTAGAGAAACCATGGAACTGAGCTATCAGTTTCCTTTGCAGGATCTCATTTTCTCACTGCTACATTTTAAACAACCAGCCTCCATCAAATTACAAGGGCAAGAAAGCATACACCTGTTAAATGTATCACAGGAGCAACTAAGATCCTGTTTTTCACACTTCGATTTGACTTGGATGAAATATGACAGCTGTTTTTTGATTCCTGGGAAACATAAACTGTCTTCAGGGGTTACAAAATTGCTCCAACTCTACCTCCTCAATCCTATTCTGTGCTGACAGAGGAAGTCTAAAAATCACATGGCAAGCAGGTTTGGCTGAGCTTGGTTGCAAAATTTAATGTAAATTTAAATCCAGATGGGAATCTAGACGGCAAGATCATGCTCAGTTAAACATAGGTATATCTGTCTTTGGATCATTTGTGCAATACAGAAGAGTCAAAGTAGAAGGAGGAGGAGGATAGGAAGTATTACAAACTACAATTCTGTAATGCATTGTTTAAAATGATTTGTGGTAAGAAAGTGAGAGAGGAAAAGATGGAAAGAAGACATCAGAAGGCATAGACCTATTAGTAGGCAAATTAAATAAAACTATGCTAGACTTTGTACAGCAAAGGGAAGGTAATTATAATAAAACATTCCTCAAAATAGACCAGAATTATCATCAGCACTATTAATTTCTCACTGCAATTTCTCTCCAACCTCTTACGTTCTGCTTCTAGTCACATTTTCATTCTTACAATAATACCCACTATTTTTAGCAGCAAGCTATTAAATACACACCTCCCTTTCCCCATCCATGATACCTTAATCAGAGCTTTCTGATTTTATTCCAAGGCGAAATAACATTCAAGCTATTAGGTGCATATTTTGTGAAAAGACACCCCCCCCCATTTCTATTCTTGCCAGGAAAATAAAATTCTGCTTGGCAATATTCAGGTATAACAAGTTCTAAATACAGGGTTATTAATTGAAACATTTGAATTTTAGACCAAAATGCCAGTTGCTTTAAGTTTCTTTCCTGTATTGCACGTGCGCAGAAAGAAAACAAAGACTCAGGAATCAGAGACCTTTTATGAAAACGTCTTAAGTCTTGATTTCTGTCTCAAAAATAAAAGTAAATTCAACCAATAAAACAAAGGAGGAAATTGAACAAACTTCTTTATGGATAGATCTATTACTAACAGAACGAAGGCAAGCATTTATTGGCTGCAAAGATCTGGACAACCAGTATGTGGCAGCAAAGGGTTAACATGTTGGCATGTCTTTGCTGCTGCATAGTGGTCAGCTGGATTTCTGTAGAGTAGACTGTGACTTTGGGAAACAAGATACAATATATAGTTATTCTGAAACAGGGCTGTTTGATCCCACTTTTGAGATAGTTCAGTGGCTGTTGCCTTCTGCTGCATTGATTTGCACACAAAAAGAAAAGTGAAAAAGACAGCTAGCTATGAAATCAGTATACCAAACACAGACAGACTCTATACCTATGGATGTAAGCTAACTCACTGAAAAATAGTTTACTTTTCTGTGCTCCTAATCTATGCACTAAATAAGGTCACCTGAAGGACAAAATAATTCATAATTTAACTGTATCATATCAGCAAGCTTTCTAGTTTGAACATGTCCTCTTTATGTCTTCCAGTTTCTGGTAAGGATGAGAGAACTTGATCCTACCTTTGAAAAATAGTGTCAAATAAAATTGCTTTTCCTGCGATTAGTAAGGATATCCTCCAACATTTTCTTAAATGCAAATAGGGATTCTGGTGTACTTTTAAAGAAATTCTGCTCTCAGATATGTTTAAGGAAGCCACATATTTGCCCCAATTATGTTGAATGTTGCTACTGCTTTTTTTCAGTCTGTCCAGCATTGGATATTGGAGCAGAGAGTGTTAGCAAATTGAGCGTGCAAGTTAAGATTAAGTATATTTTAAAAGCATACTAGTGCTTGGCTTGCAATAGATTTAAGGGTCCTGAGTGGAGGAAAAACATTTCAGAAAAATTCAGAAATATGTAATGTTTGTGGTGACATTAGATAAGTTTTGTTTTGATCTAGTTTTCTGGCCACATGAAGGGTTAAAAAGTGGCAGAAATTGATGGGTTAGTATTGTTCTCCAGCTATGTCTGTGGTGGTGATGGCCCTGACTGTGTGCTTTATTTAAACCCTCTCTTGTGAAGGGGAAAGAAGCAGAAAGTGATTTACAGCCTTTGGGTCTATTTTGCACCAGCTGGGAGGCTAAAAAAAATGGCTGGCAGAAAACTGATCAAGCCATCTTGTTCATGCCATTTGATGTATGAGGGTAGATCAGCTGGAGAGGAGGTAACTCAATAGTGATGAAATAAGACAGGGGTGTCAAACTGCTGGCCCACGGGCCGGTTTCATCATACCGGAGCCGCGCCCACCTTATTGCCAGCAATGGCAAAAAAGCTCCGATATGTTGCGTGACATCACGTGACATCACAAGTTTGACATGTCTGCCATAAGAGCATGATCAATGACTTACAAAATGTTTGGGTTTTGTTGCAGGTGAGGGAGGTGTGTTCTCTAGCACCCGTGGGCAGATGCTTTAACCTAATCCCATTCCTGACACATCGTTGAGTATATGGGGTTTGAGAGAGTGTCCTTCATCAGTCCTGATGTGATTCCTCACCAGCCAGTGGATCTGGCAGCTGAGTGAGGAATCAAATGAGGGGGAGGGGCCTGCAGTGACATTAGAGTCAGAGGAAGGCTGAGGAGCTCCAAGACTCACAGTCGGATGAGGAGCCTGGCCCCTCTACTCATGCTCAGCCTGAGACACAGCTGTGCTGGGAGCCTGAGATGGACAGTGATGAAGAACAGTTGGGACTAATCCAGGATGCACGAAAGCGCAGGCAAGAGAAGTGAGTAGGACAGAGGAATGAAATGGGGTGGCTCCAAAGGTAAAGGAGAAGAAGGCATTAGGAAGCCATGCCTTGGCTGAATTATAAAAGGGAAGGTGTGGGAGGTGCTGGTTGCCAAAGGCAATCATTCGTGTTGAGGGTCGAGTTTCTGTGGACTGTGTTTGTTTGCCTTGGACATTGACTCAGGTCTGTGAGAATAAAAAGGGTTGGTTTTTTCTTGCGGTTCCTGCCTATTTCTTGGAAGAGGGGTTTCTCCTTGTGAGCATAACAAGGACTCACATAGGCTGGGACAGAACAAGTCCTCTCCCCTCTATCGGCTGTCTATGGAAACATTCCACAGTTTTTTTCTCCACTGAAAAAAATCAGATATCTCTGAGGAAGCAGATTTGGTTTGTGGTTCAATGCATGATATAAATCCAATCAACTATGGTGGATTCATCAAACTGCAAAAAAACAAAAACAAAAAACCCACCCACATCTTAGCAGCATTTGTGAACACAGATGAAGAACAAACACCTTTTGAAGTTACCTCTGAAGCGCTTCTGGCAAATGACTTTACCTCTTACAAAAGAGAAAAGAGAATATGAATCTCTCATAAGACAAACCGATCCTTCTTGTTTTATTTTCCTTTCTCGGTTCCTTCTGCTGGAACACCTTGTCTTTTAACCTATCTTGCCCTTTGCATTTTTAGGGGATAAAAATAAAAAAGTAGGTGTTCACTCAGTTAAATAGTTGCTGGGGGGGGGACAACAAAGTTGTCTAGTTACTGTGGACAACTAGAGGAAATATTCCAAATAGGTAGCATCTAAATCACTGTTCAAAAATAGAACTTTGGTGCATTCTTGCCTGAAATTCTTCCAGTCAGCAAAGAACAAATGTCTGTCCCACTGCCGTAGGATAGGGTATGGTGGAATTTTCGTGTGATGTATTTTTAAATATTGTAAACTACCTTTGTGTGTGTTGGGCAGCCAAATGAATTTGTCAAATAAATAAATAATGCCCCAGGCCAGGAGTAGGCAACCTTGGCTCTTTTATGACTGGTGGACTTCAACTCCCAGAATTCCTGAGCCAGCATGTCTCAGCTTGGAAACCTCTCCCTTTCCCCTCAGCATGGCTGGCTCAGGAATTCTGGGAGTTGAAGTCCACCAGTCATAAAAGTGCCAAGGTTGCCTACCCCTGCCCCAGGCCATGCAAACTAACTGCTCCTTCACCCAACAAAATTCATGTAATATAAAGGGGGGGGGGGAAATCACTTGCACCAGAAAGCACATTCTTTTTGCTTTTTTTTTAAATTAGGAGAGGAAACTGAACTTCCTTCTTTCAGTTTCTCCAACTTTGCATTTAATACCTAAATCCTAAACCAACAGTGATTTACAAACATTTTGGTCTCAGGACCCCTTTATGTGTTTAAAAATGATTGAGGACCTCAACCAGCTTTGGTTTCTGTGGACTGTAATTATTGATACTGTATTAGAAGTTAAAACAGGAAAGTGAAAAAAAATATTATTTAACTTTGCAGACCTCCTAGAAGGGTCTTGAGGATGTCCAGAGATCTCCAAATGCTGATCTATACAGGATTTGGAGCCCACACTTGGATTTCCTCTGCACTTCTGAACAGCAACAATTTGGACAAACATTTTATGTTCAAGAAGCCACTAATTCTGAGAATTAGTCATTTAAACAGAAAACTGATAAACTGGGCAAGATCAGCTCCGGGAGGTAGTTACAATTCAGTGCAGGAAAATAAGGCTGTGCTGCCAATTTTTTATTCTAGAGCTTGTATTATCAGCTGTTCCTCATTTTAAAAGGAACATCCCTTCTTTTAATTAATTTTTTCTTCATTTTATCCATCCTTTCGTAACACTGACATGATATTAAAGGTATTTATTTTTAACCCCCATTTGTTTGAATAAACTACTAGGTTACTTAATAAACCACAATTGACTGGGTTTACAGAAATACTAAACCTAAATCAGGCAAATCCATGGTACAGCCTTGGTGTGTTTATAGTAAACAACTAAGTGGAAATGCATCTCAA
Organism: Crotalus tigris; assembly: GCF_016545835.1. Classification (NCBI taxonomy): domain Eukaryota; kingdom Metazoa; phylum Chordata; class Lepidosauria; order Squamata; family Viperidae; genus Crotalus; species Crotalus tigris. Next base: position 221,968 of record NW_024096469.1, read on the forward strand.
TTCAAAATACTTGGTAAGCTTCACTGGGACTTCCTTTTGAATATATGCTTACTGGAGTCGTGCCTTGCACCTATGACATTTCACTAGAACATAAATAAGTTTTTACAGGATCTAAACACCTGAAGTGTGTATGTGAGCAAGACAGTGTCTGTGCTCCTGTGGAAGAGGGAATTACATTTCCAGAACAAGCAGGCAACAAATCTGGAGGGAGCCTGCCCCCACAACATTTCAAGTATCCATAAATAGTTTTTGTGATATTCTATGTCTGTTATGAAATATAAATAAAACAAGGAACAAGCCATCTGCCTCACCACGTTGTTTGCCTTTTTATTCTAGATCCAGTTTAGCTTAGCACCCTGGTCCATCTGTGGAGAATTTTTTTTCTTCCTTGCAGTCTTAAAAAAACAACAACCCTGTAACAAACCTTGCGTCATTTACTTTAATTGCTTTTAATGTCTCAGTTCAAATTGTGATTTTATGCATTACCGTAAATCAGTATTAGATACACAGTTCTTGAATATTCATATAACTTCTAGATACTGGGCTAGAATTTATAAACCAGCAGCTATGTGCTCTGCTTTATTTCTTAACAAGATAGTTTCAATGTACAGTAACAGTTCTTAGTTATTTACAGTGGCATCTTCAACAAGCTTTAAAACTCACTGAATTTGGTACTCAACACATTTTGATGTGAAAATTTTGTCCCGGTACAAATTGTTTGTTTGGTACTCAATGCACAAGCTAGAACTTGTCGATATGGGCTGCCTTGTGACTCACTACATTATTCCTTATGGAGAAAATCTGTTTGATACTCATCATTTTTGGTACTCATTGAGCTTCCCGGAACAATTAAGGATGAGTACCACTGTACTGTATTTATAGGATGCTTATTCCCAGAGGCTCTAAGTCAGTGATGGTGAACCTATGACATACTGTATGTGTCAAAGGTGGTATGTCACAATGTTTTCAGTGACGTGCCAAAGTTCACCAACACCTGACAACAATTATTCTTAAAAGCAATTCAAAAGAGTTGACTTTAGACTTATATACCGCTTTACAGCCCTCTCTAAGTGGTTTACAAAGTCAGCATATTGCCCCCAATGTTCTGGGTCCTCATTTTACTGACCTCGGAAGGATGGAAGGCTGAGTCAACGTTGAGCCTGTCAGGATCGAACTTCTGGCAGTGGGCAGAATTAGCTTCCATTCTAACCACCGTGCCACCACGGCTCCATTATTTAACACTATAGCTCTATCCCTGGCTTATTAATCTCATAAGGATTGAAGGATTGAAACTAGGATGTGTTCTTCAGAATTGTATGCCGATAAAACAAGTGGCAGTAACATTTGAGGAACCATCTCACTCCAATGGGACTGGCTCGCCCCACCCATGCTGGAAGAAAGGGCATGCTGCAGGCCCCATCAGTCAAGGAACTTCAGCTGGTGGGGTCCAGGAAAAGAGCCTTTTCTGCTGTGGTCCTGCCCTTTGAAACATCATGCCCACCCCCACCACCCAAGGTGAGATCCGTTCCCATCCTTCTGACCTTCTGTAAGGGCCCAAAGATTTGGCTTTGCTAGCTGCCTTGGGGATGTATCACACTGGAGGTGGTTGACACATTAAAAGAAAACCACACCTTCCCCTCCTGCGCATCCTGTTCCCTTCCTCCTCATCTTTTTAATTATAATCTTTATCATTATTAGAAATATTTATTCTTCATGGTTTTACTGGCTTTTATAGCTGTAAGCCATCCAGAGTTATCTCGAAGCAAGATGGGTAGCAAAATATCTAATAAATAAATAAGTATAGTTTCAATTTCCAAATTCTCCCCAAGGCTCCAACAGCCCTGGGGATTAAGGCAGCTTGCTATAGACCAGTGGCAGCATTTGGAGCCCTCTCTGTGGGCAACACACCGTCGCCCCAGCCCCACATCCGCCCACGGCCCCCTCCTCACCAGCAGCCCTCCGGAGGAGAGTCACGGCCCACACAATGCTGCGCAGCCAAGGACATGGTAGCTGGGCAGAGGGGACAAGACTCCGCCCTTGCACCCCATCGCACGCAGATGATGCTGCTGGGCACAGGCAGATGGCATGGTCACCATGGCACTGCTGGGCTGCCTGGGTGATCTGTGGTGGGCCGTGGAGGTGATGGGTGCTCCAGTGGGCACGGCGGAGCGGGGACAGTGGTGGGGAGTGATTTTTGGGCACTCGGTCTCTAAAAGGTTCACCATTACTGCTATAGACTCTCCTAATAAAATGCCTTCCGGGTGCACTGGAAATACAATTATCTTGAATACCCAGTCAGCAATGCAGCTAGATGTCCCAAGTTGCATTAAGTATTGGAAGTTAAACTAAACAGCAGTGCTTTAATTGTTGCTTCTTTAAAACTGGCAAACAATTATGACCTCACTTAAGGAAATATCTGTAATCTGCTTCTGAGCAAGGATTCTAGGAGCACAAAACGTTATGGCGTATCATGGTTTTCACAGCTCTTGAGTTTGGCAGAGCTCAGCTTATACATTTTACTACTAAAAAACCCAACCTTCAAAAAAACCACATCCACTTTTTGGATGCAACTATCAACATGCCATAAAAAGTTCAATACTGACCCAAAACTGATGAAGTCACACATTTCTTTTCAATAAGAAGCAACGGCTGTCAATTTATGACCACAGCTGAGCTGGAAATTTTGATCATAAGTCATTTTGGTCATTAAGCAGGTCCATGTGACTTGACAGAATTTTACAATCGTTTTTATAGTGGTTGTTAAGTGAGTCTCCACAGTTGTTAAGTGTGGCTGTTATTCACACTTACCCACTGGACAGTGTGGCTGTTATCCAGCATACCCACTGGACAGTTGCAAACTGCGGTCACATAGCTGCAAGATGCTGCAACTGGTCATAGGTGCAGCTTAGTTGCTAAGAGTCTGACATGCCATCAGGTGACTGTGTGGGGTCTTTTGTGTGTAGTAGTTGTAACTCTGAGGGTGGTCGTAAATCATTTTCTTTTATTCAGTTGTAACTTTGGATGATCATTAAGTGACCAGTCATGAAGGTTTTCCTGTACTAAGCAAGATAAGCATAGAACAGAGAAATACTGTGCTGTACCTTAAAAGTCCCAAGTTATATTATATCTGCTTCTCTAATTTAGGTAAGGTATAAATTTAGATCTACAGCTATTTGAATTTATATTTGAAGTGTTAAAGGAAAAATCCCCGGGATCAGCTAGAACAGTCGCAACAGTGGTCTATATGAAAAAATAAATTCTCTTCAATAGTCAAAATCTTACCATCATATCTTAATAAGTACCTAGGCAAAGCAGTCCTTGACTTATGACTCACTGTTTAATGACCATTTGCAGTCATAACCAGTGTTCTAAGCCTTTCAGGTGTTCACTAGCGTTTTCCCCTCTGGAAGGGAGGGGAAAACACTGACATTCACTAACATTTTCCCTTCCAAAAAAGCTCAGAATGAGCTCAGAACAATGGCCTTTGCTAGCGTTTTGTCTTCTGGAGGGGAGGGAAAAAAATGTCAGCAGAGCCTTAAAGAATTACTTCAAGCCTTTGCTAGTGTTTTCACCAGGTATGAGATACGTTCATCCAACAGATTTCTTCTCCCTGCATGGCGGGGAGGAGAAATTCCTTCAGTGCCCTGGAGGAACAAACCTTAAATTTGGTAACAACACTAGCAAACATTATTGTCAGTGGTGGGATTCAAATATGTAAACAACCGGTTCTCTGTGTGGATGCCACTTCCGGAAGTCCATTTTGGGCCTGGGCAACAAAAATTAGCTACTGGTTCTTCCGAAGTGATGCGAACCGGCTGAATCCCATCACTGACTATTGTCCTCACAATCATTCTCTTCAGTGAGAGTCCAGCCTTCTCCCCACCCCATCATGCCCAGGAGGCCTGAACCCTTTCCCATTTAAGGACCCATACAGTCATCTAATGACAACTGGGAGAGACAAGATTGCGGATCTTAAGTAAAGGGGTCACATGGTGACTACTTCACTCATACCAACATCCTAGGCCCAATTGTGGCTGTAAGGGGAGGACTACCTATATCCTAAAGATGTATTAACCTACCTGGTGTTTCTATAGGTATTTTAGAATTCCAGCTGCAAGAATTTTCTACCAGCATGGCCTATAAACATTCCTATAGCTTAGTGAGGATCCAGAGAATTTGATTGCTCCCCACATCCTCTTCAGAAGTATATCTGCTGTTTAAGAACGAAAACTAGGCTGTGAGAAGCAAAGATGTACTGTAACTCACCAAGCAATTCAATGAACAAATAATCAATAGGATGTATTTTCTTGGTGGTTGGCAGAGACTAGATTTACAGGGGTTCTCAACCTTGGCAACTTTAAGACTTGTGGACTTCAGCTCCCAGAATTCCTCAGCCAGCAAAGCTGGCTGAGGAATTCTGGGAGTTGAAGTCCACAAGTCTTAAGGTTGCCAAGGTTGAGAACCCCTGGACTAGAAGAAGCATTAGCAAATTGAAATGCTCTTACTGTTTTACCTCCAGTTATCCTAATGAAAGAATTTTAAGAGTGCCCTCAAAAGTTATGCTTCTATAGCTCCCACCTTGACTGAATTCCTAATTTACATCACATTTCATCCTTCTTCCAGGTTTTCAGAAAGCAGGATAGCTTATAAAGCCAATAGAAAATCTCAGCCAGTTCTTTGGCACTTCTGTATATAGCATATAAAATATTCCCATTTTGGAGAGTGAGAATGATCCATTCCACCCCACTCATCTTCTCTCATGTGCCTCAACTAATTACACAGTCCCACTGCTGCTTCAGTAATGTTGTAGCACTACAAGCAGCTTTTTTCATAATGAAAGGCCAGTCTGCCCCCAAAATCTGGGGCCAGGCCTTTGTCGCTATATTTAACTCCACAAAGATTACAGGGCTTCTCATTCCAGGGCCAGTAACTGTTTGACATGCCAGAATGCATAGCAGCACTCTGGAATTTGGTCCTAAGCAAGCAAGGTGGAGAAAATCAGGCAAGGCCAGATTTATTATTTTATTTATTTTTGGGAAAAAAGATGTTTTTGCTACATTTAAGTACAGATAGTGCTTGACTTATGACCACAATTGAGCCCAAAATGTTTGTGGCTAAGCAAGACAGTTGTTAAGCGAGTTTTGCCCCATTTTATGACCTTTCTTGCCACAGTTGTAAAGTGAATCACTGCAATTGTTAAGCTAGTAATATGACTGCTAAGTGAATCTGCTTCCCCATTGACTTTGTTTAACAGAAGATCTCAAAAGGTGATCACATATCCCCGGGACATTACAACTGTCGCAAATACATGCTACTTGCCAAGTGTCCAGATTTTGATCATGTGGCCATGCAATGGTCGTAAGTGTGAAAAACAGTTGTAGGTCACTTTTTTCAGTGCGGTTGTAACTTTGAATGGTCGCTAAACGAATGATTGTAGGTTGAGGACTACCTGTATCAAGGAAGGACACTGATTGTTAAAGTGTACTTTAAAGAAATTAAGCCTAATTAGATATATCAACCCTTTTGAATGGGTTAATACTAAGACGGCTCTGCTCCAAATGGCTGGCTCAGGAATTCTGGGAGTTGAAGTCCATGAGTCATAAAAGAGCCAAGGCTGCCTGCCCCTGACTAGCCTAATCCACTTTGTGCATAGCCCCAGTCTCCATTATAGCCACAGAGAGGTAAATTAACTAGTGTTTGTATCTTACTTCAAGACTGGCAATAGGATACACTAACCTGAGCTAGCAGGGTAATTTAAGCACCTGTAGCAAGTGCTAGTTCAATTTCCTCGTTGAAGATTGATTTTAGCAGGTGGGCGTATTAAATCATACAAAATTCTAGCTTTCTCATGCTGTCATAGCCCTTGAAGCACCTGACGTTTTTATGATGACTGAGGTGGGCAAAAATTAACAAGGCTACACATTTTTCCTTGATAACATGTAAGTTCCCCTGTAAGCCTCTTGGACCAAAAAGATAAATCATATTCTGGTTTGCTTCTTTGGGTTTCTGGTAGTATAGCAATGAAAATGAACAAGAAGCTGAGATTTTATCTATAAAACGCAACAGTTCAAACATAAATAATTTTGAAGAACTATCTTCCCTAAAGGAATAAAAATGTATTTATTAGTTAATCATATCTGAGATCATAACCAATCCTACTCAGATAATATTAATTTATAATATATATTATCTATATGACTATATAATACTTTATATATTTTATATAAGTTATATACTTGGGTCAGAAAAGCTATCATTTTGCACCAACTTATTCAAAGTTCTTAAAAACACAAGAGTTGTCATCTAAATTACATACTTTGTTCTTGTCATGATAAATCATCCCTCGGTAAGAGTTTATTCTAAATAAAGAGAAGAGCAAGAGAAAATGTGGTAATACCAAGGAGAAACAGCATTGGTGAAGAGATCCTAGGACTAACAGTGGGCCTCCATATTGGTCCAGCAATTTTAACTTGGACATCTTTTGGGATAGGGTAAAATGCCAAGATGGTTGAAAATACAGGGGACCTGATCAGCCTTGCTCCTGTTTAAAATGATCCTGGACAATTAGCCCCATTCAGACAATCATTGAACATCCGTGTTTGCAAATTAGTCAATGTACTCACACAAATATCTCCCTAATAGCTACTAAAGGCTTATGTCAGATGCTTTGATCCAGATTAGTAGGACATAGTACTCAATGACTGGGGGTGGGGTGTGGGGTGGAGAAGCAAGTGCTATTTATCCAGTGCCATAAACGTATGAGAAGATCACATCTGACAGACAGTATTTCAGAGAGGGAATGTTACTCGGAGTTAGTTCTTAAATATATGATTTCTTAGTTGAGAATCTTTTTTCTTGGAATAATTTCTTAGCGAATAATCATTACATTCAGAAATGCTGCTAGATAATCTGCATAAATAACAACCATGCAATTAAAGTGACTGAAATTAATTGGGGATGGGGAAACAAATCTGCAAGAATCCAGATGATCAGCATTTAAAATATATAAACAAGCAAAAGTTTAGAATCGAATGGCAATAATTTATATTGTAACAAGTTGGAGGGCTTTCTTCAGTACAGTAGATCACAAATTATGTAGGCCTCTTTCTAAAGGAGAAAGGGGGTGGAGCAATGACAGAGGAAAATATTTTCTCATTTCTGTCATGCTAACTGGAGATAAACAGAGCTTAAGGTAAGGTGAATATCTTCAAGGTTGAAGGTTTCTGAAGAAACTGGTCTGATTGCTTTCCCCTACCCTATTCTAAAGGTAGACCTTTTTGACTCCAGATGAAACCTCAAATGACCTATGTAACTAAAAATTCTTATTTGATTTCAGTGATGTTTGTTTTCATAATGTCATAAGTAATGTGTCAGAACAAAGCAAATTTATGACCCATGACTGGACAAAGAACAAATGTTAACACAGCACACATTGACATCTGCACTCTCAAAGTACTTTGTTACTTTACAGGAGAAGACCATATTAAAGATCATGTAAAATTTACCTATTATTCAATGAGAGAGAGAGAGAGAGAGAGAGAGAGGGACAGAGAGACACACAGAGAGAGAGACAGAGACAGAGAGAGACAGAGATAGACAGATAGATAGATAGATAGATAGATAGATAGATAGATAGATAGATAGATAGATAGATAGATAGATAGATAGATAGATAGATAGATATACGAAGCTTTCTGGAAAAAAAAAGAGCAGTATAGTTTTAAGGCTTTTTAAAACACAGACCAAATATCTGGGCACATAACAAAAGAATGCTTTCCTGTGCAGTGCTGAAATCCAAATGTTTGATGTCTATAAACTATCATATAATGCTGGGGACTTAAAAGAGAAAATTGCTTTCTGTAATCTCTTACATTCGATTTACTGTATAACGAAGGTAGGGGATACGAATTACAAGTCCTCACCATCCTCCCACTACAGTTAACATATGAAAAGATGACAGAAATGCATGTTTCACTGCCCAGCCTTTCCATACCTATTCTATATAGAACATCAACTATTACTTACCGGTAGGCGGAAAAGTTTAATCAAATTAAAGTACAGTCATAGAAAACTCAATTCATTCGGTATTAGCAACACTTGAAGCCTAAACTCAGACATGAATGAAATTCTCTGTGTTAATCTAACAGACTGCCTCTCCAACAAATAACGATTGCTATTGTTTCTAAATCCTAGGTCTGTGGAAGTCCTCAGTCAGCAGCACCATATGAATACGGTATCCATGGCTGAGGTCCACTTAGAGGTCAACAGACTGAGGCAGGTTATGTAGTTATAATACTACATACTCTGTATATATAATTGTAATATTGAGAGCCAATTTGGTTTCGTGGTTAACGTGCTGGATCAGGAATTCAACAATTTGAGTTCTATTCCTATCTTAGCACAAAAGCCAGCTGGATGATCTTGGATCAGTTATTCCTCCTCCATCCTTAAGAGAGCAACGTCAAACCACTTCTACCTAGAATGCTACCTAGAAAATTGTATAGACGTATCTAGGTAATCACCAGAAGTCTAGTTTGACTCAAAGGAAAAAAACAAAAACAAAAAAAGCCCAACAGCTATAAAACTCTGTTCATTCCAGTAATATTACCAATTTTTCTTTTATCTGTTTGCCATTACACAACATGGAATACTCTGATACAATGATGCCCCTTGATAAAGGCCCCATGGCTTACCTGGATTTTATTCTACCTTTCACCTCTAAAGTAATAAAAGCAGCAATATTATGTATATATTTATTTTTTACTCAATGTCTAATTACCAATGTAGGGTTTTTTATACCCTGTAATTCAGCACTAGTGAAGTGAAATTACCTGATTCTAAATTTCTATTCAACAAGTTTTTCTTTAGCACTGTAATTCTAAACTGGTCGGTAAATGTTATCCTTCTCAAAAGTAGGAATACTGCCAAATCTGTGGACAAAATTATTTCTTCCAGGAGACAGATTATTTATTAATATCTGCATACATCAGGCTTTCATTTATTTTCAGCTGTGTTTCCTTAATGGCTGTCAGCAAAAGCTCACTTTATCATATACTTAGATCAAAGGCCAGAACTTGAGAGCCAGCTGAATTTTTTAAAGAATCAAGTTCAGAAATATACAGAACATAAGAGGGCCATTGTTGAACAAGATATAGACTAAATTTTTCATTTACAATGCCATACGTTTTATGAGGAACTATGGAAATATTTACTACGCAGAACTGGTGAGCTTTGCACACAGTGGTACATACAGTATCAACTTTTATCTGGCTGCACATAACAGAAATTCAACTAATCTCAAAGGAAAGTTTTTGCTCCAAGATAGTGTATTTTGAAATGATATGTAATGTTCCTGTAGGAGAAAATATTAAATCAGTCATTGTAACCTGAAAAATAATTGCTTGCTCACAGGGGGATTATAGTATCACCAAGAGTGAATGTTTGATTTCACCAACTGGAAATAGCCCATGTCTGACATTTAGTTTTATATCAAACATATTGAATTTTAGTTTAATCAGCACGAGATACATCAGTACAAAGTGTAGTACTGTGTAGGGAGATGGATGGCAAACAAATTAAATAAATAAATAAATACAATAAAAAATAAAATAAAATAATGAAAACAGTAAAACCAGTAAAAAAAAAACATCAATACAAAGTCTAACTCTTTAAACCAGGCTCCTGAATCGGAGTTAGCAGCTCTCAATAATGATACAGAGTTGAATGCTACTCTTAGCACCGTGAATTTATTTATCTTAGTAGGGTTATACACTATTCCAATACTGAATACAGTTTTGCTTTATAGTTCGTTCATCCATCCATCCATCCATCATCCGTCCATCCATCCATCCATCCATCCATCCATCTTCTTTGGCAGCCCATTTCAGTCAATGACTCTGGGCAGCTTACAGTTCATAAGATGTGTAGGGAGATGGATGGCAAACAAATTAAATAAATAAATAATACAATAAAAATAAAATAAAATAAAAGAATGAAAACAGTAAAACCAGTAAAAAAAAACATTAAAAACATCCAATCCAAGATACACAAGAGCAAATATTACAATTGAAAGTTTGGGGCATGGGTCCTTGATCTCTCACACTGACCACTAAATTGTGCTCTTCAAAATGTCAGAAATAATTGCTCTATTACTTTTAGAATTAGTTGCTGCTGGGAGGGGGAATAGGGATGAGAGTCCAGCTAGTCATATCAATAATAACTTAGTCGAGGAAACCCAAGGACATTGGGCCCAGAGCTGACAGTGTTTTGACGATTGTGCTTCAAGCTAATTGTGGAATGTGATTTATGACTGTTTATTGAAGGAGAGAATTGCACTTTGTTCTTTTGTATCTGGAGGAGGGGAATTTAGTTTCTGGTTTCAACTATGTAGTGCCGTTTCTCGAATAAAAGATTCTTTAAGGTAAACAATGCCTCAAAGATCTTTTGAAGAGTTTCACCTGTCGGAACCATGACAATTACATTAACTAAGGTGACCAACCGTCCTCCTTTTGGAAGGACAGTCCTCCTTTTTTGAGTTCTGTCCTCCCTTGAAAAGTGTCCTCCTAAATGTCCTCTTTTTCCATATACCGTCCTCCTTTTGGGAGGACAGTCCTCCTTTTGTGAGTTCTGTCCTCTCTCGAAAATGTCCTCCTAAATGTCCTCTTTTTGACGACTAATCTGCAGGGCTTTTGTTTCCTCATAGAACGCTCAGAAGGCGTTCCGGGACCTTTTTTTATTTTTTTTCAACTTTTGCATCTACTCCCCCTATTGGCTTTCGAAAGCCAATAGGAACTGCTGCTGAGCGCGCCAAAACACCCGGGTGGCAAACTTTGCACGTGCAAGTTGCAGGAACTTGCACCCCTCACTGCTACCCAACTACACGATCTCCTACTTCTTAGTTCCAAAGATAGCTGGAGGAGACTGGAGCGGTAAGTTTCACTTGATCTTCCCTGTTCGGTTCTATGCGGGGATACACAGGGTAGGCGATGGTGCTGGGGGGCGGCTGGGGGGGTGGCTGCAGGACCAGAGCCGGCGCGGCTGGTGCTTTGCAAGCCGCGGGGCTGGCTCTACGGGAATCGGCGGGGGGGCGGTGGTGCTGGGGGCGACTGGGGGGGGAGGTGGTGTTGGGGGGCGGCTGGGGGGGGCGGCTGCAGGGCCAGAGCCGGCGCGGCTGGTGCTTTGCAAGCCGCAGGGCTGACTCTACCGGGATGCGCAGGGTGGATGGTGGTGCTGGGGGGCGGCTGCAGGGCCGGAGCTGGCGCGGCTGGTGCTTTGCGAGCCGTAGGGCCGGCTCTCCACAGCAGGGCAGCAGTGCTGGCGGGGCGGCTGTGGGTGGGGGCGCGGTGGGCAGTTGACCTTCCATGGGCTGCGCCAGCTGGTGGTCTACGCAGTGCTGACCTGCGCTGCCACCACCTCACCCTGCGCATCTATATGGCCATCCTGGAGCGCCTGGCTCATAACACCTGCCTCCGCCGCCCACCCCCGCACAGTCCAGCCATGTAGATTTTTGGACAAGTGAGAAATCGAGATTGAATATTGATACTCTACCTGCAGCACTTGCCGTAAAATTCAATATGAAGGATATTTCTTGTTCAGATATTTCCAATATATTGTTAGAAGATGATACGTTGACAAAAAATATTCATTCAATGGAAAAGTACTCATTTAAATAATTAATAGGCATGTAAGCATAATTACAATATAAATTGTTATTGTTACAAATGTTTTTTATTATGCATTTATCATATTATAGTGTATTCTGTATTATTGTTGCAATAAATACAATGTTTCTTTTATTTACGATATTTTTTTCTTAAATTTATTCGTGTCCTCCTTTTTGTTGTAAAAAAGTTGGTCACCTTACATTAACTAAATTTAATTAATTAAATTATAATTAATCCAATTTTTTTTCTCCTCATTCCATCTTGTGTATGTATTTGTGTGTGGGTATCTTAGTATTTTAATTGAACAGCAATTGGCCTGAAAAGCTGAGGTGAAGGTAAGTACAAATGACCTAATTTCTCCCGTGTCTGTGCCAAATCTTACTTCAGTTTCACTACTAAGAAAACCGGACTTAAGAAAGATGAACTACATCCGTTTTGAATTTCTCGGTCATCAATCATCTTAACAACTCTTTAGGATAGGCTGTTAGGAAAAGTCATTGAAGGGAACAAAAGGTCACAATCTAAGATAACCAAACAGATATCTTATTTCAGATAATTTAAGAAGTATGTCAACCCACATCCAAATAACATTATCAAGATACCTACACAAATCTTGGCTAAAAGATCCTGGAAGATATCTATTATTGGCAAAAGTTTTGACCACTTATACAGAGCAGCATGCCAGAATACATTGCCTATATAATTTTATTCTGCAATCCAGGGATGAGCTCCTGGAAGTTGCTTTGTTTGTTTTTACTTGTACTTCCAAGATCTACCAACCAGAATTACAGTTTGAACATCAGTGATTCCCCCCACCTTTTGAACATGGCTGTTCCATTTACTGCTTCATGATCACCCATATACAGTATACAGATGTACACAGTATATCCAAAAAGAGAGAGAAGGGAGAAGGAAAACAAGATTTTATAACAAAATAGAGAAAAGTCCTTGAATGAGGGAGAAAAACAGCTTAATGCTGTTATTATACGTTTTCAGTATATAAAGATAGTGGCCTGGATGCCGCATTGGAAAATCCTTGTGGGATAAGAGTTTTTGATTTTATAAGCAAATGCCCTCAATTTGTAAACTTCTTTCTTCATATTTATACCCATTATTCTCTCATCTTGCCTAATGTCTCTATTCAAAACTTCCAACACCAAAATAAACAACAAGAGAGACAAGGGGCATCCTTGTCTCATACCCTTTTGAATGTTGCATGGATCAGTTAAATCACCATTAATAACAATTTTTGCTTGCTGTGATGTCTAAATAGCTTTAACTCCTTGAATAAAGCTCTCTCCAAAGTCCATTTCTTCCAGAACTTTAAACATAAAAGTCCAATTTAAATTGTCAAAGGCCTTCTCTGCATCTAGGAATATTAAAGCTGCCTGTTTCTCATTGTGGTATTGTAAGTATTCAATGATATTCAGAACAGTCCTCACATTATCCCTTAACTGTCTTTTTGGCAAAAAGCCAGATTGGTCTTCTTTGGTTTTTCTGCCAAAATTGCAGCAAAGAGTTTATAGTCATTGTGACTATTGGTCTATAATCCTTTGTCTTTGTAGGATCCTGACCCTCCTTCGGTAATAACACAACATTGGCTTCCTACCATGTTTGGTGTATTCTTCCCTCCTGAAGTATATCATTCATTATGTCCTTTAGTGGCTGTAGAAGTTCCTCCTCGAAGCACTTATAGTATTGACTTGTAAGGCCATCTGGTCCTGGAACTTTACCTGGTTTCATTTTTTTAATAGCTTCTGATATTTCATAATTGGGTCATTCACAAGTAGCCTCTGGGATTGTGATAATTTAGGTAATCTTTGTCTTAAGAGATATTCATCTATTTTAGACCTATCTAACTCCTGGTTTTTATACGTTGGAATAAAACTTATAGAAAGTCTTTTTAACAAGTTCATTATCAGTTATTGCTTAATCCCCTTCACAAATTTTCTCAATCATTCGGTTTTGCCTTTCCTTCCTTTATTTGTATGACAACCATCTCCCTAGTTTATTTGCAAATTCGAAATGTGTTTGTTTCACATACTTCATTTTTGTTTCTATTTCTTGAACTGTTAGCAAAGACAGTTGTTGCTGTAACATTTAAATTGGTTGTGCAATTTTTACATCTGTAGGTGTCTTTTGCAACTCAACTTCTTTCCGTTTAATCTCATCTAATATTTTTTGCATCTTTTCCAGGGATTTCTTCTTTTCTAAACAATTATACTGTATGAAATAACCCCTCATAGCAGCCTTACTTGCATCCCACACAGATATTAAAGCTATTTCTCTACCTAAATTATTATCAACACACACACACACACACACACACACACACACACACACACACTGCACATGAAATGGAGCACATGTGAGTCATACAAAGTCACAGCTATAGGTGGCTGTGCAAGGCAACTTCCCTGATAGTATGGAATGTCAAGGACTCCATAAAGCAGAGGTGGGGAACCATGGCCCCTTTATGACTTTATAGCTGGCCCAGGAATTCTGGGAGTTGAAGTCCACAAGTCATAAAAGGGCCATCATTCCCCACCCCTGTCATAAAGGGACCTGTTCCAAGCTATCAGGATTGCTGCACTTTTTGTCTGATTGTTTGACAATGCTGGGAAAAGAAAACAAAAAATCCCAGAACTTAATTTCTTCTAGATGAAGAAATTACTGCCCTCTTAAAACACTGCCTTGTTAAAATGTTGATTTACAGCCATTCTATCATAGCACTATAACTCCGTTTGATTTAACAATTGTTTTCATAGTGTTTATTTTAAAAATAGCACACATTACCATTTTAGCACGAGTTAAAATATCTGGTACACAGCCTCATAAAATGGCAACCACCATAAATATTATGTTGAATCATTGATGAAACGTGAGGGGTTCACCTATCTAACATTACCATCTACATCCAAACAAGACTCTTTAAAAACTAATGGAAGAGCATCACTAAAATATATCTTTGTGCACATTTCAATATTCTTGCACCTTCCTTGAAAAAAGAAAACTTGTAAAATGTGCCAGAAACATTGATACATTTCTGGCTTTTTACATTGCTTTTTACATCTTGCACATTAAGGTTAAAGCCACGTTAGAGACAGAACTAACACAGCAATTTCAACCGGAAAATGAGGGATCTCATCTCTGTGAGAGAGATGGGTGGTTGAAAAGTTTGATATATAAATAAATAATATAAATACAGGTCGCCCTTGACTTACAACAGTTCATTTAGCGACTGCTTGAAGGCACTGAAAAAGTGATTTATGACCATTTTTCACACTTATGACCCTTGCAGCATCTCCATGATCTGGATGCTTGGCAACTGATTCATATTTATGATGGTTGCAGTCTCCCAGAGTCATGTGATCCCCTTTTGTGACCTTCTGACAAGCAAAGACAATGGGAAAGCCAGATTCACTTAACAACTGTATTACTAACTTAACCACAGCAGTGATTAAATTAACAAAAAATGTGACAAAAAAATGTACAATGGGACAAATGGGACTCTCTTAACAACTGACTCACTTAGCAACAGAAATTCTAGGCTCAATTGTGATCGTAAGTCATAACCCCCACCCCAAAAATGAAAAACTATTTTCACATACATATGAGATTGATCTTTTTTGCCAGCAACAATTGCTACTTAGACTTGGGAACTCTGGAAAGAAATAGCTCTTTCCTAAAAGAGGAAAGAGAAGAAACATTGATTGATGTAGAACAGTGAAGAACAGCTGTGAAACTCTAGGTATTATTGGACTCGAAGTCCCATGCAGCTTATTAATTGATTAGGAATTAGAAGAGCTATTTCTGAAGAACATTTGAAAAAAAAAACAAAGCTTCCTTAACACAGAGTTATGGGGAGTCAGTATTCAAGATTGAGGGCGAACATATCCTGTCCTTAAAATTAATAGAGTGGCTATGACAGTATAAGATAAGAGTTAGTCAGCACTGAAAATAATCAAATGTTATTACCTCCAGCCTTGCTCAATTGCTGATGAGTGTTTTTACTTCAATCACAGTAACTAATAGGGTAATAATCGTACATTTGTCCACTTAGAAAGAGGAATATTTGAACATTTTATTCAGTTTAAGTTTTTAATGGTCCGCATTTCCTGGACTAACAAAGAACATGGCTATTTTTTTGATTGTCAATGTCTCCTATATAGTGAGGAAATGCTATGTGAAAAATACAAATATTTGTAAAGTTGAATGTTTGAGGATAAAATACATAGAATTATAAACTTTGACAAAAATACATTGGGCAACTAATGAGGCATAAATATTTCTATAGAGAAATATGTGTTATGTGAAATTTTTAAAAAAATTGCTGCTCAGATCAGAAATTAGATGGAATGGATTTATGGAGGAGCACATATCAAACTGATACAGACTAAAAAGATCAGTTTAAATATGAAATGGTCGAAGGAATTGATCACAGGATTTTAGCTGGAGTGAGGCACTAAGCAAAATACATTCATATCCATAATGATAGCTTATAGAGATTTAAAGAGGCCCATTGTGGTTTGAGTTGATTTTTAAAAAAAAAGACTTAAAAAGAATACATACAATCTGAAAATACCAAGAAACACTATGTCACAGAGGTGAAAGCTTAATTATTACAGATTGGCAGGATGCAATTAAAAGGGCGTGTAACTCTAGATTCTGTTCTGTGGTGATATGGTACACAAAACGAAAATAACTGCCAAATCATAATTGTTAAATCATAGCACTGACAAATACAGTCAGGTAAAAGCTGAACAGAATGAAAAATTGCTAACCTGGGACATAATTCTAGAGCTACTTTTTGCTTAGTAGTTCAAAGGTAGAGCCAATTCCTCAGAAATGTAGTAGGTTCCCTTAATCAGAAATTGTTTTAAGTGGACACCATACAGCCATGTGTCAGAAATGTTTAAATTTCAATCTCTACATTAAGCAGGTGATTGGACTCAACGCCTGAATGGTTCCTTCCAGCTTGTATGATTTCGTCACATTCTGACACGGATTCATTTTCAATTACAATTAATTTCATGCCTGTTATAGCCATAGCCAAGTATAGTTTTGTAAAAAAAAGCCTGTAGGAAAGGAGGGATTGTTGCACAACAATCCAGAATATAAATGCAGCTAGCCAGTACTTTTCAACCTGCTTAATTGCATTACTTTCTTATATGGTTATATTACTACAGAAAGGAAGGAAGGAAGGAAGGAAGGAAGGAAGGAAGGAAGGAAGGAAGGAAGGAAGGAAGGAAGGAAGGAAGGAAGGAAGGAGGGAGGGATTATTTAATCAATTCCAAATATTTTTGGGAATATTACTTTCCTTCTTGGGTTATTTGCCCATATAAGTAGTCCTCATTTAGCTCCTGCAGTTGTGACAGGCAACTCAGTCATTATGCAAAGTGGTTGCTAAGTGAAACCACAATTGTGCTTATTATCTCTCTTTACCTTCTCTTTGCTTTACAAACTTGTGAAGGTCATAAATATGAGGATTGGTTGCAAAGTTACTTTTTTAATCACGGTCATAACTGTGAATGGTCACTAAATGGGGCAGTTGCTAAATGAGAACTATCTTAATTTGGCCATGAAGATATTATTTGAATCCAAATAAAAATTTGCTTGCAGTTGTGTACGTTTTTATTTTTATTTGGGAAGAAGAAAAAAAATCAGGTTCCATAAAGTGTTTTTCTGTTTGTGTTCTTTCCAGAGGTATGTGACTTCACTAACTATAACGTGAAGCCTCAGACAGAAATATTTGGTTTGTCTTAGACTGTATTGAAATGATCTGAAAAATATTTCTGATTCTGAACAAAGGTATAGAGCAGTGATGGCGAACCTTTTAGAAACCAAGTGCCCAAACTGCAATCCAAAACCCACTTACGTATCGCTGGGTGCTGGGTGGGCGTGGCCCATTGGGTGGGCTTGGCCCATTGGGTGGGCGTGGCTCCAGTGGTAATGGCAGACTGGGTGGGAATAAAAAGTTCAATCAATCAATTCCAACTTTGTGAGATCTTTTTTTCCCCCCGCGGGAAGTTGAAATTGATTGATTGAATCTTTTTTTTTTTTGGCACAAGGCAGCAGAGGCCTAAAGCGAAAAGGTTTTATAAAACCCAGCTGAAGGCTTAGGACTGGGGTGACAGCGTGCGTGCCCACAGAGAGGTCTCTGAGTGCCACCTGTGGCACGCGTGCCATAGGTTCGCCAACACCAGTATAGAGGATTACATTCATAAAGGCAGTTTTTAACCAGCTCATGCCCTGACTGAACTGATTATGTGCCATCGGGTCAATACTGATTCTTAATAACCACGATATATTTTCTCCTGGACAAACGGTTCTCAACCAGATCTATCAGGCTTCCAATGGTAAACTCATCATAACTGTAATTGAATCAATCCATCTTGTAGGGTCATCTTCTCCTTCTCTTTCCTTGCAACTCACACCATAAATCACAATTTTTTTTTTGAAATTCCTCACATTTTATAAAGGAGTGCTATGTACCAAAAGGATTGCACATTACACAGCACAGATGTCAATCGATTTGTAGTCCACTGGGCCATGAAATTTCAGTTTCCTTTCCTACTGATTGAGGAACTTAGCTAGGAAAGTATTCATATTAAAACTGTAAACAACACTCCACTTTTGAGGGGTTAAATGACGGATGCTGACGATGATAAAACTGCATGAAGTATTCTGTATCTGTAATCTAGATTAATTGCATGGTTCTTAATGATTAAACATTTTCCCCTGACACCGCTGCTACTTTCTTTTAACTTGGCAAGCACAATTCATTAAACTTCTCTATTGGGTATAACATTTTGAACATGATGTAATACTGTTTTTGAAGGTCCCCTCAAGGGCTTTTATGGTGGAAAAGCAGAATATGCATCTTTAAACAAAAGAAAGCAATACTGTACTGAAATGGGCTTGGTTCCAACAATGTTGTTTAGCTAGCAGAAAGATATTCTGTTCCTAGAAGAATCATTTCTGATCAGGTGAAATAACACTGTGTCGAAATAAGGACCACAAGCCCTAAGGTCTTCTAATTGTTCGAGATAATCTTTAACAAACTTTTGCGTCATGTTATAAGTGGCATGACTGTATCTTTTTATGTGGTATTGTATCCTGTGACCTACATTCCACTTCTGTGTTCCCAAGACATATTATGAGAATTTTGTTCAGTTCATAAAAAAAATCAAAGGAAACTGCCTTGGGAACTAAATCAGGAGAGCCAGTCTACCCAGATTCAAAGTTCTCAACTATCTCCTGGTTCATCCAACTCAGTAAGACACAGTATGCTTTGGGGGTGAGGTGGGGTTGTGTAAACACAGTTACTGTCGTCTGTTAATCATGGCTTACAGCTCCATGCATTCTATAAACTCAGTCAACTGTGCCTGAGAAAGTGTTTTCCAATAAACTATCCTTAGATAAATCATACCTTAACAATGGTTTCAGGGAATATTCTGAGACTTATCTCAACAATAGGAAATGATTTCTTCCTATACTGATTTGTAAATCTTTAAATATTTTGTACTTTTCAAAATTTTACACACACAAAATGTACATTACAATGCAGCTACTAGAAGGTGTGATCCAAATGTTTACATTTGTGAAAAGAAATCTTCAACGAGGTTTAACTTTAGGAACACTGCTTGCAAAAAGCCAACAGATTGATGTTCATTTTTTAAGCAAATATGCTTATATAAACATTAACACGGGCTTAAGTTGCAAATAAGGAAGAAATGAGACCGAACAGGTTTACCAGTTGGAAAGTAAGAATTTGATAGCAACTAAGGCATACATCAATTGTCTCAACTCTTTACTTCTTGTAAGAGTCCACAGAACTCTTTTTTCTTTTGATAAAGAGAATTTTGGACACAAGCCATTATTACAACCTTTTAGGCTGCACAGTACAGTCTGTACTTAATTTTCAGGTGTATCTGCTAGAATTGATTCACATACAGAAAGATTTCTGACTTAATTATTTTAAACTGAGCCCCTTTTGCAGGCTTCCCTCTCTGACCTAGGAAAGGAATTGGTATTTAAGAAAACCAACAGGTAAATAAAGTATGGCTACATGGGAAATCCTCTCCCCTATGCTATGGAAATATGAAGATAAGAGCAATATTGATGAATTTGATATTTCCTTATCCTAACTGCCACATGAACTTACAATATTAACTTTACTTAACTGGGATGTCCTTGATCCGAGAGCAACCACAATGAAAACAGTGACAGGGAAAAGATTCAGAAAAAAAAAGGGAATGGATTTGCAGAACAAATCACAGAAGTTCGCACTGACAACATGCTGTGGGTATTCCTTTGAAGACCATCTAGCTGACTTTACATAATCTTATAAAGATTAATTTGGCTAGCCTAGGAAGCTCAGGAAAAAGATGATCCTAGGAATCTAACGGGTTAACCACTATCAGAAAAAATGGTCTATTGTTATCTTTGCATATATTGTCTAAAGTCTGCTTGGAGATCTGGATGCACAGTATTTTCCAAAGCAACTCGGGAGTAGGTTGGGAAGGGAAAGAGAAATTTTAGTGTGAAATGTTGGCTTTGAGCCCAGTTGCAGTCAAAATATGTTTTTGATGCAGTGGCCAATGAAAAAGGCATTTCGCTTCAATGCATAATTATTTTTAAAGGGTGAGACGGAAGAGACATCTTGTATAGTCTATATAATCGTGCCTACCCACATACTTCCCAGAGCATACTAATTTGCCATACTTGGTTGGCTAGATTAAATGGGTTCCAAGAGAGAATTTACTCCCCCCCTTAAGTTACCTTCATTCTGTATCACTTACTCTGGTGTTCTAACACCATAGCTGCACCGGCCAGTTTGACTAGTTTTTCAGTAATATGACACAAGACGAAACTGAGTAATGAGATATATAGAGAGAATTGGTGCTCAATCTTCTTAGCATAATCATATGAAAACACACAAGGCTTATAACATAAACATATTTTTTTTTTTTTACAAAGATGTATTCTGAAGGCAATACTCACGTAATGCATACAAAGAAAGGGTTATTCCAGCCAGGCAAAACCCTTCAAAGAACCTGAGTGTGCTGAACATGGTCACATTCACCGAGAGGGCCACTGTCAGTCCAAATATTAGAATGAACAACACTGAGAAGAGCAGGACTGGACGTCGGCCAACCCTATCAAAAGAAAAGAGGAACAAAATATGTGTTACATGTTCCATAATCCATTTACAAATTAGAATTCTGCACTGGGTACAATGTTCCCCAGCCAATTTCAAAGAAACCATGATTGTTAACTTTCGCTGTCAAAATATTTCCAAAATGTTTTAGGGACAGTATCTCACTGGAGCTTTATGATTCAGATTGGATCTATTTTTTAAAAAAACAACAACACACAATTACATTAATTGATTTTGGAGCCTTCTCTGTGTAGAATATAAATTGTGGTATGAAAAATAAGCATCATACCAAAAAAGGGAGGGAGGAAGAGAATGTGTCTGAAAAAGCTTTGTTCCCACCTATATCTTTTGAAAAATGCCTGCATTAAAAAAAAAAAAAAATCATCCTGGCTAAAATCGTGTTAAGCTTTGGCTGATATTCTATTGCTTCTAGTTATTTATTTTTAATGTTTGTGTGTGTCCCTTCAAAACTAAGCTTTCCTGGCCCACAAAAATGAATGTCACCAAATACAATTAGGAATAAATAATGTCATAGGTATGGTAGCCTTTCACACAATAGACACGTGGATTCAGTTTGTTCTAGGTTTTTTAAAATCTTGTTTATACATGTTTACAATCTTCTGGATTTTATTCTAACTCTTTGGAAATTAACAAGAGGACAATGAAAGTAAATATTCTCTGCTTTTATAATTGTAAAACAATTGACACTGAAAGAATGAAAGAGCTTCCATTCTTTATCTGGTTATATAAAAGTAAGAGAAACCCACCTCTCCTTTATAAACAACCGATTTACCAAAGGGAATCTTCCTAAGATAACCACTTAAACATTTGGGTGTTATGTGACTTAAATTTAACAATTTAATTCTAAAACATATGAGTAGAATTAGTTTTATTTTGTACAACAAATGAACGTTTGGTGAGTTTCTTTCTTTCTTTCTTTCTTTCTTTCTTTCTTTCTTTCTTTCTTTCCTTCCTTCCTTCCTTCTTTCCTTCCTTCCTTCCTTCCTTCCTTCCTTCCATCCTTTTTTCTTTCCAAATAATTACAACAATAATATTTTTTTAAAAGCACAATTGTTTTTATGTAATGCTTTACCCTCATTTTATGCAACAAGCATGAAAATGCTGCAGCTTCCTTACGTCACTGAACTGTAATTCTCGGGAGCGCTAGTCAGCATGGTTAAAGCTAAGGGATTTGAGGAACTGTAACGCAATGGTATCTCGAAAGCCAGAGATTCTCAAGACCAGGACTCTCCAATGTTCTTGCTCTACAGGTATTCCTTGACTTACAACCTTTCATTTAGTGATCATCTGAAGTTACAACAGCCCTGGAAAAAATGATTTATGGCCATTTTTCACACAAACCTTGTGTGAAAACGATCCACACAAACGATCCATATTTATGATGGTTGCATAAATAGGGGACACTGCAACCGTCAGCTACCACCTTTTGTGGTCTTCAGACAAGCAAAGTCAATGGGGAACTCCACAACTATGCCAGTAAACAATGGCAGTGATTCAATTGACAGCTGTGGCAAGAAAGATCAAAAAATGGGGCAAAAGTCACTTAACAACTGTCTCGCTTAGCAATAGAAATTTTGGGCTCAGTTGTAGCCATAAGTCGAGGACTTACTATATTTCACACTTTGAAATCACGTGGGGCCTTTTTCTTTTCTTTTTTTTCTTTTTGGTGGGGGAGATAAAGCAATCACTCAACATTTTTTATTTTCTAAGAAACACAGGGAGTCTTCACGTAGCAACTACATTGTTTAGTGACTGTTCAAAGTTACGATGATGCTGGAAAAGTAACTTTTACAAACAGTTCTTGCACTTACGACCACCCTAGTCATCATTTGCAAGCTTCACTGCTGGCTTCCAACAAGCAGAGTTGATAGAGGAGCCACCCGTAAAATCTTTAAGTCGTGGTCACATGACGTCTCACTTAACGACTGTGGGTTAATTCACTTGATGACCACATCGAAAGTGATATCGTAAGTCTGATGCTGCTTTTTGCATAATGACCGCATCACTTAACAATGGATTTACCATGTCCAAATGTGATTAAATGAGGACTAGCTGGACCCATGAGAATCAATGTGGAATCCAAAGGAGTTCTTGGTAATAAAGGTAATTGGAGGTTGGTTCTTTGCTTTAGAACATGCTGGCTTCCTTTTTAATTTTATTGAAAATAAGCCTTTAAACAACTGAAAAGTACTGTGGAGTTTGAATGTGGAAGATGAAAAGGCAGGTTTCCAATGGCTATATGATGCTCAAAAATATAATGTTGGAGATACTGGCAGAAAATTGGTAATTATAAATCCCAAAGGTGCTTTTTTTCAAGAGGCAATTGGACTTTCTTTTTTTTCTTTGAAGACCTTTCGCTTCTCATCCAAGAAGCTTCTTCAGATCTGACTGGCAAAGTCCACATTTTGGACAGAGAGGAGTGCTGGTTTGAAAGAGGGGTCAAAGAGGCCATCTATGTCAAAATTGAACAGCCCTGTCTCAATGGGGAAGGTGGGGGGGGGGATCTGACATCATCTACCTTCAGTCTACCACACAGTCCTTTCATCAGTTCCAAGAAGGCTCCACACCCATTTACATTACTTAGGTGATCCTAGAGACACAGATAAGGCTCCAGGCCGCTCTAAGAATTAGCCCAGGGATAGGCAACCTTGGCTCTTTTATGACTCATGGACTTCAACTCCCAGAATTCCTGAGCCAGCATGGCTCAGCTTGGAAACCTCTCCCTTTCCCCTCAGCATGGCTGGCTCAGGAATTCTGGGAGTTGAAGTCCACGAGTCATAAAAGAGCCAAGGTTGCCTACCCCTGAACTAGCCAAAACAATGCAAATGAACATTTGTCTGCAGGAATATAAATCTTTCCATTCCCCACCATCCAGTCAGAGCTGAAGAAGCTTCTTGGATGAGAGGCGAAAAATCTTCAAAGAAAAAAAAGAAAGTCTAATTGCCTCTTGAAAAAAAAAAGCACCTTTGGGATAACTATGACCTGGATGACTGAGAATCACCATAGACATTTGGTGATTATAAACAACTGGGATTAAAACCTGGCTTTGAAAAAGATGATGGGTTTATAGCCAATGATGGCTTTCTCCTGGCAGTATAGAATCTACCATTAAAAGAAATTCTTTCTTTGTCCCCTCAACTTATCCCAAACCTCACTAAATTTGCTGCAGAATTTTGGGAAGGCCTTTGGAGAAGATCAGAGGAATGTTAGAGGGATGGAGAGGAGAAGGAGGAGAAACAACAGAAGTCCTGTTGCTTGGGTAGATATATTTGTAAATGGTTAGATAAATCCCATACATCATTTTTCTTAGGAATACTATTTATAGCATTATACTTTTAAGCTTTTCTACAATGTGAATTTGTCTTATTCAATAAAATCATTAAAAAGAAAATGCATTAGTGAGTAGTGCAACAAGGGGAAAATAAAAACAGGAAAAAAACTATACCTTTTTTTTTGTATTGTTCTTGCAAAACATATGGAATTGCATCAAGCAGCCAGTGAATTGTGTTGGTGTATTTCACATAACCAACTTAGTAGTATTTTTTTTATAAAATATCCTAGAATCAACCTACTTAATATTATAGTTTCTTAAATGTCCATTTACTGCATAATTATTCCTAATCTACCGACAGAACGACAATTCTAAAAGGATTTTTAGAAAATAATTTGTTTTGGTTGTTTTTGTGTTTTTTTAGGAAATAAAAATATCTAGTCCCTAAAATAGCCTGCTTTCCAAATCAGCCAGATCTAGCTAGGAAACTTAAGCAGGTAGAAATAGCCACATGATAACTCTGCAATAGACTGCAACCTTTATCCAGATAAAAAGCGTCGGAGTCTAATCCAGATTCAGGTACCTAGCATGCTTAATAAAACATAGTCTCAGTCTTTGTCGGTTACCAAGCAACTGCAAAACGCTCCTATCAAAGCTCTAAATCATGACTTTATTTCACGATATTGTTTACCCAATTCAAATCAGCAAAATCACCATTAGGTAAAATGGGAAAGGAGAAGGGGTAATTTCTTTTTTATCCTATAAAAGATGGATGATTTTCTGATGATAGCAGATGAATATATATAATTCTGAGTAAATAAAATAAGTATAAGGCACATTAGCTTGGCTTCAGATAATTACTCTGATACTTCCTCCTTCCCTCCCTTGCCCATTAAATTCTTGATCCAAACAAGCTCACTGAAAAGCTGCTTGACCAAATTATCAATTAGAAAAACCTGTCTGGGGAACTGTCAAGCTATGATATCAAGGCAAATGGAAATACGTGAAGCTGGTGCTAGTGAAATTCTGCCCCAGGTAGGATTCCTGGCATTAAGAGCTGCAAATGTAAATGTAAAGCTGCATTACAATTCTATGCAGGGATAGAATATTTTAGGTAAGAAGTACTGTCATTCTAAATTTCCTCAATAGCTGGTAGAGACTAGAAGCTGAATTTCAATATAAAATGGAGCTGGAGGTAGCTTTAATTCAAGCAGATCAGCTTAAGACATCCCTATTATCTCAAAAGCCTTATTTTATTATTTAAAATTACTTTATTTAGCACAGCAACAATATCAACCGGTAGCAAGTCATTTGTGAAATATTGTGCCTGTGTATGTGTGTATAAACTTTATTAAAGGTTTTTATATGGATAAAAGATAGATGTAAAAATATATAAAACAGTTAGAAAAAGTAGTGCAGAAACAAAGAACAGAAGAAAAGATAGTTAAAGAGGTGACTTCACATCTTCTTCGCAATTGCAAGTGAATTTATTATCCCTTCTCCCTTTTAAAAATTACATTACAGAAATTCCTTCTATCACATGTTCAGCTCCTTTTTTTTATCAGCAAATCCAGAAATCACTATTTCACTTTTTTTCCATTTTCAGCAAAAAGTCCATAAAAGTTTTTCAGTCTTTTATAAAAGCAACTGTGGTTTTATCCTGAACAAGACATGTCAGTTTTCCTCATTTCTGCTAATTCTACCATTTTTAGAATCCATTCCTCTGCTGTGGGTGTGGAATACTGGGCTTTTGTACATTGAAATGGAAACGTATGGACAAAAATTTAAACAACACCAGAGGTGGGAAAATGGCATTTCCTCATGGACAGTAATTTTGTAGTGATTTTAGTTAAACTTACCAATCAGCTATACATCCTGTTATTAGGTAGCCAAAGATTAATCCTACAAGCAGAGAAAACTTCGCAATGTGAACTTTCCAGGCAGAGTCACAGACCAGATCCCACTGAAAAACAAAAAAACAAAAAAAAAAAAGAAAGGAAAGATGATGCATTTAAAGTGGATAGGGTTATTTTCACATACTTGGAGCAAAATCACATACAACTGTTTAGTACAGGTAGTCCTCGACTTACAATCATTCATTTAATGACCGTTCAAAGTTACAATGGTACTGAAAAAAGTGACATGACCATTTCACGCTTATGACCATTTTTCACACTTATGACCATTGCACCATCCCCATGGTCATGTGATCAAAATTCTCTTGGCATGTGTTTATAGTGGTTGCGGTGTCCTGGGGTCATGTGATAACCTTTTGTGATTTTCTGATCAGCAAAATCAATGGGGAAGCCAAATTCACTTAACAACCGTGTTACTAACTTAACAACTGCAGTTATTCACTTAACAACTGTGACAAGAAAGGCTGTGAAATGGGGCAAAAATCACTTAACAACTGTCTTGCTTAGCAATAGAAAAAAAAGCAAAAAGCAGCTAGCTAAAAACTTACAGAAGCTGATAACTGGACCACTATAAGATTTTACAATTCTAGTCATTCACTCTTCCTTCCCTCTAGCAATTCAGAGTTTTGAGATTTATTCTCTGAATATGGATACCTTCTGTGGTAATACTATCAATAATAAATCTGTCCAATTTTAATGGGCAGATGATGTATTTACTAACATCATCTGCTTTTTTTGTGCCAAAAAAAAAAAGTTATTATAAACTTCTTTTGGCACAAATTTCAAGGAGCTAGCAAATGTTCAATATAAAGATCTCCCTTGTCTATTGAACTAGTTTACTGATTGTCCACTTCCATCACTCTGTTTGTCCTTTTCTTTTCCCTTTTTCTATTTCCCATAAGAAAATATTCTAATGGCACCCAGAACTCATTTTTGTTCTTCAGTGGAGGTCGATCTCTAAGGTCATGCAAGCGAATGGTAAACAACCGTATTATTTTTCTGTATTCAGAGCAAGTATTAGCAGCCGTTTGGCCAGATCATCTGTAATCAGAGAAGGAAGAGTTATTGTTAAGCTGTGAAGAGTTCTGGGAAGCTTGTATATATCCAATAACGTTAAACGACTCAGTAAAATGTCCTTTATGGTATCTTCTAAACCTGATGTTCATCTTGAAGAAAATGGGAAGAATTTCAGTTTGTACTGTTGACTACTTAAGGATTTTTAAAGATTACAGTATCTAAAAGGAAGCAATCTAAAGGCATTTTTTTTGACTAAATATTTAACTCAAACAAATCTTGAATTTAATCACAATGCATTCAAGAAGTTTTATATCAATATTTTTTTAATGCTTGAAGCTCTTTCGGAACAGTCAGTTCAGACTGAAAAAACATATTTAAGTGAAGTTGTTTAATTATACTTCCTTCAGGGCTTCCACCAAATCCTAGTTGTTCAGATTATGAAAGTGATGTTTTTCGGTTGAGCAACAAGATATAGAGCTTCAGACAACCAATGCTCAATTCAATAGGAACTATTTTCAGTGTTCCCACATCACAAGAGGACGGGGGCAAAAAGCAAAAAGGATAACTAACACAAGCAGAAACCTCAGGCAAAATTCACTACAATTAATGAATTTTATGTAGCATCAGTGCCACCTAAACTAGATACCAACCCTGCCTTATCTTTTATTAAATGTCAATAAAAAACACTGCTCATTTAAAAATCCATTAATACTTTTTGAGGATAGGGTGCTTGACATCCTGCTATGAAGAATCTTTATTGCATGACTCAAGAAAGCTGTTCAACCAAATCAGCACAATAAACAAATACAACAAACTGCTCCATTATCCAGATCTCTTCAATGCACTGTTCAGAGAAGGTCTGTTAGACAAAATGGGCAGACAGAAACATAAATAATAGAACCATCATCTGTTTCTCTGATCCCTTTGTTGAGATAATATTTCTGTGGCATATCTCCTAGCTAGCGGGCATGCTCACTGCTGCACCATGAGACAAAGTGGCTAAACCACAACAAACTGGGTTTCCTATTTCTCCACAAAAGCTTCTTTCATGGCAAGAACAATCAATCCACAGTTTTCTTCATTAAGGAAGTTCATCACAGATAGGAGATTCTGCAGAGAGGATTCAAGCCATATGCCAAAGACGAACAGTTTGACTCTGATCCTCGAGTCTACACAGATCAAGACATTGTTGTAACTACTGCACATGCACTGCTCCAACTGCATTGCTTAGTGATGGCATTCCCTGAACTTCCAGTTGCTGTTGTTAACCAAGTCCCACAGTTGTTAGGCAAGGCAACTGCTGACTTCCCACAGCTAAGTCAGGAAATTGAAAATCCCAGGCAACTCACAAGCAAGTAGAGGCAGATAAGTGGCTGCTGTCAGGTGGGGAAGGAGCAAGGCAAGGTAAGGAAGGGTATACATATGGCCAGTGTGGTACAAGCACAAAGAGGCTTTGAGAGGGTGCACAACTGAGAAAGACTTATCCTAGCAATTTGTGATCTTCTCTGCTGGCTTTCCTATTGACTTTCTGGGGAAGCTGGTAGGGAAGGCTGTAAATGGTGATCATGTAATCACAGGGCACTGCAACCTGTCATATGTGTGAGCTGATTGCCAAGGACCCAAACTGCAATTAAGTGACTGCAGGGGTACTGGGATGGCCAGACTGTCCGGTCCATAATCATAATCGATTTAGCCACTGTTGTAACTTCAAACAGTTGCTGAATGAATGATGATAAGTGAAGGACTATCTCTAATAGAAACCAAAGCAATGTATCTGCAACTCATTCTGCCAATACCATGAAATGAAACTTGGAAAGGAGCAGATAGAAGAGGTAATTTTTACATCTATCTTTACCATAAAATTGATAGCATACACAAAATTGTCAAAGAAATGTGGAATAGCAGCATGGATCAGCTTGAACTGTGTAAAATCAACACTCCAACAAATGGGCAATGCCAAGGCAGAGCAAGCACCTTCAACCCCCACGGTCATAATGTGAAGGATGTGAAGCAGAAAAGCTTGGAGTCATACAGTGTGCAATGGAAAGATCTCAGTCAGAGATGAGTTCAGAAATAAGGAAATTCAGCTCAGCAATGGATTAACTTCAAAGATGTCTCAGAAATGGACTAACTTCAAAGATGTTATAAAGCAGCACCGAAATCTAATTTAAGTAGGCAGGACACATTGTACATTTATCTGACATTAGGTAGACACAAAAAGTAACCTGGTGGTGGCCCTAAAATTACATATATCTACTTTGATGATCTCCTTCAAGAGGATATAGAGATGTTCTTGATCAGGGGTAGGCAACCTTGGCTCTTTTATGACTCATGGACTTCAACTCAGGAATTCTGGGAGTTGAAGTCCACGAGTCATAAAAGAGCCAAAGTTGCCTACCTCTGGTCTTGATGAAGAGGGAAGAGATTTGTCATCAAAGCAATGGGGAGGGAAACATGGCTTATGCCCAAACAATGAAGAAAGTATGAATAAATATCACAGACACTACCCTAATTCACATGAATATAACAAAGGGAGGAGGTGAAACATAATCATATTTGCAAGATTCTATTACCATGGCCAATCATAGTAAAAAATAATTTTAGCTTTAATGTGGACTTGATTTCTGATCTACATCTTGGGGTTGTAAAAAGATCTTAGTCCCAACCGAAACAGTACCATGAAAGACCAAATAAAATATAAGTATTGGCCGAAGTCATAACTGGACATCAATGCCATCCAGGTGAAAAATTGATAAAGTGAAAACAACAGGGAAGGGTCAGGAAGAAGGGCAAAGAATGTATGTGCAGTTTTAAAAGAACGGATTCTAATGCCAAGAAAGAATTCTTGTTCTCTTTCCATCAGATACAAATAGATCATCTGCTCAATACAGTACCAGATTATTACTATCAAATTGTTCTAGAACATTTTAAGTGTATTTCTTTCCCTGCTCCCAAGCAATCTTGATAGGATACATGCAAACCAAGATCAAATTTCTTGTCTCTCCACGGCAACTGTCCTACCTACTTTTGAAAAGCTTGATCTGTTTTCATTATTTAGAAATATTATTTGGAACATTCTTTTATCAATTATCACAAAGTAACAGACTCCATTCCAGTTATTTGGGCAGAGTGAAAAGCCAGAGTTAATTTCCAATTTTTCACTTGGAAATTCTTCTATCCAGTGTCTCTCTCCTTTATCTTACTAAGTAGACATCATTTTAATCTCCTAATTTCCTATTTCCTAATCTGCTGCTTTCTGACATGCGTGGCACTGCAACAACCAGAGTCTGCAGGAAGAATGGCCTTCCATCTGGAAATCTGCTGAGTTGAAGTTACATCCTACTTAGAGAATGCCAAGTTGGAAAAGGCTAGTCTTAACTTTTAAAATATTTGAAGATAGACAGTGATTAATTTTACTAATTAATAGCTCCTTTTGCAAGCAATGCTTATCTACCACATTTTGAAAGCACCACAGCTACGATGTCCAAATCTATCAGCATGCTCAAAACTTATCCATAAGCCAATCTCAATAATTCTGAAATGAGACCTTGAGTGTGACAGTGTACTAGAAGGCAATAATTTGCAATGTTTGCAACAGTGTAGGATGAGGGTGAAGGTTCATTCTCTGAGCTTCTGGGTTGGTTACTGAACATTTCATTACCAGGCTAGGCAACAATGCTGTTGAAGATTTACCTAGCCTGGTAACGAAACGTTCAGAAACCAACCCACAAGCGTGGAGAACCAACTTTCACACTCAGTTTGCAATGTCTCTCTTTTTCTAGGCTGCTCCCAGCGCCCTCACCAATCCTCTTGTTTACCCAGAAAGATTACCCCTAGTGGACAATCATTTAAATATGAGCCAGCAGTATGCTGCAGCTGCCAAAAAAGCCAACACAGTGCTAGGCTACATTAACAGAGGGATAGATTCAAGATCACGCGAAGTATTAATACCACTCTACAATGCCTTGGTAAGGCCACACTTGGAATACTGCATCCAGTTTTGGTCACCACGATGTAAAAAAGATGTTGAGATTCTAGAAAGAGTATAGAGAAGAACATACTGAGGTTAAAACATATAAGGAAAGGTTGATGGAATTGGGTATGTCTAGTTTAATGAAGAGAAGGACGAGGGGGGACATGATAGCAGTGTTCCAAAATCTCAGGGGCTGCCACAGAGAAGAGGGAGTCAAGCTATTTTCCAAAGCACCTGAAGGCAGGACAAGAAGCAATGGATGGAAACTAATCAACCTAGAAGTAAGGAGAAACTTCCTGACAGTTAGAACAATTAACCAGTGGAACAACCTGCCTCCAGAAGCGGTGAATGCTCCAACATTGGAAGTTTTTAAGAAGAAACTGGACAGCCATTTGTCCGAAATGGTATAGGGTTACCTGCCTGAGCAGGGGGTTGGACTTGATGACCTCCAAGGTCCCTTCCAACTTTATTATTATTAAATGTCTGACTCAAGGGTTCCTAAAGCAGACCTCTCTCTGTTTGCATGGTGCCCTAAGGATAGCGACTGTTTCATTATTATGGCTGGTTGCACAGTCAGCCAGATGTTTAGACTGGATTTGACATTTTTTATTGAGTCCTTCCCAGGGACCGGGGATAGGCAGATGTTGCTTGATGGTGTTGAAGGTATTGTTGCAGAATGTAAGACTTTTACAATTGATAGTGGTTTTCTCAATGTTCAAGTGAGGTCCAGATGTTTTAGAATTGCACCCAAGGCACCTATTACTATTCGTACTATCTTTGCTTTAGATAGGTCTTTGTATTTCTTCTCCTTCTCCTTCTTTATTTTCTATACTGTTTGGGACAAATAATATACCCAAGAATGTCAGGTTGGGTAAGTCCCATGGTAAGAAAGCCAGGCATGCTGTGTTCTGTCATTCTCACCACCAAAGGAGTGTGAAATCTTACATTTACACCTTTTAAGTGAAAAGAGCTCAATTGTTAATTGATGCTTCAGCTACTATGTAGAATATTTTGAAAAAGCGAAGCCATGAAAACGGCTTTTTATGGGTTCATCTAGACTCTAGATTCTCGAGGAACAGATTCACGAGCAGATACCAAAATCTTTATTTTTAAATCGTGCACCATTGCCATTATGTGGGCAGCAATTCTCCACTCCATCCCAAGCATGCCTAGATAATTACATGTAATTATATTTGCTCATATCCTTTGCAGCAGATCATTAGCTTGGATGGAGGCTTGTCCAGCTGGAGAACAAAGGAGATAATCATCCAGGTCCTGGCTGTCCCGAAGGTGCTTTTCCTAAAGGCAACTGGATTTTCTTGGGTTTTTTTTTTTTTTTGAAAATGTTTCACTTCTCATCCAAGAAGCTTCTTTAGTTCAGAAAAAAAAAACCCAAGAAAGTTCAGTTGCCTTTTGAAAAAGCATCTTTGGGATTGTCCAGCTGGAAATTACTAGGATCAGAGGGGCCAAACTTCTAGGAATCTACTGTGGATTCCCTTGGCCATTTTGAAATGCATAGCAATCAAAACTGTTGCTATAAAAAGACTGAGATTTGAAACTACAAAGCAACGATGCTTTAAGGATGAGAGAAATAGATGCCTAATGCAGAGGATGGGATTCCTTCCTTTCAAAGGCCACTGCAAGCAACAAAAGTAGATCTACTGGCTGAAAGGGAAGCTTGGTTATGGAAACCTGCCTGGCACAGAAAAAAAGCCAGAATTAGACTGAAAAGAGAATTTTAAAATTGTGTAATGGATTAAAAGGCAATGTTGGATTTATGGACTGTTTTAAGGATTAAGATTTAGAGTTAGAAGTAAGAAATATATATATGTATATAGCAGGGTGTTTATTAGAATACATATTTTAAATAGATTAAGAATGTACCTTTTGGAATAATAGATTTATTTTGGTGAAAATTATTATGTATTGGAATTGAAAAAATGTTGACTTTTTAGATTTGGATGGTTTCAATAATTAACTGAATGTTTTAAATTAGTAAGATGACCTTTCTATATGATAACATAGATGTGATAAGGCATGATAATCAATTGGATGAAATTTGAATTTTGTTTAATGAATTGAAATGATTTAAGGCTTAACATTATTTTGTTATCTTAAAGAGATTGATCGATTGTGGAATTATATATGTATAGGGTAGATTAATTTTTTATTTTAATTAGGATATCTATTGTGTAGTGGAAGAAGAAATAAATGAGATTGGTGATGAAATGAGGGATGTGAGAGATTAAGAATTAGAATATATCTGGAAGGGATACCTGAATTGATAACTTGTTGATTTAAAGTTAAATTTGATTATGGTAATTGTAAACTGACAAAGTTTTAAAACAGGTTTAGCAGTAATAGAAATTTAAATTAGAAATGGAATATTTTAAACGTATTATGCTATTTGAGGGAAATAGAGAGGGGACAGTGAATGTATTGAGTTGAGTTGTTTATATGTTTTCACTTTTGAATGTTTGATTACCCAAACACCACGGTGTGTCCTGAGTACCTTTTCTTAAGAATTAAAAAACCAATAAAATGTGTTTTTTAAAAAAACTGTTGCTTTAAAATATCTATCTCAAATAGTACTATGGATTTGGAAGGTACTGCCAAAGTCAGCTACTCCACCTCCAGCCAATGCAAGAAACCCATTAAAACACTACCAATAAGCTGACATGAACTTTGGTTTGAAAACATAAAGGAGGACATTTAATCAGCTTCCGAAACAGCCAGTTCCCCTCTCAACAGTATGCTACACTGTCAGGAAATGCTTCCTAAATGTTTTATTACTCTTTTTTCCTTATAATCTGAACCCAAGAGTTGAGAGGTTTTTTTTCTATTTTTGCTTAATTGTTCTTCAAGCCTAGGTGATTTTTTGATGGCTAGGATCACCCACTGAGCTATGTTAAATTTATTTACAGGCTTGCAATTACACTTTCCATGTGTTTACGGGCCACGGATGCAAGTTGTCCATCACTAATATAAATGACAGCTCTTCCAATATATGAAGACAGCTCACATCTCACACCTCATCAGTCCTAATTCCAGATTAAACATTCCTAATTCCTTTAATCTTCCTCTTTGACTTCATCTGCAGGAGCCAATGATTCAAAGGTTCCTCTGTCCAGATGTAACATCTTCCTGAAGGAAACTACCAAAGTCATCCTAGCCGATTTATAGAATAGTCAACCCATAAGTTTTGAGATTTAGAAACATCTCAAAATATAACACATTTGTATGCATGAATCTAAATTGGGGAATTTTGTTGCAGGCTACAGTATCGTAGGAACCAAGTGTTTGTCTCTTTATAAACATAACTATGTAGCTATCAGACATAGCTTTTATTGAAACTAGGACTTTTCTGCGGTAGCACCCAAACTTTGATTCCAGAGAAGCTTTAATTACCATGAGCTTCATTACTGAATCTGCTTGTGCGCTCTAAACAAAATTCTCACCTCTTTATTTTATAGCTTTGTAGCCATGGAAATGTGAAGAAGGCAAAAAGAGGAGGGTAATTCTGTCATACATTCATTTCATTACTCATATCACTATACATACTATACTTTTTCTCGTCTGTCTTTTCTCCATACCTGAACTGACCCCCTTTTCTTTCCTGTCCATTTCACTAGCCCAAGGGTCCTTAAATTTTGTCCTGCCTTAAAATAACGAATTGTGTGAGAACAATCCTTTCCATGAATAATACAGACTGTAGTTTTGGGACCCCCAGAAACAATAAATGATGTTGATCTCCTTCAAATCTATTCTTGATTCATGTGGTTTAAAAACTGCAAATCTAGACTCTTAATGCTGCCAAGAACTGATGCAGACAAATCTAGATTTAATCTGTATGTATATAACTGCTTTATTAATTTCATAGATTTGACTCAAAAACACTTCTGACTCCTCAGATCAATGGCTGAATGTTTAATACTTCAGTATAATCAAGATAGCCTCTGCTCAAGACACAGGAGGTGTATATATACTGTACACTGGAAGGAATGCTCATTAATCTTGATAGCTACCTCTGGGTAACCAAGTATAATGTTTGTTATTATGCATATCCCATATTAGTATACCCCCCCCCAAGATTGTGATTCCTACATTTTCTCCTGTTTTTCAATGGCTATAAACCAGCTGAGGCAAAACTGAAGTCAGTTGCCCTTTCATGTTACTTATTGATTGGGCAAACTAATTTACTAAGATAACCTACCCTTTTGACATTCTGTCACTCCTAATAACGTAACTTGGTCTTATAGTTCATAACACAGTACCTGATGGAACTTCTCTGACCACAAAGCTTTAGCACTGAAAAGGCAGAAGGATGCTTTCAACCCGGATGTTTGAGTCTTTCAACAGGGCCTTGACAGGCAAACCACAGCAGTTCAACATCAACATCTAGTTCCAAGGTCTAATTTCTAGCTTGCTGATTTTGTTTCTATATTTAGAAATACATGCAAGATGCATCTGAGGGTTGTTGTTTTTTTTGAAGCCTAATAATAATTGAAATAGGGCTTATACCAAGTTGTCATTTGCATAATGATGAAATGCAATCATCAGGAATCCAAGACAGTTTATGACGGGTAAATGGTCATCAATAAAAATGTTATGTTCCACAGAATCCCTAAATTAGCAAAAGCAAAAAGAAGCTACTTTGGGCTCAGTCCACCACAAACATGGTCCCAAAAAGGCCTTCCTCTACTAAATGGAAAATCTTTCATCGTATTTGGCAATTCCACAAGACTGTCTGTAACAACTAACCAAAGAGAAGGCTGTTGCTCTCAGTTCCAAGCACCTTCAATTATGCAACTAACCCCTACAAGCAATTCCAAGCTTAGAATGCATACCTGGCAAGTGGTTCAGTCTGGTTTGGAAAAAAAATCACAATTTTAGGGATCATCTTTCCAATAAACTTGCCCCAGGAAATCAACCAGTTCACTGAATAGAAGCATCTGGTAGGGAGACTTGACAAACACTTTCAACATGGTTCATGAGAGACCAAATATTTGCTAAACACAGGTAACTGCCCTTCCCCATCCCTCAACAAGTCCTGATGTGCTGCCTCATTTTAGTGGGAGGCTGTTCCTGGGAGGAAT
The DNA here is from genome assembly GCF_016545835.1 of Crotalus tigris. Lineage (NCBI taxonomy): Eukaryota > Metazoa > Chordata > Lepidosauria > Squamata > Viperidae > Crotalus > Crotalus tigris. The sequence goes on from NW_024096469.1 coordinate 258,088, forward strand.
GAGTGATGAATGTTGGGAGTGTATGCCCAGTGCTGTATATTGGGTCACCCAAGGTGTGAAGGTCATCCCAGATGCCCAACTAAAGCAAGCAGGCACTTATATTGGGCAGTAGCAATAAAGGAAGATGCTGGAGGCAGATGAACACTTTAGTGACAATGACAAAGACATTATCAATTCATAATCATGGATAAAATCTATTTATGTGATTGCTAGGAGTTCAAAAATGATTTGATGAAATATAATCAATCAATCAATCAGGATATATGGTAGCCAGCATCCATCCGTAAATCCTCTCCATAAAAACAGAAATCCCAGGAAAATTGTGGTAAATCTACATTCAATTCCTCATATTCTTTATTCTTTGTGAAACCTTCTGAAAAAGCAAATATGCTTTTTTGCAAAATGTATGTGTTTCTTCTTAGTCTGAATAAAGCAAAGCTGGAAGTGAGAAGATTAAAAACCACCCCAAATGCCAATGAATTCTTGGTTCATTCCACATAATCCAGCATCTGGTGGTAAATGCAGAACGGCATTATCAGCGTTCTGGGGCTTTTTAACTGCAACAAAATTTACCATTTGTGGTGAATATAATTTCAGTAAGATGCTAGGAAGAATATTTCCAGATAATAAAATAACTGAGAAATATAATGGCAGATGCACAAAAGCCATTCATCTTATCCACTGCAGTGGACAAGAGAAAAGTGCCATATCAAAGCAATTACCATAAACTACTGGTTCTTTAAAATATAGTACTTTTTACTGAGAACAAATCGTAATTCTGACAAGGATGAAAGGCTCTTCAAAAGGCTTGTCATATTTGAAGGTTCTCTACATTCAGCATTTATATTTTGAATATGCCTACAGTAAACAATGCCGATGCTGAAAATATTGGGAAACCTATGGAAAAGTGCCTGATTCAAGACACAGCTTGGAATAGGCAATGAAGTCTACTATCCTCATTATTTGAGTGTATTTCTTGGTTCAGACCCTAGGAACAGGGGCAAACACTGCTTCTCATCCAATTACTCAAGCCTTGCTTGGATTCAGCAGTACTCACAGGAAGGGTAAAAACAAAACAAAACCCCAAAACAGTGGCCAAAAAAGTCCTATTCTTTTTTATATGCATTGTGACCTTTTTCTAATCTCTTGTTTGGATCTGTCCTCTAGGATTAAGAGCCATGTTGCAGTGTGTTCTATCTAGCATAATATAGAAATAGAAGGCTAGAGACTACTTTAACAAGACAGAAATATATAGGACAGAAGCATCACTGCCCCATGTTCACGAAACGTTATTTAGAATGACTGATCTGGCCCTATTGTCCATACTAGACTTGATCAATAATCAAAAATAAGTTTTCTTCATTATTCTTTAATAGGTTTCATTGTTTTAATTATAGTTTCTATTTTGCATCACATCTTTTACATTTAAAGACGTATCCTCAGGTTATCCTAACATTTTACAGATCTGTCTTAAGCAGTGGTAGGAGTCACTTTGCCCTTAGTAATGGTTTGTCAAATTAGCTACAAATGGATAGTTTTCACTAACTGTGAAGTCCTTGGTGCTCTCTGAGCTTGATTGCTTGCTTGTGAATATTTCATTATCTGAGTATGTAACATCAACAGCAGATTTGTTTACAGAATGCAGAATAACAAGAGTTGGAAGGGATCTTGGAGCTCTTCAATCCAACCCCCTGCTCAGGCAAGAGATCCTATATCATTCCGGATAAATGGCTGTCCAATCTCTTCTTAAACACCTCCAGTGATGGAGTATCCACAACTTCTGGAAGCAAGCCATTCCACTGATTGTCTTCATTATCGGGAAATTTCTCCTTAGATCTAGGTTGGATCTCTCCTTGACCTCTCCATTACTTCCTGTCCTGCCCTCAGGTGCTTTGGAGAATAGATTGACCCCCTCTTCTCTGTGACAACCCCTCAAATTTTGGAAGATTGCTATCATGTCATCCAAATCCTCTTCATTAGACTAGACATACCAAGTTCCTGCAACCATTCATCATGATTTAGCCTCAGGCCCCTAATCATCTTTGTTGCTCTTCTTTGCACTATTTCTAGAGTCTCAACATCTTTTTTGTGGTGAGCAAAATTGGATGCAGTATCGTTAATTGACAAAGGACCTACCCTACAGTCTCTGACTAGCTTTCTTTAAGACGACCTGCTAGAACAAGAAGGTCAAGGAGAGATCCAACCACTGCAAAATTTATCTTTGCCCTTCCATTGTCCACAAACTATAAGACAAGGCAACTGTTTGCTGCAGCAATACTTTGGAAATCAGAAATCAAACAATTGTGATTGTTCCACAGGAAATATTTAGGTAGGAGAAAGAAGGAAAGGAACACAAAGAAGAATAATTGGGTGAGAAGCAATTGTGCCAAGGACAGAACATGTAATGGAATGAAACAAAGAGTTTGGATGATACTTTAACATATTATATCTATATCCCTATTCTCATCTGCCATTTTTCCTGCTCCAGAAATGTAATATCTCGACTATCTTACCTTACCCTTAATATTGTACTTTACCTTATCTTACCTTAACAACACAATTGCTTACCGAGAAAGCACAATTAAGTTAGACACAACATTGAAATGATAGATATAGTACTACTGAGGGCTTAGAAAAATCCTAAAAAAGAGGCTAAGTGGAGAACATGTTGATGCTCATTTGTTTTTACTGTATGTCCCTTTGAGTCAGTGCTGACTCTTTGTGACTGTCGGGATGAGTCCCTGCACTTTTCTTGGCTAGATTTCAGAAATGGTTTGCCATTGTCTGCTACTTAGGACAAAGAGGTTATGACTGGCACATGGTCACCCAGCTGGCTTTGCGCCCAAGGTGGGATTATAACTCATGGTCTCCCAGTTTCCAGCTTGATATCTTAACCATCGCACCCAACTGGCTCTCTCTGATGCTTACCTAGAGGCTGGGTAAAGGAACGGATATGATTCATACACTGGTAGTGGAAATGAGGATTTTCCTCCTGCTTTTTTGCAGTCACAATCGATGTGTAAAGATATTATGGAGAGGGTTGCTTTTAACCAAGAAAGCAACCTTTAGAGTGCTAGGATGTCTCTAAAAGAGAAAAGCTGCAGTAATGCCAGGAATCTGGCATGCTTGCAATAAATGAATATAGCTGGTGTGTGTGGGCTCTGTATGAGGAATAAGCCCGGCCAACTTTTCAAAAGACCACAGCCAAGCGGTCAAATTAAAAAAAAAAAAAAAGTAAAAAAATGTGTTGGAGAAGAAGCACTGGCTTAAGTATGTTCTAAATTTAGGTCCTCTTTGGGAGTTCTTTGGAAGATCAAAATTACTGCCTGTCCTCAAAACCTCTATACACAAGTGCCACACTGAAATGTAAATTTACAGTAATTGCACCGTGACAATCCAGCATCCTGAAAACACACACTGCTATATTATGCTGCATTATAGTTCTCATCATATATATATATATTTAGGGAGTGAAGAGAAAGAACACCTATCAAATTACACATATATGAGATTACTTCCAAGATCTTACCTGTAAAAGTCCCAGTTTAAGAACTGGCTATAACATAAGTCTATTAGCTGCATTAATGATTTGCCATCTGCACACATTATCAGTGCACCAGTGGGATTTTAATGCTCCTTTCTCAGAGTGATAGTTCCGCCAGCGGCAACTAAGCAGGACTCTTTAATTAAAGACCCCAGGGTTTGAGGTAAATAATTGGCCCTGACCACAGAAGAGCAGGAAGGGGAAGCCATTCTAAAACACAGCTAAGAAGCATTTATTCTGAGCCATCAGCATCATGGAAAAGTTGTGAACTAGTAACTTAATCCAGTTAGAAATGTCCACTTTGTGCAATTACAAATTTTACTGGCATAGACAAATGCATTCCATTGAATTTATTGGGACTTACTCCCAGGTCAATGTGTAATAAAAAAAAGCAGGCCTTAACTTGGGCATTTACAGTTATGGAATCAGAAGATAACAATATGTGAGGTAATTGTTGCTAAAGCAATTTCTTCTGATAAGGGATTAGAAATATGTCTTGGCTTGAAGGATGAGGAAGAAAGGAAAAGTAACTTAGTTATAACTTAATCAGAAAATATTCCAAATATCTGATTTAGTTTACTGTACTAGAATTTCCTGAGATAACTCTATTCCTTACCGATTTGTTTATTATTGTTTGACTATTGCCTACTGCAGTGGTTCTCAACCTTTTTAATGCCGTGACCCCCCAACTGGTTGTAAGTCGAGGACTATTCAACCAATCGTAAGTCGAGGACTACTCAACTGGTGCAGCACCGTTTGCAGAATGGGACTTTTGGCGGGCTCAGCAGGGCAAAGACAGCCTGGACAATTCCTATTGGCTTTTGAAAGCCAATAGAATTAGACTCTATTCAAGAGAGTCTATTCTATTGGCTTTCAAAAGCCAATAGAATAAAAGGGAGTAGCACAGCTAAGGAAAAGGGGGAAAAAATGGTGGACTGCGTTGTTTGGCGACCCCCGTGAAATGGTCGTTTGACCCCAAATGGGGTCCCGACCCACAGGTTGAGAATCACTGGCCTACTGACAGGATACTGGGTAGCTTACAATGTTTAAAACTAAAAAAAATCCATTAAAACTTGAACATTTTTAGTAGGCTGACGCTCCACAGAAACCCTGGAGTTCTGTGAGAACTTGATGGGAAAGACAACAGGCAAAATAAATTCTCTTAAATGTATCCATAATAATTTTTTATAAATAACAGCAGAAAGGACAAAAATGATGGCCAAGATGCCGAGGAAAATACGTTGGTTGTGCAGTGTTCTCCTGTGGGGAAAGCTCACAGCTACCATGTTGTGCATGCCCATTCTTGTTTTCTGCCCTTAAGCAAGGTCACCAGGAAGGAGCACAGAGCCAGGCCATACTTAACTAGCCCTTCTATTATAGACAAGTGGAAATTGGTGGCAATTAAGCACAAAAGTTTTACTTCCAATTTTCTAATTCTAGAACCTCCTTCCTTCCTTCCTTCCTTCCTCCCTCCCTCCCTCCCTCCCTCCCTCCCTCCCTCTTTCTTTCTCATTTATATGGCTGCCCATCTCAAAAAGTGGCTACTTTTTAAAAAGCTTTGTTTCTTATTTTTTTGTTGTTGGTTTCTTTTAACTAATAAGTTCCCTGGCCTGAAAAAAAAAATGGTTTAAACCATCAGAATTGGAGAAATAACAATCCTGTGAGTCTTTGGTACTCCTTGATCCAGGAAGAGGGGTAACTGGTAGAGCTTTTGAAGTTGGCCAGAGGGTCTCCTGGCCACAGCTTCACCTGCTGTTCCAGAGAAGATGTGAGTCCAAGAGATTTCACTGATTGTACAGCAACTCCTTTAGAGGAATCGGACCTTTTAGAGCAGTAGGCAGAAACCCCCACGAGAGCATCAAAGTTAACTCCATCTTGCTGGGATTCGCCAGCAGTCTGCCTTTCCCCATCTAGGCCCTCACAGTCTTTAGGTGTTTCAGGTAACACTTCCTCCACAGGTCATGTCACCCAGAGTTGTGCTCTTAAGATGGGCAGCCATGTAAAACTTTCAAATAAATTAAATAAATATATGCCACAGAGAAGCCTGCCAACACATTTAGCTCATAAGCAAAAAGTCCCAGATGGCGTTACCTGTCATCTTATGAGATTCCACCTATCTTGCAACCTTGTTCTCAAAATGCTTGGCAAACTCTTCCCAAAGGCCAGCAGGAGAAATTCCCTGTTACCCAGAACCCTTAAGTGAATAAGTCAATCTGCATTTAATCCAAGGAATGGACTGTAGCATGGTATGTAAGAGGTCAAGTTACACACTGGTTCAAATAGCTGCCAAGCCATATATTTGCTGGTTGACCTTGGACAATCTCTGAATCTTAGACAGGCATCTCAAACGTAACCAAGGTGAGGTGAGGAATATAAATGGTCTACCTTAAATAAGTGTAAAAGCTACTCTGTGTCTGTGTCAGTTTTTGACTCCTGCCATCTGTGTAGACTAGTTTCTGCAGTTTTCTTGGCAAGGTTTTTAGGAAGTGGCTTGCTAGCATCTCAGCTCCTTCCTAGAGCTGAGAGAATGACTAGCTCAAGGTCACTTATTCTCCTCATTTCTATCCTGATGTCTTAATTACTGACCCAAACTTACTGTATGAGCATGTATGTGCGTGTGTATGAATAAATATATTTCTAGGCAACCTTATTTAGTCCCACCAGGATCAATGAGGCCCTGTTCATCTATCACAGATGTGCTTACTTGACGATATGGGTAATCCTTGACTGACAACAGTTCATTTAGTGACCATTCAAAGTTATAATGGCACTGAAAAAAAGTGACTTATGACAATTTTTCTCAGTTATGACCTTTTCAGCATCCCCATGATCATGTGATCAAAATTCACAGGCTTGGCAACTGATTCATACTTATGGCTGTTGCTGTGTCCTTCTGACAAGCAAAGTCACTGGGGAAGCCAGATTCACTTAACAAACAGCTTACTAAATTAACAACTGCAGTGATTCACTTAACGACTGTGACAAGAAAGGTAAAAAACTCAGTTAACAAATGTCTTACTTAACAACAGAAACTTTGGACTCAATTGTGATCATAAGTTGAGAATTACTTGTGCGAGCCACGGCATTTCTTATTTCTATTACTACAAATAGCAAGGTGCCATTTTAAGTGCTGCGAAGTTGGAGAAATCAAATATTGTAAGGATTCCTACAGTGCTGTATGCATTTCTGCTCTTCTGAGGCATTCTGTGAGGCTGGGACTCAAGGTAAACACAGATGAGAAACCACAACCATTCGTTTGAACAGCACAGAACAAAGGACCACTATTACAAAAAGAGATAAACCTATATTTTGTCCTGTGGTCACTAAATGCATTTTCTTAATTGTAATATCAGCATGCTAAGAAAATGTAATTTTTCTGGATCCTCTTTAACAAACGGGTAGTAACGGAATCATCTGCGAGTATCAATATGAAATCTGGGAAAACTGTCTCACTGTACACAAACATCTAAGCACTTGCCCTAAGCAAAAATTACTTCAATTGGCATCTCATGTTAAATTGGGTTATTTTTTTTTTAAAAAAAAAGCTCATTGACAAGAAGCATCTGAGGGATTCTGTTAATCCCTACATTTCTGCAATCTGAGCTGTGATGCTGCTGTGCTCGTGTAACCAAAACACTATCCTCATGCATAGCAGGAAAAAAATTGACTATCTAGGAGAAACCCAGGATTTGCAAAAGAAGAAGTAATTGTCAGAAGATGAACCTGAAAAAAACCCAACAACAATCCTCAACACTAAATCAGGTCCAGGATGCTCACTGAGAAGCAGAAAATCGTCACAAAGAGAAACTGCAGGATTTCACTTTGGCTATTTCAGAAACTATATGTAGCCTTCCTCATACAGAGAAGATGGGACCCCCATCAATTTTGCAATGCCTTCACATAGCAGGAAGTCCACTATAGACAAAACAACCTCTTAAGATATGACAAAGTGGTTTCTAAGCTGACGTTTTTCAACAGGAAAATCCATCATGTCAATTATTGTTTTTTGAACTGTGTTGTACATCTTATTACTTTTATTCTACTAAAATATTCAGATCTTGGATGGTTCGTATGAGAATCTGATGAAACACAGAGCCTTCTCAGAAAAATGTATTTAAATGCATAAAATAAAATGGTAATTCTCTTCCATCCAAGTTCAGGGAACACCTGAAATCTATCCAGTTTAGAACCACTACTTTACAACAAGGTCAGGATTTGTCAGACAACATCAAGCTGGGATTTGGGAGCAAAGTTTGAAATAGACTTACTATGCATGTAAATTAAATAATGTATATTATGAAAATATTTTACATAGGAACTGGAATATTACTAAATCGAGTCTCTAAGTCTATTTAGCTAACACCGAAAATGTATGTGGAATCAATTCTCTATAAACAGGAATATTAGAAAATGTTGACCTATACAGTTGTTGTAACTGCTTTAAAAAATCAAACACACAGAGACACAGAAATAATAAAACACACTCAATAAGACTTTCAAAAATGTAAAGAGAAGGCTGTGTAAACAGGCATAATGTCCAAGACTTTGACAGTGGGAAGAATCACAAAAATGTGCACTATGCGCATGAATCCTTGCATACTTTACTTAATCCAGTAAGCCATGGATCTTGTAAACATTATGATCGGGTCTGTTTTTTACTGTTGGGAATAAAAGAAATGTTTGTTTGTTTGTTTATTTCCATTATTAGTATGGCTTAAAGTAATTGAAAGATTAAACAAAATGCCACGGGAGACTTAGCAGCAAGCTAGTGTCGCCAGATTCAACAAGAATAACTATATCCTGCAGAGAAAGAGTGTGTATGAATGTGTGCATACACACACAAAATGCATACCAAAGTTTAGGTCTTACAGACATTAGCTTTTGTTGACATATTTTGGGTACAAATAACTTTCAATCTGATTACAGAAAGAGATGCTATTATGAAATTGATCCAATTTTCCATTCAGTGAATATAAAAATTTATAGAAGATTAGGAACTTATCATAGGATGTAACAGAGTGGGTAAATTTAAGTAGCCCATATACACTATTGTTGTAAATGCAGAACTGAAGGACTGGAAGTTATCTGGGAAACATTTTACACACTGCTGAAATCTTTACTATCTCTACCATTACAATGTTAGTAAAACAAATATATATAGGCAATTGTCCTTATCAGATGTTTTTTGTTGATATTAAGCAAAACTGACATATCTAGAATTTGTTCAAGGAGGAAAGAGAAAAACCTGTATTGTACAACAATAAATACATGTTGCAACACAGAGACACACTCCATATAAAAAATGGAGTAGAGACTACTTGCAGATTCAAAGGGAAGCATATTTCACAGATCTTGCTGAATCCTGGGGTGCTTTGCTTTAGCATGCTGTATGAACCAGCCATTGCGGTATAAAATTAGAACTTGTCTGTTCTTGGTCAACCGGGATGCATTCAATAAATCTTGTCTAAGACTACACAGAAGATTTTTTTCTCATATGCCAAGCAGGCATCAATAAACATTTACTCTGTTTATTTCTCTTATATCCTGCCTTATCTCTAACAAGTCAAGGCTGCATACACTATTCACCACAGTGAATAAAACACCACCAAGTAGATAGGGCTGAAGCACACAAATTGGACAAAGCCACTAGGAAGCACCATAATGAATCTCCCCAGTCAAACGTGCACCTGAGCCACTTCAGTATGCTAGCTACCTAAGTCATTTAGAGTTGAAAAGATTTAAACCAATAATGACTGGCAATCAGAGCTTTTACCATTGGGGTGATACAATTGATGTATCATTCATTAGTTAGCAACAGCAATGTAGCTATCGTATTTTGCTCCAGCTGAGTTTTTGGATACTCTTTGGGGTAATGTTTTAGTAGTAATGCAACCGGGTATCAGATCAGATTAATTCAGTGTGCCTAAAGACCTGGCTCATACTTACCAGAAAGCTGCTATGAGCTTTGCTTATTTGGGACCTAACGCTATGAATAAACTGGTCACTCTGTGGCAAAACTATCATCTTAAATATCCACAGAAATAGGAGAGTCAAAGAAATAATTACATCTTTCAGGGGGATTTCTGCATCAGATTTCCTACTGGTCAACAGCAGCCCCAAATTGTCCCATAAATTACTTCCTATGTCCTTGAGATAACCCTAAAAAGGTCTGGATTAGGCAAGGGATGTCCATGATCCAGGAACTCTTCATTCCAGCAGCAACCCTCAAACAAAATGCTTTGAGTTTGGCCTTAGTTCCTTCCTTGTATTCTGGTGTTTCTCAGTTAGCATGCATACCAGGAAAGGAGCTGAACTACAGGTAGTCCTCGACCTACAACAATTCATTTAGTGACCATTTAAAGTGACTTTATGACCGTTTTTCACAGTTACGATCTTTGCAGCACGCCCATGAGCAGGTCATCAAAATTCAGGCGCTTGGCAACTGGTTCATATTTACGACCGTTGCTGAGTCCCAAGATCATGTGATCTCCTGTTGCGACCTTTTGAAAAACAAAGTCAATGGGTAAACTAGATTCACTTAACAACTGAGCTACTAACTTATTAACTGCAGTGATTTACTTAACAATTGAGGCAAGAAAGGTCATAAAATGGGGCAAATCTTACTTAAGAAGCCTTGCTTAACAACAAAAAATTTGGGCTCAATTGTGGTTGTACCTGTACACAGGACTACCTGTAGGGAAATATCCTTACTTCAAGAATGCCACAGCAACCTTTCACAAGGAAAGTGATACATGCCATGTCAAATCTCTGGAAAAGGAAAAGCCATTAAATGAAATCCCGAATTAACATTAATTTGAAAATTTAGGAAAACTTGTGAGAACATGCAAAGATGTACAGTGATTGGCCTTACATATCACACTAAGCTATAATGTGATTTGTCCGATTCCAGCTGAGCATATTGTGTATGGCTGATGCTTCTGTTTTGGCATGATGAACACAGCCAGTTAAGGATTTCTCCAATCATTATGGTTAAACCATGTAATGAACAAGATAATTGGGAGTGGGTTCACATATTGCACCAATACTCAGGGGGTCTTCAAACTTGGCCCTTTTATGACTTGTGGACTTCAACTCCCAGAATTCTTCAGCCAGCTAAAACACACTCTCTGCAATTGTTTTTCGGAAGCAAAATCCCATTTAGAGCAACAGGTTTCATTTTAGTACCGCAGGCAGATGCCCTCCAACACCCAACATCCCCAACCAATACACCCATTAACTGTGCCTGCTAGCTACAATAAAATATGTAATCCAATCAACCTGGAAGTTGAGAAAGTGACTTGCAAGAATTATATCCTTGATCCATTAGATATTTGAGTTCAAGAAGTGGAAGATTAAGAGGTTACTATTAACATTTTGCAATTAAGTAGCTTTATTGCTTTCCCAAGTATATAACAATATGGAAAACAAGTAATTAATAACTCTATCACTAATGCAGTTTTCTCCCCTAACTGGACTCCCAGGAACATCAATGCCCAATAATCATTGTAGTGTTATTTGGAAAAGAGATGACTCTTTAATAGCCATTGTAAATCCAATTAAAGATTTACAGATTCAATTCTCTAAAGGAATTCAGATAGATAAATCTAGAACAAAGAGATTTACTGATGCACAACATTACAAGCTCTGAATTACAACCAGAGTCAAGACCTCAACCCAGATCTGTGATTAAATACACTCCCTGGCAGATCTGAGTTATGCTATCAGCTACTTTTTTTCGGTGCATTTGTTTGAGTTGTATAAAGGACTCCTGGTTCTGTATTATCTGCCTCAAATCCTAATTGCTAAAACTGACAGCTTAATCTGATAATGGGTTCAATGTCAGAATTCAGCCCGAGCAGAAAGCAGGAATAGCAGGATGAGTTCACACAATGTCAAGGCCATGGTTAATTAGGATTTGCTGAACAATCACAACAGCTGAGTTTTTCGATCTCACCCTCATCAATCTAGGAACAAGGTTTAGCAAAGCTCCTATATCAGACAGGAAGGCTTTCGACAAATAATATTCCTCACAAAAGAGCTATCTCAGTTACAACTTGTATTCCACCTCTACCAAAGGCTAGGTATACGGCAATATCTAAAATCATATTGGTAAATGATGCAATGGGCATCCCACTGCTGTAGGATTGCAATACTTATTACCCACAGCTATCATGCAGCCTAATACCGGTAGTATTAGAACATCTGGAAGCTATCAGCTGGAGAAAGCTGATTTACTTTGATTAGCAACAACATACTTGGTCTAAAGCAGGTGATTTTCACAGCACCCGTTTTCAGGAGATCCTAAAAATAAAACCTGGGATTTTCTGCATGCAAAATAGATTGTTCTATGGTATCATCAGTAATTGGCTTGGTACCAATTTGGGTCTTTCAGAAGGATTGACACATTGAATTTGGACTGGCTCACTAATGCTTAGCTGTGTGTATCTGGTGATTAGGCAAGAACACACTTTTCTATGTGAATTCACAATAAGGAAGGCAGAAGATCAAAATGAGACATTTAATTAAATGTGGGTTTCAGTGAGGAATATCATTGGAAAAACAATGTACCATACTTCTGCATGAAATAAAACAGTGTTGAAAAACCCAGTTCTGCCAGCTAAACATTCTCCAACAATCATTTTTAGATTACACATCTTTCATTTCCTTAATGCAACTTGCTCTAAAATAAATGAATATTTCTTTTACTCTAATACTAATACTACCTTTCATTCCTACTTTTTGACATACAGTACATATGGGTTTTCTGTAAAATTGTGCTCCTTTTCATAATATATATTGTGCAATGTTTGGATTTGATTTCCAAAAGATTTTCCAGAATGCAATCACACTCTTCCAAGAAAAGACACACTTGTCTTAAAATGTTGCTGATCAATGCTCTCTCTATTTGCACTCCTGAAAATCTGAAATAACTTTTGGGGATCAAATTTTAAGTGCTGTACAATCTTAATAAACGAGAAGATGGTTCACACACCCTGGTTAAAGGTAACTATATACTAGATAATACTATTATCTATATTAGTAATTAATATAAATTACTTACAACTTAATTACTACTTAATAATGTATTTATGCTTACTACTTCATACATATTGCTTACCCATGGTTTAACCATGTTTTATTGAATAAACCATAGTTTGTTTCATCATGTAATGTATTAAGACATAAAGAGTTTAGAAACAAAATAGGTATGCCAAAATCAAACATAGTTTCACACTATGTATGGCTTGGCTGTTTTTGACTTTGCACGATGGGTGGACTCTGTTCTTGAAAATTAGAAGTGGTCTTAAAAAATTCTATTTACTCTTAAAACAATCATTTTCCCACAGTGAATATATTTTTCCACATTCCTTCTGGCTGGTCAGAAGTGATGTACAGGAGTTTAGTCATAACACAGCACTACAGGATTAATAAGAAAAGCATATGGAAAGATTATTTGCCTCTAAAAGAAATGAAGTAACAGTAGAATCATAGGGCTAGAAGGGACCTTGGTGGTCTTCCAGTCCAACACACTGCTCAAGACAGGAGATCCTATACCATCCCAGTCAAATGGCTGCCCAGTCTATTCTTGAAAATCTCCAATAATGGAACACTTACAATCCCAGGAGACATAGCTATTCCACTGAATTATTGCTCTCACTGTCAGGAAATTTCTCCTTACTTCTAGATCAGTGGTTCTCAACCTTTTTAATGTTGCAACCCCCAACCGGTCGTAAGTCGAGGACTACTCAACCGGTCGTAAGTCGAGGACTACTCAATTGGTGCAGCACCATTTGCAGAATGGGACTTTTGGTGGGCTCAGCAGGGCAGAGACAGCCTGGACAATTCCTATTGGTTTTTGAAAGCCAATAGAATTAGACTCTATTCAAGAGACTCTATTCTATTGGCTTTCAAAAGCCAATAGAATAAAAGGGAGTAGCACAGCTAAGGAAAAGGGGGGAAAAAATGGCAGACTGCGTTGTTTGGCGACCCCCGTGAAATGGTCGTTCGACCCCAAATGGGGTCCCGACCCACAGGTTGAGAACCACTGTTCTAGATTGTATCTCTCTTTGACAAGCTTCCACCTATTACTTCTTGTCCTGCTTTCTGTGTCCTAGAGAATAAGAAAATAACCGTTTGAGTTATGGGCTTCTTCTAAAGGCACGACAGAATGGATGCGCCCCAGTTTCTTCCTTGAGACCATGTCATCTGAAGGGATTTAGGAGGATCTCTTTTCTGCTATGGTACCTGCCTTATGGAACAATCTCTTCCACCGTCTGTTCAAGATTTGAGTGTCCCCAATTCTGTTTGTCTTCTCTGAAGACTGGCCGCTTCCTCAGTTGTTGAAATGTTAGATGAGTCTATCTTAGGTGGTGAAATACATGTTGGTGTGCTCCAACTGTGAATTTGTTGTCTTTATTGATTTTCGGTTCTTCTGTTCAAGGGACACTAATCTCATTTTTATTATTGTATGCTGTATACCAGGAGTCACATTTTTTGCAAGTGCGATACCTCTCTGATTTCTTTAACAAATGTATTCCTAACCACAGTTAATAGATTAAGAATGTAACAGCTAAAGCAAATCACACTCTGTCAAGATACCATGTTTTACCTACCATGGTTGCTCCTCTTAAAAATAAAGTAGGTCCTCAACCATTTTCAGAAGGAATTGAAACAATAATCCTTATCATTCAGCAGTGCAAGTTGCAAGATAAAGCAAGAATGCACTCACTTGATTAGCCTAAACCACAGGGCAGTTAATTCTAACACGGTTCCCAGAAGAATTGCATTTTGCTGAGCTTTGGTGTTTGGGGATTAAGGAAACTACAGTACAATCATGATGAACAGTTTCATTTTACAGTGTAGTTGTTTATTTGAGTCATGCCGAAAGGCAGGCAAACTCTCTCTTGAGTTAAACGTGACTCCTGATGACTTCATGCATATCTTCATAGCAACAATTTGGAACTGGTTTGCCATTGCTTTTTTCTGGTTTTTTTTTTTTAAACTTCCTATTCTAACCTATAGCTTTGGGATTTCCGAGGTAATCTGCCATCTAAGTACTATGCAGATTTGGCTCAGTTTAGATGCCAGAGGCTAGAGGAGATGCAAAACTCCAAAACAGCTATCTCCTTCCCAAGAAAAAAGAACCAACTGTTAAAGGAAGCAAGTGAGGAACACATTTTAAAAATTTAGAACAAGCTCCTGCAGCAAAACATTGCACTTCAATTCCACCCTTAAGAGTACCAGTCCTATTTGTGTTTCCTTCTCTTCTGCATAATATAGTGCTAAAAAGTCCCAAATAAATTTAGCATTTATTCATACCAAGAGATTATACTGAATTAGCATCAATATATCATGAATTATAGTGAAATTGTTTTTCGGTAATTTTGGAACACAATATCTTGGTGTCTTAGATAGAAATCTTCATTCCCATATTGAAGCAATCAGTATATCTCTAACTGGCTCCATCCATCCATCCATTCACCCACACACCTACCTACCCACCTACCTACCTGATTCAATTATGTCAAGTTCTATTTGGCTTTAACCATGATTTGTTAAAGTAGCAACAACTGGCTAATTAGAAATTCATGTTGACTAGTTCACAGTTACCCATCGAAGCACATTAAGAATTAGTGTACTATGAGAGTGTACCAGTCCATTCACTGACACCTTCACTCCTTCATAAGTGCAGGGTTAGAATTTGTAGCCTAAAGCTAGCACCTCTGTTAGTTCGCTTATGTTTCAAGCTTGTTTTGTGTCAACCTCGTTTCACCAAGAAATATATATCATCACAAGGGAAAAGTGCTTATGAAGTGGGACAAGCGAAATACCTAAGTGAAAAATGCATGCACAGGAATCTTTGTCTAGAAGCCGGATAGGCATTGCCCTGTGTTGTAACGTGGGTCATTTGGTTTGTCTGAATGATGTCACTGAGAATCCAAAACTTCATTTATGATTTTGTTTCACAGCAGCATTAAAAAGGACCTCCTTATCATAGGAACTTCATTTAGAAACGTAATATTGATTTTGCCAAAGAAGGAAAAATGGGTGCTTTTTTGTGTCTTCTTGGGTTAAAAATCTAAAACCGGATAAGTTATAAAAGGATTGTGAAAATAGATGCTCATATCTCACTGACTTAAAGCAGTCAAAGAATTCCAAGGTAACAGATATTCCTTCACTTTAGTCATCAGAACAAAGGACACCCTTAGGAGGAAGGTATCTCTGAAAAAGGAAAGGCATTATAGGAATACAGTTGAAACACAACCAACAGAAGTTTAGGGGGAAAAACTATCCAAAACGAGTAAACATTCTTATTAGGTTCATGTCAATATTGTCTTTGAGAAGCAGCTGAAGAAATATTACAGCTCATGAGCATCACTCCCATACAAATAGGCCCGTTTTGACCATCTTAATTACCATCATTAATTTAGCCAGTTATTCCATTAACCCAATTTTCTGAGTTCACCCGACATACCCACCATTAAGCACAGGGGCTGAATTCACACAACATGCTAGGTGAAAATGTGGTTGAATAGGTTATATCAGTGGTTCTCAAGCTTTTCTTCACCGTGGACCCCTTTTAAATACTTTTTGTGGCACGGACCATGTCCGCGGACATTTCTTCAAGCCTTCACGGATCCCCTGTGATGACATTCCCCCCCCCCCCAAGGGACCGCAGACCACAGGTTGAGAACCACTGGCTTATATTCATCTACTTCTAATCTACTTCAGACATGCCAGAGTAGGCACACAGATGTGGCTGTTGCAATTTCCCATGATGCCACATTCCTGTCCATGCAGAGGTATTAGAAACCTAACGCCCTGCTCCTGTGCCAAATCTTGTTGCTTCCCTTCCTGCCAGTGGAATCTTTTCAAGCGCAGGCATACATTAAGCTTTGCACCACCAGATAAGCCCAGCAAGGAGCAACTCATTCAAGAACTGAAGCTACATGATCTCATTACATTTGCCCCCTGCAGCTAATGTGGACTGCAGAGAACTTCATCAGAAGTTGCAAGTCCACTCCTCCCCCCCCCACATATAAGGGATACAGGTAAGAGGAGGGGCCACCATTCTTCCTTATCGTGCTGCGGGAAAGAGGCCAAGAGTCCCAGTGACCCATACTGCCCTAGAGGAGGCAAGGTGACTTCCCACCCGGCCTCAGGCCATGTCCTACCTCCATTACTCTTACCTTGCTCACAATATTCTGCTGTAGGCCTGCAGGGATCCGATGGTACCTCTCACTGCAGTGGCAGTAACTGTCATTCTTTCCCTCAGGAGTGGGCAGTTCCGGGGCTGCCAGGATCCCCCGGCTATAGCTGTTGCCGCTGTGGTTGTAGCTGGGGCTGGTGGTGAGGCCCCTGGGAGGCGGCGGGGGGAACTCGGTCCAGTTGCTCTGCCCATCCGTCCCCTTGCACCAAGAGATGGGCTGGACCAAGAGGAAACTGTCCGAGAACTGGCTGAAGCCGATGAAGAGCGCGGGGATCCAGGTGAGGAGGATAAGGGTTTTCTGGTGCCCGCTGCCCAGGCCCCCCAGGAAGGGCAGCACGGAGCCATCGTAATCCAGAAGCAGGGGGCTGCAGGATCCGGAGGGGGGCGTGGGAAGAGGCAGGCTCTGAATCTCCGCCGAGAGACCCCCTGCAGGGGGTGCGGCCGGAGCTGCAATGGCCGGATCCGCCTCCCCGGCAGGCAAAGAGCCGTTTTCCTCGGGGAGGGGCCGGCTCCCCCCGGCACCCTCCTCTCGACGCCGGTCAATCGCCATCCGGCAAGAGGAGGAGAAAAGGCAAGCCCAGCGGCTCACATAGAGGGGAGCTGAGGAGGCGGCGCCCGGGGCAAGATCCGCGGTTTCGTAAGCCGGCGGGGCTGATGGACGGAAGCCTCGCTTGCGGGAGTCTCTGCTAACTCGCGCATAGGTGTTAACAGCTCCAGGCGCACCGAGATCCCCGGGAGACCCGATGGTCGCCCGCCCACCTCCGCTTCGCCTTGTTCCCAAGCGCGCCTGCCTGCCTCGGCCGCCACACCCAGCGCTCCCTTTCCACGCTGCCCTCTTAAAACCTTCCTGCGTCTCCTTCGCCGCACTCGCTTCTTGCCGGACACGCGGGTGCCGTGTCCTCCGCTGCGGGCCCGAGCGGCCGCCGGTCTCTGGACGGGACCGGGATCAACCTGGCGATCGGATCTAAACGATCGCTTTCTGGTCGCGGGGGCTGGGAGGAAAAGAATCCGGCGAGCGGCTCCTGCAGGTCCCTCGCCAGCCCGCGCTACCGCCCATTAAGCTCGCCGGAGGGGGACGGTGTCGCTTCGCCGAGGGTCGGAGGAGCGAGCGGGCGGAGCGTAGAAAGGAACCGCATTCGCTGCGCCCAGCCAGAGCGGGATCCCGTCCTCTCGCGGCTGCGGATCGCCTCCTTTCTCGGGTGGGGGTGGGGAGGCTTGGCGGCGTCTTGCCTCCCTCTCTTTCTCCCGCCGCGGCTCTCCGCCGCTTGGCTCTCAACCTGCAAGCCCGGCCCCCTGACCCAGCTCCCGCCCCCGTCTCCTCCTTCCCCGGAGGTAAAGGTAACAACTGCAGCCGCCGCACCTGCTGCTGCTGCTGCTCCTCCTCCTTCTCCTCCTGCCGTATTGAACCTCTGCGGCCACTCGGTTCCCCCTGCAGGAGGCGATAGGGACCGCCCCCGACACCGGATCGCTTGGCACGTCTCCAGCAGCGAGAGTTTCCAGCCAGGCCCACGAATCTTTGGGGCGAGTGCCAAAGAGAAGAAGACGGCTTGGCTTGACTTGTCTAGGCTAAGCAACGTCTGGTCAGAAAATAGGTCGGGCGCCGCAGCAAGTATGAACTCCTTGGGTTCATCCGAAGCACGCAAACCTGCAGAGTGGCTTGGGTTTTCCGGCTTTAGAATAACCTTGTGAAGCTGAGGCATTGTAAGTTGGAAGTCCTTGTTTGTCGCCCTAATGTGTTGGGTCAACCCACGCCACATGCTAAGCCATAAACCGTGGTTGGTATCCAGGGTTTAGGACAAGATGTAGAAAACTAGCCAATTGTGGAATAATAAATCTTGATGAAGCCCATCATCGCTCCATGTGATGCGTGCACTCAATCAATCAATCCAAGCCTATTCACATGTGTTGTAAGGTCATTCTCTCGAGGGATTTATCTTGACATCCACTAAGAGTGGAACAAACACGCCCCATTAACCATTTTCAATGCCACGGCTTCTCTTTGTCTCACCCTAAATCACAGCTGAGGCACCTTAAAAGTTGCCTTGTTTCAGTTTTAAACTAGCATTTCCCCTCTTCTCCAGAGACCCTTTTTGCTGTGAACCTAATCCAGGGGTAGGCAACCTTGGCTCTTTTATGACTCATGGACTTCAACTCCCAGAATTCCTGAGTCATAAAAGAGCCAAGATTGCCTACCCCGACCTAACCCTATCTAATAGGGTTGATGATGTGGCCAATGTGGGGGTCCCCTATTGGCCATACCAGGCTACTGCAGGCACAGCCTCTCCCCCTCCAAGCTAGATTTTGCCCTTCTTGGCTGTTTGAGCTACAGGCCAGACAAGTTACCTGGTTCTGTAGAAGCCTCTTTGCATAATGCTTTACCCCACCACCTTGCTGAGCACTTGCCAGACCTCATAGGAGGTCCTTGCACACATAGGTTTAAAGGTCTTTTGAGTGCTTGGCCCATGTTTAAAACAAAACAAAAAACACCAGCATTTTCTTTCGTTGCATTGATTCCACTAGGACAGGTAGGCAACCTTGGCTCTTTTATGACCCGTGGACTTCAACTCCCAGAATTCCTGAACCAGCATGGCTGGCTCAGGAATTCTGGGAGTTGAAGTCCATGAGTCATAAAAGAGCCAAGGTTGCCTACCCCTGCACTAGGATAAAAACTCCTAGGTTCTTCCAGCCGCATGTTGTTGGTTTTGCTGCCAGAATATATTTTCTATTTATTCTGCTGACAAGGGGCTTTTTAGGATTTTTTTTGGGAGGAGGGTGGTACTCTTTTATTCACTTCACATGCTACTTCCAATTACAGCCAGCCGCAGCTGCTCGGGGAGAATCCTTAACTTGTCCTGCTTTAAAACAATTAGGGTAATACCACTCTTTGGCTTCCTTACTGAAGTAGAAGCAAAATAGGGAAGTGAAGCAAAGGCACTGCAAAATATTCTGCTTTGCTGTCTAGATAGGTGAAAGGACTTTTAACATTGTATGTTCCTCCCCCTCCCGTTCAATGGAAGATTAAATAAGTAGAATCTTTTGATTTACAAGGATTTGCATATCAGCATGACACTAGGGTTTAATATAAGTGAATCCAGAGAGGGACTATGCAAGGTGGATGATATCTAATGAGGCTATTCATATTGCAAAGATAATATGTTCTCCCTTGATGAAGCTTGGAATGAGAGCCTTTACTTTTTCAGTGCTCTCTACGCTTAATGTCATGACCCTCCAGTTTACAAGTAGAAGCCATATTGCTTCATGAAGCTGCTTCAAAGGAGTATTTTGCATGAAATTCCATAGAAAGCACATCTTCAAAGAATTGTGCAGCCTTACTTAAAAACTCATTGATATTTTTTGGTGGGACTAACGCTTAGGAAAATGTACAGAAAGCTCTTAATATAGTGCAATTCTCTATGTACTTACTGAAAAGAATACATATTTAATTCTCATTATATTAAGCCAGAATGTTTAAACTATGATTTGTTGGATCAGTCACAATGCACATAGTACCTTAAATACTACAAGAGGCATATTGGCACTATCCAGCAGCACTACTAAACCAAACCAGACAACCTCATTTAAAATTGTGTGTGAAGCCAGCCCCTTGATAGTTTACCCATGCATTTACAAGGACAGGCAGTCATTGTTGCCTGTTTATGCAACTATTAGTTTTATTGGTGGATTTTATTGGAGAAATTGCATAGGGTGTCACAAAAATGAAAGGCTAAGTGTTCTGGGAATTGGAGCTGAAGAAAATAGCAAAGGAGAGAGTTGAGACAATCAGGAGATAGTAAACACTATCTTTTAAAGAGATGATAGATTAAGTTATTTTTTTTCAGAATCTAGCTATCTTGTATAGTTCATAGATATGGCACCAATTATTAAAAAAACTAATTCTTATTAAGACCATATGATTTCTTACAGTATTAGATGTTTATGCTGAATGTCTTAATTTAGACCTATCTCTTGTAACACTTTATACATATGTGTCCGGATAAGTAGTACCTACATGCTATTTATTTATTTTTTTTTTTGCACAAAATAATGGAGAGAGTTATGCCTATTCGAGCACAGGCATGGTTAAAAGAAACCAATTATCTAGATTTATTTTAGATTAGTTTTTGGTATGGAAATTACACAGAAGTAGTTTTAGTTGCCCTAAATGTGACTGATGAACTTCAGTGGCATGAACACAGGGGAATGCTACGGGGTTGGTTCTTCTGGATGTTTCAGCTGCCTTTAATCATCAGCTATTGATCATGAAATACTGCTGGAGAAGCTAAGTTGGATTGGGAATTGGAGGCATATATGACACTGGTCCTTTTTATACTCTCAGCACTTTATCAGCGTCACAAAGGGAGATTCCTGTTCATCTCCATGCTGCTTAAGTTGTAGAGTCTCAGCAAACTTTTAGACTCAGAAAGCGAAATATGCCTTGTCCCGGGCAACCTAGCTTTCTCTCTGGAAGGAACCGGGGTCTAGTTTCCTGGCTCCTCTTGATTCTAAGTAGCTTCAGTAGCTAAATAAGCCTATCTTCAACTGTGGTGGTGTGCTAGCTTTGGTGATCCATGATTTAAAAACTCCTCAATTGGATTACAGTAATCACGGTAATGGAGCTACCCTTGCAGAGTGTCTGGAAATTTCAACTGATACAGAATCCAACTACAGATTCTTAATTGGGACAGGCAAATCAGATCAACCGGCACAGACATGAAACCACTGAGTTGTAATCTGTCAGTTACCCATCCCAAATTAGGGTGTCAACATTAATCTGTAAAGTCCTAAATCACGTATGTAAAAGATCCCGGCCCAACACTAACCTGTATTTTAATGTCAGCTGCTAAGATGCTGCTTTTGTAAAGAGTCAATATGGTACAATGGTTCAGGTGATGGGTACCCTCAGCCATGGAAGCCCATTGGATGACTTGGTTTACTCACTTTCTCTCATCTTAATCTACCTCACAGAACCATTGTTGTGGGGGGGGGGGAAGGAAAGGAAGAAACACTATATAGGCCACCTTGAGCTCGTGAATGAAAGGCAGGATATACTTTAATAAATATATAAATATATGGTCCACCAATGAGCTCAGCTCACAACGCAGGAACCAAGATTTGGATCTTCTCGGTGGCAGCACTCCAGTTACGGAACTTTATCCCAAAGAAATTACAACTACTTTCTCTTGTTTTAAAAGACAAAGGTAAGAAAGCAAAGGCGTTTTAAATGGGAGCCAGTTAGGATTATAAATTATCCTGGACTAGATGGCAATTTTGGACAGCTTTTTAAACCAGATTCCTTAAATTTTATTACCTTTTATGATTGGTGAATTTCTTGTTTTTAATTGTTCTTGTGGACACCACTTCCTTTTTTGTAGGAGAAGGATTAATACAAAATATTCCCATCTAGAGAAGGAAAATAATAAGTGGACATTTGCTTATTTGCATCTGTTTATATAGGTATAAATTAATTCCCTTGTGCAATAACTCTTTGCCTAGAAATAAAATCCACTGGGCCCACTTGCAACTCTTAGGGCAATTCATTTCTAAGGAAATGAATGAGATTGTATTGTACGCTTACCGTTGTACCACAATCTAATTGATCCCTTACTCATTCAATTCATTGGAGGCTTCTCCAAAAGAGGTGGGCAGAAGATTTCTGCTAAATTTTGCTTTTGAAAGCCATATAAGTAGTTGTGCTGCTAATTCCTAAACCAGTTAAACCTGCCTTTTAAAGCTTATAACTGATTTCCTGATGGGTCACAGACCTGACTCGATGCCGTGTTAAGAATGGCTGCTCTTGACCACGTCTCTTCTGTTGAAATAGGCAGTCAGACCTTCTTTAAAAGATGTATTGCTCAATGCCTTATGTAAATTGAGGTGATTATTTTTATGAATACATCATCAAACAAACCACAGCTTAAGGCAACAGGTAAGGGTAATTTTGCTCTTAACAATTTATCTAGAGATCTGAATGGAGTGGTAAGAGAAGGTTGTGGATTATACAAATGAGTCACGTTCCTTTGTCTAAGGTTTATGCTAGCATAAGAGCAATGAAATGTACTTGAATTAGATATTTATCCATAACTTTTAATTCTGTAATAGTGGATGAGGCTGGCTTGGAGTTAGTAAACAGATTTCAGATTTATTAGTGGGTGGATGTAGTTTCTCCTTTCCACACCCTGCCATAGCAACAAAAAAAACAAACAAGATACTCTTTATATCTTACCTTCAAACAGATATGCATAATATTGCAGACAAATGGTGGAAAATCCATTTTGTGTGCCTAGTTAGATCTATAACCAGTGTTGTGAGCCCCACTTCCTATTTTTCAGCGTACGCATGTGTAGTGATCTTGATATAATTGGCTTGAATGTCTAATATTTTTATAGAGTTATTTCTAAAGCTGAAATAATAAAAAGTAAGGAGAAAACATATCAAGGGCAATAGAAGTAGACAGGGCATATTTGGTAGGCACAGATTATTAATTAAAACAGAAAAGGAAAAGCTGGAGAACGGAGTGACTTTCCTGGAGAAAATGGAACACTGAGCAGGAACAGAGTTATGAAGAGGGAGATTCCTTACAAGTAATCCTCGACTTACAACAGTTTGTTCAGTGATGGTTTGAAGTTACAATGTCACTGAAAAAAAGTGACTTATAACTGTTTTTCATACTTATGACCAGTGGTGGGATTCAGCCGGTTGGCACCACTTCGACAGAACCGGTAGCTAATTTTTGGTTGCCCAGGCCCAGAATGGACTTCTGGAAGCGGCAGCCGCACAGAGAACCGGTTGTTCACATATTTGAATCCCACCACTGCTTATGACCATTGCAGCATCCCCATGGTCACATGATAAAATTCAAATTAAATTCAACTCATATTTATGACGGTTGCAGCATCCCGGAGTACTGTGATCACCTTTTTGTGACCTTCTGTTCCGTCCCAGCCTACGTGAGTCCTTGTTATGCTCACACGGAGAAACCCCTTTTCCAAGAAACAGACAGATACTGCAAGAAAAAAAGAACCCCTTTTATTCTCACAGACCTGAGTCAATGCCCAAGGCAAACAAACACAGTCCACAGGAACTCGACCCTCAACACGAATGGTTGCCTTTGGCAACCAGCATCTCCCACACCTTCCCTTTTATAATTCAGCCAAGGTGTGACTTCCTAATGCCTTCTCCTTTGTCTTTGGAGCATTGCATTCCTCTGTCCTACTCGCTTCTCTTGCCTGCACTTTCGTGCATCCTGGATTTGTCCCAACTGTTGTTCATCACTGTCCAACTCAGGCTCCCAGCACAGCTGTGTCTCAGCCTGAGCACGAGTAGAGGGGCCAGGTTCCTCACCCAACTGTAAGTCTTGGAGCTCCTCAGAGCCTTCCTCTGAGTCTAATGTCACTCCAGGCCTCTCCTCCTCATCTGATTCCTCAACTCAGCTACTGGATCCACTGGCTGGCAAGGAATCACAACACCTTCTACCAAGCAAAAACAGTGGGAAAGCCAGATGCACTTAACAACCATGTTACTAACTTAACAACTACAATGATTCACTTAACAACTATGGCAAGAAAAAGTTGTTAAGTGGGCCAAGACTCAACAACAACTGTCTTGCTTAGCAGCAGAAAGTTTGGACTTAATTGTGGTTGTAAATCAAGGACCAACTGTACTTGTTCCAGATTAGGGATTATTAAAAAATGTATTTTTATATTCTTGACACATTTAGGAACTATTTTAAAATCTCTGCATTATTTTACACTTTCTATTTTCCTTCTTGGCAGTATTGTGTCTCTTAGTTGTCATTATCCTGGGATACCATTTTGGCTTTATTGTTGTTCTGTATTTTATGTTCTTAATTTATACACTACCCAGAAAAAGTTACTTATTCGTGATTTAAAACGTACTAAATGTAATTAAAGGAATAAAAATGGAGCCAATATTCACTCTTTTAATTTTTCTTCTCTAAAGAAGCAATGTAATTTCAGTATAAAATTTGCTGAAAGTAAAATTATTTTAATCATTTTCCACTCAAACCGTAAGAATTATCATTTCGTTCTCTGTGATAAAAGTACAATTAATACAACGGTCAAGGTTGAGAAATCATTAAAAAAAATTGAAAATCAATGCTAAAAGTTCAACCAGCATCTCGTTCTTAATACATTAAAATATAATTTCCTATTATTATAAATAAATAAATATAATTGTAAACTATTTTATAATACCTGCATGAACTTGGTCGATGGAATGGAATGTCTCGCCAACCAATCAAAATTATGGGAAAATTGGTATGAGGAAGGGGAAGATTCTCTAAGGTTGTTTCCAAGATTGGTGAGCTAAGGTGCTCTGGTCCCATTCTTCTAGCAGAAAATCAAATTATAGAATGTAAGAGTTGGAAGGAAATTCGGAAATAACCTAGTCTAAGTGCTTGCTCGGTGTAGGAATCCACTATTCTACCCACTGCCAAAGCAGTTTGTTCCCTTGTGGAGCAACACTTACCATTTAGAAAGTCTTCCTAATGTCCAATCAATATTTGCTCCTTTTTGCACTTTAAACCCATTGTTTCTGGTCCTTTCTTCTGGAACAATTTGACCATTATCTACATCTCAGCCTTCCAGATGCCCCTCTTACAGGACCCTTATTGGATTGGTTTGTGTCCTCTTTGTGCTCCACTTCTTCAATATCCTTCTTAAAATATAGTGCCCAGAACTGAATGGAATATTGTCTGAATCGTGTTCACAATGTTCTGGTCTTTCTGAACAGAATGTCACAGGAACAATTGCTTCTTTTGATCTGGATACTCTAATTCTATGGATACAACCTAGGATTGCATTTTTTTTTTTTTTTTGCAGCTGTATCACAAGTACAATTAAGGATACGTTGTTAGAAAATACTTTGCTTTCTAGAACAAGGCCTACTTGGTAGTAAAGAATTTCTTTTTAAATAATCGTGCTGAGCAAATTCAGTCATAGTTGTTTGGAAACCATTATTTATGGTTTGTAAATCAAGCCACTAAGGCTTGTGCCACAAAGCGTGTATTTCACTTATTCTGTGAACCAGACTATCTGGGGACCAGGAATATATTAATCAGAGTTGATGAAACAATAACCTTTAATGCTACTTAAACCCAATTTCTATTAACAAGGAACACCAGATCTGCATTGTTCATCTACTGGTTATTCAAATTTTTCAGCCCAGCCTTGGAAGTTTACAACAACTCTGATCAGCACGGTATGTACAATGAAAGATGTTCAAAGTTTTAATTGCAAATGCTTGTAGGTCTACTGGTCTGCTCTATTGATTAAGATGTTTACCATTCCAGCTGACAGAGAAGCAACCTGGACTTTCTGGAGAAACAGCCATCACTTTTCACTGACTTCCATGGGTGACATGATAGCAGTCTTCCAATATTTGAGGGGCTGCCACGAAAAAGAGAGGATCAATCTATTCTCCAAAGAACCTGAGGGCAGAACAAGAAGCAATCTGTGGGAAGGAGAAAACCAACCTAGAACGAAGGAGAAATTTCCTGACAGAACAATCAACCAGTGGAATGGTTTGCCTTCAGGAGTTGTAGGTGCTCCATCCCTGGCGGTTTGTAAGAAGAAATTATGCAGTCATGAGACTGAAACGTTACAGATGTCATGCTTGAGCAGGGGGTTGGGTTAGAAGATTTCCAACTCTGTTCTACTGACATAAGCTGACATTATTTGAAAGCCATTTTGTCAGATGAAGATAGTCACGTCTGCCATCACTCGCTTGTTTGGGGACCTTTTATTAAGACATTGCAACGTATACAAAAATGTAAAGGTGGAAAGCTACAGAAAACATTTAAAGTGCCTTGATTCTGCAAACATAAATCTATTTCTACTTTTTTCCCTGTCTTTGCCCGTCATCCCTGTGGTTATACTGATTTCCGGTATATGGGTAATTCTCAACCTACGACCACAAATGGCTCTAGAATTTCTGTTGCTAAGCAGGGCAGTTGTCAACCACCCAACTTTGCGGTCTTTTTTGTTATGGTTGTTAAGCAAATCGCACAGTTTGTTAAGCGAATCTGGTTTCCCCCATTGACTTTGCTTGCTGGCAATCACATGACCCCAGGACACTGCAGCTGTCATGAATACATGCTAGTTGCTAAGCGCCTGAATTTTGATCACGTGATTGTGAAGAGCCTGCGATTGTTATGAGTGCAAGGACCCGTAATAAGTCACTTTTTTTTCAGTGCTGTTGCAAGATTGAATGGTTGCTGAACAAATCATTGTAAGCTGAGGACTGCCTGTATAAATTATTTCCCTTTCAGACAGTCTGAAAAGGAGGGAACCCTGTTGGTTGTTTACACAGGTGAATGTGGTTCAGCAGTTGGTGTCTAAATAATGAGCAGAGTCATCAATTGAAAAACTGCAATCTTGCCCCCAGCTAGATTGCTTACACTCTAATGAAGTCACAAAGGTTTAAGCAGCTGAATTGTCTTCTTCTTTTTTTTTTAAAGTACAGTAGAGTTAATGACTCAAATTCTATCTATAGTGGCATGGTAATAAACCTCTCTGAACTTTTAAATAAATATAAATGGGTTGTGGCTTTGCAGTAATTGAGGTACTCCAAAAGCCACACACATAGAGTAAATCGCTGGTTCACATATACCAGTGATGGCGAACCTTTTAGAGACCAAGTGCCCAAAAACTGGCCCCGCCCCCGCTCCACCGCCTGCTCTCAGGGCCGCTCACCGCCTCCAGGGCCCGCCACAGATCGCCCAGCAGCGCCATGGCGGCCACGCCCTCTGCCTGCGCCCTGCAGTATCAACTGTGCATGATGGGGCATGAGGGCAGTGTCTTGTCCATGCTGTCTGGCTGCCATGTCCTTAGCTGCACTGTTCCACATGGGCAACTCTCCTCCAGAGGGGCTGCTGGTGAGGAGCAGGTTGCGGGGGGGGCAAGGCTGGGGCAACGTGTGCCCACAGAGAGGGCTCCGAGTGCCACCTCTGGCACCCGTGCCATAGGTTCACCACCACTGACATATACCATTCAAAGTTATGATGAACACCCTCAAAATACTTACAATCTGGATTTGAAACACCAATGGCTGCTTCCCCTCTGCAGTCACATGATTATATTTGGGGTACTTGACAACCAGCTCGCATTTATGGCCCTTTGCAGCATCCTGAGGTCATGTGACTGTGATTTATCATTTTTTTTTCTTTCTGGAAACCGACATTTACTTCCGTTTTCGGCAGAAAACAAGACAGTTTTTGCATTTGCTTAACAAGTGTGGTGTTCTCTTAAGCATTCGCAAAAAAAAGTAATAGATCAGTTGTGTGACGACCCACTTAATGACCAGCACAACTTATAACCATAATTTTAGGTTTAATTACTGTCATAAGATGAGGACTACCTGTATGTGGACAAAGGTTTATCTTGGCTCCTTAGATTTATTTTATCCTGCAAATGCTTAGCAAAATGCCAAACAACAGTGAGAGATTAGTAACTATCATAATCCTATTGTAGCAGAAGACAGCCAGCTATGTTCCAGGGACGGGGGAGGAATTCATAAACAGCAATATATTTATTAGACCAACAAAAGATTTGGAAATAGCATGGAAAATTTCATATTTCTGAGAACATCTGTCAGAATGATTACTCCTCCCCCCAAATCTGGAAGATGGAAGAGGAGGAAAAAATTACTAATGTTTAAGATGCATCTACGTCAGATTAATCTTAGATGAAAAGTGGAAGAAATGAGCAGACAGGCAAATTGGGCCTATCAGATGCAGAAGCAGTATTGGCTAATTAAATTTCTTTTAATTTATTCCCTAAGTGCACACATACTCATGTTAAAAGAAGAGATGAAAAAGGATGTGTGTGTGTATAAATTAGCCTGAATCAAGTTATCTGTGGGATTGCTTTTCTTCCTTTGAGCCAGCCTGAATATTGTTATATTGTTATAAACTGCAATTCAAGGTTCATATTCTAGGTATAACTAGCATTTGAGGGTAATGTCATAAACTATTAAGGAAACCATGGTTAAATAATGTGAGAATCAGTAATTGCACCCAGTTTTTAAATTCCCTCCCTTTCTTTGCTTCCATTCTTCATTTAGAAACAATTTATTATACCAATGGCTCTTTATGCTCAATTAACTGACTTTTTTTGATGGTCCATTATTTTACTATCTAATGCTTTATTCATTTTTAATGTGCACTTTTGAAGTTCATTTCTAATGTTTATTTTAAATGGTAGCTGTCTAGAATGCCACACACACAGGGCACTAAATAATGTGGCACGTATAGAAGTTACAATTACTGAAATTCAATATGAAAAATAAATAATAATTCCCTGGCCCACTTTTGATCATTTGATTACAATTGATACAGCTGCAGCTGGATGCAAAGTAGAGTTCAATGTATTACCGTATATATTCTTTTTGCTTTTTAGAGCAGCAAATCATCCTGGGAGTCAAAATAGGTATAGTTAGGGTCTGTATATTAGCATTGTGCAACTGGAAAAGAAAGAGACATATTTTCAGCAGTCTGGATTTTGTCATCTCCAACCTCACATGACTGCTCTTGTGACTAGGATAGCAACCAGACTTAACAGTTAAAGTTTTTGGGATGGCTTACTTCGTTACACCAGCAAAAGCTTCATTGGCTGATGTTTTGTATGTTTAGTTCAGGGGTCTTCAAACTTGGCCTTTTTATGACTTGTGGACTTCAACTCCCAGACTGGCTGAAGAATTCTGGGAGTTGGCCCACAAATCATAAAATGGCCAAGTTTGAAGACCCCTGGTCTAGTTATTTAAAAAGCCACAGCAGCAGACTATCACAAAGGTTTCATATCATTTAGTATGTGGTTTATTGCACAACATGAACGCAAAGCTGATGAATGACAATTGTCCCTCTTGAGGGATCAACCAATATAGTTAAATTTTGAAACCCAGAACCCATTATCTGAACACACATCTTCACCAATACTTATTAGAAGTTAAAGATTAATGTTCACATTACCTAACATCTCAAATATCAGATTGTTAAATGCAAGAGTTGTGTGGGTTTGGAAAGCGTGTCCTTTCTCGTTCTAACAGACAAATATACGTATCTCTTCCTGGTCTTAAAATAAGCCTGCTTCAAAGCAGAACTTGAAAGTTATTTTCCCTCTGACCTCTTTGCTTCAGTGAAATATGATGCTGAATACATAATACCCGTGGAATGATCCACAGAGTTGCCTCCTATTTGAAGTGGGTTGTTGCGACTCTTTTCCCCTCTTGCTACTTACAACGCTACCTATTTTTTTCCTAGAGCCAAGTCACACTATAAAACTGAAGAATAACAGAATAACAATCGGTAGGGACCTTGGAGGTCTTCTAGTCCAACCCCGCCGTTCAAGCAGGAAACCCTATACAGCAGACATGTCAAAGTTGCGACATCACGTGACGTCGCACAACGTATCAGAGCTTTTTCGCCATTGCTGGCAATGGGGTGCACATGGTTTCCCGATGACATGTCCGGCCTATGGGCCGGCAGTTTGACACCCCTGCTATACAGGTATCCTTGACATAAAACAATTCATTCAGTGACTATTCAAAGTTACAACAGCACTGAAAAATGTGACTTATGACCATTGTAGCATCCCCATCGTCACGTGATCAGAATTCTGCCGCTTGGCAACGGATTCATTTTTATGACAATTGCAGTGTCCTGGGGTCATGTGATCACATTTGTAACCTTCTGACAAGCAAAGTCAATGGGGAAGCCAGGCTCACTTAATGATTGTGTTATTAACATAACAACTGCAGTGATTCACTTAACAACTGTGGCAAGAAAGGTCATCAAATGCAAATTTCACTTAACAGATTCCTTACTTAGCAACAGAAATTTTGGGGCTCAATTGTGGTCGT
Source organism: Crotalus tigris (assembly GCF_016545835.1). NCBI lineage: Eukaryota > Metazoa > Chordata > Lepidosauria > Squamata > Viperidae > Crotalus > Crotalus tigris. Next base: position 288,717 of record NW_024096469.1, read on the forward strand.
AAGTTGAGAACTACTTGTGCCATTTCAGACAAATGGTTGTCCAATCTCTTCTTAAAAACCTCCAATGTTGGAGCACCCACAACTTCTGGCAGCAAGTTATTCCACTGTTTAATTGTTCTGGCAGGAAATTTTTCCTTAGTTCTAGGTTGCTTCTCTCCTTGTTTGCATTAACAGAGGGATAGAATCAAGATCACGTGAAGTATTAATACCACTCTTCAATGCCTTGGTAAGGCCACACTTGGAATACTGCATCCAGTTTTGGTCACCACGATGTAAAAAAGATGTTGAGACTCTAGAAAGAGTACAGAGAAGAGCAACAAAGATGATTAGGGGACTGGAGGCTAAAACATATAAGGAACGGTTGCTAGAATTGGGTATGTCTAGTTTAACGAAGAGAAGGACAAGGGGGGACATGATAGCAGTATTCCAATATCTCAGGGGCTGCCATAAAGAAGAGGGAATTAAGCTATTTTCCAAAGCACCTGAAGGCAGGACAAGAAGCAACGGGTGGAAACTAATCAAGGAGAGAAGCAACCTAGAACTAAGGAGAAACTTCCTGACAGTGAGAACAATTAATTTCCATCCATTGCTTCTTGTCCTGCCTTCAGGTGCTTTGGAGAATAGGTTGACCCTCTCTTCTTTGTGGCAGCCCACAAATGAGATTGAATCAGAATCAGACTGAAGAAGGCTACTCTGCATGACCCTTGGACAGGATTCTTTAAGAATTGCTCACATATGAATCTGCCCCAATACATTAATGGAGGTTGTGCGCCATCATTCCTGGGTAGCCAATCTGTCTCATTTGGCTTGAAAGACCAAGTCAATCACAGCTCCAAACAAGATCCCACCTTTGAGTTTATTTGAGCAAGTAATTTTAAAATCTGGACATGAAGTGTTTTTTTGAGAAAGATGTTCTTTAGATGCTAATTGCATATTGTTTCACAATGTAATAAGCCAATCCTGTTGGTCTTAAAGGCCCTTCTGTGTATCCAATCCTTTGAGACCCCGAACTTCTGCTCTGAATTCTTCTGCCTTAAAGGCATCATTGATGAGCAATGAAATCTGTTTTATTGTAAGAATGATTCCTTTTTCTTTTGTATTTTAAAAATTGTTTCTCCCTTGGATTTTAGATTTGTATAGGAAAATAATTACTGGTTTCTGAACATTTCATTACCAGGCTAGGTAACATCTTCAGAGGTGTTTAGGGGATGTCAGTGTTAGCGTTCTTCTGTTTATAAGGGCTTTGGGTGGTCAGTAGGTTTTGTGATAGGACAGGTGTGGGTGTGTCAAGTGAGGGTCTTGTGATGAGTCATCAGTGGGAGTCTTGTGATGGGGAGGTTACACCAGGTGAGGATCATTGGGAGGTGAAGTGCTGGTTGGGTTGTGGTTTGCTGTTGTCTCTGGTTAGCTGTGCAGTTGATTTGGACTCTGAGGGGTTCGTAGGCTAGTTGTAGATCAATGTGTCAGTTGATGGAAATACCTGTGGAGTCCCAGCCTTTGATGAACTCATGAGTGTGATGGGTGGTAGTGTGGCCGATGATTTCTGTGTTGCTCCAATCGAACTGGTGCTGTTTGGTGTCAGTGTGGATAGAGATTAAGGATTTGGGATCATAGCGTTTGACTGCCAGCTGGTGCTCATGGATCCTGGTTTTTAATTGACGTGATGTTTGTCCCACGTAGAATTGGTTTCCATTGTTGCAGTTGATTTTTTAGATTACATGGTTTCTTTCATCCTTCTGTGTCTTGTCCTTGGTTCTGGATAATTCCTGGTGGAGTGTGACTGTGGGTTTGTGGGCTATTGCTATTCTTAGGAGTTGGAGAATTCTAACTGTCATTTCTGACAGCACTTTTGTGTATGGTAGGGTTAGTTTTTGCATAATGGTTGGCTGTGTGATGTGTTGTGGTTTGTGTGCTGTGTGTTGGAACACAATGTTTTTTGGATAGCCGTTATGGAGAAAGATGTCAAGCAGCTGTTTCTCTTCCACTTTTCTTAGTGTTATGGTGCTCCAGTGTGTGTCCTGACCCTTCTGAAGAGGGTCTGGACACAGCTTCTTTTGTGTGCGGTGGGATGGTTGCTTGCGAAGCTGAGGATCTAGTCTGTTTGCGTGGGTTTGCGGTAGACGTGGTTTCCAATCCTCACTTGTCTAGTCTCCTTATGGCGATGTCAAGGAATGAAAGTCTAGTGTCTGTTTCCTCTTTGCATATGAATTTGACCCCAGGGAATATGTTATTGAGAAGGTGGTGTGTTTCTTCAATTTGGGACCATTTGATGATGATGAAGGTGTCATCAACTTAGCGGGTCCAGAATGTTGGTTAGATGGCGGGTAGAGCTATAGATTCAAATTGTTGCATGACAGCTTCTTCTATTAGGCCTGATAGGTGCAGTGCCATCGGGTATCTTGCACTTGCTTGTAGATTTTCCCACTGAACTTGAAGTATGTGTTGAGGCATAGATCCAGAAGGTTCATTATGGTTTCTGTGGGCATGGAATGTCCTGTGGTGGCATCATTTTGGGGGTATGGTGTTTATTGAGTAGACGGTATATGGTTTGCTAAGCCAGGTTAATGTCAATTGAGGTGAAGAGAGTAGTGACATCGAGGAAGCCCTTATAAACAGAACAACTGACACTGACTTCCCCTAAACTCCACTGAAGATGTTACCTAGCCTGGTAACGAAATGTTCGGAAACCAACCCACAAGTCAGAGAACAAACCTTCACCCTCATCCTATACCTGAGCTACAGATATTTGCCACTATTGCAAAATTTGATTAGATGAAAGTCATTAAGAAAGTCAATGCTATATTCGCCTGGTGTTGTGATTCCTTGCCAGCCAATGGATCCGGCAGCTGAGTCTGAGGAATCAGATGAAGAGGAGGGGCCTGGAGTGACATTAGAGTCAGAGTAAGACTCTGAGGAGCTCCAAGACTTACAGTCGGATGAGGAGCCTGGCCCCTCTATTCGTGCTCAGCCTGAGACACAGCTGTGCTGGGAGCTTGAGTTGGACAGTAATGAACAACAGTTGGGACAAATCCAGGATGTACGAAAGCGCAGACAAGAAAAGTGAGTAGGACAGAGGAATGCAATGGGGCGGCTCCAAAGACAAAGGAGAAGGCATTAGGAAGTCACACCTTGGCTGAATTATAAAAGGGAAGGTGTGGGAGATGCTGGTTACCAAAGGCAACCGTTCATGTTGAGGACTGAGTTTCTATGAACTGTGTTTGTTTGCCTTGGACATTGACTCAGATCTATGAGAATAAAAGGGGTTGTTTTTTTCTTGCAGTATCTGCCTATTTCTTGGAAGAGGGGTTTCTCCTTGTGAGCATAACAAAGACTCGTAATCCAGAACACCTGGATTACAATTTTCTTGCATGTGGAGTTACAAATGTAGGCAAAGCGACTTAATTTAAATGAAAGACCTGCTACCTAGAACAGCACATAGGCAATAAGGATTTATTTTTAAAACATGCCTGGCACCATATTTAAGTGAAGCTCCCATTTCCAGATATTCAAAAATGTAAAAAGTTATTTCCGGTTACTTGGCTAAGAGTAAACCAACAGGCATAAAAGCGATCAGCTAGAATTGCAACAAAGTTATACTAGGTTAATTTTTTTTAAAAAAAGTATCTGACATGGACATTCATGAAAGATGCTATGGAATTTCTAGTTGTCATTTTTCTATCAGGATGACTTCATAAGTCACTGCTGGAAAACCTTATTATTTTAGTAGAAAAACATTTCACTGCATCAGTTATTTCATTGTGCTGGGATTTACTTGTCTCTTCTTCATATGAAAAACGTATTTGTCATTTGGGCACGCGAAACAGTGCTCCTTCACATGTCAAGCTGTCATCCTTATGTAAATTGAAAGCACAATGCATAATTATATTGCATAATGTATAAGTATATCCAGTCCATGAGATGGAAATGTGAAGCAGGAATAAGGCACAAGATAAGTTTAAGAATTATAAGTAAATCAATTATTTCATTAAAACTGAGTATTTAAGCTGTCCCATTATGCCAATTTTCTTCAAAATGGTAGCTTCCATATATGCTGGAACCCTAGATGTCTGGACCTGGAACAAGGGGGAGTGTGTGTGTGTGTGTGTTTGTGTTGGAGGGCAAATTAAAAAATATGTGCCATGAAGCAAATTCCATGTATCCAACATCAGGACATAAGTACGTAAGGGCACTATTTGTATTATAACATTGCCACTTGCTTGCCATCATTTTTTTTAAATTCACTATGGTTGCTACAGATGTCTCTTATTGGATTTACAGTCATGCCAGTTGGGAATTTCAAGAATCATATTCCAATATGTCTGCAGCCCTTGTAAGAGAAAGGTGAGTAACTCTGTTTGAACAGTACATATTATAGACTATTAAAAGATGAAGGACATGAATAAAATAGTTTATGTGAAAATGATTGAAATAATTCCTGCTGTAATCCAATTCTAGTGAAATTCACCATAGTTTGTGTCTTAGTCTATCATGGACCTTAACATTTGTAGTTCATTAAATAATCCATGGCTTATAGTGGTGTGTGAACACCATAATACATTTCCACAAACAAATACTAATATGTGAATTTGATCAATATGAATTAAACTACATGTAAGAATTCAGCTGTGATGACAGAAAATATTAAGTCCTAATGCCATTTATTTGTGGCTTGTGAACTATGATTTATGGCTTATCAAATTGTATGGAACCTATTGATTAAAATATAATTAATAGTCTTGGCTTTGGGTGATGTGGGAATTATCACTTTCAAATTAACATTATAATTGTGACTGTAGTCTTCATTTTTATAGGTTCTCTTTGCAGGCCTTTGGATTAGTAATTTAATAGGTGAAGCTTTTCTGGATACAGAGAAACAGTGGGAAAAATAAGTTCTTTCTGTGCCACATTTTTGTAAAAGGCACAAATAGTAGTTCCAATTTCACATAAAATGGCATCTTCCCCTTTAAACAATGTTCTATAATATGCAATTAATTATGTTTTATTAAACTTGTAGTCACAGGCGACTAACTATTCTGTGTGCATGATACTAACCTAAAGAAGATAACCAAACCACAATTGTTTTCCTTATGGTCTAATAGTTTTATTGGAGGCAGAAGCCTCCAATTTGCACTGGAGAATATTCAGAGTGGAAAGAATTAACTCCTTCCTCCCCACCCCACCAACCTAAATCAAATTCATTAGCATTCACAGGAATTTAATGCATATAACTATGCACAGTGGCACAGTGAGAGTGACATATGTAAGAGTGAAATGTGGCGCAGTGTGACATATCATGTCCTTATTTTCCGGAAGCTGTTTGTTTGCTTTTTAGAATCAGCTCCAAGTTTTTCTATAGACAGTTACAGATTTTTTCATTCAAACAGAATTCTAGACTTATTGCTATTTCCTAACGAGACAACAGAACAGAACAGAATATTCTTTATTGGCCAAGTGTGATTGGATACACAAGGAATTTGTCTCCAGTGCATAAACTCTCAGTACTGATTAAAGTTAGCCCAGAGAAGAAATATTAAAAAGGGCAGAAAAATATATTTTTCCTCAAAAGGACTTTTTAAAACCAAACCTGGCCCCAAATCTATCTCTCTGCCCCAAGCAAGACTTTAGCCCTATACAAATGCAGATGTAAAACCATCAGAAAGTTGAAGCCAGAGCAATCAAGAAGACAAAAGAGAAGATCTGCATACCCCACCCAAACTCTAGGAGTCAGCCCCATCACCTGGGAAGCAAGATGTGATAATAGAATTAAACCACAGATATCAAGGCCTAGACAAACACTCAGAAACAGCCTCAAGGTTCATGCCACAGGAACAGGAAACTATTCCAAACAAAAGGCTGGGGGGGGGTAATAAAAGCCTACTGCCCCATGTCCCTCTGTTCTTCTCTCCTCTGCACTTTCCTGAATAACCATTTTTCTGCAATAAACTGTAACCTTCTTCCCAAAGCAGTCACCATGTTTGCTTATTTATTCCCGGCTTGGATGAACCAGGATGAAGACTTTACTTCTAACAGTACACATACAAACAACAAAGTGATAGTCATAAGATACCAATAGCAGTAGGTAATAGGAAAAATGAGAAGGATAATAGTGATACAGTCCTACTACATGGTTAGATATTCTTAGGCATAGACAGTGCTGTCTATGCCTAAGATCCTATCTTATCCTTTTTTCTTAAAAATATATCATAAAATATGCATGCCCAGAGCCTTATGGAATTTCTTGGTCTTGGATAGCTTTGGAAGGGAAGGACGCTCTCTTCCAAAAGGCCGGCTGCATATGAGGTTGCCAACTAATTAAGAAAAAAAACTATCTGGTGTGCTCCTCTACCTTTGGAAGTTCAAAAAGGAGCAGATCAAGCCTCTCTTGGAAGGGAACCAATTTTATCACCAGCTCACATGTTCAAACCACAGTTCCACTGCAGTAAAATACATTTCTAAAGTGTGGGAAGTCACCCCCCACCAGAGAAGGAAATATTAAGGGCAGGAAAAAATATATTTCCTCAGGATCTTGAAGAGGCAGGAAAGCATGCCCAGTTTTCTTAATAGCCCCTAGTCTGCCTCCCCCAAGCAGAAACCAGCTCTATAGAAATGCAGATGCAGACCATTTAGGAAAGTTGAAGCTAGAAGATTAAGAAGACAAAGACCTAAAATCTGCATACCTCACCCAAACTCTAAGAGTCATTAGCCCAGCCCCAGGAAAACATAATAGGATTAAACCACAGATACCAAGGGCCAGAAAAGCACACTCAGACTCAGTTCAAAGTTCATGCCACAGAAACAGGAAACAACTCAAAACAAAAGGCTTCAGAGGGTATAAAAACTCCACTCCCTACATGTGTTCCCTCTCTTTTCTGCCAGAGCCATCTTCCTGTCTGGCTCTCCTTTCCAATAAACTACAACCTTCTTCCCAAAGCAGTTACCATGTTTATTCCCAGCTCGGATGAACCAGGATGAAGACTTTTCTTCCAACAAAAGCTTACAACGAATCTGGCTGTGGTAGATGGGGTTTCCCCCTCTATATGTGTTGCTCTCAACATATCCAAAGGGCACTATAGATAAACCAAATAATTTTCTTATTTCAATAAGTGGGTTGCTGATGCTGCTGTTTTCTTAATGCTTGCAATCTAAACTTGCCAAATTCTGCAAGAAGGAGAAACCTTCCTGGAAGCTTTTCCTATCCTAGCAGAGAAATGTAAAGGCTTCACAAGATTCTAGCGTTAAAGGCTAGTTTTTATTGAATGCGTTTCAGGAAATAATACTGCTAGTGATAAGAACAGCTGCAGCTTCAACAGAGCTTCCTGTAATTCTAGAGAACGGGGGAATCTTTTTCATCCTTTCAAACATCTTTTGGTTTTCCTCCACTTCTGCATCTCATTAACATTTCCACTTAAAAGTCCTCCGAGGCTACTGCAAAATCCACAAACAAATCAAGGTTTGTTCTCTCCCCCCCCCCTTTTTTTTCTTCTCCTAAGCCCTTCTCCTCTTTTTTTTTTCATTCTATTCCCAAAGCAAGTGCTTTCTCTTCCATTTGCCAAAAGAATTAGGGAAGGCATTTTGAAATCTCAACCGGGGAAGAGAGCTTACAGTATCTGCAACCTGTTTTTGTTGTACTTGCTATTGTTCAGTCCAAATTATTCAGCGTTTGAAAGGTTAGCGCTACCCAGCAACTCGGGCAAGGAAACCTTCTGATTGGCTGTAGGAAAGAGAACTCAGCTTGGTGGCTGGGTGCAGGCAGCGCAGCCTTCTAATCTGTATGAGAAGGAGAATGCCACGCTCCTTCACTTCCTTTTCAACATTCGTAAATCACCCAACAGGCATGGCTAGCTTCAACTGAATTCTGCTACAAAGGACTTGAGCAAAGATGTGGATATGTCGTGAAGATAATTTCTTACCCAAGCTGTGCTCTGAATACATGATAAGTCCCCTGCCAGTGCCACTTCCTTCCGAATCAATTGTGCGGCGGTGTTTAAGCTCAAGAATCTGTTGAGAAGGGATTGCTGTGGACTCATGTTTTAAGTTATGGGCAGCAGGCTTTGAGACCCATAAGGCAGTTGCCAAGTTCCAGTGAGCCAAGGCAGGAATTTCATTTCATAAAAAATTAGCCTGTTCTTGGTTCAGCCAAAATGTATTGTGTCAGGTGAAATTACTTAAAGATACCCATAGCACAGGCAAAATTGCATAGAAAAGCTAGTTATTAGTAAATCTGTCCTAGAAGCCAGCCTCTCTCTTAATTATAGATCATATGTCAACAATGCTTTTGAATTGTTGTTGTTGTTAATTGCAAAGTCTTGTCCAACCCATCGCGACCCCATGGACAACGTTCCTCCAGGTCTTCCTGTCCTCTACCATCTTCTGGAGTCCATTTAAGTTCACACCTACTGCTTCAGTGACTCCATCCAGCCATCTCGTTCTCTGTCGTCCCTTCTTCTGTTGCCCTCAATCTTTCCCAGCATTAGGCCCTTCTCCAGTGAGTCCTTCCTTCTCATTAGGTGGCCAAAGTATTTGAGTTTCAGCTTCAGGATCTGGCCTTCTAAAGAGCAGCCGGGGTTGATCTCTTCTAGGACTGACCGGTTTGAACGCCTTGCAGTCCAGGGGACTCGCAGGAGTCTTCTCCAGCACCATAGTTCAAAGGCCTCAATTCTTTGGTGCTCAGCCTTTCTTATGGTCCAACTTTCACAGCCATACATTGCAACTGGGAAAACCATGGCCTGGACTATACGCACTTTTGCTTTTGAATAGAAATAGAAAAAATAGAACAGAATAGAACAGAACAGAATAGAATAGAATTCTTTATTGGCTAAGTGTGATTGGACACACAAGGACTTTGTCTCCAGTGCATAAGCTCTCAGTTAATTCCAATAGACTGAATTGGAATATTTTCATTGGATTCTGCCTAAATACAATGTTATATATAATACAAGAAATGCTCTCTTCATACAAAACCTAAAGTATATTTCCATAGATTCCTTTGCATGTGTCAAATGGAATGCCTAAATAGATTTGAATGAGTAATCTATCAACAGCTGACAAAAAGGACATGTCTCTTAAAAAGCTTGCAAAAAATAATAGCAGTGTCTAGAGCAAATCAAATGATGCCCAATCATGGCATGTGTGCAATGACCTAATCACACAAACATCATAATTACATACATGAGAAAGGATACATGGATACAAGTAGGTAAGGTGTACAAAACAATTATATAATTATACTGTCTATAATCTCTTATTTGGCTCCAACCACAAATACCCTGTTTCCCCAGAAAATAAGACCTAATGAAAATAAGCCCGAGCATGGTTTTTCAGGATGCTCGTAATATAAGTCCTACCCCCAAAATAAGCCCCAGTTAAGATAGTCAGCCAGATGGATGCATTTGCTACCGTATTTCCCTGAAAATAAGACCTAACTGGAAAATAAGTCCTAATGTGTTTTTTGGAGTAAAAATTAATATAAGACCCGGTGTTATTTTTGGGGAAACACAGGTAATAAAGCAATAATATAAGTGAAGTCCAAAGCCAAACATTTCTGGAATAGGAAAGTCCTGAAAACACCGAAGATGAGAACTCAACGAGCTTGTTGGCGCTTCTGGAAAAACAACTGCTAATTTTGTTGCTACCAGCAAGAAAAAATTGCCTTACCTGATCATTATGCAAATTTCCACCAAATTGCAACAGAAAGCAAGATCTCTGAAGCTTATCATAACTCCAGGTGGATTCTTATGGGCAAAAGATGATCCTTAAGATACAAACATCTCGGGTAGTCCTTCGTTTACAAGCACAATTGAGCCCAAAATTTCCGTTGCTAAGCAAGACAATTGTTTAGTGGGTAGAGTTACTACCCTTCTTGCCACAATTATTAAATGAATCACTGCAGTTAAGTTAGTAACATGGTTATTAAGTGAATCTGGCTTCCGCGTTGACTTTGTTTGTTAGATGATTTGCAAAAGATGGTCACATGACTCTAGGACACTGCAACAATCATAAATTCATGCCAGTTGCCAAAATTGTGGAAACCTTTTCGGAAAAGTGTACAGTAGAAATGCTACCTTTGGTTAAGTTTCCATCAATTTTTCTTCTAATTTCTTTATAACTGTAGCCTTGTTCACTTAATAATACTATTCTATGTCACTTTCTGGGCAGCCAGTCAACTCTTTGCACCATTATTTTAATTTCATTACATTTTACAAGCTCACTAAATGAAAGAGCACAAAAAAACCCAACCAACTTGATAGCAATCACATAACACACTAACAAATGTCCTCCTCTCAGCTTCAATACATGACATCAATAACTGAATACTACTGTGATCTGATTGGCTCATTGCCAAAACAAGATGACACCTGATTGGTTCTCTAAACACTCAAGCTCATTGGCTACAATCATATGATATCAACTTAAGCAAATTGTGCTTCCTTTTTCTGGTTATTTGACTATAACTTTTCATAGAATATAATACAGATAATTGAACAAACTTTGTTGCATTACATTCTTGATTAAATTATCTTTCCATTGATATATAATTTTATGATACTACTCCCCCCAAAAAGTGGTGTTATTAGACATCAAACCTCAAAAATACACTTTTCCCAAAAGGTTTCCACACTTTTGGCCACTACTGTAAGTAATGCAGTATCCTGTGAAATATTAACAGTGGAAGATATTTACCTCAGCAACAAGATTTGAACAGGACATCCACAATAGCATGTTGTATTAAAAATAACAAAAATGCAGCGGTACCTTAAAGGCTAATCAATTTATTGCTTTTTATGATGAAATGGACTGTAGTAAACCTACTGAATAAATAAACTTTCTGGTTTACAATTCCTTACGATTAGGATTTTTTAAAAAAAAATTGTTAAAGAGAACTCAAATGGGAAGCCAAACTAATATAAGTGGGGGGGGGGATATTTTTTTCTGAACACCAGGAGAATTATTTAGAAAATGAACTTCATTGTGAATAATATACTTGAATACTTGAAAATAGTACTGATTATGTTACAATGGCCTTATATTCTCCACAAGCAGCAGCTTGCAGAGTAGTTTTCTTTCTCTGTCCTTTCCTCTATTTTTTTATTAATATACTTCATATTTTTGAAGTTCTTCATTCTAAACCTGATGGCCCCAGGCAAGAAATTGCAGCTGTGCATATAAAACAAATTCCCAATTAACATTAAGATGTTTTGGTGTTCATTAACATTTCAATTCAGACCCTTTTTTCTAGTTAAAAGAAAATTTGTAGACCGCCCACTGCAAGGAATTATTGCATTTAATTTTGCTTAATTTTGTCCAAAGGAAAATAGAAATAAAAAGGGTTTTTTTCTGCAAAAAGAAATATGCTTTGACTGCTGTTGATTCTTTTCACACCCTCTCAAAACATAACAGATGTAACCTGCAGTCTTTGAAAGTAAGAAAATACGTATGTGCGCATAGGCACAAACCGCCGCACACTGTCTTTTGCGTTCAATAAAATGCTCTAATTTCCTAAAGTGGGAGATTATGTTTGTCTCACAGGGGACCTTGAAGTTTAATTTGAACAATTATTTCAAATTGGGTTGTACAAAAGCAAGATAGACTAAATTCAGCTTCCAGAGATTGCCTCCCTCCCCATTGTATTTTTTTCTCAAAAGAGAAAAAGAGACCCCTTTTGTGAGCTTCACATGGAGATCAGCAGAACTTCATTTGGGGCCATCACAGACCATTCCATTGTTTTGAAGACTGACATGCCTTCACAAGAATGGGGAAAGATGCTTTTTGTTTTCTACAGTAAGCTGGTCAAGATATAGTATTGCCATCCTATTGGACAAAGCAAATAATAGATTTTAGAAGGCAACAAATATGCAGCCAATTCATATCTATAGATCAGGGGTCTCCAAACTTTAAGACTTGTAGACTTCATCTCTCAGAATTCCCCAGCCATCACTGGGGACTCCTGATCTATAAACTGGCTGTCAAGATTCTCCTGAACTGTATTACAAGTGCTGGTTTTAAACTCCAGTTTCCACCCCCGCCTGCCGGCATTTCAGTTCTCCTAACATCAAACCTCACAGTCACATTTAAGAATCTTTTTCTCAATGATGGACTTTAAAAAGGTTTGATGTGTTTATTTCAATGGTAGTGTTGTTCCAAAGTCAGATAATTTTCTATTGATTTCTAGATAGTAGGAAGGGAGCTAAGCAGGACAGTGAAAGAGAAATACATTTTAAAATAAAGAAAGTTATCATGTATGATGGACATGTGTTAAAGCAAAGAGGTACTGGACAAAAATACATACTTGGCTAGAAAAGATGTTGGGAAAGCATGTAGATTTTAAACCTGAACTTTTTTTTACTAGGTATAATGCCAGAAAAGATTGTTAAACAAAGTATATACTTGATTTTACATGTGATAACAGCGGCAAGAATCATATTCGCACAATATTGGAAAAATGAAGAAATACCACCAGAGGAAGAAATAATTAAAAAAATACTAGAATGTGCAGAAATGGACAGACTTACTATGAGGTTGAAAGAAAAAGAAGAAACAGAATACTTTCAAACTTGGGACTTATTTTATCAATGGCTAGGGAAAAGAATGAAGGACCAGGAATTAAATTTGTATTAGTGAATGATAAACTCAGACAACACGTTTGTTGAATAAATACTACTGAATTGTATGGAAAAAAATTAATAAAAACTTTACAAAAAAGAGAAAGAAAGTTCATTTTCCTGGGTTAATTCAGATTTTCTTTAGAAGTTAAAGAATATGTAATGCATTTTCTTCATCCCAATACATTGAAAGCAGTAGCAGTAAACCCTGAGTCATTCAAGTTAGTGCCCTGTTCATCACAGTACCCAACGTTCATCTCTCTCCAACATTTGGCCATCCAGCTAGGACCTCTTTTGTCCTGAAAGTGAGAGTAATCAGAGAAAGCAAAGCCTTTACCTCACCTGTCCCTGAGCTCAAAGCGTGCAGTTCCTTGTAGGGTAGGCGTAGGCAGTTAATGGCTTTCATATCATATGCAGCTCCGTAGCCCAATTTTAACATTTTAGAACTCCTCAGGACTGTCCTATCCAAATGCAGCTGCAGAATGCTGAATAATAGTGTCACGATTGCTATCCATTTTCTATAGAACAAATGTCCCATTGCAATACCTTTCAAGCATATTTCCCCAGAAGAAACTTGAGGACTGGTAGCATGTGTTGAAAGTCCAGCTCTGGCTTCTCAAGTGACATCATGACATCCCTAAACATTCTCTCTAGTCTCCTGTCAATAGAGAAAATAATGCTGTCACCACTACTGTCATCATCATATTCCCTGTCTTCAAAAAGATTATTGTCCCCGACACAAGCTTTTTGAAACACTTACAAGGCAATTTCTCAATTGGACTGACTATCCTGAAAAGTCCTATTCTGTTATTTGCTTGCCTCCTCTTTGCCATCCTGAATAGATTGTTCTAATGCGCTCCATTTGGAGTTTCCCTTAAAGAGTAACCAAAAGCTTCAGATGGCAAAGACTGGGATGGTGCGGGCAGTTATGTGTGCCCTTAGTATGTCACTCATTACACCTCTTCTCCACAAGCTGCATTGGCTGCCAGTTTGCTTCTGGGTTCAATTCAAGGTGTTGGGTTTGACCTTTAAAGCCCTTCATGACATGAAGCCTGGTTATCTGAGCAATTGCCTCTTCTCAATTACATCTACTTGTTTCATCAGATCTGGCAGAAGAAGTATGTTGTGGGTCCTGTCTACTACTAATAATAATAATAATAGTAGTAAAGTTGGAAGGGACCTTGGAGGTCATCTAGTCCAACCCCCTGCTCGGGCAGGAAACCCTACACCATTTTGGACAAATGGCTGTCCAGTCTCTTCTTAAAAACTTCCAGTGTTGGAGCATTTACTGCTTCTGGAGGCAGGCTGTTCCACTGATTAATTGTTCTCACTATCAGGAAGTTCTCCTTAGTTCTAGGTTGCTTCTCTCCTTGATTAGTTTCCACCCGTTGCTTCTTGTCCTGCCTTCAGGTGCTTTGGAAAATAGCTTAATTCCCTCTTCTTTATGGCAGCCCCTGAGATATTGGAATACTGCTATCATGTCCCCCCTTGTCCTTCTCTTCATTAAACTAGACATACCCAATTCTCGCAACCGTTCCTTATATGTTTTAGCCTCCAGTCCCCTAATCATCTTTGTTGCTCTTCTCTGTACTCTGTCTAGAGTCTCAACATCTTTTTTACATCGTGGTGACCAAAACTGGATGCAGTATTCCAAGTGTGGCCTTACCAAGGCATTGAAGAGTGGTATTAATACTTCACGTGATCTTGATTCTATCCCTCTGTTAATGCAGCCTAGCACTGTGTTGGCCTTTTTGGCAGCTGCAGCACTACTAAGGAGTTATAACTGGCAGGACCCAGGAGGTAGGCCTTCTCTGCCATCCTTCTGAAATTCATCAAAACGTGGCTGGGTCGACAGGCTAGTGAGTCTTCCCTTGCCTTTTAAAAAAAATAATGGCATCAATTTTAATGGTATTTTTGTTTTAATATTATGGCTTTATTGCATGTTACCCAGAACTACATTCTGTGAAAAAAGTGGCCACAGAAATTTTGCCCGGTGCTTTTAACTACTACAACAAATTGGCTGTCTTTAGACTTCTTTAGTTCTTTAGCTTACTCATTGTCACTGATCTTATTATAAGTAGTCCTATTAATCAGTTTTTGCTTTGGTTGTATTTAAATAATTTGCTCTTGATAACATGATCCATTCTGAAGAGCATAATCTCACATGAAAGCCCAAACACCACATCTAAAAATAAAATGGATCAGATTTCATGAGACTATGGTATCAGACTTAAAAGTTCTCACACGAGAGTCCAAATGTCTCATGAGATGTTGATATATTTTAAATGTTTGTCTGGGGAGGGTGTAACTTTGTTCCTTTTTATGAATTCTCTAGTATATATTATAGTATGATAGTTTTGAGCAACTTGCTCTTCCAAGGATTTGGGAGACTTCTGAATCCTCTGTCTCTTTCATTTTATTTATTTTGCAAACTGTTATTTTTTAAAGTTTTGCCTATATTGGAAATTCCAAGTCAAAGTTCCAAATAATGTGGCTTAGTAAGGAAGTTATAAATAGTGTTGGGAATTACTTAGAACTGAATGCCAGATCAATCAATATTTCTCTTCCGGTTAGTATATCTTTATATTTACAATATTTGTGTGGCTCCCCAACTCAACCAAAGCGACTCTGGGCAGCTTACAAAGCACTTGATAGAAGCTAACAAAAGGAATACAAAACCACAGAATATAATCTGATAAACATAAATAAAACAAAATACTAAACAGCCTTTCTAAACGCTAGTAGGGTCAAAATCAATTGCTTCTCAGAGAAAGATAACTCCATAAGAAAGAGGCATCACTGAGACGGTGAGCCTCCTGGACCTCACAAGATGGCATAGTTTTGGTGAAGGGACTAAGAGTGCACCGTTCCTGTAGGAGAATGTGGGGCAGGGAAGTACCATGGGGAGAAGGCAGTCCTGCAAATAGCCTGATCGTAGGCCATGTAGGATTTGGTGGTGCCACCACGATTAGCATGCAGTATTGCAGGCAAATTCTGCCCACAGCCCGGAGTGGCGTTTGATCCTGATGGGGTTCAAGGTTGACTCAGCCTTCCATCCTTCTGAGGTTGGTAAAATGAGGACCCAGATTGTTGGGGCCAATATGCTGACATTTGTTAACTGCTGTAAAGCACTATGGGATGGTATATAAGTCTGTTATTGCTATTGCTTTAAAGCTGATAGCCAACACTTTGAACTGCACTGGAAAAGCCAATTGGGAGTGGTAAAACATGAATATAATTATTCATGCTGCTGCATTCTAGACCACTTGCAGCTTCTGTTCTCTTAAGGGCAACCTTCTGTAGAATGCATTGCAATAATCCAATTGGGAAATGACTAAGGCATGAGTGACTATCAGCACGACTGCCAAAACCTGAAAGGGTATAATTGGCACACAGCACAAAGCTGTGTAAAGGCCCTTGTGGCCATAACTGTCACCTGCTCCTTAAGCAGGAGTTGTGAGTCCACAAGATCCCCTAAACCAGTGGTGGCGAACCTATGGCACGGGTGCCAGAGGCAGCACTCAGAGTCCTCTCTGTGGGCACGTGCGCTGTCGCCCCAGTCCTAGGCCTTCATCTGGGTTTTATAAAACCTTTTCGCTTTAGGCCTCCGCCGCCGTGTGCAAAAAAAAAAAAGAGGTTCAATCAATGAATCAATTTCAACTTGTGGGAAAAAAAAGATCTTGCAAAGTTGGAATTGATTGATTGGACTTTTTAGTCCCACCCAGTCTGCTGTTACCACCGCAGCCACGCCCACCCAATGGGCTACACCCAGCCAATTGGTCACACCCAATTGGCCACACCCACCCAGCACCCAACAATGCATAAGTGGGTTTGGGGTTGCAGTTAGGGCACTCGGTCTCTAAAAGGTTCGCCATCACTGCCCTAAACTGTGCACTATATCCAAGTAGGGCATTGCTATCCCACTGGATGTATCTCTTCAAAGATGTAAATCTTCAAATTCTTAATTCTGATGGTAAGAGGTGTTTTCAATCATACTGTAGATAAATAATAAGAATTAAAATGTATGGAGCATAGATTATTTCACCTGTTTATATATTTTAATGTTTGCAAAATTGCTATGGGGCAGAGACTTTTTTGGTGAAAGTTTCTTTCATGGAAAAAGTAAAGGGATAGTTAGACATGAAGTCAGAAGTGAAAAGAAGAAAGATGGGATCAATTCTGTAATTTCTGTTTAGATCTTTTCACAATGTGCTAATAGTCACTGGGACAATGACCCCCAAATGATAATCCACCCAAAAGATCAATGAAATATATCGACAACAAATGCTATTTTCCAGACCCCTGCTCTGCATCAAACTTTGAAACAATGTGGTAACCTAAAGATATCTGTTTAGAAAGCATTGCTGATGTTTGACATTTTCTACAATTGATATCTCTCTGTTTTGCCATGGAACACTTTACTCACAAACATTTTGTCCTTGCTAAATAAGGAAAAATTGCTCTGGCAGAAATAGAATCAGGAGAGCAGAAAGGAAGACAAAATTAGGAAGCCAAGAAGGATATCAATTATAAGCCAAGGTCTGTTAAACCAAAGGTTTATGATAACATCTTGCACACTTGAAATATTTCCACTTATTGGCCTGGGCCCCTTCCCTTTTTTCTCCTTAAGTCCAAGGGCTGAAGGTTTTCATTTTTGAAGTATACTTTGATTTCTTTGCAAACATCAATGTGTATTTTATTGGTTGGCCCTAAACATAGAGATCTATCACTCATGTCCTGCTGTAAACATCCCAGGGACATCCTGTTGACCATGGTGGGATCCAAGATGGATCACAGGTCTGTTCCAGCATTATTTGCTCTCTGAAAATACTGGGGGTTCAGGGGGAGGAGGAATAAAGATTATATGTACTGACCAGGATATACTGATGTAATCAAATAGCTCTTATTAATGACAGTTTTATAGCATTCTTTATATTTCTTACTGGGTTGATAAATCTTTCTAATAGTGAGATAGCTTTATTTATTTCCTACCATTAAGACTTGATTTTGTACCTGTAGAAAGGTAGGGCAGATGTGTCATTGCTACATGATATAATGGTTTATTTCTCACAGTCCTTCTATGCAATGAGTTGAGATGTAATCATTAGATATGCAAATGCATGTGCTCAAACTGACTCACGTGTAACCTTACTTTAAAAAAAAAAGATTTTATTCATGCTTGCTTTGCCTTGGGAAGAGTTGCACGAATTTGCAAGCAGTCTAAAATGGCCAAATCAATCCAGGACATTATCATGTTCTATGCAGAAAAAAAAATCTGAGGAGTTCTCCAAGGGAGACCTGTCAAGTCATCTTGTCCCTTGGAGCACTTATGGAGATCATGCTAATTCAGCCGAAACCCAGACTGGCCCAGTGAGTTAAGACTTCTCATTAATGTGGAACATCTTTGCAGAACTTCATCCCTGTAAACAAAAAATTAGCATTTCTCCCTCTGCACCTTTTTAGCTCAATGAGTTGTCTGCTGAATACAGACAACACTGAGTTCCAAAATTGATTCTGGAATGATCACATGTAGAAATGCCTAGAATCTGAGGTTTTAGTGGTCTGAGTTGATACAAGTAGTTTCTTAGGATCCTCTACTTCAATGAAAGGAATGTGATGGCAATATCCTTTTGTCCTTTTGATTTTTTTTTCTCCCATGTTTTTAACAATCACAAATTTTAAATGAACTGGAGGAATGGGCTGGTTTTACCATAAGGGAGTTGCATTAAGACACTGGGCCCAATTTGTGAGGTGCCCTGTTTTACCGCTTATTTTGTAGATTTCAAGTCCTGCCTTTTTGATCAGCAATGTCCAAATACACAGCAAGTCAAGCCAATAACATTTGTGCCTCCATTTGCTATGTAATGTTGTCAAAATGACTGTTAAGACAAATAATGCTAAGAGCTGGATATTATTTAAATGGTGCAAGGAAAGAAACAACCTAAGAATGTAATATAGATGGAAAATATAGATGAACTGAACATCAGCAGCCTACAGACATGTTCTGAGTAGCTTGGTGAAGTAATTCAGTTGAAAAGACCCACACAAATGTGCAAAAAACCCCCCCCAAAACCCTAAAGGAAGTGTAGAAATACAATACTATAATAACGTTTATATTGTAGCTATAGTATCAAGGCTTAACACGATCTTTTGGGGCGAGAGATGAATTGTGTAAGCACAATTTACAATACTAGGACATTGCAAAGGGATGTATTATAATGAGTGCATGATATTGCTCTATATATGCATGACTAAAGCTAGGATGACTCAATTTTGGGTTGACTCATTACAAGGCTTATGGCTGCTCTCAGCAGCTGTTCTGTGTATATTTTGCATATTTTTATAGCTAGTTTCATTGGGGTTTTTTTCTGCTATTCTTACTAGTCTGTTTCTACTGTGTTTTAATTTTGTTAGCCATACATGGGAATTCTTGAAAGCTGAAGTCCACGCATCTTGAAGCTGTTGAGAAACACTGCACTAGCCAATGCTTCTATTCTGCAAAGTTGTCCTGAAAGTGAGAGACAAAACTCTGGCTTCAGGAGATGATTCATGCTGCATTTTAACAAAATATTGATCTGTTTTCTTATAAAACGACCCCTCCCTTGAAACGGGAGTTTGTGTACCTGAGAACATACAAGTTAAGAAGTTTTTCATACATACAAAAAGTCCTTTCTTGAACTCTGGTTCTTCAACAATCTTTATATAGGGTGGTTTCCAGAGAAGGAAGGACAAGGAACTGTTCTTTCCAATTGCTTCTAAACAGAGATCAAGGGTGTGGCCACCTGGGTTAACCAGTAATTAAGGCAGTCTTAGGTAATAACTAAGGCATTCTTAAAATTCAAGATTAGATTATACAGTTCGCTTACCTTCCAGATCCTGTTGTTCCTGTCCTCTGATATAATTTCAGGCTTGTGATAGTTCTAAATTACAGCTCATCACCCTGCTAGACAGAATAATGGTTAATTAGTTAAGTCTAGTTTCTACTTGTGACAGATCGTGATAATAGGATGGTCCCAAACCTAAACCAGAACCATGAAAGCTGCAGGAAGCAATCCAGAGTTTTGTTCTCAGTCATGTCAGTGGGCAGATAATACTCTAATTCAGGGGTTCTCAACCTTGGCAACTTTAAGACTTGTGGACTTCAACTCCCAGAATTCCTCAGCTAGGAATTCTGGGAGTTGAAGTCCATAAGTCTTAAAGTTGCCAAGGTTGAGAACCCCTGCAAATTGTCCGAGGGAAGGACAGAGAACGAGACAAGATAATTATAGATCAACCTATTGCTAAAGGAACCTGGCTTCTGAATAATTTGAAAATTGTCTGGCTCAAAAACCAAGAAAAAACACATGGTGATTCTTCCAAGCAGGTGTTTTTATTGTTCTACACCTATCAACAAAATCTTGCCAAACTGAAGCACCCTATTATCAAGCCTATAATCAGAGGGCTATTAGGGAGAGGCTGTCTTCACCCTCTTCCTCTCACACAAAATATCTAGACTGAGCTGCCTCTTGTTCCTATGGAATGCATCCCCTCCATCCTGGGAATCCAAACAACTAACTTTCCCTCACAAAAATGTTCAATGTCTAGTCTAGGCAATCAGGCAGCAAATCAAATAGAACTAATCATTAGTTTTCACAACCCAATTTAGCAATCAGACAAAAAAAAAAAACCTTTCACAATCCGACCTTTTGTGGTAATATGTCTTTACTGTATCTGAATTTAGCTCAGAATTATTCCATTCTTTTTAAATTAAAGGCTACAGTACAATCCTATGACTTGTGGAACATTAGTGGGAGAAAAAAACTTGAAGGGGAAAACTGGATTCTTCCTCCTGCTTTCCTTCCAAGGTGATCTTTTCCCAAAATTGGGTAGAAGAAAATGACTGTTGTACTGTATCAGAATGACTTAAAAGAGAAAATGGAGGGTGGGTGAAAGAGTACCTTAAGAAAATTACATACCCTAAGCATGTTTCTACTACAGCTTTGTTCCAGAGGGGAAAAAATAGACGCATTAATTGAGCTTATCTAGATTAATTCACTTCTGTTGGATGGAAATGGAGCAATGGAAAGTGAATAATTCTGCCAAGACTTATTTTAGATTGCGGTAGTATATAAATAAATAAATCATCCCATAAGGCAGGGGTAGGCAACCTTGGCTCTTTTATGACTCGTGGACTTCAGCTCCCAGAATTCCTGAGCCAGCATGGCTCAGCTTGGAAACCTCTCCCTTTCCCCTCAGCATGGCTGGCTCAGGAATTCTGGGAGTTGAAGTCCACGAGTCATAAAAGAGTCAAGGTTGTCTACCCCCGCCATAGAGGATGGAAAATGTCACATCTCCTTTAAATCTATCTTGCCCTTATGTTGTTGCTAAGGGTTAGGAAAAGGTGAAATTGCTAATACCCATTTGATCTGAAATATAGTCAGAATGACATATAATTTAAAAAGGAACAAGAGGAGGGCTATGACACATATTAGTTTCAGGGAAAAAAAATGCTTTGAAAAGTTGGTTCCAAGAGTCAGAAGTGGAGTGGTTTTAGATGATGTCCATTTATTTTTATTTGCTTAAAAAAAGCAAGAGGAGATAAATAATTTTGGGGAACAGTGCAGAATATGAAGTGAATTTAAAATCAGATATGTACAACAACCAAACATGAGATAAGGGGCATCTGCAAAGCATCGTGTATGGTGTGCTTCTCTCACTATAGTCTTGTTCATCACTTTCTCATCCATACCGGGAAAAAGATTGTCCTGTAATTTTCTCCTTAAACTATGTGCAATTAGAAAAAAGATGGAAGAAGGAGTACAGAAAAATAAGTGCTCTATGGACAGAAAAACAGATGAGGAATAACAGGAATAACAATGGGATGAATATATCTGGATTTTCCTGGAATTGCCTAAACCAGTGGTGGCAAACCTATGGCACGTGTGCCAGAGGCGGCACTCAGAGCCCTCTGTGTGGGCACATGCACCCCCTCCTCACCAGCAGCCCCCCCTGAGAATTGTCCCCAGGTGTGGCCTGCGCAGAGCAGCACAGCCAAGGACATGGCAGCCAGGCAGCAGGGACATTGCACACAGATGATGCTGTGGGGCACAGGTGGAGGGTGTGGCTGCCATGATGCTGCAGGGCCGCCTGGGAGAACTGCTGTGGTGGGTCATGGAGGTGGTCGTGCAGGCAGGCAGGGGCAGGCAGGGGGCAGGGCAGGGGCAGGCAGTGGGGCGGTTTTGGGGCACTCAGTCTCTAAAAGGTTTGCCATCACTGGCCTAAACGTTACATGATGGAAGCACCTGAAGACAGGACAAGAAACAATGGATGGAAACCAATCAAGGAAAGAACCAACTAGAACTAAGGAGAAATTTCCCAGCAATTAATCAGTGATGGAGCATCCACAACTTGCCTCCAGAAGTTGTGGATGCTCCATCACTGGAGACTTTTAAGAAGAGATTGGACACTATTTGTCTGAAATGGTATAAATGGTATAACGTCCCTTCCAACTCTGTTATTCTGTTATGATGATCCAATGTCTCATCTGGAAGTGCTCCAACTGCTAAACAGCAGTGCATGCAAAATCCAGAACTCATCTGCTTCTAACTTGAAATAGTAGAGGATCTGAGGCTCAGATGGTACATAGAATATTAACAAAAACTGCAACACTATTGTTCTGCTGATGCTGTGAACCTAAGTATCTGTGGTTTACAAGATAGTGCAATGCACCTTAGGGGGACAAATATTTCTCTCTGACACAAAGTAGAAAAGAGAGCTAATAATAGGAGTAAGAGTCAGCAGAGCAGAAAATGGCACTGCTGATCAAGCAAGTGCCTAATGACATAGATGAATGCCAGGGTAGAAGCAGCAGCCATTTTCCTGACACTTGTAGACATCTACCTCAGTACTTCCAAGTCTGAATCCCAAGATCAAGAGGAAGTTCATTTTTTGCGATTTTTGTTTGGTGTGGTAGTCAGGAAGTGCCAAACAGAAAGCCACTTGTAGATGTACCAACTTCTATCTAGGAAACTTTCTTTGTGTGGATGCACTGCCCATATCTTTTCAACGCATGTATTGATTGGGGAATGTGTGGATGCTAAAGAACAAGGAACTTCACGAGATGTTGGAAGGCAGAAGTGGGGAAGCTATGTGAACTGTCCTGCTTTCTCTAAGTCAGAGGTCCCCAACCTTTTGGCACCAGGGACCGATTCCGTGGAGAGAGGTTTTTCCACAGACCAGAGGGGGCATGGTTTTATGTGCTGCCTGCATCCCACGGATGGGGCTTTGCTTGCTTGTGCGGACTGGTTGCTGGCATGCCACAGCCCGGTACTGGTCCACGGACTGGGGCTTGGGGACCCCTGCTCTAAGTTATCTTGCTACCCTCAGGAGTCAGAAAAAGATATGGTTCTCTTGCCAATATTGAAAAAAGATTCCATTGTCACTCCACTTAGTCTCTTCATATAGAAATGGAGAAGGGCATCAATTTATGTTTCATTTTTGGACAGCAATGTATCTTGAATACAGCACATAAATACAAAACATCCTTTATATCCAGGATGGAGATATTCAAACAACAATTAGAATGGTCTTAACTAAGACAGCAAAAGTTTTATTAAGATTGTTAGTAAAGCCAGTAGACCAATAAAGTAACTCAGTTCAAAAAATGAGTACGGTGAAAGTAGTGATTTGGACATTGTTGTTGCTGCTTCAGGATTCCATTAGCTTGGGACAGGCCAGCTGCTAGAGGAAGAACACTGATTGGATCACACAGGAGTGTGATCTTGGCACTCTAACAGTAAAACAAATGGTAAACTATTTTGGGGAGAGATTGGGCAGTAGAAATGGTGCCCTGTGGAAGTGCTGGTTGTGAGAATAAGCAAGTTAAAAGCAATTTATAACTGTTGCAAATGTCCCATGTGCAAGTCTCAATAATCATCATGTCTTGTGGCCTTTAGACCATCTACCATTTATCAAAGATTGTCAAAATTGGTGGTCGTTACTACATCTTCTGACAGCAAATGACAGCATTCAACCATCTTCTTTAAAATTCTGTTCTGAATCTCTTATCATTAGCTTAGTTGGATAATCCTGGGTTCTAGGGTAGAGTGCATAGATCAGTGTTTCCCAAACTTGACAATTTTAAGGCATGTGGACTTCAACTCCCAGAATTCCACAGCCAGCATTGCTGGCTGTGGAATTCTGGGAGTTGAAGTCCTCATGCCTTAAAATTGTCAAGTTTGGGAAACACTGACATAGATGATCAAACTGTTGTTTGTCAGAACAGAGGAAAGTACTAATCTAATACAAACTGAATTTTGCGAGGAAAATCACACTGTTGCTGAGGTATATGATTCTCCCTATAACTGTCTCCATCTCTGTGCTCCTATGTCCATACAAGGTAGCATTTCCCTTATTGTTTCATTTCCCAAGCACATCTGCTCAAGATCACAGAGAGAGTTGTGACATTTTTATTCAAGGAGGGAAAAAGGAGTCTTGAGAGGGAGGCAGCAGCATTCATATTCAGCTGAAGAAATTACTCTCTTCTCCCCACTTTTACTCTCATGCTTGGCCACTAAGACTGTTTTGTGTTTAAAAAGGCATGGAGAAAAGGCACCTTTCCGGTTTGACTGGCGGTTTATTCCTGTCAATTCTGATTTGTCACACAGCATGGAAATTGGAGTGGAAACATCTGCAGTAGTAGTAATTGAGACGTCTCCTCCATGAACTGGGATGGAGAATCCATAACTCTAGACTTTTTCTACTTTTGAACCAGGATGGGAGCCAACATTTTTTTCCCCCTCTGCGGTATTTCCCTGTGGCTCAAGAAACCATGACCCCATGCAACCTCCTGTTAAACAAGCGGTTGTTAAGACTTCTTTTCTTGCCTATTTGTACAAAGCTCAATAGCAGAACAAAGCAGGCTGTTGCTATTCTTTGGGGAAAATGAAAGATAAGGATCAGACTGTGACACACAAGGAGGCTTTGTCAGCAGATATAGAGGAGCTGACACAGACATCTCCCCACAGCTTCTAGGGGCAAGGTAGGCGGCTCCCTTCTTGGCTGGCACATGTTTCAGTTCTGGTTTCCAGAAGAAAAGCAGCTGAAGAGCATTGCTGGAAACATCTCTATCTTTGGATGAAAGGCCATGTTTCTCTTTTGATACCAACAGCTCAGCCTTGCCCAGTCTTGTCATTTCAAGAAGTGCTGAATTACAGTTCCCATCATCTATTCTATGCAGTGGATGGAGATTACATCTGGGGAACATTAGGCAGGGAAGGCTGATTTGATTGTTCAGAATAATCGACCAGATACCTGGCTACATTTCTCTCGTCCTTATGCTTTTCCCCCCTAACAAACTCTGGTTCTCCCGCTCAAGTCTTCCACCGTTCCTGGGTCTTCTGCTCCCTCTTAGAATTATCCTCCTGTAGTTCTTCCATGCCACCTCTCCATGTGTGAAAATGATATTGCCAAAGAAGAGAAATGATTTAAATGGTTGAGAGGTCATATTAATTGCATTTAAAACCAATACAATTTTTTTTTATAGTCCTACTAAATTTTTCTGAGTGCCTTTCCAGGCCAAACAGGATATCTCTTACCATAAATGCCGGCGTACAAGGCGACCCGGCGTATAAGATGACCCCCGTCTTTATAGCCGGGCCGCATTCCTAGAACGTCGTCTTATACGCCGGAAACTACCAGTATTTCCAGCGTATAAGACGACTCGGCGTATAAGACGACCCCCGTCTTTGGCGCCGATTTCAGCGCTCGCGGAAGTCGTCTTATACGCCGGCATTTACGGTATGTAAAATGAGCATCTGTTCATTAGTTTATGTGACCATACGTGCCAACACTAGATAAAATAAAGATCAAATCATGCATGAATACCAATAGCAAAAATTTTGAGAACCAGCAAAAAAGTGTACAGTTCAAATGCCCATACCAATGCAAACATTGTATTGTAGGTTATTGTGGTCTGTGTCCAGAAAACAACACAAACGGTATTGCAAATTTTGGAATAATATATACTTCTCCTTATAGTTGTGCTTATATCTACATAAAATATAAAAATAAAATGTTAAATAATATTCATTAAATAATAAAATTACTACTACTACAACAACAACATCTAGTTCTTCATATGCCCTGCAGCATTCTGAGGAGGGTGAAGATATTTAAAAATCATTTGTGCATCAATTTAAAACTAAGCAAATATGATCTGGAGCAGTGTTTTTCAAACTTGGAAACTTTAAAATGTGTGGACCTCAACACTTAGAATTACCTAGCCAGCATATCCACACATTTTAGCGTTGCCAAGTTTAAAAAACATTGATTTAGAGTATTGCTTATGAATGGATGCCAAAGAAGTATCTCTCCAAATGTTCTGAACCGTATAGCTCTATGTAACCCTAACTAGAGAGCATGTATCTGTATGTTAGAATATCTGGCATTTATTGAGTTTAGTGTTGTTTCCTCAAGAGATGGATTATGGGAAATGCAGTTTTAGCTAGTCAGTCATTTCATGTTAATGGGTCAGTGGGAAGAGTCTCTAAAGGGCATTGGGAGATGTCCTGGACACAAGCCAGATTGGAATGTCTTTGTCTGAAAGAAGCATGGGCCGTCAGATGTCACCCGATGAGCCTGCGCTGTTATAAAAATGGTATGGAAGCGAGCATCATTCTTTTACCTATAGGAATGGACAAAAGATGTATTTTCCAGAAGTAACAACCACAGCATGAATGCAAGTAATCTTTCTGATTAAAATATGTTTTTGTTATGAAATCATTTCTATTGAGTTATCTATCTGATTTGTTTTATAAGGCATTTTAACTCAAGATCAGAATACCAAATAAGTATAATTAAGATTAAAGGTCTTCCATAGTCTGCAACATGGACAGAAATGGGGGAGGGGTAGAAAGAGAGAAATGCATTAGTTTAGTTTCTAGTATTATAATTCCCAAACTGTGGCCAGGAAGGTTGAGAGTTCAACCCTAGGTAGTGGCAGATGTTTCTTTTTTAGAGCACATACAAAAAATATTTGTGCAAACTCCGCATAGGCATCAGGAAGGGCCTCTAGCCAATAACTCTCAGCTCCATCCAATCTGCCCCAAATAAGAGACTACAGGGTCGTAAAAAAGGGGAGTTTGCCACCCATCTCACTGATGTATCAATTATTTGTAATGAATGTAACAAATATGGAACATTTCCTATATACTATACACATATTAAATCCACAACACATTAAATGATTGAGATCTCAAGGGTTTACACATCTCACAACATTTTGAACACATGACATTCGCCCATATCTCAGAAGATTTCAGGCAGGATATATAAAAAACTTGTGAAATGTGGTAAATTCCAAGGGATTTGGGACGTTCTTAAATTATTTTCTTACACAAACATGCATTGTTTCATGTCCCATGGATTCCATAGGAGAGAGGCAAATCACCTATGCCATGGTGTGCACAGCTGCTATGCTACCAAGTCCTAGCTCAGAGGTAGGCAACCTTGACTCTTTTATGACTCGTGGACTTCAACTCCCAGAATTCCTCAGCCAGCATGACTGTCCACAAGTCATAAAAGAGCCAAGGTTACCTACCCTTGTCCTAGCTAATATGGCAGTCCTCAAATCTTTCAGATCAGGATTTTTGAAATTAATGATGTTCCATGAAAAATGAAGCACAAAAATAAAAAAAAGTAATTCACTTAAATACAATTAGGAGTATTTCTAAAACATTTTTTCAAAGCTACATGTAGTCTTCGACTTATGATCATTCATTTAGCAATTGAAATTATGACAGTGCTGAAAAAAAGTGATTTATAACCGTGCCTCACACTTATCGTTATTACAGTATCCATGGGGTCATATGATTAAAATTTGGATGCTTGCCAGGGTCATGTGGCTGTAATTTGTGACATTCCTAGGGGCTTCCAGCGTCAAAGCCAATGGGGGAAGCCAGATTTATTTATTGACTGTGTGATTCACAATGATTGTGGCAAAAAGTGTCATAAACTTGGACATGACCCATTTAATGACCACATCTCTTAGGGATGGAAGTTCTGGCCCATATTATGGTCATAGTTTGAGGACTATCTGAACATCTAAAAGGGTTCGATTTGTTCTACTGTGGGAAGTCGCCCCCCTCCTCGAGAGAAGGAAATATTAAAAAGGCAGAAAAGCATGCCCAGTTTTTCTTAATAGCCCCAAGTCTCCCTCCCCCAAGCAAAAACCAGCTCTGTAGAAATACAGAGGTAACCATCCAGGAAGGTTGGAGGCCCCCAGCTAGACGTTTAGGAAGACAAAGACACCTAAAATCTACATACCCCACCCAAACTCTAAGACAAAACATAATAGAATTAACCTACAGATACCAAAGGGCACACTCAGACTCAGGTCAAAGTTCATGCCACAGGAACAACTCCAAACAAAAAGCTCCAGAAGGTTTAAAAAACCCACTCCCTACATATGCTCACTTTTTTTTCTTCCAGAACCATCTTCCTGTCTGGCTCTCCTCTTCAATAAACTACAACCTTCTTTCTAAAGCAATCGCCATGTTGTTTATTCCCGGCTTCGACTGAACCACGATGAAGACTTTTCCTTCAACAATTAAACACTACCATAAAAACAGGCCAAGGCAGCCATTTTGTAGATCGGATCTGGTTTTTTTTTTTTTTTAACTGAGAGCAAATGTTGCATTTTCAACCTCTTCGAAAAGGCCGAATGCTCATAAAACATAGTTACTAAAGATAGGATCTTGAACTACACTAAAAGCTGATCTAAACATTACTTAATTTTGAAGAGACTAGAATCAAAATTAATAGAGTTTCTATGATGGGTAGCTCTGCTGTTCCCATTCTTTTGGTATTGTAGAATCCAACTTTCTAACTCTCATATACGCTGATATAACAAAACAAACAATTTGAATGTAATAATAATCATATTAGCAATGAGTGGCACAGTGGCCCAGAGGTAAAGATGTTTGGCTCCAGCTCAGAAAGTTGAGAGTTCAATCCTTGGTAGCGACAGATGTTTCTCTATCAGAGTGCAAAGGGAAAATATCTGCTGCAAACTCTGAATAGCTCTCAGGAGGAGCATCCAGCCAGTAAACGCTCAGCTCCATTCAGTCACTGCAATCCCACCCCAAAGCAAGCGATTACAGGGTCATAAAAAAATAGTTGTACCGTAATAATTAGTATTCCTACTTTGCAGTTCATGAAGAAAATCTATCCATGCAGTCATTATTAGGAGTCAAAAATGACTTGATAGCACATCTTCATCTTCTTCTTTTCTTGTGCCATATCCGTTATCGGACATTGGTGATCATGTTGGTGATCCTGTTTTTATCAGCAGCCGCACGAAAAAGTGCTGCTGAGTTTTGTCCAAACCAGTCCCTTAGATTTTGAAGCCATGATGTTCTTCTTCTGCCTGGACCTCATTTGCCTTCAATCTTTCCCTGGAGGATTAAATGGAGTATGTTGTATTTTTCTGGGTGTCGCATCACATGTCCGCATATTCTAATTTTCGTTTTTTAATTGTTTTGATGATTTCCCTTGGCTATAGCACATAAGCAATCACTTTGCAGTAACTAGTGGTACCCAGCTTTCTAATAAACAGATATATTTGTATATACAGAATATGTTCAAGCATGTGCCTACTTAGGTTTTGTTCTTTACTGAATTCTTTATAGAAATTCCAACCACAGCTTGATCTTTACACATTACTTCCCTTTTAATTCCTGTCTCCCTTCCCTGCTTTTATGGCTTCCTCTGTTTTGAACTGTAGATCCGCAATTTCCTGAGGGCAAGGATTTATCTTCTGACATGCTATAAATTAAAGCATCATTCACACTGATTTGAAAGCATACACTGCATAATAACTCAGGCTATTAAAATCTATGTAGAAGATTTTGTGATAATAAAAGCAGGATATGAGGCGCTTTTTGTTACAGAATTTTTTTCTTTCCATTTATTATTTTTAATCTAAACAAATAAAAACAATGCAGGGAGCCTAATGGATATAAAGGCTGTGTGAATGTACACTGGGGATTCAGACTTTAAAATGTGGTAGCAAGAGGCTGGTTCACCACAAAGGATCTCACTTTTAGTCCATCTGTCTTCAGTGAATATGCCTATGATGTACCACAGTAGGAGACTTATCACATTATCAACAGTGATATCATATTAGCGCAATCTACACTACACTTAAGTATTTCTGAATCTAAACAAGATTATTTGCCAGCAACAAATCTTAAAAAAATCACTGCCTTGGCTTTCGATATGTCAGTGCAGCTATAAATCAATTTGGAAACCAGCAGAAATTAAATATCCATCTCCATCAAATTAAAAATAAAGCAACTCTTTCTCTCCAGTTCATTCATATTCTATTTTGCTAATTCTTTAAATAATAAGCAATATAAAGTACATTGTGACACTTGATTAATGTCTTTGTTCACCAGTGACTTGTACTGGAGCCTGCTCTAGATGTTTGTCCCCAATTCCTAAAGCCTAAGGCTGGTTGACATCCAGGCTGACATCATAAACATTTTATGTAAACTACTACTGGATTTTGATTGTAAATACACATTTCACTCAGAGGCCAGCACAAGATGATCTATTTCTCATCATTGTTTTATGTTTTGGTTTGAATGTGTTTTTTCCCCACAAAGCAAGTAAATAAGGCAAAAGAGTCCTAGCACAGCATTTTATATGGACCCAAAACTAGAATGGCCTGTAAGAATGCTCTTTATTGTTGTAAAGTATCACAACAGAATTTTTAAAGCTTGCCAGTTTTTCTTTACTACATCTTATATCAAACAAGTCAAGACTAGATTATTTTGAGGTTTTCTTTTCCTCATGTGTTCTGTTTTCCTAGGACTGAATAATTTTTATTGAATCTCTCCTTCCTTAATCTGTTGCCCACATGCCTTTCTAGGACCAGGATGACAGCCTATTACACCTGCAGAAGTGTTTATTTAGATTTGAAGGACAAAAGAAACTGCAGAGTGTGTAATACTAACAGCTTTCTCAGTGCACGAGGAATACAGTTTGAACCTGTCAAATTAGTTTTTGAAAAAAGTCATCTGGGCAGTTCTGGGATATAAAGCAGACCTCATTAAAGTTAGCTAAGTATAACTCTTTGTTCTATTTACAACCGGAGAAATTTGTCATAATCTTTTTCTTTTCATTGCAGCAGGCAAACTGCAAAACAATTTATCAGACCTCTCATAAGCTAAAAACCACGCCTGACAGGCTTCATTCATTTAGCCAGGGAGGCTTGCTACAAAGAGAGGCAGACCAGCCAATAGAAAAGTGGGTTACTTAAACAGCAGTATATGTTTGAGCATATTTTATTTATTTATTATTTATTTTAAATTTATTTGCCACCCATCTCATTTCAAAGCTACTTGTTTCGAATAGCATGGGTAGAAGCTTAGAAGCCGTTTTTAGTGAGAATCTAGGATTCTATATACCTGTAATGATACTGGAAATAAGTTAGGGAAGCATGAAGAACATGGATTTTGGTATTCAATTCAACCAGTAGCTCCCCAAAGCTGATATCTGTATTTTGTCCAATGCAACAAAGCAACATGTGTACATATTCCTGCTTTTCCCTTGGGATGCATCTAAATATTTTTGTCTGTGTGCACACTGAACAATACAGAATAGGCTGCATATGCTCAACACTGGATCAGACGATGAATGGGGAGAGGGGCTTAAAAAGGACAAGTTGGCACCAGAGCTTAGAATGCAGTATTGCAGGGTAATTCTGCCAACTGCCGGCAGTTTGATCCTGACCGGCTCAAGGTTGACTCAGCCTTCTATTCTTCCAAGGTCGGTAAAATGAGGACCCAGATTATTGGGGGCAAAATGCTGACTCTGTAAAGCACTTAGAAAGGGTTGTAAAACACTATGAAGTGGTGTATAGGTCTAAGTGCTATTGCTAGCATTCCAAATGGCCACCCCACTACTCCTGTAGGCAATGCATGAAGGATTTCATTTCGCTCCCCAGTTGGATCTGCTTTCTATTGCCAGTTCCTTCCACCGTTTCAAATTTGGTTCCTTTCTGTACAGTCTTTCAAGAGCTATATGTGGAAACAGAGATAGACTGTTCTCAAGCCCTTTATATAATTTCTTTCCAATTTCAGCAAAATAAAAACTGGGCCATCTTGTATCAAATGAATTTTGTTTTGCCACCTTCTGATCATTTTAACTGCATCTAGTAGAAATGACAAGGGTACATACTAAAAATAACAGTGGATTCTCATGTCATATTAAGGCATGATTTGTTGAATAAGCTCACAGTTAGCTGGAATTGCACAATGCATTAATGGTATTAACTGTGGTCTGAATACTGGGGCACAACAACACAATTGAACCTCCTTCACAGTTCTGAAATTTAATTGCACACCCACACATCATAGTTAAAAACCATCAGAACTCAGGAGACACGAATGAGCTAAGTTTAAAAGGAAATGTCAAGTAGCATGAGAAGAAGTAAAAGTTTACATTGATGCAAATAAGCAAAAGCTAAGAAAAGTGCAGGAAAAAGAAAGCAGAAAGAATTTGTAAGATTTTTGTCCTTCCTTCACGTTGATGTGCTTTTATTATAGTCAGGTAAAGTGAAATTTCTCATCTGCACTGTTTCCCCCTGGTTCCAGATTTGCAACACAGTTAAAAAACAGATGGAAGTTCAATTACACACTGGCGCAGCCATCTTGCCTCTTTTGACCACACCTGGAGATACCTTGACACTCAGTCACAGGTAGATCAACAACTAGTTACTTAGCTCTGAGCAGCTACTATTATACAGTATAGGCCAGAAGTCTCCAGTACAGGAAGTGATTGCTCCCCGTTTCTTAAAGCTGTAATATCCTGCCCACAAAGACAATAATATGTGGCAATAAGGGAGAAAATGAAGCCCATGGTTCAAAGAAAGTTGACCTTGTCCTGTCAAGGCTTCTTACAGATCAATGAAGAAGTCACAGAGATCCGCTGAGTGCACACACAATTATTCATCAAAACAGAGAATGTTTCATTTAGTGAAGGAGCTAAGACAGCAATTCTTATGACATTTTGGCCTCTTGTTTTTTCCCCCCACTGACAGAGTTCATTTTACTGAAAACTGGAAGACTGGTAAAAGGTATTTTATTATTTTAAATGGACCAGGTCAGTCATGGCATTGTTTTAAAAACCAGGCACAGATGCACTATTCACATAAGCATTTAAACAAGTCGCACAGCTATTCCTGAGCGAACAGCATCCTTATTTTGAGATTTTTCTGGTGACAGAATCAACATCTGAAACTTTATTATTTTTCAACATTCTCTCAGCATGCATGACTTCCTTTTTGTCTTTTTTGTTTCCTAAACAATAAGATTCATTGCATTCTTTTTAGTTTCATTCTTCAGCATTATCTCACTTAACTCTCTTCCCACCATTTTTCATCCTTTTTATTCTTAATCCATTCACTCTGCTAGTGGCTTTTGGTTTCCCCCTCTTCACTCATGTCAGAGCATTCTTTATATATATATATTCATAAATAAAATGCCTCTTGTAATCTTAACTATTCCTTCACCATTCCTTTGATTACCTTGCTTTCTCTATGTACATATTAGATGATATCTTATTTATATACAATGTTTCATCTGCAACTTTTTTCAGTTCACCAACCCACAAAACATTCTTTCTCTTATTTTGCATTACTGTAACGTCACTAGCCTTTGTAACATTAATTATTTTAATTCTGTTCTCAGCAGCTTCTATATCATCCTTCCTTGCATCCACTTTTCATATATTTAATAAGGCTGACTGTATATTAATACATTTTCACACAGAGCTTGTACTTATTCCCACTGTCAATTTCCTTTACTGAAGCTCCATTCATTTCTTTCCTTTTCTGTCATCCATACATTTTCCCCCCAAAATTCACTCCTGACCCTACCAAACACACCATGTTTCTCATAATCCAAGCCTTTTATGTCTCTTGAATCTATTAGTAGTAATTTTTTCAATGAGTCAGTTACATTCACTTTGTCACACACATGGTAAAGACTTGAATTGAAGCCACATACCAAAAACAAGCAAGCAAACCTTTTTCCAAAAAGTTAACAGTAATCACAACAGTCACCATTTTCTTTCATTCTTGAATCTCCAAACGATTCATTGACTTTCTCTGTACTCTCCTTTCATTCTCAACCATCCATTCATTCAAGGAATAACTTGCTTTGAGTGAATCACATTCATTCAAAACCTATCCCTGGTTCTTTCATTACCCACCATTCCCTGGACAGTAACATATTATTATCAACAACCTATTCTTACTTTCATACACACCCACACTAATTTAGAAACCACAATTTCATACTTTCTGACATGTACTCTCACCCATTTTGTTCATAATGAAATGTTCCGTTGTGAGCAAGTATTCATTAATTCCACTTCACAAAAACTGAATATATTCCTTCATCTCTGTTACCTTTTCCCTCTTTCTCTTTACTTCACCAACATATAATATTTACCTCTTTCACTTTCTTTCTTAATGTATGTTCTTTTTATTTGCCATTTGTAATTATCCCTAGTAAAAATCTTATTTTTGCCATCGTTGTTTACCAAATAGGTCTATAGATAATACCTTCTGACATTCATCACGGTGTTGCCTAATTGAGGCATTTGGATAACACTTGCCAGAGAAGACAATAGACTGTGTTACCAGCCCTATTTAGACCCATGTTGCATGCAATTTTCTTTGCTAGTGATAAGAACAGAAGTGGTCAGTGTCAATCAAATCTAGAAGCCAGTTGAGTTTCCATTAGTGCAGATATATAAGAATAAACTGTGCATAATAGGTAGTCATGCATTATGCTCTTTGATGTAACTATATAGATGAAAGGCGAAGGTGTGTAAGGTCTGAAGGACTGGGTTGATAATTTTAAAAATGGTGGTGTTAGTAACTTCCATTAACAAAAATGTCTGGATTCATATTCTGAATTTTTCTTCCTCTCCACTATCACCATTTCCACAAAAAGATACAGGGGCAGACACAAAATAATACAGATTGTCCTAATCCATGTTGACAGCTGAGAAATGTAGGAATGTAAGCAACTAGTCCCTCCGTCTCTGTCTCTCTGTGTCTGTCTTTGTCTTTGTCTTTGTCTCTCTCTCTCTCTCTCTCTCTCTCTCTCTCTCTCTCTCTCCATATATATGTTATGTTATGTTATGTTATGTTATGTTATGTTATGTTATGTTATGTTATAAGAATATATAGAGTATGTGTGTGTGTGTTTCAAATCTTTCTTTCAACTCTGCCAGCCATGAGCAAATAAAAATGAGCTCATCAAATGTAGGCATCATGGAGAGGGGTTATGATTCAGAAATGCTCTAAGTTTCACTCTACATATCAAGTAAATTGGAGATATTAAAGAAGGCTATTTCTCTCTAGACTCAAAGATGCCCTGAAGAATATAGCTGGCCAAGAGAGTAGAATTATACATTTATATAGTGCATTTTTTGTTAAAAAAAAAAAAAAAGAACTCACACCCGTCATACAACCTGCCTTGCCTACCCTACAAGGTTTACCCTTGTAGTTGAAAAAAAACCCCTTCAATTTTTAGTATATCTAAAAGACTGGGATTTTGTTCAAGGTAAGTTAATACTAGTATTAATATTACCATGCACTGTGTGGCTTTAATAATCTTTTGGGACATTTACCACTGGCATACCCATTTAGTTTAATGAGTGGAAATGTCAGCTTTTCTATGTGGAATGAAATTGGCTCAATAAAACAAAATGTGGTTGCTTGTAAAAGATAAAATTATTTTTAAGAAGTTGTCAAACAAGGTGGAAAAATTTACATTTGGAGTTTAATATGGACATTGACTTAAAGCTGAAACTTTGTCAGTGAACAGATTACTTTTAATTTACCTTTAAGTTAAACCCAATTTAGTAAATAGATCTGATTAAACCTCATACTGTAGGTCTACCTTTACATCTGACCAATACATAATTAATATATATTATTAATAATAATAAAACCTGCAAATCACATTGGCTTTATTCTTATTCTTCCCCTCTGCAGTTTGAATATAAAGTATAAAAGATTAAAAATAGATTTTCGTAGACATCCCAGCCTTTGAACTACCCAAGGAACTGAAACAGCAAAGTTTCGCTGTTGGGCAAGCTTCCACGCCATCCGCCTTTTTTTCCTCTCGCTTTGTCTCTTTTTAACTTCACACCCCACCTTCTGTAAGGGAAGGCAAAAGGCTCACTCACCCTCTCGTGAAAGGTGGCCTCCATGATTATGTGTCTCCCACCGCCACCATCAGCTTCCACACCACATGGTCTGACCCAGCCAATCAAGCCATGCTCTGGCTGTGGTGCTCTGGCGCCTCATGGCTCCTCCTAGAGGCAGCAGACGGTACCGGAGGGGACCCTGCTCACACCATACTGCCAGTAGGGCAGTGGTTCTCAACCTTTTTAA
Organism: Crotalus tigris; assembly: GCF_016545835.1. Lineage (NCBI taxonomy): Eukaryota > Metazoa > Chordata > Lepidosauria > Squamata > Viperidae > Crotalus > Crotalus tigris. The sequence goes on from NW_024096469.1 coordinate 324,771, forward strand.
TGCCGCAACCCCCAACCGATCGTAAGTCGAGGACTACTCAACCGGTCGTAAGTCGAGGACTATTCAACTGGTGCAGCACCGTTTGCAGAATGGGACTCTTGGCGGGCTCAGCAGGGCAGAGACAGCCTGGACAATTCCTATTGGCTTTTGAAAGCCAATAGAATTAGACTCTATTCAAGAGAGTCTATTCTATTGGCTTTCAAAAGCCAATAGAATAAAAGGGAGTAGCACAGCTAAGGAAAAGGGGGGGGAAATGGCGGACGGCGTTGTTTGGCGACCCCCGTGAAATGGTCGTTCGACCCCAAATGGGGTCCCGACCCACAGGTTGAGAACCACTGCAGTAGGGCATTTTCAAAAGCAAACAAGGATAGGAAGGGCAACAATAGGAAAAGAATGCAACTCTAGAAAATCCATCGGAAAAAAGTGTTCTATGACAAAAAAAAAGCCCTGCATTTATATATGTTTGCTTCTTAAAAAGTTAAACTAGAAAATAAGAACACTCCTATAATGCACTAAAAAAAGAGATTGGTCTAGCAGGATTGTTGCTGTTGTTGTTGTTGTTTTGACAAATGCAGCTATCACCATTGACCTTACTGTAACCCAGAGGGTTTTTCCCCCCTTAACTCCATTCATACATAGAAAATGAAGACAAAACAGGATTTCCCATGCAGCCTCATTGCTACCTACCAGCCTTCACATGGAAGGTATGAAAAGTAGCTAGAATAGTTGTTGGCATAATCTGGAATCCTGCTTTATTTGAGTCCTGGATATGCATCTTTGAGGCAGTGCATTTATCTGAACTCCTATCTAACTGGATGAAATTGGATGAAAGAGAAACTGTACACCCAATTCCATTTATAATTCAGATCAAGGCCAACTGTCAGTTTACCAGATAGACCAGATCAGGAATCGATTACACATGAAGGTAAGAGTGCTTTTATTGGCAGTTTGTTATGTGCCACCAAGTTGGTGTTGACTCTTAGTGATCACATGGATAGATTTTTTCCAGGACATAAAAAGAAATGTGGTATATAAACCAAATAAGAAATACATTAAATTAAAAATAAACCAATAAGAATAATAAAAGGTTTTCCCCTTCCCCAGTTCTATGACTTTGCAGAAGTGGAGATACCTGGATGAAACAAATAAGAAGCAAGAGAAACATTCAGCTCAAATGCTGACTATCTTTTAAAATCATAGCTGATGTCAAATCTTTCTCCTTCTCTCTCATTTCCAAGGGCATGCAGCATAAAGATGTGCATACAATAAAATAGCTGGCCATTTCAAGTGATGTATTCTTCATGTATCACAAAAGCCATTTTCATTTTTATCCTTAAAATAAAAGTCCCCAAGGTCAAGCTGAACTCAGAAGCGATTTTTAGCTACTTTTACTTTGATCCCGAGGAGCACATGCAGAATGGACCTCACAATTGCTGTATTTTTAACTCCTGTTCAAAAGGGCTAAACCTTACAGGCAAAGCTCCCATTAGGAGACTCCAGAAAAGGTTCAAAAGATAAAATTTAAGATTATAACTGAATTATTTACTCCAATAAAACACTTAAATGTCTGTGTGATATAATACCCTACTTACCAATCTGCTACAGACTTGCAAATAATAGCATTAACAATTCTCTTCTATTATATTAGTTTTTATCTTCCTTTAAAAAACTTTAATAAAAAGTATCTGTTCTGTATCTATATCTCTGTCTCTCATCTCTCTGTCTCTCTCATTTCTCTCATCTATCTGTCTGTCTGTCTGTCTGTCTATCTATCTATCTATCTATCTATCTATCTATCTATCTATCTATCTATCTATCTATCTATCTATCTATCTACCATATTTTCCGGCCTATAAGGCGACCCGGCGTATAAGACAACCCCCGACTTTGGCGCCAATTTCCATGCCTAGAAAGTTGTCTTATCCGCCGGAAACTACCGTAATTTCCGGCATATAAGACAACTCGGCGTATAAGACGACCCCCAACTTCGGCACTGATTTCCGCGCTTTAGAATGTCGTCTTATACGCTGGAAAATACGGTATCTCATCTATGAATTGTCCCTTCTAAAATGTCTAAGCAGATGGGGGATTATGTTTTGGTATTTCTTAGCAATGTTCTTTTGTGATCAAGATCTGAAGAGGCTCAGCATTTGGTCACAAAAATATGTCCTCTACGTCAGTTGTTTTCTAATTATCTGGCAGCCTTCTGCCAGCCAGCAGCTGATAACCCTTCCTCCACTCAAAAGCTGTGCACAGTCAGTGCTTCAGCAGCAATTCAGAACAACAGCTGACAGTAACAAAGTTTAAAGTGGCTAAAGACTATGGTTATAGTTCATGCAACAAGGAGAAAATAAATTTTCATAAAATTCTGCTTGAAGTATATCAGCACTTAGCCTTCAAGTACAGTATTCCATGTAACATTATCTCTACAATAAGTGTTAAGTTCAGAAATAAGTAATTTGTTAATGCTTTATATACAGGTAATCCTTGACTTCTGACTTCAGTCGTGACCAGAATTTCAGTTGTTAAGCAAGGCAGTTGTTAAGTGTATCTTGCCTGACTTTATGACCTTTTTTGCCGTGTTTGTAAGCAAATCACTGCGGTGGTTAAGTGAATCGTGTGGTCATTAAGCAAATCCAACTCTTGATTTTGCTTGTTGGAAGCTGGATAGAAAAGTCGCAAATGGTGATCGCATGATCTTGGGATGCCACAACTGTTGTAAATACATATCAGTTGCCAAGCACCCAAGTTTTGATCATATGACCATGAGGATGCTGCAATGGTCATACGTGTCAGGACTTGTAAGTCACTTTTTCAGTGTCGTAACTTCAAACAGTCACTAAACAAATGGTTATAACTCTGTGACTTTCTCTAATAAGAACATTTCTGGAAACCCTGGGAAGACCACAATAGCCTTTTTGTTGATTATCCAGAAGAACCACCTCACTGGGACATATTCTTCATATATTCTCTAAATAAAAATGCCAAAGTCAAGAGTAAATAAAATTAATATTTAAAATATTAATTAAAAACCTATACTTTTTTGGAGCATATACTGTATATGCTCCCTGAGCCAAAGCTGGCTAATCTTGAAAAACAAAAGAGGTTTAACCTTGCTGAGATGGGTTAGAGTTAGACTAAGTGAAAAAAGAAAGCTATATTCAACAATTTCCATCTTGTTGTTGAGGAAATTATTTGGGGGTATCCATGAGATAAGGAATCAAACTCTACTCAAGTGACACTTGATCAGTATTCTATAATTCTATCAATCACTTTAAGTATTATGTATTGAAAAATCGAAACAGTATGGTCACCCACATTCAACATGTCACTCCAAAATGACATTTGTTGGCAGACTTTCAAGGCAGGCAAAGTCAAGGAGCAGACATGGCAGAGATTGCAGGAATGTAGTTTGATTGCTTTTGGGTATAGTAATTGAATCTTGAAAGCTATTTTAACATCTTTGCTGCCCATTTTAAGAAAAACACAGGTGGGGCTGTTCTGAGTCAGAGTCTTGTATTTTTCCAAGGCTGAGCAACTATTTCCTTTTTTCTCAAGATTAAAGCTAAATTCGTCTACATTCACATAGCTAAGGACAATTTATTAGGACAGAGATTCCCAAACCTTGGGCTGTGGACAGGTACCGGTCCATGTACAGGATTTAGGTTGTGTGCTCTTCCTCCTCCTCCACCCCCAATCTGTGGAAAAATTGTCTTCCACAAAACTGATCCCTGGTGCCAGAAATGTTGTGGACCGCTATATTAGGACACTAATAGCTTAATGCAGGTAATAAATGATGAGAGAGACAATGGATCATGTAGAAACTCCCTACTACAAGCCACTTTTTCCTCACTGAATCTTGAAGTGCTGCACGGTCCTAATCTTTTCCCCGTCTCTGTAAAGTAGATAAGAGGGAAATTTCTGTTCTTTAAAAAAAACTGCCAGAGTTCAGAGGAGAAAGGGTACAGAATAAATGAGCATTTTTGGTCTGTCAGAAGAATCCTGGCTCTCCATGTTATGGTCAGGAGTGGAAACTGAAGATCAGAGCAATCTTGTCTTGGAGAGAAATAGAAATAGTGCTACCCGAAAACAGCCCCAAATGTATTTATTTAAAAGATGTATATTCATCATCTTTTAAATAGGTATATTTAAATATGTATTTATTTAATATATCTGCTTTAGTATATTTTAAAATGTATATTGAGCGGAGTGATGGCCTAGCGGTGAAGATGCTCATCTCCCATTTGGAAGGTTGAATAGTCAATCCTAGCTAGGATGCAAACAAAAAAATATCTCCTGACACAGGCATCAGAAAAAGCATCTGGCCAATAAACGCTCAGGTCCATCCAGTTGCCCCGATTCTACCCTGAATTAAAGGTCTACAGGGTGATAAAAAGGGAGGTCTTTTTAATTTAAAAGATGTATAGTGGGGTAGCCAATCTTGGCAACTTTAAGAATTCAACTTTCAGACTTATAGATTTCAACTTACTGAATTCTGCAACCAGCAGGAATATGATTGTCTATCTCATCCTGTGACTCTTGGCAGCTAACAATTTAAAACCTAACAGTGACACATGGTATAACAGCAGCAATACAATACTATGCTGCTGAGGTCTCAATCTCAATCTCCTCCCTCCCCCTCACCCAAGTTCATATATCTACTGCGCTTTCAAAAAAAGCTTAGAATTCTCATTAGCAGATATTTTAATGTGACACGGGATCTCCCATACCTGCTAGATATCTGGAATAATGGGATTTGTAGCTCCAAGTTGGAGAAGATTGCTATAGAGATTCACTGGGAATGAAGTTTGGCTTAATCAATTCCAAAGGGGTGCATATAGTTTTATCTTTTAATATGTAATCTGCTCAGAGTTACCGTGCAGTAGGATGGTAAATAAAATAAATTTTACAAATAAAAATAATAAAATAAAAGATATGGGTGCTTCTCCTATACAAAGTACTGCATTGCATCAGAAATCACAGCTAGCAAGGAACAAATCAGCTTCTCAAAGCACGATCATTGACCTCATGTTGAGTGGGAATTATAGATAATCAAACAAGTCTTCAATTTTGGGAGAGCATCTGAAGGGCACTGGGAATTTTTATTATTCTGGCAAAAGAAGTTGGAGTCTAATGTCTGCCTACCTTTTTTTTCCTTAGCAGAGGAAAAAAATAATTCAGGAGACAATAAACTTTTGTGAAAGGAGAAAAGCAGCATATAATTATCTAAAAAATAGCACAAGGCTGCGACTTCTAAGCAGTTAATTGGGAAGAAACCCTCTTGAACTAAATAAAAGTTAGAATATTATATGCTTGAGCTGTAAATGTCATTTTCTCTTCATTTGTAGGAATCTGAGACAGCTTTAAAAATGATTTTTTTTTTGACATGAGGAATACGTAGGAATCCAATGGTGCAAAACGCAGTTCAAAGCCGGATGGCATATATTGGGGGCTAATTAGACAAAATAATTAGAAAAATAATGTTCCAAAGAAACTCAAATATTACGTCAAGAAATGCCAAATTCTGCACAGTATAAAGCAATATTTAATATTTTGCTATTTAGATGTTTTGCTACATCCAATATTTTGCTTGTTTAAAAGTTTAAAACATTTGATTGTTTTACAAAAATGGGGAAGGCTTGTCAAAACAAAGAAAATGCTGACCTCCATGGTCATATTGAAGATTTCGTATACTTTTTGAAGCTTATCTTGACAGCATTAAAGCATAGACCGATGTTTGTAAAAATGCAATATAATCACTGAGATTCAACAGTCAGTTGAATCCCAGTTCTGGTGTGATCATCCTGGCATCTACAGAGGCCCTGCTTTTTTCTGTCAGGCATTTTCCTGAATGCGTGAACACATCAAGGTGTGTAGAGGACACATGCTGCCGCAGCTTTGTATGATTTGCATTGACCCAATAATGGAATTGGGGGCATAATAGCTCAGCGGTTAAAGATGCTGAACTTCTCAGCTGGAGAGTTGACAGTCCATGTTTGAGACCAGAGCTCTGCACAACAGGGTTAGCTCCTGTTACTTGCCTCAGCTCCTGCCTACCTAGCAGTTTGAAAGCAGGCAAATGCAAGTACATTAATAGGTAACACTTGGCTGGGAAGGCAACAGTGATCCATGTACCTTTGGTGATAGCCATGCTGGCCACATGATCACGGAAAATGTCTTTGGACAATGTGGCTCCCTCAGCCAAGAAACAGTGATGAGCACCACACCCTACAGTTGGATATGACTGACAGAGAAACCTTTACCTTTAACAGTGGAATATCTGAAGGGAAACTGTTTTCTTCTAGATCAGTGGTGGCGAACTTATGGCACGTGTGCCAGAGGCGGCAGTCAGAGCCCTCTCTGTCGGTACGTGTGCCATTGCCCCAGCAGAGTTGGGACAGGAAATGAGCAAGCAAGCGGCGTTGGCTCCCCGGGGATGCCCTGGAGATGGCGAGGTACTGGCCCCGGCCACGCTCACCCAATCTGCCATGACCACTGCAGACACGCCCATCCAGTGCCCCCCTCCAAGGGCACCACAATGCTGATGCAGCCCTGGCACTTTGCGATAAATAAGTGGAGTTTGGGTTGCTGTTTGGGCACTCGGTCTCTAAAAGGTTCGCCATCATTGCTCTAGATCAATTCCTGTCAGACCTCCAATGTAGAGGTTGGAGGGTTTTGAGTTTACAAGCACCAGCTCTCTACCGATTTTTAAGCTTCACGTGTTTGGGGGAATAATCTCGTCTCTCGAATGGAAAAGAACAATGGATTGACAGCCAAGCAACATACTGTACTTCTCTGCTCTGCCTAAGTGAAGAGAGAAGACCTGCTGTCTGCCAGGTCACCTGACTTGCATTTGGGATATCATGTTGACTGTTGAAGTGTTGCGTTTTTAGGTTTATGCATTATGTTTACCTATGCCACATCTAAATTGTGTATAAGTTTGCATTGCACACATGTGACTGTAATCTAAATTTCCCAAAAACAATTCATTGGAATACTAATGTCTTTAAACACTGATGGAAAGCTTGCAATATTCTGGATAATAACTACAACTCCCAACAGCCTCACCCAGCATTGTGATAAATGCTAAGAACTGACATTCAGCAATATTTCAAGGGCTCCACTTACCTGCTTTAAATTAAGTTTGTACTTTGGCCTTTACCTTTTACCTCTTCCATAAGTCACTTAGGAAATTATCTTGCTGCTGTTCTTTTTATGTTCTTGTTAACCATTCCCTCCCACGCAGACACAGAAACTACCAGATAAGAAGATGTATCCATAAATAAAGGAGTAGTATGAAAAAGAACATATGGAATAAGGACAAAGTGAAGTTCTGAATGTACTGCTACTTGTGCTTGGCAGACAAACCTCCACTGCTTTTTATCTGATTCTTGCTGAGTTGTGCCACACCACAAAGTATAGTAAATCATCTATTTTTCCTTTGCTTTGTCTTCAGCCTCAGGTTTGAGAAATGCTAACTAGGATTCTATGCATAAGAGGACAATTTAAATAAAATACTTTTTTTTTTTAAAGCAGACAGCCTTTGTTCCACCTTGGGGTCAAATTAAAAGGGTATTCAATCAACAGATCTTGAGACTTGCCTGATGCCATTGCAACTAGTACTTTTAGAACGTCTCCCTGACCTGGGTTAAGAAATATGAATAAACATTGGCATTTCTCCAATTAAAACAACTTAGGAAAGCCCATATGGGCAGAAGAAACATGCTAAAAATAATGTTCCATGTGGCTCTAAAATGTAGGGCCAGGTGATCCCATTTCTTACATGTTGTGATGTGTCCGCATTGGCTTGTCAGTGGGTCATGATTGATGAGGAAATAGCTAGTAGCAGAGCGGTGCCAACTTCATTGGGGCTTTCCCTGCTACTAAGTGAAAATGTTATCCACTCATTTTTGAGTCAGCACGAAACAATGCCAGCATGGAATTAGTTATCTCCATTGTCAGTTCCTGTCCTGTTTCTATTCATCTCTTCCAAATCAATGTCAATAGCATTGTCTTGATTTATGAATAAGTCATTAATTTTAAGCAAAGTGGCTTTTTCCCTCTGTTTTTGCTACAGCTATGCAGAAATCAGTCTGGCTTACCCCTAAGTAAATAATGCAGGATCACAGCCTTCATTATGTTGGCATTATACTACTCACAATACTATCAAACAATTAACCACAATTAATTACTCTAATAATAAATCTAAAAATACTAACTCTAATTAAAAAAAATTAACCCAAGTCAACACTCATTAACTCTGGCTGAAAATAAAACATGCAACATAGACATGTTTTAGTCCAACTGACTGTTATAATCATTTATTTTCAAGGCCATTAGCTTTTTCAGAATGCCGGTAAGAATCCCTTATATAAAGGTGTGAGATGGATAGATGACAGACAGACAGACAGATAGACGGACAGACAGACAGACGATAAACCAATGACTTTGGAATGAGAATTTTTGTTGCTAAGCAAAGTGGCTAAGTGAAGCATGCCCAATTTTATCACCTTTTTTGCCACAGTTATTAAACAAATCACTCCAGTTGTTAAGTGAATCATGTGGTCATTAAGTGAATGTGATTTCCTCCAATGACTTTGCTTGTTTGCTGGGAAAGTCACAAATGGCAATCACGTGACACCCCTCCCCCAACACCTCCAGGATACTGCAACTACTATAAATTTTTGCTGGTTGCCAAGTGCCCAAATTTTGATCAAATGTCTGAGGGGCTGCGGCGACAATCATAAATGCAAGAACTGGTCATAAGTCAATTTTCAGTGCCATTGTAACTTTAAATGGTAGCTAAATAAATGGTTGTAAATTGAGAACAAAAGAGAGACATACATGAGACAGACAGACACACACACACACACACACACACACACACACACACACGAGATAAACAGAGATGAAACCTTAATGGTGTTGGTAATATGTTTCTATATTGGTGCTGACACTTTAAACTCTAGGTATTCTTATAGTATATAAGTTAACCTATTGGCATAATGGATGTTTTTAATTTTAGCATTGGAAGTAAATTTGCTGATATAAAGGACTCCTGTTATTACTAATAAAAAATGTTTGCCCGTAATTGTAACAGATTGCCAATTTTTTCATATACTCAAAACCATTTTGGAATATATATATATATATATATATATATATATATATATATGTATGTATGTATGTATGTATGTATGTATGTATGTATGTATGTATGTATATACAGTGCTTTTTTTCTAAAAAAAAAGCATGCATATATAAAAGTTCAGTGTTGAAAGGCTATCAACTTCTTTCTGAATACAAACAAGGAATTCACTCTCAAGAACTCAAATAACAATCAAAGAAAAACTACTCTATACTCTGTGAGTTTCCTTTTTGGGCCAACATTACTGTGTGCCTTTGCTTCAAAGCAGCCTTTCTTAAAAGCAAAGTTTCAGTTAAAATAATGACAGCAGAAAAAAAAAACAAAACCCCACAGCTTTCCTGTGATCCTTTTAAAAATCTGAAAAGCAGGCAGACTCATTTATCTTTTCAGTTCAGTATGTTAGACAGGTTCTTCCTTATAACATGAAACGAAGTTGGTGTTCTTTAGCACCTTTATTAGCAAGTAAAGTCCATACTTGTGATGTGAGCAAATCTTCAGTTCAAAATGAGTTTGTGAAATGTCTTAAGATGAATGTTACATTTTACTGCATTCTGAATTCATTAGGAGGTATTTCTGAGTATGATTGACTGTCTGACTGACTGATTTAATTCCATTTGTACATGGAATAAGTCCCAGCAGTTCTGGGCAGTTTAATAGGGCTGAATTGGTTTTCTTCAAGCTCTACAAGATCTTCTAAACCACGGGTCTTCAAACTTGGCCCTTTTATGACTTGTGGATTTCAACTCCCAGAATTCCTCAGCCAGCCATGCTGGCTCAGGAATTCTGGGAGTTGAAATCCACAAGTCATTAAAAGGGCCATGTTTGAAGACCCCTATTCTAAACCTTTTAATGTGAACATAAACATAAGAAACACCTCATCTTGATGTCTAAAACCTTATAGCTTGGTGACATGCATTAGAATGAAGATTCTAAGGTTGGAAAACTATTCCTTTTCAAGGATCAACAATTATCAGATTTACATGAGTCTCTCATGTTGAAATCAAATAGTAATAGTTGGAAAGGATCTTGGAGGTCATCTAGTCCAACCCCCTGCTCAGGCAGGAAACCCTATACCATTTCAGACAAATGGCTGTCCAGTCTCTTCTTAAAAACTTCCAGTGTTGGAGCAGTCACAGCCTCCGGAAGCAGGTCGTTCCACTGATTAATTGTTCTAACTGTGAGGAAATTTCTTCTTAGTTCTAGGTTGCTTTTCTCCTTGATTAATTTCCATTCATTGCTTCTTGTCCTGCCTTCAGGTGCTTTGGAGAATAGCTTGGCTCCCTCTTCTTTGTGGTAGTCCTTAATTTTTCAGTACAAATAAGAAATGAATTAAGTTTATTTTTTTATGTTGTCCATCATTTAGCATTATTATTTCTAAAGTCCCACAGACCTGAGTTTTATTGCTTTAGCATCTACACTGAAGTACTGTACAGGATTTTCACTTGTTCCAGAGTTTATCTTCTTACTAATTAATTTTCAGGCATTTTACACCTGTTATGACAGCTTTCACTGATTCATCATATTGAGTAAAGTTTCAGGCTTGAGGTCCCAATATAATCACATCAGTTCAAAGCAATACATATGTGTATGTTACTCATAAGTCTTGATTTTTTTTAAAAAAAAATAACAAGTATTCTATAGTCTCGATCATATATTAGCTAAGACAGGGCTTTTCAACCAGTGGTATGGGAATCACCTGTGGTACATTGGCACCTGGCAGGTGGTATGCGACCATCCTAGAAAAGTGGTAGCAGGGGAGGGGAATGAGCTGAACCAGTGGCAGCACCGCACAAGCCTGAGCGAGAGATGGCTGGAGCTGCAGGGCTGTCAGGGCTCAGCAGAAGCGCCAGGATCAGCACTTCTTCGGGGCTGTCAGGGCTCAGTGGAAGCGCCAGGATCAGCAGCAGGCTCCAGCTGGAGCTCGGCGCTGATCCTGGCACTTCTGCTGAGCCCAGAAGAAGCACCAATCAACTGGAATGTTGCAGCATCTCCAGGGTCTTGTGATTTACATTCAGATGCTTGGCAACTGATTCATATTTATGATGGTCACAGTGTCCCTCACACTTCATGTGAAGTGACCCAAACCTGCTGCAACCACCCAGCAGATGGGGGGGAATAAAAACCAAACACTCCCCCACCCCACCCCAGCTGCCAATCCTCAACAGAAATGCCTCACAACAATGAAAATCTCGGACAGGAGGAAGAGCACCGCAGGCAGGTGTCTTGCTCAGCTGTGCCTTGGGGGGGCACTTTTTTCAGTGCTATTGTAACTTCGAACAGTCACTAAGCAAACTGTTGTAAGTCGAGGACTACCTGAACTTTATCACTTTTTTCCCTTTTTTTTTTTTTTTGGTCATCAAGTTTTTGACACCTTGCTAGGCGACTGGTGGTACTCGGATATTGCCATATCCTAAAAGTGGTACAATGGGTGAAAAGGTTGAAAAGCACTGAGCTAGTACAGATGTCAAGGGGCTGAAAGGAGAAGTAATTCAGAGCATAAGAGATACTGAGTTTTGCAGAATAGAGCCTCGCGTGTAAAAGATAATGGGTTTTTGTGGCATGGACAGAACATAATAGTATTAAGTAGTTTTCCTTGAGCAATTCATTATACCCAATAAATAATCACGTAAAATGATCCGAAAAAACCCAGTAGTCATCTGTTTTTTAATGGAGACGGTTGGATTTTTTTTTTTTTTTTTTTTGATGGAGACAGTTAGGCTGTTTTTTTGATGGAGACAGTTGGACTGCAACTACCATCATACCAAAGCAGGGTTAAATATGTCAGATCAAAGATTCTGCATCCTGATAGCGTTTCTCAATTCCAGTTTCTTTTACCCCATCTGTTTTTTAATGGAGACAGTTAGAATTTTTTTTTTTTGATGGAGACAGGCTGTTTTTTTGATGGAGACAGTTGGACTGCAACTACCATCATACCAAAGCAGGGTTAAATATGTCAGATCAAAAATTCTGCATCCTGATAGCATTTCTCAATTCCAGTTTCTTTTACCCCATCTGTTTTTTAATGGAGACAGTTAGAATTATTTTTTTTTTTTTTGATGACGACAGGCTGTTTTTTTAATGGAGACAGTTGGACTGCAACTACCATCATACCAAAGCAGGGTTAAATATGTCAGATCAAAGATTCTGCATCCTGATAGCGTTTCTCATTTCCAGTTTCTTTTACCCTATATGGCTTCTGTGAACTGCTTCCCAAAGGTGATACATGTAGTCCTCGAATCACAACAGTTTATTTAGTGACTGTTTGAACTTACAACGGCACTGAACAAAAGTGACTTCTGGCTGTTTTTCACACTTATGGCCATTGCAGCATCCTCATGGGCATGCGATCAAAATTGGGATTCTTGGCAAGCGACTCATATTTATGACAGTCGCAGTGTCCCGGGGTCATGTGATCCCCTTTTGCAACCTTCTGACAATCAAAACCAATGGGGAAGCTGGATTCACTTAATAACTGTGTTACTTAATTTAACAATTGCAGTGATTCGCTTAACAACTGTGGCAGGAAAGATCGTAAAACGGGCAAAACTCACTTCACAAATGTCTCACAAAGTGGCCCAAGTCGCGGACTACCTATATCAAGTGCCTCTTTGTGGTAAGCCGAGGGTTTAGAGCTGGAGCAGAGAATAGAAAATCTCCTAACTTAATGACAGTGTGTCTTACGTTTAATCATGACATTAGATTCTTCTGTGTTATATTGCCCTGGAGAAAGTTGAAGAAGGGGAAGACACAGGGTACATTTAGCCCTGTGAGCCATCAATCAATCATAATGTCCACCTGTGGCCATAGATTAACTTTTTCCAGCTGGATCACTCTGGATGTGTTTGGCTTACAATTTTTTGAACTCTCTTCCTTGAGCCCAAAATTCATGTTGCTAAGTGAGATATTTGTTAAGTGAGCTTTGCCCCATTTTACAACCTTCCTTGCCACAGTTGTTAATTGTATCACAGCTGTTGTTAAATTAGTAACCTGGTTGTTAAGTGACTCTTGCTTCCCCACTGATTTTGCTTGTCAGAAGGTCACAAAAGATGATCACATGATCCTGGGACCCTGCAATCGTCATAAATATGAATCAGTTGTTAAGCTTCCAAATTTTGATCATTTGACCATGGGAATACTTCAAGGGTCATAAGTATGAAAAACAGTCATAAGTCACTTTTTCTCAGTGCTGTTGTAACTTCGAACGGTCACTAAATGAATGTTTGAAGTGGAGGACTACCTGTAATGGCTGGTGAACATCTGAGCATGCTAAACTCTCAAAGGGCGATCTTTCAGGACTCCTTCTGAAATACTCTATTAGAGAATTAAAATGCATATTATCATGTATTCTGTGCATACCTGATTTAAAGAAATAGAAATTATAGAATAAATTGTAAAAACGGAATCCCAGCTTTCCGATGACATCAATTCAAACTTCCGAAAATATAGAGATTACTGCACTGATCAGATTAACATGAGCCATAGCTATACAGTTTCAGCAGGACCAGTGCTGGGCAGAATTGTCAGTCCTGCATAACGCAAGAACACTATCCCAAAGATGCTTTTTTTTTTCATGAGCCAACTGGAGTTTTTTGTTTTTCTTTGAAGACATTTCACTTTTCATCCAAGACGCATCTTTGGGGCAACTATGACCTGGATGACTGAGAATCTCCATAGACCCCAAGAACACTGTGACCCTGGAACAAAAGGTGTATAGATTTCCTCAATCTGGTGCTCTCAGGCTGTATCGGAATGGCTACTGCTCATTTAGCTGTGCTGGCTCAGAATCTGTGAGAACTGAGGTCTTAAAATAGCTGCAAAGTCAGACAACTGGGGTTGGAGAAAGTTGGTGAGAGGCATTCAGTGGGAACACCCCAGCCATGCTTCAGAGATATAAAAAAGAAATTGGTTCAGTATTTAAGAAATCCAAAAATGGCTTAGGAGTGTTCAGTGTTAAAAACTTTAAAATGTGCATTTGAAAGCCTAATAATCCTCAGCAAGACTGACACATGGCAACTGGGCATTTTCTTGGGTCATTAAAGGTTTTCCTCTGAAGCACACTCAAGTTTATACTTTCAGAGTCTTCCAAAGGCAGGAATAATTGAGGCAGAAGGTCAACTTTATAGATCTGTGGAGGCCTAGAGTTGAGCAGGAAGTGCAAGGGGAAAGGCTACATCCAGCATGAGTCACTCAGTAACACAAAAAGTTGTGCTCTTGTATCAATATTGACATGGTTTTTTCCACCACCTTAATTAAACGAAAGCTTGGCATTCTCACATAGATCTCTTGGGTTCACTCTGTATTTACCTCATAGGCCTTACCTTTTTCATGTCTTCATCCTCCCCCAACATGTCCATTCTTGATATTCTGATTGTACTATTTACTTCTATAATGGCTCATATGCCCTGGGTAGATTCTTTAAATCTTTCATTAGAACAGAAGTTTGTACAGTATAGCTACTTATCTAGTTGCTGAGGAAATTAGGGCTGCCAAATCCTGGACTGCAATACTCGGTGATCACTGCATATCAGCTGCTCTTCACTGCCATGTACTGATTATATGGACTTTTGCTGCCATCTCTGAAAGCCCTAGAATATAACAAGTGAGCTTTAGGCCTCAAACACCATAGCTAAAATACAGGTGGTCCTTGTTGAGTCCGTGGCGGGAAAACAGACACGAGAAGCAGCTGGAGTTCTCAGTTTCTTTTATTCAGCGTTCAGCTTACAGGAACATGGCTTCAGCCTCGCCCAAACGCCTCGCAGCCTCTTATATAGGCAACTTCCGGGTAAATGGGTTACTTTTCCCGCGCCAGCACCCGTGCATGCGCACGGCGCTGGCGACAGCCTGTCTGGTCCCGGGCAGCTTTGCACCTGCCCGGGACTGCCTGCAAACGCCCGAGCCGTTTGCAAAGGCTCGGGACATAACACCCCTTTCCCCCGGGCTAAAACTACTACCAACATACAACATTTATTTTATACGACATTTTGCTCCCCAATGTTCCCACTGTTTACTGGCTTTTGCTTTGCCAGCAATGTTATGTAGTCTTCTAGGTACTTGGGAGATTTCTTTGCTCTCTGTGACCTTCTTAGCTCTGAATTACTGGCATAAGTCCCCTGACTGGAGGGAGGCGTGAGCCTGTTCTCTCTATTGTGCCCTGGTGTCTTCCAAGGACTGTGCCCCGATGCCTGGCCTGCTTGCTTGCCCACCGGGCTCGTCAGGCCAGGGCTTCTGTTGCTTTGTGACCTGGTTGTCCTACCTAGCTGTAGACCCTCAGGCCCCTTGAAGTGATAGCCACTGCTGGGCGTCTCTGTAGAACCTCCTAGGTCAGTCCAAGACCTGTCAGGAGGCTGTCCATTCCCTGAACCCCATTCTGTGTTCGGGCTCGTGTGGGTTTCTGTACTTTCCCAAAACTCAGGTGTTCCCTGATTTGTGCTAGGGTTGTTGTAGTCGGGACTTGGTTCCTCGACTAGCTCTGTGTATGTTTGACCCCCTGTAGGATTTGGGGTAAGGTCAGGCCAACCTTGGGAATTGTGTGCCAGTTCTCTTGCGGGGAATGATTTGTTGGGATGCCCCCGGGTATCCTCCGTTGCTGGAGTGCTGTGTGATGTGTGTGGAAAGTGAGTATGCCCCCGGGGTGACTCCCTGGCTGGAGTAGGCGTGAGTGCCTGTTGTGTGGGTAAGCTCCATGACTTTCCTTTTCGGAGCAATTGCAGAACCTTGGGACGAGGCCGTTTGTGGCTCCCTCAGTGGAGATGGGCAGTAGCTCTTGCCCTTCCCTTTGCTCCAAAGGGTCCCCCTCCCCCCCTGGAAAAGACCCAGGAGTCTCAGCAGAAAAGTCTCGCCTAGAGCGAAGTTGGTCGATGTGCCGATGCAGGACACGACCGTTGTCCAGGGCAACCTCGTAGGAGAGAGGACCTGTGATCCTGGACACAGAAGCGGGGACCCATGTATGACCAGGCCCGTAATTGCGAGCCCAAACCGGGGCACCCACAAGTAGTTGTCTAGGTGCCCTAGGATGTGAGGTAGATGAAGGCAGTCTGTCCGGATGCAACCGGTCAAGTCTAGTAGTAAGTTGGCGCCCCAACGAAGTTCAGCTGGACTTCTCCCTGTAGAAGTGGACGGTGTGGTGCGATAAGAAAGGAGAAAGTCAGCCAACCTGTGATGCCAGTCCCCGTAGGTGAGTCTCTTCAAGGCGTCCTTTGCGATGCGCACCATGCGTTCAGCCATACCGTTGGTGGACGGGTGAAAAGGCGCAGATGTGGCATGACGAATCAGGTTTGCCTGTAAGAAAGCTTGGAATTCGGAGGAGGTGAATTGAGGGCCGTTGTCGGACACAATGACATCTGGCAGCCCGTGTGCAGCAAAAATCCCCCTCAGTACCTGAATAGTCTTTGCAGTGGTGGTGGATGAGACAGGCACAACCTCAAGCCATTTTGAATGGCTGTCAACAAGGACCAAGAAGAACTGGCCCTGAAAGGGCCCAGCGTAGTCAATGTGCACCCTAGACCATGGGGACTGTGTTTCCTCCCATCTATGCACAGGAGCTTGGGGCATCTCTGGGCGAGATCGTTGGCACAGGTGGCATGCGTGTACCTTAGCCTCAATATCTTTATCTAAACCAGGCCACCACAAGTGGCTGCGTGCAAGAGCCTTCATACGAACAATGCCAGGATGACCCTCGTGGAGGGATTCTAAGACCCTAGTCCTCATTGAGGTGGGAATGACAACTCTGTTTCCCCAAAGCAGACAACCCTGAGAAAGGGACAGTTCGTTCCTTTTGGACCAGAAACTCTGAAACTCAGGACTAGGGCAGTGCTCAGGCCACCCGGACAGGACCCAGGAGCGGACACGTGAAAGTGTGTGATCTGTACCCGTTTCAGCGGTAACATCCCTGGCACTAAGAGGGAGCTCGGGCAAGGCTTGGATTGATAGAATGTTGACAGCTGGCGCGGGGTCAGCTTCTACTACTGGCAGAGGCAATCCTACTGAGGCCATCAGCATGGCCCATTTCTTTCCCAGGCTTGTGGAGTAATGAAAAATCATATGCAGACAGAAAATAGACCACCTAAGCATTCTAGGGGAAATGATGTGGGGAGTCTGCTTACGTGTGGTAAACAGTCCAGCAGAGGCTTATGGTCAGTGAAGACCGTGAAATGCCTGCCATATAGAAAATCGTGGAATTTTTTAATTCCAGCAACAACAGCCAGAGCCTCCCTGTCTATCTGAGCGTAGTTGCGCTCGGCAGAAGACAGTGTTCTGGAGTAGTATGCAATAGGAACCTGAGTTCCATCAGACCTGAGGTGACTCCTGAGTTCCATCAGACCTGAGGTGACTCAGGACAGCTCCAACCCCGTAGGGGGACGCATCACAAGCGATGCACACAGGGAGAGACTCGTTGAAATGTGCAAGAACACTGTTAGAAGTGAGCAAGGCCTTGACTTCTTTAAAGCAAGCCTCATGCGCTTGTGACCACAGCCACACAGCCTGTTTGTCTAGTAGCCTGTGAAGAGGCTCAGCTACACTAGCTTTATGTGGAAGAAAAGAATTGTAGAAATTCAGGAGGCCTAGGAAGGCCTGAAGTTCGGCCTTAGACTTTGGCCTGGGTGCATCTAAAATAGCAGTTAGTTTGGATTCAGCAGGATGAATCCCAGCAGCATCAATTTTGAATCCCAGAAATTCAGTAGAAGGCACCCCAATCTGGCATTTGTCTTTTCTGAGCTTGAGGCCTGATTTCCTGAATCTTAACAGGACAGCCCTAAGCTTTCAGCTAGAATGTGTTGTGGAGTCTCCTGCAATCAAGACATCGTCAAAGTAGGGGCAGACCCCTGGTATACCTCGTAGTGTGTTTTCCATTACGCTTTGGAAAATCCCAGGAGCGACATTTACTCCAAACTGTAGCCTTTTTACTTTAAAGGCTCCCCTGTGGGTCACAATGGTCTGAGCTATGGCAGCATCATCATCAACAGGCAGCTGTTGATATGCTTGAGCTAGGTCAAGCTTTGCAAAAACACGCCCCCCCTTGAGAGAGGCCAGGATGTGACTGACCACAGGAACAGGATAGGCATGTTGCTGCAATGCCTTATTGAGTGTGCATTTGTAATCAGCACAAATGCGAATGTCCCCATTTGCCTTTAGAGGCGTGACAATGGGGGTCTCCCACGGGCTGGAATCAACAGGTTCTAGGATTCCCTGTTGGATTAGTTTGTCTAGTTCAGTGTCAATCTTACTTTTTAAAGCAAAAGGACCCTTCTTGCTTTAATCCTAATGGGAGTGACAGTGGGGTCTAGCTTTAAGGACACAGGTGGTCCTTTGAATGTGCCCAGCTGGGGGCTGAAAACATCTGCAAATTCTTTGCAGACTTCCTGTAGGTCGAGTGTTTGTAAGCTATTGAGTCCTGTGACGTGTATCCCCAGGGCCTCAAACCAATCGAGTCCTATGAGACTCGTTCGTTCACCCCCTACTACTAATAAGTCTAGTGGACCTTCAAAACTCTTGTATTGCACGTTAAGGGTGGCCTCCCCCTTAACACACACTCTTGAGTTCTGAAAATCTGTTAATACAATATCAGAAGGCCTTAACTTGGCCTTAGACCCACTTCTGGAACAAATCTTCCTAAATGTATGCAATGAAATGATGGACAGGGCAGACCCTGTGTCTAGTTCCATAGATAATGGAACCCCTTGTAGCTTCACGTTGAGTGACAGCTTTTTCTTCATGGGCTTGTGTGTGCCTGTTCTACAGATGCTTCTTCGCGAAGCGCAAAAACCTACCCTATTCTGGCTGGGGAATCTGGTACCCTTCAGGCGTTCTTCTTGGGGTTGTGCCTTTCGTCGGCCCAGGCACACAGCTGCAATGTGCCCTTGTTTACCGCATGCCCGGCAGGTAGCGGAGCGGAACTTGCAGTCGGTTCTCCTGTGGCGACCTCCACAGCCGATGCACTTGAGCGGAGCCGAAGAGCTTCCCTTCTGGTTCTCTTCCTTCGCGGGGTGTAGACGGTCGACTTCCTCGTCCGGATCCTCCTCGGAGTTTCGTCGGACGTCTTCCTGGTGCACGGACGCACCCTCTGCACTGTTTCTGATCGGCCGCATGTTTTTGACGGCGCCGCCTGCTGCTTCTTCTGCGGTGACTTCCCTTAAGGCGTCTTGGAAGGATAATTCTTCCTTTGCGAAAAGTCTCTTTTGTAGCTCTCGATGCCTTAACCCGCACACGAATCGGTCCCTCAGTCGTTCCTCGAGGTCCTTGAACTCGCAGGGCTTGGCGGCCTTCCGTAACGCGGCGATGTATTCCTTGGCTGACTCACCGGACCGTTGATCCCTTTGTTCGAAGGTGTGGCGCCATGAGATAACGGACACCTTGGGGTGGAAGTGCTCCTTCAGCAGCTTCTTCAGGTCTGCGTAGCTTACAGACTCTACTGGGACAGGTGCTGCAAGGTTTTCTGCGATTTCGAAGGCGTCTTGGCCGCAAACGCAAAGCAGGGTGGCAGCCTTCAAGCTATCTTCCCTCACTTGGTTTGCCTTGAAGTAGTTCTCCATTCTGGATACGTAGGACTCCCACCGCTCTGGATGTGAGACGTCGAATTCCGAAAGCCTTCCGATTTTCGCCATCTTCGGATCTTCAGGAGACGGGTCTATCAGCCAGCCTACCCCCGAATGCGCACCGGATTGGCGGGCAGCTGCCGAGTCGACGCCGTTCCTCTTTCGCCGCTCAGGACTCCTTGGGTAAGCTTACACTTCTTCCTTTCCAGGTAGTGCAAGGCATCCCACCTTCGTCGCCAGTGTTGAGTCCGTGGCGGGAAAACAGACACGAGAAGCAGCTGGAGTTCTCAGTTTCTTTTATTCAGCGTTCAGCTTACAGGAAGATGGCTTCAGCCTCGCCCAAATGCCTCGCAGCCTCTTATATAGGCAACTCCCGGGTAAATGGGTTACTTTTCCCGCGCCAGCACCCGCGCATGCGCACGGCGCTGGCGACAGCCTGTCTGGTCCCGGGCAGCTTTGCACCTGCCCGGGACTGCCTGCAAACGCCTGAGCCGTTTGCAAAGGCTCAGGACATAACAGTCCTCATTTAGCAACTGCCTCATACAGTGATCATTTGCAGTTACCACAGTGATAAAAATAGTAACTTTAGGGCCAATTCTGACATTTAAGGTGTTCCAGATCTGTAAAGCAAAAGAAAACTGAGGTGAGATCATAAGCACAGTCATAGTTTCAATTAGTAATGTTTGACTTAACAATACAGTTGCTGGTCATAATTGTGGTTGCTAAACAAGGACTACCTGTATTGCCATTTAGAACTAATGCAGATGGAACAGCTCTTTATGTGTATGAAATAATATTTGTATGACTGCACTCACATATTTGTGGCTGCTACTCCGATAATAGTTGTGCAATAGCTGCAACTAACTCTGATGACATCCAAGTCCTTCCATTCCCCTGCAACAGTTACCCCACCCTATTATAAGCAGAGAACTAAGGGCAGCAGGGCATATAGCCTTTGGAGTTTTTAAGAGGGGGATATAGAGCAAATGGAGAAGACATCCCTTTGCCTTCAGTCAAGAGACAAGACAAGACAAGAAGATAAATAGCACTTTTATCTTCAAAACCCCAACACAGCCAAGCAAGGCACCACCATTTTGGAATTCATTTTGGAAGACTGCAACTCTTTTGGTTCCAGGCAAAAATTTAGCAAGGCATTTTTATTAATAAATTTATTAATCTTATCACGATATAAAATACAAAAGAAAATGAGAAGAAAAGGGAAAAGAAAGAAGTGTAGGGTAGAAAGAAGAAAAGGGAAGAAAAGAAAGAAAAGCGTTGATTTGATTCTTTTTAGTGCATTAGAATAACATAATAACATTATAGCCTCAACTTTTTACTCTTATGTGCTTAATGTATACTAGCCGTTTCTATAACAACAAACTTATCTAATCAACAAAACCCAAAGTCAAAGTCTCATTTTTTTTTCATCTCAAGCACAAAATCCAGAAGCAGTTTTCAAATAGAAAGAAATTTGGAGGTATTGTTTTCTTTTATCAAAGCAGTTAACGTAGCCATTTCTGCTAGTTCCATCAGTTTTCCAGTCATTCATCCATTGTGGGGCAAAAATTTAGCAAGGCATTTAAATGTGTACAAACCTACTGCCATTCTCCCAGATGTAACAGAGGGAATGGAGAGAACCACACCCTGATAATTACACATTATTCATGATGGTACCAGTAGCTACAGTGGCTCCTTACTCAGCCCCCCTCCCCCCGATTCTCTGCAACTCTCTTTGGTGATGGGTAATTTGCTTCCTAATTTATATTTTTATTAGAACACATCTTTTACTTAGACATGAGTCCTACTGAGTTCAGCAGGATTCACTTTTAGGAGAACATAAATTGGACACATCAAGCATTTTATGTACTGTGTCACTACAGGGAATTCTGAGAGTCAGCAACAGAGAGCTTTGAAAGTTTTAGCAGGTTGAACTCCTGAACTGACTTGTGATATGATATCATTATGAATAGTACATATCTATAGAGAGTAAGGAAGATGATCTTGACATTTATAATATTAGGAATTGTTACCTATCTAAAAGGGATGGATGTATTTTTAAATCCAGAACTATAAGATAACATTTAGAAGCAACTCAGGCAGATGCCTTCCTAATTGACTAGGGTTTAATAAGAAGGAGGAAGAATAACGTGATCACATTTCTAAGGTTCTGTTATTATAGCCAGTCTCAATAAAAAATAGTTTAAATCTTTCTCTGGAATTGATTTCCTGGTCTGGTCTACCTAGTGGGTCTGATCATATGTGTATATCGATTTATAATTTCTTATTTGTTAGCTCCAAGTGTTTGAAAGATAGTTAAGACTCAAAATGTTAATTTTACAAAGTTATATTAAATTATATTCCAAAATATAATTTTGAAAATTCCTTTTTACTGGTGGACTGTATTTTTATTCATTTTTATGCTTTAACTATACAGTGCCCAGAATCACTCTGAGAGTAAGGAGGCAGAAGATAGATAGATAGATAGATAGATAGATAGATAGATAGATAGATAGATAGATAGATAGATAGATAGATAGATAGATGTGGATGGATGGATGGATAGATGGATAGATGGAAGGAAGGAAGGAAGGAAGGAAGGAAGGAAGGAAGGAAGGAAGGAAGGAAGGAAGGACAGAAGGACAGACGGACGGGTGGGTGGGCGGGCAAGTAGGCAGATAGGAATCTGGAATATTTTAATCTATAAAGAACTTTGGATATTGATCTTGGGCTGGTCTGAAAAGATGATTATGTATTTATGAAGAATGCTTGTGCCTTAGACTCTGAAAGGCATCTTAATTAAATTTTCCAGCTCTCAATCTTTGACTTAGATTACAAGTGAAAAAGAGGCAAATTGTAAAATTATAATTCCACATGAATTAGGCTTAATTGATTATTTTGAAAACAGAATCATAATGTTGATACTGATGAAATTTATGTAATTTTAATTATCTCATATATTTTGTTGTTTTTTCTTTTTCTTTTAATATATATGTTTAGAATTAGATTTTTCCTTTTTATTTTTGGTTATTTTTCTTTTTCTCCCCTTTTTGAGTTAGTTTTTAGCAGTTTCCCCAGGGACAACATACCCTTCTTATTATTCTTGTTTGTTTGCTTATTTTTCTTCCCTAAGATTTTTCTTTGTTTCCTTTTCCCCCCACCATGTAGCTCTTTTTATCTAATACAGTCAATTTCTCTTTTATAGCCTTTTATAATGAGTTATCATAGAGTTATATTACTGTTTAGTTTATGTACAATATTACACATTAGTAACCATGCTTTTAAAGAAATGTTAATTATAATATTTTCAAACTTTAATAAAATTATATTTTTAAAAGTATAATTAAGAATGAGGGTCTAAAGCAAGACTATTCTAACTAGGTCAACTGAAACATAGTGTTACTAATATAATTTGACCTACGTTGTTCAACTGATATTTTTCTATTCCTCTACTAACTACAACATAGTAGTAACAAAGATTCCTTTGAGCTGAACTCAGTTTTTTGTGACTGTATCTATTTGACTTTTTTGGCAATATTACCTTGGTGGCTTGTTACTGTCTTCTTTTGGAATATTTTTTTGACTTCCCAGTTTAGCCAGCAGCCATGGACTTCCAAAGAGGTTCCAAGTCCAAAGATTCAATCAGCCAGGGTTGATTGAGCTTAAGTTTGAGTTATTGGGAAAAATCAACCACAGTTAGGCAGGTTCTACCAGCCTAGCATAAATAGCAGTGCTGAAGAGCTTAGTGAAAAATAAGGAAGCAGTGAAAGGTAGATGGTTTTGGTGGAATGCTCACATTTCCATAGGAAATGTTGTGACATGACTATTGCAGTTGTGGTGACTTGCTGGGGCTTTCCAGATGAATGTCTCATGGTAGAGACGTCACATTTAATAGAACAGCTGCAGATACCTTCTTCTAAATGCCTTGGGCTGGGAAGAGACTTCCTAGAATGGCTGAAATCCAGGAAGCAAAGGTTTTTACAAATGCAGAATTGGACTATACTCCAGCTCCCCAGAAGCTCAGGACTGCAAAGAAAACACTAATCTTAATGCTGCAGTTTCAAATACAGATCAGCTGCCCTGCTGATACTGTGACTCAGAGATCTAAGCTGCTTTCCATTCCAAGAGCACAAAGGGA
The DNA here is from genome assembly GCF_016545835.1 of Crotalus tigris. Lineage (NCBI taxonomy): Eukaryota > Metazoa > Chordata > Lepidosauria > Squamata > Viperidae > Crotalus > Crotalus tigris. The sequence goes on from NW_024096469.1 coordinate 348,586, forward strand.
TAATCCTATACCCCACTGAACACGATGACTAAACATTCAGACCATTGGTCTGTTAATCTGAAATCTCTACGGTTCATTCCGGAGAAAATTCAACAAGAGCTAATCTCATTTTTACTAGCCCCTACATCAATCACGCAATCAGATTGTTTCAAACTAATGTCTATACTTCATTGAACACAATGTGGAAAGTGTTATTAGGTAAATGTGTTCCTTTTTACATCAGCCACTTAATGTCACATGTTTGTTAGGTTTGATAACGTGAAGTAATCTAAACGTCAGTCATTCCGTCGTGATCCTAGGAACAAGAATATTGCAGTTATAATTCTTAGCTGCAGTGTGAGGAGTATTTTTAGTATAAATGCACCATAAAAATTAGGAAATAGATTTTTAGGAAGTCGATCTCTGTAAATATAGTAGGCATTAGACAGCAAATTTTCTGGACCCCTTGTACTAATGTGAAGTCAATGCAGCATCTGTCTCCTGCCTTCTTAATTTGCCAAGATTCATGTCCCAAATATTTTTTTAATTATTCTTTTAAAATACTGCTACGACGTCTGCTGCAATATTACTACGACTACCAGGTTATACAGCCCAAGAGATCAAATTTGTGCAGGCATTTTTTTTTCAGTGATTCTGTAAAAGTTGAACTTTGAAGAAGCAGGATAGAAATAATATTGATGCTTTTGAACTTTAGTGTTAGACAAGACTCCTGAGAATACTGTGGGAAGCTAAGTAAACAAACAAATGTATTATTGAACAAATTAAGCCAGAATTTGTGCTCAAAGCACCAATGACTAGACTCAAATTATCCTACTTTGGACATGTTATACCAGTGTTTCTCAACCTTGACAATTTTAAGGCATGTGGACTTCAACTTCCAGAATTCCACAGCCAACAATGCTGGCTGTGGAATTCTGGGAGTTGAAGTCCACATGCCTTAAAATTGTCAAGGTTGAGAAACACTGTGTTATACAAAGACCTAACAGGATGAAAGGTGGAGGGAAAGAGAAGATGATGACCAGCAGCCAGATGGATGGACTAAATCAGAGGCCCCCAGGGACCAGTTCCATGGAAAGAGGTTTTTCCACAGACAGGAGAGTACATCGTTTTGTGTGTTGCCTGCATTTAGTGAATGGGGCTTTACTTGATTGTGTGGACTGGTTGCTGGCATGCTGCGGCCCGTTAGTGGTCCATGGACCGGGGGTTGGGGACTCCTGAACTAAATTACAGCAGCAATGGATGCATCATTGGAAGGACCAAGTTGGGAGCAGAATGTCCTGCAGAAAATCTATTTGTAAAAACTAAGAGTTGATACAAACTTAAGGGCAATCAATCAATCAATCAGGTTCTAAATCTAAAACAAAGTATCAAGCTCCAGCATTGTCTTTTTGCTTCTGCTCCTGACCTCACATAAAACTCAGAGAATTTCTTAGGAATTAAAATATGTGGCTGCAGCGCAGTGCTTTGTGTGAAAGTGTGCCAACCTGTCCAGAATAGAAGACAAAGATAAGTTATGGTGGTGAAAAACACCTGGAAAGAAATTGAGAAAAGTGGCAGAGAGAAAACTCACCATAGTGGTAATATTAGGGGTAGACAAAAATGTCATGATACCAACCATGCAACAAGCTGTGCCCCCCCTTTTTTACAGGCACATGCAAAGCATGTAGAAAATGAGTGGGGTTTTGTTTGATCACAGGGCGCTGGCTGCCATCTAGATTTTTTTCAATATTACACCCCCTCCTGCCTCTCCTCCTCCACATTAAAAAAATGTTTGGGGACCACCCACAAGTGTAGCCATGCTATGTTCACAAAATTCCAGATATGCAAGATTCAAAATTTTGGAGATTCCTAGCATGACAAATGCTAGTCAAGGGAGTAGGGTTCACTATCAAAGTAACCAAAATATTCTCTATAAACTTGTAACAGGCAGCAAGGTTGCATTTATAAGGCTTGTGTGCCCTAATGCTCACTCCTGGTTAAGCACCAACATCTGCAGAGGGATTCTAATCCCCATTTGTTCTATGAAATCTTCATGTCTAATCCATAAAGGCATCTACCTAGGAAAACGGGGAAGTCCACACATATAGTACTCCTCCCATTTAACACATTTGAAAGCTTTGTTGTTCAGATGATAAGTTGTGTCTGACTCTTTGCAATCCCATGGACCATAGGACGCCTTCTATTGTCTTCTGGAGTTTGCCCAAATTCATGTTCATTGCATCGATAACACTATCTAACTATCTAATCCTCTGTTGTCCTCTTCTTCTTTTGCCTTCAATCTTTCCCAACACTAGAGTCTTTGCCAATGAGTCCTCTCTTCTCACTGGGTGGCCAAAGTATTTGAGCTTCATCTTCAGTATCTGTTCTTTCAAAGACTAGTCAAGGTTGATTTCCTTTAGGATTGACTGATCTGAACTCCTTATAGTCCAAGAAACTCTCTCAACTCTCCAACACCACAATTTGAAAGCAATCTGAAAACTAAAGGCATTCAAGTATTACTACTTCAGGCTAAACATAATGGATATATTGATCAATTCTTTGGATATCTTAAAATAATTTGACTTGGTTGCCACTAAGCCAATTCTTGAGGATCTGGGTAAAGAAGTGTTTTGAACAGCAAATTATTAAGTTATTTGTTTGGGGAGAGAGGAGTCTCCTTTGACGTTAGTCAGGGCAGCAGATATAATTTGAGTATTTCCACACTGAGGATCCTCACTTATTGTCTTGCTGTGGTGATAGGCCTGCCCACAGGAGGCCATTGATGGATTGCCTTCTCAGTCTTTGCCTTCCACTATGTTATATGCTCCTTGTTACTTTCCTTCGCAACCAGTGGCAAGCTCACCTGACTAATAACCAGCCAAGGCACAGTTAAGACCTCCTTGTTTTGTTTATTGCAATAAGTGGGGAAAGAAGCTATCAAAGATTGGTTCTCTCCAAAGTTTATCATCTCATATCAACATCTTTATTCATTCCTTGCACTGGCTGCCCATACCTCCTCATTTCCCATTGGCTGAGGTACTATGAGGTTACATTGTTTCCAACCACCTTCTACATATTTCCTGCTACCCTCCCTGAACACATTAAATCATACATTGCATGTGCATTATAATTAGCAGATAATATATGCAAGGTATGTCAACTAATATTCAATAGTCTATGAGCATACTCTGTTACCTTGTTTCTGTGTTTTGGGATATTTTATGGATTCTTAGAACAATAGGTTCTTTCCTTTTTTTCCATGTTTTTCATTTTGTTTTGTTTAACTTTAAGCTAGCTATTTCCTCCTGCAGCTATTCCCTCTTACAGCTAATTCCTCTTATAATTTCAAATTTTGAAGACCTTTCATTTACTTCTATCAATCATATAGTGCAGCTGGTAAGTGTTTTGCTAAACAGAAAATACACAGATACTTCAGTACTCAACTGTTTTAAAACTTGTCTAATTTTGTACTTGATGCATTTTGATGTTAAAATGTTGTCCCAATACTCAATATTTGTTTAATTTTCAATGTGTTGAAATAGGAAGAGTGGGATAGCTGAAGAGAATGGACAGGAAGTCAGCCATGTTGGGAAGGTCACTGCAAAAGTGGCAGAAGGCCCAAGAGGGCAGACAAGTAGTTGGGAAGGCCATGCTCTGAAGGTCACTGATATAGGAAAAGCGACAGGCAGAAAGTTATTCCCAGCTGAAACATAAGTCACATAGTTTGTTTGGGACTCATCCTTTTTAGTACTCATTGCACCTCCTGGCAGGGCTTTTTTTCTCATAGAACGCCCAGAACAAAGTTCCGGCACCTTTTTTGGATGGAACCTTGTAGGGTAGGCAAGGCGGGTTATATGACGTGTGTGAGTTCCGGCACTTTTTTTTTTTTTTTTTTAAGAAAAAAAGCACTGCCTCCTGGAACCAATTAACAGCATGTACCAAGATACCCCCATAGCAGTAATGATGGTCTCCAGGTCTAATAAAATATAAAATGCAAGGCTGCTCTGGTGAAGCTATAACACATTAATATGGAAATCCTCAGAGAAATAGAAAGTGCTTATTTTAGAAGATGGAATTGCAGGGGAAATCAGATTATTTCCAAGATGGGGCAGGGTGGAAGAATGGTGTATTAAATCTATAGAGAATGGGCAATATTCAGTTCGATAATCATATCTCAATCTTGACCATGCCCATTTTGAGTTGGTCCTTCTGTGCAAATGCTGTGAGTTGGTCCTGCTGTGCAAATGCTGAAAGCTCTTAATCTGATCAAAATTTCACATTCCTGCTGAATTTTCCCTCAGACATAGATTCTTTGTCCTGTATATTTTAAACAAACTAGACACAAATACAGTTATTAAAGTAATATACAGACTTGTTTGGAAACCACAAATTATAGTTTCCTGTTAAAAATTGTAGAAAATTATGGTTAATTTCCCAGCTTGTTTCTTTCACTTTTGAGAAGTAGGCTCTTGACCTCTTGATGATTACTCATTCTTAAAAAATGAAACAGCACTGCAGTCTTCAAAAATCAGATGATCCAAATATTGAGATGAAATACAGTTCTATTTTCTTCCTATAATTAACCAAGAAGAGTATACAGTTTTCGCCTTGCCTAATCTATGTTTCTTTGAGAAAAATGATATTTTATTTTGTTGTTCCTGATGGCATGGGTAAGATGGTATCCATGTCAAGGTATTAATGGAAGCATAGCTTTCTTTTTTTGCCTGGCCCAGAATGAATCAATGACTGGAAAAGCATATATTGCTGTAAGTAGACAAATGGAGTTGAATCAATTTCTCTGTATTTATAATAATGGCGCAAGTCCTTTTATGCCTATATGCTTTTACAAATCTAATCTTCCTACTTCCATAAGCCTATACCCAAGAGTAGAAAGTGTTCCAAACCCGGAACCTGGAAGTACATCAATTTCTGATTATCATCAACAGAGTAGAACAAGCACAATGCAGGATTTTTTTTAACCATGGTTATATGAATAAGCATAATGGTTTAATCTACATAAGGCTGGCAATTTTTTCATGATTGGCAGCTGTTGGGGAGGGGAGGCAAGAGTTCAGTAAGGGTAAGACCATAATACAAAATAAGAGAGGTTGTGATACACCAGAGGTCTCCAAACAAGACAACTTTAAAACTTGTGGATTTCTATTTCGAGAATTCTCAAGCCAGCATGGAATTCCTGGCTGGCTAAGTTTGGAGTCCTGGATCTGTAGGACATACAAAGTTACAGTGTAATGCAAAGCATGCGAAAATTGCAATGTAATCCTTAAAAGAGGTTTTGTGTGTTTTGAGAAAACAAAATAACTTCCAGATCATCCCCTCTGAAGAGCAACTTCTGGTTTTCCCAAGGGGCAGTTTGTGTAACACAGACGTCTCCCAACTTGGCAATCTGGGGATTCTTTTTCTTTTCTCAAATCACACAAACGCTGTTAACTTTTTGCATGCCCTACAATGGCAGGAATGATTTCAACACCTTCACCACTTGGCTCTTGCTTTAACCTTACAGATCCAGGACTACAAAACTTGGAAATTTGGAAGCATTTGGAAGCATCAGGGTTTACCTAGCTCATGTTAATTTCAAATTAGAGTATAGCTGCTAAGTCAAGATCATTGCCCCCAGTCAGATGGAAATGGATGAGGTTAACCATCTTGGATGCAGGATGATTATTTACCAGTTCAGGCCTTTATACAGGACTCTGGATGACCTATTTAAAGAGGGCTTTGTAAGGCTGTTTGGTTTGGTTCTTCCTGGGTGTCATCCTCATGCTGGGATGGGTCCTGGCCTGCAGCCCAGGCTTTTGCTTCAGACAACTTAAGCATTGCACCTCCTGTTCCTCTTCTAATTGCAGTGGGAGGCCAGAAAATGTTGCAGCTTGGACTAACTGTTCTTTTATCATTATTTTTTTCAAAAAAACCAACCCAGTGCCCTTTTAGTTATACATGGGAGAGGAGAAGGGAATAAGTTCTGTAATCAGTCTTTTATGCTTAGAGGGATTGGGGGAAGAATGACAGACTGACAAATAATGATGGAACTGGTTGTTGTCTAATTTAAGTAATAGAATAGAATAGAGCTGGAAGGTACCTTGGAGGTCTTCTAGTCCAGCCCCCTGCTCAAGCAGGAGAACCTATACCGTCTCAGACAGGTGAATGTTCAGTCTCCTCTTAAAAATCTCCAGTGATGGAGCGTCCATGATTTCTGGGGGGTAAGCTCTTCCACTGGTTGATTGTCCTCACTGTCAAGAAGTTTCTCCTCAATTCCAGCTTGTTTCTCTCTTTGATTAATTTCCAACCATTGTTTCTTGTCCTTCCATCTAGTGCTTTGGTGAACAACCTGACCCCCTCTGCTTGTGGCAGTTCCTCAGATACTGGAACACTGCTATCGTGTCTTCCTTAATAACGCTGGCTCTCTGTTGCACATAAAAGTCGTAGTTGAGAGATCTTACAAAAACACTTAGCAAATTCTCTGTCTCAAGGACTCTTCAGATAACCATTTTTTTTTTTTTTTGGTCAGGAAAACAGTTACATTCTCAACAAACAGAAAGCTACAGGTCTGTATTTATCTTACATTTCTTAAATGAAGCAATAGATTGATCCCGGTGAGACAATGACATTATCTCAGGCAAGGAAGCAAAGAGGGTGGTTTTTCTTGCTATACAAGGAGCATCTGCTGTTTCCCCAGGCATGCCCTTGCCCCATCCTTCAGCTGTTTCCACCAGCTGTCTGAAAAGAAACATTCCTTGTTTCTCCCTGCCAATGTGAAATCCCTTCAGTGTCACCGGCAAGGTAGCCAGGATCGGTGAAAATCTTCCTAAGACTGGAAAGGGTCAAAATGATCAAATAGTAATCCTGACTGAGATTTCATTAAAACAGGGAAATTTATTAAATTTGAACCTGGCTTTCAACAAGAAGAGTCTACATTACTGATTGAACATTGCTGTTCTGTGATGACCGCCTCCCCTAACTGAAGCAAGACATTTGAAGTGGTTTTGGCGTTCTTCTTGCCTCTTTTGCTATTCTTGCATTTTTAGGTCCCTTTGACCCTGCATTAATGAAAGCAGGCGTGGAATAGTGGTTAGTGTTATACTAAGACCTAGTAAAACTAGATTCCAATCGCCATTCAACTACAATAAAGCGCATTGGGCAGCTTTCGGCCAGTTATGTTGTACTAAACCAAAGTTTGACTCATCATGGTTTGGTGAATGTACCACATTTATATATCACTATGGCGAGCTTCATTTAACATCTAGCCAAAATAAAGCATGTCACATTATAACGTAATGCAGTAAGTAAGCCTATTCAGTTTACTTCATTGGATAGAATAGTCTTGAACTCAATAACAGAAAAGCAGAATTGGAAGGGACCTTGGAGGTCTTCATTACTTCTGAATTTCAGTGATGTGAATGGTCAACGTGAAAACAAGGTTGCAGAAGCTAATATAGATGGCTAGCCATACTGCATATGTTGCATATCCTTGATCTACACAGGGAGATTATCTTTCCATACATACCCAGGTCTAGGCTAGTCAAGAGTATTGGGACTCTGGTGGTCATCAGAAGTGGTGGAATGTAGCCTGGATTCCAAGGATGGAGGGGCTGCATTCCAGAGGAGAAGAGACAGCAAAGTTTAGATAGTTTGGTTAGGAGGAAGAGCAACTGTCTGGAAATTCTGAGAATACATCTTTAATGCTGGCAAGTAGTTTGCTTTAATTGGGCAAGATTTCTGTCTGTCAGTAAGGAACAATAAAGGAAACTGCTTTGAAGTACTTTGGAGGGTCTTTCTTGGTTTTTGAAGCCTGACATCAGGTAGGGAAAAACAGATTTATAAGATTAGACATATATGATCGAGTTTTGAGCAATATAGATAATACAAATGTACTTCCCCATGCATAACTTTTCCATTATCAGTTGAAAGTTGAGTTGTTTTCTCATGTTGCACAATTAAAGGCATTAAAGCAAGCAATATGTTGTCCAAGGTCATCTGCAAATGGCTATGGAAAGTGCCTTTGTTAAACAGCTGTTGCTATCTTATTACATTACTATTCTTAGCCTGTCTGTCTCGGAAAACAATTGCAGACATTGATTACGGTATGCAAAAAGTATCTGGATGTTACCATTATTTAACAGTCTCTTCATCACAAAGGGTTGAAGCCACTGTTTCTCAGCTGCCACACACAGGCTGCTCAGTTGCTAAATGTTTTACATTTGCATGGTATCACCACATTAATACATTTAACACTTATTAGGAAAAGGAATCTTCAGTTGGGGCCACATGGCAATTGTTATTACCCAGTTGCTGATCAAAAACTAAATTTTTAATGCTATCTTTCATTCCCAGCCATATTCCCCTCAAACCTGAAGTTGCAGTAAATTATAATAAAAAGCAAACAATGTAAGGGCAAATGAAAATTTAGCCCTATATGTTCCTATCAAAGAAGAAGAATGCAGTCTTCTAAAACCCAAAAAGATCTCTATCTATAAAATCAAGAAACAAGTCATCAATGAGATGGCTTACATAAGAATATAGATTTGATTAGTTTGGACAGTTTTAACCAGTTTGGTATAGTGCAGTGATGGCGAACCTTTTAGAGACCAAGTGCCCAAACTGCAACCCAAAACCCACTTATGCATCGTCGGGTGCCGGTTGGTTGGCCCATTGGCTGGGTGTGGCCCATTGGCTGGGTATGGCCAATTGGGGGTGTTTGGCCCATTGGGTGGGCATGGCTGCAGTGGTAACGGCAGACTGGGTGGGACTAAAAAGTTCAATCAATCAATTCCAACTTTGTAAGATCTTTTTTTCCCACGAGAAGTTGAAATTGACTGATTGATTGAACCTTTTTTCTTTTCACATGGCAGCAGAGGCCTAAAGCGAAAAGGTTTTATAAAACCCAGCTGAAGGCCTAGGACTGGGGAGACGGCGTACATTCCCACAGAGAGGGCTCTGAGTGCCACCTCTGGCACCCATGCCATAGGTTCGCCACCACTGGTCTAGTGATTAAGGCACAGTGGTGGCACAGTGGTTAGAATGCAGTATTGCAGGCCCACAGTCAGGAGTTCAGTCCTGATTAGCTCAAGGTTGACTCAGCCTTCCATCCTTTCGAGGTTGATAAAAATGAGGACCCGGCTTGTTGGGGGCAATACGCTGACTCGTAAACCGCCTAGAGGGCTGTAAAGCACTGTGAAGCGATATATGAGTCTAAGTGGTATTGCTATTGCTATCAGGCTAGAAAGTGGAAGTTGAAGTCCCATCTTAGCCATGAAAGTCAGCTGGGTGACTTTGGGCCAGTCACTCTCTCTCACTCCCAACTCACCACACAGGATTGTTGTTCTGGGGAAAATAGGAGGAGGAAAGTACATTGGATATATTTGCTGCCTTGAGTTATTTGTAAATATTATTTTAAAAAATAGAATACAAATAAATAAATATATAGTTAGCCCTCAACTTACAAACATTTATTTAGCAATTGTTTGGAGTTAGAAGCGCCACTCAAAAGAGTGACTTATGACTCATCCTAATTCCATCACAGCATCCCCATGGACCTGTGATAAAAATCTGTATGCTTTTGGCAACTGGTATATATTTACAGCGTTTGCAGTGTCCCAGGGTCATGTGATCATCATTTGTGACTTTCCCAGTTGGCTTCAACAAGCAAAGTCAGCGGGGGAAGCCGAATTTGCTTAATGACTGCACGATTCATTTAACAACTGCAGTGATTCGCTTAACAATCATGGCAAAAAAAATCATAAAGTCAGGTATGACTCCCTTAACTGCCTTGCTTAGCAATGTAAATTCTGATCCCAATTGTGGTCATAAGTTGAGGACTACCTGTATTTAAGTTAGCCCTAAGAGTTGCATTAAGTTAAGAAAGAATCCAAACTCAAAATCAAAAAAGTTACATGTGATGTGGTAACAAATGCATGTGCATTTTGTAAAAAGTGCTTCTAGAAAGAAAGTTCCTCCACATACAAACCATTGTGAAATTTCCTTGTTTCTTCTTTCATTCTTTTTGTTACTTAAAAGAAAAAGAAAAAATGATGGGAAATATGGTATATAAACAGAACACCTGCCTCATATGACACCAGTATGGTCTTGATTCTGTGTTAAATTCTGTAAATGAACCGTTAGCCTAGCTACACAAAATCCACTTTAAGACAATTTTACACCACTGATTTTACACTCTATATACTGTAATTCATAATGTTTGGTACACATTTAGTGGGCCACAATGTTTTGAAGTCTTATGAACCTCTGCTGTGTGTGGAGAAAGTCTTACTCTCCTGCACAAAGCTAACATTGCATGCTATATTTTAAAAAAAAATAATAGAATTCACTGCCGTTAAGATACATTTGGAAGCAACCCTGGCTTGAATTATAAAGAGGACAAATACTTCAGACCTTAGTAAAAAATAAAATGTCTGCATTTCAGCCGGCAGTGAATATTGTATAGCACTGCAATATTTTGTTTTACCAGATTAAAATAAAGTCCTACAGCACTGGATTTCAATACTTAAGTTTTCACACAAAATTCTTTTCTGAAGAAAATCCACATCTGTCAAATTCCATCTCATATTATGAATTTCTTCTTTGCTTTATGTTTAGGTCTATTGAAAAAGGAATGTATGAATGGCAAAAAACCTGAGGCAAAGGTTTTTATATGCTGGCACTAGGATTGCCAATACAATGTTCTGAGGCATGGCAGGCCCTCTGCCTCATTTTATTTCTTTCATTTAAAACAATGGTTTTGATTTTAAACTAAATAAAATTAAAAAGGGAATTGGTATCCTGTTGGGTTGTAGTGAGGGATTGGGAGCCACAAAAGAATAACTTAAACTATTTCTATTGAATAGATTTATGGTTTAATTCTTAACAGAACAACAATAGTTGCAATTGTCTTAACAAAATAAAACTTAAAAAACATGTTTTTATTTCCATGGTTGCTTTTATTAAAAGGAATATTTTCACATTTGAATATATATTCAAAATTCAATCATGTCTCTAGATATTTTTAAAATATTCTTGTTTTGAATGGAATTATTTTTAACTAAGTTAAATTTACATAGAGAAATGTCTTCCTAAATCTCCATATGATCTAATATGCTCCTGAGTTTTCTAAGTTTGATATTAATAAAAATTAGTCACTAATTTTTATGAAATCTTCTATTCATATGTATTAGGCCTTGCTGTTTTGCCTAATTTAAACAGCAAATGGAACTAATGAAGGTATAAACAGTCCCTATTTCTATGTAAACTTATTTCCAGTAGAGTTATGAGAGAGAAAAAAATGTTAAGCGCAAGGGGGAGAGAGAGAGAGAGAGATGATAGATAATTTATATAAAGACTAATAAATTGTATCCTTTTTTAGCATTGAAATAAAGTTACATGTAGAAATGAAAGGTGCTTTGTAATAGTCCATCACTAAAAGACGGCAAGGAAAGTATGAATAGGAGAACATAGAATATAGAATCATAGGCCTGGAAGGAAACTTGGAGGTCTTCTAGTCCAATCCCCCGCTCAAGGCAGGAGTCCTTATACCATCCCAGTCAAACAGATGTCCTATCTATTCTTGAAAACTCCAGTGATGGAGCACCCATAACTCCAGGAAGCAAGCTATTCCATTAATTAATTGCTCTTACTATCAGAAAATCTCTCCTTTCTTCTAGGTTAGATTTCTCTTTAACAAGCTACCACCCTTTTAGTTCTTATCCTGAGCTTTAGAAATGAGAAAGTCTTACAGGTATGGGAGGGTGCAGGGGTGGGCAGGGAGATCAAAAGATGTCATCAATTTGTTGAAAGAAAAATCTTCAAGCAGGGAATAAACAAAATGGAGAATGCTTTAGAAAGAAGGTTGTAGCTTATTGAAGAGAAGAGCCAGACAGAAAGATGGTTCTGGGAAAAACTGGGCTTGCTTTTCTGCCTTTAAGATCCTTTGGGGAAATATATTCTGCCTTTTTAATATCCCCCAAAATATTTTTCTCTGGATTCCTCCCACAAACTGTTAGGCTTTGGGTAGGGAAGCACAAGTCTCTAGTTCAGAAACACCACTCCTCACCACAATGACATGGAATGTTCCACTGAATATTTGGGTCAGACCAATGGTGGGATTCAGCTGGTTTGCACCAGTTTAGCAGAACCGGTATCTAATTTTTTGTTGCCCTGGCCCAGAACGGATTTCCAGAAGCGGCATCCACATAGAGAACTGTTTGTTCACATATTTGAATCCCACCATTGGGTCAGACATTCGTTTCCCATCAATCAAAAGGAATAACTTCTATTAACACTGGAGCTTTAGGAACTACAGTACAGTTTGCAAAAGCAATTATAGTGTGGACACAATCACAGAAGAAATTGTAGAGCCAATGAAACACACTACCGAATAGAGAACATATATCCCTTCCTCACCCTACCCCAATATGAATTTACAGATCTGATACAGTTTTGTCCCTATCTTTCCATATTGAGAGGTGAGTGCTATCACTTGTGCAATCAAAATAGTATTACAGGGAGGTATGGCAAAAATTGGGGGAGCATCATGATGTGCACAAGCCCAAAAAGCTGTAGGTACAAAAGTCAAAACATGGTTGAATCCTGCCCTCCCCATTCAAGAGCCCACTGAAGCTGGTATTCAATAGTTATGGAATGTGCACTGTTGATAAAACAAGATACCTATATCGAGCAGAGATAAAATAGTTATTCATGAAGATGTCTGGCTGATTAGAAAAAAAATTACACATAGTCCACATTCCCATATCTTCTTGAAGATCTACTTGTTTTCCTATGATTGCTCCATCCTATGACCAAGAATCAATGTGAAGAGTTTTGTAATATATATTTATTCACAATTATTAATGACAATTTTGGACAGTTAATAGTCATATATACATTACTTTTTCTTAAGTTTCCCTACAGAGACTTGACCCTTTTGCACATTTTAAAAAGCTCATTTGTCACACCATTTGCTGTAAAGTACCTGTAAATGGTTTACTTAAGGCAGAAAATAACTATTTTATTATCTGCAAGTACAGACTCAACTGGATTTGAAGCCCTTTTGCTCAGGATACCAGATACGTGCTGCAAAAATCTGGATGACCACTAGATGCCTCCAACAGGTTTTCTGTATTTGCTTACATATATCTAGATTTTTGCAGTCTTGGCCTGATAGCTTTTCTTTAAGCCAATATATTTATGATTTATTTCTTGCTGCTTCTCCTTTTACCTCAGCTCTTTTGGAGTGACTTACTCACTTTGGCATTGTAGAGGCTAACAATTAATTTTGATATAGTTTATTATTAGCACCAATGTATTTAATTTTCTCCTTGTATTGCTTTAATCCTGACATTTTGGTGGCGCTCTGAAAATTGTATCTGTGAGGCTCCCTGCACCTCTGGCATCGCTTGTAATTTAGTACAGACTTCCTGTACACACTGGACTTCTAATGGGTTTAAGTTGATTACTTTTTACATGCTAATGAAATATAGTAGGAAATGCTATTCATCCCCTGTAACTGATTGGAATTAGAACAGCTTTTATGTATATTTCAAAATCAAGAAAGCTCGGAGAATCTATTTCATGTTCTTTTTACTATATTTTTACCAACTGGTTGCTCAGTTGATGCAGATCCCAAGTACACACTCAGTGCATGGATATAGTGCAGAAAAGTGCCATTGGTTTATTTATTTACTCTCTCGGGGCTCTTCATTATTAGAACAGCCATGTCCTGGTTCCTATGGCAACGGCTACTCAGCGGCAGATTCCATCAAAATACAAGAGCAGGCTAAGAAAAGGGAAACAAAAGAATGTTAAGAGTTTGAATAAATAAAAAGAGACTCTCTTTTTTTTCTTTCATTCCCCCTCTTCCTCATTCACCCTCTCCCTCTTTCATTTTAAAAAAATGAAAGAGCTTTTACAAATTTTAAGACAGAAATACTGCAGAAATCTGACAATAATTTAATTAGCCCAAAGTTCTGTTGGCTTCCAGCTCAAGTAAATAATTTTGCTCATGTTATTGGCTGATTCTGGTACTTTAGTCTCTCTAAGCCTGGCTCAGCTAGCAAATATACAGTTTGGGGGAGCAATGTGGCCATGCTGATGGTAACAAACTATCACTTGTGTATTTAGTAACTTTGAAACCATCCTTTGAAGCGACTGACATTCTTCCTTATTCTAGAGTCTTGCCTATGGAGAACTATCCGGATGATAAGAAATATGAGGGAAAACATTGAAACCTTCTGGCCTTAAGATGGACGGATGGATGGATGGATGGATGGATGGATGGATGGATGGATGATAACTGAGTGTGTATGTGTGTTTAAGGGCAGGATAAAGAAAAGTCAAAATGGGAGGTGTGTGATTGAAACACCATTTGGTGTGTGTGTGTGTGTGTGTGTGTGTGAGAGAGAGAGAGAGAGAGAGAGAGAGAGAGAGAGGTGTAACACACAAAAGAAGTAACAGCACTTTGATCCCATTGCAGCTGTCATCTTAACCTTTTTTTTAAGTACCCCCCCCATTAGTTTCTTTCAAAAAGAGATCAAGGCAGACTTTTCTATCAAGAGAAACAAAGATCATTCTTCAACTGTCATTTGTGTTGCCCATATTTAACAGATACTCTTTCTGTTTTCAGGCAATATATTGCTTATATACTGTAATAAGAAGCAGCTTCTTAAGCATTCCCCGATGCACAATTAAAATCCAGCCTGAGGTCTTAGAAAGAGAGAGGGCTATTTTTTTAAAATAATAATAATAATAATTGCATCACACTGCTCTTCAAAATAATGATGTTATATTCATTTTCCCAGCGCTTCTCCAGCAGAGCTTTACATTGTGGTACATAATTTTGAAGTTCAGAGAATTGGATGGGTACAGCTTCCTCCATTCCCCACCATGCAAAGTTAGGTATCAAAAACAGTGTAGTGCTTTCCTGATGCTCTGTGTGGAACTGAATAGGTTGATGTGACCTTGTGTGTTATCCAGACCTGTCTCTCTCGATTGTCATGGACACAACATTACTTGTCTGGCTGAGCAATAGATTTTTCAGTTTAGTTCACCAAAACAGAACACAAGCAAATCTTTCTTGTTCAGGGTATCAAGTAATTTGAGCAGAATCCAGCATATTCAGCAAGTTCCTTACATATTTCTGGAACATCTGTCACCAGCCCAGAGGTTGCTCTTCTTCCACAAACATTTTCTTACCATAAGGATGAGCCTGCCTGCTGTGCCTTTAGTTGTATAACCAACCCCTTGAATTTTGCAGTGTGTATACAGCCTTTGTTTCATTGGTAGATTTGCAGGTGCCTAAGGTGCAAAGAATCAAACAACATGTTACTTTCTATGCAAAACAAAGTAGACAAAACTCAGGATTCGATAGTTTCTTATCTTGAGGAGGGTGATAGAAATAAGTTGTGCTGCCATTTTCACACTTTGTAAGTATAAACTGGTAGTCTAAGTTAATCTTTTAACTATTTGAGGGACTATCATGCATGTTTTCCTTTACATGGTTAGGTAAGTCACTCTACGTAAGTCATATAAAGCGCCAGAAATTACTTGTGTAACCAATGTGAGTTCCATGCTTTGTGACATCCCATCACAGAGTAGCTGTTGGGCATGCTGCAAGACCAGCCTTTTGCTAAGATGAAGGAGACAGTAGAAAGGTGAGTTTGTCAGACCATTACACTGCTGATATTCAATGGGTCTCCTAGCTGTGCAATGTCTTTTGCTGCTGTCATAATGGCACTCAATATCCATTGTTCACTTGCGTCCATTGTCCTCTTGTTAGTTTCCAAAATCTTAATATATAACTGAGAAGAACACAAGCATCAAGTAAAACCAATTCATCTTCTGGAACAAAACTGATATATGAAATCCCAAAAGGGATTATAGCACATCATATGAAACATCTTGACATTACAATTCCCATAAAACCTGAACTACCATGATCACACTTTTGCATCATTGTCCAATAGATGTAAAACAAGAAGAAGAAGAAGAAGAAGGAGAAGAAGGGGAAGGAGAAGGAGAAGGAGAAGAAGAAGAAGAAGAAGAAGAAGAAGAAGAAGAAGAAGAAGAAGAAGAAGAAGAAGAAGAAGAAGAAGAAGAAGAAGAAGAAGAAGAAGAAGAAGAAGCTGCAAAGGCAGTATTACTTGGAACAGTTTACATCTTGTGACATTAACTTTAACGCCATCAAAACAAAATATTTGCCTATTCCAAATCCTTGGGAAGGATTCAATAGATGGATAAAAGTGCCAAATTCAGACTGTGAGGCCAACCATCATAATTTTAAATCATCAAAATATGACATGAGCATGCACCATCAAAATGGACATCCATTAATAGTTCTATGCTGGATAATCCAATAGTTTATGCCTCCCGATATTTAGAATATATTTATTTTGGATTTAAATCTGTTGTGTTTTTCCTTGGTCATCTAGGCTTCTTCGGTGTGATTGTTTTCTTCCAAGAAGATTATGTGACAATTCAATACAGTACCCATTTCTTAAACCCAAACTGCAACAAGGGATTTATCCCTACATTTCGTATCTTCTGAATAACTGTATGCAAACCAAGTTTGAGCCTAACTATTAAATATGCAAACAATTGGGGACATGGTGCAGTTCAACGTTAGTACAATCTAAGATATTTGACACTGGAAATGCTGGCAAGGGTACTGTTATGTCTGGGAAAGCTTGAGTTTACACTGCTTTCTTTTCATTCAGAGTACAGGCTGGA
Organism: Crotalus tigris; assembly: GCF_016545835.1. Taxonomy (NCBI): domain Eukaryota; kingdom Metazoa; phylum Chordata; class Lepidosauria; order Squamata; family Viperidae; genus Crotalus; species Crotalus tigris. The sequence goes on from NW_024096469.1 coordinate 365,296, forward strand.
ACCATAGAAGCTATGCATCATTTTCCCTGGTTATCCCACATCTCCCCCTCCTCAATTCTCCAACCATCTGCTATGACCTGCTGTCCTCCTAACAAATGTTAGTCAAGTTCAGAGTGGAAGCTCATAAACAGAAGCCCATAAGAAACTTTATCTTCCCTTCATGAAGATGTATCATCTTGCCCAAGAGAATGCAAGTTCTAATCGCCCTCAATTACTCTTCTTTCCTTGGCTGTGTTACATTAAACATTCAGAAGATGATAAAATGCTGACTAAGGAACCGTTTCTTGATCTTTGAGCCTGAGCAGATGAGAGAGAGAGAGAGAGAGAGAGAGAGAGAGAGATATCCAAAATGTGATTTTTTTTTTGCTTCCCCCCCCCCCCCGGGAAAATAATTATTTCTTTCAGCTGCAACAAAAAGTGAGAACCATGTACTGGGGCCATATTAACCTCCCATTTCCCAAGCTGGCACCTGCCATATGTATAGGACTACAATACATGGAGGCTATGGAAATCTTGTCCCAGCCATGGAGGATGGCAGAATAGGAAACATCAGCTTAGAATGAAATTTGTCCAGTAAATGTTTACTCCCCAACGGGAAAGATATGACTCGTCCCCTCTCCTCATCTGTGCTATGAATGAATTAAATAATTTGTTTGAATCTGCTGGAATCTGAGACAATGTTTTTTGGTAATACCAGTGGTCAAGACTAGCTTGATTGTAGTCTGCTATATTTTCAAACCATGATACAGGTAGTCCCATTTTTTTTAATGACCATTCAAAATTACAATGGCACTGGGGAAAAAAGTGTCTTATGACCAGCAGGCTTCTATTTATGACGGTTGCAGTGTCCCAAGATCATGAGATCACCTTTTGTGACCTTCTGACACACAAAGTCAATGGGGAAACCAGATTCACTTAACAGCTGTGGCAAGAAAGGTCGTAAAATGGGGGCAACTCGCTTGTTTTGCTTAGCAATGGGAAATTTGGGCTCAGATGTGGTCAGAGTTGCAGACTGTCTTTACCTGAACATAAAAAAAGAAGAAGAGGCAGATTGCACTTGCACTGCTCTGCACTGAATATAACAAAGGAATAATGTCCATATCAATCAGAATAGAGCTGGAAGAGACCTTGGAGGTCTTCTAGTCCAGCCCCCTGCTCAAGCAGGAGACCCTATACCATTTCAGACAGGTGTCTGTACAGTATCTCCTTAAAAACCTCGAGTGATGAAGCACCCACAACCTCTGAAGGCAAAAGCTGTTTCACTGGTTAATTGTCCTCACTGTTAGGAAGTTTCTCCTTAATACCAGGTTGCTTCTCTCCTTGGATTAGTTTCCATTTATAGCATAGCTGTGCATTTCTTCAGATTCAAAAGGAAAGTGGTGCTTCGGATCCTATGTGGGTGTTGATGTAGTTGACAGAAACTCTTTAGAGCAGAAACTCTTTAGACACAGCTGTCTTCTGCGGCTCCAGTACGTTTCCAGGAAAAAAGACAGAACTGAAGGATGGTGTCACATGTACATCCCCAAGTATTCCAATGCAACTTTTTGCCTTTGGACCCAAAACACTGCACAGCCCTAATGCATAGCTAAAAGGCTCGTTTTGTATGTCCATGATGAGAGGGTCTTCTTTGTGCAGAAATTTCAATTATATTGAAAGGCTATGTGTCTCTTTAAGCATAGAATTCCAGATCTGCGTGCCTTCTACTGAAGGAAGGGAAATGGGGTTGGCATTTTATTCCATTTCATCTGTGAAATGTTCAGTTTGCCTGTGGCTTTTAGTGAATGAAAACCCCAAAGAAATCTCCACTTAACTAAGTAATAAGGGAAGGAAAGTACAAGTAATCCTCAGCTTATGACAGCAATTTGGACCGGAATTTTGGTTGTGAGTAAAGCAGTTGTTAAGCTGACTACTTTTATCACAATCCCAGTTCTCCTAGTTGTGGGTCATTAAGCAATTGCATAGATCATGAACATCAGAATGTGAGGGAAGCCCTGGGAGGTGTATCTTCACCTACTTTTCCCTTGGATCCTCCCCTTTTGCTCCAATAGCAAAATCAGATCATATTTATTTTCCCATCTCCTTCTCCCTTTTATTTATTTATTAATGGGATTTCTATGCTGCCCATCTCAGTAATATAGGGCAGCTTACAATATAATAAAAGTTGAAAAATGCAAAAAACCTCGAAACTCAATTAAAATTAAAAGCCAAGATGATGAACTGTCTGGGGGGTGGGTTTAAGAATCTTCTCTATGCTGTCAACCAACCCCAATGTAGGGGGCCCCTGTCAGGAGCCCAGGCCAAGTTCTAGAGACAAATTTTTGGACTCTTCTGGAAGGCCAGGAGTGTGCAGGTGGATCTCACCTTTGACGGGAGAATATTCCAGAGGCTGGAGGCCACAGCAGAAAAGGTTCATCTCATGGACCGCGCCAGCCTAAATTCTTTGACCAATGGGCTTCAGAGAAGGCCTCTTCTATTTGAACGAGTGGGGCAGGTTAGTCTCATCGGGGTAAGGCAGTTCCTTAGATACCTCCCTTTTATTTAAGGAGTATTGCAAGACTAAGGAGCAGTGGTGTTGATGCTGTATTCATCTAACAATCACAAACTGGGAAAACTCTATTTCCATCCTTACCTCCAGTGCAGAGAGGAAATTAGAAGAGCTTGCTCCAAGAAATTACAGCCTACAGAAATATTCTAACATTTAGCAAAAATGGTAATTTCCACTTCAGATGGTAACACCAAAGAGATCATGCATCACCCAAAAAGGGGGGGGACAAAAGAGAATCTATAGTAGCACTAACAGTAGGAAGCAATAATTCCTTGCAGAATAAAACAAAATAGTATGAAATTGGCGCAGCAGTTAGAGTGCAGTACTGCAGGCCACTTTAGCTGACTGTGTTCAGCAGGTCAGCGGTTCATATCTCACCGGCTCAAGGTTGACTCAGCCTTCCATCCTTCTGGGGTAGGTAAAATGAGGACCCAGATTGTTGGGGGCAATGTAAATATATATATATATATACATTGCTTACTGGTGTACACCGCTTAGAGAGTGCTTGCACTTAAAGCGGTATATAAGTCTCATAAATAAATAAATAGATAGGTGGACAGATAGATGTCAATACAGACATTTAATTGACAATTGAGAACTACCCTCTGTAAAGCAGAAGACATGGTAACCCAATGTTTTCTAACTACTTGGAACCATTCATCTCAACTTGTTCCTTTGCTGGTCAGATGGAATTCCATAACCCAGCATAAAGGAAAAGCAGGAAAAGGAAGTTGACATCCTCTTGGTGTTTTTCTTTATGCACAAGAATATGTGAGCGTGCACACTATAGGAATTATTTGGCAACCCTAGATGGAAAAATATGTTCATAACAGACAGCTGTGCATGTGTCTTTGTAACTCAGTTCCTGTAGGGAGCCAATGATTCATACTCCAGAAAAGCCTTTTGCTTATACAGTTTTGTTTTCAGAGGAAACAAACAAACACTGTGAGGTGACAGTGGTGTCAATGGCAATGTCTCTGCATCCATACTAGGGCCATTTCAATGAAGCAAATGTAGGTTGTTTGTATCCAGGAAATAAGAAGCTTCATGCCATCATCCAGTACCAGATTAATAGAATAATAGTGCAGAATAGCAGAATAACAAAGTTGGAAGGGACTTTGGTGGTCTTCTAGTCCAGCCTCCTGCTCAAGAGAAAACCTTGTAACATTTTAGACAAATGGTTGTCCAATCTTTTCTTAAGTACCTTCAGTGTTGGAGCACCCAAAACTTCCGGAGGCAGGTTGTTCCACTGATTAATTGTTCTATAAGGAAATTTTTCCTTAGTTCTAGGTTGATTCTCTCCTTACCTATTTTCTATCCATTGCTTCTTGTCCTGACTTCAGATGCTTTGGAAAATAGGTTGACCCCCCTCTTCTTTCTGGCAATCCATTATATTGGAACAATGCTATCATGTCACCCCTGTCCTTCAGTTCATTAAACTAGACATACCCAATTCCAGCAACCATTCTTCATATGTTTGAGCCTCCAGTCCCCTAATCAGCTTTGTTGCTCTTCTCTTCACTCTTTCTAGAATCTCAGCCAAATGCAATCACATCATCCAGCTTAGCTTGTTTCATCTTTTAAGAAGTTTCTTGGAAACAGAAGGCAAAGGCATCAATTTAAAAATATGATGTCAAGGAGTTATATGCATCCACCTGCAAGTTATGTCAAGCTGCCAAGTGCAATATTGATTTATGTACACTGTAAAGGAAATGCTATTCGATTTTTCAAAATGGAAAATGATCAGGGGGTGGGGATAGGGGTGTGGAATTCAAGGGTCTTGCATGAAATGACAACACAGGAGAGACCGTGATTAAAATATATATAGAGAATTTTAAGATGAGCAAGAAAAGAGTTATTGTGTTAAAACATGTTAGAAACTCAAGTATAGTGGCCAATTTTATAGGGTGTTTTGATTATTATTTTGCTGGCTTCATCTACAGAAAACCTTTTAAAATAAGCTCAGCAGCCAATGTACTTGGCTGATCTTGAGCATGAAGAGAGGATAGAAAAAGAATTATTTTGCTGAAACAAAAAAGACAGACATATGCCAGGTGTTGTATTTCTAACAGATCAGCCACAAAGAAAATTGAAAGGATTTCCCCCCACTTTTTATTACCAAGATTAATATTCCAGGATCTGAAATGTTATTTAATAATGCAACAGACTCGGTTCAGAGTTTTGAATTAAAGGTGATTCAATTGAATCTCTGAATTGAGTTTCTAAATCAGATTGTCTGTTCAGACCAAATCATTCAATTGTTTCCAAATCAGTCTATCAATTTGATGGCCTTTTGCCCATGCACAGTAAGTCTTCCTTTTAAACTGAAGCAACTTTCTGATCAAGTTCCAGTCAAATGGGGATTTACCTTGGCAATCTGAATTAAATTAATATGGAGATCCAAACTTAATTAGCAATACAAATCATCACTCTGCCAATTCAAATCAATCTACACAACTCTCTTATTTAGTGATAAATAGATGATAAACAACCTTCTAATTTCATTTTTAAATTTTTTTTTCAAAGGCTATTAAATCTTCTTGCCATTTCATTATGCAGCTTTCCGTTTCTTGTTTATTTGCTGTGTGAAGAACATTTCCTTTTGTTTCAAAAATATTATTCAACTATTCTATTGGAGGAAATCCCATTTTAATAAATATTACGAGAAGAAAAATCTTCATTATCCACCAATTGCATTTTAATTATATCCAAATTGCTGTCCCAAAAAATATAAGCCAAATAAATCTGGCATTCTGTATAAAATAAGTTCTTAATAAAATGACTGAAGTAGATTGAGACATTTTGTTTTTCCTGTAAAAATGGCAAATATTGGGAACATGTTGTAGTCCCTAATTTCAGAATCCAGCAAGTCACAAAATATTCAGGTAGCGTGTATAGCTAAAACATAGCTAAAAGAAATATGCTAAATATCCATTTATTTAAATTTTAACACCAGAAGAGATAGGATACTGGGAAAAGCAAGAGGCACTGAATCCAGGAACGATCAACAGAGAATCATTTTTTAGAAATAAAAATAAGGTATTGATATCAAATTTATTTGTCATATGCATTGAAAACTAGATTATAGAACTCGACTTACAACAGCTCATTTAGTGACTGTTCGAAGTTACAACAAAACTGAAAAAAGTGACATGACCATTTTTCACTGCTATGACAGTTGCAGCATCCCCATGGTCATGTGATCAGAATTCAGATGCTTGGCAATTGGTTCATATTTATGACAGTTGCAGTGTCCTGGGGTCATGTGATCACCTTTTGCGACCTTCTGACAACCAAAGTCAATGGAGAAGCCAGATTCACTTAACAACCATGTTCCTAATTTAACAACTGCTGTGATTCACTTAACAACTGTAGCAAGAAAGGTCATAAAATGGGACAAAACTCACTTAACAAATTTCTCATTTAGCAACATAAATTCTGGCAACTTAATTGTGGTCGTAAGTTGATGACTACCTGTACTTTTTCAGGGGCAATTTTTATTTATTTATCTTATTTATTAATCAATTGTATACAGCTGCCCATCTCGCCAAAAGCGACTCTGAGCAGTGCACAACGAGATAAAATAACAATTTGCTACTATTCTCATGAAAAGCACACTTTAGCATTCTCCTTTGCTGAAATTCATTGAACCATTTGCCTGTTTGATCGTTTTCTCAAGAAGAACTGAGCTACAAAATGCGTTGGGCAGCAATAAATTGTAATGTATATATATGACTGGTAACAGAAGATTCTTATCAGCTACTTCTCTATAGAAAGAGATAGAATGTTGGATTTAATCTCCCAAGAACTCTGCAATTCCCAAACTGTTTCACTGAAGGTATAATTATTCAGCACTAGGACCAGGCATTACTATTTTCTCATGGGAATTAATTTACTTTTACTGTACCATTGACTAAGCAAATTAAGTGGGGGCGTGGGGTGGAGGAAAGCACACACACAAGAGCACTGTAGTATGCTCTGAGTACTGTAGTAGTTTGTGGATCTTAGCACAAGAAACACATTACAGAAAAGAATCAGCCAAGAAAAATGGTGGACTGATTGGAAGATGTCAAAACAAGAACATGGAGAATATAAGATGAACTCTAAATATCAAGTGCAGAGAGATTTGGTTTCCAATGATTTTCTTATATACAGCTAAGAAAAAGATTTTAATTAGGCAAATGAACATTAGGAACCGAACAATACAAGATGGAATTTGAAATTGAATTATGTGCAAATGATGAACATATCATCGTTTAAATACATAAGCTTTTACTGAAATTTGAAACAGAAGAACAAGTTAAAGGGTGCATGATATAATGCGTTAAGAACTTTGGTTACAATATACAGATGGGTCAATAGGAAAATATAGCAATAGTACTCATTATATACCGCTTCAGTGCTTTACAATCCTCTCTAAGCAGTTTACAGAGTCAGCATTTTGCCCCCAATAATCTGGGTCCTCATTTTGCCAACTTCAAAAGGATGGAAGGCTGAGTCAACCTTGAGCCAGTGTGAATCAAACTGCTGGCAGTGGGCAGAATTAGCCTGCAATACTGCATTCTAATCACTGTGCCCCCACGGCTCATATGGAGCTGAAAGGAGTGAAATTCACCTTATGTTATAATTTAAAAGAGAATTTTTACAAAATGATATACTTTTGGTAAATGACACCAGAAAAACGTTCTAGAATCTATAGAAGTATTTCAAATTTTGTTGGAAATGTGAAAAATGTGAAGGGTCATTTTATCATGCTTGTTAAACACAGCAGAAAATTTTGGATTCAAATACACACAGTGATAGAAAGAATTTTAAAGGTTAATACTCAGTTGATACAAAAACTTTTCTTGCTGTGACTAATGGACAGACAACTAGAAAAGACTTAAGGATAACTGAAGTGAAATTATTATATGCACAAAAATGGAAAATTCTAAAATACCCATAGTAGAAGGATGATTAGAAAGTATAGACTATAAAGACCAAAATTACACTGTATATACACTTTTAATTGCTGTAAAGAAGATTGGAAGATTCTTCTGTATAACTTTCCTTTTCCTTTCCTTCTTCTCTAGTTTTTCTTTATAGCATTCTTTTTCTCTCTTTTCTTTCATTTCTGTTCTAGTTATTACTTTTTTCCTTTTTGTTTTTTCTTTAAACTTGTATTGTTTTTACTTTACAAGTAACTTTAATCAAAATTAATTTACAAGAAAAAAAGTTGGATTCTGAAAAATAATATTTTACATATTTTCCCCAAATCATATAAAACGTAAAGTCTTCTTCCAGTCAATCCCATCTTCAGGACATCCTTATATTGTTTTATTGATAGTAAAACAGAGGTGATTTGCCATTAAATTATTCTAATTTAGAGCACAATTATTCCTTGGAGGTCTTCTATTAAAATAGCAGCCATGGCTAGCTCTGCTTAGCTTCTGGACAATGTCATCTGTGCAAGTTCCATCATAGGTAGAGTAGAAAGAAATAGGCACTTGTTCTTACTCAATTAAAGATTTTATGACATCATTTTTAAGTTCTTAGTTGCATATGTATGAGGTTTATTCACCTTGGCTTTTGAAAGGAAGGTTAATGTAAATATGCCCTGAATTCATTTTAGAATTCATAACTCTACTGAAATGCATCAATTAAAAGAGCTGAGAAAAATACATCATCCTATGACAGTGGTGGTGAACCTATGGCACGGGTGCCAGACTCAGAGTCCTCTTTGTGGGCACTCGCACCGTCACCCCAGTCCTAGGCCTTCAGCTGGGTTTTATAAAACCTTTTCACTTTAGGCCTCTGCCGCTGTGTATAAAAAAAAGGTTCAATCTTTTTTTTCAATCAGTCAATTTCAACTTCTCGTGGGAAAAAAAAGCTCTTGCAAAGTTGGAATTGATTGATTGAACTTTTTAGTCCCACCCAGTCTGCCACTACCACTGCATCCACGTCCACCATGTGGGCCACGCCCACCCAATGGGCCACACCTACCCAATGGGCCACACCCACCCAGCACCCGACGATGCATAAGTGAGTTTTGGGTTGCAGTTTGGGCACTTGGTCTCTAAAAGGTTTGCCATCACTTCCTATGACAATCACAGTAGAAGAATGCTAGAATATCTATGTCAACTTTGTGCTCCCAGATGGTACTGGATTACAATCCCATAATCCCAGACTTCTAGAGATGGTGAGATTTATAGACAATAATGTCAGAAGCTGAAACTGTATAAAACAGGCCCACCCACCAGCGAGCTCCTTTTGTGCAATTAAAAAATGATATTCAATTGCAAACATTACATTGAAGATGAGTAATACTTTTATTTCATTAAAATATAATGGAAACATATTTTGTAAAAGAGTTAGGGTTTTCAATAACTTATTAATATTTACATTTGCAAATGTTGCTTTACAGTTATTATACAAAAGATTCTGAAAAGTTTTAGCAATGGGGAAGATGTACCATATCCTTCCCAACCAAGAGGGGGGGAAAACAAAATTATTAATAGAATGCACTTATTTCCATTATATTATGGACATTAATCTACTTTACAAGCATGTGTTGGCTTAATACTGCCTTCCCTGTCATTTCCCAATCCTTGTAAACTATAGCTACATCAATAATTCACTGTGCCCTAACTCTAAATGCAGAACAATGGTTCCAGAACATCCTGACAAAGGAAGAAATGACTGAAACACCTGCAGATGAGCCTCTTGTAAATAATTGAATCACTATGTGGTTGAATTGCTAACCTGTGAGTTCTATTTCAAATCAATGTCAAGGCAACAACACTCAGCAGTTTAAGCCCTGTTTTGGCTGTTGTGTATTCATGGGAGAATCAGTTCTCTTTCTCCATCCATATCTCACTCGTTAGCTCTGTGGATTTTACTTCTGCCATACCTCTTTCATACCTTTTTCCTTCTGGCTTATAGCCACCTGAGGTTTAAGTATTACAGGGATCGCTCTTTGGGGGATTGCTTGTATTCTTAACCAATGAGTACAGAGGTTCAATAAAGGCTGCATTTCAATGCTGGTGCTGTAGACCAGGCATGTCAAACTGCCGGCCCATGGGCTGGATGCGTCACGACGAAACTGCACCCACCCCATTGCCGGCAATGGGGAAAAAGTCGTGATACATTGCGCAACGTCGCAGATTTGACATGCCTGCTGTAGACCCTCAATCTCCTATGCCAGACATGTCAAACACAAGGCCCGGGGGCTAGATGCAGCCCGCGAAGTGGTTTTATGTGGCCCGCGAAGCCATCCTGGAAACAGTGAGGGAATGGCCCCCACTGTCTTGGCCCTGGCCCTGGCCCAGGCTGGCTGGGAGCCAATGTACAATTTTGTGGTGGCCATCTATGCTGAAACGCATTCAGTCTTAGCTTCACAAGGCTGTCTAGAAACATTGAGCCCCTGCTGCGTCGGCCTTGCCCCCTGGGTGCATGCTGGGGAGGTGTCACCCTTTGTGAGGAATGAAGAAATGGACCATGCCTTGGCGCTTGCCCCGGTTCCACCCCCTTCTGCCAGAGACCTTCAGATCTGTCACACTCCTGCCCAGGCCCCCACAGGCACCCTTGATGTGAACAATGTAAAGCTGTCCATGCCCACCCAGTAGGCCACACCCACTCCATCCACACCCATCCAGTAGGCCGCACCCACCCAGGGCATACCCACCCAGCCCCCTGAGGGCAACTGCAATGCTGATGCGACCCTCAATGAAATTGAGTTTGACACCCTGACCTATGCTATTATTATAGGAAAAGGAGTTCTTGTTCAATTATCACACAAGATGCTGTTAGTTTCCCACTGAAGCGATACCTATTTATCTACTCACATTTGCATGCTTTCAGACTACTAGGAGCTGGGGCAAGAACAGGCGCCCACCCTGTCATACAGCATTTGTTTCCAGCTGACAAGCCCAGTGTCTTAACTGCTTAGCACTACATGATGTCTACTGTACATGACCGCAGATACTGTCTTTGGACAGTATTGGCTCAATGGCCTTGAAACAGAGTTGAGCAACGACTTTACCTTTATCTTATCACACAAGATAAGCTGGGGAGGAAGGTTGGTGCTTAAGCAGAACAGTGGGGTAACTTTTAAATAATGATAACTGTAATACTGTAAGCTTATTGCTGAGTGAGTGGTATGAACAACAGCTTGCATTCCTATTATTAGTGAAAGAAGATATTCTCTCCTTTCACAAATACTCGGGTTTTGCCATTGTAAAATCACCTAATGCAAGATCAGATTTTTCTCTGGGTTGAAGCGCATACTGCGCATGCTCAGCGATGTGCCAAAGAAAGCAATATTTTTGTGGCACGTAATTCATAACATTAAAACTATTCGGTAACATGAATCCACTCCACCAAACTGAACTCCACTCCGTGTTCCTTTGTTGTTATTTATATTTAAGGGGGGAGTGCTGAAAATTACTCACTGTGGAAATCGTACTTTTGGCAAGTTACTTGTTCTAGTCCATGGAAAGTTAAGTGACAGGAAGAAACGTACCCCACCTGTGTAAACATTAATACTGAGAATTGCGAAGTGTTCCTATTGTGGAACCAAAAAAAAAAAAAAAAAAATCGTGGAGAATTCTTGGGGGTGGGGGGAACCAAAAGTTTAGATAGACCATTTAAAACTCATCAGCACTTCCCTTTCTCTTTAAGCTACAATTTGCTTATTTGCTCTTTTGTTTCATTATTATTATTTATTTCAGGAGAAAATGATAGTTGCTCAGAGGATTAAAATCCTTGGTTTCAAATTAAGCTAAACTAAGCAGTCAATTCATGAGCTTATTTCTTGTAGGCACACATTACATAAGGCTTCACTTACTCTGGAATACTCCCTGTAAACTAACTATTGGATGTTTCTTGCAAGCTGTCATGAGAAATGAAAAAAAAAAAATCCTCTAGTGTCTGATCATAATGAATCTTTCAATTAAAAAAAGGTTCAAAATGTTGGGTGGGATTAGAGACAGCTTGATAGAGAAGGAACATGAAGTTTCTTTGCAAGTAGCACTGTAAATATTGGTAACGCTGATGTTTTGTTTCCTTTTTGGTATCATCAAAGTTTTATCAGTGTGTGAAAAACACTGCATCACTTATTCTTTGAACCAACTTAGCACTTGATGTCCTTGTTTTATTCTTTTTGGCCATATTCAAAAAAAAAAACCTTTGTCCATTAGAGGAGAAAAGCATTCTTGCAAGTTGGCCCAGGGAGCCACTGTGAAGAATCAGCTTCAAGGTTTACATTTGTAGGAATCCTTTTCGGTCTTGCATCCTAAACTTGTAGTAGGCATAATCAGTGCAAAGCTATGGGGCAGTTGCCTGATGTCAGCCAGGAAGTCTGCTTGACAGTCTTAGTCCAAAATATCCGTTTCAAATGGAACCAGATGATAGTATGACAAGTTGGTGACATAAGCTGTTGGATCATCAGTGTCCTGCAACTCGGAGGTAAATTCACTAACATTTTCGAACCTAAAAATAGATAAAACAAAGAACCGTCATTCATACCAGGACATACAATAGAGACACAAAAAAAGATACTGGTTGGTCTATATTTGCTATGTTGTAACACCATCAAGCTAATAGCCAGAGGTGGATACTATATATAAGTCATTAGCCCAGCCAGAATTTGGGGGATCCACCTGACTGATCAAATTTAGCTATCATTCCACATGGGCACAAGCCATAATTTTGCAATCTGCAAGAGTTTCTTCAAATGACACAATTGATGAATCACAAAGAAATATTCTACTCTGAGTACATACATTTTAATGTATAGATCATTGTGACAAGGGTTTTATCTGTAAGACAGGAGGCTCCATTTTATTATGAACTTGAGTGAAGAAGGAAAGAAGTTAGCTAGAAAGCATTTGAGCAATGAATGATATAACTGAAGCCCAGATGTTCCCATTTCACTCTAATAACCTTATGACAGCTGCTTTAAAGGCCTTTATGCTTGGCAGAATGCGATGAAATTTGTAACTTTTTTTTAATCTTTGAAAATAAGGATGACATTTCTTTGATCACTGACTTTTGCAGCACTGAAATAGAAACACGAATTTATCCAAATACAGAGCTTCTTGATAATGGTATACCAGCCACACTAACATCTTGGTTAACTTGTTCTGAATGATCAAGTAACAGTCTTGCAAATGCCCAGGTTGATATCAGAAACTGGTTACAACATAGCTTGTTGACTTGGACCTGCAACAGTGGCCCCTCCGCAACCAGTTTCTCAGGAAACCTTGATATTTTTTTTTAACATGGGTTGTTGTATTTTTATAAAATATTACTTTAAATATTTTCCAAATAAAAACATGTCAGAACATATAGGACTGAAAACTGGCCTCTATTTCAATCCTGGACAACTGAGGTTTATACTGTAGGATATAAATTTGTGTGTTCTGCCCAAATCTTTTTAATGCTTTCCACAAGGTTCATGAATTTTAGGTATGTTGTTTACTGGATAATGATTCATTTGCACATTTTTTGACTCACAATACTTATTATGAACTGATCTCATAACCTGAATGTTATTTACGAGTGGATCATTTCAAACTATCATAACTGCAGCAACAATGCACTATGATGAAAGCACGAAGGGGAGACACTGCCCCCTACTGAATAAAAAACATCTCTTTCTGAAGGACTCCTGTTAAGTTTATCTGCTTCCTCTTTAATTAAAATCCAAATGATAGTTATCATTTCCCAAGTTTGAAAGTTTATCCGTGCGGAGAAATATAGTCAGTCTTTAGAATCCTGTCTTTAGAAGTACTTTTGCACAGAAGTTGAAATGGCATTATTATAGTTTGGGATATGTAAAATGATTGCACAAATTGACGCAGGAGCTGTTGAAATAACAACATATATACACACAGGTACACAGATTCGTGAGCCTAGTACCAAGCCACATAAGATACCTAACATAAAGTTGACCTTTAGTAACATGCTTTGTGATTAGTATTTTTTTCTTATTCTGCCACCCTGTTCAAGACTCGATTTTTTACACTCCAAATATTTAAACTCTTGTAAAATTCTGGCAGTGACACATTCATCACCTGCAACCATAGAATTTCCCAGGACTCCTCTGTGATACAACTCTGACTGTCATTGTGCTATCCACAAAGATTGTATTGGCAGATCTAGCTGCTAACTTATAAACCCAGCTCCTGGCATGATAAACATAATCTAGAACAGGGGTCTTCAAACTTGGCAACTTTAAGACTTGTGGACTTCAACTCCCAGAATTCCTCAGCCAGCCAGGTTGAAGACCCCTGATCTAGAAGCAGAAAAGAAAATAACTACAGGAACTGCAGCTCCAATTCTGCATTGGCGATACAATCTCTAATTTCCATGCACAGAAGCCTGGCGGTGGGTCGGGAAGGAAAAGCCAATTCACCTCCGCTTTTAAAACAAGCAAAACTAGTGCAATATTTAATGCAGAGCAACCGAGGCGGGGGAAAAAAGCATAACTCAGAAATATCTTTGGAGAAAAAAGGGGGGAAAAAGTCGCGAAATGGAGGCTTGTAAGGGTGGAAGGAGGGCTCACTGATACAGGTAGTCCTCACCTTACAATCACAATCAAGCCCAAGATTTATGCTGAGGAGCAAGACATTTTGCGATTTTCCTTGCCACAGTTCTTAAGCAAACTGCTGCGGTCGTTAAGTCGGTAACACGGTTGTTAAGTGAGTCTGGCTTACCCCATTGACTTTCCTCCTCAGAAAGCCGCAAAAAGGGATCATGTGATCCCGGGACCCCGGGACTGTCGTAAATATGAATCCATTGCCAAATGTCTGAACTTTGATCATATCTCTATAGGGACACTGCAAACTCGTAAGTGTGAAAAACAGTCATAAGTCACTTTTTTTCAGCGCCGTTGAACTTTGAATTGTGAGTGAACTGTTGTAAGTCGGGGACTACCTGTATTCAAAGACTACTTTGAGCTTAATTGGATGAGCTCCCCGAGTCATGTTAATGGAAAAGGACAGGGGGCTTAGGATGTATCTGAGCTGCATTAAATGCATGGGCCTCTGATCCTATTTGGACCACAATACAAGGCAGTGGCGATACACAATCTTCCCCCTCCCTAACAGAAGTTCAATAGTTTGTGTTGAGTCCTCGAGTCAACGGCGAATGAATAGAGCACATTCTGTAATTCCAACAGCCTTTTATTTCAGTAGTTCTCTCTCCGACACAGCTCTGAGGCTCTCAGGCCTCTCTGTCTCCTTTAAAAGAATCCCCGGGCAAAAAAGTAACATTCTGGCGTGCTCCCGTGCCTCGCGCATGCGCGCGAAGCCGGTGCCACTCAGTCTGGTCCCGGGCAGCCTGCAACTGCCCGGAACCATTGCAACGTCCCGAGCCTGCCTTTGCAGGCTCAGGACACAACAGTTTGTTTCTCAATTACGCTCAATGTGGGGTGGGGGGAGAAAAAAAGAGGAGGTGGTTTCATATCTAGAGGTGAGGATATATATCAAGGGATCATGATTACTTACAAGTGTTCTGCTGAATCAGCATCCAAGTGCCTTTCTTTGCCGTTTGGTATACTGTGATCAATAACTATCGTTTCGGTATTAGCTAAACAAAATCCATTAGAACGCATGATTTCTGAAGAAAAAGAAGAGAGAAAGGGAAACAGTACAAACAATGAACCAATTCTTAAAAGGTACGTGCTTAAAGGTAAGTGTAAGTATCGTATTGTAGGGAATTTACAGGATCTCTTGGATCGCGATTAAAATGATCAAGAAATCATTTTAATCATTTTAATCCAATTTCCTGATGCTGACTCAAAAATAAGTTCTATTGATATAGAACTACAGCTTAACATCCAAGGAAGACAACAATAATGTGGACTTTCTTTCCATTTTTTTTTAAAAAAACATAACCCTTGAAAATATAATCATAATACAGGCACTCTTTAATGAAGGATGAAGGAGAGAGAAGAAGCTATATAGTTTGATGGCAAGCAGCACTGGAGCTTCAAACTGGGAGATCGACATTAACGAAATGTAACATCATTTCAGCTTCCAAGATGTTTATATGTGTAGTTTAGTTTTTTTTATATATCTTAACAACAGATCTCAATAATTAAGGCTGTAGTGGTAAAAGAATGTTCAGAGAGGGAACAAGTCTAACTTCAGTTGGTTCGCCTAATGAATAATCCAAAGTCTATTCTGCGGATTCTCAATCTTCTTTTTTATGCAGATCACTACCTCGCCATCAAAAGCTTTTGCAGACAAAAACTTAATACAGCAGTTACTAACATCCCATAATGTCTATAGGAAGCCAAAAAGAAAGATAAATTGATTGGGGGGGGGGGAATGTAAGCATAAAAGCAGTTAAATTTTGTAAGATTGTAAAACCTCATGAGATTGAATAATTTTGTAAGACTGACTATAAAAAAATACCATCAAGTATCCTATCCCCCACCAATTCACACTGAGTATATATTGAGATGAATCACAACTGATTAATTATTACCTAATGCAGCTTTAAGCAAACCACTAAACCTTACCAGATATTTTAACTGGACTCTGGAAGCTTGGTTGTATTTTATGGACGTTGTCATTTTTTAATACTTGATCTAAAGGAGACCTTTCGAAAAAGGTGAGGACAACTTCGGATCTGGAATACTGAAATAAAATTAACAAAGACAATTATAATCATGGGAGGAAATAACACTTGAGGCATACTTTATGGGCCAAACTAGAAGCCCTTAGTTCAATCCTTAGCACTTGGCAGGTAGGATCAAGAAAAATTTCTGGCTGGATACCCTATAAGTTGCCAACCAACTTTCTCAGTCTTGATGCCATTCCCTACTAGCTGGGAACTCTGCCAGTTCTAGTTCCAACAGATCTACAGATTGTGGAAGTTTGAAGTGGATAATGAGTTTGACAGAAAGTGGACCATCTATAGATCTGCACACTGTACCATATGGGACAACTATACAGTATACAGTAAGCTATTGATGTGGCTTTTCGATTATTCTTACTTTTGGCAGAAAACAAACAAAAAAGATACTCAAGTGTTTATTTAGGTTTTACCCATATAGAATACATACACTCATAATCCATATAGAATACATACACTCATAAACCACAAACAGCCAAGAATATTAAAATTCTTAACCAACCCACAGTGCAGACATCTTTTCCTGATTACCCCAATATGGCCTTTGGATATCTCCTTAAAAAGTGTGATACTTGGCCTCTCCTTAAGGGAAGACTGCCTGCCTCTCAGCTATATATAACCTAATGGTCTGGTCTTTTTATCAGGAGGACTTTCAACCTCAGCAAATACTTTACAAGTTATCCTTGTTTAATGATCACTAGTTCAGCAACTGTTTGAATTTATAACAGCACTGAATGAGTGATAATTAGTCTCTAAACCTACAGCCTGCTACAGCGTCTTCACAATCATGTGGTTCCAGCTCGGGTGCTTGGCAACTGGCAGGCATTTACAATGTTTGCAGCATCCTAAGGTCACAAGACTGCGATTCGTAAATTTCCTTACCGGTTTACCACAAGCAAAATCAATGGCGAAATCAGCAGGAAGCCAGAAGTCATAGTCACATGAGGTCTTTGCTTAAGGAACTGTGCAGTCCTTGCTTAATGATTGCAACTGGCACTGCTAGAACTGCTCTTGCAGGGTTTTTCAACTCATGACCACATCACTTAACAACAGTTTCTGGTTCCAATTAGCATGGTTATGTCAGGATTACCTGCATTAGATCACGCCTTACACGCATAGCAACCCCAATTCTTTAAAATAACATAAGAAATATAAACCCTGAAAAACGCATGCAATATTTCTCTAACTGGCTCATAATACACTTTCTTTTTTCTAGTAGTTCATGTACTAAAAAATATCTCGTATTCCAGGAATTTATTCCTTCTAGTTTACAGCTGCATGGGATATTCATTCTCAGGAGTAGTGCCTAGTCCACTTGTGCTAAAAAAAAAAAAAAAAAAAAAAAGCACAAAAAGGCAGTTGTAAAAAAAAAAAGTTAGGCTGATACAATTCAATAGCCAAGGCAAGGGAAATAAGTTGGGAAAGAGAGGCCTTAAGGCACACTGATTCCCAAGAAGAGGAGTAACATTTGCATTTCCCCAAATCAACTACAACATCTTAGGAAGTGCTCGATTCTAAAGCCCTTAGAGCAGGGGTCTTCAAACTTGGCCCTTTTATGACTTGTGGACTTCAACTCCCAGAATTCCTCAGCCAGCGTGCCTGGCTGAGGAATTCTGGGAGTTGAAGTCCACAAGTCATAAAAGGGCAAAGTTTGAAGACCTCTGCCTTAGAGATACAACAGGGAGTGGCTTCTCTTCTCCTCAAGACTAGGGTGTTAGCTGGCCTTCATATGGAAAGCTGGAAACATCTCATGATGTTCCTTGGCCCTGCCTCTTTGCTCTGAGGAACGGGGGGGGGCATGTTTGTTGGAACTGGTCCTCTGTGGACCTTCTGGGATGGGAGAGAATGAGAATTGCATGTGTAGCTATGAGGTGGGAGAAGGGCAAGTCAGTCCTGTAGGGATAAAGCAGAAAAGAGAAAAAAAGGAGGGGGGGGGGAGAGAGAAGGGCTGGATACCAATATATCCAGTTGAGGAAGAATTGGGCAACTGTTGTCCTCTAGAATGGATGATGATCCTATTTATCTTTTCCTAAGAGTAAATCCCATGGAACCGCTTGTTTTCTAATTTAGACAACAAATCTGTGCCCATCACAGATATTAATCATTTTAGCAGTAATTAACTATTGCACTCTTTTCCTCATTCTGGATGAAAAAAAATCCTCAAATGTTACCCTAAACAAAAATGCTTCTGCTATAAGCATCTCTACATCTCTCATAGGACAAATGTAAATGGGATGCTCAAGGCTATGATTCAATCAAAGCTTCCTTGGAGAAACTTCATTAAACTCAAAGACACTCAATGTCCAACTCTATTACATTGAATGAATTGCTCACAGCTTCACTTTCTAATATTTCTCATACATGCAGGGTAGGTTTTGGAGGTAGGATGTCAAAATACGCAGGAAGGGAAGTTTATCTCTCTCGGTCTGGCCCCCACACCAATAAATGGAATGAATGGGGTTTTCTCTGTAATTATCCTTGTTTAGAGGGCAATTCTTCCAAAATTATCCATAGAATTCAATGGATAAGCAAGTGAAAAGTAGAACCGGGATGTGCAGCTTGGCCCTTACTTCAAAACAGATGTTTTATACAACACAAACTAGGATCTCTTGTGTACCTTCAATTCAAAGGGATGAAGTGAAGTGATATAGCTCATGAAAAATAAAGCGCCTTAATACTGCAGCTAAAGCATTTGCTCTACCTCAATCGCTTCACTCTGATGGAAATGGCTTCTCTGAAAGTGTAAAAGGATGCAGAAAGAGAGTAAGGGAGTTACTGGAAGGCAGCTGTTCTCCTATGACAGGGGTAGGCAACCTTGGCTCTTTTATGATTTGTGGACTTCAACTCCCAGAATTCCTGAACCAGCCATGCTGGCTCAGGAATTCTGGAAGTTGAAGTCCACGAGTCATAAAAGAGCCACAGTTGCCTATCCCTGGACTATGACATCTAGAAATGGGGCATCTGTCTGCTTTGTAAGGCTGTATGAAGAGCCGTTCATCTCTCATGTGGTGAGGAAGTAGAACTGAATCCTCTAGCCACACAGTTTGAGGCTATAGGCTAGAAAGCTGTGCTAGAGAAATCATTTCACTTTGTTTGCTTTGTGATATTTTCATCCCTGGAAAGACACACAAAGGGAAGATGCCAACCGAGGGTCCTTCAGGAAGATATGAAGGAAGACAGAGAAGAAGATCAAGATGTAAAAGTCTTCTGAGAGAAAAGATTTGAGATCTCCATCCTTCTGCCACAAGGTCTCAGCATGTTTCCTATAATAACCCATAAGGCCCATTTTAAGGTTTACATTACAGTTTTAGCATTAGCCTGCAACCCTGGCTAAAATGCAGCCATTTGTGGCTCTCTTCCCACCATGATTGGATAATTCTTAAGACTAACTTAGCAGACATTTTAAAATTTCTTCACTGCTTTGTCCATGTCTCCCAGGTAACAAAAAACAAACAATTGAAAAAATTAACATTGACTAAAGTTTCACTGAAGTTTGGGCATTTCCCCTACTTACCTTCCAAGGCATATTTATAATATTCTTGAGGAGTTTCTCTACCTCATTCAGCCTGGCTTCTATATCATGAGACTCTTTAATTGTAATTAAGCCTAGGAAAAAAAGAAAAAAAAATATTTAAAGAAGTTTTCTGAGGGAAAGCTACATTTTATTCTTAATTATACACATTCCAACCTGTATTTTATATTCTCAATATATGGGAATATAACTTCAGTGTGTAAGAATGAATGAGATAAAATAATCCCAATTTGCACATATAGCAGACATGTGAATAACAAAACTTACCCATATGCTTTAATCCATTGCCAAATCCACCATTGCTCCTAACAATAAAAGCTTAGAACAGAAAACACCTTTAGGTTTTTAATGCTGTCTTATCTTATACCTTGTAAATATGAATATAAGTCACATCATAGGCCAGAATATTTATCTCTGTTTTAAAAAGCAGCAAGAAGGAGAATTTAAAACTATCTGAAGCCTGAGCTTTATAGACTATAATATCACAAATAATTAATTGATTCTGAAGGTTAATCTTTTCTAGATGTTCATCTGGATCTCCCTTGGTTATACTTTCACCTTGAGTGAAAAGGCCTCCCTCTGTAAATCTCCAGGGCCAATATACCAGTAGAAAAGAATAATTTAACACTTTCCATCAGCATGGATCCCCAAAATATGCACACCTGTATTGCATGCTTTCATTAATGAATGATTGTATGGAAAGCACATTGCCTCCTCCTTGTTAATGAGGAACCAAATGAGTTAGACACCCTGTCCCTTACTGCAACTGACTACCAAACTGTTATATCCGAACAAGCTCAATCTTAACAACCTACTTTTTGTTCTTTGGTTTCCTTGTGCCTGACATCTGAGCAGAAGGCAGCACTGGGCTGACCCGGAATTATCTCACAGGCTAAGTCGGTTGAGTCTGGCTGGTGCTTCTTGGACAGGAGACTACCAAGAAATACCAGAATTGTAGGCCAGAATGGTAAGTTGAAAGAAAAAAAGACAACGGCAAGCCCATTTCCATATTCTCATCCGAAAAGCAACACAAATGTGTTGTGTCAAGGAGTCAGGACTGAGTTTATGAAAACTTTGCACTTATATTTGTCAGTTCAATTCATTTCCATTCCTTTCCCAGAAGTAAGAGGAATGGTTGTGCAGCAATTAATTAGTTTTAGTTTGATTCTATAGCATCTAACATGGTGCACAATCATGGCAGAATCAGTCTTCTCCATTCTGGTTCTATCTCTGTCTTGGTATCTCCCCACGTTTCTTGCTTCTACCTTATTTTAATGTGGCAAAGTGAAAATGGGTATGGGAGGGGACAAAAAAAGCTAGTCTAGAAAACCTTAAAGCCTGGAAATCAGATCTACTAAATCAGTGGTTCTCAACCTGTGGGTTGGGACCCCATTTGGGGTCAAACAACCATTTCACGGGGGTCGCCAAACAACGCAGTCCGCCATTTTTTCCCCCTTTTCCTTAGCTGGGCTACTCCCTTTTATTCTATTGGCTTTTGAAAGCCAATAGAATAGACTCTCTTGAATAGAGTCTAATTCTATTGGCTTTCAAAAGCCAATAGGAATTGTCCAGGCTGTCTCTGCCCTGCTGAGCCCGCCAAAAGTCCCATTCTGCAAACGGTGCTGCACCAGTTGAGTAGTCCTCGACTTACGACCGGTTGAGTAGTCCTCGACTTACGACCGGTTGGGGGGGGTCGCGGCATTAAAAAGGTTGAGAACCACTGTACTAAATTCATGCTTCATTGCCGTTATTTGTGGAAGTTTTCCATATTGACAGGTAATGTGCTGAAGAATGAGGACAGCAAAGCCAAAAGAACAATCACCTTACCTTTTTACATGTGGCACAAACACAAATCAGGACATCATTATTAGTGGTGACTTTGAACAAATGCAATAGAAGCAGAATAGGAATTGGAAAGCGAGTAACAGGTTTTATACCAACAGTGATTGGACTGATTCCGTGATAGCGCTATGGTGGGGAAAGCCCATATTCTCACTGCCACAGTGTTATTATTTATTATTATTAAATTTATTGGCCATCTATCTCACCCTTTTAGAAAATCTCTGAACGTGAGGTCTTTCCACTGCAATTTGGTCAGTATCCAATAGAGGGAGCCAAACCTCCACACATTGCTACTTCTAAACTCTATGGGACCTATTTGAACACAGTAATTTCATTCTGTTAAATTCAGCTATTTTGTCCAATTACATGTGCTCACATGTCTGGGTAAATTACACAGACTGAGAGACCTAAACTAGTAGACCATCTCTTAGTTAAGCGCCTCTCCACTTAACTGATGTGCATTCAGCAGAGAAGCAACCATTCTAGCAATGCAAGATACCTTTTGAAGACTGACTCTTCAATAAAAATTATCAAGGAGATATGATATGAGAGGACAGTCCTGCACAGAGAAACCTAATTGTTTAGCAAATACTAGGGAGCATTTTATCTCATTTGACAGTGCAAACAAAAGCGTAGGGGAGTTTATGCTATGGAGAGGCATTGAATCCCAAAGCAGTTTGAAACAGGCTTAAGGATCTCGGTATCAGAGATAAATCCAACATAAATCTTCCACTTAGCCAGATTGCCTGATGAATTTGGATCCGCATGGGTTGATTTTATCTTGAGCCATATTTAGTTACTTGAGATATTGATGGAAATATGAAGGATTTCTCATTAAACCATCCGTCCTGCTTGCTATTATCTCCAGCTATTTATTAGGGTAACTGATATGAAAGATATCCATCGATGGAGTTCACTCATAATTTTTAGGAAGCATAAAGCAGTCAGCCTTTTGCCAAAGTGAACTCTGACACCGAGCCTGGAAGAAATAATTTTTTAAAAAAATTTATCCACAGATGTATATAATCCCAGAGGAGAAATTCCAAGACTTCTCATTGCTCCATAAAAATAGGCAAAATAATTTGTTTTAGCCCCAGGTCTTGATTTCTGAAGACCTGGGGCTAAACAAAATAAAAATAGTGGTGGGGAATTTTAATGGTTAGGGGCTGCACTTAATATTGAGGGGGGGGGGCAAGAAATGCCTTGATGACACTCTCTATATTAACAACTCTCTCTATATTAATAATCACTCTTTCCCTGCTCTTTCTTTATTATGGAAAGGCATGTTTGAGTTTGTTGGCTTGACCCTTCGCTTTCCCTTTAGCACTTCAAGTGTATACAGGTAGTCCTTGATGTACGGCTCCAATCAAGCCCCAAATTCTTGTTGCTAAGTGAAACATTTGTTAAGCGAATTTTTGCCCCATTTTACAACTTTCCATGCCATAGTTGCTAAATGAATCACGGCAGTTCTTAAATTAGAAACGCGGTTGTTAAATGAATCTGTAATGGTGACTAAATGAACTGATGGAAGTCAAGGGCTACCTGTAGTGAAATGCTGTTTTGCTGAGCAAGTGTGTACACGTGATTCAGAATTATTCTATTCTTCTGAATATTCCTGAGGCTGAAAATGTAATTTATATCTAATATATAAACGCTAGCAGCCAAACAAAGTCCGTTTGCAGGTGCTTATTTAGTTCCTTCCTAATCATTCAACAAGGAAAGAAAAGCTGCATTTCCTATTTTTGTTTTGTTTTTGGCATCTGGCCAGGAAAAATATTAACTTTGAAGATGAATTTTTAAACACTGGGATGGATACAGATAGCTCAATATTCCTGTCTGCAAGGAGAGCTTTATTCATGGACAGCACAGACTTACAAAGTGTTTATTTTTTTTAAATAACTCCTTAATGACCTGCCTGGAATTAATTTAATCAGTCAGAATGTTCTCCTGCCCTGTGGAGGAGGTAATTGGTAAAAGAATTGAAAATGCAGGGCCAGTATTTTTCCTACATTCTTCCTAATTTAAAGCATCTCCACTTCCAAGCAAATTGCTGCTCAATGTTCAAAAAAGACTAGAGTGCAAAAATTGGGGAAGCCATCATAAAGTAGCAAAGAGTCCTGCATTTTTTGTTGTTGTTGTTGCCTCTGGTTTTTCTACCTAAGAACTAGCTCTGAATCCCACTGTTTCCCACGACCAAAACAACTGAAATGATTTTATTTCTGCTGAAACATGGAATAGGCAAATCAGTTAATTTTCTATATTCTTTTTTTGTAATCTACATTATCAATTATCTATATCCTTTTTAATCAGGATACAAGCACGATCCTTTTGCCTGGTGGATCTATCAATAACCTTCAGTACCACTGATTACGCATCCTTCTGGATCACCTCCCCTAAGGGTTAGAAACTGGGGGCACTATTTTACAATAGTTCTGCTTCTCTCAGGTGTAAAATTCCAGTCAATAGTTGTGGGGAAAAGTTACTATGTTTCTCCACCCTGGGTTAAATGAGAGATAGGACAGCAGTCTTGACACAATTAGACAAAAAAGCTAATACAATCCTTGGTTGTATAAACAGAGGCATAGAATTAGGATCACGCGAAGTAGTAGTACCTCTTTATAAAGCCTTAGTAAGGCCACATCTGGAATACTGCAACCAATTTTGGTCACCATACTGCAAAAAAGATGTTGAGACTTTGGAAAAAGTTCAGAGAAGACCAACTAAGATGATCAAAGGCCTGGAGACTAAAACATATGAAGAACAGCTGCAGGACTTGTGTTTGGCAAGTCTAAAGAAAATAAGAAATAGGGGTGACATGATAGCAGTTTTCCAGTATTTGAGGGGCTACCGCAAAGAAGAGGGGGGTCAAATTATTTTCCAAAACACCAGAGGGCTTGACAAGAAACAAAAGTTGGAAACTAATCAAAGAGAGAAGCAGCCTGGAATTAAGGAGAAACTTCCTGACAGTGAGGACAATCAACCAGTGGAACAACTTGCCTTCAGAAATTGTGGACACTCCGTCACTGAAGCTTTTAAAGAAAAGACTAGACAGTCACTTATCTGAGATGGCATAGGTCAGTGGTGGCGAA
This sequence comes from Crotalus tigris, assembly GCF_016545835.1. NCBI lineage: Eukaryota > Metazoa > Chordata > Lepidosauria > Squamata > Viperidae > Crotalus > Crotalus tigris. Next base: position 389,927 of record NW_024096469.1, read on the forward strand.
CCTATGGCACACGTGCCAGAGGTGGCACTCAGAGCCCTCTCTGTAGGCACACGCGCCATGTCCTAGAGACGGCAACCGTCCCTCTTCAACCAGCCGCCCACTAACTGGCCGAGGTCCCACATGGCCCGATTCATCCCAGCAACCATGCGCTCGCTGGCCTCTGTGTGCAGGGGGTGATGGTGTCAGGCAGCAGCTGCCCCGGTCCTGCCTCACCTTTCCCTGTGACAATGGCACCCCCGCCCTGCCTTGCCTCACCCCGCAGGACGAGCCTCCTGCCCACCGCCCCACCTGCCAGAGACCCCCTGGATCTCCCCCAACCCTGCCCGGCCCCCATAGACATCCCTTCTCACGAGCAACATTGAGGTGATCACACCCACATTGGCCACTCCCACCCAATCTGCCATGACTACCACAGCCACGCCCATCCAATGGGCCACACCCACCTGGCACCTGGCGATAAATAAGTGGGTTTTGGGTTGCAGTTTGGGCACTCCATCTCTAAAAGGTTCGTCATCACTGGCATAGGTTCTCCTACTATTCTATTCTATTCTATTCTATCCTATCCTATCCTATCCTATCCATTCTACTTTGAGGCTATCAAGTTCCTTATGAGAAAATAACTGTTCAGGCCCAATCCAAGCAAACTGGAGTGCCTATTGGCCCAAAAGCCTCCTGATGCACCAGCAAATTCCAACTTTGGTGCAAGACAAGCTTCAGCTTCTCCTGAAAAGCAGGCCCACCTTCTAGGGATAGTTCTGGATTCACAGAGGTGGAAGCCATGGCAGCTGGTGCATCACTACATCCTGGATCAGGGGCATTCACTGTCATTCACATCCTTGTCAACTTTTGGTTTGTGTTATCACAACTTAGCTCTACATAGTTGCCCTTGAAGACCTTTCTAAAACTGATATCCAGCTGCCATTTATTAATGGGTCAATTTCAGTTCTTGTCAGATACCATCTATATTATGGGTAGAGGTCAGTTTCCAGGAACATATATGTACATAATGTATATAAACCATTAGCTTTCTATCCTGTATTTCTTTCCATCATTTCCTCCTCCAGTTTTTCCCCTATAAAAATGTGGCTTTCAGCTTTGCTTCTTTATTTGCAATATATTAACTTTTTTTTTAATGCTGCTTGAGACAGTTTAAATTCTATGTACATCTATTCAGGCTAGAATTGCTTGATCCCAGTTCTGAAATGGCTTCTTTTGCTTTTTTTGAATCGCATTTCCTAAGAATGGCTTTTCTTTTTTACATGTCTATTATGCTGCTGGAGGAATTTTACATATTAATCCTGCAATTAGGGACTAGGACTGAACCCCATTTAGTCTCTAAAAAGAATCTCTCTCTCTCTCTCTCTCTCTCTCTCTCTTTTAACTATCAACTTGAGAGAGCCCGGTCTCCATTAGGAGGAAATCACCAGTGGCCCATCTATTGCCAGATCATTGGTGCATTTCACGAACCTTTGTTTTAAGTAACAGTAAAGGCTCCCTTGATTTGAGTTGACCCTTGTTAACCATATGGGCAAATCCAGGTAGTTCTCTTGGGAAGTCTGGAAGTAGTTTGCCACAGCCTTTTGGTATTTTTTGGGAAGACCCAACCTACTTGTAACCCTGGAATTTTTCAATCGTCTCCAGTCCAAAATTATTTAGCTGTTCTGCTCTGCAATCATTTTCTTTATTTACAGTATTGTTAGTGAATACCTCCTCTTTTTATCTTTGTTCATCTATTTTCTAAGCTGTTGTGATCCTTTATATCAGGGGTCTTCAAACTTGGCCCTTTTATGACTTGTGGACTTCAACTCCCAGAATTCCTCAGCCAGGCAAGCTGGCTGAAGAATTCTGGGAGTTGAAGTCCACAAGTCATAAAAGGGCCAAGTTTGAAGACTTCTGCTTTATATGTTGATGTGGACTATTCCCAGTAAACACACACAAGGATGGTCTATATCAGTGATGGCGAAACTTTTAGAGGCCAAGTGCCCAAACTGCAACCCAAAACCCACTTATGCATCGTCAAGTGCCAGGTGGGTGTGGCCCATTGGCTGGGTGTGGCCCATTGGGTGGGTGTGGCCCATTGGGTGGGCATGGCTGCAGTGGTAACGGCAGACTAGGTGGGACTAAAAAGTTCAAGCAATCAATTCCAACTTTACAAGAACTTTTTTTTTCCCACGAGAAGTTGAAATTGACTGATTGAACCTTTTTTTTTTGTTATTGCACACGTGGCGGAGGCCTAAAGCGAAAAAGTTTTATAAAACCCAGCTGAAGGCCTAGTACTGGGGCGACGACGCACGTGTCCACAGAGAGGGCTCTGAGTGCCGCCTCTGGCACCCGTGCCATAGGTTCGCCAACACTGGTTTATATTATAATATGTTTTGTTTCATCTTTCCTTTTTTGGTGGTGATCTGGTCCTTCCTTCTTCAGCATCAATTGGCAGCCAGGGAAACCCGTGGAAGGTCAAAAAAAAAAAAGTCACCTATATCCATGCAATTAGAGCTCTGAGCGCATAGCCGACCGCCACTAAATTCACTTTTTCAACCACTCTCCAAAGACACTCCAGACCCTATCAGTGCATAAGTCTGATGAACAACCACACAGACAATATAGCTTTTTAAAAAATAAAATAAAATCCTGAAACTCCCCAAAATGGCTTCATTGAAATTTGGCAGCAAAACAGAAAAAATAGGTGTCATAGTTATTCATGAATTTTCCCTATTTTACTTTAAACCTCACCCTCCACTTGCCTTCAAATCCTTTTTTTTTAATTGGAAAGAAACAGAACCAAACGACTGGGGACACAGACTATGAAAAACTGTATGAATTTTTCAAGATGCTATTGGATTGGATGTTTCCTAAAACTGGGTTTTATTTTTGTTTTTAGAAATATTTATTAATTTCGACACTGGAACTTCACTAAGCATGCATACACAGAAAAACCTCATTAGGATTAATGCCACAACCTTTGGACCAAACAGCAAATGGAGTGCATTCTAAAACTAACCACAAGTTTTCCTGAAATAGATTAGTATGATCGCTGACAATTTCCTCTCTCTTTAAACACCATCTGAAAAATGTAGTGCATCCTGCCACTTACTCATAATCTGACAAACATCTGTTCCTCTACACAGAGTATGCTTATTCTTAAAAGTGCTGTTAACAAAATGCCATTTATCTCCCTGCTATGAAAAAAAAACAACCGATCAGCAACCTTATTTTGTGGAATTGTGATGACTGCATCTATGTTGAGTGTTTTGAGCAGAATTTTATGTAATGTTGTCCTGAGTGGCTGGCTTGAGAAACAGCAAACTGAAGCCAATGTAAAAATTCTGTAGCATTAATTGTTCTGATGTAATAATTAAATTACTCATAAATATGCATAATGTGTAGGACTGTCTTTATGGGCTGTGGAAAACACCTCTCTTGCTTTACATTACAATTACTATGGTAACCAGAAACATGTCTGGGCACTTTGCCCTGCGATTGAAATAGGCTGCATTCCCAAAATATATTTTAACTATTAGAAATGTTTTTCTGTGCAAAGATACAACAAAGTGGGTTTTGTTGATTACCTCAAGGGATGCCGCCCGATACCATTTTAGATTAGATATCATTGTATCCATGCCAGCAACATGCTGTGATATCTCATACAAGCTCACCTTACTGGAGCAAGGACAATGGTTATATCTAATCAGAAGGACACCCAAAAAGTCCTCTGGTTGAATTTGGCTATAGGTAGCCCTTGACCTATGACTATTTGTTCAGCAACTGTTTGAAGCACTGAATGGATTGTGGTTAAGACAGGTCCTTGGATTTCCGACTGACCTAACACCTCCACAGTTATGTGATTGTGATCTGGGCACTTGGCAAACAGGTTTGTACTTATGGCCAGTTACAGTGTCCTGTGATCACATGATCACCATTTGCAACCTTTTCTGCCAATTTCCCCAAAAAGTCAATGGGGAAGACAGCAGAAAAGATTGTAAGCTTCTTGGGTATGTCTCCACCATCCATGCGCCCCCCAAATCCTATGTTACCAGCTATTGGCAAACTCTTGTACACACTCTCCAACCCATGCTACACCTCTCACACCCACCCTTGCAAACCCTCCCTGACCCCCTCACCCTCCCTGAACCACCCCACACCCCTAAGCATCCCCTCACTTCCTCTCCTACCTGGCAGGTTCCACTATCAGCCTGGAGCTTGCAACTTCCTGCCAGCTTCCCCACTGACTTGGTCACTTAACAACTGCAGGGTTTGATTAACAGTAATTGGGATGGCAGGGATTTCTGTTACCAAGCAATGTGATCAGTCCAATTGCCATTGTAAATCAAGAACTACTTATAAAGAGCTGTCTAATGCAGTTTACTGCCATCTAGTGGTCATCTGGATGTTTGCAGACCATGTATGATAACAATATCTTAAGATTCAGTTTTCACTCAGATGCCACTAAGGCAGTGTTTCTCAATCTTGACAATTTTAAGGCATGTGGACTTCAACTCCCAGAATTCCACAGCCAGCATTGCGGTCCATTGCTGGCTGTGGAATTCTGGGAGTTGAAGTCCACATGCCTTAAAATTGTCAAGGTTGAGAAACACTGCACTAAGGAAAGGCATAACTGGGCAACAAACAGTCTTTTGTTGTTTGGGGAATAATAATATAAAGCCTATGTATTTACTTTATATAAACATCAGCTATGCAAAAGAATGAAGAAAAGAAAAGCCTTTCCTCTCCATTCAGGCATCTGGTTATACAATATATAATCAATTGAATCTAGTCTTAGTAATACATGTGTGGATTAATTGAAACTTACGGGGCTTAAATTGGTTCTGATTGCCTTAACTACCACTGATTGCCATGGATTTATTCTAAATACTGCTATGTTTGCAGAGGTAAGTACAGTAAAGTTATTATTGACAGAGAGCAGTATTTGCACTGGTACTTTATGATATAGAAGTAAATTAGCTATTTCCAAAGACAGTAGTTGCTGTTGCTATGCTGTAGCAATAAAGATTAGTTTCACAATAGATAAATTGCATTAACTGTGACACATTTTATTGTGCCAATGTCAAGAGTCTATTAAAAAAAGCCCTGCCTGGTAAACAAGGGATCTGACTCTTTAATTATCTGACTGAAAGTAAGTTTTTAGCTCTATTGTTCTCCTGAAATTGCTGCTGTTTTTAATGGTGGGGGGTTGAACATCGTGAGGCACAGTATACAGAATCAAAAGCTTGTTTGCATTTTGGGTAAAAATCAGCAACTTTCATGCATTTTGATGAAATCTTGCTGTTGGGCTGCAAATATTCTAGCCATTCCTAGAATCCAGACTTTATTTGCCAAGTTGATGTGTTTTTAAGGAATACAAGTAGCCATAATTTAGCGACTACAATTGGGATCAGCAATTCGGTCATTAAGCAAAGTGGTCACTAAGGAAAACATCATGATTTTACAATTTTACTTCAGCTTTCTGTTGCTTTATAGTCCTCTGAAGATTGTAAATGTGAAGACTAGTCCCAAAGTTACTTTTTCATCCCTGGGCAACTGTAAATGTTCACTAAATGAATCAGTTCATAAAAGAGGACTGCCTGTAAGCTAACTGCAACCAAGCTAGCCTTACAAATAAAAAGTTACTACTCCACATTTTTGTTTGCAAACCACAGGCCTACTCTGCTTGGCATAAATAGCCTTTTACAGGAGAAAAGCGAGGAGCATTTTAGAATGAGAAAAATCCCTTTTTTTTTTCAGAAGATGCATGTGGATCCAGAAGTCCTCTGCAGTGGGGAGAGAAAAGGTTTCCATTAATTGCCTCTGCAGCTGTTTATGTTGCCTCTCAAGCTGCTGCAAAAAATTCTCCAGTTTTCCACACCACATTTTCAGATAAGCTCAGGAGAAAAGAATATAATGGGAATGTCAGCTTCTGCTCCTTCTTCGCTCAACTTTTGCAAAGTGCTCCTCCAGGTCAGTGATTCTCAACCCTTTTAATGCCGCGACCCCCAACTGGTCGTAAGTTGAGGACTACTCAACCGGTCGTAAGTTGAGGACTACTCAACTGGTGCAGCACCTTTTGCAGAATGGGACTTTTGGTGGGCTCAGCAGGGCAGAGACAGCCTGGACAATTCCTATTGGCTTTTGAAAGCCAATAGAATTAGACTCTATTCAAGAGAGTCTATTCTATTGGCTTTCAAAAGCCAATAGAATAAAAGGGAGTAGCACAGCTAAGGAAAAGGGAAAAAAATGGCAGACTGCGTTGTTTGGCGACCCCTGTGAAATGGTCGTTCGACCCCAAATGGGGTCCCGACCCACAGGTTGAGAACCACTGCTCTAGGTAGATCTGATCCTGTACTAAGGCTTTGGGCAGTGGTATAGGTAAAAATATCAAACAAGTGAATTGACAGAGGACCTCAGTGTTTTTCAGGCCCTGGTCTCCACTGTACAAGTCTTGCACAATCGCCAACGTGATTCTTTATTTTATTATAAAATATTATTTTAAATATTCAGTGCCCCAAATTTTACACGATTATGGCATTCTTCTCTTTTAGGTTTTATGAAAACACCCTATAAAAATCATAAAATTTGACAACTCTAGGAGGATCATTAGATGTCGTCCCTATTTTATATGAATTTGTAATCATCTGAACTTCGGCTTAGTGTCCTATGGTCTTGTGCAACTGTTTATTTCATCAATAATTCTTAATTTAAGGGGAAAGAATACAACACAGAGGAAGATATACATTTTATAAGGCTATTATAAAGGGCTCTGCAAAGTGGACAAAAGTTTTATCCTTGTAAAAAAGTCTTTGCGATTCAAATTCCTACATATTCCTACATATACAAAAAGTCATGGTGGTACAGTGGTTAGAATGCAGTTACTGCAGGCTAATTCTGCTGACTGCCAAGAGTTCGATCCTGACTGACTCAAGATTGACTCAGCTTTGTGATCATGGTGTCTCCCCTGCCAGGTAAGTAAGTCCACTTGGTGGATTTGTAGAAATATAAAAGCTTTTTGGATTAAGATTTGGTGGAACATTCAAAAGATTTTTAGGAGAAAGATAAAGTTTACTCCACAATTATTTTTATTGGGTGTTATTGTAGATTGTGATGTTAAAGAAATTAACTTGATGTTGAATTTGATAACAGCTGCAAGGTTATTAGTAGGGCAATATTGGAAGAAGGATTGTTTGCCTACTGTAGAAGAATGGACACTTAAAGTGTCAAATTTAGCAGAAATGGCGAAAATTTCTGCTTACTTGAAGGATCATTCACAAGAAAGATACATTTCGGTCTGGAGAAGATGGATAGATTATATTCAGAATAAATATGGGACTAAAAAGTTCCATCTAGTTTATGAGTAAATTTTAGAGTATTATTATTATTAATAGTTTATTATAGTAGAATTTTATTAGTTTTATTATTATTTTTAGTATTAGTATTGTTTAACAATTTGGATATTGTATTGTTTAATAATATTGACTTGTTTATATTATTATGTTTATTTTTAATTTGTTTATACCTATATTAAAGGGGAGTTAAAGCGCATTATGGATTTGGTTATTTATATAGTTGGTTAATGTTAGTTAGAGTTTGATTATGTATTCAGCTCTGGGAAGTGGGGGAGGGAGAGGGGGGGTTTAGGGTGCGTGGGTTTTGGGGTGTATACTGTAATTTTTATAAAACTTTTCAATAAAAAAAAAAAGATTGACTCAGCTTTCCATCCTTTCGAGGTTGGTAAAATGAGGACCCAGATTGTTCAGGACAATATGCTGACTCTGTAAACCATTTAGAGAGGGCTGTAAAGCACTGTGAAGCGGTATATAAGTCTAAGTGCTGTTGCCCTTGCTGTATTGTGTTTTCAAAGGAACTAAATTATCTTCTCACCAATTCTACAACTTCCATCTCAAATCCTGAAAAGTAACACATGATTCACTGTGTTGGGGCCTGGCACAAGCAACTTTGTCAAAATATTTCCACTACGCTATCCTCAAATCTACTGTGAACTATTAATACTGAGATTTATTTATTTTTTTTAGCTGAAGAATTTTTGCATTTTTGTTGGTTGGTAGGTTTCTGCAGTAGTACCGTATATTTGACTGCAGATGGCAGCTTAGAACAGTAAGTCTCTGCCAAAATTCTTTCAGCTTCTTGCTTCCAGCTGAGGAGAAACAAATGTGGGAATAACTTCACATTACCCAAAATCAGAAAAAAGAAGCAAGAGCCCAGACAATATAATAAAGATTACGTGGCAGAAGCAGAGGAAAGTGAAACTATGTGAATCCCTGAGAGCCAAACTGCAATACTGCAGATTAGCAGAAACACCTGAAATTTAATTGAAGATAACAGGTCCAAGACTGCTAAAACAGGTAACTCTTTCTCTGTCTAACAAATATAAGAAACCCAAAGAAACTAATCCTCAGGCTGAGAATTTTCTCAGTAAGGTTATTTTCTCTGTGTCATCAAGTAGTCCTGGGTAAATTTAGGCATGCTTGTTGTATACTTGTTGCCCAATTCATTCACCAGAGTTCACTGGTGTTTGCAAGAATACTGCAAGAAGTTCACAATGTAGAATTATTTTTTCCTCCTAGTATTTTCCTCCAAGTGTAAGGGGGGGGGAACGATCAACTGAGTGTTGATCGATTGGTTGTGTCAGGAATTGACTGACCAGCTTGTCACCTTAGCCTGGTATCGTGGGCTGAGGATCACCCTGCCAGCTTTCATGCCTAAGGCAGAACTAGAACTCACAGGTTTCCTGCCTAGTCTCATGCCTTAACCACTAGATCGGGGGTCCCCAACCCCTGGTCCGTGGAACGGAACCGGCCTGCAGCATGCCAGAAACTGGGCCATGCAAACAAACAAAGCTCCATCCGCGGGATGCAGGCCGCACACGAAACCACACCCCCTCCAGTTTGCAGAAAAAAACTCTCTCCACAGAACTGGTCCCCGGTGCCCAAAAGGTTGGGGAGCTGCTGCACTAGATCAAAGTGGTTCTCCAAAAAATAAAAGAAAAGCTAAAATCTTGCAAAAAAATGTGTCATGGTCATTTGAAATCTTGTGCTCTTTGTCAATCCTATGTGTCACTGCCAAGTCAGATTCTGACAAGGAAAGGGACAAAGAACAGCCAGTTCCTGAATTGCTGGACAAACCACTCCCTCCCCGTGCAAGGGAACATGGTGAGATGGGCAGAGCAAAGGTGATCTGCAAGGCTCTTTGCTGGAAATGGAAACTCACCCTTCCAAATGACCAATATGGGGTTGCTTCTATTTAAGAAGAACAGTGAGCTCAAGCCTTTTCATTGGTGACAACCGTTTGTTGACCTACACCTGGTGTGCCTTGGCTCCCAACCTGAATTTTCACGTTTATGACTCTCGACTTGGACCAGCTGTCTGATCCTTGGGCCTGCTGTTTTTTTTTTAATTTGGATTCTTTCGCACGGCAAACTTCCTGGACTTTGGGGGACTTGATTTCTCTTGTCTGTGTGTGCATGCTTGCCCACACATTTCCTTTGCCACCTGTTTATTTGCTTTAAAACTTTCTAGTAAAATTTGCAAACCTCTCTGTAGGTTGCACGTGTGTGGTCTGAGACAGGACACTTTATCTTTTTTGGTTACATAAGCTTAAAAATGAAATTAATGTGTTTGGGGGATACTGTCTAGATAGAAAGAGTCATGATGCCAGCAAGCGTTATATAATTAATGCTGATTTGTGTGCTGGTCTTTAAAAGCCTTTGATGATGCTATAAGGGCATGCACAAAGAAGAATGATGGGAAATGCTATTGCACCCCTAGCTGATTTCTGGTAAATAGAAGACTCAGTACATAAGGCTAGTGGTAGCCTCATCAGAAAATTTAATGTTCTTGGAAATCTTCTGAAGCCACCAAAAGCATGAGCTAGCCTTATGTACTTAATATTAATTATCTTAATTAAACTGTCGTTCAGACCAGTGCAGTTCAGAACTGCAATCTGACAACGATGATATAAATGAGTATCCCAGTGATATTAACTAGTTCCTTACCTATACAATACAATATCTCTCTTTCCCCTCCCTTCATCCAGTATCCAAAAAGTCAAGTAAAGACATCAAGAGGAGCTTATGCATAGTATGATCAGCTTTAACCCTGGTTTGTTTATGATGAAGTTTCACCCATTTGCTTAGTAACCATATTCTATGGATTGTATGATTAAAGGAACCCTGAGGGAGGAACAATTTCTAAATAATAATAAGCTCAGCAGGGACACAATTCAAATATATTGTGGTCAACGAGTTTCTAATTCTACTGACCAAAGGAAGTTCCACAGTGTGTGAACTCTGCCCCTGACTAATTTTAATCCTTTAATAAAGTGTGATTATCAACCAACTAGAAAAGATGTGGTATTCTTCAAAGTTATATCTTCTGGCCACCATATAGCTGCCAACTCAAAATAATTTGCAACATTCAGCAAGCTATTATTTGAGCTACTAACCAGACTTCCAAATCTCAGAGCACTTCTCCAACCAGAAAAAGAAAAACGTATGAGTCTAGTCACCTCACAAGTGCTTTACTTAGTGGTCTGAAAAAAATTACTTGAACTACCTATATCAGCATGAAATCAGTGTTGTCAGGATGCTTTATTCCTTATGAGGATTACGAGGCATTTACAGCCTTACCACAGATGCTCAAATTTCTCTAAGGATGGTAGCCCAGAGCAGAGAACTAGCTATGACGGTCTCAGCTGTGACTTTATACTACCTAGCCAGGAGATCAGTCCATAGATTTAGAGTTGCTGAAACAGAGGACTCCATCCATTTTTCTCCCTCTAAATCTATTCAACAGTTTCAACAGCGGCTATGTACCGCCTGTGTACATAGAGCTTGAGTACCCCATTCAGTTTCCCAGCAATGAGAGCCAAAGTACAATCACAGAATTAACAACAAAACTGCCTGCTAAGGATTTTAACGTGACTTGACTGCACTGCTTGTTCTTACAGCCATCCACTTGCCATCTTATACATGATCCCATGAAAAGCCACGCAAGGAACAAGCAAGGCCTTCTACAACATAGCATTTCATTCTTCTTTTTAAAAACAATTATAATAAAGCACAAGTGTAACTAAGGCTACAATTTGGGAGAAACAATGAAATGGAGAGAAAGCTTCTTAACATTGCAGAAAGGGGTCTATATTTAAGTTTAATTTTATATCAACAATGGATATTATACAGATGTTTCCTCTATTTTCAGTCACTTAGCCCTTTTTTCCCCCTCACATTTAGATAAGTTTAATGACCATAATCAATCTAGGATTTTTTTCTTCACTGTATACCACTATCATTTTTCTTTTCTTTTTTTGAGTGCTATAGTTTTTTATATTTATTTAGAAATCTTAAAATCCTTGATCCTAACCTCCCTTTTTCTTTAATATATTTCTTTTATTTCAGTTAAAATCAACCCCAAAATGAATAAAAAAGGGTTTGTTGATACACCTTAGGCTGAGAATATCATCCAAATGAAGGAGGAGTTATGATAACAGGAATAAAAATATATAATATAGGGTGTTTACATTTTCAAGGTGTTATAAATGTACATTAGCATTTAAATATTTGACTCTTACAAATGCTACCAAATACCTGATAGAGTCAAAAACCCTTTGTTAGAACATATTTTATACATCAAATTTAATCTGCCTGTGAGAAACACATACATTACTTGAATAGATGCATACATGTTGGATGGAGAACTGGATGAGCCATATAAATATCAAATGTAAAACTTGCCAACATGGTGATTACATCTGAATAACAGAGTCAGGAATAAAACCTGTAGCCTTTAATTGCCCTTTGTGACAAGTGTTTTTCTGGGATTATCTTCAATAATTATCTAGATTATTCGTTTCTGGAACAGATAATCAATTTATGACAAGAATAAGTTGGTTCTGAGGATCTGTTCTGTCATTCCACCTGAGCTATTTTGTTTCTACTTTTGTTTCTTATAATGGGTATTTCTGGGAGCTGCGCTATAATTATAGGATTCCGTTGCAGACCCAGGTAAATTCAAGGTCCTGCAACATTTATAATCTTGAAAACAGCATGGAAAAGCTAGTTGATGATAGCACATTTTTAATGGATTTTACTATTTTAAAGCATCTATTTTGATGTATGTTTCAAGTATGTTCAACAGCTGAGTCTACAGTATATAGTAATTTAGAAATCTAAAGGAGCAGAATAAGGCTGGAAGAGCAAAAAGATTTATTAATTTAAATTTAAATGCCACCCAGCTCACTGTTCAAGCAACTCTGGGTGGCACAGGGCTACTCTGGGAGGCTCAGAAGGATCATCTGCCCCCCCTTGCTATCATGGATTCCTGGATTAACATTACTTAATTTGAGTATCATAGTTAGCTTCACTTATCCTGCTGCAATAACTGGTTATCTACTTGTGTCGATAAACATTTGATGAATTAGGATGTTCAGCAATCATATACACAGACAGAGGTGATTACTGATAGTCCAAAGAACAAACAGGACTCACTTGTATGAACAACTAGTACAGGTAATTGGTATCTGTAAAACAAAATGTATTATCAGGCTATTCCCTTGCTGTTTTCCTGTTATCAACCTCCCTACCAGTTACGAGGTAGAAATTTAAGATGCAATCATAAAGTTGCGAACCCCATGCCAAAGTGACCCAAAAGTCAGAAAATCCAAATAAACGAATTTAACACAACTCCCCATACAACAGCAACCCCAACTATAGTAAAGTTTCATTTTGGGAATGTACTTGAACAATCCTCAGAATTAAAGGGCAGTGCAACAGGCCAACTATTTTCAACACAGACCCACACAGGACTTCTCTGTTTCAAAAGCTGAATTTAAGGAAGTCTAGGGTGGAGCTGACCAGCCACGTGGCTCTCTGCCCCTCTATTTCTACAGTCCTCCTATAGCAAAGGAGAACATTCTGTCCCTGTGGAACCAGCCCCATTCATTCCCATCTTCACTCTTGGTCATTAGCAGAAAAATATTTATCACAAGTATTTCGTATTCACATTTTTGTGGTGAAGCCTTGGGGGAAGGCGTTTTTTGGTATGCCCAGAGACATTCTATTGATTACAAATGTCAAGGATTGACTGAGACCAGGACCAGTTCTGAGTCTATGTCTGAAATGGTATATAGGGTTTCCTGCCTGAGCAAGGGGTTGGACTAGATGATCTCCAAGGTCCCTTCCACCTCTCTTGTTCTGTTCTATTAGAAACCGGCTTAGAGACACTACGCCCTATCCTGGTTGCCTTCCTCTACTACAAGGAAGGATTCAGAGAAAACGTCGGGTCTATTTAGGCTTGGGCAACAAATAGGTTTAATAGGAGGCGAAAAATTTCTACCACCTCCCCCCCACCACCACCACCCCGATCCTTCAACTGTGGCGGGAAGGAAGCGCCGCTCCATTTCAGGGAACTTCCTCTCGCCTTAGCGGCGATGCGCCAAGTGGGAGAGGATGGGGGAAGAAAGTCAGAAAGCGAGGCAGCCGGCAAACCTTGGAGGAAGGGGGACTGTGACAGCTCCGGGCGATCCTCCGGGAAGGAGTCCAGCAGGCGCTTGAAGAGGCGGCCCAAGTCCGAGTAGCTGCGGTGCAAGTAAAGGACGTTCCGGTCCGACCACTCGGCGCGGATCTCAAAGAACTCCTCCTCGTCCCCGCGTCGGTTGACGATCAGCCTCCGGATGCCGTTCACCCAGCAGCCCCGCACGTACATGTTCACCAGCGAGGTGCCCTCAAACACAGCCGAGGCCATCCCGCCGCTGCCCGCGCATACCAGCCCGCTGCGAGGGGACGGCGGAAATCCTCCGTCCTTCTCCAAAGCCGCTCGCCGTCAGGAAAAGGGAGCCACCATGGTCGAGCTGGGCGTCGACGGCACAAGGCGCTGCCTTCAAGCTCCGCGCAGGGCGGCCACAGGCGCCTCCAGCATTCTTCGCCCAGGCGAAGGCGAGGAGGGGAGGGCTCAGCCGTCCTCCTCCTCCTCCTCCTCCGCCGCCGCCGCCGCCGCTTCCACCCTGACTACAGTTGCTTTTTGCCGCCACCGCTTGCTAGTCACAAGCGCGGGCTGGGGCAGAGGAGCTGTCGGGCAAATCAGACGGACTTCTGCTTTTCAGGCCGAAGGGTGGCGTTGCGTTGCATCTGTGGCTTTGACGCTTCTTCCTTCCCCCCCCCCCCTCTTTTGCAATCTTCCTGAATGTTTGGGAGGCAGGGCGAAGATTTGGGGCCGAATTAAAAAAAAAAAAAAAAGCACGCGCGCCCTGACAAGCAAACTGGGCGTTTAGGCTGCGGGCTTCTTTTTTCCTGTCCGAGATTCAACACGTGGAAGGAAAAAAAGAAAAGGAGTGGGGGTGGGGGCGGAAGACGCAAACGGCACCCCGCTCCCTGGAATCTAGTCTGTCCGACTCCCTTGGCAGGGGAGGTGCTAGGCGGGGAGTTCTCGATCGGATGTTGGCAGAATATCGATTTTTGGCAGAGGCCGGCTTTTTAAAACGGTCGTGACGCAACAGCCCGAAAAAAGCAACAACAACGGATCAGTTTGCTTGCTTACTGGAGGAAGAGGATTGTGGTGAATCGTGGGCAGAAAAGACCGCCGGGATGCTGGCTTTTTCCTGTCGTAGATATCTCTTGCCCCGCGGGGCTGGGGAGGTGAAATTTAACTTCTCCGTTTCCTTGCAAGAAAACTCAAAAGTGGGTTTTCCGGAGGAAACCAGTCGATCTTTCCCGCTTCGGAGAGACCAATATAGTCTCCAGTGAAGCAACTGGCGCGTCTCCAATTTACTCGCCTCCTTTCCGCTGAGCGCGGGTTAAACCGAAGTGTCAAAGAACCGGAGCGTGGCGCAGATATTACACGTGCAACTCCCACCCCGGCGAGGGTTATTCGGAAACGGGAGAAGTGAAGTCCTAAGCTCTGTCTGCAACAGCTGGAAAGGACCGATCAGATCTGGGTCCTAATCAATCCAGACTCGCAAACCATAGCTGGAAAAGGCAAGTACAGGTAGTCCTAGACTTAACAACAGTTCGTTTAGTGACCATGCAAAGTGACAACAGCGCTGGGAAAAGTGACTTAACGACCATTTTTCACAGTTACACCTTTTGCAGCATCCTAACGGGCACATGATCAAAATTCAGACACTTGGCAACTGGTTCATATTTATGAGGATTGCTGTGTCCCGAGGTCATGTGATCGCCTTTTGTGACCTGACAACCAAGGTCAATGAGGAAACCAGATTCACTTAACAACCTGATTACTAACTCAGTAACTACAGTGATTCGCTTAACAACTGTGGCAAGAAATGTCGTAAAACAGTAAAATTTACTTAACAAAAGTCTCACAACAACAGAAATGTTGGGCTCAGTTGTGGTCATAGGTCAGGACTACTTGTACCAACTATAAAAACCGGCCCGTGCTAAATCGTCCTCATGTACAATTATGTTAAATGGAGCAATTCAGTTCTCCTTATCCAAAAGATTGACCCAGAAAGAGCGTGTACCAGAGTCAGCTTCAGGTTGGCTAGACTTGGGTCCAGTGGGCCCCCTCTACAATCAATGGGGACGCGGTGGCGTTACTTAAGATTGAAAGATGGCAGAATGTTAGACTCTTACAGCACAGTATGTGTCTTCAAGTCAGGAATAACTTCTGGCTACTGCCTAGTCCCAGTTTACTTGGCAGAATTTTTGGAAGCTGTTTGCCATTCCCTGCTGCCCAGGGTCGAGAAACAGTGACTGGCCCAAGATCATCTAGCTGGCTCCGTGAGGGACTAGAATTCCTGGTCTCCTGGTTTTTAATCTGGTGCCTTAACCACAACACTAAGCTGACTGTCTACGCTCAGAGGACCATCTCCTAAACATTGGTTGCCTGAGTTGAAACAGTGTCTTCCCTGCCTGCCTGGCATAATATCCAACACAGTTATTTTGGGTCCTGAGACCTAATCCCACAGCAGTTCCCCTACCAGTTAAAAGGCTGTAACAACAATTATCAGTTAGCTGCTCTTTTCATGACATCCAACATCTGCTGACTGCTGCAGATACCACACTGTCTAATGTTAGGATCAGTGTTGTGCCTTGCTACCACTTTAAATTCCTACTGTGGCCTGATTAAATAGAAGCTCTGCCTATTCATCCAGCTCTGTTTGGAAGAGAAGATGGAAAAAAGAGATCGAAGCCTATTCTTAGGTCCAAACACTGGGCTTTTCCCCAAAAGCCTGGTGATGAGGCAAAGCCTGCAGTCTTCACATGATGGTAGGCTTTGCCTTCAATTTACTCAGATGCAAATAAATCTTTGATGCCTGTGCTGGACAACTTTTTTCCCTCTTTCCCCCAGCAAAAGGTCACGTCCAGAAAAAGGATATAGGTAGTCCTCAATTTACAACAGTTTACTTAGTGACCTTTTGAAGTTTCAGCGGCACTGAAAAAAGTGACTTGTGACTGTTTTTCATACTTGCAACCGTTGGCAGCATTCCCATGGTCACGTGATCAAAATTCGGACATTAGGCAACTGGCTCATATTTATGATGGTTGCAGTGTCCTGGGATCATGTGATCAGCTTTTGTGACCTTCTAACAAGTAAAGTCAATGGACAAGTTAGATTCACTTAACAACCGTGTTACTAGCTTAACAACTGCAGTTATTCACTAACAAGAAAGGTCGTAAAATGGGGCAAAATTCCCTTAACAAATGTCTCACTTAGCAACAGAAATGTTGGGCTCAATTGAGGTCCAGGACCACCTGTAGTTGATATCCACTAGTCTTGAACCATTGGTCCACCCGAAAATGCATTCTAAAAAGCAGTGGTTGCAGTCATGCCGTTAAGAGCAATACTTAAGTAACTTTTTTAAGGAGCGTAAAATACATTCAGTGCCAGAATCCCATATGGGACAATCCATTCTGAGGTTCCACTAATATTAGCTGGCAATTGGACTGCTTCCTGATGGATTGCAGTCTATATTATTATTGGAAAAACTTATCAATAGGATTTTCTTACTCGGTATTAAGCTACAAGTCAGCTCTGTAAGGAAGCCACTTTTTCATCCTTCTGTTCCTTACGGTTCCTTACGCATCAAGAGGAAATGCAATAAAAACTCTGGGAGAAGTTCACTAATTGTTTTTAAACACATGTTCTGCTTGAAATTAACACATACGAAAAGAAAAACTCTGTGGCCTCATTTCGAAGCTGGGAAAGAGTTATGCCTTTGCTCAGTGCTTGGTGCCACCGACCCACCACAGACATAATTAATGGAGGAAGTAAAGTTTTTCCGTCGTCCTCCTCAGGCTGGATTGGAGGAGATGCTTCATCAAACACAAGCACAGATGTCTGCTCTTGGCTCCAGGATCCAGCTTCAGGAGAGAGACAGATTTTACTTTTTTTCAAATTACGTTGAGGAAAATCTGACGTGCGAAGCTGGGGGCTGCAGAGCAAAACCTCTGGAGGGAAGACTGGGCTGAAAATGAGGACATGGTGAATTGAGGCCTTGCATCAACTTCTCCAGAAAGCAGCCTTGGACCAAAGCCCAAGATGATGCAATGCTGTTGGAGCGACAAAAGTTTTGGCTGCGAATGCCAGTGTTTGACAACAGTGGTAACGAGGGAGAAGAGGAAGTCAAAGGGTTTTGCTTTTGAGCAAAGAAAGCCACATTGGGGAATGGAATTGGGGGGGGGGGGAAATGCTTAGTTACATTTCTTAAAATTGAGTGGGATGGTTTTATCTCTGCCTGGAAAGAATGGGGTGGCATTTCAAGAGGTTTGGATTGTTCCCTGTTGATTTTAAATCTGATCCTGAGAAGGCACTTCCTTTCTACAACCAGATTGCTCCAACTGGGGGCAATTATATTACATTCCATAAAAGATAAGGGATGGTGTCTGTTACATTGCTGTTTGGCTTCATGAATATCCTTCAAGTTACAGAAAATTACGAATATTTGTAAATTATATAAAGTTGAAAAAGTAAGCCAGGGATATTCAGACTGGCAAAATATATTTCTAAAAAAATGACTATTGTGAAGCAGATGAGTTGTGAAAAATCGTAATCCCCTTTCACACATTTCATTTTTTAATATATAGTACTTTTACTGCAGCTGCTGCAAATTCATTTTAATGTGCACTACAGTGTTTGAAAAGCAATTAAAAACCTTCTGAACTATATTTTTCTTTCAGTTTTAATTTCAATTTAGAAACTTACCCCAGTGTGCACTTAATCAGGGTGCAAAGATGGCTTAATAGCCAAAACAGCCTCCACCCGCCCCCCCCCCAACCTCTGTAAGATTGTTCGTATCTTGTCCTCAGCCCATAGATGAGGCATACTTAAGTCATCATTAGCTGTACTGGTATCGAAACCATATTTGCCTTTTTATTTCATCTTGCTACATTACAAAGATGTAAAAAGATATAAAAAAATCTGTTATACTTTGCCAGCTATTGTTTTGGAGACAAAATCAGGTGACCAGTAATGAAGTTGACCTCTTTGGGAGGGCTGAAGCATATCCTGTCCTTTGGTCACTGATTGTTGTCTTCCACTGCTTTTCCAGCTTTTGCTGGCTTCCCAATTTTCTTTCTTTTCTGTCATTTACACCACATTCTGCTTTTCATATCAACTTCTCCACAGACTTCCCTTAGGGCAGGGGTACTGCCGGCCGGCAGGCCGGATGTGTCATGGTGAAACCGCGTCCACCCCATTGCCGGCAATGGGGGAAAAAGTCGTGAAACATCGGACACGTCACATGACGTTGTGAGGTTGACACCCCTGCCTTAGGGTAAAACAGTTTAATTTAAAGAAAAATAGGATATGTATTTGTACGTATTTACCACTTTCGCGCTATTTATCAATTTCGATCATTCCCTTCACCCACGAGTATAAGAGATTGTTGCCCACCAGCTAGACTTTTTTTCTCTTATTTTGCAGAACACAGCTAGTTGCAGTCTATGATGTCATCTGATAGGTTTCTTCACTTCACACTTATTTTAATTTGGGAGATGCCCCAGTCTGGAGAAACTGGAAGAAGTCTTGAAGTCAGACCTTCCCATTCATTCTGACTGATGGATGCTATCCCTGCTGACTGGTAGCATGTTGGGGGGGGGCAGCAAAATCAGGGGGGAAATCAATCATTTTTCTAACAGCAAGTGGAGAATACCATTCAGCAATGACTCAGAAGAGATACGATAGAGGCACAAAAGGAGTCAGCAACTGGCAGCATAGTTCATGCTGGCACTGGGGCTGAGTTTAGTTTGGGTGCCTAGTAGGGGAGAATGGTCCTTTACATGGGAGGTGTGAATTTTCCCATGAATTGCTGAGGATAGGGAGACCATAAAAGTGCTTGAGAGAGTTATTCTTTCAGCCTCTCTTGCTGAGTTGGTCCAGGGATGCTTCTTCGTTTTCTGAAGCACTCCAAGAAATCAAGTGGATGAAGAAATACTTGGAGTGATGGAAGATGAGAAGTGAAAATGATCAAATATGTAGATGGACTTTGAACATGTGCTGGAGCAGAGAAACACCAGTGCTTCTCCACACTTATTGAGTCTTTGGGATGCCAATCAGCTCTGTTATTAGGATGACTCAGTTCCTCTTGAGAATTCTGGCCCAAATGTCTTCCTGTTGTTCATTGTGGGCAGTTTACAGGCACACTCGCTTCCAGTCACTTGAGGCAGACGCCATATTGGTGGGTTCTCATGAAATGACAAGGCAACCATTTATGACATTGTTTGGAATTCTTATGAGCCTGTGATACCTGAGGAAGTGAATAGGATCTCCTGTGGAATGAATTCAACCGCTTGCAAATTAGAGCTGCATACTTCCTGACTCCTGGACAGGAAGTGGACTTGAAAGAGGAAGCAGCTTTCCTCTTTTTCAAAACAATTTTATTTGATCAAAATGTCCTAGAAATATATTGACCATTTTCTAGTCTGCTTTTGTTAGATATGTTTGTAGAGATGATGGTAATGCTACAAGTACAGACAGCCCTATAGATTAGCCAGATGGCTTTCCTTTGGGTTAATAGAGCAAGCATGGGACAGAAACCCTTGGCAACTTCTGTGGATGATCTGCAGTAGGATTCCTATAAGTGTGATGTAGATCTCCTAGTCCATTAGATCTGTAAATAGCATTCAGTAGCATTGACAATGGTACACCCAAGAATTAGGGATTAAGGTCAGTGGTTTGGTTCCTGTTGGAATTAATAGGGGAGGCAAGATGGAGCTGCAGAGAATTCATCTGGAATGCTTCAAAGCTTGGCCCTTTCTACTATACTTTTCATATCACATGAAGCTTCAGGATGAAGTCATTTATGGCAGGGGTCCCCAACTGGACTGCACAGCTGGAGGTGAGCAGTGGGCAAGTGAAACTGACTGTGTGGGATGATCCTTCTCCTCCCCCCAGTCCATGGAAAAAATTATCTGGAAAAAGGAAAAGCTTGGGGACTGATGATCTATGGGGTTGTATGTCCTCAATATACAAATTATACTCTGCTGTACTCTAGGCAAAGCAGGAGATGCAGTCAGAGTCTTGACTTGGTGCTGAGTCTTTCTGAGAGACTAGATGGCATAGAACAGAGTCAAATGCTCCACAGCAAGATGGAGTAGCTGTTAGTGCAGAAGGCATATCTGTTTTATTCTTCATGATGCATTCTCCAGAACGGTGTGCACTCTGAGGAGAGCAGCTAGACATCATGACCAAAATAAGCTTGGTAAGCTTCCTGGACCTCTAGCCATAGAAGAAAACAAGCCATTTGCAATTCTCAGAAGAAAACAAGCCATTTGCAATTTGCTTTTATTTTAAAAAAGACCTGGAAGCTGCATCAGGCAGAGAATACAGTTGTCTCCTTGCTGACCAGCAATAACTGGTCCAGTAGAATGACACCTGTCTTGTAGAAGGCTTGGGCCAATAGGTTCATGGGCCAATAGGTTCATGTGCCAATTCAAGGTGTTGGTGGTTATCTAAGAAACTCTATAAATATGGCTTGAATCCTTATTCCCTTTGGGACTACTTGTTCCTAGATAGAATCTGTTCTCCCAACAAGGATTAATTATGGGGGATGATAGACCAGGTGCCTTTGGCTGAGAGATCAAGAGGGCAGGAGCAATAAAATGGCCTTCTCAGTAGAAGTCCCCTGACTGTGGAAGAGCTTGTCACCCAAGGTCAAAATGAAGCCCATCTTTCTGTCATTTAGGAAGCCATTGAAAACAATTCTTTATTATAAGGTGGATTTTATTAATAATATTTTATTAATTTTGTCTAAACTGTCTAAAGTGTGGTATGTGGACAGCATAGAAATTGATGTAATAAACAAAGACATTGCAGATTGTGGTTTCTAGATTATATTACCTCAGTGGAACAGTCACACAAATAATTCTGCTAATGTTGGCCATTCATATTGTTTCATAATTTTCATCTTGGAAGATATATATTTTTTTAAAGTTTAGATTTGGTAATAAATTAAGACTGCAGTGATGTATACAATTGAATATACATCTCATTCAGTTTAGCATCAACTACCAGTATTTCTAAATCACCTGTATAACATCTGGCTGGATTCTGCCTGATTGTTTCACAGATGGATCAATTTCTTCTTCTATGGAAAGATTATAAACTATCATGACATAAGGAAGGCCCTAAAATCCACAGCCACTTAGTCTTGTCAGGGTTGAACTAAAGCCTATTCTTCCTCATCCAAACCTGCAGTATCTTCAGGCACTGGGAAAGCATCTTGATGACATCATTTGGACAACCCAGGCAGACTGATGCTTGATGTCCATGCTGATGGATGATCTAACTCAACAGTTTCATGACGATGTTAAGTGGAACAAGAAGAGAGCTGTTAACTCTGTGAGGTAGTTGAGGCCAGACGCATAAGTAGAAATACTGGCTTTTACATACCAGTCGTCCAATCTGCTGCTCTCCCTCCTGTCTCCCAAGTTTATTCCCACAGAGCATTACAAGAATCAAGCCCTGGACTTCTCTCCCCCCACCAAACTGACTGAACTGATCTTGAAAGAAGGACAACAATGCACAAGTATGTTTCCTGCTCCTAACCTACCCCTTAACTGGCTCAGATGGGGAACCACGATTGACAGTATTGAAAAATGCCAAGAGATCAAGGAGACTCATGATGGATATGTTACCCACATCCCAAGCCCACCAAAGGTCAATCAATGCCATAAGCGCTATGGTCCAGGTTGAAACTCAATTGTTGCATGTCCAGATAATCCACTTCTTCCACAGTTCTTCTGAACAACCTTTCTCAAAAAGGAAGGATTGGAGACTGGACAAAAATGGGAGAATAGACATTATATAGATAGCCACTCCATCTTTCCATCCTTGGTTTTTCTAATGCAGCAAGACAGAAGAAACAGTGATGAAACATAGTGAGAGTGTCTGAAACCTTGTAAAATGTTATGTGTGAGGCAGTGTGTGTGATCAATAAAAGATTCCATTTTACGAATTATTTAGAATTATTTGACATACCATACATTTGACCAGTCAGTATGTACAGTATATCAGGGGTGTCCAACCTTGGCAACTTTAAGACCTGTGGACTTCAACACCCAGAATTCCCCAGCCAGTCATGAGTTAAAATCCACAAATCTTAAAAGTTGCCAAGGTTGGACACCCCTGCAGTAAATTATGCTGTGCTACATGAGTTATCTGAGACTAAAATATCAAGAATTTGAAACCAAGACCATAATATTCCAAACCATCTTTATTTCCATAATACTGTATGGTGCTGTGATTTGGTTTAGGACTATATGATTCAAAATGAAATCTGTTGCTGAACCTAGAATTATCTGCACCAAATAACAGCATGCCTAGAAGAAATACAAGTTTAAAAAATGATCAATCCCACAAGGATTAAAAACAATGAATCATCATGGTATTATGTCAAAGAAAAAAATACCTAACTTTGTTTTTCTGCTATGTCACCCAAGTGCTTGACTATTTGTTTCCTTAGACAATCCCTTTTACATTTTTTCTAAAGAGAGGATGATCAATTATATTCAACTATCTCTGAAGCGAATTGAGAAAAGAAAAGAAAACCTATCTGCTTCTCCAAGGGTAATTGGAAATATTATCCACATTCCAAGGGACAGGTTTCTTATAAACACAATGTTCTTTCGTCTCTCAATTTCTTC
This sequence comes from Crotalus tigris, assembly GCF_016545835.1. NCBI lineage: Eukaryota > Metazoa > Chordata > Lepidosauria > Squamata > Viperidae > Crotalus > Crotalus tigris. The sequence goes on from NW_024096469.1 coordinate 413,034, forward strand.
ATGCCTTTTATTTATATTGAGAACAGAAATACTAACCATCTTTGAGAGATCTAGAGGCAGGACTTCTCATATTATTTCTGCCTTGAGAAATACAATCATCAGAATGTGTCAGCTACTTCTGTGGCTATTTCTAAAATTTATCTTTTTTTATTAAAGGAATAAGCTGTTGCTTGAACAATATATTGATATTCCAGCATATTTAACACTTCCAATGTTTAGTCTCCAAATACATTTCTTCGTTTCATTTGATATTGAAGAAATGACTGTCTCTAAAGAGGATCACTTTAAAGATAAGCCGGTTCTCTGAAAACAAAAGTTGAGAACCTTTTTATTGAAAAGTTTGAGAGAAATGTTTGGTAGAAATTGGTAGAAACCAAGTTTGACATGATTATTTTAATTTACTTGTTTATGCATTCATTTTTTAAATATACAGGTAGTCCTGGATTTAACAACGGTTCATTTAGTGACCATTCAAAATTACGATGGCACTGAAAAAAGGAACTTATGACCATTGTTCACATTTTACGGCCATTGTAGCATCCCCTTGTCCACGTGATCAAGATTCACATGCTTGGCAACTGGTTCATGTTTGTGATGGTTGCAGTGTACCCAGAGTCATGATCACTTTTTACAACCTTCTGACAAACAAAGTCAATGGAGAAGCCAGATTCATTTAACAACCAGCTGTAGTGATTCACTGAACAACTGTGACAAGACAGGTTACAAAATGGGATAAACTCACTTAATTAGGCAGAAACTTTGGGCTTGATTGTGGTCATATGTCAAGGACTACCTGTATTAATTTCCCGTCTTGCCTTTGACCAGGAATTCAAGGCAAGGTACATATTTCCTTCTCCAATTTTTCCTGGCAAGAATGACTGGTCCAAAGTCACCATTTGTCTGAAATGGTATAGGGTTTCCTGCCTGAGCAGGGGGTTGGACTAGATGACCTCCAAGGTCCCTTCCAACTTTATTTTTATTATTATTGTTGTTGTTGTTGTTGATCATCGCACAGTCAGCCAGATGTTCAGACTGGATTTGGCATTTTTGTCTACCTATCGAGTCCTTACTAAGGACCTGGGATAGGCAGATGTGGATGTTTGATGGTATTACAGATATTGTCGCAGGATGGACGCAGTTCCTAGCAAGGCTGCCATTTGCAATTGACTAATGCCAGTGATGCAATTGACTAATGCCAGTGATGCCCTCAGAAGAAATGGAGTAGCCTTCATAGTCAATAAAAATAGGAAAAGCAATACTGGGATAGAATCCCCAAAATGACAGAATGATCTCAATTCGAATCCAAGGCAGACCATTCAATATCACAGTAGTCCAAATCTATGCCCCAACCAATGATGCTGAAGAGGATGAAATTGACCAGTTCTATGAAGCCCTACAGCACCTTATAGAATTAACACCAAAAAATGATGTCCTTATCATCATGGGGGATTGGAATGCTAAGGTAGGAAGCCAAAAGATAACCGGAATAACAGGCACGTTTGGCCTTGGAGTACAAAATGAAGCAGGGCACCGGCTAATAGAATTTTGTCAAGAGAATACGATGGTCATAACAAACACTCTTTTCCAACAACCCAAGAGACGGCTCTACACATGGACATCACCAGACGGTCAACATAGAAATCAGATTGACTTTGTGCTCTGCAGCCAAAGATGGAGAAGCTCTATACAGTCAGTAAAAACAAGACCAGGAGCTGACTGTGGCTCAGATCATGAGCTTCTCATTGCAAAATTTAGGCTTAAATTAAAAAAAGTAGGGAAAAGCACTAGGCCACTCAGGTATGAACTAAATCATATTCCTGATGAATCTACAGTAGAGGTGACAAATAGATTTAAGGAACTGGATCTGATAGACAGAGTGCCTGAAGAACTATGGATGGAAGTTCGCAACATTGTACAAGAGGTAGCAACTAAAACCATCCCAAAGAAAAAGAAATGCAAGAAAGCAAAAAGGCTGTCTGAGGAAGCTTTGCAAATAGCTGAGGAAAGAAGGGAAGCGAAAGGCAAGGGAGAAAGAGAAAGATACACCCAATTGAATGCAGAATTCCAGAGAATAGCTAGAAGAGATAAGAATGCCTTCTTAAATGAACAGTGCAAAGAAATAGAGAAAACAACAGAATAGGGAGGACCAGAGATCTCTTCAAGAAAATTGGAGATATGAAGGGAACGTTTCATGCAAAGATGGGCATGATAAAGGACCAAAATGGCAGAGACCTAACAGAGGCAGAAGAGATTAGAAGAGATGGCAAAACTACACAGAAGAACTATACAAGAATGAGCTTAACATCTCAGATAACCACAATGAGATGGTCACTGACCTCGAACCAGACATCCTAGAATGTGAAGTGAAATGGGCCTTAGAAAATCTGAGCAACAACAAAGATAGTGGAGGTGACAGTATTCCAGCTGAGCTATTCAAAATCTTAAAAGACGATGCAGTAAAAGTGCTACTCTCAATTTGCCAGCAAATTTGGAAAACTCAACAGTGGCCACAGGATTGGAAAAGGTCAGTTTACATTCCAATTCCAAAGAAAGGCAATGCCAAAGAATGTTCAAACTATCGCCCCATTGCACTCATTTCACATGCTAGTAAAGTTATGCTTAAAATCCTACAATCTAGACTCCAGCAGTATGTGGATCGAGAACTACCAGAAGTACAGGCAGGATTTCGAAGAGGCAGAGGAACTAGAGATCAAATTGCCAACATACGCTGGATCATGGAGAAAGATAGGGAGTTCCAGAAAAACATCTACTTCTGCTTCATTGACTATGCAAAAGCCTTTGATTTGTGTGGATCACATCCAAATTGTTGCAAGTGCTTAAAGAGATGGAGTACCGACCATCTCATTTTGTCTCCTAGAAACCCTTAATGCGGTCAAGACGCACAGTGAGAACCGAACACGGAACCACTGATTGGTCAAAATTGGAAAAGGAGTCCGGCAAGGCTGTATACTGTCGCCCTGCCTATTTAACTTATATGCAGAGCACATCATGAGAAAGGCAGGGCTAGATGAATCAAAGTTGGAATTAAGATTGCCGGGAGAAATATCAACAACCTAAGATATGCAGATGATACCACTCTAATGGCAGAAAGTGAAGAGGAACTAAAGATCCTCTTGATGCGGGTGAAGAAGGAGAGTGCAAAAGTTGGCTTGAAACTCAACATTAAGAAAACCAAAATCATGGCATCCGGCCCTCTCAATTCCTGGCAAATAGATGGGGAAGAAATGGAAGTAGTGACAGATTTTATTTTCCTGGGCTCCAAGATCACCTCAGATGGGGACTGCAGCCAAGAAATTAAAAGATGCTTGCTCCTGAGGAGGAAAGCTATGGCAAATCTAGACAGCATACTAAAAAGCAGAGACATCACCCTGCCAACAAAAGTGCTTATAGTCAAGGCCAGGGTTTTCCCAGTTGCAATGTATGGCTGTGAAAGTTGGACTATAAGAAAGGCTGAGCGCCAAAGAATTGAGGCCTTTGAACTATGGTGCTGGAGAAGACTCCTGCGAGTCCCTTGGACTGCAAGGCGTTCAAACCGGTCAGTCCTAGAAGAGATCAACCCCGACTGCTCTTTAGAAGGCCAGATCCTGAATTTGAAACTCAAATACTTTGGCCACCTAATGAGAAGGAAGGACTCACTGGAGAAGCGCCTAATGCTGGGAAAGATTGAGGGCAATAGAAGAAGGGGACGACAGAGAACGAGGTGGTTGGATGGAATCACTCAAGCAGTAGGTGTGACCTTAAATGGACTCCAGAAGATGGTAGAAAAAAACAGGAAAAACCCCCATGAAACCTGGAGGAACATTGTCCATGGGGTCGCGATGGGTCGGACACGACTTCGCAATTAACAACAACAACAATGCCAGTGATGTTCAAGTGGCGCTCCAGTTGTTTTGGGATTGCACCCAAGGCACCTATTACTATTGCTACTACCCTTGCTTGCTTTTGCCACAGTCTTTCTATTTCTATTTGTAGGTCTTTGTATTTTGTTATCTTCTCCAATTCTTTCTCATCTATTCTGCTGTCTCCAGGCAATATTATTATTATTATTATATCGATCATCGCACAGTCAGCCAGATGTTCAGACTGGATTTGGCATTTTGTCTACCTATCAAGTCCTTACCCAGGACCTGGGATAGGCAGATGTGGATGTTTGATGGGATTACAGGTATCGTCGCAGGATGGAAGCAGTTCCTAATAAGGCCGCCTTTTGCAATTGACTAATAGCAAATTTGTCAATGCCAATGGTGTTCAAGTGGTGCTCCAGTTGTTTTGGGATTGCGCCCAAGGAGCCTATGACTATTGGTACTACCCTTGCTTGCTTTTGCCACAGTCTTTCTATTTCTATTTGTAGGTCTTTGTATTTTGGTATCTTCTCCAGTTCTTTCTCTTCTATTCTGCTGTCTCCAGGCACTGCCACGTCCACTATCCAGACTTTTTTGTCTTTCTTATCGACAATTGTTAAGTCTGGGGTGTTATGTTGCAGGTGCTTGTATGTTTGAATTCTGAAGTCCCAGAGCAGTTTAATTTTATCATTTTCTATGACTTTCTCTATTTTATGATTCCACCAGTTTTTGCTTACAGTCAAATGATATTTTTTGCAGATCTTCCAATGCACCATTGTTGCTACTTTGTCATGCCGCTGCTTGTAATCAGTTTGTGCAATCTTCTTGCAACAGCTTACCAAGTGGTCCACTGTTTCTTCAGCTTCTTTGCATAGGCGGCACTTACTGTACTGTTTCTGTCTCTCTCATTTTGACTTTGTATGCATTGTTTCTTAAGGCTTGGTCTTGTGCAGCCAGAATTGTCCCTCGGTCTCTTTCTTCAATTTTCCTGCTCTTAGCCATTGCCAGGTTTTATTATTATCTGCTGTCCCAGCTATTTTTTCCATGTATTGGCCATGTAGTGCTTTGTCTTCCCATGCCTCTATTCTGTTCTTCATTTGGTCTTTCTTGTAGGCCAGTTTGGTCTCTCCAGTAGTTAGTAAGCCTTCCTGATATACTAATTTCAGTGCATCTTCATCATTGTTCTTCAGATATTCTTCCAAAGCCATTTTTTCTTCTTCAACCATCTGATGTACTTGTAGCATTCCCCGCCCACCTATTTGCCTTGGTAGATAAAGTCTATCAATGTCACTGCGTGGATGAAGGGCATGATTCATTGTCATTATTTTTCTGGTCTGCCTATCCATTGCTTTTAGTTCTGCTTGAGTCCAGTGCACTATTCCAGCTGTGTACCTAATGACTGGGATTGCCCAGGTGTTGATTGCCTTTATGGTATTTCCTCCATTGAGTGTGGATTTTAAGATCTTCTTCACTCTCTTGATGTATTCACCTCTAATCTTTTTCTTGACTTCAGTGTGCTTGATGTTGTCAGCTTGAAGGATACCCAAGTATTTGTAGTACTCTTCCTCATCCAGACTCTTAATGTTATTTTCGTGGGGCATCTTGATTCCTTCAGTTTTCATTATTTTTCCTTGTTTGATAGTAAGTGTGGCACATTTGTCCAAGCCAAACTCCATTACAATATCTTGGCTATATATACGGACAGTGTTGAGCAGCGATTCTATTTCAGATGATGTTTTTCCATACAGCTTCAGATCATCCATATAAAGGAGGTGGGATAGTCTGGCAGATGTTTTTGATGTTTGATAGCCATGTCCTTATTATTATTATTATTATTATTATTATTATTATTATTATTATTATTATTATCATTATTATTACACAGTCAGCCAGATGTTCATTATTATTATTATTAGAATGCATTTGTTAGAGGCTGTTGGCCCACTTGTATAAACTCTGTGAATATTGAATAATAGAGTTACCTAGCGATGATCAGACATGCATTTTTCATGTACAGAAACTTGCTAAGACAAGAATAAAGACGGTGTGCATTCCAGTTACTATGTCCAATTCCCTCACTATTAGCCATGATCCTTAGGAATGATGGTAATATAAAGATGATGTCCATTCCCATATTATTATGCCTTGATGTTACTCATCTTAGAATCTCACTGTTTGAGAGTGAGACAATATAGCTAACAGAGTTAATTAAAGTTCAGGCAACAAGTTTAGGATTACTTTACAGTTCAATGTATTGCCGTATGATGCAGAGACAACAGGCTAATTCAGTAATCAGGTTAAGTACACTGTATAAGGCTAGCATTTGGCATTCTTGGGCCAATTGATGTTGTACCCCACCTCACCTCCTCCATGCCTGTGAACTGCCGGCTGGGTTATTGTGGTGGAGTGTGCAGCTGAAACAGAAACAGGGAGGATTATCAGCCATAGCACTGCAGCTTCCCAGTAAGGGGGCAGCGCATTCCAGAGAGAGGCCCAAGAGACAAGAGACAGTTGTGATGGTCTGTGGAAGAAAAGGTTCAAGGTAGCCACACCCTAGAATCTCTCAAGGTATATCTATTAGATCAGGGGTCCCCAACCTTGGCAACTTTAAGACCTGTGGACTTCAACTCTCAGAATTCCCCAGCCAGCATGGCTGGCTGGGGAATTCTGGGAGTTGAAGTCCACAGGTCTTAAAGTTGCCAAGGTTGGAGACCCCTGTATTAGATTATAGCTTTAGTCTTACAATATATGTCTATTAAAAGGCAAAGGTTTCCTTGACAGTCATGTCTGGCTATAGTAAGGTGACCAACTTTTTTACAATGAAAAGGAGGACACAAATAAATTGAAGAAAAAAATATCGTAAATAAAAGAAACATTTTATTTATTGCAACAATAATACAGACAACTTGCATGTGCAAAGTTTGCCAGCCGGGTGTTTTGGTGCGCTCAGCAGCAATTCCTATTGGCTTTCGAAAGCCAATAGTGGGAGTAGCACAGCTCATGCAAAAGTTGAAAACAAAACCCATCAAAAAAAGGTGCCGGAACATCGTTCTGAGCGTTCTATGAGGGGGAAAAAAAGCTCTGCAGATTAGTCTTCAAATATCGAAAAGGAAGACATGAAGGAGGACATTTTTTGAGGGAGGACAGAACTTACAAAAGGAGGACTGTCCTCCCTAAAGGAGGATGGTTGGTCACCTTAGTTATAGAGCACAGTGCTCATCTCTGTTTCTTGACCAAGGGAGCCAACGTTGTCTAAAGACAATTTCTGTGGTCATGGGGGCAGCACGGCTATATGCTAAAAATGCATGGAAGGCTGCTGCCTTCCCACCAAAGTGTTAATCTATTTGCATTTGCATGCTTTCAAACTGCTAGATGGGCAGGAGCTGTGGCAAGAAACGGGATCTCACCCTGTTGCGCGGAGCTCGGGTCTCTTCAGCTGACAAGCTCAGCGTCTTCAACCAGTGAGCCATTGCGCCCCATCTGTCTATTAGGTAGAAGCAAATAAAGATCTGGGACCCGAATAGATCGGACTATGTTGTCTCTGGAGCTTGGGCCTGGCAGTTATTTCTGAATTCAGTACTCCTTTAAAAGATGGCTAGAACTATTCTGAGAAATACCCTAAGTAACGGGTCACAGGGGTTGCCACAAGCAAAAGCTTGAAAGCCTCTGAAAGGCCCTGAAGATATACGGATAATTCTGTCAACAGGTTTGGAGGTCCTGGGTTGATACAGAGCCAATCAAGTTGCTTGCTTGATGTTGTTTGTTGCAACCGTGAGGGTGGATGCGAGAGGCGGTGGGATTTAAATTGTGACCTTTTTATTGCTATCTTCCACCTGGAGTCACAGTGTGTGAGTTGGGGGGGGGGCATATACGTTTGTTTAATACTGTAAATAATAAAAAGCATTGGTAGTGCTCCCTCCCACTTCACACACCTTTCTGCATCTAGGAAATGTTAATTGGGAAACGTGATGGGGATAACTCATCTCTAAGCACTTCACCCAATCCCACCTCGCATTAGGAAGACTGGCTGCTTTCTTGCTGACAAATGGAAGAGTAAATAAAACAAGGGGAATCTATTAAGACCTTTCTTTAACTAGGACTGCAAAAGGTGCATAAGGACAGTATCCTTCACCAGCCCCCTAATGGCGGCTTCATAATTTATGCTGGCATATTTTTCTGCTTGCTTTGGGGCTGGTGATTAGCACCAGTGGCCATGAAAATGGGGAGGGGGGGCTTTGGCATTTTGCTGCAATTGCGAAACATGCATGAAACATTCACAGAAGTTGAATGGGTCAATGTTCTTTCTGTTTGTCATCAGGTGACTTTTATATTGTATGCTTTCAGTTTATCTCCCTGCTTAAGCAGTGAAAAAACATTACAAAAGAAAATTTTGATAAACAGGCAGTATTAACCCTTTTCTTTCCTACAATGGATATCTCCAGATAGTTTGGACTATAGTTCTTACAGCTCCTAGAGCCAGTATAATCAAAGGTGGGTATTATGGGAATGTAGTCCAACTACCTCTGTGGCAATTTATTTTATTTCTAATATACAATTTTATAGAGAAGCAATGCAATCTTCATCCTGTCTACCATTAAGCTTCTCTCATCCTGAAATGAAGCTCCTCTGAAATCATTTTTGAGAGAAAGTTACAGATTCAACAACTAGTAAACGCAGACATCGAAATAAAGCAATGCCTCTGAATAGAAGTTAAATGCAGGGGCTGAACTGTTTTGCTGGATTCTTTCCCTTTCATCCATTCATGCGAGATGGACAGCCTTAGGCCTGAAATAGGATGCATTTAACAACTTCTTCATTTTTTCATATAGGGGAGATGACACTTAGTAAATTACAAGGCCAGGGGGTTTATCTCATCACTTTTTTGTTAATAATGTACACAAGTAACATTTTTTTTCCAATTTCCAGTAGCATATTCCATGTCTGAAAGTAGTTTGAAACATTCTCACTCCCATCCTTTTAATAGCAATACTGAATTACATATAATGGATGAGACTAAAATTCATGCCATTAAAACATCTATCATAAAAGTTCAGGGATGCATGAATAGCCTGTAAAGCCAGCTGTATCAAAGCCATAGGGTGATTGTGTTCTATCTAAAAGATAGTGCTTTCCCACAGGAAAAAAACCAGTGTTGTCTTGTCTAAACTTTAGATAACAAGGAAATTATCTACAAATATTCGAATAATTTTATTATCAGATTTTTGGGAACAGGACTATGACCTTATGTTTCTTAACAAAACCGTTCTCTATTCTACAACCTTCCAGATTTTTTATTTTTATTTTTTTGGACTATATATCCCATTATCTCCAGCCGACACTGAGAAGCTTGTTATCATAAAGACGCAGAATAAATTATACTAAATATTACACAGAGAAAAGAGGAACTGGATAACATTATTTAGGGGGTGACCTGCCTATTGGCTGATGAGACATTACTGATGTAGGAAGGGAAAGCTTCTTTAAAGCCCCAACATTATACTGCTTTATTTAAAACATATAAGTTCAACTTACTGCTGCCTGATTTTCTGGCCAGATATGTACTTTTCTAAGTAAAGCACTGAATTGTAATCTCTTATTTTTATTGTGTCAGAATGCTTCTAGAGCAGGGGTGGGGAATTGAAGTCCGCCAGTCATAAAAGGGCCATAATTCCCCACCTCTGCTCTAGAGTATACAGTACAAGCAAACTCAGTAGGGAATGCTTGAGGTTAGTGCTTTGATAGCTTACCATTTATTATTTTTAATTTTAAAAAATCTAAAATAAATAATATCAAATAGGGCTTTGATGCCAGGTAGGTTTCAAAGGAGGCACATTGATCTCCATTGGGCCTGCATTGTCATCCATATAAAGGAATCCTGCATATTTCAGTTTTTCCTGTTTGGGCAACGTATCTTATCTGAATGCATAGATTATTCTTCCTGAAGTCACAGCAGCATATATAGAGCTGTTCCATTTCATCTATATAGCAGCCTTATGATTTAAAATAGGGTAAGCGATGATGATGATGATGATATCCATTCAGTCGCATCCTTACTTCTTTGAGTTTTGCTATGGTCTGGCTGGCGTCAGCTTTGATAGTGAGCAGCCATTGTGTTCTTTGGCCGCCTGGTTTCCTTTTACTTCTAACTCTTCCCAACATAATTCCTTTTTCCAGTGAAGTTCCCCCAATGACATGAGACACAGGAGACACAGTTTTGTGATTTTCTTTCCAGTGACTTAGTGTTATGTACTCCAATAATTTTTTGTTGCTCGCCTTTGCTGTCCAAGGAATATGCAGGAAACTTCTCCAGCACCACAGCTCAAATGAGTTGATTTTCTTCCTGACTTGCTTTTTTAAGGTCCAACTTTCATAACCAGAGGTAGCTATGGGGAACACAATAGAGTGAATCAGCCTACATTTGGTGCCAGGCTGATGTCCTTGTTTTTCCATATTCGGCTCATGTTCATCATTGCTGTGCAACCCATTGCAATCTGACATTTTATTTCTGGGTTGCAGAGTGATTGGCGATCCTAGGAAAGTGACCCTAGGAAAGTGAATTTTCCCATGCATTCTCTCTCTCTTCACCATCAATTTCTGTTTTGATTTTTCCATTCCTTGCAATGGTCATGAGCTTGGTCTTTTTTGATGTTTAGAAAGAGACCAAAATTATCACTTTCTTCTTTGATTTTCTTAATCAGATGCTCCAGGCCTTCTTTGGTTTCTGAGAGGAGAATTTATGAGGATGAACCACCTCATAAACCTCAAGGCTGAGCAATTATTTCAGGCAAATTCTAGCTTTTGAGAAAGAATTGGAACTTTGCCGTTCTGTTTGAAGGCAAGCTCTTTCTATTTTATTTCATGTATTTAACATATTGAAAAACATTTATTAAAATCCACTTGAACGAGCATTTAGAAAAGCTAGAATCAAGGGCTTTTTTGATATACGGTATGGGTAAATAGCTCAAATGAACTTCTCTGTTTCTAAGAAGACATTATGATTAATACATAGCTCTTCTGGATTTATCATTTTAAATGTTTCATGTCAAAACAAGTATAAATGATTGTAAGTGTCTGTCTAGCATAATTACAGATGTAAATGATTTCTTGCCAGAAACTGGAGCAACAGACTATGTAATTACTGTATCTGAATTACACATGGAATTATTTAGTTTAAATGTACTGTAATACATAGCATTATTATGATTTGAAAACTTTAACTTTAAGCCAGCATTTTTAAGTTATTTTATTTATATTTTGAAACTGCCCAATTCCCTTACAAAGATGGGCTATCTTTTGTTGAATATTTCTATCGAAAACAGTTCTTTATTGATACTTTTTAACGCCACCCAATTGCCAATATTTATTCAGCTACTTTTCTTTTATGAGGGTGATTTCTAATTATCTTGACTCCCATATTATTCTAACTATACATTATCTGAATTTTGGAACTGGAACTGTTAACTTACCCGATCCTCGAAACTGTTCCAAATTCTGTTACTCTAGTACAGTGTTTCCCAAACTTGACAATTTTAAGGCATGAGGACTTCAACTCCCAGAATTCCACAGCCAACAACGCTGGCTGTGGAATTCTGAGAGTTGAAGTCCACATGCCTTAAAATTGTCAAGTTTGGGAAATACTGCTCTAGTATCTCTTCAGATCATATAAATTTCCCTCCTAGTGTACATACTCAGTAATAAAAATATTGAGGAATGTTTTGGTTTTTGCAGTTCTTATTACCAACAAGTGTTCATGTTAAAAGCCTTTTTGGTTTCTTGGTAAAGAACACAATTAGAATGTGAATATCTTGAATATATCTCTATTCTTTTTCCCCCCACATTCTTCCTTGTTGCAAAAATGAAACAATATTTTCCCTATTTCTAAATCTTCATTATTGTCTCTTTATGCATTTTAGGTAATTAACTTTAGATAATTCTACATGATCGCTGTAGCTAGCGATCATTCTTTAGAATCTTTAAGATTTAGAAAAGGTAGTCCATTCTGGACTATTTCTCTCCTTCGCCCATGGGAGAAATAGGATCTAGCTCCTCCATCTCTCCCTGCTTCTTTTGCCATGGATAGTAGATGAAGTGGGAATGGAGAAAGAAGGAAGCAGGTCTTCTGCTATCAGTTCTTCTGTCCAATGGCATGATCACTTAATGGCAGTATTTCTCAACCTTGGCAACTTTAAGATGCATGGACCTCAACTCCCAGAATTCCCCAGCCAGCATGCCAAATATTTTTAACATACTGCAGTAGTTACTCAGCTCATCAATGCAAAAATGTCATAACACTTAATAACTATTATATGATTGCTCTCTACCATTAGATGAATTATCACTAACTGTGTTGTCATTTCCGTTTACATGTAGTCCTCATTTAGCAACCACAAATGCAACTGGCAACTCAGTTGCTAAGTGATGCAATCACTAAGTGGAAAACCACAGAACCATGACTGTGGTTACAATTTTACCTCAGCTTTCCTTTCCCCCCCCACTCCTTCACCCTTTTGAATGCTCACCCAGGTCCTTGGATAATAGTAAGAAGGTAATTAATGTTTGTATTTATATTCATGGGGGAGGAAAGAATTACAAGAGAATCAACAGGCATACAATGGGGAATACACATAGAAAGGAATCAGCTGTTTGCCTAGCATTCTCAGGGCTGGGAGCTGCAAGCATACTAGGCAAACAACTGGTGTATTCACCATTATGTGCCTGCTTACTCTCTTGTAATCCCTTCCTCTCCAATATCTCCACTCTGCAAGTGGGGAGGGGGGAACAGTATCTCCATTCTGCAAGTGGGGAGGGGGAAACAATCTCTTAGGAGAGATTGCCTAAATAGACTGCTTGTTTAAGCTATCTCTTCACTCGATAAGGAGAGAAAAAATGGGTCAGACACAAGACAATGCATACTGACTGGCTAATGGTAAACATGTGACTGAAAGAAAAATGTGTGAAAGTCAGAATGCATGCCTTAGTTGCAAAGTTATTTTTTCAGCACTGTCATAATGAGACTGTCAGTAAGCGAGGTCTACCTGTATTGTGATGGTTTACTATTCTTCACATCCACTCAATAATGGATGTACATGTATTTTGTCTTCAAAGTAATACCCTTTATAGCTGATGAAATGGACGACAGCCCACATGATCTTGTGTCACAACAAATATGGCATAATTAAGAAGCTACAAGATTGCTTTTAGAAAAATGGGAAACCCAGAACACCTCATGCATGTCTTCATGTGACAAATAGGAAACCACAATACAGACAAAATATGGTGAAGCAGACTGGCTCCAGGGTGGCAAAGCAATTATTTATTCAACTTACAAATTGAATATGCATTAAGGGAAACTGATCTGGAAGAAGATGAGCATGGTTTTAAAACTGGATAAACAAACATCAAGAACCAGTGCTGTGCTGATGACATTGCTCTGATAGCCGAAAATGCAAAGAATTTGCAAACTCTATTAATGACAGTTTAGGAGCACAGTTAAGGAAAGAATGGGACTAAAATTGAATTTAAAGCAAACCAAACTAATAGCAACAGGCACAACAACATTGTTAGAACTGATAATGAAGATATTGAACTGGTAGATAGCTTCTGCCCTTTTGAGTCAATCATCAACAGTAAAGGAACAAGTACTCAAGGAATGTGGCACAGACAGACAACTTAGGAAGGCCTTGGAGAAGATATTCAGATGCTTTGATGATCTACAAAGCAATGGTATTCCCTATATGACATTCTATGGAAGGAAAAGTTGGAAATGCCAGATAGAAATTGACACTTTTGATTTTTTGTGTTGGAGAAGACTTCTAAAAATACCATGGACAGCCAAGAAAACAAACAAATGGATCTTCAGACAAATCAGCTGAGAGTTCTCACACAAGATACAAATGACCAGGCTCAAATTATCCTACTTTGGACACTTTTAGGCAAAAACCAAGCTCTCTGGAGAAGGTGCTAAGGCTAGGAAAGGTGGAATGAAAGAGAAGATGACCAGCAGCAATCTGGATGGACTCAGTTACAGTGGCGGTGGGTGCACCATTGGAAGACTTGAAGGACTAGATTAGGGAAAGATGGAGAGTATTTATGTGATTGCTAAGTCTACACCAACTTGATAGCACATAACAATCTATCAAAAATAAAGCTAGCATTCTATTTAAAGGGCCTGCTTCATCTGCTGTAGCTCAGGAGTCAGAAAGAGACTAAGACAGAGATTTCTTCTAATGGAGAAAAGAATAATTTACCACCTCTCCAGAGCCCTAGCACCTTCTGATGTAGGACTTAGATTACATCTTAGCTGAGGTGAAAATAAACTGTGAGACTACAGATTCCTGGAATGGCTTATGAAATGGTTCAGAGTCCTTGTGTAAATGTTCCTGGGAGGATAGAATAGAGTACATAATGGAGTACATAACATTTTCTTTTCAAGGCAGAACCAAAATGAAGGTCAGAATTCATTTCTGGAACATATAACTTAATATCACTGCATATATTTTATTTTCTATCTCTTCATCTACTCAATTCCCCATCAGCAACCAATAATGTGGAGTTGAGGAAATACAGGTAGTTCTAGACTTACAATAGTTCATTTAGTGACCGTTCAGAGTTACAACAGCACTGAAAAAAGTGACTTATGACGTTTTTCACACTTACAACCGTTGCAGCATCTCCATGCTCCCGTGATCAAAATTCAGACGCTTGGCAACTGACTCGTATTTATGACGGGTTGCAGTGTCCTGAAATCATGTGATCCCCTTTTGCAACCATCTGACCAGCTAAGTCAACGGGGAAAACCCGATTCACTTAACAACCGTGTTACTAACTTAACAACTGCAATGATCCACTTAACAACTGTGGCAAGAAAATGGGTTGTAAAATGGGGCAAAACTCACTTAACAAATGTCTCGTTTAGCAACAGAAAGTTTTGGCTCAGTGGTGGTTATAAGTTGAGGACTACCTGTACCTGAAATGTTGATGTAACGGATCTTATTTCAGGGCTAGAAATTACAGAAGAGAAGAAACTGCACAGAAAGGGCCAATCTTATTTCTTTTCAGTGATGCTAGTAAATTACTAGTGAAGAAATGGCAATCTTAAATTCAGGAGAACAACCTAGGGAGGAAAAAAGTTAAGGCAACATGATCAATAAACACTGTCCTTTTATATTGTTGTTATCCAGCTTTATTCCCATGGAAAGCATACCCAAAGAATGGCTTTCGTAGAAAATATTAGAATGGAATGGAATGGAATGGAATAGAGCTGGAAGGGACCTTGGAGGTCTTCTAGTCCAGCCCCCTGCTCAAGCAGGAGAACATATACCAGTGATGGCAAACCTTTTAGAGACCAAGTGCCCAAACTGCAAGACCCACTTATTTATCACCGGGTGCCAGGTGGGCGTGGCCAACTGGGTGGGCATGGCTGTGGTGGTCATGGCAGAATGGGTGGGTGTGGCCAAGGTGGGTGTGGTCACCTCAATGTTGGTCATGAGCAGGGACTCCTGTGGGGGCCGGACAGGGTTGAGAGAGATCCAGGGGGTCTCTGGTGGGTGGGACAGTGGGCAGGAAGCTCATCCTGTGGGGTGAGGGGAGGGGAGGCAGGGCACGGGTGCCATTGTCGCAGGGCAAGGCAATGCAGAGGCCAGCGAGCGCATGGGGGCCAATAGTGTCCGTCAGCAGCCACAGCCTGCCGGCCCCTCGACCGGCACACTCTAGGGCTCCACAGCCCGCTGCCAGCAGTTCAAAGAAGCTGCCTCTGAGCTTGATGGCCAGCTGACAGCTGAGGAGGCAATGCAGTGGGCCATGCCCGGGAAAAGGAGAGCATGCGAGGCCAGGAGGGACGGGATGGGGGGGAGGGAAATCAGCTGTGCTGTGGGACCTCGGCGAGTTAGCAGGTGTCTGCTTGAAGAGGGATGGTTGCCATCTCCGGGGCATAGCACGCGTGCCCACAGAGAGGGATCTGAGTGCCGCCTCTGGCACGCATGCCATAGGTTCGCCACCACTGACCTATACCATCTCAGACAAGTGACTGTCCAGTCTATTCTTAAAAACCTCCATGAGCGCCCATGATTTCTGAAAGCAAGTTATTCCACTGGTCAACTGTCCTCACTATTAGGAACTTTCTCCTTAATTCCAGATTGCTTCTCTCTTTGATCAGTTTCCAAACAAGGATAATGGAATAACCTAGAATTATTTGCAAGGCTTGTTGATCTACTTAAATGCAGTCAGTGTCCAGGCTTTGCCCAAATGGCATAATCTAAAAGAGATAGAAGTCAAAGAATGATTAGCCAGCCCAAAAGCAAGTATGAGTTAAGCTGAAGGTTTAGCAAAGTAAGATTCATTACAAATTCTATTCCCAAAGAAAACATTTATAATTATTTATACATGTAATGAATGTATTCATGTGGAAATTGTATTAGTTGAATAAACATGTAATAAATATTGCAAAAGAACTTTTGTGTACCAAGTGTATTAGACATCAATTCCCATAGTTTCAATGGAACGCATGTCCAGTAACCAAAAGTAGGAATTTTTTAGATGAGGAACAAATATTAATAGCCAAGCATAAATCGTATAAATTGCATCATTATTTTTGTAAACTCAGTCTTGATGATTCAATAGACCTGTTGAATAAAAAGATTAAATCACCTTATAGAAAACCCTATGTCACTATTCTGTCAGGATGAAATAGATTTGGTTATCATAAACAAATGTAGCATCATAATCTTGAATAAGCTTTTAAGAATTCTGTACACACCCATTAGTATCCAGGCACCAAAGGAAGGACATTCCTCCCCTGCTAAGTCAGCCAGTTGAATTATCTGCATTCATCATTTCTGCTTTGAAAGAGTATTTTGATTCATTAGATCAGCTGTCATTCTAGTTAGTTCAGTTAGCTTGCCTTCCAGGTATGTTCACTGGGACCTGCCCAGGATATAATTTCATTGCTTTAAAGGGTGTAACATCAAAGAGAGACTAATAGTAAAAAATAATCCCATCTCAGGTGGGTGTGCCTATTCCCAGTTTATGTTCTGACCCATGCTTGTGTCCATTAGAATGGATGGACACTTTTCAAACTACAGTGATAAGCCACAATTTCTGGTTTGATGGGAAAGTGAGAAAGTTTATATAATAGATCCATATATCACTAAAGGGTTAATTCAGCTTTTACACTGTTGTGCAGAATGTGCCGAAAGATGTTTCCTCAGGTCGCATTTCATCCAGGAGCTATCATAGGTTTTTGTTTTGTATGACCAAATATTATAGCTCTAACAAGATAAAAATTCCCCTTTGGGCTTCAGCTCATTCCAAGTGTTGAACCAGTGACATTGAAAGATGTTAGCTAGAAATCCAGTCAATGAGCCATCATTTGCCTAAGGTGGAAATTATATCTTAAACAGCTATTTGGCACCAACAGCCAAAAGTACTCCTTATTCTTTCAGATTAGGTCTGTTCTTTAGCATGGGAGATTTGCTCTTTCTATGAATGCTCAGCATTTGTCTCTGAATCTACATTCCAGTTATCCAGTGGTGCCAGCATATAACTATAATTTAGTGTGAATGGACCCATTTGAACTGTGCTGCAGAATGGATGCTTCATTCTGGAAGTTATCCTTGTTGATGTAATGATGTGGATACTCAGCAGGGTTCAAACAAAGAACTACAGCAGTGTTTCTCAACCTTGACAATTTTAAGGCATGTGGACTTCAACTCCCAGAATTCCACAGCCAGCAATGCTGGCTGTGGAATTCTGGGAGTTGAAGTCCACATGCCTTAAAATTGTCAAGGTTGAGAAACACTGAACTACAGGATCCTTTCCAATCATAGGAGGTACATGGGTAGGACAATTACTCCATGAGAAAATGCACACAGCTCATCTGCTTCCATGTCCTTTGATATTCACAGACTCCATAACTACTTCTGAGGTGACCTTTCTTTTTCCTCATTAAGCCTAAAATGTGTAACCCCATAATTTCATATGACTTCATAATCAAAACAATTGATTTTAACAGCAATTCCTCTCCATCCTTATTGTAACTAGTCAATTAGATTCTTGGCAAGGAAATCACCTTGGGTAAAAACAAAACAGAAATTGTAGTGCTGTATTTATAGCTATCCCATGGGGACACAGATTGAGAAATTGCTCAGTATGAACCACAGGCCTGTATACACAACACAGAAAATGAGAATAGTTCTGTTTGAGAAATAGTGCTACAAGTTACACAAATTAACTCATCTGAAAGCTCAGAAAGAAAATTTTAGCAGAAACAAATCCAATTATTATACTGTCATGCAAAGAATAATTCTCTTGGCTGAGAATCTTCTATCATGGTGGTCTCTTTCTCCTTCTCCTTCTTCATGTAACAATGCAGTTGCCATTGTTACATGGCTCAAAAGTTGACTGAACAAAATTATTTCCTTAGATGCTGAGGCAATAATGGTAGAGTAGCACTACTGGGTGTTGTTCATGGGCCTAAAACAAGGAGGGGGGGGGGGTTATGTAATTTTTGAAAATTCAGATTTAAAAATAATGTTTTAACATCCATAAAATAAAAACATTTAAAATATCAAAACCAAGCATCAGGTCAACTAGGGATGTTATACCATTTGTTTAACCTCAGCAGTACAGAATTAACAAAATGTCCTTTTTTGAGGATGGAGGCTACTGCGGAAAAATCATGAATCTTCCCATTAGTAATAAATAATAATAATAAAAATAATAGACAGAGGCTAATAGACAGAGGCTAAGAAAACCCCATATTAGAACAGATGCAGTTTCCTAAGGACATTATCCTATATACAATACAGATCTATTACTGAGGTCGGTGATCTAGAAATAGCACAAATGAGTACCATCCAGTTTATGCCCGAATGGCAAATTCCTTAGACAGAAGAATCATACAATTCTACAACTTTATGTTGCAAACAGTGAAACAGACTAAAATTAAATGGTACAATTGCTGTCATATCTCAATAATAGAGCCATTGAGTCCTTTGTTATGTCTAGAGAAATAACTGAAGAAATGCACTGCGGTATAAAACCACTTATTGTTATTTCCAAGCCAACATCATTTACCAGAATCCTGCAAAAGGACCCTCAGGTGGGGAAATAATATTTAGGCTTTCTGCAATATTAAACTCAAATAATGTCTTACAAATATATTAAAGATGTATTTGATACAACCCTGGCATCTCTCAAAATATCCACCTTAATGCTATTCCGTATGTTTCTACTTTCTGCAGCATGAAGATGCTCCACAGACTTCTTACCAAGGACATCTCCTAATGTTGCCTCCATATCATTGCCAGCTCCTAGCTAACACACCCCCAGTTAGCATAGATGTTGCAATGTAGAAGGGATGTCTTCCCCTTTAACCTGGTGCAAGACTTCTGTGAGGATAATTTTGATGCACAAAGAACACGACAGTGTAGGTCAGCCATCTACTTGGGTCCAGCTGGCTAGCAGGTCTGTTGTAGGGCTGTCCTGCCCTTCCACATTTCTGGGCTTTGTAGATATGATGTTGCTTTGGATGCAAAGCAGAACAGAACCCTGGCTTCCAGAACTGCTTTGTTTGTTGTTTCCAAAGAAAATGTTGACTTATTGGTCTATAGAGTTGGAGTAAGAATATCCAAAATGCTTTGCAACTTAACTCTGTCTCTTGAGTAATTTATCTACAGCTGCATCTGGGATACACAAATCCAGGTGATTACTACAAAAGAGACAGAAAGTATTCATTCTTTGTTACCATTTAGTGATTGATAGATTGGTGATGTAAAGGAAAGACCTTGAGGAAGTAGCGGAAGAGATGCTGCCTAGGACACAGTACAGCAAGAAAGACAGAAGGTTTCCAGTGGCTTAGCATCGGAGAAAGAAACTTAGGAAGAAACTGCCCTAATGGTTCAAGCCGTAAAAAGTGGCAGCAGGAAGTTTGTACATGATAATCGGTGGTCGCTTTCCGTATGGTTGGCGATTTTGGACTGCGATTTCAGCCACTGCCTTTATTATCTTGCACAGTAGAATTGTAGGATCAGAAGTACAACAGAGTCCCGTTTCGGATGCACATTATTAAGGATATGCATTAATGATTCTCACCGGTTCAAGGCTGACTCAGCCTTCCGAGGTCAGTAAAATGAGGACCCAGATTGTTGGGGCAATATGCTGACTCTGTAAACCGCTTAGAGAGGGCTGTAAAGCACTATGGAGCAGTATATACTGTAAATTTAAGTGCTCTTGCTGTTGATATATGCAATGGCAGCAAAATGACTTATGCCAAGATGATTTTCTACTGGCTCACAGACAAGGATGAAGCATGGCCAAATAGTTATGTGGATGAGATACTTTTGTAAGCCTTTTGCCCCATCTTGTCTTCATTTTTTTTTCTTATCAGAGATCATCTAGTTCAGCAGTTCTCAACCTTTGTGTGACGGCGACCCCGTCACACGGACGCGCTGCGCAGCGCGCATGCACGGCGGCACCCCCTGAGGGGGAAAAATGGCGGATCGCGTTGTTTGGCGACCCCCGTAAAATGGTCATTCGACCCCAAATGGGATCGCGACCCATAGGTTGAGAACTGCTGATCTAGTTAGACAGAGCACACCTCTAAAGGCACGGTCATTCAAAAGTACTGCATACCTACAGATGCCTAAGAGAGGTAGGGCTTCAGTGTTTGTAACGATACTCTTTGCTTTTCTTCTACCCACGCCTTCCCTATTAACTTCCTCTGAACACACCTCTTATTGTGAATATGTAGGTGGCTTAGACACCTGCTAAACATTCCAGTACAGGTAGTCCTCAACTTACAACCACAATTGAGCCTAGAATTTCTGTTGCTAAGTGAGATAGTTATTAAGCGAATTTCGCTCCATCTTATGACCGTTCTTGCTGCAGTTGTTAAATGAATCACTGCAGTTGTTAAGTTAGTAACACCTGTTGTTAAGTGAATATGGCTTCTCCATTGACTTTGCTTGTCAGAAGGTCGCAAAAGGTGATCACGGGGACACTGCAACCGTCATAAATATGAGTCAGTTGCCAAGTGTCTGAATTTTGATCATGCGAGCATGGAGATGCTGCAATGGTTGTAAGTGGTAAAAACAGTCATAAGTCACTTTTTTCAGTGCTGTTGTAACTCTGAACGGTCACTAAATGAACTGTTGTAAGTCAAGGACTACCTGTATTTAAAATATTACAAAGATCAGCTCTTTGAGGTAGGCTAGATCAAGAAACAAATTCCAGGAATGTTACTACATTGTTGTAGGGTATATTAACCAAATCCTGAAAGTTTGTTCAAAATCTTCACTGGCCCTTTTTAAGGACAAGAAGGTTATATCGGGGCTGCTCTGAATTTCTTTATTATACTTTCTCATTCTCCAAGGCTGCATAACCCTCTTACCTCCTTCTCAAGACCAGAACTAAATTTGTCTCTGCAAGAAGACAGGCATTTTGACATTTGCTCTGAACTTTACCTAAACTTATCTTTCCATATTTTCTTTCCAGAATGCAAGAAATATGTACCTGTTTGTGTACAGAGACAGACAATTTATGTGCAACAATGCATTTAAAACAAAAACCAGTTTTTCATAGCCAGCCTTAAGTCAACTTTTCTTCTACAAAGGGCAAAGAGAAGGAGTGTCAGTCTTCTATCAAATAAAATCTAGAGCAGTGGTTCTCAACCTTTTTAATGCCGCGACCCCCAACCGGTCGTAAGTCAAGGACTACCCAACCGGTCATAAGTCGAGGACTACCCAACTGGTCGTAAGTCGAGGACTTTCCCTGCCCGGGAGCGCCGCACATGCGTGGTGCTGCCCCCTGCACCGGCCGAGGCGTAGCTGGCAAGGGGCAGCAACAGCGCAGGGCGACCACCGGCTGGGCCACCAGCTGGCCCAGCCCAAGGGAGTAAGGCACCCGCCAGGCCCCACGCACGCCAGCAACCCTCCCTGCGCCCGCCGGCCTCCCACCTCCGACCCCTGGCCGTCTTTTACTTACATTTTTAGTAGTTGCTCAGCAGGGAGGGGTGGAAACTTCCAGACAGCTCGCCTTCGCTGCAGACAACTTGCAGCACCGTTTGCAGAATGGGATTTTTGGCGGGCTCAGCAGGGCAGAGACAGCCTGGACAATTCCTATTGGTTTTTGAAAGCCAATAGAATTAGACTCTATTCAAGAGAGTCTATTCTATTGGCTTTCAAAAGCCAATAGAATAAAAGGGAGTAGCACAGCTAAGAAAAAGAGGGGGGAAAAATGGCGGACTGCATTGTTTGGTGACCCCCGTGAAATGGGGTCCCAACCCACAGGCTGAGAACCGCTGATCTAGAGTTATTTCTTTTACCCGATGTGAGAGATTGTGGGGAGGCAGTGGAAACAGTGAAAGAAAACAGAGACAAACAATCAACAGATTGCAGTGGTCAAGTCAGTTGACAGCTTATCTCAAAAATAACACTTCAGCTGAGGTGATGAGAAATTTAGGAAGAAGCATTTTAAGGTATTCAAAGAGACTCTGCTGTAATTAACTCACAATAAATGAGGCAGGAAAAATCCTATTACAATTTTATTCAAGTATAGGTAGGCCTCAACTAGTTGCTTAGCAACCATTCAAAGTTAGGATAGACCCCCCAAAAGCTACTTATGACCCAGACTCAGTTCCAACATCCAAAGTCATGTGACTATTTCAGGTGCTTGGCAAAAGGCGCACATTTACAGCCATTTGCAGCATCCCATAGTCACATGACAGTGATTAACAATGTTTTTTGCCTGAAACCAGTGTTTGCTTCCAGTTTCCAGCAAAATATATCACATGGCAAAGCAACGGTTTTGCTTAATAACCCCAGCATTTGCTTAACAACCATGGCATTTGCTTAACAACCGCAGCATTTGCTTGACAAACACTGCAAAAATGGTTATAAAATTGGGTATGATCACAGGGTGACCTGCTTTACAACCTTTGCAACTTATGACCAAAACTGCAAGCTCAATAATGGTTGTAAGTCAAGGACTACCCATAACGTGTTCAAGATACCTTATTTTAAAAACAATCTATAGGAATGTCAGCAGGATGATTATTCAGAAAGGGATGTTGCATAGCTCGTGATTCTGGGAATTCCAGTTAATATTTTTTTAAAAAGAGGTGCCCACTTGTAAGTATGAAAATTACCATGGAGTACTAAGTGCAGCTGCATATAAGAGACGTGAAGAGGAGTAGACAGTGTGGGGGTGAAGAAAAGCTGAGATGATAAGGGGAGAGCAAAGGAGTTTCTAAAACTAATTTTAAAAAACAAAATTAGCAAGGTGGAGAGGGAGGCAGCTGCTGGAGTTGGGGAAGACAGCTAGAAATGCATAAAATAGGTTCTGAGGCAGCTCAGCTCTTCAAGAACAAGGGAGCCCATGTTGTTTTCCCTCAGCCTCAGGGAAAAGGTGTCAAACTAATAAGGTGTTACGCTGATCAAATTAAGTACTCTTGAGAGTTAGAGGGCAGAGGAAGAGGTCAGACAGTCGAGATCCCCTCCTCCAGAAACATTAAATAACTTTCTGTGTGTCTTTCTTTTTCTTTGATAATGTATGTATTTTTTTATCTTTGTGGGGTTTTTTTCCTGTTTTTTTTTTTCATTATTTTAAAAAGCTGGCAAAGAGGGGAAGAAAGCCTGTGGCTTGGTGGTTAAATCACTGCCTAGTATGTAAACTGCCCAGGTTCGAATCCCATAAAGGGTGTGGCTAACTGAAGAAAGCAGAATGAGCTCGAAATGGCCATCTTAGTCTCCCAATTTAATTCTTTAACTCTTTGTCAGAAAAAGAAATTTGGATATATATTTGCTCCTAGAAGCATGAAGCCGAAAACACCAGCCTGAAAATGACGAATGGGACTTTGTCGAAACGTCGCCAAGACACTTCCAATTTTACGTGGGAGAAAACCCGAATAACCAAAGACCTACATACAAACACCCGCGAAAACAGAACTAATTTGTTCTGTCAAAAAGTCTCAGATAATTTTCTCCTTGAGTCCATAACCCGGCCCAAGTAAAAGCAGTTTAGCAGCCAGCTGGCAGGCTGCTTCAGGACCATTTCCCTGGGTCTCAGCTGACTGGCTTCCTAAGTGAAAGGCATACACTATTCCAAGGAGCTTCCTGGTTATCAGGAAAGAGGGTCATTCCTGGAGACCACTGAAGGAGGACAAGAGTTTTGCAGCTATTTAATTGTCAATGAGGACTAGCAACATAGGAGTGGCAAATCACCTTGCTGATGGATTATACCAACCAGATACAGCACAGCATGCCAACAATGAAGACACAGTTCAGAGGGATGATGGCTGAGCTCATCTTAATAATGACATAATAAACAGGGTGGTGCAAGTCCTTTAAAAAGATGCTTGGGAATGTGTAGGAGCACATGCAAAGACAGCATGGAGATGTTTTCAAAATGGCTTCAGAAATCTGGAAAAGGAAGCTGCTGCTTCAGCAGTATGGAAAAACAAGTACTGTGCTATTTGCACACTTTGCAAAGCACTTCCTTCAAAGGATTTGCACAACCATAATAACAAATGCATATTAATGTACCAAATTCCAAGAGGAATTTGACCATTGGTACTTAGTCTATAGATTGTGCCCTTCAATATTTTTAAATAAAGCATTCCTGGAAACATGTATTACTTTCCTATTTCAGGAAAAGCTCTTTGAATGAACAAAACAATATTTGACTGTCTTCTGGCTCTTGTTCATCTCCAAAAATGTCAGTGGGAGTTCAGCCAGATACTTTTATTGGAAGCATGACCCAGCCATTTGAACCTCTTTTCTTTGTAATCCAAAATTAAATGAACTGGCTTAAGGCTGCATAAAGAACTCTCTGACAAATTGAAAGATAAAAAGGACAAGTATAGAAAGTGGAAAGAGGGGAACATAACTAAGTCAGAATATCAGCAAATAGCCCGAGCCTGCAAAGATGAAGTGAAGAAAGCCAAGGCTCAAAATGAACTAAGGCTTGCGACCAAAGTCAAAAATAACAAAAAAAGCTTCTTTCAACATGTAAAAAACAAGAAAAAAGTGAAGGAAATGATTGGTCCATTAGTGGGCGAAAGTGGCAAGAAGGTGACAAGCAACAGGGAGAAAGCAGAACTATTTAACTCATTTTTTGCATCTGTCTTTACACAAAGGGAAAAAACAGACCAACCTATCAAAAATAGTGCCCTAAAAAACAAAATAGAAACACAAGATAGGCAAGAAAATGGTAAGTGAGCACCTGTCCAGCCTAGATGAGTTCAAATCGCCAGGACCAGATGGATTACACCCAAGAGTTCTCAAGGAACTGGCAGATGTGATATCGGAACCACTGAACTATATTTTTCAAAGATCCTGGAACACAGGGGAACTACCAGAGGACTGGAAAAGAGCTGATGTAGTTCCCATCCTCAAAAAAGGAAAAAAAATGGATCCAGGAAATTACAGACCTATCAGCCTGACCTCAATACCTGGGAAGATCCTGGAAAAGATAATCAACCAACGAATCAATGAACACCTAGAGGCAAACAAAGTCATTACTAAAAGCCAACATGGGTTTGTCAAAAATAGATCATGCCAGACAAATCTTATTGCATTCTTTGACCAAGTGACAAAATTAATGGATCAGAGGAATGCTGTGGATATAATTTACTTGGACTTCAGTAAGGCATTTGATAAAGTAGATCACAACCTACTACTTGACAAGATAGAAAAATGTGGGGTAGACAGAACCACCACCAGATGGATCCGTAGCTGGCTGACCGGCCGTACTCAGCGAGTGGTCCTCAATGGAACTGCATCTATATGGAGGGAAGTGTGTAGTGGGGTGCCCCAGGGCTCTGTTCTGGGCCCAGTACTCTTCAACATCTTCATCAACGATTGGGATGAAGGGATAGATGGGGAACTCATCAAATTTGCAGATGACACCAAGCTGGCAGGAATAGCCAACACTCCAGAAGACAGGCTTCAGGTACAGAAGGATCTGGACAGACTTGAACACTGGGCACTAACTAACAAAATGAAATTCAATGGTGAAAAAAGCAAGGTTCTACATTTAGGCAAGAAAAACCAAATGCACAAGTACAGCATAGGTGGCACCATGCTCAATAGTAGTAACTGTGAGAGGGACCTCGGAGTCCTAGTAGACAATCACTTAAATATGAGCCAGCAGTGTGCGGCAGCTGCCAAAAAGGCCAACACAGTGCTAGGCTGCATTAACAGAGGGATAGAATCAAGATCACGTGAAGTATTAATACCAATCTTCAATGCCTTGGTAAGGCCACACTTGGAATACTGCATCCAGTTTTGGTCACCACGATGCAAAAAAGATGTTGAGACTCTAGAAAGAGTACAGAGAAGAGCAACAAAGATGATTAGGGGACTGGAGGCTAAAACATATAAGGAACGGTTGCTAGAATTGGGTATGTCTAGTTTAATGAAGAGAAGGACAAGGGGGGACATGATAGCAGTATTCCAATATCTCAGGGGCTGCCATAAAGAAGAGGGAATTAAGCTATTTTCCAAAGCACCTGAAGGCAGGACAAGAAGCAACGGGTGGAAACTAATCAAGGAGAGAAGCAACCTAGAACTAAGGAGAAACTTCCTGACAGTGAGAACAATTAATCAGTGGAACAGCCTGCCTCCAGAAGCAGTAAATGCTCCAACACTGGAAGTTTTTAAGAAGAGACTGGACAGCCATTTGTCCGAAATAGTGTAGGGTTTCCTGCCTGAGCAGGGGGTTGGACTAGATGACCTCCAAGGTCCCTTCCAACTTTACTACTATTACTATTACTATTACTAAGGTTAAAAGTTAACTGGATGATATCTAGAATGAAGATATGTAGGATATTACAGACACTGAGCATAATACTGAAAGCCAAACAGTGTTAAAGGATGTCGATGGAATGTTCTGATGGAATGTATACCACTTCTAACCCATGAAATTTATACTAGCAGCTATTTTCATGAAGAAAACTCTGAGGAATATTACATTCTTTATTTGGAAGGGAGTTTTATGTCATCTGCATTTCAATCTCAAGTATGCTAAGTTGGAGCCAAACTTAAATGACTGCATGAAGAAACTGCCTTCCATGAAATCTATATTTTACCTTGTCCTAAGAATGCTCTGTCCCAAAACTGAAACCAAATCCAACCTTGTTCTCTTACATAGCATACAATGATGAAAGGTACATATAGCATACATTTGTGAAACCCTTTGGGCCAATCAATCTGTCTCAGCCCAACCTACCTCACAGGATTGTTGGGGGGGAAGTAGGAGGAGGAAGCAAAAGGTGGAATAAAAAAACCTAATATATAAATGCATTCCGATAGAATCTTTCTATTGCAAAATTATAAAATGCCACTGTCTCTCCTCCTTCTCAGAAGCACAGGTTAATACCATGTTTCCCTGAAAGTAAGATCCGGTCTTACTTTCTTTTGGGCTCTAAGTAAGCACTAGGACTTACTTTCAGGTAGGGCTTACTTTTTGCTGGTAACAGCAGGCTGCGAGCACATGGGGGCGGGGCCTGTGCATGGTGTGGGTACGCAATGTGGCAGCGAGAGCATGGGGGCGGACCAAGTACTGGTCCGGGCAGGTGGAGCGCGTGCCATTCCTGTCTCAGGCCAGCCCCTGCAGCCCTGCGGTAGCCGTGCTGGGCAGAGGTGGGAAGGGTGCTAAGGTGGGGATGGCTGGAGCAGGGAGGGGCTGGAGCAGGGGGGGCTTTGCCCCGGGGATCTGGGGAGGCCACCTTCCTGGCCTGGCCCACCTGAGAAATGAGTGGGAAGTGGCAGCCCAGGACCAAAGCGGTAGGTGGAGCACCGGAGCCTCGGGGAGGGAGGGTGCTGCAGTGAGCGGGCATCCTGCTGTCAGCGCCCATGCCGGCTGCCCCTTCCTGTGGAGCTGGAGAGCTTGCCACATCACCACCCAGCAAAGCATGTCTTTGCTTACCTGATTTCCAGCCCCGTCTGTTTCTTCTTCACGATCCTCCGCTGCCATGTGCAGAGAAACAAAAGAAGTTTGGGGGGGGGGGGAGATCAATCAATTCCAACTTCTTGCAAAAAAAAAAAGATCTTGCAAAGTTGGAATTCTCCTGGGAATTCTACAATTTAATACAAAATTGTATCCAAAAATGGAATGGACTATAGAATTCCTAGAGGAGAATAGCTTTGATGTACTGAAGCACCTAAAGTGGGCACCATTTTCCACAGAGATAAATTATAAAGGGAAGCTACTATAGAGAGTAAAAAAGATGACTTTGATGGAAATATAAGGAGCCTGGGAAAGACTTAAAAAATACTAGGGAAGAAGCTGATGAGACATTACATAGACAAATGCCTGCGCATAGGCCATGTGTCAGGTCTCTCTCTCTTTCCTTCAGCCCAAGTTCAAAAGACAACGGACAGTAGTGATTAGTGGAGAGGTGGAATGTCCCACAGCCAAAGGTGAACAATAGGAACTGGTGAGATTCCAAGATTCCAACTCCTACATGAGCAACCATAGAGTCAATGAAGTATAGCAGATTGAACCCATGGGAGCGGGGAAGTAATTACAAGGTCATGTTTATGCCATGGTTAGGGCAAATAATGAAGAATCTTTAGAGACAATTATATATACTCTCAACATTCTAGTATGGGTATAGAATTCCATAGAAGATTGACAGAATATCCAAGCAGCTGTCCATATACTGATTCTTCATTCCAACCCTGTATTTAGCCAATCTTAGAAAAATACAGGTATCCTTCCAAATCTGATATTCTAGGCATCTATTGAAATTACAGCTTCCAGAATTGCTGGTCAATCTGATTACCTTGATTTGGTCATGAGGCTGAAGTTAATGAAAGGATATTTCCCTATTATAATATGTAGTATCTGATTCTGGTTTGAGGGGAAAAATGAACCTTTTTTTTTTTTTTTACAAAAAATAGTTTGGATGGAAAATATTAAAGTTCCTAGATATGATATAATGCAATCAACTTAATCTGATTCCCCAGTATTATTAGGCATGCTTCTTCCAATATGACAAGAACATTACTATTATTATTATTATTATTGTTATTATTATTATTATTATTATTATTATTATTATTTTAAAAAGCACGGGTAGCTTTCAAGGGCAGCAGTAAACCTCTCATTGTACTGAAAGAACAAAATGAAACTATTAATAAATAAAAAGAAACTTGTAAATGTTACTATGAATACCTTTTCAAATTAATTATATACAAGATGTGCCTAATATTTAGAGTCTTGGATTCAAGACTATCTATCACAGAGTTGCTGAGATATATTAACTATAATTAAAGCATTGAGGTAGGAGGAAATTTTCCTTTCTTACTTGGCTAATTAAAAATAGCAGTGAGGTTGCGGGGGCATTGGCTCTGTAGAGAGGTTTTGTATTCTATATGCAATTATAACTGATTTTCTGCTTCAACCCTTTCAGCTTTACTAGGCGAGAAATTCATGTGCTGGACTTTGGGGCTGGGGCTGAAACTATATGTTCAAGTTACTATGCATAAGTAACTTGTTTTCATGAACTTTAATTACATACGTACCCACTAACATGAAATTAAATAACAGGGATGGGTTAAAGCAGACATGTCAAACTTGCGATGTCACGTGATGTCACAGAACGTATCGGAGCTTTTTTGCCGTTGCCAGCAATGGGGTGGGCGCGGCTCTGGTATGATGAAACTGGCAAGTGGGCCGGCAGTTTGACACCCCTGGGTTAAAGCAAAGTGCTGCAGGTTTGTTTTGTTTTTTTAAGACTGCAAAGGAATTATGTCAAATATATTCTTCAAGCCCACAATGCATTTGGGTGAGTGGGAAGAAGGAACATCCAGCTTTAGTTCTGCATTAGAAGTGAAAATACTTTTAAATGCCACTGAGAGGTATTACTGTTTTACAAGGTTATGCAAGTATGACATAAGCCTGATTTTCATGGCCTGCTCTTTAACCCTAACATAACATGGACCCTAGGAACATCTGGGTTAATAGATTAAGAGACTGTTATAGAATATGAACCTATGGTTTTAATAACTGACTGGGTAGTGTGCCTTTACCACTTACAGGTCTATTAGCTGAAATATGAACATCTACATACTGTACTTTGTAATATAAATCCGATTGATTAAAACCTCATTTTATTGCATGAGTATATCTTTCTCTTACTCTTGTCTGGTCTGCACTACTGTTCTCTGCTATATTTTCATCACTGGGGCTCAAGATACTTTACAACTTGAGGCAGAGATCAACATTCATCAACATTAAGCCAGGCAAATGATTTGGATTTAATGATGTGCTTTTAAATAAAATAATGTATTTTAAAATGTAAGTGATAAGGTCTGGCAATTGCCAAAGGAGATGCCACAGGAACCTTGATGCTTCCAGGCCTCAGATTCAGGATTCTAGACCTAGTTTATCAGAATTGTATTCTAGAAGAGAAACTGAAAGGAACTACGCATGAGAGAGATTCCACTTGTCTTAATCTGTCTTGCCATGAAATGCTTATGGAACTGTTTCTGTTGAACTGCAGCCCCTATTTTCAAGTTCTACAAAGCCATAAATGTTGACTTTTTTAAAAAGTAAAAAAATAAAATGTGGTTACAATTCTATTGAAAGGATTTTATTATGTGAACAGTGATATAATTCCCATTGATAACAAGGAAAACTTGTTTTGCCATTTTAAACATGGAAAGTGGTGCATTTGTTACCTTAAGTTCATATAATGTTTTCTTCTTTTGCACCCCTCTCCAAACATTTGAACCATATGAAAAATCTATGGTAATATTTTGACATTCCAGCCATTCTCCTACAATACAGTTACAACTGAAAAAAAAAGGTTGTCAGACAGTAATGGGATTCAAATATGTGAACAACCGGTTCTGTGTGGATGCCGCTTCCGGAAGTCCGTTCTGGGCCTGGGCAACAAAAAATTAGCTACCAGTTCTGCCGAAGTGGTACAAACCAGCTGAATCCCACCACTGATTTCAGAAGTTCTTAATAATTAGAGAATAGAAAAAGAGGAATCGCCTCATCCATACTCAAAATCAGTTTTTCTTTAAAGGAGGGTTGGAAGATAACCCATAGCTGTTAACAAGCAACCACATTATATTAAAATAGGAAAAGAACCAGGAAGGGAACAAAGGAGAAAAAGATAAAACAGCAGAGTTCTCAAGGAACCACAAAGAATAAAAAAACAATTTTGCAATAAAATGGAAACAAATGCATGCATATACACAAACATATATAAAAATTGTATTCCATATCTTTATCTTCATCTGATTACATAATTATAGCTTCAGATTTAAAATGGAAGGACAACTACTTCAAACTGAATTAAGGCCAAGGTCCCATTCCTACAGGTCTTATTCTAAAGTGGGACACTGTCAATTCAGACTCTTGGCATCTACCTGTCAACTATTTATATTTACCTAAGAGATGCTTTTTTCATTTAGGAAATGTCAGATTCATTCTCTGGCATTGAATTCAAAGAAAGGAAAAGATTCTTTGGCTGAAACTCCCAGAGTAGCAAGTGATCACAGCAGACAATGCTTCTGAGATGGACAAACGCAATGACCTGATATGAAATAGCTTCCATTGAATGTTCTCTCCAAATCCAGTGGCAGGTTGCTTTAAAAACTATGACATTCATTTATTTTGAATTCAAAATGCAATTTAATAGAGCAGAAAATCTTGTTTTGTGTATATGGAATACTTCAGAGAATGTTTTTTCAAGAGTTAGCTGCAGCAGCCTTGCTGTTGGAGATGCAGTTCAGAAATTGAAACATTAAATCTTATGGTTATGGATTTTCCTATTATTGCCGCACTCTGTGCAAAAATTCCCAGAATTGTCAATAGGACTTAATCGTGAATAACTATATCCTCTGTACTTGGAATTAAGAACTGTGGGCCCATTGTGCATGGTAAGGCCAGAGGACAAAAAGTTGTTGGAGAAGTCTGATGGGTTAAAAAAAAATGCCAATACTTTTGCTAAATAATTAAGTAAAATAACTTCCAATATTCCCAAACCAAATATTGTATTGATCCCTTGATAAATGGTATTGCTATGTCATTAGACTGGAGATCTAATAATGTTAATAAAGCTTTCAGATGCCAAGATGTATCTCTTGGGAATAAGCACTATTTTGATGTATTTTATACATTAAATTTAAATGATGTCATGAACATTGGAGAATTTGTAACAGAGATGTTTGTTATGGCTTTGGGAAAGACAAGGCCTTGTGTTTTACCTACTGTTGTGAAAGAGAATGCTGAGAATAAAGAAATGTATTACTCTTGGGAAGGTGGAGGGAGGAGGAGGAGGAGGAGGAGGAGGAGGAGGAGGAGGAGGAGGAGGAGGAGGAGGAGGAGGAGGAGGAGGAGACAACGACCTTGGTACAAAATTTGTTGCCAGTGGGAATCACTATCTTTCTGTAGGCACAATACCGGCAAAAGATACTATCTTTATTATAATGTATTGGATATGTTCGAAGGAAACTCAACTAGATGGAAAACATCCACCAGTCTTTCTTTACATGTGCTGAGATTGGGCTGGAAGGAGATGAGTTTTGATAAATGGCTAGTCTAGTGGGTTTAGAACAGGCGTCTTCAAACTTGGTCCTTTTATGACTTGTGGACTTTAACTCCCAAAATTCCTCAGCCAGGCACACTGGCTGAAGAATTCTGGGAGTTGAACTCCACAAATCATAAAAGGGCCAAGTTTGAAGACCACTCGTTTAGAATAACAGAATAATAGAGTTGGAAGGGACCTTGGAGGTCTTCTAGTCCAACCCCCTATTCAAGCAGGAAACCTATACCATTTCAGACAAATGGTTGTCCAATCTCTTCTTGAAAACATCCAGTGTTGGAGCATCCACAATTTCTGGAGACAAGACATTCCATTGATTGTTTTCACTGTTAGGAAATTTCTCCTTAGTTCTAGGTTGATTCTCTCCTTGATTAGTTTCCATTCATTCCTTCTCGTTCTGCCTTCAGGTGCTTTGGAGAATAGGTTGACTCCTCTTCTTTATGGCAGCTCCTTAGATACTGGAACACTGCTATAATGTCACCCTAGTCCTTCTTTTCATTATAATAGACATACTTTATTCCTGCAATTGTTCTTCATATATTTTGGGCTCTGGTCCTCTAATCATCTTTGTTTTTTGGCCATTTGTCAAAACATGTTATCTCTTGGTACAACCATTTTGTGTCAGTGGGTGCCTTCAAAGAAAACCTAAGTATCAGTTGATATCAACAGATACATTTCCCTTTGGGTCCAGGCTTAAGGCTATTCCAGAAAAGTAACACAATACTAGTAGCACAAGTAGTAGATAAACATTACATAAGCAATGATGAATTTCCCACTTTGAGGAGACATGCAGTGAAATATGAATCTGTTCAGAATAACTTACTGCTACAAGCAGTTCTTTTCAAAACTTACCATCGCAAAGAGTCGACTGTGCTCCAGACTGACCAACGCAAACCTAGAAAACCAGTTGTGAGTAGCAACATCAACAATACCAGCTAACATTGCATGCCTCACCAAAGAGAAGCAGTTCCAGCCATCACATTAGGGATGAGTTAATTAGATATTTGACCAAATATAGCAGGCTAATTTTTAAATTAATAATTTTGTGTGGCCTGCAAATGATGTTATAAATATCCTAATGGCCCTTGGCAGAAGCGGTAAGTTGACTACAGAGAATTGTCTCATTCTATGACAACTTGCCATGGCCAACTCACAGCAGCCAACTTGCCGCAGTCAATTGCCATCGGTCAACTCGCCGCAGGACAAGGGTTGCACTAATATTGAAGAAATAGTGGAACTGAACCATTAAAGAAAGGATGTCAAAGGTGGGACAAAATGGAATGTGAATGACAAAAATTAAAATAATGCTTAATTATTTTAAATAATTAAATTGAATTGGTGACTTGTCTCTCAGCAAGTTGTCCTGTAGCCCAAATATGGACTCAAAGTAATTGATAGACCTTCTGGAAGAGCACTATCTTGTGTTCCAAAAAACACTAAACAACAGTTGTGGGGAGAGTTGCACCATGAAGCAGCAAAGAGGGATCTGTCTGTTTGGGTCAATTCATCTTTCCACATTCTGATTTGAAAGAATGAGATCCTTCTGCTACTCCAATATGAGTGGATAGTGACCAGAGATGATGAGGAGGAGGGCAATGTTCACTAGTGGGACCTAGATTGATCCCAGTTCCCTAGAAGTCTCTGTGTGAGTGAGGTACATGCCAGACTGTAGCAACAATAAAAGCGATGTCAGGTTATGATGGAAACCCCTAATCTGAAACCAAAAGAATGTTGACTTTGAGCCTGATAGCTAAGAATGATTTAAGGATGCCTCCAGGATGGGTTGGGAATCAAATGAAAGTTACTGTGTGTCATGAGGATACTGCACAAAAAGTGGTTGCTGAGACATGTTTATGCCATGTCTAGATACACGCAAGGACAGGCACTAAGAATTTTTTTGCTGCCTGAAGCAAGATGTTGTCTCTTCTCCATTCTTATTGCAGAAGGTGACTGGGCATATAATAGAGTTTTCACCACTGTTGATGTGATGGCATTTGCCAGCTCATCTAAGACCAGGAGGGTAGGTTAAGTACTGTTTTCAAGAAACTAATAGTTCCGTCCATGGGCTAAGAGGAACAACTGGTGATCTGCTATAGGTGCAACTTTGATGTCAGGTGTCTAAGGTTGTTACCACATTCTGCCTAATAGTAGGGCTGGACTTGGTCAAAAGAAGAGATGTGGTTCTAAGTAATTTGATAGCAGGTTACAACAAGAAAAACCTGACCCTCCTATGATACATTATAGCGAAATGGTGCACATTACTCCCTTCTGTTTCTTTCTTCTCTGACTTGAATGCCTGACAACGCCCCCCCCCCCCCCTTTCCTTGTTTTATTTATTGGTATTTCATTCATTTTAATTGGATCTCCTGTTTGTCTTTTGTGCTTGTTCTCTCTGAAAGCATTACCTATCTCTAGGAACAGCTGAAGGCTAATTTGAAGCATGAAATGTTTGTGCCTGTTGCAACTTGTATCGTTTAAGAGAAACTGCTAAACTTTGGATTCTTCTTTTCCCTCTTCATGGTCTACTGATATTTGGCACTTAAGCAGAGGATATGCTATTTTTTTTAGGAAGATAAAATCTGGAAAACAGTTTATGCCACCAAATACAGCTCCTAGCAGAAATGGATACAGCAGTTCCGAAGATACTGTATAGTCTCAATCCTGATGCTGTCCACATCAAGCAGAGGTTTGGATTTCATAATCAGCTCTTAAGTATCAGCTTAAGAAATAATGAATGATACTCAGCTAAGAAATGTGGATTGTCTGGAAGTACTTCAATGTTAACATATAATTGTTCATATTTTACTTTATTTATATCCCAGATTTATTATTTATGTCTGCTCAGCAAGTTTGTAATGTGTTTAATATTCTATATGTGCCAGATCCTAATATATGCCAGATCCTAAAATATATCAATTTAGTGAAATAAGACAGATTTGGAAAATATTTCAGTTCTTCGGAGTTGAAAAAAGAATCCTATCACTGATCCAACATAATTTAGAAACCTGATGCAACATGACCAGTAAATTATGGTCTCTTACTGTCAGATATCAAAGTGTTTTCTTCCCGTGTATGAACAATTAGAAATTAAAACATAGGTTGTGGACTCTTGGGTGGAGAAATGGTAAGATACGAATGCCCAAAGTCTCTACTATTTATAATTTATTATAAATTTATTAAAATAATTTATTTTATTTTATTATGGTTGGTTGCCCAGTCAACCAGATGTTTAGACTGGATCTGACATTTTTATTCATATATCAAGTCTTTCCCAAGGGCCTGGGATAGGGAGATGTTGTTGTTTGATGATGTTAAAGATATGGTCACAAGATCATCACTTAAATATGAGCCAGCAGTGTGCCGCACCTGCCAAAAAAGCCAACACAGTGCTAGGCTGCATTAACAGAGGGATAGAATCAAGATCACGTGAAGTATCAATACCACTTTACAATGCCTTGGTAAGGCCACACTTGGAATACTGCATCAAGTTTTGGTCACCGTGATGTAAAAAAGATGTTGAGATTCTAGAAAGAGTACAGAGAAGAGCAACAAAGATGATTAGGGAACTGGAGGCTAAAACATATAAGGAACAGTTGCTGGAATTGGTTATGTCTAGTTTAATGAAGAGAAAGACTAGGGGTGACCTGATAGCATTATTCCAATATCTCAGGGGTTGCTACAAAGAAGAGGGAGTCAAGCTATTCTCCAAAGCGCCTGAAGGCAGGACAAGAAGCAACGGATGGAAACTAATCAAGGAGAGAAGCAACCTAGAACTAAGGAGAAACTTCCTGACAGTTAGAACTAGTGGAACAAACTGCCTCCAGAAGCGGTGAATGCTTCAATACTGGAAGTTTTTTAAGAAGAGACTGGACAGCCATTTGTCTATAATGGTATAGGGTTTCCTGCCTAAACAGGGGGTTGGACTAGATGACCTTCAAGATCCCTTCCAACATTATTATTATTATTGTTGTTGTTGTTGTTGTTATGTAGGCTGTTCCAAATACTGTAAATCTGCCTTTCACAATTGATTATGATTTTGTCAACGCTGATGGAATTTCCAATACACCAGTTGTTTTTAATACACTAAGCTGCTTATCACTATTGATACTACCTTTGCTTTCCTTTGTCACAGTCATTCAACTTCTGTTTTGAGGTCTTTATATTTTGTTTCTTTTCTATTCTACTCTCACATTCACTATCCATATTTTTTTTGTCTGTGTTATTGACAGTTGTTAAGCCTCTGGTGTTATGTGGCAGGTGCTTGTCGGTTTCAATCCTAAAGTCCCAGAGCACTTTAGTGTCTTGGTTTTCTATTATTTTTGTAGTGCTACCATTCTTCCTTGCAGGTAAATGGTATTTCTAACAGATATTCCAATGTACCATTGTTGCTACTTTGCCATGCCATTGTTTGTAATCAGTCTGTGCGAACTTCTTGCAGCAGCTAACTAGCTATTGAACTGTTCCTTCAGCTGCTTTGCATATGCTGTCTGTTACTGTCTCCTCAATTCTGGCTTTGTATGCATTTGTTCTTCAGGGTTGTCTTATGCAGTCAGAATTTGACCCTTTGTCTCTTTCTTCAAGTTTCCCGCTCTTAGCCATTGCCAGGCTAAACTGTTCTCTGTTATATTGTTGTTATCTGCTTTGCCTGCTTTTTTTTTAATGTGCTGGCCATATAACATTATTATTATTCATTTGTTTGAGTAATAATTATTGAAACATTTGCAGTTTAATGCCTGTTTGGAAATTCATGAGGAACTGAATTTCAGATAGATAGATAGATAGATAGATAGATAGATAGATAGATAGATAGATAGA
The DNA here is from genome assembly GCF_016545835.1 of Crotalus tigris. NCBI lineage: Eukaryota > Metazoa > Chordata > Lepidosauria > Squamata > Viperidae > Crotalus > Crotalus tigris. Next base: position 450,270 of record NW_024096469.1, read on the forward strand.
TAGATAGATAGATAGATAAAAAGAGCAAATCTCAGTGTTAGAAAACTGGGCAGTATGAATTGGTAAAAAGTTTAATGATATAAATATAGGTAAGAAAAACTGAATGCAACACAAATAGTATTTGAATAGGATAACATTACACTCAATTTGAAATTCTGGGGGCTTCAGAACAGTTTATAATAATAACAATTGATTCAGGTTTTTGAATATTTTCCTGCAGTTTTAAAAAATATAGTTATATGTGATATGGTATCCTTTCATTGGATCATTGGACCACTTTACAGTGGAGGATATGGCTTCTTTCTTAGTCTGTATGAGGATGCCAAGACAATGATGTAATAATGATCATATTTATAGTTAGCTCTTTCTTTTGCTCTTTCTTCATTGGAATCATTCCAGGTTAATCACATGATCCACAGTTTCTTCCATAAGTATTTGGAAGTATACTTGGAACAAAGCAAAAATCCTGAAATTAATATAAGTCAGCTTTTCAAGTCAACAGATTATTACTATAAAAAGAGCAGGAGAAAAATGTATTTGCAGGAATGTACCAAAGCATCTGGTTCTTAGGACCACTAGAACATGCTCATCTCAGCCATAATTGTTAAACCAGGCCTATTGCTCGTTTCCCAGTTTGTTGTAGCAGGAAAGTGTTGGAAACTCATGGAACAGTTTTGCACCATTCACTTTCACTAACCCACTTTGCAGGGTTGTTTTGTAAAAAAAACTGAACTAAGGAATGCTACGTAAATCATATTAACACAATACAATGAAATGATGCAAATTTAAAAATAAATATACTGTTCATCTACTTATTAATTATTGTGTAAGATTCTCAACTATTTTGATATTCTGAAGCAAGGAAGAAAATGAACTAAGGTACTAGGCAAAATTAAGGAATATGGTGCTAGTTGGCATCCTTGTCGTAAACCACTCTGCCTCCCACACCTAACTTTAATTTTAGGGAGGTTTTTATATGTTTATTTGTTTCTTTTAAAGAGGGAGTTCTCCAAGGACCCAAACTAGGTTCTAGCTTCCTCTTCATTTACAAATAGGCCCTTTGCCCCTATGTGGCCATTCCTGGAAAATAAAAATAATGGATGTCTTGCACCCAGGGCATTGTATGGAAGTGTATCAGCTTCTCCAAAAAGGGAGTACCAAAACCAATTTGGCAAGTTGAGAATCCAACAACTTCAGAGAAGTAGTACTCACTGAAGAAAACTTAGGAAGACACAAAGACAGAATTCTAACAACTGCTCTGTTTCAAGAGCAAATCCTATATATAGAAACAACATTAAAACTATTTTTGCCTCTTTCTCTTTCCTGCCTTTTTAATTAATCACATCCCATCTTTTGGACAAAAGGACCATTTTCCATTTCTCTCTCTTGTTTTTGCAATGATCAGATTTGTGGCTGTCTTGTTTTCAACGACGTGTGGAAACTAACTCCCACCACTACTTTCTGTCTTCTGGTCTATAAGTGTCTTGTAACTGGTTATGCCCATCAGGGCAATCATTTTGTGAGTGAAGTCCATTCCATTTCAGAGGTGTTGCAACCGACCCGTGGGACGGCAGTTTGACACCCCTGCCATCTACCATACTGGACAAATGACTACCCAATTTCTTCTTTAAAACCTCCAGAGATGGAACACCCACAACTTCTGGAGGCAAGCCATTCCACTGATTAATTGTTCTCACTGACAGGAAATTTCTTCTCAATTCTAGATTGGAGCTCTTTTTGATAAGCTGCCCTCAGGTGTTTTGGAGAATGGGTCAATTAGCATAGTCTTCCTCTCGTCTCCCATTCTTAAGGGAGAAGAGAACAAACCCAGCACACTCTTGTGCTGTTATATATGGTGTATGTTAGGAAAAGAAGAAGCAATTCAGCAATTAATAGTTCGGAGATGACTCAGACTGGACTCTGTCACTTGTTGAGTTTTGCGTGGTGCTTTATTTCATCAGTGTTCGATTCTTGTTTAAATAAGCATTCCCTTATCTGGGGGGGGAGAGTATTTATCTTTGATAACATTATTTGTTTTGTAGATGCCTTGTATACATTGGGCCTGGGTCATCATTAAAACATCCACCAATTAGAATAGAGTATTATGATTTAACTTTCAAACCTTACAAAAAAGTCAAGGGGTGCCTCATCTGCCTAGCTGGCTTGTGAATCTCAAGTCATCAGTCTTTCAAGCTTACTTTGTATTACATTCTTCTCAGTAGTACTACCATGGTACAGAATTTCATAGAATATAAATACCAGCTATTGCTAAAGAATTTTAAAACGTTCTATGAACTTTGAAAAAAAAACACTATTTTATCTGAATAAAGAGATTGATGGCAATTGCCCACCATTCTCTGAAGACAAAACGTCTTTCTGTAGCTGCCTCTGTGAATTGGCTGCTGCTTTAATTGGACTACATGGCAACATCTGACAGCCAAGTTCTAAACTATGACCTGTGGACTCTCTCTGCAGTATGCCTATCATAACAAGGCATTTTGTAACTAGTTATGACTCACATGAATGCTAAATATGCTTCATTTCCTGGCTGTGATCCCATGATCTTGTGCCATTGACAAGGAAGGGTCAGTCCTTCTGTTCATTGGACAAACAACAATAACGCTGAAACCATTCTATAGGAATGCAGATAGCTAGCTACAAGACTTTGCTTTTGTAATCTGTAGCTAAATTTGACAGAATGCATAAACTTTGCTCTCTCTAAAGGCCTCCAAATGAAAGCAAAGTTGAAGAAAAAGTGCTTGATGAACTTCATTTAAAATCTAATAAATACATCAGCTGGCCTTTATTATGCTTCCTGTAAAATTCTATTATCTTTCTTTTGAAACAGTATATTGAAAAGATGTAAAATGTGCATATGGAGGACTTATGAACTCTCCACACAAGAGAGGAAATTCCAATTAACTTGTGTTTTCCTGGCACCTGGAAACAATAATATATAACATTCACAAGCTCATTCATTCATATTAGCAGAAGGAAGGAGTATAATGTGTTCAGGAGTTATGAATTTATATGCTTTCCATTGACCAATCAATCCTGAGTAGACGTTCAGCTGAAATTCAATGTGAATGTATCTAATTTATGAGATAATTCACCTCATGCCTGTTATTCATACACCCTCCCAATGAGAAGTATGGAAAAATACGTATAAACACGGACAAAATTCCTCCAAACAAGGAGATGATTTCACTTATATCATTGAATGATTGGTTCTGATAGGAAGTTTTCTTAACATGTCTTCAGAAAACCAGGTCAGAAAAATCTGATTTAAGAAGTCTTGCAAAAGCACTTTTATATGTTGAAATTGAATATAGTTCCTATTTCAGCTGTTTCCAACCAATTCAAAACATAGTGGAATCTAAATCTGAACACATGTTCAAAGCATACAGACTTCAAAGGGGATATTAAACTATGGAAAAGTCACCATAATATATTGTTTTGATTCAGAAAAGTGGTAAAATAAAAAATTCAGAAAACACTGGCAATCACTTTATAGACACCTTTTATTATTAAAGTATTTCTTATTGTTTCTACAGCATCCAGGTGCTCTAAGGAAAACATGTAAAATTCACACCAATATTCATTTTATTGCTAAGGTTGCATTATAATATTTAGCAAAATCTTGCCACCTCAACATGCAATGTAATTTTGGCAAAGGATAAATCTTTAGAAGGAAGGAATGAAAATAACTTCAAACACAGTTAATTAAAATATTATTATATACTGTTTTGAATTAGCCCAACTTTCTCATCTTCACTTTATATAACAAGTATTTTTAAAAATCAGCAGCTGCTTTTCTATGCATTTGCATGTAGCCAGAGGGCATGCTTGAAATCACAGGCTAAAATTAACAGAAGAATCAGCTTCTATTGCTCTTCTTAAAACAAATAATTGCTTGTTCAATCTGAGCAGAGTATATTTCCACCCCCCCACCCCCACCCCAAATACAGACACACATGTAACATTTTCCTGATGCTTGAGGTCTGGAATATATATCACTGATATTATAGTTGCCATTGTGGAATATTTATCAATGCTATTGAACAGTTATACGTCCTACTCAATATGGTGAAGTTTGTGATCCAGTGGTGGGATTCAACCAGTTTGCACCACTTCGGCAGAACTGGTAGCTAATTTTTTGTTGCCCAGGCTCAGAATGGACTTCTGGAAGCAGCATCCACAACAGAGAACCGGTTGTTCACATATTTGAATCCCATCACTGTTGTGATCTCTTGACTCAGTTATCTACAACTAACAACCATTTAACATTTCAGTAAGCCACAACAAATTGATGTGTAGAAAAGCCAAAAACAATTGGATACAAATGCATATAGCAATAGCGCTTAAACTTGTATACCGCTTCACAGTGCGTTACAGCACTTTCTAAGTAGTTTTCAGAGTCAGCCTTTTGCCCCCAACAATCTGGGTCCTCATTTTACGGACCTCGGAAGGATGGAAGGCTGAATCAACCTGGAGCCAGTGAGAATCGAGCTGCTAGCAGTTGGCAGATTTAGCCTGCAATACTGCATTCTAACCATGTTAATTCAGAAGATTTTAAAGATTAAGGTACAATTGAAACGAAAAGCTTTTATTTTGGGACTAATGCACAGGCAACTAGAAAAGAAACATGGAAATTTATTTTTATATATGACAAGTGAAGCAAGACTGTTACTGTATCTGCTAAAAAATGGAAAGGTTCAACATCATCCACAATGGAAGAATGATTAGCAAAGATGATGGAACTTGGGGAGATGAATAAATTAATTTCCTTGATTAGAGAAAAGGTAATATTTACTTTTATGGCTGTCTGGAAACCCGATATAGACCTTTTGCATGAAACCAGAAAAAATACATTTATGACTTGTGTTTTTGATAATTAGGAAAAAAAATGGATAATAGAAAAATGTGAAGATTTTTTTTTTAAATCCTAGTGTATGAGATAACTTCGTAATCATACTTGTATTTGCTGCAAAGGAAATCAGAAGCTTCTTCTTTCTATTTCTATTTATTTTCACACTTTCATTTTTTATTTTTTTCTCTTTTTTTATTCTGTATTTGTGTTAGTTTTTATATTCTCTTAAAATTTTCTAATAAAATTTAAATTTAAAAAAAAATCAATATGCCACATTAGAATTTTCCATTATGTGATTTAACCTATCAGAATTTTTGATCACATCATAGATCCAAATGTTCCAACTATACTAAGATACAGAAGAAGCTGTTGACCAAAGAACTTGTAAGCAACATCTTTGAAATCATGTTCATACTTTAATTAGATCACCACACATATGAGAAAGCAGATAATTTTTAATTCATTATACAACAGTTAGAAGGTTATTTTGAGAAGATAATAATGGTTCATGTACCAGGTCTGCCTCACTGGTCTCAGAATGTTAATTTATTTATCCCTATATAGAACTTCATAAAAAACACAATACAAAATAAGGTATTCTATTGCTAGCTTCAGAATCAGAGTAATTTACCTCACTATTTCATTGTTACCTATGTAAGAATTCTATGAACATCCAAGAAAACTGAGCTAGAGAATGTTTTTAGCGTCAACAAGCCTTCCACAAAGGAAAATGAAGAAAACTAAAGCAATTGCTTTGTCCTTACAATTCCTAATCAATATAGTTGGGCGATATCATCAAATGCGATACTATACTTAATCAAACTGTATAGTAGCAAATATTCCAGAATGCATATTAGTATAAACGAAGTAGCCCTCCATGGGTGGGACCAGGTTAAGCTCTAGTTGAATCAACTACTGAGTCAAGCAGCACATATTAATAAACATAGAAAATTAACATGTCATGCTGAAGCTGCAGCTAAGACTGAATAAGAATATATTAGTGTTTTCTGGTTTGACAATATAACTTTGGTCAGTTTGGGGGACAGTCTTTTGAAAAAGCTCACGAGATTAGAATTGTAAAATAAACTAAAAAGTGGCATATATGTCCTCAACAAGGTAATACTCTAGTGCCCAATGATGGAAATCCCTTCTGTTTCAGAACATGGTCTCCCACCTGATTATGTCATCTTTACACAATCCAAGACATGATTTAGTTTTGTATAATCTGTAGATAAAGGGCCATAAGCCCATAAGAAAGCAAGCAGCAGATGCACCATTAACCCTAACCCTAAGATTTACTCAACCCATTTCATACCCTCCTGTTGTTATGCTGAAGAATACAAGTCTGACTCTAGAGGCAACCAAAAAGCTATCATTTATTTTATGGAGTGACTTGTTTCTGCTGGTCAACCTGAGTCTTTGTGTTTTGCAAAGTCATGGCAAAAACCAACTGGGCTGAAAAACAGATGTTCTTTATTTTGAGACAGATGCATCCTTCGTCTACTTTCTTTATAGCCCCCTGGCAGAACAGTCATGGTATCTTTTCCCTGAGTAGCAGCAGTCTAACATCTGCTGGAACTGGGAATTGGGCTGTCACCAAAGATTTAAAGGGCCTCAGATAAGGGAGTGCCACAATCCTTCTGAACAGAATCTAAGAATCACCTGCAGAGTTTTTGTTTGCTATGCTGGCTGATGACTTTTTTGCCTGTAATAAATCTGTCACTTGAGATAATTGGCAGGGAGGGGGGAGGTAGATCCCAAGTTATACAAAAATGTTGCAGCTTTGCTGGGAGACACCCAGATTTAAATATTGCTATGTCTACATCAGAAGAGCTGAAGGAGGTTTATTCACTTACATGCTTTACCTATTTTCTTTAGCTAGGATTATCTGAAACGTTCACCTTTATAAAGTAATGCATGACATTTTAAACAACTCTTCACTCACATAAGCATCCCAAAGTATGGTTAAAATCACATGGCTTCTTATTTCATTATCACTACAAAGAGGTAAGGAAAGCCCCCAATCTCTTGGCTTTCCATAAAGGGGTCAAAACCTGGCTCTATAGCCTTGCAGTGGGGGGAGCACAGAGAACCTTGCAACCATGGGTCTGGTTAGTCTCTTAAGAGCCCCCCCCCGTTATAATCCAACACTGAATGGCCATCTTAGGATCTACCCCTTTTTAATGTTTAATTATCATTATTCTATAATTTTGAAATTTTAACCCTAATTTAAATTTTAATTTCTAATGTTACTTTTTATACGTTGCTTTATTTATCAGATATATTATATTGTACATCACCAAGAGTCCCTCTCTGAGGGAGATGTGCAGTTTAGAAATATAGAATATATAAGTAAAAACAAATAAATAACAAAAACAAAACATCATCAATCTTCGGATGCACCAAAAAGGGGGAAATTGCACCAAATAGAGGAGAAATAGGAAAAGTTCATTCGCGATATGTTTTAAATTAAGATTTTCAGCTAGAACAGTGTTTCTCAACCTTGACAATTTTAAGGCATGTGGACTTCAACTCCCAGAATTCCACAGCCAGCAATGCTGGCTGTGGAATTCTGGGAATTGAAGTCCACATGCCTTAAAATTGTCAAGGTTGAGAAACACTGAGCTAGAACATTCAAGTAGAAGTTGTTGAACTGAACTTAAAACTAGGATGATTTAAGTTTAGACATGTAACTGGAATTCAAGTATAAACAGTAAAAGAAGAAAGCTGGTCTCATTGGCACTCAGAAACCTGATTTTAATGGCCTTTTTCATAGGAGAAGATATTCATTATTTCCCAAAATACACGGAATCAAGCAGTTTGTCATCTCATTGATGTGAATAATGCAAGTGAGGTCTTTGTTATTATGAGGATGATGCACTTCGTGCCATTTACATCATTAGAAATATGAAATAAATTACAACAAAATGTGATCCATTGTCTGGAGAGCCATTACAATGAGGTTCTGAGAACTGAAGCTTAATTGTACTATACTCAGGCTATTACAGCTAGGGTCGGCTTACTAAGAATATTTCTGTACATAATTCTTCAGTAGAGAAATGAAATATAATCATCTTGTCTACCCATTTAAGGAAATATTATAAGCAAATCTAATATAGAAGGGCACATTTTTGATTTTTAAAAATTGGGACTCCAGAACCAAATGAATGCTGCATAAAAACACAAAATTCCAGAAACCTATGTAAAATAAACAGAGAAAATAGAGAGGTGCATTTTCAGGAGTACCATAATAAAGTTGGATATACAAATGCAATGAGAAAGCTCCAGTTTTAGCATTTTGATAGAAAAAGTAGCTTTCTGAGGCTGTGAGTTTAAGCAGCAGATGATGAATGGGATGGATGATTTTACAAAATGCTCAAACATACTTCACCTCTCGGCCTTTGTTGCATTCTAGGTGCCTGTTTACCTCTGCAAACTTGTGCTGGGTTTATAATGGGAGATGAGACAGTTTTGAGTGAAAAAAACAGACCACAGAGAAGGAATTAACTCCCCTCTCCCTATTCCCTTTCTTCATTCCCTGTTGTTCCACTCAAAATGTCAGGTTTTCATTTCTTTTCAGTGTCTGATTTAACAGGAAAAATTTAAATATGAAATTGCAGCCAGAAAGCTTGGCATGAGCGAGTTCCACTGGTATTTTGGTGTACCACTTCATTTACCCTTGCGATAAATAGCCTGTATAAATAGATCGTACAGAGAGAGCGGCTTTACCCGTTGTGTGACAGTGTTCCCCACAACTGCTGAAAATAGGGCAAATCAATTGCACAAGATCTCCAAGTTCTCAAATCCATTTGCACAATTCCTCCTGGAGTTCTATCTCTGATTATTCCAGAAACATATGTATCTGTATGAAAAAAGTTGAAAAGTTTGCCATCTGTTGCTCCTTTTCCTACACTTCAGTCCAAACCTATAGACAGAGGTTATAATGGTCCATATTCTATATTCATGATTTGTACATTAAAAAGAAAAAAAATGCTAGGCTACTGACCAGGAAAAGATGATCCCTGGGCATTTGTACAATGAAATGTAAGAAAGTGCATTGTTCCACGTGAACCTAACCCTTAAGCTCTGTCTTAGAGACTGACAACACATGCCTAATATCCCAAGCAATTAAGAATCTTTCTGATTATTCTTTTAACTAGAGACACAGAAGAATCTGAACCTGGATTGTGTCATGCCCAACAAGTGTAGCATCAATTTAGGGTGGTTGTATTAAGAGGTCAGGGGTATGATTAGGGATATCTTCACTACAGACAATTGGCACACTTAATTCCCAGAAAATGTTTTTTTTTTAATTAAGTAGAGGTTGTGTTTAATAAATATAAGGGGCTGTAATTGTTCCTTGCTGGCAAAAAAAAAAAAAAAAAAAAGACCAATTTCCTCTAGCACAGTGGTTCTCAACCTGTGGGTCGGGACCCCATTTGGGGTCGAATGACCATTTCACGGGGGTCGCCAAACCATGCTGTCCGCCATTTTTTCCCTTTTCCCTAGCTGTCCTACTCCCTTTTATTGGTGGCCACACCCACTTGGGGGTCACCACAACATGGGGAACTATATTATGGGGTCATGGCATTAGAAAGGTTGAGAACCACTGCTCTAGCAGACTGCAGTCAGAACCTTGCTCAGCTACTAATAGGTCTGGGGGGTTTTTGCTGGTAAGCTGGAAGATGTGTTTGTGCAGTATCTGAACATTTCCCATGATGTAGGCACATAAAGAAAGGGCTTGTGCAGTGGCAATGCTATGGGACAGGACTTGCAATATCTTGTTCTGCTTTACTACAGACACCTCTGAATGCAACCCTGAATATGAAATCCATGTATTTCATAGAATGGGAAGAGATGTGCTTGAAACACTAAACAATTGGTTTAGTAACCTATGCATGGAAATACAGGCTAGAAATCAAAGCAATGCACAAACAAACAAGCAGCATTCATGTTTCTTGCGTCAACATGCTGGTTGCAATATGGTTACTTGTTTTTTCAGTTGCATGATTTATATGATTTATATCTGAATTATATGGGGTAAATTTTGGTAGTTTAAAAATTGCATATTGGACATTTCTGAAAGTCGATGACTTCCCCTGCAGCAGGATATCCCTTTTCCCTTTTTTCCCACCATCACTCAGTCTTGCACGACCCCTAATCCCCTTGGGTAGACTTGGGAAGTGCAGGAAGGAAGTGAGAGTCAATCTGGCTGACAGATAATGTTTCTTTAGTGGAATGACTCCATCAGGTCTGATCCCTCATACGGTATGTGTTAGAATAAATTGGGTATATGTGTATGTGTCATTTAATTTGTAAACAGATTCAGAAACTGGACAGAATGAATTTTCAATTAAACATATGCAAATCTGATCATAAATAAATAAATACTCCCTCAAGCTGAGTATATACCCTTATCTGACAAAAAAATATAGTGGGAGAGCAGAAAGTTAGACATCACCAGTTACTAAGGAATTGTATTCAATATTTGCCCAAATATATCTGAAAGGGTTGTGTGTGTATGTGTGTGTGTGTGTGTGTGTACACCAAGATAAATAAATCATATTTCCATGTTGTGGATAAGGCAATTCTAAATCTGAAAATTCCTACGTAAGGGAGAAACAAAGAAAGATTGTTTTTTCCTCAATATGCTACTTTTCTACTTATGGCATTTCCCCTTCCACTCAAGACCATTTCAACACTTTATTTCTACCAGAAAAATCTAGGATAATTTATCTGATGATCATATAACTTCATCCCAAATTTTGATTGATCTTTTTTCTTCTTTGAGCACAGAATCATAAATAGAGGTCCAATTGCTTGTCACCCACCTTGGCAAAATACTTTAGACACACACATACAGTACACACACATACACATACACACACACACACAAAACTTTTGAACAAGAAGTGGGGAAAGGAAACAAATAAGCTTCTGTATTCATACTACGTAAACAACCCATGGGAAATAAAGGCAGAACTGAAAGTAGATCTTTGTTCCATTGTGAACACATTCAAGCAGGCATTCCAAAGCAGAACTGCTTTCAGTTATTTAGCCCAACTCCTAAGTTAAAGTCACAGTGTTCTTTGCTCTGTAGCTCAGTTGCCAGATAACCTGGCAACTCAGATGTTTTCTTTTACTCTGATGCACCTTCTGCACTTTGACTCTATGGTCCAAGTGGAACATGTGAATCCAGAGAAGGGAGATGCTGCACATGTGCTATCAGCTAGGACAATGATGGTGAACCTTTTAGAGACCGAGTGCCCAAAAACTGGCTCTGCCCCTGCTCTACCCCTGCCCCGCCCCTGCCCGCCCCACCCCTGCCTGCCCCACCCTGCCTGCCCGCAGGGCCACTCACCGTTTCCAGGGCCTGCCACTGATCGCCCAGGCAGTCCAGCAGCACCATGGCGGCCACACCCTCTGCCGACGCTATGCAGCATCAACTGTGTGTGTTGAGGCGTGAGGGCAGAGTCTTGTCTACGCTGCCTGGCTGCCATGTCCTTGGCTGCGCTGCTCCGTGTGGGCCACACTCAGGGGCGACTCTCCTCCAGGAAAGCTGCTGGTGAGGAGGGGGTTGTGGGGGGAGGCAAGGCTGGGGCAACGGCATGTGTGCCCACAGAGAGCCGCCTCTGGCACCCGTGCCATAGGTTTGCCACCACTGAGCTAGGATATAGGGCCTAATGCTATGAATGCATGTTTAACTACAGACAGTGTAGCACCCTAGAATTTTAGGATAATGGATGTTTAATTCTTTCTCCCCAATTCTTACCATAGACAATCCAGACAACTTTGCTTCTCTGATCCTATCATTTGCTTTTTCATAGAAAACCCCTGTTGGTGCCCATGGATTTCCCTTAAAATGCAAATATCAGCTTCAGAGAAGCCATTTTTAATATGGTTATATGAAAAGGAGCTTCCAGGGTCACGAGGCTGCTTAGGCAACCCCACAATTATTATTTTTAGTAACAACAAAAACAAACCTTCACATTATTTTTACACAATTAAGGATTCCTCTAGTTTAGCCATGGGAAGGCTATGCAACTATTTGGGTGCACAGTGCCACCCAGTGTTAAATCGTTAATGTGCAGCTTTTGGGTGTGTGAGAATTGCCAGGAAAAGAGTGTTTTTTAATCTACACTGGAAATAATTTGTGAGTGTGTCAGTGATTGCATATAATCTGTTCTCTGTAGGTTGATGGCAATACAATATGCAAGATTTGTTTTAATTTTGCAGTCATAAAAAACAAATGGTGATATAGTCGAAGCTGTATTTCAGGATGTTTTTGCAATTAATTTACATTTTGTTTTTGTTTTTTAAAAAGAATGCCTAAAAAAAGTCTACATTTTTAGCATGTCTTCTCATGCTAATATATATTGCATACATATGGTCCTAGAATGTATTATTTTAAAAATGTACCTTTGTTTGCCAAACTGCATCTCAATGTTCTTAAATGCAACTATTAAAGGACTACTGAAATCCACTCAGGTGTATTAATAACAATAGCACTTAGACATATATACCACTTCACAGTGCTTTTCAGCCCTTTCTAAGCAGCTTATAAAGTCAACACATTGCTCCCAACAATCTGGGTCCTCATTTTACCCACCTTAGAAGGATGGAAGACTGAATCATCCTTGGAACCAGTAAGAAATAAACTGCTGGCAGTCGGCAGAATTAGTCTGCAATACTGCATTCTAACCACTGCACCACCATGGCTCTGCACAGTATTGATCAGGTGTATGTGTCAGAAAGTCAAGACAGCCCCTATGACCCACATGATCAAAGACTCAGCCCTTTTTGTATGTGCTAAGTGCACATAAAGAGGCAGGACTTTGAATCCATGGTTCCAGCAACCTTTGTGACTGTTTTGCACACACATGCCTAGTAACACCCCTAATTCCACTAAATATATTAAATCAAAGAAATCAAATTTACTTTAGATGTGGGGAACTCTTTATCCTATATTTTATTTGCTCTAAAAAATCAGAGTTCCTTCTTGTTTTATACATAAATGACTGTACAAAAAAGGCTTTCAGGTGGGTCCACTTCTATGAACTTTTAGTAGTTTATATTCTGCCAAATTAATCTGACTGGGCACTACCATTAGGATTAGACCAAGCTGAGCATTTACTTCAGCCAGTTGAAACTGGGAGATAGTAGGAGAGTGGTGTGCCATTTGACCTGCTCAGCATTCTTCAACTAGGCTAAATGTGGAAGAGCTGTGACAAGGTTGGTTTTAAAAAAAGATTCTACCACTAATTCCATTAGATTTTGTTTGGCAAAGGAGAGGAAACACCTTCTCCTTGCTCACCTAGCAAGGTTCCTGCTGATTTCTACCATGGAGAATTAAGCTATGATGGGCAAATTTGGGGTGAATTTGAATCTTGCTCTATTTTTTTCATTGAAATGTTTGGCAACAGAGTGACTGTGTTTTCTAATTTACAGTTGATATTTCTTTGTAAGCTATCTGGTCAAGGTTGGACTTAAAGATCCTTCAGAAAGAAGAAGACCTTGAACTTGTTCAATGAGGCAGGTAAAACTTAGGCACAGGCTACCTGGTCATTAGAATATGTATTTCTATTTGAATCAGAGTATTTATTATATTATGTTTATATCTAGCCATTTGTATTCTTGTTGAACTGTGTAACGTATATCCTGTTTTGCTTTCCTTGGGGTGATGTATTTCTTCTCCTTTTTTTGTTTTTGATAGAATTTTCAGACACCATCCCAACTAAGGAAAGTTTTAAACGTTCTCAGTATCTTACATTTTAACAGTTTTATTTATTTAAGTGAGGAATATGCTGTACTACATTTTCAACGATGAGCACAGTTTAAGATCTCAGTTATTACATTCGTAATAATCTTGAACTATAGAACCACATATAGAAATGTTCTCACTCTCTCCCCACCTGGGCAGACAATGGCTTTCCTAGATTTCCCAGAATCAGCTTCCTATGCCAACTAAAGGTTGGATTTCTGCTTCCTATATTACTAAACAAAGGTAATTTTTCTTTGAGGTACTGTATACTTAATGATATACAGTGATACTCTGATACTCAACTGCTTTGAAACTTGTGAAATTTGGCACTCAATGCATTTTGACATGGCAATTTTGTCCCAGTACTCATTGTTTGTTCGGCACTCAACGCACAAGCTAGAACTTGTCGGTGTCGGTTGCCTTGTAACTCACTACATTATTCCTTATGGGAAAAATATGTTTGATATTCAACATTTTTGGTACTCATCGCGCCTCTCAGAATCAATTAACATTGAGTATCAAGGTACCACTGTATAGTTAAGAGGCTGCCAACAGAAAAGGAGATAATTTTTTAAAATCAGTCTGGTATAAGTGACTAGAGTGTTCAAACAGAACCTTTATGTTCAGGTCCACTGTCAGCCAAGGGTGTTCAATAACTGACTTTGGATAAATCACACTCTTCCAGTACTTTACTGGGTTATGGTTGGAAGGAATTTGAGAAGGGAGTGTTATATTAGTTACCTTTTTCTCTAAGAGAAAAGCTAGGATGTAACTCTGACATCTACATATTAATTACATAAATTTTTAAAAAGTGTGTATTTTAGCATCATCAAACTGATAATAATACTGAGATTTTAAATAAGGATTTATGATCATTATTTTTCTCTTTTTTTATTAAAAGTTTTACAAATTACAATATAAACCCACCCATCACCTCCCCCCCTCCCCCACTTCTCAGAGCTGATTACAGGGTAACAAATAAACAAACATACTCTAGCTAACATAAACCAACTAAACTATCAATCAAAACCATAATACACTTTAACTCCTTCTCAAAACATTAAGACAAAAATAATAATAGCATTAATACTATTAATAATTATCTAAAATCTATTCAAAAGCAAGATAATACTTTTCAGTTTCATATTTCTTCTGAATATAATCAATCCATCTTCTCCAAACCATAATATATCTTTCTTGTGAATGATCCTTCAAATAGGTGGAGATTTTCGCCATTTCTGCTAAATTAAACACTTTAAGTATCCATTGTTCCAAAGTAGGCAATAAGTTTTTCTTCCAATATTGCCCCACCAATAATCTTGCAGCAGTTATGAAGTTCAACATCAAACTAGTTTCTTTAACTTCCAAATCTACAATAATACCCAACAAAAATAATTGCGGAGTAAACTTTATCTTTTTCTTAAAAATCTTTTGAATATTCCACCAAATCTTAATCCAAAACGCTTTAATATCTTTACAAGTCCACCAAATATGAAAATAAGTTGCATCTAAATTTCCACATCTCCAACATTTGGGCTGTAATTTCTTATACATGCAAGACAACTTTTGGGGATCCAAATGCCATCTATAAAACATTTTATAAAAATTTTCTCTTAAATTTTGTGCTTGAGTAAATTTTACATTTTTCTCTTATGTAATCAAAATCTGTTGATTTATTTACTCAGGCTTATAGCCCCTCTCCTCCCCATCAAATAAAGACTGAAAGCAACTTTAAAGAAAATTCCTGAGGGTTTTTTTTTTCTTCTTCATTAAACATAGAGTAGCCTGCTTCTGAATAGGCTGCCTAGGGCTGAATGGAAAGCCACAGTAATAAGGCAATGCAAGGTTTTCAGTTCAATTTGGAAGAAGTCACTTATAATGTATCAGCTTGAAATTTGGATGGTGCACCTGGTGTTATGAACTTCTGAGGGGTGGATCTAGCAAGGTGCCAACCTCAGCAGTTCAGAGTCAATCAACCACCTAAGGCTGACTGAGCAGGTGCAGGAGAAAACAGTTCAGAAAGAGCCCGATCCTGGCAAACTGCCATGCCCCAGAACGTGTCGGCAGCATCTGACAGAAGAGACATCAGCAATCAGAATTGAGACAAACTCTGGCCTAATTTAAGAAGAAACACCCGTAACAGGCCCTTTATTGGAAAGGCCTCACCAATGTCAAATCCAGATCCCTGTATCCATGCTTCCTACTCTGCTCCTTGACTATTCTCCAAAGTACCTCAAGGCAGAACAAAAAGCAATAGATGGAAACTAATCAAGGAGAGAAGCAACCTAGAACTAAGGAGAAATTTCCTCACAGTGAGAACAACTAGCCAATGGAACAGAAGTTGCCTCCAGAACAGTGGTTCTCAACTTTTTAATGCCGCGACCCCCAACCGGTCATAAGTTGAGGACTACTCAACCGGTCGTAAGTCGAGGACTACTCAACTGGTGCAGCACTGTTTGCAGAATGGGACTTTTGGTGGGCTCAGCAGGGCAGAGACAGCCTGGACAATTCCTATTGGCTTTTGAAAGCCAATAGAATTAGACTCTATTCAAGAGAGTCTATTCTATTGGCTTTCAAAAGCCAATAGAATAAAAGGGAGTAGCACAGCTAAGGAAAAGGGGAAAAAAATGGCAGACTGCGTTGTTTGGCGACCCCCGTGAAATGGTCGTTCGACCCCAACTGGGATCCCGACCCACAGGTTGAGAACCACTGCTCCAGAAGTTGTGGGTGCTCCATCATTGGAGGTTTTCAAGAAGAGAATGGACAGCCATTTGTCCAGAATGGTGTAGGTCCTCCTGCTTGAGGAGGGGGTTGGACTAGATAGAAGATCTCCAAGGTCCCTCCCAACTCTGTTATTCTGTTACTCTTCTGTTCTGACTCTTAACTCTTCAACTTGGACCAACCAACTAGCCTCTCTAGTATTTGATTCCTAGACTATCATTGACCTCGTTCCCTTTCTGCTGCTGCTGCTGTGACCCATTTTCCTCAATCTGAACTAGACTCTGAATACAGGTAAAATCAAGCTGACTCACCTTCAATGTCTCAAGCAGAGATATCACTCTTCGTAATGGCAAATAAGGTTCTAATCTAGCAAATCCAATCTAGCAAATTCAAAATAAATTATTGCATGAGATTCTAGGCGTCAGAACTCTCTTCCATCCTGCACTTTCCTTGTCTCAAAGCATGACAGATTATATTCTTATTTAAGAAGATTATTCCTGTCTTCAGTTTACTTGTATTATTGCCTTGTTGGATCAAGTTTAAAAATATATGAATACTGAAACAACCATAATTGAGTACAGCATGATATTTGTTTTAAGAATAAACCAACGCTTGTAAGAACTTAAAGCTTCAATATTTGCAATCACTGCAACAATTAAAAGTACCATTTATAATAAAATCAGTTTTTTTCTGCACAAACCAGCAGCTGTTACTAGAACAAATTAAAAGGGGCAAGCCAAAACATGCTTTCTTAATAAATGATTCTGAGTTCATTAATCCTGTCATTTCTCATTACAGTCAGGTATGTACATGCTAGAAAAGCATAGCAGTATTATGGCCAAATTAACATGACAGCAGACAAAAGGCATCATACATATAATTGCCTAATACTTTAAGATTATTGCAAGCTTCTGTCCAGGATTGCACAAAGATGGCTCCTAAAATCCCACTGATTTCAACTAAATTTAACCAGTCCACTCATATATATGACCACTATCTCTGTAAGC
Source organism: Crotalus tigris (assembly GCF_016545835.1). Classification (NCBI taxonomy): domain Eukaryota; kingdom Metazoa; phylum Chordata; class Lepidosauria; order Squamata; family Viperidae; genus Crotalus; species Crotalus tigris. The sequence goes on from NW_024096469.1 coordinate 467,629, forward strand.
GTCATACCAATTGCATCTGAGTCAACCCCAGACCTATGCAATCACATGACATTGATTGGTTTTGAGAGTGGGGCCTTTTTTATCCTATGCTAGTTTATTTACATGAGCACCCAGATAGTGTTCTTTTTGCAGTGTTATAATACTGCTAATTTTGTGAGAATCCCATTCTCTCATCAGCAAGAATTTAAGATGGAACCTGAGGATGGAACCTGTTGCCTTCCCACTGGGAATAAAAGGGAGAAAAATAATGAATACCATCTTCTTCCCATTTAAAAAAATAATGCAAATTTACTTTCTAAAAATGGATGTAAACTTTATGTGTGTATAGGAAAGGTTCTGAAGCTTTTGCCATCTGGGAAATTTCTTAGTTTTTGTGGAACTTATTTCTTTATTGCAAAGGAGGTACAGAAGTTATGTGTGTATACTATACATACTGTATTTGTACATGTGTATTGGTGTGTGTTTATATAATGGAAGACAATCCCAAAGAAACTCTGGATCTAATTGACAGAAAGACTAAACCAGTGGTTCTCAACCTTTCTAATGCCACGACCCCATAATACAGTTCCCCATGTTGCGGTGACCCCCAACCACTTATACATCACTGGGTGCCAGGGACGTGGCCAAAGAAAAGGGGGAAAAAATGGCTGACAGCCTTGTTTGGCGACCCCCGTGAAATGGTCGTTCGACCCCAAATGGGGTCCCGACCCACAGGTTGAGAACCACTGGACTAAACTATACTATATTTATTAAAAGTGAATAATTAGAAACAATTAAAATGTACTATTTCAGTAGCATTACATATAGCAGTGGTGGTGAACCTATGGCCCTCTTCAACCAGCTGCCCGCTAACTGGCCAAGGTTCCACATGGGTGGATGCATCCCAGCACCCATGCGCCCGCTGGCCTCTGTGTGCAGGAGCCGATGGTGTCAGGCAGCCGCCGCCCTGGCCCCTACCTCACCTTTCCCTGTGACAATGGCACCCCGCCCTGCCTTGCCTTGCCTCGCCTCACCCCACAAGACAAGCCTCCTGCCCACCGCCTACCTGCCAGAGACCCCCTGGATCTCCCCCAACCCTGCCCAGCCCCCATAGATGTCCCTCCCCACGAGCAACATCAAGATGATCACACCCACATTGGCCACACCTACCCAATCTGCCATGACCACCACAGCCACGCCCACCTAGTGGGCCACGCCCACCTGGCACCCGGTGATAAATAAGTAGGTTTTGGGTTGCAGTTTGGGCACTCGGTCTCTAAAAGATTCGCCATCACTGACATATAGCATAAAAACATGCATTTGCTGTATACTGTATTGTTCCACACTTACATGAACTCAGATCAAATTCTCCGGCTGTTCTGCTCCTCCTCGTCACAGTCATATTCCCTGTGTCTGCCTGCCTGCCTGCCTGTGTCTGCCTATCATCATCTATTTTCTCTCTCTTCCTCTATTTATATTCAGTTAGACTTTGTGAACAAGCTGCTAGGATGGATGGAGGTGATGAGAAAGAAGTACAAAATATATTGTCTTCTCCAGAACTGTCTTTTCTCAAAAACAGCTCTGCTTTCAACAGTGGCGTGAGTGAGGCTTTGACGTATGAAAATAGGTACTTCAATTGCCTGCTGAAACCTGTGAATCCAAGAATGGCTGGGAACAAAAAAACATTTTCTTAAAAACCTACAACTTCACTTTTGGGGGGGCACTTTAAAAAAAACTGTTGACTCCAAGCTGGGGGAATCAAATGATGGAACCATCTCTTTTCGCACAACATTATGACTGATCTGACTGAACTGCACTATTTTGGCAAATCATGGGAAAGACAAAACCATTGCTAGCCATTAAATAGACATCCCTCCTCCAGGTAAATGAGAGTTGTAGCTAAGTACTTAAGTGTGATGACTGAAACAGCGGAAGGAGGATGGAGACTAATTCTCCATGACCATGTTTTTTCCATTCTGAAATTACTCAGAAATCCCCACTCTTAGCTGCAATTTCATGAGAATAATAAAATGTGCACTGAAATGTCTCAGTGCAAACAGGACTTTCCACAGGTACATAAAAAAACTGCACCATGCATTTACAAAAGGGGGATTAGATAATAATGTTGCAATGCAAACTTGTCATTTGACCCCTTGTGTCAACAGTGTAAGGGTATAGCCGGAAGGTCAGGATTTCTTTATCATAGAAAATCCAATTATGAAAAAGCAGAAGCATAGAATATTGCTAAAATGGTAATTATGGAATATTTATCAGAGCTGGTATTGCATTGAATAGAACAGGATGCTTTAGAAGCATTTTGGGGAATAGATACACAAATTTCCTTTCCTTCTGTTATGCAATTTTCTCTCAGGCAATTTTCTCAAATCCTTTGGAACATGATCCATCTTTTTTTTTAAAAAATATATACTCCTCGAACTTAAAAGGAATGTCTGAAATTTCCAAGTAGAATTGTTGCCCAGATGAGAAACCTATTTCAATTTTTTTTTTGCATCTGTATTTCCAAGATCACCCTGTGCTGTTGCCCATTCAGAGATGCCACGCGGCGCAGACTAAACTTTTTGTGGTCTTGCTCCACCTTTCAGTGTTTACTGTGAGTCTATTTTTGCTTATGATTCTCCTTCAGCTGAAGCTCCCTTGCCTCCTCTCCCATTGCAAATCCTCCCAGCAGATTTGATGCCTTAGCAAATAGCAAAATTTGCCTTTCTTCTTTCTGACATGAAGGGAGTTGACCAGGGAGGCCTTTATAGGAGCTACATTTTTAAACAAATAGATTTGTTTGAGTACAGCAACAGTTACCCTTGAGGTTATTTACTTTATAAAAAAAACTTTAGTGATGCAATTGTAGAAGAGAGATTGCTTTTAGCTGCATACAAAATGTAGTAATTTCAATGGGAGTTTTTTTGTGTGTGTTGTTACATTAATTTACACTAAGAAGGAAGTGAGCAGACTGAATGTAAGCAAGATTAGGCTGAAAACAAAAACATTGATTTAACAGTTCTCTAATTTCCAGTATGTAATTCCTTTGCCTCCATTCAGAAAGGGATATCAGGCACTTCCGGTTCCAGTTCGCGGCGACTCCGGTCGTGTACAAGAGACTTGTCTCCCCACCTGCTGTGTTTCCTTTGCCGGTAGACCCCGAAGGGGTTGAAAGTCGCCCTGGAGGGGCAACCATTGAGGAGGGGGCTTGCTGGTGACTGCGGGAAAGCGGCAGCTTCTCCCGCGGCCCCAGCTGATTCCTTAGGGCCGACGGAGTAAAGATCGGCCAGTAAAATGGCCGACCACTCAGCTGCACTAGCCGAAGTGAAAAGAACAGCTAAGCATGAAGAAACCACTGCGGAGAAATCTGGGTGAGATTTTTTTCCCTCCCCCACCTATCCCCAACTATTTTTCCTGTAAAGAGCTTGCTTTTTGGATGACTTCCCTGTTCTAAGAAAGCGGCATCTGTCTATTTGGGGAAAAATACTTTAAAGAAAACTACAGAACAGCACTTATTATATTTTGAACTTTTTGGATATTGGGCATCCCTGGAAAGATTTGTAATATACAGCATTATCTTACTTACTATACTGAAGATATTTGCTTTTTTCTGTCTCTTTCTTCTTCATTATTAATGAGATAAAGGCTTTAAACGTGCAAAGAAAAATCTTTCTATAGCTCACTGAGGACATCTTGTGGTGAAAATATTTACTGCAATTGTAATGTCTCTTCTTTGGTGTTTGAAGATGGCTTTGACCTTCAGAAATTAGCAAGAAGAAAAGATAAAGGCTTGGAAACAGCTGTGGGTTGTGTTTGTGATTTAAAAATTGTGGAGGTGGATGTATATGGACTCTTAATAGTTTCCACAAAAAGATTAAAAGACTCTTTTACTATGGAAATAGTAGACTTTTACCCACAGCTTGACTATGAGCTGATATTGGAAAAAATATTGGAAATGACAGAGGAGATGAAGTTATGGAGAAAAACTAAAGATCATTTTGCAGAACCACAGGCTGAGTCTCAAACTTTAAAAGATCAACCTATAGGCCAAGAAGAAGCCTATATGCAACAGTGTACACAATTTGAAATGGAAGAAGAATTTACTGATCAATTGAATTCTGGACTGGATTATGAGCTGATATTGGAAAAAATATTGGAAATGACAGAGGACATGAAGTCATGGAGAAAACCTAAAGACCATCTTGTAGAATTACAAGCTGAGCCCCAAATTTTAAAAGACCAATCTACAGGCCAAGAAGAAGCTTATATGCAACAGTGCACACAATGTGAGATGAAAGAATTCACTGAACTTTAGAAAAATTCTGGACCCAACATCCCAGATTGAGACTTTAAATGACTACTTTATAAATCAACTAACTATTACAGAGGAGGATATTTCACAAGTACAAACGATGGAGAACTTTGAAGATCCAAAAATGACTATAAGTGAAGTACTCCCATTGCTAAAACCAACAGGAATTGACAGCCAGACGCGATCAATTGAAAGTTATGACAACTTGGATAATCAAGCTGAAATCATAATATGGAATAAAATGGACTATATTGCCTACATGAAACTGGAAGAAGGGGAAGAGAATTTTGATCAGATCGATTTGTTGATAAACACTACTACTCAAATACTGAGGTTTGATGACATAGATGCAACATTACGGAAACCAGTTTGGTATAGAAAATTAGCAGCACAATAGGCAAGAAGCCCAAACTGACAAGATTAGCTCAGATAAACAAAACATCTAGGATTTGCATTTCCCCCTCTTGCCTGAAGATCCAGCCATGACTCCCTACATGACCCCATAGGAATCTGGCAACAGCCATTAAAATATTAAAGGACATATTCTTATACAAGAACAGGCATCTCAATCACAAAGTCCCAAAGAATGTATAAAAACCCACCCACTCTCACCCCAGAAACATGCTGCTGTCACTGAAGTTTCTAGCTACCAAATAAAGAGACTTTCTTTCCTGCAGCCTGCCTCCATTTTATTTCAGCGTCTTTCTCCCGGCTTGGAACTGGACCTGATTTTTCCTCCAATACATGATATTTCATTAAATGACAAAATAAAGTGTTGTGCTTGTTGGACTAAGTAAATCATAAGCACAGGGAAGAGTGCATTGTAGCACTTGTTACCTTGCCAATATGTATGTTAGGTAGTCCTTTGTGGTTGTTAGCTTCTGGAAAGTTCCCTTAACCTGCCATATTTCTCCCATGGTATAATCACACAAAATCCCTTTCTCTTTTTTCTTTGTTAACATTGATATTGTCTGAACTGTAAATAAAGTACGTTTGCTTATATGACAATGGGGTAATTCTTTCAGAGGTTCATTGGCTCAAGGAGGGAAAGAGAAAGGAGAGAAATGACAATTCAAAAAAAGAGCTGAGACCAGTTAAAAGTAGTAAACGCAAGTCTATCCAATATCATTCTTTACCACATCTTTTGCTGCACTTCATAAAACAAGCCACACAAAAATTATCATCCTGCAAGCTCCACCCCTTTCATATATGTACTGTATGCGATATCATGACATATGTATAAAAGGAACAGAAACTGTTTTCATTATTTGCCTCTTGCCCTGCTATACAGTAAATAAATTCTTAACGTCAGATAATACTTTTTTTTTATTTGAGGAGTTACAAAGTTAGTGGAGTTTTACAGGCTTTGTTCTGAAAGAACATTCATTCATTATGAAGATGCTTTTGTCCCTCTGAATTCTCTTTGAATGTCTTGTGTGCTAACTGAGCATAATAGAAGTAAATATTAGCGTTGTAAAGAGACAACAGCTATTAAGACTAGAAGGACACTCCAGGAATCCAATTTAGACAACTAAATGCAATTTGTACTCTGCGTTCTAGCTTCTTTCTTTCCTTTTACAGTAAATTGAACAAACTTAAATATTATCAATGTAATTTTACAAAATCCTGTATGTTCCTGTCTGGTTTTATGGGATATTTTTCTTCCCTTCCTTTTTTTCTGTTTTCATGTAACAAAAATTGAACTTAAAAAGATAACAAGCCTGTTATCTTCTGAATACATATTTTAAGTGAATAATATAAATATACATAACATGTGCATACATATGTAATGCTTGTATAGATGAATATACAAAGCACTATTGTATCCTGGAATTTCTGAAAAATTCAACTGCAGCTGTTTTAATTAAAGAACCCAAGTGCTAGATTTAGCTCAGCGCTGATTCTTCATCCTCTTTCAATCATTCCTTTATATTGGAAAAACAGATCAGGATACTCTCTAAGACAGTGGTTCTCAACCTTTTTAATGCCGCGACCCCCAACCAGTCGTAAGTCGAGGACTACTCAACCGGTCGTAAGTCGAGGACTACTCAACCGGTGCAGCACCGTTTGCAGAAGGGGACTTTTGGCGGGCTCAGCAGGGCAGAGACAGCCTGGACATTCCTATTGGCTTTTGAAAGCCAATAGAATTAGACTCTATTCAAGAGAGTCTATTCTATTGGCTTTCAAAAGCCAATAGAATAAACGGGAGTAGCACAACTAAGGAGAAGGGGAAAAAAATGGCGGACTGCGTTGTTTGGCGACCCCTGTGAAATGGTTTTTCGACCCCAAATGGGGTCCCGACCCACAGGTTGAGAACCACTGCTCTAAGATATCATGCACACAAGATGATCCAGGGCAGAGAGGGCTTTCCAGCGTTTTCCAATTTAGAAATCCAAAATTGCATGCAGGTGAAAAACTGCCTATCAAAGTTTTGACAGAGAGAGTAGAAATTGCTTCAGAACAGGGTTCTAATTAATTTTTATATCAATCTTAACACAGCAAACTACTGTTAAAATTCAGTTTTTTTTAAAAAAAATACGGTTTATGATCCAAATGCGCATTGCATCCATGATTTAATAAAACAATTAAATTCATGATTTAATAAAATCCCATTAACTTTTGCTGAATTCTAAGCATCACTTGTGCCTTCTTCACAAAATAAATTTACTATATATTTGAAGAATATATAAGCCCAAAACACTGAAAACACATCCTACAGACAGAGCTGCTAAAAAAATACTAAATTATTTTATGCTGTGTCAATCCAAGGGCCTTTGCAGTTTTACTGTATTCATTAATCGACATTTGTGATGTGGTTGCTGGGAGTCAAAAACAACTTAATGACACTTTAAAAAAATACTATCACTTCAATCATCCCTGGACTAGGTAAAGACTGATCAACCCCTTGAGACGATAATCAGCAGCAGAAACCTTTGTTACTAAAGCATTGTGTTGGGGATTAAATTCATGTTAACTATACCACTATTATATTTTGCTTTGCACATGACTTATGCCTGTTGCTAGAGTGTGTTCTTTATAGATGCTCCCTATAAACAGAATGTCCCATTATTGCCCAGGATGTATTAAAAAAAAATACATATTTTCTAGCTTTCTGTTTTCATTGGATCAGGGTTGCAGGAACTGGATATGGCCAGTCTAGAGAAAAGGACTAGGAATGACATGATAGCAGTATCCTGGCATTTGAGGGGCTGCCACAGAGAAGAGGGTTATTCTTCAAAGCACCAGAAGCCAAAACAAGAAACACTGGATGGAAACTAATCAAGGAGAGAAGCGACCTGAAATTAAGGAGAAACTTCCTAAAAGTGAGAACAATTAAACTATGGAACAGCTTGCAGTCAGAACTCGTGGATGCTTCATGACAAGTCTTTGAACAGCCATTTGTCTGAAATGATAGGGTCTTCTGCTTAAGCAGGGGCTGGACTAGAAGACCTCTAAGATTCTATTTCTATTCTGTTCTGCCATATCCGGGGTAAGAACATTCATAATTATATGCGAAATAGAAAAATGCTCAACGGCGTCAGGGGGTATTTTGTTACATCGGACACGCCGCACTTTGTCACATGAACAAAGAGCCGGAAGTATAGTCACCAATAAACCCATAGTCGTCCGATCTCCTATTCCTCGGAAATTAACCCCCGTCTCCAAGCTCGCGACGTTTACCTTATTTCCGGTTTCTGAAAACGACCAAACAAATATTTCCGCCTTCCCCTTCTGTCGCCCTAGGAGGGTTGTGTTCCTAGTGCGCATGCGCCACTCTCCAACCTCCACACCGGGCACTGAGCGGTGGCGGCGAAGAAGGAGTTTGGGAGTTCAAAATGGCTGCCCCGACGTTGGTGGAGTTGGGAATGCGGGGGCACGGGTAAGGCTACTTTTTTTAAAGATGAAAACTAGGCCTGGCCTTGTTAGCCACGCTTCACTTACGAGGAAATGGGAGGAAGCAAGAGGCGAAAAGCGAGCGGAGGGCCTAATACGCGCCATCGACGAGCTGTTATAACGGTCGCGAGGCGGCCTGCCTCGGGCCCGACCCCGGAGTTCTCGCTTCTTCTCAAGTACGGAGGCCGGCCTTCCCCTTTGCCCGGCCCGTCATCTTTAGTCATACGGTTCAGACCTTCCTGTCGCTTTATCGTTTCTCTGCTTAACTGGGAGATGAAGACCATACAATATTTGGGAGTCTCGGTCAAGTCTTTGCTTTCGCCTGCACGGGCTTGCTAACTTTTAATGCCCTCCGCAGGATCTTGTGATTAGAGTGGAGGGGGGAGGGCATGTAGGAGAGAAACGACTCTCTGAAAAGAAAGTCGTCTTTGTACTCTTTAAATCTTGTGTAGAAGCATGGTGCATGCGTGAGGCCCTTTCTAAATATATCCCCAAATGTGTACGTACAAATGCACAGAAGGAATGATCTTAACGAGTGATCGGCCTTTTTCTTATATATAGAAGAAGGATGTAACAACAACAAAAAATCAAGAGCAAGTTACATGTTCATGTGCACACTTATTTCAAAGTAAATTAAACAGGATTGAGGTAAATGGGACTTGGGTACAATGGAAATGAGAGCCTCCAGGAACTTAAAGAGGGGTTTTTTTGTTCATCAACTGTAAGACTGATATATTGTATCTCTGTATTTTGCTTTTCACTGTTTATTCTAATGTGCTTTAGGTAACAGTTTGCTTGTAAGTGAGAAATATTACTCTTTATGGAAGTTTGACATAAATTGTATTATTCCCTGTAAACTATAGTGGACTACAATAATGTTGTGTAGGATTAGAGGAATTTGATACTTCTCCATGATTAATTTAACAAGTTACATTAAGACACAACAAGTGTGTTAGAGACCAGTGTATATTATCCCACTTACCATTGGCTATAATGTTGAAGATTAATGGAGTTGGACTCCAACAGCATAATGAGTTGGCTAGTATTAGATTCTAAGGTGCTTTGTGCACAATTTTATGGATGAAAATTTGCCAAATTCACTTAAATTGACTGGGTTTCTATAACTATAAACAATTTTAGATATAAAGATGACATACTAAATAACATTTTGACAGTGAGATAGTATAGTGTCTAAATGTTAAACTTCAGCTTCTTTAAAGTTCTATTCCATTTGATTAGACAATTGATAAATACAGTGAAACAACTGCAAATGCAATGAACCAAATCTGCATTTAGACTTCATCCCTCAAATAATGAACAAATTAGTTTCTAATCTGTCTGTACAGTTGTTCATTCTGCACGTGCCTTGGTGTTTTTCCTTTGCACATATTGACATTCTTGTTCATTGTTCTTGAATCACTCTACATCTAATATTTAAAGATGGAGAATGGCAGAAGAGATCCTGAACTAAGCAGCACCTTCATGTCTCTTTAGTGCTCCTTCTGCACCTCCTCAGTGATACAAAGATGATCTCTTGCTCCTCACCACTTGCCTCTTCAGCTTCTTTTCCATTCCTTTGCCTATTGCCCTCTGTATCCCTCTCCAGCCCATCCTGTAGCACCCCATTTGGATTTTTTTTTTAAAAAATCAACCTAGACTGATTTGTTTATTAGACATAAGTCATTTTATGCATGGATAGTGCATGCTGAATTGGACATGTTTACACTTATTAAATTAATTGCTGCTTTCTCTTTCAAAGCTAGATTCTTACTATTGTTTTCATAACTTGTGCCCATCATTTGGTCAAACAAAATTTATCTGAGGGCAGGATGGCATAAATAGAATATTTGGGAGAGGGAATGCCTATTCATTTCCCTTATTGTTTTCTCAAGTGGTAAAGATATTGATAAAGTGAGATTTCTGATTTAAAAGGGTAATCTAGATATCTATTCTAGTCCTTCTTTAGGCTTGAAAGCCAACTGGGTGACTTTGGGCCAGTCACTTTCTCTCAGCCCTCACAGCATTGTTGTGGGGAAAATAGGAGAAGAAAGGAGTGTTAGATACATTCTCTGCCTTTAGTTGTTTATAAAAATAATAAAAGGTGAGATATAAATTCAAAAACTAAAAACTGATGAGAAAAATGTTATAAGAATTTTGTAAACCATGTTTCAATATTAGAAACAACAGATGAATAAGCAGTTAAATCATATGTAGTTGCAAAGTATTTTAAATATGTCAGTCTTTTGGAACAATCACCTGTAAAACAAGCACCAGACATCTTAAGCGCCAGGCTTTTCTGAAATAGAACTTATTGATTCCAGAAAACTTTCCATTGGCATTTGTTAAAGACTGGTCGGAGAATATTTTTTACTGTCACAAGATATCAAACCTGATTCCCTGGCATCTCATTTACTCTTTGTCATTCCTGCTTTTTGTGTGAAATTCTAAATATTACATCCATATAACTGGAAACAATTTCCACCCGTTTTCTGCATATTTTTCCATTTGGATTCTATCATATAACATTCATTTATCTAAACAGTAGAAATGAATATATGTATGTCCAGCAGATCATTTTGCTATCTCTGCCTAAAAATGATTTAAATTGTTTAAATATCTTAAAATTGATTGGAAAGTATAGCATATTTTGTTGATTTAAATTTATTTAAATTCTGATTTTTGAAATATATTTACAGAATTGAAGAAGCTGATATTTCTGAGCGAAGTGCAAATGGAGAAAATGGAGATATTTCAGAAGGAGAACAACCACAAATTAAACATAGTCGACATAAAAAAAAGAAACACAAACATCGAGGCAAACATAAGAAACATAAACATTCTTCAGAAGAAGATAAGGACAAAAAGCATAAACATAGGCACAAACATAAGAAACATAAACGAAAGGAGGTCGCTGATATCTCTGATAAAGAAGATGGGCCAGCAAAAAGAACTAAAATTGACTTCTTAGCTCCTCTAGAAGATTTAGAGAAACAAAGAGCATTATTAAAAGCTGAACTTGAAAATGAGCTAATGGAAGGAAAGGTTCAATCTGGGATGGGATTAATATTACAAGGATATGAGTCAGGTTCAGAAGAAGAAGGAGAAATCAATGATAAGGTGAGAAATGGAACTAGATCTGCAAATAAATCCTCAAGCGTTAAGGGAAAGCTTGAGATTGTAGACAATAAGAGTTCAAAGAAACGCAGTAAGAGCAGATCAAAAGAACGAACTCGACACAGGTCTGATAAAAAGAAAAGCAAGTCAGGAGTTGATGGTATAAAAGAGAAAGCTACTAGGAGTAAATCAAAAGAAAGAAAAACTAAAAGCCCATCTAAAAGAACAAAATCTCAAGATCAAATAGGAAAATCAAAATCTCCAACCCTCAAAACCCGCTCCCAAGAAAAAAATAGGAAATCAAGGTCTCCTCCTGAAGATAAAACTAAAGCAGAAGATAAGATCAAATCAAGAGACCGTAAAAAATCTCCAGTTATTAGTGAAAATAAAATTAGAGATCGTAGCAAAAGATCCAGGTCTCCAATAGAACAAAGAAGCAAATCCAAAGATAGACAATCAAGATCGAAAGATCGAAAATCCAGGAGATCTGAGACTGAAAAAGAAAAGAAGCTCATCAAATCACCTTCAAAAGATATGTCATCAGGTAAAGAAAACAGGTCTCCTAGTAAAAGACCTGGTCGTAGTCCTAAAGGAAGAAGTTTATCCCCAAAACCACGAGATAAACTAAGACGCAGCAGATCACCTCTGCTTAATGATCGGAGATCTAAACAGAGTAAATCACCATCTCGAAATCGGTCTCCTGGTAGGAGAGCAAAGAGCAGATCAGCAGACAGAAAAAGAAGAGAATCAGAAAGGAGACGTTTTTCTTCTCCCAGGTAATACTAATGAAAAAATAATAATGGTTTAGATCAGGGCTTTTCAACCTTTTCACCCTTTGTACCACTTTTAGGATAAGGCAATATCCGAGTACCACCAGTCGCCTATTAAGGTGTCAAAAACTTGATGACCCAAAAAAAAAGGGAAGAAAGTGATAAAGTACAGGTACAGTTCGCTTAGTGACTGTTCAAAGTTACAATAGCACTGAAAAAAGTGCCCCCCAAGCCACAACCGAGCAAGACGCCTGCCTGCCTACCCGGCGGCGCTCTTCCTCCTGTCGGACGTTTCCATTGTTGTGAGCATTTCTGTTGAGGATTGGCAGCGGGGGTGGGGTGGGAGTGTGTTTGGTTTTTATTCCCCCCGTCTGCTGGGTGGTTGCAGCAGGTCTTGGTCACTTCACATGACCCTGGGACACTGACCATCATAAGTATGAATCAGTTGCCAAGCATCTGAATGTAAATCACAAGACCCTGGAGATGCTGCAACATTCCAGCTGATCGGCACTTCTTCTGGGCTTAGCAGTAGTGCCAGGATCAGCGCCGAGCTCCAGCTGGAGCCTGGTGCTGATCCTGGCGCTTCTACTGAGCCCTGAGAGCCCTGAAGAAGTGCTGATCCTGGTGTTTCCGCTGAGCCATGACAGCCCTGCAGCCCCAGCCATCTCTCACTCAGGCTTGTGCGATGCTGCCACTGGTTCAGCTCATTCCCCTCCCCCGCTACCACTTTTCTAGGATGGCTGCGTACCACCTGCCAGGTGCCATTGTACCACATGTGGTACCCGTACCACTGGTTGTAAAGCCCTGTTATATTGGAATATAAAAAATCAGCAAAATTCATATCACTTCCTGGCTGTTTATTGTATTTCAAGCTGTCCATGAATTTGTAGAAGATGAATTCTGGAAGTACCTAAAGAATGTGCAAAATAAAAAATAAATAGTTACATATATTTGATCTGGCATATATCAAGATGGAAGCTGTAAGAAGAACACTAATTTATTATTTCTGGGTTTTCGTTTAACAATTACATTTGTTTATAGGATGCAATAGAATGGGTGAATTGGCAGTCAATAGAAAACCTTAGAAAGTGTAAGCACATTATTTATTTATTTTTGTAGTGTCAGTCTGACTTGTATTACTATGAACTGACTCATTTTCATTGATTTCTGCTACAGTGCTATTCTGTTATTTTCAGTAACAACTACTTGCCTAATGGCTACTATACAAAAAATCAACAGACTGAAGATAATTTTGTATAAGAATATATTCTGCTAATCAAACTCAAGAAGCTGCATATCTATGGCAAGAGTCAGTTTTCATTGAAGGGATTAAGAGAAATGTATATCATATAACTGTCATCAAGTCTAGTTATGTTTAAGGTATCCTAGTTAAGTTTAAGGCTATGTCTAAGGTAACTTGTACATATATTAGGATGGGAAGGATTTTTTTTTTTTTAAGAAATCAGGATAAAAATCCTATTCTCTTGCCCTATGCCCCCAGTCAACAAAGGTAGTGTAAAAGATTGTAGAAAGGATAGGCTGTGATGTCTGCATTGTGCTAGTTTTCATATTTTTGTGGGATTCAGTGAATGCAAATGGTTATAAAGGAGCTACGGTACTCTTTTTGATAAGGGCAAATTGCAGAGGCAGCACAATTCAGAGAATAACAGAGGTATCAGAAGCACCTGATCTGGTCCTAATTGGCAGATAAATTGCTAGGTTGTATGATAATCTGAGGTGTGGTTGTATTGTTCAGAACGGAAAAACATTGAATATAGTAATAAATATATTTGTATTTTGAGAATTCTAATTTGACTGACATACCTTTTCTTAGAGAAGACATTAGGTTTGTCCTCTTTATTCCTCTGTATTTGTAGTTTATAAGCAAACTGTAAATGGATTAGATAACTATAGTTTAAATTAAAATATTTTTAATAAACAATCCTCAGGCTGCTTAGTAAATTGGAATCTAATTTTGTATTTGTGTTGCTGTACTTTTATTTTGGGAGTTAGTTCAGTGATATCTGTCAATATGTTTACATTAGCGTGCAGTCTTTGAATATATTAATATGTCTTCTGCATTTTAAAATGCAGAATTTTTTAAAAGAATTTCAAATTCAATGGAATTCATTTCTGTGTATCTTTAATTGTTGTGAGATGTAATTCACAAAAGTACATGAAAATACTGTGAAAATCAGTTGAAGCAACAGATTCTTAGATTTTGAATCTTTTGACTGAGTTTTGGTGAGGCATAGGTACAGAGTCAAATCTAAAATACTGAGTTGACATAAAACTTTCATATTTAACAGAAACAATATCAGTAATCTTTTAATTATAATTTAAGATTTTCATGAGTTTGTGTGGATTATAAATAACCATAAGAAATGCATTTTATCTGTACGCTGTTTGTATACTTTTATGATAACTTTTAAATCAGATTTTATTAATTTGTTATTAAATAATTAAACTGGGAAGAACTGTTGTGACACTTACGGATTTACAGAAAGGAGATAAATAAGAAGGGATATGATTGAGGTATACAGAATTATAGATAATGTGAATAAAATAGATAAGAAGAAGCTATTTTTCCTTTCCCAAAATTCTAGAATCAGTATCATGAAATTGAATACTGGAAGAATCAGCACAGAGAAAATAATTTTTTTAATCCAGTGCATAATTAAACTTAGAAAATCATCAACTTGAGAGTTGTACTAGCTATCAGCTTGGCTGGCTTCATAAAAAGGATTGAACCAATTCATTGAAGTTATAGGAAATAGGGCTATTAACCTTGGTGACTATGTGACTGCCTCTCAAGGTCATGTGCTGTGTGGGAGATTATTAAGCTTCTTTGCTCAATTGGTTGGCTGCTGTAAGAAGAAACTGCTGGATTAGATGGGTCAGTGTCTGATTTAGCAGGGCGTCTCTGTTCTTATGTTGAAGTCCATTTCACAAATACAAGAAATTTGGATCCGATTCACTAAGTTTAATTTACATCTAAGCTACAGTAATGGTTAAGTACAAAGTAGTCATAAATAAACATAATCAAATGCTTAAGGTATTCTCTTGACTAGGATTATAAATTATATAAATTCCTGTAGAGGAAGAAACTTCTCAGGGATGAGAAGCTTTTGAAACTTGGGGAAAACAAAATGTTCAGGCTTTCCTTATGTCACATTTTATACAGTATGATTAAGCTTAAGTATACTGAATGTGAGAAAGCAAGTTAGCGTCTGTTGAATTAGTTGCAGTATTGCTAGAGGCAATAAAATAGGTGAGGATTAAATGTAGACAGCAGCTAATACTTTGCTAAAATTTAAGACTGCTGAAATATGTTGCGTAATATATGAAGGAAGTATTATCTGATTAGGAGATTAAATTTGCTCATAATGATATGCTTTGTTTATTGCAAGAATCTTTTTCCTAATTCTCGTGTAAGTAAAATATTATTTTTACATTGACTAGTGTACTACATTTTAAATATAGATGCTACTTTTGTTCCATTTATGTCTTGAAAAGTAGTGGATAGAGTTCACACTTTTTTGCTTATATAAATATACTATATCTTCAGAATCATGTATATTGGTGAAATGCAATGCAATATATTGACAAAAAAGAATAGATTTCTTTGCTGAGGAAAACAAAATATGTGATAGTTAAGGAATGTTACTTTTTTGCCCCCTCAACCCACCCCTAAACTATATATTGGGATTTACCCTAAACAGCTTCTTTTTTAAATCATTTTTCTAGGGAAACGAAATTATTTTAATCATTGTAAAGCTATCATAATAGAGTCTGGCTTTACTTTCATAGCTTTAAAAAACCTTATTCTTAACATTTAAAAATATTTTTCTATAATTATTTGGATAACAGTGGAGCCTGTTGTGCATTTTCACTTTATTATTTCCAGACTAATTTTCCAACTATAATCTGCAATTAGGTAAACTAAGCAGGGATTCTTCCTTCTGTTGCCCATTTTTACTAATAGCCAGCAGGGTAGGAATAAAATCACAATTGGAAGTTTAAAATATATTGTGAGTAATGATGGAATAAATCCATTGCTTGAGATTTAAAATACATGTTAAAGGGAACTTTCTAGTGAATGTTGTGCAGCTTAAATGCATATACTCAGCAGTTACATTTTTTGCTTAGTCTCTGGCTGGTAGAACTTGGTCTTTCTCTACCTGGACCTTTTGTGCAGGTAGGCTCTAGTCCCCAATCTAGGTTTCTGGATTGTAAATGCTCCATTTGAGAAGCTTCTCTTAAAATAAAACTGCTGATATAGATCCAGCCTCTCCATCTCAGGATCAGCCAATATTGTCAGGCTTTCTAGATTCATTTTAGATTGTTAGCCACAAGTGTCCTCTATCAGAGTCCTCCTGTTTCTTTTCATGGAGGTCTGTTTTTTCTTAATCTGTTCAGCAGCCTCCATAAGGTTCTGCTTATCAGCTCATTAGAACAAAGTGATTGTTTAGTTGTCTGGGTCTTCATGACAAATTCACAAAGAGACATACTTCCTCTGGTCTGTCATACACATTAATAATTTTAGTATTGTTGGCATCACTGTAAACGTCAAAGAAAGAATCTATACCAGCGGTTCTCAACCTTTGTGTGATGGCGACCCTTGTCACACGGACGCGCCGCGCATGCGCGCCGCCGCCCCTGAGGGGGAAAAATGGCGGATCGCGTTGTTTGGCGACCCCCATAAAATGGTCGTTCGACCCCAAATGGGGTCGCGACCCATAGGCTGAGAACCGCTGATCTATACAGTAGTGATACCTTTGCTTTATATGTTTTAAAAATATGTCCCCCTTTTCCCCTAATACCTACATAAACACTAGTGCAGAAGGTTCAGATTAATGTATATGAAGATGCAGTTTAAATATTTCATGCAAATTTAGGTGCTGATATATCATGTTGTTTCATTCTTTAGAAGTAACACTGTCTTTAATGTTATTCTAGATCCTTGGTTTTAGAATGTAATATAGGAGATAAGTCTTGAGTTATATTTCATTCCTTGTCAGTTATAAACATACCTCAAAGCTTGTGAAAAACCTTCCAGCCTGATAACCTTTAAAGCTTTTGAACTACAATTTTGTCAAAACTCAGATGGTTAATCATCAGAGAAGATGAGATCCTAAGTCTGAATTAGGTAACTAAATCATCCTATTCTTCAACATTTTTCTTCTGTTTAAATTCATCTGTTAAATATTCTTTTCTAATTTAATTCAGATTGAACTTTTAAAGTAGCTTTTATCTAAGATTATAGTTCCTTTTTCTTTTTTACCTGTTTCAAGAACACGAACTAGAGATGACATCCTCTCTAGAAGGGAGCGATCAAAAGATGCCAGTCCGCCTAGGTGGTCTCCTTCAAGAAGAAGATCCAGGTCTCCAATTCGACGAAGATCTCGCTCTCCACTTCGACGTAGCCGGTCTCCAAGAAGGAGAAGTAGATCTCCTCGAAGGAGGTATATAATCTGTATAGTTTATAAGCAAAGTAAATACTGTACAACATTAGGGGGTGGATTCTCCCCATCTGGTTTCCACTTGCCATCACAATAAGTTTGTATTGCCCCTCTGAAGCAGATTGTGAGAATGTGGAATGCACTGCAATAAGGAAGAGTTATGTTATCTTTTGTTACATGATGCAATACTGTATGCTATCTGTACGCTAAAAAATAACGATTCTTTTCTAGGTGAGTTTACTTTTTCCAGTTTCTTAGCTGAAACTTCATTTCAGATTACTCTATATTCCTTTTACCAGTAAATGTTTGAATAAAAGTACATTATCCTAATACGGTTGGCAAAATAGATAATGGTTGTTAATCTAGATGTTTTTCTATAGGTTCTGCAGTTTCTGATTGTCTGCCACACTGTACCTGAAAATTTTTGAAAGACATCATGATACCCTGGTGTAACAGCTATATCAGAAAAACTTTACTATGGTATCTTTATCAGTGATACATATTTGTGCCCTCTTTTAAATAAATTTTAGCATTTGAATTGTAAAATAATAGTATCAAACAAAATGAATATGTTAGTTATAAAAGTACATATTTTGTTAAATCCATTTTCAGAGACAGAGGTAGACGTAGTAGATCTCGTTTGAGAAGGCGATCTAGGTCACGAGGTGGCCGTAAACGACGGAGTAGGAGCAAAATAGAAGATAAATTTAAGGGAAGCCTTTCAGAAGGAATGAAAATTGAGCAAGAATCTTCATCTGATGACAAGTAAGTATTTCAATATCTCATATATAGTGTGATACTCTGGAATGATAAGACGCCTTAAGTCATTGGTTCTCATCCTTTTTAATGCCGCAACCCCCAACCGGTCATACGTCGAGGACTACCCAACTGGTTGTAAGTCGAGAACTACCCAACTGGTTGTAAGTCGAGGACTTTCCCTGCCTGGGAGCACTGCGCATGCGTGGTGCCGCCCCCTGTGCCGGCCAAGGCATAGCTGGCAAGCGGCAGAGATGGCGCAGGGCGACCACCGGCTGGGCCACCAGCTGGCCCAGCCCAAGGGAGGTAAGGCACCCGCCGGGCCCCACGCGCACCAGCAATCCTCCCTGCGCCCGCCGGCCTCCCACCCCCCACCCCTGGCCCTCTTTTACTTACATTTTTAGTAGTTGCTTAACAGGGAGGGGTGGAAACTTCCAGACAGTTTGCCTTCGCTGCAGACAACTTGCAGCACCGTTTGCAGAATGGGGCTTTTGGCAGGCTCAGCAGGGCAGAGACAGCTGGACAATTCCTATTGGCTTTTGAAAGCCAATAGAATTAGACTCTCTTCAAGAAAGTCTATTCTATTGGCTTTCAAAAGCCAATAGAATAAAAGGGAGTAGCACAGCTAAGGAAAAGGGGAAAAAATGGCGAACTGCGTTGTTTGGCAACCCCCGTGAAATGGTCATTCGACCCCAAATGGGGTCACGACCCACAGGTTGAGAACCGCTGCCTTAAATTGTGAGTTTAAGCTAGTATGTAAAGTATCTTGTAATGGATTTGCTTCTGTTGCATTAGTCCAGTGGTGGCGAACCTATGGCACGCATGCCAGAGGCGGCCCTCGCAGCCCTCTCTGTGGGCACGCATGCTGTCACCCCAGCCCCGCCTCTCCCTACGGGCCCCTCCTCACCATCAGCCCCCCTGGAGGAGAGTCGCCCCTGGGCGCAGCCCACATGGAGCAGCACAGCCAAGTACATAGCCGGGCAACAGGATAAGACTGCCCTCGCACCCCATAGCATGCAGATGATTCTGAGAGGCATGGGCGGAGGGCGTGGCTGCCATGGCGCTGCAGGGCTGCCTGGGTGATCTGCGGCAGACCATGGATGCGGTGCATGGCCCTGCGGTCGGCTGGGGCAGGAGACAGGTGTGTGCAGAACAGGCAGGGCGGGAGGTAGAGCGGGGGTGGGGGGCGGATTTTGGGCACTCGGTCTCTAAAAGGTTCGCCATCACTGCATTAGTCATTATGCTGTTCCAGTGTGTTGTTTTTTTCACTAAGATGGGATAGAAACATGGTAGAGAAAATGATTTTTTTTCAGTTATTTTAAAACTCTAGAAACTGGATTGGTATTGAAGTGGTTTAATAATGTAACTGAATATTTATATATTAACTATAAAAAGTCCTGGGAACAGGTGAAGTACCAGATGATTGTAGGAGGTTAGATGTCTGTATTGATACCTTGGGAAAACGTTAGAGTAGATCATAAGGAGAGCTCTTTGTAAACGCCTTAAAAGCAGTGCAGTGGTCGGTATGGATCTGTCAAGAACAATTCTTGCTAGACTAATGTTATCTTACATTGACCCCCCCCTTTACTAAATTCTAAAAAAATGCCACAAACTGAATATATCTTGATTTTATCAAAGATTGATCAAAATATTAATAACCACTGTGTTTACTTTGCGACTGCCCCACAAAAAAACATAAAATAGGGTTATTCGATTAACAACTACCATAATTCCAGGGTAAATTACGGTCGTAAGTTGAGGACTATCTGTATAAGGGAGACTTAAAGGTAATCAGCTTAAGGTCAAAATCTCTACTATATAATGAATAATTTGGTGTGACTTGTAGTGGTTCTTTTTCAATGTTATAATGAACATTGGACAAAAAAGCCAAATAATGTTATGCTCATAACTGAATTGAATTAACACTGACAGAATATTTTTTTCCTTCTCCCCTCACTTCTCAATATTCTAAGCTACCTAAATAATAGAATGATAATAATTTTCAATCATAACACACAAATGTTTATGTATTGAAGTAACACAATATATTAAGATTTGTAATAACATAATAAAAAAGAGAAAATTGGTATTGCAACTTTCTAATAAAATGTTTTTTTATATAAGAAGCAGTGTTTTTTTAATATTGTAAAAATTGCAGAAATACAGAATGATCTTTGCACATTGTTGATCTAAACTTTTTGCACTACGTTAAAAATTGAGGGAAGGTATGCAAAATAATGATACAGAACAGGCAGGGGCCATTCTTTGTGGTTCCTTCTCCCATATGATAGGAGGAGGCTCCAGGACCACTAAAAGGAGATACAGGTCCTTCTTGTGATCTCCTCTAAATTCCAGTTCCTTGGAATTCCTTAAAAGGAAATAATTCTTGTCCATAGAAGTGTAGAACTTCCTGATAGTGTTGGAGTTGAGAACTATCAAAGTGGACATGCATCCATAGTGGAGAAGATCCACTTTCTCCTCTAACCAGCTTTCTTCAGGAAGAGTTTCTAATTAAGAAGTTTTTAAGATACGGTAAAGAAAAATAGCTGTTGCCTGACGACAGAGATGAAATTTTCTGTGAACTTCAAGCCAGGAAAGTTGAATGTTATTTTGGAAATACACATTCTTGTATCAGTACATGTACTCCTGAGCTGTCAAATTGTTAATTTATATAATAATAGCCTTGAAGACTTTGATGTTGAAGAAGAAGATGAGGAAGCTCTAATAGAGCAAAGAAGACTGCAGAGGCAAGCAATTGTGCAGGTTTGTTATATTGCTATATTCTTTTCAAACCAGACTAAAGTTTTAAGTAGGCTTATTGGAAGAAATGTCATTTACTTGCGTCATCTGGGAACTGTCCAGAGTTTGCTATAAGACGGGCAGTTATATGAATGCTTTAAATAAAACATTTTATAAATTCAAGATGTCATGTAGACTAGTTTGTAATTGTCAGGTGTTAAAATAGTCATACTATTCAAAGTAGTAATGGCTCTTGCTGATGTTTGTTAAAACATTTATAATGTAGATCCTTTTTTAAAAAGGTGACCTTTCACAAAAGAAATCTTTGCAATTAATGAAAACTGAGAAATTAAACTTATATTACTATTGTATGTAGAGCTAGATGTCTACCCATTATGGATAGAAAAGAAGCCTATTTCCATGTTGAATCATTGTCTTATTCATTTTATCAAGACATTAACTCAACCAGCTGCTATATGTTATTGCAACCAGTGGAGTAATATAGTGAGCTTCATACTCACTATATACTCACTATAATATAGTGAGTTCATACTCGCTAGAATGTGTATAGATACTAAAATGGTCTTGCATTTCCAAACATTTTCTGACATAATTAGTTGCTACTGTGATCTGCCCACATATGTGGCAGCTGAAAGGAAAGCAGTTAAGAAGAAATACACTGAAAAAAGGGCTTGCATAGTAAATGCCAGGCTATTGTATACAGGAGTATACAGTATTAAGTGGATTTCTAAGTCTAAAATTGGCTGAATGGATATTTATTTGTTTTATATATCAAATTTAGAGACCGCCTATCTCGGTCACAGAGTGACTCTGGACAGTATACAACTAAAAATAAAAATAATATATTTTAATAAGAGGAGGCAGTTGAAACAAGAATAGAACAAAGTTAAAAGTCAGGGGGAGGGGGTTTTAAGGTGCTAACAAACTTCAAGGTTGTGTGCTCTAAGTGAGTTGGAAGAGCCAGCTATTCAAACTGTCCAAAAGAGTATCTGCTAAAGTAGAGCTTTAAAGCACATAACTAACTCCTTGATTTGGACCTGGAAGTGCAACTTACATAACAAAGAATTACATGCACATCCTGGGGTGCCCACATTTGCATTTGCAACCACATTTTGAACCAGCTAAAGCTTCCAGATACTTTTCAAGGGTAGCCCCATGTAGAGTGTATAGCAGTAGTCCAAGTGGGAGATGACCAGGGCATGAGTGGGTGAGAGAAGGGCCTCCCTATCCAAGAAGGGGCGTAACTTGTGCACAACATGAAGTTGATTTGTTTTTTGTAGCAGACTCTTAACTCTTGGGAGGTTGCTGTTGGGCCTCAGGAACTCAGAAAAAACAGAGATATAAAATACGGCTATATAGTGCAGGAGGGGCAGTGAATAGAGTCTTTCATAATGCTGGAGGAAATGTAAATAGCATTTCTATTTATCTCATTAGCAAATGCAATATAAATTATGGCTTTTTTCTTTTTTAGAAATATAAGTACTTAACAGAGGATAGTAATATGTCCGTGCCATCTGAACCAAGCAGCCCTCAAAGCAGTACTCGCAGTCGTTCCAACTCACCAGAAGGCATTCTTGAACGGGTAGCAGCTGATGTTAAAGAGTATGAACGAGAAAATGTGGACACTTTTGAAGCCTCGGTGAAGGCAAAACACAACCTCATGGCAGTTGAACAAAATAATGGTAACAATTAGAGTTTTTAATATATTCTGAAAGAATAATTATCAAACTATCAACAATAAGATATTTACATTAGGACAGCTAAGTAAAGCAATGTATGTTCTTACTTTATAACTGAATATAAACAATATTTTTGTTACTTGGAGCTAAATAGAAAATTAGCTAAAACATTGTGACTGAAGCCACTGATGGATTTGAGATACTCTAGACAAAATTATATTCATCTTGATAAACCAAGTTTGTAGACTTTCAAGATTCCTGTTCAGTCTTTAGCACAATAGATGAAGTCTACTATGGTGCTGAAGAGACTTCTGTTCATGCAGTGTGATTTTCTCCTTTCAGTCTTCTCCCCTTCTTGCAATTTTTTTGTCCTCAAAAATGTTCTGGATGGGAATACCTCTGAAGCACGTTTTTGTGGCATATAGGGTTGCAAAAGATAAGGGAAACTGCTACTTGTTTCTCTTAGAATTGAACAAATGAATTTCACCTAGTTTAATGTCACTTAATACAGTATGTACACAGTGTACATATTATATCTAAACAGCACCATGTATTAGCATTTCAAAGTGTATTTAATACTGTAATAATAAATATAGTGTTGTGTGTTTAATATTAAGATTTCTTACAGTTAAAGGAAAAGTAGAAAATTGAATTAGATGTTCATCTCTCTTAGCTGGTATGAGTATGTCAGCTCACCGTCATCCTTATATCCTCAAAAAGCAGAGAGACTCTCCCATATGAGTGATAGATTGATGTACATTACCTAGTTTTATTGACCATATCTGGGTATATAAAACATCCTGCTCGTTTAAAAATAAGATCTAGAAAACCCATGCTCCACTGGGTCATTGTTTCAGAGAACTTCGTTTCCTAAACAGAAACCAAATGACCAAAAGCAGGCAAAAAAGCAGTGGGAGCAGGAACAATTTCCAACTTTCTGCTGGCTTGCCCATTGAGTTTCCTTGTGGGAATCTGGCAGAGAATGTTGAAAACCTAACCCTCCCCTTCCCGACAGGCAGGTAAGTGGCTGCTACTAAGGGGGGGGGGGGAATGGAGGGATTGCGAGACTGGCTGGGAAACTATGATGGAACATTGAAAATGAAGAATATGTGACCACAGCAACACTGCAGCAGCAGCCAGGAGCACTGAAGTAGCCACAGGTTTTCCAAGTTTCATTCCCTTGGGAGTCATGTATACAGGATTAGGGGCACATTCTGTAATTTAGCCCATTTGAGGTGCCTTGGTTTAAAAATTGTTACCCTATGATGCACCATTTCGCACAGTTCAAGATAACGACGAGAGCTTTAGTAGTTTATACATTGCAGATTTTAATTTTGGTATTTCTAAAAGTCGAAACTGTGTTTTGTGTAGTTTAAGCTGTAAGAAAAACTGTTTGGGGGATTCAGCTCTTAATTCCTATCATTTCTTGAGTTGAGGTGGCACAACTTTCTCCGTTCAGAATAGTAAAATTAATCATCTTAACTTTGGTGCTAAATGAAAAGCTTATTTTTCAGTCATTTCAAGCCCATAGATTTTAACTGACCATTTTGGTAGTGTTTATTTATGGACTGTTGGTTTATTTATGGATTGTAATTGTGTATATGTCATCCAAGATGATCTCAGATTAGTTTGTGTGTGTGTGTGTGTGTGTGTGTGTGTGTGTGTGTGTGCACATACACGTACGTATGTATATGTATGTGTGACACAACTACAGCAATATGTATTATGTACAATTGTTTATCATTTCATTTTCTTTCATTCTAAGTCTAATTATATGAATATTTATTTAAGGTTCATCTCAGAAGAAAATCACAGCTCCTGATATGTTTACAGAATCAGATGATATGTTTGCTGCATATTTTGACGTAGGTGCAGTAATAGATATATTTTATCATAGTTTTTAAAATGCAATACTGTCCTAGTGAAACAAATATATAAAAACCTCTTAAAACTCACTAAATTATTTTTAGAAACCGTTTAGATTATGGTTCATCAACCATCTTTGTTGCAGTCTTGAAGGGGTTATTTTCAATTTCTCGGTGGCATATAAATTGGTAAATATTAAAATATTTTTAACTTTAATTAAATATGCAGTGGTATTTTAGTAGAAGACAATGTGATAGTGTAGGTTGCTTAATATTTATTACAAGGGTGCAATTAATGCATGCTTACGTTTAAGCCATATGTTTTGTATTCAGTTATTCAGATATTTAAAACGTGATGAAAAAGCTTAAAGAAGTCTTTATTTCAGAGTGCACGTCTTAGAGCCGCTGGCTTTGGGAAAGACTTCAAAGAAAATCCAAATCTCAGGGACAACTGGACAGATGCTGAAGGATATTACCGTAAGTACAGCCGCTAAATTTCCTTTACTTTATCTGCTGAATAAAATTGGTAAATTAATGTGTTTCATTATTAAAGTGTCTTCACTCTGCAAAACTAATTTGTGTAAATTGCAGTGCTCCCACCAGTTCTTGTGCTTTGTTTTGAACATACAAGGCATCTTACATGCTTTTCTTTTCCATTCCCTCCTCCCCCTTCCAGGTGTTAACATAGGTGAAGTGCTAGATAAACGCTACAATGTATATGGTTACACTGGCCAAGGAGTTTTCAGTAATGTGGTTAGAGCCAGAGATATGGCGAGAGCAAACCAAGAAGTGGCTGTGAAGATCATTAGAAACAATGAACTTATGTAAGTGAGAAGTTCAAATGCTTTCAACTGTATTGAAACATTCGATAACAGTAGCAAATGTTAACAAATATAATGGAAATTCTGATGAGCAGGATTTGTTTATTTAAAAGGTCACGTTTATCAATTATATGTATAATTAACTGAAATTAATAGATTGCAGCTGTTAGGTTTAGTCACTAGAGAACAAGGGTTTTTCATATACTCCATGCTTAAATCATTAATATATCAAATGTTTTCCATAATTTAACAAATAGCATGTGGGAAAATGGGGATTATTTGGCCTCTAAATATTTCTGACATTTAATTTATTCGCTAAATAGTGATTTAGCCACGTTATAGGAAAAATTGAAATGGTCTCTATTTCCTTAACTTCAGTTGTTCTTTATATTTAATTTATATGGTATTTGAAGGGAACCTTTGGCAGCTTTCTTATCTTTCTTAGTATTTAAGCCAGAAATAAGTGATTTCAAAATGCAACAAAAGTAAGATGTTAGTACAGGTGTGCACCGAATGGAAGTTATATTTTGTTCCAAGCCTGCAATAAACCATCAATCCTAGAAGCTTGGTTGAGCCATATTGGGTCAATTGCAGTTTGGCAAATTGAAAATGTGTTGACTTTTATGGTTATTATTAATTTTTCCCCAGAACAAGTTGCAGTGGAATCCTGCTTTAACTGTACAGGGCAAGTGGGGCAACACTAGTACATATCTTCCTCTGCTATCCTCAGCAGCTTCCACCAAGCCAGATTTCACTGATCTGCTTCCTTTACCTTCCAGTGTCTTCTTTCCCATCACTCCCACATCTATTGCCACCACTCGTGCTGTGCTCAGTAAAGAGCAGATTCTCAGCATGACATATCTCATTAGCTTTCCTACCCTTACTTTTGGCAATTTTCTCCTCCCTTCTCTGTCTCCCCTCAATAGCAAGCAATGCTCTTAGCCTTTGTTTTCCCTTCCACTTAATCACACTGCCACCTCTATCAGGAACAGCCTGTTCTCGTTGATAGCCAGAATAAAGCAGTCCTATTCCGTTCTATGGACCAAAAAAATGTGATGTGCATTTTTTTATCTCGGACAATTTCTATGCTTAGAACACTGTGTGCCTAAACATTTTACACATCCCCAGATTTTGCTACATATAATAGGGAAAGAATATATAAGAATTAAGATGTTATTTCCCATGTTTTTGCCCATGTATCTCTCATGTGTGCGTGTGTGTGTTTCAGAGCAAAACAAAAAACAAAACAAGTGTGCCCAGAATTTGCATTTTTATTAATTGATTTGGTTTTGAATGGATATGAACTTTAAATTTGAAGTTTTTGAAATATTGATGGAAAACTATAACATTGAAAATTACATGATTGAATATAGATGGAATAGGATTTTGCTTTTTGTGTTCTATTATTGTGATAAATTATATTTTTTTCAGGCAAAAAACTGGTTTAAAAGAACTGGAATTCTTGAAGAAGCTCAATGATGCGGACCCTGATGACAAATTTCATTGTCTACGTTTGTTCCGACATTTTTATCATAAGCAGCACCTTTGTCTAGTATTTGAACCTCTCAGGTATGTATCAGAAAGTAAACTTAACCCATTTAAAAATAAATTTTTATAAAGCTAAAACCTCTTCATTCATAACATACTGATTTGTGAGGTTTTACACTGTTATAATGCTTTAGAAATAGTTATTCCCCCAGTTTAATGATGATTATTATATTTAATAAATATATTTGAGGTTGAGTATAAATCTGTTCATGTATTCACAGTTTAAGGGTATTAACAGTTTAAGGGTCATAATAATTTAAGAGAATTTTAAGTCTTCAACTTATTGATTAATATAGAGGATATTATCATAGGCAGTTTTAATCATTAGTATTATGTAGGAGACAATAAATGCTCAGTGGTTATAATCACTTTCAGATTTTAGTAGTTTTTTATCTAATAGTTGTAATACTTGGATAATAAAATATTAAAGTAGTGAATTCTGACAGAGAAGAAACTAGTGGAAGACATAAAATTTCTAATGACATTTGAAACACTTAACATCCTCTCATTTCTGCACAAATATAGAAGCAGTTTGTCAATTTGAAAGGATAATTTGTTTTTTTTTAGCATCAAATTTCTGCTCAATTTCATTTGAAGTGGACATTGAAGAATAACATTCTGCAGTTGCTAAGAAACATCCATACTGTAATTAATGCAAATAAGTTTTCATAATCACCCATCTGTTGCTTAGCTGCTTGGTTTTCATACAAACCCAGTTAATGAACTTAGCACACCTGCTCTTTTCAGTGGTCCTTTGCAAGTAATTTGAGGAATAAAAAACACTGTAAATGGTTTAAAATATATTTAGACCAAGATTTAAAAAATATTATTTTGCAGAAAATATTATTTAATTAAAATATTATGTTTTATTTTGTAAAAATGAATTTTGTATATTAGGTTCCGTGCTCGTGTCACAAAAGATAAAGTATCTATCACATTTGTACAGCTGGCCATCTCGCATAGTATCCATTCATTTATTACAGTCCACCCTGCCTACCAAAAGTTCCTCTTGTGGATTAATTGACCTTGCAGTTCAGCATGAAATTAGTACAGAATAGGGAAAGATTTAGCAGAACTAAAGATGGAAAAATCTCCTGAAAGTTTGAAGCAATTGGGGGGAAAAGCCTTTCCTCCTAGAAAAATAAGTAAAAACATCCTAATATGTACTATCCTTTTAAAAAAAATCAAAATGCATACAGATATAAATCAATGCTGATACCATTATCTATCCCAGGGGTAGGCTACCTTGGCTCTTTTATGACTTTTGTGGAATGGCTCAAGAATTCTGGGAGTTGAAGTCCACGAGTCATAAAAGAGCCAAGGTTGCCTATCCCTGGTCTATCCCATTCCCAGAGTAGTGGAGCCATTTTGAATAGCATCATTTTATACATTCTGAGTTCTTCCAAGTGCTGTGATTTAAGAGAAACCTCCCATATAGCCAAGCGCAAGATAGTTAATGTTTCCAATATTATGGGTTTAAATTGAGTGGGGATGATTCAGAATGGGAGGGTTACTAGGATAGTTCACAGTGGATAACATGCTTACTTGGTGAAGAAAGGAGAATGACTGTTGCCATGAATACTAGTAATGCCGCTTGATATTATAAGCTGTAAATGTGAAAATTGCTGCCAGTACTGGTAGGTATCATTTAGCAACCACAATTGAGAACAATATCTGTACTTACAATCCTGTTTCAGCTTTGCTTTGCAGATCTGCGAAGATCATAAATGTGGACATCGGTTGCAGTTATTTTTTTTTAATCACTGTCATAACTGCAGATGGTCACTAAATAAGGCAGTGGTTAAACAAAGCCCACCTATGAATTGCAGTGTTGTATTTTTGTATATGTAAACTCTACATAAAGTAGTCCTCGATTTACAACCATTCATTTAGTGATGCTCAAAGTTACAGCGGCACTAAAGTTAAGTGACTTATGATTGGTTTTCACACTCATTTGTTGCAGCATCCCCATGGTCACATCATCCAAATTTTGGCGCTTGGCAACTGGCAGGTATTTATGACAGTTGCATTGTCCCGTTCATGTGATCACCATTTGTAACCTGGCTCCCGACAAGCAAAGTCAATGGGGGAAGCCAAATTTGCTTAACGACTGAATAAGTCACTTAACAGCTACACTGATTGGCTTAACAACTGTGGCAAAAAGGTCGTAGAATGGAGCAAAATTCATTTAGCAACTGCCTTGCTTAGCAACAGACATTTTGGGTTTAATTGTTATAAATTGAGGACTACTTGTATTCTCTTGTGCTCTATTGATGTGTGTGTGTGTTTGTAGATAGAAAGACAGATAGATAGATAGAATGCTTCAGCATGCATCTAAAACTGGAAATTTATTAGTTTTGTACAGGTTTGTTGGACATGGTTTCTGCATGTGTATCCCATAGGTCCTTTGGTTTTTAATCTTCGGAATACATTCAGAATTGCAGGCCTCTATGTGTTTCTCAGTGTTATGATTAAAAACAAGCCACTTGGGCAGTTTTTGTATATGTCAAAAATAATCAGGAAGAACTTCCACTGCTTCTACTGGCTTGGGGGACAGGGGGAATAAAGGAGCAAATAACTTGTTCTCATTTCCTTTTTTCTACGGCTGGAATTCTCAAAGGACTTCTGGGAACTCTAGATGCAGAACATTTGAACTCTTGAATTTTATTTGCTCAAGTAATAGTCAATGGACAATGTTCAAGTGCAGACAGCTCTCAAGTAGTTACGATAGTAAATGAGCTTGGCAATTACAGTCAAAAGTCATGACTGTTGTAACTGGACCAGATTTTACAATCTTTTTGTGGACGTCATTAGGCAAATGCTGCAGAAATTAAGTTATATTTTTTTCTGGAAACTGGAAGTAAACTCTGGGTTCTGGAAAAATTCATGGGACCGTGAGCTGCTATAAACAACCACAAATACTTTCCAGTTGTCAAGTGGCCAGGTCACGGACAAACCTTATAACTTTGGAACTGGGTCATAAGTAGCTTTTGGAGGTCTATCATAACTTCAAGCAATTGCTAAGTTAACCAAGTCGTAAGTTAACTACTTGTAGAAAGTTGTGCTCATTTTGTTGTGAACTTGAAACAAGCTATGTAGTTTGCCATGTGTTTGCAGGAATTGAAATGATGTAATCTTTCAAATTAATAAATTTTAAAAATCATTTTATGGAGTAAGGTATCAATAGCAATATATTAACACTCTCCTTATCTATCTTATTAGCAAATGTTTCATAATTCCATTCTAGTTTTGTTACCATTTTATCAGAAAAAAAGAAAAGAAAGGGGATCCCTCCAGTGTATTTCCAGTGCGGCTTTCTATCTCATAAGAAGGAAAGCAATTCAGTAGGGAACACCTGGAGCAATCAGAGGTGTTTTTCTGCTTGTGCAAAATATTTATAAATCCACTATGCTATAATTTTAACAAGTACTAATTCCTCTTTCTATCTCTTTTCAAAATTTCATTGTATTGGTTCTCAGCATGAATTTACGAGAAGTTCTAAAGAAATATGGAAAGGACGTTGGTCTCCATATCAAGGCTGTGCGATCCTACAGTCAACAATTATTCCTGGCATTGAAACTTCTGAAAAGATGCAACATTTTACATGCTGATATCAAACCAGACAACATTTTGGTAGGTAATCTCAGTTATAGTTCTATACCAGTTTCTTTGAAGAAAACAGAAATAATATTTATGTTAATTTTCAATTTCTATGAGAATGAAAAACCTTTATCTTGCAAAATATCTAAAGATGATATTTTAATATAATAAAAAGATACATTACAATTGACACTTGGTCTAAATTTAATGATTATTCTGTAAGTTATTTAAAATAACTTTTGAATGATGGTTCTTCCTCCATTAGCTGTAGTATTACAGCTGAATTGTCATATCAGTTGCTCTCATTGCCATACTGTCATTGACATTGTCTCTGTCTTTCTCTCTCTCCCTCCCTCTCTCTCCCTCCCTCTCTCTTTTTTGCACTACCAAGACAATCTAGGATTATCAGTGTGTGTCTATCTGTGTCTCGATAGTCCAGTGATGGCAAACCTATGGCATGCATGCCAGAGGCGGCATGCGGAGCACTCTCTGTAGGCAGGCGCCATCGCCCCAGCACACGTGGTCTCTAAAAATTCTCCATCACTGGCCTAAGGCCAGCCAGCCTGGAGCTGCCATTGGGGAGCCCACCATCCCACCCACCAGAGACCCCCTGGATCTCCCCCAACCCTGCCCGGCTCCCACAGGTGTCCCTCCCCATAAGCAACATCATCCCGGCCATGCCCACCCAATCTGCCATGGCTACTGCAGCCACACCCATCCAGTGGTCACACCCACCCAGTCTGCTAAGCCCACTGTAGCTGCACCCACTGAGTGGGCCACACCCACCTGGCACCCGGCGATACATAAGTGGGTTTTGGGTTGCAGTTTGGGCACTCACTCTCTAAAAGGTTCACCATCACTGCGATAGTCTTTTAAAGATACTTGAAAGAATCCTTTTTTCTACTTGGGTTATTTTGATCCAAGATGATTTTCTTACAGATGCAGATATGAGCGCATATACTCCTATTACACACCGATTATTGTTTTTATTTATTATTTAACTTATTTGCATACTTAAAGTATAGTGTACATGAAGGAATTAATATTCACAGTGAAGAAATGATAACAGTTCTTTACATTGAAAGCTGTATATAACACTTCTACCCACTCTTTGAATAGTTCTGCAAGTCAAGCGCATATGAAACAGTGATTCTTATTACTTTCTGCATCTATAAAATAAGGAGCACCTTCTATTCTTGGTAAGAATAGAGGAATATATTTTAGAATATATTCTTGAAAATCTTAATAGGACAAAAACATTTTATATGTTTAAAATATCTATTATAAAAATATGCTAAGTGTATTGATTATAAGCACTTTTAAATTTTAATTGTATATTGTATACATTGGTTAATTTAATAAAAATTCAGTCTTTGGGTGTGATATTCGGCCTCCTGCATATTTAAAATGTCTTGTAGACTGAAATTAGGATAATGGTTATCCAAGAGTGGCGCATTCCAAAGAAACCCCACTACCACCTCACCCATTTTTTCCTTCAGATTGTGCACATCACTCTTGGGGGAGTCCAGAGGTTTTACTAGAAATTAATCCTTCAAAACAGAAGCAGAACATAATGTTCTAAAAAAAGATATCCTTTTCAAATGTGCACATTATAAATTGCTTCTTGTTTAGAGAAGTATTTTCAAGAAAACTGCTGGACAATTCCTCCAAAAAGAAAAAGAATTGGCATAGGCCAAAGGAAGAAGAGAATGTTTGAGTTTTCTAGAGTGTTATTTTCCAATAGCTGTCAACTTTCTACACCTCTTTTGTATAATGTTAATTACCCCAAAAAGAGGGATTTCTAATGAAAGTGCAGAACTTTGATCAGATGATAAAATAGAAGAGTATTTTGCCCATTGTATTTCAAAATGGAAAATGTGGAATGGCTTATGGTTTAGAGTATTGCGACTTCATTTTTTCCGTTGAATTATCAAATGCATAAAATTCCACTTGTTTTCAATAATGTTGCTGCAAACACCTCTTTAATAGGAAATGTATCACCTTTAATATATGGTAACACAGTCAACTTCTCAATATTTTGATATCCATATCTATACGCACGCATGCGCGCGCACACACATGTACAAATGGACCTTGCTATTTTTATCCATCATTATTGCTTTTGCTTCTTTCAGGTGAATGAATCAAAAACCATTTTAAAACTTTGTGACTTTGGATCGGCTTCACATGTTGCTGACAATGATATCACACCGTATCTTGTTAGTCGATTTTACCGTGCTCCTGAAATTAGTAAGTTGATTTACTTTGACTTTAGCTTCAAATTATTAATTTAGATTAATTTAACTTTTATTGGAGTGTTTTGATTGATACCATTGGTGCGATATCAATAGGTATGATCCTTAATATGAAAATGTCTTTAGAAATTGGAATTTGAAGCTTAGATTACAGCTGAATTGGAAGGTAGGGGCCACTTTAAAAAAATCTCATGGTTTGGGGGTTTGGCCTATCTAATCTCGTTAAGACTTTTTTTTTCCTTTGTTGAGAATTATGCCACCATTTTTGCCTTTTTTTCTAAGGATCCTTATTTGTTTTTCCCACTCTTTTTTTTCCTCTTGGTTAATTCTCTCCTCACAACTTGATTCATCTATCCTTTTTGGTCCTTCTTTCTGTTCACTGGAGAAGTCCCTGCATCATCCAATATACTAATATCTGCCTGAGACATTAGGAATTTAGCATGGAACTTTGCATGTGTGTTAACGTATTCTTATTCATCCTGCTTTTTCTGATTGAATGAAAGTCAGAGATGCATATTTGAAACAGTATAATGTGATTCAGACTTTGCTACATCATGCAGTAGTATTTTTACCCAACCTCCTTTCATGTATCACTTAGCAGTTGATTTTACAAACAACAGTATTTCCGTCACTTATTTGTAAATGACAAAATAAGGACGAAACTTGAGGAAAATTACTGTTAGTGACACAAAGACACTTATCTGAGTTGATAACATACAGAAATACTTTAAATATTATAATTATCTTTTCTGCCAGGCTGCTTTTAGAAAAAATAATGACATTTATTGTACTTTAATATGACCAATAGCTTGTAATCTAAAATTGTTCTCCTTCAGTTATAGGCAAAATCTATGACTACGGTATAGATATGTGGTCTGTAGGCTGTACATTGTATGAACTTTACACTGGGAAAATATTATTTGCTGGGAAAACCAATAATCATATGTTGAAACTTGCTATGGACCTCAAAGGAAAGATGCCAAACAAGGTAAAAAAATGAAATCCTTGTAAAAAATCAACAAAATTAGGTGGGTTTTTTTCCCCTTGAAATATCCAATACTTTCTGGAAGGATGGGATAGACTTGCTTCAGTTTTCTGGAGTTAAACTTATAGTGTATGACAGAATGAACAAAACTTCATTCTAAAAAAAAAACGTACTGAAGTTCATTTTTGTGTTCACCAGTCATTGAAGTAAATGTCCTCTTGGGTTTACTGTTTGTAGGATAAACACTTAAAGCTACATTTTAAAAGTTTTTTTAATGCTATTATTTCCAGATGATCCGAAAAGGGGTGTTCAAAGATCAGCACTTCGATCAAAACCTCAACTTCATGTACATAGAGGTAGATAAAGTAACAGAAAGGGTAAGTAATAGTGTAAGCAAGATTGCTTTCTACG
Organism: Crotalus tigris; assembly: GCF_016545835.1. NCBI lineage: Eukaryota > Metazoa > Chordata > Lepidosauria > Squamata > Viperidae > Crotalus > Crotalus tigris. The sequence goes on from NW_024096469.1 coordinate 501,837, forward strand.
GCATCCTTAATTAAAATTTTGCATGAAGGTGTTAACTTAACGGTGTATAAGAATCTTCCACAAACAAGGGTCTTTGGTTTACAGAAAATTGTGAGGTATAATAAAGAATTCAAAACATACTGGGTGTGCCTATGTTATTAGAAGGGTAAACCTGAACTGACCAAAAAATGTGTTTGGTTTGTTGCATTTATTTATGAAAGATCCTTCTGTCTTCTTCATGCTATTATTCTTAAAGTTCTAGGTTTTTTAACCCAGACATTATAGGAAACAGGTAGCTATGTCTCTAGCCTACAAGGAAATATACTTTATGTTATGGTTCTGCTCCTGAAGTTCTAATGCTGCACTTAGACTCTGAAAACATTTAAGATCCAAGGGGAAAAAAAAGATACGTTAAAGTCTGGTTTGTAGCACCGGTTCTCTATGAACCATAGTTCTGTAGAATACATTTGGAGAGAATAAATTGGAGTAAAGAGAACGGATTAAAGGCCCAACATATTAGTCGTTTAGGGTTTAAGCAAATACAAGGAGTCCTCAACTTACAACTGCAATTGAGCCCCAAGGTTATGTTGCTAAGTGAGACATTTGTTAGGTGAGTTTTGCCCCATTTTACAACCTTTCTTGCCACAGCTGTTAAGTGAATTAAGTTAGTAGCACAGTTGTTAAGTGAATCTGGCTGTCCCATCGACTTGTCACAAAATGTCACAAAAGCTGATCACATGACCCTGGAACACTACAAGTGTCATAAATATGAACCAGCTGCCAAACTTCTGAATTTTGATCACGTGACCTTGGGGATGCTGCAACAATCATAAGTGTGAAAATTGGTCATAAGTCACTTTTTTCAGTGCCATTGTAAATTTTGAATTGTCACTAAACGAACTGTTGTAAGTCGAAGACTACCTGTAGTTATAATACTGTGGAAGTTTTGTTTTCCCCTTCCTGTTCTTCCAATTAACAACACTAGGACCACGGTACAGTTATTATTGGCGAAAGTGTTTTGCTTTCAAAAGCCAAATTTCAAAAACTCTTTAACTGGACTGGCCATTTCGTATTCTTGATCATTTTACTATTATTTTGAAAATAAACGCTGGATGCCCTTGTCTTGGTAGGAAAAAGTGACTGTGATGAGCACCATTAATCCAACAAAGGACCTGCTTGCAGATTTAATTGGGTGCCAACGCCTCCCTGAAGATCAGCGCAAAAAGGTTCACCAGTTGAAGGACTTGTTGGACCAGATCCTCATGTTAGACCCAGCTAAACGGATTAGTATCAACCAGGCCCTACAGCATGCCTTCATCCAGGAGAAAATTTAAATCCAGTGAAGATATTCAGAGGGTTTGAATAGTTAATATACAAAGACTGATGAAGTTTCACGCAATTTATAAATGTACATATAACATATAAATAATTCCCCTGCAAAATTGAGGAAGAATGATATATTTCAATTAACACAAAGGTGGATTATTTCTTTTAGAAATGTTAGAGTAAATCTGTTTGTCTCTCATGTGAAGATTTTTTCACTGTAGAATTATTTTAATTGCCAAGACTGCACAGGAGTACAGTGCTAAAATATATGATTGCAGTTCCTCTCAATAATACATGCACACATGCGCACATGGACTATATATATATATATATACATATATATATAAAAAAAATCTGTGATGAAATATCAGTAAGACTGGGTGGTTGATTTTGGTTTTTAGGAAATTTGGCTTCATTTTTGTTTCTGAAAAATGGCCAGCATAAATGCTGTTTATATTACATTTTCCTAGGTGTGTGCGTGCAGGCCACAGCAGCATGCCCTTGGTGTAGTCAGTGCCGAAAGGGGTCTGTTCCTTCTTGAGCCTGCCCACAGGGATGGTCTCCTCTTTTAAAGCAGGTTGCGTACAACTTTCAGTACACTGAAGGTAAGCTAAACCATCAACATCACTGGTGTTTAAGATGTTAATTGTACTGGATCAACTGACGAACAAGAGTCGGTCACTTTGTAGCAGAATTCCCTGCATGCTTTATAAAGGAGATATACCTATATATATAAATATATATATATATATATATATATTATTTTCTGGCATTACAACTGTGGCATAATTCCAGCTTGTGTTTGATCATCACATTCAAAGGAGAAAAAAAAGTGGAGGAGTATGCACTTGATGGAGAGAGCGCCTTCAGTGTACTGTTTATATTACTTTTTTAAAATATCAACTTGCTACATAGACTTTATACTTTTTGTTAAATACAGTTCACGATGGCATAAAACCAGTACTTAAGTCATTTTCATTTACTAACAACAAATGCTAAGCTCTGGTTCCAAAAGTCCTTATCTCCTCTTGGCCAGATAGAAAGCACCACAATTAATTTTTTAGCTGTTTGTATGTCATTTGAAAATGTACTGCTTTATGCTAAAGGTGTTTTCATTTGTTCATTGTTTTCATTATTTGTGATCATGTTGTCTTTCAATACAGGCATAAACCTTCCACTCTTGAACAAAGCAGCTGCTTTTTAAAAGCGGTAATTGCTTCTTTACCTTTTATTTCTTTTGTAAATGAAACTTTAAGAAATGTGACTTTAAAGTGTTGTCTCTTGCATAAAATAGTTGACATTCACTTATTGTAAAGTGAAGATTGTTCTGCTGCATGTAAAGTGGACCATGCAGATTTCTGTATGTTTTCGGTATGCATCATTAGATAATAAAGTCTTTTGTGAACAAGGCATTGGTAGCCCTTTTTAAAAGATTTTTGTCTCCAGTGTTGCCGACTCAGGTAAACCATAAGAACTTTCTTTTTTGATAGTCCTTTAATTGAAACAACTCCTAAAAGATAGGATCCCCTGAAAGAAGTTTTAGATTATTAATTATTGACAATTCAGTATAAATGCCCCAAGCCCCCTGCAGATATTATCTGCTTTCATTGTTAAGAAATTTATTCCTGTAGGTTATTGAATTAGATGCAGGTTTTAACTAATGTTTGTGCTGTTTTTCTTACTTTTCCTTTTTGATGGTGCTGAGAGAGACAAAGGAAAGCAAGTCACAGGCCACTCAACGCCTACTCCAGGGGGTCTGGTTTGCTGAGACACCATCTTCACCTTCCTAACAAGGTTATTTCTGACAGCATGTGTAGATAAACATTTAGCAACGACTTAAAAATAGTTTGTTCATCATGAAGATACCCAACTGAATCAATGTTTGTCAACCCAATATTTTTATTAAAAGCAGTTCATACAACAGATGAGTCATATATGTTGCCTAGCTAAAACCTAGATGCTTTATAACATTTTGAAGTTTGTAAGTAGGATTTTTTTTTTTTTAATCCGAAAGGCATGTTCTTAAAATGAAGTCGTATTTAGTGCAGCCAAACCTATTGGTTTTCTACTGGGATGCTTCCTAGGAGCTGTTCCCTACTATAATAGAACAACAAATTGCAACAGTAGTTGATAATATTATCTATTTTGAACCTCAACGCTCTCTCTCTAATGTTACTTAAAAGTAGTAAATGTGATTATCAACTTATTTAAAATGTTTCTTGTTTGTGCAGGAAACAGAAAGCAACTTCACTGAAATGAAGATATATATTACTTAATAGACTTTTGCACACACAGTAAAGGGGCATGCTGTTTTGACAATGCTATCAGCCTCCCTTGCGCATCTAGTGGCAGTATGACACATGTCATAAAATGTGATGGTCTTCTCCATGTCCCTGCTTCCAAATAATAAAGACAGTTGTCATGGCAATTCCAATAGCAGCTACATCCCACACACACACTTATGGCTACAAAAATTGTAAACTTTCCTTAAAAAAAACAAAACAAAGTTGCTTGTTTACTTATTCTTTGTGTTATAGGTGCCGTTCAAATGAAGATGATGGCAACCAGAAGACATGAACAAAGGTTTCTGTTCTCTAAAAGATATGCAAAACATTCTTACGTATTTTTTTTAAAAAGTTCTTTTGTTCACAGCTGACAAATATAGTCCTCGTTTACACTTTCTCATGCTGGCAGTTCTTAACATAGTAATAACTGTTGTGATGTTTTTTGGTTTTTGTTTTCTTTACAAAAATATGTTCAATTTTTGGATGATAAGATTTTTATTGTAGTAAAACTGAGATAGGCAACTGATCATATTTTAAGTCTATTATAGTCTCTCCATGCACACATTCAAAATATAATCAAATGCTGTTATAGAATTGCCGACATACTGCTTAAGACTTTATAATGGTACAGTTATAGAGATAATATATTAAAAGTATATTTGGGCTGCCAACTATTAATACTCTGTGACACTCTGTTAAAGTGACATAAATTCAGTCCTTTTGTATTGTTTTAAGCAACCCAGTATGTGAATCTGGATGTCTGTATGAAGAACCATCTGGATTCTGGTTTTGTTAAACTCTATGCAATCGAATCCAATCCATACTGTACTGGTAGTTCAGTTTCTGCCTTGTCCACCAATCCTATTTAGATATTATGAACAAGGTGGTTTCACATGGAGGCCTATCTAAGTTTAACAAAAGATCCTCAAAGTGAGGTTGTGAAGAAGCATAAGTGCTGTTTAAAATTCCTAACTTCTGTAATAGTATGTTAGAGTTGGAAATACATTTTAAGTACTGTATGCTTTATTCTGTTTATTGGTACTTTGTGCTACTGCATAGATTGTTATAATAAAAAATGTTTAGGAACAATTTTGGTAAATGATATTGAATATTCTGCTAATAATATGTTTCCCTTCCTATATAGGGTAAGTGAAAAATTTGTGACAGAAATTTACGTGGCTTGATGTGAGCTCAAGAAGCTGAACCAGTCTGAAAATTCAAGATGATAATGTCTTTGCCACTGAAATTGACAAGCTGTAACAGAGTTTTGAATCAGCATGAAACAGAATTTTTCTTTAATAAAGTTTTATTTTTTATTTTTAACATTGCCTCTGATAAAGCTTATTTTTCAGTTTCTTTGTTTATTCTGTATTCTAATAGGTAGTAATTCAGTAACACTTTGTATCAGCAGCCTGGTAATACACTACCAATTTATTAATGGATGATAAAGAGGGACAGGTCATGCTGTTGATTTACTGTTTCTCTGGTGATTGCTCCTCCACTCCCCAGTGAGAGAATTGAGATATTTTTTTACAAACTAATCATGCTCTCCAGCTCACTATTCCTTAATCTGTGCTCCGCCAGTATTTATTTATTATGTTTGTGCTGTCTCCTTTAGTCAGGAGTTCAAGGTGCACGGCATAAGGAATATAGAATAGGCATTCCTTTCCTTTGGCTTTACAAGAACAAAAACAACCTTTTGAAATAGGTTGGACTGAGAGAATTGTTGCCCAAAGTTGCCCAGTGAGTTTCAGTGAATAAAGATGGCCTAGAACCTGAGTCTCCTTGGAGCAATTCAACTGCATGGGCTTTGTGATATACTGCCTAAACTTTGTGACACATTTGGGAAATTTTGGAGCTGAAATCCAAACACTGGGAAGACTCAAGGTTGTTAACTGTCGTTTATATAAGTTCTAATAAAATGGAATAGATTTTGAAAATAAATTACTGTTTTCAAAAAGTACTAAATAGCAACTAAGTACCTGAAGAAAAATATGCCTGAAGGCCAATCTTACTGTATAAAATTACATTTTTATATAGATGGCAAGGCTCAGTAGAAACAAAGATGTGACTGTGGTATTGGGTCCCTCAAAATGTCAAAGAAGCTTGTAAAAGGATGCAAGCATTTTAAGAAGGTGAGCTTGTCTTTCCAAACATCTCTACTGAATATTTTTTTAAAGCACGACAGTACTATCTGGTACAGGATTCCAGTTCATGAAACATGGAACATCATCACAATGAATTAAATGTGCTATAAGCCGCCGCCTTTAACATTTTTCTAATACTCAACTTGAATACAAAATATAAAAAAAATATACTGCTTATAAATATTGGAGGTGTTTTGGGTAGAAATTTGATGACATGGCTCTTTAGGAATTTTTAAACAATTCTCCACATAGCCTTCCAACATGGCCAGTAATTAAGAATGCCGATAGTTGCATCTTGGCAACATCAGGAGCACCAGCTATGTTCTCCAGGTATAGCAGTTAGGTATAGCAGTTAGAAATTTCTATTTAATTGGAAGGTTTAAAGCCACAACACCTATCTTCACTTCCTGTGTATCAAGTCTATTTAAAATTAACTAAAAAGACCCGGCTCTATTATTTTTCTTTGTGTAGAAATTATTATTATTGCTGTCTATGAAAATAGAAGTAGTGCAATACTGTGAAAATAACAAGTGCTGCAGAATTCACATATGAACTCATGTAGCAAAATATAACAGTGCTGAATGAGTGACACTTATGATAGGTTCTCAAAGTTCCAGTTATTGTAGCACCTCCACAATCATGTGGTCGTGATTTGGCAACTGGCTTGCAGTAAAATGGTTGCAGGGTCCCAGAATCACGTGATCGCCACTTGCCATCTGCTCAAGGTTGCAAGTCACTTTTGCCAACTTTTCTCCCAAGGGACTTGCTATGGATTACAATAGCGGGCCCCAACCTTTGCGGCTTGGCAGCCTGGCGCTGGGGGAGGGGAACTAGCGGTGGGCCAGTGTGCACGCGCATGTGCACAGCTCAACTTGCATGAGTTGTGGGTCAGCATGCAGCTCAACTTAAGCAAGTTGAGCTGTGCGCACACTGGCCCACTGCTTACACAGCCCAGTTGTGAATAGGCCACTACCCAGTACTGGGCTGCAGCCTAGAGGTTGACCCCTGGATTACAAATTCCCAGGGATTTTGTACTCCATAGCATTCTGCAACACTAACCAACACACATGCTGTAGCGTTTCCACAGCCCCCTTTATGTGTGCCATAGTGCTTGTTCAAGGTACCCCCCCCCCAGCACTCATTCCACCCTGTTCTTGCCACCTGCCTACAACATTTCCTGTGGCATCTGCACCCCTCCAGCCATTCTTGCCTGGAATTCCCACCTCTTCCTGCAGTTCTGAGGTTACAACTACAGCCAGGACTGCTGGGATTGCCACCCAAGCAAAACAGTCACATGGTATTGCACTTTGCAACCACATTGCAAGCAAGGCAATTCTGGTCCCAGTTGAAGTAGCCACATTTAAGGCTACAGGTAATCCTCGATTTATGACAACAGTTGAGCCCAAGTTTTCTGTTGTTAAGTGAGACATTGAGTTTTGCCCCATTTTATGACCTTTCTTGCCACAGTTATTAAGTGAATCATTGCAGTTGATTACTTAGTAACCTGGTTGGCAAGTGAATCTGGCTTCCCCATTGACTTTGCTTGTTAGATAATCACAAAAGGGGATCACATAATCTTGGGACACAGCAATGATCATCAGTATGAACCAATTGATAAGCATCTGAATTTTGGTCATGTGATCATGGGGATGCTGCGAAAGTTGTAACTGCAAAACGGTCATAAGTCACTTCTTTCAGTGCCATTGTAACTTTGAACGGTCACTAAATGGACTGTTTTAAGTTGAGGACTACCTGTACTGCAAAAGTCTGAAGAGCACCGTAATTCTAATGAGTAGCAAAAAGGCATAATATTTAGTTTTCTCTAGGAACTAAATACGTACATTCCCAAATAGAGAGTAGCTGTACTGGAAGTGCATTTATATAGACTTAATGATTACTGTTCTTCATACACATTCAGTATTAATTTCTCAGAATGCAGAGTTGCATATTCACTGTCATTTGAAGCCTACAGTATGTGTGTTCTGGGTCTATGCTAAGCATGCCTTTGTTGAAGGCATTCTGAAACAATCATAGGATTTAATTTGATGTGTTCTTAATTCATTATTTAAAACCAAGAATTTGCAGATGCTTTTTAAGCATTCCTGGGTTCTCTCTGTGCTCAAAGGCAGATTCAGAGTCACCTAAGGGTCATACAGATATAAACACTACTAAGAGTCAACAATTTTAAAGAATTAATACACGGGTTGTAAAATGATTCTAAAAAAGGAATAACAACATCTGGTCAGTAAAGCAATAACACTTTTCCTCAAATACAGCAATTTTTATTCTTCAACTTAATGTTTTATTTCCTCTTTAAAACAGAATGAGGCGATCACTAAGCTGCAATATATACCTTTCAGATGGGCTGTGATTCTAGATTCATAGAGTAGTCCAACACAGTAATGTCCATGCCACCTGTTTTTGCTACTCATTTGGACCGTCTCTTTAACAATAATGTCTATCATTTCATCTGTGGAAACGATGCCCATGTAGCTCATCAAAGAACATAATCTTATGGAAGAAACAAGCAACTAAATCTATTGCTACAAAAATGTTTCTGTTCAAGAATCTAGACACCTCATTCCTATTCACCTACCATCATCCCTTAAAACATGTTTTTTCCCCTTAGAATGTTGATGCATTTAAGTTATTACATGATGCTTACGACGGCTTTGAGGATGAACGCATAGAGGTTGCAGAATTTTTGTGACTGTGAGAGTGTTGACAAGTGCATTTTATGTCTCTTTCTGGCCTAAACAGGCAACATAAGCAATCAAGTGGCCTTGGCTGTTTTGATTGGTGTAACTCTTTTGTAGAAATTGAACGATTGCTAGCAGTCGCAGCTGCAGAAACAGCCTCTTTTTTCTTTTCTCTTAAGATAGTTAAGTGCTGTAACCTTTCCATTTCTACAAGACGCGAGACAATTTTATCAAGTGAGTTATTAAGTGGTGGATTTATAGATGATTTCCAACTATCTGATTTGGATAAGGACAATTTTTTAAAATCCAAATTATTATAGGGTGAAGGAAGAAAATCAGGGTATGGAAACTTGTCGTTTTCAAGTAAAGAGGGAGCATCTTCCTGGTCCATGAAAGGGTCTGTCTTTATGTTAAGATTTAGAGTTTTGAAATATTTCAGCAAAGCTATATTTCTTTTCTCACTCTCGGTCACTTCCTGTTCTTCTACCAAAAGCTTCTTCTCTGTGTGAACACTTCTTTTTTTCAATTTCCATTTACTTGCTGAATGTATGTCATCACTACTACTATCCGTAGCAAGGTAAGAATCTGAAGTGATAACTTCATTGGTCTTTTTGAGAGAGTCTCCATCATCTTTTCTGCAGTTTTTTCCTAATGTGGTCTTCTTAGTTTCTGAATAAGAAACAGGGTGATATCTCTTTGTAAAAGAATGTACCTCCGGATTAGTAGTGGCTAAATGTATAAGACCATCACTGGAGCCAGATGACAGTTCTGCATCAGGTTTATTGAAGTCTCTGAAGAGAAAATGAAAGAAGCTGAAATTGTACTTTATACACTGTCCTCCTGCAAAAAAAAGCATCACCAAATCTGTGAAAAACTACAATTGCATCTGAAGTGCCACACAGAATAATCTGAAGTAAGAGTGACACTTATCAATTACATTTTTCCCAGAGAGGGCAAGAATCAAGCACACAAGTGACTGGAAATATATGGTATCCCATCTAACTTTATCAAAGTTCACGGATCAAAAGAACTCTCTGATCACAGGGCAGGATGCTGCTCCAGTCACCCCTACAGATACCCCCCCCCCATAAAAAAAACATGACTTGGCAAATCTGAGTAACTCTTATCAGCAAAATGTTATGCTTGTCTGTCACAATAGCCAGGTCAGAGAGCAACTTGTTTTTCATTTTTTTTAATAAGGTAATTGGCCTCTCTAAACAGCATTGCAGGATAACAACCTAGGGATACTATAAAGAATGGAGGAGAAGTCATAAGGGAATAATAATAATAATAATAATAATAATAATAATAATAATAATAATAATAATAATAATAATAATAATAATTCAAATTCGCCATTAGTCAATTGCAAAAGTCGCCCTTACTAGGAACTGCTTCTATCTTGCGACAATATCTGTAATACCACCAAACATCCACATCTGCCTATCCCAGGTCCTTGGGAAGGATAGGTAGACAAAAATGCCAAATCCAGTCTGAACATCTGGCTGACTGTGCGATGATTAATAATAATAATAATAATAATAATAATAATAATGATGATGATGATGATGATGATGATGATGATGATAGGCTCCTTGGGTGCAATCCCAAAACAACTGGAGCACCACTTGAACACCATTGGCATTGACAAATTCGCTATTAGTCAATTGCAAAAGGCGGCCTTACTAGGAACTGCTTCCATCCTGCGACGATACCTGTAATACCATCAAACATCCACATCTGCCTATCCCAGGTCCTGGGTAAGGACTCGATAGGTAGACAAAATGCCAAATCCAGTCTGAACATCTGGCTGACTGTGCGATGATCCATAATAATAATAATAATGTTTGGAGAGACTTTGGAGGTCATCTAGTCCAACCCCCTGTTCAGGCAGGAAACCCTATACCATTTCAGACAAATGGCTGTCCAGTCTCTTCTTAAAAACTTCCAGTGTTGGAGCATTCACAGCTTCTGGAGGCAGATTGTTCCACTGATTAATTGTTCTAACTGTCAGGAAGTTTCTCCTTAGTTCTAGGTGGCTTCTCCCTTTGGTTAGTTTCCATCCATTGCTTCTTGTCCTGCCTTCAGGCGCTTTGGAGAATAGCTTGACTCCCTTTTCTTTGTGGCAGCCCCTGAGATATTGGAACACTGCTATCATGTCACCCCTCGTCCTTCTCTTCATTAAACTGGACATTCTCCTCCCTTACTGCCCCAGTTATGTTTGAACATGATTTCAAATTTGTGCTCAGTTAAGTTTACTTTTTTTCTTCTTCCAGCAGTGCTCTAACATCTTTTTCTACTGCTTCAACTCTTGCATGTCACCAGGATGAAGGGAATTGCTGCAAGCTTGCCTAGAAATTTCTTAAGGGCCCACAGGACACCAAATAGGTACAGAAACCACCCGGGCTGAGTCATCTTAATCAGGCTATTGGTACTGTGGAGATCTTGAGTAGCCAGTTTCGTCTGGACTAGCAAGTGATTTGCCCTCCACAAAAGATATATATAGAAATGCCCCTCCTACTCGACTTTCTACATACCAGCTCTCAAACAAAAGTGATTGTGTGAATAGTCACCAATGGAGACCCTAAACTCCCCAATTCTGCTTAAACTGGCCCTGAGAGCATGGCAATTCAAACTGCTCAACATAGGGACTTTTAAGATTGCTATTAATTATTAACAATTGCTATTAAGAGTTAACATTAATAAATAGCAGCCATTCATACAGAGAATTGCTTTTCTCAATGTCTATCATACTTGTTTTTTCGCAATTAATTTTTTAAAAAAAAATCCTGTTGGCATCATTTTGCACATACCAATCCACTCAGAAAAATAATTTCCAAAGAGTGTTTTAAAATGAGTTCAATGCTTGGCAGTTTATTAGTGAAGATGTTGAGTGGAAAGCATCTTGCTTGTGCCCTCATTCTATTTAATTTCTTTTTTTAAAAAAGAAAAGCAATATATTTTTTTTACCTGCTCACTGAATTATTGTCTTGATTAGGAATATGGTTCCAGGAATGGAGTTGCCTTTGTTTGTTGCTATTGGAATTCAGCTGAAAAATGCAAAACAGTTTTAACAAAAATACGATTGGTATGCAACTTGGAAAAATAGTTGAAATTTAAGCAGTTGAAAGTAAATTGCATTATGAAAGAGTTTTGCAAACTTATACTACCTGTGCTGTCCTGGAATTTTTTGACATGCTAAGAGTTGTCAACTGTTCAACTGCAGCTTTATAGTGGTCCTATAAAAGAACAGAGTCACTGTAATATTTATAAAACAAAACATGCATTATAAAATGCAGTAACTATTTTGAGCTATGTGTTTCATTGTAGTAATCAGTGCTCAATCATTGCAGGGTGCAAATATGGCTGACTGCCTTCGCAGCGTTTATTCTTTTTATACAGTCTTCCAAGCAGCAAAAGTTTAACATGGCAATAGCATAGCAATAGCATTTCATTGGTTAAACTCCTTACCAATCCTTAAGGATAGAAAGCCAGAGGTCCAAAACAGGCTGCAGTTTGTTGCAACATCCTGTTGGTGTAAGCTAGCTGATATCAGGCAGGTGAGGTCATTGTACCAGCCTGGGGTAGTTTCCCACATTACCATGGTGATGTGAAGGGGTGAGATTATGTAGAGAGAAGAGGCAGGCTTTGGAGGGGCAGTTTGCTGCTCACGACCTCTACCTGGCCCCTATCTCTACATCTCATCTCAAGCCTGTACATAATTCCACGTGTTGGCCTGTGAAATTCCACAGATGTGCAACTCATACTTAAATATTTTTGTGGACTTAGCATAACAATTGTTGCTGAAATTGTTGGACTTACATACAAACTACAATAATTGCCTATTTACTGGTGAATCAGCTTAACATAACCTTAATACCAATGCTAAAACAATTCTATCGCTAAACCAGAAGGTTCCAATCACAGAATGTTTTGAATGGTGTCCAATATGATTCCTTGCCAGCTGGCCAGAAATTATGATGAAAATAAGGCTGAGTCTTTTCATCTTCTTCAAAGCTTCCCTTTGCTCTAAATTCCAAACAGGACTGGGGGAGGGAGGGGGGCATGCAAAGGCTTAGAATACATTGGACTCTTAGTTTCTACTGCTTATCTCCATCCTCACCCCACCTCTTTGGAATTTTCCAGACTTTAAAACAGTTGGCCTCAAAGGCTAGCATACAGACAAAGAGGGCAATAAAATATTGGATTCACAGAAAGGGAGAATTGATACGACTCCTGGGGTCCAATAAGAGGAAGCAGGCTTCAAAATAAACATGCATGGGACTAGTATTTCGTGGAAGAACTGGAAAACCAAGATTTAAATGGTTTAGAGAACACTGACGTCAATTCACACCTGAATAATGTATGCAATACTTTCTTTGAAATAAAAATGTCCCACCAATAATCTTGCAGCTGTTATAAGGTTCAACATCAAATTAGTTTCTTTAACATCAACATCTACAATAATATCCAACAAAAATAATTGCGGAGTAAACTTAATCTTTTTCTTAAAAATCTTTTGAATATTCCACCAAATCTTGATCCAAAAAGCTTTAATATCTCTACAAGTCCACCAAATGTGGAAATAAGTTGCATCTAAATTTCCACATCTCCAACATTTAGGCTGTAAATTCAGATACATGCGGGACAACTTTTGGGGATCCAAATGCCATCTATAAAACATTTTATAAAAATTTTCTCTCAAATTTTGCACTTGAGTAAATTTTACATTTCTAACCCAAATTGTCTCCCATGTATCTAATAAAATCGGCTCTTGAATATTTTGCACCCATTTGATCATACAATCTTTAACCAACTCTGTTTCAGAATCCAATTCTATTAAAACATTATAAATTCTTTTTATATGAGCTCGACTTTGATCTTTAATCTGTTTTACCAAATTCACATCCTCTAAAGTAATTCCAACCTTTTGATCTATACTCCACCTCAATAACGATTATAATAAAACTAAGAATATACAATATTTTCTTGCTTCAACTCATTTAAAGGCTTTAATTGCCAATGCTGCCCAACCAAACTAAATAATTCCTTATAAGAAATCTTATCCAAATTTACTCCCCTAGATACTCCCTCGATCATGTGTCCTGTAGGAAGTAGAATTTGTTGCCTACTTTGGAATGGATACTTAAAGTGTCTAATTTAGCAGATATGGCGAAGATCTCTGCCTATTTGAAGGACCATTCACAAGAAAGATATATTATGGTTTGGAGAAGATGGATTGATTATATTCAGAAGAAATATGAAATTGAAAAGTATTATCTTGCTTTTGAGTAGATTTTAGATAATTATTAATAGCTTTAATTATATTATTATTTTTGACTTAATTTGTTAATATTTGTATTGATAAGGAGTTAAAGTGTCTTATGGTTTTGATTGATAGTATAGTTGGTTTATGTTAGTTGGATTATATTTGTTTATTCTTTTGTTTTACCCTGTAATCAGCTCTGGGAAATGGGGGGAGGGGGGAAGGGGTGGGGGGGTTTATATTGTAATAAATTTATAAAACTTTTAATAAAAAAAAGAAATAAAAATGTCAATTTAGCATAGGTCGCTATAAGATTATTAAAGGAGTTTAATATTTTTTGCCCTTACCTTGTAAAATGTGCTTGTAAGAATGCCTGCAAAAGACCAAAAGTAACCTTTATTTATCTATATAAATTGTTTTGTAATTTCTTAACATAAAGAACATCTACACTCGAACGCACCTCCTGTGGAAAGCTTACCTTCTGGTGAATGAAATTTCTTTTCAGCAGAACAGTCAGTTTCCAGACCACAGACATATGATTCCTGTAATTAAGTTCATGTTTAGTTTTACTAACTGCATATACATAAACTATACATTTTACTTGTATTATTTTGGTAATAATAATACACAGTTACCATCCACAGTTACCCTGAAGTTTGTTGCTCTAATAAATTAAACATTGCTCCAATAGCTAAGGTGCATTCTGAAAAGCACTAAACAGTTCATTTGAGCCACATTTTAGGAAAGGTTATTTTAGAATGTAGAACTAACCCTATTTAATTATATCATCTTAAGTTTCCCTCAGGTTGAGTTTGACTCAATATGCAGACATGTCCTTTTGGGGGGTAAGAATACAGAAATGGTTTGCCATGGCCTCATTCTGGATTTTCTTTTATTTTTTTATTTCCCAGTCTAATTACATATAGGTAATTCTATAAATGGGAGAGTTCAAATGTGTGATAATACGTGTGCATGTAATTACGTTCATGTGCATGTAAGTCACATGAAATACAGCATATAAATGAATTTGACTTATTCTTATGAATTTATTCTTATGAATGTGACAAAATATTTTTTCAATCTTAATCTTCATTTTATTTATTTCTTATTTATAATTTTTCTTGCTATCAACAAATATTCAACATATGGTATGTGCTTCTGAAAAAAAAGTTTTCTTTAAAAACAATGCCCAAACCTTCAGAACAATGTGCTTGGTTCAGTAGAGTATAACAGTGCCTGCACTATAGAAAAGTATTCAGTTGTGACTACTTTTGTTCAATTGTGGTCTTGAGATTTGGGTATATTTTGCTTCTTCAAAATGATAATGAAGTATATTTATAAAGCCATACAGCACTTTGAATTCAGTTTTAGGACAGATGTTCCAGCAGATTTAGGAGTACAGATGTAGCATTTGCCTGCAAGTATTTAAAACAACCACATCTTTTCCTAGGATTATATGGCAGTTCTGGTGGGTAGCTGCGTGTTCCTAAAGCAGGGGTTCTCAACCTGACTGAGGAATTCTGGGAGTTGAAGTCCACAAGTCTTAAAGTTGCCAAGGTTGAGAACCCCTGTAAAGGTACAATCGCTTTGAGGACTTGTAGATAGCAGGTTCTTGCTCCCATGTGTTCTGAAGCACTATAGCTCTAATTATATGACAAACCATCCATTTATCATTAAACAGCAGACATGGTATAGAATGGGTACTGCATATAAGATTAGATTCATTTGATAATGAGATTCATGTACCTGGTGAGATAAGGTGCTGATTGGCAGCATTGTCCCATAAATACCAGGAACAGCTTCTTTTTTTCCCTTCAGATAGGCAGGTTTGTCAACCCTGCTTTTTTCACCCAGCCTGTATGCAGATGAGAATTAGGAAAGACAAAAAATATATACCTCAGGATGAGCAAGAAATGAAAATAATAATAGATTGTTAATATAGGAACAAAGGACAGAGCTCTGCCAAATTATATTTTACAAGGTTTAACATGCCAAAGTTAAATTAAAAAAAAATACTCTGGAATAGTGAGAGGATATAGAGAAATTATGGACAGGAATGACAGACTGCAAAGCAACAGTAAGAGCAGTTGTTAAAGATCAAAGGGAAAAAAGGCAAAATTGAAGGTTTGGGTTTTTTATTCTCTAAAACCGAGATATTCTTTACTTTAGCCCTCTGAAAGAGACATAAGTCTTATTTCTTCAGGAAGAAGAAGCCGTTTCTATGTTTCAGCACAGTAGAGGAGAAAGTCAGATTTCAAGAATTAAAAGGGCATTTATAAAGGGCTATCAAAGTCTGGAAGTTATTTTGGAGAGAAAAAGAAGCAGAGCTCTTAGTGTTTGTTCTTAAAGGCAATAGTGTATTTAGGTGGTATAATGGATGACCAGTCGGGCTGTAAGAAACTTAAATGAATCAAGTACATCATAATCTTATAAATGATACCAAAATAGTGGGAGGATATATGTTTTGCCTTACAGGGACACACAGATGCTATCTAAAATGGAACATTTAATTAAAAGTGTATTAAAGGATTGGAAAATCATAACCCTGCAACAAAATGGCTTCTGTAAAGATATGCTGTTGCTTTCTCCTGAAATTGCTGAAAATAGATTGTATATTTGTTTAGAAATGAATTGGGAATAAAAGACAATATATTGTGTGAATGGTAGACTAAGTAAGTAAAAGAGTTGTGATAAAAGTACAAATCCTACTTGATTTCCTTGGCTGCTTGAAAGAGTGAAAAAGAGATTACTGTATTTAGAAATGAATTCATTCAGAAAAATTAGATTGCAGTGGTCATACTAATCGGAAGAGGCAGAGCTAGAAAAGAAAGGACAATATGGCATCTTAAGTACCAGGATAATAAACCAGCAGCCCCAGATATTTGGGATTATAATCCTTTAATATTTCCATGCTTGTTGGAAATGAGACTAGCTATACTTCCAAATATGCAGAAAGCACAAGGTGGCTTATCAGGTGGAAAGGTAAACCTTTAATTTTATAATATCTCTGTGACTATTTTTAAAACACAAATTATGAAATTAACTGGGATTAAATGTACTTTCTGACCAAAATACTTGTTTACATTCTCATTTATGTTTGTCTATATAGATGCATCTTAAATATGCATGCCACATGTAAAAACCTGAAAGTGGGCAGTATAATATGGAGCAGCTGAGATTAAATCTATTCCTCCTTACAACCCTGGTTGATTGGATCATGCTTGAAACAAGTGATCCTTAGACACACCACAACAAGAGATGTCAGTCTCCTGTCAAGGTAGTGGTTGAAGTCCCCTTTAAAGCTAGAGACAAAGCATTGTCAACTCCCACACATAGTGCCCTCTTCCAAGTCAGAGTCGCCAGCAGTGCTTCCTAAAAAACCCCAAGATTTCATGCTCAAACAAACCTAGATTCTACATACACACACACACAAGATAGCACAGAAATCGCCACACATCCGTTTTAAACTAACCTATTTTTACCTATTTAATCAGGGTTTCAGACTCTGAACACAAAAACTCAACAAAAAAACCCAACATTTGTATTAAATTTTTACCTATTTAATCAGGTTTCATACGCAAAAAAACCCCCAGGTTCGACACACACAAAAATAACAAAAACACAATAACTCAGTTTTAAACTAAATTATTTTTACCTACCTAATATTATGTAATGTATAGAAAAACATTAAATTTTAAAATAATATTACAAAAATCTAGAAACCTAGCTAGAGCAAGCGCAAAGCAAGGGCGGTCCGACTTGGCCGTAAGACAGGCAGGAGCACCTCTCGTTGGGAAGCGCGCATTGCTCGAAGCGCGCTTGTTTGGGGTGTCGGGGATGCCCACCCGGCCTTCGCCTGCGTTCCCTACCCTGGGAAGTTTGTGAAACTTCGCTGCGTTTCTTTCTTAGGAGGAGAAGAGGGCGCAGACCGCCCACTCGCTGGGTACATGCTGGGGTAGGACGCGGCGGAGCGAAATTTGGGCTTAGCGCCTTGCGCCTCGGCCTTCAGAGTGTGTTGCGGGCCGCTACTCGCCATGGAAATAGCTCAGTCGCCGCCGCAGCCTGCCAGGACCCTCGGGTTTCTCAAGGGCGAGGTGTCCGCCTGCTTCCTTCCCCTGGCGTCGCTTTTCCCCCGCGCCTCTTTCTGGCCGCTCGCTCTCTTCCTAGTCCTGATGGGGCGCATCCAGTTGGGCTCTCTCGGGAGAAAAGAGCAATGGCAAAGGGTAAACTCTCTCGGGCCGATATAGCCCTGCTCGGGTTGTGTGAAATGCTCCCCTCGCCTGGTTAGTGGGGTCATAATGAAGGCAACTGTAGTGGGCCTGACGCAGTGTGGAGATTGTGCGGTGAGAGATAGGATTCATTGCGAGCTCTTACAGGCGCCTACATCTTTGGGGAGCGATCTGCCTTTGGCAGGGAAGTCTTTTAAAGTCTGTGCCATAATCTTTGGGGGGGGGGGGGAACAAGACAATGTTTCGTTGTTTTTTCCTACAACAGATTAGCTCATGCTATTAGCTCATGCAAACCCGATGTAGATATGTCGGGTTTTTTTCCTCTCCTCCCAACTTCTTGATTTTTTAAATCAAAATGTCAGCAGCCTGGACTTTCTCCCTTTACCAAAAGCAGCTAAATAACAAAAGATAGAAGAACACTTTGCATGAAAAGGATCTGTAAGTAAAATAAATGCTGCTTTTATTTCAAACAAATTTGATGTGTTAGTGTAAGGTCCCAGTCCCTTGAACTTGAGATACCATATCAATCTAATCAGATAATCCAAGCGGAGACTTCTTCAGCAAGCAGCACTTTATTTGATCAAATTAAGCAGCTGGGTGGCCAACAATCTGGAATGCTGGCAGAGTTACATCCAGAAGTGCCACTAATTAGAAAATTGGTAGGATTGCTTTATAAACTTTGTTAGCCAATGAAAATCAGACAACAGAGCCATTACATAATAACAACAACAACAACAACAACAACTGGTGTGGTAGCTGATGCAGTACAACAGCATCTAGTTGAAAACAATCTCTTTCCACCTGAGCAGAAAGGAAACCGCCCCAATAGCAGAGGAACAATACACACACACACACACACACACACACACACACACACACACACACACACACATTGCTTACTGGTGTACACCGCTTAGAGAGTGCTTGCACTTAAAGCGGTATATAAGTCTCATAAATAAATAAATAAATAAATAAATGATCTTGGAAAACTGTAAGAAAAAGAAGACCAACCTGAATGTGGCATGGATTGACTACAAAAAGGCATTTGACTCTCTGCCACATGACTGGATAATCAAGTGCCTAGAAATAACAGGAGTCAGTAGAAACATCAGAAAATTTGTGCAAAGATCGATGGCACAATGGAAGACACAGTTGCAGATCAATGGTGAGAGACAGGGAGAGGTTAATATCAAGAGAGGAATATTTCAAGGAGATTCATTGTCACCATTACTATTTGTTATTGCACTGTTTCCTCTGTCAACAATACTGAATAACTCAGGACATGGCTATCAAATATCAAAAACATCTACCAGACTATCCCATCTCCTTTACATGGTTGATCTGAAGCTGTATGGAAAAACATCATCTGAAATAGAATCGCTGCTCAACACTGTCCGTATATATAGCCAAAATATTGTTATGGAGTTTGGCTTGGACAAATGTGCCACACTTAACTATCAAACAAGGAAAAGTAGTGAAAACTGAAGGAATCAAGATGCCCCACGAAAATAACATTAAGAGTCTGGATGAGGAAGATTACTAAAAATACTTGGGTATCCTTCAAGCTGACAACATCAAGCACACTGAAGTCAAGAAAAAGATTAGAGGTGAATACATCAAGAGAGTGAAGAGGATCTTAAAGTCCAAACTCAATGGAGGAAATACCATAAAGGCAATCAACACCTGGGCAATCCCAGTCATTAGGTACACAGCTGGAATAGTGGACTGGACTCAAGCAGAACTAAAAGCAATGGATAGGCAGACCAGAAAAATAATGACAATGAATCATGCCCTTCATCCACGCAGTGACATTGATAGACTTTATCTAGCAAGGCAAATAGGTGGGCGTGGAATGCTACAAGTACATCAGATGGTTGAAGAAGAAAAAATGGCTTTGGAAGAATATCTGAAGAACAATGATGAAGATGCACTGAAATTATTATATCAGGAAGGCTTACTAACTACTGGAGAGACCAAACTGGCCTACAAGAAAGACCAAATGAAGAACAAAATAGAGGCATGGGAAGACAAAGCACTACATGGCCAATACATTAAAAAATAGCTGGGAAAGCAGATATTAACAAGACCTGGCAATGGCTAAGAGCAGGAAAATTGAAGAAAGAGACCGAGGGACTAATTCTGGCTGCACAAGACCAAGCCTTAAGGACAAATGCATATAAAGTCAAAATGGAGAAGACAGCAACAGACAGTAAGTGCCGCCTAAGCAAAGAAGCTGAAGAAACAGTGAACCACCTGGTAAGCTGTTGCAAGAAGATTGTACAGACTGACTATAAGCAGCGGCATGACAAAGTAGCAACAATGGTGCATTGGAAGATCTGCAAAAAATATCATTTGCCTGTAAGCAAAAACTAGTGGGATCATAAAATAGAGAAAGTCATAGAAAATGATAAAATTAAACTGCTCTGTGACTTCAGAATTCAAACAGACAAGCACCTGCAACATAACACCCCAGACTTAACAATTGTCGATAAGAAAGACAAAAAAGTCTGGATAGTGGACGTGGCAGTGCCTGGAGATAGCAGAATAGAAGAGAAAGAACTGGAGAAGATAACAAAATACCAAGACCTACAAATAGAAATAGAAAGACTGTGGCAAAAGCAAGCAAGGGTAGTACCAATAGTCATAGGCTCCTTGGGTGCAATCCCAAAAAACTGGAGCACCACTTGAACACCATTGGCATTGACAAATTCGCTATTAGTCAATTGCAAAAGGCGGCCTTATTAGGAACTGCTTCCATCCTGCGACAATACCTGTAATACCATCAAACAACCACATCTGCCTATCCCAGGTCCTGGGTAAGGACTCGATAGGTAGACAAAATGCCAAATCCAGTCTGAACATCTGGCTGACTGTGCGATGATCCATAATAATAAAGTTGGAAGGGACCTTGGAGGTCATCGAGTCCAATCCCCTGTTCAGGCAGGAAACCCTACACCATTTTGGACAAATGGCTGTCCAATCTCGTCTTAAAAACTTCCAGTGTTAGAGCATTCACCGCTTCTGGAGGCAGGTTGTTCCATTGGTTAATTGTTCTAACTGTCAGGAGATTTCTCCTTAGTTCTAGGTTGCTTCTCTCTTTGGTTATTTTCCATCCGTTGCTTCGTGTCCTGCCTTCAGGAGCTTTGGAGAATAGCTTGACTCCCTCTTCTTTGTGGCAGCCCCTGAGATATTGGAACACTGCTATCATGCCCCCCCCCCTCCTTCTCTTCATTAAACTAGACCAGGGGTAGGCAACCTCGGCTTTTTTATGACTCATGGACTTCAACTCCCAGAATTCCTGAGTCAGCATAGCTGTCAGCATAGAGTCATAAAAGAGCTGAGGTTGCCTATCCCTGAACTAGACATACCCAATTCCAACAACCGTTTCTTATACGTTTTAGTCTCCAGTCCCCTAATCATCTTTGTTACTCTTCTCTGTACTCTTTCTAGAGTCTCAGCATCTTTTTTACATCGTGGTGACCAAAACTGGATGCAGTATTCCAAGTGTGGCCTTACCAAGGCATTGTAGAGTGGTATTAATACTTCACGTGATCTTGATTCTATCCCTCTGTTAATGCAGCCCAGCACTGTGTTGCCTGTTTTGGCAGCTGCAGCACACTGCTGGCTCATATTTAAGTGTACGCTCCCTTATTCCCTCCTTCAGTATATCCCATCCATGTACATGTTTCCCACACTTGCGTGAAATTTCTCTGGGGCAAAAGCTAATTACAAAACGCAAGAAAGCAACAGTTAGACTAAACAATTTCCCTTTGTTCCAGAACTCTTCATTAGAATGAGACCTTCAGAGAGAATTGGAAGAACAACTGCTGTAAGACCTTTCCTTAATCTGTTAGGGAAGAACTAAATGGGTCATTATGTCTTGATGGGGGTGAAGAAGGAGAGTGCAAAAGTTGGCATGAAACTCAGCATTAAGAAAACCAAGATCATGGCATCCAACCCTCTCAATTCCTGGCAAATAGATGGGGAAGAAATGGAGGTAGTGACAGATTTTATTTTCTTGGGCTCCAAGATCACTGCAGATGGGGACTGCAGCCAAGAAATTAAAAGACGCTTGTTTCTGGGGAGAAAAGCTACGGCAAATCTAGACAGCATACTAAAAACAGAGACCCTGCCAACAAAAGTGCATATAGTCAAGGCCATGGTTTTCCCAGTTGCAGTGTGGCTGTGAAAGTTGGACCATAAGAAAGGCTGAGCGCCAAAGAATTGAGGCCTTTGAACTATGGTGCTGGAGAAGACTCCTGCAAGTCCCCTGGACTGCAAGGCGGATCAAACTGGTCAGTTCTAGAGGAGACAACCCTGGCATCTCTTTAGCAGGCCAGATCCTGAAGTTGAAACTCAAATACTTTGACCACCTAATGAGAAGGAAGGACTCATTGGAGAAGAGCCTAATGCTGGGAAAGATTGAGGACAATAGAAGAAGGGGACGACAGAATGAGGTGGCTGGATGGAGTCACTGAAGCAATAGGCGTGAGCTTAAATGGACTCCAGAACATGGTAGAGGACAGGAAGGCCTGGAGGAACGTTGTCCATGGGGTCGCGATGGGTCTGACATGACTTCGCAATTAACAGCAACTAACAACAACACTTGGATGTCATCATTACAACTAATTCGTCCATTTACCAGCTTCTGGGGAATTAAGAACAAGCTTAAAGACAAACCAAAATCAGAAGGAAAGGTTCCTCTGGGAAAACTCAATTGAGTTCTTATTTACTTATTTACTTACTTACTTACTTATTTTTGTATTAAATTTATATGCCACCCATCTCACTGTTGAACAACTCTGGGGAGCTTACGTTGGCAAAACAATGCCTGCTCACAGCTCAGATCTCAATATCTGAGCAGTTCTCAGCCATAAAACATGAACTGGATGTGCTGAAAGGTGATACAGAGGGTTTATTTTCAAAAGCATGAAACTCAACTTTTTATGCTGATCAAAGCTGATGCTACCGATCCACTTAACCCTCTTATCCCAGGGCATGTATACTATTAAAAATCAAGAAATTAAGGGAAAAGTAAAACAATCTGGCAAAATGCCACAGTACCCAAATATTTGTTCTAATAACTCTGTAATTCTTGCTAAGGCAAAAGGGATAGACTTCACACATACTAAAGCATCCATGGTTGTTTCTAAGTATTTATATTCCCCCTTTTAAAACGTGCTGAGGTCAATATCCCTCTCTCTTCCCCCCCTTCCCCTATCTTTCTGTCTCTCTTTCTCTCCTCTCTCCCCCCCACTTCAAGTTGGCAAGAGAAGCAATGGTGGAGCTGATTCCTCACTAGAACTCCTATCACAAAGAGCTGTTTTGCATTCCTGGCAGTTTATGTCACTCCAAATATTTCTGGGTATCTTGTCCAGCATTCATACTTTATCCCTGGACTACCAGAGCCTCTGACACGGTATGGCAAGAGAGGCAGGAGGAAGAACAGAGCTGCTCCATGCCCCAAGGCAAAACACTGAAAGCTGGGCAATGTACGCTGGCATAATTTTCCTAAAAATTTGAGTCCAGAAGAAAGGGGCATTGGCCGCGAGAAAGAGTCCTAAAATGTTAGATCCAATCATATGTGCAATTTAGCATTAAATATTGCTTAAATTAACAGCGAGTCCACTAGCGGTCAATAAAATATTGCCAAAAAAACACAATTAGTTTTAATACTTTTAAAAGCTTTTATCACCATTTTTAAAACTTACATACAGTGTTACCAGAATATAGCTCATCCTTTGCAGCATAAAATTTACTGAATAGTGGGTTTTTTTTTTCCTCAAGATTAATAGACTGGAATGAAGTCAGGTGCCATAAGTAGTGCACGTTCCATGTTTTTCTTCTGAGCTTTTAAAAAACTTTTCGTCCAGTTGATCTTCTTCTTGTGCCATATCCATTATCGGACGTTGGCGATCATGTTGCCGATCCTGTTTTTATCAGCAGCCGCACGAAAAAGTGCTGCTGAGTTTTGTCCAAACCAATCCCTTAGATTTTGAAGCCACGATGTTCTTCTTCTGCCTGGACCTCGTTTGCCTTCACTCTTTCCCTGGAGGATTAAATGGAGTATGCTGGGTGTTGCATCACATGTCCGAAATATTCTAATTTTCGTTTTTTAATTGTTTTGATGATTTCCCTTGGCTTTCCCAGGCGGCTTATCACCTCATTTCTTGTCAACCCAGCTTATACGTAACAGCTGCCTGTAAATCCACATTTCAAATGCTTCTAGTCTCTTCTGATGGTCTTCTGTCAGAGACCAATTCTCTACTCCATAGAGCAGGATAGAAAAAATATAGCATCTGACAAGCCTGATTTTCAGTCTTGGCTTATGTCATGACTGCAGAAGACCTTTTTCATTTTGAAGAATGCTGTTCAGGCTTTTTCTATCCTTGTCTTTACTTCAATGGTCATGTCCCAGCTTTCATGTAAATTGAAACTGAGGTTGCGTGATCCTTTCAACTATTATTACCAACAGGTTTACCACTTTAAGGAGTTTGCGATAGTTTCTTTTGGAGGATAAAGTGATTTACGCCTTGTCATGTTTCCAACCAAACTTTAAAGAAATGAATATGTGGCTAAAAACTAGATATTTAACCAACTAAATCTAACCATATGTAATTTTGTTATAAAAAACCCCCACAAAATCTAAACTTAACTAATATTAAAAAACTTTAAAACTAATTAAATAACTTAGAACCTAGATAAAAAGGTGCAAAAAAAAAAAAAGATCACAAGACTAGAAAATTGATGAGCACTGAAAATCAATACTGTGAGTCTCTAAGCTCACTAAGCATCAGCTTTCCATTTTACAGTGTTAATATGTCATCAATCACCAGGACATTATGATGCAAAGTACAAAGTATAGATGCAGTCTGAGCAAAGCAAAATAAAGTGAAATTAGCAGTTTTTGTGACTTGAAAACTATGCTGTTGTTACTGTACGTTTATCAGTTATGGTCAATCTTAACTACATGGTCATATTTAGATAACAATGTTTAGTGCTGTAAAACACCAATCATTACATTATTTAGGAGAACAATACATACTAATTTTGAGAGAAGGCTGAAGCTCTATTCCACTAACACAGCAGTTCTCAACCTGTTGGTCGTGACCCCATTTGGGGTCGAATGACCATTTCACGGGGTTCGCCAAACAACGCAGTCCACCATCTTTTCCCCTTTTCCTTAGCTGTGCTACTCCCTTTTATTGTATTGGCTTTTGAAAGCCAATAGAATAGACTCTCTTGAATAGAGTCTAATTCTATTGGCTTTCAAAAGCCAATAGGAATTGTCCAGGCTGTCTCTGCCCTGCTGAGTCCGCCAAAAGTCCCATTCTGCAAATGGTGCTACAAGTTGTCTGCAGCGAAGGCGAGCTGTTTGGAAGTTTCCACCCCTCCCTGCTGAACAACTACTAAAAATGTAAGTAAAAGAAGGCCAGGGGTGGGAGGTGGGAGGCCAGCGGGTGCAGGGAGGGTTGCTGGCACGCGTGGGGCCCGGCGGGTGCCTTATCTCCCTTGGGCTGGGCCAGCTGGTGGTCCAGCCAGTGGTCAGCCTGCTCCGTCTCTGTCACTTGCCAGCTACGCCTTGGCCAGCACAGGGGGCGGCACCACACATGCACAGCGCTCCCAGGCAGGGAAAGTCCTCGACTTACGACCAGTTGGGAGTCGCGGCATTAAAAAGGTTGAGAACCACTGCACTAACAAGACACATGAGAAACTCAAATAACTCCTTAAATGAGAGCACATGTGTTTCTTTCAGCCAAAAAGAAATAAAATTGCTCCCCTCATCTAACAACAAGAAAACAACATCTCTACATGGAATCCATCTAAGAAATCTACAAATTCTGGATGTTGATCATGGCCATATTTATATTTATTTCAACAACTTTTACCTGCTCTTAAATTTTGCCAAAATAAGCACCAAAAGGAGGCAGTATGTGTGTGGGGGTGGGGGGGGGGGCAAAGCGTTTGCCAACAATTAGAGTGAGGAAGCAGCCCCCTCTCCTTCATTCCTCCTGACCACATGATCAAGAAGCAAACTTGCCTCAGCACACACAGTTGGAAACTTGTTGCAGTAGTTTGACCAACCCTTAGATTTGGGGAGATGAATCATCTTTCACATCTTTTGAAACCACCTCGGGTACCTATTGCAGTGGTTGAGAAATCCTGCATTTGAATCCAATGATTAGAAGTCTTTTTTACAAAAGGGAAGAGTACTAAAGTGTGGGAAATCAGCCCCCCCCCTCCAGGGAAGGAAATATTAAAAAGGTAGAATATTATATTTCCTCAAAGGATCTTAAAAAGGCAGAAAAACATGCCCAGTCTTTTTTTAATAGCCCCAAGTCGCCTCCCCCAAGCAGAAACCAGCTCTGTAGAAATGCAGGTATCATAATCCTTTCAGAAAGACTGGTACCAGGAAGCTTAGAGCTGATGGAATTAGAAAGACAAAGATCTCTAGAACTAACAACCCCTCACTCAAAAAAATCCAACACAGGACATAGCCATCAGCCACAGCCCTAGGGAAGCAGGATATGACCTTTAGGACATAATAGGATTAATCCACCACCATCAGAATACCAAAAAGGTACACTGAACCTCAGGTCAAAGTTCCTGCCACAGGAACAACTCCAAACACAAAAGCCCAAGAAGGTATAAAAACCCACAACTCCCTGCTCCATGTGGTCAGCTTTTCCAGAGCCATGCTTCTGTCTGGCTTTGCTCTTCAATAAACTATGACCTGCTTTCTTAAGCAGTCTCCATTTTGTTTATTCCCAGCTTGGACTGGAATCTGATGATGATTTTTCTTTCAACACAAGTATTTTAAAAGAACTAGCATAAATTGGTTTGCTAAAAAACAAAAGCTAGAAAAACATTTCAGTGTTTGTCATGAAATTGCATAAAAAGCTTCTTCCAAAAATTTTTCATCTACTTAATTAGGTCTTTTTTTAATCAGAGCCATGACTTTGCGGAAGAGTAGAGAATGATTTATGGGCAAGCACACGACCAAGGATGTTGTGATCTGCCTGTCTTTTGTAAGACTTTAAAGACTTAGTTTCTAGATGTTCACTTCACCTTCCTTCCCATTACCCCATGTTTTTATTTTTGTTACTTTATGGGAAAAAAACAGTGGTATGATCAGAGCTTAAATCACTGTGGACAGGTTCAAAGGACCATACTCACTTCCATATTGCCCTTATTTAGTCTCCTTCCAGTGTGGACATGTATATGTATGTCTCAACTGAAATCTGAAGTAGCTACACAATCAGAATTCCAAATGAAGTCCTATTTTTATGGAGACATTGTAGGATTTCTCTATGATTATGGAAAGCAAACGTCTTTATTTGTATGATACAACTCACTGGAGGAAGTTAATTTAACTCCAAACAGGATGGGGGGGGGGATCCGTTTGGGAGTAAAGTTAAACCTCTCTGGGTTAATGGGCTTATTCATTTGATCTGGCTTACTCATTGACATGTCATGTTAATTCTTGAAAATCCAGTTAATCATGTCAAGTCAGCAGTGCCATTAAGTATATTTTGATAGTATAGTTTCTGTCTCTCATTGCCTGTGACATCACATTGCTCTTATGACACCCAGATTACATAGTGGTAGGGGCAGGGAAAATGGCTTTTCACCACCAATATAAAGAGTTTGATAGGCAGAGAAAGTCAGGCCATTGTGTTTTATATTGATAACAACTGCTTTCCTTTAAAAACTATTAAAAAATCAATACTTTTCAGGATGTTTTTTTGGAAAAGATCTTGTCTTCCCCTCCCACAACCAGCCAAAAATCACCAAATATTAAGGAAAAGAAGCTTGGCTTCAAGGCTCAGGCCTGTGACAAAATCTAGTTTGAACTTACCATCATTAGTCAACTCTCAGAAGCTGAAACACTGTGATAAGATGGACGAGATAAATGAAGTATTCCTAAAGCTCTCTATGCTTTACAACAATTTACCTGATCCACTGAGAGATATATTGCTTCAATGTGCATGTGAAGATCAACAAAAGTGTAAGTTGTATTACATATATCCATTTTAGAGAATATTTCTACATAAAAATATGTTTGCCAATGTTTGTATAGATTGCAATTTCTCAATTTTAAAGAAACTTGACTACCTGTGAACATACTTGCTTCTTGGGATAGGAAACAGGTGAGGTAGAAAATCTAGCAGGTACAAAGTTTATTTTTTTTAAAAAAAAAATTGATTTAATGGAATCTAAAACCCACTCCAAGCCTGGAGGACTCTGTGTGGTGGTGCACAGGAATGAATAAAATCAGAAAACACAAAATCAAAGTTAAACTGAAGATAAGCATGCCACAACCAGTCAAATGGATCCCAATTCTCCTTGAAGTAAAACTTCTTTATTTCCAAAATATCAGCAAAGTGGTGCCTTTACATACTTTGGAGGGATGGGATGGAAATGTAATTCAATAGAATGGAAACTACCATAGGGGCACTGTCTGTCCCACATACTCCTATGTGCCTTGAATGTGAAGCAGTGGAGAGTTTCAGAAGGCTTCTCTGGATGACTGAAACATATGAGTGGTTTTAGGTCTGATGTAAGTGTTGCCTAGTTTATCCTCCCAATACTGCACCACTTAGGACAGGGGTGTCAAACTGCTGGCCTTCGGGCCAGATGCATCATAGTGAAACCGCGCCCACCCCATTGCCGGCAATGGAAAAAAAGTCGCAACATGTCGCGACATGTCACGTGACGTTGCGAGTTTGACACACCTGACTTAGGACTTTAAAGATAATGACTACAGCAGGATTTTCAGCTGGGTTCAGAAGCCTACTATGTCCCAGTGCAACAGTTTTAATAGAGGCACAATTCTGCACTGGCATCTCCAGAAATGTGTTGAAGCTTCAGAAGCAATTCAAAATTCTGCTCTAAGTAACATTTGGCCTCACTTGACTGGTTGTGGGATGCCTATCTTGAGGCAACTTTTTGCCTTTTGTTGATGCTGGTTATGATGTGACTTGTAACTTAGCTTCTGGATCATCTCCAAAGGCAGCACCATGTAAAGCACATTGTAGTAGCCTAATTGGGCATTCATAGAGGTATGAGATCATGGAACATGAAGATTGGTACTATTGCATTAATTTGGGGGTAAGGCAGATGCAGTTGTTATTATGGAGTTCATATCGACTCTAATTGGATATGGCTTAAAGCAAAACAATACTATTTCAAAATTGCATTGTTGTAGTTTTTATTTGGCTGACTTGGATTCTGAGATAGCGACTGCATTGAGTTTGTTTGGCCTGTCATAAGAGCTAACTTCTTAATAACTGCACTCTGAAAAATTGTATCTACTTTTAAATGCTAGCTTGAAGAAGAAAAAATAATGTCTGAAGTGGGATAAAAAAGGATTATATTTCAATAAAATTAATCTTCTCTTTCAAGGAGAGCTTTTAATAGTGCCCAACTGAAAAATCCAATTCAGTGCTTTGGAAGAAAAGATTAAGAGGTTTTTTTTAAAAAAGATTTAATAGCAGAATAAGAAAGAAAATATTTGAAATTAGACTGAAAAAGAAAATGGAGAAACCAACAGCAAATGACATTGAGTTATTTATTTTTTAATTGAAGGCTCTAAAAAGCAAGTTACTATAATCCTTCCTTTCCTGTTTTTAAATCTTATTTATAAATTATAAATTTAAGTTAGTTAAGTGCAGGTTAAAAAATGGGTCTGTTTCACATTCATCCTTAGTATATAATAAAAAAGCTATCATACAATTAAATGTAAGGGCACGTCCCTTCCTCCCTTCCTTTCTGTCACTCTGAGCAGTCAATAGCATATCAGCCAATTAAACATTCAATACAATTAAAAACCTGTTTTTTTTAAAGAATCAAGACACCCATTTTCAGTTTGTGCCAAAGGCACAATGACACAATTTAAAAAATGTTTTAACCAGTGCTTTTTCTGTAAGAAAAACAGTGCCGGAACTCACATCTTGTTAATCTTTTATTTACCTTTCACATGTAGTCAATCACTGTACACATACCCACACACGTCAGCTGTGTAATGAAACATAACGGAGCACACGACTACATGACCAATCACAAGCCGAGCAGTGTCACAAGCCAAACAACTGGACGAAATATGCACGTATTGGACTCGACACACAAGCAGCCCGCATGCACCATTTTAATGATTTTGCCTCCGATCTACTATGCTTGACAGGGAGATTCAAGTCCATGTGGACCAAACATCAAATTTTCAAGTTACTTTTAAAACTTGGAAAATCTGTCAAAAACAGGTGCCGGAACTTTGTTCCGGTGAGTTCTATGACAAAAAAAGCACGGGTTTTAACTTATTTTCAAAAGACTAGAAATGTAATGCTGTACTTCTAGAGCAGGGGTAGTCAACCTTGGCTCTTTTATGACTCGTGGACTTCAATTCCCAGAATTCCTGAGCCAGCTTTTCTAGAGGCTGGTAATTCCATAAATTGGAGGGCTACTGCTGAAGGGACTTGCCCTCTTGTTCACACCTGATGTACCTCTGAAGTGGAGGGATTGTCAGCAGGTCATTCTGCAATGAATAAATTGGGTGTGTAAATTCTACAATGGCAAGCAGATATATGATATATATATATATATATATATATATATATATATATATATATATATATATATATATATATATATATATATATATATGGTGAAAATATAAACTGAACACCAGGGTAATAAAAACTGTAAAAGTTTTTAATAAATTAAAACTATAAAAGTTTTAAAAAGCGCCAAGCTTTCGCCGTCACCTGCCGGCATCCTCAGGGCTGGCGCGCCAGAGAATGAGAAGGTCTTTTATAGGCGTGTCAAGGTTTGCGCCCGGCTCCTTGATCTTGTTATCGGGCCTAATTGGTTCAGCCGTGTGCAATTAACTTGTACTTCTTTTCTCTTTTTGGTTGCATTTTTATCCTCATCCATCTCCAATTCTCCCAACTCCGGATTAGCCAGATGGCAATTCCAGTTATTTCGGTTGCCTTTATGTTCTGACCTCCCCTCAGGCTCAGGTAGTGCACATTCCACGTTCCTTTCTCCACCGTATCTTGTCCGGTTGTTACTTTTAGAATGGCATTCATTTCCGGTCTCAATACTTTCGTTTTTAATGTGTCCGTCATCCTGATGATCTCGTAAGTTGCTATGGGTCCGGTGCAGCGTGGGGGGGTATTCCGCAAGGTGGAGGGGTCGTCTCTTATTCGTTGTCATGCCCAGCTGTCTTGCGCGTGTCCTACTCCGAGTACTCAGTCCAGGGGGTGTGTGTACAGCAATCAAGCCGCGCCCCTCCTGGTTGCAGCGCTCTTCCTCAGTTCTCCCCTTTTTTACGTTGTTAAAAGCATTCGCGTGTGTTCCATGGGAGTCCTCAGGATCGTCGGGTAGGGGGTGTGACGGCTCGATCTCCCGCACCCTGCCGCTCTCCGATATTCCCTCCTCCTCTATAACGGTGTGTGAGAGTTCATCGTCAACCACCTCCCGTGGTTTGTCCTCATTGGAGCTGATCGTTCCGGCTGCACGAGGGGGTCTTCTCCTCCTTTCCGGACCAACCGTGATGTTTCTTTTGATGTGTAGGCAGGCCGTTATGTTTGGCGGTTCACCCGCACTTCCACCTGCCGTATCTTCCCTCGTCTCCTCTTTGCTGTCAGGGGTCCGGACCTTGGTTCTTATCACCCCCCTGATCCTCTGGGATTGCAGCAGTCTCACGGGGGTGGTCGAGGTATCTCGCGATTGCTTTTCTTCCTCTGAATTACACATGATTTGTTGGGTAGTTCGGGTGCTGCCCAAGTTGTTATTGGGCCATCGGGGGTGTTGCTGCTGATTATTGGCACTCCATGATCTTAAGGCCAAATAGGACGGACATAGGTCAATATGCCTGTTAATGGACTTGCTGTCCGAGAGCCATGCCTCTCTAAGAAGGCGGCCCCCTTTGGTACTATCATTTGCCAATACACTGACGCCACTAAAGTTAAACTTTAAAGTTAAAGGAACACCTATGGGGTCGCCGATCTCCAGTGTGGTTGCAGAGATGGTACTCCAGCAGCTAGAACACATAGCGATGGCCCAGCATCAACCAAAATTTTGGGCCCGCTATGTGGACGATACGTTTGCGGTCATTAAGAAACGACACAAGACTGACTTTATGGGCGTCCTGAATTCGGTATACCCAGACATCCAATTCACCATGGAGGAGGAAGATCAGGGCAGTTTAGCATTTCTGGATGTATTAGTGCAGCGCCAGGTGGATGGATGTCTAGCTACCAGGGTATACCGAAAACCAACATGTACAGACAGGATTCTCCACTTTGGGAGTAATCACCCGATGGCCCATAAAGCCAGTTGTGTCAGGACGCTATTCAAATGGGTGGAGACACACTGCAGCACCGTCAGAGCTAAAAAGGAAGAGAGAAACTACCTCTTCCAAATATGTAGACGTAACGGCTACCCGGCCAAACTTATTAACCAGTTCAGGAAATCACCTGGACTCCGGAGTAACCCCGTATCTCAAGAATCCATGCCTCAAGCCACCACACGCATTGCCCTCCCCTACATCCATAATGTATCAGAAGCCACAGCTAGGATCCTGGCACCATATAAAATACAGGTGGCCCATAGACCCAACCAAACACTGCGGGCGGCAATAATGCGCCCTAAGGACCCGCTCCCCAGCATCGAAAGATCGGCAGCCGTCTATAGGATTGACTGTATGGACTGCCAATGCAATTATATTGGGGAGACTGCTAAACGCATTAAGACCAGGGTCCATGAGCACGAATTGGCAGTGAGAAGGAGAGATTGTCACTCCCAAATATGGGCCCACACGGTGGATCTGGGCCATAAGTTTAACTTTAGTGGCGTCAGTGTATTGGCAAATGATAGTACCAAAGGGGGCCGCCTTCTTAGAGAGGCATGGCTCTCGGACAGCAAGTCCATTAACAGGCATATTGACCTATGTCCGTCCTATTTGGCCTTAAGATCATGGAGTGCCAATAATCAGCGGCAACACCCCCGATGGCCCAATAACAACTTGGGCAGCACCCGAACTACCCAACAAATCATGTGCAATTCAGAGGAAGAAAAGCAATCGCGAGATACCTCGACCACCCCCGTGAGACTGCTGCAATCCCAGAGGATCAGGGGGGTGATAAGAACCAAGGTCCGGACCCCTGACAGCAAAGAGGAGACGAGGGAAGATACGGCAGGTGGAAGTGCGGGTGAACCGCCAAACGTAACGGCCTGCCTACACATCAAAAGAAACATCACGGTTGGTCCGGAAAGGAGGAGAAGACCCCCTCGTGCAGCCGGAACGATCAGCTCCAATGAGGACAAACCACGGGAGGTGGTTGACGATGAACTCTCGCACACCGTTATAGAGGAGGAGGGAATATCGGAGAGCGGCAGGGTGCGGGAGATCGAGCCGTCACACCCCCTACCCGACGATCCTGAGGACTCCCATGGAACACACGCGAATGCTTTTAACAACGTAAAAAAGGGGAGAACTGAGGAAGAGCGCTGCAACCAGGAGGGGCGCGGCTTGATTGCTGTACACACACACCCTGGACTGAGTACTCGGAGTAGGACACACGCAAGACAGCTGGGCATGACAATGAATAAGAGACGACCCCTCCACCTTGCGGAATACCCCCCCACGCTGCACCGGACCCATAGCAACTTACGAGATCATCAGGATGACGGACACATTAAAAACGAAAGTATTGAGACCGGAAATGAATGCGATTCTAAAAGTAACAACCGGACAAGATACGGTGGAGAAAGGAACGTGGAATGTGCACTACCTGAGCCTGAGGGGAGGTCAGAACATAAAGGCAACCGAAATAACTGGAATTGCCATCTGGCTAATCCGGAGTTGGGAGAATTGGAGATGGATGAGGATAAAAATGCAACCAAAAAGAGAAAAGAAGTACAAGTTAATTGCACACGGCTGAACCAATTAGGCCCGATAACAAGATCAAGGAGCCGGGCGCAAACCTTGACACGCCTATAAAAGACCTTCTCATTCTCTGGCGCGCCAGCCCTGAGGATGCCGGCAGGTGACGGCGAAAGCTTGGCGCTTTTTAAAACTTTTATAGTTTTAATTTATTAAAAACTTTTATAGTTTTTATTACCCTGGTGCTCATTTTATATTTTCATTATGAATATTCCCAGGGTTCATATTTTTAACCTTTTTAATCTCATATATATATATATATATATATATATATATATATATATATATATATATATATAATACATTATGTAATAATGATGTAGCTGGAGTTGCGCTTTGTAAGACTTAAAAGTGATGGCTAGTATTTTGAATTGAACTTGGAAGCTGAGTGGTAAGCAATATAGTAATTTCCAAATAGAAGCTACCCTGTGCTGGTAGGATTGATGTCCAGCACTTTAGTCAGCTAAACTTCCTGTGCTGTGCCAGCTGTAGCTTTCGGATTGCCTCCAAAGGGCAGCCCCACGTAGAACATGTTACTGTATCCAGCCGAATGGTGACCCAGCTATTCCAAACAAGACCAACAAAGGCACAGTTTAAAGGCCAATAATAAGCAAACCACCAGAGTATTTTAAATTGTAGACAATTCTCCCCTTCTCTTCAGGTTATAAGGTTTCCTACTTTGACAATTTCTCGATGAATCTGATACCTAAAGAGGCATATTGTTCGCCACCGCCAAATCATATGCCTCTAACAAAAAGAAAGGTTTCTAACCAGATTGCCAATCAACCTAGAGCTTTTGGAGTGTATAGAGACGATTTGCCATTAGCAACTATCATTGCAAGGTAAGATACAAATAAACAATTCTTTTTATCATTGCATCTCCTATACGCCATTCAGTCTCTATTGTTCTTTTTCTCTAAGTTTCTTCTTTCACCTGTTACTCCAAATCCCTATTACTTTGCTACAGACAATTTATTTTCTAATACCAAACAATATTAGAGAAACAGGATTTACTAACCTCTACAAAATATAGTATGACAAGAGTAGAGAATATTGATGTACAGCTTAGTGTTGAACTGTTGTGTCTGTGGTGTTTCTCTATGATTGGCTGTCTTTCTGCAGCGTTCATTACCAGCTAAGTATCAGCATCAGGGCGTAGAAAAATAAAGTTTGCTGACTGTTTACATGTAGTAGCTTGCCCTGCCAGTCTTGGTTGGAATATAGATTCTTCCTTGAAATTTCCTTGATTAAAGGACTATTTCTTCTTTCATTGTTTATCTGGGCTATTTTTTGTTTAATCAGATGCTGGTTGTTAAGGACAATGTTATTTGACTTTTTTTTCTTGACTTTTGGTTTTATCTTTTAAATGGTGCTTTATTTGTCTGTTGATGGTTGATTTATCACAATACAAAACTCTGAAGAATTCCTAACATTTTTGGTTTTGAGTGATATAGACGTTTCAGATTCTTCCTAAATTCACAGAGTTAATGAGTAGTATAGTGACTGATGATATCTTGAGCAGATATGCCTATATTAACATCAAGGCCTAATCCAAGAAAGATGAAGAAATGGTTAACGGATAAAGCTAAAAAAAGAATTTCATTTCTTTGCAGGATGAATAGGTTGGGGAATTGGTATGATGACAACAGTAGTAGATATGGGGAATGGATAATATTTTGGATCATAACATCACTAAGATATATACAAACAGGTCAAAAATAAGAATACTGTCACATACCGTTGTTTATTTTAATGGGTCATTTTAGTAAAACAGAATTGTATGTAAGAGCTTTGCAATTATGCTGGCTATTAAAAAATGAAGTTGTCCAATAGTCTTCCTCTTTCCCACAGAACCAGTCTGTCTTGGAATCTTAGTCTC
Source organism: Crotalus tigris (assembly GCF_016545835.1). NCBI lineage: Eukaryota > Metazoa > Chordata > Lepidosauria > Squamata > Viperidae > Crotalus > Crotalus tigris. Next base: position 537,593 of record NW_024096469.1, read on the forward strand.
AGCCCTCCAAGTCTTTTTTTTACAGCTCATAACAATACTTTGTAGGCACTGGGGGAAGAAAGGTTGTGCACTTCAGGAAGAAACACGCCTGGTAGTGGCCCCTTTAATATTTACCTTACTGTTAACATGGTGGGTCTATCAGCAACAATATGGCCTGTTAGGTTGAGCTGCCTCTTGTTCCAAGCAGCACTATCTTCCAGAAACTTGACTTAAAGCATTGAAGTGAGTAAGGCAAACCATAACAGGATAAGTCAAATTTTCACCAGGAAAATACTACATGTAGAAAGAGTCCTTCCTTCCTTTTTTCTGCATGTGATCTCAGTCTCGATCATACATCCATACTTATTCTTAGCCAATGACAACCTTGTTTGCGCCTTTTGTTCTCACGTTATTTTCAGTTTTTACTGTTAAAGAAGCCACCATGGAAAAAACCTGGGATATGTTCTTGGCTCTGCAATAAAATCTGAATGGCATATGTGCCAGCCATAATTTGTTTTTAAACCGTATTCATATGACATACTAATATGTCATAAAAACTGTGCAAAATACATCAGAGTATAATGAAGTTGTACAGGTAGTCCTCGAGTTACGAATGTAATGGAACCTGCCCATTCCATTAGTAACTCGTGGCAGTGAATCTCGTACCTCGAATGAGATTACTCCCTGCTTTCGCCCATGCATTCGCTAATTGAATGCGTGGGCGAATGCGTGGTTCGTTAACCACACATGAGGTATCTCAGGGTGGGGAAGGTCATGGAGGACCTAGTGATGGAACAGACTCCCAAGGCCTTCCCGGCCCACCAAGATACCTCGTGCTTCCCCCCCCCCTTCCTGCCACGCCAGACTCACTTATTTTACAAAAATTCTCTCTGCTGTGGTTTCTTTCCCTTTGAGGGAGAGACAATGGCTTGGAAATGCTTTTTGCGCTAACAATGGAAACTCCTGGGTGCTGTAATATCGTGCGAGTTCAAAAGAGATCACGGCCCCAGAAACTTCCATTCTGGGAGGGGGGGGCGGAGTATTTGCTTGCCTATGGGGCAAAGCATGGAATCTGAGTCAACCGGATGCAGGAACCAATACTGTCCATGGCCTGGGTGAGCTGCTTGCTCATATGTGCTGGCCTTAGTTTGAGGGCAGGAATGAAGCCTTCAACTGAGTGTGGAGGCATTGTGGGGCGAGTCCCCTTGCACCTGCATCCAAGCTGCTGGTGGGGGCAGCCACATGAGCAGCCATGATTTCCCCTCCCTCCCCACCCAGCCCGCCCTACTCCTTGCCTGACCAGCCGGTAGCACAATCCTAACTGCTTTCTCCTTGTCATTCTCTCAATTCAAGCGGCGGCAGCAGCTTGAGTTTCTCCATTCTGTCCGAAAGAAAGAAACCGGAGGTGCAGAGCAGGATTGCTCTCAAGAAGACGTGGGTGCGCTGCTCAGTCACGTGCCCCGACTTATTGAGAGAAATCCTGCTCTGTGCCTCCACTTTCTTCCACTTGGACAGAGTGGAGAAACTCAAACCACAGGTGGTGGCGGGGCAGCCACCTGAGTGGCCATCTCCCCTCCCCACCCAGCCTGCCCAACCTACTCCTTGCCTGACCGGCCGGTAGTACAATTCTAACCCTTCTTCTCCTTGCCGTCCTCCCAACTCAAGCAGCAGCAGCGGTTTGAGTTTCTCCACTCCGTCCAAAAGAAACCGGAGATGCAGAGCAGGATTGCTCTCAACAGGAAGTGGGTATGCTGCTCACTCATGTCCGCTGATGTTATTGAGAGCAATCCTGCTTTGTGCCTCTGCTTTCTTCCACTTGGACGGAGTTGACAAACCCAAGCTGCTGCCGCTACAATAGTTTTTATCTGAACGGAGACCTGACAGAGATTGGAAGCTCTGTGTGACTGCCAATGGGGCGCTTCAGAAACAGAGAGGACGCTCTGTTTCTGAAGTGCCCCACTGGCAGTCACACGGGGCTTCCAATCTCTGTCAAGTCTCCATTCAGATTAAAAGTGTTTCAGCGCCTATGGGGCTATTGAAAACGCAGGGATCTGCTGCATTTCCAAGGGTCCCCTAGGCACTCAAACACCTTTTGTCCGAAAGGAGATCTTGGGGAGATGGGGAGCTCAGTTTGTGAGCAAATGCAATGCTTGAAAACGCAGCGAATCGCTGCTTTTTCAAGCATTCAATTTGTACACAGATGGAGCTCCCCATCTCCTCAAGGTCTCCGTTCAGATAAAAAGTGTTCCGGTGGTGGAGGAAAGGAGTTTTTTTGGGGGGGAGGGGGAAGTAGCACAGAGTTTATGCCGAAAATGAGAGTTTCTGTGGTCCATGATCTTGCAAGAGTTCAGGCTCCTATTCTCTGCAAAAGAAGATGGGTGCCTGAACTCGTGCAATATTATGGCATCCAGGAGCTTCCATTGACTCACCTCTCCTTCAAAGGCAGAAATCGTGGCAGAGAGGAGAGGGGGAAGCAGTTGTGGGGAGCGGGGGGGGGGGGAATAGGATGAATGTTGCAGAGCCTCTGCAGTCATTTGTAAGGGCGAACAACTGCCATGGTGCTGCAACATTTATAATTTTCGGATTTTCTCATAAATACTAGGAGGCGCTTATCGCGCAACTTCAAACGAGCGTTAAGTGAACGCTCGTAACTCGGGGATTATCTGTAAAGTATTAATCCTTGTTGCATGCATTTGAAAAACAAATATTTGATAATCTTTTTCTAATACAGATAGTGCCATTATTTTGTTTTTTGTTTTCCTTTCTCCACAATAGATGGATACCAAAGACCATGACATTTCAATATGATCATCAATCAGCTGTTCAAGAGCTTGCAAATTTTGGTGATATTGAATCTCTTATCCCTTGTGGAAGACAAACAATCATTGTCACATTCAAAGAAATTCATTCTGCGTGCAAAGCAGTGAGTGCTTTCCCGCCTAATGGCCCGAACAGACATCTCCAGTGCATTTGGCATCATAAATTCATGTCAAAATACAAAATTCTAAAAGAGAAAAAAAGGTAAGCTCTAGCCAGAATGTAGGGACCATCTGGATATATATATATCCAAGGTATTCATTTAATGACAATTTTTGTAGTAAGGGAACAGAAGCAACTTACAGCAATTTATTTTGCATGATTGGGTAGGGACTAGAGTTTTGATTTCTTCTGCATGAAGCTCATTACAGCATTCATGCATTCTTCAGATAGCCATCTTTCGATGAGACATTCACATTCTTGAGAATTAACTTCGTAGAGCTTCTCTTTTTCCATGTTTCGCATTAGCTGCTTGGAGACTGCCAAAGTCTGAAGAGGTAAAGAAATAAACAACATCTGGTTAACATGGACCACAGCAAGCCCATTTGCTAACCCAGGATCAAGGAGAGGATTTAAGTCAGGGGTTCTCAACCTTGGCAACTTTAAGACTTGTGGACTTCAACTCCCAGAATTCCTCAGCCAGCTTTGCTGGCTGAGGAATTCTGGGAGTTGAAGTCCACAAGTCTTAAAGTTGCCAAGGTTGAGAACCCCTGATTTAAGTAGAGAGCTAGAGCACAAAGTCAGGGCCTGCCTTCTGTCTCCTCTCTGCTCAACCATTTTCCCTTCAGCTGATTTCCAAACCCCCCCAAAATCCCAAGTGATGGATGTAGGGAATAATTAGGTGCTTATTTCCCAAATTTCTATGCTGCATAGCTTTCTAGGGCAAGAATACGGTTGGATCACAAATTTACTTAAAATTACATGCATTATACATTAACAATGACAAACCTGGTTATTGTTTCATAAATGAAGCAGATTACATGATAGATTTTATCCATATGTTACTGAAGAAATTATAGTGGAAATTGTCTTTCTGTTTATAGATGGTCAACAGCTGTCCCTCTACACACAAGTGAAAATCAGCAAGAAGGTAATTAGGACAAATAAAATTGGTCATTCCATATCTTTCTGCCTCTAATACTCATTTCTCTCAGTATATGTTAAAATCATCCACAATACAAAAAAAAAATCTCATTTGTTTAGTGTCAAAAACTGCTGTAAAAGCTTTTTTTTTAATGAGATCTGTATTCTTTAACATAAAGAGTCTTTCATATAAAGAGTCAAGCAGCTATAACTATGGTTTAAATGCAACAGATTTCTAATTGCAATTCTCTTTGCCTCCACATACATACAGTCTTTCTCTATAAATACTTAGAAATAAGTTATAATTGGTTCTAAGAGATTTAAACCAGATAGGGCTGTATAGAACTGTAGCATGGATATAATTCATGGTTTGTTTCAAGGGTAAGATACATAGGCCAGTGGTGGCGAACCTATGGCATTGGTGCCAGAGGCGGCACTCAGAGCCCTCTCTGTGGGCACGCGCACCGTCGCCCCAGTCCTAGGCCTTCAGCTGGGTTTTATAAAACCTTTTCACTTTAGGCCTCTGCCGCCGTGTGCAAAAAAAAAAAAGTTCAATTAGTCAATTTCAACTTCTTGCGGGAAAAAAAAATCTTGCAAAGTTGGAATTTATTGATTGAACTTTTTAGTCCCACCCAGTCTGCTGTTACCACCCCAGCCATGCCCACCCAATGGGCCACACCCAGCCAAAGGGCCACACCCACCCAGCACTTGACGATGCATAATTGGGTTTTGGGTTGCAGTTTGGGCACTCAGTCTCTAAAAGGTTCGCCATCACTGACATAGGCCATGATTATGTCTGAAAAAATGTTAACAGACACAGATGCTTGTTAAATGGATAGTTTCAAGCTGTCACTATTATATACCTTATAGAGTTCCACAACAGAGAGATATAGCGTAAGTAAAATAATTTCTGACTGGGAAAGGATACAAATTCAGATATTTATCCACAAGTAGGATTTGCAACAAAATAAATGGGCAATATTTTTGTTATATTTATTATATTTCTTTCCTATTTTGTTGCTGGATCTCTACAACTTTTTCAATGTTCTGTGGGTACCAAGCTAATTCAGATTCAATGAGATGATTAAGGAAGTACCCTTACATTCCTTTCCTTCCCCCCCTCCCCCCGTTTTCTAGTTTATTTATTATCTTGCAACTTTCTTCTGGGCTTCCTTATACTTTCCCTCCTGTGAATGGATGATGGCATTAGGAATGTACGAAATATTCCAGTCTTACAACATTCCAAAGAAAACACACATGGCTCCAAGAACAAAACATTTGTTTCAAGTGGTGTCATTTCAAGTATACAATTTGTTCTGAAGTTCTTACAGGTAGTCCTTGACTTACAACTGTAATTAAGTCTGGAATTGCAGCCATAAGTCATTGCGGTTGTAAATGGAGGTATCACGTGACCAGATTTGAAGTTACAACTGTTTTTTTTACAATCGTCATTAAATGGAGGCCACAGTTGTTAAACAAATCTACTCCCCCAATGGGCATCTTATGCCAGAAAACAGAAGTAAAAGCCGGAAATCAGCAAAAAATATTGCAAATTATGATCATATGATTGTGGACCACTGCAAATGGTCATAAAAGTGAGCCAATTGTCAAGTGCCTAAAATGCAGTCTTGACCATGGGAGGTTTGTGACCCTCTCAGCTACAAAAACAGGTCATGGGTAGCTCTGGAAAGGTTTGTTGTAACTAACCATTTTTTAAGTGACTAGTTGTGAGTTGAGGACTACCTGTAATTTGTCCTTTTGTGATTAGGGGCATTTATTCTTTCCAGTTCAGCCAGTATGGCCACAGGAACCTGTCATGTTCCTGCTGCTTCTGGTTTACCTTGGTTGGAATAATATGGGATTGGAATATTAAGAGAAAAATAGAAGTTTAGCACAAAAAAGTTTGCTTACAGCTCCATCCTTGCTGGTATCCCTGGTTAAGTTATGGCTGTTGATATTTTATAAGCTGTTTACCGACCTCGGTAGAATGGAAGGCTGAGTCAATCTTGAGCCCCATCAGGATCGAACTCCAGGTTGTGGACAGAATTTGCCTGCAATACTGCATTTAACCACTGCACCATCAGGGCTCTTACTCATAAGGTTGCATAGACCAGGGCTTTTCAACCAGTGGTACAGGTACCACCTGTGGTACACTGGCACCTGGCAGGTGATATGTAACCATCTTAGAAAAGTGGCAGCGGGGGAGGGGAATGAGCTGAACCGGTGGCAGCACTGCACAAGCCTGAGCGAGAGATGGATGGAGCTGCAGGGCTGTCAGGGCTCAGCGGAAGCGCCAGGATCAGCCCTTCTTTGGGGCTGTCAGGGCTCAGTGGAAGCACCAGGATCAGCGCCAGGCTCCAGCTGGAGCTCGGCGCTGATCCTGGCGCTACTGCTAAGCCCAGAAGAAGTGCCGATCAGCTGGAATGTTGCAGCATCTCCAGAGTCTTGTGATTTACATTCAAATGCTTGGCAACTGATTCATATTTATGAGGGTCACAGTGTCCCAGGGTCATGTGAAGTGACCAAAACCTGCTGCAACCACCCAGCAGACAGGGGGAATAAAAACCAAACACCCCCACCCCCACTTCCAATCCTCAACAGAAATGCTCACAACAGTGTAAACCTCAGACAGGAAGAAGAGCACCACTGGGCGGCCAGGCAGGTATCTTGCTTGGCTGTGACTTGGGGGGGGGCACTTTTTTCAGTTCAGTCAAACAGTCACTAAGCAAACTGTTGTAAGTCAAGGACTACCTGTACTTTATCACTTTTTTCCTTTTTTTTTTTGTCATCAAGTTTTTGACACCTTGCTAGGCGACTGGTGGTACTCGGATGTTGCCATATCCTAAAAGTGGTACAATGGATGAAAAGGTTGAAAAGCCCTGGCATAGACATAAAGACTAATAAAATACTGATCGGTTGCTTTTTGACTAACCTTTTTGGGAAGATTCACATAAGCCTTCAGTCTTGCCCACACTTCTTTTTGGAATGTACTGTCAGGAAAAACCTCAGTCACAAGCCCCTGCGAACAGGCTTCTGCAGCAGTTAGCTTCTTGTTGAAAAGCAGCATTTCAGTGGCCTGATTAAATGAGAAAAGAAACTGCTCATTCTGACTTTCCACTAATTCTAGTGCATTTGTTACACATAACAAATAGAGCAGTGGTTCCCAACCTGTGGGTCGGGACCCCATTTGGGGTCGAACAACCATTTCACGGGGGTCGCCAAACAACGCAGTCTGTCATTTTTTTCCCCCCTTTTCCTTAGCTGTGCTACTCCCTTTTATTCTATTGGCTTTTGAAAGCCAATAGAATAGACTCTCTTGAATAGAGTCTAATTCTATTGGCTTTCAAAAGCCAATAGGAATTGTCCAAGCTGTCTCTGCCCTGCTGAGCCCGCCAAAAGTCCCATTCTGCACCAGTTGAGTAGTCCTCGACTTACGACCGGTTGAGTAGTCCTCGACTTACAACCCGTTGGGGGGTCGCGGCATTAAAAAGGTTGAGAACCACTGAAATAGAAGAACCATTCGGTATATCATTCATCAACTATCTTAAGGTTCAGTCACTGGCATATACCCATGACTTTGATAGGCAGAGCAGGGGTAGGCCATTTGGACATGACTGATCAATATGTGATTGTTATGTGGTAAGGAAGTTCCCCATGATATTATTACAGCTTTAGTATATTTTGGTCACTTAACTGTTCTGAATATTAAAATGTTATTAAAATACAGTCCTGATCATGCCCCATATGGCACATAAGTGCCCATCATTACATAAACTCATCCTGTTCTTCATTTTTAACAAATATTTCTTCTTGAACAACATCTAAGAGAAATTTTCTCCAATTCAATCATCAAGCAGATAAAATGTACACATTACCTTAGTTACCCCCATTATTTTGGGAAATGTGTATGAAGAACATCCTTCTGGACTTTGACCCAGGTTGCTAAAAGGAGTAAAAAATGTAGCCTGTGGGGGAAAGAAATATTGTCATCGTAGAGACTTTATTTTTCCTTAGAAGAAAGAATATAGCCATGTCATCTTCAAATGATATGATAAATATTCTTGTAACACTTAGCTCTAGCTGTGAACTTCTCTGATCCAGTTACAGTACAATAGGTATCTACAACAAGAGTAACTTTAATATGCACTGGATATTGCTGTATTTACAGGTTTTGTGTACAAGTGGCACAACTCTTATACTGAGATGTGTAAGATTCAATGATTCAGGGATGGACTATTATATGTCAAATCTTCTTTGAGCCATGCTATTCCAAATGGAAACTGGCAGTTTCCCTAAATTGGTTTAAAGTGCCCCTTGAAGTAAAAATTCTACTCAAATAAAGTAATATTATGTTCTTTAAACAAGAATTATCCACAATATTGATGTTATATAACGCTGCTTAAATGAAAAAGAAATAGTGTGATGGTCATTACATCTCTGTTATTATTTGATGGTGACGCTCCCTTGTGTTACAGGATGAGGTGCACATATGAAAACTGGAATTTTCTTTGTAGGAGTGTACTCTTCCAAGTTAAAGACTCTTTTTTTTCGGAGAAACCAGATGGTGGAGGCAAGGAAATTGCCATGTAGGCAGGGAGAAAAAAAACCATCCCTCTGCAAGCTGGCAGTGTTAAGAAATGAGGTATATAAGACAAAGAGTAAGAAAATCAAAAACAGGGTTGCATGAAGATGGAAGGAGAGAAGGTCTTTCAAGTTCTGCCAGAGATCTGCCAGTGAGAGAGGTACCTGGATGAGTAGGAAACTTAAGACAACTTATCAACAGGAAGGATTAGGGGACCTCGGCAACAGGCAAACTAAAACAGTACTGAAAAGGCACCCTTAGACTAAGTAATAATACAATGCAAGATCCAGGAGGTTCAGATGCAGGAGTTTGAGTTTTCTTTTTTAATTCCATGCCTATCGGTCTATATTCCTGCATTCCAGTATGACAATTTTCAGTAAAAAAAATACATAATTCAGTTTTATGGGGGGAAAAAAACCATATCTAGGATCTCACTATGCCATACCTTTGTTCTCCAAGTAGGAACTTTGTATCCTGAACAAATAAACGCTATTCCAACAAATGTCTCACAATAATCTAATGTTAGGGACAGGATTCAGGGTGAAAACTTACCCTGTCACTAGCATATACGATGTCAAACAGCCCAAGCAGAGTTACAGAGATCCCAACAGCTGGTCCATTTACTACAGCAATTAATGGCTTTGGAAAATCAATAAAATGTTCAACAAACTTTCTGCAAATAGAAAGGAACGGGAAACAATTTCCAAACAAGATAATATTTTGGAATGTCACAATACGTGACCAATTTTTCTGAAGAAAAAAAAAACCCTAACAATTTATTGGATTAAATTGTTCTGTGAGGTGTAAAGTGCCTTTGGTTTTACTACTATATCATTCTATTACGAAATGGGTGAAAAGTGCATCAGAAGATTTTGTGTAAGAAAAGTCTTGGTAATAATTAACTTATTTCTAGATCGAGATGTACAAAGTATTTGACAGATAATTCTGTGCTATGCACACAGAAAAGAACTAAGATGTTCATTTTGAATAATGGAAACTGGCTTCCTTATAATCTATTATTTACTTAATTGTTTGTATCTCATTTTGGCAGGTATTTAAGAGATAATTTGAGATAATACCTTTTCTTCCAAATTGTAAAATATTCTTGCGGCAGAAATATTTCTTAATTATTATTTATTGTTTGCCACCCATCTTGCCTCAAGGCAACTTACAACAACAAAAACAATAAAACCATGCACATACATATATCTAATACAAGAAAAATAAAAATAAAAAAGATAGGGAGAGAACAAGATGTAATTGACAATAGAAAAAACAGGAAAAAAAATACAAGACAGGTATTTATTGATGCAGAGGCTTCTGATAAAAACTAAACAGAAGAGGACGCTCTTTCCAGTTCTGATCACCATGCAACACTTGGTGCAATGATTTTCTATATTAACGTTATGTGCTGCAGGCATACAATTTTTATACTATTCAAGTATATACAAATGTGATTAAAACACTAATTTATCTATAGTTACAAGTCTATGCATATTTATCTATTGAGGAGGAAGTAATTGAACTTGATAGGTCTTTTTTCTCCTTATCATCCATTGTATATATTCATTATACATTTTAACAAAATGAAACCAAATCATACTTGAGCATTGCTCCACTATTCTTTGCAGACTCTTCCAGTCCAGCAGGTGAAACCTGGGCAAAGTTATTCAGGTCATTTCCACTACAGTAATAGTCCCCATTACCTATGTAGAAGCAAATTTTAAAAAAGAACAAAATTAATATACGTAGTCCTCACTTAATGGCCACAATTTGGACCAGCAGCTCTATTGGGACCGTACCCAACTTATGTTAGTTCCTCTGTGGTCATTACGCAAATCACCCGTGGTTGTTAAACATGAGGTCATATGACCACAACTTGAGGCATACAGATAGTCCTTAACTGACAAACAAAATTGAGCCCAAAATATCCATTGCAATAGCTACCTATAAATTCTAGGAATGCTCATAAATCTGCCTTTTCAGTATCTTTGTAAATTCAAACAGTTGACAAATGAAGAAGTTACTAACAGAGGACTGCCTGTGTTTGTATTACATTCAAAAAGAGCACTCTAGGCAGAACTAATCAATTTATTTTGAACAGGGTTCAGGATTAATTGAAGATTATTACACCCCACTGAAATCAATGGATTATTAACTTTACTTATTTATTTTTAATCCCACCTTTATTGCTTTATAAATAACTCAATGTGACAAACATATATGACGCCCCTTCCTTCTCCTATTTTCCCCACAACAACCCTGTGAGGGGTATTGGCTGAGAGGGTGTCTAGTCCAGAGTCACCCAGCTGGCTTTCATGCTTAGCTCTTTCCAGAAATCAGTAGTTAAATGGGGGCAATAATTTTGGCAGCAGTATGAAGCACTATCATTCTGAAGAATCTTAGATGCTGTTATAGCATATGTAACTATTACATCTAGAAAACATATTCTCCCCTGCGCTAACTCAAACTTGATTGAACAAGATAGCTTTTTGAATTGCTTTAAGCTCCTCCAAAGAGTAAATTCTAGTAATACCCCTGTCATCCATCCATCCATCTGTTTCAGCTTTCATCAACCTTGCCAAGCAGTCAGATTGGTTGTCCATCATCCACGTGCATCACTGATTCCTAATGTTTGTTTTAATGGTACAGTCAGTTTTTTGTGTATTTTCAAACCAACCAATTAGCTCTTCCTACTTACTTGCTTTCACTCTTCTGATAGCTGTTATCACTGAAATAGCCCTATTCCTCATGATTTTGCCTGTTTCTTATTGCCTTTTCTCCTAGGATTCTCTTTAATTTTTCAACATGCTGTCCTTCTGAAACCATTTTTAAACCTATGAAAATCCAACTATCCAACATCTTCACTTCTTTATTGTCAACTGTAAATTCACTATGCATACAGGCTGACACAATCTTGTGTGTTGTTGTTTTCCTAATATTTAACATTAGCACATTAAATTTTCACTTCCATGGTAAAAGCTAATTACCTGTAAGAACTGTTAGAACAGAATCATCATTTGCGGCTTCCTCAAGCGCTTGCATAATTTCATTGTACATCTGCAGAAGAGAATTAACAAACGAAAATAAATTCCCATTCTATAATTCAGAAAGTTAGAGGAAAAATGTTGGTAGCTACAACTACTGAATCCCCAGATCATCAATATCATCCAAAGACTCAAAAGAACAAAATCTTTTTTTTAGATCTACTGTAGACACAGAATGTTTCCAACCAATAAAATTGAGAATAATGAACAATACAGAATATCAAATTGTGCTTTCTTTGTGTTTTAGAATATGTAACATTTTTCTTATATGACAGAAATGGAAAGGTACCATGACCTTTGCAATGAACACATCCTTTCTTTTGACTATAACATGATGCAAGCTTCTGGTATGTAGATGACCACAGAGTCGAATTCTGTCAGTCAGATATTTGTACAAAGGCAATAAAATATAAAGCGCAACATTAATACTCAGTAAAAAAGTACAATATTATCAGCTTTCGAAAAGCTCCCTTTTCTTGTAATTTATTTCTGCTATTAAAAAAAGGCATCACATATCAATTAATCAATTTCCCATTTAAAATGAAGGGAATAGATATTTTTTTATTTCTCCGGGTTAGGGTTAAGGTCTAATTAACTGTAAAACTGGATGAATACTAAACGATTACATAAATTCTCAATTCTACTGCATATTGAACATTATAGAATTATAAACTATCTGAACTGGTTAGAGATATTAGAAATCATCCAGTCAATCAATCTTTTACTACCTAAAGGTTTTTATACATACAAAGAAAACTAATGATTATTTCATTATTTATTTATCATCTTGCTATCACAAGTGACTATGGATGGCTTATAATGCAATAAAATAAGAATATAAAACACAATTATAAATATAGGTAGTCTTTGACTTTCAACCACAGTTGAGCCCAAAATTTATGTTGCTAAATGAAGTATTTGTTAAGCGAGTTTTGCCCCATTTTAAGACCTTTCTTGTCACAGTTGTTAAGTGAATCACTGCAGCTGTTAATTAGTAATTTGTAGCTGTTAATTAGTAACCCTTTTCATACCAAGATGTAATATTCTGATTACAAATCCTAGCTGTCTAGTTATAAAAATGCTTCTATTTCTAACAATCTATTCTTAACCATATTCAAACCTCTAATCAATAATATAGCATTCCCTCTATTAGGTCAAAGCTTCTGTTTCTTTCAATCTTACTCTAGCTTTCTTTCTTTGCCAACTAACTTTCCAAGTCAGTACATTTGGATCATCAAATAATTCTTCCTCTATTTTTATATATATTATTTGGAACTAGAGAGACAGTTTGGTTAAAATGTTTTTGGAAGAACTAGCCCGTTGATATTCATTAAACCGCCTCCCTCCTTCTCAGCTACCCCACAGTTCTAATAACGACTTTATCTTCTATTCCATCAACTCTCCTTCCTTGTCATCCAGTGTGTTCTGAAACCTTGGTTTATAAAATGTCTTTTCCGTTTCCAATATTATCGTTATATCTTCTGAGTTTTCATTTATCTGAATCTGGTCATTTGTTGCCTCCTTTGGCTCATCAGAGTTTGTGTCAGCATTTTCTAGTTTTCCTTCTACTTTCTGGGTTGCTGGTTCCTTCTCTGTAGTTGTCTTCTGAGTTTGTAGATTTGAATTAGAAAATTGTTATTTTATCCCATTTGTGTTATTAGTGACCTGCTCACAAGCTAGAATAATTGTTTTTTGTATTAACTTCAGCATGGAGAGAACTTCTTTCTGTGTTTCATTAGTATTTTCTTGATGATATGGCAAGTTAAGACTGCTAGGAACAGATGTTAAAGATGATGTTTTACTATTTAATACTGAATGTGAAACATCCATTTTATTTTATTTTATTTTTATAAGTAGCCTTTACAGATTTATCCAACCGACTGTCCATTCCTGAATCTCCTCTAAGCAGATATAAGTAAAGTTCAAATTTTTATGTCCAATAAAAAAAAAATATATCCTTTCTGTCCAGGGAGAGAGAAGAATCTTTGAGGGTTGTTTAACAATCAAGATTTATAATCCAAAGTGTTCAAAAAAAAAAAATAAATCCACAATGCAGTTCTGAAAGTCAGTATTTATGTTCAAAATTCAGACAGGCCAAATTTAAAATGTTTATCATTTTTGCCACATAGATAAGCAGCCCCAAAGCCTGTTCTTTTTTTTCCTCAACTGTAATTCTCAATAATAAAATAGTTCCAAGGCTAGCCAAAATCTTATTTAGTTCTGGGCTTCAAGCCAGGTTTCTTTTAGGCATAAATAAGTTGTAGTGCTGTAATTCATCACTAGATGTCATAAATGCCACTTTCCAGTTTTTAGATCCAATACTTATATTGCAGCGGTTCTCAACCTGTAGGTCGGGACCCCATTTGGGGTCGAACGACCATTTCACGGGGGTCGCCAAACAATGCAGTCCGCCATTTTTTCCCCTTTTCCTTAGCTGTGCTACTCCTTTTTACTCTATTGGCTTTTGAAAGCCAATAGAATAGACTCTCTTGAATAGAGTCTAATTCTATTGGCTTTCAAAAGCCAATAGGAATTGTCCAGGCTGTCTCTGCCCTGCTGAGCCCACCAAAAGCCCCAGTCTGCCAACGGTGCTGCAAGTTGTCTTCAGCGAAGGCGAGCTGTCTGGAAGTTTCCACCCCTCCCTGCTGAGCAACCACTAAAAATGTAAGTAAAAGAGGGCCAGGGGTGGGAGGCCGGTGGGCGCAGGGAGGGTTGCTGGCACGCGTGGGGCCCTGTGGGTGCCTTACCTCCCTTGGGCTGGGCCAGCTGGTGGCCCAGCCGGTGGTTGGCCTGCACCGTCTCTGCCGCTTGCCAGCTATGCCTCGGCCAGTGCAGGGGGCGGCACCACGCATGCACGGCGCTCCCGGGTAGGGAAAGTCCTCAACTTACAACCGGTTGGGTAGTCCTCGACTCACGACCAGTTGGGGTTGCGGCATTAAAAAGGTTGAGAACCACTGTTATATTGTTAAACTTTTCAAGTCTTTTTCTTTAGAAAAAAAATAATAAAAGGGTCTTAAAAACACTTTTGGTCCCCAAATTTTCAAGCTGTAAGTTTATTTTAATTCCAGATAAGTCTTATAGGTTTTGCCAGTGTGCCCAAGTATTAATTCGCTGCTTTTCTTTTCTGAGGGAGTGGGGCAGAAATTCCCTTTCCCTCTTTCGGGGGAGGGAACACTTTGGGCAGATTTTCAGGAAGAGATCTTAAAATCATGAAGAAAGGATCAGGTCTCACCCAGTTTCATCTACGTTGCTGTAAAGTTGCTTGGTAGTGCTTGTTGACTTCTGTTTTCCACAGCCTAGGACTGGCTACACGAATGCAGCCAGTCTTTCCTCTACCAGTTTGGAGGGCTTCCTTGGATTAAATGGGGGGGGGGGGCTGCCACCCCCCTGCGATCAACGAGAGTCCCCTCCTTGCTTGCCGCCTGTACGGGGCAACTTTCGTCCCCCAGCAGGGTGAAAACAGACGGGAAAGACGGGGCATCTGCATCGCTGCGAGATCCCAACCAGAAATTCCAAAAATATTTGTCTTAAATCTTGTAAATCATTGTGTTAGCATGTAATATGGAGGAGTTTGGGGATATGCAGCAATGGAGGAGACAATGCTGAGGGCATTGCTGGAGGTTTCTGGTTAGACCGGTTTTGGATCTAACTAGATACGAGGTAATTAGATGGCAGTACTGATCCACTACCTGGAGGTTGTCAAGGAAGAAAAATACTTTGACTGAATCTTCAAGACAGAGTGGCTTTGGTTTTGTGCGCATAATGAGCCCAGGAAAAGTCTATCTTTAACTTTGAATAAGATTGTACTCCTCCTCTTTGATGTGGTTCATAATTTGGGAATTCTCCAAAACTCAGCTTCTACTTGAAGAGCAGATGGCAGCTGTGACTAAGAGAACCTCTGCACAGTTATAGCTTGTGTGCTACTGGAAATTCTTCCTGGAGCAGGAGGTCCTTATCAAAGCCACTGATGCCATAGTCACTTTCTCTTTGGAATACTTTCCCTAAATTTCATTCCCTTGGGAGTGATGGATCCCAGTATTCTGTAAGTTATCCCATTTGCAGTATCTTGGTTGAAAATTTTTTACTCTATGATACACCCAGATAAGGGGTACAGATAAAAGAGTTTAGTAGAATGTAAATATTATTAGCTGCCTAGAACTTACAGGAATGGGCATCAGAAGCAAAAGAAAATCAAACAAACTCAATTGCTTTGAGCATTTGGAGTTCTAAGAACATTTGGGTGGTTGTATTAAATGGCTGCTGAGATAATATTCATCAGTTATAGGTTACTGATTATATCAATCAGTGATTTCAAATAACCAACCCACGAGAATACTGCTTGCTGCTCCAATTAGTTTCTGTAACCTGAAAGACATTGTCTAATGAACAACGCAAATCTTTTTTCTTTTTATGGATAGATAGATACACTTCCAAACAAAGGCACTATTTGTTTTGTTTTGTTTTCTTAAAAAACTTATGGATAATAATAATTATTATTAACTCCAGACCTCTTTGTGTTTGGCAGTTTTCCATTTTTAAAATTCAAATAATTCTTTAATTATGAAAAAGGGGACAAATAGTTATCGTAATGGATGTGCGTAGCATTCCCGGTGAAATTTTGTAGATCCCAGGTGAATACAAAGCAACATACATGTGTACCTGATTCAGGAGGAAAAAAGAACCTAACAGAATGCTGGGGCAACTTTCCCTCAGATGTCTGGGGTGACTAGTAAACCTACACAGATAGCATTTTGTGAAATTATTTAAATCATTTAAAATTCATATTTTAAATGATCCCTAGATGGTTTTTTGAAAAATTGCTCCCCTTCTCTGTTTTTATTTGCTTCCAAACTACAAAATCTACAAGCTTTACCTTGACATTGATAGCGTTTTTCTTCTTTGGCCGGTTTAATACGATCTTTGTGATGTTGTCTTTAGAAGTAACCTCAAGTGTCTCATAGATGGATTTGCTACCAGGGGGAATTTCACTAACTGGAGAAGGTTCTGCAGGAACCAAACTCGATACAAGCTCAATGTAGCTCTGCCTGGCACTGTCCTGTAATGAGAAGTCAGTAGTTAAAATAGAATATATACTGTAAATATTCATCGTGATGCATCCGGCTCACGGGCCGACAGTTTGACACCCCTGATATAAATGATATCAAGATAGAAAATGTAAACCCATTACTTGGCGTTGCTATTAATTGATTAATCATCACGACTGCTGTTTATACTTATTTATTTTGTAGAGGCTTTTATTTATGTTTTTAAAATTGTTTAAACTGTTTTATAATTTTAGAATTGTAAGCCATCAGAGTCCCTTGGTTGAGTGGGGCAGCTATAGAGGTTGAATAAATAAAATGAATAAAAATAAACCAAGTGAAGGATTCAAAATTAGAAATGCCACATTTTATCTTCAACCTTTTAAATGTCAAAAAAGTACAAATCTACTTCCTATGGTTTTTTTTTATTATTAATTTGTATCTTTGGAAAATTCTTTGTTGGTATATGTTGAATGCTATTATTTCTATGGCTTTTTTTCAGAATTAGAATACAAATACTTTAAATTATTTTAAAATACATGCAATGTTGTTATTAAAAATACAATTTGCACTGCAGATCATAACGAAACAATTAAGACAGGTATTTGACAGGGTATAGCAAAATTGAGCATTTTAACATCCTATTAATTTCAGTGGCAAATTTCAACATTTCTTCTTCTCTACAATATTATGAATTCCTAGCAGTTGTGAAGCTATTAAATGGAATTATTTACTCTCAGTATGTGCTGGGGAAATGATTTTTTTAATTTATTATTTATTGCATTTTGAATCTGACTTTGAACTGAGTACTTTTTTTACTAATTCTGCACAGTGGTTTACATTCCTGAAGAAAGTGCATATTACCAATAGACGCTGCAATGGAAATTGGGGGGGGGGAGGCTATTCTGATGGTATATGGAGACATCAAATTCTCTCTCTGCCTTTTTGCAGCATAATTATACTACAGTCCCAGGATACTTCAAAATATTATGTGCTAGTACTTAAGACAGCAGAAAAATATGCTGGCATAAAATTTGCTGCCTTGTTTGTCATTATTTACCTGATTTTTATTCTGACTTTATTACTTTATAAATAATTCAAAGCAGTGCAAATACCTAATATTCCCTTCCTCCCCCTATTTTCCCCACAACGCTGTGAGGTAAGTTGGCTTGAGAGAGAGAGTGACTGGCTCAAAATCACCCAGCTAGCTTTCACACCCAAGGTGGGACTAGAACTCATGGTCTCCTGGTTTCTAGGCCAGCATCTTCACCTATTTTATCACATCAACGACTACTCAACTGTTGCTGTCCTTATATTTTTAATATAGGAAAAGTTAAATTGGTGGATTCCTCTTATTTTGTTATTTCTGCCATCAAATGTAATTTATAATACACAAATAATCAATAAATGTTCCTGAAGCAGAACACTCCGAACTCATGTGGACTGCTCTAATGTGCTCTACATTGAATTCCCCTTGAAGACCACTTGGAAATTACAGAAAAACTGCACAGTCTTTTGATGTGCAATACAGAATCCTTCATCAAGAAACACTCTAGATCAGGGCTCTGCAACCTTAAACATTCAAAGAGCCACTTGGACCCATTTCCCAGAGAAAAGAAAACACTGGGAGCAGCAAAACCTGTGTGCACATGCGCGCGCAAGGGTGGGGGGAGCTTGATTGAAGAGTTTAATTAAAAAGAAATAGAGGCTGCTGTGCATGAGTTCCCTCTTTCTCTCTCCCTCCCTCTTTCCTCTCTCTCTCTTTCTCTTTCCTCTCTTTCTCTTTTCCTTTCTCCCTCTTTCTCTTTCGTTCCTCTCCCCCTCTTTCTCTTTCACTCTCTTCCTCTCTCTTTCTCTCCCTCTCTCCTCTCCCTCTTTCCTCTCTCTCTCTTTCTCTCTCCCCCTTCCCTCTTTCTGATCTTCTGCTCACCTGGCAAGCTGGCTTTAAGCTGTTCTCCAACTAAGCTGACAGACATTCTTATTGGGCTGGCTCTCTCCTGCCCTCTCTGCTTCCTGCAGAGATGCAGCCAAGGAAGGAGCCTCACCCAATAAGCTTGTCAGCTCATGGGAGAACATGGTGAGGCCACTCTCTTTTTTACACACACACACACACACACACACACACGGGGGGGGGGGGCAAATGCCTCTCTCTCTGTGTCTGTTTCTGTCTCTCTCTCTCTGCAAATGACAGAGGAGGCTGGGAGCCGCAGAAGGCTCAAAGAGCCGCATGCAGCTCTGAAGCTGCAGGTTGCCGACCTGTGCTCTAGATTAATTTTGTTTCTAATTTAACAGAATTCATTCACGTTAGATCAGTTATGAATCTTTGTTACTTAGGAAAGATTTTATAATACAACCTTGAATAAAACAAGAAGTTCCTTTCCCCCTCCCCTCTGGTGGTGATCTTTTTATTAAAGGCACCATAGAAATCAACTTTTTCCTTTTGCTTCCTGTAATTTTGCATTTTTTATAAGAACCAACAACGTGTGTTCCATGGACATCTTCATATAAAAATATATGAAATAATGTAAATGGTATTTATAATATTTTCCATTAAGCAAAATATTTAAAATGGGATCTCTCCACAACTTTTGATATCAAGCAAAAAAAAGCTTGTACGAGAAAGCTATTTTAAAATTTAAGACTAAAATCTTGAAGCCACATACATAACAATTCATCATTTGTATAATTAAGTAACTGATGTAGCAATATCATCTGCATCTATTTATACTATTTGCAATCATGCAGATTACATATCTCAAATTATGTAACTTACATTATTATATTAATATGGATATAATGGATATTTGTTTTTAAAGGACTCCCCCCACCCAAAGTGTTAAACCAAGGTTTCTGAGAAGTACGCTTACCTGTGTCATACTGCCAAGTGAGTTCCAAGCATCCCATTTGGCTTTGTTGATAAAATCCAATATACTTGGTTTGGGAATATTACATGGGCCCACAGTAGCCTGTGTTAAATCAAATCAAGTTTAAAATAGTTAGATAATGATCAAGTGAAACTAAAACTGCAACTAGACTGCAAAGTATAAATTAATCATTTATTTTTATTCAAATTATGTCTGTTCTAAAACTAATATGAAACCTTCTGCTATATTTCAGGAGCAATTATTAAAAGTATAAAAACAGATTTGTGTGTGTGTGAGAGAGAGAAAGAGAGAGAGAGAAAAGAGAGGAGAGAAAGAGAGAGAGAGAGAGAAATAGTCCAGAAGTATTTTTCAAAAAATTCACACATTTAAGAAGGTAAATGGTTGGAATACCTGTTTATACAATCCATAAAGCTTCAACTTAATGTCATCGCTTGGCTCATCTTGCAAAAGGTTCACCTGCTCTTTGGCTTTCTCAAAATCTTCCTGACTAAATTGCATGGTAGAATTAGTTGTATGTAATTGTAGCACAGGAAAATAAACACCATGCACTTTACTGTGAAAAGAAAAAAAGGAGGAAAATAAGACAAATAAATAAAATAATAAAATAAAATAATAAAATAAAATAAAAACTGAGATGAATTGTCATATGCTCAATATCATTCACAGTCCCAAAGATCAATTTACTACAAAGAAGAGCTAGTACTGCTTGTAGCATAATTAAACTTTGATTAAGTTAGTTCTTATTCTTCTGTTAAACATCATGCTGTGAACTTCACTGTGATGCTACTAAAAAAGAATCTAGACACTGTAAAGATTTAAAAATCAACCACAAATAGAACATAACTTAGTTGGCTTTAGAAAGCAAAGGACAGGACTTCTGGTTCTGGTTTGCAGTGACAGTGGTCGTGAGAAGAGAGTCGCCTCTTCACCGGCCGGTTCTTCTTCGCTGGTAGATCCTGAAGAGGGTTGAAAGTCGCCTGGAGGGGCGACCACCGATGAGGAGGCTTTTTGGTGACTGTGGGAGGGTGGCAGCTTCTCCCGCGGCTCCAGCTAACTCCTTAGGGCCAATGGAGCAAAGATCGCCCAGTAAGATGGCCGATCACCAGCCAAACGTCACAAGAACATCTAAGCGTAAAGAACCACCATGGATGATCGGGGTGAGACCTTTTCTTTTCCTCTTTTCACCCTACTTTTTTCTTCCTGTAAAAAGCCTTTCTGGAATTATTTCCCTGCCTTGAGAGAGAAGCGTTTGTTTGCGAGGGAAGAAAAGCGCTGAATAAAATTACAGAATAACTAACTTGAATGACTATATTTTACCTGTATCTAGTCTGGAGTCCCCAAAAAACCCTATTACAGAGCTCTACTACCTGATCTAGTTTATATCTGGAGAATATTATTTTTTCTACTTTTTTTCTAAAAAAGAAAAAAAATCATTTTATTGGTGCCTGGGAAAAGATTCTATAACCCACTGAGGACATCTTGTGGTGAAATTTAATACTGCAATTGCCTGTTTCTGTTTGAAGTTGAGGTTGGCTATGACCTTCAAATTATTATAAAAGGGAAAAGATAAAGAAGTTGATGCAGCTGTTAGAAACTGTGGGGGTGGACATTGGTTAACTGTTATTAAATACAGCCTCCACTAAAAGATAAAAGGACTGCTTCTAACTATCATCGAAATGAAGAAACCCTATTTACAACTCAACTGTAAACCTATATTGGAAAAAATTCATGAAGCCACTGAGCAAGTATGCGCTAAAATAAAAGAGATTACTACAGAAATAAGAGTCAGAAACCCTACTTCAAACTTCCAAACTGACTTCTAGACTTCAACTGACTATCCTATAGGCCAAAATATACCAGAAGAGGAATTAACCAACACCAAAGAGGAATTTATATTACCTCATATGCAACCTACAGAGATTTTTGATGATCAAAAGGTAACTTTAATTAAACTATATACAACTCCAAAAACAACAGGAATTGATGCACAAACACAATTTACTGAGAATTATGACAACTTTGATAACCAACTATTAATCACAAAAGTGGACACAACTGAATGTCGTACTCAGCTGAACCAAACATCAAGACTTGAATTTTTAAAGCAACAAGGGTCTAATCACAAAGGAGTCAGGCTCCTAAAACAGAGGATGGGACGTCTTCCCTTGACCCAAATGATATCACAAGGAATAAAGAGAGATCTATTTGTTGAAATAGAGACTCTGTTATGGAAACCTGCTTGGCGCAAAAAGAAAGCCAGAATAAAACTGAAAAAGAGATCTAAAATTACATGTAATGGGTTAAAAAGGCCTTTTAGAGATACAGATTGATTTAAGATTTAAGACTCATACTTAGAAGCGAGAGGAAAATTTGTGATTAGTAGAATATATATGTGAAATAGAGTAAGAATGTATCTTTTGAAATAATATGTTTATTTTATGTATGAAAATTACCTTGTAATGGAATGAGAATAAGAAAATGGATTGTGATAATAGAAACTTTGGAGATTTGGACTGATTTAACAATTAACTGAGTATGTAAAGTTAGCAAGATGATATTTTGTGTAACAATATGTTTGTTTTAGTTATAATTATGTGGACGAGATTTAAATCTTACCTAATGGACTGAAATGATTTTTTTTTGTTTTGTTATAGAAATAGATTGACTGATAGACTATATATACAAAATAGAGTAGAGTAATATTTTTATCTTAAGTAGGATAACTATTTTGTAGTGGAAGAAGAAATAAGAGAGATTTGTGATAAGAGAAAAATTGGTAGTGATCAATGATTTATTAGATTAAGAATTAGAATATATCTGGAAATATTAGAATGTTATTGTCGGAATATTATGTGTATTTTAGAAGGGGTACCCGAAGTGCTAATAATATGTTTATTCAAGATTAAATTGGATTATGGTAATTGTAAATTAGTAAAGCTTAAAAACAGGATTTGGATCTACATAGATGTAATCTAGAAATGGATTAACCTAAATATACTATTTGAGAGAAATAGAGAGGGAATATTTAATGAATTAATTTGAGTTATATATATATATGACTTTGTCTTTGGATGATTGATTACCCCATCACCAAGGTGTTTCTTGAGCACTTTGATGTAAAAGTCAAAAAACCAATAAAACATGTTTATAAAAAAAAAGCAAAGGGCAAAACTATTTCTTCTACCTGATGTTACATATCTCTAGCTAGCTATTCACATACACATGCATAAATGAACAGCGCTATATGTACATGCTCACATATAAATACCGTATACTACTTGATGAGTTTCTCCAAATTGGAAAGGGGTTATTAGAGAGAGGCATTAAAAACTGTTTTTAATTTTCGGTGCATGAGGCCTCTAAAAATATGGCTGCAGAGCCATAGGATAACAGACTAAGGTGCTGGCAATGGCTTCTGTCTGAGTCACTATAATATTCCCAGATCCCACACCCCACCCCTGGGCAAAAAGTTTAGCCCAGGAACATTGAACTTAGAATAACTATGAGTGTTGTGTAATCACTAGTTATACAGAAGGCAGCAATGTTTAACTCTTTTCATACATTGGCAGGAAAGTCTCTAGAGTCAAAAATAATGCAAATATTATGGTTTGTCATTAAACAACCTTGTTTAATAATTTAATAAGCAACAAAGAAACATTAGTGCAAAACAATGTTTCATGAGAAACATCTGGGAAACAGAAGGATTTTGGCAGCTTAGATAGCAGTGTTTCTCATTAATCAGAATACCAAAATTTAATTATATTGCTTTAATGAGTTGTATTTGTTTAAGCTCATATCTAGGATAATGTTCTAAGAAGCCATCCCAAAGTTGCCCCAGTCCTACTTCCTTTTCTTTTCTCTCTTTTGTGAATAGAGATTTTACTTTTGTTCAATCCAGAGCACTTGTAAGTTGAAGACTACCTGTATACAAACTACAACTACTCAGTTGTCAGTATCTTGATTTTGCCTGCCAGTTTCCCTAGTGCTTACACATTCAGGCATTATAAATTGGGTTGAAATTATTAAGGCAAAGCACAGAGTTGAGCCATGTCTCTAAATTAGCCTGTCTCAGGTCATCAGCGCTGAGGAATTTTTATTCTTGTAATACGTTTTTGTAATAGATACGTAGGATTTCTCTTCTTTGCTTTCATCCATAGTTGGTTACCTTTTCTCTTCACTTCATTTCATTCTAGTTTTCTCTCCTTTCATTCCCAGAACTATCTCTACCCCAGACCCCATCTCCAAACCTCTCCCTCTTCTTTTCTTTTACTAATTTTGTTGGGTGATGTTCTGGATCAGCCAGTTAGATAGGTCTGTATGTTAGAATGTTTGGCATTTATAAGGTTAAGCACTGTCTCCTTAAGAGATGGCTTATGGGTAATGTAGTTTAGCTATTCACTACATACCATATTAACAGGTCAGTAGGAGGAGCTACTAAGTTTATCACAGGATATCCTGGCTACGTGCCAGTTTGGAATGTCTATATGAGATAAGCATGGGATCACTGGAGGACACACACAGTCTGAACCCACGCTAGAAATTGATGTGAAGGAATTATTGATTTTTACCTATAAAGATGAACAGATATGGAACATTCAGATGAAACTACCAAGAAATGTGAGTTCAGCAGTATTCCTGAATAAATATCTGTTTTACAATTATCTTTATTGAGTCATCTGTCTGTGCTTGAATTACAAAAGCATCTTGATTCAGGTTTCAGAATAGGTGACACAAATGAAAATGCAAAACTACAGTGTGACCTGCATCTTTCTTAATGCTCAGACATGTACAAGTTGTTTAAATTGCCAGAAACATACGGGGCAAAAGCTAACAGCTCAGACGTTTCCACCAACAATCACTATGGAATATTTTATAAATATACAAGTGGACTTTGCCCAATGCTATACTGGATATGTTTTCTAAATGGATTGAAACATAGTCAGCAGGAAAGTTAATGTTACCACTAAGTATAGTCAATCTATTGAGATATTTGCTTTGTGTCTTTGGTATACCGTTGTCTATAAATTCTATATAAAATCGCTAGAATAGAAAAAGAGTAGTAAATCTGAAAAGGAAGTATTGGAAAGACCCCAATATAAACAACAACTATATTTATCATTTTTTTAAAAAAAAGTCCTAGATTAGTTTAGATTTATAGAAACTATGCTTTAGATGTTTATTTTTGATCATTTTTAGATTCTTCTGGAGTTTTTAACTGTTGTGTTATATATTGCAAAGGGTCACATGTTGTGAAATGGAAGGGAATAAATCAATCTTCCTACTTAAGTGGACAGGAACTGGCATAAGCAATGTATTACTAAATTAATCTTTCACAAATGCATGGTTACCAATATACTATCAGAATTGCAAGAGGTGTAAAAAAAGAACTCTACTATTAAACAAAATGGCAGATTTCCATAGTTTACATGAATGAGTCTTCCTCCCATGGAAGTGAATGGCAGAATTTGAAAAAAAAATGCAAATCCTATTGTTACCATTGAGAATATCTTCAATTTATTCAGATCTAAGTCACTTCATCACTACCAATGTGCATGAAATTTCTAAGCAATTCTAAATCTTCCACCAGGTTGGAAACAGTGAAGACAGCAATTTAAAGGAGGGAGGGGGACATTTTCCTGGTTGGGATCATGTTTTTCAGGAGTTATGCATTAGACTGTTTTTACAGTATAAATTAAGCTTTTCTTTTCCTTGATAACTGCTTCTTAGAGAATGTTAGTTTTACAAAGTAACTGCCAATGATGAATATATAGCCTTCCAAGATTAAACCAATGATAATTTAAGCAGATTTTACTTGAATAGTAGCATGCATAACCCAACTGGCTGCAAGAGTGCATGAGTGGAACTGAGCAAATGTATATCCACTTTCTAAATACCCCTCTGATGACAGCAGCTGCCTGCATGGTTGGGGGACTATTGGCTTGGCTTATTGACTCAGTGTATACTGCTAGTGACAGAAGACCACAATTCCTCTGAGTAGGTCATCTGACCCCAGGGTTCTGCACCAACTCTGCTAGTTTTATTTGGAGGATTCTTATAAACGTTAAGTCTGGTATCTTGGGGAGGAGCAGGCAAAGAGAGTGCAGGAAAAAGACACTGAAACTGGCTTCCAGCTTTGCCTTCTTAGAAAAATTAGTATCAGATAAACAAATACTCCACCATGCTCCCAGCCCTTGGGGCTCATCCTTTGGGATGCCAAGGAAGTAGTGCAGACTGTGGACCAATAGTCACTATTTGTCAACTTATCGGAAGATTTATTGAATACATTGGTACTGAGAGCAGCTACAGAAGTAGGGGCACTGGGCCTCTTCCACAGTCACTGGCACCTGCAATCCAGGTGGCTCCTCAGATTTCTTTGGCCTCTATTGGTTGCTTGAGTGCTCCTATGATCCAGGGAGTTTTAGTATTGGAACCACCTCCACTACAACTATTATTACTTCTATCTATCAATTTCCACTATTTCTTCTACCTTTACTATTGTTACCCTGTCAATAGCACCTATCTTCACACTAATTGCAGCGTTGACACCTATGTCACCAAACTTTGATATGACTTTATGATAATCTCCCTATAAAGGAAGAAAAGACAGAAAGGAATTCTGGCATTACCAGTTCTAACTAATCCTCCTCAATTGCACTTTTATATTGTGTGTGTGTGTGTGTGTGTGTGTGTGTGTGTGTGTGTGTGTGTGAGAGAGAGAGAGAGAGAGAGAGAGAGAGAGAGAGAGAGAGAGAGAGAGAGAGAGAGAGAGAGAGAGAGGAGGGACCCAAAATCTTTCAGTGAGTAGAAACCACATTTGTAACTTCGAGCCAAGCTATATCATAAAATTGCACAGAAAATAATACTATTGAAGAAATTGGCTAAAATTGTTTGGACTTATACAATACTGAAGTTCCTATTCTATTTTAACATGAATGTGATGAATTGTGATAAAGGGAACTTTGGTCATTTAAAACTTGGAAATTATAAATATTAAATGTTAAATTTAAATATTAATGGGAAACTAATTAGGACATTGATTGTCTATAAAGACTGAATGTTAAAATAAGCAGGATATGTATAAGCTAAAAATTATTGATAAATGTAAGAATGTTATTTTTATTTAATTGATATAATAAGAATTGTATTAGTTTAAACATGAGACAGTAAATACTAAGGGGAAAAGAAAAGAAATATTTAATGTGGTAGTTTGAGACTTTTACCAAAGATTCTTGTATGTCATTGAACTTTCAATTAACTCAGCCGCCACGTTGCTTTTTAAATACTTAAATGTAAAATTAGAGAATCAATAAAACATTTAAAAAAAAGATTTTTGTTTTGTCAAGCTGCAGCCAATTCAACTGAACTTTCTGGATGCAATAATTTTTTTCATATGCGAAACAAAACAGAAACCCAGTTTGTAGCCCTAAAATTCTGCTAACAGCTGTCTTGGCTGAATAGTATGAAAAGAACACATCATACTATATATGTTCACACCTTAATCACAGTGAATGTAAAATTATATATACCTAATGATTGCACAAGAACCAATTTACATCTAATGCATAATTTGCACAAGAACTTACAGTATTACATGGCTGCACATGAACTGGTTCAGAAATCTATTCTGTGATTGTAAAATATATGCTAACTGCAATCTGTATGTCAATACAGATTCTATGCAGATATGCATATTTCATATATTTAAATGATTGAGTGGACAACCCTACATATGGCTAGGTCAGCATACTCCACATTTATGAGACTTCAAGCACTTACAATTATACACCCATGACCAGTTCATAGTTCAGTAATAGTATTGTAAAAACTGCAAAATTGTCCCTGGAATATACACTATGCATAGATGGAACAAAGATAAATCACTTAATGCTTCATATTTAGTACAGTATGCCCATGTAATTTTAACAGAATGGCCATCTAAAGTACACTATGCTGAAGTACATTTCATTTTTTACTGTTTCACAGTAAGATGTATTTTATTTATCTGGCTGCATATCGTCTATGAAAGAGATTACCGTGTATTGTTTCTAGTGTTATCTGTTCGCATGGTGTACCATGCAGAGACAATAAGGCACCTCATCCTAAAGTGGACATATATAGCTTTCACAACAGGTAGGACAACGGACTGAGAATCAGGCTCTGAGCGACTTAACTATTTTCCAAAGCACCTGAAGGCAGGACAAGAAGCAACGGGTGGAAACTAATCAAGGAGAGAAGCAACCTAGAACTAAGGAGAAACTTCCTGACAGTGAGAACAATTAATCAGTGGAACAGCTTGCCTCCAGAAGCAGTAAATGCTCCAACACTGGAAGTTTTTAAGAAGAGACTGGACAGCCATTTGTCCGAAATGGTGTAGGGTTTCCTGCCCGAGCAGGGGGTTGGACTAGATGACCTCCAAGGTCCCTTCCAACTTTACTATTATTATTATTATTAACTACTTAGGGGCACTGCTGAGATCAAATTTTCAAACATGTATGGTCAAATAAGTAACAGAGATAATTTTTGATCCCTGGATGTATTTGTAGGTTCATTGCAACACAGCAGCCAAAAACTGATGGGAGAAAAAGGGGACATTTTAAAGTAAAGAATGAACTATTCCTGCATCTTTCTATTGCCCCAATTGCTTCGACAGAGCTAAACTGGTCCAGGGTAACAATATCACCAAATGTTTCAGCGTGGTGAAATACTAAACTTGAGTAGAGTCCAAAAGGATCTGGATTCTACAATTCCACACTCTAAAACACATATTTAGTACATATACATCGGAAAACTTTTTTTCCAGCAGGCCACCACGTTTTAAACAATGACAATCTCAAAGAATCTCACATTAAATCTTTGGAATACGCAGCAGCAGTGCAACTGTCAGCGCTGTTTTTGCTTGTCTTATTTACCAATACAGATAAGTAACCTCTTACTCGCCCCTCTGAGTTACTTTTAAGCCAGCTCTTAAAAACACCCTTCTGGCATCCAGCAGAACTTCTTCCCCCTTTACTCCACGGTATTATGGAAAATAAAAATGACAGCACCTGCAAAGGGAAACACTTATTTGCAGGCAGCGCTAAAATCCAGTATCTTAAAACCAAGAAAGCTGGCGGCGATAAGCACTGTAATCCAATGTATTTGGAAAGCACCAATTCGGAGAAATCGGTTGGCACACAACGTACAGAATCATAACGCGTAAAGAAGCAACAGCGCTTAGCCGGATGGTGCGGAACAGCCCTCCCTAGTTTCTCTCTTCCAAGGAAGAAAATAGAAATAAATACTCGGGCACGGCTTCTTCTGCGGGGCCCAACTTATCCGCTTGAGAGCCGCTTTCTCTCTCCTCCCGCTGCCCTTTAGGGAGCCCTCCAGCCCCCAGGGAGCCGCTCTCACCTGATCCCACAAAGAGGGCTGCAAAAACGCAGCGGTTTCGGCCTCAAGAATTTAAGGACCAGAGCTCGGAACATACTCCTCCAAAAGTCACCCAAAGGGACTCCGCCTCCGACTCTCTCGGGCGAATAAGCTGACCCGAGGCTCGCGTATTTATAGAGCGGCCAAGCCCGCCACGGGGCGTCGTCGTCGTTGTCGCTCCTCCCAGTGTTTGGGGGGGGAGGTGGAGCTGGCAAGAGAAGGGGCGGGGCTTCTGGGGAGTACCATGGCGGGTCTCTCGGATTACGTGGCACAATTGCGTGAGGCTTGGCGCGCTAGCTTGAGGGGAAACGGCGGCGGCGGATCTGGGGAGCCCAGAAATAAGCAAATGTCTATGTAAACCTGGACTGATGACGTAGTTCGCTTCTTCCTAAAGCAGGGGTTCTCAACCTTGGCAACTTTAAGACTTGTGGACTTCAATTCCCAGAATTCCTCAGCCAGCTTTGCTGGCTGAGGAATTCTGGGAGTTGAAGTCCACAAGTCTTAAAAGTTGCCAAGGTTGAGAACCCCTGTCCGAAAGATTTTGTGGTTATTTTGTCAGTTCGAATGTCCTGACTTCATCTGGTCCTGTTCACGTGTAACATTCACCTGTCCACTTGAGCGAAGCATTTTAGAAATGTGGAGTCCATGGTGCTTTCTGGAACTTGGTTGTTGTTGACCCGTGTTTCATTCACCGATTGGATAAACGCCATCGGTTCTAGTTGGGTAATGAAACGTGTGAAACTAAACAGTCAAGCTCAGAGAGCACCAAGGACTGTGCTGTTCAGCCCTGAGTTACAGATTTCCCCTTCCATGGACTCTTCGAAGTCTTGACCAATTGCTGCCCCATAGACTACTGCCAAATTCTGAATAGAGCACCGGTCCCTAAGTTGGTGCTCTCCACATGTATTGGGGGTTCAGTTCTGATAATTGTCTGCTGGCCTGGACTGAAGATTAGAGGACAAAGATCAGCATTTGGAGTAGGCACTGGTTGAGAATTGAGCATCCTACTCAATTGATTATTGTAGACTGAGAACTTAATACTCCATTGTCTGTGGAGTTTCTATGTCATCCAAGTCATAGTTCTCCTAAAGATACTTTTTCACAAAGCAACTGGACTTGGTTTTTTTTTTTTTTTAAGATGTTTCTTCAAAGAGCCCATCTATATCAAAATTGAACAGCCCTCTCTCAACAGAGGGGAGGGATACGACATCATCTATCTCCAATCTACAACATAGTCCTTTCAACAGTTCCAAGAAGGCTTCACACACATTTGCACTAGGGTGACCCTGACAACACAGATAAGCCTCCAGGTGGCCTCAACAACTCTCTAAAACACAGGTGTCAAACTCAATTGCATCATGTGACGTATCATGACATATTGTGACTTTTTGCCTTTGCGGAGCTGGGGTGGGCGTGGCTTGCACATGACACCTCTGGCCCTCGGGCTGTCAGTTTGACACACCTGCTTTAAAAGAATGCAAATGACCAGCTGTTTAAAGCAGTGGTTTTCAACCTTTCTAATGCTGCGACCCCATAATACAGTTCCCCATGTTGTGGTGACCCCCAACCACTTATACATCACGGGTGCCAGGGGCGTGGCCAAAGAAAAGGGGGAAAATGGCAGACAGCCTTGTTTGGCGACCCCCATGAAATGGTCGTTTGACCCCAAATGGGGTCCCGACCCACAGGTTGAGAACCACTGGTCTAAAGAGTATAAATCCTTCCATTCCCCACTATCCAGTCAGAGCTGAAGAAGCTTGGATAAGAAACGAAATGTCTTCAAAGAAAAACAAGAAAGTCCAGTTGCCATGTGAAAAAGCATTTTTGGATTAATACTCCATTGAGTACACAGCCTTGAGGCAACCTACTGTAACATTTTTCCGGTAAAAGTGTATATAAGATTTTATATTAAGATAGTGCAAGCCCTTTCCTGGCTTCTCTGTAGGAAATCCAATTGAGTTAGAGGGGAGATGGTGTTGTGGTGATTTTAGTAGCAGGTATGGGCATATGCTTATATATTAGCAAGATAGGAATGGGAGTCTTTTATGATTCTGTGCATTTGGAAAGTTGCACAGGAAAGAGCTTTGATGTGAGCTTTGATTGGTAAATGAAACGTGGTAAACTGCTGTAGATTTTAATCTTAAACAGTTGAGTAGCTACATAAATACATAAAGTAAAATTGGTTGCATTAATTAGAGTCACTTTAATGTGGTGATTAAGGCCCCAGGATAGAAACTGAAAGTCTGTGAGTTTTGGTCCTGCCTTAGGTGCAAAGCCAGCTAAGTAACCTTGGACAAGTCTCTTTCAGTCCTTGGAAGAAGGCTGTGGCAAATCATTTCTAAAAAAAAAAAACCATGCCAAGAAAACTTCAGAGACATGTCCAGGCACATACTAAAAATTAAGCCTGACTTGGAGGCATATGTACTCCAATATATTAATTAGTTAAAATATTGAATACTTGAGTTTTGGCTCTGCAGAAAACTAATGAAACCCAAATGATAACATGTGTTTGGTATATATATGATACAGAGTTTGGTTGATGGCATCGTTATTTATCTATCACCTCTCCCATCCTCCTCTGGATGCTCACATTTTGGTTTTTATGGTACGATATGAAACAACATGGACTTATATCTCTTCCTTTTGATATAGGCAACCTTTTGGTATAGGAATGTGGAATGATGGAAGAAAATCACTATTTAAAGCCTTTTTTGCATATTATGAGATACTTTAAATGGACTGTATTGATAATATTGATGGAGTCACTGAAGCAGTAGGTGTGAACTTAAATGGACTCCAGAAGATGGTAGAGGACAGGAGGACCTGGAGGAGCGTTGTCCATGGGGTCGCGATGGGTCGGGCACAACTTCGCAATTAACAACAACAAATTGATAATCTCTGCATACATGTTTATCTATGATTAATTTTACCAATGTTTACTACATAAACCAACTATTAGATTGGTATAACATTGAGAAATTAAGGGCATTGACAGATTTGACACAATATGCTAATATAAAGGGATTTTGGCTTCTTTATGGAGCAATGTTAACTCAAGAAAACTAAAAAGTTAGGCAGGAACTAACTTTAGCTACCGAGAACAATAATGTCTTTGTGTCTATTTTATCCCATTAGAAAAGTGTTATTTTTAATGTCATAGCTTTTAAAAAAGGTTTTCAACTTTAATCATAACAAAACTAATCTTAGTTAAGGGGGATACTGTGCTTCTTTGGTTATCCATCTCCCAAACTCTTTGGCTATCCAGGTTCCAAACTCTGAACTAACATTTTGAATTGTTTTCTCTTTCACTATATTTCTAAGTGGATCAATGGATTTGTGTGTTGTGGGAACAACAAATAGGGTTCAGTTGACCAATTAAGTAACGTCAGGGAGGTTAAATGTAATGCCAAAGCTATTTGATTGAACTGATTCCACATAGAATGCTGTGATATGGAATCGCCTAAACTGAGTTTTCATAATAAGTTTCCAGACAAAGGAGCTAGGAAGAAACACCAGCTGGAAAATAAAACGATTCAATTGTAGAACTTATTTTCAAGATCTGATAGCACTGGATACAGCTTCCAACATAATTGGCTGTAGTAGCTAAGTCTCACTTTCTGCTGCTTATCTGGAATAGGCAACTCATATCATGAAACTTGGTCAATATAGCTGCAGGAGCTCATGAAATTCTAAGCAGTTTGCAGAGAAAATGGAGAAGGGGCTCAGTCTGTGTGGTCAAAATGGTGGGTTTTGACAATCAATATGATTGTCTGTTGCAAGAATATGCAGTATATATTGATTACTTTTGTAGTTAAATGAATGAAGCCTGCGGTGGGAACAGGGACATCCAGAATGGGTAATACTCAAATACTGTTGTTATGTGCTCTGGGCCATTTTCCTTTGTGACCAGAGGCAAGCTCGCCTGATCAATAACCAGCCAAGACACAGTGAAGGCCTTTTGTTTCGTTTATTGCAATAAGCGGGGAGAGAAGCTATCAAAACTTAGTTCTCTCCCAAGTTTTAACCCAAAATATCTCCTTCTTTTATTCATTCCTATCACCGGCCGCTACATCCCTCCTCTTTCCCCACTGGCTGAGGTAGTATGAGGTTACACTCTTTCCGACCGCCTGTACACATTTCCTGATAACATATTAAATCATATTCACATATACAATAAGAATAAGAAAAATTAGACATTTAAATGGTTATTTTAAACTCAGTATATATTTATGTCCCCATTTTAAACAATAAGTTCTTTTCCTGCTTTTCAGTTCAGTGTGCCTCTCTTCTTATCTTATTTGGCTTAGTTTCCTATTTTCCCATTCAACCTGTCCTTCCTGACTAACCATTTCCTTTTAAAAACTATATATATTTTTATGGCTTCTCTTCTTCCTTTCTCAGACCCAACTATTTTTGCCTACATATTTCCTTTACGTCCTTTCTTTGTTAACCTTTCCTCTTTCCCACCATAGCTTCTCTACTCAGTATATTTCCACTGCAGCAAATTCAATTTTAAATTTCTCTTTCAATATTATATTTTGAAGATCTTTCATTTACTTCTATCAAATCCCCCCTGTTGATTTTTATTACACTGAAAGGTCTTCATTATCATACTTAGAAAATCTTATAACCATTAACTGTATAACTTCTTCTTTTCCTAAGACTTTCCTAAAAGCTTTTCCTACAGCTTTGGTTAAAATAGATCCACATAAAGGAATACATTGCAGACATGCACAACACATAAGTCCTACAGCCACTAAAAAATTTAGGCCAAGAAACATTTGTCTTAACCATTCAGTGTTGGGAAACCAATTTGTTAGCCAACCCCAATCACTCCACATATTTTCATACTTTTGTTCAGGAGCTTTGGCCACATTCCTGATTCCTTTTGCAATATCCATTCTGCTTCATGATTGTCATCTACCTTTAAATCCCAGAAACAAATTTTTACCTTTATTTCCCAGGCTGTTATGGTGTGTTGTCTTCAGTAATATTAGAAGTAGAATCCCTCATGATTATTACACAGTATTTCACACCCACAAATTCATCCACAATTACAACAATAATATCAGATACAGCAGTGGTTCTTAACCTTTTTGAACGAATCGCCCCCTTGAGCCAATGAGGAAGTTGTCATCGCCCCCCTCCCCCAACATAACCTCTCAATCACAACATAGGAAATAATTCTTCAATTTATGCAAACACTTTTGTTGTTTTCTTTAAAATTGTCATCAGGACATATCGATGCAAATAATTTCTTTCCAGTCTTTTTCCCATATCTCCCATATTCTGGCTAATGGCGCTGTATGGATAGAGGCTGCTGCGCAACGCGCATGAAGATAAGTGATGCGTATTCACATATGTACGGCATTCTGTACTGAAGCTAGCTGGAGGAACATTTGAAAACACAATTCAATCCACTAATAGCGAGCGATCTGATGTTTTTGTACGACAGATATGCAGCGATTCACTGTATGAAAAAGTCTCAAAAGTGTCCCCAAAACTTCTCGCTCCATCGCCCTCATATCGCCCCCTTTTCGTTCCTTCGCCCCCGTGTCGCCCCTTTTCGTTCCATTGTCCCCCTGAAAAATGAAGTCGCCCCCTGGGGGGCAATATTGCTCAGGTTAAGAACTACTGAGATACAGCAATCACAGTGATAATAACAAAAGATATACATTTACCACTAATTCTTACAATATACAATTCTACATTTTCAGTTTCTAATGGTATGACTTCTGACTTAGTTATTCATTTTATTTGTAACAAACAACTTTTATTTCTCTGATGAGTCACCACCAACATCTTTGTTCTTCGTCTGGGGTCACCTGAAATTCTAGAAGAGATATTCAAAATAGGTAGGGGTTCTGGTCCACTACCCATTCAAGTCCTTTTAAACGTGGCTTTCAGTCCTTGTTCTGGAATAACCGTCCACCCTTTTTTGGGTCCAGTCACCACCTTTGCTCGTGTGTAGTGAGTCCAACCCTTCTCAGCCCTCCGGACAGCAGATTTAATATAAGGAACTTCCCTTTGGTTGTAGAAGTTTCTCCTTCCATTTACGATTCAGCACCCACTGTCCCAGCTGGATCTTATGGACTGGAAATTCCAAAAGGAGTTGTTTGCGCCACCAAGCCTTCCTGTCAAAGAGAAGACAGAGACGCCAGTACCTGTTCTACATTTAGCTATTTGTCTCCCTCCTTTGGGAGCCTTAACCCTTTATTAACCCTTTTACATATCAAACATCCCTCTGTAGCCCTTTGGGCTATCCCATAAATTCCAAGGGTAGCATAGGATTTCAAATACATTTCTACCTATGCTTTAATTCCGCAATGATTCCCCTCATATAGTTTTGGATCACCATTCCTGCAGTACCTTGTAATAACCACAGAATCCCTTTAAGACCATTTTTGTTGTTTGGTAATTATAAATCTACTATAGCCTCAATCCTTTTACTATCTATTTTCCTTTCCCCTTCAACTATAATATATTCTAGATATTTTACCTCCTTTCATACCAATTGGGCTTTATTTGCTAGATACTCTCAATCCTTTCTTCTGCCCAAAAGTTGCTTTCCCATTTCTTTATAATTCCCAGAATAAGATCTTACAAAACTGGGAAGCTACATAAAAATGTATTTGCTTCCACAGCTTAAAAGTGGAGGAAAGAAAAGAAAGAAAAAAAATCATTTGTCCTGTATCAGATAGACTATACTTGTCCATGGAAGCTCTATCAAAAATTGTCACATTTTTCTTTCTTTTCCCCCTTTCACCCTGATTAGATACTATGTTACAAAAATATAACTCAATAACCTTATTGTAAATAACACATTCAGGATTTTAAAAGGTAAAGCACATAGGCTCACCAGTTAGTATTGGGCCAACATTTCTGGAATGCCTTTTGTCTTAGGCAAATAACATTCAAATCACTCTTGTGGCAGCACATCAAAGAACACCAGGATAGCTAAGAAGACAAAAGATTGTCTCCCCCTTCCCCCACTCACTAAACCAGACAGAGTAAAAATTTATACAAAACTTTTGCTTGAAACAGCCCTCAGTCAGGAGGAAAATTTCCTTAACATTTACAGAAGTGGCTTGCCAAAACCTCCCTCCTAGGGCTGAACAAAAATAAACCAGCCCCAAAACACTCAGCCAACACTCATGGCTAAAGCAGGATTTGAACTCAAATCCAGCCTTGCAGCCCGTGGCTATAACCCTGTAACCAAATTGGTTTTCTATAAAGATTTCCCTCCCCCTCCTTGGCTCCAAGGAAAAGGAAAACAAATTGGACACACACAGTATGCAATTAATCATCTTTTTTTCTGCAGTAGCAAGGAGTCCCAAAGACACATATTTATCAGATTTAAATAAAACATCATAAGATTGTTCCTTTGACAAGAATACCCTCAAATGCATTATTAAGGATAAATCCAAACTAAAATGCAAAGGAAAATCACTGAAGTATGCCACACATACAAAAACAGAATACCAGAGCTGGATGGGACATTAGAGGTACTCTAGTCCAACCCCTTACTGAAACAGGAAACTCTATCCATTTCAGACCCTATCAATTTCTAACCTCCTCCCAAAAACCTCCAATAATGAAGCATCCACAGTTTCTGGAGGAAATTATCCCACTGATTAATTATTCTTACAGTCAGGAAATTTTACTCAATTTCTGTTCTTTAAAAACAAACAAACAAACAAACAAACATGCAGACAGAAACTGCCTCCCCCTTCTTCTTCTTCTTCTTCTTCTTCTTCTTCTTCTTCTTCTTCTTCTTCTTCTTCTTCTTCTTCTTCTTCTTCTTCTTCTTCTTCTTCTTCTTCTTCTTCTTCTTTTTTTTTTCTGCATCTCTTACTTCTCCAAGGCAGAAATTCTTGGGTTAAAAAAGTAACAAACTAAACATGTTTAAAAGGATTGCTCAAAAATTTCACCCTCCTTCAATAGCCCTTCCATCATGGGCTTTAAACCCATTCTTCCTTCCAATGTAATGTTATACTGTATCTGGTGAATTACTTCACCAGGGTTCTTTAAAGTCACCTTTAAAGGATCCATGAGTACCCCTCTTCTATTGCCCTCTTGGGCCCATATAAGAGGGTCCACTTTTCCTTGAGTTTCCTCACTCAAGGTCGTAATATTTACAATTATTTATCTTTCATTCCCCATAATAACAACCCCCAATTTACCAATTAAGTACCTCCTGGCCACATTGCAGCTCCCTTTAACCAATACAAAGTTCAGGTCCTTTTACTACTGTCTGGACCATAGCAGATTTAAATATTGTTGCTTTTACTACATGTCCCCAATTCTCTGATCCTTAATCTTCCCTTTCCCAATTTGCATTCCTGGAGGTATATCGTTTAGGGTAAATCTGGTGGTCCGGAATCCACGGAGTACACCCTTTCCTCCTCCAGGGATTCAACCTTTAAGGTTTATCAGGGGTTCCTAAAAAGCTGGACCAAAAAAACAGATTAGTCCCCTGATACCCCTAATCCTCAAAAATCACCAAATTTGCTAGTTCTTCCCCCTCCTTCCTCTTAGGGCATTCATTTTCCCAGTGTCCTTCCTCCTTACAAAAGGCACATTTATTTATTTATTTATTTAAGGACTGGGGAAAATTTTTCTCCTAGGGATTTATATCCCCTGGTGCCAACTGGCTGTCCTCACCCCCAGCCTGCCTTACTGATTTCCTGATTACTCTTCCCCATCCTCTTTGCAATAATTGAGCCATGATTTTTATCTTATCTTACGTTTATCTCTCTCCTCTTCTCACTTCGCATATACTTTCTGAGCCTCTTTTACCACTAATAAATCTTCTATTGTTTTAGTTTTCCATGTGTCTAGTTTCTGCATTTGTACCCTAATATCTTCCCATGTTTTCCATTGGTCCTAAAAACATTTCTAACCTGTTTTCCTACTTCAATAGGATCTTTTATTAGTTTGGGCAATTCTTTCCTAAATTGCCTGATTTCAAAACCTGTTAGGGGGAACAATTTTTTTTTCCCCTGGAGAGGGGTTTTCCCCTCTCCTGTCACCTTCCAAACTATAGGAACCTCAAGAAATACATAGCTTTCTCCTTAACTCTTTCACACAAATAGCAGATCAGAGTTCTCGCCTTTCATCCTGGCCAGGCATAAAACTTCACACAGCTTCTTTCTTTCTCTCTCTCTCTCTTTCCCTCTCTTTCATCTGATTATTTCCATTCTTTTAACACCTTCTATTGTCCTTCTAATTACTAAGAAACTAGCCTTCTTCACCCTTTCTTGCATTTACACCAGACACACACACACACACAAAATTCCAAATGCTTCACCCCAGGCAAAACAATCATTCTTATTTTCAAGGAACTTTTTCAAAGCCAATGAGCTCCATTTCCCAAATTTCCTTTTGGAATAAGACCTTGTTATTTTGTATATTACTGTTAGAGGGTCTTTCCCTCCCCTCCCCCTCTTTTAGAAATGAGTCAACACAAACCCCAAACACACAAATCCTTAAATATTTCCACTTTAAATTTCCACTTTTACTCTTTTGGGGCAACTTGTAGCTTGTTCTCCAGGCAGTGGGGAAATGCAAGGAGCGTTTCTGATAGACCTTAACCACTGCCTATCCATTCCCCACTGCTCTAAGCCAAGCTGAGAAGCCAGCTTGGCTTAGAGCAGTGGCTGGCCAAAGATGTACTTAGGCCAGGTATATATAGTAAATGCCTTGTTTAAAGCATTGACTTAAAATACTTCAACATTCTCCCTAAGGGATTCCCATCTCCCTAAGGGATTCATTCCAGAATGTAAATACCTTTCCTCTTTTTCCTTATTGGCCGACACACTGACCGGGGAGGTGTCCCTCCTCTTCAAACTCTTATTGCCCATTAACACCCCTCTGATAGATAGATACCCCTCTGGTATCTTACCTGTCAAGCTGAGTTGAAGTCCTTCCTTAGGTCGGCTGACTTTCCCTTAGGTTTTTACTGGGTCCTGGCTTTCCGTCTCGGGATCTCCAATTCCTCCTTGTTTGAGCAGGGGCAATCCAACCTTTAGGGCTGGGAAAAACTTACCCAGGTGCGCACTCCCCTTTTGAATATCCCCGGCTGCCAAAGATGGAACGGATGCAAATCCCGGAGGAGCCCCCAAGGCTGTTATGTGCTCCGGGCCACTTTCCTTTGTGACCAGAGGCAAGCTCGCCTGATCAATAACCAGCCAAGACACAGTGAAGGCCTTTTGTTTCGTTTATTGCAATAAGCGGGGAGAGAAGCTATCAAAGCTTGGTTCTCTCCAAAGTTTTAACCCAAAATATCTCCTTCTTTTATTCATCCCTATCACCGGCCGCTACAGCCCTCCTCTTTCCCCATTGGCTGAGGTAGTATGAGGTTACACTCTTTCCGTCCGCTTATACACATTTCCTGATAACATACTAAATCATATTCACATATACAATAAGAATAAGAAAAATTAGACATTTAAATGGTTATTTTAAACTCAGTATATATTTATATTCCCATTTTAAACAATAAGTTCTTTTCCTGCTTTTCAGTTCAGTGTGCCTCTCTTCTTATCTTATTGGGCTTAGTTTCCTATTTTCCCATTCAACCTGTTCTTCCTGACTAGCCATTTCCTTTTAAAAACTATATATATTTTTATGGCTTCTCTTCTTCCTTTCTCAGACCCAACTATTTTTGCCTACATATTTCCTTTACATCCTTTCTTTGTTAACCTTTCCTCTTTCCCACCATAGCTTCTCTACTCAGTATATTTCCACTGCAGCAAATTCAATTTTAAATTTCTCTTTCAATATTATATTTTGAAGATCTTTCATTTATTTCTATCACTGTTCAGGAATTGGAAACGGCTCCTAAGTTGAACAATGTGCCATCTTCGTATAGTATTTATGATGTGAATTAGTGACTCATCCAGATATAAAAAAACAGGAGTGCTGATTTACCCCCAGCTTATCAAGTACTTAGGAGGCGGGGGGGTGGGGGGCTTGGCAGCACAACAGCCAATGATTTAATAGCCAGCCATCAACACTCCAATCTACACCTAAAAAGCTACATACAACAGCCATCACATAAATACCACACACAAAACAACCCAGAACACACAGAGAAGTTCCCTGAGGGTGGGTTCCGGCATGATTCCGAAAGCTTGGAAGACAAACTCTTACCTACAAGCAATCAGAATGATAATCTATATCTTGCTTCCATCCTTCCACACACCCCCCCCCCCCGCATATCTTAGAAAATATTTACCTCTCATTGTCAGCTATATACTGGTGGTGAGCAGGTTGCTTTCAGTTGTCTAGAATTTCCTCCAGTGGCACTTTGGAGAAATCCAGCAAGAGAAAGTTTAGAAGAGAACATGTGTAGCTCAGGGTTGAACCATGGAGTCCTTTGAGCTCTCTGAGCTTGGTTGTTTTCTTGCAGATGTTTCATTACCAAACCAGGTAACATTTTCAGTGCACTAATGAAATAATCAAGCTCAGAAAGCACCAAGGATCCCACAAAAGGAAGATTGTGAAGAGAGTGTAGGCATATGTTTTATTTCATCAAACAATCCACAAAGGCCTAATAAATTCTTAGGGATTCCTTGCTTCTACCCATAGAGTTAACACACTTCAAAAAGGAGCCCTGCTTTATTCACAATTCAGTTAAACTCTCTAGCATAATAACAAAAATATGAGTTAGTATGTTTTTGTACTGCAGAAATGCAAGATAATCAGTTTGCATCCATCACTAGGAATATTTTAAAAAGTGAATTGTTTTTTTCTAAAAAATAATTAGGCATGATCTTATTAAATAGAGAAGAAAACCTATGTAACTAGAGAAAAAGTATCACTTTAAACAGATTAAAAGCTATGTGTAATTTGTTATGAGTTGTCAACATTTAGTATTCTGCAAACCTTTTTTAATGCTTATTTCATTCATACCCTACTTTTCTGCCTGTACCAGAAGGCTCATACAACAGAGCAACATTATGTTTAGGAATTAGAATATTAGCTTATTAAAGTGATGGTCTTAAATTAAATTTGGAATAAGTAAGACCCATTGAGCATGGTCGCAGTACGGAACTGTTGTGTTTGTTTGCAATTCTCTGTGAGCCATCTGGAATATCATCTTGCATTTATCACCAATTTCTCCCAACTTTCTCAAAGGTCAAACAATCTGCGTTATTTTATGTCTAAGACTGAATGCTGAAAGTTTGGGTAAATTTTGAATGCTGGTTTTTTTAATTGTTCAAGACCTACAGCTTGTTACCTTTATACCTTGCTGCAAACAAACTGCTCTTTACAGAAAAAAATAGTTGAAAACATTAGAACTTTCATGGTAGAAACAAAATCATTGTAAAATCAAGACAATCTAACAATAAAATAACTACAAACACCCTCAGAAAATATTATTTTTTGTGGCCTAATTAGTTTTTGAATATTCATATAAATTACTGGAGGCCACTGTGGAATTAATGTTTTCTAATACTAGGATGTTTGAGGTACAAATTCTGAGTAGGTGAAAATACGCTTTGAAAATATCTGTAATAAGTGTCAAAGAAAATTGAATTAATATCATTTCCTTGTTTTGTGTTAACTGAAGTATTAGCTGAACTTCTCTCTCACAGAAATAGAGCTCATTGGTGGAAAGTGCCCTCTTCTAGATTTGCATTTTCTAAGTTTTAACCAAACACATTCTTTATTGCAACATGGTTTAAATATGAGCAATGCATAGCTATAGGCTGAATATAATTTGGAATTAATACTAATTACCTCAGTCTAGAAATACTCATATTAATATAATAAATATACTATATATAATACAATAAAATACTAATTGCACCAGTCTAGAAACCAGGACACAATGAGTTCTAGTCCTGACTTAAACAAGAAAGCCAACTGGACCCAGTCAACCTAACCTACCTCACAGGATAGTTGCTATGGGGAAAATAGGAGGAAGAAGGTATGTTGAATATATTCGCCACCTTGACCTATTTGTAAAAATATTAAAGGTGAGATACAAATATAAAATAAAATAAAATAAATAAGACTTCAAAAAAAGAGGCTGTTTCATAATGACTATTCAGAATCAATAGAGACTGATGAAAAAGGACAATTTGGGGGCATTTAAGAACTGGGATGTAACAGAAGCCAACTGGTTCATCCATTTTGACCTGATATAATTGCCATTGGCAGAAAATAGCCGTTGCCTATTCTGCTTGATATCAGGCAGAGTAACAAGGCCCAGTATTTGGAGGTGGTCAATGTCTCTGTAAAATACCATTCTGAAAATTTCTCATAAAAATATGTTGCTTTTATGTATATATAAACATATAATCTAGGGTAAAAACTCCTCGGGCTCCCTAAAGTGAAGTCTCCTTCAGACTCACCAGGAATACAGTTATTTAATATATTTAAATCAAATGTTATTGTCAATAAATATAGTCTCTGTCCTCCAATGATAATGCCAGTATTCTTTTACTTCTGGGAGATCTCCCCATAATATGAAGAAAATGGGGCATCAAATTGTTGTAATAAAGCCTTACCATTTGATCCCATTCTGGCATTAAAATCACGTCAAAGAAAAGTAAAAATGGGATGCTGCACTGTTAGGTCACTAAGCCAAATTTCAAAACAGTCCCAAAAGTTATTAAGTGGTTCAGGGTTTATGAAAAATAGAAATTTTACTAGCTTGACTGGTAACAGAATGAGAGCAAGAATTCATTCATTAATGAGAGCAAGAATTCATATTACAGGTAGTCCTTGACTTACAGCAGTTTATTTAGTGACTGTTCAGAGTTACAACGGCAGTGAAAAAAGTGACCTATAATCGTTTTTCACACAACAGTTGCCACATTTCCATGGTCACATGATCAAAACTCAGATGCTTTACAATTGGTTCATATTTATGATGGTTGCAATATCCCAGGGTCACGTGATCACCTCTTGTGGCAAAACTCAGGGAACAAATGTCTCACTTAACAACAGATATTTGGGGCCCAATTGTGATTCTAAGCCAAGGACTAAGTTCAGCCAGATCAGGATATGCTTTGCATTTATTAGGGGTCTCAGCAGGAAACAGCAATATCATTGTCCACTGCTGAGTAAAGTAGCAAGATCTTCTTTTAGCTCTCCTCCAGTCTCTAAAGAACAATGACTTAGTCATTCTCAGACAGAAAAACAAAAGAAGCCATGATATCAGTTTCTTTCATTGAAACTGAAGAAAGTGCAGGGTTAAGTCATTCACAAAAGCAGTCTGCTCTCAGCTGTCCAAGGACATTATCTTCAGGCAGAAAGGCCAGCTCTTATCCAAGTTTTGTTTTGCAAGATTACCGGTGGGCAACATGCCTGGACTTGGATAGACTCAGCTGAGATGTTATTAGTATGTCTGAGAACTTGATTGGAAAAAAAAATGAAATAAAGCTAAATAATTTCTCATTTTAAGTAGCATAGATAGAGCTGTGCCTATATTAAATGAAAGCCAGCTGGTTGACCTTGGGCCAGTTGCTCTCTCTCAGCCCAACAGGGTGGTTAGTTGTGTGGAAAATAGGAGGAGGAAGATGCATTAGACATGCTTGTTGCCTTGTGTTATTTGTATAAATAATAACAGCTCAAGATAAATAAATAACATGTAAGTAAAACTGCACCCAGTCCATGGTTTTCAAGCTCACCTCAGAGAGAAATATGCAACAATAAGCTGAAGGAAAGGATTATTTTTCTGTCAGTATCCCAAACATTAGCATTCAGTCTATTATTACAAATGATGGTCATTTGGGATGATGGAGAAAATATTGCATATCTCTTGAATTGTTGATAGGAGTATGTTTGATGTTTGCTAGTCATTATGGGGTTACTTTTGCATGGCTGTAGATCCAGAGTCCAATTTATCATTAATTACATTCAATTCCTCATAAATTAAATAGACAGTAGTCTTCTGTTACTATATATTTCCTAGCCAGGAATTCTTCAGAGATGTAATCAGGCAGTTGATAAAGAAGGACTTTCTTATCCTGATTTTTAATACAAGGTTTTAATACAACAGAAGATGTTGAATCATTCTCACTTTCTGTGTTCTTTCCCTCCCACTCCAGTACTAACTCATCTTGTAAAATGACCAGGCAGTCATAACAATTATTTAATGGGGATGAATCAGTGACATCTGCAGCCTTGTTCCTGGACCAAGTCATCAATCCACAGCTGCTTCAGACTTTTCCTGGTGCTTATTTGTGTTGAGTTATAATCTCTTCTTCTTTCTCCTTCTCCTGTTATGAAAACCAATACTGAGGAAATTGTAAATTTCCTTTCAAGTGCTCACTGAGAATTAGGTCAATTAATTTAGTCTAAAATACAGAGACTTATAAAGTCTTTTAAGCAACTTTAGACTTCTTATTTGGGTTTATGTAGATTTTAATGCAAG
The DNA here is from genome assembly GCF_016545835.1 of Crotalus tigris. Taxonomy (NCBI): domain Eukaryota; kingdom Metazoa; phylum Chordata; class Lepidosauria; order Squamata; family Viperidae; genus Crotalus; species Crotalus tigris. Next base: position 581,827 of record NW_024096469.1, read on the forward strand.
AGTGAACACTTTACTCTTTGAGCAGAATTTCAACACTGAACACATTTCTTGAAGTGCTCAGTGCACCTTATAGTTTCTCTTCAGATCATACAAGTCTTCACCTTCTATTAAAGGCCTCCAAAATAACTAAGGAGATCAGGAAAAGCGCATTCTCCTCCTCCAGATCTTGATGGAAATCATCACTATGATCAATGTCCTCTCCATCCTATACCCAGGCATGAACTCTGACTGAAAAGGGTTCAGATAATCTACTTCATGGGTGTCAAACTCACCGCATCACATGATATGTTGCGACGTATTGTGACTTTTTTTTGCATTGCAGGAGCTGGGTTGGGCGTGGCCTCTGTATGATGCAACCAGCCCGTGGGCTAGCAGTTTGATAACCCTGTTCTCCAACATGAGGATAATCCAGGGGTTGGGTTTCCTGAAGTCCCCTCTATCCAATAGACTAAGTCTGAGAGTTAGCCACGCCTCCCGCTGGGCTGGGCTGTCCCAGTTCCAACTTAGTCTTATACCCAGCAGGCGCGTTAGTTCCCTCTCAAACGGAATCAGGTTTTTTTGCAATCCGTGTATTATCCTTCCTATTTCTGGTATATTTGGAGTTTGTCCTATCTATTTCTGTTATTCTGTCCTTTTCCAAATCCTCTTCCCCCCACCCCTTTTGCCTTATGAGCTATTTAAGCTCACAAGGCTCTTTTCGCACAGCAAGCCAAGCTGCAGCTCCGCTGATCGCTCTATCCGATCGACGGACCTTCGCGGAGCCCTCAACTTGCAGCTGGTCGCTGGGTTTCAGCCCAAAGATCACCGGTTTCCCCAGCCTGCCACGTGATCTGCGGCCGCCATTTTGGTGCTGGCAGCCGGCTGTTTACTCCAAAGGGTTTATTTAAGTGTTTGAGAGCAGTTTTTCCTCCTGCTGAATTTTCCCTGGGTTTCTCCTGGCCAAATTGAGTCGCGGAAGCTGCAATTGCCAGTTAATCGGCTGGGCTCTGGCCTGCTGGTTACCAGACTCCCTGGCTCACTGCGTAGCTAGCGGCTGCCATTTTGGATAGCTCATACAACTTTTCCTCAGGGGTTTTCTATACCCAGGATAGTTTAGCCAAACAATTTGTAGCAATCGGGGAGAAACGGTGGGGGGAAATATAATTCATCATTGTTCTTTACAACAATTTCCAATGTAATGTGCCTTCAGCCTACATTGCAGTTGCCTCACATGTGGATGGCTGCCATTTTGAGCAGCAATCTGTTCGTGCTGCTGGCGCCCTGTGGCCTTCCCATTATCAATCCAGCCACATCCACTTGACATTGTCTCTGGCAATATTTTTGGTGCCTTGGAAGTTTTAACACTTCCTCACTTGAAATTGTGGTTCTGCAATTACTACTCCAAAGGATTGTTGGCCTCCCACAACACACTGTGATTCACAGTAGCATTATCAGGAGCTTCACACTGGTTTTACCAGTTTTCAACAGTCATCTACTCAGGGCATACACTGTGGATCACAGTAGCCTTATCAGGAGCGCACACTGGCTTTACCAGTTTTCAGTAGTCATCAAATCAGACCTTACACTGTGGATCACAGTAGCATTCTCAGGAGATCATACTGGTTTTACCAGTTTTTTCAACAGTCTCCAATCAGGCCTCTGCTCTTATTCTCATTGAGATCCATTCTCAGTCCTGTACTGAAGGATCTCCAGCTAATGGCAGATGATAAACAGCCCCAGGTTGTCCTGTCTCCTACCAGCTCTCCCAGTAAAAAGAAATGTAAATCCTCCAAATTGGAGGCAGCAGGGAAGCTGAGAGCAAGGGCTAAAACATTGGCTAACAAACCTTCCTCCAAAGCGGCTGAAAAGGAAGCCACCAGGAGACATTTGGCCCTAGAGAGACAATTCTCAAAGGCCCAGAGGGAGACTTCAAGGGAGATTCCCCCAGCTCCCACTACCATGTCTGAGGGCGCCCTGTTTGGCTCACAACTAACCATGACTATTCAGGTCCACAGACCATTTTCCCCAGACATGGAGGCCCAGCAGAGGTCTATCAGTCCTATGGTTCCAGATCCAAGTGTCAGCTGGGTGGCCCCACCACCCAGTACTCAACCAGGACCCTCTGCCACATTCACACCCACTGCCGCTGGTCTCTGTCCCGAGGTTCCTCAAACAGTCTGGCCAGAGCAGTTTCAATCAATGCTCACTTAGGTCTTGGCACAGAGTATTGCCTCCTTACAGAGGTCCAAGCCTTTATCCTCCACTCAGTCTCATTCTGAGCCTCTGGAATATGCCTGCTCCATTGCCTCTGAGTATTCATCTCATGACAGAGAGTCATATTCGGATCTTGAGGAAACACGGGATCCGCCGTTGTCTGAGGATGAGGAAACACATAAGGAACGCTCTCCCTTTGTGGGATTATTTGCTCCCACATTATTCAGGTCCATTCTAGCTAAGGCCTCCGCAGCATCTAAGATTGCGCCCGAGCAAGAACCACAACCCACACCTTCCACCAGCCATACACCAGACCCACTGTTTTCTGAGCCGACCGTGACCCAAAAACATATACCGTGTCCCCTGTTTTTCATTAATACGGTAAATGGGCTAGTCTTAGTGCCCCCCCCGCTCCAGAGGTCAATGATAAAAAACTATTTAATGTGGCTCCGTCACTGTCGGATTTACTAGAGGTCCCGGTGGTAGACACATCCTTAACTCCTATCTTCTCCCTCTCCACCATACCAGATGATATGGCAGAGACATTGAAGCCGAAGGAACGAAAATCGGAGTTTTCTTTGCGCAGGTCACATCAGGCATCCGGATGGGCAGTGAAGGCTTCCACTTAAGCATCCTTCTTTTCCAGGCCTTCTATCATTTGGCTTCAAGAGCTTCAGGCCATGATTCCTCAGGAACAGGTGCAGGTCCACCAAACCTTGGGTAAGTTGCTTGCTACAGCAGAGTACACGGCGGATGCCACACTTCACGCAGCTAGATTTTTGGCCAGGGCAATTGCCGCAAACGTTTCAACTTGCAGGCTGCTCTGGCTGAAACAATGGCGGGCGAACTTAAAGTCCAAATGGCATCTGGCCACCGCACCTTACACTGGGGGTCATCTGTTTGGGGAAGTTCTCGATCCCTACTTCGTGGAAAATCGTGACAAGAAGAGGTTGTTAGTACACCAGGCCAGGTGGGCGGACAGGAAAGCTAGCCCATATTATTGAAAACAAACCTTTCAGAATACTTCGAGGATGGAGTGGTCTCAACCACCCTGCTCTTTCCCCCCCAGAGTCGAGCGTCAATCGGACCAGTTTGGACTCAAGGCCAGGCAGCAAGTTCAATCAAAACAGCCCTTTCAAGGTGCGGGGGGGGGCGTCCCTTTAGGAGGAATAAATGACTCCAGGGAGGGACCCCCCCATAAGTGGTAGGCTTTCCCTCTTTATTCACAACTGGGAAGCCACCACCACAGACATTTGGGTTCTATCCACCATAGAACATGGTCTGTCATTGGAGTTCCTATCCAGGCCACCAGATCAGTTCATCCAGTGCCCAGCTTCCTTAAACCCAACCAAGAGGAACCTCATGAATGAGGCTATCAATCATCTCTTGGAAATAAAGGCCGTGGAACCAGTCCCAGCTGAACAGATTGGGAAAGGTTTTTACTCCATCCTCTTTGTAGGGTTGAAGGTCTAAGGAGGATGGAGAGCCATTCTAGATCTAAAGAAGCTAAATACTTACCTACTGTACAAAAAATTCAAGATGCAGACGCTACAATCCATCCTGGCCAGCATCAGGAGGCATGACTTCCTGACGTCTATCGACCTCACAGAAGCATACCTGCACGTACCAATCCTTCTCAAACATCGCAGATTTCTCAGATTCTGTTACAAATCCTGTCATTATCAATACAGAGCTCTGCCATTTGGCCTGTCATCTGCTCCGAGGGTGTTCACAAAGATCTTGACAGTTCTAGCCGCCCACCTGAGGCTGGCTCCAATACGGATCCAGTGCTACCTGGACGACATTCTCATACAATCCTTGTCAGTTCAGACAGCAAGGGCGGATGTAGCCCTCACCATCGAGGTGCTTCAGAACCACGGATTCTCTGTGAACTTCCTGAAGAGCCAGTTAGTTCCCTCTAATCGCCTTCTTCATTTGGGGGCGGTCATAGATACAGAACAGTGCATGGTCTACCTGTCACCGGACCGCCAGGTCAGTATCAGGACACTGGTATGTCAAGTCCAACACAACCATGTGGTTCCCCTGATTACCCTCTCCCAACTATTAGGGAAAATGATCTCGTGCATCTCCATAGTGCCTCGGGCCAGACTGCACTCCAGGGCCCTATAGTGGTTCCTCCTCCCCTTTCAAAGGCGTAAACTCACAGTGAGGGTGCCACCCCTAATTTTGAAGTCTCTCCGCTGGTGGACTTCCCAAACGATAGCCGGAGGGGCACATTTCAAGGAACCGGCATGACTCACTCTCACCACCGATGCCAGCTTTTTCGGCTGGGGAGATCATCTCCAATCCCAGTTGGCTTAGGGACGGTGGTCCCGACGAGATCTGGAGCACAACATAAACTGGTTGGAGCTCAGAGCCATACATCTAGCATTACGGCACTTCAGACACAGGATGAAGGGGCAGCACATTCTGGTCCCCTTGGACAACATAGCAGCAAAAGCCCACGTGAACCGGCAGGGAGGCACCCGGTCCCAGTCACTTATGACAGAGGCCAGACTACTATGCTCCTCGGCAGAGACCAACCTCTCTTCCATCAAGGCGGCTCACATTTCGGGAGAGACAAACAGGCAGGCGGATGCCTTAAGCAGAGCAATGATAGACCACTCAGAGTGGCGTCTGCTTCCAGCTCTATTCGCAGAGACAGTGGAGAGATTCAGCCACACGGCTCTGGACCTGTTCACATCTCTGGAGAATTCACAACTCCCGTGGTTCTTCTCCCGTTTCCCGTCTCCGGGGGCGGAAGGAGTGAACGCACTTCGCAGTCCTTGGCCTGGGGGTCTACTGTATGCCTTTCCCCCTCTTCCTCTAATGCTGGCGTTCATACGCAAAATATTGGAGGAGAGGGCAGAGGTCATCCTCATTGCTCCATAGTGGCCGAGGCGTCCGTGGTTTGCCGACCTCGTGAGCCTTTCCATTTCGTCCCCATGGAGGATCCCTCCGAATCTCATTGTGTTCAGTCAGGGAGCTCTTCAACCCCCGGACCCGCAATGGCTCCAGCTAGCCACTTGGCACTTGAGCGGCAACGCCTGACTCAAGGAGTCTTACCCACCGAGGATGATCACCATGATTCAGGCCTCCAGGCGTCCGTCTATCAACAGAATTTATGACTCTACTTGGAGGAACTTTTCCGGCTGGTGTACCAGGAATAAAATTGGCATGTCTTCTGTCACTGTCCCAAATATTTTGGAATATTTGCTGGAAGGGCTTAACAAAGGTCTGTCGCCGAATACCATCAAAAGACAAGTAGCAGCTCTAGCTACGGTGCTGACATGTGACGATTCTTCCTCTCTAGCACATCACCTGATGATTCGCTCCTTCATTAAGGGGGTGACCAACACAAAACCACCCATGGTCCATAGATACCCCTCGTGGGATCTTTCATGTGTTTTACATGCTCTTACCAAGCTGCCGTTCGAGCCACTTAAGTCTTGTGGATTGAGTTTTTTGTCAATGAAAGTAGCCTTTTTGGTGGCAGTAACATCAGCCAGATGCATTTCCAAGCTGGCAGCACTCTCTGTCAGGGAAGATCTATGCATTTTTTGTGAAGACTGTGTAATCCTTTGACCGGACCTAACGTTCATTCCTAAGGTTAACTCCTTGTTCCATAGATCACAAGAACTCATACTATCGAGTTTTTGTCCCCGTCCAACTCACATCCTGGAGCACCTGTGGCACACCTTGGATGTGTGCAGAGCTTTAAGATGGTACATCAAGTGGACCTCTGCCTTTCACAAATCGGAGACGCTTTTCATTTCCTTCCAGCCCTCTTCCATGGGGCAGAAGGTCTCATCGACCACCATTGGCAGGTGGATCAAGGCCTGTATAGCTAAGGCTTACCAATCCAAGTCCTTGTCCATTCCTCGCCATATCACTGCTCATTCCACCCGTAGTGCGGTGACCTCAGCGGCTTGGGCGACTCAAGTGCCCATTAGCGAGATTTGTAGGGCGGCGACTTGGTCGTCTCCTTCCCTGTTTATTAGGCATTACAAAATGATGCCTCCTTTGACTGGAGGGTGCTACAACGTGTGGTGCCGTCCGGAGGGACACATGCCCTGACTGTTCCCCCCCCCATAGGGACAGTGTAGGCTTTGGTATGTCCCAATCCGTGGATTATCCATCCTCCTGCTGGAGAAGAGGCGTTGTCTTACCTGAACGCCTTTTCTCAGCATGATGATGGATAATCCACTCCCACCCCTTTGGTGCCTGTCAGGTCCTGTGTCAGGGGTAGGGGAACCAACATGTTGGACTTTGTCTGCTGCTTTGCCTTCGTTGGAACTGGGGCAGCACAGCCCAGTGGGAGGCGTGGCTAACTCTCAGACTTAGTCTATTGGGTAGAAGGGACTTCAGGAAACCCAATCCGTGGATTATCCATCATCATGCTGAGAAAAGGCGTTCAGGTAAGACAATGCCCCATCTACTTCATCCAGGGTGCTCTACAGATGATCTGTGACTGCCATGTCAATAACATTTCCAAAAAAGGAAGATTAGGTAATAATTATATGCAACCTGTTGCTGAAAGGCAGCACCCACCCACCCTCCTAGAGAAGGAAATATTTTGGGGAATATTAAAAAGACAGAATATTATATTTCCCCAAAGTAATAATGGAGAAAAAAATCTTAGGGGAGGCAGAAACAGCTCAAGTTTCTCCAGACAGAAACTGCGCAGGCCAGCTTTTAGAAATGCAGATTTGGGGCACACCATTCATAAGCAAAATGCTTTCAGCCTTCATGGGATTAGAAAAACAAAGACTCCTAAAATCTACATTCCCCACCCATTTCCAAGGTCAGGAACATGACCTTTAGGTTTAGGGCATAATAGGATTAATCCTAAAAGACACAAAGCCCACCTCATTGCACAACCCAGAAACATTTCCGCTTTAAAGTCTCAGAGCCCCATAAAGATCCATCCATTGACTCAGCCAGGTGGTCAGCTGTCCCAGAACCACACGGTGCTGTTGGTTCTGTTCTTCAATGAACAGAACCTTCTTTCCTAAGCAGTCTCCATTTTTTTTATTCCCGGCTTGGAACAGGACCTGATTTTTCCTTCTGACACTATGTTGGGGGATGGGATATTTATCAGGAAGTGATGTATCATTGTTTTAAGAACTAATAGCAAAATTCCCTCACCAAAAGAGATGTTGACATTGTCCCAAATCCACATTACCAGCTTGAGGCAGGCTAGGCATGGATCAAGCTGTGGCTGGCAGATGATAATCTTCAAGGGAGCAGTGTGTCTGCTTCCTCAGAGTTCAAGTCCAGAAGGTGTCCCAGGAATGTAACGAGAATCCAGTAACCACTAAGATTCCTGCCCATGAGGAATCAAGATTCTGCTGAATCCGAGTGATTTTTGCAAACTGCTGTGCAAATTGAGCAGAATGGCTCAGCAAGAAATCTTGATATTGATTTTTCCCTAACAGGGAATTAGTAACTTTAAACAAGACTCCTGGATGATAGCCTGTTGGTGCAATGATTGCTTTATTTTTGCATAGTTTATATTCTGTGTGGTGTTTTTACTTATACTGGCCACCAAGAGGCAATACATGACTGGTTTTTGGAAATCATCAGACCTACAAGTCATATTTATGGGATACAAACTCTTCTTATGAAATGTTTTTCCATTTAAAAAAACAATCTAAAACCATAGAATTAAGCTTTAAAATAAAACATGTAAATCTTAATATTACAATGCCAATTTTTAAAACATGGCTTTAATCCTGTTTCTGGTCACTGCTTTTTAGCAATATATTTTGATAGTCTAATTAAATGCTAAAATGTATAATAACTTTACTGATTTGACATTTTAAAGGCTATCATGACAATCACAATGAAATGCATCAGCATTTGGTACTAATTAAATAATTAGGGTTATGTTCAGATTTATTTTTTCCCTGCTCAAGGTAATGAACTTTTTTAAGTAGAATGCACACACACACACACACACACACACACAAGACACTGACACACACAATAACAAGGCATGGTATAGAAAATGAATTATATATCCACTACATCATTTACAGCAGAGTAAATGGTTATTATTTCTGACTAGGCATGTATCTGTATATTACTAAAACTCTCTTTTCTGTAAACTTTAACTGGGCGAAATGGTGCATGACAGGGCAAAACTTTTTCAATCAATTTACCTCAAATGGGTTAATTTACAGAATGCATCCATAATCCAAGACCAAGACTCCTATGGAATTTAATTTTTTGGGCAAATTTTATAAAATATTTTATAACAGCAAATTATTGTAAAACATTTTATGACATAATATAAAATGTCATAAAACAATTCCTGTGGCCAACTGCTGATGTTTGATGTGCTATACAGTTCAACCCGGGCTACTTTCAAGGCATATATGTCTCTGAATCATCCTCATCATCATTTTAGCCATTGTCTATTCACTGCAGGATGAAAGTCTCTTCTGCATGTTTCCAATCCATATGGTCCTGAGCTTTCTTTTGCCAATTGGGCCTGCGATACTTGCTGATGTCATTGATCCATCTTGTTTTAGGTCTCTTATATGGATCTTTTTATCAAGTGGGATCCATTCTATGACTGCCTTGGTCCACCTGCCATCAGTTCTTGCTAGGTGACCAGCCCGTTTCCATTTCAATGGAAATATCTCTGAATATCTCCCTGAATGTTTAAGAACTTTTCCAATACATTAGAAGCTCAGCCATCATTGAAGGCATTGAGCAATCTGGTAAAGAAATATCTGAAATTATGACTTGGTGGTCATCCCCCCCTCCACACACACACCTTCCCTGATCCACATGGCATCTCTCACACACATGTGCACCTTTCCTGACACTGCCCACCCACATGCCCTCCCCAACTCACATGGCATCTCTTGCACACCACCCTTTTCATCCAGTCTGGTACCTCTCACTCATCCACAACCTGCACCCCGTCATTCACTCCCACAACCAGCAGCAGATACTCACCTGCCTGCTGGCCTTGCACCTATGATTTCCTGCTGGCTACTCCGCCATCTTTCACAAGCAAAGTAAATGGCTGGCATATGCGAACAGTGTTGAATATTGATTCTATTTTGAAAGGTGTTTTTTCATACAGCTTCATGTAAAGGAGGTGGGGTAGCCTGGCAGATGTTTTTGATGTTTGATAGCCATGGCCTGGCTTGTTCAGTATTGTTGAAGAGGAATCAGTGCAACAATGAACAGTAGTGATGAGAGTGAGTCTCCTTGGAAGATTTTTCTCTTGATAATAAATAGCCTTTCCCAGTCTATCACCATTGACCAGCAGCTGGTCTTCCATTATGCCCTTGATCTTTGCACAAAGTTTGTGATGCTTCTACTGACTCCTGTTATTCCTAGGCACTTGATTATCCAATCATGTGACAAGGAGTCAAATGCTTTCTTGTAATGAATCCAAGTTACGTTCAAGTTGGTTTTTCCCTCTCTTGCAGTTTTGCAGAATCATCTTGTCAAATTAGGAGTTGATCTTTTGTTCCCTGCTGTTTGGGCAGTTTCCTTTCTACTCAGGTGGAAAGAGTATTATTATTATGGGTCGTTGCACAGTCAGCGAGATCTTCAAATTGGATGTGGCCTGCTGCTAATCAGTCCATGCTACATTCAGGTTTGTTCTTCCTTTTCTTGCAGTTTTCCAGAATCATCTTGTCAATTAAGAGTCGATCTTTTGCTCTTCTGTTGTTTAGGCAGTTTCCTTTCTGGTGGAAAGAGCTTGTTTTCAACTAAGTGCTGTTGGACTACATCAGCCTATTATACCAGTTAACAATTTGAAAGTTGTTGGTTAGTAGGTAATTGGCCTGTAATTGCCTGGTGCTGCCACTTTTGCTGGATCTTTCATTATCAGGTAGGTTTTGCCAGATTTTAGCTACTCTTCAATTTCACCTCCTTGCAATTTGTTGTTAAACTGCTTGGCAACACATGAGTGTAGACCAGTCAGATTTTATTATTATCTCTTCCTCTCCTCCTCTTCCTCCTTAGCAATTTACAACGTAATAAAACATACATGATAAAATTAACTCACAGCCTTAGCATATTAAACAATATGAAATTCATAAACAATTTTAAAAAACCCAATAAATGACAGTTATAGTACACACTACAACAGTTACAGTTATAATATGCAACATTACTCATTCGTTTTAAAGATACAACTAGCAATTGTAAGACAATATTTTACTTGAATCATTATCCATAAAAACTGATAATGACAGCTGACAAGGTGATTGTCATATACTTTGTAATGTAGCATTCTTTTCTGTGAATTATGCTAATTGAAGAAGATTAATATTACCATTAATTTTCTATGCTGGCACAGCTCCAAAATATATGTTTGGAAGTAGCACTCTAGAAATTAACTTGCTACTCCACAGTTGTTGTTGTTGTTTTTTACAAAGGCACATCTTCCTGAAACAAGACATGAATCTACCTGTATGTCTCATAGGCAGCATACTGATAATCGTGAAAGTGTCATACAGATAATCCTTGCTTAGCGACCACTCGTTCAGCAACCATTCAAAGTTACAAGAAGCACTGAATGAGACTTACAACCAGTCCTCAAAGTTGTGGCGCTTGCAGTCCTATCGTTATATGACTGAGCTTTGTGTACTTGGCAGTCAGTGCATACTTATGACAATTGCAATGTACCACAGTCACATAATCACCATGTGACATTCACAGCTGGCTTCTTACAAGCAAAATCAATGGGGAAGCTGACAAGAAGTCATAAGTCACGTTCATGTGGAGTTGCACTCAACAACCTCATGTGATTTGCTTAACAACTGCAACTGGGGACTGGTCTTGTAAGTTGGTGCAGTCATGCGATTTTTTGTTGTTGTTTATGTCCACCTTACTTAGCAACACAGTTGCTGGTCCCAATTATAGTCATTAATTGGGGACTACTTATAAATTAATTTGAAAAAGCAATTTTTCTCCTGTTCCATAATCATCAATACTAATCTATGCGGTTATAGACTGTCAAATACTCAAACATTATCTCCATAAACAGAAAGTTTCTATATTAAATTAAAAAAACACAAGTTATTAAATAAAAAAGCTACTAAGGAAATTATAAATTTTAAGTCTGACATGCTATGTACTGTACGCTATATTTTAAAAAAGCAGTGTTTGTCTATTAAACTATGTCTTTTAAAAGAAAGGTCTTAATTGTCACTGTAAGACCATATTATGATTATGTTTGGAAGAGAAATACATCACATGTTATTTATTTATAGCTATTTATTTGCTTTAGAAATAAATTTGCTTTGGATATAAAAAATACAGCAAAAAGGGAAAATAAAGAAAAAAGAGCATGATCCAAAACCATGCATATAAAAATAGCTCAATTGTGAACACAGCATTAAATTCTGACCATATAGAGTATTATTGATCAATCTTTTCATTCCTTCGGTAGAGAGTCAGTTCATAAGCTGAGAACAAACACATACGATCAATCTAAGTTTGTATTTTATTGTAAAAAAGTAATTGCCTTTTGCTCAATAAATCCATACTTCTTCGCATAAAGATAAATTCCAAATGTTTGATGCGTTATTCAGAATCATGCCATATCTTTAAAACAGATTATTTTCCAAAGTGGCCTTCCAGAAGCTCGTGGAAAGAGCTTTTTTGAAGAATATTTTGAAGATGGTAGGTAAGTGCAAACTGAGCTATTTAACTTTAACTTTGATTTTTTTTATAAAATATTTTTATTGTTCTATTGTAAGACACCAGGAGTTAGTACAAATTAAACCAGTGTAAGAACTTTTTAGAAGTCTAGTGTGAAATTGAATAAATAGTATATTCTTGTTATGAAGGATATGAAAATTATCATGCAGTCCCAAAAATTAAATTCCAACACCTAAAAGTTTTCCAAATACAAGAATTAAATTTAGCTGGAACAGTGTATTAGATCTAACAAATGTTCTAAAACTGATTATGTGACATCCCCCCCCCACACCCCCCCCCGCTAAACTAGTTTAAAACTGTTCAGAATATCTATGTAAAACCTCTGGAAGATCCTCAGTTGGATCATAGTACAGTTCTGTTCTGAGAAATGTGTTGCAGTTTTTTCTGTTGCAATAATATAATAAAATATTCCTAAAACATTCTATGTAGCAAAGAAACGCTCAACGTTTTATACAAATGAAACATTACATATGGGAAGTGGAATATATTTTGGAGGAGAGGAGGGAGATTGAGATTATAATTTTGATTATTTTTTTCAAGGAAAATTTTTTAATGCCTTTTATCTACTCATCCAATATTATTAGTCTTCAAACTGGTCACACTGTGATAAATTGATTGTATGCAGGATTTCCCCCCCCCCACTATTTGGACAACAGAAATGGCTGGAAATAAAATTTAAAAATGTATTTTTAAAAAAACCTATTTAATGTATACATATTTTAGTCAATAATAACAAAAAGGCAAAATCCACTGTATATTTTTGTGGAAAGTATTTCAGAGAAAACATTATTAGAATAAGTGGAAACTGTGCAAGAATTTGGAACACTGTGCACAAAATGAAAACTTCCCACAACATTTTGACTTTTCAACAAAATTGTTCACGGGAAGACACCAGCATGCCATTTCTCTGTACTGTATTTATTTGTTGGTAGGCTTGTTTTGTTTTGTTTTTATTACAAGTAGCAAAGTTTAGTTTTGTTTTTATTACAAGTTTAATTAGTCAAGACCGTTTAAACCTCATCAAGGATGCTTATTTTGTATACATTGTTGTAAAACATACTTGTATAAAATCAAAATAGTAAGCTAGAGTTAATTTCTTCTTTAACAAGAACAACCAAAAGCTTAATTTTGAACATGCTTAAAACTCAGTTCCTTATGCTTCTTTTAGAAGCCAGGATTCTTGCTAATTCTTGAATACTTTATTGCTGCAACTCAAAATTCTAATTGGAACCCTATAACATCCTATCTCCCCTGCCACAGTGGTTGAAAGGTTTATTGCCTGTGAAGCTGGTGATAATTGCTACTGGCTACAATGGTTATGTATTGTCGTTCACAACTTTCTTCCTCTTACAGCTGTCCAAGTTGGGCTGATGACTACCTTTCATAATTACACTCCCTTTCTCCTGCACACACCACCATTTCATGATCAGGAGAAGGAAAAGTTCTGTTGTGGAGCTGCTCCTTTAACAAATATCTTGCATCCCCTTAAGTTTGCCTAGAGACGGTGTTTAATGGTCAGGGATGACTTTGATAGGGCCTGTTTTCTAAAGATTCCAAAATAGAAATGCTACATTTGTCATGTTCCCAGGGAATATGAACTATAATATGGATGAATTTGTTTTGGGTTGTTTGCTATCGAAGTAGGCTAGTGCTTTAACTAGGTGTCATGGTTCCAACAGATGGAAGTCTTCAAAAGAACTTCGAGGCATTGTTTACCTTAAAGAATCTTTTATTCGAGAAACAAAGTATCGGCACTACATGGTTAAAGCCAAAAACTGAATTCCCCTCCTCTTAGCAAAGCACAATTCCCTCCTCCAATTAACTGTCATAAATCACATTCCCCAATTAGCTTGAAGCACTCTCCCCAGCTCTCCAGCCTACCAAATCTTTATCAACTCTGGGTGCAATAACCTTGGATTCCCATGGCTGAGTTATTATTGTTATGTCTAACTGGACTCTCATCCACATCCTCCCTCCCAGCATCAACTAACTCTAAAAGCGAAAGAGAAAAGATGGCTACATTTCCATCTGTTGTCAAAGCAAGAACATCCAATGTTAGCAGCATTGACACTAGGGCTGAATAAGAAGAGAAATGCCTTTCTTGGGCTTAAGGCTGCAAGTGGTAAGTGCTGATATCAAGAAATAAACATTGATTCAGTGGTATTTATGTACGACTGAATGTGCCCGAGATTACACCATAACAGTTAATGGTATTTGCGCAGAATTCCCCAACTGATTGCTAGTGTATATATTCGAGCTTTACCCAAACTTCTAAAAATGATAACAAAAAAAAAAAATCACAAATCCATGGTGCTTGCTTTAGGTGCTTTTATTTGTTTATCTTGAAGAGAACATTTTACTTGCTTAAATGCAAAATAAAACCATTCAGTAGCAATAAAAAGTGATATTTTCTTCATTTGACAGTATGAAAGACTGCAGAAGACAGATGCACCTTATAATAACTGAGAACATGCTGATCAGGAATTTTACAAATCTGCTCAAAAGAGCTTCAAACTAATTCTTGTGTGAGAAGTGAAAAAAGGAAACCTAAATATTGATTCTATCAGGGACTAAAATATGAGTGACAGAAGAGTAATTAAGAGCAAGTAATAAATCTAGTATAATGTTAATGCATGAAATATGGAGAACATAAGAACTGTATGCATATGTGTTTTCCTTGTCCTCGGGTTCTATCTGTCCATGTTAGGCAAATGATTTGAAGGCAGAAAATTTCATAAGATTTGAAAGATATTAAAGATAAATACCAGATACTTAGATAGCTTGGGTTGCATTGATTGATGACCACTGGTGAGATTGGAATGGAGTAGTGCATGTATCCTGGCTGTCGCTGATCTCAAATTTTAGTCTTATTAAACTCTGCACTCATACACACCCACTCTATGCCGATAACAAGCTTAGATTGCATTGTTATCTTGCAATCTGATAAACCATTTCACGAACTAAAACATAGAGATTACAGGTGGTCCTCACTTAACAACCAACCATTCGGTGACCATTCCTCATTCTTATGATGGTTGCAGTGCCCTGGTGATCACAGAATCACAATCTGGGTACTCAGCAACCAACTTGCAGTTAAGATGCTGCAGAATTCTACAGTCACACAATTGCTGCTTATGCCATTGTGACCTTCTTTGCCAGCTTCCTACCAGCCAAATCAATGGGGAAGCCAACAGGAGGTTGCCAATCACCATTGTTAAGTGAGGAGGTAATAAAGTTGTACATAATAAAAGTGTCAAGAAGAGAAAGGCTCACTGTATATGTGATATCATTTTATTAATCCTTCAGGAAAATAAAACGGCAACAACCAATGAATGGATTTCATCAGTTCCACGATGTATCCTATGGGTTTAAAAGTGCATGAAAGTGACAGTCGTGAAAAATAACTCACACATTCTCATGCCAGCCTTATTTTTAGAAATCTAACGGAGTTACATTTGACTTGGGTATCCAACTTGCCCAGATTTTATCAGTACTTTGGCATGCCTAACAGACCGTAAGAAGCTGTGACAATCTTGGTGAGTTATGGAGGAGACAATATAGGAGTACCAAGTTACACACATGGTATAGAGAAAACAGACAGGGAGAAATGTTATTCCTCATTATCAAATGAAGCTAAACTGTCAATGATCCACACAGTGTATAATTAAACTATGAAATATAATGCCATTCTTGTTACAAAAGTCACCAATTTCGTTGCTTTAAAAGAGATTAGACAAATCACTAGTGGATGAAACTGTTACTGGCTTCTAATCATCCTAACAGTAACCTTCAAACTCAGAAATGGCACACTTCTCGTATAAATGAATGGGAGGGCAATTGTAATAGCAATCTTGTTAGGGTCTTGCTGGCTACTAAGGAACGAAATGCTGCTGGATTCATTTCCAAAATGACTATGTAGAGCTGTTTTGGAAGATGCAGAAGCGCAAGTATAGCAACCTTTTTAAAGAAGAGGTAACTTTTTTTTAGGCTTGTGTACCACTTGGTTTTATTTAACCGTTCCATTTGTAAAAGCAGCTACATCTTTAATACAATCTTTACTCACTAAACAGCAACTTTTTTGAAGTTCATCAGAAAGCAAAAAGCCCATAAAAGAAATAATAAAACCTGGCTTTGAAGAGAAGCTATGCTCCCACTCCAAACATTTGGAGCTCCTCAATTGTTTCTGAAAGACTCATAGCTTTATTAGTCAGTAGTTAGAAATCTAACGGAGTAGTTCCTTATAAAATACGCTCAAGATAGTTTGCAATGCATATTTGCATGAATACCCCTTCTTGAAGGGGTTGAGAGAGTTAGATCCTTTGGAGGAATAATTTCATAGGCTTTCCGAAACTGTATATACTGTACAGACAGACAGACAGACACAAACACACACACACACACACACACACATACACACACACACACACACACACACCACAGAGAGAGAGAGAGAGAGAGAGAGAGAGAGAGAGAGAGAGAGAGAGAGAGAGAGAGAGAGAGAGAGAGAGAAAACATTAGGTGGAACTACCAGCAAAGCAAAGTAGTTACAGTATGTATGGAATCCCATGTAGGTGCAACGTGAGAGTCTTCAAAGAAGCTTCATCAGTCCCTGAGGATGTGCCTCAGTGCTTTGATGCCACTGCACATTGCCAAGCAGCCCTTTAAATAGTAAGACCCCACAATTTTGCAGTATCCCTACAGATCTGCCTATATGGTTCTTACCATTATGCAGCTATATTCCAAAATCAAGGTGTTTTTCTTTTTAATTGAATACTTTTAAACTGCATACTTTTAACTGAGAGAAAGGGGTGGTATTTGAACATTTGGTCCTACCGTAGGTTAGGTGGGTCAGGTAGATAAGCCAAAAGAGATGACACAAACTTGCTTCCATCCAAGCAGCTGGTCAAATAGGGGAGAGGCAGCTGAGAAGTGCAAACAGTTCACAGGCAGAGCAAGATTATGCTCTGGCATCTCTAGTTAGGACTGGGGAAAAAAAAACACTTTCCCGCTGTACAATTTGTGTATTCTCTGAAATTCACAGTTCCTACTTGAAAAACATATAGAATCTGTGACTCAGAAGGCTATTGCACACATCCATCCTGTCCTGCCAATTTCACCAGGTGGGAAAGCTCAGCTGATGGTCATTCATTCCTTACTTTCCCCTTGTCTGGATTTTTGCAGTGCACTCCACATGGAAAGTCCTAGAGGGCCATCTTAAAGTGACATCTGGCCCACAGTGCAACACTATGTGTAATTAGGGACACACTACAGTACACACATGCACCATTTCATGAACTGCACTAGTTGCCAATGGTCTTCTAGGTACAGCACATACAACACAGAGAATGCCATCCTAGCATGCATTGCCATGGTAAAATGATTGACAGGAACTCTGATGTTTTTAAACATATTGAACTCGTTTTTTTCCCCTAGTAACAAGAAGTTGGATATAATCACCGTTATTTTTGTGCTCTTTTGTGAATTTCCGGTATCTCCTGCATGTCCTTTCACAACAATATTCTTGTGATATTTACCTTCCTACATTGCCTGCAGAACAGATACAGATTAGGCCACATATCTGGTGGGTTTTTTTTGCTCTAGTCAGAGCTTGTAAATATAGCTGAACTCATGAGTGTCTGAATCATGAATGTGATCTTTCCAAGCCACAAGCTGGGGAACTATTACATGAACTTCAGAAAATTCAGTCTGGCAGCCTTGAAAAAGAATAATCAAGATGATGAAAGAGAGACGTGCTGTTAGGAACAGAGTTCAAATATTTTGCATTGCTAGGCTGAAAGAAGTCTTTCAATTACTTTTCATACATATAATTAGTTGTCTTTAATACGGAGTTCACTGGGCAATGCTGTTCTAGCAAAATGTTCAGGAAATATAGGGAAAAAAGCACCTTAAAATCTGCTGTACAAAAATAGAATTTGTCTTAGTACAGACTGGTGTCTTTAATATTTAAATTATAGCCAAATAAATTTTTAACAGAAAATTAATGTTTTAAATAATATTTTGTACCAATTTTATTCAGAAGTAGCATAATCTGAAGCTTCTGCCTGGTGCAAATATACCCAATGTTTATGCCATAATGCATTCTAAATAATTTGTGGTTTTATTCTGTATGTATTTATATTAACATAGTTAAATTTGATCTAATCTCAGGGAATTTTCTCAAGATTTCCTTGTTTCCTAGCCTTACTGTTTTGATCAATTCTTCTAATGTTAATAGTCACATCTGCTTTGTAAAATTTTCTGTGATTTTTTTTAAAAAAATTCTGAAATGTAAATTTTTGTTTCTAGAAACTATCTGGAAAGAACAAGGCTTCATACGTCATAGATGTCATTGTAACAAAATGAGATAGTGGATTTTGATAGATGTGTCTATTCAAAAGTAACTGCAGTAATGAGATTCAGATAAATTTGTATATAGGTTAACAATCTTTTGGAGACTAGATGTTCTTCATTAGAACCAGAAATTATTAATATATTTATTCAAATTTACTGGCTGCCCAACTTAATGGACTCTTAATAGCAGGCTTATTAAGTATAGTAGTACATACTTTTGAATAGTCATGCATAGGATTCCTTCAAAGACCCAAGAATGTATAATAGCAGCACATTTACATAAAACGTAGTCAATCTGTGTCCATCTCAGTGATGTTGAATTACAGTTCCAAGCATCCCTAAGTACTGATTATATTGGCTAAACGTGAAAGGCCTCCTATGCAGGTGCCCTGCTCTTGTTAAAAAGTAAGTTTTCTCTTGCTTATATATTGCTTTAATGGCAGCCAATTAGGAGATAGTGGGTTCTTTAGGAGTCTTGGGCAATAAGCTAAGATCATAATAAAATGTCGAAAAGGATTTCATAGAGAGTTACAGAGAAACATGTACCCTGTCTTGTTCCCGTCTTTTCAGTTTATCAGAAATCCACAATCTGCTAGCAGACAGGTTCCTGGAACTGGCCCACAGTTTTGCAATCCTTTTTCTTCCAGGATTGTAGATCTGTTCTGAGGTTCAAGCTACCTGGGGCTTTAGCCTCCTTTCCTAAGAGACAGGAGGTACAGACAATAATATGTAATAATGGTTTGATATCAGAGACTTGGTCATAACTTCAGACAGTAGACTTTTTAAGAGATATTTTTAAGCAAGATGGGATCCCTAGAAACCAATGTGATATCTCTGGTCAGTAACATGGGTACACAAATAATTGCCTTTCTGCCAAAAAAAAAAAAAAAAAAAAAGGGCATCATTCCTAACAGACAAAACCTAGGACTAGTTTGGTACCATCTCCGCTCAATAATCTGGGGACCCAGATAAGTGACCCTTTGCTAAAAATATTTTTATGGGAATCATTATTTTTTAGTGTTTGACCATTGCTCTTGTGCCTAGCTCCCCTCCCCAAACTCTGTCCCAGATGTTAAATTAAATTACATGCTGGCGTATTTTAATTATTACAAGTTAGGATACAGATAAAAGGCTCACAGGTAAGAGTGATTTACAATACAATGATGCAATCTGTAAAGCAGATTGCTAAGTAACTTTTTCTAAGCATGCGTGATGTCATGCTTTTGAAGCAGACCAGATGAGACACACTCCACATGCTTTATTGAAATAGGCTACAGTAATATACTTGTGCAAATCTGAGACCAAGCGAATCGGGGGTGAGTCATCCCGAGTCTCTTAATATTACTTCCCTTTTCAAAGAAATGAAAATTTAAAAATGCTTCTGTCCTCTTTGGTCACGTAATTGTTTCTGAATATTTATTTCCAGACTATCTCTCTGGCTCTCTATACAAGTAGAAGGGTTAAATTAAAGATGTATTGCCTCTGCTGGCTAAATATCTCTTGCTATACAAATATTTCTTATGCATTCCAGAGGGAAAAAAGGCTTACCTCATTAAGCCCATCAGTCTTCTGTAGTGCCACTTGCCACCTTTTCTTTCTATTTAGGTTTACTTTTAAGAATAAGTGATAGTAGAGGATATATTGGGGCCAGTGACCTTGGGATATCCTTGCCAGGTGCCTCTTTCTATGAAGTACAATCAACTACTTACTTTGGTCTGAGATCTACTTATTTACATAGATCTATGACCAAGAGGTGATAGATTGTTAGATAGAGAGATGCTGCTGCTCAATTGACTATAGAATTTTCAGCTGGTATAATTGTTTGTTTGAGAGATCTTAGCAGGATAACAGAACCATATCTGGACATGCGAGATGTAAATCAAAGACTGCTAGGAAGATTACTGAAAGTGAAAGTGGTGGATCCCTTTTGATTGATGATGGTGAAGGGATTGTTAGATTTGTTAAGAATGGACAGATGGAGTACTTGAAAGAATTACAGGCCAGAAAAGAGATATTTCAGTTTCAGTCTCTGGCCTGAATAAGCCACCGAGTAATCCTTAGAAACTTCAAACTGCAACGAGGGATGATGAAAGGCAGTGAGATGCCCAGGGTGCCATTAACTCAGTTGGCCACAAGAGGACAGAAGATGCGTGTGCTGGTCACTATTGCCCAAAGACTAACACACATTGGACACTGAGTTGGTTGAAGGCTCCACATCCAGATCTAAGACTGTGGATGTCTTACCTCCAAAATGGTTAATGAGAAAGGCGGTGACACAGGCAGAAAGTAGAAAAGAACCAGCGGAGGAAAAAGTTAGGTGTGAGGACTGCTCTGTGGCAGAGCAGGAAAGGAAATAAAGTGCTATGTTATGGTTCCGGCTAATGAAACACTTCAAAGAACTTCCAGGCATTGATTTTCCTAAAAGTCATTTATTGTTACAAAATGTTATGCACAGGCATAACAGAGGTAGGCCAAGATCTAAATTCTCCTCCCCTGAGCAATTAAATTATCAGCATGTTCCCTCCCTAAATTAGCAGTCATATAACACGTTATCCAATCAGTGTGAAAGTCAAAGGTTTCCTTCCACTCTTTTTCCCGTGCTTTTCCCCCCACACTCTTCTGCTCTGCATTAACTCTAAAGATACCAGACAGTTCTGCATATTGTCAAAGCAAGAATATACAGTATTTGCAGCGTTGACATGCTATGCAAAAACAACCCGCAATGTCCAGTTTATAGAGAAGTTCAGATATCTGCTTTGGTGCGTATCTGTGAAATGCTAGATGGGATCATTTCAAAATCCCCCAAAAGCGAGTTCTGGACTTTTGATGTCTTTAGGTTGAACTCCTTGGATACAAGCTGAGGAGTCATGATGTTGGAATAACAAGCATCAGAGGAAAATATAGTGAGACACGCTGGCAAGTTTTCTGCAAGAGAAAAAGGATTTGCAAGTTTATTTTTTCAACCTAGATTCCACTCCTTTTTGCCCAACTCGTCAAATTGTTAGATATCGTGCTGTGCAGTTGTCATTTGGTCTCTCTATTCATCCTTCACAAATGACTTTCTGTTTTCCAGAGAAACTGTGGAAGAGATGGTTGAAAAGATGGCTAAAGTGGCAATAGTGGGGGAAAATAATGAATACAATGAAGCACTAGTATAAACTCATGGTCCAAACCTACTCAATGGCAATAAGAGTAGTGAAGTATCAGTACTTCCCTTGGTTCCTGACCAGGTGCTCCATTCAAAGAGAGTTAAATCCTTAAAAGGAAAGACAGGTGTACCAAGGTGCCTGCAAGTTATTAGATTGCCTTGCAAGTTTTCTTATGGATGAAGTCAGTGATATGTACTTTTGTTTGGATGCTGCTTTGCCAATGTAAAGTGAAGTGAACAAGATTGCATTTTGCATTATGATTTGGGATTGGTTTCAGCTTGTGGAAACTGAGCAAGGAGATAGAGTTCTCTTTGGTATGGGCTCTACCACCTGTAAGCTTGATCCATGTCTCTCGTAGCTTCTTCAGGCAATGGACAGGCCATCAGGACATCTCAATGCTTATTTGAGGGAGAGTGTTAAGCCAATGTCTCTGACAAGATTATGTATCCTTTCCTGAAGAAGTCATTTCTCAATTTGGCCATCTTTGTTGATCTTCATCCTATACTAACTTCCCCTTTGGAATCTAGAGAAACTGAGTATTTTCAATCACCTACATTGATAGCTAGTATACTGTATATCATTTAATAATGAAGCTTATTGATAAAATTGCATGAAGGTTATCATCCTTTTTAATTTTAATAATACATTCTTCAGTTACTAATACAAGGAGGAAAAATTTTAGTAAGTCTGGTAGGGTATGAGGCTACTTTAGTACAAAAAACAGACCAGCTACAATATACAGTCAAAGGTATTCTATTTTTAAAAAATGTTATGCAGTCTCTAATAATACTGTTGCTATAACAAAATTTGGGGGCTGAAATATTTCATTTATGCAATTATGAGTTATTATTTCTGTTTTTTTGCTCAAAACAGATTTTTTGTTTAATTTTTCACCTTTTCTAATTCGTAACATTTTTTCCCCAATTTTTTTTTAGATAAGCCGGACTACCTAAATGTCATATTTAAGTTGAAGGTGTAGTTAGGTAACACAAACACTGGCTTTGCAAGAGTGTGAAATTGAAGTGTAATGTTATGCTTACATAAAAAATGAAAAGGCATAAGTGAAATACTGTGGATGAAAGATAATGCAGCTAAGAAATATTGTCCTGATCAGATGTTGATAAGCTGCAGTTAGCTCGATTTAGCAAAATCGGGAAGTATCCAGAAAGGAGGGTGAAGAGCAAATAGAAAGAGTTTGGGTAAAATAATAAGAGAAGCAACAACCTCAAGTGATTTGGAGTTTCACATAAAAAAAAACCCCTTGAAGCTGAAACCAATATAACTGTTGTTGCATATTCTTGGGAGAGTTCTGGTTTTAACCCAAATGCTTGACAAAAACACGGCTACCAGTTTCATGTCTGGGGAAACCAAAGACATTTACTCAGAGGTATGACCAAGTTAGCATTACATTTCAATTCATTTGTATTAAGAGTAAAAGGAGACAAAATCTCAAAGAGTAACCAAAGATAAAAATAAGGAAGGCATATGTTAAGTGAGACTAATAGAACATCATATTAGTTCCAATGTTTCATTTGAGGCAAGGAGATAGAATTCAACAATACTATAATTATATTGTTCATTGAAGTAACTCATTTAATCCACCAGTGATAGTTTTCCTGAAAACCCTGGAAAGGCTACCAAGAGCTACTGTTGACAGGTATTGCAGTTGTAACAAGAGTTCTTGGTAGTGCCACTGAATTATAACTTTTTTGTTTTGTGCTGAAATTTCTGTGTCCATGTATATCTAGTTAAACTTGGCATTAATCTGTGGCAGCTTTTACAAAATTTGTTGATGTGATGATCTTGAGAATGTCACTAACAATAAGTCTCCACATGAATTTGTACTACACATATGTATGCAAGTGGCAGTGTTACGATCGTTAAATAAGTGTCTGAAGGATCTTCTTTATGGCCATTTTTAATGTGCATTCCTCTAGTCTTTAAGTTGGCAGAAAAATATACAGGCATATTTTGTGCTACCCTAACAGCTGAGTCTAATCTGCTTTAGTAACAAGGCCTGTGAGTGGTCTTATCTTTATAGTTTCACTCCTGAACAATTTAAGGGCAGTGGCTTCCTTCATTTGGCTAAAAGAGGAAATTGGCAGGACTTCAGTTCCCCACTATACTCTATAAATGTGTTCCAAGGGAATGATGTAGCTGGCTGTGAGTAGTTGTAGTAGTCAGAAGTACTTAATGGCCATATAGTAGGCAAAATTGAATTGCTTCCCTCCCAAAGTAATAAATACAACCAGATAACCCATGTAGCATTGGGTCATTGCTTCAAGATATTTCCTTACCTAAACAAACAAACAAACAGAAAGGCCACAGGTGGGCAAAAAACCTGTGGGAGCGGGAGCAGTTTCTGACTTCCTGATGGCTTCCCTAATGAGTTTTCTTGTGGGAAAACTAGTACAGAGCATCAGAAATCTTTCTTCCTTCCCTTTCCTCCCCCCCTTTTTTCTTTCCCTTCTGGCAACTGAATAGCTGCTACTGGGTGCGGGAGGGAGGGATTGTGAGAGTGGCTGGGAAACTCTCATGGTATGTTCAAAAAGAAAATCATGTGACTGCTGCAAATGCCTGACCACAGCAGCACCCCAAAGCAGCCACAACTTCCCCAAATTTCATTTCCTTGGGAATCAAGGATCCCAGATTTTGGACATACTCTGCTAGTTAGCCATCTGAGGTACCTTGGTTCAAAATTGTTGCCCAGGTAAAGATTATGATAATAAGAGTTTTAGTAGTACATAAATAGAAAGCATGGCCACGCAAATCCACTTTTTGGAAGAATCAGCAGAAAACTTGTAACATATTCAATACATCTTTTAAATTGACTGGCCCATCCCTTTTCTGTTTAGTTTTCAGACAGATTGACAGGCCTTTTGAAAGACTACTACCAGTAAACATGTGTTCAATAACAAATCTAGTAGATTTCCAGTATATTGTGGTTGACAGGTCTCT
This sequence comes from Crotalus tigris, assembly GCF_016545835.1. Lineage (NCBI taxonomy): Eukaryota > Metazoa > Chordata > Lepidosauria > Squamata > Viperidae > Crotalus > Crotalus tigris. The sequence continues at coordinate 606,174 of NW_024096469.1, forward strand.
TTAGGAATGCAGTTAGCAGGAGAGACAATATCCCCACCTGTACCACAGAAGATTTAAGATATCAAGAAGGGAAGTCAGTAAAGAGCATACCAAATAACTGTTTTTGAAAAGCAAAGGTAGGTGAAATATTTGTGTAATGTTTAAAAACTAAACAAGCAATGAATATATCCCCACTTGTAATTTATAATGTCACCCAGACATTGCTGTGGCAATATAAAACCTGTCTCTGTTAATGACGTATCACCATTAAAAATGCTCTATAAATTCCTAGTGTGGAAATACTTAGTGATAATACAATTATTAGGTACATGGGTACAAATTCTGGACAAAATGAAATGGAAGGACAAGAGGAAGGGCATATGTTCCTTTACAGGAATTGCAGAATTACCACTATTGTTAAATGCAGGAGAAAAAGGGGGGAAGGGGGGGGAGAGAGTGAAGCAGGTTGGACTAGGTTAAGAAAAGAATCTGAAACATAAATCATATCCAAGGTGACACTGATAACTTTTCAGCAAGTTAAGTAAACAAGGAAAGAAAAATCTTTTCACCCTGATCTTTTTCGCCCCTTCACTTCCGCTGTACTAAGTAGTAAGTCCTGAACTAGACATTTTAATTGTGTTTACTCAAGCATGAGTTTAATTTTTCTTCCATGCAGCCAGGATCCTGATAAATCAGAATTCTTGGTCATAGAAAATATTCTACTTAGATGAATGCACGTGGAATCCTGTTTCAAATCTTCCGATTTTACAGAAATGAAAGTCTGAGGCCCCATATTTCTCCCTCTATGCTCAGTTCGGATTTGAAGTATTGAGCTTGTGGTAAAACTGAGCTTATTCGGTCAGGAGTGACATAATGTCATATTCATTTATTTTGGAAATAAGGAAATTCAGTTTAAAACAGTTTAAAATGCCTCATTATCAATAATCTGCTATAAACATGGTTCCTTAGTAGCTTCAGGTCCATTTAGATGACACTACTTTTCTTCAGCCATTTTAATCCAATTTCAGGCCTAGCTTTGGAAAAGAAACTACCTTGATCTTGTTTTGAATTGAAACTTTGAGAAGAGAGCAGGACTACTATCCTGTTGATTCTTTTGGGCCTATCAGTGAGCCTTCGGAACCCATCAACAATAGTTTTTTCTGGATAAATGAATGGAAAATGGGAAGAATATGATTCCATTCCTATTTGGAGAGCATATTTGGATGTCTTGTGATTTTTCCCTTATTAGGTTTTCTCCCAGTAGCCCAGAGAACATAACTGTCAAAGATGTGGGGGATTATAGTTTAGCAATTAGAGGGCCACAATTTCCCCTACTGTAAGGCCTTCCTAGAAACTGTAAAGAAAGATTAGAAATGCTAAGTTCAGGATCTTTCAGCATACTTTTAAGTGTTACTTTACAAAAGTGGAAGTATTTTAAAAATACTTCATCTAGCAGGCCAAGCACGGGTAAGAAATCTGTATGGATCCTTCTTGCAAATATACGGTTTAGACCAGTGATGGTGAACCTTTTAGAGACTTCAGTGCCCCAAAACCGGCCTTGCCCTGTCCCGCCCCCCACTCTGCCCCCCGTCCTGTCTGCTTCACCCCCACCCAGCCCACCCGCAGGGCCATTCACTGGCTCCATGGCCCGCCGCAGGTCATCCAGGCAGCCCAGCAGTGCCATGGCGGCCATGCCCTCTGCCCGCACCCCGCAGCATTAACTGCGGGCGATGGGGCGTGAGGGCGAAGTCTTCTCCCCGCTGCCCAGCTGCCATGTCCTTGGCTGCACTGCTCCATGTGGGCCACCCTCGGGGGCAACTCTCCTCTGGGGGGGCTGCTGGTGAGGGGGCCGCCGGGGGAGGTGAGGCTGGGGTGATGGCGCACATGCCCACATAGAGGGCTCTGAGTGCTGCCTGTGACTCTGAGAAAAAGCTGTCAGTCAGAAACACTTGAGAGGCAGGAGGGCATTCCCCCTTATGTTTCATCAGATGGATTCAGAAGGTAAGATTTGCTTTGCTTAATGACACACTTCTCAAAGTTTTTGTGATTCAGTCCTATTATGATAGAATCATCTGGATGATTCTGTAAGGACTTTCATAATTTATCTATAAAAAAGAAGAGTGATCTATCATATAGAACTATGGAGCAGTACAATTATGGAACTTATAGAACAGACAAAAACCAAAGGTTTATTATACTTTACATAGGCAGGAAAAATATGACTAATTTCACATAAGCATGTTAAGCAATAAATCAATATTTTTTATGATTGGGCTTGCTAGTACACTAAACTTTAACCATGCTTTATATGCCCCAGTAGCTGGTTTATACTGTATATCATACTAATAAGCAAATTAAAGTATGACCTAGTGTGTTGTGTAAAGCCAGGCAATAGGTGCCTTCAGAGAGCCCCCATGCTATCATTCAGAAGCCATTGCAAGTTATTCTGCCTGGCTTCCTAAAATAAATATTTGAAGAGAAGCTAAAAAGACAGTAAAAGCAGTGGGAAAACACAGGTGGGTTCCAAATAAAAGATAAAGGTACCAGGATCCTTTCAGCCCTCATAAATTTCTATGATTGATTGGAGGCAGGAAAACTGCACAGTAAAAGCTTTTTAGGAAGTGCCCTTAAGCATTCCATAAATGTCCTCGCTCTTGTTCTCATGTATTGTTAAAATGTATTGGCTTTATTCTAGTTCAACAGCTGTTTTTAATTCGAGTTCTGTATTTTGCCTTGAGTACAGAGTTGGTAGTGTTCTATAAATACAGCAAATAAAAAATTCAGAAGATTCAGTAGTAAAATGCCTTTGTTCTCTTGTCTGGGAGCATTTTCTGTTGACCAGCTTTTCCATTCAATATTTTTGAATTCTCTTGAAAACGCAGCTGTAATTGCTATAGACAGTTTTGACTATTTTCATATCTATTCAGACATGAAGGTGCTATATGCATGGACATGTTTATCCCTTTGCAAGTCTAGAGGTCACACCAAAGAATTGCCAGCCAATCAGCACTGTCTTGAACAATTGCTGAGATTGATCAACCAATCCACTTGTCTTCCAGCAACTGAGTGATTTATCCTATCTCTTTGTTGTTAGATTTAAATCTTGCCTTTTGTTCAGAATCTCAAGGCAGAATAAATCGAGTCCCTCCAATCACCTGTCTGGTAAACTGGGCTGAGAGAGATTGGCCTGAATTCACTCAGGGAGCTTTCATGGTTGAGGGTGGAGTTGTCCAGGTCTCCCCTGTGGAACATCTCAAGTCTACACCTTGCTGGCTCTTATCCTCTCTATGTGGATCTGTGCCTAAAGCCCCACTTATCTCCCTTTTACAGAACACTAAAGTAATCCATCGACGGCGTTTTGCTGTGTGGTTTTGAAGTGGCAAATTTACCTAGTTTTCTAGACTCCTAAAGCTGTGGTGCTGGTAGTTCTGCATTTAGTGATTTTTAAAAAAGAAAATCACTAAATGGAGGCTGTGATGGCTCAGTGGTTAAAGACACTGGCTTTGTCAGCTGAGAGCCCAGGTTCGAGATCCGACTGCCGCACAATGGGGTGAGCTTGCTCCAGCTCCTGCCCACGTAGCGGTTTGAAAGCATGCAAATGTGATAGATAAATAGGTACCACTTCGGCAGGAAGACAATAGTGTTCTGTGAGCCTTGGCATATAGTTATGCTGGACAACAATACTGGCTCCCTCAGCTAAGAAATGGAGACGGGCACCGCCCCCCAGAGTCAGAAACGACTGACTCTGCTTTTATTTTTACTCACTAAGCAAACCCACTGCTGCAAAATCACAGGACACAGGAGGGAGGAAAGTCAGAAATCCCCTTCCATTAGCATATACCTCACCTTATCAGGCACAAGGCTTGATTCCTGGCTACATCTTGAAACAACCTTGGAATGCTGTTTTCAAATCCATGCACGTATTGCCAAACACCCTGGGGTTATACAGAAAATATTTGCCATTCGAAGCCCCGGTTATGACATGTGATCATGTCATCCTGCACCAGTGTTGAGATGGAACCTTTTTAAACAAATTTGATAGATTTAAACTTCACAGTTTGTCATATAAGTTCTTTTAAAGGATCCTTGGAATTATTTTTGGGAAGAGCATTCTCTGTTAGGAATTTTTATTTGTTTCCCCAGCAGGATTTAGTTGTACTGTAAAGATTTTCTGGAAAAAGGTTAATCTGGTTAAGTCCATGATTTGGTTTCCTTTGTTAAATGTTTTCTATATCCCAATAAAATTAAGTCCACAAGCAGCAGTCTCCACAGAATCTGGTAAAAAAAAAAGGAGGTTATGATGGTATAATTGAACACTTGTCTCTTTGGGATGTATGTGCAAAGTGCATAAAAAATAGGTAAAGCTTTGAGGAGAAAACAAACCCAGAACTAAGGAGAAATTTCCTGACAGTGAGAGCAATTAATCAGTGGAAAGACTTGCCTCTAGAAGTTGTAGGTGCTCCATCATTAGAAGTTTCTAAGACATTTGACTACTTGTCTGAAATCATATAGGGCAGTGGTGGCAAACTTATGGCACTCAGAGCCCTCTCTGTGGGCACACGTGCCATGCCCCAGAGATGGCAACCGTCCCTCTTCAACCAACCGCCCGCTAACTCACTGAAGTCCCACGTGACTGGATGCATCCCAGCACAGCTGGTTTCCCTCCCCCCATCCCATCCCTCCTGGCCTCGCATGCTCTCCTTTTCCCGGGCACGACCCACTGCATTGCCTCCTCAGCTGTCGGCCGCCGTCCAGCTCAGAGGTGGCTTCTCTGAACTGCTGGCAGTGGGCTGTGGAGCCCCAGCTGTGGAGCCGGTCAAGGAGCCGGCAGGCTGTGGCTGCTCACGGACACTGTCGCCCCGCATGCGCTCGCTGGCCTCTATGTGTGGGGGCCGATGGTGTCAGGCAGCAGCTGCCCCGGCCCCTGCCTTGCCTTGCCCTTGCCTTGCCCTGCGACAATGGCACCCCTGTCCTGCCTCTTCTTGCCTCACCTCACCTTGCAGGACAAGCCTCCTGCCCACCGTCCCACCTGCCAGGGACTCACTGGATCGCCCCCAACCCTGCCCAGTCCTCACAGACGTCCCTCCCCGCGAGCAACATCAAGGTGACCCCGCCCACCTTGGCCACACCCACCAAGTCTGCCATGACCATCACAGCCACGGCCACCCAATGGGTCACGCCCACCTGGCACCCGGCGATAAATAAGTGGGTTTTTGGTTGCAATTTGGGTACTCGGTCTCTAAAAGGTTTGCCACCACTGATATAGGGTTTCCTTCTTGAGCAGGGTTTGGACTAGAAGACCTCCAAGGTCCCATCCAACTCTATTATTTACTTCTGATTAAACATTCTGACAATCATCTTAGCTTTTTCTACACTTCCTGCAGACACCCTGGGGAGTTTTCACAGTAGCTAAGTCTTAAGGGCCACAGTTATTTGCATTCATAAAGTCATAGCATAAATTCTTGCAGTGGCAGATAGGGCTGAGTTGACTGTACAAGCCCAGATGCACGAATGATGTAACACAGATGGTTTGCATAGCACATCAAGGCAAAAGGCTTGATTTATGTGCATTGCTATTTTACCCGCTGAAGTATGCAACTCTGTAGCCAAAGCCTTATGGTTAACACTAATTATCTTTATGTATCAGATAAAATGAAGTATAGTTTACTAAAAAGAAGGTCATGTGATACTTTGTTTCTTCTGTTTTCATAAAAATAAAGGGAAGTGTCAATATAAAATAACAAGCCAACACATTTTTAAAAATTAATACTAATTGGGAAATGCATATACACAATCTTGAGATATTCAATCACTGTAAATATTTATATTCAATAGTCTTGCCCAAAACAATATTTGTACAGATGACAATATATTAGGGTATACATTATGAATATGCTTAATAAATAGTAGTTAGCCCTCACTGAAATTGTTATTCATTTTAGAATTTTGAAGGTTCTGTTAATTTTCTAGCCAGAGCAATTTCCCAAACTTATAATTACCACTGATCTAACAAAATGTACTTGAATTTTCTAGAAAGCTTAATTGTGTTGTGTTGGATTATTTTTTATGCATTAGGAAATACAAATAGTAAATTGAAAGGATTAATGATCAATTTATAATTTCCCCATTTTTTTCAGCAATTTTCAACTGAAACCACTGAGTAAGTGGACATTCTTCCCAGAGGTGATATGTTTCTATTTTTAGATGTAAAAAGAAGTGCCAAAAAGATGCCTAGAATATCATAGGTTTGGAACTGTGTTGTGTAAGTATACAAATCCATTTGTTTATTTTTTTTTAATTGTCAAGGTGCATGTGCATGCCTTCTGGTCACATGGACAAAGCACTGTAATTTATCAGGATAGCCTTCAGCAATTAAAGGAAAACTAGACAATTTCAACCAAGGAAGAATTAAAATTAGTATTTGTTTTGTTTTATTTTATTTTCTGTCCAGCTCATTTCAAAGTGACTTTGGACAGCTTATAGCATAAAAACATCAACATCATCAAAAATAAATATTCCATACCCAACAAAATTACAATAAAACCAAGTAAAACCATGATCACAAGATACACTTCAAATTTCTAGAGTCTAAGACCACTCAGCTCCAATGACTCTGGGGTTTTAGAAATATATCATTGACATTCATTAAATAAACAATGAAGAGGTTGATAAAAAGTATTCCCTCAATCCTCCTATGTAAAAATAAACAAGATGACCCATCGCAAGTGCCCCTCAAAAGTAGGTACACAGCTCCATGGAGTCACCCACTAGCATCAACCTCTCATCCCAGACCAATATTTTGTTAATCCAAGAAGCAAAATGAGGCAATCTAGGAGCGCAAGGGCTTCATCGAGTAAAATCTTTTGCAGTTATAATCCTTCAAAGAGAGCTAACAGCAGCTGTTATCTTTACACCTCTTCTTCCCAAATGTGCTGGTGTGGTTTGACACAGGATTCATTGGTTTTACATCCAGGGAGCTAATGATGCATTGTTTATATTGTACAGAGGTTGCACCCAGGTAAGTTTTATGCTGTCTTGGTGTTGCAAAGACAGCTGATCCTGGAGGCAACTACTACCTCTGCAACTGTTCACCCAGTGTCTGCTGGTGTGATTTAGGGCTAACAAAGCGTTCTTGTGCTTATTTAAACCAGGGCTGTACTGGTTTAAGAAAAGAAATATTTTTCATCTGTTTCACTCTTCTGAAAATTAGGGCAAAAATATTTTTAAAGAATAAATTGGAAAAGCTGCAATTGTGTCTTTCCTCTCTACTCATTCTTTTTGAAAAGTGCAGTGTTAAAGGCTTCTCAAAGAGCAGGCAATATTCAAAACAATCCAGTTAAAATATAATAAATAAACAAATACATTTAATAAATAAATCTAATAAATGAATGAAAGAATGAATTAATGAATACATACATACATACATCTACTAAATAAATAAATAGTAAGAGAATATCATTCCATACACCCATATCTTAATATCAGAAATACTAAGAATTCTTTTTATTGCAGTTAGATTTCTTTGCCCAAACCCAAAGAAGCTTTGTTTAAAAGTACTCTAATCCAGGGGTGTCAAACTGCCGGCCCACAGGCTGGATGCATCTCGTGGAAACCGTGCCCACCCCAACTCTGGCAAGGAGAAAAAAGTCGTGATATGTCACGAAACGTCACATGACGCGACGAGTTTGACACATAGATTTGAAACCAAAGACAGGATTTCCCTCATTTAAATCTCTGAAATGACCTCATATTAAACTTGCTATGTGATCAAATGATATTATTGCCCTCTGTGCATCTAGATTTGAAATTAAGTTGCCCTCAAGTGTAGTTAGATCTGATAACCACCACCTTATCTAATTCTTATAACTTCCCTTTATAGAGACTACAAAAGTAGAATTTATGAAGACAAAATTATCCAGGGATTTATTCCTAAATCAGAAGCTAAAAAGACAAGTCATATGGATAGCAGGTAAATTTCCCTTGCTTGGCTAGTCTTCGGACTGCTCCTGGTTGAAAATGATAATATATTTCTGATTCTTTTCCAGTAATGTATAGAATACATAATAATGGTTTGGGGATTTTAGGCCCTTTATTTGTTCTTGAAGTCCTTTTTCTTTCTGTGTATTGTAGTCAGATCTTCACATTTTGCTGTCTCTAGTTAGACACATATTTTGAGTCAGTTCTGTTGAATGAAACAGACTTATTATTTATCAGGTATGGGTAAACATTTATTGTTTTGTTCTTGTTGACCTAAAATGTTTTTTTTCTCTTTTTTTCCTGGTTCATTCTGATTATAAATGTATCTTATTCATTTTAACTTTACCTTTCCAGTAACTGCTGTTGTCATCATTTTTTAAGAAAACGATTTAACAACCAAACAGTAATATAACACTAATATAATTACTATAATATAATTACTAATTAGTTAATCACTAAATAGTTAATCACAATTGAGTATCAGTTCTTGTTACATTTTTTGGTATGTGAATTTAGAAATTAAATTCAGTAAATCAGAGAATTATTCTCACTGGCATAGACTGATTTTTATACTAACTGTTCAGAGGTACTTAATTCCAGTTTTTAATCTTTATAGAAAAGGGCTATGTTACTTCAGTAAACAAAGGTACATGTGGCATTCATACATTTATTTAACAATTCAGCAGAAAATAACTATAAGATACATATTGATTTTATTTTAGAGTGGGAGGCAGTTGTTCATGTGCAGAATTAAAAAGTCAGTGAGGGGGTCGTAAAATGGTTTCAAAACTCTTCAATAACTGAAGTTATTTTCTGAATTGATGACTTAGGCTTACACAGCTGTTGAATTCCAGTCTGCTTAATTCATAACGATTGGAACAAGATCCCACAAGGATTAATTCTGTCCAGACCCTGTTGCAGATAAAAATAAGTTTTGTTTATATGTTGCCAAGATTTAATCATTAATAATTTAATAGTGAATGTAAAAATTATTAAATTAATAATTTAATTTAAAATAATTAAATTAAATTAAAGATTTAATTTAATAATTATCTTAAGATTTATGAAAATACAGTTTTAATTAACTATTAATTAACAAGCAACAATGAAATAAAAATATTTAATACATTTATTAATACATAATACATGTATTTAATACATTTATTAAAACATAATACATGAATTTAGTACATTTATTAATACATAATACATGTATTATTATTTTACTCTATTACCATGATAGCTCCAACAGATCAGAGCATCTTCCTTCTAGTCCTTGATCAGTACAGCATACCGTTTTGTAATATGGTTTGTAGAACTCAGATGGTAATGCATAAAGAAATTAGGATTAAACTGGGAAAAATAAAACAGTAATAAAGTACAAGTGCTAAAATGCTTCAACATGAGATACCTAAAATTGAATCAATAAGCTATAAAACTACAGTGCCAAGATATAAAAGGAAAACATACTCAATAGAAAAATATAAAATAACTTTAGTACAAAATAATTTCAAAATTTAGCTATAATTACATCATTTGTTTCTAGCCAGACTGTCACAATCTGTTCCATTATCTGTGCATGTGATAAAATCTGTGAAATAAAATCTAGCAATTTAAAGATCACATAATGATGTCTGAGAGAAGAAATAAATTACAAATATAGGATTTATCTCTCTAATGGGGAACTTACTTAGAAGTAGGGTTAGAAATAGGTGAAGAATTTCATTATAAAATTGGTAATAGGCTGCCATAAGACCCACTGTTTGAACAAAGTCTCTCTGTGAAATGAAATGAATACAGGCCTTTTCCTTCCAATAAGGATGAAGATAGTGTGCTAAAATATGTTAGGATAAAAGTCCTATGAGAAAATAAAATTGTAATAATAAATACTTTTGTAATTGTCCCACTCACAGACACACACCACCACCACCAACAATACACAAAATCTTTTGTCACTAGTTTTCCATGTAACATCAGTACTGTGCAAAACATCAAACATTTGGGTTACTTCAAATATATGGATTCTTTCTCAACAAGGCATCACCTTTCCTGGGAAGCTGAGGCTGTTATGGGAAGTAACAAAACTTAAGGGTGTGAGTTTCAACCTGGGCAGCTTGAAAATGCATACTGTAGATCTTAACTACTAGAATTCCTTACCCAGCATGCTGATGGGAAATCCACACATCTTCAAGTAGCCAAGATTTAGAAACGTTTTCTTAAGAGGATCTATGTGTTCATATTTTTTGGGAAGTTCCACTGCAACATGGAAGGAAGCCTTATTGACTTTCAAGTCACTTTTCAATTATATTCTGGATATGGATCTCTTGCATTAACATAAACTTGTCATTCTCACACATGGAAAGTAACAGTAGCCTGTGAGAGCAACTCAAGGATATCTGACTAAAAAAAATCTGTGCTTTAATGTTAAATGTTTATGCAGTCCTGATCATAACTTCCTGATCGTATACATAAATCAGGGATTGAAAGCCATTAGAAGGTTCTCATTTTAAGATAATAACTTATTTATAAAGCCTCGAGAGATGCAATTTGTAAGAAAAAGGGCTAAAAACTACATTTGCCTTGATGAACATCTTGATTAAAAAGGCGTGTGACATACAACATCTTTGGGCAACCACTGCCTCCTACTGTAGATCAGGGATGTGTCAAATCTTTCTTGACTACATTTTTCCCTTTGGCTAATTTAAGTGGAACAAAATGACCACTGTAAATTCAAATTCTGGCATGTATACATTACTACTATTTGCAAGGCAATGAGTCAGGATTTTGTATTATAAACATTGCTTTATTATGCTCACCACAGGATTGATAACATATTTTAAATTTGGTAATTTAGTTGGGGGTGGGCAGAATTTGGGTAGTTCAAGTTTATGATCTTGGCCTTGTGATGATTACAAGGATTTTATACTTGATTTTCCAGCTTTTTTTTATAAAGCAAAAAGATGACTTCACTGAAAGAAATTACTATAAACATTGTCATCCGTTTTGAAAAGCAATTATTACTAGAGTGTTCTCTCTATCCAAACTAAGTGTTGTATCACACTCAGAGTTAAAATAGAAACAAAACATTAAAAATTGCATACAATTAATGAAAACCACCAGTAAAAAGGTAGAACATCACAGGGTCCCTAAGTTAAACTAACTTAAAACAGCCCATACCACTAAGGGAAAAATGTTCCCATTATATGGGCTCAATCTGTTATATCAGTGGTTCTCAACCTTTCTAATGCCGTGACCCCATAATACAGTTCCCCATGTTGTGGTGACCCCCAAGTGGGTGTGGCCACCAATAAGAGGGAGTAGGACAGCTAGGGAAAAGGGAAAAAAATGGTGGACAGCGTGGTTTGGCGACCCCCATGAAATGGTCGTTCGACCCCAAATGGGGTCCCGACCCACAGGTTGAGAACCACTGTATTATATGATCTGTGTTCCATGAATCTTGGGAGAAGGGTGGACTAATAAGAGTCTTTTTAATGACTCTTGAACCTTTCTAATGTATAAGAAAGATTTAATGCATTGTTTTAAAAACAATAACCAGAAACCTTTTAGAAATTAAAGAAACAATTTCAAAATTACTGTTACGATCACCTGATAGGGTTGGTCCATCAGAAGTCCAGCTGTTGTGTTTCATATTGCCTGTAATTTCTAAGTTGCATAAGACTGTCCCACATAAGTGCATTGCAATAGTCCAGGTCAATGGGGTTCAAGGCATTTTTGTCCAGGTAGCACTAAAATTGCTACATCAGCTGAACCTGGGCAAAAGTTCCCCTGGCCGTGGCTTCCACTAAATGCCTAAGCAGGAGCCACAATCCAAGTGAACATGGAAGTTATAAACCAACTCTTTTGGGGGGGAGCACAACCCTACCCAGCATAACTACCAGAACAGATGTCACAAAATGCCTGTTGTCCACCAATGACAAACTGCTGTGTCTTGATGGTATTAATCGTTTTTGCAAAGAAAGGAACTTTTATCACTGAGCGAAAGTTATCAAAAACAACTTGATCCAGGAGGACCTCTTCAGGAGTGGATGCACTACTGTGTCCTTTAAGTTAGCATCATTATGCCTTCCTTCAAATAAATATTGACTAACTTGGGTAGCTAGCTGCCCACAAATGGAATCCAAACCAGAGTGAATATGAGCAGCTGCTGAGAGTAACATTCATGGTGTTACCACCGAGCCCTGGTGGTGCAGTGGTTAGAATGCAGTATTGCAGGCTAACTCTGCCCACAACCTGGAGTTCAACCTTGACTGGCTCAAGGTTGACTCAGACTTCCATCCTTCTGAGCGTTGGTAAAATGAGGACCCAGAATGTTGAGGGCAATATACTGACATTGTAAACCGCTCAGAAAGTACTGTAAAGCACTATGGGGCAGTATATAAGTCTAAGTGCTGTTGCTAATGCTATTGCTATTCTTCCCAACTTTCCCTAGGGGGCTGTGGGCCATACTGAGCAGGCGACAGGGCACTACACTTTTCTTTTCCAAACACGATCCACTGCTTTGCCATAACTGCACATTTTACTGAACGAATTCAAACGTTTTGTAAAACAGATGTGCAACTGTATAAAAACCCATTTCAAATTGATGTTCTGTAACTTACATAATGATACAATATAATATTGTTGGCAGGATCCTCGTCCCTCTGCTAATAATAAAAAAGCAGTTGGAAGACTAATTCATAAGCAATATTTTAACGTCTGAGTTTGAGTAGTCCAACTGAAGCAATTTCAGAATATTACAATAAACTGTTGATGTTGTTTTTAAAAAATCCTACTTTACTATAAACCAGAGAGAGAGAAAAAACAGAAAAAATAATTACCCTCCTAAAGGAGGAGGAGGTGGTGGAACAAGGGAAAGTAGAAAAGTATTCTGTTGCATATGGAGAATATAATTCTGCCTAATTTGGAAACACTTCATGAAACACCCATTATACTGAATAATGTTGACCTGCCTTTCCATTTCATCGAGCTTACAAAAATCAACAATGAATTCATGATTCTCAGGGGTAACCCATTGTTTGATGCCACATTCTCACCTCCTAAATTTACTGCTGATTTTTAACACTATTAACAGTGTATTGTGATGGGGAAGTTATTTTGGTGTTGCTTATTAGTAACAATTTGATAATCGGAAAGCCTTGCTTGTCTGCTGCAAATTAAGCAGAGATCTTTCAAGAGATTCAGTGTACCTTCTTCCTCCCTAATACAACACCCCACCTTGCCCTGTTTTATCATGGTAAAGATCTTTGATATTATGTGGAGCTGCTAGCCTTTTTAGCTAGTGCAGGTCAGTGGCTTCTCTTAAACTGATCAACAGAGCTAAAATCTGACTGATCTTAGTGTAGAGCAGTGATGGCGAACCTTTTAGAGACCGAGTGCCCAAACCACTTATGTATCATTGGGTGCTGGGTGGGTGTGGCCCATTGGGGGGGTGTGGCCCATTGGGGGTGGCCCATTGGGGGGTGACCCATTGGGGGGGTGGCCCATTGGCTGGGCGTGGCTGCGGTGGTAACGGCAGACTGGGTGGGACTAAAAAGTTCAATCAATCAATTCCAACTTTGCAAGATTTTTTTTCCCCGCAAGAAGTTGAAATTGACTGATTGATTGAACCTTTTTTTTTTTCACATGGCAGAGGAGGCCTAAAGCAAAAAGGTTTTGGGTTAAGGCCTAGGACTGGGGCAACAGCGCCCGTGCCCACAGAGAGGGCTCTGAATGCTGCCTCTGGCACTTGTGCCATAGGTTCACCACCACTGGTGTAGGGTTTTATTCCGGCACAGAACTGGGATTAATAAATAGTTCAGCATCCAGCACACCTTTTCTCTACAAACCATAAAGCAGAGAAGATTTCTACCATGTAAGAACAAAGGTTTGTCATCGACAGTAGATATGTGCAGAAAGTGTTTTGACAGCTGTAGGATTAGTTTCCATTGACACCCTAACATAGGGGGAGGAGCAGACACAGGAAAAAATAGGTACTTGGTGGAGGGAGGCCTTTTCTGATTCAAGCACTTGTGCATTGGGGGAAAAATAGCTTCCATGGGTTTGAATCTAATGCAAACATGCTCTTAATAACCATTTATCTCCTAGAAAACATTTTATTTTATTACCATCAATGTCTTCTTACTGATGAGCTATTTAAAATAAAATGAATAGAAAATGTGTGTGTGTGTGTGTGAAATATAATCTCATGTAATGTTTTCCAGTATATTCTACAAGACAATTCACATGTTTAAAATTCAGAAAAAAAACCCTATATAACCTGTGCTTTGTTGGGTCATCATTTTAGACATATTTCCTTACCTAAACAGAGAAACAGAATTACGGTATCATGGTGGGCAAAAAAGCAGTAGGAGCAGGAGTGACTTCTGACTTCCTGCTGGCTTTCCCATTGAGTTGCCTTATGGAAAACTGGCAAGAAGTATCAGAAATCCCCCTTCTCACCTTCCCTCTTTCCCTTTCTCCTTCCCTTCCCTTCCCTTCCTTTTTTCCTTCTTCGATCTTTCTTCCTTCTTTCTCTCCCTCCCTCCTTTCTCCATCCTGAGCTGCTGCCAGCTTCTCCATTTACTTTGCTTGTAGGAAGCTTGAGGGGAAAGTCAGTGGTGAAGCCAGCAGGAAATTGCAAGTCCAAGGCCAGTAGGCAAGTAAGTGGCTGTGTGAGGGAGGGAGCAAGGTATTGAGAGACTGGCTGGGAAACTGTTATAGAATATTGAAAATTAAGATCACATGACCTCAGCAGCAGCACAGCAGCATCCCGTAGCCTGAAGCAGCCACACCATCCCCAAATTTCATTTCCTCTGAGTCCTAGACCTCTATCAGGGGTGATGGGTCCTAGATTTTAGACACATTCTGTAAGATAATGCATCTGTAAGATAATGCATTGAAGTACCTTGGTTCAAAAAGTATTGCTCTGTCCAGTTAAACATCTTGAGAATGAGACTTTAGTAGTATACAGATGTTAGATTAGAAAGGTAAAATATGTCCTGGAATAACCTATGGTCTGGAGTATCAGACTACACTTGCTCTAACAAAATCTGATACCACAATTTAGCTTTTCTGTACACTAGTCATATTCCTAAACGTGTGTGTGGGGAGGGAGGGAGATTACTGGGCACATATTCTTAGATAATTAGCTGACTTTCTCGGTATAGGATACAAAATAATTTCAACAGTCTCTACTTCCATGTTCTCTTTACATCAGAAAAGCTTTAGAAAACAGACAATCAAGTATGTTTCTGTAATTTTGCCATTAGACATGTCTGAAATTTATATTATATAATAATAATAGTATAAAAGTATTTAAAAAATCCCTTCTCACCACTATGGGTGGTCTGTGTCTTCCTTGATTTGTGTCTTCCTCAATGTCAGGTCTTCTGTCAGAGGTCTGGGAGTTTGAGGATTCTGCCTAGGATCTTATCTGTTCCTTGCACTGCACTTCTCTGGACCCAGAGCTGTGATGTCATTCCTGGGATCTGTTGGAGCCACTCTCCCAGCTTAGGAGCCACATCCTTGAGTGCTCTACCACTACTGGGACCACTTTGGCCTTTACTTACCTCTTCTTCCTGATGTTACTTGTCACTTGGCCCTGTTACGTCTATTGCCATTGCTATCTCTTGGTTTTTGTCTTTGAGGACTGATACCAGAGGTTTACTGTTACCAGATCACTTGAGGAGAAAGAAGTAATGGTTGCATGTTTTTGTTCCTTCAAATCAGTCTTGATTTCTGACAAGTGCACGGACCAATCAGTTTTCTTGGCCTAAAACAGATCTAAAATTCACAGTGTCTCAATTTCTAGCTTGGTATCTTTAATCACTATAGTAATCTGAATCTCAAGTAATGACTGGTTTTGGATTTTTTTTGAAATTAAAACTCAGATTATAACTCATTAGTCAATGGTTAGAACACTAGGCTAGAAATCCCCCATGAATCCCAACATGATTCAAATGAACGTCACAACTCTTATTTCTACCTCCTCTTTCCTCTCTAGAGCTTATGAAAGTACTCACTAAAGCCTTCAAGCATCTCCCCCCATCAACTACCCACACCTTTCCCCCACAATATGTACTGAATAGAAAGGGGATGCCAACCTCTCCCCTCCCTGTTTTCTCATTGAGAAGGGATAAGCTCTTTTGCAATTCCCTGGCTTGGTGTTTGCACAGCCCACATGCTCCTAACACCTCTGTATTTGGGCAGCCCCAGTACTTTGGTCAATGTGATGCATTGTTTGTTTGAGCTCGCTCTGATAGTGAAAACCAGCACTTTTATGCTCTACAAGGAGGTTAGCAGGCCTGTAAAATAGTCTGGACTCAAAGCACATTTTCATTGACCTCTTTTTGCTCAGTAAACTTCTGGAAGCCATAAAGAATAAAAATGATATTGAAAGGAACCTAAGTCTACCCTTTCCCAAACCAATGGTCTTTTTGTGAAATCATTTTTAGGAAATGACAGAAAGGAGCTTTGACAAGTCTATTAAATTCTATCCATTTATTTGGTGGTCTTCATTCCAACAGAAAAGCCATTATACAAAGTAGACACTGACCTTTTTGGTTAATAATTTTCATTGTTTCAATGTTATAGTAATCTTTTCCTAACCTTTTCTCTTTTTTCTGCTTTTAAAACCATTTCTTTCTTTACACAACAGAGACTTAAACTTTAAGAATTAGGAGTTGAAACAGCATTAATTTAGTCAGTGTGATCATATTTTAGACAAATAGAAATTCTTACTGGGTCCTTTTTATGAAAAATACTTGTTGGCTGGAACTTCATAGCTTAACTTTTTATATTATACTTGGCCCTTTTGTTGTAATATTGGGAGGGTAAGGGAATAGGAGGTGGTGTTGGATGCAATTGTATGTTGCTTATGAAATGAAAGTCTCCAGCTTGGTAAAGACATAAAAGAAGCCCTTCTGTGTTAAAACCCAGGCATGGTAAGTCCCAAACAACATATTGATTTGTTGGATATAGTCCTCATGAACTTTATTAATACTTTCAAACTGCTGTTAGCATTTGTAAAATGAAAGACATAGCTTAAAGGTAGGAATCATAATATATTCAACATGGGCTAATTGGAATCTATATTTAAGCCAGGAAGGAAGGATAAATCATAATAATGTACACAAAAACATAACTTCTTCACTTATCTTATTTTTCTAATCCTGAATATGAAAGAAATGGATTAATTTTTTTAGAGAGAAGAATAATCTATAATATCAATATTCCAAGTTTATCAGGTCCTGCCAAAAGGAAGCTTTTCAGCGAGGATAATAATTGATAGTTCCTATCTACTGCTGTTCATTTGGTTAAAGAATAGCCTTATTCTTCCTCATTCCAGACAGGAAAAATTGTTTTCAAAAGCATGAAGTGAAGACTTGGCTTTCTTTTCTTTTTCTTTCTTTTCTTTTTTTACTGTGTCTCCCTGAGGAGATATAAAAATGTTCTTCAATCATTCAGCAAGTTAGAGAAGGAGAGGTTCTGATTCAACTGAACAAAAATTCTCTTCTCCCTCTTATTTTCACTCCCAAAAGAGCAGCCATCCTCTCTATTCCCTCCCTCCTGTTTTTCTCTCATTTGTTTTCATTCAGGGAAAGAAAATGTATTCCTGCAATCTTGCCCCCTTTCCCCTCTTTTTCTTTTCATCTAAAGCAGAGTAGAGCTCCTGCTCAAATGAGCAATTTTTATTTCTCCTCTTGCCCTTCCCCCCTTTCTTTTTGTCCAAAAGAGGTTAAGCCAGCTTCTATCTCACAGGAGACAGCAGGCAAGGACAGGTTACTTCATGTTTTTCCTAAACAAATTGGTCCAGAAATAAAGTGATTTTTCTCTGAATAACCCTTTCTTCACTTTTGTCCACCAATTCAATTTCTGCAAAATCGCCTCCCTTTTCCTTTTTCCTCAGAGAACATTATTTACTTGATTCTCTCCTTTTCTGCAGCCAGTCATTTTAGCTTGAGGTCTCTCTGTTAATCTTTAATATATTTAATATTTCTGTGATAGCTGTTAACTGCTCATTCTCTGAAATACCCTTGCTAACCAGTCAAGACATCTGTTTTAGCCTTGGGGCTGTTAAATAAACATTGATGCCATTAGTCTCAAATAGTCTTTAATAAATGGTACTGTTTGGTTATCATATTTCAAATTTTGGACCCCTGGAAAGTTTAAGCTTATTTAAAAGCCTATAATGTTCGTGTCCTGTCAGAATTGGTGTCGTGCAATAAAAAAAATACATGAGAAACAAAAATGAATTCTTCATTCTTTCTTTACTTCTGAGGAGATAGAAAGACCCCATGTCCAAACTCAATTTTTCCATACGAAGGCCACAAGAACTAACCCCCTGCCCTTGCTGGGTAGCTTTAAGTCAATGTTTTTCAACCTTGGCAACTTTTAAGATATGTGGATTTCTTGAAATTCGCCACGCAGGCTGGGGAATTCTGGGAATTGAGATCCACATATCACGGACGTGCCAAAGTTGAGAAACACTGCTCTAAATTATACTATGGCATTTTTTATTTTTAGAAGATAAAATTATATTACACCAAGTATCTCACTGTGTCTCCTCTTCTTTTTCATTAATGTTTTTTTAGTATTTTTATTTGCTTTTTTGTTTTATTAAGTATTCAGAACAGAGCACCAGTTAGCATACCTATTCAGCTTGTAGCTTTTCATTAAATTATTTCTGGGTTTTGTATAAATTCCTGGTTGTATTGGAGCTTTGACTGAATTATTTCCCCTAAAATGGCTTGTATTCTCTAGATTACGTTATATTTTTAAAACTGATTCAAAATTAAGTTCTTCAGGACAAGGGGAAATTGTTAGAAATGGAGTTATCATCCCATTGACCAGCGGCAATTGTTTCTAGTTCAATGGCTACATGATAGCACTATGATACAGCAACCAAGAGCATGTCTATAATCAAATCCCTCATTCAAAAAGGGAAATTTTACTTGTCCATTGCTGTTTATTACCAGTATTTATGCAATGATGCAAGAAGGTGTTTCATTCCCTGAAGTTGTAAGGCAGACCATCAGCTGTTCTCCCTTGTGTGGATGACACCTGTGTGCTATCTAACTCTGAAAAGACTGAGAAGAGACCTTCTTGGGAATGGCAAAGGATCACCTAATAGCAAGTAATAACAATGAGCCAGTCAAGTCCTTTAAACATCTAGAGATTGTCTTGTACGAATAGCACAAACAAATTAAATGAGTGGCAAAGAAAATCCAAATGTATTACAGTCATTCAAAATGTGCCTGACACGCTTGGGTGGGAATTGCGTACAACTTGTTCTTCAAGTTTTTAAAATTATGATCACTTCGTCAAAATATTACACGGGTCACAAATTTCTGTTTATAAAAATTATTGATCTTTGAGAATTATTTAATCACAGTCATTTTTAAAGGCACCCTGGTGTATTTGTAACCTTTCCATGTGCTTGGAAACCCAGATTATCCCTGTTGAGGTTTGTACATGGATTTATTGCCTCAATTATGGGCTGAAATATAATATTTGTATCTGGATCCCTCATGTGCATGAATTTGTTGGATAATATAAATCATCTTGAAAGAGAGAAATAAAAGACCAACTTCATTAATGTAGCGTTTCTACTAAATAGATGATTTCTCTCTAGTTAGAGAGGATCGTGGCTGCAGTGAAGTGTTTACCAGTGAATTTTAGAAAGAACTGAGTATGTTACCACCTGCCTGTACTTGAGGAGAGTCTGGAAAAGTTATATTCTATCCAATTATTTATTTAATAATTTATTGTACAAATTGTAGAAAATTTTGACATGATTCAATGTTTTTACTCTACTTTACTTTACTTTACTTTACTTTAAGAGGGGGTTGGACTAGAAGACCTCCAAGGTCCCTTCCAGCTCTATTCTGATTGATTGATTGATTGACTTTTGACGTATTGAAAGAAATGCAGCCTTATTCCTAATTCTGAATATATGTGTCTGTTCAAAGTTGCAAGATCCTTTCTGTAAGGATTTTTGAGATGTTTGCATAACACTTGAAATGATGAGTAGTACAGAGGAAAATTATCTTTCTTATCCTTTATTTAATCAATGCACAGATATTACAGAAAATATTAAGTTTGTCCTACTAATTTGATATGAAGTAATTGTTTCACCTTATTAGGAGCATTGACTTAGAATGAAATATATGATATAAAGGTGTAAGCCCTTATTTGTATACTGGACTCTGATATTGGTGAACTTAAATATAAAATTACCTGCCTATCTAATGTTATTTGAAATCAAATATGTATCAAATATACATTACTGCAACCTCCTCTAACTCTCCATAGGTAGTGGAACCAGT
This sequence comes from Crotalus tigris, assembly GCF_016545835.1. Classification (NCBI taxonomy): domain Eukaryota; kingdom Metazoa; phylum Chordata; class Lepidosauria; order Squamata; family Viperidae; genus Crotalus; species Crotalus tigris. Next base: position 626,456 of record NW_024096469.1, read on the forward strand.
GGTGGGATTCAGCCAGTTCGCACCACTTCGGCAGAACCGGTAGCTAATTTTTTGTTGCCCAGGCCCAGAATGGACTTCTGGAAGCGGCATCCACACAGAGAACCAGTTGTTCACATATTTAAATCCCACCACTGAGTGAAACTATTGCAACCAGAATTTAAAGCTATTGGTCCGGCTGCCAAAAATTCTAGAAATTGTAAGTCAAACATTCCCATAGAACACTGTACAAAAGATAATCTAGTGCTACATTTCTGCACTAGTTCTGTAGACAATTTGCCTTTTAAATCAACTCCACAAATCCCCAAAAGCTTGATCCAAAGAGGCCTTCTTCAGGACGGAGATACTACCACCTCCTTTAAGACAAGCAGCTTTTTGCCGCCCTCCAGAGAGCATTGACTGTTTCATACAGCCAGCTGTTTACACCTCCCCTAGCCACTGTGTAAACCAGGTGGGGCATGGATGGATCCCACTGATGATAAAACTCAGGCTGCAAAAGATCAAGGAAGATCCACTTCCTCAGGTTCCACAAGATCAGAAGTATCCCACCACTGTCCCTCCATTTTTGTCTTTAATTGTTTCATTCTCCCCAGCTGCTTAATAAGCAGGTTGTGTGCCAGTTACGCCCATTCCTGGACCAACATCCCTATTCACGACCATTCATGCCCTAGTCACCTCCTGTCTTGACTATTGCAATGCGCTCTACATGGGGCTGCCCTTGGAAAGCATCTGGAAGCTCCTGTTGGTACAAAATGCAGCGGCCCACATGGTTTTCTGCAGGCCTTGGTGTGCACATTTGTCACTTCTCCTGCGGGAGCTGCATTGGTTGCTGATTTGCTTCCGGGTGCAATTCAAGGTGCTAGTTGTCACCATTAAAGCCCTTCATGGCTTGGGACCAGGTTACCTGAGGGACCATCTCTTATCAGTCACATCCACCCAACTCACTAGAGTGGGCGGGGGGAAAGGAATGTTGTGAGTCCCTTCCCCTAAGGAGGTACATCTGGCAGCATCCAGAAGAAGGGCCTTCTCCATGGTGGCTCCTTCCCTCTGGAACATCATCCCTCCGGAAGTTAGACTGGCCCCCACTCTGACACTCTTTCGGAAGGTCTTAGATGTGGTTCTGCCAGTGGGCCTGAGGAACCCAGAGCAGGATGGAGCCCATTAAATGGCTGGTATGAGTATGTGTTGTCGTCGGGGTGGGGTGGGTTGATTATTTTTTTATTTTTATTTTTTATTATTTTTATTTCTTTTATATTGTGTTTTTATTTCCTGTAAGCTGTCTTCAGTCGCCATGAGCGAGTAAGCAACAATGTAAATTTTCCAAATAAATACATTTCCAAATATCTTTTTAAAAAAAGATATGAGAAATGTAAAATTGATGGGATGGCTTGTATGAAGAAAAAGACTTAAATATTTAAGTGTAATTAACTTTGAGAAAATGTTAATTGGTAAGAATGTATTGAACATTGAGGGGAAAACAAATCTAAATACGAACTTTGAAAACAGGATTTATGATGAGGTAATTAAGATGATTAATTAGAAAAGAAGGTTTATATTGATGTTGTGGTTACTTGTAGAAATGCTAGAAAAATGTTTATATTTAATTTTTATCTATCAAAAGACCAAGAAATTTACTAATTTAAGGTTGGCAAAAGAGAACATTATTGGAAGAAGAGAAAATCAAGGAAAACTACTATGTGGATTATGGAATTATAGAAATTAATTGTTATTGATTGTTTTTAAATATAAACCCAGACAACACACTGTTTACCAAATATTAAGGTGACTATGTTAAAAAGTTAATAAAATGTATTTAAAAAACACATTTCCAAATAAACCAAGGAGATGTTTGGAATCAGTTTCATCTGAAGTTCTGGTTGTCTCCCATATTTCAGTGGTCAGCCAGATACGTTACACAAAATGAGACAGCATTGCCTGCCAAGTTGTCTGAACATTTCCCAAATGCCTTCTGGAAAGTTAGTACATCCATTAGATACATGAATTGACCAATCTAAAAGGTCCACCATCATGACAGAGATTAATGACCCCATGTCCTGTACCTTGACAAACAAATTATACATTAAATTAGGAACAAAGGGGGATGGGTAGGAATTTTTCCTTTTTTTTTTAACCAGTTAACGTTCTTCTTCAGATCTGTTTGATCTCCTAGGACAGGGGTAGGCAACCTTGGCTCTTTTATGGCTCGTGGCCTTCAACTCCCAGAATTCCTGAGCCATGGCTGGCTCAGGAATTCTGGGAGTTGAAGTCCACGAGCCATAAAAGAGCCAAGGTTGCCTACCCCTGTCCTAGGACATGTCCAGATTGATTTCTGTCATGCTCATACAGTTAGCAGCAACTGTTCTGCAAAGAGTGGCTAAGTTTAAACCACAACAATTTAGCCACAATTTTGTCTTGCTTTCTAATTGCTGGCTATTCTAGTCTTCCAGAACTGGCTGATTTGCCTAAATCAACTGTGATGATAATATTCCCATCTGCCAACTACACAGCATCCAAGAATCTAACATCCAGCATCCAAGAATCCAAATTATAACTTCCTAAATAAAGGTCTGATAAGTGAAATTTGAATCAGGAGGTGGAGGAGTGACAAAAGTCTTAGCAGGAACCCTCCCTAGTTTTTAGGAGAGTAAAAGCAAAAAATGACAGGAGTACTTTTAAACTGCATGTTTTTTTTCCCTTCTTTTTAATCATGTCCAATTCTTGGAGCCTGTCTGAACAAGTCCTTGCTGTTTCCTTGGCAAGGTTTTCCAGAAGTGGTTTGCCATTGCCTTCTTCCTAGGGCTGAAAGAAAGTGACTGGCTCAAGGTCACTTAGCTGGCTTTCTGCCTAAAACAGGACCAGAACTCATGGTCTCCCCGTTTCTAGGCTGATCCCTCAACCACTACACTAAACTCATTCTCTCTTTTAATGTAAACTTACAATAAATACAGGGTTAATATTCCTAGTTGTTCTTCTAATCTGTACTACCTTGCAAGGCTGACATGTTGAAAGTCTGAAAGTATTCGTCTCATAGCAATGGACTTAGACTTATAGATCACTTCATAGTGCTTTATTATACTTTCTAAGCAGTTTATAGAGTCAGCATATTGCCCCCAACAACCTGGGTCCTTGGAAGGATGGAAGGCTGTCAATCTTGAGCCAGTCAGGATCGAACTCCAGGCTGTGGGCAGAGTTTGTCTGCAATACTGCATTCTAACCACTGCACCACCTTTTACTAGGAGGGTCCCTTCTGAGATGCTTTCACCACCTCCTCCTTTGGACTAATATTTCGTTTATCACGCTCTTGTCTATGCTATGGTTCTTCCTCAGGTCTCCCAAAGTCATTCTCACATTCTCATTATACCTATCTACTGAAACAGTTCTATGCTTTCATATTTCTATCTCCATCTCTCTGTTAGTTGGTTCCCTGGAAATATGAATACTGTAATTCTTCTACTGCAAGTTGCTCCTCAGATGCCAGTTTTGACAGGGCTGTCATTTTGGTTTCCATTCCTCAACAGCATGGCTGAAGAAGCAGGTTAATCTGCTATCTTTGTAAATGTATGCCTGTCATCTCTTCCTGCCTCAGAGAATGTAATCCATTTCCTTTCCCACTTACAGATATATGGCACAGAAGGAATGCCCACTGTCTTAGTGGTGTCAACTGCCAATCCTGCTCAAATTAAATGATATAAAGATACAGATAAGGTTAAGTACTTTTATCTATTTGTCAGATGTTGAAGGAAACTAAATGACCAAGAAAAAAGGTGTTGCTTGGCTAACAACTGTTTATGATATTGGCCAAAAAATTTAAAAGGAATTTCTGTGCTAATGATTTCAGATAATCATAATATGAGAAAAAAAGTATGGCTGAATAAAAAAATGTTTAGTTCATTAAAGCTACAAATCCTCAAAGGTTTCCAAGTAAAAAAAGTTGCATAGACCTCAATAAGATTTCCAAACAGAAACATATAGGTTTGTGCTATATTTGGTGCACATGCTAGTTAGTCATGCAGATTCTTTTCTCACGCTTGTAAGCTTGTGACTATTCTCTTCCTCTTCTTCCTCACGATCAATGACTAGTACTTCCATGTACTTCTGTGCACATCCCAATTGCAAACCTCTGTTGCCTTTAACAAGTTTAAAGCTGGCATATTGTCAGTGTTCTTTTGACTTCTGTTTTTTAAACGTGTCAGCAGAATCTCAGGGCTGGGAGACAATGTAGGCAAAAAAAGTGAAGAGTATTCAGAAGCTACAGCTGGTGCAGAGTATGGCAGCGTGGGTAGTTTTGCCTCCCCCCCCCCGCCGCCCCAAGAATGGCTCCTGTAACATCACTGCTTGGCAAGTTGCATTGGTTACCAGTCTGCTTCTGGGTGCAATTCAAGGTATTGGTGATCACCTTTATAGCCTGTCATGGCATTGGTTCAAGTTACTTAAGGGACTGTCTTACCCCATTGGGATTGGCCGGTACTACCCAAAGGAGGCTTTGGGTCCCGTCAGCCCAATTATTCCAGCTGGAGGAGTCCAGGAGGAGGGCCTTCTCTGCTCTTGCTCCTGACCTCTGGAACACCTCCCCCCCCCCCGATGTGAGGTTGGCTGCAACTCTCCTGTCTTTTCGTAAGGGCCTGAAGACATGGCTCTGGCAGTTAGCTTGGAGCCCCAGTGGGGGAATAGTGCAATGGAGTTGATTGATTGAGTAATAATAGATCCCACCTCTGCTCCATTCTGCCTCCATCTTCCCCGTGTGCCCTTGGTTTTAGTGTCCAATTTTAATTTTTTTTATTCTTATTTTTTTAAAGATTTTTATTCACTTATAAAATATGAAAATGCAAAAACAAATAGCAAGGAATAATGGTAGGGTAAGGGGAAAAAGAGAAGTGTGGAAAGGGAGGAGAGAAAAAAAAAGGCATTGACTTCCGACTCCCTCTGTTATAGTAGAATAAGGCATTAACATCAAATCTCAGCTTTTTACATTTCTATAGAAGTATGAACCAGCCATTTCTATAACAACAAATCAATCTAATCAGTAAAACCCAAAATCATAGTATCATTTTTTTTCCACCTCAAGCACAAAGTCCAGAAACGGTTTCCAAGCAGAAACAAAAGTACTTATATTCTTTTCTTTTATCAAAACAGTCAATTTAGCCATCTCTGCTAATTCTATCAGCTTTGTAGCCATTCGTCCATGGTGGAAATCAAAACATCCTTCCATTTTTGTTGATTTTAACATTTTTATGATTTAACTGTATATGTAACTGTAAGCCATCCAGAGTTACCATATGGTAAGATGGGTGGCCAATAAATTTTATAAACAAACAATAATAAAGTGCCTCCCAATCAGGACATAGATCCTGCTTAAAAACCTAAGATTATGAGATGTGCCCATTTCTAAAGTGCAGTAGTATTTGCTGATTTGAAATAGCATTTCCTCATTCACAGGTACACTAGTGCAGGGGTACAGCAGAATAATTCACGGCTGCTGGCCCTCTGTACAATGGAATGTGTTCAGAAGAACACTCAGTCCACCTGATGAACAGGTGTGAAGCTTCATCTTCCATCTGTTGTGGGAGAGTTTGAGAGCAGTTTCTTTGCACCGTTTCATTTCTATGCTATGTTGAAATCCAACCATTTGAGAAATATTCATACGGAGTCTCTTTTGCTTGCCCTGACAGCGCGTTGGTCTTTCAGGATAGGCTAAGTCATGAAACCCAGGAATGCTCCTTATTAATAAGGTGGAATTACACAATCTTGAAAGCTGTCCAAGCTTTCATCAAAGTGGGATTATTCTGAATGTCTTTCTCAGGCATCCCTCTTTCTTAATTAATATTTTCTGCAAGTTCCCCATCAACAGCTTGCTCACTCCTTCCCAAAAGTCAGTTCTGCATTCCTTTACACACACTTTAATGAGAAAGTTTGATTATTACCTAAAGTTCCAAATTCATCTTCAACAGTCAAGTCAGTGATGATCTTGGGCAAGTTATGCTCTCTCGAACCTCGACTCCCATTCTGAAAACATAAATCATACAGGTCTATTTTTTGGGAGCAGGTATGAGAAACAGTGGACCATGATAGAGTGGCAAGATTTTGCCCTAATTTTAGGAATTGTTCCTAGGACAGTGGTTCTCAACCTGTGGGTCGGGACCCCATTTGGGGTCGAACGACCATTTCATGGGGGTTGCCAAACAACACAGTCCGCCATTTTTTCCCCCTTTTCCTTAGCTGTGCTACTCCCTTTTATTCTATTGGCTTTTTAAAGCCAATGGAATAGACTCTCTTGAATAGAGTCTAACTCTATTGGCTTTCAAAAGCCAATAGGAATTGTCCAGGCTGTCTCTGCCCTGCTGCCCGCCAAAAGTCCCATTCTGCAAATGGTGCTGCACCAGATGATAGTCCTCAACTTACGACCGGTTGAGTAGCCCTCGACTTACAACCGGTTGGGGGTCACGGCATTAAAAAGGTTGAGAACCACTGTCCTAGGATGACTCGCTTCAGAAAGATGAACAGCAAGAGTGACATCTCCAATGCAGAGCCTTAATTAATGAGTCATCTTGATTCAGCTCTAAGAATATTTCGATGTCTTGGATCACCACTTCTTAGTTGACAGGGTAATGAGAGAAATGTGTCCAAATCATGTCAATGAAGCACAAACGACAACAAACAGTTCAGCAGCCAATACTTTCTCTCTTCCAGTTCTGAGATGTCCTAAAAAATAAAACCAGGGAGTGATATTAATGCTGTAGCCCTAAACACGTATCACTGCACTCAATTTAATTTGAAGTTAACCCTAGATGAAAAGTATAAAATGCACGGGATTCAGAGATAAAAACCTTTTTCCAAATTAGAACAAAACAGGAAGACTTGAGAGATGAGGCACGAGAAGCTTCAAGAGAGGCAGAAAAGAAGAAGGACAGAGCAGACTATCTGCAGTTTAACAAGCAGAGACAGAAGGAACTGAGCTTCATTTATTTATTTAATTAAATGATTTATATGGGTGACAAGTGGCAAACAACACAAAAAGTGTAACAACACAAACAAACAATAATGCAATGCAGCTGAGATTCCCTTTTTTTCCTTTCTTCTTTTTACAACTCTTTAATCCCTTTATTTGGGGTGGAGTCGGGGTGACTGGATGGAGCTGAGCATTTACTAGCGGGATGCCCTTCCTGATGCCTACGTAGAGTTCATAACAGATATTTTCTGTTTGCACCCTGATAAACATCTGCTGCTACCTAGAATTGAGCTCTCAACCTTCCGAGTGGGAGGAGAGCATCTTCACCTCTAGGCCACCTTGCTGCTTGCAACTCAGATTCCCAATAAGACTCCCAAATCTTACCACAATACATATCTGATTCCATTAATATCCTGGCCAGGGACCCCGAGAGTAAAGCCGTGTTTGAGATGGCTAACAGGTCCATCTGAATCTCAGGAGGGATGTCTCCACTGCTACATCTGATAAGATTTATCATCAATATCACGGGCTGGGAGCAATTTCATAAAAATGATTTCAAAACAAGAACAGGTGCATGATTATGTCATCACAGAAACACCATAATTACATTCATGCATCATTGTGTCTCATACAACTCCCTATTTAATGCATGGGTGGTGACATCATAGCACATGTGTGATCATATGCCTCCTGGCAGTAACTAATGCCTAAGAAGGGCAGTAATGAATTCACAGGAAATGCAATTCACCAAAGCAAACTCAGTAAAATTCTCTAGCATTTTTCCCCTCATTCTTTTCCATTGAAATAAAGCAATAATCCTACTTTATTAGCTTGTTTTTTTTTAATTTAAATTACTGGCCTTTCATTTCAAGTACTTAAACGTTTAAACTTCCTGTTTAGTTTAGATAACTGAGTAAAACTTAGTAAAAATTTCAATCATTGCTGCTCCAATTGACTTCACTCAGAGAAGAACTTTGACTAAATTTTGATAAACAAAACCAAGAGTTGAGGAACAGGTGCCTATATTCTTAACCAGTAATAACACCCAGAGAGAGGAAATACAGTTGCATCAGCTGTTTCTTGACACAGAAGATCAGCTGCTTTGTATAAGGAATATACAAGCTCAGTGCTTAGTCATAGTGTTAAAAAAAAATCCTTAAAAGGATCCACCCTCTCTCCAGCATTTGTAATTCACCTCTGACACTCAATAGAGTATTGTTAGTTTGTTTGTTTTTACATAAGGGAAGTATGCACCTTACTTCTTAAGTGTAGTTAAAATGGATAAAAGACGGTTCTTGAAATGGAGATTGATTGAAATATAATGTGTTTGTCTTGTTACAGAATATTAGCTAAGTTGGTTCAAGTTGTTCCCTTCTCTTCACTTCCCTAAATGGCTTCTTTGAAATGTCTAATTCTGATTTGCTCTACTGTTCCGGCCACAGTTGTAGTAGCAGCCTCACTGCTGCTTTTTTTTTTTTAGAACAACAATAAGATTCTGTGGGTAGCACAGCCGTGTTTTTCCAGGATGAAAACATTTACAGACTCTTGCAAATGATTGCTATTGGACATAGTTTCCAGTCTAACAAAAAGGACTGAGAAGATTACTTGGTTTTGTTGACTGCAACACTTTCTCTGGCATTGTCTTTCTGGGTGTCATTTACAAGCTGTTGTATACAACTTCAGTGGCATCCAGGCTCCAAAAGGTTTTTTCCCCCTTTATTTTCATCCTATTCATTAGCTTGCAAAGGAGCACCGTGCAGTTACAAATAGATATTAAATGAGGCCTACGCATGAATTGATCTTTGCAAATAGACGTCTCATTACAAAAGCAAATAATCAGAAATCAAACAAAAGACAACTAGACCCTTGTGAGGGCACAGCAAGAGTTACTGTCAAGTACTTTTCCTGCTTTGTATATGCTATTCAGTGGTTTACAAAGGCGAGCTCCCCAATTAAATTGCCCTCCCTCTTGCTACCCACACTTCAATTTATTCTTTATCTTGCAAAACACTTTTATAGTCTTTTTTTTTGCATCCATTACATACTTTTCCACTGTCAATATGAAATCCTGTCATTTTATGAATAAATAATTCCACATTTCTGTGTTTTAATTCTTGAAGTCTCTCTCTCTCTCTCTCTCTCTCTCTCTCTCTCTCTCTCTCTCTCTCTGTGTGTGTGTGTGTGTGTGTGTATAATGTGTGTAATGTTGCAGAAATGTTCTGTATAGTCATGGCAGCAACTGATTTGATTGCTCAGCTGTCTCAGAGGTCCTGAACAAATTTGCTTGATCTCCAAGCATTAAAAAGAGCTGTAATATTAGATGTTCTGCAACATTTCTGATAATCTAATAGTAGTATCTAGCTCTAAGGCTTATGAGCAACTTTTGCTAAACTTTTGCTAAACTTTTGCTGGAACGTGTTGTATTGCCTTAGCTGCTGCTTAATCTGTAAGTTTTGGGAGAATCCACCAGGAAAGTAGTGGCCCGCGCGCCTAACGGCGTGCGAATTATATAATTATATAACTAAAAATCACAAACAGTAGCAGTACATTCAGGGCAAGTGTGTCTGACATCCCCTGTATCTGAGATGTCTGGCTTAGTTCAGTGCAGCACTTGCTTTGCAGCTGTCTTTCGCAGTACCCTTTTCAAACTTGGAAACTGTCCTATCTGTAAACAAATCACTAGCCTACAAGGACAGATCATTTACCTAGAGTCTGTAATCCGTGTTCTTCGGGCAGAAATTAGGTGTCCAGTTCAGCCCCTCTACTCTAGTAAGCCTCCGTGCTATCAGCCCCCTTTACCGCAAAGCTCCTGCAGGAGAAGGGCAGTGTGGACAACCATGGGATCTGGCAGGGTGAGAGCTGTGAACCATAAACACAAAGCTTTCGCTGTGTCCCTGCACAACAGCTACAGTGCCCTTGCTGACCTTAATAGGGACATTAAGGAGACAGGTAAAGGTATTTGTCAAGATAACTCAAATAAGCAGGGGATTGTGGTCCGAGACGAAGAACTAGATTTTGACAGGGAGAAGTGTGAATCAGGTATTGCACATCAGTCATGCAAGAATAGAAAGGCTCCCAAAAAGAGAAGCTACCTTCTGGTAGGTGATTCAATTATAAGGGATGTAAATTTAGGAAAGGACACAGAGGCTTTGAAAGAGGTCATGTGTCTTCCAGGTGCTACTGCCAGTAGGGACAAGAAGCGTATTTCTAAAATAATCAAGAATGGCAGCAAGGACTTTGATGTGGAGGCTATTGTACATCTTGGCACTAATGATCTGTCCCAAAAAGATGTACTCTCTGTGCAGAATGATTTCCAGAGCTTGGGGAAGGAACTTAGCAGAATAGGCTGTAGGCTTACTTTCTCAGAGGTTTTACCAGTGTATAAGGAGCAAAACGGAAAAGGCCAGCGCATAGCACAATTCAATATGTGGCTAAAGGAGTGGTGTAAAGGGGAAGGCTTTGGATATATTAGTCACGATGTCAGTAGCTGGTCCAATCAAAAGATGTACAAAAGAGATGGTTTGCATCCATCAAAAAAAGGGACTGAGTTACTCGGCTATAAATTCACAGATTTTCTGGAGGGAAATTTAAACTAAACAGCGGGGACAGGGAGTTAATTGATACGGAACAACCCTGTCCCCGGCAATTTAAAAACTATAGGGCTATCAGTGCATGTAGCATAGATGTGTGTGTGGACAAGAATATCAACCTTGCTATCAAGCAAAATGAAGCCTCTAATAGTGAGTGCCACATAAAGTGCACTAACCAAATAGGTGGTAAGACAAGACTCAGGCACCACACAGGTCATGTAGAAAGGAAACACAGGGCCACCCACAAAGGACTCAAATGTTTATACACCAATGCACAGAGTATGAACAGCAAACAGGGTGAACTAGAAATTCAGGTTAATGAGGGCAGATACGATATTGTTGCCATTACGGAAACATGGTGGGATGAAACCCACACATGGAACACATAGCTAGAGGGATTTAAATTATTTAAAAGAAACAGACCAAATAAAAGAGGAGGTGGAGTTGCTCTCTATATAAGAAATAACTACATCTCCACAGAAATAGAGCACAACAATGATAAAAACTGTCTTGAATGCATTTGGGTCAATATAAAAGGGGGGGGGGAATGACATTGCCATAGGGGTATACTACAGACCACCCAACCAAACAGAGGAAATAGATGAACTTTTTGCTAGTCAGCTAACTAAGGTATGTAGGAAGCACATCACAATAGTAATGGGGGACTTTAACTACCCTGACATCAACTGGGAGACAAACTCCGCACCAAGTGGAAGATCAAACAGGTTCCTGGCAAACCTAGCAGACAACTTTGTCTCCTAAAAAGTAGAGAAGGGAACTAGGGGATTAGCCATTTTAGATCTAATTCTCACTAACAGAGATGAAATGATAGACGGTGTTGAAGCCATAGGAACCCTGGGAGGAAGTGATCATGCAATATTAGAATTCAACATTATAGAAGCACAACCAATAGAACACAGTCAAACTAGAGTCTTGGACTTCAAGAGAGCTAATTTCAATAAACTTAGAGAGGGCTTGGGAAGGATTCCATGGATGAGAATCCTCAAGGGGAAAACAACTCAAGAAGCTTGGGAAATTTTGAAAAATGAGATAATAAAAGCACAGTCTAGCACAATACCAACAAAGAGGAAAAACAACAGCTCTCAAAAGAAACCAGCATGGCTGCATAAAGAACTCTCTGACAAATTGAAAGATAAAAAGGACAAGTATAGAAAGTGGAAAGAGGGGAACATAACTAAGTCAGAATATCAGCAAATAGCCCGAGCCTGCAAAGATGAAGTGAAGAAAGCCAAGGCTCAAAATGAACTAAGGCTTGCGACCAAAGTCAAAAATAACAAAAAAAGCTTCTTTCAACATGTAAAAAACAAGAAAAAAGTGAAGGAAATGATTGGTCCATTAGTGGGTGGAAGTGGCAAGAAGGTGACAAGCAACAGGGAGAAAGCAGAACTATTTAACTCATTTTTTGCATCTGTCTTTACACAAAGGGAAAAAACAGACCAACCTATCAAAAATAGTGCCATAAAAAACAAAACAGAAACACAAATTAAGATAGGCAAGAAAATGGTTAGTGAGCACCTGTCCAGCCTAGATGAGTTCAAATCGCCAGGACCAGATGGATTACACCCCAGAGTTCTCAAGGAACTGGCAGATGTGATATCGGAGCCACTGAACTATATTTTTCAAAGATCCTGGAACACAGGGGAACTACCAGAGGACTGGAAAAGAGCTGATGTAGTTCCCATCCTCAAAAAAGGAAAAAAAATGGATCCAGGAAATTACAGACCTATCAGCCTGACCTCAATACCTGGGAAGATCCTGGAAAAGATAATCAAACAACGAATCAACGAACACCTAGAGGCAAACAAAGTCATTACTAAAAGCCAACATGGGTTTGTCAAAAATAGATCATGCCAGACAAATCTTATTGCATTCTTTGACCAAGTGACAAAATTAGTGGATCAGAGGAATGCTGTGGACATAATTTACTTGGACTTCAGTAAGGCATTTGATAAAGTAGATCACAACCTACTACTTGACAAAATAGAAAAATGTGGGGTAGACAGAACCACCACCAGATGGATCCGTAGCTGGCTGACCGGCCGTACTCAGCGAGTGGTCCTCAATGGAACTGCATCTATATGGAGGGAAGTGTGTAGTGGGGTGCCCCAGGGCTCTGTTCTGGGCCCAGTACTCTTCAACATCTTCATCAACGATTTGGATGAAGGGATAGATGGGGAACTCATCAAATTTGCAGATGACACCAAGCTGGCAGGAATAGCCAACACTCCAGAAGACAGGCTTAAGATACAGAAGGATCTGGACAGACTTGAACACTGGGCACTAACTAACAAAATGAAATTCAATGGTGAAAAAAGCAAGGTTCTTCATTTAGGCAAGAAAAACCAAATTCACAAGTACAGCATAGGTGGCACCATGCTCAATAGTAGTAACTGTGAGAGGGACCTCGGAGTCCTAGTAGACAATCACCTAAATATGAGCCAGCAGTGTGCTGCAGCTGCCAAAAAGGCCAACACAGTGCTAGGCTGCATTAACAGAGGGATAGAATCAAGATCACGTGAAGTATTAATACCACTCTTCAATGCCTTGGTAAGGCCACACTTGGAATACTGCATCCAGTTTTGGTCACCACGATGCAAAAAAGATGTTGAGACTCTAGAAAGAGTACAGAGAAGAGCAACAAAGATGATTAGGGGACTGGAGGCTAAAACATATAAGGAACGGTTGCTAGAATTGGGTATGTCTAGTTTAACGAAGAGAAGGACAAGGGGGGACATGATAGCAGTATTCCAATATCTCAGGGGCTGCCATAAAGAAGAGGGAATTAAGCTATTTTCCAAAGCACCTGAAGGCAGGACAAGAAGCAACGGGTGGAAACTAATCAAGGAGAGAAGCAACCTAGAACTAAGGAGAAACTTCCTGACAGTGAGAACAATTAATCAGTGGAACAGCCTGCCTCCAGAAGCAGTAAATGCTCCAACACTGGAAGTTTTTAAGAAGAGACTGGACAGCCACTTGTCCAAAATGGTGTAGGGTTTCCTGCCCGAGCAGGGGGTTGGACTAGATGATCTCCAAGGTCCCTTCCAACTTTACTACTACTACTACTACTACTACTATTATTATTATTATTATTATTATTATTATTATTATTATTATTATTATTATTGTGTTTTTTCCTTGTTGTGTGAGTCTGAAGGGCACTTTGTTGATCCAAATCAGCTGAGTATTCTTGAAAGGAAGCCAGTAAGTAGCACTGTTGTAAATATGTTTTATTTTGAGGGTTCTGTCCACTGAACTTACTAATGTTATGTTCAAATCATCATCATGAACATGCAAATTAGCAAGAATTTTCATGCTGCCTAAGCATATTCTATACAGATGGAGCTTTCAATTAAAACTGATTGCTTTTTAAAAAAGGGAACTATGGTAATTTGTTCATACATAGGAAGAAGGGAATATCATGCAGCTTGCCAATATTAATATAAGAGCCAAGCCAGTCTAAATGTGTCATTTTAATCACAGTAATAGTGAAGTAGGAGGTCTGTTTTATTTGTTTGTAATACTCAGGACTGAGTGAATAATTGATTTGAAGATGCTATAAATATATTTTTGTATTAAGAATGGTTCATTTTGCATATAGTTTCTTGATTAATGTCTCGACCTCAGTTTAATTATAGCTTTGGTTTTTAAAAATGTGAACAATTTTTTTAAAAAAAAGAAATTAGCTTGGAAGATTGGTAACAAAGTCAATCAACCAATACAGTTTCTGCAATAACTTGGTTATTTATGCTACTTTTACTAGTTGTGCTGTGACAATTGAGTGCACAATTTCATATAAAATTATTTCCTATTCAGTTCCAAAAACTGAATTATAAAATAAAGTCATGGCAATCATATTTGAAGCTCTGGTGACACAGTGGTTAAAGTACAGCATTGCAGGCAAACTCTGCTACAGCATGGAGTTCGATCTTGACAGGGCTCATGGTTGACTCAGCCTTCCATCCTTCTGAAGTTGATAAAATGAGGACCCAGTTTGTTGGGGGCAATATGCAAACAATGCTTACATTGTAAACCACCTTTTGGAGAGCTCTGATATCAGAGCATCCTGGGAATGTAATGCTTTCCCAGTTTGAGCCTATCAGGATGTCAGAAAGGGGGATTCCCCTCCCAGAGTTTTAGTAGGTCCCTCTCCTTGTTTCCACCATGTAGGCTTTTGCTTTTCCAGTGTAGCCTTTTCTGACATTTGAAAGTGTAGGGGGAAAATATATGTGTATTCTTGCCATCCTGTGCCATTCATAAACCAAGTTGAAACCAGAAATTGCAAAGTTGCAAGTCAGGAAACAATGCTATAAGAGAGAACGCTTAAAGCTCTTTTCAACTGAAACTGATAAAACTGCTTCTCTCTCTCTTGGGATAGCAAATAGGCAATTTAATAATAATAATAATAATAAAACCTAAAACCCTTAAAGTACAGGGCTTTCCTGAAGTGGCATGTTGTTGAGGAAAGTCTATAGTGTCATTTCATCCTTAGCCATGTATCAGTCTATAACGGGTAGGCAACCTTGGCTCTTTTATGACTCGTGGACTTCAACTCCCAGAAATCCTGAGCCAGCCATGCTGAGGGGAAAGGGAGAGGTTTCCAAGCTGAGCCATGCTGGCTCAAGAATTCTGGGAATTGAAGTTCACGAGTCATAAAAGAGCCAAGGTTGCTCACCCCTGGTCTATAACATCAGTGACAAGGATGGATCAGGAAAGATCTCCAAATTGTAAATACCTTCAGGAATGGCCCCGCCTAGCTGACAATAATTAATTTGGTTAATGTCATTAATTCAAATATACCTTATTCATAGAATTTCCATCTTGTCCAACATGAGTTTCGGTTTTATGGCCCTCTTTCTTGTCCATCTGCTTACCGGATACTTATTTAATACCATAACTTACACAGTAACCTGAATAAGGCAAAGAGAGAGAGGAATAGATATTACAGTTTCATTGAATTTTATCTGAAGCCTCTGGATATCTCATTGTATGGTTTAATGGAGTCTTTCAAGAGGACATAAAAACAGATATTGCAGTTCGACATGGTGGCAGATAACATCCCACCCACCCAACCCCACTACATATAAGGTATTTAGCCAGTTGTAGATAATATAGTTGGAAATAATGGGAATTGTTGTCCAAAGTATCAAAATAAGAACAATAAACCAGTGGAATGTCTTGCCTTCAGAAGTTGTGGTTGCTCCATCACTGGAGGCTTTTAAAGAAAGTGGACAGCCATTTGTCTGAAATGGTACAGGGCAGGGGTCTTCAAACTTGGCTCTTTTATGACTTCTGGACTTCAACTCCCAGAATTCCTCAGCCAGCCATGCTGGTATAGGGTTTCCTGTCTGAGCAGGAAGACCTCCAACTCTGTTATTATGTCCTATTCAATTTTGAATGCAGTTGCTTGGGGAAGGCTGCTTTAAACCAATGCTTGTTATGTAATTATCTTCTACACTTCTTAAGACTAGTTGCTTACATTATGTTAGCATGCTACTTGTTCATAGCATTGATCCAGCTAGAATGCCACTGTAATAGCTTAGTATAGCTTTGAACCTCTATATTGCCATATGCATAATATCTATTTGTATATTTGATTTTCTCACTCAATTACAGATACCCAAGGGAGAAAGACAGTGGCTTTTCGTAATAAAATCTCAATTAGGTACACATTTCAGTTCACTTTTTGACCTGATGAGTTTATTTTAGGAACATGGTGGCCTGGGGAGAAGATGCTTACCTCCCATTCGGAAGGTTGAAAGTTTAATCCTAGGTAGCAGCAGATGCTTCTCTATTAGGTGAAAAGAAAAAATATCTGCTGCAAACTCTGTGTAGGTGTCAGGAAGGACATCCGGCCAGTAAATGCTGAGCCACTTCAAGTTCTTGTAAGCTAATGGTTCAATCATCAGTGACAACATCTAGTCACATTGTCTTCTGTCAGACTTCTTTTTTTATTGCTCTCAATTTTTCCAAGCTTCAGGGTCTTCTCCAATTATTCTTGCCTTCACGCTACATTTCCAATGTATTTAAGTTTAGTTTCATTATTAAGCATCCAGTGAGCAGTCTGATTTTACTTCACTAGTACTGAATGGCATACAGTTCCAGATATTTTTAATATTTTTCTCCTATAGCACAATTCCAAGGCAATAATTTTTTTCCCATATATTTTATTGATTTTTTAAAACATAAATCACTTAATAGTTGGTAAACAGTGTGTTTGCTGGGTTTACATTTGTAAAGAAAAATCATTAAAAATTGGTTTCTATAATCTATAATCCATATGGTACATTTAGTTGATTTCCCCTTTTCCCCAAAGTGTCTTCTTTGCAAACCTTGAAATAATACAGTTCTTATTATTTTGATAACAGTTACATATATGATTTTTTCCCAATGTTCCTAGAAATAATGATCACATCAATATAATATTTCTTTTCTATCTAATCATTCTGATTGCCTCATCTTATATCCTGTTACAGCCCTTATTTAGATTTGTTTCTCCCATAAAGTTCAAAGTATTCTTGCTGGTTGAGATTTTCTCAACAGTTAATTACATTTAAAGATTTAAATCCATTTTCCCCATATAAACCATCTCAACACTTTTACATTTCTTAAAGAATAGGTAAAAACAGTAAAGAAAAGGAAAAAAAGAGCAAGAATAAAGAAACAGAAAAAGTTTAAAATATATGTTCCTCCTAATATATATTCATTCCCAAAATTTCTTATTCTTTTTAACCATGATTTAAATATATATTTAATCTTTAAATATTCAATTTAATGTGCCTAGTCATCTAATCCTTTAACTCTTATTCAAAACATTTTTTTCTTTTTTATACATTATAATTTCCCTAAATTCAGACACATTTAATTATCTAAAACATTTCCTTCATCTAGGCCATTTCAGCAGTATTATATTACTTATATCAAAAAATAAAATAAAAAGGAGGGGGAAAGCATACAGTATTATTTAAGGAATTCATCTCTCTTAGAATGACATACGGATTCAGAATCTTTTCTATTTCTTTAACCATATTCAAACAAATGTTTCTTTTTTAAATATTCTCTCTGGTAGATCCCATCATCTATTTTCTTAATTTTCACTTTGATCTTTTTCCTTTAACCAGTATCTTTCTTGATCAATGTGTTTTGCTGAATCAAAACGTTTTTCCATGTATTCATGATTGTTGCTGTAGGTATAAGAAGTAAATCTAATAAAGTGTCTTTATGTGAGGTTTTTGCCTTTCCATGTTTCTTGAAAATGTTTTTCTCTTTCTTCTTCTTTGCTTCTCTTATCATTTCCTTTCTCTCTGATATTTTCAACATCTCTACATTCCATTTTATCCAATCTGGTTTTTTGTCCTCAGATTTATTTTATAGTCTTAAGGGATCAGTTTGTTTTTCCCATTTCTGGTAATTTTTTTCCCAATAGAATTAAATTATTTTTTTTGCTTTGTTAAGTTCCGTCTTTGAGTCTCTATTTTCAATTTTATGTCCACTTATTTGTTTTGCCTACTCCTTCTCTGTTGTTGTTTTCTGGAAGTTTTTGGTTGTAAAGTTAACTTAGAGATAGATTGATTTGTATTTTCAAAATTATTTTGGATGTCTTTGTGATTTGAACTCAGTGTTATTTGAATTAATTGCAGTATACTATATATCTCCTCCTGAGAGGTATTTATGTTTTCTTGGTGTATTCTGTCTACATGTCTCTGATCCATGATGGCCAAAAGTTGGAGTTTTCCTTCTTATCTGCAAATAGCTTTAGAGTCCTGGTTAAATAGATATTTGTAATCCAAAGAGTTCAAAAAAGATTTTTTTCTAAAGTTTATAATCCTCTCTTTGTCTGCAGCCCAGATTGTTGTCTTTTTTGTCACAGCTGTTCTTTATTATTAAAGCTTTGAAGGTCATAAACATAGATTAGCTTTTCTCAGATTTTGGCAAGTTTTCTATGGAAATCATAACTCATAATCTTCATCCACCACTAGGTGTCAGCATCTATTTAGTTTTCAATATGAACAATGGTCTTTAAAATGAGAGTCTTAACCATTCAACAATCTTAAACCTGTCCAAAGTTAAATTTTAGCTTTCAACTTTATAAATTTATTTCACTACCATATATTTTGATCCTCCATAGAAATTTTAATTCACCACTTCTGTTAGTACAAGGATGGGGCGGAAGTCTCCCTCCTTCACTTTTGGAGGTATGTTGCTTCTTGGGGATCTTTTCCAGGAAATTAAGTGTAGAATAGAAAAGGGAAAATCGGATTCCTCACCCAGTTTCAAGCACACTGTTTACTGTAATGCTGGTTAGTTCTTTTGGACTCCGGTTGCAAGTAGCTGATCGATGAAATACAGCCTTTCTCCTGTCAGGTTAGAAGGCTTTCCCCAAGACAAACGGAACGACCGCCGTCATTTCAGTCGCCGGGGCACCCGTTTTTCTTCGCCACCTCTCCGGGGAGGCTTGGACCCATTAGGGTCTCCAGGCAGGATGAAAATTGGCCGCAGGGGTGCGGCAGTCCGCAAGCCTGCAGCCAGTTGCTACTGTGCAAGACCAGAAAGCTCGGCAATAATTTTTCTTCATTCAGCTTTTCCAATGGTCTAGCTTTCACAGACGTGTGTTCCAATTGGGGAAAAAACTATGGCCTTGACAATGTGAACCTTGAGATACTGCTGCACTTCAATATCTTTTTTATATCAGCCTTTCTCCCAAGCAGCAAATGTCTCTTTGTTTCATGGCTTTCTACAGTCACCACAACTATTATATTTTGAAGCTAGGAAGATAAACTCTGTTACTACTTCAACTTCTATTTGCGCCGACTCAAAATTGCCTGTTGACAGGATGTTAGCTTTTTACATATTGAGCATTCCCACTGATTCTTCTCACGTTCAGCAAAATTTTAAATCGATAAATTTTCTGACTTCCAAAGTTGTCAGCGTATCTGAGATTCTTGTTATTTTCCCAGCAATTTTAATTCCAATGTTTGGTATCTTTTGGTCCAGCTTTTTCGCATGATACACTCTGCATATGGTTAACAGCTACAGATGACATCCTAGCAAATTCTTTTCTTCCTCATGGAGCTGATCTCCTGCTCCAATACTTTATCAACACTAAGTCAGCAATCATTACTTGATTTGACTGTGAGTCCCCTGGTGCATCCTACTGGTTCTACTCTGATTTGATAGCATCTTCCTTTTTCTCTCCAGCCTGTCCCCAACAAGTCCGTGTAACTCAAATTATAGTTCCTCACCTGCATCATCACTTGCAGTTGTCGAATGAGACAACAGTAATTAGGCACAGTGCTTATTACTGCTGTTGCAAATATCCAAGCCAGGCTTAGTGTTTGTGTTAGCATTCCAGATGCAGGCGTTCTTCCATGCCCTCACCTCTTCTGCCTTTTGACCTACATTGATTGAGGCATCATAGCTGTGAAATGGCAACAAGCTCCCTTTCTTGGTGGACACATGCCCTCAACTGTATCCCATGTTAGTGCAAAAACTGGAAAGGACAAACAATGAAAATCATATATGACATCCGCAAAATAACTTTCCACGAATGCAATAAAATATGAAAGAGATAACATTTGCTTGGCTCCATTACGTTATACTTGAAGGCAGTCCTTTTTTTTCCATTTTAAGGGTGAATTTTTTTTTGGTGGGAGGAAACTAAGCCACTTTCTCATTTCTCAAGACATACTGAATCATAAACTAATTGGGTGAGGGGTATGGCTTATGATTCAGGGCATTCATTAAAATGATAAAATGGCTCAACTCAATAACCAGGTTAAATGAATCGTATGAATACAGGTTATGAGTCCCATGTTACTTATAATTTGAAATTCATTATTTGTATTTTTTTTGTAGCGATTTTAACAAGGAAAGTTGGGAGAGAGAGCAGTATTGATTTCACCTATCATCATTCTCTGTGGAGCAGCACAGTTTCCTTTTTGTGAACTTACAAGTTATCCTTGTGACAGAAAATCTGGTTAAAAAGAACCATAACATAAAGATTTTTTTTTTAAAAAAAAAAGCTCTTGATTTTCATTCTTGAAAAGTAAATAACGTTATATCATCTTTAAAACTTCCTACAATACATGCAATCTCTCTTTACTTACTCATTGTGGGTAGCTAACACGAGGTATAAGTCATTAAGAGCTCAGGAATCAATGAATTCTGTGGCAACAGAACCAAATAAAGAAGACACGAGATTCTTAGGAACTCCTTAACTGCAGATCTTTCCTATTTAGAAATGTGAGATGGATAGTTTTTGAAACGCTCACAATAGTCACTCTTCTCACAACTATGTCAAGCCATCAGTGCTTACCTAGGCGGAGCTCTGAGAAATTAATTACCACTTACTGCACCAGTAATAATACAGGAAGAACTTGAAAAACAAAAGAAAAGAAACAGAGGCAGCCCTTCTGAAATGGCCTTTGAAAGTTTTCCATTAAAGGTAATCTCAAAAGTGGAAGACCGCACCCATTTAACCCAGATGAAAGCAGCTTATGCAACATTGATAGCCTCTGAACTATAGTCCTTAGCATTCCCATCGCTAAATGGCACAGCTAGGATTCTGGCAGCTTCAATCCTAATATACAGGTGGTCCTCGATTTACGACCACAACGGAGCCCAAAATTTCTATTGCTCAGTGAGACATCTGTTAAGCGAGTTTGGCCCCGTTTTACGATCTTTCTTGCCACAGTTGTTAAGTGAATCACTGCAGTTGATAACAGTTAGTAACACAATTGTTAAATGAATCTGGCTTCCCCATTGACTTTGCTCATCAAAAGGTCGCCAAAGAGGAGCACATGACCTTGGGACACAGCAACGTTCTTAATTATGAACCCGTTGCCAAGCAATAAGTGACTGTAAAAAACAGCCATAAGTCACTTTTTTTCAGTGCTGTTTTAACTTTGAACAGTCACTAAGTGAACTGTTGTAAGTTCAGGAGTACTTGTGTATGGGAGGCACTAGGCTAGGAGCAGGTTGGAGTAGGCTTTCTAAGTAGTTTGGGAGAGACTCTAATATTTGCCTGAAATTACTAGCGCCTTTATATGTTTTTAGGCTTTGTTATTTCTAGTACAAACAACAATTCATTCAACAACCAAAGTTACAATGACACTGAAAAAAGTGACATGACCATTTTTCACACTTATGACCGCTGCAGCATCCCCATGACATCATGACATCAAAACTCAGATGCTTGCAACTGACTCATATTTGCGATCTCCTTTTGCAAACTTCTGACAAGCAAACTCAATGGGGAAGCCAGATTCACTTAACAAACACTTAGTCGCTCAACAGTGAGAAACTGGTGAAGCAGGCACAGCAGCACCTGCATTTTCTGCGCCGCGTGAGAAAAGCACATCTTCCTTCCCCTGCCCTGACCACTTTCTACAGGGAGACAATCGAGAGCATCCTGTCATACAGCATCACAGTCTGGTTTGGAGGCATCACCGCTTCAGACAGGAAGGCGGTGCAGAGAGTGGTGAGAATGGCCAAAAAGATCATTGGCAGTTCCCTCCCTCCCATCCAGGACATAGCACAGAAGCGCTGCTTGAGCAGGGTCCGTAAGATTATCTGGGACACTATACATCCTCTTCACGACCTGTTTTCCTTGTTACCTTCTGGGAGGAGGCTTCGTGGTATCCAAAGCAGAACATCCAGATTCAGACAGAGTTTCATTCCATACAGCATTAACCTTGCGACCTCTCAAGCTTCCTCCTTCCGTTATATATTCAAGGTGGACAATATTTAATATTTATTTTCTACGGATATGTAGGGATGTGGGTCTATACATATGTTGTTCATAATATGTTTAAGTGTGTGTCATGTATGTGTTTCACTTTGAGAGCGGGCAACTAAATTTCATTTTTGATGTGTGCCATTGTGCCCACAGTATAAAAATGATAATAAAGGTTATCTTATCTTATTTCACTTAGCAACAGAAATTTTGGGCTCAGTTGTGGTCGTACGTCAAGGACTACCTGTAATACATTTACCAAAATCTATTTTCACGTAGGGATAACGGTGAAATGGGGCACTTATCACTATGTTTCTTATAGAACCTGATTCTGTTCCTATTTCCCAGTTTCAGTTGTCATACCGAAATACCTCGCACAGAACATGTTCTTTTCTTGATGTTGCAAATGGAAAATACAAAGCCTAAAAGGTCACAAAGGAGCAAAGAAACAGCTTACATGACTGGCAATCTGTACAGAGAACAACTTATGTCACCAAATGGTGGAAGTAAGCAATAATGTAAGAAAACTGACAAGTCATTGTTATAAAGAAGTCTATTTGAATATTGGAGGACATACCAAATTGGCTTTAGATATGCTTTACAGTAAATACGCTAAGGAACAAAAGGTGGTTATTAAACCATAATCAAGTAAAGGCCTGGTTGCTGAATTGCTGTTCTGACCTCATGAAAATGTAAGTTTGAAATCCTGAATGTGCATTAACATGTCGTCATATTTTCTTGTATTCCAAAATAAGTGCATTGTTTACAGTAAGTTATAATATGAAAGCTTTCATCTTATTCAAATGTTGGAAATGCAGATGAAGTCCTGCATTGAAATGGAGATGAGGAGACCAAATAATGGGCTAGAACGAAGACCTCAAAAAAGAGGTGTAGCTTACTTGGCATAGACACTGTTCAATCTGTGATCACATCTTTAAAATGTAGGCTCTTCAGGCCATCTGGTACAACAAGCATTGACCTCTGGGATCTCTTTGGATCAGATGGCCTCTAGACTTGTCTAGATAGCAAAGGACTTTAGAATTTAAGTAGCCGTGGTACTATTTGGTCACAGCCAAATTCATAGGACAATCTATAGTAGATAGGGTAGATTAAAGAGGTTTGAGGCTAAGAAAGAGAAGGCTATGAGACATTGGGGAGAAGAATTGCTTTAAACAAAAGTAATAAAAACAAAGCAGAAGAAAGATTGTTATTGTAAACAAAATTTACTTTTATGGAATGAAGTTTAGAGATGATGGTGATGATGAGGATGAGGATGATGATGACAGGATCTATAAAGAGTACATGTGTGGGGGGGGGATGGGTGTGGGTGTGAGTGTGGGTGCAGGTGTGCATGCATAGAAACCTATATTTGGCAAGTCCCGGGCAACAAGCCTTCTCTGCTGTGGCAACCACCCTCAAAACTTGATTATGCTATCAGGCCTAGGATCCCAGAGAACTAGAAACTTGTTTAGATGGCTCTACTATTGAGGTGGGTATGCTCACTTTCTCTCTGCTTGGGGTTTGTATTTTTAGTTTTAATCATCTCCCTTTTTAATGCTGATTTTTCTAATTTTAATATCTGTTTTTAATTATCTGTTCTTTTAAAGTGACTATTGCATGTCGCCCAGAGTCATTTCTTATGAGGTGGGTGGCTATATAAATTTGATTAATAAATAAATTAATATTGTTCTAAATAGCTGATAAGCTTGCAATAGAATAGGGGCTGGTGATGTTGGTAACAGTGGCATGCCCAGCTGATCTCCCTAGGACCCAGTTAATATGTATTTCTAAATTAAGCATTGACAAAATTCAGTCAAGATTTATGAGAATGCTAAAAGAAGAATTTGGTAAGATAGCTAACATGTCATAAACTTTCATGCTTTTGCAAATTCTAGCTTTAAAATAAAGGCCTGAATGATCACCTAAAAAAACCTTGTAAACTCTTGCCATAGAAATTCTATGCAGTAATTTTGGCTGAAATCGTAAGTAAACTGTATACTTTATGTTTGAAACTGCTACTAAAATGGGAAGCAATTTGTGTGTGAATTACCAGTTCCCTGTTGTCTTTGAGCTGCAGAGGCCAAAAGGAACTGCATAAACGTTTCCATTGCTACCTGCTGGCTGGAATCTACAGATAATCATATTTCTTCCTAGCTCAGATGTACATAAGATATGTAAAACTGTTAAATTTATACCTAAGGAATGGGCTTTTTTTTTGTCATAGAACACCCAGAACGGAGTTCCGGCACCTTTTTTGGATGGAACCTTGTAGGGTAGGCAAGGCAGGTTGTATGATGTGTGAGTTCAGGCACTTTTTTTTTTTTTTTTTTACAAAAAAAGGATTAACTAAGGCAGTCATCCCATGAACCCAATACATTGAACAAATTGGGGTACCCTGTTAAGAGATTCATTTATTCTATTATTGTCTCTTTGTATTAACACATTGGTATTTTATCACTTCATTGCCTCCTATCTCATTCGGAATTTAGACTGTACTGTACTATATTTTATTTTATTGATAAGGTCACAAGACTAATCAATCAATAAACTACTACAACTACTACATTTCAGTGGAGAAATTTCTCATATTTCTATATCAAGCAAAATCAAAGAACGTATAGAAGTGAGAGTTAAATTAAGATATCTAAAATTGTACATTTTACTTTAACAAGATATAGCCTGTCATCTTTCCATTTTTTCCCCAGAGTGGACAAGTTCACTCTACCAAACCTTCCATGCAAAGCCCTCAGCAGTCTTGATCAAATTTTATGTAAAATATTTCCAGGTGGAATATCTGGGAAACTTTGAAGTACATGGCGTCCATCTATAAAGGGGATTCCATAGGCCAGTATTTCTGCCTCGTATTAAGAAAAGTTACCTGCTTATATTTAGAGTTTATTGGTTACAACAAATGTCTTTACTCCCAGAGTAAAGTTTATGCAACCCAGCTCCATGTTCCGTCTTGGAGTAGCGGCTTTGTAAGTACTACTGCCAATCTTTCAGAGGATGGTTTTAGCAAGGAGGCTTCATCTAACCATGATATGTGACACAGATAGGGCCCCATAGCCTATGTATCTTAAAGGCAAGTGAAAGAAAAAATGTGATTAAAATGGACTAAATTCTGCAGACACCTCTATGTTCACTTTAATCTTTTTTTCCAATCATTTGAGATAAAAGGATTTTATCCTTTACCTTTGGAGGTAAAACCCTTTTACGTTAAACAACTGGAGAACCAATGGAATGGTATACTGCTGGAGTTGGAGCTATTAAAAATAAAATAAAAAACCAGAAAGTTAGGTAGCTCAAAGAAAGAAAAATACTGATTTTTTTTTTAAAAAAAGATTGGTTGAGTTTTGAGCCAGCAACTTTCTATTTATAAGGCAAGTGTAATAACTATTGTGCTGTGATAGCATTGCTTATAAAGGTCTTTCTAGAACAGGGGTGTCAAACTGCTGGCCCATGGGCTGGATGCATCATGGCCCACCCCATTGCCAGCAATGGAAAAAAAAGTTGCGATATGTCGTGACACGTCACGTGACGTTGCGAGTTTGACACCCCTGTTCTAGAAGGTATTATAGACCACAAATCTGTATGAATTTTTTATTATTTTAAAGTTGATTATTATATCCATGTACATGTGCAATTTGATGCTTTAATTTTGTTTATGTAATTTTGTATGTATGTATTGTATGCTTTTGTAAGTACATGTATAAAAATATAAATACCCTAATATACAGTATATGTTTATATATAATTTTGGTCTATTTATTTGCATATGTTTTAGCAAAATTTATATAAAATTACAACAGTCCACATCAATTAAATTCAAACCCCCTGAATTTAACTGCAGTATCTATCAACATCTGCATATCTTCCTCCAGTCTTTGCAAACAATGCAACTTTTTTAGTTACATGTTTGTCTACATCAGTCAAATATGTTTTTTCCTATGGTGAACTGATTAGTTGGGTTAACAAAGGCATAATAAATCTTGTTTGGGTTCCTGATATAATTTGAAATGTAAAAAGTTCTTCCACCTGTTTAATTATCACAAAAGCCTAAACCGTGTGCAATTGATAATCTTGTATATCTTCCATTCAAACAGACTGCTCGCATTGTCTGAAAATGAACTTCTGTGCAAGCTTGTTTCAGGGAATGGGATATAAAAGACCCTAAGACCCTAGCCCTAAGATTAATCATTTTCAGTTGATCAATTGAAAAAAGAATGCCATCTTATTTATAACCCTAAGATTAATCATTAGGGTTATAAATAAGATGGCATTCTTTTTTCAATTGATCAATTTAAGCTTGTATTCGTGCTCTTTATCTTATCTAAAATCTTTAAAAAATAAATGGTTCCTGTATGGTTATTTTATGCCATTCAACAGTTCCTGATCTAGTGAAAATTTGAAAATAGACAAAAATTCACCCATCTACTATTGTTAAGCCGTTCATGGAGGCATTGTTTTGCCAAATATATGACCACCAAAATCCATTTACAAGAAAAATGATGAGCTGCTGCTTTTCTGAAATACACAGGAAAATTAGCCAACAAGAGGACACTGTGGTCTGTTTCCAGGTTGAATATCTTGCAAGCTGTTGCCGAAGAGTCTCAGTCTCAGTAGACTTTTTAAAGCAAGCTTAGAGTCAAACTGGTTTGAATACAGGACAAAGGCTTAGGGTATGGAATAGAATGCAGAAATTCAATGTTATACACGAACTCTTTGTGGTAGAAAAAGTAGCTATTCAGATCGTTTGAGGAAAGAACAATCAATAAGCTGTTTTTACTAGCTACAAAAGGAAAGGTCCTTCAGCCCAAGATTATCGGTGCTGAGAGAATATAATGTACTTAGCTATCTTCCAGTCTTCAGGCTAAGATATAACATACAGCAGAAGGTATAACACTGTACAGGGAGTCCTCACTTATTGAACAGAATCAGAACTGGCAATTCCATCACTGAGTGAAGTGTTTGTGAAAAATTACACGACTGTGCCCAACTTACTACAACAGTTTATTGGTTTGGGCTGTGATCATTAAGCAAATCACCAGACATCATTAAGCACAATGTCACATGACCATGACTTGCAACTTCCGGCCAGCGTCCCCATTGACTTTGCTGGCCAGGGGGCAGTTGTGAAGATGGCAAATGGCAATCGCATGATTGAGGTACGCTGCAACCATGATAAATGTGTGCTAGTTGCCAAGGGTCCAAATTGGAATAATGTTACAGCAGGGATGTTGCAATGGGTGCAACTTCAGGGAGTGGCCATCTCGTTATCCAGTGTTGTCGTAACTTCTAATAGACCCTGGATGCATGATCCATTATATACAGGCATACACGTTACAGTGATGTTTATTTATTACAGTGCTTTTATGTAGATAAATAATTGGGTACTTATTTCTAGTAAGACCTTAGTTTACACTTTTGGTGAAAAGACATTTCTGTATGAAATTTTTTTTCAGCGTCTTCCTCCTCAGTTCATGCCAGTGTTCCTTATCACAACTTGGTATGATCCTTCTCTTAAACACTTCAATCCTTTCACTTCTTGGGCTTGCTTTTCACCTGCAGAGAAGGGGGGGGGGAATAATAACACTTTTCCTGAACTTCACAGAAGTTCTGCACTTTTGACCTCACTGATGTCTGTTCTGTCCTTGCTAAATGCTGCAATCTTTGTCATCAGCCAGGCTGCGCCAAAGATCTTTCTTTCAGATCCTACTTCCTCCTGCTGGATCTACACAACAAGGCCAGTCTATACAGCATGCCTAACTAGTACTAAGTTGTCCATTGTCTAGTTTCTGCCCTTTTATACCTTTTCATCCACAAGCAGCATACCTGGTCTCAGAGGTTCTTAATCAGACAGGAGGCTCCTAAGTGACTACATTAGTTTGCCTGGTGCTGACACGAATAATAATAAAAGAGTTAACCTTGAGAGCTTTTGGTAATGCCTATGTCCCTTAGAGGATATCATCTTGCTATCAGGGGAAGACAGACTTTATTGAGGCAGACAAGCAATGTGTGGTTTGGTTGAGGCATTTCCTATTGCCCCAGGCCTGGTTTAAGAAATCTGAAGGTGCAATGCAAAAATAGGCTTAAATGCCTCCCCCAATATGCAGATTAATATTGCTGATTGATCCCTGCAAAATAAGTATAGTATAGGTGGTACCTTGCTCAATAGTAGCAACTGTGAGAGGGATCTCGGAGTCCTAGTGGACAATCGCTTAAATATGAGCCAACAGTGTGCTGCAGCTGCCAAAAAAGCCAACACAGTGCTAGGCTGCATTAACAGAGGGATAGAATCAAAATCACGTGAAGTGTTAATACCACTTTACAATGCCTTGGTAAGGCCACACTTGGAATACTGCATCCAGTTTTGGTCACCACGATGTAAAAACTCTAGAAAGAGTACTAGAGAATAGCAACAAACATAATTAGGGGACTGGGGGCTAAAACATATAAGAAAAGGTTGCTGGAATTCGGTATGTCTAGTTTAAGGAAGAGAAGGATGAGGGAGGACATGATAGCAGTGTTCCAATATCTCAGGGGTTGCCACAAAGAAGAGGGAGTCAAACTATTCTCCAAGGCACCTGAAGGCGGGACAAGAAGCAACGGATGGAAACTAACCAAAGAGAGAAGCAACCTAGAATTAAGGAGAAACTTCCTGACAGTGAGAACAATTAATCAGTGGAACAGCCTGCCTCCAGAAACTGTGAATGCTCCACACTGGACGTTTTTAAGAAGAGACTGGACAACCATTTGTCTGAAATGGTATAGTTCCTGCCTGAGCAGGAGGTTGGACTAGATGACCTCCAAGGTCCCTTCCAATATTATTATTATGATGATGATGATGATGATGATGATGTTGAAGCTTCTCTATTATTCGGAATGGATGGTTGGCTAAGGAATTCTGGGAGTTGAAGTCCACAAGTCTTAAAGTTGCCATGTTTGGAGACTCCTGTTCTATAGAACTTGAACTAAAAATTAAAACTATATCAGGGACAATTGTACTGGTTCTAAAAGTCCCATCCCAGTAATATCCTGCTTTGGAAAAGGAACCCATCAGACCTATTTACCATTAGCTACCAAAAAATGGTATTAATTCGAGCCTGCTTGAAAAACCTTTACAAGGCAAACATGAATTGAGCGCTTTGGGGATGGAGCATGTGAAACAAATTGGGGCAAGAATTTCCATTGCTAGACATGGCAGTCATTAAGTGAATCACGCTAAATTTTACAATATTTTTTTGTCATGGTAGTTAAGTGAATCATGAGATCATTAAGGGAATTTGGCTTCTCCCCGTTGACTTTGCCGGCTGCGAAGGTCACAAATGGCAATCAGATGATTGCAAGATATTACAACCTTTGTAAATATATACTGTGTTATGGTTCCGGCTAATGAAACACTTCAAATAACTTCCAGGCATTTATTTTCCTAAAAGTCATTGATCGTTACAAAATGTCGGCACAGGCATAATGGAGGGATGCTAAGATCTAAGTTCTCTTCCTCTGAGCAGTTAAATTATTAGCATGTTCCCTCCCTAAATTAGCCGTCATTTATCACATCATCCAATTAGTGTGAAGGTCAAAGGTTTCCTTCCTCTTTCTTCCCCAGGCTTTATCCCCACCCCCATTCTGCTCTGTATTAACCCCATAAATACCAGACAGTTCTACATATTGTCATAAGCAAGAATATACAATATTTACAGCATTGACATCCTGGTTGCCATGCATCAGAATTTTGATCACTTGACCATGGAGATAACGTGATGATCGCAAGAATTGGTTGTAAGTCACTTATTTCAAGGCCACTGTAGCTTCAAACAGTTGCTAAATGAACAGTTGTAAGTTGAGGAGTACCGATAGCCATAACCACTTCACTTTTGCACCCTTGCTCACCCATAGGCCATTTAAGCTTGCTGCTCTGTTTAGTCCCACCACCATCACTACTTTCCCCTCAGGTACTATATGCTGAAGTACCCTTTAACTGGATCCCATCAAACATACATCCAGCACCTCCATTAGCCAGAAGAAATTCTGTGCTGGAGCAGAAGCAATAGCAACTGCTTCATAGTGCTTTATAGCAATCTCTGGACATTTGACAACTTCAGCATATTGCCTCCAACAATCTGAGTCCTCATTGTACCGACCTCGGAAGGATGGAAGGCTGAGCCAACCTTGAGCCAGTCAGGATTGAACTCCTGGCAGTGGGCAGAGTTTTGCTTGCAACGCTGCATTCTAACCACTGCGCCACCACGGATCCTTTCCCACTAATGCGGCTGCCACAGAAAGCCTCAGGAATGAAGTGAAACAAGAATAATGGGTGACCCACTTTGTATTCCTTCGCTCTTAGAAGTGGAATGGGCTGCACTGCTTTGTAACACAATGCCACTGGATACCTCACAAAAACTTTTGCCCCAAAAGCAAAGCTCCTTTTGAAACTTCGCAGCAGCCTAAAATTAATATCCTGCCCCGGTCTTAATGGTTTGAGACAAGAATCAAAGAAAATACATTAAATAGGAAGAAAAAGCCATCTGAATCAATAACGTTCCTTTTTTTTTTATTTTTGTAGAAACAGTGCTTTGGGCATTAAAATCATGCTAAAATTTGGCAGCTGAGAATAAAACCAGAGAAATGGTATTGGATTAATCTCGGTATTTATTTTGTGCAGGAGGGAGCGTTCAGATAAACCCTAAGTAAAGCTCAAATAATTCTTAAGTAAACTTAAGATGAGAGGAGGATAGTTTTCCTACATTTAGAGTTGAAGTCTCAGTTCCATGGTTGGCTGAGACAGTTAGGTAGCTTAATCCCAATACAACCGGAGAGTCTCTTACTGGGAAAAGATAATCTCTGTTTTTGGTCCCTATGTTTTCAGTGACTTAGCACGTCATGTGAACTAGCCAGTGTGGTTTATAAATAGGTTTGTGTCTTACTGCATTGCCTTAACCTTACCAGTTGTGTTGTATTCATTTGATAAATCATAACTGAATATGATTATGGCTTAGTATGGTATGGAAAGCAGTTTAGGAGTCAGTTAGGGGCCATATGTGTGTGTAGATGATACTATCTGTAGATTGCTCAGTTGTATGCAGAACTTGAGGATGCACACGAATCAGATATAGGTAGTCCTTGACTTACAACCCCAATTGAGCTTAAAATTTCTGCTGCTAGGCGAGACAGGTGTTAAGTGAATTTGCCCCAGTTTACAATCTTTCTTGCCACAGTTGTTAAGTGAATCTGGCTTCCCCATTGACTTTGCCTGTCAGAAGGTTGTAAAAGATGATCACATGACCCAAGGGTACGCTGCAACCGTCATAAATTGCCAAGCATCTGAATTTTGATCACATGGCCATGGGGGATGCTGCACCGGTTGTAAGTTTGAAAAACTATCATAAATTGCTTTTTTCAGCGCTGTTGTAACTTTGAACAGTCACTAAATGAACTGTTGTAAGTTGAGGATTACCTGTATTTAGCATAGGTCCGTGGTGGCGAACCTATGGCAAGCGTGCCACAGGTGGCACGCAGAGCCCTCTCTGTGGGCACGTGCGCTGTCGCCCCAGTCCTAGGCCTTCAGCTGGGTTTTATAAAACCTTTTCGCTTTAGCCCTCAACTGCCGTGTTAAAAAAAAAGGTTCAATCAATCAATCAACTTCTTGCGGGGAAAAAAAGATCTCGCAAAGTTGGAATTGATTGATTGAACTTTTTAGTTCCACCCACTCTGCTGTTACCACCGCAGCCATGCCCACCCAATGGGCCACGCCCACCCAATGAGCCACGCCCACCCGGTACCTGACAAAACATAAGTGGATTTGGGGTTGCAGTTTGGGCACTCAGTCTCTAAAAGGTTCGCCATCACTGGCATAGGTGCTAATTTTGTGATCAGAAGCACAAGACGAGAATGTTGTCTTTAGTTCTTATCCTATTTTTTGACGAAACAGCTGAATTGTGTTGTCTGCTGAAGCTTCATCTGCACAATTGCAGCTGATCTTAATAATTTGGGGAAAGAGGATTCATTAATGTGGTCTGTTAATACTGAGACCAGCCTTTTATATTTTTGTTTATCTGCCTTTGGTTTAAACTTAGTTGATGCCAGGCAGACTCAGATATTTATGTTTGTAATACTATTAAATAGACTTATTCATACATATCTGGCTAAAATTCAACCACACACTTGGTTCAAAGTATTTCTACTATACTACAGCTGTGGGGGGAAAAACTCTCCAAATACAATCAGTGTGCCTATTTATTTGTATATCCAGTTATTTAAAGCTATATATAGGGCCTCTATTTGCTATAACAAGATAAGCTGAAGTGTTGTTCCTCATTCCAGAAATCTGACAGAGACTGATTTGTGATTGAGTAGCTTTGCAACAGAGAAGGAGAAGAAAATCAAATATCTCTATTGTAAGCAATTTCCTCCTCCCACAGACTGGTAACTTGCCTCATGCAATTATTTTTTAAATAGCCAGTTACCGGATTTGTTTCTATCATTTTCCCTAGTCTAGTATCCAGAAATATTGGACTATCCTCTTCTTCTGTCTTCTCTTTCATCTCCTTCAAAAATGCTACCTCAGTTATAACCCACCTTTTCTCTGACTTGTACAGAGGCAGGTATTAGTGAATACAACAATCCTCTCTATTGTTTAAGGTGAAAGGTTGGAATGGGACAACTCGCCGCAGACAATTCAACAATTCAGTGTAATTATTTAAAATAATTTAAAAAATATATTTTAATTTTTTTGACGTTCACATTTCATTTTGTCCCTCCTTTTGCATCCTTTCTTCAGCGGTTCTACTCCCCCCCTTTCCTCAATATCAATGTAATTCTTGTCCTGCAGCGAGTTGTCCCGTGACAAGTTGTCCCACTTGGCGTTGGCCCTGGCAAGTTGGCTGAGGCAAGTTGGCCATGGTGAGTTGGCTGCGAATCACAAGTCACAAATGACAAAAAAGTTTGAAGCTGCTTTGAATAGCCGGGACTGAAAGCAAAAGTTGCAGTTGTGTCTAAACAAATTCAGTGGCAAGCTAATGCAGCTTAGTAAACAGATAAGGGTCTATACAATATATTTATTTATATCCTGCCTGTATTATTTTTACAAGTAATTCAATAACAACTGTGTGAGGTGGATTGTGTTGAGAGAGAGTGACTGGCCCAAGGCAACCTAACTGGCTTTCATGGCTAAGCCAGGATTTGAACTTGCCATCTCTTGATTTCTAGCCTGGGGCCTTAACCACTGGGCCAAACTGGCAGTCTGACCTGCTGCATTGTGATGTTTCTGTACTGTGTATCTATTACAATGAGCTTACCAGTACATCTGGTAAAAAAAAAATCTATTGAGGATAAAACAAAAAGGCAGACTAGAATTTATCCCTGCAGATCACATCAAACAAGAGAATTGTACTGTCCTGAAGCTGATGGTGGTGGTTATCGGTTACAAAATATGTGAAATATAAAAAAATCCAAGTAGGTTTCTTTATGTATCATTCCATTTAAGGCCAGAGCGTTTCTGCGTAGTGCACAGATCTTATCTACAAATCATCCTGGCTGTTACAAAGAGTAGGTTTTGACTTGCTGTTTACATTTGAATATTCTTTTTAATATATATATATATATAACTACCTGGGTTTGGGGGTATTGGTAGGATAAGTGCCAAATACAACTGTTGGGAAAGCCATGCTTCCTAAGAAATTGCACAGAATCGCAAATCTATCATTGTAAGCAATCTACGACACCAATGTGTATCTGTGATTGTATCAGGCAAGGTGAATTGGCTCTGCTGACATCTTTAGCATTCTTGATTAAAACATTTCATTATTTACCGGCCGATTCAATCAAGGGTTGGATGGCAATAATGCTGTAAACACACCCACGTAGCTATGGAAAAAACTCCATGAAAATCTCCATTGTGAAAAAGCCACTAAGTGGAAAGCCAAACAGAAACGACAATGCCTTGAGCAATATATAACTGGATTTATGCATTAGTGTAGATAATAATCAGAAAGACACATACTTTTGCTCTGCAAAATCAGAATAAACATGCATTTTTTTTGTCCATGGAAAAAAGTATTTTTTAAAAAAATGAATTTCCATGCAATTAAATTCTAATTCATATGAATCAATAAACCTGGAAGAGTTGGTGGCTCATGCTTTATAGACTGGTAACTGAATTAGAGTCCAATATTTGTTTTCAGTGCAATGTAAATATTCACCTTTGATTTGTTAAATAATAATGGATCTAGAATAATAATGGATGTAGTTAGCCAGGGCTCCACTAAAATAATTAGAATTTATTTTCATAAAAAGTTATGTTTTCTTATCTATATACTATTAAAACTCTCCTGTCTGTTTGTAACCTTCAATTGGACAAAGTGTTGCATAATAGGACAACAGTTTTTGAATCAGTAGCACTTAGCACTTTATACTTATATACCACTTCACAGTGCTTTACAGCCCTTTCTAAGAGGTTTAAAGAGTCAGCATGTTGTCTCCAACAATCTGGGTCTTCATTTTACCGACCTCGCAAGAATGGAAGGCTGAGTCAACCTCGAGCCGGTGAGACTCGAACTGCTGGCAGTTGGCAGTCAGCAGAAGTAGTCTGCAATACTGCATTCTAACCACTGCGCCACCAGGTTCTTCAAGGTACTTCAAATCCTCTAACTTAAAGAATGTTTAGAAAACCCAGGACCCATTACTCCTTTGCAACTGGAAATTTTAAGCATCTTCATACCAGTAGTATTCACAAACCTGTGCCACTTCAGTGCTGCTGTGGTCAGTGGGGGTCATGTGATAGTGATTTCTAATGTTCCCTGCCAGTTTCCCACAAGCAGTGGGGAAGCCAGTGGAAGTCACTTCCGCTCCCATTGCTATTTTGCCCACCCATGATCATTCTGTTTACTCATTTGGGTAAATAAATGTTGACAAAGGAAAACCCAATGGGTTGTAGGTTGCCTTTATTAAAGTTATATTTCTTGGTAGTTTAGAAGCTGGAGTCTAGTGCAGCTTCTCCTCTGGAAAAAGTCTTTCTCAGTTGCTCTGGATCCTTCCTACCCAGACATGCTTAATCCAGTCACCCACAGCCTAAGGCATATCTCACATTTCCAGCAGTTCCACAACATACCATCACATTAACAGAGTCAGGAGTTGGCATTTGGAATAATATGGAATCCCTGCCTTCAGTCCTCTCTGGTATCCTAACAAACCTTGGGCCAGGAATGTACTGGCAAGGTTTCAGTATATCACTGATCCTGTCCCTATTAGCCAAATAGACAGTAGTAGGCATAGCTTAAGCACTGTTGCCAATCATTGTTTGAGGAATATGATCTCTGCCACTAAGGTTTGGCAGTGAGTTCCATAATTAAGTTTTGTTTGTTTTTTCAGTCACTCTATATTTCCAACACTTTCTATTGGAGGATTGATTGGGCAGGATTTGGAAATGGCCTTGAAGTCAAGTTTTTATTCCTTGCACGACACAGCTGACAGGGGAAGTTATTTTAATTTAGCAGGTTAAATTGAATGGGGCTGTAAATACTTGGCTGTAAAAGTACAAGCAGCATTTTCCAGATTTTGGCTCTCTAGATGTTGTAGTTCTGATTGAACCTCTACCTTGGAGTTTTTCTGATTTCAAACTAATTCTGTCAGTCCCTCTGCTGATTGGGTTTGAAGTTCACATCACACACCAATTTTATTCTAGATCTAGTTCAAAGTGCTGGATAAGCCGTCTAGAATTTTAAATTCTGTTTTCTAAACTATTTACATACCATCAGTCAAGATGACAATCCCTTCCTTGTGTGATTATATTTCATTTACAAATAGAATTAAGACAAAAGCTAAGGTGTATAGAAATATATATAGAAATGTCTAGAGCAGTGGTTCTCAACCTTTTTAATGCCGCAACCCCCAACCGGTCGTAAGTCGAGGACTAGTCAACCAGTCGTAAGTCGAGGACTACTCAACTAGTGCAGCACCGTTTGCAGAATGGGACTTTTGGTGGACTCAGCAGGGCAGAGACAGCCTGGACAATTCCTATTGGCTTTTGAAAGCCAATAGAATTAGACTCTATTCAAGAGAGTCTATTCTATTGGCTTTCAAAAGCCAATAGAATAAAAGGGAGTAGCACAGCTAAGGAAAAGGAGAAAAAAATGGCGGACTGCGTTGTTTGGTGACCCCCGTGAAATGGTCGTTCGACCCCCAATGGGGTCCCAACCCACAGGTTGAGAACCACTGGTCTAGAGTCTCACAAGATAGTTGGTGGCAAGATGGGATAATAGATAGTCTAGAACAGCCAGTTTCTTTTTGTCTCTTTGTCTTAGAAGTCCATCTATAATAGTTCAGGAAGAAGAAGAGGTTCTACTACTGCAAATTACATCAACCTCTCCTATTTTTGTAAGTAAGCTATCACACGCAAATTCTCAGAATGCATATACTTACTGAATTAGGATTAAGTGCCTCCAGGCCAGAATATCACAATTTCCAGCTGTAGCCCTTGAGATCTGAAAAATCTGGTACTGATCTTTGGAAATTGTTTTAAAAAAGTCAGTTTAAAGAAAATCTGGCTTCGGAACAATTTGGAGTGGCAAATTAGCATGTAGGGCTTTTCTCAGCTGGTGCCATCCCTCCATTTTACCAAAATCAGAGCGGCTTAAGGGACTATCCAACTGTTGTATTTTACAAAGTTCAGCTGGATATTTTGAAAGCCACTCTCATTTGCCCTCAGTTTATGATAATCCACTCAGCAAACTGTGAAGTGTTATAAGCTGACCAGTGTGCAGAGACACAAAGCCTGGTCATTTGCTGGTATGTCAGCTACTACCAGACATACTGAAAATGACTTATTTTTGGTCAACAATAAAGCCAAAGAGATGGCTTCTTTCTGGCAGTTTAAAGTTTAATCTAGACATGGAAGAAAAAAATAGGTTGTCCATTACTTTACAAGAGCATTCAAAATTCCAGATTATTGTGATCCTTTGAATTGTATTTCCTGCCTGGGAGATAAAAAGGCTCACAGGTGCGAGTGACTTGCAAAATGATGCAATCTTGCTAAGAGGCTAAGACCAGCTGTCCATTTCAGTGAGCATTATCTGTTTCAGTCAGGTAGCAGTTCTTCCAAGACTTTACCCAGGAAACTTTTTGATCATCTTCTTCTTGATCTTTTAAATTGAAAAATACGAGGGATGAAACCTAGTAAATTAAAAAAGAAAATAGATGTTGACGCAGCGTAAGTCAGAAGCATGACAACTGCTGGAATGTTCTAATGCTCTCAGTTTCAGCTTTAGAACAGAAGACATGCAAAATTTCCTGAGATTCATGTGGGAATAACAGTGAGGAGATTCTGAAGCGTCCTTTTGGAAGATCACAGAGAACTACAAAAACAGTGAGTGTAACTAGCAGTTCTTGTTTCTACCCTAATTGTCCAATAATAAGCAGAGAATTACTATTAACTGTAATTAATTCAGTTAATAAAATATATTAACTTCAAAATCATAACAAGCTCATAAGTATTCTAATTAGCCAATAGTCATGGTATAAAGGTAAAGTCGTGTCTGATTCTAGTGGTGACGCTGTTTCTTAGCCGAGGGAGCCAGCGTTGTCAAAAGACATTTCCGTGATCATGTGGGCAGTGTGACTATATGCTGAGGCACATGGAACACTCTTACCTTCCCACCAAAGTGGTACCTATTTATCTTCTCACATTTGTGTCCTTTTGAATTGCTAGGTGGGCAGGAGCTAGGCCAAGGGTAGGCAACCTTGGCTGGCTCAGGAATTCTGGGAGTTGAAGTCCACGAGTCATAAAAGAGCCAAGGTTGCCTACCCCTGAACTAGGCGCTAAGGCAAATAACAGGAACTCACCCATCATATAGTGCTCAGGTCTCAAACCCAGACTGTCCTCTTGCTAGCTGACAATCTCAATACCTTTAACTGCTGAACCATTGTGCCCCGTTAGTCATGGTATGGCCTACCCCAAATTGATCTGTTTATTAATATGGAAAAAAACACACCACACATCTGTCTTGTCTACGTTCATAGTGTGGAGTTCTGCTTTTCTTCACACAATTGTTGAATACACCCACACCTACACAGAAAAATGCAGCTATATGGAGTAGAATAGTAAGCATGATTATATGTATGCATAATTCTTCATAAATACCTAGAGATACCTGGAACAACCTGCCTCCAGAAGCAGTAAATGCTCCAACACTGGAAGTTTTTAAGAAAAGACTGGACAGCCATTTGTCCGAAATGGTGTAGGGTTTCCTGCCTGAGCAGGGGTTTGGATTTGATAACCTCCAAGGTCCCTTCCAACTTTATTATTATTATTATTATTATTGTTGTTGTTGTTGTTGTTGTTGTTGTTGTTGTTACCTGCTGCAATAAAATCCCCAGGATGGGAGATGGTTTATATTAATGCATTCAAAACAGGTTCTTTTCCTGAAGAGTTTACCATATAAATAACTACAACTTTAATGGTGCACATGCCTCAGTTTATCATCATTGGAGATCTCTGGATGATTCATGATGCATCTAGGCAAAACAGTTCACTTGGCATTTTGAAAAACTCATTTGAAAATCATTACTATGACAATGAACTTTCAGTGGCAATTGGCCTCAAAAATAGTGCAAAACCAGAAAGAGTGTGAAAATAGGAGGGTGTGTTAAATATGTCCGCCGTCTTGAATTATTTGTTAAAATAATAAAGGTGGCATACAAATAAATAACGTCAAATTTTTTACCCTGTTTCTGAACTAACTACTTTGAACTAACAAAATGTCCCATAGTTCCTAAGAGGAATAGGGAATTTATATTGGGTGCAGCAAAAATTCTAACATTTAGGGGCACACAGATGTCAAGAGGAAATTGTCAGTTGTCCCTCAATGAATAATAATGCACAGTTTCATCTTTAAAATCAGTATCTCATTTTTTTCCAAATGGTATTTGGACATAATTACTAATCCTATGTCATAAGAAAATGCTTTTTCGGTATTAGCAATGAACAGCACTAGGAATGAAAGACATGTACACTGTCTGGAAGTGGAAGAGTTTTGGATTATTTTTTTTTTAAAGTAGCTTGTGGTGAAAAGTTATTGCTGCCATCGGCGCAGAATTTAGGCACAGTCAAACAAACTACAGCTTTGGGCTTCACAATCCACAATCATAAAATTTTAAGGTTTGAGGTTTTGTTTGGATTTTTTGGCTTTTAGAATTTACATTTAAGTATTGTTTCCAGGGCATGCTATACTGCAATCTATGAGAGAGATCATATATGATAAATATGTAATCAGTAAATGCATTCATTTGCAAATAATTGATATTTTTCATTTTAAATACTTTGCTATTAAATAATTACAAACATATATATGCTTTCAGTTTTGTTTTGGATTCTCAAGGTCCTGTTTTGGTGTACACCCTTGTGAGAGCCCTTCTGGTGTAACTTTAACACGGGACTCCATACGTCACCTAAGGCCTCACCTAAATCCAACACTGTCTGTCACATTAAAAAGATGAAAGAAATCCATGAAGTTTTGATGAAGTACTGTAGTTTTTTCTGCTGAAAAAACTGAAATGTTAGAAGTAAAACAAAAGTGGGAGGTAGAGGACTAAATTGCAATTTTTGCCAATAGTGCCAGAATTGTTATACCTCAAATCAGGAAGAGTAGCAAATGACAACTCTGCAGAATACTTGATGTTCTTATCCAACAGCCCAATGAACTGTTTGTAGTATTAAGGATTGGAAGGATTTATGATTTATGATGCATTGAAATGTGATGTTAAGCTCTCTTAGAGCAGATTTTGATATTGAGTGTTTCTCAAGTATAAGAATTATGTTGTGAAGACACCTGACTCTCTTTTGTGTTACCTAGATAGCCAGGGCTCAGGCTGGATTATGTAGCATTACACTGCATTGCATGCCCTTTTTAAACAATTATTTAGTAATTATGACTGTTTTTGTGCATTTTTTATTAAACGTTGTACGCTGCCCAGTGTTACTCTCATGAGAGTTGGGTGGCTATACAAATATGATAAATTATTATTATGTAATTAATTACATACACACACACACATACATGGAAAACAGGTGTACTCATACAATGGCTGCCAAGGGTGAGTTGCTTAATTCATAAAGGGCCAGCCCCAAGTTCCTGTTTACCAGAAGTTGAGCAAGACTTCCAAGTTCCTTCCTTATATTCTAGTAACAATTCCATGAAGGCCTAGGCCAGGAGTGGGGAACCTTGGCTCTTTTATGACTTGTGGACTTCAACTCCCAGAATTCCTGAGCCCACAAGTCATAAAAGAGCCAAGGTCCCCCCCCCCAGCCTAGGAAATAAATCTGATAGCAGAAGCTGTTGGAACACATTGCTACGTGCTTTTTAAAAAAATAATTTCTGAAAAATTAATGTGGGTCAGGGAATCTAGGGGTCATAGTGATGCACATGGACATCACACACTGCATAGTCTGTCAGTGCAGCACTTTTCCCCCTCCCAGTTATTTAAAACAGCATTTAAATAACAACATCAATATATTCCAAGCCCATCCTTATAACACGGTTGAAGCCTGAAAATGTTAGAAGGTGTGCTGAATTTGAAGGATGCTTATCAGTCATGTTTGCTGGGAGATTTGTGTACTTTGTGTGCCTCATTCACCTGCAATAGCAGCAGATGAAAATAGTGAGTTTGTGTACTAAGCTGCAATGTTACAGAAACAGTTGTTTTTCTCTCTGACAATCTGAGCCAAAAGACCAACAGCTATCTATTCCCTTGCTAAACGAGCTGGCTTCATTGAGAGGTGCCACAAAAATAGCATTGATAGCCTTTTGTGAAGCAGACCACTTTCCAGAATCCCTTTGCTGAATAGCACACGAACAACACTCTACTATACAGGTTTTCCACTTTTAAGCAGCTAAATAACAGCTGACTTCAGTGCATGACAGGATGCTATCAGCTGATGCCTGTTTCATAAAAAATGGCTTGCATGAATCACAGGAAATTTTTTCCAGAGTCTAAATAACTGAGTATGATAGAAAAGTCTCTTGACAGCCTAATCTGGAAAGGGAAAAGCTATATGTCAGATCCGAAACTAAATTTTTGTGCTCTTACACAAAAGGTACTTCAAAGATGCAAGCAAATGAGATCATAAGGGGCCCAGAAGGAAAACCACATAATGAGGCAATGGGTGTGTGCAGCCTGGAGAAGACTGCATGGAAATGGGGTAGCTAAGCTCAAGTATCTGAAACGCTTTGAGCAGTGCTTTTTTTGTAAAAAAAAAAAAAAAAAAAAGGTGCTGGAACTCACACACGTCATACAACCTGCCTTGTCTACCCTACAAGGTTCCATCCAAAAAAGGTGGTGGAATGCCATTCTGGGCGTTCTATGACAAAAAAAGCCTTGGCTTTGAGAATGGAAAAGGGGGCAGAATTGTTCAGAGTTATTCCAGAATGAGCAATAGTGGATTTAAATCGCAAGAACAGGAAACATTTCTTAACTGTGAGCAATATTCAACAGTGGCACCGTCTGCTATGTGAGGAGGTGGATGCTAGGAGTCTGGAGGGAAATGTCAACCTCTGCAAGATGGTGGATGCAGCATTGTAATAGAAACCTTGTTTGTGTAGTACATATATGTGACTTCATTGCAGAAGAAAAAGCTGCAACTGTGATTTGCAGATTTTGATATGCACACCCCATGGATACTACCAGGGTGAGTTCTCTTTTGTGGGACATGTTTATAGAGAAGCTTTTGGCAAGGATTGGAGTAGAGCAGTGATGGCAAACCTTTTAGAGACCGAGTGCCCCAAAACGGCTCCCCCGCCTCCCCGCGGGGCCACCCACTGCCTCCACGGCCCACCGCAGATCACCCAGGTGTCCCACCAGCGCCATGGCAGCCATGCCCTCCGCCCGCACCCCGCAGCATCAACTGTGCACAACAAGTGTGAGGGCGAAGTCTTGTCCCCGCTGCTCGGCTACCATGTCCTTGGCTGTGCTGCTCCACGCGGGGGCGACTCTCCTCCGGGGGGCTGCTGGTGAGGAGAAGGCCACAGGGGGAGGCGGGTCTGGGGCAATGGCGCATGTGTCCACAGAGAGGGCTCTGAGTGCCGCTCCTGGTATGCGTGCCATAGGTTCGCCATCACTGGAGTAGAGGGTATCCAAATCAGTTCTTTCTAAGTTAGTTTGTCCCTTGCTGGCTGAAGAATTCTGGGACTTAAAATCCACCTGTCTTAAAGTGGGCCAAGGTTGAGAAAACCTGTTTTAAGTCTTACACTCTGTAGAATGTGTTATTTTTTTTTCTGCCACCATTCTGATACAGAGCAATTTAAGTTTATGTCAGGAATAACTCCACTTGCTAAGATTCTGTGTTAAATAAACACAATTAAAATTAGAAAAGAAGCTGGAACTCCTTATTCCCTCAGCATTTCATTGCTATTATTCATACAACTTGCTGCAAGTGAGTTTGTCCTGGTCATTTCATACTTCTGTCATGATTAGCAATGATGAGAATCATATCTACAGAAAAACTAAAAGAAGGCTTAGCTAGCATACTTATTCATTTGCTTATATTTGTTTCATTGACACACTTTT
Organism: Crotalus tigris; assembly: GCF_016545835.1. Classification (NCBI taxonomy): domain Eukaryota; kingdom Metazoa; phylum Chordata; class Lepidosauria; order Squamata; family Viperidae; genus Crotalus; species Crotalus tigris. The sequence continues at coordinate 669,297 of NW_024096469.1, forward strand.
CCTCCCAGCTGACAAGCTACTTGACAAGAAGTTAACGAACAATAACCATTAGAATAAAAAAGTAAAGATAACACCACAATCATACAACTACAATAAACCAGTTTAAAATTAAAACCAAAGATTCCAAATGGCACCATCCAATTTACTCAATTTAAGAAACAGAAACCTGTTAAAAGTGTATAGGGCATAGGTAGGCAACCTGCGGCTCCTGAGCCGCATGCGGTTCTTTGAGCCTTCTCCTGCAGCTCCCAGTCTCTTCTGCCATTTGCAGAGAGAGACAGAGACAGAGAGAGACATTTGCGCGCCTCTCTCTCTCTCTCTCTCTCTCTCTCTCTCTCTCTCTCTCTCTCTCTCTGTATGTGTGTGTTTGTGTGTAAAAAAGAGAGTGGCATCACCCTATTCCACAAGCTGACAAGCTTATTGGGCAGGGCTCCTCCCTTTGCTGCGTCTCTGCAGGAAGCAGGAAGGGCAGGAGAGAGCCAGCCTGTTGGAAAGAAAGAGAGAGGGAGAGAAAGAGAGAGAAAGAGAGGGGGAGAGGAAAGAGAGAGACAGAGAGAAAGAGAGAGAGGAAAGAGAGAAAAAGAGAGAGAGGGAGAGGAAAGAGAGAGAGGGAAAGGAAAGAGAAAGAGAGAGAAAGAGGGAGGGAGAGAGAGACGAAGAGAGAGAGAGAGGAAAGAGAGAGAAAAAAAGAGGGGGGAAGCACAAGTGCCTCTCTCTCTCTCTCTCTCTCTCTCTCACACACACACACACACACACACACACACACACACACACACACTGAGTGAGGGAAGAGGACTGGCAGACCAAGGGCAGAAAGAGAGAGAGGGAGAGGGAGGGAGAGAGAGAGAGAGAGAGACACCCTTTTGACATCTAAAATGAAGATAACACTGCATATATCCTTTTTTACCTTTATGATATATATATCATATATGGTATACACACACACACACATACCTATAATAAAGGGGAAAAAAGGATATACTGTATGCAGTGTTATCTTCATTTTAGATATCAAAAGGGTTTTGCGGCTCCCAGTATTTTGTTGTCAGTGGGAAACGGGTGCAAGTGGCTCTTTAAGTGTTTGGGTTGCTTACCCCTGGTATAGGGCATCAGGTGATTATATCAGGCAGTATGTGGGCATGAATACTATGGGGGGGAAACCAAAAAACTGAAATATGTTTTAAGAGTTTTGTTCAAATGTAGTAAGAAAGAGGCCATCTGAACAGGTGGGGAAAAGAAATTCCAGGATCCTGCCTACATATTAGTGAGGGCTAGAAGTGTTTACTAAAAACATTAAGCATCAGAAAAAACAAGGCCATTTAAATCAGGAGAGTCCAAACCTTAGTTACTTTAAGACCTGTGAACTTCAACTCTCAAAATTCTGGCTGGGGAATTCTGACAGCTGAACTGTACAAATTTTAAAGTTGCCAAGATTGGATATCCCTGATTTACATTGAAGAGATGGAAGAGGAGAGCCAGTGTGTCGATAAGGATTGGGAAGAACCAGTTTGAAATCCTTGCTGGGGTTTGAATCTTTGGCTTTGGATCTTTTTCTCTCAACCAGTCTTTTTACTCAAGATTTTTGTGAAGAAAATACAATAGCGATGAGATGCCTTTTGTTCCCGACTGCAACAAATAACAAAATGAAGAGCCCCAACCTGGGAGGGTTGGAAATGTTGAGTAATCGAGGGCTATATAGTATCACAAAGGTGCTTTGTCTTTTATATACTTTATTTCAAACAGTAAACACAAGGCAAACAATTACATTATTTAATGGATATTGTGGTTATTTCTTAAGCATTTCATACATTTTCTTTTTTTTTTGTAAAAATTTTTATTTTCAACTTTACAATACATAACAATCTTACAAATACTTCAGATAAAAAATAAAACAAATTGATACACACCACATTCGGTCTTGCCCGCCCATTTCCCCCCAAACCGCATCCCACCTCAAACCAACTTACTTCTTTCCCTCTTTTTCTTCACTCACCCCCTCTCCTCCTTCACCTCAACCTTCCTACTTACTTCTCACCTTCTTCTCCTCCCTCTTGATGCGGTCCAGGGGAAATGCCCGAGCAGTTCCTCTCTCAAAATTAAAACATTAATATTATATACAATAAGACTATTTCTACTTTATCTGAACTACTTAAACTTCAACCCATCCACCCCCACCCCCCTCCCCCACCCCCCTCCCCCCGACTTCCCAGAGCAAAATACAGGATTATGCAAACATATTAAACATAATCTATTTAAGTTTACTAATTATACAATGAACAAAATCATAAAAACCCTTAACTCTCTTCAAACTTTGACATCATAAGTTTATAAACAAAATCATTACTCATAGAATAAGTGAAACTTTGTAGTTCCATATTTCTTCTGAACATATTCTATCCATCTTCTCCATACATTAAAATATCTGTCTTGTGAATGGTCCCTTAAATAAGCAAGCATTTCATACATTTTCTTTACTGCCTCTTTAAACATTTCATGTGGTGTCTTTTTTTTTTTTTAATAGAGTGGTATGCTGGATCAGCTCCAACAATTTTGGAAATGACCGGCCACTCTGGGGATTTCAACTTGGGCATTTCTGCAGTGCCGTGTTATACTTCCTTTCATGAAATGTGAAAATGCTTGTGCTTGGTGGAAGAAAGCATAGTAGATACACACCTGCAGGTTTAATTTATTAACCAGTGTGATTCATTGACTAAAACATTGAGGACACATTCCTATTTGCCTTCTGACTAAATAGCCAATAACCTACACTTGTCTTAGTGTCTTCTCATGGGCCCAGCTGTTGTGAGTCTAACTGGAGCCTGACACATAAACAATGTGGAAGGTTAAGTTTTTCCTTGCCAGGAAATAAAGCAATGGGAAAAGATTCGCTTGCTTAATTTCTGCATGTCAGGCTACAGCTAGAGTCATAGGAACAAGGCCAACCCCCCCCCCCAATACACCACTACCACATATTTTGGCAGTTCTAAATAAGTATGATGACAAAGGCTCCTGGCTCTCTAGGGATATGACACTGTTTAGGCTGAGTTGCAGAACTGGGTCAGTTCCAGGTTTTGAAGGCAAGGAGGGAACCCAGCTCATCCTAAAATTGACTTTTTAGTGTTTACTGTGTGAAATAAAGTATAAAGAAGATGAAAGACCATTGTGATACTTCATAGCCCTTGATTACTCACTTTTCCATCCTAAAATTAGAGCATTGTTTTCAACTTACGCTTCAAGAAGGTGGCACACGTATTGCATTTCAGATGAAAATGCAGTGGGATATTTTCCTGAGAAAGTGGATATGTTTTAAGTCCCATGAAAATCAATTTGCATGAGTCAGCATTAAGCAGATAAAACTTTTCCCATACTTTTAACTCATTGTGTTTTAAACACAACCTGCATGTGTGACTTCTATAAGAATTATCTTTGTTTTTCTCTTCAACCATCATGAGTAGACAATCTTTTTGATTACACAAGACTCTAGACCAGGGGTCTTCAAACTTGGCCCTTTTATGACTTGTGGGCTTCAACTCCCAGAATTCCTCAGCCAGTGTGCCTGGCTGAGGAATTCTGGGAGTTGAAGTCCACAAGTCATAAAAGGGCCAAGTTTAAAGACCCCTGCTTCTAGACATTGTTGAATAGGAGTGTTTACTCATGCTCACATCTTATCTTATACGTCTCTGCTAGGGCTTTCTTTTCTGTGTTGATTATATTTTTGGCAGGTGGGCACTATTCATGCTGAGCAACTGAATCTCAGTGTGGGAGCCTTGGAATCTGCAAACCTTTTCTGGACTATTATTAGCTATTTTCATAAAAATAGCCAACTCAGTATCATCAGGCTCATATCTTACATTCCTTGTTTGAATGTTTGTATTTTCTTTTTTCAAAGAAAGATGAAGATACTTAGAATTTCTTTTCCCAATTGCATTAACTATTTTTTAAAGTACATTGGACAAAGATTTAGGTCTGTCCACCAGATTATGGTACGGTTCATCAAACTCTGCATTAACTAATAGAATTACTTGCTAGAAAAAATAAATCAAAGATGAACAATGATTTCGGACAGAAATAATATGATTGAACCTGAGCTTCTCTCCCTACAAATCCTTTAGTGTAGGGATATAACTCACAAAAGAAACAGTCAGTGACACTTTATACTTGCAAGTAATAAATGACTCCCACCTCCTGGCAAGATAGTATATGTGTGTAGGGCATTTCCACATCACTACACTCCCATTCTTTAATCCCTCAAAAGCAGCTTGAAAATTATTTGTAACCATCTTGAAATCTACCAAATTGAAACCCCTGAAAACTAGCAGCAAAATTCCTAAGCTGCCACGGGTCCTTCAGTAACAAAATCCTCTCATTCTCACTCCTGCAAAAAGGAGATAAACTAAATTGCCTGAACTACTCCACCCCAATATTCATATTTTATTTTGTGCGCAACTGCCTGGTTGTATGCCAGAAATCCCAGTGGCTCATATGTGGGAGAGATGAAAAGTACTTTGCTCTCAAAAAGCTGAAGTGAGAGTCACTGTGAAGTGGCTCCTGTAAATGGGGATACAACCTGCTCACACATTCTACTGAGGTGTAGCATTTGAAATAATAACAATAAAGAATGGTTTGGCAGTAGTTTGAAATAGCCCAACCTGAGTCAGAAGTCAATTGGCTCCATCCTCAAACATGGTTGGTGTGGTGCAATCCCCGAGATTCAGATCTCCTTCAGGGGACAAATCGCTCAGGCAATACTATAAATGGATCTAGAGCAGTGGTCTCCAACCTTTCCAGTTTGAAGGAACGGTGGAGGCGGTGACAGGATGGTGAGGAGAGAGGATGGTTTCCCATGTGCACGCACCGCTTTCACAAATTCAGCTTTGCACATGCACACATGCGTGCACTCGCCCACCATTTCTGCGGCCCAGTTCCAAATGGGCTGCAGCCCACAAGTGAACCGCAAACTGAGGGTTGGGGACCCCTGCTCTGGTAAATTATCTGTGTCTGGATTCTTTGTTCGATCACCTACCAGCTTCCTGCTTTTGAATTTGGAAGCTAGAAGTGGATTACAAATATAGGTGTTTTAGAGGACACCAACAGCTATTTATAACATGAAATACACATTTGGACAGAGGAAAAATGATGTGGCTGCTCCCACTCCAGAGAGTAAAGCAGCAATAGCTGGTGATATGAGCTGCTTCATTCAGATAAGAATGTCTTTCTTTATAAATTCCATTTTTTAAAGTCGCATATATGAGAATCCGTTAATATAATGTACTTTTTAATAAACCTTGATTAACGCACTACGCAATTTAGATTTAAGGCATTTGTCACAGATCTCTCTAACATTAGATGTTATCTCAGGTACGGAGTCTGGAACTTGGGTGAACCCATCAATGTGGTTTTCCTTAATACAATTTTATTTATTTATTTATCTAGAAAATAAATTATATAGCTGCCTACTGGCTCACAACAATTCTAGGCAGCTTACAAGCAATAAAACACAGTATAGGAAAAAAAATGAAAATAAAAAATACCCCCCTCCTCTACAACAACAAACAGTCAAATAAGGCATTTGATGGGCTCCATCCCACTCTGGGTTGCCTAGACCCATTGGCAAAATCAAGTCTTCAGGGCCTAGACTGAAGAGATGATTTTCCAAAGGGAGGGAGCCACCACGGAGAAGACTCTTCTTCGGGGTCCCACCAGATGTACTTCTTTAGTGGATGTGACCCACAACATTCCTTGCCTCCCTTCTCTAGTGGGCCAGGTGGATGTGACTGGCAAAAGACAGCCCCTCAGATAACCTGGTCCCAAGCCATGAAAGGCTTTAAAAGTGACAACCAGCACCTTGAATTGCACCCAGAAGCAAATATGTTGTATATTTGTATGGAATTTGTCTGTGGGTGGCATTATGTTATTACTGCTGTTGTTAGTTGCTTTTGCTTTTAGTTTTAATGCTCTGTTTGCCACCCAGAGTTACAATGGCAAGATGGGTGACTATATAAATTCATGAAATAAATTAATTAATAAAACAAGTTTAGAATTCTTATAACTTAGATCAGTGGTTCTCAACCTGTGGGTCGGGACCCCATTTGGGGTTGGACGACCATTTCACGGGGGTCGCCAAACAAGGCTGTCCGCCATTTTTCCCTTTTCTTTGGCCACGCCCCTGGCACCCGGTGATGTATAAGTGGTTGGGGGTCACCACAACATGGGGAACTGTATTATGGGGTCGCGGCATTAGAAAGGTTGAGAACCACTGATTAGATGAAACCGGGGCACATTGTGAGGTACATTTTACATTTTCAAGAGTATAGGACCTTCAAGGTAGTCCAAACCAGCGACCCAAAACCAAGAATACTAATATTACCATTATTGTAAGGTTACAGTAATGGAATCTCACAGGTCTGAAAGCACACCCTCCCTCCCTGGCCTTTTCATTCCAGAGAACTAGGGAGAGTCAATTCTGACACATTTTCTCCACCCCATTTCTGCTCTGGACTCAGATTTCTCTCACCAGGCTGTTACCTAGGTTGCTGCTCTTCCTCCCATCTTTCAAGGTTACACAACCCATTACACAGCCAGAAGGTAAGGGAAATTGGGAGTTCCAGATCATTTTAGTGGGAATGCTTGCTGTTTTTTCATATTTTGCTGCATGTAGTAAACCTGCCTAATCCATTTTCTTAATGGATGAGGTAGTTTATTGTTTGCTATAGAACTTTAGTAGGAAACCTTGGTGGAAGATGATTCAGGGCCTCAAAATATGGATTTGGAGAGCAGAATGAAGACTGGAGGTTACCAATGCTCATTGGGTTTTTTTTTTATTGTAAGATATTCATTTATTTTATATTATAATTATATTGTGCCAGTTTATTCCGACAGCCTCGTGTTCAGTGGAGTTGTCGAATAACATACAGATGGAAGATGAAATACAGAAGTTGAATCAAAAGCCTTGCTTCATTTCCCTAGCCGCTGCTTTGTTGCAGCCATTTGCTCTGTTGCCAGACTGACGAATTTATTGGTTCTTTAAGCTGCTTCTGATGCATTACTTTATAATCCATTGTCTTAATGGATGTACTAGCTTCATCATTTTCCACTCTTTCTTGATGAAAGTGATATTTTCAAAAAGGAAAGATTTCATTTACTCTTTTCCAACCTTCTGAGACCTTGCTAGTCCTTCATGTCTCTTCTACATGATAAATTTCTGTGGCTCGGAGGCTTTTCTCCTTGAGTTCCTTCAGCACCCTGGGGAGTAATCCTTCAGTTCCTACTCAGTGCAATTCAGCCAAATGTACTGAACCAAATGTTTTCTTCCGTGCTCTTTTGTTATTCTCACCTCCATGCGGATCTTGCTGATCTCACAACACTTTGGATTTTGAAGAGAAAGAAGAAAGATAAACAGTAAGCAAAGCATACTGTTCGTCTTGCTGGCTCTTTTATTATTATTTTTTCTCCAACAGAAATATCATTACTTGATCTTCCCTGTACTTTTCCTATAGTGCTTGTGATCATTTCCCTGCTTCTTCTCTCCCCCCCCCGTCTACTACAAGAAACAAACTTCTCTAATAGTCTTTTCTATCTTTTTATCCATCCTTTTTCTTGCCATTTTTGGTTTATTTACAAACGTCATCCAGTGTAGTGATGGGTGGAGTGTCTATCTCTGCAAACTAATTTAGAATGCTGTTTTTTGTTGTTATTGCTACATATTTTAAGTTCTGTATATTTTATATTTATGTTTCTGTATTTTAAATTCTGTCTGAGTTTTATCAGCGTGAAACTGTAAATAAATGCTGAACTGAAAATAATGGGTGAGATTTCTCCTTTGGCCTAGTTCAGCAAGTTCTCAAGCAAAACAATTTATTCACAAAGGAAGCAGAAAGTACAGGTAGTCCTTGATTTACAGCCAGTTGCTTAACAACCATTGGAAGCTAGGACAGATTTCAAAATAATTATTTATGACCCAGCTCAAAGTTAGAGCTGCTGCTCCCCCCCCCGCCCCAGTCACGTGGTTGCATTTCAGGTGCTTGGCAACTGACCTGCCTTTATGACTGTTTGCAGCATCCCACAGTCACATGGTGTTGTAATTATATTTTTTGCCAGTTTCTGACTTTTTTTGTTGGCAAAAAACACACATTTAGAAGAATGGATTCAGTTAATGATCTCGTGATGTGTTTTATGATTGTGGTGACTTGCTTTACAACCAATGAAAAAATGCTTATAAATCTGAATCAATTTACATCCGTGAGAATTTATGCCTAAAATTCTGGGCTCCGTTGTGGTCCTAAATTGTAAGTCAAGGACTACCTGTAATGTGTTCCAGAAGATCCCTACCTGCCAAATAACCCTAACTTCTCATAGCCCTGGCCTAGAGCAAGAAGGACAGTTTAATTACTTTTTTCAATACACATAATTAAAGCATGAGATAAATGCCACAAAATATAATGAGTCCTACTTCAGATGGCTTTGAAAGAAGTGAAGGCAAAATCAGAGCACTAAATCACCAACAGATAACTATATATTTTCAGAGGCAGTAAAACTTGGACCATCTCTTTTGGAGAACATGACTGAAGATGGACTAGAAGATGGGTAGCCCTGCTCCTAATCCATGTACTTTAACTATTATATCATGCTGGCCTCTATGGAGGATATTACTAAAGGACTATGGCCAATTGAATTATTACTCCCCACAGCCACTTGACTCCCATCTGTTCAATGCTGACAAAAAATGCGGGATGAATTGTTCGTCTATCTTATTCATTTTCTCAGCCATTGCAGAAGTTTGGAATTCAAATCACCTGGCTACCAAAGTCCACAAAATTAGAGATACTACCAAATAGTTTTTTTGGATCAGAATACCGTGGATCTGGTTTATGAAAGGAAATCCAGTTGTTTCAGATGGAGACTAAACAAAATGTTGCTGCAGAAAGAAGCAATAGTGGTGGATTGTAAAAAAAATTAAAATAATCTTTTTGAAGATTATTTAGGTAACAATACTGATTTAACAATGGCTTGGGACACAAGTAGAGCTTTTATCAGAGGTTGTTTCATACAATTCTTTTTGAACTCAAAAAGAAGGGAAAACATGAGAAGAATTAAAGTACATTCCTGAAATAAGTATTTCTCAACAAATTAAACTTTTGCAACAGTTATCTTTGTTAATAGTAAGAGAAATGGAAATAAAAATAAACTATGTAAGGTATAAAAAAACCCCTTGAGTTTGCAAATAAACCAGGGAAGTGGTTGGTATGCAAACTATGAAAAGAAAAAGAAAAGAATATTGAAACTACAAAGCAAGATACTGTATTAATAGATAATGTGGCTAGGCAAAAAGCATTTTATCAATATTATTCCAACTTGCATAAAGGAGAAGACATTTCTCTGGAGAAAATAGATGAGCACTTAAACAACATTTATTCGGGATTACAGAGGAACAGAAACAGATTATCAATGGTCCTACAACAATAAGGGAAATCTGTGAAGCTATAAAAAAGATTAAACTAAGAAGGTGCCTGGACCAGACAGATTACCAGATTCTTATTATAAATGCTTTGAGGATGAACTATTATAACCTTTATAAAATACAATGAATTCTATTTTATAGGGAGGAAGGATGCTAGAGAGTTGGAGAGGCCAATGTAGCATTAAAGAGGGACAAGGTTTGACTTTAACAATAAACTTTAGCTGATGTCATTATTGAATAATGACTACAAGTGGTTTACAATGATTTTGGCTGATAGGCTGAAAACAGTTTTGCAAGAATTTATTCATGAGGCTCAAGGTGGATTTCTACCAAAAAGACAGTTAAAGGACAATGTTAGAAATGTGTAGGATATTTTGGAATATTTGGAGCAGCATAATGAAAAAGAAGCCATGTTGATTTTCTTAATTATAAAGAAGGCCTCTGACAATTTGAACTGGACTTTCTTGTTCAAAGTTATGAAAGAGATGAACTTTGAGGAAAACTTTGTACAATGGGTAAGATCAAATTATACTTCACAGAAAGCACCAATAATTGTTAACCGAGATCTAGCAAAGCATTGTAAGATACAAGGATTAAAAAGAAACTTGCAAGTTAAGGCCTTTTGCAGATCTTAGTGCTGGTTGTAGAAAATCCCTTAAAGGGAATTGAAACATGAATGGAAAAAAGGTAAGAATTTGGTACATCAGCAGGTTTTAAGATCAATAAATAGCAGATGAAGATGTTAACAAAAACATGAAAATAAATGATCAGAAAGAATTGATGAATGAAACAGGCTTAAGACAGAAGAAAGTAAAATATCTGGGTATCATTATGACAAATATGAATTGTGTGTTATTTCAAAATTATTAAGACAGGGAATTAAGTTAAAAAAGATATGCTAAAGTGGAAGAAACTACAACTGTCATTATAGGGGGGAATTTCTGTGATAAAAACGAATGATGCCTAGAATGATGTTTTTGTTTCTGTCAATACCTGCAGTGGCAAAAGGGTATATCTAAGTTTGGGGGGGAAGGGGAAAAAATAGGAGTTCATTTAATGGGGTTACAAGAAGCAATGGAAAGAGGACGACTGGATTTACATGAAATTACTTGAAGTTTCACTTTTCAGCTTGCTGCTTAGTTTGAAAGAAAGAGTGATACTACTGAGAAATAGAAGGGTTTTGGAGTTTGAAAGACATGACCTGAGATTTGAGTGGCATAGGCGTTTGTGATACCAAACTGTTGTGTCCTGAGCCTGCAAATGCAGGGTCAGGACATTGCAAGGTTCCCGGGCAATTGCAAAAGCTGCCCGGGACCAGACTGAGTGGCGCCAGCCGAGGTGGCGCAGCAGTTAGAGTGCAGTACTGCAGGCCACTTTAGCTGACTGTGTTCAGCAGGTCAGCGGTTCAAATCTCACCGGCTCAAGGTTGACTCAGCCTTCTATCCTTCCGGGGTAGGTAAAATGAGGACTCAGATTGTTGGGGGCAATGTAAATATATAGATACATTGCTTACTGGTGTACACCGCTTAGAGAGTGCTTGCACTTAAAGCGGTATATAAGTCTCATAAATAAATAAATAAATAAATAAATAAATAAAAGTGCCTAGTGATGTTTCCATCTTGTCCAGGGAATTGGGACGTATAAAAGGAGGCCTGCGCGCCTGTGTGTTGTTGTTGGAGTTTGAATTAAGCACAATAAAGAGCTGTTCCAGAAACATGCATATTCTTCATTCACCATCGCTCCCAGGACTTAACAAAACAGTTAATGTGGATTTTAAAAATCATTATGTTACATGTGCCATATTGTGAATAGGAAATAAATGCAAACCAAGAAACATCTTTGTGGCTCTCAGCACAAGAAGCATAATAGATAAAACACAAATAGCTAAGTTATCATAAGATACTAAAATTTTATCAAGCAAATATAAAAACAAGATAATAACTAGTGGCAAAAGTATATAGTTGCCAATGGTTTTCTTATTTACAGTTATGAGAAGAAGTTTAAATAGACAAAAGAGTTTATGGTACTGAATACTGTGAGACTGATTATAAAATAGAATTGTGTACAAATGTTGAACATGTAATTGCAAAAATGTGTAAACGTTTATTAAAATTTGAAACAGAACAAGTGAAAGCATGTATGATGAAGTGTATGAAAAAACATTTGGTTTAACAATGGGAAAATATGTTGGTTTCAAAGATGTAACATTTACATTGTGTTGTAATCTTAAAGACAACTTTTATAAATTGATGGATCACTGGCATATGATAATAGATAAATTGTTTAGAATAGTGATGGCAAACATTTTAAAGACTGAGTGCCCAAAAACTGCCCCCGCCCCCACTCCATTGCCTCCCCTGCCCCGCCCCCACCCCACCTGCCTGCAGGGCCACTTATTGCCTCCAGGGCCCACTGCAGATCGCCCAGGCAGCTCAGCAGCGCCATGGCAGCCACACTCTCTGCCCGCGCCCCACAGCATTAACTGTGTGTGATGGGGCATGAGGGCAGAGTCTTGTCTACGCTGTCTAGCTGCCATGTTCTTGGCTGCGTTGCTCCATGTGGGCCATACTCGGAGGCGACTCTCCTCCAGGGGGGCTACTGGTGAGGAGGGAGTCACGGGGGGAAGCAAGGCTGGGACAATGGCACGTGTGCCCACAGAGAGGGCTCCGAGTTCCACCTCTGGCACCCGTGCCGTAGGTTCGCCACCACTGATCTAGAATGTATAAAACCCTTCAAATTTATGTTGAAAATATGAACAATAGGAAGGGACATTTTTTCAGGTAGACATGTAAAAAAGGTAGAAAATTTTGGATTCAAATAGATACCCTGATTCACAGAAGATTTTAAAAATTAATATACAATTGAGACTGGAAGTCTTCCTTTTGGGACTGAGGGACAACTAGTTGAAAAAAAATGTCACAGAACTTTGTTTTTTTATGCGATAACTACAGCAATATTACTGCATGCATACAAATGGAAAGATATGGCAATACCTACAATGGGAGAATGGTTGGTGGAGATAGAATTTGCTGAGATGGTCAAACTAACTTCTTTGATTAGAAAAAAGAGACAATATCTATGCTTATTGCTGACTGGAAACCCCTAATGGACATTTTGCATTAATGAGAAAAATGATTTATAGTTTTGATGTTTAGATAGGATAGATTATTACAGAAGAGAGTCATGATGTAACTTTAGAGAAAGAGATAAATTTACCATTGTACGTATAACTGCTGTAAAGAATGTTGGAAGTCACTTCTTTGTATCTTTTTTTCATTCTTTTCTGTTTTACTTTTACTTTTACTTTCTTGCAGTTTTAGCTTTCTCTTTGATTTATTTTTTCTTTCTTGATTTACTTTGTTTTATTTTGTATTTATTTTTATTTTGCTTTTAAAATAAAATTTATTTCATTTTTATAAAATCATTTTATAAAATAAAAAAGAAATTGAGTATATTGACCAAACATCTCTTCTACTGCATGATGAAGGTGTGCAGCAGGGATTTCTCACATACAGTGTTTCTGCTGTGGAAGGGGTAGTTATAAGATAATTCACCCCAACACAACTGAACAAGCACAAGCACAACAAAGCTCTCCTGCTCGTAAAATGGAGAATGGCATTCAATATAATTGTTCTCAGATTAGATAAATAAATTAATGAAACTTGGAATACTATGTATGTTAATATGTTTAGAATAATGCCTAGAATGAAGGTCACCATAGAGCTTGATTAAACTGATTTTCATTAAAAAAAATCTCTGTATTTGCCTACTTATGTTGTTGTTATCTTTTATGTACTGTACATCTGCCCAAATCTTTTTGAATTATTAGCCTTACAAATTCAATTTTACCCAGTGAAGCAAATTTTCACATCTAGCTGTACGTTGAAGAGTGGTACATTAGAGATCTATTTTTCTGCAAATGCATTAGTCTAGCAAAATAATATAGCAGCACAACAGAGCAAAGTATTGTTCCGGGCACTGTCTGGTTGAGTACGCAGACGCTAAATTAGCTTGTTCCTTATTTAGTGATTCCATGTGTAGGCAGATGAATTCCTGTAACTTAGTCAATCATTTTCTAAAACTTGTCATCCACCTTTTAATTATTTTATGCCATAGCAAAATAAAAATAAAAACAAAAACCCACCCACCCACACAAAATGGAGTGGGATGGGGGAATCTGTGCTGAACTGATTGGGGCTTACACTTCCATGGATAGGATCAGTCCCACCTCATTCCCTTTCTGCCCTTTATTCACACACCTACACGTCCCTGATGGTACAATTGACAGAAACCCAGAAAAGAGTTTCCAGGGATGCACCATTTTTTACAAAGACTATCTAAAACTTTGTTTCTGTCTCAGGAGGATGAAGGGGCAGACAACCCCCACCCCTATTCCCAGTCATGGTCAAATTCAAAGAAAATATTAGAGAAAAGACAACTCTCAGAAAATGGAGTGACAGAAAAAGCCCAAAAGATATAGAAAGAAGAGCAAAAGTTAAACAAAAAATCAATATAACCCAAGAACAAAGACACAAACACTCGAGAACAGTAATAAAAATGTATGAAACATTTTCTCATAAAATAAATGAAACTAGCTAGTGAAAAAAGTGGCTTCTTCAGGAATGTGCAGGGTGACCAGGTTTTTTTTTAATTGGGTCATTAATTATCTGAGGGTAGAAATGAGCAGTACAGTGACTAAAAAGTTGTGAAGGACTCTGAGGGAGTTCTTTCAAACTCACTAATTGAGTGTTAAAATAGCAAATACAGTTCAATGCAAAACAAGAAAAGGTGAACTAATAGACTAACAAATTATGCACACACACACACACACAACATACACTGCTTGTAATTTATGTATGTCTACAATATTTGGCAGAAGTCCAAATGATAGCAAGGAGATTAAAAAAACTTCTTGACTTATAGTTGTCCAGATGTTTACAGTCTAGATAGGTTAGCTGTAATTAATATAAATAATCTGACGAAAACTTAAGAGTCAATTTGTAACCACATTAAAAAGCAGTCGAAAGTAAGATTGTCAAAGCTGTAGCATAATGTTTTGAGAAAAATCAGAATGAAACCACATTGTGACTATTATGCACAGTTCTGTTTGGCAGACCTCACAAAGTGTAGAAAAATGGCCTGGAGCAATATTTTACGAGAATAAATTTAGAAGAAAGGCTGGAGCTGTAAATAAGAAATAAAGATTGGGAAAGGGATATATGGTAGAGGAATGTAATATTATATGTGCCAGGGAGAAACTTTTTCTTATAGTAAAGAAGCCGAATAGTCCATCTCTGTGGACTGATAGACTTCATCTTAGCTATTGCATTCTTCCACATCCCCTTATTCAGTGGTGGGATTCAAATATGTGAACAACCGGTTCTCTGTGAGGATGCCGCTTCCGGAAGTCAATTCTGGGCCTGGGCCACAAAAAATTAGCTACCGTTTCTGCCGAAGTGGTGCAAACTGGCTGAATCCCACCACTGCCCTTGTTCTCAGTGGATCTGGTTCACCAGTTTGGGGAAGAGGATGCTAAGTTAGGACCACTATCATGTGTTGTTTTTACCTTGCCTTTGAAAGTGTATTTAACCCCCAGGATCTGTATTACGCCAAGAGCAAATCACAGCTGAGACACAGAAAACAATATTTCTGGCACCTGTAGAAGAAACAGTTTTCTTCTTTTGTCTTGCTTCAAGTCGAGTTGGATTGTTTGGTCCAACATGATCCTTTCTTCTTACTTCTGTGCATTGGACTCTACCATATCCCAATCTCCTGGCTCACATTTCACTTTAATAAGAATTTTGAAGGGGAGAGAGGTTGAAATGCAGTTTTTAAAGCTCTTGCTTGGTTTTAAGAGGCTGGATGCCTTTCCCCTCCTTTTTTTTTCTTTTACACTTTTCATATTTCCCCCACTTTTCACATATAAAATTGCAAATCTGTTCAGCATAGAAGCCTGAGTGCTATTATAATTTCTTCTCCATTTGCCATTACTTGCTTTCACATAAGACTGCTTGAATGAGTATATTATTGAAAATTATATTTGTATTTGCCTTAAACTTTCTGCCATCTGTGCTAATTTTTTTTTTTAAAAAAAAAGCACAACAGTGACATTTCCTTTAAAAGGCTGTTTTACTTTCAAGCAATAGGTATATTTCCTGTATGGCTTTGAATGTGAATTATTGTATTATTTTATTTCATCTTGCAAAAAAATATCACATACTATTTATATGAAATGGTACAGGCAGCCATTATAAACAGCATTAACACTTGGCATCTGCTTCCATGGCAGAAGCAGAAAATTGTACTTATCTCTTTCAGAATTTTCTCAGGAGAGAATCAAGTAGCATTTTTCCAAAGCTGCTTTCACTATTTACACCCGCTCTTTATAAAGCAAGTGGTACGTTTGTGTTTCTTTGTGTTTCTGTTGATCACAGTTAATTGTTCTTCCATTCAGTATGTACACACAAAATAACAAGTGAATGGCGCTGCTGCCACTATGGAATTAAAGTGAGCTTGTAAGAGCAGCTATTGACTATCATTCTACATTAGGTTAGTTCCCAGCTGCAGTTCTGCAGGAGTTTGTTCCCCCTCCTTCTTTTCATACATTTAGTTCATTTAGATATATTTGCAGCAAAAGGTAATTAATTGTTCTAGCTCAACTGGCAAAAAATAATTTACTTTCGCTGTGTAAACCAATAATTAAAGCCCTGTAGTTTGGGACAATTGTGTTTCTTACATTTTTCAAGACCATGGAACACCAAATAATCAACATATGTTTTTGTGGTGTGTGTGAGAGAGAGAGAGAGGGGGGGGAGAGAGGGAGAGAGGGAGAGAGGGAGAGAGGGGGGGAGAGGACATATCAGATTTTTTTTAAAGAAAATTAAGCATGTTTACTAAGACTGGGACTGAGACTGAAATATCTGAGTAGTAGTGAGAATGTGGATTAGATCTGAAGTCACCAATGTTTTGCTATGCCTCTACTTCCAGCTGAACACCATCACAATAATACAGGAGCCAGCAAAATGAGCCCCAGCCAGTCTTGACTGGGGAATCAGCTTCAGTCTACTCAACTCCTCCTTTCCTTAGGGGGGAAAGTAGGGGATCTGCTTTGTTCAAATGCTTGGTTGGTTTGGTCAAGGAAAAGGTTCCTGTCATGCACTGTGGCAAGGAGAAAATCAGTTCAGGCTCTTCTCTAGGAATGTCAGTGCCTGGTAACATCATGGTACTCCAAGGGGCTCATGGTATGGTTAAGCAACAAGATATTTTTGCCTGCAGGCTGTTGGGTTCTATCAAGGTTTTTCTGTACCTTCTATCTGACAGTGCTGTCACACAAGTGGATAGAATGCTGTTACTACACAGTACAATCTTCATTGGCAGGCCTTAAGAGGATGTGTTTAAACAGTATTCCCAAGATTTGTAACACCCCGTAGAACTGCACTGACACAGAAGAAATTTCTGTCCCAATGAGGTGATTCCCACCCAAGGCATTGTAATGTTGATTGGGATAAAATCATCTCAACCAATTTTTTTGCCCCATGTGTACCACGATTCTTGGTATTAGAATAGGAACAGGAGCACAAATTGGATTTTTTTTTTAACAACTGTCCATTACGTACCTGCAAGAAATACTGGTTTATAGGGCAAGCTCAAGCTGTAGTTGGTGTGAGGGGATGTTTATTTATTTATTTATATTTATATTCTGCCTTTACTTCTTTTACAAATAATTCAAGGCAGTGAACATATGCAGCACAACTCCCTCCTCCTATTTTCCCCACAACAACCCTGTGACAGAGATTGACTGCCCCAAAGTCACCCAGTTGGTTTTCATGGCTAAGGTGGGGCTTGAACTCTCAATCTCCCACTTTCTAGCCTGGTGCCTTAACCACTAGACCAGACATGTCAAACACAAGGCCCAGGGGCCAGATGCGGCCCACAAAGTGGTTTCATGTGGCCCGCGAAGCCATCCTGGAAACAGTGAGGGAATGGCCCCCGCTGCCTTGGCCCTGGCCCAGGCCAGCTGGGAGCCAATGTACAATTTTGTGGTGGCCATCTTGGCACTTGCCCCAATGGCCCATGCCTTGGCACTTGCCTCGGTCCCACCACCTTCTGCCAGAGACCCTCAGATCTGTCCCACTCCTGCCCAGGCCCCCATAGGCACCCTTGATGCGAATGATGTAGAACTGACCACGCCCACCCAATAGGCCACACCCACTCCATCCATGCTCACCCAGTAGGCTGCACCCACTCTGGCCACCCCCCCTGGGCAACTGCAATGCTGATGCGGCCCTCAGTAAAATTGAGTTTGACACCCCTGCACTAGACCAAACTGGCTGTATATAAAACTCTTTCAGAAAACCAGGAAATAGAAGACTGAGACAGAACCTCACCTTTATTGGCTCTGTCCCTGGTCTCACAAGCTTTTTGGGGCCTCCATACCATATACATCGCTGCAAGCAGTGGCACAAATAAGGTCCTTGGCTAGCAGAAACTTGAACTTGTGTATCTTCCTCCTCATGTATAAAATTCTTGCCCTCTGAATATTTGGTGAACTTCTCACATAACTCTATTTTAAAAATTCTACACTATACAAATCAAATCCTCATAATTTTGCTTGCATTTTCACTCTAGGAAATGTTTGTATCTCTTAAATATTTAGTCTTATTCTCATTCTAAGCTAGCACAAAGTCTTGGCCTTTCCCCCCAATTTCCTTCTCTTCTCGGGTCATTTTTAGATTGTGATCCTGCAGGCAATGACTTGCTTTTTTGTTTTTTTTTTCCCGCTACAGTTCATATTAGGAGTTTGTATAAATAGTAATATATTCTCATGAGCCAGCAAGCAACTGATGTGGAGAGAGCTTCTATCTGAGACTCCAGATACTTTGTCACAGTATTCCCATTGATAGCATTCAATTCTCATTGAACACGTTCAGTCTTTACTGTGTTACATATAGTCCTTTACTGTGTTACATATAGTCCTCAACTTACGACCATAAGTGAGCCCAGAATTTCAGTTGCTAAGCAAGAAACTTGTTAAGTGAGTTTTGTCCCATTGTATGACCTTTCTTGCCACAGTTGTTAAGTGAATCACTGCATTTGTTAGTAACACCTCTGTTAAGCGAATCTAGCTTCCCCATTTGTTTTGCTTGTCAGAAAGTCACAAAAGGTGATCACATCACCCTGGGACACTACAAGTGTCATAAACATGAGTCAGTTGCCAAGTGTCTAAATTTTGATCATGTGACCATGGGGATGCTGTAAAGACCACAAGGGTAAAAAATGGTCATAAGTCACCTTTATCAGTGAACGGTCACTAAACAATTTGTAATGATTAATAATCGCCAATCTGAAACCTCTTAGAGATGTTAAACTGTAGCTTGACGTATCCCCAGGCCATATAGACAAGCTAGCAATAACATGTATTTTTGGAAGAGCAGAGCTGAAAAATATCATGGGGCCCTCTGAAATCTGATCAGAATCGTGGAATTATGATCCAGAGTTGTTCAGAAAAGAAACCTGAATCCCTGTTCAGCCAAAAGGCAGCAGTGGGGATAAATATCACTGCATAGAGTCTCTTGATCATTGATGATCCACAATGATCTCTGGGTAATCTGAAGTACACATGGACCTGCATATTAAAATCCTGAAATATTGGACATTCTTGCCTAAACTTTTGAGGCTTGGGTGGGCTTTAAATTTGTGGAATTTTTAGTATTTTCAAATTTAAAAAAATATTTACTGTCGATGCTCTCCAGAAAAATACAGAGCGCCCTTATGAGCCGCGCTACCAATCCCAATGTATGTAGTATAACATGTATTATATACCGGAACGCTATATTAGAAACCAAGAGCAATGAAAATGCGAATAGTTGCTACTTAATGAGATCAGGAAGTAGGGAATTTAAAACAATCATTAAGTGCCCTTCATCCCCCAAACAAATTGACAGTATTTACCCAGATTCTGTCGACTTTGTGCAAGAGGTCTCTGGGGGACAGTGGCATTTATGTTATGTTTGAATCTATTTACAAATATACAATTATTTTTTTTTTACTGTAGTGGAGATATGCAGTTTTATACATCAACAAAGCAGACCCATTAGTTCTGCGTCAGTTCCCCAGAGATGTTGCTGGAGATGCTTTGAGCTTTCCAAAGCTTATAGCTCGCCTTTTGCAGGCTGTTTCCAGGCAGCTTCTAGTGCTGCAAGGTCAAAAATCATTACTCTGTCTTTTGTCAACAACTCTCTTTTTTTTATGGGAACAAAGTGGAGGGTGCTGTCCTCTGAATTCCCTGTGAAATCTTCTGAATGAGGCAGAGCAAGAGCACAATTAAAGGCTTGCTTGGCAGTGTCTTGGGACGTGTCCCCGTCACCGCTCTTTTTACTCTCCTATCCTTCAAAAGCAACTTGGAGCTAAGCTGCATTGTTTTTTTTTTTTACTGCCGCTGATCTTGAAACACTGAGAACGGTTCTTCCTTCCCAATGACAAGGAAAGAAAAGCATTTGGTCTGCATCGCACCTCTTCTGTACTTTTGTGGTGCGTTGGGGGTCATATTATGTGCATTTGTTATGCATTTTACAAAACTAAATAATATTGATTGATCTTCTAGGGCAGTGGTTCTCAACCTGTGGGTCGGGACCCCATTTGGGGTCGAACAACCATTTCACGGGGGTCGCCAAACAAGGCTGTCCGCCATTTTTTCCCCCTTTTCTTTGGCCACGCCCCTGGCACCCGGTGATGTATAAGTGGTTGGGGGTCACCACAACATGGGGAACTGTATTATGGGGTCGCGGCATTAGAAAGGTTGAGAACCACTGTTCTAGGGGAAGATGGAAAGCCACCAAGGTCTTATCTCTGGTTAAAAAATGGTTGTTGCTGAATTTCTGTGGAGTAGAAGTAGAAGCTTCCTTGAGTCCAGGAGCAGGAGCAGCGTGAGGGATATTCCTGCTGATTGGGGGAGGGGAGGGAAATGGCCTGCTTACAATCTTTGCAAAGCTTCAGTGCTGTTTCAAATACATCCCATCCGAGCCAGAAATGAGTTAGTTCAGCTGCCAAACGTAGATCATGTTTGGCCAATATTACACAGGTCCAAAACTGATTTTGGAATAGGGCAAAGACCCCTGTGTAAATATTTGTTGCCTCCATATTTTAGTTCTCATCGTGTATTTCAAACAGCAAGATTTTACTTATATTGTTCTTAGCCAAAAGTGGAGAAAGAAAAGAAAAGAAAGAGGAAGGAAAGGAAGGAAGGAAGGAATGGATTTTCCTTTGCCAAAATAGCTTTTACTGGGCCTTTTCCCTCTAATTTCCCCACCAAAAATACAACCTGCAACTTGGCCAACTAACAGTCCAGAAACTTGAGTTGTACTTCTAAAATCCTTAACTGTTTCTGGTCCAACTCCCATATTAATCTATTACTTGTAATAGGGTATATTCCAGTGGTGGCGAACCTATGGCACGGGTGCCAGAGGCGGCACTCAGAGCCCTCTCTGTGGGCATGCACGCTGTCACCCCAGTCCTAGACCTTCAGCTGGGTTTTATAAAACCTTTTCGCTTTAGGCCTCTGCTGCCGTGTGCAAAAAAAAAAAAAAAAGGTTCAATCAATCAGTCAATTTCAACTTCTCGCGGGAAAAAAAAGATCTTGCAAAGTTGGAATTGATTGATTGAACTTTTTAGTCCCACCCAGTCTGCTGTTACCACCGCAGCCACGCCCACCCAATGGGCCATGCCCACCCGGCATCCGACAATACATAAGTGGGTTTTGGGTTACAGTTTGGGCACTCAATCTCTAAAAGGTTCGCCATCACTGATATATTCTTTTGTTTTGGTTTAACTGTTGTGAACTTCACTAAAATTAAAATAATCTGAAGGTAACTTTTCAGTTTGGGAAACTAATTCTTCTCCCAGCCTGAGATTTTCTTCCTCTGAAAAAGAAGCTTTGGTTTTTCTTCCGTATTCTCAGAGTATTTGGGGATTTATTTCAAATTTCTCTTTGACATTACTGAGCTAAGGAGGAGACGAAGCCATAAATGCGCACACTTCTTATGTTCTAAACAAACTACTAAACAGACAGTAAACCAATTTTCACATATAATATCATATCATTCTAATAAATAATTAACTTTAAAGTAATGTTACTTATAGAGAAATGAGAAAGTAAACGCATGAACTAGGAAGTCCAAATAACAGTTCTCTGAACAGGAGACTTGGCAATAAAATGCTTTTTCAAATGTACAAAGGGACTGAATTTTTCAGGTTACAGTATTATAGAATTTATGACAAATTACTATCCTTCCAGCTTTGTAATGTCAACTTTTTGTAATAATAAAACACATGCAGTATCTATTTCTGTTGCTCTCCTATGAGTTTTCAAATGGCTGATATATAATTCAAAAAGACATATGCATCTACAAAAACAATGTGTCTTCCAGAATGAAATTAAGTTTTGAAATAACTTCTATCCAAAGGGAAACAACAGTATCATACAATGGATGGTTGCATTTTTAGCATTTCATCTCCAACCTGTAACCAAACCCATTGATTTTTTTTTCCTTATAAGGATAATACAAGAAAGAAAAAGAGAAAAAAAACCTTTAATAAACAACCAGTATGTGCCAAAATAAAATAGTAAAATCCAATAATGAATATAGTAAATTATACATAACATAAAGTTATAAATGTTAAATTTGCAAAAATCAGTAAAAATAATCTAAATAATTTATAACAAGGGGTCAGAATTTTCTGTTGCTGAAAAAATTGTACTTTTAAACATGTGGAAATATAGAAAATGTGAAATATCATATCAGGCATGAAAGACCAGATCCATGCGTGACGGGCCAATTAAACTGATTTATTGCTAAACAGCCTATGCTCAGGAACCTTCTCAACTAATGGTTAGCACATGCTTGGAATTTGATAAGGTCCATGGAATTGAAGAAGGGATAAGCCTGCTTATGGCTATGTAGAGAAACTAGGCTGATCTCTCTTTTAACTCTACCCCCAGATTCTGTCACTCTTTCTCCTCCATACAGGTGCCAAAATAATCTTTCATTCACCTTAATTTATTGGACATTCTGATTTCTTATTCAAGGAATAATATATGATAACTAAAATAGCTTATAATATCTGTAATATATAATATAATGCAATCATACCATGTTTCACCGAAAATAAGACCCACTCCAAAAAATAAGCCCCAGCATGATTTTAATGTGCGCCTAATATAAGCCCTATCCCAAAAATAAGTCCTAGTTAAGAGCCTGCCTACTCTATCCCACCATCTGATTGCTCGCTGCAGCAACGGAGCAGGAAGCTGCGTGGCACGCTGGTGCCGCCACCACGAGGTGAGGTGAGGCAGGTGGCGGGGTGTGTGTAGAGGTGTCCCATGCACCTTGCACCCGTGCACCTCAGGGCCCCTGCAGCCAGACCACTCCCCGCTCGGTGACCTCCCCCCACCCGTTCAATGACCCAGCTGCCTGTCCGCCTTTTCTCTTTCATATCATATCATGGAGTGGAGTGGTAAGGGTTAAACATCAAAACATCGTTTTACTGAAGATATTGCCACTCTGCACTTTTTATATAGCAGAACTTACTTTATCCTTTGAAATAATAATTGCAGCTGTTATTGTCCTTGCTATTCACCATTCCTTCATTCAGTAGCTTCCCTGGCTGCCGATTCCTCTCAGTCTGTAGAAACCCAGTGGAAAGACTCCCCTCTTCTAACTGAGGTGAAATATTGGAAGCCAAGGTGGATACAGGATTATACTGGAAAAAACAGGACATTTATACACATCATTGCTTCTAACTAAAAACAGCAACCCATACTTTTGAGAACTTCACTGAAATTTTCTTTTGAAAGAACCTTAAAAGCAAATATGTTTTCATCAGATTGAGTGACAAGAAAAAAATATATAAAAGCCAAGGTTTTTTTTTCCTGCATGGCACTAACCCCGATCCTAATATATTAGTCTTTGCTGTTTGAAGGATGGTGGATATGGCCAATGAGTGCACCATTTGACCCAGTTTTTGTTCTGGTTTTATGTAACATTGGAACATGACTTCTAAAGAAGCAATCCAACATTCCAATGCTAGGCTGCATTAACAGAGGGATAGAATCAAGATCACGTGAAGTATTAATACCACTCTTTAATGCCTTGGTAAGGCCACACTTGGAATACTGCATCCAGTTTTGGTCACCACGATGTAAAAAAGATGTTGAGACTCTAGAAAGAGTACAGAGAAGAGCAACAAAGATGATTAGGGGACTGGAGGCTAAAACATATAAGGAACGGTTGCGAGAATTGGGTATGTCTAGTTTAACGAAGAGAAGGACAAGGGGGGACATGATAGCAGTATTCCAATATCTCAGGGGCTGCCATAAAGAAGAGGGAATTAAGCTATTTTCCAAAGCACCTGAAGGCAGGACAAGAAGCAACGGGTGGAAACTCATCAAGGAGAGAAGCAACCTAGAACTAAGGGAAACTTCCTGACAGTGAGAACAATTAATCAGTGGAACAGCTTGCCTCCAGAAGCAGTAAATGCTCCAACACTGGAAGTTTTTAAGAAGAGACTGGACAGCCATTTGTCCGAAATGGTGTAGGGTTTCCTGCCCGAGCAGGGGGTTGGACTAGATGACCTCCAAGGTCCCTTCCAACTTTACTACTATTACTATTACTACTATATATCTATTCAGAAGCAACATTGCTGAAATCAATATGGCTGTCTAGTATACCCACCTAGTGTAAATCTGAGAGCATTTTTCTTTGTAGACTAGCAATTCAGTATTATATGTGATGTTATTCTGTATTTTAAAGATTTAAAGGAAAAGAATTTAAACATTTTTCTTCCTTACTTTTATCCTTGCCTGTGAATTGAACCTCTACCAGCAGCTTCATTAGCTACACAAGCGATGTTCCTGAATTTTTTTACAACTATTTTAACTTAGTTGCTGCTCCTTTTTCAGTTACCAACCATTAGAGCAATTTAATTCCTTCAGTATAGCAATATCTACAAAGATTGCTTCATTCTGAATTGTCTCCAGTTCTTTGCTGTGCTGCTGGAGGCTTTTAGGTGTGATGGATTTTTAAGTCATTTCACATACTGTTATTAAAAATGTTATTACTAATACCCATCTTCCGGATTTCTTTTCATTCAAGTACATTTATTTAAAATGGTAACAGATCTGCAGCATTCAGCTAGTTTTGGTGAAAGGCTACAGTACACATTTTAGGAAAATTCTCCAGCTCCAAGCTGGAATACACTGAAAGAGAATTACGACTGTGTACACAGTGATGGTATAAGCACCTAGAAAGAAAAATCTTGCAATGACCATAGGTACTAGATAATCCTGGTTTATTGTAAAAAGACAATACATAGCAGTGCTGTTGTTCATGGAAAAAAAATATAAAATCTATAGAAACAATACTTTTATTAGCTAAACTGGCAGAATACAAAAATTATTGTAACAGCACAGTCCATAGCAAGTTCCTTCTTCAGACTATAGGTAATCCTCGACTTTCAACAGTTCATTTAGTGACCAAAGTTTAAAACATCACTGAAAAAAGTGACTTATGACTGTTTTTCACACTTATGACCATTGCAGCGTCCCCATGGTCACACAATCAAAATTCAGACACTTGGCAACTGATTCATATTTATGACAGTTGCCCCAAGGACATGTGATCACTATTTGTGACCTCCTGACAAGCAAGGATCAATTGGAAAACCAGATTCACTTAACAACCGTGTTACTAGCTTAATACCTGCGGTGATTCTCTTAATAACTGTGAAAAGAAAAGTCACAAAATGTGGAAAAATTCACTCAACAAACATCTCACTTAGCCACAGAAATGTTAGGATCAGTTGTGGACTTACGACCACAATTGTTCTTATGTAGTTCATAAGAACAAAACATTTTGGAAAGGAAGAAAAAAATGTGTCTGATTTCTCTTTACTAAGTTGTTTCACCTTCAGTCAAAAAAAGTGGATCATATCAGGTACTGAGATACAAAGTTTTCCCAAAGCTTGCTGAAAAGAAGAGATAAGTAAATACTTGAAAGTTCTCCATTTCTAGAAATCTAAAGTCCAGCTATTCGTCAAAACGATTCCCATCCTATCCAAGATAGACAGAATTTCTGGCTACTGGAAGATTAAAAGCTCCTAGATCAGGGCTGTGACGTGTCGCAACACATCACAACTTTTTTCCCATTGCCAGAGCTTGGGTGGATGCAGTTTCGGCATGACGCATCCGGCCTATGGGCTGGCAGTTTGACACCCCTGTCCTAGACAATCTCTATTAAGCCTATGCAGATTTTTTTGTGAGTGTCCCTGAGAATCTGTGAAAAGCTCAAAGAAGTTCCTCCAAAGTTTGAGGCCCTGTGAGCCCAGCTGGGAAGCACCTCCACTTCATTCTTTTGGCAGTTAGATCCAGAGGGTGCTTTGCCATGGTGGCGCAGTGGTTAGAAAGCAGTACTGCAGGCTAACCCAGTGCTTACTTCAGACGTTTGATCCTGACTGGCTCAAGGTTGACTCAACCTTCCATGCTTCCAAGGTCGGTAAAATGAAGACCCAGATTATTGTGGGGCAATATATGCTGACTCTGTAAACCATTTAGAGACGGCTGTAAAGCACTGTGAAGTGGTATATAAGTCTAAGTGCTATTGCTATTGCTCAAGTGAGGCTCTGCATGAATGATCTACCCAGCCTAGTGTTGATACTTAAAAAGTCAGAAGTAATTCCAACTGTTGGGCTAAATAATGGCAGTCAATCAAAAGCAAACAAGGTAGGGTTATCTGATGGCAGAAGGGAAAGGATCCCTAATTGACTATCCCAGCAAGGTGATGTAACTTCTTCCTTCTGCTAGGTAGGAATCTCACTTTAGAATGAATTTTTCATTTTCCAAGTTTCATAAAAAGCAATAATAACTGCATTGGCTAAGGAGAAAAAAAATGAAAGTATTGTTAGTATCATTATTAAGGCAAATGAAGTTTTCTTGCCCTAATATATGTTGTTTTATACATATTTTTCAGCCAAGAATGATGCAAAGTAGGGAAATGGATTCATTATTGAACTGCATTGCTGCATCAAGCTATTCCACTCTAAAAGAAATGCATGCATTGTTACCAAGTGTCAGAATGCAGCATGTTCCTACTTGTTCATTGGTCCGAGATGAAGAACTAGATTCTGACAGGGAGAAGTGTGAATCAGGTATTGCACATCAGTCATGCAAGAATAGAAAGGCTCCCAAAAAGAGAAGCTACCTTCTGGTAGGTGATTCAATTATAAGGGATGTAAATTTAGGGAAGGACACAGAGGCTTTGAAAGAGGTCAGGTGTCTTCCAGGTGCTACTGCCAGTAGGGACAAGAAGCGTATTTCTAAAATAATCAAGAATGGCAGCAAGGACTTGGATGTGGAGGCTATTGTACATCTTGGCACTAATGATCTATCCCAAAAAGATGTACTCTCTGTGCAGAATGATTTCCAGAGCTTGGGGAAGGAACTTAGCAGAATAGGCTGTAGGCTTACTTTCTCAGAGGTCTTACCAGTGTATAAGGAGCAAAACGGAAAAGGCCAGCGCATAGCACAATTCAATATGTGGCTAAAGGAGTGGTGTAAAGGGGAAGGCTTTGGATATATTAGTCACGATGTCAGTAGCTGGTCCAATCAAAAGATGTACAAAAGAGATGGTTTGCATCCATCAAAAAAAGGGAGTGAGTTACTCGGCTATAAATTCACAGATTTTCTGGAGGGAAATTTAAACTAAACAGCGGGGACAGGGAGTTAATTGACACGGAACAACCCTGTCCCCGGCAATTTAAAAACTATAGGGCTATCAGTGCATGTAGCATAGATGTGTGTGTGGACAAGAATATCAACCTTGCTATCAAGCAAAATTAAGCCTCTAATAGCGAGTGCCACATAAAGTGCACTAACCAAATAGGTGGTAAGACAATAGGGGAACTCAGGCACCACACAGGTTATGTAGAAAGGAAACACAGGGCCACCCACAAAGGACTCAAATGTTTATACACCAATGCACAGAGTATGAACAGCAAACAGGGTGAACTAGAAATTCAGGTTAATGAGGGCAGATACGATATTGTTGCCATTACGGAAACATGGTGGGATGAAACCCACACATGGAACACACAGCTAGAGGGATTTAAATTATTTAAAAGAAACAGACCAAATAAAAGAGGAGGTGGAGTTGCTCTCTATATAAGAAATAACTACATCTCCACAGAAATAGAGTACAACAATGATAAAAACTGTCTTGAATGCATTTGGGTCAATATAAAAGGGGGGGGGAATGACATTGCCATAGGTGTATACTACAGACCACCCAACCAAACAGAGGAAATAGATGAACTTTTTGCTAGTCAGCTAATTAAGGTATGTAGGAAGCACATCACAATAGTAATGGGGGACTTTAACTATCCTGACATCAACTGGGAGACAAACTCCGCACCAAGTGGAAGATCAAACAGGTTCCTGGCAAACCTAGCAGACAACTTTGTCTCCCAAAAAGTAGAGAAGGGAACTAGGGGATTAGCCATTTTGGATCTAATTCTCACTAACAGAGATGAAATGATAGACGGTGTTGAAGCCATAGGAACCCTGGGAGGAAGTGATCATGCAATATTAGAATTCAACATTATAGAAGCACAAGCAATAGAACACAGTCAAACTAGAGTCTTGGACTTCAAGAGAGCTAATTTCAATAAACTTAGAGAGGGCTTGGGAAGGATTCCATGGATGAGAATCCTCAAGGGGAAAACAACTCAAGAAGCTTGGGAAATTTTGAAAAATGAGATAATAAAAGCAAGTCTAGCACAATACCAACAAAGAGGAAAAATAACAGCTCCAAAAAAGAAACCAGCATGGCTGCATAAAGAACTCTCTGACAAATTGAAAGATAAAAAGGACAAGTATAGAAAGTGGAAAGAGGGGAACATAACTAAGTCAGAATATCAGCAAATAGCCCGAGCCTGCAAAGATGAAGTGAGGAAAGCCAAGGCTCAAAATGAAACTAAGGCTTGCGACCAAAGTCAAAAATAACAAAAAAAGCTTCTTTCAACATGTAAAAAACAAGAAAAAAGTGAAGGAAATGATTGGTCCATTAGTGGGTGGAAGTGGCAAGAAGGTGACAAGCAACAGGGAGAAAGCAGAACTATTTAACTCATTTTTTGCATCTGTCTTTACACAAAGGGAAAAAACAGACCAACCTATCAAAAATAGTGTCATAAAAAACAAAACAGAAACACAAATTAAGATAGGCAAGAAAATGGTTAGTGAGCACCTGTCCAGCCTAGATGAGTTCAAATCGCCAGGACCAGATGGATTACATCCCAGAGTTCTCAAGGAACTGGCAGATGTGATATCGGAGCCACTGAACTATATTTTTCAAAGATCCTGGAACACAGGGGAACTACCAGAGGACTGGAAAAGAGCTGATGTAGTTCCCATCCTCAAAAAAGGAAAAAAAAATGGATCCAGGAAATTACAGACCTATCAGCCTGACCTCAATACCTGGGAAGATCCTGGAAAAGATAATCAAACAACGAATCAACGAACACCTAGAGGCAAACAAAGTCATTACTAAAAGCCAACATGGGTTTGTCAAAAATAGATCATGCCAGACAAATCTTATTGCATTCTTTGACCAAGTGACAAAATTAGTGGATCAGAGGAATGCTGTGGACATAATTTACTTGGACTTCAGTAAGGCATTTGATAAAGTAGATCACAACCTACTACTTGACAAGATAGAAAAATGTGGGGTAGACAGAACCACCACCAGATGGATCCATAGCTGGCTGACCGGCCGTACTCAGCGAGTGGTCCTCAATGGAACTGCATCTATATGGAGGGAAGTGTGTAGTGGGGTGCCCCAGGGCTCTGTTCTGGGCCCAGTACTCTTCAACATCTTAATCAACGATTTGGATGAAGGGATAGATGGGGAACTCATCAAATTTGCAGACGACACCAAGCTGGCAGGAATAGCCAACAATCCAGAAGACAGGCTTCAGATACAGAAGGATCTGGACAGACTTGAACACTGGGCACTAACTAACAAAATGAAATTCAATGGTGAAAAAAGCAAGGTTCTACATTTAGGCAAGAAAAACCAAATGCACAAGTACAGCATAGGTGGCACCATGCTCAATAGTAGTAACTGTGAGAGGGACCTCGGAGTCCTAGTAGACAATCACCTAAATATGAGCCAGCAGTGTGCTGCAGCTGCCAAAAAGGCCAACACAGTGCTAGGCTGCATTAACAGAGGGATAGAATCAAGATCACGTGAAGTATTAATACCACTTTACAATGCCTTGGTAAGGCCACACTTGGAATACTGCATCCAGTTTTGGTCACCACGATGTAAAAAAGATGTTGAGACTCTAGAAAGAGTACAGAGAAGAGCAACAAAGATGATTAGGGGACTGGAGGCTAAAACATATAAGGAACGGTTGCTAGAATTGGGTATGTCTAGTTTAACGAAGAGAAGGACAAGGGGGGACATGATAGCAGTATTCCAATATCTCAGGGGCTGCCATAAAGAAGAGGGAATTAAGCTATTTTCCAAAGCACCTGAAGGCAGGACAAGAAGCAACGGGTGGAAACTAATCAAGGAGAGAAGCAACCTAGAACTAAGGAGAAACTTCCTGACAGTGAGAACAATTAATCAGTGGAACAGCTTGCCTCCAGAAGCAGTAAATGCTCCAACACTGGAAGTTTTTAAGAAGATACTGGACAGCCACTTGTCCGAAATGGTGTAGGGTTTCTTGCCCGAGCAGGGGGTTGGACTAGATGACCTCCAAGGTCCCTTCCAACTTTACTACTAATATGAATATAACATTTTAGTAATTTGTCTTTAGAATAGAGATCAAAGTTACATAAAACAGCATCGATTAAGACTGGGCTTTGGTTGTACTTATGGCTGTCAAGTAGAACATTAGGTAGACCAGATCAGGAAATCAACTGCAGAGAAAGGTTAAAGCTATTTTTATTGAGATTTGCTATAAACATAATCTGACTGTGTTATACCTCCTTCTCCTTCTTAAAACGCAGTGAATTAGAGAGGCATCTGCCTGAGCTGCTTCTGAATGTTATCATATAATTCTTGACTTAAAAAACGTTTCAATCCCTTTTTCCTAGGTAGCAATTCCTACATATTCCATCCAGGTCATCTTCCTTATTAGCTGTATTGGCAAACTGGCCAAAATATGACAAACTGGTTGGTACTGTTTTTTAATAAAGAATGCTACATATAGCAATGTACAACTAACATTAGGTTATCGGCATCCACTTTACCTTACTAAACAGCATTATGTGAAAGCCATGTTTGCAAAAAGCCATAATAGGTAGTAGTGGAAGTCAACATCTGTAGACCCATCTGGTAATGACCCTAGTTTGTGGAATATTATTATTTGGAATGTAAGAGAAGTAAATGATAAAAGTCATGAATTAAGACATGAATTAATGAAATAAAAATAACCCTATCCCTAATCCTAACCCTAACCTTTTTTTGGGGGGGGGGAAGATGTATCATGTGTACGTTAAAAAAGAGAAAGGGATAGACTTAATACTTCTTAATGAGGATGATCTGGTTTTTATGGCATAGAACTGATGAGCAGAAGTAGGAAAGTGAAGACGTAAATTTATTGTAAATGAAAGAGATGTATGCCAGAAAATATGAACTGTGTTATCTAGGCTATTGTAGATGTTTATGAAAATAGGAATCTATTAGTTGGGGATAGTTTCATGTTAGGCTCTAATGGATGGTAATAGTGGAAGAACCCAATAAGAGTTTGAGGGAGGCAGAAACGTGCAATATTTTGAATGGATGTGACTTGGGACAATGGGGGTAACTATTCTGTTAGTGACATAAATAGACTGATGAGAAGCAGATGAGAGAATACAGGAGGGAGGAGAGAGAGACAGAGACTGGGTCCTTTGAGGATCCAACAATGAATGGGAATGTACAGTTTGCTGAATAACTTAGACACAGGTCTGTTTTTTTTTTGAAATACATAAGTCTATTCACTATACAGTAAATGAAAACCATGAATTATTTAACAGTTTATAATTTGTGTAGAATTCTGTGGTTGTAAAAGGTTTTGAACAGGAATGGAAAGACGAAATGGAAACACATTTGGAATAAAGAAAAAAGCCTATGTTTCAGAATATTACAGATTGTGAGGATTTACACTAATGTAAAATAGAGGCACTGGGTGAAAATGCTGAATGCAAAATGTTCAGGCTGACAAAACTGCATAGAAGAAAATGATTAGTATAAACTTTACAACGAGAGAGAGATACTATGTGATGCGTATAGTGAGGAAAAGAGAGGCAAAAAATATAGTCAGAAAATGCAGAGTGATGTTGAATGTTGATGTTGAATTAAAAAAAAGTTTTGAAAGTTTGTGAAGAGAGTTAAACTAGGAACCTCTGATGAAATGAATGGAGTAAAATCTCCCTCTTTGATGGAGATGGGCAGCCTAGAATAAATAAATAAACAAACAAATTGATGAACTTATTTGGGATAAAATTAAAATGAAGTAATACTGGAAGAATGATTTAAGCTCTTTGTATAGGGAAAATAGTAATATGTTGAGAATGGAATGGAAACAATGCAATAAATGTAATATCTAAGAAAAAAAATGATGAAAAGGAAGTTAAAAATGCTATGAGAATGTTGAAACAGTAGAGATGCGAGCACAGAAACATGCTACAATATCGAGTAGCAGTGCTACCTGTTTAACTATATGGGAAGACTGATGATTGGAAGAAGGCCATTTATGTTTTCCCTCCGCAAAGGGAAAAGTTGCATGTATGAATATCCAAACTCCCTGGGGTTCATTTGTTAACTGTCCTTGGTAAGGTGTTTGACCCAAAGTATATGGTGTGTGTAGGTGTATGTGTGGTAGTGAGCATGGCTAAGTTTCCAGGGTTTGGAAGTTTCAAATCTCCTGACCGATATGTTCTCTGTGTTTGTGCACCCTAGCCAGAGGTAGGCAACCTTGGCTCTTTTATGACTCATGGACTTCAACTCCCAGAATTCCTGAGTCAGCATAGCTGGGAGTTGAGTCAGAATTCTGGGAGTTGAAGTCCATGAGTCACAAAAGAGCAGAGATTGCCTATGCCTGCCCTAGCCCATCTTCCTGCCTTGTAATTATTACTACAACAAGATATCACGACATCGCCTCTTCAACCCTTGGGCAGGGGAAAAGTATGAACCTCCCAATCTAGGCATTTTACTGGTCAACAGGACTAAAAAAAAGAAGTTAAAAATCAAATAGGTTTTGTACTGCCACTACCTCACCTTGTAATTTGTTGTTTGTGATTAGGGAGATCATTCTCTCTAACTAGCTTAATCAACATCCCAAGGTATAATGTAAAGCCAACTTTATTAAGAAAAGGGAGGAAAAAGGAATATAAATATTTATTTCTAATTTTAGGCAATTTTAATGGATGAAATGAAAATAATGCTACTAAAATTACAAGCAGCTTAAAACAATCTCCCCTAAAAAGCTATACAGCAAAATGTAAGTATGAAACCACAAATTATGCTACTCAGAAACCCCAAGAGGCATCAAACTTACAATAATTAAGTTGCATAGATATCATAAAAATCAGAGACAATGAAGCTTTTAGTACCACACAGAAAAAGAAATGAAAATTAATTTCACACCATGAAGTTTATCTTGAGGGGTTTTTTTTTACATATCCTTCTTGAAATAATTGTTGCTGAAACAAATTCCTCTCCATTTCAATTATCCTTGTATCTTTCTTCCAGATGGCTTATGAGGATTCCTGTCAGATAATTTCTCAGCAGCCACAATTCCCAACTTCTTTTGCAAAAGTTTTTTTCTTCTATTTAACAGAAAGCAAAAGGGTGGAAATAATCTACTTGTGTATATGAGCCAGAACATATATATCTCTCCCTTACTCAAATTTATTCAAATCCAAGCAAGTAAATATGGATCTTGAAAGCTTTCAGTTTGCTTGACTTTTTACCAACATTCTGAAATACTGTAAAGGGAAGCTAATTTTACAATGGAGCAAAATCTGGGAAGTGCAGTATGGTTTTAGGTCATGTAAGGCAGATTTTTCCTCTCCAGCAGGGTAGCTGAATGTGAACAACGAACACCCCTCCCCCAAACAAAACATATTCTATGTTTTATGACGTAGAGAAAGTATGTAAAAAAGTGAATAAAGTCGAATAACGGATCGTTCTGCTTGAATATGAAATTGACGGATGGAATTGACGGTTGCTGAATGCAATAGTGTAAGATGGAAGTAAAACATGTCTGAGAATAAATGGATTTTTTCTTGATGGTTTAATATATTTATGGATCAATCTATAAGGAGGCCTTGTGATGCTAGAGGTTTGCTGATTGAGAATGTGAATGTATGTGTGTTTTTGTGTGCAAAAATTACTTGTGTTGGCCCAGTGAGGATTTGCAGCAGCTATTAGATTATATAATGTATGAGGCAATGAGATATATGGATCCAAAAATTGATATCAAGGATCAAAGGTAGTTGAATTTGATAGAGAAAATCAAATAAGCAATTGCAAGTTATATAAAATAGTGAAAGGCAGAGCAAGTAGATGAATTTGTGTAGCTTTGTAAAATGTTTTCTAACGTCAGAAAAATAGATGGAGAAATTTGAAGATATGGAGTAACTGGTAGAAAAGTATTGAGTAGTGCTGCTTATGGCCTACTGTGAGGAATTAATGTTTTTTATGAAGTAAATGAAAATAGAGGAAATAAGTACACATTTCTTCTGTCAAGCCCTTTGCTTTTTCTTTTCTTTTTTTTTAAAAAAAGCAAGGGGAATGTATAAAGCATTACAAAAAGTGTTCTTTAGAATTTGAGACTGATGTCCACTATGGGAAGGAGTAGCTCACTAAGAGATTTTGAAAAGAGAAAAGGCTGTGGAAATGGAATGAGAATACATGTAGTTTGATACCCAAGAGTACGGATACCCTTTCTGCATCAATATATTACTTAAACATAGAAACAAATATGAAGACATTGCCTGATTTTGAGATGCTATGGTATCACCTCCACAAGGGAGGTGGTATTCTGCAAAACAGCAGGAAGAGGGTTCTCCAGTTTTAATGGTACATTATTTTTGGCAGTTCTTTCATGCTGAACAGCTTTCATGGCCATTAGATGAAGGAAAGCTGCAGAGGAAACAGAAGGATGCCAAACTGTTTCTGCAGCTGTTAGGAATGCAAGATAATTTTGAAGAAAGTTGGCATCCGTAGCCATTGAGAAGGAAAAATGAAAACAGAAAAACGGAATCCATTTAGAAACTGTTATCAAAACGAGGGGTCTTTGATCCTCTCTGAGGGTGGCTGTTTTCTTGCAGACTTTCATTACTCAGATCAGGCGACATCATCCATGCTCTCAGTACAAACCCATTTTGTATAGACCTAAAAAAAAAAAAAATTCAAAAAATTAAATGTTTTGACCCCAAATTGCACAGTGTCAGAGTATCACAGACATAATTCCTGGAATTTTACAAATATGAATCAGACGGACCTGACATTCCTTAGGGCACAGGAATGTGTTGTAACAAGGGAGCATGATTTTATTTTATTTATCATCCAGGCTGACCAAACTCATTAAAACAGGAGAAAATTGAACAACCTGAAAATGATGCATGAATAAATTATTTTAAATTATTTCCTAAACATCGGCTTCCTAAACATCAGCTTCAAGCAACCATCCCCAGCCATTGAGGAGTTTTTGCATTGCTTTGCCAAATCCTGCTCTCACTTCAGCTGACAAAACTATAGTAACCCTAGAGCAGTGATAGCGAACCTTTTAGAGACCGAGTGCCCAAAACCCATCCCGTCCCCTCCCTGCCCGCCACCCCATGCCCTGCCTTCCCATAGGGCCTCCCACCGCCTCCACAGCCACACCCTCACCCTGCAGCATCATCTGCGCATGATGGAGCATGAGAGTGGAGTCTTGTCCCCGCTACCTGGCTGCCATGTCCTTGGCTGCGCTACTTTGCGTGGGCCATGCCCGGGAGCAACTCTCCTCCAAGGGGATACTGGTGAAGAGGGGGCCATGGGGGGAGGCAGGGCTGTGCCCACTGGTGAAGAGGGGGCCATGGGGGGAGGCAGGGCTGTGCCCACTGAGAGGGCTCTGAGTGCCACCTCTGGCATGCATGCCATAGGTTCCCCACCACTGCCCTAGAGCAAGTTCATGACAATAATATTTTGGGGAAAGACAATATTTGGGTATGGTAATCATGAAGGAATAAAAGTAGGGCATGGAGCGCCTCTGCTTACGTAGGTGAACTAACAGCAACAGCCAGTGGCTGATGATGGGATTCCTCTTATCCATCATCCATTAACCACTCTCACTCTAATGTGGTGGAGACAGAACTGCTTCCAGATGGACATTGTTTTGTACTACCGAGCAAAAGATGCTGGGTGGCTGTTTTATCTTTCCCTCCTTAATGGATTTTCTATGTCAAGAAACAGCAGGAAGAAACAGCAGGAAAACACTGGAGGGGTTATAAGTAGAAGTCTATCACTGTAGACTTTTGTCATTTTTTGTGAATGAGGTTGAATAACGATACAGTAAAAGCTTCATCTGTAATCACCGTGGCTGAGCTCTGCGGGAGGAAGGTCAGAGAAAGAGAGTGGCTGTGTGTCCTAGTTTATACAAGGTTGTCCTCTATTTGGTTTAAAAACAAAAGGTATGAAAAGAGCACATAAAGAGCAGTTGGCATCCAGACAGCAGGTAGAACCAGATTGAAGGTTATCTTGCCAGTCTCCCATGCTATTTCTAAAGTCCTAATTGCTGCAAAAATGCAGATCTTTTCAAGCAAGTGACCTCCCTAATTGGTTAATTGTAGACAATACTTTAGAAAAAAGTTATTGTATAACATTGGAAGAATAAATCTACACTTGAATCAGTTTTTTTTAAAAAAAATGGTAAAGAAGAGAACTGAATTGTTCTGTCACAATTATTTAGTGTACTCTTGATAAAAAAAAATTCCAGGTATTTAAAAAATCTTTTTTTTTTTTTTTTTTTTAATTAAAAGTTTTATAAATTTTACAAAAAAGAAAAAAGGATACAAAACAAGAAACAACATATACAAAAAAATAAAACTAAACAATACATATATATAAAAAAAAAACCCCCCACCCCTCCCAAACCCCCCCCTCCCTTCCCCCCCCATGAGCTTCCCAGAGCAGAATATAGGCTTAAGAAATAAAAATAAAAATTAAATTAAGAACTTTATATTTATATATATAAAAAGATTATCTATAATATATATGAAAATAAAACTTATGAAAAAACTATATAATATTTTTGTATACCCAATCTAAATTGTATAAATTTTATCCATTTATCCCAAACAGCAAGAAACTTCTCTTGCGTTTGTTGCTTTAAGAAAGCCGAAATCTTTGCCATTTCCGCCAGATAAGCTACTTTAAGAAACCATTCCTGCAATGTAGGCAAAGATTCCTTCTTCCAATATTGTCCTACTAACAGCCTAGCGGCTGTAATCAAATTTAACATCAAACAACCTCCTTTGTATCACAATCTGTAACAATACCTAACAAAAATAATTGCGGAGTAAATTTTACCCTCCTTCTAAAAATTCTCTGGATATTCCACCATATTTTGATCCAAAATGCTTTTATCTCTCTGCATGACCACCCAATATGATAATAGGAAGCCTCCTTATAACCACATCTCCAACATTTGGGTTGCACGTCAGGGTACATATAAGACATTTTTTGTGGATCAAGGTGCCATCTATAAAACATTTTATAAAAATTCTCCCTTAAGTTCTGTGCTTGTGTAAATTTGACATTTCTCATCTTTTGTTTTAACATCATGGTATTAACATTGTTGCATGCAAGTATTTTCTTCTGTTAATTAGAATAATAAAAACTTTTTAAACAAATACAAGTGATCAGACTCAATGATATTTTAAAAATCAGATTGATGATTTTTAAATTTGCTTCTATACTGTACACATACATTAACAGATACAATTTTTTGTTCAGCTTGATGGTCTTTTTTAATAATGATGTTGATATATTTCCTCTTTTTCTGCCGTTCTAAAAATTATCCCTCCAGGAAAAAAAATCAATTTGACATATCTCAAATTTCAATTAGGGAAAGTTACTCTCCAAGCAAGGGGTACAAAATCTTCTCAGTTGGGCTAACTTTTTCCTCCATTATATCTTGTATCCATTATTACTCTGTAGATATAAAATAGAAATCTAATGGCAGCAATTTGTTCAAGAAAGAAAGACTTTTTACCAGTTTATCACACTGAGATTGTCAGAAAGACTTCTTACAATCTCACACCAGAGATTAATATTCCAAACATTTTTTTTTTATCCTCAAGTCACATCATTCTTTTGGATCAAATTTTTGATGTAAAAAGTTCAAGGTACCTGACTATAGTAGGAGCAAAACATTTCTGTTATATCCATTATAAAATGCAAGGTGATGCCCATTTCACCGTCTCCTTTCCACAAGATATGCAAATAAAATCTACATTAGCAGGTTGTATTTATCAACAGGTATTAAACCAGTGATTCTCAACCTTTCTAATGCCGTGACCCCATAATACAGTTCCCCATGTTGTGGTGACCCCCAAGTGGGTGTGGCCACCAATAAGAGGGAGTAGGACAGCTAGGGAAAAGGGAAAAAAATGGCGGACAGCATGGTTTGGTGACCCCCGTGAAATGGTCATTTGACCCCAAATGGGGTCCCGACCCACAGGTTGAGAACCACTGTATTAAACAGAGTGGAGCTGAATAATGGATGTTGCCAAGGAAATATTGTATTTGCAGCTGTTCCTTTTTTATTCTTTGTATATGTTTGTTTCTATTAAATGAAGTTGCCCTGTCCACAAAGCTCAAAGCAACAACAACAACAACAACAAAAGCCAGCAAAGGATATCAGTTCTTCAGACAAAACAGAAGTCTAAGAATGAAAATTATTTCTAAAGTCTTTGCAATAAAAAATAAGATTTCTAGTTGTTTGGACTTTTGTGCAGTTTTGGAATTTATGTGGGAAAAGTTACAACATGTAACCAGGCTGTAGCCAGCCTAGCACTTTCATAGGAAGAGGCAAAATAAGTAGGAGGAATCTTATCTGATCTTACAAGGATAATTTACAAGCTAAGGAGCAGAGTCACGAGAGATTAGTGGCGTTACATCTTGCAATTCTTATGAACCTGGGACCTGAGGAAGGAGATAAATATACTCTGAATATGAGCTTTATCACCTCTAGATTATACTCAATTTGGGTTTTTTGGCTGGCTTGAATTATATGTATGTAGCTGCATTCAGGAGATTGTTACTCCCTTGTTAAAGAAAGTGAGCTGCTGCCTGTAAACAGAGGATATCCCTCAATGCAATCATTCTGAACAATTTCTGCCAAGGTTCTAACTTCCCCTTAGGGGGAAGGTTGCTAAGAAACTGGGCAGAGTCAGCAGAAGAGAATCCTTGAAAGAACAGATTATGTAGATCAGGGGTCTTCAAACTTGGCCCTTTTATGATTTGTGGACTTTAACTCCCAGAATGCTGGCTGAGGAATTCTGGGAGTTGAAGTCCACAAGTATAAAAGGGCCAAGTTTGAAGACCCCTGATGTAGATCCTTTCTGCCAGGATACAGACCCAAACAGGACAGAACATGTTCTAATGTGGGTACCACAAAACTCTGTCCTATCTACCATTTTTCACACACACCGTCTCAGCATCCCCATGGTCACATAATCAAAATTCAGACGCTTGGCAACTGACTCATATTTATGACCAGTGCTTTTCTCCCAGGGTCATCTGATCAACTTTTGCGACCTTCTGACAAGCAAGGTCAATGGAGAAGTCAGATTCACTTACCAACTGTGTTATTAACTTAACAACTGCAGTGATTCACATAGCAACTGTGGCAAGAAAAGTCGTAAAATGGGTCAAAACTCAACAAATGTCTCATTTAACAACAGAAATTTTGTGCTCCAGTGTGGTCATAAGTTGAGGACTATCTGTATATGAAGTCGATGGGAGAGGACCAGTTTGAGATAAAATATCTATTTCCATTGCTAAGCAAGATAATTGATAAGTGAATTTTGCCCTGTTTTATAACCTTTTTGCCACAGTTGTTAAATGAATCACTGCAGTTAAGTTAGTAACACGGTGATTAAGTGAATCTGGCTTCCCCATTGAGCTTGCTTGTCAGAAGGTCACAAAATGTGATCAGATGACTCTGGGACTCTGCAACCATCATAAACATGAGCCAGTTGCCCAAGCTCTGAACTTTGACCCCATGGCCAAGGCGACGCTGCAAGGGTCATAAGTGGGAAAAATAGTCTTAAGTCACTTTTTTCAATGCTGTTGTAACTTTGAACAGTCACTAAATGAATGGTTGTTAAGTTGAGGGCTACTGTAATAGTTTTATCTGAATTTGGAGTAGAAGTCCTACTTCCTCCACATCAATCACACTCAATGACATAGAATCTGTTTCACTGAGTGTTTGTTTTCACATCTGCCTTTTCTGCTGTTGGAAGAAAGCCTCCTTTATTGGCAGGATTTTATAAACACTTCCCAGGACCAACCTGAGTGTTTTTTGAGAAAAAGAATTGGAAGGGAGGGAGGAAGAAGCAAGGAAGGAAGGAAGGAAGGAAAGAAGGAAGAAAGGAAGGAAGGAAGGAAGGAAGGAAGGAAGGAAGGAAGGAAGGAAGGAAGGAAGGAAGGAAGGAAGGAAGGAAGGAAGGAAGATTTTTATGTTTCTTGAAAAGTCTGTAAATGGGTTATATCAGAGGCGCTTGTTGAAATATCTGTTTTATGTATCAAAATAACTGACTGATTTTGAGTGTTATGATCCCTGGGCAGCTGATGGGGCATCATTTTCTATCTTGCCTCAGGCACAAAATGTCTTTGACAGCCCCGGCCTGCCCATTCCTAATTAAGGCTCTATTTTTTTGGCTTCGGAGTGAGTTTTGGAGCAAGGGAATTCTATTTTAAAACCTGTTTTGGCATCAAGCCATTGGATCGATCCCTCTTCCCCCATAACCAGCCTTAGCAAACATGTAATCTAGCACAGATACTTCTAAACAATCTCAAAATAGCTCAGGAGAAGATCAATCACAGTGGAGTCATAATTTAGCTGTAAAAGAAGATCACATCACATCATGCTGTACCTGGCCAGCCGGTTTCAAAAGACAACATGAGATTAGAAAAGCTACTCCCAAGGAGAAGCTGCCACTGATGAATTGTCATTTTAATTTATAGCTGCAATAACACAGCCTGCATGGATTCTCTGTGTGATTCAATAACAATAATCTCTTATTTCTGCAAGCTGTTCAGTGAAGCTGCATCTGTGTTCCAGAATGAAATGCATTTCAATGTGGCCATCGTTCCTTTCCTTCTGAAAGAAATGGCGATTTCCAATGCTGTCTCTTTAGATTCTACTTGACAATATTCTTGTCATCACTGCCAGAGTAAGCCATAATTATTGATTTGGATTTATATGACATTTAAAAGTAGATAACCTTGAAGCTGAGATATAAAGCATATTTACTGGCTGCCTTAAGACTTCCTAGACATTGATCATATATTTTGATCAATTGCTTCACGTTTAGGTTAGTTCAGCAGAAAAATTGCTACTGAAAACAACAGTCAAGTCTAGACAGGTATCCTGGCACATTAAATCGCATCATGAATAAATAGACTGCTGGTGGACACAATCTGATTCTTCCTGTTTCTGTTTTCCAATTTTGCGTGGATCCAAACCTAGGATTGCTAGTTTGTGTTTATGGAACGCCTTTCTCTCACCACTCCCAGGATCTTGTCTTTCACTCTCCTCTTTTTAAGTGTAATTGTTCTGTAAACATCAGTGTGGTGGAACAACCTTTTAGATGAAGCATCACAATTTGCTGTTCCAGTTATGAATGCCTTATGAAAGCCTGCTGTCAAACAAGGAAGTTGACGTTGGTCAATTTTGTGTGTGCAATGTAAAACATAAATCATATAAATGAGGCAGAGTTGGAAGAATGAAAACAGTTTACTCTCGGTCTCCTGTAGTCCCTGGATTAATTAACTGGAGATTGCTTCATTCTCTCAAGGACAAACCTGATAGTAAGACAAATGCTGGGAATTAGGATCTGAAAATGAATCTGAACATATGGTTGACTACTCGCTCTATGTCCTTTTTGTCATCACAGTAATGGTGTTACCCTTTCTACCTTGAAGGTCATGATTCAGTTGCTTAATGTGTGTGGGTGTTCTTTTTTCCTAGAAATTGTGCTGGGAATAAACATCATCTATTAATCTAGGAAAAGATGTGGGAACAAAACTTCCTTTGGAGGATAAAAAGAATTTCAGATTGATTCAAACAGAGCCTAACTCTATATCACAATGGAGAACAGATTCCACACATAATTTTAATAAATTCTGTTGTGTCCTGAGCCTGCAAAGGCAGGCTCGGGACGTTGCAATGGTCCCGGGCTGTTGCAAGCTGCCCAGGACCAGACTGAGTGGCGTCGGCCTTACACGCATGTGCGAGGCGCGGAAGCACGCCAGATTGTTACCTTTTTGCCTGGGGATTCTATTAAAGGAGACAGAGAGGCCTGCGAGCCTCTGAGTTGTGTCGGAGAGAGCTGCTGAGAATAAAGGCTGTTGGAATTAACAGAATGTGTGCTCTTCTTTCGCCGTTGACTCGAGGACTCAACACTGGCGACGAGGATGGGATTGCAAGGAAGAAAACTTGTAAGCTTATCCCAAGAGTCCTGGAGAGAGGAAGACGTTGTTAAACTCAGCATCTGGCCTGCCAGTACAGCGTCGCTGAAGGTAAGCTGGCTGATAGACCCCTTCCTAGAGTAAGAAGCAAGGATGGCGAAGATAGGGAGATTGTCTGAATTCGACGTTACTCACCCAGAAAAATGGGAGTCTTATGTTGCTAGAGTAGAAAATTACTTTAGAGTGAATCAAGTTAGAGAAGATGGCTTGAAGGCTGCTACTTTGCTGTGTGTCTGTGGTCAAGATGCATTTGAAATTGCAGAAAATTTGGCAGCCCCTACTCCTCTTGAATCTGTCACTTACACAGATTTAAAGAAGTTATTGAAGGAACATTTCCAGCCCAAGTTGTCCGTTATTACGTGGAGACACACGTTTGAACAGAGGGATCAAAGAGCTGGTGAATCAGCCAAAGAATACATTGCAGCCTTGAGAAGAGCAGCTAAGCCTTGTGACTTTAAAGATTTAGAAGAAAGGCTGAGACACCAATTTGTATGCGGGC
This sequence comes from Crotalus tigris, assembly GCF_016545835.1. Lineage (NCBI taxonomy): Eukaryota > Metazoa > Chordata > Lepidosauria > Squamata > Viperidae > Crotalus > Crotalus tigris. The sequence continues at coordinate 712,036 of NW_024096469.1, forward strand.
TTAGGAACAGAGACTTGCAACAGAGACTCTTTGCAGAAGAAGACATTTCCTTCCAAGATGCCTTGCGAGAGGTCACTGCAGAAGAGGCAGCAGGTGGGGCGGTCAAGAATATGAGGCCTATCAGGAACAACCCAGAAGCAGTTTCCGTGCACCATGAGGGAGTCCAAGAGAGCTCGGAGGAAGATCCTGAAGATGAGGTGGATCATCTCTACCCATCCAAAGAAAGGAAGCAGAAGGAAGGCAAAGAAAAATCTCCAGCTCTGCCCAAGTGCTTCGGTGTGGAGGTCACCACAAGAGTACCGACTGCAGGTTCCGTTCTGCAATCTGTAGAGCATGTGGCAAGCAAGGCCACATAGCAGCTGTTTGTCTGGGCCGTCAGAAGGCACAACCTTGAGAAGAATTGCGCCTGAAAGGTACCAGGGTCCCCAGCCAAAACAGGATGGGTTTCTGTGCATCACGCAAAAGTATCTATAGAACAGGCACACACAGGCCACTTAAAAAGAAACTGTCACTTAAGGTGAGGTTGCAAGGAGTTCCATTGGTTATGGAGCTGGACACCGGGTCTGCCCTTTCAATCATTTCTATCCCCACTTTCAGGAAGATTTGCACTAGCAGTGGGTTCCAGGCCAAACTTAGGCCATCCAATATAGTCTTAACAGATTTTCAAAATTCCAAGGTGTGTGTAAAGGGGGAAGCCACCCTTACAGTACAATACAAGGATTTTGAAGGTCCATTAGATGTATTGGTAGTTGGGGGTGAATGAACGAGTCTCATTGGACTCAATTGGTTTGAGGCCTTGGGAATCCAAGTTACAGGGCTACACAATTTGCAAACGCTAGGCCTAGCAGAAGTCTGCAAAGAGTTTGCAGATGTCTTCAGCCCCCAGCTGGGAGCTTACAAAGGCCCCCTAGTTTCTTTGAAATTGGACCCCACTGTCACTCCTATTAGGGTGAAAGCAAGAAGAGTACCCTTTGCTCTTAAAGGGAAAATTGATGCTGAATTGGACAAATTGATCCAGCAAGGTGTTTTAGAAACTGTTGATTCAAGTCCATGGGAAACCCCCATAGTCATGCCTCTCAAGGCTAATGGGGACATTCGTATCTGTGCAGACTACAAATGCACACTAAATAAGGCATTGCAACAGCATGCATATCCTGTACCTGTAGTCAGCCATATTTTGGCTTCCCTCAAAGGGGGGGGGGCGTGTTTTTGCAAAGCTAGATTTGGCACAGGCTTATCAACAGTTACCTGTTGATGAAGTTGCTGCTGAAGCACAGACTATTGTAACTCATAGGGGGGCATTCAAAGTCAAGAGACTACAATTTGGAGTAAATGTAGCTCCTGGAATCTTCCAAAGTGTTATGGAAAACATTCTGAGAGGTATACCAGGGGTTTGCCCCTATTTTGATGATGTCCTTCCTATTTTGATGATGTCCTTATTGCAGGAGAATCCACTCAGAATTTAGCTGAGAGATTGAGGGCTGTTCTGCTCCGCTTCAGAAAAACAGGCCTAAAACTTTAAAAAGACAAATGCAAAATTGGAGTTTCTTTTACAGATTTCCTGGGATTCAGAATAGATGCCAGGGTATTCACCCTGCTGAGTCTAAATTGAAGGCCATACAGCAAGCTCCTAGGCCTAAGTCTAAAGCTGAGTTACAAGCTTTCCTAGGCCTCTTGAATTTTTACAATGCTTTCATACCTAACAAAGCCAATGTAGCAGAACCACTTCATAGGCTTTTAGACAAGCAAGCAGTGTGGCAGTGATCCCAAGCACATGAAAAAAGTTTCAATGAGGTCAAGGCCTTACTTATATCAAATGATGTGCTTGCACATTTTAATGAAACTCTTCCTGTTTGCATCGCTTGTGATGCTTCCCCTTATGGGGTGGGGGCTGTACTTAGCCACTTAAGAGCTGATGGAACTCAGGTTCCTGTTGCATATTACTCCAGAACCTTGTCCTCTGCTGAGCGAAACTACGCCCAGATAGATAGAGAAGCCTTGGCCATTGTCACTGGAATTAAAAAATTCCATGATTTTCTATATGGCAGACATTTCACGGTCTATACTGACCATAAGCCTCTGTTGGGATTGTTTACCACAAACAAACAAACTCCCCATATCATCTCCCCTAGAATGCTGAGATGGTCTATCTTCTTGTCAGCCTATGATTTTTCATTGGTTCACAAACCTGGCAAGGAAATGGGCCACGCTGATGAACTAAGTAAATTACCTTTACAAATGGTAGAGGCTGATCCTGCCCCTGCCATCAACATTCTTTCCATTCAGGTGTTGCCTGAGTCTCCCCTAAATGCCAGGGATGTGGCTGCTGAATCAGCCACGGATCTCACACTCACTTGTGTGCTGTCATGGGTTTTGTCTGGATGGCCTGAGAGTTGTCCAGGTACTGAGTTCCAGAGTTTCTGGCTCAAGAAGCATGAGTTATCCACTTTCCAGGGTTGCCTGTTGTGGGGCAGCAGAGTAGTTATTCCTACCTCATTGAGACCTAGAGTCTTAGCTTCCTTCCATGAGGGTCATCCTGGCATTGTCAGAATGAAAGTGCTTGTGCGTAGCCATTTATGGTGGCCAGGATTAGACAGGGAAATAGAGGCCCAAGTGCATGGATGCCACTTGCGCCAGCGATCATGCCCTGAAATGCCTCAGGCTCCTGTGCATAGATGGGAGGAGACACAGTCACCTTGGTCTAGGGTGCATGTAGATTACGCTGGGCCCTTTCAGGGACAATTCTTTTTGGTCCTTGTTGACAGCCATTCAAAGTGGCTTGAGGTTGTTCCTGTCTTTTCCACTACTGCTGCCAAGACCATTCAAGTACTGAGAGGGATTTTTGCTGCACATAGCCTTCCAGATGTTGTGGTTTCTAACAATGGTCCTCAATTCACTTCTTTCAAGTTTCAGGCTTTCTTGCAGGCCAACATGATTCGTCATGCAACTTCGGCCCCATTTCACCCTTCCACCAATGGTATGGCTGAGCAGATGGTTTGCATCACCGAGGATGCTTTAAAGAAACTGACCTATGGGGACTGGCACCACAGGTTGGCAGACTTTCTTCTTGCTTACCGCACCACACCTTCCACTTCCACTGGGAAGAACCCGGCTGAACTTCGCTGGGGGCGCAAACTGATCACCAAACTTGACAGGTTGCATCCGGACAGACTGGCTCCTAGGGTCACCCAACCCAGGGCACCACAGTGTCTGCAAGTAGGTGCCCCAGTATGGACCCAGAACTATGGGCTCGGTCACCTGTGGGTTCTGGTGGTAGTATGCAAGGTCACTGGTCCATTGTCCTACGAGGTTTCCCTGGACGACGGTCGTGTTCTTCGACGGCATAACGATCAGCTGCGTACAAGACTGGACTCACCCTCTGTAACTCCTGGGTTTTCTCCGGGGGGGAGGGACAAGACTGGACTCACCCTCTGTAACTCCTGGGTTTTCTCCGGGGGGGAGGGGAACCACTGTGGGCAAAGGGAAGGGTGTTGGCAGCAACCAGGGCCAAAAGGAGAGGCTGAAGAAGGCCGGTTCCAAGGTTCCGCAGGTGTCCCTAACAGGAATTCAGGGGAACAAGAAACAATACAGGCACCAGTGTCTACTCCAGCCAGGGAGTCACCCAGGGGGCATACTCATTATTCACAACCCCAATTCAGCACTCTAAGCAGGGAGAATAACCGGGAACATCCAAACAACCCAAATAATACAAGAGAACTGGCACACAAACAAATAAGATAGCCCAGTGCTGCTACTGCTTCCAAAAGGAAGTCTACACACAGGGAGGTAGTCAGAGAGACAAATCCTGATTCTGGTACCTCCGGCATAGAATGGGGGGCAACTAAGTATTGGGGCACTGCAGAAACCCCAGACAATCCTGTTATGGGGCTTGGGAGTGAAGGGATGCGTTCTCTTGATAGGTCCATTGTGGACTTGGAGAGTACCACAGAAATACCAAATACTGGCGGACACTTAGTGAGGCCCGAGAGCCTGCAGTTAGGCAGGTGAACCAGGTACAGTGGGGAGCAAAGTCCTGGTCTGACGAGCCCGGTGGGCAAGCAAGCAGACCAGGCAACAGGACCCAGTTCATGGGGACCACGAGGGTTTAAAAGAGGGGGCAACTCCACTACAATCTCTGCACAGGATGATTTAAGGAGTTCTCAAAATCTGAGGAGATCACAGAGAGTAAAAAGATCTCCCAAATATCTTGAAGATTTTGTAACATTGCTGTCAAAGCAAGGGAGGTGAAGAGGGTGCCTGCTGTTGTTGGGGAACTTGAAAGTGCGGGTGTTGGGCAATTAATTCCAAAACAATAGCCTGGTACCATGCTATAGTGTGGTTAGTGAGTAGCTGCAACAGATGTGCAGGTTCCATTGGATGGCACACCACGCTCGTGTTGAGGTCGCGTATATCTACCCATATAGTTTAATAAGTTTCATCCGGGGGGGAAGGGGTGTTGTGTCCTGAGCCTGCAAAGGCAGGCTCGGGACGTTGCAATGGTCCCGGGCTGTTGCAAGCTGCCCGGGACCAGACTGAGTGGTGCCAGCCTTGCGCGCATGCGCGAGGTGCGAAAGCGCGCCAGATTGTTACCTTTTTGCCCGGGGATTCTATTAAAGGAGACAGAGAGGCCTGCGAGCCTCTGAGTTGTGTCGGAGAGAGCTGCTGAGAATAAAGGCTGTTGGAATTAACAGAATGTGTGCTCTTCTTTCGCCATTGACTCGAGGACTCAACAAATTCCACAGACTATTCCTATTGGACTTTGGCAGGTCCAATTAGATGGTCCCTTCCTTGCTCAGTTCAATTGCATCCAGTTTACAGAAGCTGTGTCTCATGACTAATAAATCTACAAGTGGAACCTAAGGTGTCATAGGAAAGTGGTTAATTCATCTGAACAAGAGGCCTTATTAGACAATGCAAATTATGCCATTTTTTCCCAGATTAGGAAACGTTTTCTTGGAGGCTATAGTCCTCTCAGTTCATTCTCATCCAGATACTAAATTTGGGTTTTCAGAATCCACATTTCACATATAGAGAATCCCCATGTAGGAAGCATACAAAGGGGTTTAAGAGGCCATAGTCAGCAATATTTGATAAATGAAGATGTTAACTCTTCCAATTAATATCATGATCCTTTTTAAAATCATAATCCAAAGTTATTATTCCTCCTAAGAAAGAATCTAGCTTTGGTATTATTGTAAAATCTGTACTGAACAATTCCTATCAAATGAATGCAAAGAGAAAACAATGACAGAAGTACTATTTGCTTACTCCACGTTAAATATGTAAATATCTAATTAAGACCTAGGGGGATCCTGACAGAAACTTTTTTTAAAGGAGAAAAGTCTAAGAAGAAAGAAAAAGCCAGTCATAAGAATGTAAGGAAGAGTGCGAAAGTGAAAGACATTGAACAGGATGTATGCCCAAGCGAAGAGGCCTCACTTTTTCTGAATATTGTTCTTTCTTTCTACGATAGTCAGGCAAAACTTCAGCAAATTTAACAGGACCAAAGCAATAGTGGAGCGCGATGGCTCACATGGCTAGAATGCTGGGTTGATAAATTGCAAGCCCACATTCAAAGCCTGAGTACTGCTATATGTTGGGATGAGCTCCCATCATTTGCTCCAGCTCGAACTGGTTGTTCAAAAGCGTGCAAATGTGAGTAGATACATAGATACCACTTTGGTAGGCTCATTAATGGGGACCAGAAAGGTGCCCCCAACTAGGCATCCCTTGGCAGTGGTGATGTCACCAGCTGGTCCTTTCACCATGGATGTGCCTTGGTGCATCCAACACGAAAGTAGTAATAGTAGCAATATTGGTTAAGTAGCTGAGCTCAAGCCAAACAAAATCCCACCTTGAAGTACAATAAATCAGCCTAGCTCAGTGATGGCAAACCTTTTAGAGACCAAGTGCCCAAACTGCAACCGAAACCCACTTATGTATAGTCGTGTGCTGGGTGGGCATAACCCCTTGGGTGAGTGTAGCCCCTTGGGTGGGCATGGCCCATTGGGTGGGCATGGCTGCAGTGGTAATGGCCAACTGGGTGGAACTAAATAGTTCAATCAATCAATTCCAACTTTGCGAGATTTTTTTTTCCCGCAAGAAGTTGAAATTGATTGATTAAATCTTTTTTTTTTTTTTTGCACACGGCAGCGGAAGCCTAAAGCGAAAAGGTTTTATAAAACCCAGCTGAAGGCCTAGGACTGGGGCGACGGCACGGGTGCCCACAGAGAGGGCTCTGCGTGCCACCTGTGGCACGTGTGCCATAGGTTCGCCACCACGGGCCTAGCTATTTATAGTACTAGGGGTAATTGCTGGGATCTTAATCCAGACACTGTTTCTTTTTATTGAAATAAATAATAGTAATAAACCGCATTCAGAATTTTTCACTTTTACTGAAATTACCCATTTTATTTATTTATTTGCACTCCTGTACCACTTTTATTACAAAGAACATTTAACAAAATGTTAAATCCAAAAAATATTCGGTTTAAAATTGTACTTAAAATCAAAGTTACAAAAACAGAACCTCTTTAACAGTCAAAACCAAAGCAAAAGGAGGTATAAAAGTACTGTACTACAATAATTTTTATCTATTATTGCTTTTCAGTGTTTAAGCAAACAACTAGACAAAATAGCTAGGGAGACAATTGATATTCTGGCTGAATTTTGGGGTTACAATTGCTGTATTTCAAAACAAAACAGAAGAAATATATTATTGGTCTTAGATTTGCAAGTTCCCCCACTGACATTGGATATAATTGATATAATGATATGTTTTCTGGATGGTTAAATGACTGAGTTGGCAGGATTTCCCCCCCCCCAGTTTTGCTGTTCCATGAAGAATTGGTTTCAGAAGCTAGAACGGAACAATAATCCTAGCTCTTTCTCCATTAAAGTTTATTTTGCCTATTATGTGGTTTACATAAGTCTTGTTTTAAAAGTTGCGAAACTACAGTACGTCTCCTTTAATTCTAAAATGCAGAAAAGCTGAGTGGTTGATTCCTTCTTTCAATTTCCTATGACTGTTCATTCGATCTATATTGTTGGTTAACACTGATACAACGTCGAAAGGTGGATGTGAAGTTTGTGGTTTTGTTTGCATAGTATTAGCATTTGTCTTTGTGATTAAAGCAAAACAAATTGTTATCTTTGGAACAGATCAGCTCGAGATCTATAGTGCTGTACTAACAGAATACATGTTCATTTATTAAGATGCTGATACGGAATCTTTCCTCTTTGGAATTCCCATCCCCCCCAAAAAACCTCACTTTCTTCTGCAATGGGAAGCATACTTAAATAAGAATGTACTGTATGTCAGATTGCCAGCATCCCTGCCTTAAGAACTTATAATAAAAATAACTTGAAGCTTAACATCTCAAAAACCAAGATCATGGTCATCAGCAAACAACCCGTTAATTTACCACCAATAAATTCAGAAGGAATATCACTAGAAAAAGTTGAAAGGATCACGCACCTCAGTTCCAATTTACATTAAAGCTGGGACATGACTGTTGAAGTAAAGACAAGGATAGAAAAAGCCCGAACAGCATTCTTCAAAATGAAAAAGATCTTCTGCAGTCACGACATAAGCCTAAGACTGAAAATCAGACTTGTCAGATGCTATATTTTTTCTATCCTGCTCTATAAAGTAGAAAGTTGGTCTCTGACAGAAGGCCACCTGAAGAGACTAGAAGCATTTGAAATGTGGATTTACAGGCGGCTGTTACATATAAGCTGGGTTGACAAGATCAGAAATGAGGAGGTGATAAGCCGCCTGGGAAAGCCAAGGGAAATCATCAAAACAATTAAAAAACAAAAATTAGAATATTTCGGACAGAAAAATACGGCATACTCCATTTAATCCTCCAGGGAAAGATTGAAGGCAAACAAGGTCCAGGCAGAAGAAGCTATTTCCAAGGGGCCTGAAGGCAGGACAAGAAGCAACAGATGGAAACTAACCAAAGAGAGAAGCAACCTAGAACTAAGGAGAAACTTCCTGACAGTTAGAACAATTACCCAATGGAACAACCTGCCTCCAGAAGCGGTGAATGCTCCAACACTGGAAGTTTTTAAGAAGAGACTGGACAGCCATTTGTCTGAAATGGTATAGGGTTTCCTGCCTGAGCAGGGGGTTGGACTAGATGACCTCCAAGGTCCCTTCCAACTTTATTATTATTATTATTATTATTATTATTATTAACATTGTGGCTTCAAAATCTAAGGGACTAGTTTGGACAAAACTCAGCAGCACTTTTTGGTGCGGCTGCTGATAAAAACAGGATCGCCAACATGATTGCCAATGTCCAGTAACGGATATGGCACAAGAAGAAGAAGAAGAAAAGAAATGAGGCTCCCAAAACAGTGCCATCATCAAGGTTTCGGTATAATACTTACAGATTCAGTCTAAGGAGAAGTCTTAAGAAGTCAGTAGAAATAAAGATAGTCCTCACCTTACAACAGTTCATTTAGTAACCGTTCAAAGTTACAAAGGCACTGAAAAAGTGACTTATGACAATTTTTCACCGTTACGACCTTTGCAGCCTCCCCATGATCATGTGATCAAAATTCAGACGCTTGTCAACTGGTTCATACTTATGACCGTTGCTGCATCCCAAGGTCATGTGATCCCCTTTTGTGACCTTCTGACAGACAAAGTCAATGGGGAAGCCAGATTCACTTAACAACCTGGTTACTAACTTATGAACTACAGTGAATTCACTTAACAACTGTGGCAAGAAAGGTTGCAAAATGGGGCAAAACTCACTTAACAAATGTCTCACTTAACAACAGAAATTTTGGGCTCCATTGGGGTGGTAAGTCGAGGACTACCTGTACAATGGAGAGGAAATCAGAATGGCTTCTATAGGCAAGGCATTCTCTATGGCCAGACATGGCACAGAGAAGTCCCTCTTTGTTTTTCTCAAAACATATCTCAACTTTAATCCCTATTTAAGCTGATCTTAGCTGCTGCAATCATTCTTATGGAAAAAGACATCCTTGGCATATTTTAACTTCAGTCATTTGGGTTTTAAAGTTAACCAAAGACCTTGCTGCCAAAGGCTAGAATGGATGTAACATGATGGTATCCGAATGACAAAGGGGAAATTTTCAGCCCTGTCCTCCAAGATTGTGTCTGTTCTTGTGTGTGTGTGTGAGAGAGAGTGAGTGAGTGAATGAGTGAGTGCATGCTTTTGTTGGTTCATTTTTAGTGTCTTACTAATGTTAACTATTCTAATAGTGCAATCTTGGTAAGAAGGAGCTCTGAGTTCTTGAAGGAAAGGACACACACACACACACACACACACACACACAGACAGTATGCAAAATGCATCATACCTGCTGTCCTAAATACCTCAGAAGAACTATCCTACTTTTTATAGGCAGCTTCAGACAGAATTCAGTGTAATAGTCTTGTCTTGTTATATATATGATATCTGCTCTATGCTGTTTTCATAGCAAGTGGGGTTGAAAGATTGAAATGTTTATTAAAGGATAGAGCTTTGAAAATACCCATCAATAGTAAATATCTGTTCCATGGGCTATTTGGGAACAGTGTGTTCATACATTTTGGAAAGTTAATTTTAGAAACTGTATTATAAACAATATTTCTAGAATTTCATCACTATTAGAGTAATAACTATGATAATTACTAGCTACCGTGCCAAGTACAATTTTGTGATTTCACCATATTTCAATGTCTTGTTTGACAAACTCCAATCCGACAGAACAAAACCACAGATTCTCAATGCTACTTTACAGTTAACTTAAATTTTATGGTCTTCGGAAATTTTCTTATTTTCTAGCCAACTAGCTTTGTTTGTTGCACTACTTGCATAATATCATTTGACAGTGGGATCCTACACTGAGGATCTGTGAAAAAATTTTTTATTCTACCTAGATTGGGACTCTAATCTTTGTGAGTACCTATCCTCTCTCTCTATTAGGAAATTCTACTTAAAATGGTTGAGGCAGATATTACAGGATACTTAAAATTATCCCTTATCGCACGGGTGTCAAACTTGCCGCGTCACGTGACATGTCGCGATGTATCATGACTTTTTTTGCATTGCCGGAGCTGGGGTAGGCGCGGCCTCCATATGATATAACTGGCCCGCAGGCCGGCAGTTTCACATCCCTGCCTTATCGTAAAAACACTATACTTTGTTTCAGTTCTATTTTTGCCAGATGAGAGATTTTATATTTCCAAAAATGCATTGTTTCCCTTGTTTCTTCATCCCAAGTGCTTTTGGGAGATCCTTATTGTAACTAACACCAGTTCAGCACTCGTACTCGTCAGAAAGCAATTTGTTTCCAGAATAGCCCCACATTCCCTCCAAAACTGCAGAAATGTATTTAAAATAAGGCACTTTCCATTCCCCCCCCATTTTTTCTTTTTGCAAGTATGCCTCATGAAAAGTTTTTTTTTTTTTAATAAGACATTTTATTGGTTTTTTTATTTAAATTCTTAAGAGAAAGTACTCAGGACCCACCATGGTGGTTGGGTGGTCAAACATTCAAAAGTAAAAATATACATAAACAACACAACTCAGTACATTTCACTATCCCCTCTCTATTCCCCTCAAATAACATAATACATTTAAATATCCCATTTCTATTTTTTAATTTCTATCACTATTAAACCTGTATTATAGCTTTATCAGTTTACAATTACAATAGTTAAAAATTTAAAACAAAAAATTATCAATTCTAATTCTTAATCTCTCACATCCCTCATTTTATCACCAATCTCATTTATTTCTTCTTCCACTCATGAAAAGTTTTTGAGAATTGAATGCTCACCTACTCTTATAAATGTTTTGAATTGGCTAATATAGGTACTGGTTTAATATGTTCTTTGGGTGTTCTATACAAATTGAAGCACTGGGTTCGTTAACAATTATGGGCCATCAACTGCAATTGATGATCGGTCGATTATGTGCCATCAGATCACTGATGATTCTTAGCACCCACTTAGACAAATTTTCTCTATAATGATCAATCCCTAACTTGATCATTCAGGTCTTCCAACAATGCACTCATTATCACTGTAACTGAGTCCATTCACCTTGTTGCTAATTGACCTCTTCTCCTTTCCTTCCATCTTTTCCAGCATTAGTGTCTTCTCAGAAGAGTTTAGGTCTTTACCTAATGTGTCCTAAGTAGGATAAATTGAGCCTGGTCACTTGGACCTCGAATGAGAATTCAACTCTGGGTTAAATTTAGTACAATACTGACTATATAAACAAATTTAATATATAGGAGTATTTACCGTAACATTATTATAATAATCTTTCTAAGATTGTATCTATTTTTAAAAGCAAACTAAATTTATAGATTAGCACGTGTACATTTTTATCTTCTTCTTTTTTTGGTGATATATAATTATTTGTCTTATATGCATTATTATCACCATATCTGATAACTATCATTTTTTTCCTATCAAATTCCAGATCAGTGGTAATGCTGGGCTTTTTTTTTACTACCCTGTGGTAAACTAGGTGTGAGCAAACAAACTCCTGTTTTACCCATTCCAGTAAAGTGTCTGTTGTGACCAAAGACACGTTCTCACAGTTTTAGCACCTGTGCCAACTGCAGCTTTTTCTGAAGTCATCCTTGGCCATAGCCAAAACTGCCATGATAATATCCAGCTATTGTCTTTGAAAAGGATTGTTTTTTCAAAGTATTTTAATTGGCAATATGATTACTCTACTGCAAACATGTCAAACACAAGTCTCGGGGGCCAGATGCGGCCCGCAATGTGGTTTCATGTGGCCCACGAAGCCATTCTGGAAACAGTGAGGGAATAGCCCCCGCTGCCTTGGCCCTGGCCCAGTACAATATACAATATTGCCCTGGCCCAGCCAATGTACAATATTGTGGTGGCCATCTATGCTGAAATGCATTTAGTCTTAGCTCCACAAGGCCGTCTGGAAATAGCAATGGACCAGCCCCTGCCGCATTGGCCCCGCCCCTTGGGCGCACACTGGGGAGCTGTCACCCTTTGTGAGGAATGTCTTGGCGCTTGCCCTGGTCCTACCCCCTTCTGCCAGAGACCCTCAGACCCTGTCCCACTCCTGCCCAGGCCCCCACAGGCACCCTTGACACGAACGATGTAGAGCTGTCCATGCCCATTGAGTAGGCCACACCCAGTCCAGCCACACCCACCCAGTAGACCACGCCCACCCTGGCCTTACTCCTGATGCAGAGGTGGCACAGTGGTTAGAATGCAGTACTGCAGCTACTTCTCCTGACTGCCGGTTACCAGCAGTTCAGCAGTTTGAGTCTCACTGGCTCAAGATTGACTCAGCCTTCCATCCTTCTGAGGTGGATAAAATGAGGACCCAGACTGTTGGAGGCAATATGCTGACTCTGTAAACACTTAGAGAGAGAGCTGTAAAGCACTGTGAAGGGGTCTAAGTGCTATTGCTATTCTTTCTGAACACACATGGAGGAACTTATGATCACCTTTAAATATATAATATTTTGAATATGGGATATTTAAAAGACAACGTGCTTTTTCATAATCTTGCCTATTCGCTGAGATCAATAGATGTTTTGTTCTGGCCTGCAATGATTTACACAAGATAGGTATACTAGACAAAGATTTTTAGGATTGGGGCACCAAATTGTGGAATTTGCCATTCCCAAAGAAACATCTATCCCAGGGGCAGGCATCCTTGCCTCTTTTATGACTCGTGGACTTCAACTCACAGAATGCTCAGGAATTCTGGGAGTTGAAGTCCACAAGTCATAAAAGAGCCAAGATTGACTACCCCTGGTCTATCCACTCCTCTGGTACTAATTTACTAATTAAAAAACATTGTATGTAACTGAGACATTCATAGTGGAAAATATGTTTTGTCTGATCCATTCTGTGGGAAATCTTAATGTAATTCTTGTGATTTTATTGCTGCTTCTCTCATAATTTAACTTAATTGATGTAATATGTTTATACATATATTAGCTTCTTTAGATATAAAGAGTATATATAAACAAATAGGTACCATTTTATTTTTATTAGATTTAAGAACTATATAACATACAAGAATAAGGATTGGACTACTGTAGTAAATCCTTGTAAATAAATAATTTAATCCCTCCAAATTTATCTTCAGATTATTTTGATACATTTTTTGGATCATTATTATACCTGCCAAATAGTCTATCCAATGACAAAAGGGCAAGAAACGTTTTGCAAAATTTTCCCTAATTCTGAGAGGCATGAGGAAGAAGTATTGATAGAAGATAATAGAACATAAACTGAAAAAAAGCCGTCTAGATGGAATTTTTATTTTTTATCTTGATGGAAACTTGTCTTAAATAGTGATAATTTATCTTGAGCTACATTAACTGTTGGTGGACCTGGTTGCTATCGGATAATTAAATATAGACATAAAATTGAATTCCAGAACATTAGTTTAAATATGTTCCATAATGGAACCCTGACAAAATTGCTTGGAGATGCATAGGCTGTATCTGGGACTTCATGCAAAGCAGGCTTCTCCCGAAGAGAACTATGAAGCTTTTATTTGTTGAACCTGAGATTCAATTATCCTGGCTCAGAAACTGGAAAAGCTAGTTCTCTTCAACACCACATAGGCACAGCTGTTGCGATGGTATGGCATAGTCTCACAGAGCCAACCATATAATAGTTATAACTCAGTTGGCTATTTAGGAGAGGTGGAGAAATCCCCTTTCTCCCTATCCTAAATAGGTTCCCAGATTTCTTTCAAGTGTATAATAGGGGCTACATGTTTAACCTCAATAAATAGTCTTATGATATGCAACTGTGTAATCAGCACTCATTTATGCTTGCAGTTCCTATCAAGCTGCTTAAAATGGCAATGAGCATTAGCTTTGTGTCACATGGTTGTGTAAATAGCCATTACATTGTGTTATAATTATTTTCTTTAGTAGACTAATGTAGATGTAGATGTTCAAAATAAGTCTGTGTGCGTGTGCCTTTGAGTCAGTTTTTTTTATTCCTGGCAACTGCCTGGATAAGTCCCTGCAGTTTTCTTGGCAAGTGGTTTGCCATTGTTGCTTCCTAGGTCCAAGAGAGAGTGACTGGCCCAAGATCAATCCAATGGCTTCATGGCTAAGGTGGGACAAGAACTCTCAGTCACCTAATTACTACCCTGATGCCTTAATTATTACATCAGACTGGCTCTTTCTCAAAATAGGTAGCTGCCACTAAGCCAACATGGTGGTTACATGGACCAAGATCCTGTTTAATGGATATATTCTTATTTTAGAGAAAAAACCTTACATTTACATTATACAAATAGATGGTATAATCAAATATAATTCATTGTTCTATGAAAGACAAAGGATAAGAGGAAAAATAACAGGAACCATGGTGTAATGCATGCCTAATGCCCCATGTTCAATCACTGATTTTGGAATCTGATATGAGTTAAGGAATGTCCAGTGTGCTGTGAAGATAGAGAAGAAGGGTTTGCTAGTGATGAGTGGCTAACTTTAGTAACTTTTAACCTTAGAGAAGCAACCTGGAACTAAGGAGAACTAAGGCAATGCAAGAAAGCCATAGGTCTGTTTGAGGGCATTAACTAAATTCTGCCTGCTTGATATCTGACAGAAAAACTCTTATATTTAAAAAAAACAAAACCACCCTCTGATGTTTATCATTATAACAAGAATCAAGGAAAAGGTTCAGAGGAAAGCCTTTGCATGCTGTATTTTGTCCGATGATGTTTGACAGCTCCAGCTAAAAGGCATGAAAAGCAGGATTTAAACTCACACCATCAGAATAATTGGAGACTCAATCCAGAGCTATATTTCCAGCAAGAATGGCATCTCCAGGTTTAGAAAAGCTAGCTTAGTCATTAATCCAGCCAAATGTCATCTGGTTATTCGGAACTGCGTTAGTTGGGCTGCATAACTCCTCAACAAGAAATTAAACCAGAAGACAAGAAGGTGCAAGCTGTCCAACAAATGCGGTCTCCAACCACCTAGGAAGAAGTAAGGGCATTAATGGGATTCATGAGGCACTATGGGGAATATAGTCTTCTGTTTCCCGTAAAAGCAAATCCCAAAGGTGCTTTTTCATAAGGCAATTTGGACTTTCTTCTTTCTCTTTATAGACGTTTCGCTTCTCATCCAAGAAGCTTCTTCAGCTCTGTAAAAGCAAAAAAGCTTCATAAAAGCAAATGTTCTCACACACTTAGCCAGAAAGAGTGAGCTTAAGAAGATTTGGAGGATTCCTACCTGCTGAAAAGTGTTTCAGAAGTTAAGAAATGCTTTGTGTTAGTAGTTTTGTGTTTTGTGCCCTTGTCATAAGAGGTTGAATTTTAATCATCCTTTTGTTTTATATGTTGATGTATCTGATATGGTGCATTCCTAATGTAAGAATTTGAGGACAGAAAGTTTAAATTTTCTCTTTTATCTATTTTCTAACAAATCATCCTCTTTCCCCAGAGATACCAGTAGCAAGGAGGATGAATTGATACGTAAAGCATATTTGATATGCTATAGAGTTCGATATAAATGATAGGTATTGAAATAAAATAGTAAATAAAAGGTAAAATAATTTATCAGTTTCTTAGAACAATCCTGAATATATGTGACAGAATTCAACAGTGAATGGAAAAATCGGAAAGGACCTCATTTTCAGCTTTTATTTTTCTGATATATATAATAATTGTCATAACTCTATTTTTAAGCCAATTTCACTGGGTACCATTTTAATTGCTATGTTCAGTTTGAAGTGTTAGTTTTCATCTTTGAAGTCCTAAATTGTTTTAAAAGAAGCTACTTTAAGACTCTATACCTTCTGTATAAATCTACTTGACCTTATTGAGTGCTACATGCATACAGTACACCCCCAACCTGGCTTCACAATTGGATGAACTGCATTTTGTGAGAATGAAAGAAAGGACCATATCTGAGTGTGCTGGTATATTGTCTGTGCTTCCTAATTGTGGGGTGCAGGCAAAAATATTTCAGCTTGCAATATAGTCTCTAAATTTAAGATCCTGCCATGACCACATTTGGGGAAGGTGCAACAATGAAGATTTTCACCTAATGTAGTCTATTTTACTAAAATGCATTATGTGAAAGCTTCAGTTGACAAAAAAATGTGATAGACCTTGGATAAATATGGTGTATGGAAAGTTGCAGCTTAAGAGGAATATCTGGGAAAGACCATGAAATAATAAGCAAAGTGAATAAGAAAAATATGTTGCGTGTCTACAATATGAGAAAATGTAAGAAGTGATTGGCATAAATGGCAGCCCATTTTGGGGGATTGGGATTGATGAACACATGCAAGGAAATGATGGTAGGCATAAAAGCCAAATAACAATGATATAACTCAAAAGTAAAACGACTCAAAAATAAAAGCAGAGATGGCTCAATCTGGTTAAAACAATTCTGGTTTCAACATCTTACTGAATGAAATCATGCAGGGGACCAACCTGATTTTGACAGAGGTTGTTCCAGAGACTGGCACTGCAAGGGAGAAGTAGCATCTCCTGGGTTCAGTTCCCTTTATGTCCTCAAAATAGGGCACTAAGAGCAGTTTCTCCTGAGGTGACCAAATAGGTTGGGTTAATTCTCTCCTATAGAGTAATTTAATTTATTTAGGAATAAAAGAACTAAAATACATAATATGGATTGATATTGTGGGTGCGTGTGCCTAGAGTTGCTTTCGGCACAAAAATACATTTAATAAATAAAGAAAAATAAAGAACCAGGGATATGTTTGGGAAAAATTGTGCAGCTCTCTCCTGGGTCCTGTGAGAAGGGAACAACATCAGCTGCAAATTTTAAGTGATTTAAATAGGTGCCATTGATTTTTATTCCATCTTTTGCCCAGAATGTTCTAGTTATTTATAATGAGAGACTAGGAGAAAGACATAGAGATGATGAAAGATTCTTAGTGAAGGGAGAAACTAGAGAGAAAGTAACAAAGAAAATATGCATCTTGTGTAAAAAAGAAAATAGTTTTATCTCCCAACAGAATGAATGAAAAACAGAAATAAGGAAACAGCAGGTAGAAACTATTTGAAATATAGTGAAAAAAGAATTATATTTTACAGTGCCACACAAACATGTGAAGTTGGGAGGAGTATATAAAAGGCTGCTTGGTGAATAGTTGAAGTGAAAAGGGCAAGGGATGGCAAAATGCATATAAAGAAAATGTTGGCTAAAAAAAACAATGAGAGAAAGTTATTGCATAATGTTTATATAGATAAAGCAATAGTTGTGTAATAAAAGAGAACAAGGGATAGTTAAGATTAAGACAGGAAAAAATGAACAAATATTTATATGTTGATAAATTTCCACACATACACCTCCTACCTATTGTGCAAGAATTTTATTTGATTTTGTTTTTTAAGCATTATATATCTTGTCTACTTTTATGGTTACAATAAATAAAATAAAATTCTGTTTGTAACATCTTCTTAAATATTGAAAAACACACTTGATTGTCTCTCTGATTTCTGATGTGCATTGCCAACGTAGCTTGAGCAAGCAAGAGACAACATACAGTATGTTTTAGTTTCAACATGAAAGTAAATTTAGGCTACTTTTGTGAGGGCTGTGCTGGAGTAAATGTTTTTGCAATAAGTCCTTGACATATCAGAAATTCAGAGAGGAATCATTTCTACTTTTTGCAAGTGACAGTCATTGCAACTGCACTCAGCACTAAGGTTTTGTTCTCAGACTATTTAAAATAAACGCATTCTACAAGTAGTACTGTAGTATTTCTTGCGTTTATAATGTCCTTCTTTCCTTCCATCCTTCCTTTCCTTCCTTCCTTCCTTCCTTCCTTCCTTCCTTCCTTCCTTCCTTCCTTCCTTCCTTCCTTCCTTCCTTCCATCCCAACTATAGCTGCAGAACTCTAGCAGGTTTTAAGAATAGTTTTAGCAGAATTTAAAAGGCAAGTCTTTGCTTTAATGAGCATATCACCTAAAGAAAAAATGATTAGATATGGTCATAACTCTAATTGATTGATTGATTGATTTCCCAACTCACTTATAGGCCACCCATTCAGAATAACTCTCTTCAGCATATGGATTAAAAATGTAATTTGTTTTATACATCTGATATCTACTGGTAGCCTTGGATAATGATAGAGTACAACCTCAATTGCAGTTCTAGCTGGATTTTTCCCATCCCAGACCTTCCCATCCATTCTAATGCAGCTTTTCAAAATGTCCCAGTAAGATTATGCTACTCAGCACTTAATACTTTTTTTTTACACTGATCCTGGCATAGCACTCTTTAAAAATACCATGACAAATTGAGAAGGTAGCTACTGTAGATCCAAATGCCCTTTGCTTTTGCCTATTGCCAGATAAAAGACAGGATTTTCCTGTATTTTATATCCTAATATTTGCTCATCACTAAGAATGTTTAACTCTCTCTCAGGCTGGATAAGCAATAAAATCATAATGTATGTAATATGTGAATTCCTATAGTATTACTTAAACATAATAATAAACAGAGGTACAATGTTATCAATACTCATCTCTTTATTATCAGTACTGCCGTATGTAAATTGTTCTTGTCTTTGCTGTATTGACATGACTATAGATTTTGTGTTGTCTTTCATTTGCTGACTTCTATTGTTCAATTTATCATAGTCTGAATTCAGACTATGCTTTTCCAACCAAAGAAAGATGCCTCAGTTGGACATAAGGGAAACAATTTAAAAAAAAAGTCAGGAAAGAAAGAAGGGAGGTCAAAACTGCAATGAGTGATAAATAAAATCAACAGTTAAAAAAAATTGCTTCAATGCTGTAAGAAAATAATGAAAACAGATATTGCAATCAGAATTCACTTACATCATTAAATTACATCCTAGTGACTGGTGCCTTAACCACATTTCTTACTTGTTTCAAACAATCTATCGAATGAACTTAACAAGTTTTTATTTCTTTTGACGAGAGGGCGTGGCTTCAGAGTTTCTTGCTGTCTTTCAGTTCCCTGAAAGCTTGTTTGTTGTATTTCCAGAACTACTGCTGGATGCGGAAGGGGGAAAAAAACCAGCAGTGGAGCTAAAGTTGCTCAACTGTTATCAGTAAGTTCCTTTTATTTTATGCTCTTTGTTCCTTCAACAGTGGGAAGTTCCAGGTTTCCTTCATAGGTCAGTAGCTTGGTGAATAGCAGATAGAGCTTATATCAGTGACGGCGAACCTTTTAGAGACCGAGTGCCCAAACTGCAATCCAAACCCATTTATGTATCATCAGGTGCCAGGTGGGCGTGGTCCGTTGGGTGAGTGTGGCCCATTGGGTGGGCATGGCCATGGTGGTAATGGCAGACTGGGTGGGACTAAAAAGTTCAATCAATCAATTCCAACTTTGTAAGATCATTTTTTTCCCGCGAGAAGTTGAAACTGACTGATTGAAACTTTTTTTTTTTTTTGCACATGGCGGTGGAGGCCTAAAGCAAAAAGGTTTTATAAAACCCAGCTGAAGGCCTAGGACTGGGACGATGGCATGCGTGCTCACAGAGAGGGCTCTGAGTGCCACCTCTGGCACTCGTGCCATAGGTTCGCCACCACTGGCTTATATAAATCGCTCCTCTGAAGGCAACCATTCCTTATCCTTCAAATTTTCACACCACAATTTTATGTAGACTATATTAAAATGCAAATTGTGAAGGGAAAGAGCCAATTCCTCAGATTTCAGGTTCAACTGCATTGGCCTTTGCCAGTTAAAAAATGTGGAGATATTGAACATCTTTGCCTGAGAGCTTGGAAAGTGATTGCCTATTACAGTTCACAGCTTTGGGGAGACAGACAAAAATCTAGATGTACATAAATATTGCACCCATCAGTTTCTCTCTTGGAACACAAGGCACATACGCTACCCTGTTTTCCCTCAAAAATCTTATTTTTTCTCATTGCTTTTTATGACAGTTGCTTTGGGCAGTTGAGGTTTTCTATATATTGCCAAGTACCATGTGTTTCAAAGTTCTGGCACTCTCAATTAAATTTGCGAGAATCAGTTTGGGGGAAATCACACTGTTTATACAATCAGGGAAAATCAAGCAGCACATTTTCCACAGACAGGGTGAAACAGAATGCAGGGAACTGAAACTGATTGGGATGGAATAATATTATTAAGATTGGCTTCTGAAATGGACGAGAGCGGCATAGGGGCAGCATGCAGAAAGGAAAGGCATGATCTGGTTTCCACTTCCATCTAAAAGCTGACAAACAGTGAAGGATTGGTTCCTTTTAAAAATGAGTGTGATTGTTTGAATATGAGTACATCTGGAGAAAGAAAGGGGTCATTGTCAGCCCTCGACCACTCTATGGATCAGCACTCTCCATGCCCCTCTGTCTCACACTGCCTCCTACAGATCTGCCATGATCATCTGGTGTTTATAGTTTTATATATAGTATCCAGCCAGCAGGTACTAGCATGGCCCTTTTCTTTTTTCTGCTGATCACTCCCAGCATGACTGACTTTCAAGTTGAGTCAGCTCTTATGACATGACCAAAGTATGACAGCTTTTGTTTGGCTATCTTGGCTTCAAGTGATTTTTTTTTATTAAAAAGTTTTATAAAAAATTACAATATAAACCAAAATCAACCCCCCCAACCCCCCCTCCCTCCCCCACTTCCCAGAGCTGAGTACAGGGTTACAAATATGATAATCATAATCTAACTAACATTAACCAACTATATAAATAACCAAGTCCATAATGCGCTTTAACTCCCCTTTAACATAAATATAAACAAATAAAATAAACATAATAATAATAAAACATAAACAAGTTGATATCCTAATTATTGAACAATATAATCTCCAAATTGTTAAAGAATACTAATAACATAATTGTAAACAAATTGAAAATAAACATAATAATAATAATAAAAACATAAACAAGTTAATATAAAAAAGTTCCACTATAATAAACTATTAATAATAATAATACTCTAAAATTCACTCATAAGCTAAATATAACCTTTTAATCCCATATCTATTCTGAATACAATCTATCCATCTTCTCCAAACTGAAATGTATCTTTCCTGTAAGTGATCCATCAAATAAACAAAAATCTTAGCCATTTCTGCTAAATTTAACACTTTAAGCATCCATGCTTCTATAGTAAGCGAACAATCCTTCTTCCAATATTGCCCTACTAATAACCTTGCAGCTATTATCAAATTCAACATCAAGTTAATTTCTTTGGCATCACAATCTATAATAACACCTAATAAAAATAATTGTGGAATCAGTTGAATGTTCCATCAAATCTTAATCCAAAAAAACCTTCCCTTATTTATTCTAAATATACTCTATCAACCACATTAACTATCATATCTAAAACAAACATATTATTATACCAATTATTATCTTAGTACTTCCATTTACTCAATTAGATTGTCAAATCAGTCCAAATTTCTAAAACCTTTTTGACCCAATAATTAAAATTTTACATCAGATTCTTAAATCTAACTCTGGCCTTTTTTCTATACCAAGCTGGCTTTCGTAATATCACATTAATGTCATCAAATCTCGGTATTTGAGTCAACAAGTCAATTTAATCAAAATTCTCTTCCCCTTCTTCCAGTATCATATAAACAATATAGTCCATTTTATTCCATATTATAGTTTCAGCTTGTTTATCCAGGTTATCATAACTTTCAATCGGCCGCGTCTGGCTGTCAATTAATTTTGGCAATGGAAGAACTTCACTTATAATCCTTTTTTGATCTTCAGAGTACTCCATTTGTACATAAACTTGTGAAATATCCTCCTCTGTAATATTTAAAGTCTCAATCAGGGGTTTTGGATCCAAATTTTTTCTAAAGTTCAATTGGTCAGTAAGTTCTTGCATCTCGAATTGAGTACCCTGTTGCATATAAGCTTCTTCTTGGCCTGTAAGTTGATCTTTTAAAATTTGGGACTCAGCTTGTGATTCTAGGTCTTTAGTTTTTCTCCATGATTTCATCTCCTCTGCCGTTTCCCCTATTTTTTCCAGTATCAACTCATAATCCAGTCCAGAATTCAGTTGATCAGTAACTTCTTCTTCCATCTCAGATTGTGTATACTGTTGCATATAAGCTTCTTCTTGGCCTATAAATTGATCTTTTAAAGTTTGAGGCTCAGCTTGTGGTTCTGCAAAATAATCTTTAATTTTACTCCATAACTTCTCCTCTACCATTTCCAATATTTTTTCCAATATCAGCTCATAGTCAATCTGTCGGTCTACTTCCGTAGTAAAAAAAGTCTTTTAATCTTTTTTGTGAAAACTATATTTATTAAGATTATAAAAAGCTCTTCTTTACACTTCAAAAGCCTTTATCTCATTAGAATTGAAAACAAAAGAGGCAGAGAAAAAGCAAATATCTTCAGTATAAATAAGTTTCACTTTCCCCTTAATACATTGTTAAAACTTTGTTGCCAAATATATCTCTTTCTTGAAACTGTCCTTTCAAACAAAGAAACAGCATTCCAACACCATTTTTTCCTTTTAAGTCAAATCTTTCAAACAAAGAAACCATATTCCGGTGCCATTTTTTTTCCTTTTAAGTCAAATTAGAATATGAAGAAGATTATTTCTCCACGAGTTAAAGTTTCTAGCACTTGTAATTTTAACTTCTCCTGATCAGCTCTGTCTGCTTTTAAATTACTCACAAGTTACTTTAAAATGTAGATGTGGATGCGGCATCTTGCTTTGCTCCTTAAATTCAGAGCAAAAGTGTCCTGGAGTGCGGAGAAAAAGCCTCGGGCTCTGAAGGAGCTCTCACCCTCCGACCTCCAAATAGTTAAGGAGGTCCAGGGGAGCTCTACCTCTACCTGAGGAAAACTCCCCCCCTTCTCCCGAGAGGAAGGTTTTCAAGCCGCGGGACAGCTGATTTTCACTGTCTCCGTGCGCTTTTACACACTCACAGGGCTGGCAGCCAAAAAAAGGCTGCCATCAGCACGGCATCTTCACCGGAAGCTCTTCAAGTGTTATTTTTTATGAAGTTCAGTCTAGGACTTCTTTGTTTGTTATTTCTGTAGTCTGTGGGATGCGTAATATCGACTGCAGCACCACAGTTCAAAGATGGCCACTCTTCTCCTATCTGCCTTTTTCAGAGTCCAAGTTTTGCAGCCATAAGTAGCGATTTGAAAATCGCTACTTAATTGGAAAACTGGAAAATTGGAAAAAGGGAAACTGCAAAATAAAAAAAAGTGTGTGTGGTGGGGGGGAATACCCAGAAGCTCCTGGAGACTGCAACAGTGTTCAGGAATGTCCAGATGTGTTGTATTTGTTCGTCTTTGAATGCTGAATGATTTGTGTATGTTCTACTTTATTTTTCCATAGTACCAAGGTGCCATGGCCATAGCCTATCTTTTATTTTCATTTTTTAAAAAGTTTTTTATTTATAATACAGTTAAAAAAGAAACATTGGACATGACGTAACATTCCATTATAAACATTTCTATCAAATTATTTCTCTTCTTACATTTATTTCTTTATAAATACATATGTGTTATTTATACAATACTTAATTTATTTCTCTATTTGCTAGCCTAAGATTATATATATTTCTATCTTAACACTAATCTGTAATCCCAACAGTCCTCCTCGATTCCCACCAATAGTAAAATTTGTCCCAGATTTCAAAGTATTTTGATTCACTCTTATCCTTCAGTTCCATCATAAGCCTGTCCATTTCAGCGCAAGATAGTATTTTATATAGTAACTCTTCCTCTGTGGTAGTTTCTTTGTGCTTTCATTTTTGTGCAAACGCCAATCTAGCAGCAGTCAAGATGTGCAACATCAAATAGATTATCCCCTTGTCATATTTCTCTATGGTTATGCCCAATAAAAAAAGTTCAGGTTTTAGCTCTATCTCCAACATTAATATTTCTTCCAACCATTTTCTTATCCTATTCCAATAATCACAGGCTTTAGGACATTCCCACCACATATGGTAATAGGTCCCTATTGCTAATTTGCATTTCCAACATATGGGTGAGAGATTTGGGCCGATTTTGGCTAACCTTGTGGGTGGGAAATGCCATCTGTAAAACATCTTGTAGAGATTTTCCTTATAAGAAGTAGCTAGGGTGAGTTTCCTGTTTCTTTTTCACAATTCTTGCCAGATATGCAGATCAATATTAAAGCCGAAATCCCTACTCCACATTAGCATAGTTTCCTTGACCTGCTCTTCATACATTGCCTGATCTAGAAGGTAGTGGTATATTCTTTTAATCATTTTGTCCTCAGTTCCTAATAATATTTTATCTAGCTCTATCGGCTCTACTTTTATACCGCACTCTTTTTTATCTTTCCTATATCTTGATTGCAGTTGGAGATATGCCCACCATTCCAATTCTATCCCTTCATGTTGAAAATTTTTCCTTGATTTCAATTCTCCTCTCTCATCTAATATATTTTTATACATTATTACTTTCCCTACTTGTATAAACATTGGGTGTATGTGCATTTCCAATGTTGAAATCCAATTGGGAACTTGCATATAATTTTGTTGCCTAATTTTAACCCATACATCTATTAATGCTCATCTGATATAATGCCTCTGAAAGTACTGGTGGAACTTGTATTTCTCATCCCATAACATAGCGTGCCATCCAATCTGCATATCATGACCTTCCAATCTTAATAATCTCCTATTTTTCAATTGTATCCAATCCCGCACCCATATTAATACTGTGGCTTGATAATATTTTTCCAAATCTGGGAGGCCGAGACCGCCCCTTTCCTTATAATCTTGCAATAATTTTAATTTAATTCTTGCTTTTTTCCCTTGCCAAATAAATTTAAGTACCGTTTGATTAAAATTTCGAAAAAATTCCTTATCTAATTTGATTGGTATGCATTGAAACAAAAATAATATTTTGGGTAGCACATTCATTTTAATTACAGCAATTCTACCCATAAAAGAGAGCTGTAGGTTAGTCCAGTTATCCAAATCAATTTTAATCTGTTCCATTAATTTATCGTAATTATCTCTTTTAATGTGGCACATCTAGCTGTTAGTTGTATCCCTAAGTATCTTATTTTCTTTGCAGTCTGGATACCTAATCTACCAACTAATTCATTTTTCTGTCATATTCTTAACAAGTATTTTGGTTTTTTCTTTATTTATCTTTAGGCCTGCTATTTCACCATATTCACCCAGTACTTCCATTAGCCTTGTCCCTGATTGTAGTGGCTCTTCAATTATAAAAATAAGATCATCTACAAAGGCTTGCATTTTAAATATTTCTCTCTTGATCTCTAATCCTTTGATCTGCTCATCTTTCCGAATCACTCTAGTTAATACCTCTAGGGACAATACAAACAGTAATGGAGATAATGGACAACCTTGCCTTGTGCCTTTTTGAATTTGGAAACTTTCAGTTGTTTCTCCATTAATTATTACTTTAGCCACCTGTTTGGAATAGATTGATTTAAGCATATTTATAAAATTCTCCCCCAAATCCATATACACCAGTTGATTGAGCATAAAGTCCCATTTCACATTATCAAATGCTTTTTGTGCATCAAGAAAAATTAATCCCATTTGTTTTTCATTATGATAGTATTCCAATAAATCCAATACAATCCTAACATTATTTCTTATATATCTTTTGGGTAAAAAGCCATTTTGATCCGTATGTATAAATTCTACTAAGAATCTTTCAAGTCTTTTAGCCATTATGGCCATAACATTTTTATAATCCGAATTTAATAATGAAATAGGCCTATAATTTTTAATAAATGCCGAATCTGAGTTTTCCTTGGGAATCAGTGTGAGAATTGCTTCTTTCCATGAAGTTGGTATTTTTGCATTTTTTAGGACCTTATTGAATAGTTCTATTAATATTGGACTTAAAGATTCTTGCAAAATTTTATATATTTCTGCTGATAAACCATCCGGCCCTGTTGCTTTGTTGTTGTTTTGTTTCTTAATTGCCTCTGATAGTTCTAGGGGTGTTATCTCTTTGTTCAGCATATTTTTAATTTCTTCTGAAACTTTCGGTAGGTCGGCTATTTGCAGATATTTTAGTATATCATCATTATTTTTCCATTCTTCATGTTTATATAATTTCTTATAGAACTCATAGGGCCTATCTTTTATTTTCATTTTTTAGGACTTCAATTTGTCAGGTACAAAACATTTTTGGGAGTGTTTTAGGAGGTGTTGTTCAGTTATGGAGGACAGCACCATCTACTCCTTTTTCTGAATGGCATGGGTTGAAAAAATTAGTAAGATCTCCGCTGTGTGACTGTAATGATGCTTTTTCCATGCTTTTGTTTCCTCATCTCTTTTCCCAACATACATGTTAAAATAAATCACTGTGGTATGTATTTCCCGAGAAGAACTAGCCACATTATAGAGATGACCAGATAAAATACAGGTATGGCCTTTATGATTCAGAATAATTGTTACTATTTCCTTATATTCTTTTTTTTCAAAACTGAAATAATAATCTCTGGGCAATTTTCTAATCTATACGTCAGGAAATATTGCGTAGGAAATATTTTAAATCTGTAAAACAGAGCATAGCTACTTAGCTCAGATAGGAAGCTACATAATATTACTTGTTAAGAAATTAACTCTCTGTTACATAGTACACCTGTTTTTATAATGGAAATACAATCTAATATTTTTTGTGGGATACATGTTGAATAGTATTTGCTTGTTTGTTTATTAATTACATCTACACACCACCCATCTCACCTAAATGACTCTGGGCCTTTTACAACAAGTATTTATTTGTCTGTCTGCCTGTCTATCATTTATCTACAAACATACGTTCAAAATGCCACAATCGTTATATTCACAGTGCTTAACTGTGCTTTATCAAATAAGTCATCATGGCTAGGTATACATATGTTAAGCCATAAATCATGGTATACAAAATCACAACTAATTGGATTCATATAACATGCCAAGCCAAATCCAAACAAACCATATTGCTGTTAGCCTGTTGTCCTTTTATTATCAATCATTTAACTTTAGTCTGTTGGACGAAATTAGCCGTCTGCAAAAAGTCAAATAATAGTTTTAGAATTATCTCAATGTCCATAATTCTGATTATAATGGTGTTAATTTTCACTCTATTGCTGCAAATCACATTTTGCTAAATCTAAAAAAGCAAAACAGAGTCAACTGTAGTTTTTATTTTTGGGGTAGACTTAGATTTTTAAGCTGGACTGGGAAGCTGAAAAAAATCCTGGAATAAGGCAGTGGGAAGCACTTTATTATTGCTGCCAAGAAGCCTGCATCAATGTGCCCACATAAGGACTCATGCGCAGCTCAGTAGTGATGTTTAGAAGTTTTATTAAGAAATATGTGGATCTTGATGTATTCTAAATGAATAGTTCAGATCTATCTGGTTTATTGGGGACTAAGTCCAGGTGAACATACTGTATAAGCTTTACTGCTAAATAATTATGTTTAGAATTGCAAATATATTTTGTTCAAGGTAAATCACTGTGATCATTTCAGTGATTGTGTTTTTTGCAAAGGCTATGTTACATCATGTGTATTATCTGCATCATGATTACATTATGCAAATTATATAAATCTTCATGGAAATTAACCCATTGCTTGGCTGTATCAAGGTCTGCTAAATCAAGTTTCAGTATATTGATTCTGGAAAAATTTTAAAAACATGCCTTACTTAACAACAGAAATCTTGGGCTCAATTGAGGTTGTAAGTCAAGGACTACCTGTAGTTCTTAGGGGGCAAGCATATCCAATAATTTCTTCCATTGCATCCTACATCTCCAGAAACAATTAAAGTCCAATGATGTGGAGATGTTGCTCAAGCCACATGCAGTCCTGTTGAAGCTGGTTGCTCTGTGAAGAAAGCCCTCCCAACAACCTTAGAGAAAAGTTCCAAAAATGTACCATGTTGAAATAACTGGACCCCATTCATTAGCACCTGCTTAAAGTGGCTGGTGTTTTGGAAAGACAGGTTTCCTGTTGAACTGACAGGTAATTGATATTGCTGCATAGCAAATGAAAGAATGCCCAAAGGAACCTTGTTCCTTCATCTAGGCTGGCTAAAAGAGGTGGTGGTTGCTGGTAGGTACTACAAATCAGAGGTCCCCATCCTTTTGGGCACCAGGGACTGGTTCCGTGGAGAGAGGTTTTTCCACAGATCAGAGGGTGCGTGGTTTTGTGTGTTGCCTGCATCTCACGGATAGGGCTTTGCTTGTTTGTGTGGACCAGTTGCTGGCATGCCGTGGCCCAGTACTGGTCCACGGACCAGGGGTTGGGGACCCCTGCTGTAAGTTAATGTGATGTAGGCAAAGGAAGGTGGCAGGAGCAGGACTGGCTATCTTTATGTGGTTCCTAGAAGTATAAGAAGCAGAAGAAACTGGCTACTGATTAATTAACAGCATAAGACCTGTTTTGCATGTTTCTTCATTCATGGTAAAATCGGTTTGATTGGTCACAGCTTGACTAGTCAGAGCCAATGAATAGGCTTGTCTCTGAAGAGACATACAGGCAGAAAAGTCTAAAAGCCAAGGCTCTGTGAGACTAGATGTCTGATGCCTGGTAATGCAAGATTCATGTAGGTCTCTGTTGTTTATTTGTTTGCTTATTAATTTCTCTGAAGGGAAGATTTTTTGTAACAGTTAGCTATGCAATGATACCTTCATCCAAGAGACAGAACTATAGCAAAAGTTCAGTATCTTTGAAAATACAAAAGTTGCTGAAAAGGTCATATCTACCCTGGAGGGATGTGCTGTTGGGATGCCCAGCAGCCCATTAATTTAGGTGCTTTTAAGATGGGTAAATTTCAACTACCAAAATACCCCATCCAGCATGCTGAGTTGAAGTCTACTCATCTTAAAGTTGTTGAGGTTGAGAAACATTGTTCTAAGATAGCATATCAATGTTGTCTCCCTTTTAGTATGTTTGCAGTATTATCACTGTTTAACGTCTTGTATTTTTACGTATCGTTTTGCTATTTTTTTTAGATGATTCTCTCTTCAATTGCTTAATGGAATGCTCAGGTATTCAAACCTGATAATTTAGTTGCACAGCAGAGATTCAGAAAACTATGCTACTGTTTTCTGGCTCCAGCTGACTTGATTGATTCATTTATTTTTAATTTCTCTATCCCTTAAAAGCTCAAAAATGTTTTTCTCCTGTATCTGCAACCTGCAATATAAGGTTGGGAATTCTTTTTATGACTGCACTCTATATAGGAATCTGCACACTCCAAACACATTGCATTTAAAAATTGGCCAGTTCCTATTTAGAAAAATGGCAAATGTTGTCAAACATGTTTCCACCCAGTTGCCATCTTTATGACATTGACAAATTAAACAATGCCTGTTTTAATCTTAGGTACGAATAAG
This sequence comes from Crotalus tigris, assembly GCF_016545835.1. Lineage (NCBI taxonomy): Eukaryota > Metazoa > Chordata > Lepidosauria > Squamata > Viperidae > Crotalus > Crotalus tigris. Next base: position 741,342 of record NW_024096469.1, read on the forward strand.
CTAGTACAATGGAACACTGTGTTCAGCAAACATCGTCACTATGGAAATCGTGGATAGAAATTCTAGAAGCATTTTGGGAAGAAAAAAAATACTGCAATTTGAGACAGGTTTTTTTTTCCCCTGAATGTAAAATCTAGTTGTCGTTTCAATGATTCCCTGTGGAATACAGTACTATTCTTAAAGAAATTGTAATCTTCCAATATCATCAACTGAAAAAACAAAATTTCGTATTTAAAGGTTTCGATCATCAGATGGAATGATGTAATAGGCTCACTGCAACTCTGTAAATGGTTTAGCCTACAGTCTTATTAGAATCTCCTGCCCAATGCCAAACTGTTTGAGTTTGCCCAAAGTGGTGGCTTTTGAATGAGACCATGTGATGACCATGCTGGTTCCAGAATTCCCAACCAACATGGTCATCACATGGTCTCATTCAAAAGCCACCACTTTGGGCAAACCCAAACATTTTGGCATTGGGCAGGAGATAATAATAATGATGATGATGATGATGACGATGATGATGATGATTGGGTTTGCCCAGAGTGATGGCTTTTGAATGAGACCATGTGATGACCATGCTGGTTAGGAATTCTGGAAACCCCAGGTTAAGAAAAGCTGGAAAACAATTGCCTTTAAATTTGCAACCCATAAACATGTACCTGGGAATAGATTTCAATAACACGTTTTACTATTGCTAGACACCCATATAACAATAATTACATTTATTCTTCCATTTAACTCCAAATGCATTTTTTTTCAAATGTGGGTACTTATGTAACCAGAATGCCAGGCTCCAAAGACCAGAGATTTTGTTCTTATAATATTCTAAGCCAGCCATTTGCCCACCACATTTAAACAGAATACCAGAACTGGAAGGGACCTTCTAGTCCAACCCCCTGCTCAAGAAGGAGACTCTATACTATTTCAGACAAATGACTGCCCAATCTCTTCTTTAAAATCTCCAGTGATGGAGCTTCCACAGCTTCTGGAGCCAAGCTCTTCACTGATTAACTTAATTTCACGATCAGGAAATTTTTTCTTTGTTCTAGGTTGCTTCTCTCCTTGATTAGTTTCCATCCGTTGCTTCTTGTCCTGCCTTCAGGTGCTTTGGAGAATAGCTTAACTCCCTCTTCTTTGTGGAACCCCTGAGATATTGGAACACTGCTATCATGTCACCCCTCGTCCTTCTTTTCATTAGACCATATACACACCCAATTCCTGCAAACATTCCTCATACATTTTAGCCTCCTCTTCTCTGCATTCTTTCTAGAGCAGGGGTCCCTAACCTGTGGGCCGCGACCCACTAGTGGCCATGATAGATTTGCAACTGAGCCGTCGAAACCGCCAGCAAGCATGTGTGCCCACAGGTGCATTCTCATTTGTGCGAGTAGCGGGCAAGCGTGTGTGCGCATGCTCCATTTGCACATGTGCACTGCTCATGGAAATGGAACTATGTGTGTGAGGGCTTGCCCATGACTTGCGTGAACCATTCCCTGCCCCTGCCGCTGGTCCACAAAGCTGGAAACATTAGGGAACTCTGTTCTAGAATCTTAACATCTTTTCTATATTGTGGTGACCAGATCTGAATGCAGTATTCCAAGTGTGATTTTATCAAAGCATTATAAAGTGGTATTAATACCTCACATGATCTTGATTCTACTCCCCAGTTAATGCTGCCTAGGATAGAGTTGGCTTTTTTTGGCAGCTGCTTATAGCATGCTCTGCAAATCCAATGAATATGATTAATTTACCATTCAGAATGTTGCGAGAAGCCCCCGCCCAATTTATTATTTTGTCAACTATGATTAATTTTACCAAGGATAAATACATTTTGCTGTCCCATCATTAGAAGAGGTTTTGGTAGGCTTAGAGAATTGAAAGATTTGCAGAAATATCATTTTTAAATATATCCTAAATGGGCAAAGAGAGGAACAGGAGAGTAAAACTGCTCACAAAACATAAAATTTTTAATGGCCAAAGGAAAGGAAACAATAGAATATCCAGGAACAGAAATGTTTGGAATACTGAATTCATACAGGAATGTCCTAGTGCTATAATAGGTGTTATGTCCCGAGCCTTTGCAAACGGCTCGGACGTTTGCAGGCAGTCCCGGGCAGGTGCAAAGCTGCCCGGGACCAGACAGGCTGTCGCCAGCGCCGTGCGCATGCGCGGGTGCTGGCGCGGGAAAAGTAACCCATTTACCCGGGAGTTGCCTATATAAGAGGCTGCGAGGCGTTTGGGCGAGGCTGAAGCCATCTTCCTGTAAGCTGAACGCTGAATAAAAGAAACTGAGAACTCCAGCTGCTTCTCGTGTCTGTTTTCCCGCCACGGACTCAACATTGGCGACGAGGATGGGATAGCCTCCTGACAGGTCTTGGACTGACCTAGGAGGTTCTACAGAGACGCCCAGCAGTGGCTATCACTTCAAGGGGCCTGAGGGTCTACAGCTAGGTAGGACAACCAGGTCACAAAGCAACAGAAGCCCTGGCCTGACGAGCCCGGTGGGCAAGCAAGCAGGCCAGGCATCGGGGCACAGTCCTTGGAAGACACCAGGGCACAATAGAGAGAACAGGCTCACGCCTCCCTCCAGTCAGGGGACTTATGCCAGTAACCCAGAGCTAAGAAGGTCACAGAGAGCAAAGAAATCTCCTAAGTATCTAGAAGATTACATAACATTGCTGGCAAGGCAAAAGCCAGTAATCAGTGGGAGCACTGGGGAGCAAAATGTCATATAAAATAAATGTTGTATGTTGGTAGTAGTTTTAGCCCGGGGGAAAGGGGTGTTATGTCCCGAGCCTTGCAAACGGCTCGGGCGTTTGCAGGCAGTCCCGGGCAGGTGCAAAGCTGCCCGGGACCAGACAGGCTGTCGCCAGCGCCGTGCGCATGCGCGGGTGCTGGCACGGGAAAAGTAACCCATTTACCCGGGAGTTGCCTATATAAGAGGCTGCGAGGCGTTTGGGCGAGGCTGAAGCCATCTTCCTGTAAGCTGAACGCTGAATAAAAGAAACTGAGAACTCCAGCTGCTTCTCGTGTCTGTTTTCCCGCCACGGACTCAACAATAAGCATCATAGTTGCTGCTCTGTACAAGGCAATTTATCTACCATCAACAATACCAATTTTTCATAAGGATTTCATAGAGGGTTCAATTCAAATCATTTATAACTCAATTTATAACGAGCTTAATTAGAAGCCTCATTATTTCCCTGCAACTGCCTCCAAAATAAATGTGCTTAGGAACAGATAGCTTTCTAATCTGATATGACGATAGAATTATATTCATCATGCAGAGCGGAAGCTTTCTTGAAAAATGAAAATTAGATCTGAAAAGACTTCCTTCCCATAAAACCTGACATTGCAGCTTTTTTTTAATTAGCATTAAAACAAATAAACATGCTGAATGACAAAAAAAGTCCCAAATTGGTACATAAATCTTCTTAAGACATATTCTAGATTTGTTAAGACTACAATACCCAGCATTCTGAACAGATTTAGGGCACCAGAAAAAGTTGTCATAGGCCAAAGGACACTTTTTGCTAGTGTCAAGACTGATGATCTGATTGAATTTAATTACAGCAGCAAGGTTGCTGATTGGGCAATACTGGAAGAAGGATTTTTTGCCTACTTTAGAAGAATGGTTTCTTAAAGTTTCTTATTTATCTGAAATGGCAAAAATTTCGGCTTATCTGAAAGATCGGTGGCAAGAGAGATATATTTTGGTGTGGAAAAGATGGGTGAATTTTATACAGAATAAATATGATATTAGATAGTACTATTTAGCTTTTGAATAATGTATATTTAAGGGTAAGCTTTTGAATAACTTATGTTTAAGGATGGTAATTTCTGTTTTTATGTACTGGAGTTAAAGTGTTTAAATTTTTGTTTTTTGGATGTATGTATAATTGTTTGATGTTCATTTAAGTTTTATGTTTTTCGTTGTTTCTAACCCTGTATTCAGCTCTGGGAAGTAGGGGGGAGGGGTGGGGGGTTGGGAGGGGGGGAGTATTTTATTGTAAAATTTTATAAACTTTCAATAAAAAAAAAGACTGATGATCTGGAAAACAATGTGTAGCTAAGTAGAAATAGCAGAAACTAAGGACAGTTGGCATACCGGAGTGATCACGCTTTTCCAACTGCAATCAGTCTAAGGTCAGAGGCAAGGTTCACGTATAATTCTAAACCATTGCTTGTTTAAATTGCAAATGGCAGTTTTGCACTGCAGCAAGATTATTATATGGACAAAGATGGAAAAATACTGAAATGTCCACAATGGAGGAATGAATTGTGAAGCTGGCAGAAGTAGCAGAGGTAGCCTGTTGGCCAGGGATATAATAATGAGATTGGAAAACTGTTATAGATTTTTTTTTCTGAAAATGGGAAAAAAAGTGAAATTGTGATGTCTGGATTTGTCAATTGGAAAAAGATTGAATAAAGGGTTGAACAGATTTCTGTAATGTTAAAGAGAGAGAAAGGGTAAATTGCCCCTTGTTTGTAACTGCTGTAAAGAAGAGTTTTTCTTTTTCTTTAATTGTATTCTTTTCTGTACTTTCTCTTTTTCTTCTTTCTTTTCTTATATACCTCTATATTTGTCTTTTATAAGACAAATATATAAAAACTTTTACTAAAAATTAATATTAAAAATCGCATACCAGCTGAATCATCAACTCTGGTTTACAAGCCATAAAGGTTGGGGTTTGTACCACATGCCAAGCCAACCATATAACTGCGTCATTTTAAAGGACAAAGTTAAATCCTGTCCATCTACTATGCCATCTTATCTTTGTTGAATTGATATCTGCTGTAAAAATACAACATTGGTTTCTGCCAACTTGGTGCTTTGGGAATGTAGAAAACAATGCCAGAATCAACTTAATATGAAAATTCAGTGGTTTAAAGTAAGTCTAATTTTTAACAGATATGAACTGTGTTCAAATCTTGTCTGAATCATGAAAGACAGCTGAGTGACCTTGGGCCAGTCATTCTCTCTCAGTCCAACTCACAGGGTTTCTGTTGTGAGGAAAATAAAAAAAGGAAAGTGTGTGGATATGTTCACCTCCTTGAGTTATTTGTAAAAACAATCAAGACAGGATACAAATAAAATACAATTCAACAAAATGTGTTTGTTTATAGTACTTAACTTGTCTGTTTGTTTCAGTTTCACGATCCAAAGAACTCTGGGTGATGCACAACATCAAAGAAAAATAAATAAAACACAACAATAAAAAACCAAATTGATCCCATTATCAAAAGATTAAAAACCGGCATAGCAGAAAACTAAGAGAAAACCCCTGATCTGCAATCAATCAATTGGGACTGAAGGCCAGTTAAAATAAAATGGCTTTAATATGCAGGCAGAATTGCAATAAGGTAGGGGCTGCAGGTACCTGGGGTGTGGAGAGAGTTCCATGAGGCAGGACTGCCCCAGAGAAGGCATGTTCTCTAACTCACATCCATAATGGTATGTGGATATGATTTTGGGAGACAGGAAGAATCTAGACAACCGCCATGCAAAAGACATCTCAGCTCCAAAAAGCAAACAGATGTAGGAAGAATCTCAGAAAGGACCCATCTTGTTTTCTGGAAAATAAAAGTAAAGGAGAGGAGAGGGGCTTTCAGACTTGCAAGATCCTGCTACCATAATGTTACAATAAAGACAGTGTTAATACACATGGTTTGTACTTCGTGTGGACTACCTTGAAGGGCTGAAAACACTCTGTGTAGCCGTGGTGGCGCAGTGGTTAGAATGCAGTATTGCAGGCTGACTCTGCCCACTGCCAAGAGTTTGATCCTGACCAACTCAAGGTTGACTCAGCCTTCCATCTTTCCGAGGTTGGTTAAATGAGAGTCCAGATTGTTGGGGGCAAAATGCCAACACTCTAAACCGCTTACAGAGTGCTGTAAAGCACTATGAAGAGGTATATAAGTCTAAGTGCTATTGCGATTTCTAGCAGGCCTTCTCTCAATGAGTAGGCTGGCCAGGCAGATTCTACTCTGACAAAATATGACCTGATATATCCTGAGGCTGCACTGTTTAGGGCTTAATGATCAGCATTTGATCTGGGCCTGGAAGCCTGCTGGACCTTAATATATGTGTAATTTTATATGGCAGGTTTGGTCTACCAATCAACTTGCTCTTTCTTTATGCAGGAGCTGCAGCTTTCCATTTGTCTCCATAGAGTATGTTATGGTAGTGCAACATTGCTGTACACAAGAGAATTTCCTGGAGGACAATGTTCACAGAGTTAAACTTACCTAAAAATAATTGACTGCTTTGAATATTGGACCTGACAGTTTTATTGCACAAGCACCTGAATCAGCTAGTATAGAAGAAACCTTGGCATACTTTTGACTAGGACTCTATCTTACTAGAGTTTAACTGCATCATCATTATCATCTTGTTTAACACTGAAAAAAAGAGTTTTCTTGATCTGATTGGAATACCTCTAGTTCCAGGAGTTTAGCTCAATTAGTGAACTCTTCTGAACAATGTTATCACAAGCCTGATGATTTACAGGGCTCATTCTTAATTTTGAATTTTTGTGAAAACAATACAAGAACATGGTATTTAATTATAGTGATAAACCATTCATTTCTTTCCTATTACATGATGGAAATAAGGAATAACTCCTAAAAAATTCACATGTAAAACATTAATTTTTCAATCCCCTAGATCAGTAACCTTTCCCCTTCCAATCATAACTTTTTCAATGCTATATTTATATTCCCTGTCCCTCCCTAACATTTAATCAAATCTTCCTCAGCTTTGTAAAGCTCTGGAACACAAACACATTTACTGGCAGATGTTTTTTTAAACAACTTTTCCTGAAGACTATTTTAAGTTCATTTCTATGTTTGTTTTCAACATGAACCAAGTCTACTTTCAGTTTCTGAACATAAACCAAAGATTTCCTATAATCTATAATATTTTGTTTTCTAGCATAGCATTGCAGCATCATTGTACTTCATACACACAGTCTAAGTTGGAAAATTCAGCAGATAAGTTAAATTGGCTTCAAGTACATATAGTTTATTTGGCTGTGTTTTTTAAATTTAAACCTCAGTTTTTCTCTTTATACAGAAACTGAGATCAGACCATGTTTTAGCAACAGGCCATTTTAAAGGTGATCAAGGCCAGGCACAAATAATTGCAACCAGCCTGCCTTCCATAGAAAACCTGTATATTGTGTGGGTCAGAAAGAGAACTGAGAAGATATCTACAGATCTCTTGCATCCTAGACATAAACTGTTTCAACTCCTCCTTCAGGACAGCGCTAAAGGGCATTGCATGCTGAAACAACTAGACACAGGGACAGATTTTTTCCCTCATGCCATTATTCTACTGAATACCTACTGTAATTCTCACAGTGTTGTCTAATGTCTATGTATATTTACCCATATAGTATGGCTGTAGTATTATTATTTATCTTTCTTATTTTCTTTACTACCCCCTCTTATTGGTATTATGATGATGATTCTGTTGCTTTATTTGTACACTGAGAGCTTTTGCACCGGAGACAAATTCCTTGTGTATCTAATCACATTTGGCTAAATAATCAATTCAATTCAATTCAACTCAATGATCTATATAGAATACATTACTAAAACGTGAAACATTGTGAGCTATGGGAAGTTTCATTATGAACTGGAATGTTTTCTAATATATATGCTACTGGAAACTGGGAAAAGTAAAACAAAATGTTAACAAGAAGCAGGAGAGAGTACACTGAATAGCTGCATTCACACAATATTCTGTGCCATTAAGTTTGACACTCTTTGGTAATGATGATTTGTACCTTGCACAGTACACTAAGGCTTACATATTGCAACTGGGCAAAACATTGAAAGGGGTATTGGCCCAAGCAAAGCTCCACTCGTTGAAGCCTTGAGGCATCCACAGCCTCCCCATGCTCTATATTGCTGCTTCTGGGCTTTTCCAATTTATCTGGGAATGGATGGGCATGGGTAAATTACATTTCCACTGAGACTGCTGATGAAGCTGTACGTGCATATATATGTGGAGACAACCTGAGGAAACCCATATGACATCTGTGGAAAGTGCATATGTGTGTGTGTGTGTGTGTGTAGGTTTTGGTTATTCGGGTTTTCTCCCGCGTCAAATTGGAAGTGTCTTGGCGACGTTTCGACGAAGTCTCATTCGTCATCTTCAGGCTGGTGTTGACGAATTAGATGACGTCAACACCAGCCTGAAGATGACGAATGAGACTTCGTCGAAACATTGCCAAGACATTTCCAATTTGATGCGGGAGAAAACCCAAATAACCGAAGACCTACATACAAACACCCGCGAAAACCTCAGAAAACAAACATATAAAATTTATTTATTTTTGGTTTACAGCAATGTTTCCCAAACTTGACAATTTTAAGGCATGTGGACTTCAACTCCCAGAGTGGAATTCTGGGAGTTGAAGTCCTCATGCCTTAAAATTGTCAAGTTTGGGAAACACTGGTTTACAGTTCATAAGTGCTTAATAAACGTGTTGTCTGGGTCTTATCTTAATAACATGTAGTAAATTCCTAATGTCTACCTCGTTTTTCCAGCCATTGGTAAAATACACCCCATATTTGAAAATATTTCGTGTCTTCTTTTTCTTTGATCTTCAAAGATTATGTCATTTTCAGAAGGCATTTTTTCATTTTTCCAATTCTGTGCAAAAACAATTCTTGCTGCTGTTTATACATATTCTGACTCTGATATAAAACGCCTTCTTTAAATCAAGTGAGATAGATAACTCAAAAGAAACGATCTCATAACAAACAAAAAATATATTTTATCAGAAAGATTACTTGCATTCACGCTGTGGTTGTTACTCCTGGAAACATTTCTTTAGACCATTTCTTAAGGTAAAAATATGATGCTCTCTTCCATACCATCTTTATAACGACTCAAGCTCATTGTGTGACATTCAATGGCCCATGCTTCTTTCAGACAAAGAGATTCCACCCTGGCTTGTGTCCAGGAAATCTCCCAATGACCCTTTGAGACTCCTCCCACTGACCCATCAACATACCTAGCATTTAACCCAATAACTGCCAGATATTCTAACATACTGATACCTGCTCTCTAGTTAGGGTTACATACGTTCCAGAATAATACAAGTACCATTAAATATACATTTTTCTTTCTTATATTTTCCTGAAATTATACCTAGCAGAAATAGTTTAAAATCTACATGCTTTCTTAACATTTTTTCTAACCAAGTATGAATGTTTATCCAATTTTGTTTTTTTTTTTGCTTTGGGGCACGTGCACCAAAGATGATAGTACGTGCCTGGTTTTTGCCCACATTTCCAACAATTGCTAGACATATTTTTAAACATTTTTGCTAGTCTGGCCGGTGGTAAGTGCCATCTATAAAACATTTTATACAGATTTTCTTTATATGCAGTTGCCATTGTTATTTTATAGTTTCTTTCCCAAAGATTTTGCCAGTGCATATTTTTAAAGTGGTGCAAACCCTATTAAAATGGCAATGAACAAGGTTCTCATGTTCCACTGTCCTATAATGTGTTGTTGTGATAAAATGTGGAAATGACTTTGGGAGACTGGAGTCCACGGGGGTGGGAAAGCATAGGAAGATTTTCAAAAGGGGCCTTCCCTAGTTTTATAGTGGTGAAAAACAGGTGGGGGGGGGGAAATAATTTCAATCTTGCAAGACTGATATTAGCCCTTCGAGGTAGTCCAAGAAACACAATCAGGAGCATCAATGCACGCTGGCTGAGGAATTCTGGGAGTTGAAGTCCACAAATCATAAAAGGGCCAAGTTTGAAGACCCCAGCATTAACAGACTCTTGAGAGACTGAAACTACTGACCTCCCTCTTATCACACTGTTGCCATGACTGCAAGTCTTCCCTCTCTCCCCCAAGGTCATTCTCACTACCATCACAGCTATGCATACTCAGTCAGTAGTTGACTTCCCATATTGCAGTAGCTGATAGCTTGTGTGACCTTGGCTTTTTAAAGAACTTCCTTTAAGATCATGCTTCGCCATATATCACAATTTTCAAACCATCTTCCAATATACTAAACTGAAGCCAAGCCAGTAAAATTATGGCTTTGTGTATGATGTCAACCCTGCCCATTGTGGCTTGTTCAGTAAACCATGACTTAATATAAGGTTAAAACAGGAATATCAGATCTGGGCTGCAAAATCTCAGAGGACTGTAGATGGGAGTAAAGACTAACTCCCCCCTTCCCCGTCTTACTACCTTCTATTGGTCAGGTAGATGTTTGCAGCCCAGAACTGGTCACCTCATGTAAGAAATCAATAATATAATATGCTCCATGTAACATATATTCTGTTTAATCAACAATTGTTGGAGCAATTACAGAAGCAATGGGCCTTTCCACACTCCCTTTTTGTTACCCTCCCAACTTTAGAATAATTTTGGTCACTTCCCTTTTGCTGCAAAGAACTTCAAATCAGCTCACAGAAAAGAAGGACAAAATTTGGCATCCTTTCCCCCACCCCATTTCAGTTCTCATTCTTACATCATATTTGTTTTCAGAGGGAGACGACTATTTATTTCCTGTTTAATCAAATACATTGGTGAAATGGTGGTGAAATACTATAGTATCTTTGTCTTCAGCAGAGAAGAAGAGAAGCCAAGAATCCAGAAAGGGGCATGACACAAACAGTTGACTAAGTATCCCTTGACTATAAGGAATGGTCAAAAAGTCAAGATGGCAGCTGTAAGCATCTGGTCCACGGGTGTCAAATTGCTGGCCCATGGGCTGGATGCATCATGTCGAAACCGTGCCCACCCCAGTTCCAGCAATGGGAAAAAAGTTGTGATACGTCACAAAACATCATGTGACATGGTGAGTTTGACACCCCTGATCTGGTCAAAGCCCTGGCCTTTTTTAAATGCATTGCACTATATATATAAAATGGGTGGGGCTCCACTTGCAGTTGCAGTCACCATCTTGACTTTTTAACTCTTACCTTACCTCCTGTAGATGTCCATGCTACCGGGAAGCTTCTGCATACATGTCTCTTTTGCACCACAGCTGAACTAAAAGTTAATTATTTCAGCAGTTAAAGAAATGTAGAAGCTTTACAATGGGAGTACATGAGTAGGGCACCAATACTGGGTCAGTGAAAAGGCATTCTTGGAGGGGCCCATAATATCAAATGGACAGCCATTTGTCTGAAATAGTATAGGGTTTCCTGCCTGAGCAGGGGGTTGGACTAGATGACCTCCAAGGTCCCTTTCAACATCATCATTATTATTATTATTATTATTATTATTATTACCTGAAGGTAATTAGTGGCTAATTACTGAGAATCAAGGCAATCAGTTCTGAGTTGAACGTATTAACCAGGTCTCATCTCAACGAGATGGGCAGCCATATACATTAAATTAGCTAATTATTAATTAAATAATACAATAACTCTATAATAAACTCTAAAAAAAAAGCCCAGCCCTTTCCTTCACAGAAAACCCAATCATTGCAATTTTAAGAGGGAAGACTCTAGAACAGTGGTTCTCAACCTTTTTAATGCCGCGACCCCCAACCGCTCGTATGTTGAGGACTACTCAACCGGTCGTAAGTCGAGGACTACTCGTGCAGCACTGTTTGCAGAATGAGACTTTTGGCAGGCTCAGCAGGGCAGAGACAGCCTGGACAATTCCTATTGGCTTTTGAAAGCCAATAGAATAAAAGGGAGTAGCACAGCTAAGGAAAAGGGGGGGAAAATGGCGGACTGCGTTGTTTGGTGACCCCCGTGAAATGGTCTTTCAACCCCAAATGGGGTCCTGACCCACAGGTTGAGAACCACTGCTCTAGAAATAGCTTGCTGTTTACGGTTTACTTTCGGTATCAAAATGTATAACCAGATAAGATCTTACTTGGATCGTCTACAAATTCCAGAGCAGATTTTCCACTGTGGAGTTTAATGTTTAAAGAAGTTCTCTACATTTGTTCCAGATCTTCAAAAAGAAGCTCTTGTATAAAGAGGGGTTGTGAATAAATTATAATCTGGGTTCTCTTTACTGTTTACCTCATTTATCTTCTAACAGGATTCTATCAGGTTTCAAAAAGCATTACACAAATGAAGCTAATAGTCTGTTTGTTTGTTTTTAATATTTACCAGGTTATATTTACTCAAGCTATTTATCAACGTTTTAGTGAAAAAATGACTAATTTCCCCAAATAAAGCAAGATCAGATTTCTAGAATTTCCATGACTTTTCTTGAATATTTTTCCTTATGAGCAAATATAGGATCTAGGCTGGTGTGTTCCGATTTCTTTGGTGCTTTCTGATTAGGATATTGTGTGGATGTGGGAAATCTGGCTTCAGATTTCTAGTTGACTGGTATTCATGAAGAGACTGCGTACATAGCACACTAAGTCTCTGGAACCTGTTAGGATCCAGATAGGAGATGACAGGATCAAACTAAATATTAGTAAGTTGCAGCTACAATTTGCACATCAGGGTTTCTCTACTTCCCCTGGATTTGAGCCCATCATGCCAAGGCAGGTGAATTTGTTTGTGTTTATATACCTATAGTGTATAAGTAGTTTGTGTTTACATGCCTATAGTGTATAAGGCTGGAGACAATACTGTTCAGAGAACTGAAAGTAAATTGGAAAATGAATCACTGCTTCTCAATTGTACAAACAAGTAACGTTAAACTCTGGAGATTTCAGGAGCAAATTGAAGTGGCTCTTCAGATGACCATGTATTGCTTTTCAAAATTAGGTCATCTTGCCCAAATGGATTGTAATCTTCGCTACTCAAGGAGCCCAGAACTTCTGCCCTTTAGTTAAACCGCAGAGTGTCTCACTGATATTTCGCCCTACTTTCACAGTTGGTAAAGAAGTTGTGTGGTTCTTTTGCTAGTCTCCCAAGCTTACAAAACCTGTGACCAGATCTGGCTATTGAACAAAAATATCCTTTATAGGCATCTAAAAATAGAAACATGTCTCAGACTGTTTTACTGAAAAGTATTCCTTGTCTTTATCCTACAATTTTAGAACAAGTCAACTTAGACTTCAATCCCTTCATGTGAATAAGCCACAACAAATATTCCTGAGTTATATGCATTGGATTAGATTGTTACTCTAATTACATTTACATGTGAAAATATTCATGTTTTTAAAATGAAAGTGCTGCTAAAATGTGGGGGAATTTTGTAACCTGTGTATCTATAAAAATTTCACCAGACGTTCTGAATATTATGCAAATTAAGATGGTAATGTAGAATTTTGCAATTCTTGATTCAGTAATTTGAGATGACTTGATAATAAGTTCTGCTCTATGATAAGAGATCATCTTAGCTGAAAGTTAAGACCACTTGTGAAGCAGAACAAGTAAGATGGATACTGATTTTTTTTTTCTTGCAGAAATGACAAAAGTGCAAAAGAATTTAAAGAGAGAACGTGATTGCTAGAGATAATGAGAAATGATATTGGAAATGATCTAAATTCCTATTAATATTGGAATCTTTGAGATGTAAATATCTTGGGCTAGTTGTTCCCAGTGAATCTTTAGACCCAACAATCACTCTGTCAAAGAAACTGGATGCCACTATAAGAAAAAACGACATAAAAATGCTTGCAAGCATTGTTATTCATCAGTTTTAGTAAACTTCAAAGACATTAAAAAAATATCCTATAAAGCAATGAATGAAAGCTTACTGAAGCAATGTTCACCACTGTGGGAGCAATTGTTCGCTAAACTAAATAATGAGAGAAAGCAAATTAGCACAAAACATTATTTTATTTTGGCTGTTAAATCCAAACCTCTCCCAGGGTATTCGAATTTCAGGCTGTGCCAAAGAGCTAATTTCCTTTGCATCAGCATCCTCAAAAGGAGATTGGCTGCTCTGAAATTTCTTCCCTGTTCTCTCCCACCCCGTCTCTCATAAACTGTTGGGGAGGGCAGCTGTGTCTCATTTGGACTACAAGTAGACAAGGGCTGTCTTAAGTCAGCTCACCAAGACTGTTCTTGGTCAGGAGGCAAATGTTTTTGATTCACAGTGCACATCTAGGCATTTGTGCATATCCTTCATTCAGTCATGTCTAATTCTCAGAGACTGCCTGCACAAGTTCTGGAAAATAGCTGCCAATTACTACTACTACTACTACTACTACTCTTCTTCTTCTTCTTCTTCTTCTTCTTCTTCTTCTTCTTCTTCTTCTTCTTCTTCTTCTTCTTCTTCTTCTTCTTCTTCTTCTTCTTCTTCTTCTTCTTCTTCTTCTTCTTCTTCTTCTTCTTCTTCTTCTTCTTCTTCTTCTTCTTCTTCTTCTTCTTCATTCAGTCGCATCCAATTCTTGGAGATTTCCTGGACAAGTCCCTGCAGTTTTTCTTGGCAAAAAGAAAGTGTTTTGCCATAGCATCCTTCCTAGGGCTGAGAGACAGCAACTGGGCCTTGTGCCTGAAGTAGGCCTAAAACTCATGGTCAACAACTGCCTTGGGGCACATGGGAAATGAAATGGTGAGCTTGATCTGGCTGCGCGGCTGTGTTTCAGTTAAAGCCCAAGAGAGCTCACTGATTTGGGGCCTACCTTGAGACGTATTGCACCAAGAATAGGGAGTTGCAGTTGCCCATTATCTTTTGATTTGGTTGAAAGACAACTGCTAACATCCATCGGATTTATCCAGGCAAGCAGGAGCTGCTGAAAGTTATAGTTCATCAATAAATGAAGTATCTGAAAAAAAATGATTACTAAATCAGTGGACGTTTTAACTTGGATGGAACATGATGGTACATTTAAATTGATTGTAGATGATGTGGCAAATATTCAAGGCATAAATACAGTTGTAGTGCTTTTCACATAAAAGCACTAAACAAAGCTTGGCATTTCAGATCAAGTATAGGAAGGTTTGTTGTATAGAATTATAGGTAAAATATGTTTGGATATATACTGTGAGTTAAGAATCTTTTCAAACTGACCAAAAATTCAGTGAATTTTAATTTTGACTAGACATAGGCAGTGTTGAAATGCTATGTTATGGTTCCGGCTAATGAAACACTTCAAAGAACTTCCAGGCATTGATTTTCCTAAAAGTCTTCTATTGTTACAAAATGTCGGCACAGGCACAACGGAGGCTTTATGCTAAGATCTAAGTTCTCTTCCTCTGAGCAGTTAAATTATCAGCATGTTCCCTCCCTAAATTAGCTGTCATATATCACATCATCCAATTAGTGTGAAGGTCAAAGGTTTCCTTCCTCTTTCTTTCCCCTGGCTTTGCCCCCACCTCCTTCTGCTCTGTATTAACCTCAAAAATACCAGACAGTTCTGCATATTGTCAAAGCAAGAATATACAATATGTGCAGCGTTGACATGCTAGCTTAAAAATGAGTAGTATTAAAACAAAATTCCTCTTTAATATCAATGGAAGTTTGAGCAAATGAGTGACTCTGCAATAAAATAATGTGTTTTACAATTTCAGTTTCATACTTGATTATATTCCTGACTACTATTTGCCATGTACAATTGAATGTTCCGTCAGTGACATCTCAAGAAACAAAACAAAACAAAAAAATCCTGAAGCACAATAAGAAAATAAACAGAAAGGAAAGGATTCCATCCTGCAAGCAATTAGCATATAATTTAGTGTAATTGAGCTGAAGAATTCATTAAAACTAATAGTGGATACGCAATAAATAATATACGAAATTATAATACAGACACATTGAACAGAAGTTGCAGAAAATCCATTTCTATTGACTATGTTTGGAGAATTTGAGTTCCACAATAAAAAGGCCCATATTTTATCTGAGGAAAGAAAATCCTAATTGCAGGTTAGTCATAGTCCAAAAATGACTAATCACAGTTAATATATGATACAATTTAAATCAAAATTGGACTAGGATATCTGTAAAATTTCTAAAATGTAAGGAAATGTAGATGACACCTTTGTCATAATGAAAAATGACCAGCTATAGAGGACACATGAAACTATCAACAACATCTTCAAAGGAATGAAATTCACAAGGGAAGAAGAAAACAACAACACACTAACCTTCCTGGTTATCGCTGCCTCATCAGCAGAGGCAGTGATCACAAATTAAAAACACAAGTCCATCTTAAAACCACCCACACCAGTCAGGTGCTTCACTACCAGAGTAACAACCCAACCTCCCACAAGAGAAACTATGTAATAAAACTATTTAGATGAACACCAACGCATTGCAGCAATCCTGACCATTAGAAAAAAAACAACAGATCATCTATACAACATCTTCCAACATAATGGATACCCATGTAACTTTATCAACAAGTCTCTGACTACTTAACCTAATATAGCATAACCAACACAAGTTACGAAAAAGATAACATTGCCATACGTTCCAAAGGTGCTTTTTCAAAAGGCAACTGGATTTTGTTTTTCCTTGAAGACTTTTCGCTTTTCATCCAAAAAGCTTATTCAGTAACTGAAGAAGCTTCTTGGATGAGAAGCAAAACATCTTCAAGGAAAAACAAAGTCCAGTTGCCTTTTGAAAAAGCACCTTTGGGACCATCATGACCTGGATGACTAAGAATCTCCAGATACATAGCCGTACATCAAACATATCTCAGAAACTACTAATTATTATTACAACCACATGGTCTTACTGTAGCAAATCAACCAACTAAAGCAGAGGTCTCCAACCTTTCTGGGGTTGTGGACCAAAGGGAAGGAGATCAGCTTCAAAATTGGTGTGTGTATGTTTGTGTGCATGCACACACAGAGCCACACACACTGGTGAGGCACTAGCGGTCCCATTCACGCATGCAGCATACACTGGTGCTGTGCGCATGCATGAATGGCCATGCCCCCCCACGGCAGTTAGCAGGCCCATTCATGCATGCGCAAATGGGCTGCACAACCCACCCGGGCTAGTGGCTCCATTCATGCATGTGCAAACATGTTGCAGACACCCGCCCCGTGCTAGTAGCCCCATGCACTAGTGCAAGTGGGGGGAATGCACGCCCATGCATACACGCACTGGCCAGCCACTTCTACGGCCCATAGGTTGGGGATGCCTGAATTAAAACCCTCCAAAATATCCTAAGTAAACCAAAAGATCTAGCTGCCCCAGAATTAAAAACAGGAGTCATCTACTTCATACAGTGCAAGGACTGTAACAGTCACTATGTAAGACGAACAGGCAGAAGACTAGCAGAGTGCATCCATGAATACCAACTAGTAGTCAGAAGACATGATGAAGTCTCCTTAATTTCACAACATATGGACAGACTTAACATAATTTCAACTGGTAAACTGTGAACATCTTAGATAAGCCAAGTCTAAAAAAACATTTATTGGAAGCATGGAGTCAGACAAATAGGCCATCAACGGGCACATAGAGATAAGCAACATCTACATACCATTCAAAAAAGACAATACCCCCCCAAAAGGAAACAAAAAGACCCAAACAACTCTTCAACAGCAATCAACACCTAGAGCAGAAATTAACACCAAGATTAACACTAGACCAACAAGAAATAAACAATGCCCCAGCCAAGGAACCACCAAATTGGACAAACAAGCTAACAGTAAACAACAGCCTGATCAAGGCACCACCAAGACCACTCCCTGACATGCTAAGCCACTAATTTATAAAATGAGAGCAAATCCCACTCCCTTTCAGCAATGATGATTTTACCTAGTTTTGTAATCAAACGTCTGCAAGAAAACAAGTTCAGAGAGCACTAAGAACTCTGCTGTTAGGATACTTCCAACAAGTTTGGAACAACTGTTTTGTACTCAGAGAGTTTCAAGCCTGAAATATTTTGTATGCCAGTAGACTTTACTCCTAATTATTTCATGAGTAACACCCTGGAGGGAAACGTAAATCACAGGGCGTATAGTATCTCTTGGCTTGGGAAATTG
This sequence comes from Crotalus tigris, assembly GCF_016545835.1. NCBI lineage: Eukaryota > Metazoa > Chordata > Lepidosauria > Squamata > Viperidae > Crotalus > Crotalus tigris. Next base: position 759,189 of record NW_024096469.1, read on the forward strand.
TTCTATGCCAGGCATGTCAAACTGCCGGCCCATGGGCCAGATGCGTCATGCTGAAACAGCACCCACCCCATTGCCGGCAATGGGGGAAAAGTTGTGCTATGTCACGCGATATCACATGACATCGCAAGTTTGACATGCCTGTTCTATGCGGTACTTGGTTTTGTCATCAATGCTATTTAACGTTGTTATAAAGCCACTGAATGTGGTTGTTGGGAATTTGGGGTGAGAGTGCCTTGTTATCCCTGAATCAGGTTACTACCCCCCCCCAGTCAACCTCAACCGAGTGAAGTTCAACTAGGATGAATGCCTGGTTAAAATGGTAGACCAGAAAAGAGCAAATAAGCTGAGACTGAATTCTTCCCAGACTGAGGATCTTCTCAGATCTGAGAGCTCAATAATTTTCAATAAAACATATACAGAAGTCACACTTCCACTATGGAATTTAATGTGGGGAGAAAGCTTCAAGGATTCATCTTTGTCACTAGAGGTTCTGAGTATTTAGTGCAGCCCCTCAAATTTCACCAACTACCACTTCAAATGACACATTCGTTTTGAACTTTCCTAAACAGAAATAGCCTTGCTGTGATATTGGGCAATTGAAAAGCACATTATGCACCTAATGTAACACCCTGTATGTGAGATTACATTAGCCTTGAGAGGGATTTGGGAACTGCAGAGAGTACAGAACCTTGCAGTTGGGATGCTCAGTGGGCTGCTTAGCTCATAAGTATAATCTCTGAAAGCTGTGCCCTGGCTGCCAATTAGCTATCAAACCATGTTTGAAATGTTATTGTTAGTTTATAATGTCCTGAACAGCTCAGGACACCTTATCTGAGAAATCACTTTTTTTCTCTTAGGCTCATCTGGTGTTTATGTTCTGTGAAAGTTGCCTTGCTTATTACTCTACGGATTACTGATGCTCACTCAAAAGTGCTGTGGGGAACAAGGTTCTCTGTTGTGGCATCTAATATGTGAAGTGACCTTTCTATTGATGTCAGCAGGGCTCCAGTGTGAATATTTCTGCTGAGAGACACACATCATGTGATCTAAATAAAATAAACCTACATTTTTTTTCTGAGATAATTCAAGGTCGTTACAGTTACAGTATGCCAAAGGCTGCATGTGGATGCAATGCTATGCTACATCTTCACAGGAAGCACTTAAGGATTTGCACTTGTCTGGAATTTGCTAAAACTATTATTAGTGATGTAAAGGTATTCATTTGAATGATATGCCCTCTTTGTGAGATTAAAAACAAAACTTAGTTATCCGTATCAGATTACTTAATTCCATGCGCACTTTTTAAAATAACAGTATTATGCCCAATATACTCCTCTGCCCCCATGCATCTAAATCAGACATGTCAAACTCGCGACATCACGTGATGTCACACAACGTATTGAGATAGTTTTGCCATTGCTGGCAATAGAGTGGGTGCGGCTTCTAGATGATGCATCCGGCCTGCAGGCCGGCAGTTTGACACCCCTGATCTAAATAATAGCATTTCCATAGGTCATCATATGAACACAAGTCTAGTTTGAATGAAGAAGGTAGCAAGAGTGAAGAATTGTTGTTATGGAGGTGCTGAGGAATGGATGATTGGACAGACAGAGAATTCCACTTTGAAAAGCATAGAAAAGTAAACCAATAGTAACACATACTAGCCTGAAATTCAGAAGAACAGCTTTGTTGAGTTTGCTTGTTGAAGTCTGAAATGCATGCATCTTCCACTGGAATGTATACATTTCTTCATGCATCCAGTCACTAGCGAAACAGAGGACAATTTGCTTTATACAGTAAATTCGCAGAATATAGAATGTTTCTGTATACTGTTTTTGTGGCATGTACCAAACTGCTCTGATAAAGACAGCTGACATTTGCATTATGAAGCCCATGAACTTCAGCATACAAATTTGTCAGTATTTTTCTCATTTCTGCCTCTTTTCTAAGAGTATATGGAAAGCTCTATCATACCTAATCACAAGCCTATGGGCATTTCATTTTCAATGGGTCCTTGAGAAGCCCACAAGTAATTGCAGTAAAGTTCGCCTCTTACAGCGTGGTTGGCTCAGGAACTCTGGGAGTTGAAGTCCAGGAGTCATAAAAGAGCCAAGGTTGCCTACCTCTGAACTAGGATATTGGCTCCAGCCACGGCTGCTAATTAGCAATGGAAACCTTGTTTCCATGAATTTACTAATCCTATTTTAAATTGGAAGCCATCATTATATTGCAGAGAGGATTATTCCATCAGAAATGGTGTAAAAAGTTTCTTTTATTTTGTCTTAATTTTATTTTAAGATAATTAATTATATCTTAATTTCCCACCACTCTACTTTAAGAACTCAGTTCTGGGAGTATGGAAGGAAAAAAAAAACACTTTTCACTATCCATTTTCTTTTGCAGATGAATAACTAGAACCATTTACAGTATTGCAGGTGTAGTAATTCACAACATGTAATTTCTCATTTCAATAATCAAAATAATATCTATTACAGCCTTTTCTTGATTAGTCATATCAGCTTAAATTCTATTAGTGTATAGTTACAATTTTGTGAAGCTATTTTGCCTCAATATTCATCATGTTGTACTAACTTGTAGCTTTTAACTAACATATTTATTTAATAAATAAAACCCCTCAGAATTCAAATCAACCACACAGCCAACCAGAGACACCACCGACTCTTAACCAACCCACGCAACCCCCCAAACCAGCACTTCACCTTCCAATGACCCTCATCTGATGTGATCTCTCCATCAGAAGACCCTCACTTGACACAACCCCCTCCTGACCCATCACAAGACCCATCACAAGATCCTGACCTGATGTGACCCTCACTTGAAATGACCTCACCATCACAAGACCTACTGACCACGTAAAACCATTATAAGCAGAAGAACACTGACACTGACATCCTCCAAATTCTGCTGAAGATGTTACCTAGCCTGGTAACAAAATATTCAGAAACCACCCACAAGCTCCACAACTTCTACCTCATCCCACACCTGAGCTACAGATATTGCAAAAGTTAAATTGAACTACATATTTTTTTCTGTTTGAAAGGGACCTGAGAGAGCTCAACCAGTTTAAATAATGTGATATTATCAGCAAATTTTATATAATGTGATATTATCAGCAGCAGTTAGAGTGCAGTACTGCAGGCCACTTTAGCTGACTGTGTTCAGCAGGTCAGCGGTTCAAATCTCACCGGCTCAAGGTTGACTCAGCCTTCCATCCTTCCGGGGTAGGTAAAATGAGGACCCAGATTGTTGGGGGCAATGTAAATATATATATACATTGCTTACTGGTGTACACCGCTTAGAGAGTGCTTGCACTTAAAGCGGTATATAAGTCTCATAAATAAATAAATAAATAAATAAATTGGGCAATCTCACACAGTTATCAAAGAGCAATCCAATGATCTGGATTTTAACATCCGTATTAGGAAAGACCTTTTTTTTGGAATTCTGTTTATTAATACGTCTTTCATGCATATTGAGGTCATTTACTGTGTTCTGAAGACAGTGTCTTCTAATGCTTAAAAGCCTCTCTGTCAGTTGGAAACAGAGCCCTCAAAGAAAGACAAAGTAAAGAAGCTGTTGATAATGCTAACATGAAACTATGAACATATGTCTTTAGCTTATTGTATAACAAAATATAACAGTCAAGACTGAAGCTTTTCTCAATAATTTCAACTCCAAAGACACAGACGTAAGATTAGCAAAAACTTTGGTCTGAATTCCGACAATTACTTTGACTTAGAGCAAATGAAAATACAAGCGGTAACTTCCCATGTACTAAATTGCAAATGTGGTTGTTGTTTTTTTTAACAAATATTACAATATGTTAAGAATGTTACTTCTACATAATAGTGCCTCTCTATTGGACAAAGGAGTGAGTCATCAAACCTTAGGAATCAATGGATATGTTTAGACTAAGCCTTAATCATGATCCTTTGAAGATCAATTATGGATTTGAAATTCTGGGACTATATTCCTCATAAACACATTCACCACTATCTAGCTTTTTATTGGTAGATAAATTAATTTGATGTGATCTTTCAAATACTGTTTACAATCATGAGCCAGTCAACTCTAAGTTCAGATGCTGGACAAAGAATGGGGGAAATCAGAGATCTAGTCCCACCATAGGCACAAATGTATTTGGGTGCCTTTGGCTGGTTACTCTCTCTCAGCCCTAAGAAGAAGGCAAGGCAAACCACTTGCAAAAATGTTACCAAAACTAAATGGATTTGTTCATAAAGTTAACTAAGAGTAAAAATGGACTTGAAGGACTCCCTCCTGCTTCCAATTGGGGGTAATAATCTAGAAGCCATACATGTTTTTCAACTGTACACTTGTGATGACAAGACTATCAGAGCTAACCAGAGTTACTATCTATTTTGATTATTTAATTAGTGCAGCAGGAATAACAAGATTACACAGGAAAGAGGTTCTTAATAATCATGTCTTCCTGGCAATTAATGCTGAACTTCCTCAGTTATGTAAGAGAGGTTTGTGATAGGTGGTTGGCTGGCTCTGAAGGGGCTATAAAAGTAGGCCTTTGTTGATGTATAATGGTATAATTGATTTATACTATATCAAGACTTCTTCAATTATTGGTTTGTTGAGTAAGCTTGAATTGGCATATCAGACGAAATCAAAATCAGCCAAACACTATGCTTCAATGAAATGCATCAATCATCCTAAGAAAGAAAAGCATAGTTTACATACTGCACATTACCACAGAAGCTGATGCCTTACTGACATTTTTTGAATGTAATCCCCATACAGGTTGTCTATTCCTTATTGAAAACTTAGGAATTGCTTCCTCTACAGTTCTAAGATGTGCTCTGCTGTTCATTAAGGGTTCCATGAGAAACTCAGATGTCAGTAATCTAGAACTAAGGAGAAATTTCCTGACAGTTAGAACAATTAATCAGTGGAACAACCTGCCTCCAGAAGTTGTGAATGCTCCAACATTAGAAGTATTTAAGAAGAGACTAGACAATCATTTGTATGGAATGGTATAAGGTTTCCTGCCTGAGCAGGGGGTTGGACTAGAAGACCTTCAAGGTCCCTTCCAACTCTATTGATATTGTTGTTGTTGTTATTATTGTTATTGTTAATCATCACACAGTCAGCCAGATGTTCAGACTGGATCTGACATTTTTGTCTACCTATCGAGTCCTTACCAAGGACCTGGGATAGGCAAATGTAGATGTTTGAATTAATGGTATTACAGATATTGTCGCAGGATGGAAGCAGTTCCTAGTAAGGCTGCCTTTTGCAATTGACTAATGGTGAATTTGTCAATGCCAATGGTGTTCAAGTGGTGCTCCAGTTGTTTTGGGATTGCACCTAAGGCACCCATTACTATTGGTACTACCCTTGTTTGCCTTTGTCTCAGTTGTTCTATTTCTATTTGTAGGTCTTTGTATTTTGTTATCTTCTCCAGTTCCTTCTCGACTATTCTGCTGTCTCCAGGCACTGCCACGTCCACTATCCAGACTTTTTTGTCTTTCTTATCGACAATTGTTAAGTCTGGGGTGTTAAGTGGCAGGTGCTTGTCTGTTGAAATTCTAAAGTCCCAGAGCAATTTAATATTTTCATTTTCTATGACTTTCTCTATTTTATGATCCCACCAGTTCTTGCTTGCAGGCAAATGGTATTTCTTGCAGATCTTTCAATGCACCATTGTTGCTACTTTGTCATGCCACTGCTTGCAGCCAGTCTGTGAGATCTTCTTGCAGCAGCTTATCAGGTGGTCCACTGTTTCTTCAGTTTCTTTGCGTAGGTGGCACTTACTGTCTGTTGCTATCTTCTCAATTTTGTCTTTCTATGCATTTGTCCTTAAGGCTTGGTCTTGTGCAGCCAGAATTAGTCCTTTGGTCTCTTTCTTCAATTTTCCTGTTCTTAGTCATTGCCAGGTCTTGTTATTATCTGCTTTCCCAGCTATTTTTTTAATGTACTGGCCATGTAGTGCTTTGTCTTCCTATGCCTCCATTCTGTTCTTCATTTGGTCTTTCTTGTAGGCCAGTTTGGTCTCTCCAGTAGACAATAAGCCTTCCTGATATACTAATTACAGTGCATCTTCATCATTGTCCTTCAGATATTCTTCCAAAGCCATTTTTTCTTCTTCAACCATCTGATGTACTTGCAACATTCCATGCCCATCTATTTGCCTTGGTAGATAGTCTGTCAATGTCACTGTGTGGATGAAGGGCATGATTCATTGTCATTATTTTTCTGGTCTTCCTAGCCATTGCTTTTAGTTCTGCTTGAGTCCAGTCCACTATTCCAGCTGTGTATCTAATGACTGGAATTGCCCAGGTGTTGATTACCTTCATAGTATTTCCTCCATTGAGTTTGGACTTTAAGATCTCTTGATGTATTCACCTCTAATCTTTTTCTTGATTTCAGTGTGCTTGATGTTGTCAGCTTGAAGGATACCCAAGTATTTGTAGTAATCTTCCTCATCCAGACTCTTAATGTTATTTTCGTGGGGCATCTTGATTCCTTCAGTTTTCACTATTTTTCCTTGTCTGATAGTAAGTGTGGCACATTTGTCCAAGCCAAACTCCACTGCAATATCTTGGCTATATATATGGACATTGTTAAGCAGCGATTCTATTTCAAATGATGTTTTTCCATACAGCTTCAGATCATCCATGTAAAAGAGGTGGGATAGTCTGGCAGATGTTTTTGATGTCTGATAGCCATGTCCTGAGTTATTCCGTATTATTGACAGAGGAAACAGTGCAATAACAAATAATAGTGGTTGATAATGAATCTCCTTGAAATATTCCTCTCTTGATATTAACTTCTCCCAGTCTCTCATTATTGACCTGCAGCTGTGTCTTCCATTGTACCATTGATCTTTGCACAAATTTTCTGATGTTTCTACTGACTCCTGTTATTTCTAGGCACTTGATTATCCAGTCATGTGGCAGAGAGTCGAAGGCCTTTTTGTAATCAATCCATGTCACATTCAGGTTGGTCTTCCTTCTCTTGCAGTTTTCCAAGATCATTTTGTCTATTAGGAGTTGATCTTTTGTTCCTCTGCTATTGGGGCAGTTTCCTTTCTGCTCAGGTGGAAAGAGATTGTTTTCAACTAGATGCCACTGTACTGCATCAACTACCACACCAGTTAGTAATTTGAAAGTTATTGGTAAGCAGGTAATTGGCCTGTAGTTGCCTGGTGTTCATTATTAGGTAGGTTTTCCCAGTTGTTAGCCACTTTTCAATTTCTCCTCCTTGTAGTATATTGTTGAACTGCTTGGCAATGAGTGGGTATATAACAGTTAGATGTTTCAACCAAAACCCATGCAGTTCATCTTCACCTGGTGCTGATCAATTCTTAATTTTCCCTGCTCTTTTTTCTACCATTTCTGTTATTATTACTAATTCTTTCATTTCAACTTCTGTTTTATTTTCATCCACCTCTTTTAACCAAGCTGCGTCCTTGTTGTATTTCTTTGGGTTATCCTATATCTGCTTCCAGAACTGCACTGTTTCTTCCTTGTCAGGTACTGACTGATTCATTTCAGTTTCTCCATTGATGGATTGGTAGAAAAGTTTCTGATTGAATTAAAATTGGAGGTTCTGCCTATAATTTGCAATTCAAGCTCCATATCTGCTGATTTTCCTGGCTATAGCTGTTATTTGCTGCTTTATTATTTCCTTCCTTGCTCTTCCTTGTTTCTAAGTGATATTTCTTGATTAGGTATTCTTTGGTCTTGTTCTTCAGCTTCTTTTCTTTCATTTGTTCTAGCTTGCTTGCATCTGATCTTAACTTGGTGATCTTATTTTCCAGTCTAACCTTCCATTTTTGTGGTGCACTGTTTGCTTTTCTTCTTTGTTGATTTTGCATCCCAGGTATTCAGTTATAACTGCAGCTGTGCTGTACGTTAGTTGGTTTGTTTCTTGCAGTGAATTGGTGGTTATACTTAATATTGCAAAATTTGCATCTTTTAATGCTTGTGCTAGCTGTTTCTTTGGAACAAGCTTCAATGCAGGCAACCTTATTCTGTTGTTTTTGTGCTGTTCTAGATGCTCAGTTATTCCTTGTTTCAATTCTTTTATTTCTTTAGTTAGAGGGTTTTGTTTTCCTGAGGAAGAGGTGCCTGGTTTCCAAATGAGAACACTTGTATATCTCTGCTGGATTCCTTCACTGCCAACTTCCCCTGGTTCACCTCTACATTCTGAATTACTTCTGGTAAGGCTTTGATTTCTTTGCCCTGGGTAAACCAATTCTGTTTCTGTGAATATTTTATTTCATGTTATAAATCGGCATTGATCTGCTAGTCTCTGTTCTGTTAATTCTGATTCTGGATGTTGTTCTTTCCAGAACTGGTGCATTCATTTCAGATATCCTCTTCTTGTTGGACTTGATCTGTAATAACAGATCATTATTTCTTTGTTTTCAATCACTGTGTATTTGCGACAGGTATATACCTTTTCTTCCAGTAGTTCTGCAGCTGTTGGCCCTGGTTGCTCAGCCAACAGTCCCGAGTCCTGTAACCCATTTTTCACCAGATATCCAGGAACTCCAACATCTAGCGTGGACCTTGTTAACCCGTGCGACATCCGATCAGGTATGGCTTTCTGAAATTTACGTCTCACCATATTTTTTTATGGGTGAGACACTCTTTGTCTAACTCCTCTGATTAGACTTATCCAGTATGGTTGAACCTCTGGCATAGCTCATCTTCCTCAGAGTACACAAGCCCCACAACCACGTCAAGATAGTGCCTCACTGGGAGACTATTATTATTATTATTATTATTATTATTATTATTATTAGCCCCTGTAGGAACTCTGATATGCATGCTGGTTATTATATATAACAAGTCATGGAGTTTCTGTTTGTTTCTCATATTTAATACCCTATGACCAACTTTTGTATGCTGGAGGCCATTAAGCAACTTTAGGAGCTGCTGATATTTGTGCTTGAGGTGTGCTTTCTTTGGTATGAGCCATAAAAAGAAGAATCCTTTGAGAAGAGCAGGAGACAGGGCAGCCAAAATGTGTCAAATTGTAGCACAGCAATTTTCAGGCTACTAACTATACTCTGTGCTTCATCAAACTGTCATAATGGATGTGACCTGGAATAATAGCTACAAATATTTGTGGTGCTTTCAGATGCCCTAAAACACGTGAGGGAGAAAAACTCAAAGAAAAACAAAACATCTGTTTCAATTATTACCAATATAATTTAAGGCTGCAAATAACTTATGGGAGGTTTATAGTCATCACCAAATGAATGAGCAGATCAAGTTGAAATATTTGAAACAGAGTAAATCTTAAAATAGCTTTCTCTCTCTCTCTTTCTCTTTCTCTCTCTCCTTGGACTTTGTGTTGCTTTGTGATAAAACAAGTTGAAGATAGTCTGAGGATACTGTGTTTTGTTAAATTAATGTAGCATTATTTGAAAAACAATGAAGCAGCTCTATATAGCTAATTGGATCTATCAGGGGAGAGAAAGAATTGTAGTCCCAAGTGGCATAAAAATATTTCCAGATAAGATATAGAACAAATTGTGACTCCATTTTTGGGGGGTTTTATTGAGGAAAACCAGAACTCACTGGAAGTAAACCCTTTATTGCAATTGCGTACTTGTTTACCAAGAGTAAAGCCCATTGAAGTCAATAAACATTGCTTCTTCTAAAATATTAGTAATTCAGATCCAGAAGGGCTGTTGCTTGAGAAAAAAACCTGATAAAATTGACTGTACAACTTTATAAGCCTAAAGGGCTGTTAAGAAAAACATCATTTGGACAAACAGTCCCCTGAGAGACCCTTCATATCAAATACAATTCACATCATAACCTGTGCATGTTTATTTAGCAGCAGACCTATAAAATTCAATATATTAGCTGGTGCCAAAGAAAGTATAGAGAATAAATCTCTCTTCTTTAATATATACACTTTGAAAATATTCAAATGGCTAAATGAGTAGTCAAAACCACGTGCTGCTGATCATGTTATAATTAAAAGTAAATGTATGTTTGGTATATATATTTATACATACTTTTTATGTTACAAATAAAATTTTGTTAAATACTCCAGAGATAGTTTTCTTGGAGTGTGGAGAGGTTAAAGGATTGGCTAGAATTAAGAGTTAAGATGTGCTCACATTATAAATGGAGTAATACTAGCTTATAAATATTTACAGATGCAGCACAATATACAGGTAGCTCTCAACTTATGACCACAATTGAGCTCAAAGTTTCTGCTGCTAAGTGAGACATTTGTAAAAGTGAGTTTTTCACATTTTACAACCTTTCTTGCCCCATTTGTTAAGTGAGTCACTACAGTTGTTAAGTTAGTAACACGGTTGTTAAATGAATCTGGCTTCCCCATTGACTTTGCATGTCAGAAGGTCGCAAAAGGTGATCAGATGACCCCGAGACACTGCAACCGTCATAAATATGAGTCAGTTGCCAAGCGTCTGAATTTTGATCATGTGACCATGGGGATGCTGCAATGGTCATAAGTGTGAAAAACAGTCAACATCACTTTTTTCAGTTTCGTCGTAATTTCGAACAGACACTAAACAAACTGTTGTAAGTCGAGCACTACCTGTACTGTACAGCACAACTTAAGGACTTGTGTAACTCTGATTGTCTTTCTGTTTTAAGCTTGTTTGGAGATTCTGGCTGGGGAATGTAGCTATTACATACACTTGACCAAAGATTGGTGCGCTCTATCCAGGATGGTCATCCTCTTCTACAGGTGTGCAGCTTAGAGGTCACCCCACACGAAATGATGGAGAAATAGGACACCATCTAGCCAGCCAGATCAGCCAAATCAACCTTGCTAATAAATGTGGTGACAGATGTCACAGTCAGATCACCCTCACTTCAGTGCTCATTACAGCTTCCATTAGAAAGATTTGGGATTAGCTTTTATTTTAGAGAGTTATATGGATCATCTCAACTTTACTAAGTCATTTTCTCCAATTTTCCTCTCTTAACATTTTCTTCTTTTGTTGTACATTACACTGTGTTGTTTTACTAATTATGATACTGTAACTACCTCTTTTCTAACATTTTGGTTGTCTTCTCCCAAGTAGCTGATATCTCTAGTTCATGATTACAGTCCTTATCTCTGAATTTCTGAATCCAGGAGAATGACATTTATTACTCTTTCAACATCTCTTCTAATTTTATTGCCTATTGAAATAAATTAAGTCTGTCTGAGTGTCTGAAGCCTAGGTTTCATACTTTCTTGTATGCATACTGTAAGCATGGGTAAAATTATCATTTTTAGAAAATGTGTTATAAAATATGAAAGTAAATATGCATTATAAGATGATGGGGGTACATGCATATACACGCAAGTTATGATCTGTGACTGTATATTTTCAATAGGTGGGTTAGATTTTGTGGGCAGGAAGTCGATTTTGAGTGGTCAAACACCAGAAGATTAAAAGGGCCCTTCTACTTATACCTTTTTTTTGGTTTTTTTTTTTTTTGTCATGATCATCTGTTTTAGGGCAGCTTATGGAAGAAGGCAATGGCAAGCCACTTCTGAAAAACCTTGCCAAGAAAACAGCAGGATCTTGTCAGACACGGCTGAATGGAAGAAAACTAATAATAATTAAAAGAATAGTAAGGGAAAAGAATCACACCACTGAGTGTCACAAGTGGTTTACTTCTTAGCCTTAAATACTATGTATCTAAGGCCTACTCTTCAGCAGTGATCTATAGTGAAATATATGTGGCAAATTTATGGTCCTATCACTCATCCACTAATGCATCTGAGACTCATGGAGATTTCCTATCAGTAACTTCAAAATCAATCAGTCTGTCAGAGAAATGTTTCCTGTCTCACACAATATTATTCCTTCGCCCACATCAGTCCTGAAAATTGGGCAGCTTTTCTTTAAATTTTGTGATGCACATTAGATTTGTTCCACCACAAATAGTTTTCTATTAATAGGCAAAATACTTTAGGGATTTGTTTCTAGCCATCGAAAGGTTAGTGATACCACTTTATTTTTTTTATTTTTCCCCTGATACCTTATACGCAGATGCTTAAATCCAGTCTCAATCATATGCATATCTATGAAGAAATAAGGTATAAGTTCTTTGGAAAGGTTTGTGCATAATATTGCAGTATTAGCGCTGTGAAAACAATATTCACATCAACAATTTAAACAGAAATATTTAAGACATGGATATAACAATTAATCTATTCACTTACATACAGCTCCATATTTTATCAAATGGTCGGCCTGAGTTTCTTCCTAAGATAATAAGAAAATTATATACAATAGCAATAATCTTTTATTAAAAGGAAGGCATTTTTGCCCCTTTTGTCATTACTGAACCACTGTGCAAATCACCGGGTACTTTAAAAATATTCTTAATTTGCAGTTGTTTTGAATATCTTATTTTTCACATCTCAACCAATTAATCAGTGAATGACTGGTCCAGCCAAAGCTGCTGCAAGTTATTCGTAGGTTGCAGCCTCAGCTCATTCAAGGAGTATTTTCTGCTCACTCTGCCGTAACATTATTTGTCTTTTGGTAGGCTATAGGGCATATCTGTACTCCCCCATATCTAAGGAATCCAGCATAAGTGGAAGATGGGAAGCACTTACTATTGAACATGAAAATGGGCATGCAAAAGATCTATGAGATTCCCCAGATCTAAAGACATTTTTGAGCATTTATCAGTTTCTCCTGGTCCTACTCATGTTCTGAATATTAAGGCAAGTCATTTCCCTATTAGTAAATTTACTGTCTTCTAGAATCACATGATCGTCATTCAGCCAAAGAATAATAATGACAACAGGCTTGGTACTACTTTAAATAGTAGCTAGGTGATGCTTTGAAGGCACTGTACGTAACTGGACAAAGACTCCAATTTCAGATCAGATTCCCCCAGAACTGAAGAAACTTGTTGGATGAGAAGTGAAACGTCTTCAAGGAAAAACAAAGCAAGTCCAGTTGCCTCTTGAAAAGCACCTTTGGGATCCCCAGTGACTACTTCTGTTGCTGCAAAATTGTTGATTATCTACCACTGCATCAGTTCCTTTATTTGGAGTATCTACCTCCAGCACTGACATTCAGGTTTACAGGATGTGCTAAACTCTTAGGCTGGTCTAGCAAATCATTTAGTATCGAAACAAGCCACATTATTGCTTGGGATGACTTGTGTCACAAAACAAGCTAAGATGATGCCTGAATTCTGCCAAATTCCCCAATCCTATTTTAAAACATTTCTGACATTTTGGCAAGCTCAGCAGGTAAGCATCCAAATACATTTTACAGTAATAAATTGATTTATTTTCCAGCTATTTAGTAATTATGATCTGACTGATTTCCTGCTAACAGTGCACATTGTGCTTTACAGAATTAGAATAAAGTAACATTCCTGACCTAAAACAGTCTAAAAGTGAGCACACTTTTAGGAAGATAAAAACAACACTTTTAGGAAGATAAAAACAACAGAGAAAAAGATGTATTCAGTTTTATGTATGCATGTATGTATGTATGTATGTGTGATTTAAACAAGGCCTAACATGTTAAGTGAAGTTACTAAAGAAAAATTGATATAATTAAACAACCCCCTTCCCACCTACACAAAGCTATTTGTCATTAATTGGACAAACCACAAACTAACTTACAGTATCTGCAAGGTTCATATTTTTCTTTTTCCATGGAAGTGTGACTAGGACTTTGACCTTCTCAGTCATAAGTGGATGAATGATAAAAAAAAATACTGAATATATTTCCTGCTTCATTTGCAAAAAAGAATCCAGCTATTTGGGATGTTTTTAGCAAAAGTTATCCCATGGAAATTGAATACTCAAGATACTCAAAAAAATCAATGATGAAACTGAAAAAAAAAAAACTGCTACAGGATATCATTTCCTAAGTGAGAAAAAGGGCAGACTTACAGTTAAGGATTTGAGAATGTGGTGGTTCAAGATGATCCCCAAAGAACCTTTTCTTTCTATACATTTTGATCCTAAGATTTTTATATTTGGTGCCATATGGCAATATCTCTTACATTGGACAAAGCAGCAGTTGTTAGCTGAAGATGTTTTTCAACAGCCACAGAGAAACTGAAAGCCTGCCATGCTCTGATAGTATGTTGCCAGTAGAAACTACACTGGTGCTTAAAAGTTTGTGAACCCTTTTATTCCTGCATAAAAATGGCCTAAAACATGATCTGTTTTTCACCCAAGTCCTACAACTAGATAAAGGGAAACCAATTAAACAACTGAGTCAAAAATATTATACTTGTTCATTGATTTATTGAAGAAAATGATCCAAAGCTACATATTTAATTTTGTGCTCTTTGTCTATTTAGTTGGCTTTTAAGTCATTTTATGCAGAAATATTGATAATTCAAGAGGGTTCACAAATTTTTATGCAACACTATACGATACCCAACGATGGAGGATTGCACTTATTTTGTATGCGCAAGTGTAAGAATAACTCAAGCTAGCCTTTTTATTTGTTTAGTAATTATAGGTACTGCTCAACTTACAACCACAGTTGAGCCCAAAATTTATGTTGCTAAGCGAGACAGGTGAGTTTTGTCCCATTTTACAACCGTTCTTGCCACAGCTGTTGGGTGAATCACTGCAGTTAAGTTAGTAACACTGTTCTTAAGCAAATCTAGCTTCCCTGTTGATTTTACTTGTCAGAAGCTCGCCAAAGGTGATCACATGACTTGCGACACTGCAGTTGTCAGGAGTCAGTTGCCAAATGTCTGATCACATGAACATGGGGATGCTGTAACTGTTGTAAGTGTGAAAAATGGTCAAAAGTCACTTTTTTCAGTGGCTGTTGTAACTTTGAACCATCACTAAATGAATTGTTGTAAGTCGAGGACTACCTGTAGTCTGTGCTAGAAAAGAGATCTCAGATTTCTAAGAAATCTGACTTGGAACACAAATCAGATGGAATATGAATTCTGTTAATATTTCATATTAACATACATTCATATTTGAATATATGCCCAAGTAAATTGTGTATCAAAGTCAGGCCATCCGTCCTCAGCAACCTCTTTCCACACAACCTGAACTCTAGATAAAGCACCAGCTTTCCTAAAACTTCACCTCTCAGAAAAAGGGTACTGTAAATAACAATTTATTGAGTAACCAATATACATATAAAATAGGCACATAGGACAGATAATTTCTAAATCAAGACCTTCCACCTTGATATTTAACATGGTTCTTAAATTTCAAATTTTGGATTAGCAACTACTACAGGCAGTCCTCAACTTACAACGATTCATTTAGTGGGTGTTCAAAGTTGCAGTGGCACTGAAATAAGTGACGTATGACTTGTCCATGCACTTGCAACCATCATACCGTCCCCACAATCATGTGTCAAAATCCAGGCACTTGGCAACTGGCATGTATTTGCCATCTGCAACCTTCCCACCCAGCTTCCGACAAGCAAAGTCAGTGAGTGACGCTAGATTCACTTAACAAGTGTGCGGTTCACTTAGCAACTGCAGTAATTTGCTTAACAATCATTGCAAAAAAACTTCGTAAAACCAGGCGCGACTCATTTAACAATTATCTTCCTTAGCAATGGAAATTCTGGCCATTAGTCAATGAGCACTTATCCTTCTAATGTAGGGGTCCCCAACCTGTGGGCTGCAGCCCACTAATGGGCCACAGCCGCTTGGCCACTGGGTTACGTGAAGGGATGGCCAGTGCCCACAGACTCATTCCCCCCCACTCCTGCTAGTGCTGCCCTGAGCATCCTGTTGGCGCTAGCACCACCCTGCCCAAGCGTCCCACCAGCAATAGTGCTGCCCCAAGCATCCCACTGGTGCTAGGACCCCACCCCGAGTGTCCCACCAGCACTAGCGCCACCCCAAGCATCCCACCGATGCTAGCACCCCGCCCTGAGCATCCCACCAGCACTAGCACCGCCCCAAGCATCCTGCCAGCACTAGCACTGCCCCGCCCCAGAGTGTCCCATTGGCACTAGTGCTGTCCATAGCGTCCTGCCAACACTAGCGTCAGCCCATTTGCAGCACTCGCATCCACACAGCCATTTGCACATATGCACACTCGCACACAGCTGTTTGCGTGTGCGCATGCACTCCCACATGGCCCATTTGTGCACATGCATGTAGCAGTGCCTACCTCCCTTTCCGGGCCGCCAAACCAAAAAGGTTGGAAACCTCTGTTCTAATGAATTGAATATGTGTGATATTAAATAGGAAGGGATTAATGAACAAATAATACAAACTAAAAGCTGATGTTATTAACCTGGCATGTGACTTCTAAAGCTAGACAGCAACTCAAAACTCTGCAATGCAATTTATTAGGTAAAACAAAAATAATCCAAACTGCTGAGATTTACAATGCAGAATTTTGTGAAATAGCAGAACAATGGATACAGCTGGTGTTTGGATTTCCTAATGTCTAGAAGAAACACTTTATTCATTATCAGTAAAGATTATAAAATATGTCCTAGATACTGAGAAATTGAAATCTAAAAATGAGAGATATGGCCTCATAACACATGGAAGTGTTAATAAACTTCTATCTCATTGGTAAGCAGCTGTCCAATGATATATAACTAGATATCTGGCTGTACATCTCTTCCAACCTGAATAAAACAGAAAATATGGACTACAAATAGCAAAAGAAATTCTGACAACATGGAATAGCATATAATATCGTATCCAAAATTTATAGTACAATAAAAAGTACAGGACAGCATTTACAGTAGTGGCTTTTATTCATTGGAATAGAGAATGTAGTTAAGGCATTACAATCTTATTTAGAAATGATACACACACACACACACACCCCTACATTACAATCTTGTTTAGAAATGACAGAGATTGTCTAATATATATTCTCTCTGTGTATATATATATACACAGACAGATACACACACTTATATTCCTGCTTTAGTTCATTTATCAAATCATATGAATATTTATATTAAATATACAAGACAGTTGTCAGTCTTTAAAGTAATGCTGATTGAATGGTGATATGATGAACATGCAAGTTCTTAAACTGTCTGAAAAGGTAACACTTCAAGATACTCCAATGTTGAGGCAGACTAAAGAAACTCAATGTGGCATTAAATATCTCATGCACCAAAATGCAGTTGTAATTGGACTTTTTTTTATAACTGCAATTTCTGATCTATTGCAGACAATGAAACTGCTGAAACATCTACCCCTGCTGCAGCAAATATTCCATATTCTCAACATGAAATTCAAAGACACAAGAGCACGCTGGTGGAAGACAAATGCACTACTCCTAGTAAGATTGAAAAAAGAATTAATAAGCCAGCTGTTTTCATTTCTTGCGATGTGATATTCAATGGAGCAGGAATCCTTGTTAAAATGCTCTGTCCATCCATCTATCCATGTACTGGCTGTTTTCTTCCTAAAGTGTGAAAAGGGAGTAAGAAATAGTAACTGAATTAAATTAAAGGTATGAAATAAGAGGGGGGGAGGAAATACTGTAGTGCTGAATCTACTTTATGTCAACATCACCCACTCCTGATACTATTTCCACCATGTCAATATACTTCTCCATACATTGTGACATCTTATTCAAACCTCTCGCCTCTTTTCTTTTTGAGGATTTCATTAATACTACCCAACCGCTGCTTTCTCAGTTTTCTTGCTTATGACTCTTTTACTATTTCTTCATATATTTGTTTTGCAGTTTGATCATGTTGTCTATATGAGCAAAGTATGCATTTCTTGTCTTCACACTGAATCACTCACGTTTGCATTCAGTTCACATTTATTCAGCACCTATTCATTCTTGACTCTGTCCTCTTTATCATACTCCTTAGGCACTCCATTTCCGGTATGTTTAGGTTATTCTTATATTTCTCCTGATATCCAACTTTCACTTCCATGCAACAGTGAGGACAAGCTCACTTAATAATGTTCTAAGTAACAGTGAAGACAAGCTCACTTAACAATGTTCTAAATGAAACATTCATTTCCCATAACGGATGACATGCAAACTTCTAATCAGCATTTACAATCTTAAAATTTCTCAATTTCCCATCTTTAGAAAACATTTTGTCAATATATACAGTAATATTTTTGCTGGTAGTTTATGTATGTATAACTTGCAGTTGTTCACCTTACCCTGCCCATCAAACACAATCATCTTGGTCATTGATATACCACCTTTCAGATTTACATTCCTATTTAACATTTGCAGCCAATCATTCAAGTTTGCAGACAAATATTACATTATTTGTGTCATAAGAAAGAACACATAAGTTCACATCTCTATTAACAAAACTCTATCACCACAGGCATCACAGGGATTCCTTATAGGTTTATTCATAAACATATTAAACATGCTTGCTTAATCACATATCTTTGTCTTATTCAATGCTCACTTGAAATCTTTCACAACAAATTCTATTAATTTTCATGCATGGTTTACTCCCATCATATATTGCTTTATATTCAGCAGCCAGTTTTTAACTTTGTACTTAAATAAAATATTTCATCATTTACTTTTAACATACTTTTTTTCTCAATCGACATAGAATATTTCCATTTGTACATGTCCTGCTGAAGAGCAAATCCAATCTTCATAACCACTGCTTGGCAAAAAAACCCCACCCATATTTAACTTCACAAATATACTTCTTGTACCATTTTGATCAGAATTCTGTGCATGTAATAAATTCATTGCCAGGTAGTTTTGCGTTCACTTATGCCACTTTTCCCTTTATGGAAGGGAACAGTAACAGCATTTTTCAACTATCTGGCACAGATGTAGTCTGCACACATTTAATAAACAAATTGCACAACCATTTTTTGACTATACCGTAACCATGTTTTAATATTTCTCCAATTCTATCATCTAAACTTACAGTCCTACCCTGCCATTGTCTTCATTTTACCACAATATTTTTATTATATTTTTCTTGACATTAATATGCCACTATAATGCCATACTAATCTTTAAAATACTCCATCATTCCCTTAGTCTAAATTTTTTCAAATTATTTTATCACTGCCTAGCTTTGATTGCCTAATTTCAAGTCAGTTTTTTATTTCCATACAATCTCTTTTTATAACTTTTTCTTTACTATATTTTTGTGACTGTATTTTTATGTACATGTTACAAAAACTTATTTTTAGCAATTGTTTTCTTTTAAGCATTTTCTCATCCACATATTTTAATCTTATTACACATCTTTTTTCCTACTTCTCATTAGTGTAAGCTCCACACACTTATAACACAATTTTTTTCTCTCCCAAACAGCTTCCACATCTTTTTCCCCATGTCTATTTTTCCACTCATTTGGTTGAAACATTAATCTATTTCTAGTATTTTAGACTCATATTTTATCTTTCTATGCTTGGATTTCATTTACTTTTCCTGTTTTCTTGTCAATTTTTTTCCTAAGATCCTTTCTTGACATTATCAAAAAATAGTCTATATCTCATTTAAAGTCTTTCATGCTACCATATGCTTCACTTATTATCACAGTGTTTCAGTATAGACAATCAAATCAATCATGTTATTAGATTTATATTAATTCTTTTATCAGGTTTACTATGAATTCAGTTAGGCTTAAATCGTATGTTTGAAACAAGCAGACATTTTTCCAAGTATGTACTCACCTGTTACTATTCTCATCCACTTTGGCTTCTCTAGTGACCAAAAAACATTTTGCATTATGTTTTTAAGTCATTGCCTTATCCTTTCATGTCATCTAACAGAATATTTTTCCTATGGATCATGTTCATTCAAACTGTTGCACAAATTTTCCCAAAACACATGACTGGGTGATTCTTTTATTATCATTACTGGAGCAGAACAGGCAACTAGCACCCACCTCTGGTTTCTTATTTTCATATTCTCCCATAACAACCTACAAGACTCTGGTTCAAATTTTCTGACATACATTCCAGTCTTCTCATTCACTATTAAATCTACATCTCCATATATTACTCAATGCCACTCCTCAAGATAAGACTACTTTCATTCCTATTTCATCATTCCCCTTCCTTTTAGACTGATAGACATCATATAACATACCTATTTTTTTATTTGTTAATTCATAATCTGTATATTTATTTCTCTTATATTCCAAGTCCCCATACCATGATCATCAGATTGGTTCATAGATATTGACCTCTACTGCTGAAATCTTGTATCCATATGTAAATAATTAACTAAATTATTACCCAAACTGTAAAAACTGGTTTTAACTATTCTTGGTATTACTCCCCTTATAGACTTGTTTGAAAATCATTAAGTGTAGCTATCAGGGCTTTCTCTTAATTGATGATAGATGATAGGCTTTTAGTTAATTTTAGAAGCATTTTTTTTCTATTGGCATGATGGAAGAAATTTACTAAGATTCACAAATCCTTTTGCTATTCTATCTTGTTTGAAATGCCCAGTAATATTTACAGTAGTCTGTACAAGCAGGCAGAAAAACAATTATGTATAACCAATTGATGTTCTGGATGCTTTATATGAAATGACAGGAATTGAATTAAACAAAATGTGTAAATATATAAAAGATAAATAAATGAATCTAAGATACCATTAGGTACCAAATGGATAGACAGAATCCGTAGACAATAGAAGTCTTTAAGAGACAGCAATGATAATAACAGATGATAATAGCAGTAAAGATAAATGGGAATATTAACAAAGAAATTGTATAAGGGTGATGAGTAGGGCTTATTTGTAAAGAGGAAATGTAAGCTCATATAGAATGGATTGGTTAAGAAAATAATGGGAAAAGATGGATAGTACACATTTACATCAAGAGAAATTGATGTAAAAATGCTGAACTGATGAGCAGTGAAATGAAGAAACAGAAGCAAAAGAAGATTGTATGCCGTGAATATAAAACTGCGAAAAAGTTGTAGATGGATAAAAATGGTAGTGTAATCTAAATAGAGAATGCATATGGTTAGATAGGAACCAAAAGACCAAAAAATATGATAGTACATGAAATGTCACAGGGCAACTGTTGATTGCATAAGAGAACTTTTAGAAAAAGAGATTGAAAGAGACCAAAGGAAGGTAAAGATGTCAAAGACCAAGACTACACGAAGATTGAGATAAATGGAAGTGAAATGTAAACAGGATGGGCAAATGAGTATATAGAAAAAGGAAGCAACAGCCTGTCTAGAACATTATTTGCCAAAATAAATATGGAAGGGTGAGATAGCAGCGCAAGATGAGATAAAATGAAATGTAGGCATAAAGAAATGGAAAGAAAAGAGGCAAAGGAGAAACTGGTAAATGAATGTAACTGGATAACTAGACACAGAATACTAGGGTTCAGATGCCAATGGAAATGAAGATTAATGGGTGAGGTAAGAAAATGGAGGGATGAGCTTATGTGTCAGCTTGACTGAAGACAAGGTTGAAGAAAGGCACTTTTGTTCCTTCCTTAGAACCTCATGAGAGGTGGAGCTCTGGCCAGGAGTGTCCCAACAGCCTCAAAACTTGGCCTCAGTCCTTTCTTCAACCACCACCACCACTTCCTCCAACGATGCATATGGCAGACCAGCTCCTCCTCACCACTTTCTCCCTCCTCCCCTTTCGTCGCTCCTCCCCCTTTCTCCCGGCGGCCATTGGCCCAATCCCCGCCGCCCCCTCACGCCGCTGCTCAGCTGAGGAGACAATGGGCGATCAAAGGGGAGGGGGAGGAGGAAGAGGATGGCGCTAGACAAGGCGAGAGCCCGGCCGTGTGGCGCTTTCTCTGCGCTCGATTAGTGATCCTAGAGGGAGAGTCAGCCAGGCGCCGAAGCGAGGCGCTGGGAGGGACACCGAGTGGTGGTGGCGGTGGCGGCGGGTACAGGGAGTCCTTGCCGCTGCAGCTACTACCTCCTCCTCCCCCTCCCCGCTCTCCCGCGCCTCGCGAGCAAAGTGTGCCGAGAGTGTGAGTGTGAGTGTGAGTGAGCGAGCCCCGTTGCGCAGCTTGGTTTGCGCACAAGCACCACCAGCAGCGGAGGAGGAGGGCGGCAGAGGCACCACCAGCGCCCGGGCATTTGAGGAGAGGAGCGCTGTGGAGCGAGGCAGATACACGCATATCTGAGGGGGGGAAAGCGAAGCAGCAGCAGCACCAGAGGCCACACCAGACACCCAAGTGAGACAAAAGTAGCTCCAAACCAGCACCCAACTCCACCTTGGGAGGCAGGCGGCAGGCGGGCGCCTCAGCATGGCTTCCGAGGAACTCTACGAGGTAACAGCCCCAATGCTTCCCCCTCTCTCCTCGTCCCCGCCTTCCTTATTCCCGCCCCCCCCCACCGCTTTTTTTTCCGGGGTGTGTGAGGGCTAAAATCCGGCGCCCCCTCTCCTCAGTTTCTTTTGGCTTCTGGCTTTTCTTGGCGGGGCCCTCTCTGTATGTGTGTGAGTGTGTGTTTCCAAACTGCTAGCCTGCCTCTCTTCCCTCCCCCAGTTTCGCTAAGAGGAGGACGGAAATATGACTGAAAGCAGGAGACGGTAAAGTGTAACCATTGGCTTGCGCTTTCTCTCGCTCCCTTTTTTTTTTTTTAAACCCGCTTCCCCCCCCCCCTTCAACTCCACGGCCACCCCTTACCCCTCTCCGGTCTCGCCACGAGGAAGGGAAGGGTGGGTGCCGGACGTTAGGTAGCGGTGCTGACAGCCGCGACTTGGCCAGACCCTCTTGCGCACAAAAGTGTTTTGGTAGTGTGCAAAAATGTGTTGCAGAAGTCGTGCCCGCTTTTTTGGGGAGGGGGGGGGAGGAAGGCGAAAGGAAGGGTTATCTTCTCTTTGGAAAGTACATTGACACCTTTGCCTGGGAAGCCAGCTGCGTTGATGCAAAACACGAAACATCCAAAACTAATACTACTCTACATTCTTTAGCAGAATGAACAAGTTTGGGGAGGTTTTTGTTGAGTGGAGGTTGGCTGCTTCAAACACATGCTATTTTATTTGCGGGATGCCCAGGTGATTAAGTGTTGTAGCTTCGTTGGCTTTGCTTGAGGATGGAGGAAGGTGACTTTTTTTAACTTCGAATTTCCAGTCTTTTGATGTGATTTATAAATCTTTAATGTACAGGCACAGAATGGGATTCCTTTTGGATGCAGTTTCCTGGTTTTTAAAAAATACTTTATCGAGTATTTTATATAGGTGAACATTGAATTAAATTTTTGAAATCATTCTAATTCATTTGGTAGGTAAAACTCATTGAAGGCCCAGTGCTAGTTTTCTTCTACCATGGACAAATACTAAGACAGGTTTGATAGATTGTGTGTTTAAATTACTAGCAACCTTGTGAGTTTGGAACCTTAGAATTACTAAAATATATTAAATAATAGTACAAAATATAGGGTACAACTCTTTAACATACTTACTAGGGATTGTGTTCCACTGACTTTATAACTTTATTTATAGTAAAACATAATTGTGTTGTACTTTGAATGTTGTATTCTAAGTGATGCAGTAGGAAGAATTTAGGAACTGAAAATATTTCCAGTTCAGCAAATCAGTGGACAATAATCCATATCTATGAGTAAGTAGAGTTTAGTTTTTAAACAAAGTTTTTGAACTAATAATCTGATTGAAGATTATGTGCCACTAAGTGTTCACTCTTAAGGGACCACATAGTTAGATTTCCTCTAGGATTATCTATCCCCAGTCTGGTCCTTTAAGTTTTCCAGTAGTGTACCTGTTGCTGCTCTAATGGAGTCCATTCATCTTATGATTGGTCATCTCTTTCCTTTCACCTTTTCCAATATTAAAAACTTCTCAAGAGAGCTAAATCTTTGCATAATGTGTTCCAAATAGAATTTGAACTTGGACATTTGTGTCTTGGATGAGCATTCTGAATTGATTTGTTTTATGAACCAGTAATCTGCAACCTCAGTTTAAGAGATTGTAAAATAAATTATGACTAGAGGCCAAAGATTTGGGGGATCTTTAGAGAGCTGTACAAGCATTATTTGAGAGAATTGTCAATAATATAACTTAGCAACAGGTTCAAATTTGTTGGGATTTTTGAACCTGTATTTCATAAGTGCTTATATTTTCTGCATTGTTTTTCTCTAGGAAGGTCATTGGACAATTTAATCCTGTTCCTTATTTCCGATGTTGGGAATTCTTGAATCTGTTGTCCAGAAATGGAATTTACAAGTTGCTTATGGCTTTAGTAACTGTTGATTGCACAAAATGGTCCCCTCCAAGATGGGTTGTGTTTACTTTATCACTCAGTCATGTTAATTGGGCTATAGAAAACTAACCCTATAAATTAAAGAACTTGAAAGAATGCTTGAGAAAGCAAATTAAGACATTTAAAACTGTGGCAGGTGCTTTCTATAAGTACACCATTTGGACCTTAACTGTAATGAAAGGCTTAAGGCTATTACTGAAGCTGGGTTAGGTATAGAAACTTTCTTTACAAATATTCTTGGATTTTTAAAAAAGTTATACAGTCTGTTTTACTGTTGAAAAATTTAGTAAGAAAATTAAAATCAGTTTTTTGATAATTCATATGTTTCAGATGGAAGAGAACTGAAACCTGTTATATCTATAAACCTGTTACATCTATATTTCAGTTGAGATGTATTGTTCAGATAAATTATGATACTGGGATTCTCTAATATTTTCAGATAGTGGTTTGGAATTACTGCATTAGGAGGCAACAATATAATCTCAAATGATTAAAACAAGATATACCTATTTTTTAAAATTCTAGAAAATTGTCAAAATGAAATATAAACTTTATAGAAATATATGTGATAATCCAATTAGGAAATGATGTTGATAAGATCTTCAAAGCATTTTTAATTGGAAAAACATGGATTAATAAATTATTTGATGATTTTGTGTGTGTGTGTGTGTGTGTGTGTGTGTGTGTACAGACAAACAACTTTACCAACCCTTGCTTTCTTACAAAAAGAAATTAATTGGAGAAATTATGGATTAAATTTATTTGTACTGGATTTAATCATCCTTTGGTTTATAAAAGAATTGAAAGGATTGTATGAACATCAAGTGGAAAAAATACTCGTGCAAAAGTTAAATACTTGTCCCAATTTGTTTCAAAAAGGTTTTTAGGAATTAAATAGAAATTTATTCAAGATGTTGGATAAACCATGAGCAGCATTAGCCTTCCTTCTACCCATCCATTTATAACATGGGCATTATCCTGTGTATTATTATTTTTTTTGAAGCTTGATGAAATTTCCTCCATTTATCTTCAAAACTTTAGAAAATAATTGGTAAATTACTTGTGTTATTGAGTGACCCAAGTCAGAAGCATATACATACTACCTTTAAGAATGAATTCTCTTTAAGAAATTTACAATCAGTAAGAATTTTTGTCAATGCTGATGGTATTCCAGTGGTGGTCCAATTGTTTTGGAATTGCACCCAAGGTGCAATCACTACCAATAAAGAAGAATATTTGTAGCTCAGGGTTAAAATGAGGGGTCCTTGGTGCTCTCTAAACTTGCTTGTTTTTGTTGCAAACTAGGTAACATCAGTGCTAGTAAGGTGTGCTGTTTGCTGTCAGTTTATATTCTTGTCTATATGTTGTGAAATTAAAGAATTTTCATCATGCCTTCTGACTGCCAGTTGGTGTTTATAGATGCATTCTGCACCTATTACGATTGCTACTACCTTTGCTTTCTTTTGCCATAGTCATTCTACTTCTCTTTGCAGGTCTTTATATTTTCTCCAGGTTTTTTTTTTTTCAATTCTACTGCCATGTCCATGATCCAGATTTTTTTTCCTTATTGACAGTTATTAGGTTTGCAGGTATTATAAGGCCAGTTTGAATTCTTATGGCAAGAATGAAACTTATGGCAAGAATGAACCTTTGCAAACTAGGTAACATCAGTTCTAGTAAGGTGTGCTATTTGCTGTCAGTTTATATTCTGGTGTCTTGCCTGTCTGTCTGGGTGGGTGGAGGCGGTCTTAGGAATTCTTTAGTTGGGCTGTTTACTAATGGCTCTCTGGCAGTTTCTTGATTGGCGTATTGCTTACTTGATTGTTGTTGGTCTGAAGGTGACCTTGAGTTAATCTATGCTGATCTGAGTGCTGATTACTGGTGGAGAGATGCTGGAGTCTTTATCTCTTTTGGGCTGGTTGATTGTCTCTTGTGCATAATCTGTAGATGTTGTTAATGTCTATGTGTCTATTGATGGCTGATTTGTCAGAGTGCCAGGCTTCTAGAAATTCCCTGGCATTTTTGGATTTGGTCTGGTCTAGGATTGTCACTTTTTCCCAATTGAAAATATGGTTAAATCTTGTCTATATGTTATGAAATTAAAGAATTTTCATCATGCCTTCTGACTGCCAGTTGGTGTTTATAGATGCATTCTGCACCTATTACGATTGCTACTACCTTTGCTTTCTTTTGCCATAGTCATTCTACTTCTCTTTGCAGGTCTTTATATTTTCTCCAGGTTTTTTTTTTTTTTTTTCAATTCTACTGCCATGTCCATGATCCAGATTTTTTTTTTCTTATTGACAATTAGGTTTGCGGGTATTATAAAGTCAGTTTGAATTCTTATGGCAAGAATGAAACTTTGGCAGCTACTTGCCTCTTCGTTTCAACTTGCCATCAGAGTAAGTGGGGGGAGGTGTTGCTTTAGAATGGTTTAGATGGAGAAAAGAAACCTCCTCGATTCTGCTGAAGACCATGAGAATTTGAAATCGTTCTAAGGACACTGCAGCAGGTGTGGAGAGGAAGCAAACTGTTCCCATAACAAAGTTAAATTGTTTATA
The DNA here is from genome assembly GCF_016545835.1 of Crotalus tigris. Classification (NCBI taxonomy): domain Eukaryota; kingdom Metazoa; phylum Chordata; class Lepidosauria; order Squamata; family Viperidae; genus Crotalus; species Crotalus tigris. The sequence continues at coordinate 785,901 of NW_024096469.1, forward strand.
TGGACTATGTGAGAGGGTGGGGTTTGGCTGGAGAAATTATTGTTTAATTCTATGAACTGGTGTCTGGGAACCTCAGAGTTAGTTTTGCTTCAGCATTACCATGCCAGGTATTCAATAAACAGTAAGATTTTTGGAAACTGAATGAACCTGGAGTTTTATTTAGTTTTTTGAGATTGATGTTGACATCTAAAGTCCCAGAACACTTTAACTTCTTCATTTTCTATTGTTGTTGTTCAGTTACTAAGTTGTGTCCAACACTTCATTTTCTATTACTTTGCCTATTTTGTAGCGCCCCCATTTCTTCTATGGAGGCAAACAGCATTTCTTGCAGATATTCCAATGCGTCATTGTTGCTAATTTATCATGCTGTTGTTTGTAGTCAGTCTGGGTGATCTACTTGTAGCAGCTCACTTGGTGGTCCACTGTTTCTTCAGCTTCTTTGCATTTGATGTCTGCTGCTGTCTTCTGAATTTGTCTGCTTTTTTCTTAAGGTTTGGTCTCATGTAGCTAGAGTTAGCCCCTCAATCTCCTTCAATTTTTCTGCCCTTGGCCTTTGCCAGGTCTTGTTATTTGCTTGGTCTGGTATTTTTTTAAAATGTACTGGCCATGTAATACTTTGTGTTGCCATGTCTTTTTTCTGTTTTTCATTTGGTCTTTCTGTTTGGCCAGTTTGGTGTCTCCAATGTTCAATAATCCTTTATGGTATACTAGTTTCAGTGAATCTTCTCCACTGTCCTTCAGATATTCTTCCAATGTCTTTTTTTTCCTTCGGCTATCTGGTATACTTGCAACATTTGGTGACCACCTATTTTCCTTGGTAAGTAAACTCTGTCAGCATCATTACATAGATAAGGACATGATTCATTGTTACTATTTTTCTGGTCCTCCTATCCAAGGCTTTTAGTTCTGCTTGAAGCCAGTCTACTATTCCAGCTGTGTATCTAATGACTGGAATTGCAGGTATTAATCACATTGATGGTATGTTCTCCACTAGACTTAGACTTTTATATATTTTTCACTCTAATGATGTATTTACTTCTAACCTTGGCTTCAGTGTGCTTGATGTTGTCAACTTGAAGGATACCTAGGTATTTGTAGGGATCATCTTCATCCAGACTCTCAATATTATTCCCATACGGCATCTTGATTCCTTCAGTTTTCCCTAGTTTTCCCTTTTTGATGGTGAGTGCAGTACTTTTGTCCAGTCCAAATTCTATTTCAGTATTTTGGCTGTATATACAGATAATTAGACTAGAATAACAGAGTTGGAAGGGACCTTGTAGGTCATCTAGTCCAAGCCCCCACCTAAGCAGGAGACCTTACATCTTCCGACAGATAGGGCCCAGTGTTCAAGTCTGAAGATCCATCTGGATCTTGAGCCTATCGTCTAGGGTGTTGACTATTTCTGCCAGTTTAGTATCATCTGCAAATTTGATAAGTTTCTCTTCTATTCCCTCATCTAAGTCATTAATGAAGATATTGAAGAGTCAGTACTAAGACAGAACCTTGTGGTACCCCACTGCTTACTTCCCTCCATGTAGACATAGTACCATTAAGGACTACTCGTTGTGTACCGCTTGTCAGCTAGTTACAAATCCATCTGATGATGATGCTATCTATCCCACTTTTTTCTAGCTTTCCAAGAAGTAGGTTGTGGTCTATTTGGTCTAATGTTAATTAGCAATTCTATTTCAGGTGGTGTTTTTCATATAGCTTCAGATAATCCATATAAAGGAGGTCGGACAGACTGACTTTTGTTTTTGATGTTTATAGACGTGGCATGACTTGTTCAGTATTGTTGACAGAGGAATTAGTCCAATAGCAAAGATAGTGCTGATAGTGATTGTCCTTGAAGAATTCTTCTCTTTATATTATTCCCTCTCAGTCTATCACCATTGACCAACCATATCTTCCATTGTGCTATTGATCTTTGCACAAAGTTTCTAATGTTTCAACTAATTCCTGTTATTTCTAGGGGTTTGATTATACAATCATTCGGTAGGGAGTTGAATGTCTTCTGGTAATCAATCCAAGCTACATTAGTGTTGATCGTCCTTCTCTTGTAGTTTTTTGTTCTTCTGCTGTTTGAGCAGTTTCCTTTCTGTTCAGGTAGAAAGAACTTGTTTTCAATTAGTTGTTGTTGACCGCATCAGCTATCACACCAGTTAACAATTTGAAAGTTGTTGGTTAGCAGGTAATTAGTCTGTAGTTTCCTGGTGCAGCCCCTTTTCTTGGATCTTTCATTGTCAGATAGGCTTGGCCACACGTTTATCAATCCTCAACTTCACCACCTTGCAGTATATTGTTAAACTGCTTGACTGGGTGGAGACCAGTCATATATTTCAACTAAAAACCTTGCAGTTCATCTTCATCTGCTGCTGACCAAATCTTGATCTTCCATGCCCTTTTTCTATCACTTCTACTGTTACTACAATTTCTTTTATATTTTACCTTTTTTATTCTTTTCCAGTTCCTTTATCCAAACTGCATTAATGTTGTATTTCTTTGGGTTGTTCCATAGCTGTGCCCAGAACTTCACCGCTTCTTTCTTGTCATTTGTTGATTGCTTCACTGCAGTCTTTCCATTGATGGATTGATAGAAAACTTTCTGATTTCACTGAAATTGGAAATTCTGCTTATAGTGTATTATTCAAGCTTTATATCTGCTGATCTCCTTGGCTATAGCTGATATTGGCTATTTATTTCCAGTGCTTCCTTGATCTTGTTTGTAGGTGATATTTCTTGATCAGGTATTCTTTGGTCTTTTTGCTCTTCAGCTTACTTTCTTTCATCTATACTAAGTTGCCCGCATCTGATTTTAGATGATTGATCTTATTTTCCAGTCTGATCTTTCATTTTGGCGGTATGCTGTTTTGCCTCCCCCCCCCCGTTTGTTGATTTTGCATCTCAAGTATTCAGTTATAAGTGTAGCTGTGCTATACTTAAGTTGGTTTATTTCTTGTGGTGAACTGGTGTTTATATTTGATATTACAGTATTGACATCTTTCAATATTTGTGCTAGCTTTTTCTTTGGAACAAACTTCAATATAGGCAACAGTATCCTTTTGTTTTTGTGCTGCTCTACATGCCCAGTTATTCTTTGTTTCAATTCTTTTTTAGTTAGAGCAGGGGTTCTCAACCTGTGGGTCGGGACCCCATTTGGGGTCGAACAACATTTCACAGGGGTCGCCAAACAACGCAGTCCGCCATTTTTTCCCCCTTTTCCTTAGCTGTGCTACTCCCTTTTATTCTATTGGCTTTTGAAAGCCAATAGAATAGACTCTCTTGAATAGAGTCTAATTCTATTGGCTTTCAAAAGCCAATAGGAATTGTCCAGGCTGTCTCTGCCCTGCTGAGCCCGCCAAAAGTCCCATTCTGCAAACGGTGCTGCACCAGTTGAGTAGTCCTCGACTTACGACCGGTTGAGTAGTCCTCGACTTACGACCGGTTGGGGGTCGCGGCATTAAAAAGGTTGAGAACCCCTGAGTTAGAGGCTCTTGTTCTTTCTGAGGAAAAGGCGGAAGAGAGGATTTTTTGTTTAGAAATGAAAACTATATCTGGGCTGGCTGACTCTCCCTGGTTTGCCTCTATAGTCTGAGTTCTACAGTTCAGAACTCTGCAGTTCTGGCAAGGTTTTGATTTCTTTGCCCTGGGTAGACCTTTGCAGTTCTTCCAATTCTGCTTTCGTGAATACTTTTTTATTATTATTATAAATCAACCTTAATTTGTCTAGCCCTATTATGTTATTTCTGTTTCTGGGTGGTGTTCTTTGCAGAACTGGTGCATTCTTTTTTATATCCTCTTGTTGGACTTGATTTGAATAATAAATCATTTCTTTGTTTTCAATATTCATATGTTTGCAGCAGATAAACAACTTTTTAGCCGTGCAGTTTCTGGCCCTGGTTGCTCAACCAACAGTCCTGAATTGTGTAGCCCATTGTCACCAGATGTCCAGGAACTCCAGTACCCAACACAGTTCTTGTTAATCTGGGTGATGACCAATTTGGTATGGGTTGTGGTAAATTACATCTCACTATATTGTTTATGGGAGGGACACTCTTCATCTGGCTCCTCTGATGAGCTAGTCCAGTATGTTTCAACCTCTGCCATAGACCTCCTCTTCCTCAGACCGCGTTATTAGATTTACATACTTACTTTAGCTTGAGGTTCTATCTCTATGCTGATAACTCCCAGTGTTTTGCTTCCATCTAAGTCAAGGATATAATATTTTAATGTTGCTTAATCTTCATATTGAATGAATAAGTGAAACTAAACTATGGATAAACCCAGGTAAGACAGCAACTCTACTTGAGAATTGAGGTAAGAACCTCTTTTTGATGGGATTGCAGTTATCCACAAAGGACAAGATCACAGCTTGAATGTGTTTCTTGAACCCAGCTATTATTAGATTTACAGATGGCAACTATGGTGAGGAGCATATCTGCACACCTAGAAGAGAGATCAAATATCAGTTGCCTTCCACTTTCACTTTAAGGCTGTGCTTCTCAACTTTGGCATCTTGAAGATGTATGGACAATTGCTGTCTAGGGAGTTTTGAGAGTTGCAGTCCACATGTCTTCAAGTTGCCAAGGTTGAGAAATGTTAGTTTAAGGTGTTAATGATGATATTTAAGTCCTAAACAGCTTAAGACTGACTTTCAGGGGTTGCCCTTTCATCCCATTACTTAAATCAGTTAGATTGAACACTCCTTCTGAAGATGTGCTGCAATTTCCTCCTTGAAATAGTCTTAAGTGGAAGAAGGCAGTAATAATATGAGAAATTGCATACATCAACAAATACCTTTGATAATGGCAGTGGCCATGTGTCTGCTTCTCTATATGTCTGCAATTTCTAGACAACATAAGCATAGATATATGTCATTTTTCTTCGTGACAGTATATGTAAGTAAGTGGAAATGGAAAATAGGCATAGAGGATGAGAGGAAAGAAAAGATGGAGTACAAGAGTTAAAATCTGGGTTGAGACATCTTGTGCTAAAAAGCCAAGTATTGTTTCTATAATTATGTTATATAAATGTTTATGATAAATGGAGAGATTGTTGATGGAAAGATTAGAGTAATAATTCATTTTAAGTCATGTTTCTGAATGAAAAATAGATGAAATATTGTACATTTAACTTAAAATGCTCAAACATTTTAGGCTACATCAGATAATATTAGATAACATTGGAGTAGGTTTTAAAAATACTTTCAGGGGAATGTGAGTGCTAGCTTTTAAATGTGACTTTAAATCAAAATCTTACTATTATAAAGAATTCCTTGATTTTAGTGAAATAACTTATGTTAAATATATCTTGGGCAGAACATGTTTTCTTTAGTGAATTTGCTGCTTATATGCATTTTGTTGTAATTACCTTATAGTTATTTCTCCATTAACTTTTGAAGCAAAATATTGTGCTATTAATATAATTATAGGAATGAAAACCATACATTATGAATGATCAATAACCGTATATTCGCATAGATCTTAGAACCAAAACACACATTCAAATTATTCATATGAAATAGAACAGTTATATAAAACATATGTTACAAAATTTATTTTCATTGTTACTGACTCATTTTTCATTTACTGACTCATAGCAATAGCAAACTATGATTTTGACACAATCTGAATCTCAGACAAATTAATCACTTCTAAAATTTAACTGGAATATTGAGCCATATCTTTGGAGATACAGTGGTACTTCAGTACTCATCGTAATTGGTTCCGGAGGCATAATAAATATCAAAAAATGATGAGTACCAAACAGATTTTTCCCATAAGGAATAATATAGTGAGTCCCAAGGCAGCCAAAACCGACAAGTTCTAGCTTGTGTGTTGAGTACCAAACAATCAGTACTGGGACAAAATGTTTGTATCAGAATGCTTTGAGTACCAAATTCAATGAGTTTTAAAGCAATTGAATATCAAGGTACCACTGTATTCACAGCCTATCATGATTTGCCCATCTTTCAAAAATTATAAACATTTAAATAGTCATTGTCTACCCTCATTGTAATCCTTCAGAACTATTTATTATGAGCTAATATACAGTAATAAATAAATAAACAATATTAGGAAGCGTATGTGGAGATCATCTGATCACAGGTGCCTATGCCAGTTTTATAATCATAAATTATCTCAAGCTTAATTTTGTAATTTCTGCATTCTTATACATTAAAGGAAAGAATCATAATGATTTCTTTGATAGTACCATAATTATTCACTCTTCATAATGAGCATATATCTGGATATATAGGTAAGAAACGGTGACTTTTAAAAAATACAATGGCTTTTAAATCTCATATCTTAAGAATTTCTTTACTTAGGATTTGGAGAAAATATTATAAAAGTGATTTCAAAGTACCATTATGGGCTATACCTTGGCATGCGATAGAAGCAATAAAAAGAGGGGTTAAAATGGATATGGTGTCTTACAGACAGTTACTTAAATGGTATGGACAAAACTGGCAATTAAAATCACGGGAAGAGTTAGCACAAGAAAACTTTATTTATTCTTGGTTCCAATATAGGCAATTACTAGACAGATGGAAGATGGATTGTAAGGTGGTTTTCTTAGAGAAGATGAAAATCTTATTAAGCAAGTGAAGGATTCAAGACAAACCCACATTAAGAGAATTTATGCGGTTTTAGTTGAATTGGATTCAGAAACGGAACTAATTAAAGATTGTATGATAAGATGGGCGCAGAATTTTGGTGAGCCAGTCTCATTGGACACCTGGGAAAATATTTGGGTGAGAAATGTCAAATTTACACAAGCACAGAACTTAAGGGAGAATTTTTATCAAAATGTTTTATAGATGGCACCTTGATCCACAAAAAATGTCTTATATGTACCCTGACGTGCAACCCAAATGTTGGAGATGTGGTTATAAGGAGGCTTCCTATTATCATATTTGGTGGTCATGCAGAGAGATAAAAGCATTTTGGATCAAAGTATGGTGGAATATCCAGAGAATTTTTAGAAGGAGGGTAAAATTTACTCCGCAACTATTTTTGTTAGGTATTGTTACAGATTGTGATACAAAGGAGGTTGTACTGATGTTAAATTTGATTACAGCCGCTAGGCTGTTAGTAGGACAATATTGGAAGAAGGAATCCTTGCCTACATTGCAGGAATGGTTTCTTAAAGTAGCTTATCTGGCGGAAATGGCAAAGATCTCGGCTTTCTTAAAGCAACAAACGCAAGAGAAGTTTTTTGCTGTTTGGGATAAATGGATAAAATTTATACAATTTAGATTGGGTATACAAAAATATTAGATAGTTTTTTCATAAGTTTTATTTTTATATATATTATAGATAATCTTTTTATATATATAAATATAAAGTTTTTAATTTAATTTTTATTTTTACTTTTTAAGCCTATATTCTGCTCTGGGAAGCTCAGGGGGGGGGAAGGGAGGGGGGGTTTTTTGGGAGGGGTGGGGTTTTTTTTTTTTTTATATATGTATTGTTTAGTTTTATTTTTTTTGTATATGTTGTCTCTTGTTTTGTATTCTTTTTTCTTTTTTGTAAAACTTATAAAACTTTTAATAAAAAAAAAAATACAATGGACCATCTAGTCAGAGTTTTTAAAGTTCATTCCTTAGCTAGGGATACTTCAATTAAAAAAATTAAAATTATTTGTTAGTCACATAGATGTGGTTGAATTTGTTATTCTTTGTCTTAAATTTTGAGGTGACATGACGTGACCTTTTATATTCATGTATTTGAACATTATAAATATTTAGCAGTGTAGAGTTGTAGCCCAGTTTGAATTATCTAATTGATTAATTGTAATATGATACATTGGGGAAAATCTGATGTTACAAGCAAAATTATTCAAACCAAGTTAATATGTTTTGTCCTGCATGAATGGTGATGTCTGTATTGGGAGGTTACAAAATGCTTTTTAAAGGCAAACTAAAAAATGAAGTTGTAAAACCATGGGATACTATTAAACCTATTATGACAGTGGTGGTGAACCTATGGCACGGGTGCCAGAGGTGGCACTCGGAGCCCTCTCGATGGGCACACGTGCCGTTGCCCCAGCCTTGCCTCCCCACGCGACCCCCTCTTTTCCAACAGCCTCCTGAAGGAGAGTCACCCTTGAGCATGGCCCACATGGAGCAGTGCAGCCAAGGACATGGCAGCCAGGCAGTGTAAACAAAACACCCCATCATGCAGTTGATGGTGCAGGGGTGGGCAGAGGATGTGGCTGCCATAGTGCTGCTGGGCTGCCTGGGCGATCTGCGGCGGGCCCTGGAGGTGGTGAGTGGTCCTGTGGGCAGGCAGGGCGGGGGAATGGGGCGCAGAGCGGGGGCGGGGCAGGGCAGGGGTGGAGTGGGGCAGGGCCAGTTTTTGGGCACTCGGTCTCTAAAAGGTTTGCCATCACTGTATTATGATGAAATTTTGGAAGGGGTGTGTATGTGTATCAAAAATTTCATACACTTACATATTCAAACACACACACACACATACAGAATATGTAAAATGATTAATTGGAAGTTGACAGAATCTCTTAGAATGATGCTTTAGTACTTTTGTATGTGTGTTTTTAGTTATTAATATTCCAACTGGAATAGAATTAGCATCAAGAACTATACAAGCAAAGATGTTTTTAGAAACAAAATTAAGAATTATGATGTTTGAAATAACACATAGTCCTCAACCATGACAGGTGAAAATTAATATTTAGATGATTAGATTATTGAAGTTTAACAGGAATACACACTTTTTTTTCCAGAGGCTTTGGAAAAGATATTATTTTACTTGTCTGTTGTTCATTTGTGGCTTTGTGGGAAATATTGCTAAGCATATTACCTCAGTGTAAAGGTAGTTGAATTATCAGTTTGAGTGACTCAACAGTGACTCAGCAGTGCTTTGAGATCTTGATTGTAAATACTGAAGTAGGTAGACCATTTTTTGTGCCAACAGTAATTTGATATTTATGTTTTATTGAAAAGCATGTTAATTGGACAACATGATGTTTGTAACTTTTTTAAAAGTGAAGTTCTGTACTTTAATGTTCCTGCACTTTCTGAATGAGTTCTCATTACTCTGTTGTGTGCTCAGTAAATAGTCTTCCTAATATTTAATTTAGACAAAATGTTAATGTTCTCAGAGTTTAAAGTCAGATGTGGGCTTTGGCGATATTATTCTGAAATGGATACAAATCAATGTGTGTTAAGAACAGATGTCTCTGCACATTATTAAATTGTTGGTAACTGGTTGTGGTGAGAATGCTTATAACAGTGGATATTCTGAGCATGAGCCTGAAAATAATAGCTTGTTCATTGGTTCCATATAACTTACATTAGCAAAAGTAGAACTTCTATTGTGTGATGGTATGGTTGATTAAAGGGCTGAATGGTTTGCAATGCTGAATAGATGTGTTTTTAATTTGCCATTGTATATGCAGTTTCAGTATATTCAGCCTGTTGTCTGTTCAAAATACGTATTAAATCAAATAAATTGGACAGATCAGGGAGGACAGACTTTTTCAGTTGTGGATGGCCTTACTAGATCTCAAAATGCAGAATGATCTTTCGTATAATCTCAAGATGGAGAATGATGTTAAGGTTTCATCCAGAGGGGAAAATGTTATGTAATTAATAATTACAGTTAGTCTTACACAGATTGGATAAATGATGAAATCTTTGCGTATACTAAACACAGTGCAGTCTTGACGCTAAGAAACACTGAAAGATGTAGTTTTGAACTAGTTGAAAATAATAACACTTCTATAAAATATATATTTTAGTGTAAAACTTGCTAACCGAGTTAGTTTTGAGTTTAAAAGAAGAAATTTATAAAAAATGAACAAACACCACCAGCCAAAGGAAGAGACATTAAAGAAACATAAAGCTAAAAGGATTAAATATGTCCTCAAATGATATTTAGCTAGAGCCTACTCCTGCAAAACAGGAGTGTGTGAGGATATCAACTGGGTTGACTATATGAAGGATGCTATTACAGGTAAGGGGTTTTCTTTTCAAAATGGAAATGTTACGAAATTTTAGCTCATTCATTATTTTTTGGTTCTAAGAGGTAGAGTGGATCACTTTATCCAACTTCCAGAAAATGGCTTTTTTTCTCTTTAAAAATTCCAGCTAAGTTCCACAAAGAAATAATAGTTCCATTCTAATTTCTCTACTTTGTCACTATCAGTTTTGGCCCGTATATATTTTTTCCCCTCCCCATTTGTGTTTATACATACTGTCTTTTAAATATTTAAAATCTTTTTTCCTCATGATTATTTTCCCTCCAAAAGTTTTTATAAATATGATTTTAGTTCCAATTTCCTATTAAGCAAATAAAATCAAAGATTTTCATGTACCACTGAGATTAGTCAAGACACTTTGCATATTAAGAGCAAGAAAATGGCTATTAGTAATTTTATGGTGAAAGAAACTAACTAAATGAGGGTGAGTAGTCATTGTATAAGCTAAATATACACTGTGTATTCTATCAAGAACTCTGTCAAATTTGAAGAGAAATGGGCAATGAGAATGCATTGGGGACCCCAGAAACCAACACCCTTCCCACACAGGAACACATAATCCCTTTTTTTATACATATTGTATTCCCAAGAGCATATTTTGCTTTATGTGCAGCAAGACAACTATTAGAATCACTTGGTTCTACATATAGGTTGACTTGAGAACTTCATGTCTAAAAGCTCATTATCCTTAAGAGTTTAGCAAATGCTACATTGTTAAGTTTGTTCATTTCCCTTTTTGTTGTTGTGTATTCTTGTAATGTTGTATTAGGATTATTCTTTATAAATTAGGCAAGAGTTGTATGATACATTTCTAATTCCTATGAAGTTTGTGCTTCCACATTCTGTAGAAATTAGGCTGGAAGGACAGCGTATTCTGATGGATATTAAGTTCTAAAAATAAAATATTAAACCTTAAAAGTGTAATTCTAAGATTAAGAATTCAACTTCTTAAATATTTTGACACAATAATATTTTAGTTATGCAGTCAGCAGTATATAGAAATAAATAAAGTTGGTGTGGAGCATTATTAATCTTTTTAAAAAGCAGATACATTTAGTATATACAGGGCTTTTTTTGTCATAGAACGCCCAGAATGGAGTTCCGACACCTTTTTTGGATGGAACCTTGTAGGGTAGGCAAGGTGGGTTGTATAACGTGTGAGTTCCGGCACCTTTTTTTTTTTTTTTTTTTCAAAAAAAGCATTGAGTATATGCCTACAAAAGAATCCATATTTATTAAAATACTTTTAAGATTGCATCAACAGAATATATTCTCAAAATCACTGGAAACAGTCATTCCACTTTACCCTTCTTTGGTCAAAACAGATTTTAAATTCAGTATTCAGTTCAGTTCAGAGAAATTGGAGCAGGTTCAGAGAAAAGTAGTGAGGATGATCAAGCAACTAGAAACTAACTCCTAAGAAGAAAGAAGCCTTGAGAAAAAATGACTGAGGAGGTATATGATAGCAGTCTCAAGCTCTTGAAAGATTGTCAAATGGAAGAAAGTCAAGATCTGTTGTTTGTTATTTCCGAGTGCTAGATATTGAATAATGGTTTTAAGTCATGAAAAGGTTGATTCCAGCCGGATGTTGGGAAAAACTTCCCCTAACAGTAAGAACATTTTGTTAGTAGATCTATCTGCTCTCCCAGCTGAACCAGACAGGAAACATGAATAGATGAATTAATTCTACTGTATTGTAAGCCTGCATTAACAGAATCTTGCAAGTTGGAAGGCAGAAGCTCCCACCCACCCCCACACACATTTAGATCCATTATGGCAAATCTTTCTTAAGTTTCTTTTCCTGATTGTTAAACCACTGGAGGCTCTTGTCTTTCTTATCTGATTGTCCCATAGGTGCTTTTTAAAAGGCAACTGCACTTCCTTTGTTTTTCCCTTGAAAATGTTTGCTTTCTCCAGCATGAGGATGGAGAATCCACGAATGGGTTTGTTTCATCTTCCTGCCCAATTAGACTAAGTCTGATAACTTGACATGCCTCCTGCTGGGTCAGAGCCTAATCCAGTCTTGATTTAGTCTCAGCCCGACAGGACACGATTGTGTTGGCTCCAGTCATCAGGCTTTAGTCTAGCAGGTTGTATAAGCTTTCATTTGTGGATTTTTATTTTCCTCCATTTTTTATAGCAGCGCTGGGCTCAGCGCTGAGGCAGCAGCAATCAGGGATTTTTCTGTTGTCGTTTTTTCACTTTAAACCTCGTAAATTTCTGACAGAGCCATGAGGGACCTCCAAAAGCTGTAGGAGGCCGTTTGAAGCTTTTAGCTCAGTGGAGCGTTGATGGCCAGTGGCTGGCCGGCCGGACAGCTGGCTCAGCCTCTCCCCACCTCCCTATTCAGCACGCTACCATGGGGAGGCATCCGAATTCAGTGGAGCGCTGAATGCCCGTTTTTCCACAGCCTGGAGGACTGACTCAGAGTCTTTGCCATCGCTCTGTTTCTTCGCGCGCGTGTCGCGGCCACCATTTTGCGAGCCGCACGAGGGCCGCCTTTTTTCAATTTTTCTACCTTTTGGTGTTTTTCAGCCTTATCACACACCCCCTGGACAGCTGAGGCCAGCTGACTTCAAGTCCCTGGGAGGGATTCTTCCGTTGCAAGGCCCCAGCATGTGAATTGGGGCACTAGTTCAGTGCCTCAGGATACAGCTACCATTCTGGCAACTCCCTTCCTTGCAGAAGTTGACAAGGCCACAGGTCTTCAGCACACAGCCCAGGAATTAGATAGTGGAACAGCCATCCAGGAGTCATGTGCTTGTCTCTCTCAGTGTCCTAGTGCCAACTTTGACACAGGTGTGTTGGCTTCACCTTCTGGCCCCGCTACCACAGCCTAGGACCAGTGTGCTGGCCAGACCACTAGTGTGCTCTGGCCGCCACTAACGAGGGCACTTGTGCACGGCTGTTATCATTTGGCACTGAGCAGAGGCGTGTGTGTGAGCTGTTGCCACCCCTGGTTCAGCCGCCACAAGGAGCATAGGCCAGAGTACTCATTTTAAGTGTGGTGACACAGGTCACACCAGTACTCCACTCCTCTGCCAGGAGATCTCTCCCAGCACCCCTCTGGGATATCTCTACAGACCTGGCTGATAGCATGCCGCTCAGCCGGCACAGAGAGCTCCTAGCTCCCCCGCCAGGAAGAAACATAAGCCCTCCAAACTGGAGGCGGCGGGGAAGCTCAAGGCCAAGGCCATTTCAAACAAGAAGCCCTCTAAGGTGACCGAAAATGAGGCCACGAGACACCAGGTGGTAGAAAAGCAATTTTCCAAGGCACAGAGACTGAGCACAGGTGGAACGGACGTTGTTTCCCCTACCTCGCCTGAGGTGTCACTTTTTGGGCCTCAATTCGCCCCCTCCACTTCATCAATCCAACGGGCCTGGCTCCCGGAGGGGGACACCAGACAGGAGGAGGTGATTCTCCTCAGCCAGGACTCAAGCCTATGATGGATTCCACACCCAGCCAAGCCCTGGGGCGACATTCATACCCACAGCAGCAGGGCTTCGACCCACAGATCAAGGGGCATGGCCAGACCAATTCCAGGCGCTCATTGCCCAGGCCTTCACCCAGGGAATGGCCACTTCATTCACCCAAAGGCCCAGGCCTGAGTTTGTGGCACCTATGGCCTCATACTCTCAGGTGGGAGCACCTGAATATCCGGCCTCCATTTCCTCTGACCGGTCCTCTCAGGACAGAGATACTTGCTCTGAGGAATATGAGCCACATGACATACAGCTGTCGGATGACGAGGAATCGTTTCCAGAGCCTTCTCCCTTTGTAGGCTTATTCGATCCAGCATTATTTCTCTCCTTCTCAAAGCGAGTAACTCTGCCAAGATCAATACGGATCAGGAACCTCAGCTGGTCCCATCCACCGGTCAAGGGAACTGTTCTCCGAGCCTGTTATCATGCAGAGTCATATCCCTTGTCCTCCCTTCTTTCTGAACACCATCCAAAAACAGTGGGGAACACCTGGCACCCTCCCCACACCAGGGGGAACAGGCATGAGATTATTTAATGTCCCTCCGGCCTTGTCGGACCTCTTGGAGGTTCCGGCCATTGATGAACTGCTGACTCCTCTTTATTCTTCTTCCACGGTGTCAGAGGACATGGCTGAAGCCTTGAAGCCAGAGGACAGAAAGACTGAGTTTTTCCCACTGCAAGAATCATCAAGCTTCTGCATGGTCAATAAGGGCCTCTACATCCACTTCCTTCTTCGCCAGGACTTCTCTTATCTGGCTCTGAGAGCTTCAGGCCATGATTCCTTCAGAACAGGTACGCGCACACCAAAACCTAGGTAAGTTGGTGTTGGCATCGGAATACATGGCAGACATGTCACTTCACGCCACCAGGTTTTCATCCCGAGCCATAGCTTCTATATTACAATGCGCAGACTCCTATGGCTCAGACAATGGCGAGCTGACGCAAAGTCAAAGTGGCGATTAGCGACCGCCCCTTACCGGGCGGCCAGCTATTTGGAGAGGCCCTCAACCCTTACCTGGTGGAGAACAGGGACAAGCGTAAAATACTCACACATCTTACCAGACGAGCGGACAGGAGGTCTAGCTCATACTCCCATAGACAATCCTTTCATTCAGGGGCCGGATTGGAATGGTCTCAGCCTCCCCGCTCCTTTCCTCCTCGACCCAACTGTCAGCCGGATCGTTCCGTCCCTAGGTCCAGGCAACAATTCCAGGGCAAGCGACCCTTTCAGGGCATGGGAGGTCGCCCCTTCAGAAGGGCCAAGTGACTTTAGGGAAGCCTCCCCCATTGGTGGCAGATTGGCCCTATTCGTAGCTATATGGGAAGCCACCACCACCGACTCTTGGGTGCTAAACACTATCAGACATGGCCTGTCCCTGGAATTCTTATCCAACCCCCCAGAACGCTTCGTTTCTTGTCCCACTTCAAGAACGCATCCAGTGTTACCTCAACGACATCCTGATACAGTCCCCCTCCTTTCAGGTGGCCCAGTCAGACCTGGCCCTGTCAATCGATACCTTCCAAAGACATGGGTTTTTGGTGAATTTTCAAAAGGGCCAAATGATCCCATCTACCCGCCTCCTCCACCTGGGTGCAGTCCTAGACACAAGGGTCTGCACAGTCTATCTCTCCCAGGAACACCAAGACAGCATTCAGACCCTAATACACCGGATCCGGTGGCGCCTGAACCCCTCCCTGTTCAGGCAAATTTCGGACAGGTTCAGACTTCTAACATTAGACCTGTTCGCCTCGCCACTGAATTCTCAGCTTCCAAGATTCTTCTCCTGGTTCCCTTCTCAAGGGGCAGAGAGGGTGGGCGCACTCCGCAGCCCATGGCCCAGGGAACGGCTATATGCCTTTCCCCCTCTTCCTCTGATCCTGGCAGTCATCTGCAAGGTACTCCAAGAACAGGCAGAGGTCATACTAATTGCTCCACACTGGCCGAGACGCCCGTGGTTTGCCGATCTTGTAGACCTCTCCATCTCCCCTCCGTGGAGAATTCCTCCAGACCGCATTGCCCTCAGTCAGGGAGCCCTGCAGCATCCAGAACCCCAGTGGCTCCAGTTAACTGCCTGGCACTTGAGCGGCAACTCCTAACATGAGAATCCTATTCAACAAGGGTCATCTCTATGATTCAGGCTTCCAGGCGACCCTCTACGAATAGGATCTATGATTCCACATGGAGAAACTTTAGTCTCTGGTGCGCCAGAAAACAATTAGCTCTTTCGTCAATTATTATCCCCAATATCTTAGAATATTTAATGGAGGGACTTGACAAGGGCTTATCCCCCTTGTCAAGTCCGCAGGCAAGTTGTGACTCTGTCAACGGTACTACAATGTGACAATTCGGCCCCTTTGGCTCAGCACATCAAACGGACTTCTGCCTTTCGCAAGTCAGAAGCACTTTTCATATCTTTCCAACCTCTTCTATGGGACAGAAGGTTTTGTCATCGACCATAGGCAGAGGGATTAGGGCTTGCATTGCGAAGGCATACCAAGCGCACTCCTTGACCATTCCAAGTCGCATCACTGCTCATTCCACCCGTAGTGCTGCAACATTGGCAGCTTGGGCGACACAGGCATCCATTGGAGAAATCTGCAGGGCGGCGACTTGGTCCTCACCTTCCCTATTCGTAAGGCACTACAAAATAGGTAAGTTTGCCTCCATGGACGCCTCATTTGGTTGGAGGGTGTTACAACAAGTGGTGTTGTCAAGTGGGACACAGGCCCTGACCAATTCCCTCCCATAGGGACAGGGCAGCTTTGGTATGTCCCATTCGTGGATTCTCCATCTTTGTGCTGGAGAAGAGGCATTGTCTTATCTGAAAGCCTTTTCTCAGCATGATGATGGAGAATCCACACCCACCCCTCTAGTGTCCGTCAGGTCCTGTGTTGGGTAGGAGGAGCCAACATATCGGACTTTCGTTGGTAGCTTCGCCTTTGTCAAAACTGGGTTAGGCTCTAAGCCAGCAGGAGGCGTGTCAGGCTAAGTCTAATTGGGCAGGAAGATGAAGCAAACCCATTCGTGGATTCTCCATCATCATGCTGAGAAAAGGCATTCAGATAAGACAACGCCCCTTTTCAGTTCTGACTGAATGGTGGGGAATGGAAGGTTTTATATTCCTTGCAGTCATATGGTCGTTAGCACTCTGAAGGTCTGTAGTTAGCTCTCTGGGAGTCATTGAGACCACTTGGGCATTTATCTGTATTCTCAGGATCACCTGAATCAGTGCAACTGGGTGGAACCTTTTTGAAACTGCTGTGAAAGGACTGTGTTGTAGATAGGAGATAGGTGGTATTGTATACCACCTCCTCTGTTAAGAGAGAGCTGTTCTAACATAGATGGCTCTTTTATCCCTCTTTCAAACCAGTAGTCCTCTCTGTCCATTCCCCACCATTCAGTCAGAACGGAAGAAGCTTCTTGGATGAGAAGCAAAATGTTTTCAAGGAAAAAATCAAGAATTACCAGTTGGCTTTTGAAAAGTACCTTTGGTTGAGAATCTCCATAGACATTCTTATCTGATTGTTTCCTAGGCAGCATGTCTTCTCCTCTTTCCCTAAAATCATCCACACATTCCATTACAACAGTGTTTCCCAAACTTGACAATTTTAAGGCATGTGGACTTCAACTCCCAGAATTCCACAGCCAGCATTGCTGGCTGTGGAATTCTGGGAGTTGAAGTCCTCATGCCTTAAAATTGTCAAGTTTGGGAAACACTGCATTACAAGATCTACAGATCTCTGTGGAGAAAGAACAGAACCGGGAGGCAAACAACATGCACCATTACATCATGGAACAAAGAAAGCAATTTACCTCATCTGTTGTGATGCAACAACTAAGTTGTCCTTTGCACAATGACATGATACATATAGTTTGGTATTGTAACTTGCTGTAGGCACCATTGAGTAGGAACAGTTTCAAAAATAGTATACTATTCTTCACTGATTGTTTTTAAGCGGAACACTTGGGGTGCTTTGGCTTGGAATCCTGCAGGAGACTGAACTAAATGGCTACTTTCTACTTCTGCAATTTAATCTGATTGCTTTAGTGTCACACAATTTGACTTTTCAGTTTTCCACATTTCTTGTAATAGTGAAAATGGATACGTGTTGTGTACACTAACCAGTAGACATGTCTGATTATAGCTTTATATTCTGTGTCTGAAATTCCTCTTTCCAAATCCAGTCTGATTTGGAGAATTTCAAATTTAATACTTAAGTAGGACAGCAGTTTGGGAAAGGCTGATTTGTCCAAGGTGACTGAAACTGATCCTGTTCTATCCACAATTACAAAGAAGGTGAATGGAGTTGTAACAGCTCAGGTCACAATTTGATACTTCTTTTGAAATCCCCAATTAGAAATCCCATATAGATAATGATCTTTAGACTTGCTAGATCCAATTTTAGAGCTAAAGTAATATTAAAGGAGCTTTTCTGTTTCAAAGGTGTTGTATTATTATGATTCAGGCTAAACCTACTAAAAAGTTGTCTAATTATACTAAAAATTGTCTCGTAAATTATATGAAAACTGCAGTACTAAGCACAATTTCACAGAAGCAAGTCCAGTTATATTGAGAGTTAGAGTAAGTCTGTCTTGGTAGTGAGAACTCTAGTCAAAACAAATGTAAAAAAATCTCTTGCTAGGACAAAAATAATGTATTCCAGACAGTTCATCTGGATGTCTAGAAATGTGATGCTACCTGATAGAAATATGAAATGCTTATTCAGTCATGGAGGTTTGAGAACCTAGATATTTTGGGAAGATAGAAAGTAGGACATTTTTTTTCTCACCTTGATATTAGCAGCACAAAATACTGAAGTCAAAGTATACACCAATTGAACTATGATCAAAAACTGTTATTGTAGCATATTTCACAACTTTGTAAAAAGTAAGCTGAAGATTTAATTAAAAATTATTTTCTAACAATAAAAGAATCAGTATTGAATTTCCTATATTGCCATGGCAAACCAGCAATATAAAAATCTAACTTGTTTTTTAAAGTGATTCCCTCCTTTATTGCATTATTAAGCAAATTACATGCCTTTATAAATCTAATGAATGGAATCTAATTATTTAAGGGAGAAAAATATGCATAATCAATATCAAGGAAGGCAAATATTTTATAGGGGTGTGGTGGCTGAGCAGTTAAGAAGCTAAGCTTGTTGACTGGAAGGTTGGTCATTCAAGACCGTGTGACAGAATGAGCTTCCATTACTTGCCCCAGCTCCTGAAAACCTAGCGGTTCAAAGCATGTAAATGCAAAGTAGATAAATAAGTATTACTTCAGTGGGAAGGTAACAGCGTTCCATAAACCTTTGCCACATGACCACGGAAGCGTCTTTGGACAGCACTGGCTGTTTGGCTGTGAATTGGAGATGAACACTGCCCCCTAGACAGGGAAGGGGAAACCTTTACCTTTTTTAAAGAACATTTTATGCATACATGTCCTTTTTTCTGTAAATTGAAGAATAATATCCAATATTTTAGTTTGAAGTGGGTAAAGTCAATTGGTCCAATCATTTTGAATGTGGTAGAACATGACCCAAGAACAAAAGTTGGAGAAAGATTACCTTGGTGACCCTTTAATTAGGAAGATAGGGCATTTATTTTTCATGCCAACTGTAATCCACTATGCATTAAATTGTTAACTCTTGATTAAAACTATTTCAAAAACTGATAAAAATCAACAGTTATGAAATAAACAGTAATTTACATTGAACAACTCTTTTAATAAAGAGTGTATAAGAATGCTGAAATATCTGACTTAAAATGTCTTTACAAGCTGCAAGATTCAATAGATTTTATTTGATTTATAGATTACGTACTTGGAAAATAGCAATAGGACTTAGACTTACATACCAGTTCATAGTGCTTTACAGCACTCTCTAGGCGGTTTACAGAGTTAACATATTGCCCCCAACAATCTGGGTCCTCTTTTTTACTGACCACAGAAGGATGGAAGGATGAGTTAACTTTGAGCCGGTTAGGATCAAACTCCTGGCAGTGGGCAGAGTCAGCCTGCAATACTGCATTCTAGCCACTGCGCCACCACGGCTTCTCCTAAAAAGGTATTATGATTATGTAAAAATGAGTTTTATGTAAATGTTCTGCATGTTTTTAATAATAGCTGTTACTGGATCTTTCTTCAAATTGCCTTATTGTATCTGTACCAGAGCAAGGATCAAGTATGAAGTTGCTGTATACTTATTTCTCTGAAATTTCAAGTTACCCTTTCGAGACAGTTACTTAACTGCCTCTTCCTTTTCATAGACATCTGTGTGGCAAAGGAGTTTAAAAAGAGCCAAAATGCAGCAATGCCATCTTTTTCTTAGACCTGATTGAAAGTGTGAAAGTAACCATTGAAGTACATGAAGCTGAGAAAGATCTATTTTCTTGCCTTTTTTTGGTCTATCGTTCCTTTCTTCTTTCCTTCTTTAACCAATTTATAACCCACTGTTCATTCAGTAGTTGAAGATAGCTTACATGGAAATCTCACTTCATTTTTCTCCCCATAGCAACAAATTGATGAGGTAACTTGGGCTGGGAGACATGGTTTACTCAAAGTTGCTCAGTTTCATGACTCAAGATGGACTTAAACCTTAAACATGAAATAGTGATTCTCCACAGAGTTTATTTCTTGGATTTATAAGAGATTAATGTCAGCTTTAATTAAGGAGGTCTAGATGGCATTCATAGCATTCTCTTTATCTATTATTTCTCACAACATCTCTGTGCAATAGATGGCTAAGATAAGAGTGACTGGTCAGGTGACACCCAGTAAGCTTCTGTGGCTGGAGGTGGGCTAAAATTTGGGAATCTTTGCTCCTAGTCCACCACTTAAGCAGTCTGCAAAAAACTTTTTTCAGTAGATGTGTACAAATCTCCTATCCAAATAATTGTATTTTATTTATTTATTGACAATTTGACATGCTGTTCAGATAACAGTATTGATGTAGGAGATAAGCAGGCTGAGCCCAAGGGTGGGGTCACAAGAGAACAAAGTCCAGCCCCCCCCGAATTCCGTTGACCCAATTTGGTTTGACCTTCAGTAGACAAAACTCTTGTGTATAGGTAGCATGTAATAAACTTGTAATGCTTTGAACTCAACTCCTGTTCTGATTACTTGCACCTGACAATTGATTAAGAACATTTTAGTGCTAAAGCAAGCTTGTTTATTTGCAAATTTTAGCATAATCCTATACTTATAATCCTATTTTCACTATAGGTAGTCCTTGACATACAACTGTAATTGAACCTAGACCTTTTATCATTTATAGTGGACATGTGATAAAGCAAAGATATATTGGAGTAGGATTGATATCCCAATACAGAAGATTCTCAAAGTGAATATAAGGATAAAACCAGAAACTTTTTTGGGGGTGTGTGTGTGTGTTAATGGAAAAAGACTTTGGGGAAAAATTGGAACTTTGATGTTATATATGTTGATGCCAGCAAGATTACTTTATGCACAAAAATGGAAGGACATTTTGATTCCTATAATGGACTAATGGCTGCAGAGGTTGATGAGAGATGGCTAAATTGACTGCTGTGATTAAAGAAAAAACACAGCTACTTTTGTTTCTACTTAGATACTGCTTCTGGGCTTTGTGCTTGAGGAGGGTAAAAGAAACTTTGATTTGGGGTTTTACTGATTTGATAGATTTGTTGTTATGGAAATGGCTAGTTTATACTATGATGTAAAAGTAAAAAATTGAGGTTTGACATTATTATGTTGTTCTATTGCACCAAAGGGAGTTGAAAATCAACGCCTTTTCTTTCTTTTCCCTTTACACTTTTCCCTTCCCCTTTTTTCCTATTATTTGCTATTGTACTTTTGTATTTTATATTATGAACTAATAAAAAAGGGAACATTGAAAAAAAAATAAGTCATGTCCTCTACTAAGTGGGTCACCACATGATTTTGCCCAATTTTACAACATTTTTGTAGCAGAACTTAAGTAACTCACATGATTATTAAGGGAATACAGCAATTATTTAGTGAATAGATGGTTTGCCATGGGTGTTTTTTTTTCCAGAAACCAGACAAATGCTGGGTTCTGGTTTCTAGCAAAAATCATAATAAATTGCAGTCATCTGACTATGGGGATGCTACAGTCTAATTGCTGAACATCCAACATGCAATTATGTGACTATTGGGAGGGGCGTTGGAAATTTCATTCCAGATTGTAAGTAGACCTGGAGATGTCCATTGTAACTTCGAATGTTTGCTAAGTGACTGGTCATAAAACAAAGACTATCAGGATATATAGCATGCATGTGAATATATACATAAAGATTGAGAGTAAGAAAAAGTTAGCAAGAGGGAGTGCAAAAACTACTAGGGTAGGATTAGTTTGTTAAATATCCTTGGAAAGATGTTTTGGAATCATTCTGATTGAAAGGATACAAACATAACAATGACCAACGTTTACAATTTTAGTGCAGTTTTATGCTGTGCAGAGGATGTGTGAGCCAGTTTTAATTGAAAACTGTATAAATGCAATAAGGTAAATTTATGTATGTTTGTTGATTTACAGAAAACCTATGATAAAGAAAATGAACTTGAATTATTATATTTTTCGTGAACATTTGTAAATACGGAGCTGAAGGTTGGTGGCTGAATGTGAATATAATTTGAATATGATATTTGAATATAAGAGGCACATGATTGAATGATTCAATATTGAGTGGTAATTAGATCAAGGATATGTGATATCCCCTGATTGTTTAATGTATTTATAGATAAATGGATAAGTAATTTTGGTGGCAAAATTAGAATTGTTTGTACATGTATTTTTGTGTACAGTGCAATTTAGTTCATATAATGGAATGTGAGTTATGGATCTCGAAATTAAGAAACAAAGAATTTAGTTTTAACAGAGAAAATTAAAAGTTTGCATGGTTTATGTATGAGAAAAACTAGAATGAGTAGACACAAAAAAGAATATTCGTTCTGCCTAGCATGTGATCTATAAATTTTGAGTTAGGATTGTCAGGATAAACATAAAGTTATGTAGTTTGTATGGATTACTTAAGAAAGTGCCTAGTATATGTGAGACAAAGTGGATGGTGTTGCATAAACCAAATTCGGATGTATTTCCATTTTTTCTCTCTTATAACTTCAGTTTTTTCAGCTTGCTATTTCTTCCATGTTTTCTGCAGTTTGCAATACTCTTAATTACCCTGAAAAGAAATAATTTAATGAATATATACATATGTTCTTCTAATATTGATTTATGCTGTTTAAAATTCAGATACGTGGAAATGTGCCATAAATGCCAGATTGTCATTTGGAGACATGTCTCAAAGGACAGAGATGAGTTGTTCGGCCCCTGAACTCTCAAGTAAAGAGGCATTAGAGCAGTGGTTCTCAACCTGTGGGTCGGGACCCCATTTGGGGTCAAACGACTATTTCACGGGGGTCGCCAAACAACGCAGTCCACCATTTTTTCCCCCTTTTCCTTAGCTGTGCTACTCCCTTTTATTCTATTCTATTCTATTATTCTATAGACTCTTGAATAGAGTCTAATTCTATTGGCTTTCAAAAGCCAATAGGAATTGTCCAGGCTGTCTCTGCCCTGCTGAGCCCGCCAAAAGTCCCATTCTGCAAACGGTGCTGTACCAGTTGAGTAGTCCTCGACTTACGACCGGTTGAGTAGTCCTCGACTTATGACCAGTTGGGGTCGCAGCATTAAAAAGGTTGAGAACCACTGCATTAGAGTGTCTTTCCTTGAAAACTGGATTCTGATGTACAGGGGGACAATTCATGAAGTCCCATGCGGATTCCCAGGCAGAAAGCTTATAAATAGAGTATTCATCTACAGATAAATTATCTATAAGAACATTGCTTCCAAATGGCAGTACTTTTTACTCACAAAACTCTCTTAAGTTTTCAGGGCCATAATGGCTTCTAATTGAGCCAAGAGAAAACCTGCAGGCAGGAATATATACTGTAGTGCAAGTGCTCAGCTTATACTGTTTTGACATCAGAACAAGCTACATGCACTTGTCTTATATTTGACCTGAACCTTAAAAGATCCCTTTATGTGACTCGATTTCTGTTGCTTTGACCTCTGGGCTGTTGCTATACGGAGTATGGATTTCAGCTTGATATCACTGCATGGTGGCCTTTTGTTTGCCTATGGACCATACTGAACTAAGATTGTGAAAGCTTCAATTATTTTCTCTTGTTCTGTGATGTTGCCTAGGGATTCTATTGCTTGAGGCTTTGATGTCTTAGAGCACTACATTTTGATGTAAGGGACCAAAACCTCTAGAACAGCCAATAATCAGTAGTTCAGGATTTAGTCAGATTTTCCCCTTATTCAGGTATCTGTATAAGAGAAAGAGTGGAGTGATTGAATGAGGAGGCAGGAAAATGAAAGAAGACAAGAAATGAAAAGAACAGACAAAATTATTTCTCCTTCACATTTAGAGACTATTTTAAAAATACTCCTAGTAATAGCAGTGAGAACTACCCATATACATCCATAGTAAGATTAATTATTTATTGTAGTTGGGTTTGGTGTAGCTAAAAAACCCGGAACAAAACTGTATAGGCTCCTCTTGCATATAGTTATGCTGACTCCAATCTTTCTGTTCTTGTAACATTGAAGGCAAAATTGCTCCTAGTCATGAATCTGAAGGAAATGTCAGTAGACTCTAGTTACCACAAGATTTACAGGACGATGAAAATTCTTTAGGTAAAATCTCTGTAGAGTATTCCCTTTCAAATCATAATAATTATGTTATAATAACATTGGCAAAGACTGTTGGGAAACTGGGGACCAGGGTAAATAGCCCGGGAAACTAGTTGGAACAAGAAAGTAATTTGGCTAGCTAGTTAGCTAGCTAGCTGTCACATAAAATAAAATGTTTTGAATTCTGCCAGGGTTGAAGAAGAGATCTCTCAATTGATGTCAATGGAAAAATTAAACAATTTGATAGATGGTACATAAAGTGTTGTGTTAGAGCTCTACTTCTAATAAAGTATCTCTCTAAAGTGCCTTATTATATATAACATTTTCTTCATTCATATAAGCAGCTTCTGTCATTTTTCTCCAAATCTATGCAATTCATTATCCGGCCTCTTGGATTTGTTCTGAAAATCCTCTGTGGACAGATTGTTCAGGAAACCCAGGAGATTGCAGTGGAAAGGAGAAGCAGTGAATTGCCCATTGTGTAACTTTTTATGTAACTGCAAAATTAAATGGTTTGAAACCATAGTTATAATTTTCCTATGTGATTTCACATACAGTGAGGGAAAAAATTATTTGATCCCCTGCTGATTTTATACGTTTGCCCACTAACAAAGAAATGATCCAGTCTATAATTTCAATGGTAGGTTTATTTTAACAGTGAGAGACAGAATAACAACAACAAAAATCCAGAAAAACGCATTTTAAAAAAGTTATAAATTGATTTGCATTTTAATGAGTGAAATAAGTATTTGATCCTGTATCAATCAGCAAGATTTCTGGCTCCCAGATGTCTTTTATACAAGTAACGAGCTGAGGTTAGGAGTACTGTCTTAAAGGGAGTGCTCCTAATCTCAGCTTGTTACCTGTATAAAGGACACCTGTCTGCAGAAGCAATCAATCAGATTCCAAACTCTCCACCATGGCCAATACCAAAGAGCTGTCTAAGAATGTCAGGGACAAGATTGTAGACTTACACAAGGCTGGAATGGGCTACAGGACTATCGCCAAGCAGCTTGGTGAGAAGGTGACAACAGTTGGTGCGATTATTCACAAATGGAAGAAACCCAAAATAACTGTCAATCTCCCTCGGTTTGGGGCTCCATGCAAGACCTCACCTCGTGGAGTTGCAATCATCATGAGAATGGTGAGGAATCAATCCAGAACTACACAGGAGAATCTTGTCAATGATCTCAAGGTAGCTGGGACCATATTCACTAAGAAAACAATTGATAACACACTATGCCGTGAAGGACTGAAATTCTGCAGCGCCTGCAAGGTCCCCCTGCTCAAGAAAGCACATGTACAGGCCCATCTGAAGTTTGCCAATGAACATCTGAATGATTCAGAAGAGAACTGGGTGAGTGTGTTGTGGTCAGATGAAACCAACATCGAGCTCTTTTGTATCAGCTCAACTCATCTTGTTAGGAGGAAGAGGAACGCTGCCTATGACCCCAAGAACACCATCCCCACCGTCAAACATGGAGATAGAAACATTATGCTTTGGGAATGTTTTTCTGCTAAGGGGACAGGACAACTTCACCACATCAAAGGGAAGATGGACGGGGCCATGTACTGTCAAAACTTGGGTGAGAACCTCCTTCCCTCAGCCAGGGCATTGAAAATGGATCATAGATCGGTATTCCAGCATGGCAATGACCCAAAACACATGGCCAAAGCAACAAAGGAGTGACTCGAGAAGAAGCACATTAAGGTCCTAGAGTGGCCTAGCCAATTTCCAGACCTTAATCCAATAGAAAATCTGTGAAGGGAGCTGAATGTTCGAACGTCCAAATGTCAGCCTCAAAACATTAATGACTTGGAGATGATCTGCCAAGAGAAATGGGACAAAGTCCCTCCTGAGATATGTGCAAACCTGGTGGCCAACTAAAAAACATCTGATCTCTGTGATTGCCAACAAGGGTTTTGCCACCAACTACTAAGTCATGTTTTGCAAAGGGTCAGATACTTATTTCACTCATTAAAATGCAAATCAATTTATAAGTTTTTTTAAAATGCGTTTTTCTGGATTTTTGTTATTATTCTGTCTCTCACTGTTAAAATAAACCTACCATTAAAATTACAGACTGATCATTTCTTTGTCAATGGGCAAATGTACAAAATCAGCAGGGGATCAAATAATTTGTTCTCTCACTGTATAGCAGAGGTTAAAACATTTCAAGCTCTATAACACAGTGTATTTAAGTTACACATTTTTTTGCAAAATATTTCCAATAATTACACACACATTATGGAAATGAAAACACAAGTGAAAAATAATTATGAATAATTTTATTGTGTAAGCTGTATAAATCAGGAACAACAAAGCCTTTAAAAATTGGTGGAAAAGAACATATATTTTTGGTTGTTAAAACATGAACTCGGTTTTTTTTAATGTTTAAAATTTAAATTTATAAAAAATGTAGACAAAGTACCCAAATAAACTAGAAAAAAAGTAAATGGCATACCGTATATGCCGGCGTATTAGGCGACCCGGCGTATAAGACGACCCCCGTCTTTGGCGCCGAGTCGCATTCCTAGAACGTCATCTTATACGCCGGAAACTACCAGTATTTCCGGCGTATAAGATGACTCGGCGTGTAACACGACCCCCGTCTTAGGCGCCGATTTTAATGCTTGCGGAAGTCGCCTTATACCCTGGCATATACGGTAGTTCTTAAACTAGAGAAAAATAGAAATCAGAAAATATAAATATATAAAAACAAAATAAACCAAGGGAAAACAAAATATCTCTTAAATATTAAATTAATCGATAATCACTGGTTTATCAATCAAAAGTATATAGCATTAAGGTATAATAAAATACAACACATTATTGCAAAATATAAATTTTAAAAGCTTTATTTTATTTTTTACTTTATTCTATTTTATCATTTTATTTTACTTTTTAAAAAAATTTATTGACTGCCCATCTTACCCTAGGGCAGTGATGGCGAACCTTTTAGAGTGCCCAAAAACCACCCACCACCCCGTCCACTACCTCGTCCACCACCTCCACAGCCCGCCACGGATTACCCAGGCAGCCCAGCAGCACCATGGTGGTCACGCCCTCTGCCCGTGCCCTGCAGCATCATCTTCGCGTGATGGGGCACAAGGATGGAGTCTTATCCCCACTGCTC
Source organism: Crotalus tigris (assembly GCF_016545835.1). NCBI lineage: Eukaryota > Metazoa > Chordata > Lepidosauria > Squamata > Viperidae > Crotalus > Crotalus tigris. Next base: position 813,227 of record NW_024096469.1, read on the forward strand.
GGCTACCATGTTCTTTGCTGCGCTGCTTTGCGTGGGCCCTGTCCGGGGGCAACTCTCCTCCCAGGGGGCTACTGGTGAGGCGTCCATGAGAGGAGGCGGGGCTGGGGGCAGGGCTGGGGCGACAGTGTGTGTGCCCACAGAAAGGGCTCTGAGTGCCGCCTCTGGCACGCGTGCCATAGGTTCGCCACCATTGCCCTAGGGTAATTCTAGGCGGCTCACAGTCATAAAAATATATCTGTACATGTGCAATTAAAACATAAATAATTAAAATCAAACATTAAAACCTAAGGACACATAGGGAATGCAGGGATAGAGTGGGAGAAGGTGGAATTGGTTATTAATCAATCACCTGCACTGTGTTGGCAGTGCCAACTGGCAGAGCCAGATCTTTCGGCCCTTATGAAAGGATAGAAAGGTAGTTTATAGGTATTTTTCAACTTATGACCATTTTTAAACAACCGCTCACAGTCACAGCTTGCAATGAAAAAGTGACTTACAACCAACCCTTGCACTTATGACCATCACAGTGTTCCTGTGGTCATGTGATCAGAATTTGTGCACTTGGCAACTGGCATATATTTACAATGATTGCAATATCCTGGGGTTACATGATCACCATTTGTGCGGTTCCCAGGCGGGTTTTGATATCCAGATTTGTTTACACTCACAGCAAAAAGGTTGTAAAATTGGCATGACTCATTTAATGCCACATTGTTGAGCGATGGAAGGTCCAATCCGAATTGTAGCAGTAAGTTGAGATTTACCTATGTATTTTGAACAAGGTAAATATAAAATATTTTGAGCAAGCAAAGAAGATTCTTCATTTGCTGCATTCAAATAGCTGTTTTTGACTACGTAGATGTAGAATGGAAAAGCAGTTACATTATACTTCAGTTTAAAAATGGTTTTATGAAAGTATTAAAATGATTGAAGACCTTTCTGTGAAACCACATGCATAGATAATAGGGCTATTCAGTTTTATTTTATTATTTTATATATTCATTTAGAATGGATGAGGATGGAAGTAAATGTCTGAAGTAATACTGAAAGACAGCAAAACAGGTTTTAAACTGATTCTGTGAGGCAAGCATCCAGTTCAAAATTATTCTGAATGTTCAAAGTAGGATAGTTTAATCAAAACATACACCTGAAGAGTAAATTGGCAGTCAAAAAAGCCATAGGGATGATAGAATAAAGTAGATAACGAGAGATATTTGGAGTGGGACAATATAAATATAAATATAAATAAGATGGGAGAAATAGAGGACCTGATGCTAGAGGAGAAAATAAATGAGTATAACGAACTTGGAGAAGTGGAACCAGTACTATGTAACTACAATAAATTCCTTCAATTATATTGGTTCACTGTTTGCAAATAAATTTGTTTATTCTACATTGCTTCAATACCCAGAACATTTCCTTGTGCTGATGAAAAATTTATATCAAAAAACTACACTACTGTCAGAGCATAACAAAACAGACTGGCACCAAGTTAGGAAATGAATGAGAAAAGGCGGTGTTCTGTATCCTAATTTATTTAACCTATAGTTGCATGTATATTAAAGGAAGTTAGATTGGAAGAAGATGAGTGTGGTTTTAAAATTGGAGGAAGAAATATCAGTAGCGTGCATTATGGTGTTGACACTACTCTGGTAGCCAAAGATACAAACAATCTGCATGCTCTGTAGTAAAAATGAAGGAGCACAATGAAAAATGCGACCAAAATTAAATTTAAGTCCAAATTAATAGCAACAATTAGAAAAACTAGCCTTAGAATTGACAGTGACAATATCAAATACCCTGCAGATGAGCATTTGGTAGAACAGCCTTGAATACTTTGGAAAAATTACCCAAGATCAGAATTGTGCAAGCCATGTGACACTCTATGAATGTGAAACTTGGATTTTGAGGAAGCAGGATTGGAAAGCATTGAAGCTTTTGAAAATTATGTTGGAGAAGACTCCTGAGAATACTGTGGACAGTTAAGAAAAACAAACAAACAAATACATTGATCATTGAACCAACCTAAACTTCTCACTTGAGGCACAAATGAACACTTGAATTATCTGCTTGCATACATTATGTGACGATCTAGCTCCCTGGGGAAGGCTTTAACACTAGTGGAAGGAAAAAGAGAAGACCAGCAGCAAAGTGGATGGACATTGTGTTGGGTGTCTTGTTGGAAGACTTGAAGCACTAGTTTGGATTGGTGTAGAGATAAGTGGTCACTAAGAGCTGACAACAGTGTAATGGCAACATAGTATACTAGGATAACAATGATTTTTCTCAGAAAACCCATATTTGCATAAGTGTCAGAGCAACTCTATAAAAAAGCTTTTTGCTGATTTGGAAAAGTATATGTTTAATCTTGCCCAATTGAACTGTTTGGATCATTTTGTAGAATCTCAATATAAGGAATATAAATGAATCCTGAAAACATACAATTTAAATTTTCAAGGCAAGCATCTAAAATATGCAGCACTTTCTCCAGCATGATGACTGAAGAAACCACCAATGGGTTATTTCAGTCCTCCTGCCCAATCAGACCAATTTGTCAAGTTGTCACGCTTCCTCATTATCGGGGGCTCCCAGTTTCATTTTGGTCTTTCGCCCATGAGGACATGATATCTTGACTCTCGGTACTTTGGAGCAGGTCAGGTAGATTTACAAACTCATTGGTGGATTCTCAAAATTTGGGGAACTAGTTGAGATTATTTCCCTTCTGGGGATTCTGATTCTTATTTCCTTACTTTCTGGGTTTGAGTAGGACTCCTCTCCAGGACTGGGGGGGCGTCTCTTTCCCTTCCCTATTTTAGCGTTTTGCTCAGCTATCACAGGGACTCCTGATAAAACTAGGAAGAGTTTCCCTTTGGGGGCTTTAGGGGGGGATCACATCTTTATCTCCCTCACTAGCTTGCGTTTTTGGGATTGTCATCTGGTGGCCGCCATTTTGAAGCCTCGTGGCTTCTTCTATGACCAGGCCCGGTCACGAATCTTAGTAGCGGCTGCCATTTTGGATTCGCGGAACACCCCTTTTGACGACAAAATTATTTCACTACAGTGATTTTGTGACTGCGCTAGAACAGCGACGGGGGGAATCCTTTCTTGGTGTTTCTTTGCTGTTTGGCTTGTTCGTGGCTACCGCTGAAGTGGAGCTGCCTCGTGGTGCTGCGACAAGCATTTCTTCACGCCTAACAGCTGTTAGGCGCATTTTCAAACTCAGTTCCCTGAATTTGCTGTAAAGCCTCGAATTCAATCTTTGGTTTTTGGAATCATCTGGACTGTTTTAGGAGGCTCCATTAGCCTCCCCTACCTTCAGACTCCAACCCTCCCCCCCTTCCTTCACCACTTAGAGCATCCGCCCTTTTGGGGACATTTTTCCTGAAGGAAACACCCATTTTCACCCAGACCAGGACACCATTTAGTGGCAGTCACTTAGAATTTACCAAAGTTCGCACATTGTTATCATTGTTACTAATTTGCCTTGAGCCTTGGTGTTTCAGAATTTATTTTAGTATTGAGGACACAGAAAGGTGGAATCAACAGCAGCAATGGTACTTCAGGCCTTGTCGCCCATTACCTGTCTGGCCCTCTGCATCTAGTGGCTGTTCCAAGTTCCTGACCATCGCCACTATTGTGGGACACGTGTGAGTCACCTCAACCATTCCGGAGTGACAAGCGCTTCTACGCCAGGTGTGGGTTCAGGTTAGCCAGTGGGCCGACTCACGTCAATCCACGTGAAGTCAGTTCCCTCTTCATGGGGGCCTCTGACGTCCCTTGCAGACCGAGTCAGTCTCAAAGTTAACTTTGGGTTGCATCTCGATGGAAATGGCAGAAACCACTGAGCCAACTCCTCTGGAAGCAGACATGATTCCCGTCCAAGCTGAGCTGGCACCTGAGGCAACTTCAGGTAAGGCCAAATCCAAATCTAAATATGGCAGGAGGGTTGGCAGGGCAAGCGACAGGCAGGCCGACCGTACACACAAAGCTTTGGAGAAGCAATTCTCATGAGCCCAGCACTTGGCTGCTGAGAAGGGTATTACATTGTCGGCCTCAACACCTCCTGAAACGGGAGCGCCTCAACCGTCCACATCCAGAGCTTGGTCATCGGAGAACGTGCATCAACAGGTCTCGACTCAGACCCTTGGTCAGGTAGGACTACCCCTGTTTGGGGAGGACCTTGATTTTCCAGGTACATCGACAGCACCCGCTGCTGATATTGCACCATCTGCTGCGGGGTTACGGCCTCCGCTAGAGCAGCCTTTCTCCGATCAGCTTAAAGCGTGGATAACGCAGGCCGTGTCTCAAGCCATGGGGTCAATGGGATACCAGAAGGCGTCTCCCATTCTGGAACCTTCTTCTTCCTCTGCACCAACAACTGCCAAATGTCTTTCTCTGGATCAATCAGGTATGATTTCCCCATCCCTTTCTCATGTTTCCGACTCTAAGGTTTCAGATTATGAGGAAGGTAAGGATGGTTGGTCGGATTGTGAGGAACCCTCTTACGAATCTCAATCTATGTCTGAGCTGTTTAATTCTTCACTTTTTCCTGAATTACTGCGCAGAGTCTGCGAGGCCAGTAAGCTTTCCTCACACCTGGTCTCAACCCCTCAACCTTCCTCTGATCAGGTATCTAATCTCCTGTTTGCCAAGCCAGTAGACAAACATCTCCAAATTCCCTGTCCCCCATTATTCCTTAAAAATATTCAGGGACAGTGGGAGTCACCAGCTGCTCAACCTACTCAGAACGCGACTGAGCACAAAATAGTAGACATGCCAAAGAACTTAGCGGACTTATTAGAAGTTCCAAAGGTAGATGAATCTCTGGCCCCATTATTTTCAACCGCCAGCCTCCCGGCAGATGTATCGGGCACCCTTAAGGCAGAGGATAAGAAATCCAAAATGGCCTTATGCAAGGCCCATTTGGCATCTGCATGGCGGCTAAGGCAGCTACGGCCACTTCCTTCTTTGCAAGGATTTCTATTACCTGGCTTTGTCAGTTGCAGGATAGAATTCCGTTGAAGGAAACCAGGATCCATCAGGATCTGACCAAATTACTGGCCACATCCGAGTTTATGGCGGATGTCTCCCTGTATTTGGCCAAACATTCAGCCCGGGCAATGGCCTCCAGCGTAGTCGCTAGGAGGCTGTTGTGGCTAAAAAGTTGGAGGGCCGAAAGTAAACATAAGTGGCACGTGGCCACGGCCCCCTTCACGGGCGGCAAATTATTTGGGAAGGCCCTAACGCCATATCTTGTTGAGAACAAACAGAAACAAAAAGTGATTTCGCATGTAGTGAGGAGAACTACCAGACAGTTTGTTCCATACAGTCGCCAGCAGTCCTTTCGGACTGGGGCCGCAATGGAGCCTGCGCAATCTTACCGACCACCAGCTCCCAGAGCTGAGCGCCCCTTTGACAGGACAGGTTATAGGGACAGAACCAAGTACCAGCCACAAACCAAACACTCCTTTCGTGGCAGGGGGGGTAGACCCTCCCGTCGAGGAAAATGACTCAGAGGGAGGCCCTCCCATTGGCGGCAGACTAGCTCTCTTCATACGCCAATGGGAAAACATGACTACAGACTCCTGGGTCTTACGCACTATCACAGAAGGATTGTCCCTGGAGTTCAAGTCCACACCATTAGACCGCTTCGTGTCTTGCCCAGCCATGAGAAACCATGTAAAAAGGGGACTCATGGAAGACGCCATCCAACATCTACTCACCATCAAGGCAATAGGGGAAGTTCCCCCAAACCAGGCGGGTCTGGGGTACTATTCCATCCTGTTTGTAGTCCCAAAGTCTTCTGGGGGATGGAGGGCAATCCTCGATCTCAAGGGACTGAACCTCCATCTTCAATACAAGAGGTTCAAAATGCAAACGTTATACTCCATCTTAACCAGTATCAGGCGGGGAGATCTATTGACCTCAATAGATCTCAAGGAAGCGTACCTACACATTCCTATACTCCCGGATCATCGCAGATACCTGCGATTCTGTTACCTCAATCGCCATTATCAATACAGAGCCCTTCTGTTTGGCCTCTCCTCGGCCCCCAGGGTCTTTACCAAAATCCTGGCAGTGTTGGCAGCTCACTTAAGGCTGGTTCCCGTAAGGGTCCAGTGTTATCTGGACGACATTCTGATCCAGTCCCTTTCAGTCTCAGAGGCTCAGTCGGATTTGGCCCTCACCATAAGGACCCTGTAGAACCACTGCTTCCTGATAAATTTCAGCAAGAGCCAGATGACTCCCTCTACCCATCTGCTTCATCTGGGAGCGGTAATAGACATGGCTCGTGCCACGTGTACTTGTCACAGGAGAGGCGCAGGAACATCATAGACCTGGCACGCAAGGTGAGCAGGCACAGGACTGTGTCATTGGCCACACTTTCTCAACTCCTAAGCAAGCTAATATTCTGCATAGCTATAGTGCCGTGGGCACACTTAAATGCCCGGGACCTGCAGTGGTTCCTACTCCCGTACCAGAGACAACAATCAGCACATCCAACAGACTGGTCTGGGTTCCCCGTCAGGTACGTCTATCACTCAGCTGGTGGACTTCATCGGCCATTCACAAGGGGACCCTGTTCAAGGAGCCCACTTGGGTTCAGGTGACCACGGACGCAAGTCTCTTTGGTTGGGGGGCTCATCTTGAATCACAGATAGCTCAAGGGCGGTCGTCACAAACAAACCTCAAACACAACATAAACTGATTAGAGCTCAGAGGAATACATCTCGCTCTTGTAAAGTTCCACACTGTAGTCAGGGGAACGCATGTGCTGGTCAGCACAGACAATGTGGCTGCAAAAGCCCACGTGAACAGGCAAGGGGGCATCCGGTCCAAGTCCCTCATGACAGAGGCTCGAGCTTTAAGCTCCTGGGCAGAGAAACATCTGAGCACGTCTCGGGAGAGGCAAATCGGCAGGCGGACTTCCTCAGCAGGTCAGTAGTGGATCATTCGGAGTGGATGTTACATCCCGAGAATTTCAGGCAGATATCAGACAGGTTTGGTCGTCCGATCGTGGACCTGTTTGCCTCCCCGGAGACCGCTCAGCTACCCAGGTTTTTCTCTCGGTTCCCCTCCTGGGGAGCAGAGGGGATGGACATGCTGTGCTGCAAGTGGCCTCAGGGCCTGTTGTACACCTTTCCCCCACTGCCTCTGATTCCAGCAGTGATCAGGAAGATCCTAGAGGAACAGGCAGAACTGATCTTCATCGCTGCTCACTGGCCCAGGAGACCTTGATTTGCGGACCTGGTGAGTCTCTCATCCTCAGTCCCATGGTGGATTCCCGACAGCAGATTCGGCTAACGCAGGGGGATCTTCAGCATCCAGACCCCCAATGGCTGCAATTGACCGCCTGGCACTTGAGCGCCGCACCCTAACCCAGGAATCTTATTTGGCGGAGGTGATCAACATGATCCAGGTGGCCAGGAGACCGGCAACAAACCGCATTTATGACCATATGTGGAAGAATTTCTGTCAATGGTGCGACAAGAAGCATGTAAGTCTAGCACAGGTGACTATTCCCAGGGTCCTAGAGTATTTAATGGAGGGCGTCAACAAAGGCCTGGCGCCCAACACTTTATATAGACAGTTAGCAGCTCTTTCCTCAGTACTCTCTTGGGACTCCTTGGAGTCCTTATCACGGCATCCCGCCATCCGGGCCTTCCTTAAGGGGGTCATGAATAGTAGACCGCCCATAATTCATAGGTATCCCTCTTTGGACTTACCTCGAGTCCTTCAGGCACTGACCTCAGCTCCCTTTAAACCACTCAAAACGTGCTCATTGTGACACCTTTCGCTCAAGGTTTCCTTCCTGATTGCTATTACCTCGGCCAGGCGCATTTCTGAATTGGCCGCCTTGTCGGTGAGGAAGGACCTCTGCACATTTCATGAGGACAGGGTAGTTCTCACGCTAGACCCTTCATTCATTCCTAAGGTTAATACAGTTTTCCATAGAGCACAGGAGGTCATCCTTCCAAATTTCTGCCCTCACCCGTCACATGAATTGGAACGTCGTTGGCACATCTTGGATGTAAGGAGAGTGTTATGTTGTTATATCAAGTGAATGGCACCCTTCCGTAAATCGGAAGTTCTGTTTGTGTCATTCCAGCCTTCTACAATGGGTGGATCAGGGCTTGTATCTCATGCGCTTATGTTTCTCTTGCCTTACCAGTTCCTCCTCATGTGACGGCACATTCCACCTGCAGTGCCGCTACAACTGCGGTGTGAGCTATCGAGGCGTCCATTGAGGACATCTGCAGGGCAGCGACATAGTCTTCGCCATCTCCGTTCATTAAGCATTATCGGTTAGATAAATTTGCGTCGGCTGAGGCCGCTTTCGATAGGCGTATTTTGAAACAAGTGGTCATGCCTTCTGGGGGTCCGGCCCCAACTGACTCCCATCCTTAGGGACTCCGGAGGCTTTGGTACGTCCCATTGGTGGATTCTTCAGTCATCATGCTGGAGAAGGAGCGTTGGCTTACCTGAACGCCTTTTCTCAGTATGATGATGAAGAAGCCATGCTCTCCCCTATTACATGTCAATCAGGTCCGGATGGAGTACTTGTTGGTTAACTTTCTTTTAATACCTGCTTGAGAGTCATCACGTCAACCTGTTGTCATTGGCTAATCCCTCGATGAAACTGGAAGCCCCAGATAATGAGGAGGCGTGACAACTTGACAAATTGGTCTGATTGGGCAGGAGGACTGAAATAACCCATTGGTGGATTCTTCATCATCATGCTGAGAAAAGGCGTTCAGGGAAGCCAATGCTCCTTCTTCCCTTTGCTAATTTTCATAGAAAATGTATCCCTAACTTTGTTGAATACATAAGGCTACTGTCTCAACTCTTAAAATATGTAGGTTCAAAGTGGTTTACTTAAGAACAAGCAACAAGAATTGAAAGTCCCTTTCTCCAGCACAGGAGATGGAGACTCCATCAATGGGTTTGCTCCATCTTCCTGCTCTTGAGACCAAGTCAGCCAAACTTGCTAGCCCCCTGTTGCTAGGGGAACCCAGACTTGACTTGGTCTCCAGCTCTAAGAGACGTGACAGGTTTGGCTCTCAAAAATCTTACAGGTAGTGAGTCCATCCCATTAGTGGATTCTTCATTTCATCACCTCCAAAACTATCTCAGCAGCGCTGGGAACAGCACTACTCCAGATCGTTTGTTGGAGATCTAAGGGGGGGTCCCTCCCCCCTCTCTTCACCCCAGGGCTCTGGGAACCATTGCTGAGGCTTCAGCCTCTGTCCTTTCCACCCATCTCCCTTCAGTGCTTCAGCGCTGAGAATAGCGCTGCAGCTAGCATTGCTGAGGATTCAGTTTTTGTCTTTCAACCTCTTCTTGAGTGACTTCAGTGCTGGGCTTAGCATGACGGCAGGAAAGATTCACAAAACCCTTGGCCTCTGGTTCATTTTTTCTCACCTCATTCGTCACGGCCGCCATTTTGGGTGCCGCGAACGGGCCGCAACATCGTTGGATCTCCGGCAGGGGTTGAAGGCTCCTTGTCTGGCGTTTCTTCCATACAAGGGAGGAAATAGCTCTCGCATCTTCAATTGGACCCCACTCGTGCCCAAGGTCAACTCTCTTTTTCATAGGGCCCAGGAGATTGTTTTGCCGGATTTTTGCCCTAGTCCTTCACATGACCTGGAGCGGCAGTGGCACACACTGGACGTCTGTAGGGCACTACGCCAATACATCAAGTGAACGGCATCCTTTCGCAAGTCTGAGGCCCTCTTCATTTCTTTCCACCCTACCTCTCTGGGACAGAAGGTGTTTGCCTCCATTATAGGCAGGTGGATCAGGGCTTGCATTGCAGAGGCGTACCAGTGTTTTTCTCTGCCAGCTCCAAGTCGTATCAGGGCTCACTCCACTCGCAGTGCTGCGACATCTGCAGCATGAGCCACTCAGGCGTCCATCGAGGAGGTTTGCAGGGCTGCAACATGGTCTTCGCCGTCCCCATTTGTTCGTCTTTACAAAATTGACTGCTTTGCTTCCGCGGATGCCTCCTTTGGTCAGAGGGTCCTTTGGCAGGTGGTGTCTGGGGATGTGAAGTAGTCCTTCCAGTAGAAGTATAGTGGTACTTAAAAGTTTGTGAACCTTTTTTTATTTTTTAATATTTTGCATAGGTGTAACATAAAACATGATCTGTTCTCCACACAAACTATAAACTAGAGAAATATTATCCAGTGAAGGAATGAGTCAAAAACAAATAGCTTGTTCATTGATTATTGAAGAAAATTATCCAAAGCCACATAGATATGAATGACAAAAATAAACAAACCAGTAGGATGATTAATTCATTTAAAGGGGAACTTAGAAACAGCATGAACATCAGGTGTGAGTATGGGAATCCTGCCTTATTTAAAGAACAGAATTCTGATACTCACTTTCCAAGGCTGATCTTCACAATACTGGCATGTGGAAGTATCATGGCCCAAAGTGTCAAAGAAGATTACTGAGGACCTTCAAAAATAGTTGTTGATGCTTACTAGGCTGGAAAAGATTATAAAATTATTTTCTTTTTTAAAAAAATCTATCTATCTATCTATCTATCTATTTCCATCCATCCATCCATCTTCTTAAACTTTTAAAAAAGAAGGAAAAACTGATAGAAACTAATATAAAGTAAGAAAGAAAAAGAAAAAAAAATCAAAGATAAAGCGAAAAGCAAGAAAAAATAGATAAAAAATAACAAGCAGGGTCCTCTTGATATAATTTTAAAATCTTCTTGATAGTTTTCTAATAATTTCTCATACATTTGCCTTTGCCTGTTGTTTCTCTTTTATGACGTGCTTCTTGAACTGAGATCCACAAAGGAGTTTTCAAGTACAACCTGGGTTTATATCTATTCCATATTCTCAATATGGAATGTCTAATAAAAAGTCTTTTAAAATATACATTAATTTTAACTTGATTATACCGTAAGTATTCATGTTATCCAAACTTCAGTTAATGACTTTTTAATTCTTAGTCTCTTATTTCTCAGCAACGTCTATTATCCACAACAAACAACAAGCTGTGAAATACAACTTCAAATCTTCAAATCCAGTTCTCTTTTTTTCCTTTGCATCGTGTAACATTTTATATGTTATTAGTATTTTTTTCCCTTTGCCATATAGGTATTTTCAGTGGTACATCAGTTGTCAAAAAGGATATTGTCTGAAACAAAAATATTCTCAGTAAAACATTCATTTTTATCACAGTGACAATTTTAATTTTCCCCATCTTAACATATCCTTTGTAATTCCATTCATTTTATTATTTTATTTTATTTTTTATTTCCTGCTTTATTACTTTTATTAAGTAACTCAAGGCAGTGAACATACACAATACTCCTTCCTTCTCCTATTTTCCCCAAAACAACTACCTTATCATAGTGATGGCGAACCTTTTAGAGACCGAGCGCCCAAACTGCAAACCAAAATCACTTATGCATCGTCTAGTGCAGGGTGGGTGTGGCCCATTGGCTGAGTGTGGCCAATTGGTGTGTGGCCCATTGGCTGGGCGTGGCTGCAATGGTAACGGTGGGATTAAAAAGTTCAATCAATCAATTCCAGCTTTGCAAGATCTTTTTTTTTTCCCATGAGAAGTTGAAATTGACTGATTGAACCTTTTTTTTTTTTTTTTTTGGCACACGGCGGTGGAGGCCTAAAGCAAAAAGATTTTGTAAAACCCAGCTGAAGACCTAGGATTGGGGCAACGGCGTGCATTGTGACAGAGAGAGCTCTGAGTGCCGCTTCTGGCACCCATGCCATAGGTTCGCCACCACTGCCTTATCAGGTGAGTTGGGCTAAGAGAGAGTGATTGGGTCAAAGTCACCCAGGCAGTTTTTGTGCCTAAGATGGGACTAGAACTCAAAGTCTTCCAGTTTTTATTTTGAAATAACTTATATTTCATATTTGTTAGTAATACCCAATATTTTACTTTATTCTTAATATTAGGTTTTCTTCATTAGTTTTATTTGCTTTTAATTTCATATTTTCACTGACAACATTGTCTTCTGATTATTGATCTTAAAATCTGCTGACATACCAAAGTCCTTTAATTTTCCCTTTAATGTTTTTACTCCCTCTAGTGGAACTTCCAAATCAGCTGCAGATGTCCTTAACTTATAAGTTACTTTCTTAACCTTAACTTCTATAATTGTCTCATCTTTCCGTATGTCCTTCAAGAATTAAAATGACAAAAGTAACAGAAAACTGTCTTGTTACTTTTTGAGTCTTATAAGTTTTTGTAAGTTCTCTAGTAACAATTATTTGTGCTTTTTTGTGAAGTATAAATTGATCTTACTTATTTAATATTATATCGATGGCTTATAAGTTCCAGAATTCTAAACAAGAAAATCCAATTCAAATTATTAAACGCCTTCTCTGAATTTAAGAATATCAGTTCAAGTTGTTTTTCATTTTTTTACTCCCAAGTACTCCAAAATATCCAAAACATTTCTAATTTTTTTTTATCATTTCTCAGCTATTTGGCTAAGATCGAGTGAATTGAATATTTTCTTGGAATTGTCTTTTAGATAAAATCTTGCGTTTATCTTTTTGAACAGAGTCCTGTAAAGTTATCTTTAAACTTTCAGCCTAAATCACAATAAACAATTTATAGCTATTGTTCAATAAAGATATTGATCAATAATTTCTTGTTAAAGGCTAATCTTGTCTCTATTTAGAGATTAATGCTATTTAACTTCTTTCTCGAGCTATCAGGAATCTTTCCATTCTGTAGAATAATATTCTTTGTTTCTTGTAAAGATTGTAAAAAAACATCCTCAAAATATTTATAGTAAGAAGCTGGCAGCCCATCTGGACCAGGTCACTTTCTTGTGTTAGTCTGCTTAATAGCTTTGCTTACTGTTATAGATCCATTCAAAATTTATCTCAGATTGGACAATTATTTGTTTGAAAGTGTTGGGTTTCTTACCTCCAAGGTCTCTTCCAACTCTGTTATTCTGTTATTCTCAATAATTTTTTGATAAATTCTGATTATATAAATATTCATTTACTTTTTTTGATCAAATTTATTGATCATTCTAGAAAGTAGTATACTGATGAAAGCTTTTTTGCATATTTGCATTGTCTGTTATTACAATATTTCATTCTTGTAACATTAATGTCGCTATTTTTGAAGTCTTTATGCTAACAATTTCCCTGGTTTATTTGCAAATTCAATTTTGTTTTGCTTTATATGGTTGATCTTTATTTCCATCTCTCACACTGTTAACATAGATAATTGCCTCTGTAAAAGTTTAATTTGATAATAGTTATCATCCCTAAGGCTTTTTTGAAGTCTTTTTTTAATCTTATCCAAAATCATTTGTATTTTCTCTTGTGTTTTTAAGTTCACTATTATTGTTGTATAAAATATCCTCTTATTTTATTTGTATACTAAACCATCTTTTACCTCTGTACGTTTTTCAAAAAATTCCTTTAACTTCTTTTTATAGTCCTCTACCATTTCCTTTTGTAAGAACAAATCTCATTCAATCTCCACTTAAAAGGTCAATTTTATCTTTTAAAAATTAAAGTCACGATTGTGATGTAAAAAAAGTCTGGTAATGTCTCAACTTTATAAAAATTAATAGCCAAAGTCTTAGAAATGCAAATCATATTTATTCTTGAAGAATTTTTATGTCGTTCAGAAAAATATTTTTTTGAATCACCATTTTTATATCTCCATGGATCAACAAGCTCCAAATTATTTGTCCAACAAAACAAAAAAAACTTTGGTAGTTTACCTTGTGTATTTTAAACATTTTTCTCAGAAATTCTATCTTTTGTGGAAAAACCATTTCATTCCAGGGCACTTCAGTTTTCATAAGGAAAATCTAATAATTTGTCCATAACTGCAGTTCAGAATGGGCTACTTTCATCTCTGAATAGCTCCCTGGATTTTTAAGAACTTTTCCAGCAACGGCAGTATACTAGAAGCTCTGCCGTGAAGCCATTGAGGAATCAAGTAAGGAAATATTTCTCAAATGATGACCCAAATGATGACCCAATGGATCACTGGTTATCTAGTTATATATTCAATCTTTTATACCATATATCAACAGCAATTAAGTGTTTATGCAATTTATGTTCCTCCTTTATTGTTAATGCCTCTTTGATCATGTTTACTAAGTTGTCTTTTGTAACTGTTCCAAAAGTTCAAAGATCATTGGGAAAGAGAATCAATCCAATATTGTTACAGAGTTCAAAGGTCTGAATTCATGAACCACTCTTTCTATATGACAAAAAAAAGTTTCCCTTGAGGCTGAAGATGTTGTGTGTCCAATAAACCTCTTGTGAAATTGTTATCAATAAGTACCTTTAAAGAAGCCAACTTGTGTAGATGTAGGGTCCTGGGCTTCTGGAACTATATGAGCAAAGGCACTTTCTATATTTTATGAGTAGCTTCTACTTGCATAATTGGGTCTATTATCTGAGTGGGCAAAACATATTTGCAAATAATGGCCAGATGTAAGGGGCTATAATAATTCTGAGATGTTTTCTCCACTCCCATTCCTTCTTTGCACTCAAATTTTTCTATAGAATTTCTCTTATAAGACCATTGCCTAGGCCCGAGGTTATGGCTTTTCCTCCTATCTCCCAAAGGTATTCTCATATCCCATTACAACATTAATACTTTGTCTGTGAATCCCCAATCCGTTAAAGCAGGAGAATGTTTATCTGAAGTAAGTCAAATAGAATGAATAGCCAGTGCTTTGAATTGTAAATCAGAAGTCTTCTTGATTGTTGGATAACCCAATTACTGAGCTTCTAAAGTAGGATCCTGAGATTCCTGAGAAGGCAGGCTTGGGACAATCAGGGCACTTGTGGCATTTAGTTCCACAAGAATTACGGGATTTTTTTTCAGGGTAAATAAATGCAAAATATTCAGAAATGCTACAATATAAATAGAGACCAAGCGTGTGCCCTCAGTCTAATATGTCAGGTATTTCTTGTTGAACCTGCTCATCCTACAGTTCACTAAATAGGTTTCTTTAAACTAGACAATTAAAGTCACCCTCCTCCAGTGCACATTTGTAGAATAATGTTAAAAGTCAGCTCCATGTGCCTCTGCTCACCCTGGCACAATTTACAAATTTTAGTTAACTGTTTGATTAGTATGGTCTTCAGAGGAAGGTGCCAATTTAAGCATAAAATCAACAGAATTGTCTAAAACAAAGTTAATATTTTCTGTGATTGAAATTGCCAATTTGGAAACTTCATCTGTCAAAAGTCCAGATAAAAATTTAATTGATCTTAAGAATATAAATAATTCTTATTTAGTGAAGAAAGGATTGAATTTCTTTTGAGTCCTGTCAAATTTATCAGCAAGAAATCAGGACAGTGAAGAAGTACTGTATCATTGTTGGTTAATTGTTGGAGTCAAATAATGTGGGCATTTATCTAGTTCTGGTGCAAGTCCACTTGATTCATCAGTTGCAGAAAAACATGGGTGACCTGTTCCAGCAGTTAGTTATTTAGCAAGGTGATCTGTTATCGTTAGGTCAAAGTAATCAAACAAGATTGTCTCCCTAGCCAAAAAAAAAAAAAGTAAAATTTCCCTAGAATTAATATAAGACTTCTCTAGTCGTAGTCAAGACTGAAAATTATCAATGTGAAGAACAAATTCCTCTTCTCCATCAGGATGGATGTAGACTCCACTGATTGGGTAATTTAATCCCACCTGCACAGACTAAGACAAAAAAACTCTGCCACGCCTCCTTCTGGGTGTGACTTCCCAGTTTTTGTCTTAGTCTCGTGCTCAGCAAGACGCTTTTCAGAAGGCTCCTAGCTAAGTTTGATTCTTTCCTTTTTTTCTTTTAGGCTATTCAAATTAAAATTGGATACTTTAAATTCAAATTGATTAACAATTAGATTAATTCGGCTTCACTTCCAAATTAAGAGGATTGCGTTGGGGGGGATAGGGACTCTATCCTCCCTCCCCTGCAGCCCTTTGGGCTTTGAAAAGAAGGCTGCAGGCTTCGTTCGTTAGGGAGCTCCCGTTCCGACAATCTGTAGCCTCTTTGCGATTCCGCCAATTCAGCTGGGTAGCGGAGGTCGGCTTTTCAACTCGGAGACCTCCTGAGTGATTTACTTGCCTCGAGGCCTTGAGGGAGAATTCCTGACTGCAGCTTTATCTGGATCGCAGCAGGGGCTGCGCTACTAATCGCAAGTGCTTGGGGACTGGGGGAGGAATCCCAAATCAGCCTTGTATTCCCCTGCTGTGTAATTGATTCTCCTGTTTAAAATACGACAGGGTTTTGCTTCTCCAGGCCTTAAGGCCTGGCGGCCGCCATTTTGACCGCATGGTCTAGCGCGGCTGCTTCTAGAGGTCCCACGTGGCGGACGCCATTTTGGAGGCCTAATTGAAATTTTTGCATAATCATTGGCAGTTATTCCTGCATTATTGCAGACGCATAGTTGTTGCCTGTGTCACTTGGTCTGTGAGCAGACCTGTTCAGGGGGGAAGATATTTTTGTATCCACAGGAGTTGTGGTCAAACTTGAGGGAGGCTACTTCAGGTGTGGGCCTTGGCTGCATTTGAGCAGACCAAGGTGTTATTAACTGGTCCTAAGGCCTAGAAGAGAAGAGCGAAGAGATTCCTTTATTGTCCACCTGTTTCTCAGTTTAGCCCGTGACCTTTTGTCACAAGGCCTGTACAGGCAGCATTAGAACACTGTCTGGCTGTTCTTGCCATTGCCTTCTGTTCAGAGCGAGGATCGGTTTTCCATCTCTAACTGTGATCTGCGTGTTGGGTTCCTCCCCCCATTTCTAGGTACTACTGTCCAGGAATACCTAGACAGCAATGGCAGACAGCTCCTCGCCCCAGGCTTCTCAATCTAGTGTCCCCCCCGCTCAAGCAAAGCGCAGATCTGAAGAATTGGACATGGGGGGGAAGAAAAAAGCTAAAACCAAACATCTGTCTTCCAAAGATACTTCCAAATCAGCCGGGCGAGAGGCCACAAGGAGACACTTAGCATTGGAGAGAGAATTCTCCAAGGCACAAGGCTCAGATCCAGTGGGACTGAAACGGTTTCCCCCGCCCCACTGGATACTCCTTTGACAGAACCTCAATTTGAATCATCTCAGGATGCCCCAAGACCTTGGTCTCCTCGGGGGGAAA
Organism: Crotalus tigris; assembly: GCF_016545835.1. Lineage (NCBI taxonomy): Eukaryota > Metazoa > Chordata > Lepidosauria > Squamata > Viperidae > Crotalus > Crotalus tigris. The sequence goes on from NW_024096469.1 coordinate 830,342, forward strand.
CCGAGCAGGTAGGTCCTCCTCGCTCCTCTCCTTCATCAGCACACCAACCACCTGAGACCAGGTGTGCCTCAACGGAGGTTGGGGTCAGTTCCAGGGACCAAGGGGAAATGTGGTCCCAGGCTCAATTCCAGGCCTTCATGCACCAAGCATTCAGGCAGTTTATGTCATCAACTGAGAGTAGCCAGGTGCAGTCCCATCCTACTCCTCCCGCATCTATTCCCCCACCTCTGGTGGAGCGTGATACTAGACCTAGCTCTGCTGTTTCGGAGACATCCTCACAATTAGGGGAGGAGGGATCAGTGGAACTGGGAGTTGCAGACACTCCCTTGTCTGAGGAGGAGGATCCAGCTCCTGAACAGGTGACCTCTTCCGGGCTTTTCGATCCGGCCATTTTTCGGTCACTCCTCGTAAGGGCTATTGACACGGTAAAACTTACCTCAGCCCAGGAGGAGACTCCTTCTTCCTCATCCAACCGGGAAGCCAACCCTCTGTTTGCGGAAAAGGTCAAGGAGGAACCGCAGATTCCATGCCCACTAGTCTTCAGGTCTACGGTGGAAAAGCAGTGGGCATCCCTTGCTACCACTCCTTCACAGAGCAGTTTAGACAAGAAACTTTACAATGTCTCTTCTTCTTTCGCTTCTCTTCTAGAAGTCCCATCTGTAGACGCTCCGCTGACCTCTCTGTTCTCCAATACCGCCGTCCCGGGGGACATGGCTGAATTTCTTGAAGGCAGAGGACAAAAAGTTCGAGTTCTCTTTTCGTAGAGCTCACCAATCTTCGGCTTGGGCCATAAGGGCGGCAACCTCATCCTCCTTCTTTGCACGCTCGGCAATTATGTGGTTGCAGGAACTCCAGACGCTCATTCCGCCGGATCAGGTCAGAGCGCACCAAACAATAGGGAAAATAGTGGCAGCATCCGAATACATTGCGGATGCATCCTTACACTCGGCTAGATGTTCAGCCAGATCCATTGCAGCCTCAGTGGCATCACGTAGGCTGCTCTGGGTTGAAGCAATGGCGCACGGATTTAAAGGCAAAGTGGCGCTTAGCAACATCTAGGTACAGTGGCACCCACCTTTTTGGTCCGGTCCTAGAGCCTCATATCATTGAGGGCAAGGACAATCGCAAGGCGCTGGCCCATCCCTCTAAAAAACCAGATAGACGGCCCCAACAGGACTTCCGTAGGCCATCATTCCGTCCCAGCGGTTACCTGGGATTGGAGACAGCCCTTTCGGGCAGGGCAGTCCTGGGATTGGCCCAGAGGCTCGCGATCCTATTCTTTCAGACAGGATCGGCAACAGGACCGCCAGAGTAGTGCAGCCAGGGGTCAGTTCCAGACCACGCGTCCCTTCAGGGGATCAGGCAGTCGTCCTTACAGGCGGTCCAAGTGACGCCAAGGAGGACTACCCCATTGGGGGTCGACTGGCACTGTTTTACGACGTTTGGGAAAACACAACCACAGACGCCTGGGTCAGAGAGACCATAAGACAGGGTCTCTCCCTAGAGTTTCGATCTTCTCCCCCAGATCGTTTTATACAGTGCCCGGTTTCAAACAATACATCAAAAACACAACTAATCACAACAGCCATCGCTCATTTATTAGAGATCAGAGCCATAGAAAGGGTTCCTCAGGAACAGATCGGGGAAGGGTTCTACTCCATCCTGTTTGTAGTTCCCAAAGCCTCAGGCGGTTGGAGGGCGATACTGGACCTAAAGGGTCTAAATTACTTCCTCATTTACAGGAGGTTCAAGATGCAGACCCTAAAGTCCATCTTGGCAAGTATCAGGAAGGGGGATTTCCTTTCCTCCATCGACCTGACAGAGGCTTACTTACACATTCCGATCATCCAGGAACACCGCAGGTTCCTGCGGTTCTGTTACGCACACAAACACTACCAGTACCGGGCTCTTCCCTTCGGCCTATCCTCGGCCCCGAGGGTCTTCACAAAAATCTTGGCCGTGCTGGCGGCTCATCTAAGGATGATACCCGTACGGGTACAGTGCTACCTGGACGACATACTGATACAGTCCAAATCTTTCCAATCAGGGCAGTCGGACCTGGCAATCACTATTCAAACACTTCAGGATCACGGGTTCTCCGTGAATTTCAAAAAGAGTCACATCACACCCACAAGACGTCTGCTCCATCTAGGAGCTCTGATAGATTCCAGCCTATGCAAGGTATATCTCTCCCAGGAGCGACAAGTCAGCATCCGGAAGCTGACACTGCAGATCCGAGGGGAAAAAAGAGTACCCCTGGTACAATTATCCCAACTCCTGGGGAAGATGGTCTCTTGCCTGGGCATCGTTCCTTGGGCCAGACTGCACTCCAGGAACCTCCAGTGGTTCCTTCTTCCTTTTCAGAAACGCAACATCAGCGCCTCCACCAGGAAGGTCAGGGTTCCCCATCACACTCTGTCCTCCCTCCTATGGTGGACCTCGTCCGCCTTGTCCAAGGGCACTCTGTTCAAGGAACCCACCAGGATCACCCTCACCACAGACGCCAGTCTGTTCGGTTGGGGCGGTCATATTCTGAACCACTTATCCCAGGGTCAGTGGTCCAGTTCAGACCTGGCTCACAATATAAATTGGCTGGAGCTCAGGGCCATCCACCTGGCTCTCCAAAGATTCTCCCCCCTGGTATCAGGGAAACACGTATTAATCCTGACAGACAACATTGCGGCCAAAGCTCACGTAAACAAACAAGGGGGCACCCACTCTTGGGCACTCATGCAGGAAGCCCAGGCCATAGGGCTGTGGGCAGAGTCCAACCTGAGGTCCATCAGGGCAGAGCACATATCGGGGGAGGCGAATCAACAGGCAGACTCCCTGAGCAGGGTCACAGTGGATCACTCAGAGTGGAAGCTAGACTCAATCCTATTCCAGGAAATATCACGCAGGTTCAGACAGCCCATTCTAGATCTCTTTGCCTCTCCGATCAATGCACAGCTCCCCAGATTTTTTACCAGGTTTCCGGCGAGGGGGGCGGAGGGAACGGACGCCCTCCGGAGCAGATGGCCGGAGGGCGTACTTTATGCATTCCCTCCTCTTCCACTAATACAAGCGACCATTCGCAAGCTCATCCAGGAACAGGCAGAGCTAATCTTAGTGGCTCCATTTTGGCCAAGACGCCCGTGGTTTGCCGACCTGGTGGACCTGTCAATTTCACCTCCATGGAAGATTCCCCCGGACCGAGTAGCTCTCAGCCAGGGGAACCTCCAACATCCGGATCCACAGTGGCTCCAATTAGCCGCTTGGCACTTGAGCGGGAGAGTCTGACCAAACAGTCTTTCTCCTCTGGGGTTATTTCCGTCATCCAGGCCTCGAGGCGTCCCTCGACCAACAGAATCTATGACGCCACTTGGAGAAGTTTTTGCTCTTGGTGTACCAAAAAGCGGCTTTCACCGCTTGCTGTCTCCATCCCAGACATATTAGATTACTTACTTGAGGGGTTAACTAGAGGTCTGTCAACCAGCACCATATGTAGGCAGATAGCAACCTTGTCGACAGTTCTCACCTGTGATAACCAGGCTTCCCTGTCCCAACACCCAGCAGTCAGTGCCTTTCTCAAGGGTGCGGCCAATGTAGGGCCCCCCACGGTTCATCGTTATCCATCCTGGGACCTCTCTAAGGTGTTACAGGCTTTAACGTCCTCTCCATTGAACCTCTGAAAGTTTGCTCCCTTCACTTCCTTACATTGAAGGTAGCCTTCCTAGTGGCCATCACGTCGGCCAGGAGGATTTCAGAATTGGCGGCCCTGTCGGTCAGGGAGGACTTGTGCATGTTCCATGAGGATAGAGTGGTCCTCAGGTTGGATCCTGCATTTGTTCCAAAGATCAATACAGGGTTTCACCGCTCGCAGGAACTAGTCCTTCCTAACTTCTGTCCTAACCCTTCCCATCATCTGGAGAGACGGTGGCATATGTTGGATGTGCGCAGGGCTCTGCGCCATTACATTAAACGAACCTCGACCTTCAGGAAGTCCGAGGCATTATTCGTGTCCTTTCAACCCTCAACTATGGGTCGGAAGGTCTCTTCTTCCACCATTGGTCGGTGGATAAGGATGTGTATTTCCAGGGCTTATATTTCCCAGTCCCTTCCGGTACCTTCACATATTACTGCTCACTCTACACGTAGTGCTGCTGTCTCAGCGGCTTGGTCTACCCAGGCATCACTCGAGGAGATTTGCAGGGCTGCGACATGGTCCTCTCCTTCCTCATTCATAAAACATTATAGGATAGATCAATTTGCAGCAGCTGAGGCTGCTTTCGGTAGGAGAGTCCTACAGCAAATAGTGGGTTCTCAGGGGTCACAAGCCTAGACTCCCTCCCTATAGGGACATGAGCAGCTTTGGTATGTCCCAATCAGTGGAGTCTACATCCATCCTGATGGAGAAAAGAGCGTTGTCTTACCTGAACGCTTTTTCTCAGCAGGATGGTGTAGACTCCACACCCACCCTGTTAGTGTTAGTCTAGGCCTGTGTCTTCCTTTTTGGTTTGGAGCCTTGCGTCTGGTAGCTTCGCCTCGACAAAAACTGGGAAGTCACACCCAGAAGGAGGCGTGGCAGAGTTTTTTTGTCTTAGTCTGAGCAGGTGGGATTAAATTACCCAATCAGTGGAGTCTACACCATCCTGCTGAGAAAAAGCGTTCAGGTAAGACAACGCTCTTATTTCAGTAAGCATTAGTTGTTTTAACAAAGATTTGAATAACCAGAATTCCAGCAAGTGCTTTATTTTCAAAAAATGTATATACTGTATAGACAATTTGACACAGATTCTTCTCTCACATTCTTTCAGTGTAATGGCGGCCATAAGCTGATGATGAATAAAAAATGTGTCATGTTTCATTGTAAAGTTGTTATTAAATTTATGCCCTGTGTTCTGCCAATAGAGCAGTGAAGTTGACCAATTTTAAAATATTTTGTAGAATTAATGTCTGTGGTTTATTGAAAAAGTAGAGATTAGAATGAAGCCATGGGATTCAGTATTGTGGGAAATGGCTGCACTAATTTATTCCATGTGAATTCACTTTTAAAAACACTTTCACTTAATGAATAAAACTATCTTAACAGAAATAAAACATACTTATTAAGCATCTAAAGAATTTAAGTAATCGTTCTATTTTGTAGCAAGAAAACATGCAGATTTGAGTGTATCTCTTGTAATTGCTATGAATGTCTTACCACTATAATTTTATACTGAACAAGTATAATTAATGCAAAAAACTATCCATTATGTCACATTTATCTGTGGTTGTCACTTGCAAAAATATTACTACATAATATCAATTCAAACTCCCAATTGTTTTACATATCTTGACCCTTCCTCACAGACCACCTGCCTGGGGGGGGGGAGATTGGGCAGAAAGAGATTTCAGGAGAGTAACAAATTTGAATAGCATGCCCACAGCACCCAGTCCTGGCTGCTGGGGTGATACCATTGCTTTTGATATGTGGAAGACCATAAGCAAGGCACTTGAACATTAAAAAATGACAGGGATATGATTAGGAGGCAAACAGAAGCTGAAGGTGTGGAATTGAGTAGTGTTATCTCTTTGCAGTCAGAAAGTACAGTCACAGCTACATAATTTCCCACATAGGAAATTGCTTCGTTTTGTGGTGAAGTTTTGGGTCCAAATTAAGGTTGTTTAGCAAGGACTATCTGTAGTATATTTCAGAGCTGATAGGATAGTAATTTCTCAAACATATATAAAAGGATATAAACTTTATTTTATAAATCTATAACTTAGATCTGCTGAGAATCATTTGCAACTGCTATGTACCAGTGTTTTGTATCCAATATGCAGAAGAGCCTTTATGTTAGCCAGACATATAATATTAATGTCTACTACATTTATATATCATTTTAACCCATTGTATTTTGTATAAATGAGTTCCATATTTCATTATATCCTGTTGGTTAGAATGCAGTATTGCAGGCTAACTCAGCCCAGAGTCTGGAGTTCGATCCTGATGGGCTCAGTCTTCCATCCTTCCCAGGTCAGTAAAATGAGAACCCAGATTGTTGGGGGCAGAATGCTGGCATTATAAATCGCCCAGAGAGTGCTGTAAAACACTGTAGGGGGTGGTATATAAGTCTAAGTTCTATTGCTATTCATTATATTTGTCCATATAAAATCTACATCTGTAGGCAATCTGCTCAAAAGTGTAATCAAGTCTTTAATCCGTTGAGTGAATGGGGCATACATTTATCTTTCCAGTGTTGCAGTTACAATTTTTTATCCATAGTAAGGGCAAGGAAAATCCATTTATTTTGTTCAGTTGTTAGATTCCATGCATTAGGTATATAGTTTAAAAGAATATTATTCTTTGAAAATAGTAGATTTTGTCACACAGTCATGTACATATAGATCACTATTTCTTCCCAAAACTTGTTAAATATAAGACATTTATAAAAGCATGTGTTCGAAAGAAGCATTATTTTTATTACACTTCTAGCAAAATGCTTAGACCAGGCATGTCAAATTGCCGGCTTCCAGACCGGATGCGTCACGTCAAAACTGTGCCCACCCCATTGCCAGCAATGGGGAAAAAGTCACGATACATTGCGAAACGTCACGTGACATCACGAGTTTGACATGCCTGGCTTAGACCATCCTTTTTTGTAGAAACATAATGGAATCCTTTACATTCTAAATACTACTTTTTCTTGTCGAAATAAGTCATATTTTGAGCCATTGACACTCTTGCTATAGAAATTAAAACATTCTCCCATTGTCTAGGCAACTGCTAATTCTTTATTCTACTCATTTATTACATTTGCATATCATCTTGGTATGATATTTGAATGCTAATTTGAGTTTCTACGCAGGCTTCACATCTGTGAGAAAACATGATCAATTCAAACACAACAGCTCATTACTAGATACAGTATTTCTTATAGGTCATAAAATGAATTGGTTTAGGGAAACGATGTGGGCAAAAATAAATTAATGAATGAAGTTAGTTAGCGTCAAGTAGAGCTGTAGAAGGGTTGTAAGAAACTAAAAATGTAATCTTAGCATATTAAAATTTTGTTACTTCAGATATTTATCTACAGAAGATTTATTTAATGGAATAGGTTGCATCTTTATTAATGAAGGCTTGGGTGAAATTAGTTTACCTTACAGATACTTTGATGAAGTCTAAAGGTGTATCTATTTTGGTGTGAAAAGGAATCAACTTGTGTACAATGGCTTATCAGAGATGTAAATGAGCATTATTCAATTTTATGTGCTAAAATAGGGATGCAATAGCTATGGTTAATATTTATGAACGTAATCTGTATTCTGTATTTTTATGTTCTATGTATGTATTATGTTTTATGAACGTTTTCAATACTTTTGAGTGTTGAATGTATTTATAACAATTTGGTAATGGAGGAGATTTCAGTGAAATATTGGATCCCAAGCCTGATAGAAATATACTGGTACAAAAAAAAATCCAATCATTAGTGAGAGAAACAAATACTTACATAGAATAATTGAATTTAATAGAATTCATTTATCCAACTAAAGGAGAATTCACATTTTATTGGGTGCAGCAAGTTTTTTAGGCATGATTATTTTTTTAATATTTATTTTAAATCATCAAATTCAAGAGTGTAATATCAGTGCTTGTTATATATTGGACCATAAGGAAATTATCTTGAAATTTGTCTCAAAAAACAGTTGAGGTAATAAAAAAATAATATTTCAATGTTTCCCTTTTGAAGGATAAACAATTTGTTCAATAAATGCATTTAGAAGTCTTACAATTCTTTGATTTGAATTCATAAATATCAAGTGTGCAAATTTTTGAAAGGGAAGTATAAAGATATCTGTTGTTGAATTACAGTTTATGTATCATATAAAATAAGATTAAAAATAAAAGGGAAAATTGAAAGACAAATTGAAATATTTATGGGCAAATATTACAAATACAGAAGAAAAAATATGAATGAAATACTATATTATCACAGACAATTCATGCTCACATGTTTATAATAGAATTAACTGGGAGACTGGTTAACATTTTGGCTAATCGCTTAAAGCAAAAGAAATGTAGGAGAGTGATTCCAACTTTAGAGGTGAAAGAGACAAAAGAATTAAGAATTTAAGAATTCCATTTAGAATTTATAGCAAACCAGAAAATGTATAGGATGAAGATATAAAGGCTTTTTAAAATACAATTAAACTACCATATTTAGATGAGACAGAAAAAAAACTTTTATTTGCTCTACTATATAAGTGAGAGTTTAAACCAGGGATATCAAACTCGTAACATCATGTGATGTGTTGCGACGTACCGTGACTTTTTTTTCATTGGCAATGGGGTGGATGCGGTTTTAGCATGACACATACAGCCTGTGGGACGGCAGTTTGACACCCTGGCTTAAACAAATGATTTTAAAATGGTACATGGTAAAATACCAGGTTTGGATGGATTCCCTGTTAGGTGGTATAAAATGTTTATAAATCTTTGATGCCAAAACTTCGTCAATTGTATGATGAGATATTTGATAAGGGAATTTTAACAGCAGCATTTAATCAACATTATATTAATATAAGCATGTATAGATCACACTCAGCGTACTCCTTATCATCAGATCCATTTTTTAATGTTGATAAAAAAGGTTTTAACAACAGTGTTACTAAATATAGCAAGTGATATTGTTTGTTACTAAGAATGATTAAGGTTATAAAATTAGGCAAGCAGGAGACAGTATTAGGTTAGTATAGATTTAATAGATTTTAATAAAAATAAAGATCAATTTACAATTTTACTGTGTGATTCTGAAAAAGCCTTTGATAAAATGTACAAACAGTACATGTTTGCCATATTAAATAGATTCGGATTTCCTTTGAAATTTATAAAATGGGTCAAGATGCTATACAGGTAGTCCTTGAATTACATAAGTTGCAACAATCTCCTCAGGACTACATATGACCCAGATTCAAAGTTCCGATGGCTGCACTGCCCTCTCATGGTCACATGATCACATTTTGGGCACTTGGCAAATGGCTTGCATTTATGACCATTTACTATGTCAGCTTCCAGCAAAAGAGCACCTATGGAGGCCAATAGATTTCCTTAACAACCATGGTATTTGCTTTATGACATCCACACTTGCTTAACAACTGCTGTAAAAAAAGTTCATAAAATTTGGTGCGGTCATCTGGTGACCCACTTAACAACTGGCACAATTTACAACCATAATTCCAAGCTCAGTTATAATCGTAAATCAAGGTTACTTATATTCACCATAAAATGTTTAGAATGCTAGGGTCCCTCTGGGTAGAATTTAAAAACTTTTATCTTATGATTTTACAATGTTGTATACCAGTCAATGGTAGCAGCTTTGGGGGGAGGCTTTGAGTCATTGGGGCCTGTTGACTGACTAGGCTTGTTCTCTATAGCTTTCTGAGCAAGATTTTTGGAAGTGGTTTACAATTGCCTTCTTTCTAGGGCAGAGAGGGAGTGACTGACCTTACTGGATTCATGCCAAGGCAGGATTAGAAGTCAAAGTTTCCTAGTTTCTTTCCTGGTATATTAACCAACACCCCAGTACTAAATACCAAGTCACATGTCATTTTACTAAATTTATCACTGTAGCCTAAAAAATTGTTCATTATTGAATTAAAATGTAAATAGATTTCCCTCTTCTTTTTTTTCTTTAACTCACATAACTTCTTTTTTTAATTTTAATTTATATTTTATATCTGTCTCTCTATTTTGAGAGAGAGACAGACAGACAGATAGTGACTGACTGTCTGTCTGTCTGACTGCCTGACTGACTGCCTGACTGACTATGACCATGACCACTGGGTCACATTGGCTTTCATGAATAAAGAGGCAATGTTGACTTTACAGGAGGCAATAAATGATTTTGCCTACCTTGAAAATAATATTCAGAATGAACTAGATTTTCGCATAAGGAAGGAGCCTCCCCCCCCAAAGAAAGCCAATATTAATTGTATCGAACATATTAATTATTTACTGGATTGCCTTGAAAATGGAATTTCTCAAGTTGAGGATTATAGTCAGAAGTATCTGCACAATTTAACCACGCAAACAAAATTTTAACTTTTTAATACGCATGAACGTACATTTTGCAAGGCAGTGTTCTAGATAAGTAAATAGCTAAAATATTAGTATAATTGTCTAAAAGTGTGTATTGTATTAAAATAATCATAGTAAAGCAAATCATTAATGTTATCTTCAGTTAGTCTCATCTCTACTCTACAGATGTAATCTAATAAAGGGTTTAAAATTATTATCATGCCAACTGATCCCTGTCAGATCACTTGCTTCTATTATCTACTATTCTGGCATGTGATTTTTATTTCTACAATTACATTAGCTGCCGTTTCAGCTGCAAGAAGAGACAATGCTTTATTGCTTGATTTTTAAATGCCTGAGTAGAACTTATTTTTAGGCCTGTGTTAGGTTTATTTCATGAGAAAGATCTTGCCATGCTACTATTTGAACAAGAATATTTTCTCCTAAAAATACAGTTCTAGCTCTATTATTTTTTTAACATGTGGTTGGTAGTATTAAACAATGATTTTCAAAACATCTGGTTTTTATTTATTCTTAAGGAAAAGTCTGCTTCAGATGGAGCTGCCTTGCCCAGTAGCAAAATCACAGAATATGCACAGATAACAAACGTCTTTCAACAGTATTTTCTTTGAACTCTGTCAGAATCTTCATTACAGAAGTGATCAGAATGCTTTTTTAAAATGAATTTCAAACTTGGGCATGTGTATGTCTATGTAACACATTGAGCTCATGCACAATTTGAGGCCCTCCTTAACTGAGCTCCTGCTTGAGGTGCTGGTGGCTCTATGGCTTGTGGGTGCCTTTTGCATAGTTTTGTCTTGTGTGCCTCTTTTGCCTTTTCCTGGATCAGGAGGCATTACTCACTCCTCCTTTACTCACTTCCAGTTTGGATTACTGCAGAGTATTTTACATACGGCTCATTTGGAAACTACAACTGGTCCAGAATACAGAGGCATGTGCAATACTTGAGAGTTCCTAGGTTTTTCCATATTACATCTGTTTTGTGAGCTTCATCGGCTTCCAGTTTCTTCTAGGTGCAATTCAAGGGGTCTAGGTTATTTAGGTGCCCACCATTGGCTGTGCCCACTTTGGCCCAGTGATCCAGCTCAGCCCATTCACAGCTCGCTTTCTTCCGCTGGCCATTTCCCGGCAATTCTCCATGGCCAATGGCACTCTGCCCTCTGTCCCTAGCTCTTCAGCCTGGCCCTTTGCCCCAGGCACCATTGTCCCAGGCATTTTGCCCAATTGGCTGGTGGCTTCTTGTCCCATGGAGCAAAATATCTGGGACAAACAGAGCCTAGGAAAAAGGGCCAGGGGACCATTGGCCATGGAGAATCACCATGGAGGGCCAGCAGAGGAGGAAAACCAGCTGCCAATGAGCTGAGGCAAGTGGCTAGGGGTGAAGTGGGCATGGTCAATGGTGGGCACCTAAGTGTCCCATTCCAAATTCAAAATACTGGTTTTCACCTTTAAAGCCTTACATAGCATAGGGCCAGTTTATTTACAGAACCCCCTCAATCTGAGAGTATCTACCCATCCTACCAGATTAGATCGGATATGCACGCTTCAGGTCCCTTTCCCGTTTTTTTATCCTGGGGCTATGATAGAATGAGGGAGGGATGGTTTAGATGCTGGGTTCTTGTTTTTTATTTTATGGTTTTAGATTTTATAATTATTGCATTATAATTTGTTTTATTATTTATAAGCAAATCAATTTTATTGTTGGGAGTCCCCCAACATTGTTTTAAAGATAGGTGGTTATACGTAGTGTTTTTAGATTGTGAGATCCCTAGAGTTCTGGTTTTTAGATGGGGGGGGGTATATAAATATATTTAAATTAAATATAGTAAATAAGTTGGCATATTAGCAATATTTTTGTGATTCTCTAAATTATTTCAAATGCTAAACAAACAATGTAATTTCACTAATAGACTAGAACCAGTTGCACAGTTTTCTAAATTATATTTTAGAATTAATTGACAACTAAGTTGCAAATTCATAACAAAACTAAATATAATGAAACTTATGTTGCATTAACTTGTTTTTAAAGTGGGTTTGGGGTACACTAGATATTCTTTACGTTGTGCGATAAATTAGTTACTGTGCATTGCTTCTCACAGGGATTACAGAAACCGGAGTAATTTAAAAAAAAACATTAAAATCTGCTTTGAAACTAAAGTGGAAGTGAAAAAACAAGGCTTTCTTTTTTATTAAAGACTGTAATAGATTTCAAACTTTAGAAAGTATAAGATATGCCAAGATTGTGGTGGGGATTGTCAGTAATTATTTCTCTACCATTCCACCAGCAAGAGTCATTGTGTAAGTACAGTGCTTACCAGTGGGTAGAAGGAATCTTTCTATTGAAGAATACGAAATGTGAATTGAGTCTACGTTCTCCAAAGATCTTTATTATATAAAAAATATAAGAAAACATATAAATGACCCCACAAAAAAAAGGTGCCAGGCTTTGAACTACTGTGTCAGCAATGGACAATAGGATTTGCACCTCAAATGGGTCTGCCGGGATTTTTTGTAAAAATGGGACACAGTATCCTCCCCTCCGTGTGACTGTGGGATCCCAAGTCAAATTGTAGATCATACCGTGGCTAGTTGTAAGGTGAGGCCATTTACCAGTCCAGTATCTGTTTTTTTTTCCCTTTAATATAAATGATGCTGTGTTTCAATGGTTAGATGGCCTAGACATTGGTATTTGAACATAAATCTTTTTAACATTTATATTTTACTGTGTTTTATTAATCTAGGTGAAATGTTAATATATATTGATAGTCCATGTTTGATATGCCATACACTGAATGAATGAATGAACAAATGATGAATCAATAACATGAGAAATCTATTTCAAGTACTAAATTTCTTGCGGCTTGGAGATAGTTGCTAGCTTTTCTATAGGATAAATAGAGAAATGAATGTTTGACTTCAGTATTTGAGGATTAGATTTTATTTGACTAGAAAATTATTGTGGATTGATATGTTTTATATGTTAGATTAAAGTTAAACTAATATATGAATATGTTTTTTTAAATATTGGTTAATATTTTAAATTATTTTAGTTATTTTGTGTGTGTGTGTGTGTGTGTGTTTCACATTTCTGAACTGCCCATCTCCCTTAAAGAGATATTATTTATTTATTTATTTAAACGTAGAGATCTCTGTACTGAAAAAAGTTGGAAGTCACTTTTTGTATATATTTGTTTTATGGGTTTTTTTTGTCACTTTTCCCTTTTATTCCCTTCCCATTTCCCCCTTTATATTAGTTTGTATTTTATTTTATTTTACTTTATTTTGAAAATAAAACACAAACACGCACACATGGTTATATATCTCATGAAAACATAATTTGGTATACATATATAGAAATGAGATATCGGCTTGAAAATAGTTTAACAATAATGTGCATAAAGACAGGTCTTCAGCAATTCAAAGTTTGATTCATTCCATTTCTGGTGAGGTCTGTGCCTGCCTGCCTGCCTGCCTGCCTGCCTACTTACCTATCTATCTACCTACCTACCTATCTCTTTAATTTCTTTCTCATCAAGTTACCAAATTGGTTAAAGCATTTCACCAGTATATGAACAACTGCTATTGTTTGATTTTTGGTTTTAGATTTATCTTTCCATTACAAGTATAAACTAATCATAGCAAATTTTGTAACTTATTTGCATATGTGCGATACATTAATGCTTATCTCAACAGATTCATTTCCATGGATTGATAGATAATTTTACATTTTGATAGAAATGATTTATATATACACTGATAAACTTAAGACTATGTAGGAATGCTGAATATGTAGAAAGGAATCACTTTTGCTATACTATATGCATTTCATGACTGTGACGAGTAACACTGAATATGATTATTGCAAGATGTAGACCCTCAAATGATGAAAAAATAGGTGGAGGTTCTGCGGCAACAATATACTCTTGTATGAAATACTCTTAACCATGCAAATCCTGCCACTTAGTAACATCGTATAATCTATTAAATCTAGATAATACAGTATAATATAAGGCAAAGAATTTGTACTATCAACAGCATCTCCATTATGACATTCAGTTTTATGGGAGCAGGCAAACAGGTTATTTATGGCAGTCACATGTATTCAATGTTGAAATATTTGTTATGAAAACACACCAGGAACAAATATTTTAAATTACTAAATTCAGAATAAATAAATATGTTTTAAGCATATTAAAAATAATGTGATCATTACAATCATTAAAATTAACCTGGTTTGAAAATTAAATTTCCATCAGATTTTAAGTCATTCCAGATTTTAGTGTTTCTTTAGCCGTCTTCTCTTTGTAGCCACTTTATACATACTAGTTTCATTTTTGAGTGGTCTGTTACAAAAGTATTAACAGAGTTCTACTTTAGAAAAATAGAAAACCAAGTATTTTGTCAGCATGGGGAGAGGGAGATAATATAATAAGAATTCAAATAGGACATCAAGAGGAAATGTGATGTATTAATTTTTGTTATCTCCAATACGATGAATATGTGAATAACATTACTATATCAAGTTATATCTATCTATATTTGTTTATGATTAAAGATGAAAAATTTCCCAAGAACTGATTTCCACGAATACAGATCTACTATGACTTACATTTCTGTCACCGTAAGAATTCTTATTTTATCTTATGTTTTATGTCTTTAATGAATTGACAGTAATATTGAAAGGTGACATTAGTAAGGAATTCAAAAAGATTTTGCATCCTTAATTTGCCCATTAAAGAGCCATTTCCTCTCCTCCACCATTTTAAAGATAAGGTAATAAATGCATGAGTTGCCCAAGATAGGTTGCCCAACATCCGAAGATAGATGCTTACCAATGATTATAATTTTGTTTTCTCTTTGTGTTATTAGGATAGAAGCTTAGGGTTATGTCACTGAGAGTAAGGCATCCTAGTAATTTATGATGGCAATAAATATATTAATACTTGATATATAATGGAAGGTGCAGAGTTCTTCCCATCACAGAATGTCAAATATTATTTACATATTAAATAAATGTATATGGCCACTCAACTCATACATTACTCCAGGCAGTGTACATCTTTAAAAATATGTATGCCATTAGTACCATTTTTCTTTTTAGTCATCATCATATAATTTATTTTATACTTTCCTGCATTTGTGTACATTTAAGGTTGTTTGAGCTTACTAATAAAGAATATACAGTTATTTACACTGATTGACATAATTAATGAGTACTATTGAAACAAAACATAGTTGTTTCTAGATTCTGTATTTCAAATTGCCTCATTGTACATTCATGTTTGAACATTCACAAGTACATCTTCATTGCCATCTCTAATTCTTTCAACAGGTAGAGAGAATTGTTGATAAAAGAAAAAACAAGAAAGGAAAAACGGAATATTTAGTACGATGGAAAGGCTATGAGAGTGAAGATGACACATGGGAACCCGAACAGCACCTTGTAAATTGTGAAGAATATATACATGAATTTAACAGACATCACAGTGAAAAACAAAAAGAAAGCACATTAACAAGGACAAATAGGACATCTCCAAATAATGCAAGAAAACAAATTTCTCGATCTACTAACAGTTCTTTTTCAAAAACGTCCAAGTCCTTAGTTATTGGAAAAGACCACGAATCAAAAAACCAACTATTTGCTGCCCAGAAGTTTCGGAAAAACAACACTCCTCTCTCTGGTAGAAAAAACATGGACCTTTCAAAATCAGGTATCAAAATTCTTGTGCCCAAAAGTCCTATCAAGAGTCGGACAGCAGTAGATGGCTTTCAGAATGAAAGTCCTGATAAGCTGGATCGCATTGAGCAGGATCATGAAGATTCTGTAGCACCAGAGGTGGCAGCAGAAAAACCAGTTGGAGCTTTATTAGGTCCTGGAGAAGAACGTGCTAGAATGGGGAGCAGGCCAAGAATACATTCATTAGTGCCACAGTTGCCAATGCCAGTAACAGCTAATATTGCATCTGCATTAACAATAAATGGAAAAGGTAAGATATGGATGGATGGATAGGTTTTCCAGCAAATTTTGTAGATGTTCACATAAGTAACTTTTTAATGTTTCAGAAATTGTCTTGTTACCTAATTTGTATCAGGAACAAATATGCAATATGTTGTTTTTTTTTACCTTGACTGGTTCTTGATTTTTGTTTATTAAGAAAATTTATATGGCAACCCAAATCACTCTTGGTGACTCTGGGCGTCTTAATAAGGATAAAAACCCTATTAGAAAAACCAATAACTCACCACCTCCATTTGATGAGCTACTTATCACTCTGGGGTCCCCATTGGCAGAACCACATCTTCAGGGCCTTGCAAAAGAGTGTCAGAGCGCGAGCCAATCTTACGATAAAACTCAGAACAAAATGTGTTAATTTATACTTTTCTGAGAAGCATATTGTGATTGATTTTTTAAAGACAGGTTTTATCAAGGTCTTAAATTTACCATCTATTAATTGCTTGAAACTATTTGCTTCATAGATTTCAGAAATAAATGGTGAAGTTCATTAAGATGTTGATAGGGAACCAGTATATTCTACCATTTTCATTTTTGGACAAATGCATTTATTTAATTTGTGAATTGTTGGTATATTGCTCTCTGTTTTTCTTCTATGACATTGTATATATTCAGTTACCCTATTCTAGATAGAAAATCATCTTTAAGGAAATATGAAAAATTTTCAGGAAAAGAAAGGAGTAAAATTATCTGAAATTGGATGTGGACATCTGCATATGTTTTGAATTTGCTATAATTCACTATTAGGTCTTCCCTCCACTCTCTTATTTTATATTTTATAGTTCTATTGAACACACACATTTCTTTCTTTTTTCTGTCTTTTTATAAAGCATTTGAAATATTACAGTATAGATGTTGAAGAATTGGAATTGTGTATGAAGTTTCTATATGGGAGGAGGATGTGTTACATAGGTCTTGATCATGTTTCTGAGACTATTTCTAGAACTGTACTATTATGCCCTTCCATCATTTTGTTTATCCCTAGCTTTCTCATGAAGGCCTGAATAGAAATTAAGGTTACACTCATATATTTATTTATCAGGGAATAAGCTCCAATAAGGAGATTAAAACTCACTTCTAAATGAAATGCATAGTATCTTGTTTTGAATTAGTTGTTTTTCTAGATTACTAGTTTTATTTTTATTTTTTTAATTCAGCATGAATGATTTTGCTTTCTGATTTGGAAAGGGTTTTGGTTTTTTTTTTTTTTTTCAGTTTAAGCTACGGTTTTATAATTAATATGAAAACCCTGAAAAAGTAGATTGGGAAAGGCATCCTGTTGGAATTTATTAGGAACATTTAGATAAAATAGAACTCAGATAAAGCAATACATTTTGTAGTTTAGATTTGATATGTCAATAATTTAATTTCTTCATCTTATAAAGAAAGTAGCATTTGCCCATTTTGGCAAAAAGGCAATGCTGTAAAAATATTGGATAGGACAGTGAGCGGCATTGATCAAGAGAAACATCTTTGCTGATAAAAAGAAACGGGTGACAGTAATAGACTTCAAAGACCAATTGTACAAATGGTTCAAAAGATAAACTATTTTCATCATACTCATCAAATCTGCGTAAGTAGATACTAGTTTAGTGAAAATATGTTTAAAATATGTAACTTTACTATGAAGCTGTATTTTCAGTGACTCAATCCCTGTAGTAATCAAGGGATCCGATGGGAGTTCTATTAACTTGTATTTATTTATTTAATATATTTTTTAACATCCAGAAAGCCCCAAAGCTGCCACACCAAGCAATGAAATAATTGCAGTTGCTTCATGTGTCCAGTAGCTGGATCCAGAGAGACAGTTTGCTCATGAGATGTTTTCTAGGCATGCATTTGTTCAAAGCAGGCACTCAAAGCTTTCAAGTTCAGAAGGTTTTTTAATTGTAGGGGAAACATCTTGACTCATAATCACTAGTCCGGTCAGCCTTATTATATTTCTGCCGGTCAATTAAGTTCTAGAACCAGAGTTACACAAGAGCTTATTTCAAGTTAAAACCACTAATTAGTTACTAAATCCAAATAAAAATTGTCTCTGACCTAAAAGTCAGCAGTATTCTATGTACATATTTCTTTAAAAAAAGTTTTTGTAGGCTTGATAAAGAAAATTTGTGCTCTCCCATTATTTTAGATTACAACTCTAGTGTACATTAAAATTAGTCATAATATCTGGGACTAATGAGAATAGGTCCAATATACAGAGAGGCCAAGATTCTTTAAATGCTAAATGCTGTTCTTCCAGGCATATGTCTATATTTGTTAATTGTCTAGTGCTTTCTGATTTAGTAACAGATGTGCAATTTTTAACGTTTGCACTGAAATATTAAATTTTAATACACTTCTCTAATAATACACATTGCAGTTGTTGTACTGTGTACAATTGTTGTACATAGTAGTTTAGATATGTGTCATGTATGTGCTTCACTTTGAGAGTGGGTAACTAAATTTCATTTTTGATGTGTGCCATTGTGCCCATAGTAAAAAAAAAAATGACAATAAAGGTTATCTTATCTTACCTTACCTTACCTTACCTTACCTTATCTTATCTTATATAAATGGAGGTTTAAGGCTCAGATGGGTTCTGTTCATTTTAACTTCCAAATATAAAGAATTCCTAGTTTACAGCTGCCTCTGGAAAAAGAATAACTGCTTCTTGTACCTTGTCAATTTAGACATTATACTAACCCTAAACTACAGCTAGCATTCCTTAACTGTGATTTGGCTTGATATGCAAATGAAATCACAATGGCTTGCCTAGGGCAGTTTATACATCATATATAATTGGAAACATACATTTTGTGGCTCATGTACTCCATTACAGATAGTCCAGTCATTTAGCAACCATTTGCAGCCATGACAGTCTCAGAATAGGTGCTTTACGACTCATGAAGTACTTCCAGCTATCATAAAATGTCATGCTGGCTCCCCCAGTCATATGACTGAATTCTGGGTACTTGGCAACCTGTTTGCATTTACGATCGATTGCCGAGTGCCCTGTGATCCAAGTGATCACCATTTGCAATCTTCACTGGGGAAAGTCAGTTGGGAAACTGGCAGGAAAGGTTGCAAGGAAGGGGACATACCCATCCCCAAGCTGGAAGGGAAAATCCTCCCACATGCTGGAGAAACGGACCTAAAATCTGACAAAAAGTCTAGTGAAAGTCTTTCAGAGTACTGATATTCACTAGCATTTTTCTCCTCCACAACTGAGAGAGCTAAGATTGTGGTTGCTGAGTGAAGCGATCATCTAATGTCTCACTTAATAACTGCTTCGCTTATGACCGAGATTCCAGGCCTAATTGTGATAATAAGTGGAGGACAACCTGTATTAACTGTATAACACTTCCAAGTTTCAGAACTTGAAATTGAATTGTGTCATTTTAAACCTTTCCTATATAAACTCACACATTTTGTGAACTTTGTTGCATCTAACTGTAACACACATTTTACATATTCAGATGCAACAATCATTTTTTTAAAATTTTAATTAAAGGTTCTGATAAAAAATTGCTAGTGTGTATAGGAATTGCTAGCATGTAAAATAAAAAGGATTATTAAAAACTGAACATCTGCCATCTAATACTCTATTAGATCTGGAATATTTTTAGGGTTTTTTTAACTGTTTTTAAATTATTTCTTCAATGATACTTTTGAAATCTTTCATAATATCACTGGAAATACATAATTATTATCCCATCTTCTGTTTTGAAAGCCAAGTAGATCATTCTAGTTGAAGAGTTTCCCTAAGAAGAATTGTTGAAAGCATATAAAATCTTAAGGTTGTTGCTTATTGTGATGATTCTCTAATCCCTCTTCTGTCATTTGTATACTGGGGATTCTTATAGGCCAAAATCATAAACAGCTTTGTATAAGAGAAACAGCTTTGTATAAGTGCCTCTCACCTCACAGTTGCTGTATCCAAAGAAAATTGGTGGCTGAACAATGAGGAAGTCAGCCCATAATATTGTTTAGTAAGGTAGGAGTTAAAGAACCAAAAATCTTTTCTGCTGACAGATGTTCTGCCACTGAAATTTCTCAGTTACTTTTTTTCCCCTCTACTCTCTCATACTCATAATACTTTCTGTAATGCTATGTGGTATTCATAGTAAAAGATGTCTTACCAGCCAGTTTAAAAATATCTGCAGTCCTTTTGGCAAGCATATCTTTTATTCATGATTACAAATGAAAGAAAAGCATAGTTGTACCTCATGTCCATAATTACATTTGATGATTAATCAGTGATTAGAGTTAATCTCAGAAAAAGGATTAAAATAAAGCAAATTGTTATAAGTTTGACTTTTGTCAGGATATTAAGAATGATGTATTTCTGATGCATGAAGGCTGGCCAAATTTTTTATTACACAGTAGTGAAATGCTTACTCCATATTAGTTTATTTTTACTAATATTTTAATAGCATACAATTTCATTGTTTTAAGCCTCCATTCTTTCCATTTTCAAATCTGCTCGTAGATGCTGGGAATTGAATTGAGGGTCTGCCTATATAGCATGCATGTGCTGTATACTGTTTCATTGACTATAGGCAGAACTATTTTAGCTCAGATTGTTTGGGGATTTTTTAAAAAATGAGTTTCCTACTTTCGTTCTATTGAAACAAAATAAGAATAGCTCTTCTGAATTTGATGAGTGTCTAGACCAGCGGTTCTCAACCTATGGGTCGCGACCCCATTTGGGGTCGATCGACCATTTTTCGGGGGTCACCAAAGAAGGCGATCCGCCATTTTTCCCCCTCAGGGGGCGCCGCCGCCGCGCATGCGCAGAACGTTTGTGTGACGGGAGTCGCCGTCACACAAACGTTGAGAACCACTGGTCTAGACTTTCTAGATACAAAGGAATTAGTGGTGTGTAATTGAAATCCTTGCAAGAAGTTGAGGCTGCAAAACCTCCAGATATGCTAAAATATTTTTGAAAACATTGCAGTATAACAGCTTCCTAAAAATTAACCAATGCCATGGTTCCAGTATGTTAAAACTTTGCAAACATTTAACTTTGGCTATCATAGAAAGGCTGTATGAAAGCAGCACTAAAATCCTGAGCTAACTATCTACAATGTCAGGTACAAAGAACCAGACTATTTCTTATGTCAGAGGATGTATTATTATTGCCTTTACGCAAGAATCTAGTCACATAACAGCACTAAATTGGCACTAGAGGAGCTGGACTTGGGTCTCTTGTGGGAACACGAGGACTTTAAACTGATGATTCATTTAACTCCACCTTCCAGCTCTATCTGCTCTTCTACATCATTCAGTTATAGTTCAGAGTCAAGTAAGAAGATACTTTTGATGATAATTACATTTCTGGAATCTATACTTTTAAAATATTTGGGAAATATTTCTAAAAAGATTTCAAGAACTTTTGATTTTTTTCTCTAGTAATATCAGAATTATTGGTATTGCTTTGCAGAGCAGATTAATGATGGAAGTGCCCACAGAGGGAGTATAGATTCTGTATATATGTAGAAAAAAATAATTAAGAAACTAACTGTGCACTAGCATTTAGGGACTAGCTATATTGCATTAAATACATTGTACTTTCCAGTAATAGTAATTAAACTATTTAAAATGTTATTTTTATATTACATGTTTCACATATAATACTTAATTTGTATCTGCTTCATATGTAATATGCTACAATATTTACCTTATTTAAGCAATTATTTTTAGCAGACTTAAGTAATAGAAATAAAATATGCATGCTTATTTTTATTCTTTTTCAAAAAGCATATGTAAAAGAATATCTATTTTTGATGTGTCTTAAGCTTGAATGAAGTAGATTACACAGTTTACAATAATAGATGTGTTTCTTTAAAAAAATTACACAGTTGTTATTGCTGGCACAATTAATAGTACAATTGATATTTTTCTTTAAAAAGAATTTCTAATACACAGAACAAGATACCTTTTTTTTTTTATTAGAACATACATCAGTGCAAGTAAAATTTATTAGGAATGTTTGCTGTTATTCTTAAAGGCGAATGATCAAAAACTTTGCAGATCTCCTATAAGTATATAATTATAATTACCCTTACTTTTTGCTTCATTGCTGTGTTTATGTTAAACATGTTTACTAATTGCCGATCTGACATGGTTTGCGTTGCAAGATGAGTTTAACAGTACCGGTTTCTTTATATCCATCTTATTGCCCTATCTGATTATTATTTTACTGTGATTGAGGCGATTGTTGTGATAGTTTTCAGACTTTTGTAATTACAAGAGGTAACTGATACATTATGATGAACAGGTTACTGTGCTTGGCTTGAGATTTACAGTGGTGTTTTAGTAGAAGAGTGTTCACTCCTTTTGTTTCTTGGATTGTTGTCCCAGGCACATAAAATAATGGTTTTAATAAAATACTGGGCTACATTTCGTGAAGTAATTTGATTTTTGAAATGGAATATTCTTCTTCTGAGTTGTACTCTTCTTCAGGGGTCCCCAATCTCCCATCTGTGGACTGGCACTGGAGGACCGTGGCATGCCAGCAACCAGTCCACACAAACAAGCAAAGCCCCATCCATGGGATGTAGGCAGCACACAAAACCTTGCATCCTTCGGTCTGTGAAAAAACCTTTCTCCACGGAACTAGTTCCTGGTGCCCAAAAGGTTGGGGACCTCTGCTCTACTTCAAATATCGGTTGTATGTTTGAGGAGTCCTTGGTACTCTTTGAGTTTGGTTGTTTTCTTGCAGACATTTCATTTACCCAAACTAGGTAACATCAACATCAAAAAACGCTTCTGCGTTTTTTTATGAAGATGTTTTAATGAAGATAGGTGTGGCATCTTGCCTTAGAACCAAATTAAAGTAATGATAAGGGTATACATCTTAGTCTGTATTTTCTGCAAATTAGTTTTAGTTAATTAAATCTTGGGTAATAATCATAAACTAATATCAGTCATTTATTTTTTTTATTGAATGTTTGGAAATTACATGAGTTATTTTCTTTCTTTTTTATTTTGTCACAAGAAAACAATATTTGGTAATTAGTAATGGTCCTAGTATATCAGAACAATCATTCAAAATGCAAAGTAAGTTTGCTCTAATAAATGTGGGTGTTTGATGCTAATTACGATGTCATAACAGTGGTCATTGTAAAACCGATAACTGATCTGAATCTTTTATTTTTATATTTCACATGAAAAATAGACAACAGATGCAAAAGCATATCTCAGAAGTTCGTATTAGCATGAAGGCAAAACTACTGTCATATTCCCTCCTTCTAAGTATGTTCCTAGAGAAAATACTTTTTTTCAAAATGAAGGTATTCAAATAGATAATGTGTTGCTTTAAAAATTTCTAAATTATAAAGTAAACTGATAAATGAACAATTATACCTTTGTAAGTTGTTCCTAACCAAAGAAGAGTTAGGGTTAGGTTATTTCCTAAATTTTTTGTAAACATGAGAAATAAGTATCGTTGGATTAAAACAGGTATTTTTTTAGTTTCTTATGATTCCAGTTAAAAATCATATCATATTGACATATTGAAATAGTTTTTTCTTTAGTACCTCAATATGATATATATATATATATTTGCATTTGCTTCCACACTTAGATTTGTATAGTTTGGATATTATCATACACCTTCTCATGTTGAATCTTTTAAAAATGTATACAGGTAGTTCCTCTACTTGCAACCACTGTGGAGCCAGGAATTTCAGTCTTAAGATGTAGTTGTAAATCAAGATAGCACATGACTGGGCTCGATTTTACAGCTCTTTTTATAGTGGTCCCAAAGCACGTTACCATGGTTATAAAGCAAATCACAAGGTCCTTAAGCTATTCAGATGGTCATTAATTGAATTGATTCTTTTGGATGGGTGTTTTTTTTTCTGAGAAAAATATACCAGAAATCAGCAAAAAAAAAACCATTGTAAATCATGAATATGGAACACTGCAACAGGTTGTAAATGTAGGCTGGTAGCCAAGTGGTCAAAAGGCAGTCACATGATTGGGGAGAGGACAATTGTAAAGTCCATCCTAGCTTTGAACAGTCATTAAGCAACCTGTTATAAATTGAGAACTATCATTGGATAAGTAATAGCAGCAAAAATTAAAACTCCCATGGTCTTTGCTGATATATGCTATTTTCCCCTTTGTAGCCATTCATTCTCCATAGTAAATAGGTCATCTTGTTTGTACTGTAAGGGCAAATGCAGTTTTGCTTACTGCTATATTATCCCAGCTCTTTTTTATTTGCAACATCTGATGTATAAATGTAATCCATCTTACCTGTTTAAAAGTCACAATTTCCTAGCTTAAATAAACTGGGGACTTGTTGTTTGGTAAAGAGTTTTGAATTACAAGAGTTTGGGAGAACTGAAGAAAATTGTGGTAAATGCATTATTATAGCTCTACATTAAAGAAGATAGAAAATACAGTCAAGGAAAAATATAAGTATGCTCTTGAGCTTATTGCATTGCAGCTCTATAGTTGGGCTAAAGAGATTTACCTGAAAACTGCATTTTCTTCTGGTTGTTTTTTTAAAAAACTTGCTGGACAGCTACTGTATTCGAAACAGGCCTTTCTGGTTCTAACATTGGACCAAGATAGCCTAGAGTTAGCAGGATAAGGAGTGGAAAGCATATGTTTCAGGGAAAAGGGCTTGAAGTAATCTATAGGCACACAGAAGTTTATAACAATAAAATATTTCAGTAACCTTTTTATGTATGCTCCATTTTGTAAAGCTTTTGCCACACAAGTATGTATTTTGGTGAGCTGTCTATGGATTTCTGCTGTGTAAGTCAGTTTTAGATCTTGAATGTTTACAGGTTTTGTTGTATCCAACCAATGGCATTATTACTATAGAATCTGCACATTTCTTCTTCTCTGTCTTCTGAGCTATTTTTATTATGCCCATCGTTAATATTCTAGAAAGATTTCTAATTCCAGATGTTCAGCAATTTGATTATAAAATACAGTCATTTTAAACTTCTGTTTTGAGGAAAATAATGAATGACACTGTTAATATTTTATCTTCCTCCATGTAGCCAAAGCTCTTTTTAAATTAATTTCTGTGGGTTGTATGAATCAGAATCAGAATTTAGGGAATACTTAACTTTTTGAATTTTGCAATAAAACTAATGAGCTTGTATGCTTCATATTTATATTTTATTGCAATTCAGTGGAGGAAAGTAGCTGTATTCCTAAGCTACCTAATACATACATTAATGACTCAGAAAAAGGAGTGAACAGGGAAATAGAAGAATCTGTAGATGAAACAACATTATTTATGATGGTTAAAGCTTCAGTACACTGTGAAAAGAAATCCCAGTAGGATAGATTAGCACTGAGAAAAACAAGCAATAGAATGACAAATAAAACTTAACTTTGAATACGAGTTGATACCTCTGATGACTAAATTTCAAATATTAATTCTTACTCAAGATTCAAGTTCATTATTATTAGCAGTAGTACTTAACCAAGTAGTTTTAAATAATGTAGACATTCACTTCAAATGCCTGAATTTTTTCTTGTTTTTTAAGTTAGTAGTGAATTTGTTTTGAGTATCACAAATAATATTGTAGATATAATGAACTAATTATGTGTTTTTATAGAGGACTTATTTCAAAATGTTGGTCTTATGCTACACAGGGGTCCCCAGCCTATGGTCCGTGGCCCAGTACTGAGCCATGGCCTGTTGGCCACTGGATCACAGGAATAGCTGGTAAGCCCCCCCACTTGTGGTAGCACCGCTGCGCAGGCACTAGCAACCCCTTTGCTAGCACCACCAACATCACGCAGGCCTAGTGGCCTGTTTGCACATGCACCAGTGGTCCCTTTGCACATGGGCACTGCCGCAGGCACACATAACCATGCACATGCGCGCTAGCCCCACTGCCATGCATGCACCCATTTGCTTGTGTGTGGGGGCAGGCCGCATGCATGCACATTTCCCTGCTCCTCCCTTTTCTTCCAGGCTGCTAAGCTGGAAAGGTTGGGGAACTCTGTGCTACATAACAAATGATTTTTGAAGTCAAATCGCAAACACAATGCATAAATTAGGACAGTTTATTGTTCCAAGGAAAGTCAAATTCAACTGAATATACCATCTCTATGGCATGACAGGTATTTGTCTAGTTGCCAAATACTTTGAGTCACACAGTTGCACAATACTTTAAATTAAATATGTTGTTTTATTGTCTCATTTTTTCCTCCCCCTGACAACAAATTGTTGTATAAAATTATCTTTCTCACTGTTTTAGTTGTTTGTAGACTATAATAAAGATACTTGATTTGAATCTTAACTGAATAAAGGTACTGAAATAAAATCTATTTTAAAAGTAATTAGATAATCTTTTGCATTTTCTTAGCTCAAATTGCAAATTGAATTGAATATCACCCAGAAGTAATGAAGATAAGATTTGCCTGAGACTTTGAGGAAAGGAAAAATGAAACTGGAATATATTTTCTTTCTTTTGATCTGCAAAAATAGTTGCAGAACCAAAAGTAATAATAATTCATGCCTGTCTAAAATAGCTGACAAGTAAATCTTTTTAAAGATTTAGAAAATAAGAGTTTATAACAGATTTTATACATCTCAGCAGTTCTTTATGATCTTTACTAGCTCCCAGTTCCAGCCCCAATTCAAGATGTTGTTATTAATCTATAAAGCTATTCTAAGCATCTAAAAGGAAATGCTTTCTCTTTCTGAAGTCATCTTCAGAGAGCTTACTTACTCTGGGTGCTCTCCAATACTCAAGTATGGTGAATAATCTAGGGCAAGGTTTTTAGTGGTAGTCTTCTGACTTTGAATGCTGTCCAATACCTGGGCTATATCTTTTTTATCTTTTAGGTGCCTGGTGATGAGTTTTATTCTCCCAGGTCTTTGCCGGTGTTTTTAATTTTTTTGCCTCTGCTTTATTCTCTAATCCTTATTTTATTTAATATAGGTATAAAACATTCTTATGTGTGTTTTTTAAAGGATACAGGGCTTTTCAGGAGCCCGCCCAGCTACAGATCATACAAAAATGTTGATAGCTTGTTATGACATGTTTGGTAGGTATTTTGAGGAAAATCACTCAAATTACTTAAAATATACAGTTTCAGTAGTTCGGTCTGTTTGTAAGACCCTGCCTGGAGTTTTGATTTTAAAGTCTCAATAATGCAGACAAAATGCTGGTTTGAATTCAGTCACCTATATGTTTGAGATGTGTTTGAATATTAGTAGCTCAGGTTGGTAATTGGGCTGTTGGTTTGAGATCAAAGCACAGCCCAACATATATATTTCTTCACCCATATCTTTCATGCCTCATCGGGGGGAGGACAGTTTCACCTAGGTTCAGAAGGATATAAAATTTTAAGAAGTAATTCTTGCATCTTTAAGAAGATTCTAGTAAGACCATTCCTGAAAAAAAAGTCATTGAATCCAGAAGATCTAAGTTATGTGCCAATACCTAATACTTGACAAGGTGCTAGAAGATGAGCTAGTTGATCAAACCCTCTCTTAGATTATATGAATTATTTAAATGAAGGATCAGGCCAAGTTATGTCACTGAAATTGTCTTGTTACCATACTCGGTCATTTTCATCCATAGAGAGATAAGTGTATGTCACTTAGTTTATTCTCCTGAATATCTCAGCAGCTTTCAATATTATCAAACAAGGTATCCTTGTGGAAAAGTCTCCAAGTTAATTCATTCTAGGATGATGTTTTCTAGAATTTGGCATTGGGGCAGATTTTGCTTGACTCCGTGGCATTTATACAGTGGGGTTCTACCAGGTTCTATTTTATCCCCTGTGTTTTTCAGCTTTTACATGAAAGTCTGAATGAAATCATTTGAAGATTCAGAATAAAATGTTGTCAGTTTGTTGGCAACTCTAAATTCTGTCCCTCTTTTTAACTGGATTCAGCTGAGACAGTAGAATTGCTAAACCAGTACCTGAGTACAGACTTGATAATGGTAAAAAAAAAATGAAGCTCAATCCAGCCAAGAGAAAGGCATACTTGGTTGATGGCTTATCATAATCCTATTACATGGGATTGCATTCCTTCTAAAGGATCAAATTCATAGCCTAGGAATACCTCTGGACCCATTTTTGCCATCGAAAGCACAAATGTCTTCTGGTACAAAGCAGTTTCAAAGCTTTGGATAAAGCAGACCTCATTATAGTATGCTATGCCATGGTAACTTATTAATTATATTATTGCAAAATATATCTCACATTGGCTTTGAAGATGAATCAAAAACTTCATTTCTGACTCATACTTCAGCAAAAATATTTAATAGAACCATAATATGAACACCTCATCAATTCTGTATGATCCTCACTGGCTGCCAATTTGTTTCTGGTCCCAGTTCACAGTAGGGGTTTATAAATTTCTTTGCATGTGGGATCCTAATATCTGAAAGAATGGCTATTCTTAAATATTTCTATCTGTAGCATCAGGTCATATTTAGAGAGACTGTCCTAGATGCTCTCCCATAGTGAGCTTAAAAAAAAACATTTTTTTTCAGCTAGTCCCAAACTTTGGAATCCCTTACAAGTGAGTATGCCTACTGCCATCCTTATTGTGTTCCTGATACCAGCAAAATGTTTTTGTTCTCTCTAGCTTTTTAATAATTTAATTTAATAATACTATAAATAAATTATTAGTAAATAAGAGTTGTTGCTGCTGTGTTTTTTTGTACTTTCTGTTACAGTTTTAATGTTTATCTGGCTGGTTTTATGTGATAGTTCTCTATTTTTTAATAAAATGTCTTAAAGTATATCTTTCTATTCATTACTTTAACTTATTAATTGCAGTTTTAATTGTAACTGTAAACTACTTAAAGGTTTCCTTTAAAGGGAGATTCATAGATGTCTTTTAATTAACAAAACAATTTTAGCCTACTAGTTTGAGTTTGAGTTTTACTGTATATGCTTGAAGCTTTTTAATATGAAGTGATATATAAATATTTTAACGGAGAGTAAAAATAGAATTATTGTATTATTTAATCCTATGGTCTAACTTCCAGTAATTTCATTATTGACATTTTAGGCCTTCCTTTGAGGGAAAATAGATTCCATGATATTTAGTTAAACTGACTTAAATTTCAGTAGAGGAGAATATATATAGCTCAGGATGGGCCAGGTAGCCCAAGAAGAAAAGGCATGAGACCTTCACAACATACAGCTTAAGGACTATAACAGCCACTATGTAGGGCAGATAGGAAAGAGACTTGCAGAGCACATTCGTGAACACCAACTAATAGTCAGAAGACACAATGGAAATTCCTTAATCTCACAACACCTAGACAGACTCAACCATAGTTTCAATTGGGAAACTGGGCATCTTAAATCAAGCTAAATCCCCCAATTGCTAAGGAATTTCTGGAAGCTTGGTATTCAGACAAATTGACCATCAATCAGCCATCAAATTAGCTAAACATAGAGATAAACCCTATTTACATTCAAAAGAGACAATAAAAAAAGCTAGAAATGAAACAAAAAGACCAGAGCATACCTTTTTCAGCAGCCAACACTCAGATAAACAGGGATTAACAAACAAATACCGTATATGCTGGCGTATTAGGCGACCCGGCGTATAAGACGACCCCCGTCTTTATCGCCGAGCCGCATTTCTAGAATGTCGTCTTATACGCCAGAAACTACCAGTATTTCCGGCATATAAGACGACTTGGCGTATAAGACGACCCCTGTCTTTGGCACCGAGTTTAGCGCTTCCGGAAGTCGTCTTATACGCCGGCATATACGGTAGTCAAGCAGAAAACAAACAATCAAGCAGAAACCTGAATCAAGGCACTATCAAAGGGGGGAAAAAACACCTCCTCCAATACTAGCAGAGCAAGCTACTACCATATTTCTCCGAAAATAAAATCCGGTCTTTTCTTTTCTTTTTTTTGCCTCCAAAAGAGGCACCAGGTCTTTCATGTGGTGTCTTTTCCACTCACTTCGCCGCCGCGGCACCAACAACCACGCTCAGCCATCCCACTTTTTTTGCGGCTGAAGGAGCAGCTTCATTTTGCAGCTGAGAATTGAGCTCGGGCCTGCATTTTGCAGTCAGAGGCCTTTCTGGAAAGGCCTCTGCAGCTAAGAACTGAGTTATGGATTGAATCCATAGCTTGGCTCTCAGCTGCAGTAGTCTTCCAGAAAGTTTTCTGACTGCAAAATGCAGGCCAGGGGACGCTGCAGAAGAAGTGGACCGATGAGGAGAGGCAGGTATCAATTCATGGGAGGCCTGCTAAGTGGGGGCGGGGCGTGTGGGACAGCTGCGCCCTAGTTTGATTTTTAGGCATGCACCTCGCCCCAAAACTAGGGCTTATTTTTGGGGTAGGGCTTATATTAGGTCCACTCCCAAAAATTAAGCTAGGGCTTATTTTGGGTTAGGTCTTACTTTCGGGGGAACATGGTATGTATGAACAGGGAGCAAAGCCCAAACATCTGCAAGCAAACAATCAACCTTAGAGAACTCCAAGAAGTACACAGTGAATTAAATTTATCCACACCTCACAGAGAAGATTTCTGTTTCTGCTTAATTAATAAATCCATATTACAAAAAGAATTCCTATTCAAAGTACCTTAAAAGTTGCATGGTTTTTCATTCATAGGTGTTATGATTTAGGGCAGGAGTCCGCAACCCCCGGTCCGTGGACTGGCGCCGGTCTGCGGCATGCAAGAAACTGGGCTGCGCAAACAAGCGAAGCCCGACCCCACGGGATGCAGGCAGCACACGAAAGCACGCTCCCTCTGGTCCATGGAAAAATCCTCTCTCCATAGAACCAGTCCCTGATGCCTGAAAGGTTGGGGGCCACTGATTTAGAGACCAGAACTTATATATTCTCATGTATCCTGTATATTCTTAAAATGTATGAGACTAAATAACTTACTATTTTAACCTAAGTAAATTAAATAGGTGGGTAGTGGATGGATGAATGGATGGATGGATGGATGGACAGACGGACGGACGGACGGATGGACGGACGGACACCTTAAAGATAAATTAAGCTTCAAAATAATAAATGAACTGATTAATGTTATATAAACCAAGGCACTGTATATGTTTTTGTCAACTGAAGTTTTTTTTTTACTCAGAATTCTGTTCACTGTTTCCTTATCATCTCACTGTAGGATATTATTTCAAGTAGGGGCATTTCTGTAGTTAGTAGTATTTGGAATAGCCACCTGGCTGATGAAACTTTCTTTTTGCTGTTGACCTTCTGATTACAGAAAATCATAATATTTTAGAGAGCATGTGAATTCTTTTAAGCGTTGAAGGAATTTTTGTCCTCAGTTCTTATATTGTCTCTGCTTCTAGTAGTTCTTTGCTTGATTTGTTTTGCTGTTTTAATAGTAGTATCTCAATTTAATATTGGCAGAGACATTATTTCTATATTGTGCAGAGGTTCAGAATGAGCAGGAACATTTTTAATTGAAGGAGACTAACCTGAAAGACTGGGTTAACAGGCAGTTACTAATTGTTCCTTATTAAAGATTATGTACTGCATTCACAAAAATTTGGGAGCCAGGCTGTTTGCTGAATTTATTCCAAAGGAAAACATAGGCAACCAAACTAGAAAAAACATATTCAGTTCAGTGGCATTGTAAATCCCTCAAAATTGATCTCATTCCTTTTGGCTTTTCCTGAAAGAAAAAACTTAGCTTTTTCCATTATTGGAAAGCTCAATTTTAGGAATTGGCTTGGAATCTGTATGGGGAGATATCAATTCATTTATCTGTAGAACGTTCCAAAATTATCAATGACATAATATATTAACCATATATTTGTATTTGTGTTCAGCTCAAGCCACTTAACAATCAATCAAACATCCTGGATTGTTTGATTGATTGTTAAAATATGCCAGAGCTTCCATTATCACATTTAATACAAATCTTTGGAAATTGAATTATTTCAACTTGCCAAAGATGTCGTTTATCAACTTTTATCTTTAATTACATGTTGGAACTATTGGCTTGCTTTTTGCATTTTCTATTGATTCTTTGCTGCAATCTTTTATTTATTCCAAACATTTCTTTTTGTCCAAACAGTTGACATCCATTAAAAAAAAAAGGAATAAACACCAGGGAATAATTTGAGATACTGACTTCATAGTTTGTTACATTATTTATGAAATGAGAGAAAAAGTGGAATTATCAGAGTAAAAGTAAAACACCTTTTTTGGGTTTATTATATCGATATATAGCAGTGGTTTGTTGTTGCCTTGTTCCACAATGTTTTGTTTTTTTTTCATCATTCCAGTCCAGCCTTCAGTCTTGAAATTCCCTGGTAGCCTTTATCCAAATTCTAATCGGGTCCTGCTTAGCTTTCAAGCCCTGATAATATCAAGTGCTTTGGCATCTGCTTAGATTTCTTAGAGAGTCCCTCTTATTTAGTAAGATGCAGAACATTATTAGTTTATGGAACTCTAGGGAAACTGCCACCTTCTTGTGGTGTCATCCTATTCCTTTCATAAAATAATCTCTTTGGCAGTTAATCATAGATGTTCTCCTAAAAAGATGTGCTGAGCAGCAAACCACACTTCCCTTATCATTCTCACTCAGCAATATATAGGCTGGATTTTTTGCCTCCCGGGCAGTTACAGAGTATTTCAGTGTATAGTTCATTTGTGAATTTAGAATATAACCTCCCCTCCACTATATTGCTTTGTTACACCCCAGTGTCTGTATCGCTAGCCTGTTCTCAGGAGTATAAAGAATTTGCTTGCCTTTGAATTCTGTTTCACTGGTTAATATCTAGCTTTTAGAATGAACAATTTGGATTTATACTTGGCTCTCCATATATAAGAAATATAGTTGATTTAAATTAAGTTATTGTAAAATAGTGCCACTAATTTGTATGCTTTTTATTGACTTGTTCTATAATACATTTTTAGCAATGGAAAAATTTCTGTGGATAGTAATCAATTGAACAATTTGGTTTATATAATTTTAATCTAGGGCCAGCCTATAATTAATGTATTTTAAATGGTACTGTGGTAGGAACAAAGGAATAACATTTGATTTTTAAAAAAAAACCCTTTCGCAGCCAATTATTTAATTTTTTCCTATTTCCATAATTATTAAAAAAAATAAATTTAGGGAAACCATACAGTATAAAGGAACATGATGGAGGTTTTGGCATATCAAATTTGAAACATTATCCTGATGCCTTTCAACAAAGGTAATTGCTGTTATGACTAGGATTTCAAGTAATGATAAATCTAATGAAGTAGCATTAGAATTCCTGCTGGTTAGATGGATACTATTTTTTCCTAACATTAAACAATCATTTCAGGAATTTGGAAAAAGTAAAAATAGTATTTGTTTTCTGACCTTTCTTTCTGTAGTCTTTAGTCGTCCTCTTTTTTTTTAGGTATAGGGATAAATCTGTTCAATACAAGGAGTGGGTGAAAAGTTTTTTATGGAATTCAGCTTTATTGTTGATGAAATCTTTGGTACTGCCCAATTAAGTATAAGTTGAAAAAAATAAAAACTTGCAAGCTGCATGCATGGGTTTTGTTTTACAAATATCCTCTTTTTTTACTTGTTTTTCTCCCTGGTTTATTTTTCTTTTTAACATTAATTTTCGGTTTGTATTGCGGTTGTTGACTCGGTAAGAAAGCAGATCAGAAACTAAAAAACTAAATGTAGTTTTAAAGGAATGTTGGAAAAAATAGAGCAGAGCATCAATTCCATCCTTTTCAGTTTTTTTACATAAATAATCCTTGTCTGTGACCTTCAGTTACTATTTATGTTTCAAGTTTTGTTTTCGAGTTGCCTGCAGATGACTTTTTGAAAAAGCTTTGGTATGTTGTTATGTATGTCCTAATTACTAAAGAGATAAGGAACAAGCAATCCATGCACCAGTTGCTGCAACAAATGGTACTATAATTGTCTTTAGAAAAGCAATTTAGCAACTTCACAACATTCTTAGTTTTATAGAATATTTATAACAAATTTTAGTCCATTGTCTATGTACAGTACAAAACATTCGATAGATCTACCGTATATCTAACTTTATATCACATCCCTAATGGCATTTTGGATAATGTGATAAGCTTAAATCTATTTGCAGTTGTATTTAGTAGTGTGCTATAAACAGTCTTGATGTTAATGAATTTGTTAATTGATGGGCAGTTTACTAGCAGATAATGAGGCTCTCAACCAGCCCTAGAGCCCTGAGGACAACAGAAAAAGCCACAAGGGCCTCAGGGGCTCAATTCACCTTTCCCACCGAGTCTGCTTCCCACTTCCTTGAGCTGTCACAGCCCTAAGTCTGCTGTCCTGCTGAAGAGATAGCAAGAGAACCAGGTGATCTTATCTGGCCTATGGACATGCAGACAACTGCATGAGTCAGCACAGTGACAGTCAGAAAAAGAAAATCACCTATAATTTTGTGGCCCACATTTCATAAGAAGCCCAGAGGGCAGAATAGGAGGGCATGTTTGTAAGCTTTGGGTTGCTCAGCATCATTCTAAGATCTGGCCACTCTTGCTTCCCTGAGCGTTTGAATGGGGCTGCCACCCACTGTATGACGCTGAACCAGATAAGTGAGGGGCAAATTTCCCCTTCCTGCTCCTACTGGGGAGAACCAGGTGTTGCCAGCAGGGGCTGTGAAGTCCACAGCCTTTGGCTGCCTCTTGAGATTCCACCCAGATCAGAGAGCACCAAGTCTTCTGCTCTTGGTCAGCCCTACCAGATACTCAGGGCCCCTCTTCTTCCCTTCCAGGATTCTGCTTCATTACTGGAGAGGCTCCTCCTGCTACGCTTAACCCTCTCTTCAAGCCAAGACTGCCTTTGCCCAGAAGTGAGGCAGTGATTGTAACTCACAAGCAGCTCCATGCTCCTTACCCTAACCACCCTAACCCATATGAAGTCATAAAGCCTAGTATGGTTGATACTATGATTATAGTGTAATCAGTGCAGATAACATGTACAATGACTAGTGCTACACTGAAAGACTGCATGGAAACCTCTTTGGGGTGAGTTCCCCAAAGAAATTAACTTGGAAGGAGGCCATAGTTGAGTGTCAAGCGCTGGCACAGAGATGACCATGCCTGACCAGATGAATGCAGCCCGGAACCAAGATTGGACTACTGCTGAGATAGATAGGTAGGCAGGCAGGCAGACGGACAGACAGACAGACAGACAGATAACTTCTCTCCCATCCCTCCCCCCCCTTGCCAGTAAGAGGGCAAACCAGGACAGAAAAGCATCTAAGATTATCCACATCCTGGATTTCAAGATCTAGGAGAATTGAGCATATTTTGTTGTTTTCTGCTCTTTTTATTCTTTTTTTTTTTTTACATTCTTATATGTGTGCTTATAATCTCTGAACTGAGATAAAATATTTACTTAATGATGGTCAATTTCAAATGGCAGCAGTTCTACAAATTCTTAGATCTGTATTAGAGAGTGCAGTATTTCAATTTGCTATTGAATTCAAACAAAAATAAATGTGCAAATCTCTGTTCTTAGAAGTTTTCTTTAGGATTTAATTCTTAGCATTCAACATAACTATAGTATTATGTTATACAATTCATTTCAGTCTAGTAAAACTATGGAAGATTTTTCTTTTCAGACAGTGCCAGAAAATATTTACAGTTTCTGGGTACATGATAAATGTAACAATGAAATAATTTATTAAATGAGCACAGAATCAGATGATGAACAGAACTAATTTATGTTCATTAATTATTTTTAAATTAGCCTATTGATGAAGATGAAAAATGTATTTTTCTGATTTTTTTTAAAATTACCGCTTAACAAAGATAAATAAATGTTATAGCTCAGGGGTGTCAAACTCAATTTAATTGAGGGCCACATCAGCATTGTAGTTGCCCTCGGGGGGCCGGGTGGGTGCGGCCTACTAGGTGGGTGTGGGTGGAGTGGGTGGGCGTGGCCAGCTCTACATTTGCATCAAGGGTGCCTTTGGGGGCCTGGGCAGGAGTGGGACAGATCTGAGGGTCTCTGGCAGAAAGGGGTGGGACCAGCGCAGAGTCCATCAAGCCGGATATATGAAGTAGGCGAGGGCCATTTGCTGGCCACTTTCAGGTGATGGTGCATTTCTTCATTCCTCATAAAGGGTGACATTTCCCCAGCGTGCACCCAGCCCCTGGGTCCCTCGCTGTTTTCAGACGTCCTTGTGGAGCTAAGACTGAATGCATTTCAGCATAGATGGCCACCACAAAATTGTACATTGGCTCCCGACCGGCCTGGGCCAGGGCCAAGGCAGCAGGGGCCGTTCCCTCACTGTTTCCAGGATGGCTTCGTGGGCCACATGAAACCACTTTGCGTGCTGCATCTGGCCCCCGGGCCTTGTGTTTGACATGTCTGTTATAACTTCTGCCCAGAAAGAATTTTAAGTATTATATACATTTACATTTGGGAATTGCATTATCTAAATAGTTGTCTTAAAATGCTTTTTTGTAATAGTTCCAAAAAGTGGCATGAACAATACTGTTTTATGACTAGAAAAGTTGTGCAAAGTATGTGGTAATACAACCTACTTTGTTAGAATCGTGTAATATAAATTGAAAAGATTGGCTTGGCACTTAAAGTGGTTACATTTTCTTAGACAAGCATCAGGTTGCTAAGCTTTTTTGGAAGCAGTTTCTATGTCCTTAGCTGCTCCTATTTCTACTTTGCTTGTGCCTATGGATTTAGAACTCTGGAATTCTAACCTTAAGCTGTCTGGCAGCTTTGTATTCTTGTTTTAAAGACAGCTAGAATATTTCCTGTAGAGCAGGGGTATCAAACCCGATCACATCGTGGGCTGTGTCGTGACGTATCGGGATTTGTTTTACCCTTGCAGGATCAGGGTGGGCATGGCCTGCATGGGTCGGATGCAGCCCACGGGCCATGTGTTTGACATGCCTGCTGTAATGCAGTGCATTGCACCTAGAGTCTCTTTGGGCTTTAGGAAGTAGTTAATGTCAATTTAGTTATAGATAATTCATTTGAATCAAGTTTTTTTTTTTTTGCCTTAACTAAAAGTATTAGTAGGACATGAAGTGGCAAGCGAGCATATATCTTAAAGTAGTTCTGATCAAGCATGCAACCCACAGTTTTTGCAGTTGTTAAATTAAGGTTGTATAGAGATTTTTTTAAATCAGCTGCGACAACACATATTGCATGATGTTACTTCACTCTAAGGTAAGAAGTGTATAAGGTAACAATGAATATAATAAACTGCATGTAAAAATAAGGGGGGTTATGTTGGTGGGCCTAGGGACTTTGATGGAGTGACTAGTGATACCTAAAACAAATAATTAAGAACCACTCTTTTAAATCCTTACAGCAAAGCTTATTTGCCTCACTGCTAAATTATATATAGTAAACACTCTAAAAAAACATTATTCAAACAAATCTGATTCCTGAAGCAATCATTCTGTCTTTAAAAAATTAAACAAACTATCAGATTGCTATTATTTAGAAACTTAAAACACCAACTTATTTTACAACATGGATTTATTTTTTCATAATGACCTAAATATTATGTGTTACACGAGATACCCAGATACCTATATATTTTTTGACCTCTTTGAAAACGTCAATGTACCTGTTCAGTTAAAAATCCCCAAAGTTAAGTATCCAGCTAGGAATCCTATGGACAAAGCAGTAATAAGTAATAAAATATGGGCCTCTTTTCCCTAAATCATTATAGCTTAGGTTTCATTGATGATGTACCTAACATATAATCTAAAATTAAATTCATGTTTGGCAGTATGAACATTACCAAATTATTCTTTTGCATATGACCCCATACAATGGACAATCTGATTAGATTTAATAGTAAATTTAGGTCGTTTGTTACAGATTCCCCAGCTTCCAATATTGTAAATGTCGAGAACGGTGAAGCATTTATTTTCTTTAACACCTTCAGTTGGTGTTTATTGGTATTTATCTAATACTGTATCTAATAATATTTAGTATTTAATAAAGATAAAGCTTAGCATTCCCAAAAGCCGGAAGGTCCACTGCCTTCTTGATATCCCCTGAGAAAATGTTGCTTCATTTTTTCCTCAGCGTGAACTTTATTAGCATTTTATTTACTTCTCTTTTCTTTTTGTTTAACTTCCACTCTGAGAAAGTCAAAGCTTATGACTGTGAATCTCAGTTGGCTCTAATAAAAATGAATTTTAGATTTATCCACAATATCCTATTTTTCCTAAAATATATGAAAATGTACTGAGATATCGGTTACATAAAATCTGTGAAGAAGATTGAAAATAGAGTAGGAATTTAAAACTAAACCCTATGCACTTTTAAAAGTGGAAAAACAGGGTTTGCTTTTGGTCCCTTGGATTTAATTTTTATTGGGAAACCCTTTTTTATTTACGTGCTCCCAGGAATATATAGTAAATTTATCAGGCTTAAGATACAGGAGGACCTGGACAGACTTGAATACTGGGCGCTATCTAACAAAATGAAATTCAATGATGAAAAAAGTAAGGTTCTACATTTAGGCAAGAAAAACCAAATGCACAGGTATAGTATAGGGGGTACCTTGCTCAATAGT
Source organism: Crotalus tigris (assembly GCF_016545835.1). Taxonomy (NCBI): domain Eukaryota; kingdom Metazoa; phylum Chordata; class Lepidosauria; order Squamata; family Viperidae; genus Crotalus; species Crotalus tigris. The sequence continues at coordinate 868,895 of NW_024096469.1, forward strand.
AGTAACTGTGAGAGGGATCTCGGAGTCCTAGTGGACAATCATTTAAATATGAGCCAGCAGTGTGAAGCAGCTGCCAAAAAAGCCAACACAGTGCTGGGCTGCATTAACAGAGGGATAGAATCAAGATCACGTGAAGTATTAATACCACTTTACAATGCCTTGGTAAGGCCACACTTGGAATACTGCATCCACTTTTGGTCACCACGATGTAAAAAAGATGCTGAGACTCTAGAAAGAGTACAGAGAAGAGCAACAAAGATGATTAGGGGACTGGAAGCTAAAGCATATAAGGAACGGTTGTTGGAATTGGGTAAGTCTAGTTTAACGAAGAAAAGGACGAGGGGAGACATGATAGCAGTGTTCCAATATCTCAGGGGCTGCCACAAAGAAGAGGGAGTCAAGCTATTCTCCAAAGGGCCTGAAGGCAGGACAAGAAGCAACGGATGGAAACTAATCAAGGAGAGAAGCAACCTAGAACTAAGGAGAAACTTCCTGACAGTGAGAACAATTAACCAATGGTACAACCTGCCTCCAGAAGCGGTGAATGCTCCAACACTGGAAGTTTTTAAGAAGAGACTGGACAGCCATTTGTCCGAAATGGTGTAGGGTTTCCTGCCTGAGCAGGGGGTTCGACTAGATGACCTCCAAGGTCCCTTCCAATTTTTTATTGTTGTTGTTGTTGTTATAAATCTAGGAGCCAGTCAGGACTTCTAGAGGTCAGCTTGATATGTAGTAATCTAAGTTTTTTTAAAAGAAATTGGTCTTTCTATAGAGAGTTCTTCTATGTTCTTCCCCTTTGCTATCCAGCAAGTTCTTAATAATAAGGAATGAATCCTACAGAGAAATCTGATTTTTGGGTTATCCTTCATTAAGTAATTACTGACTGATAATAGGAACAAACAAAAAGTAGAAATGGCTACTTGGCTATACAACAGCATGTGGAAATTAAAGAGAAACTAAAGACAGCCAGACAGCCAAATTGAAATGCAGTGTACTAGTCCATGAGCTAGCAGAAAAATATGCTGGTGTAAAGTATTCTGCCAAGTAGCCAAGCCCTGTTCTGCCTTGGTAATGAAGCCAGCTAATGGTTCTGTCCCTACAGTTTTAAAGCAGGACAAATTAAGAAAGTCAGATTTGGATTCCCCTTCCTTTGTTTCCCTTCTACTTGGCTGTGAGAAAAACAACACTTGTTCTCATTTATGTGGATGGGATATGGCTGAGCAAACATTAGCATGTGCTTTGAATGATGGATTTAGCCACCTATTGTGTTGCCTACTAATAGGCTGCAGAGACCAAGTATCTGGAGAAGTCCTTCCACTTTCACTCTGCACTCTTCCTCTGCTCCTGCAATCCGTCAGCTCAGCTATTTTTGGAGATAGGCTCAGCATTCTTTCAAAAGGGAATGAATGCAGTTCTGGCAGTGAGTGGCCATGACTGGCAACACAAAGTAGCTTGTCATGTAGACAAAATGATGTTCTCTTCCCATTCCCAGTAATAGAAACAGCATGAGGTATATCTACATAAAAATCATTGTCAGCAGAAGCAATGGAAAACCTATAACAGTAATGACAAACCTTTTAGAGACAGAGTGCCCAAAAACTGGCCCCGCCCCCCGCCGCCTGCCTGCAGGGCCACTCACGGCCTCCAGACCCCTCTGCAGATCGCCCAGGCAGCCCAGCAGCACCATGGTGGCCACGCCCTCTGCCGCAGCATCAACTGTGCGCGATGAGGCATGAGGGCAGAGTCTTGTCTACCCTGCCTGGCTGCCATGTCCTTGGCTGTGCTGTTCCACGTGGGCCACGCTCGGGGGCAACTCTCCTCCAGGAGGGCTGCTGGTGAGGAGGGGGTCGTGGGGGGAGAAAAAGGCTGGGGCATTGGCACGTGTGCCCACAGAGAGGGCTCCAAGTGCTGCCTCTGGCACGCGTGCCATAGGTTTGCCACCACTGACCTATAATGCACTCATTATCAACAAAACTAATAAAACCAATATAGCTCTAACTCCCTTATTTAAAGTGATTGTGCAATACTGGACTAACTACTCTTCAAAAGAGCACTAAACTCATGTATATGAGCAACCTGTGTGAACCTGACAAGCACTCTGAAAAGTTTAGGCTAAGCATAATGCAGGCTAATAATAATCTGCAGGAGCCAGGGGTTGTCCTGTCACACAAGCTAAAATAGCCATAGAGGTTACCCTGTAATTGTTGGGGGACATTTTCATAGTAATCTAAAATGGCCATTAGAAACTATAGAGATCCCAGTCCATGACATGCATTATTGCTTACCTTATAATGGAATTTGTGTGTGGCAAAAATTGTTTTATGAGAAGATGGCCAGATTTTATGTGTGGCACCAACACTAGACAAGAATGGGTGTTAACCAAGAAATTCTGGATCATGTTTATTGATGTCCTTGGGTGGGATCAGAATAGTGGTAATGTATCCCTCTTTGCCTTATTTGATCTATCAGTGGCTCTCAGTAAAATCAATCATGCTATTCTTTTGGACCAACTCAGGAGATTAGAATGGGAGGCACGCTATTACTCTGGTTCTTCTTTCTCCAGAGCCAGTCAGAATAGAGAGGGGGAAAGATCTAGACTACTGTTTCACAAAGTGCCTCAGGACTCTATTCTCTCCCCATTCTCCTATTTAATATCTACGTAAAGCTGCTGGATGAGCTCATCCATTGGAATGGGTTGAGATATCAATAATGAACATTGATGTCCATGTGTATATTTCTGCATCAAATCCTCCTGTGATGCCATTGAGATGTTTTTCCCATTGTTTGGAAATTGTAGGAGTCTGGTTGGAGAAGAGTTGGCTTCAGTTCAACTCTGACAAGGTTGAGTGGCTCTGGATTCTGAGGCCTCCTGGATCCAGATATATTCCATCTTTAACTCTGAATGAGATGCCATTCTTCTAGTCAGAACTGGTGCACGATTTTAAGACTGGATTCATAACTCCTGCTCAAGGAGTACGTGGCAGTTGTGACTAGAAGGGCCTGTGCACAAAATCATTTTGTTTGCCCATTTCTCCCATTTCTGGATCAAGGATAGTATCATTTATTAGTCACCTCCTGTTTGGACTGTTGTAATTCATGCTTCATGGGGCTACTCTTGAAAACCATTTGGAAGCTGCAACTAATCCAGAATGCATCAATGCAGGCACTTTGGAACGCATCAAGATAGGACCATGTAATGCCACTTTCATTGCATTAAGGTTTCTGTGCAATTCAAGGTGCTTGTTGTCACCCAGAAAGTTCTACATGGCAGAGGACCAGATTATCTGCAAATCCTCAGTGTTCAATTGCTTCTGCTTGTCACACCGAATCTGATAGGGATTAAAACTGTAGGAACAGAACCACTAGCTGGTTTTGTTACTAAGGCTATTTGGCAGCATATTTTATGCCAACATATTTTAAATTTTGGGGCCAGGTGAGTCCTGTTGTTATCCATCTGTTATTTGGACCTTTGGCACACTATATGTTGTTGTCATTTGTTAATGTTTTGGATTGTTACAACCGGAATCCTTGCAGCAAGATGAGATGCTGTATAAATAGTTTAAATAAATAAGTGTGGGGTCAGTCTGGGAGTGAGCTCCACAGCTATTTTTTTTAAATAAAAACTATAGAAAGATTCTACCTTTCGGTATGCAACTATGAAATTTCCATTGTTTCATAATACACTAGTTTAGTTATACTTATTCCCTGTTTTGATAAAAATATTTGGATTCTTGTGTTCAATTATTTTCTGCTAAATACAATTTTCTGGAATAGGAGATGTAGTTTTGTGTCTGTTCTTATTGTTAAAAATCAGACATTTAATTGCCCAGCACTGCAATATGTGTTAAATTATTTTTATATCGCTAGATTTGTTTTTTCTTCCTAGTATTTTCCTGCTCTTTTTTTTCTTTTTTCTTTTTCTTTGATCAATTAAATGTTGATCCATTTGGTTGCAACAGGAATTGACCAATCTGATTGTCGCCCAAGCTTCACTCCGTGGGCTAAAAGAAGGTGACTGGCCCAAAGTCATCCAGCCAGCTTTCATGGCTTAGGTGGGACTAGAACTCACAGTCACTTGGTTTTTAGCCTGATACCTTAATCACTAGACTAAACTGTTTCTTTTTATATCTAGATTAAGCCTATATATATAGTTTATATTCTAATAAGGGAAAGAAATGAAATGAAAGAAAGAATGTGTACAGTATATTGAAAAACAAAACAAAGTCCTTTTTGGTCACTTTGATAGAACATTAAATGGCCTGAAATATAGGTAAAGTTTTCTACCTGAGCTGTAATGTTTCCAGCAGATCTCCAAACTTGGCAACTTTAAGCCTTGTGGACTTCAACTCCCAGAATTCTCCAGCTAGTATGAATGGCTGAGGAATTCTGGGAGTTGAAGTCCACAAAGCTTAAAGTTGCCAAGTTTGGAGACCCCTGAGTTAAAAGAATGTCATATTATTTCAAAAACTATTCAGCATCAAAACATTTAAAGATTTTGTGTTCAGAGTAATGAAGCCAAGCAGTTTCTTGGTGTTTTATTTATTCATATATATATATATATATATATATATATATATATATATATAATATATATATATATATATATCTATATATATATAATATATGCATGCATTTGTGTGCCTCCAAATGGTATCGGTATATACATAGAGAACTGTACTGTACATATAATAGGAAAGGCAAAAACAGAAGTAAGGATTGTGAGCTCAAGGACACCTAAAGATACTTAAAATAATGAGGAGGTGGAGATGGCAAAGAATGAAAGTCACTCCAGAAGCACGATAAGGAGGTCATGTGCAGCAAGAGAGAGGAAAAAGAAAGCAAGGAAGTGTGCCAGCTGGAACTCAACGACTGTGTGCTAAATATCTGAACTGAAAAATAATAGATTAATATGATAAAACATTTCACCTAATTAATAACAGGATTTCTGAAGTATTCAATTTAGTAGTTTTCAACTTTTAAAAAGAAAGTGAGAACTTTTATCATTTTTAAAGTAAGGAATATTAATTCTTAAGCAAACCATTGGGAGGCTGGAAAATGTATTATAAAGAGGTCATAGCAGCTCCTTGCTCTTCAGCCTGAGCATTGCAGGGTTTGCACATTCTCTTCATTCCTTAGTGGCAACTACTCCAGCCTGACAACAATGTACAAACATTACTTTTAAAATCCTGGATATATGATATACAAAAGAATTGTATGTTGGTTGATTGACAGATTGATCGATTGATGCAGCACCTTAAGGAGTTCAATACCTTAAGTCTTTTAAGAAATTGTAAAACGTATAGATACTAAACAGGTAGTCCAGTATCTTAACACTACATCCCATGATGATTTGGTTAAATCTGTTCTCATTTCTGAAAAGAACTCAAGGCAGTTTTTAGCAGTTTATGGGGCAAGTGTAACTTTAAAGTACTTACAATTGTACAGAAATTAAAATTATTCCACTCATTGCTTTGTTCAGTGGTTAAAATCTAACTATACAGGAAACAAAACAGGTAAGTTTCCTGGTGCCTGAGTCTAGGAAAAAATTAGTTTTATATACCACATATTTTATATGAAATAGTGTTTCCATGCTCATTGGGTAAACACTGGGAACTTCTTAGTTTGCTTTGAAATTGGTGCTATCATGAAGCTTCATGTTAAAAATAAGATGCAGACTTTAAACATTTTTAATGTTAATGTCCAGGATGTCAATGGTGCTTCAACTTAATAGTGAAGACATTTTTAAACCTGCTGAGAAAGTATTAGAAAACCAGTGTTGGATTATTGGTTTATTTATTAAAACAACATATGTTAACATTTTTAGTTTTTGTACAGCTGCAGTCTTTGTTTCATAGGACTTTCACTATCACTAATAACTTTGCTGGATGCCACTTCAGAGAAAAAAAGTTAAAGATATTTGTGAAGCCACAGTGATCTTTTGAAAAATCTGTTGAGTGCAATAGGTGCCTTTATATTTTTTATTCTACCTTCATTTTGGACCTAAGTATACTAGGATTGATACCAATCTTTCTAAGTTTGAATACCCTCCAAGAGTATAGAATTCAACTTCCACAAAATGCCTCAACCAGCATGACCATTGCTGAGTATATTGCCAGATAAAGAGATTTAAAGATCATCCAAGGTGGGAGAAATCTCATCTCTATTAGATTTCAAATGTGTGGGCTGTTCTGCACCCATCATTAGGTTAGTTATTAAACTTAATTCTAAAATCCCTGGAAATACAAAAAGACATCATTTCATCCTTCACTTACTCTTCCCAGGATATAATCATTAAATGGGTTTCTGATTATAATTGAGTAAATATTGATAGGAAGTTTTTAATAAGTTCTATTGTTTCGATGTCCCACTTTTCATTGTGTCATAAAATACTGTTGCTTGTTGAAATTAATAATATAATATATTATATTATATTAATATAATAAATTAATATAAATTAATATATTAAATTAATAATATAATATAATATAATATAATAATATTAATTATATAATATAATATAATAAATTAGAACAATTTCAACATCTACCACTGAGGTTAGATCAGAATGGATTATGAATTGTGTTACTGGAATAGCCAGTCAAGTTAACAGTTGTTTCCGGATACCCATCAACCTATATTTTAAATTGAATGAGTTATTCTCCAGTACAGGAGATGGATAATCCACGGATGGGTTTTCTCTGTCTGCCTGCTCTTGAGACCAAGTAGCCAAAGCTTGACACGCCCCCACTTCCTGTGGAGCCCATTCTTAACTTGGTCTCTGCTCGAGAAGACTCGTTTTGGCGTGGCTCTCAGCTTATCAGGTTAGACAAGAAATCCATTGATTGATTATCCCTTGATAATTGGCTTCCCCTTCCAAAAAAATTGCCACCTATAGGAATTTAACCACAAAATTTTCTGGGGATCAGTCCTGATCTCAAACCTAAAATTAAAAAGGGGATTGGTGGGGAGGGAAATTCCCCACAGATATCAGCCAGCCCCAGGGCTCTGGGGGGTGGAAAGGGGGGGAAGAAGGCATCAGCAGAGACTACTTGCTGAACCTTTTCCCCAACCACTAAGTTTTCCTTGGGATCATCCCTGATCCTATATTAAAATTGAAAAAGGGGGTGTGGGGGGGGAAAACTCCCCACGGATCCCAGTCAGCCCCAGGGCTCTGGAGGTGGAAAAGGGGGGGGAAGGCATCAGCAGAGACCACTTGCTGAGCTTTTCTCCCCAACCTTCCAAGGGATTTTTTCCTCAAATTGGGGGAAAAAATAACAATCTCCAGGTCCGGATTCAAACTTGAATTCGGATCATCTGAGATTCCCTAGCAGCCCAGGGCAACCGCGGGCGCCATTTTAGTTGCCATTTTCAGGCAACAAAGGCAATCCCTGACTGGGATTCCCTTAAAACGTCACCAGCGCGCCAAATTTAAATCTCCGGGCACAAGCAGCTTCTGGGAGGCCGCAGAGCTTATTTTCAGAGGGAAACGAGCCGCGGCCACCCTCCTTTTTAAAAAGCCTAAGCACAGGAAGGGAGTAAGCCCCAACCAAGAAACGGAGGCTAGAGAACCCTCCTGGGATCCGCAAAGCCCGTTTTCAGGGAGAAACGAGCTGCGGCTGCCATCTCTTGCCAGAGGAAGGCAAACCGAGCTTAAGGAAGCCCACATCATATCTGGAAGTACTGATAGAGGCGGAATAGGAGCGCACAGTCAGTGCTCCACCCCCGATACACACATATAATAATAGGACAAAATATAATAATAAAAAAATAAATAAATAAATTTTAAAAATAATAATAATAATTAAAAAAATTTTTTTTTTTTAAAACTAAAAATTAAGCGACTGCAGGGCCAACAGGCCTAAAGGCAGAACACACAATATTATCATCATCACCATTATTGTTGTTGTTGTTATTATTATTATTATTATTTTATTATTATTGTTGTTCCTATTATTAGTATAATAGTAATAATATTAATAAGAATAAATTCCGCTCTAGGTGGCCGCCATTTGATACCTTGTTGTGTATTAAGTCAGGCCTACAGACCCTTTTGAGGTCGCCACTGATATTTTTTGCCTCCCTTTTCCTTTTCTACTGGTGCACGTTGCCTGGTCACCTAAGGCCTCCGGGCGGAACCCAAAGAGTGGTTCCAAACGTGCCTTCGGTACCTCCCTCAGCTACCGTGACCTTAGCCCAGAGAGAATATTTTTGTTGTGGTCGGGTGATCAGGGGAACAGTCCTGGTACTTGTTCCAATTTCGCTCCCGCCAATACTTGCCTGCCTGAGCGTCTTCTCAGTTTTTCTGGGACTGCTCAAGCGGAATGGAGGGACCCTCGTTGCCTCAATCCATGAGCACGACCCCTCCATCTCCCAATTACGGCTGCAACACACCTTCTGACCAGAAGGCGGCAGGCAAGTGCAAAGCGAAGACAAAACACTCGCTCAAGAGGCCCTCCAAGTTGGCGGAAAAGCAAGCCAGCCATAGGCACCAGGCCCTGGAGAAGGAGTTCTCCAGAGCGCAGAGGCAGGCCCAATTGGAATTGGTTCAAATAGCGGCCACCGAGATGGAATTACCATTGGGTCCATCCACATCAACCCAGAGCGCGTGGTCCATTCCAGGAACACCGCAACCACTGGATCCGCCATCTACATCAGCCCAACAAACAACCACGGCGGCAGGCACAACCACTGAGTCCACCTCTCCACCTGCGGTCACCACACCCAAAGGTAATGACATAGGGGACATCTGGGCAGATGGACGGCTAGAGGCCCTATTAACCAAAGTGGTAGACCGAGCCCTAGCACAGCGCTCCGCCCACCACGACCAGGGGCCCTCCACCTCAGCCATGCCACACTCGGAACTCCCCTCAGAGTCCTCAGGCATTCAGGAACCCGTCTCCCCGGCCCAGTCCTCCATGAGTGGTTATTCTTCACCACAAGAGGAGGATCAACCTGGGATCTCTATGTCAGAGGATGAGGAACTTCCCCCTGAGCCCCCCTCAGGGGGATTATTTAATCCCAACCGCTTCCTCACGATACTACGCAAGGCCACAGCCATTGCGGACATGGGGACGGATCAGTTTTCTCAGCCGCAAGCGACACCGGCCACCACATCCAGACCCGTATTCGTAGAAAAGGTGACAACGCAACACCATATACCTTGCCCCGCCATTTTCCTGAAAGGGATCAAGAAGCCATGGGACTCTCCCGCTTCCTTCCCATCAGTGAGTGGTACGGACAAAAAATTATACAGCACTGCCACAGACCTCAATGAGGCCTTAGAAATTCCTAAAGTAGATGAAGCCTGGACCCCCTTGGTCTCCCAGACAGCCATGGCTGGGGACCTAGTGGAGGCCCTTAAGGCAGATGACAAAAAGTGGGAACAAGCCTTTCGCAAAACCCACCAGACAGCGGCATGGGCCATCAAAGCAGCCACCTCGGCCTCCTTTTTTGTCCGGGCCACCCTCATCTGGTTGCAACAACTACAAACCATAGTTCCTATGGAGGACATACGAACACACCAGGACCTGGCTAAGATGGTAGCAGCCACGGAATACGCTGCAGACGCAACGCTCCAATCGGCCATTTTTTCATCCAGATCCATAGCATCCAACATAATTGCCAGGAGAATGCTATGGCTAAAACACTGGCAAGCTGACACCAAGGCTAAGTGGCGGCTAGCGACCGCCCCTTACTCAAGCAATGGTCTGTTTGGGGAGGCCTTGGACCCCTATCTTGTAGAGAACAAAGACAAGCGGAAGGTCATGGCACACTTGAACAAAAGGTCAGACAAACGTACCGCACCTTACTTTCGTAGGCAGTCCTTTCGCCAACCGACAACCACGCCTATCAGTCAGGCACCCAAGCCATTCACTCCCAGGCAGAACAAACCGTATGGCCGCTCCTACGACAGACCGGGGTCCCAGCCCAGACAACAAAACCAGTCGAGACGACCCTTTCGTGGAACGGGTCGTCCGTACCGGAAGACAAAATGACTCCTACATAGACCTACCCATTGGAGGAAGACTAGCTCACTTCTTCCACCAGTGGGAGCAGACCTCCACGGACAACTGGGTACTACAAACCATCCAGTCCGGGCTGTCCCTGGAGTTCCTGGTCACACCCCCAGACCGACTCATCAACTGCTCGGTCTCCAGGAACCCCACCAAACGCAAACTCATGCAGGAGGCCATCCAACACCTGTTGGACATTCAAGCCATAGAACCGGTCCCAGCGGAATACAGAGGCAGAGGATTTTACTCCATCCTCTTCGTGGTTCCAAAGACTTCAGGAGGATGGAGGGCAATCCTGGACCTAAAAAACCTCAACCGCTACATCACATACAAAAAATTCAAGATGCAATCCCTTCAGTCCATCCTGGGAAGCATCAGAGAAGGAGACTTCCTGGCATCGATAGACCTCACGGAAGCCTACCTTCACATCCCCATCCACCCAAACCACCGCCGGTTCCTATGTTTCTGTTACGGGGGAAAACACTTCCAATACAGAGCTCTCCCCTTCGGTCTATCTTCGGCACCCAGGGTATTTACCAAGATACTAGCAGTGGTAGCCGCCAAACTGAGAAAAATCCCAATACGCGTCCAATGTTACCTAGACGACATACTAATCCAAGCAACATCCCTACAGACAGCTCAGGCGGACGTAAGGACCGTCATTCGCGTCCTCCAATTACACGGATTCTCAGTAAACTTTCAGAAGAGCCAGACAGTTCCCTCGTCCAGGCTGCTGCATCTGGGGGCCATGATAGACACAACCAACTGTATGGTCTATCTCTCCCAAGACCGGGTGGCCGGCATCAGGGAACTGGCTCGCTGGGTTCACAGGCAACGTTCAGTTCCGATACTAACACTTTCCCAATTATTGGGCAAGATGGTATCGGCCATAGCCATTGTACCCTGGGCCAGGCTCCACCTACGGGAACTACAGTGGTTTCTGCTCCCTTACCAACGGCAGAACACCAGCGCATCCAACCACCTAGTCAGGGTCACGGCACAAATCCTCAGGGCGCTACGCTGGTGGTGCTCTCGGGCCGTGACCAAGGGGTCACCCTTCAAGTAACCAGTCAGAGTTACCATCACTACAGACGCCAGCCTGTATGGTTGGGGAGCCCATCTGGACTCCCAGTTTGTACAGGGACGTTGGTCCGCCACGGATCTGAGAAACAACATCAACTGGCTAGAACTCAGGGCTATCCACCTAGCCTTGCAACAATTCAAAGACAGAATCAGAGGCCACCACGTTCTAGTCCTAACAGACAACGTAGCAGCCAAGGCGCACATCAATCGGCAGGGGGGGACCAGATCAAAAACCCTGATGACAGAGTCACGACTCCTATTCAGCTGGGTAGAGCCCAATCTGAAGTCACTAAAAGCGGAACACATATCGGGGGTCAACAACCAGCAAGCGGACTTCCTAAGCCGCACCACAGTGGACCCTTCGGAGTGGGGGCTACACCCGAACTTGTTCCTAGACATCTCCCGCAAGTTCGGGTACCCGATCCTCGATCTGTTCGCATCATCAGACAATGCCCAGCTCCCCAGATTTTACTCTCGTTACTTCAACCCGCGAGCAGAGGGGACGGACGCTCTGAGAACTCAGTGGCCTCAGGGTCTGCTTTATGCCTTTCCCCCACTACCACTCATACCGGCGGTCATCCGAAAGCTGATTCAGGAGCGGGCAGAAGTGATCCTAGTAGCACCATATTGGCCACAGAGACCGTGGTTCGCCGACCTGATGAACCTGTCTCAGTCGCCCCCATGGAACATTCCTCCTCATCAAGTGTCCCTATACCAGGGAACCATCAGTCACCCGGAACCCCAATGGTTACAACTGACCGCCTGGCACTTGAGCGCCAGATAATGGCACAGGAACTATTCTCTCCCAGGGCCATTACCATAATTCAAGCTTCACGCCGTCCGGCAACAAACCGCATTTATGACTCCACTTGGAGAAATTTTTGCCTTTGGTGCAGGGAACGGCAGTTTGACTTACACAAACTCTACATCCCTCAGATAGTAGATTACCTCTTGGAGGGACTAGACAGAGGCCTCGCCCCCGCGACCATCCGCAGGCAAGTGGCGGCCTTGTCCACCCTCCTCACCTGCACGGATTCGGTTCCCTTAGCTCACCATCCCAGGATCCGCGCCTTTATCAAGGGCGCCTATAACACCAGACCTCCAGTAATTCACAGGTACCCGTCCTGGGAACTACCGCGAGTCCTTCACGCACTCATTCAGTCACCATTTGAACCATTGGCGACCGTTTCCTTGCGACACCTGTTGCTAAAGGTAGCGTTCCTGATTGCCATCACATCGGCCAGACGAATTTCGGAACTGGCCGCACTGTCAGTCAGAAACGACCTATGCATTTTCCACAAGGACAGGGTGGTCCTTAGGTTAGATCCTGCCTTCATACCGAAGGTGAATTCACTCTTTCACAGGACACAGGAAGTAATTCTCCCAAACTTCTGTCCAAATCCAACACATGACCGGGAGCGGCAGTGGCATACATTGGACGTCCGCAGAGCCTTGCGGCGTTATATAAAGCGTACAGAACCCTTCCGCAAATCGGAGGCCCTATTTGTGTCCTTCCAAGCGGGCACCTTGGGGCGGAAAGTTTCCGCGGGCACCATTGGAAGGTGGATCCGAAGCTGTATCGCAGAAGCTTACAATGTATCATCCCTGCCGCCCCCAAGTCATCTCACAGCCCATTCCACCCGAAGCGCTGCAACTTCGGCGGCATGGGCTACCCAGGCGTCAATCGAGGAAGTTTGCAGGGCCGCGACATGGTCCTCGCCTTCCCCGTTTATACGACACTACAAGATAACCGCTTTGCATCGGCGGACGCCTCCTTTGGTAGGAGGGTCCTCCAGCAAGTTGTCTCAGAGATCAATCTACCGGCCTTATCTGTTTCCCACCCCTTGGGACAGTGAGGCTTTGGTACGTCCCATCCGTGGATTATCCATCTCCTGTACTGGAGAAGGGGCGTTGGTCTTACCTGAACGCCTTTTCTCAGTACGGAGATGGATAATCCACACCCACCCCAAGGCCAGCAGGCCGCTAGTAGGGAGCTGAGAGCCAATACCTCGTCAATCATCAGCCAATTCGCCCTCGTTAAGAATGGACTCCACAGGAAGTGGGGGCGTGTCAAGCTTTGGCTACTTGGTCTCAAGAGCAGGCAGACAGAGAAAACCCATCCGTGGATTATCCATCTCCGTACTGAGAAAAGGCGTTCAGGTAAGACCAACGCCCCATCTACAACATCTTCATATATTTCCCACAAATACTAACCTGTAATAGCCTTAATCTGTTAAGGTAGGCACTGGCTCAAAAGCTGTTTCCTAGCACTTAGCGTATTCGATGAAGGTAGTAGTGTAACTACATAGATTTAGAGCAAGGGTTCCCAACCCCCGGTCCGTGGACCGGCACCAGGCCGCAGCATGCCAGAAACTGATCCTCACAAACAAGCAAAGCCTCATTCACGGGATACAGACAGTACATGAAACCATGCCCCCTCCGGTCCATGGAAAAACCTCTCTCCGCGGAACTGGTCCCTGGTGCCCAAAAGGTTGGGGACTTTTGATTTAGATCACATAGTTTATATGCAGAGAATTTTTAAAAAGGTCAAGCCAGCACTGTGAGAGTGCTTCTGCCAGTTATGGTCAACAATATTGAGTTAGCACTAACTTAAAATGTTTGTTGTTCTGCTACATTTTTGTTCACCATGAAAAGAACTCCTTATCATTTTCAGAATGTGGCAAAAGCATAATTTACTAATCTTAGACTTACAGAAAGGGTGAGAATCATATATGCATCTTGGTACGTAAGAATCATTTATGCATCTTGGAGAGCTAACAAGGCAAACACTGCCAACATTTTTAATCTCCAGAATTAAATCTGGACAGATTGTCAGTAGATTGTGATGCAGTGAGGTATAATGGCAAAAGTTCACAGCAGTGTCAAATTTTGGGAGAGAACATAGGAGTCCTGCCAATGGCTTTGATTTTTGCTGTTGCTGTTCAATATCAGCTACTAGTGATTTAATTCAACTATCTTGAAATGGAAAATGCAACAACAAAAATGGAAGGGATTGCCAATGTCCCATTGCTTCTAATTGTTCTTTTCTTATTTTATTTCCTGTTTTTGAATACTGTTTGGTTGAGATGCCAAATTTTTCTCCCTCATTTCTCTATCTGAGACCTATAAGCATAGTAAACACCAGGTTGTATTTGCATTGTTTGGCATATACTGTATGTCTTAGCATTTACTGTATTGCCATTCTTATCAATGTCAACATGAGATATATAATTTTTATAACTTCAGTTAACTATTGTATAATTAGAACATTTAATACACCCAGGGTTCATTTTATGTGCTTTTTTTATTATATAGTAGTTTCCATAATAAGACAAGTTCCAATATACAAAAAAGGAGACAAGAAGATACCCCCCCCTCCAAATTACAGCCCTATAAACCTTATTGATATAACAGTGTAGATGTATGCAAAACATCTTTTAAGGAAAATAGAGGGTTGGGTGATTGAATATATTAGTAGAAGAACAGGCTGGGCTGAGACCTAGGTACTCCACAACAGACAATTGCTGTGTTCTGTACCATCCTGTTACCAAATACACAACAATGGTAAACATAGCAGTGGTTCAGGGATGAGAGAAACTAAAAAAATAATAATCCTTTTTTATTTAATTATTTTTGTTGATATTGCAGCTGTTTCCTATTTCCTGATTTCCAACCATAGTGTCCACCAGTAGAAAGTAGGATGTAAGAAGCAGCTGTAGCCAGAAGGGACATGAAAATAACTGCTTCAGTCCTGGATTGCTATTCTCCTTCTCTTATGCCTACTTAGATGTACTTTTTCTCTTTCCGAAGTCTTAGACTGTGACATTTCTAATGTCTGTGTAAAAATAAAGAGAAGGAGGGGAGCAGAAGTGGTGGGATGCTCTTGCTTTCTAGTACACCACACTTCCCCCTCCCCCCATAGACATTATTTCTCGTCATTTTATGCAAACCGTAATGGTATTGTGGATAAACTTGGAAAGTAAAGCTACAGAAAGGTACAAATACTAAGGAAGGACAATTTGGAGATTATAGTTCCATGGAAATGAGGTGAGCAATAAGAAAAGCAGACAAGCTAGTGAATGAAGGGATACCTGTTGAATTGTGGCAGCAGCAAAATGAACCATTTGATTACATGCCATCATTATTTGATAGGAAATAGAAAACTTTAGGTATTGTGTTTGGCTCATGGGCCATGGATTGTGCAGCCAATGGTAGAATTTTATCTTTGTTTCTGTAAGAACTAAAAGCAAAGTTGATATGAGTTAAATTTAACTTAGATATTAAAACAATATCTTGTCTTGGAATGCTTTATATAAAAGATGATTCCAAAACAATTTTCTTGCCTAATGAAGCTTTTTGGACCTCAAACATTTTATTAGTTTATCAAAATATAAAATACAGAAATACAAAGAAAAATGAAGATAATAGGGAAATAAGAGAGAAAAAGGAGAAGAGAAAAAAATGTAAGGGAAAAGAAAAAGAAAAGGATTGACCTCCTTTTGGTGCAATAAAATAAGATAGTAACATAAAACCTTAATAAGCTTTGAAGTATTTTTATTTATGTTTAGTAATACTTGCTCATTGAAATAGCTGCTAAGTCTGAAGATTAAATAAATACCAAAAGATATTTAAAATTAGACTAGATAGCCAGAAGTCAAATGTTATGCATGTATGTATGTACATTCTTGTTATTAGAAGTATCCTTAAGTGATGGAATAAACAATAAAAGCATCATCATGATGCAAGTTGTTCTGTTCCTTCTGTAGATGTGTCATGATGCAGCAGGAGAAAGGAGAAGAGTTTACTATTTTAATGCAAGTTTCCAATCGTGCATTGTGTGTATACAGGCAGCCAGGGAAGAGTTGAAATGAAAACACCCTCCTTGTCTTAGATCTTTTATTATAATGCATGAATGACATACAGTTTCTTTTCTTTCCCTTTGACGGCTCTTCTTTGATAGTGCTCTTTCTGCCGTCAGTACCTCCACAGTTATATTGTCCGCGTTTTTAAATAAGATAATTTTTAGCATTGACGATCTTTGCATTCAAACCTTTCATATGTATTGATTTAAAGCTGGAAGCAGTGTAATAGCAGAGAACTCTCTGGGTCGACAAGCGGCAAATGTTTTTTTCTTTAAGGGGTTTGATGGAGAGCGGGAAACAGATTTAATACATCTAATTGAGAAACGATTTTATATGGAATTATGGGGGGAAGATAGATTGGCTTTGGAGACTGGACCTATTGTATTCAATCAATCAGCAATTGATAAGAGATAGTATAAAGAAACAGTCTTGGATATTTGATCCATGACCAATTAAGGTTAATATTTGGGATGATTAGGGACTGAAGTTGGGGTAAATTTTCTACGAATTGATTACAATAACAGCTTGTTAACAGAAGATTTTGGAATTTCAGCTATGTCTTTCTCTTATTACTGTACATATTTATTACTTTTTATTGTTACATAATATGTTCATTGTTATTTTTCTATTATTAATATAGTTCAGTGGT
Source organism: Crotalus tigris (assembly GCF_016545835.1). Lineage (NCBI taxonomy): Eukaryota > Metazoa > Chordata > Lepidosauria > Squamata > Viperidae > Crotalus > Crotalus tigris. The sequence continues at coordinate 885,502 of NW_024096469.1, forward strand.
GGCGAACCTATGGCACGGGTGCCAGATGCGGCACTCAGAGCGCTCCCTGTGGGCACGCGCGCCGTCGCCCCAGTCCTAGGCTTTCATCTGGGTTTTATAAAAAACGCTTTATGGCTCCGCTGCTGTGTGCAAAAAAAAAAAAAAGGTTCAATCAATCAGTCAATTTCAACTTGTTGCGGGGAAAAAAAAAGATCTTGCAAAGTTGGAATTGATTGATTGAACTTTTTAGTCCCACCTAGTCTGCTGTTACCACTGCAGCCACGGCCACCCAATGGGCCACACACCCCCACTTGGCCACACCAAGCCAATGGGCCACACACACCCGGCACCCGACAATGCATAAGTGGGTTTTGGGTTTCCGTTTGGGCACTCGGTCTCTAAAAGGTTCGCCATCACTGATATAGTTTATCAATGACAGACTAAACAATTTGGAAGTAGATTTAGTAGTTTTAACAGTTTAAAATTCTTTTGGCTTGTTTTGGAAGGGATGGGAAACTAAAATTATTGTACTATACCAATCAGGCATTCAGTTAGGGAAGATGTTATGTTGTTGTTAATGTGGTTTTTTTAGACACTTTTTTCGTTAATGTCTTTTTTTGTTGTGGTTTTTAGTTTGTTTGTTTTTAAATATTTTGGTGTTTTGTATTTTAATCTTTTTTAATAAGCTAAAAAAATAAAATTGCAAGCAGTGAAAAAGTTCTCCAAATACTTTCTGGTTAGAATTGCTTTATATCTAATTCTTGGTTTTTTTCCCTTTCCATATGAACTTGGAAATGTCCTTCTGGCATTGTTTAAAAGGAGTATCAGTTGCAGGTATTGATAATACCTGAAACAAAACAAAAAAAGCATCTTTGGTAAAACATTCATCTTAATTACAGAAAATCTACCCAATAATGATAAATGCAATTTATTCCATTTTAATAACTCCTTTTTGATATCATTCCAAAGAGGCACATAGTTATTCTGAAACAATGTTACGTTTGTATTTGTCAATATAACCACAAGTATTTCACTTTTTTCTCAACCTTAAAATCAGATTTTTTTAATCAATATATCACCATCCTTTTGCAAGATGTTATGGGGAGAGGAGGTTTAGGTCTATCAAATTTCAAATTGTATTTTTATGCATTTGTATTTGGTCTGGCTAAATGACAGGTACTTGATTTAGAAGATCATGAATTAAGATTCGGATGGCACAGTTACCTATGGTAAGACAAAGATAAAGTAAACATTGATTTAGGCATGCCATCCTAAGAGTTTGGAATAAATATAAAACAAGGCTTTCTGTAAAGTTGCCTTTTTGGCTGTCACTCCAGGAAGCTTTTTTTTTTTAGAAAAGAAATGCTGGCGAAGCCAGACTGGTGGACTTACAGTCAAATAATATCTTTTAACTTTGGTGGTCCTATTGTTAAGTCTAAGAAAGAGTTAAAAGGATGTGTCTGCCATTGGTTTACATATTTACAATTGAAAGAAAGATTTAAAGCAGACAAAAAGAGTTATGGGTTTGATTTTGTGAAAAACAAATTGGAAATCCTACTGTGTGGTAGTCATGAACATATTGCTAAAATTTACAAATTGTTATTGAATTTGAATTTGGAGAATGAACATGTAAAGCACTGTATGATTCAGTGGGCAAGTAATTTTGGATATGTCATGCTTGAACAATGGAAGAATGTGTGGACGAAAGGTTTAAAATTTACATTAAATTATAACTTAAAAGACAATTTTTATAAGATGATGTATTGTTGGTATTTAACACCAGATAAGTTGTCAAGAATGTATAAAGGTATTTCAAATGAATGTTAGAAATATAAAAGTAAAGAAGGGACCTTTTATCACTTATGGTGGACATGCAACAAAGCAAAGAAATATTGGAGTAGGATTTGCATCTTTATACAGAAGATTCTCAAAGTGAATATAAAGATAAAACCAGAAACTTTTCTTTTGGGTTTAATGGAAAAGGACTTGGGGAAAAAAAAATTGGAACTTTGATGCTATATATGTTGAGGGCAGCAAGATTACTTTATGCACAAAAATGGAAGGACACTTCAATTCCCACAGTGGATGAATGACTGCAGAAGTTGATGGAGTTAGCAGAGATGCCTAAACTGACTATTTTGCTTAAAGACAAAAATACAACTACTTTTGTTTCTACTTGGAAGCCGCTTCTGGACTTTGTGCTTGAGGTGCAAAAGAAATGAAACTTTGATTTTGGGTTTTACCGATTCTAGATTTGTTGTTATAAAAATGGCTAGTTTATACTATTATGTAAAAGTAAACAGTTGAGATTTGATGTTGTTATGTTATTCTACTACACCAAAGGGAGTTGAAAGTCAACACCTTTTCTGTCTTTTTCCCTTTTTCTCACACTTTTCCCTCCCCTATTTTTTCCTATTATTTTCTACTGTATTTTTGTATCTTATACTATTAATACATAAATAAACTAAATTTATTCAAAAAAAAAAGAATTGCCTTGATTACCTTGTGTATAATATGGGTCGGATGCATATAAAGCTTGAGTTGTACTTTTTTCAAGTCATTTGTCCATAAATCTGGCCCCTTGCTTTCTGTGAGGTTAAAAGAATAAAAGTAGTCTCATCATTCAACTCATATAGTTTTGTTCCTATACTGACCCCTTCTGCAAATGGAAAGTTAGTTCCATCAATGTTTGGTACCAAAAATATTTTTAGTTAGGACCAAAACTGCCAAGTGTGTATTGGATTGGATAATTGCATTATTGGGGGGGGGAACTACAATATATTCTGTATATATGTGTACATAGGAGAGAATATATATAAAGTAACTATCGCAAACACCGTATTAAAATAAATATTTCCTGTTCTCATCTAAAATAGAAAGCCTTGTCTAAAGGTCAAATCTAAACATACTATTATGGCCATAGATATGGGGATAATACTAAAGCAAGATGGCTTTTTAAATCATAAATGTTGGGCTAAATGCCAAATTTTATTTAGGCAATACTGTCACTGGCTGAGAGGAAACTTATGGAACTGTATGGGAAGTGAGATGGACCTTAAGGGTCATCATCTTTTAAACTCCAGTTAAGCTACAGCAACAAATTATAAGTTGGAAAATCTGTGTATCATTGATATCAGTTTATGTATATGTGTTATTTTCTTATCAAATGTAAGAAATCTATCATAATTCATTTTTATATAGAACCTCTTTGAGAGGTTTTTTTTTTATTCCTATCTGAGCAGTTTCACAGTTTTGTGGTTTTACTAACAGAGGATTAATCTAGCTGTGTTTATAGTATTAAGGGGCCAAGTTACATTATTTTTGTGTTGAATATGGGCAGGCTTTGACTTACAACCATTTGTTTAGCAACTGTTCAAAGTTAAAACCACATTGAAAACAGTGATTTATGATTGGTCCTCACATGATAATTGGAGCATCCCCATGATCATATAATCAGAATTTAGGCACTTGGCAACTTGTGTGTATTTATGATCATTGCAGTGTCCCGGGTTCACATGGTCACCACTTGCAATCTTCCCAGCCAGCTTCAATAGGGGAAGCTGAATTCGCTTAACAATCACATGATTCACTTAACAACTGCAGTGATTCGCTTAACAACCGTGGCAAAAAAGGTCGTAAAATCAGGCACAACTTATTTAACAACCACCTGGCTGAGCAACAGAACTCTGGTCCAAATTGTGTTGTAAGGATTACCTCTATTCAACTTTCTTTCCCAACTGAGCTTTGCAAATTAAGAGATATTCCCACCAGAAATGCAGAAAAAGGAGCAAGGAAGACCTTTGCTGAGTAAACTAAATCTGCATATGTATTGTTTGATGTAATCCATTGATCCTCTGAGAGATCAATAAAAGGGGGTTGTTGGTGAAAATGATAGCCTGTAATAGGTGCCCATTATCTTTGTTAACATGTACTAAATAAATAACTTGGTTGAAGAGTTGGAATCAGGGAGATAATATACCTCTCTCACTTGCTCTTGCCTTGTTTGTGCACATGCTTTCTCTCTCTAATGAAATCATGATATTATTTTCAAAGCCATTTATTGTGGGAAAGAAGAGCCTACACAGCTGGGTTGGTTGTTTACAACCGTAGCCCTATCTCTGCTGTGATATCTATCTCTACCCAAGAATCCATTTATTCAACTTCTATATTTTAAATTTAAAATATAATTCTTTGTAGAATAAATTACTGTGACAGCTTTTTAAATGAAAATCTCTCTGAAGTAGTCTTTTTTTTTTACGGTTAAGATTATTTTTCTGTGCAGCTTTCAGAAACTTATAGTCACATTCTGGTACATCTCTCATAAATGACTTTTTAATATGTATTTTTGACTAGAAAAAAATAGATGCTAGCAGATTTCATTATTGCTTTCATCCATACCACAATTGAGTTCATTTTGATGGATCTTATGGATCTGTTCCTAGAGTAATCTGCTGCAATTTTCTGATTGCATTCCGCTAGGAAGTGTTCAAGCATTCATATTAGTAAAACAAAACTTTGGACAGAAAGTTAAGAAAATCTACCGATTTTGAAATAATGCAGGTTTGTGCCAAAGAGGATTCATTCAAGTAAACTGTCTAACTGTAGCATTCTGCCTAATAAAAGAGATCAGCCAGAAGAGAAGGAGGTGGTGGTGGTGGTGGTGGTGGTGGTGGTGGTGATGATGATGATGATGATGATGATGATGATAGTTGGAAGGGACCTTGGAGGTCTTCCAGTCCAACCCCCCTGCTCAGGCAGAGAAACACCACTTTAGCCAATTGACAATGGTTCCTTGCTTTGTTGAATGGCAAGGTAATTTTGTATGATTCGCTAGAGCAGTGGTTCTCAAACTGTGGGTCGGGACCCCATTTGGGGTCGAACGACCATTTCACGGGGGTCGCCAAACAAGGCTGTCCGCCATTTTTCCCCCTTTTCTTTGGCCACGCCCCTGGCACCCAGTGATGTATAAGTGGTTGGGGGTCACCACAACATGGGGAACTGTATTATGGGGTCACGGCATTAGAAAGGTTGAGAACCACTGCGCTAGAGACTGAAGCATCCTATTTGTTGTTATTAATTAATAACATCTAATGAGAAGGAAGGACTCACTGGAGAAGGGCCTAATGCTGGGAAAGATTGAGGGCAATAGAAGAAGGGGACGACAGAGAATGAGATAGCTGGATGGAGTCACTGAAGCAGTAGGTGTGAACTTAAATGGACTCCAGAAGATGGTAGAGGACAGGAAGTCCTGGAGAAACGTTGTCCATGGGGTCGCGATGGGTCGGACACGACTTCGCAATTAATAACAACAACAACAACAACAAATTAATAATTATTCGTGGCTATTTTTACTATTGTTAGGATTTACATACTATTAACATTTTTATATAATGTGTGCATGTTATGTTCTGCATGAAGCTATTTCTGTAATTTTTTATCCATGACTAGCACTCTTTCATTGGTTACACAATAATAAAACTGTGCTCTTTGATGGATGGCATGCCCAATTTTCTTTTTTTTTTTTATTTATCAGGATGAATGTAGGATTTATTAGCTGGTTTTCTTATAATGCTGTGATATAAGTCCCTTTTTCTAAATACTCCACCGCACATAATTTATGCACAGAAAAGTTTTTTTATGGAGAGAAAAGGTTGACTGAAATAGGATTGGTCATAATCTTCATATTAGCATACAAATTGTACCTGCACATAAAAGGAAAAGGAGAAAAAGGAGAAATTTTGCTATTCCATTACCTTTCTAATTTTAAGTGCCCATCTGAAATAAAATGATTATGTGTTAATTATGAATATGTCTTTTCATTCGACAAAATGATACCAATTTAGGCATGAAAAATTGGCTGGGTAACTTTGGCCCAGTCACTCTCAACCCAATTCACCTCACAGGGTTGTTGTTGTGGGGAAAATAAGAGGAGGAAGGAGTATCAGATATGTTCGCCATCTTAAGTTATTTATAGAAATATAAAGATGGGATCAAAAAAATCTAAAAATAATGCATGTAATAGTCAGTGTTACTTGGCTGACCTTTTGTTAATTTCTTTTTTTATTATTGCATATTTCACTTTCTGCAAAATTATATTTCATTTCATTCCTCTGTTTTGACCTTTATCTCTTTTTTTAACCACCTCTTATACCACTGCAAATTTTTAGCATCTGTAATTATGTATGTTTCAGAAGGTTTGCTTTATTTATGTACTTCTTTATTTGTTTTAACATGTCCCTACGTTCATTATTTCCTATTTTCTTTTAAGTAAAAATATACTCCTCCCCTCTCATTTCCTGGTGATTTGTCTAGCCATGTTTGGAACTGTTTTCAATTTGCTCTTGATATTTTGAAGAAATTATTTTAATTGTTTTATAAATTTTACTTGACCTTTTTTTTTTGCTGGCAAGAATTACCTGTTTTAGTGTGATTTAGTTACACTGTTATACACATCCAGTCATCAAAGTACAGCTTAGTTGCTTTCCACTTCCCATCTACTCCCACTATGACCATTTAAGTGTATTCTTACATTTGTGATTATTCTGTTTTTCTTCAATAATTGAAATCTCTTCTAGATAGGGCATGAGAAAGCAAATTACTTATTTACTTATTTTGGCTACAGGGCACATTTTGCTTCAGTTTTTTGAATGAACTGACTTTTTAACGTGTATGTATTTTGCTTGTTTGTTTTTGTTTGTGGATGGCTGTATTTGCTTGCTTGAGTATATTATTTTCCTTTGTGGCAAAAGAGTGACATTACTCATTATTGACATTATTATTTGGAGATTACATCCCCTCCCCCATGAATTCCTTTTTATTCTTAGGCAATTTGTTCTCTCAAAGACACAACAGTTTTGGCCTAGAAAAATGATACTTTGTGATTGGTTACATCTACCACAATATCCATTGTGAGTCCCTTCTCTTAAATCCCAAATATGTCTAATGGCCCAGTAGGTTTTGGGGATGGGGGTCTTTGATGTTCACAATACACAAATATGTGTTTAGTAAATACTATTATGCTGAAGTGTGCACCATTTTTAATGCTCATGTAGTTGACCATTAGTGTTCATTTTGTTAGTGTTCATTCTGGGAGAAAGACAAAATGTTTATATCTACTGACTTAAATAACCTAGGCAACATAATTGTACACTCTAAACAGGTCCAACATTGTAAAATATATTTGGACATTAGATACATGCATATACCTACTGTTCAGATGTCAAATTTGCCTACAGTTTTTAAGGAACAGTTTTGCAGTTTTCCACTTGCATACAGGGTAAGTAGTAGCAAATATCTTTTCTCCAGCTGGAACACTGTCCAAGGCTTGGTAAGCTATGATAAGAAGATGGCATAGTATTGCCAGTATGATTCAAAACCGTGATTCAAAATGTTACTTATGACCTACAAAGTTCTGCATGAAATAGAGCCTGGCTATTTGAGGGTCTGCCTATCACCTGTGGTATCAGCCAAGTTTAATACAACAGAGTTGATGCATTGCAGACTTTTTCAATTAAATGTATCTATTGGAGCCCAAAAAATATCCCTCCTGTCTTCACATCTTCATTCTGAAATGAGATTCCTCCTGATTTCCATGAGGGTCTTATTTGGATGATATTCCAGAAAGCCTTAAAAGTTATTTACTCAGGCCTTCGGTTAAGACAGTGGTTCTCAACCTGTGGGTCGGGACCCCATTTGGGGTCGAACGACCATTTCACAGGGGTCGCCAAACAAGGCTGTCCGCCATTTTTTCCCCTTTTTCTTTGGCCACGCCCCTGGCACCTGGTGATGTATAAGTGGTTGGGGGTCACCACAACATGGGGAACTGTATTATGGGGTCGCGGCATTAGAAAGGTTGAGAAGCACTGGGTTAGGATGATTGGAGCTCCTATTTGTGGTGTGGCTATGACACACAGGTTTTTTTTTGTTTGCTTGTTCAATCAATAACCAAACCAACCAGAGTCAAAAGTCACCAAGTAACAGAAACTTGGATGGTTGGTTGGAGTTTTGCATCTCCCTGTGGGGAAAGAGTTTTTAATTTTACAAAAAAAGAGCTTACAAGTAAAAGAAAAGGAATTGTAAATTATAAATGCCTACAGCTAGTCTAGAAACAAATCTTAATAATAAAACTCTTTTCTATTTTAATTATTTTCTATTTTGGGTTCTGCTTTCTATTTCTGTTCTGTCAAAAATCTTTACTTTTCCTTCATCTTTTCTCCTTATTTGTTCCTGGTTGGGCTTTTTGACTGTTTGCTTCTTCTGAATCTTGGCTGTGTCTGACGAAAACAAACTTTTCCCTCATACCACTCTGAGGGAAGGAATATACTCCTCTCTGTCCCCAGTTTTCTTAGCTGCTACTCCTCAAGGCCTCCCCTGCCTTTCCAACCCCCATTCAATACGCCCTTCACGCTCCTTATCTGGGACTCCTGCAACTTCCAACTGAACGACAGCACATCTGGATTTATGAGGGCATTGGGGACTTCTGGGATTACCATTGGTAAATGATGTAGTCTTATGACATCATACTTTACTCCTTAATAATGGCAAGCCCAGGCCCAATTGCTATCTAACTCAAGGACAACTTGTAATTATTATATTATACTTCCTATTCCTATCAGCCTCAGTAGATAGATCCAACCAAGAAATCAACTCCACATGAAAGCTATATATTTTTTAATGAGACTGGCCATAATAACATGATCTTGCAAGTCTGATTGTGCTGTATTTCCTTCCTTCTCTATATACATCTGTGAATTAAAGAAGACTTCTGTCTGAACCGCTTACAAATGTTATCTGTCTGTTGTGGACTTAAATTATGTTATACTCCTTGTCACTTTGATTAGAAGCTTACATGTCTCTATCAAGAGTAAGTATTTTCCTTACTCTACAATTCTTTTGGCTTTATTGTACACTGTCCAGAGTAGATTTGGAATCAGCAGGTGCTTAAATTATACACATAAGGCCAGATTAAGAGATATCCTCCTATATGTGGAAAATCCTTTCTGTTTGCAGTGGGCTGTTCTGTACTACATGTAAAATGTTATAGATGAAAAAGAAAACTATATTCAAGAAACTTCTACTTGCAAAGGTTCCTATAGAGCAGGGATAGAGAAGGATGACCCTTTTATGATTTATGGACTTCAACTCCCAGACTTCCTGAGCCAGCCATGCTATAATCCCACCTCTGCTATAGAAGAAGATACAAATGAATTTAGAACCTGTCTAATACAGTTACAGTGCATTTAGGAATAGTGCTGTTTTCCTTCTGCTCTGGCTCTTTGAATCCAACCCCCATGACTTTCTGTCATCTGTTTTTCAGTATACAGCTTACATCTGAAGCTGTTCTGCTCTCCATCTAAGGAACAAACAAAAGAAAACATGTTAAAATTGTAAAACAGAACACTGTTAGAATGCTACCCAAAGTGGAAGGATGGTGGAAAAGAGCCTGGTTGTAATCACCATCATATTTACAAGACTGCTATACTGGAATAGAAAAGGATAAAAGCTAATTCCTTGTTTGTCTTAAAGTGTAGTTAAAACATTTTGGTCTCGAGTAAGCGTGGAAATTTATCCAAACAGAACTTTCAAGTTGCTGATAGTAATAATTTCTCATCTAGTAACTAATAACTGGTAACTAATATTCAGCATTGTGCAAAATTGTATGAGGACACTTGATATGAATACAGTACAGTTTTTGTAAGTCGTACATCATTCTGCACATTCCTCTGAATGCATGGTACTTGCAAGTTTTTGGGAAGGAGTGGGTAGAGAGCTACAGAGTAGGTATGTTTACAAGAATAAAACCCAAGAACAAAAACCAATAACTTCCCACCCCCCTGGAGACAAACAATCAGACCAGCCACTTGGCAGGCTCCATATCGTTCTGAGGTCCCCAGGCTCATTGGCAGAATACGTGGCTGGCATATACATGGAATCTATGGTGATATGTTTTGAACTAGTGCCTACTTTGCTAAAAACGGAAATATGTAATTGCACTCTTTCTGCAAGCACAGTGAACATGGACATGAAAGTAAAATTTAGCTGTCTGAACATATTTCTTACCAAATTTAGTAAATATTATATTATGCTTATTTTGTGTATCTCAAAATCTGTTAAGGCATTCTGTCATTTTCTTTGAAGATGGATGCATAGAGAACTTGTATCTTTACTGAAAACAGCTACTTAAATGCTGTATTCCCCACCTTTTTTCAGAACAGTGATAAATATGTGCAAAAATGCCACTGAAGAGTCAGATTTCAGCTGGTAGTAGCCATGGCCAAAAAAAAATTGGCAGTGAAAACTGTATCAGTGAAATTAGGGAGGTTTGTTGGAAGCATGCTGCCAGGAGAAATTGTAGGAGTCAGAGAAGTTCCCACAAGTTCCTATACATCTTTGGCTTATGTTCTAAAAAAGAAATTGGGTGCTTAGTAGCAGTGTAGTACAGTATATTAAAGGTCATATCTTTAAAGTGATATGTTGTTGTTGGTCAACTAATTACTTAAATATCAATTTTTAAAAAGCTTAACTTATTCCCATGTTCCTTCAAAACACTTCAAAGTATTTAATCAATACAGCAATAACACAAAAGGAAAACAGACCAGACAATTTAAAAGAGCAAAATAAATTCACACTGGATACACATTTCACCAACTGTATCGATAGTCATATTTAGGAATATATATTTATTAAGATTTAATTCTAAGAATATAAAATACTTGAGAGTATCCTCATGAGGTCTGTGTATATTTCATGGTGACAAGTCACCATTATTGAAAGAAGCATTTTTTGTATATTTTGTATATATTATTTTTTATTTTCTGTGAAATCAAACAATGTACTTATTTTCTATTAAATTATAGAAGTAAATACCCTGCGGTTGTTATAGATAGTTAAAAGGTCCAGTTTCAACCAACAGGGCTAACTTCATACTCATCGGAGTACATGTATACAAAAGTGCTTAGTATGTGATAATATTATTCCTCTTTTATATTTCATGACTAATCATGCAGGTTTCCAGAGTACAATTCTTTCTTTGTCAAGTCTAGAATTTAAGTTAGCCCAGTAATTTTTAAATTTATTATTCTACGAAAAGTTACCATTTTTATATCTTTAATCAGAAGATACTTTTTCATATTTTTAGCACTGGCACATTTTTCAGTGAAAAATTGTCAATCTGTCATAAAATAGGGAAGGTCTACACATCATTCTTTAAACTAATTTTATATATATAAATATATATATATATATATATAATTTCTTTCACTAACTATAAACATTAAAAGTAAAATACGTATATCAAAATATTAATATTCAAAGTCCAAAACCTAATTTTTTTGAACCCCTAGAATTTTCTGTACCCAAAATCTTATCTTACTTTTTATTATTTAAATTCTCAAAAGTTATAAAACTTTTAAAGTAAATCTTCATATTCTAATATCAAGGATTAAAAGCCTTCACTCACCCAGTGTTTCCAATCTTGTCATTCCAAGGATATCTAACTTCCTTAAATCCATTGTCAACTTCCAAAATAGTTAGCAAAGGAAGTGTAGTATCCTGGAAAGGCTTCATTTTGCAGCTGGAGAAAAATGATGAACTCCCCCATCTCCTAATTTCCCATCCCCACCTCAAGATTACTGTCCTGTGGCCTTTTTGTGAGGAAAAGAAACATCCATAAGGAGAAATAGCTTGGGCAATCTCATGTCATTCTGTTTAATCCATAGATGTCCAAAAAGAGTTGATCTATTTTGGCTCTTTTGTACGAAGCTGCAAATCAACAGCTTCATTTGTCTGTGGAGCTGTCTTCAATTGGCCATCTTTCCCCGGAAGCCTGGGTCATAATGGAACCATGAGCCATAATTTGAATCTTTTGTTGAATCTGTAAAGTGTCTTTTAACATAAATTTTTAAAATAAATTATGAAATAGCAACAACACTAAAAAATAAGTCAGCTATGAAATGACAAGGCAAAATATCCAGTGGCAGATTTGTAACATCAGATTTGTAACATGCAGATTAATAACATCACTTTCAATTCTTTTTGGATGTGGAATTTAGGAAAGAGAGAATTTATATTTATAAAAGACATAAATCTTAAAATTAGAGAAAGAAACATCAAGAACCTGTAAATGTGAAACTTGAACTTTGAAGAAGTGGAGAAAGATTATTGATTGTTTAAACTCTGGTATTGGAAAAGACTCTTGAGAATACTATGGATCATAAAACAAATCAATCCAGAGTGGCCACTTGAGACAGAAATGACCAGACTCAAATTATTATATTTTGGACACATTATATAAAAACCTTGAGTTGTCTATAATGCTGGGAAAGGTAGAAAGAAAAAGAAGAGGACAACTAATAGCAAGTTATATTGACTTGATTACAGTGGAAATGGGTGCACTGTTGGGAGATCTGAAGGGTCAAGTTGGGGACAGATCACCTTGGAGAAGATTTGTATGATCAGTAAGAGTCAACAGTGAGTCAACACATATATGTGCTCGTGTACTTTTTTATATTTGTATGTGTATGTATCTGTACTTTTTTACATTTTGCTATATCAGCAATGAAATAAAGATTTTTCTAAGAATTCAGTGTTGGTAATCTATCTTTTAATATTCCCCCCCCCAATCCTATTATCCATGTAAGTATAATCCCCTCCTTCTCTCACATATATCCTGTAGAACCTTAAGCAGTTGCATTTCAGAAATGCTTTTTTATAAGCTTTCATTAAGACATTTAGTGTTTGCTTTCTGTTATGCTTTGCTATAGTATTTTGGTATTACCATATTTTCCATATAATAAGAATTTGATGTGCTTCCTGAATAAAGCTGAGGACTAAAAATACTGTAACCCTTTTCACAGGAACATCTACCTTTATAGAAGCCTTGGCAACCAATGGTACCAACATTCAGACATCAGTAACAGGAGTAGCAGCCAATAAACGAAGATTTATTGATGAAAGGAGAGATCAGCCTTTTGATAAAAGGCTACGATTCAGTGTGCGGCAAACTGAAAGTGCTTACCGCTACAGAGACATTGTTGTCAGAAAACAAGACGGATTCACGCATATTTTATTATCCACCAAATCATCAGAGAACAATTCATTAAATCCAGAGGTTAGAGTTGCTTCATTACTTTTGATGTTTTAACTGGGAGGGTGGGATTCCTGCTATCTCAGAAACTCACAACCACCTGTGCCCTAGTCATTTCCAGATTGGATTACTGTAATGTGCTCTACATGGGGCTGTTCTTGAAGAGTATTCAGAAGTTTCAACTGGGGCAACCTGTTACACTTCTGCTCTGTGGGTTGCACTGATTGCCAGTTTGCTTCAAGGTCAATACAAGGTGTTGGTTTTAATCTTTAAAATCCTTCATGGCATGGAGATCGCCTCTCCTTGATTACATCTGCCCAACCCATTAGATCTGCCAGAAAAGGTATGCTTAAGGTTTCATCTGCTAGAGCAGTGGTTCTCAACCTGTGGGTCGGGACCCCATTTGGGGTTGAATGACCATTTCACGGGGGTCACCAAACCATGCTGTCCGCCATTTTTTCCCTTTTCCCTAGCTGTCCTAATCCCTCTTATTGGTGGCCACACCCACTTGGGGGTCACCACAACATGGGGAACTGTATTATGGGGTCACGGCATTAGAAAGGTTGAGAATCACTGTGCTAGAGACTTCAGGTCCTATCTGTTAGAGGTGGGTCCCAGAAGGTGGGCCTTCTCTGCTGTGGTATCTCCTTACGGAACATTCTCCTCCCCAAAGTGAAGTTAGTTTTTCATCTGTTAATAATCCCTCAAGACCTAGTTTTGCCTTCAGGCCTGGGGTTCCAGAGGAACAATGATATTCTAAGATGGCTCTGTTATTGGGATTCGTATTTATTCTCTCCTGTGCTTGGTGGTTTACATATTTTTGATAATGACTGTTCTATATTTTTAATAATAATTGTTTTATATATTTATTGTTTTACTTGGTTGTTTGCCACCGAGTGTCACTTTTTGTCAAATGAGTGGCCATATATTGATAAATAAATAGTGTAGAAATTAAAAGTTAAGCAGCACATCAATGCAAAACATTAGTAAATTAGTAAATGCAGGTGAAGAGTTTAATGCTTGAGATAAGGATACAGAGGCATTTTCAGGAAGATTAGAATGATAGGGAGAGCTCAAAGATGCCTCATTGGTAGAATATGTTTCTTACAAAAAAAGTCCAGGCTTTCGATTTTTTTTTTTTTAATTTTCAGAGGGCCCTTAAGAAACAAAAGGTAAAGGGGTCCCTATGGATTTTCCTCCATTAGTCATTGCCAATTATAGGGGATAGTGCTCATCTCCATTTCAAGGCCATTGAGCAAGCGCTGTCTGAAGACATTTCTATGGTCATGTGGACAGCATGACATCACAGAGCGCTGTTACCTTCCCACCATACTCGTACCTATTTATCTACTCACATTTGGATGCTTTTGAACTGCTAGGTTGGCAGAAGCTGGGGCAAGGACGGGAGCTCATCCTGTCACTTGGCGCTCGGGTCTCAAACCTGGGCTGTCGGCTTTCCAGACAACAAGCCTAGCATCTTAACCGCTGAGCCACTGCGCCACCCCTCCTTAAGAAACAAGTCTGCCTGGAACAGCATAGGTCACTGTCAATCCATTTCACCACTGCAAGTCATAAATTGGGAAATTATAAATTAAAACAAGTTATGAATTGTGCCACAGTATTATACTAGTAGTATTACACTGATATACTACTAGCAATCATATTAGTTTCCAAACCTAAAGTTCTGTATATTTAAACATTTGGGTTAATGGAAATTAAAAGCTATTTGAAGGGATGTAAATATGAAGCTTCAACTTAACCTTAAGTGATTTACTGATTTGCCTATGTACTATCTTTCTGTATTTTTGTATCTATAAATGATCTTATTTGTTAAGAATTAAGATTTTGTGTCTAATTTTTCAGTGAATTTAGATATTCATAAACTTGAGGCTTATCCCTTGGGAATAAATACTGCTGAGCTTGGTAAAATTTAACACAACGCAACTTAATATTGGTAATGCTTACATTTTAAAAACATTTGTCCATTGTTGTCTGTCTTTTTTTGGGGGGGGGGGGGAAGGATTTTTAGACTTGTCCTAAATTTAGATGTCACTGAATTGGTTACATATGCCACCTGCTGTTCACATTACAGAAATACTTGGTAAATGAAAAGCTTTTCAGAAGCATTATTCTATATCCCTTTTTTCCCCATTTGTTTCATGCATCTCATTCCAGGTGATGAAAGAAGTCCAGAGTGCACTGAATACAGCAGCCGTTGATGACAGTAAACTTGTACTTCTTAGTGCAGTTGGCAGTGTTTTCTGTTGTGGCCTTGATTTCATTTATTTTATTCGCCGTTTGACAGATGATAGAAAAAGGGAAAGTACTAAGATGGCAGATGCAATCAGGTTTGTAAAATTATTCTATTTGTTCTTAACCAAATCATGAGCTAAAACAGCTATTTGTGAAACCAAAATGGTTATTCCCAGTTGTACTTGGATTTTTTTCCTCAGTCAGTAAATGGATTTAAATCAGAATATTTACTATTTTAGAGATATTGTAAAAGTGTCTACTTTCAAACTGGGAAGAGTTAAGCATGGCTAAACATGTTTTTATATTTGGAAGAATCTTATTGGATAGATGCAATTTTTACCTTTCATAAAAGTCTCATATTATGGGAAACCAGATTATCCAGAAAGGTTATTAGACTAAATATTTGGAAATTATATATTGAGAGAGTCTATGTGTATGGACCCTCCAACTCACAGAATGAGAGTTTAATTTTCTGCTTCCCAACCTCCCTGTTTCACTGAAAAGGAAATTTATTTATTATTAATACTAAATGTGAGAAACATTGTTAAGAAATGACTCTATAAAAACTAAATCTTAATATCTAAAACAAAAATCAATGTTGAAGAGAAAAAATTGAAATGTTTAACAATATATTATTTCAAGTGGTTTTTTTGTTTTGTTTTTTTAAGTGTGTAATATGAGAAACTACAAGTCAGTTGCTTTATTTCTTATTGTTTCTCCTCAGTATTTAAAAAAACATATTTTAGCAAACTATGTATTTTGTTCTTGAGGTAAAGTTCATTTTATAGCTGTAGTGTTTTTTTATTTTCAAAAATATATTTTATATGTATTTATCAAATTGTTTTGAGCATCCTAGCAAAATATAGATAAGCCCTTGACTTACGATTACAGTTGAGCCCAAAATTTATGTTAGCAAGTGAGATTTGTTAAGTGAGCTTTGCCCCATTTTACAACCATTTTTGCCATAGTTGTTAAGTGAATCACTTCATTTTTAAATTAGTAACACAGTTGTTAAGTGAATCTGGCTTCCTCATTGACTTTGCTTGTCAGGAGGTTGCAAAAGCTGATCACATGATCCTGGAACAAGAGAACCGTCATAAGTATGAACCAATTGCCAAGCATCTGAATTTTGAACACAAGACCATGAGGATGCTGCAACAGTTCTAAGTGTGAAAAAGACTCATAGGTCACTTTTGCAGTGCCGTTGCAACTTTGAATGGTCACTTAAATCAGGGCTTTTCAACCTTTTCACCTATTGTACCACTTTTAGGATATGGCAACATCCGAGTACCACCAGTCGCCTAGCAAGGTGTCAAAAACTTGATGACCAAAAAAAAAAAAAGTGATAAAGTACAGGTAGTCCTCGACTTACAACAGTTCGCTTAAGTGACTGTTCAGAGTTACAATGGCACTGAAAAAAGTGCCCCCCCCAGCCACAGCCGAGCAAGACGCCTATCCTCCCGGCAGCGCTCTTCCTCCTGTCCGAGATTTTCATTGTTGTGAGGCATTTCTGTTGAGGATTGGCAGCAGGGGTTGGGTGGGGGGGTGTTTGGTTTTATTCCCCCCGTCTGCTGGATGGTTGCAGCAGGTTTTGGTTGCTTCACATGACCCTGGGACACTGTGACTGTCATAAATATGAATCAGTTGCCAAGCATCTGAATGTAAATCACAAGACCCTGGAGATGCTGCAACATTTCACCTGATTGGCGCTTATTCTGGGCTCAGCAGAAGCGCCAGGATCAGCGCCGAGCTCCAGCTGGAGCCTGGCGCTGATCCTGGCGCTTCCGCTGAGCCGTGACAGCCCTGCAGCTCCAGCCATCTCTCACTTAGACTTGTGCGGTGCTGCCACTGGTTCAGCTCATTCCCCTCCCCCGCTACCACTTTTCTAGGATGGTTGCGTACCACCTGCCAGGTGCCAATGTACCACAGGTGGTACCCGTACCACTGGTTGAAAAGCCCTAACTTAAATGAACTGTTGTAAGTTGAGAAATGCCTATAATAGAAATGTTCTAATAGTTTTTTTAAAAACTACTTGAAGGCAAACACTGGCTACAAATAACTTGTGCTACTACGTTCACTTTCTCCTTTAGAGATTGATAATTAAATTTGATGCCCTCCCTCCATTTCACCTCCAATAAAATAGTGGTGTTACCAGTTCTTGTTTTATACTTTAATAGGAAAATGTGGTTGTGCCTGTCACATTTTCAAAAAAGTCTTTATAAACAGTAAGTATTGGAATAGTTACAATTTTGAAATAGATTTCACTAAAGTATATTGCTGCTAAAACGTGAGCTGTAACCATGTTCTTACTTTATTTCAGGAATTTTGTAAATACTTTTATTCAGTTTAAAAAGCCCATAATTGTTGCAGTAAATGGCCCAGCTATTGGACTTGGAGCATCTATATTACCACTATGTGATGTGGTATGGGCTAATGAGAAGGCTTGGTTTCAGACTCCATATACAACATTTGGGCAAAGCCCTGATGGATGTTCATCTCTCACATTCCCAAGAATAATGGGTCTGGCATCAGTAAGTAATCTGTAAAATACAGGTAATCCCCCAGGTACGAACGTTCATTTAGCGATTTTTCACAGAAACGAATTTATTCAGAAAGGTTACTTACATTAGAAATTCAAAATTGTGACCAAAAAGAGGTCTCTGTAGCCATGTGACTTGGATTCAGTCACTGCTGCAAGCGGCGGCCATTTTAACTCTGTGACTTGCCTGTGCTGTTCAGGTTACGAATGTAGTTTCCTGAAGCTGAAAGAGGTGTGGAGTTGTTTTTGTTTTTTGTTTGTCCCTGGTCACATGGCCAAACAAGAGCCAGTGATTTTTGCAGCCGGAGCCTCCTGGGCTTGAGGACTGGAGTCCTAGAATTGCTTCTGTCAGTGTTTTAAAATATTTTTTTGTTGTTACTCTATAATGCTTGCAAACTGTTTGCAAGCACCACTTTGGAAACTGCTCTTCTTTTTAATTACTGTACTTTGCAAACTATTGTGTTTGTAAGTACAGTACTTTGCAAAGATAAAGTTTGTTCGCATTCTCCTGGAAACTATAGAAATGCTAGCCAGCATCTACACAAAGCATTCTATAACCGTTCTGTTTCCTTGCTTTTATTTTGGAGATTAGCATATATTACTGGAGTTTGCAGGTTTAAAATTTAAATTGCCTCCAGAAATTGTGGGTGTCCCATCACTGAAAGCTTTTAAGAAGAGACTGGATAGGCAATTATCAGAAATATTCTCTTGAGAGAACAGGGGATTAGACTAGATGACCTCAAGGTCCCTTCCATCTCTGTTACTTTCTGCAGTTCTGTAAAGCCCTCCCCCATCTCACTCTGGGTGCTTGGCTTGAGATTCTTAAGCTAATTAGTGGCATGTGGGTTTTTTTTAAAAGGAGGCTAGCAACAAATGGGTTAAAAAAAAAAGCAGTTGCAAATTGAGAGCTCTGCAGCCTGCTTGGAGGCAATTTAGTTCCTGTGTCAAAGGATGCACTGGAAACAGTTGATGGTCGGCCTGCAGCAGCATGGAAAGCCTCTCAGTTCAGGTAGCGGTGAATGACTAAATCAAAGGAAATAGTTAGTTCTTTGTTCATTTAATGGCCCATTTGATTCAGTTAATGAATTTGATTTTAAAAATTTGTAAAATTGAGTCTGATTCATTTGACAATTTTTTTTGACTTATGAACTTAATGGGCAGACTCCATTAGGTTCGTACCTCGAGGACTACCTGTAAATATATATGCTATTTATTTATAACATTTGATGTGCCTATAGTTTTTAGTATAATTGAGTTGACATAACTATATATATTTTTTATTGCATGTACCCCTCCAAAATGTCACATTTTGACTCATTCTATATAAGGAAAATGTTTTGGAATAAACCAGTAATTTTTCAGGATGAAAAGATTTCTGGCTCCTAAAATATAGCCATGTGCTTTTGTGCTGTTGCATTTTTACATATTCACTTCTTTTTACTTACATTCTACCTTCTAAAGTAAGCTAAGAGCTATTTTTATAAGTCTGAAGAGATGCTGGATTTAATTTAAAAAAGATGCTTCAGGACATGGGGGAGCATAAAAATACAAAAAATAAAAAACTTACATTAAAGCAGTCAAGACTTTTTGTGGAGTCAGTTGAGACAAAATCAAGAAGGCAGTTGGGTATCCAATGAGAAGCAAATCATAGGTTTTTCAAATGCATCTGTGCAAGCTGAGTTTAAAATATATCATTTGTATGAAAGATTTCCTAGTGTTTCAGATTGTATAAATGATTATAAACTATCTGAAGCTGGAATTAAGTCTTGTGGACTGATAGTCTAATAGTCTAATCTGCTTAGCCTACCATGTGTTACTTCCTATTAATGAGGCAGTTGTTTTTCATGGTTACTTCAGAAACTGTATAACCGTAGAGGAACCAGTAATGGACATTTCTGAAAAAAATGGAAAATTTCAATATATTTGAAAGTATATTGAAAATATATTACACAGATTCTATTGCACTAAGAAATGTGATTTTTTTTTCTCTTAAAAAATATAGTGGAATAAAAATCTACAAAGCATGGTTAACAAAGTACATTAAAAGTATGGCCTTTGATAAGCGTTCCCCCGCCCCGTTTCTCCTTTTTCTACATTTTTTTGGTATAGCAGAATCAATAGGTACCCTGTATTCAGTAGGGGTGAAAACAGATACCTGAAGCTCTGTAGAGGCTTTGTATCAATTTTTATACTTTAAAAACACTGGAATATCCCTCAATGTAATTAGTGAATTGAAATTGGTCATAAGCTAACACTTACCGAAGCTATTTAAATTCATCAATATAAGAAATGGCTTGAAAATTGACAAGGGACAGAATTGTTTAGTTCTGAGGAAAAGATGCAGATTTATGCACATTTATTAACCTTATTCCAAAAGGTGTATAAAATAGATAACCTTTTTTTGTACAGGTGAGCTACAACACAGAGTCATATAGCTTCCTGGTTTATCTTTTGGATTCTCGTGTATTCAACTCCCATTGGAACAAAGGGATTGTAGACCCTAGACCTTGCATAACTATTTTGTTTTATTTTATTATTTTCCATCTAACAATAATAAAGAGAGATTTTTGGGGAATGGCAGTTCGAAATTGAGAGAGACCCCAAAGGTTACAAAAATGACTGATAGAATTTACAAGTGGTCTGCAGGTTGTTTGCCATAGCTTGATTTCATAATCTGTTTCCCTTAACAAAATTTCTCTATGTAACTTCCTTTGAGCTATTATCATGCTTCAGCAATCAATTCAAGTTGTTGACTTTAGATATCTAGTTCTAGTTTTTGCTTTTCTTCTAATATTAACTAGATTTTTTTCCTTAAAGAAAAAGGATCTAGCTGTAAGGATCTAGATTCCATATTTTGGCAATAAACAGTCAATTTTAAGTTAAGGTGAATAATCATTGGCAATTCTTTATGTAAATGATCAGACTACAATGTATGTCTTGGATCATAAATACTTTGAAACTCTTATGTAGGGCTAGAAGTTGACACTGAATTATTGTATTGCTTTCAATATTTGCTTTATTTCAGTTCAGCACACAAACAAAAAGTAACATAATCCAGTTAATTGTTCCAAGTAAGGAGCATTTTTTATAAGCCACAGTGTTTATATTTAGAAAATTTGTATACTTTGTTATAACTTAACAAATAATTTCTATCTTTCTCAGGCAAATGAAATGTTATTTAGTGGAAGGAAGCTAACAGCACAAGAAGCATGTTCAAAAGGACTGGTGTCTCAAGTATTTTGGCCAGGAACATTCACACAGGAAGTTATGGTTCGAATTAAGGAACTTGTCACATGTAATTCAGTTGTAAGTTGCTTGCTTCTTTCAATAAAAGTTTAATACTCAGATTGTTATAATGATTAAGTATCCGTTCACAAAGTAAATTTAGTCTAAAATCATTTTGATCTGGCCCTCCAATATTCTGGGAAGGATTTTCACTATTCAGAACGTACATGGGCAGATAGGGTTTCCACCAACTATTCCAATTAACTTTGAACCCAAAAGCTGCCATTTTATTGCCTCCTCTTTTAAAAAGGCACTCAACTGCAGGTTGTAATATTTGACAGAGAGAAGGAAATGACGTGTGGATGAACTCTGCAAATAGGTTCCCAATATCCAACAGTGCATCATCAGTAGCTGTAATGCAGCTATTGTGTAATGCATAAATCTAGTAAAACAAATTGTAAGTGTTTATGGTAAGAATGCACTATAAAAAATCAGTTGTTTTGACTGTACTGGTATAAATAGCTGGTCCAAAACTATGGAAGGAAAAAGGCGTGAAAACCGTCTCTTGACTTTTTACCTGAACAGCTTAATTCCAGTGATGGGATTCAGCCAGTTTGCACATCTTTGGCAGAACCGGTAGCTAATTTTTGTTGCCCAGGCCCAGAATGGACTTCCAGAAGCGGCATCCACACAGAGAACTGGTTGTTCACATATTTGAATCCCACCACTGCTTAGTTCCATCACATTTCTCTGTTTAATTTAGAATTTCTTACTGTATAATAATTTACTTACAAAATAAAAACATGTTTGCATTTAATTATCTGTTAATGCAGAATGTAAGGTTTATAATATGTTGAACTCCCACCACCATTACAAAATAATTTGTTGCTGCTGCATTAGATATGATAAGATCATACACCTGCATTCTAGTAGTCGGTCTGAGTGGGACCAGTATACATTTTGCAGTCCATTAAAAGTACTTCAAGTGTGCCTTCAACTGTATTCTTCTAATCTATTTGGAAGGCCTTTCTGGAATAGTTCCACAGTGTAGGGTGAGATTTGCAATGGAATGTGGATTGCAACTTGCTGTTTAGCATCAAGTCTTGATTCAGTACACATTATTATTAGCAAAAGATGCTTATATAACCAAACCAGAGACAGCTGGGTAGCTTCAATGAAGAATGAAAGATACTAGTTTCCACACTGCAGCTGTCTTGTCGCCCCAGCCTTAATTACAGTTGGGAATGTTAATGTTTCTTCACTAAGTTTTCTTGCAGCAATTAAAACCCACTTGCATGTCTTCTGTGCATGCAACATACCCATTTTTAGCACAGCATCTAAGTTAATTGCAGTCCCACCACAGCCTGCTAGACTTGCAGTGTTTCTCAACCTTGACAATTTTAAGGCATGTGGAATTCTGGGAGTTGAAGTCCACATGCCTTAAAATTGTCAAGGTTGAGAAAAACTGTGCTAGAGGGATTGAGGCAGTTAATCTTTCTGAGATAATATTTGCACTTTACTGTCTGTGCTTTGCGGTTTTAAAATGCTAATTTTAGGAAAATTTAAAAGTCAACTGTATTCTAAACTGAATATATACTACTTATACATTAAAGACTTGCTCACTTTTACCCTTAACAGTCCTTTCCACGTTTATCTGTAATCAAAGAAGTTGTGTAATAGAGCAGTGATATGGGGGAATGAACATGCAATCAAACCACAAGGGAGAGCAACATGTTGAAATAGCACTTCAGATGTGCAAAGAGTGTGACTGTGCATCAGAATTCAGATGAGAGGATTCCTTCAGGATAGCTTCAAGTAGCAACAGAATGCCTTTTGCAGACGTGTGATTGTTTCGGAAAATACCGTAAATGCCGGCGTACAAGGCGACCCGGCGTATAAGACGACCCCCGTCTTTATAGCCGGGCCGCATTCCTAGAACGTCATCTTATACGCCGGAAACTACCAGTATTTCCGGCGTATAAGACGACTCGGCGTATAAGACGACCCCCGTCTTTGGCGCCGATTTCAGCGCTCGCGGAAGTCGCCTTATACGCCAGCATTTACGGTAGTTGAATAAGATAATGTTCTGGAACACTTCATGCTGCCCTAAATCAGTGAGGGTCTGTTGACATTCCTTTCACATTTAGTAAAACAAAGCTAAAATAAATTTATTCCAAATTATCTTGATGTTGTACTACCTATATGTTTAGTTGTTTTGCTATTTCATTCACCCAGATCAGTTGAACTGAAACATTTGATAAGGGAAGAAAAACTGAGTAAAGGGTACTAATAGGAAAATCCTATTTCATGCAGCAAATCAGTTTGAAATATATTCAAAAATCTGCCTGCACACATGGAAGAGAGGAAACAGACTTTTTCATTTGCTTTTTTTTTAATCCTTGGGTTTATATTCTCTTCCCTTGAAACCCAAGGAAAAGATGTGATTTGTGCAAATTCCAAGTCTACTACCAGTTTGGTGATTTTCCAGGGGCAGACGGGCTGTTGAGCCAGAGCAGCCATTGGATTTCTGACTGCTTTCTACATGCCTTCCCTTCTTTCCTTTCTCCGGGTGGGGAATCCCTTTTTTATATGAAAAGGGCAGACTAGAGGAAACATAGCCCCAGAGATTATTGGATTGGCTTAACATTTAATCTTTAAGAGTTTTATTTGTGAAATTGCCAATGAAAGTCCCTGAAAATTGTTAACATCCTAACTTTAGCATGCCTGAACAGCTGTGCGTATAAACATAAATCATTTCAAAGTAGAGTCACCCTGTCAGTTAGTGTCACTGTGACTTTTATTTGACAAGCATTCTTTCCGTTCCAATTGCCCAATTCATTTCATACTATGCATTCATATTGTTGCCAACTGTATGAAGGAAAGAGTTTATAATGTAGACCAGAGGTGTCAAACTGCCGGCCTACAAGCCGGACGTGTCACACAGAAGCCGTGCCCACCCCATTGCCAGCAATGGCAAAAATGTCCCGATATGTTGCGTGACGTCACGTGATGTGGCGAGTTTGACATGTCTGATGTAGACTTTTTCTGCCAAAATAAGGTTGGGGGGGGGTTGTTGTTAATCTACTACTGCTAGTTACTACTGCTAGTGCTAATTTTAATGCAAAACTATTTTTATGCAAATTAAACTCACGGAAGAATGTCAAAAATGTAGCATGGAAAAATAAATCATTGCTGAAGGGAAGGCGAAATTTTCTTAAAAGTGGATGGTCCCTGTGTTTCTTTTTCCTTTTTTGTCTGTTTATCCTTTCTTGGCGGTTCAGGCAGCCTATATTTTCAAAAGTGTTCTCTGTTTATCAAAGTGCTTGTCAAAAGAGTATTTGTTAGCCTTTCCCTGATTCTCCAGAATTCTAGCAGGTGAATGTAGAGACTTCATTCTCTAATCTGGACCACAAATAGAGAAGGAAGAATTCCTCTCCTGGCTCTACAATTGTGGTCATTAGCACTCACCTATGTCTATAGGCATGGTATTCAATTATTTTTATTAATAACATGGAGAAAGAAATTAAGGGAATGCTAATCAGTTTTGTAGATGATACAAATAAGATAACTAATGTCATAAAAGGCAAAGATAAATTCAGAATGGGCCAAAAGAAATGCAGTAGTCTTTTACAGCAGGGGTCCCCAACCCCCGGTCCGTGGACCAGTACTGGGACGTGGCATGCCAGCAACCAGTCCGCACAAACAAGCAAAGCCCCATCTGCAGGATGCAGGCAGCACACAAAACCATCCCCCCCCCATCCGCGGAAAAACCTCTCTATGGAACCGGTCCCTGGTGCCCAAAAGGTTGGGGACCTCTGTTTTACAGAAACAAATGCAATATTATTAATTTAGCAAACAAAAATTCTTATCTCAGGAATGGAACTTTTGAAAAGAAAATTGTAATGAAAATTAATTGCATAGAGAGCCAGTTTAATTTAGGCAGTAGCTTAAAAACTGAGAAACTGTGACTTCTGTTCCCAACTTAAGTACGAAGCCAGCTGGATAACTGGGCTGGTTACTTTTTCTCAGTTCTAGGAAGGAGGCAACGGCAAGCCTCTTCCAAAAAACCTTTGCCAAGTTGCCAGGATTCAACACTTGAGTCAAAGGCACCCCCGTCCCAAAAATTTTAATTCCAAACTGAATATCTATTGCTTTTGATGATTTTTTTTAAATTCTACTCTTTTAGATAAACAGCTCTTGATAGATTTCAAATGTACAAGTATTTAGACATGCAAAGTATTCCAGTTTTCAGGTCTATGATTCAATTATTGGCTTGAATCTTTTCCCAGACCGAAGGATAGATTGGAATACACTGTTCAGTTTTTAATTTGGTACTTCTCTGAATTTGCAATTCAGTTCCTAGATCAGCAGAAACAAAAACTGTAAAATGCAATGTTGAAGGCAAAATAACTTTAGAAATCCATATTTTAATAAATACATGTAGACATTTATGTTGCTAAAATAAACATTTTGAAACGTTTTAAATATTTTGTGACCTTTTAAAGAAGGCATTGGTGCAAAGTTAGGATAGAGTAGATATAACTGATAAGATATAACTGACAAAATATAAGAATACTGATTTTTCATTCATATATGAAATGCCTACTCTATATACCTTCTTAGAGAGGAGTGGCTGCCACTGATTCCTGTTAGGAAATGTGAATGACTTATTTTTAAAAGAGAAAGAAGAATTGTGTTCAAGCTGTGATTCTCCTGTGATTATCTGCCATCCATAGTAAAGCAGTGGACTTAACAGCAACAGTCTCCATTCACATGCTTACTCTCTGACCACTATTTGTGTTGAATATTAAATAATACCATGCCTGTACTTCCTTTGTTTTTAAATTCAATGTAGGTACTTGAAGAATCCAAAGGTTTAGTTCGTAGTATTATGAAGATGGACTTGGAACAAGCCAATGATAAAGAGTGTGAAGTTTTAAAGAAAATTTGGGGTTCTGCTCAAGGGATGGACTCAATGTTAAAATACTTACAGAAGAAGATTGATGAATTTTGAAGAGATGTGCATTGACACTGGATTGTATTTACTTGGACATCTGGATTTCATCAATACCTTAACTGAAAGTAAAATAAAACATACCTAAGGCTCAGAAAATGTGGGCTAAAAGGTAGAGGAACATGGTTTTATGGTCAAGGGTTTTTAAAAGAAGTACTGTATGTTAAGCATTGAACATTTTTTTTTCCACACACACACACATATAAATGTATATAAATATATATATATATATTATATTTCTTTATATACACAAACTAAAATATATAATGGAGTGCACTACCAAACTTTTGTCTTCTACTTTGTTATCATTGGCTAGTACTGTATCAGAAGAAAATGGTGAATAAAAATGAGATGTTGCATTATTTTGTATGTGGCAGGAAAGTCCTGAAGCAATGACTATTTTTTCACTAGAGTCCAGAGTTAAAACGGGTATTGGCCGGCCCTTACTTTCACTGCCCCAAAAGTCAGTTAAGAAGAGGCATTGCCTTGAATTTTGAGAAAGGTTTAAAAATACCTCAAATAATGATGTGTTCTAAAAAAAAATATATTTTTTAAGAAAAAAAAATACCCTATATAGAAAATGCCCCTCCTCCCCCAGATACCCAAGTGTGCTCAGGATTTATTCTATACAAACACTCAGCCCTTCATGTTTTGGGGAACATGCCCCATTCTTACCCAGATAGCATGAAGATGCCAGTTTCTTGTTAAAAAAAAAAAAAAAGTTTTGTTTTGCAGTATTAGTGAATCACTGAAATACCATATATATTATGGATTAAATAATAGTTTAGTCTTAGTGGTTTTATAAAAATTTAGGGTTTTTTTTAATTATTTTACTACATAATTGCTTCGATTGCTGAGTGAAAAAAAACTACATACATTGTTTTGTTCTGTTTGCTTGTTTAAAGAAATATACCAAAAATATATATATGATGTTCATCTTTAGCCTCCTGTAGAATATATTTTATTTAATAAGTTAAAATTTGTGTGGCACACTATTAATTATTCCTTTTTCATGCTATCTTATCTTAGCTGTCTGTTGTCTTTTGTCAATGCTTTTAATCTTAATTATACACTATGACCCTGATCCAGAGAACTCTCCGTGCAGCAACAGGCTCTAGGCATTTTGCAAGGCATTGGATGAGATTCCCCTCCAGAGAACAGGAATAGTGCTTTTAATTGAAGTGGGTACGTAGAGGTATTGCTTTTCTATTTGGCAGGCTATATTGATGCAGGATTACTATCCGTGGCCTCCCAACCCTACATCAAGTGTTGGAGGCAGCCCCTCCATTTTCCATCAAACACACACAGTGCCCTTTTGTGCGCATGGGACTGCATACAGAAGGGCAATGTGCTGGTGAAATTCTGTTTTCATGCCTTTTCTGGATCAGGGTGCATAATAGACAGTCTGGTATACAAGAGTGCCCTGTGTAAATAGACCTATTTTGCATTCCTGTTGGGAGTGTATGATGATTCCTACTCCAGATATCTACTAGGATTTAGATATCTATACTTGCAATCTTACTGAATGTATGAAGAATGGGGAAAATTTAAACCTTATTTTTGTACAGTTTGGAACTTTATACTTGGAGCCTGACCACCTCATCCTAGCAGAAAGATGTACAGTGTGTAAATCTGCTTTTCCTTGGGTTGGTACAGTATTTTTGCATCTGTGGGACCTAATTTTTGTTGTTCTAGTAGTTTGAACTATATATAAACTGTACAATCTGTAAAGTTTTTATAGAATAAATATTCAGCTGTGAACCTGTTAAAATAAAACTAATATTTCTTAACACCTCTTAAAAGTGCTGCAAAGTGTTGTACTTATTCTCCATTCAGTGTTCTTTCATCTTTCCCCAGGAAATGCATTTTTATAGCTTTGAGATCTTTTTTGAACTGTGGTCTGTAGTAATTCTTGTAATTTTTAATATTTTTCCCAGACTGTATGTCTTAATTTCCTGTTTTGAAGCAAAAGCAACTTTTAAAAGGCATATAGAAAACTCACTGGATTAATTCTTAAGGTTGGTTACTCTACCTCTTGGATTCTGGAATGCAGGTACAAAAGTATAAACACTTTCCCTTGGTGTCATGTTGAGACATCAGTCTCTGCTGTAACCTTACTTGTGCTGTCTCTAAAACCAGGGTAAAAAAACAGAATAATATGATTCAATTTCCAGAGGACTAATCTCTTCATATCTGAGCAACTGCAGTGTGTTTGCAGAAAAAGGCTCAGATTACTATTGTATGTTGCTTTTTTAAAAAATTGGCTTAAGACAAAAGTCCTACATGTTAATTTTAATCAACCACTTTGTTTTTGCTGCATTGTGTAATTCTCCATTATGATCTATAGTCCAGGGCTTTTCAACCAGTGGTACGAGTACCACCTGTGGTACATTGGCACCTGGCAGGTGGTACGCGAACATCCGAGAAAAGTAGTAGTGGGGGAGGGGAACGAGCTGAACTGGTGGCAGCACCGCACATGCCTGAGCGAGAGATGGCTGGAGCTGCAGGGCTGTCAGGGCTCAGCGGAAGCACCAGGATCAGCGCTTCTTCAGGGCTGTCAGGATTCAGTGGAAGCGCCAGGATCAGCGCTAGGCTCCAGCTGGAGCTTGGCACTGATCCTGGCGCTTATGACCCCAGAAGAAGCGCCGATCAGCTGGAATGTTGCAGCAGGGTCTTGTGATTTACATTCAGATGCTTGGCAACTGATTCATATTTATGACGGTCACAGTATCCCAGGGTCATGTGAAGTGACCAAAACCTGCTGCAACCACCCAGCAGACGGGAATAAAAGCCAAACACCTCCCTACCCCACCCCCACTGCCAATCCTCGACAGAAATGCTCACAACAATGAAAACCTTAGACAGGAGGAAGAGCGCCACTGGGGGAGCAAGCGTCCTGCTCGGCTGTGGCTTGGGGGGCATTTTTTTCAGTACCATTGTAACTTCGAACAGTCACTAAGCAAACTGTTGTAAGTCGAGGACTACCTGTACTTTATCACTTTTTTTCCTTTTTTTGTCATCAAGTTTTTGACACCTTGCTAGGCAACTGGTGGTACTCGGATGTTGCCATATCCTAAAAGTGGTACAATGGGTGAAAAGGTTGAAAAGCCCTGCTGTAGTCAACCTATTATTTTCACAATGAGTTGTACAAACCATGTATGTGCCTCTTAAGTGGTGTGAAGATGGTCATACAACAGCCTTCATTTCCTTGCTGCGCCTCAAAATTTGTGGGCTTGAGCAAGATGATACTGAAGAGTTCCTGGCATTGTGTATATGTTTCACATATATATATTCATAATAGATACTTCACATATTCTACAGTGAGGGGGAAAAGTATTTGATCCCCTGCTGATTTTGTACATTTGCCCACTGACAAAAAAATGATCAGTCCATAATTTTAATGGTAGGTTTAACAATGAGAGACAGAATAATAACAAACAAAATCCAGAAAAACACATTTCAAAAAAGTTACAAATTGATTTGCATTTTAATGAGTGACATAAGTATGACCCCTTTGCAAAGCATGACTTAGTACTTGGTGGCAAAAGCCTTGTTGGCAATCACAGAGGTCAGATGTTTCTTGTACTTGGCCACCAGGTTTGCACGCGTCTCAGGAGGGATTTTGTCCCACTCCTCTTTGCAGATCCTCTCCAAGTCATAAAGGTTTCGAGGCTAACATTTGGCAGCTTGAACCTTCAGCTCCCTCCACAGATTTTCTATGGGATTAAGGCAGTGGTTCTCAACCTGTGGGTTGGGACCCCATTTGGGGTCGAACGACAATTTCACGGGGGTCGCCAAACAAGGCAGTTCGCCATTTTTTCCCCTTTTCCTTAGCTGTGCTACTCCCTTTTATTCTATTGGCTTTTGAAAGCCAATAGAATAGACTCTCTTGAATAGAGTCTAATTCTATTGGCTTTCAAAAGCCAATAGGAATTGTCCAGGCTGTCTCTGCCCTGCTGAGTCCGCCAAAAGTCCCATTCTGCAAATGGTGCTGCAAGTTGTCCGCAAGCTTCCATCCCTCCCTGCTGAGCAACTACTAAAAATGTAAGTAAAAGAGGGCCAGGGATGGTTGGTGGGAGGTCGGCGGGCGCAGGGAGGGTTGCTGGCGCGCGTGGGGCCCAGCGGGTGCCTTACCTCCCTTGAGCTGGGCCAGCTGGTGGCCCAGCCGGTGGTCAGCCTGCGCCGTCTCTGCTGCTTGCCAGCTACGCCTTGTCTGGCGTAGGGGGCGGCACCATGCATACGCGGCACTCCCGGACAGGGAAAGCCCTCGACTTAAGACCGGTTTGGTAGTCCTTGACGTACGACCGGTTGGGGGTCACGGCATTAAAAAGGTTGAGAACCACTGGATTAATGGAGACTGGCTAGACCTTAATGTGCTTCTTCTTAAGCCACTCTTTTGTTGCCCTGGCCATGTGTTTTGGGTCATTGCCATGCTGGAATACCCATCCACGACCCATTTTTCAATGCCCTGGCTAAGGGAAGGAGGTTCTCACCCAAGATTTGACAGTACATGGCCCCGTCCATCGTCCCTTTGATGTGGTGAAATTGTCCTGTCCCCTTAGCAGAAAAACACCCCCAAAGCATAATGTTTCCATCTCCATGTTTGACAGTGGGATGGTGTTTTTGAGGTTATAGGCAGCACTCCCCCTCCTCCAAACATGGCAAGTTGAAATGATGCCAAAGAGCTTGGTTTTGATCTCATCTGACCACAATACTTTTGCCCAGTTCTCTGAATCATTCAGATGTTCATTGGCAAACTTCAAGCCGCCTGTATCTGTACTTTCTTGAGCAGGGGGACCTTGTGGACGCTGCAGGATTTCAGTCCTTCACGGTGTAGTGTGTTATCAATTGTTTTCTTGGTGACTATGGTCCCAGCTGCCTTGACATCATTGACAAGATCCTCCTGTGTAGTTCTGGGCTGATTCCTCACTGTTCTCATGATCATTGAAACTCCACGAGGTGAGATCTTGCATGGAGCCCCAGACTGAGGGAGATTGACAGTTATTTTGGGTTTCTTCATTTGCGAATAACCGCACCAACTGTTGTCAATTTCTCACCAAGCTGCTCGGCAATAATCTTGTAGCCCATTCCAGCCTTGTAGTAGGTCTACAATCTTGTCCCTGACATCCTTAGACAGCTCTTTGGTCTTGGCCATGGTGGAGAGTTTGGAATCTGATTGATTGCTTCTGTGGACAGGTGTCTTTTATACAGGTAACAAACAGATTAGGAGCTCTCCCTTTAAGAGTGCTCCTAATCTCTACTCATTGCCTGTATGAAAGACACCTTGGAGCCAGAAATCTAGCTGAATGATAGGGGATCAAATACTTATTTCACTCATTAAAGTGCAAATCAATTGATAACTTTTTTGAAATGCGTTTTTCTGGATTTTTGTTGTTGTGATTCTGTCTCTTCCTGTTAAAATAAACCTACCATTAAAATTATAGACTGATCATTTCTTTGTCAGTGGGCAAACTTACAAAATCAGCAGGGGATCAAATATTTTTTTCCTTCATTGTAACTAGTCCATAAATAAACTCTGGTGGTGGAAAATAGGGGCGTATTTTCACATGATAATAAAGAGGTCTGCTTGATTATAAAAACAGAGGAAAGCAACGCATCATTCCTATATAAAAAAACCTTTTATGTATTTCAAGCAATATTCTTAATCATTTTAAGTAGAAAAACAAAGTATTATTTATTTGGAAATTTACAGTGCTTCTTAACCAAAGATATAAAAGTCCCTTTTCAAGTGAAAAATAGGTTGCAGAGAACACAAACACTGTGAATTGTCCTTGCTCTTAGCAAATGTTTTGTAATAATGTACTAGATAAAAATATTTATAGCCAATAATAAATGCAGTCTGGTTTGGAATCCACCATCACCACTACCCCAAGTTTGGAATAGTCTTAAAAGAACAAGTGGAGCTCAAACTTCATTGTTTGGTACACTTGTGGCCTGAATCTTTACAGAACTTTTCAGATGTAAAATGTAGCTGCATCCTCTCGTCACCTGCATGATTGTGCTCTTATGTGACTGAATGTGGCCTTGAATGACGGCTTTTTCTAATAGCGTTTGTTTGTCCCAAGAATCCCAGCCTTCACAGTGCTATGCAGGTGCTTTGCATCTCTCCAGAGGTTCTCAGTCTGCTCTACAGCAAGGCACTTTGTGGGAGGTAATTCTTGAGGCTTCTAAAGCTCAAACAATACAGCATCCCCAGAGAATGCAGTCATCTACTTAAATCTTCATTTACTTTTTAAGAGGTACAGCCCATCTTTTTCTGGATCTAAAGGCAATTGATTTAATGCTCCTTCCCCAATTTTTTCCCACCACAATCCCGCAAGATAGGTTAGGCCAGTGGTGGAGAACCTATGGCACGGGTGCCAGAGGCGGCACTCAGAACACTCTTTGTGGGCGCCCCAGCTGGGTTTTATAAAACCTTTTCGCTTTAGGCCTCCGCCGCCATGTGAAAAAAAAAAAGGTTCAATCGATCAGTCAATTTCAACTTCTCGCGGGAAAAAAAAGATCTTGCAAAGTTGGAATTGATTGAACTTTTTAGTCCCACCCAGTCTGCCGTTACCACCACAGCCACGCCCACCCAATGGGCCACACCCAGCCAATGGGTCACACCCAGCCAATTGGCTACACCCACTCGGCACCCAACAATGCATAAGTGGGTTTTGGGTTGCAGTTTGGGCACTCGGTCTCTAAAAGGTTCGCCATCACTGGGTTAGGCTGAGAGAGTGAGACTGGGTCAGTCACCCAGGAAGCTCCCAGGACTCAGGACGGACATGAACCTGGGGTGCCCTGATCTTCGTTTAAATCGCTGCACTACAGTAGCCAGTCATTTCCATACTGTTCCTTAAAAACCAGCATGGATACGTTCAGGTACACTTCAAGTTATTGTTAACTTGGGAGAAATATTACTTTTAAATAAATAATGCTTACTGGTACGCCATAATCAAGGAAAGTAAATGTTGGCTAGAATTGGCTTTATAGGATTTCTTTTCACACGTGTTTGTCCATTCAATCAGAGAGAAAATAGCAAAACTTCATTTTTGCATATGTAGGACCATACAATTGCATTTTCCTTGTGATTGTCCTTTAGGAGTGAAGTGCATTCCCAGGCATCTTCCCACAAAAATGGCGATTCCAGTGGACCTAATCACTTCTTTGATTGTGCACGTCTTTCCCAAAAAAAACATGTTATTTTTTTTATGTAGCCTTGCACTTCACATACAATGCAGCAATTCATCTGAAATAAATATGGACTGCTGCATTTCTGATTAAGGGCTCTTCCAGGTGTAACAGTAGTACCATTGTGCAAATCCATTTAGCACTGTTGTGGTTGAGCTGCAAAGGTTCAGAGGACCGCTGGAGGGCAGCAAAGAGGTACAGAAGGTAATTTTGTACTACCATCTAGTGGTAGTAATTGAGTCCAGTACAGTAACTGAGATCAAATTTTCTGTTGCTAAGTGAAGCGGCCATCAATAGTGATGTCACATGACCACATCGCTTAGTGACGGCAATTCAAGTCCCCCCTCCCGTTACTGTCATTGAGGATTGAAGGTTGTTAAGTGAGTCCCAAGTGGCTTGAAAGCAGGTCAGCAGGCAGTTAAGTGGCATGGCGTGGTGCAAACAGGGCGAAGCAGGGGTAGCCCTTGCTGGGTGGAAAAGGATGTATGGATGACCTGTGAGGTGCAGCGCAAATGCAGCGGGACCAGGTTGGCTGCTGCCGGTGGTGGGAGAGTGTAAGCAACATAGCAGACCATCTTGTGACCTTGCCTGATGGGTTCCCCATTGAATTTGGTTGTGGAAAACCAACAAGGAAGGTTCAAAGGTAATCATGTGACTGTGGTACGCTGCAATATAAGCATGAGCCCAGATCACATGACTGCAAGTTGCTAAGACAGCTGGTACTTTGAGACCGGTCATAAGTACCACTTGTTCAGTGCTATGATGACTTCGAATATTGCTGAATAAGTGGTCATTAAACAAGGATTACCTGTATTTTATAATTTTCTTATTGAACAAGCCACCCAGAGTCAGTTGTTGATTAGAGCAACCCCTAAGCCTAAAAAGCAAAGAAATGATATGTATAATTATTTGTACATTGTAATTATTTTGAAGTCTTATAAAAATATTCATTTATATATTTAAGAGTAGCCTTGTGACACTTTAAAAATGCAAATCAATATTTTTCCCCTTCTCCTTATATGGTTTTGAATATAGAGGTAAGTAAGAATATGATACATTCATAAAAGGACAAATCAGGTCTCACTGCTTCCTTCCCTTCCTGGGAGGAAGGCTGAAAAAACAAATGTTGGGTGTGGAATTCTTATTTTTCACATTTACTTTATCCAGCAAATAGGAGTTCTTGACACTGGATTCTGGGAACTAATTGCAAAACAGAATGATAATAGCATGCATTTCTCCAAAATGAACTCATCTGTATCTTCTTCCACATTCTTCCATAGTCAGTGCAACTGCTGTTTGATTTCATATTATTAACAGAAAAGGATTGGGATTCTCACTCAAAAAGAGGAACAAACATAAAATCTGAAATAACACAGTTACATGCCTTTTTTCATTCCATTACGTGAGGTGCTGTTATTTTTCACATATACATTGGATTAGTGTAGGTAGTCCTCAATGACAGCAATTGGGACTGAAATTGCTGTTGCTAAGCAACACAGTGCTGGAGTGCAAAAATCACATTCACATGACTGCAACTTCTGACTTCCTGGTGGCTTCCCCATTGACTTTGTTCGTGGGAAGCCAGCCAGGAATGTCAGAAATCACAATCACATAATTTGGCTTGCTGGAACATTGTAATCATGAGCCAGATGCTAAGGACCCAGATCATGGCCACATGGCTGCAGGGACATTACAATATTCAGACTTTGGAGGTGGGGTTGTAACTATCACTTGTTCGGCACTGTCATTAAGTTTGAACAGTCACTGTGTGTGTGTTTATCAGTATTGTCAGAAAACATTTAACATGTAAACAGACTGAATGTAAATATTGGGGAGGGACTATGTTGTCACATGGAAAAAGTTGTCATACTTTCAGGCACAATTTTGTAAATAATTCTCTTTGAACCTGAGAAAGGTATTGTTAGTATCCAGAATACCGAGCTAGATGACTCAATAGCTGAACTCACAATGAAGCAGCTTTCTCATTGTGGTCCTTATCTGTATTTGGCCCTGCAAGAGCTGTGATAAAAGTTCTGCTTTTCTTGGCAAGCATTCTGTGGAAATAGTTTGTGCATCTCACCCTTTGCTTTGATGCGTTCGGGCTGTTTCTGACATAATTAAACCTAACAAATCCACACATACTTTTGGCATATTTGTTTTGTGCATCGCACTGATTCTTTAATCATTTCCCAGTAACAGCTGTGGGCACTGATTGACAAAGCCAAATACAGACAGACAGACACAGATACACACCCACAGACACACACTATCATAGCCAGGAATTGTTGTCCAAGGAGATGTAGAGAAATGTAGTCCAATGAGATGTAAAGGGCTAGAAGTTGCCCATATCTATGCTTTCATTCAGAATCCTGTATTTGCCATGCAAAAACTAGAAAAATATAGTTGGGTAAACATCATCAAAGATTTATCTATATAATATAATGAACTGTTTCCAAAGAGGCCATCCTGGTGATTTTGTGAACATATGAATGCACACAGTTTATTATTGAATGGCCACTGCTTTTTTCCAAAACGTTTTTCTCCATCTTCCCATTCTTTCTTGATGGTCTCCTAGTCAAGTCCTAAACAGATATGATCACGGTTGGCTTTTTGGCATCTCCAAATGCTGCCATCTAGCTGGCCTACCTGACTGCCAAGTGTGATGTTTTGGTGAAATGCCTGTTTGGTAGATATTCTTCCATCAGATTTGCGTTGTGTTGCCTTCCTTCATCCAGTGCTTAGATCCACTATAATTAAAGGTGCTCAGAGCATATGTGTCTTCTTGGATTGGGGTGCAAAACCTTTGGCCATTGAGTCAGATTTACTACTCAAGCATTATTTACAGACAATATTTTTATTTGATTATTTTATTGATACAGTTGTAAGACCAATTAATAAACTACTAAACTACAGGAATCCCTGAAAAAATGGCTCCTCAGATTTTGACCAAATGCATTCAACATGGGGATGGGGTTAAGGGAGCATCAGCCCTCTGAGCAATTGTCAAACTGTTCTTTCTAGTGTTCCCCCCCCCCCACAAACATTGGCAGAAGGCAGAATCTGCCTTCACATAATTTAAGCTTGTGACTTGTTCACTGAGGCAATAAAGATCAATTAACTTTCTTCAGGGTTGCATCCTTTCAAATATTTCAAAAATGTTACCATACTCCTTGCCCTACCAGTGTTTCTGCTCAAGGTTAAAATGCCTTCAATGTTTTTTAATCTAATAAATTTCTTGTCCTCTGATCACCCTTGCTGCATTTCTTTAAATTGGTTTCATTTTGTTCTGCTTAAAGTCTGATGCCCAGAAATGAATACAGTGCTATAAACTTTATCCATATTTAGAAACCATTGTTAATGTGGCCTAAAATGGCATTTCCATTTTTTTTAAGCCACATTACATTGCTGACTCCCATGCAATTTGTAATCAAGAAAGTAATTAAGTTGACAATGAGCCAAAGCCACTGAAGCGATGAAATGAGAACAAGAAAGGGATACATAACTAAAAATAGTTAAAACCAATACAATTCATATACCCCTCCATACCATTCGTAACCTTGCAAATTATCCCTGTTTTGTATGCAATACTAGATGCATTGCCTGACATTCTTTATCTTATCAGTTCTTTGGATCCGAAGAAGCTTCTTGGCTGAGAAGCGAAACATCTTCAAAGAAAAAAGCAAAATCCACTTGCCTTTTGAAAAAAGCACCTTTGGAACAGCCATGACCTGGATGACTGAGAATCTCCACATACTTTATCTCATCTTTTGTCTTCTTGAGCAGCAAGTTCATTCCAATCAAGTACAACTTTCTTAACCTTCCCCCATTCTCTTGCCCCGTCCATAAAACAAATAGCATTAGCTGCATACAAAAATATACATATGTTCATACACACACACACACACACGCACACGCACCAAACAATAAACCTCTAACACTGGTGCCAGCATTCTTCACCCATTTATCCAAAAATACATGAAATAACACAGACCATATTTTGTCTTCTGCTATAGAAGATGACAATCTTTGGGAGAGTTCAATTACTCTCCCAATATATAAGGAAGGAGACAGACAAGATCACTTAATCTTCCTTCTGTAATTGCTAGATTTTTCTGCCACGAATTCTCTTAAGTTCCAAGTACCATCTTCTCTTTTGCAATGGTCATCACCCAATGAGGCCTAGATATTCTCCAAGGCTTTGCTCATTTGAGGATTTCACATAATAGAGAAGCTGATAAACTAGGCTAGCAGCCTTAGTCATACCTTTGCTATATATAGTATTTCCTGATAAGGGTAAGGAGACTATAGATCTGTTTGGACATACTGTGGTCAGTATACCACTGGAGGGCATCAAAGTTGTTTTATGTGTTGTTCACAGAAGTCTATCCATTCCTAATTATTTGCCAGCCAACATGCTGTGCTTGTATCCCACCAATTAGGAGAAATATATAGGTACCAGGATACCTTCCCTATTCTATAGTCTCATCTCTTTTTTCTGTTTCCTAATCCCCTAATTTTCAATTTTCCCTAGTTTATTCTGCTACTGTCTGCTGATTTATCTAACTTATAAAAATCATTTTGAAATTTATTTGTTAATATATTTTTATTAATAATTTATTCATACAAACTTAAGAGAGAAAGAGAAGAAAAAAATTTAAAAGTTGCAAGAAAAAAGAAAACAGAGAAATTATATATAAAGACTTCCAACTTTTATCAAAATAAGAATAGACACATTTAGTAGCTCTTCACCCACTATAGGGTTAAAAACCAACTATCTCTTCCTCCCCTGTCCCATCCCTTATCTGTAAGCCAGAGGCATGGTGGCCTAGTGGTAAAGATGTTCACCTGTCACTCAGAAGGATGAGTGCTCAATCTTAGGTAGCAGCAGATTTTTCTCTCTCCTAAGGCACAAAAAATAACAATATCTGCTCTGAACTCTGCATGGTGTCAGGAAGGGCATCCAACCAGTAAATGCTCAGTTTCATCCAGTTGTCCCAACTGTATCCTCAATAGTGACTACAGAGTCGTAAAAAAGGAGTTGTCTGTAAGCAAATCCATAAAACATTAACTCATCAGGATTTCTCAAAGTGTTATAGAGTTATGGCCAAACCATCAGAAAATCCTTTCGCTAGCCTGAGATTTAAACTGAGTATAATTAGGTTTTCCCTAGCCATGTTTCCACCAATCTCAAATTTCAGTTCTCCCATTTTTGCTTTTCATGTTTGCCTGATGTCAATTGGGTCCTCTTTTTAGAGAAAGCTACACTACAGTAAAAATTGAATAATTCTGCCTTTATTTTTCTGTCCATTGGCATTTTGTCATCTCCATTAAATCACTGGCATACAGATTCTTCTCTATTTTTCCTCTTCCTTAGCTTTTTGTTGTTCTTAATTTTCTGCCAGCCTCAATTCATTCCGAACTTTACTTTTTGGCATCTTCTTTATAACTCCAGGCTACCTGCAGGATGATCTCTCTGCCTACCTTCCTGTATATCCCTTTTTATTGTGAAAGTCACAGAAGATTTTATTAATTCAACTGTGCATGCATTTGACTTCTCAAGCTCACTAGAGGCCATTCAAAGAGTTTAGGAAGGAGGTAGCATTGCTGTCAACAATTCCTGGTATAATGTAACTTCGCACAATATCTTACTGACACAGGGAAAAGTCTTCAGACTTTCTGGAAGAAAACAAGGAAACTTCTTCAAAGGAAAAAGAATGAAAAATGGTTTCAGTGTCACTCT
This sequence comes from Crotalus tigris, assembly GCF_016545835.1. NCBI lineage: Eukaryota > Metazoa > Chordata > Lepidosauria > Squamata > Viperidae > Crotalus > Crotalus tigris. The sequence continues at coordinate 924,530 of NW_024096469.1, forward strand.
AACAGCTGGTAATTGCTGGTTTTAAGAGTTGCCTGGCTAAAAGCCCAGGAGAGCAAAACCTACGTCATGAATTCTGTTGGCCAGTATTTTCTTTTTTCTTCTGTCCAGGTTTGAAAGCTAGAAGTCATTTGGAAGCAGATACTCCGCAAAGGATTTCGGCCATTTTTGAAAATAGTTGGGGTTTTTTTGTGTGGGTGCTTCAAATGCTTTTAGGAAACTATTATTTTAATTGTTAATCTAAAATTATTTAAAAATAAGAGTGTGCTACTGTGGTGAATCAAATCATTAATTTTCCTTAGGGGCCAGCTCAGAGTTTGGGAAAATTTAAGAGCGTAAGATGGAAATAGTCCTCCTGTGAGGGCTGTATTCAGAACTGCTTGCAATATAGCATTAGTTTTTTATGATGGTTCTGATCAAACCTGAGAATTCTTAAAAGTTGGGAGCCCAGCATGTTAGACATTAAATCTAACACTTCCATTAGGAACTAAACTGGGGAAGATGAATAGAGCTGGTGATGTGGGATTGAGGTTGTGACTCTGGCTCTAAAGCTCATGCCAGTTATAAGAATCAAGAGAGACTATTGAAAATGTGCCCCACTGGCAAATTAGATAACAGTTTCTAGTTGATTTAATCAACAGGGCAATGTTTTGTTTTGGCTTAATTCAAAGTTTTATGCCAAAACTACAGTTCCAATACAATTTCAGTTCTTGATTAAGAGGAAGATCTTGTATTCAAGATAGTTGTATGATCTAATTCAGTGCTCTCCTCTGTCATTTCTGTTGGGTCCTCTTGCAGCTTGAGAAGAGTCTTTCTGGAACTTCTTTGTGCAACAAAATTATAACAATTGATAGGGAAAAAAAAGTGTGTATAGAGAGGTTCTGAAAGAAAATGTGCCTCTGGTGAGGGTACCTAGCAAACTTTTTCAGAAAAACAGCAGTGGTGCACACTGGGTAGTTTTCAGTATAAGTATAAACATGAAACAAATCTGTCTATAATTTACCTCTTCCCGCCCCACCACAAATATTTTTAAATCCTCAACAGCCCTTTAAGTTTACTTGAAGTTTTTGAATTTTACTTCACCATTTTAAATAAACTAGCAAAATCGATTAGTTACATTATTATAATTGTTGAATATTGGATAATTAATATTTTTTGTTTTAATATTTCTATAGGAAGTAGCTGGTTTCATTTTTAATCAATTAGGTCTAATAAACGTTGACATTCGTGTTATTTGAAAAGTGTTGTATTGAAAAGTCAGGATTTTGAATATCTATAGGAATCTGTTGTGTGAATTCCATTTTCTTCTTAGTACTTCCTTCACTTGTGCCGATTAAGGAAATTCATTTTAACTTAGTTTTGCAGCTTTGTTTGTTTGTGTGTGTGTGTGTGTTTTCAAGAGAGACAACAGATATAAAAAGAAATGGAACAAATTTCAATGATAAAATTTCTGAAGCTCTGCCAGAAACATATCCAGCTCTACGTATCTTTTCTTAGTACTTCCTAATATTATCTTGTATTTGTAAATCTTAAAAATAATTTAAATGTGACATAGGCTAAATTAAATTGGCTAAAAAAGTGATGTTGCATCAAACTCAAATGAATGCCTAAGTGCTCAGCAACAAAATGCCAAGAAATCATGCTGGCATGTTAACAACTGGTTTAGATATAGCGATGTAATCAATGGATTAGAACAAGCGTATTTTTATTACATGCCTGCTGCCACAATTTAATTGGAGTTCACATCAAAATACTTCTGCAATCAGATATAGGTCACCTAATTCTTGTTTATCTCTTGATAAAGGCAGCATATATGAACAACAAAATTACTCCCTTATGAGATAAATAAGGTATATCAAGATATTTTATTGATACCAAGTGCCTTTCCAATGTGTAGGATTGAACTCTTTCACTCTTCAAATTGTGACTATGGTAAGCAATTTTCATGCTGTGAAGTAAAGCAGGCTGCAAAGCATAAGATCAAATGACTTTGAGATAGGGTTTGATCAAACAGTAATTCACCAATTTATTCTTAAAATATCTGACCAATTTTAGCTGTCAGAAGCAGCTGAGGCAAAGGACAAGTGCTACACAGAATCCCTTCTTAATTGGGACTGGCTCAAATAAAGAAAAATGAAAGAACTGTGAAGATTTATTTCAATCAGAATAGAGTTGAACGGGACCTTGGAGGTCTTCTAGTCCAACCCCCTGTTCAAGCAGGAGACCCTATACCATTTCACACAAATGACTGTCCAGGCTCTTCTTAAAAACCTCCAGTGATAAAGCACCCAGAATGTCTGAAGGCAAGCTGTTCTACTGGTTAATTGTCCTCAATTAAGAAGTTTCTCCTTAATTCCAGGTTGCTCCTCTCTTTGATTAGTTTCCATCCGTTGTTTCTTGTCTTGCCTTCTGGTGCTTTGGAAAATAAGTTGACCCCCTCTTCCTTGTGGCACCCCCTCAAATACTGGAATAGTGCTATCATGTCTCCCTTAGTCCTTCTTTTCTCTAGACTAGCCAAACCCAAATCCTCCAACTGTTCATGTTTTAGTGATCCAGGCCTTTAATCATCTTAGTTGCTCTTCTTTGCACTTTTCCCCAAGTCTCAGCATCTTTTTTGTAACGTGATGACCAAAACTGGATGCAGTATTCCAGGTGTGGTCTTACTAAGGCTTTATAAAGTGGTACTAATACTTCACGTGATTTTGATTCTATGCTTCTGTTTATATAATCAAGGATTATATTAGCTTTTTTGGCTGCTGCTGCACACTGCTGGCTCATACAGCAGCATCTTCTCAGGGGAATGAAGCCAAGGCCAGCAACCAAGTGGCGTTTTTAGATGCCCCACCTGAATTTGAAGCAGCTCTAGTCAAGAAGCTCTAAAAGTCTTGTCTGCTCGCAGGCAGAGGTTGGAAGAGAATCTGCTGGGCTGGGAACTCAATTTGCTTGGATGAGATGCTCTTACATACTAGGATACACAACTACATATATTTAATCTAATATCTATAATCTAATCTAATGCACATCTAATCAACATTAACACTCCAAATTGTTTAATAGAAACTAGTTCATTAATTTTTTTTGTGCCTTTTGTAACCACTTCAACTTAGCCCCCTTTCAACTGTTACACTCAGCATTTAGTGGCATGCAAAAACTTTGAATTTGAACAGCCCGAGTCCAAAACATCCCACCTCGAGTTCAAGACAGCTCTTTTACACTCAAAACACTTCTGAAATGTTCAGAACAACATTGGAACAATTCTGGGAAAGTCACGACAGTTCAGTTCAAATCCAAAACAAGTGTTTCAGATTCAGAATGGGGCCTTTTCAGGTTGAAACCATTTGGAATTTAGAAGTTTTGCACACGTTCCCTCCAGTGTCTGAGATATGTCTAAGTTCAAAAACAATCTGTGCTTGAAGTAGCTAATGAGCACCTTGTGGCAGAACCTAATTGTTGAAATTTTAAAGAAAGAATGCAGGTAGAATGGGTCTTCTTCCAAAGTTATGTGCCTCCATCTTCTCCATGGATGCTGCTGTCCACCCCAAGTACCTAATGAAACTCTGAAAATTAAGACAAAGGTCAGCCCATTCTACAAATTTCAAAAAGCTACTAATCTGCAATAGGTACATCAGTTAATAATTAAAGGCACAAAGGTAAAATAAGGATTTTCTTTGCTTTTTCAAAACAAACAAAACTTTATTATTTTTATTCCACTTTTGCTTTAAGAGATGTAGATATATAGACCTGCTATAAGTTCTGGTAAGAATAATTTATCATCTTATTTTGAAAAATGCGCACAGTGCTTGAAACTTGTGAATTCATACTTAACTAAACTGGCAGAAACCATAATCCTCATAATTCTTATTTACACTCATGTCTTCAAGATCAACATTACTTCCCTGTTTTAGTCACTTTTTTTAAGTCAGGAAGCTAATAAATGTCCCATACCCTTCTAAAGGGTAAATATTTTCATTAAAATGTTTATTTACAGTTACTACCTGGAATGGTACTCAAGGCAATTATTTATGGACAGTTGTCATATGCCCCTACTGCCATTTGAAGCCAGTAGCTTAGATTCCTAAAAATTATGAAGTTGTATAAATTCTCTCCTCCTTTTAGAAAGCCATGTTCATTTTCTCTCCAGGAAACAGGGCTGTCAGCAAAACCATGGACAATCAGAGATATCCAGTGAGCCAACTTTGGGTCTTTAAAATAGCAACTGTTGGAAAAGATAAAATGAATAAAGTATATGAAATTAAAAACCATACCTATTCAAAAGGGAACAATTCTTTTCCCATGTACTGTGATTACAAGATGATGATATCAATATGCATAATAAGACTGGAGTCAAAAATATGGCATGAAGTACAACATGAGAAATTAGTCGTTTCTATTTAAGGCTAGTGGATTTTAGTGATAACCATGTATTATTAATTTATTTAACATAGAGGGCAAACCAACATGTGAAACAATGGTTCATTGTTTCATCCTCCAAGGGGATAATTGGAGTATACCCTGAAGGTAATGGAGCAATTACAAATTGCTTGTAAATAGACAATCCAATATGGGTCTTCCATTTTGTCTGAAAGTGTGGAGTCAGGATTTTGTGAGGTTTTTCTTGTTTTTTTGGTAGCAATGACATTATTCAAAATCAAGAAAATGGGTAACTGGGCTCAAACACTTTAACAGCACTGATGTAAAAACTGTCTTTGCCACGAACATGGATGGACAATGTCACTTTTTGAATATACAAACAGAAAAAGGAGAATATTTATTCATAAAATAAAAAATAAACAAATTCTTATTCAAACCCGAAGTCATTAAACAAACTTCTAGTGATCAATACAATATGAAAAATTATTGTTATAATTTCAAAGGAAATTAAGTTTTCTAATTTCTGATATTCTATATCAGGAATGCATAATCTGTACCCATCAAAGCCTTGGGAAACCACAAGACTTTATATGTTGTTCACATGTTATTTTTATTAGTTTTTTTTCTTTTATTATAACATCAGAAAGAAAGAAAAGGAACAAAACACAAAGATGCATTCATTATCAAAAAGCTACATAACAAGTGCTTAAAAATAAGTGGAAAAATACAAAAAAATCATAATAATGCTGTTACAATAGTTACTATTCCATATATTATTATCTAATGTAATTATGCATATACATACACTTATATGACTATCATGTTTTTTAACCTAAAATATTTTGTATAAATGAACCCAACATTCCATATTTTTCCAAATGTAACTTTTTCAAGTGGCAAAAATTACTTCTCACTATATTTAATTGTTCCATTTTCGGTATTTAATTTCAATTCATCTGAATGAAATCCAGTATCATTCCTATCCTGGACCTGCCCTCAAATGCTCTTCAATGAAAAAAACCTCCTTGCTGCCCTTAAATTTAAGTGAAATGTTCTAACAATAATATTTGGAAGGTTGCAGTAAACTGAGATAAAAGTTACTACCACCAAATAAAAAAATTAAGTAAGTAGAATGGAAATGCGGCCTTGCAGGCACAAGAGAAACTTAATACAAAAAAAAAAAAAAATATTGCAGAAATATGGCTATGTTCTGTGGGATTAATTCTCTAGCAATTCTAGGCAGCAGCCTTAATTTGAACAACCGTAGATGCTAATTAGTCAAGTCACTACTTACCATATTTGTTCCAATAAATGAATTATCTTTTCTGATGGTATAAAGCCAGTTACTGTACACATCAAAACTTGTTCTATCAGTGTGCTTGGCTGAGGACATACACAGGTTGATAAAAAACTAGAAGATGTGTTTTCTCTGCAAATAGAAGATATATAAGATAAACAGCTCTGGGACACATGTAACATTTGAACATGGCAAATAAATGTTCTGCTTAAAAATTATATTAGATACTTAACATCCATTCAGGGCTAATTGCTTTTTTTCATGTTTTGGAGCTTTATAGCAGAGTTTCACTGATTAATTATCTAGATATAGCAGGCACTCCATAAACAAATAAGCAAATAAAACCAAAAGGTGTTAGCATTTTTATACAGAATTTAAGTAACTTCTGTTCTCTTTTTGACTGCTCCTGCTATTTTATGCTGCTGTTTTTATACATTTTTCTATATTTTTTCTTAGCATTTTTTGCAATTACATTATCTGTTATGTCGTTTTATTTAGTTGTGAGCTTTTTTAAAAAAGAGAGAGAAATGTTAACACTTCTTAAAAGTATTCCATCTGCGCTTTTTAATTAATGAAAGTTGAATTTGATATAATAGAGTAGATGTAATGATTTGAGATGTGATGGGGGGTACTTCATTTGATGAATTTTCTTGTGATTATTATATTTAAACTGATTGGATTAGAGTGCTCATTCTCTAAAGCAGGGGTGTCAAACTCAATTTCATTGAGGACCGCATTAGCATTGCGGTTGTCTTCAGGGGGCTGGGTAGGTGTGGCCAGGGTGGGTGCGGCTGGAGTGGGTGTGGCCTGCTGGATGGGCATGGCCATCTCTACATCATTCGCGTCAAGGGTGCCTGTGGGGGCCTGGGCAGGAGTGGGACAGATCTGAGGGTCTCTGGCAGAAGGGGGTGGGACCAGGGCAAGCGCCAAGGCATAGTCTACTGGAAAAGCCTGTTGAAACCTCTCCCCCGGAGCCCATCAAGCCAAATATATGAAGTAGGTGAGGGCCATTTGCTGGCCACTTCCAAGCGATGGTGCATTTCTTCATTCCTCACAAAGGGTGACACCTCCCCAGCATGCACCCAGGAGCAGGGCTGACGCGGCAGGGGCTGGTTCCTTGCTGTTTCCAGATGGCCTTGTGGAGCTAAGACTGAATGCATTTCAGCATAGATGGCCACCACAAAATTGTACATTGGCTCCTGGCTGGCCTGGGCTAGGATGGCTTTGCGGGCCACATGAAACCACGTTGCGGGCTACATCCGGCCCCCGGGCCTTGTGTTTGACAGGTCTGCTCTAAAGCTAAGTGGATGTTGATTTGAGCCATGATGCTGCTCAAATAAGTAATTAGAATGCAATGCTGCAGGCTACTTCTGCTGACTGCCGGCTGCTAGCAATTCGGCAGTTCGATTCTCACTGGCTCAAGATTGACTCAGCCTTCCATCCTTCCGAGATCAGTAAAATGAGGACCCAGATTATTGGAGACAATACGTCAACTCTGTAAACTGCTTAGAGAGGGCTGTAAAGTACTGTGAAGTGGTATAAAAGTCGAAGTGCTATTGCTATTGCTATCTGATCCTTGGCAAGGATGGACTCTTCTGTATGTCTGCCCCTTGTGGGTTTTTTTAAATATTCCTTTATACTCCAGCTATATCACACATCCTTCTTTTCCCTTCCAATGGCTATTCTAAATTAACTGAGAAAATGAAAAATAAAACCTGTTTGGAGCATTCATTCATTATTTTGTGACGACAGAAATCTGTCCTTTGCTTACTTGCAGAGGGGTGGGCTTGGTTTTGAAGGGAGCTCCATTCCCTTTTCCTAAAAAGGACCCTTTTGTTGCTAAGAAATTGATCTATATAATACTTGCATTTTTTTGGGGGGGCATGGAACTTAGCCATCCAGAGTATGTACAAGTGGATGAGATACAAATTGCATGCCTGCACGCATAAACTGAATAAATGAATAGGTTAGCAAGAAACCTCTTGCTAATAAAAGTCCACTGGGATTCATTCATCCATAAACATTTGTAACTTACTCACTATCCAGCGGAACTTGTGGCAAGTTACAATCCATAAAACCACCAAGTAAAATTTAAAACACACAATATCACACAGGGGCTTAAGGGACAAAAAGGCAGCCAGGTTATAGATACTGTAACAGGAGAGCAAACAGTCAGGACTTCAAACTGGAAGCAGATGGGGTGGATGCACAGCTGGCCTTCAAGAGAAGGGCAAAGTGCCAAGACAAAAATACACCCCTAGATAATTTACCCCTTCCAAATATCACCAAGGTCTCCCTAGAGATAACATGTTCTTTAAAATCCCATTTTTTCCACAAATTTAGAATTTGGCAAAGATTTATTTTTGGCTGTATGATGATGGTTTCATCATTTGCTTCTTGATTTGCTAACTGTAAATAAATGCAAACATACTTACAAGCCAGCATGAGTAAAAATGGCCCCAAGCCACTCAAACAGTTCTTGGGCGCTGCATGCTCCATCTGACTCGCCATGCAATTTATCACTCTCTAGAATTGGACACTGCACATTTCTTAATGTGCTAAAAGTTACTTTTGGCTGGTAAGCCTGTATTTCCTTTTTAGAAAAATAGGACATCAAATTTGCTTCTTCTGATCCTTAAAAAAAAAAAATCATCCCACATTGAAAGACGGATAATCATTGCACAAAAATAAACATCCTGAGTTAAAGTATTCCAGTTCCTGTCATGGTACATGAAAAGAGATCTAATCTACTGAAAAGCTGCATTAAAATGAAGTCTTCTTGCAACTGCATCTATGCAATGTCCAAAGATTATGGCATCCAACTTTTTACTCTCAGATTCAGTTCTCAGAGAATGACCTCTCTAAGCCATTTTGCCTGAGTTTAAGTAGCAATTATTGCAAATCACGTATTTTAGATTATCAGACATTTGGGAATAACAAATACCCTGTCCCATCAAATGGTCCATTAAATCAGGGCTTTTCAACCTTTTCACCCATTGTACTACTTTTAGGATATGGCAACATCCGAGTACCACCAGTCGCCTAGCAAGGTGTCAAAAACTTGATGACAAAAAAAAAGTGATAAAGTACAGGTAGTCCTTGACTTACAACAGTTTGCTTAGTTACTGTTTGACTGAACTGAAAAAAGTGCCCCCCCCCCCCCCAAGTCACAGCCAAGCAAGATACCTGCCTGGCCTCCCAGTGGTGCTCTTCTTCCTGTCTGAGGTTTACACTGTTGTGAGCATTTCTGTTGAGGATTGGAAGTGGGGGTGGGGGTGTTTGGTTTTTATTCCCCCTGTCTGCTGGGTGGTTGCAGCAGGTTTTGGTCACTTCACATGACCCTGGGACACTGTGACCATCATAAATATGAATCAGTTGCCAGGCATCTGAATGTAAATCACAAGACCCTGGAGATGCTGCAACATTCCAGCTGATTGGCACTTTTTCTGGGCTCAGCAGAAGCGCCAGGATCAGTTCTACTTTCCAGCTTATTGGTGCTTCTTCAGGGCTCAGCAGAAGCACCAGGATCAGCGCCAAGCTCCAGCTGGAGCCTGGCACTGATCCTGGTGCTTCTGCTGAGCCCTGACAGCCCTGCAGCTCCAGCCATCTCTCGCTCAGGCTTGTGCGGTGCTGCCACCGATTCAGCTCATTCCCCTCCCCTGCTACCACTTTTCTAGGATGGTCACGTACCACCTGCCAGGTGCCAATGTACCACAGGTGGTACCCGTACCACTGGTTGAAAAGCCCTGCATTAAATTATGGTTTTACTGTACTTTGTACTATTATGTTGCCTTTAATTTCATATTCAAACCTACTGTTGTACTTTAAATCATTAAGAAACATTCCTTTTTATTTGAAATAATTCCACAATAGGCTGATCTTAGATGACCTCAAAAAACTAACAAGGATAGAATGGGAGATCACTAGGAAATTCCCAGGGCGATAGGCTAAACTAGCAAGCTGGAAAAACTCAGTGGTACAATGGCACAGTGTTATTTCCCCCAAAAAAATTATCTGTATGAGTTGATTAAGATACCTACAGTTGAGCTTAATTCAAAAAAACCCTACATTCAAACCTAAAAGCAGTCTTCCCAGATTATATTATATAATTCTCATTCTCATATTGTATCTTGTTTTTCATATACATATAGGCATCTGAAGGCGCGCATAAAAATATTAAAAGCCAAGAATAATTAATTTTTGTAATTCTATTACCTGTGGGTTGCCAAGTTAATAAGAAATCAAACTCAAGTGGCTTTTTTTCCTTCAGGGCCCAAATTATTCTCTTATATTTTTTATTTTCTGGACTGAAAGTTGTATCCATCAAGTCAACTGTAATAACTATTAAAGGAACAAAAAGGACAAGTGTTAATAGTTCACATGTTATTTGGATAATTAAAAAGCTTTTCTTTCTTTCTTTCTTTCTTTCTCTCTCTCTCTCTCTCTCTCTCCCTCTACTTTATATTAGTACAAAAAAATTCTGTTAAATGTTATAATAAAATATATGTGCAAGACATTATAATTCAGTTGGACCCTAATACTGACCCCAATTCAGCTCTATTCCCAATGTCTACATCCGCCAGACGGAAACACACTCCTGCACTTCCAAAAAATCCCAGACTTCCAGCTATTTCCAACACAGCAACTACAATACCGGCACATGAAAAATTCTGTGAAGGGTTCTCTATTAATGGGTCAGGGCAGCCACTTCATGTACAAGTGGCTAAAATGTTTTTTTTTTTTTTTCAAACTGAACTCAACTGAATTCCAGTTTCCAAGTCTTCCCCCCCCCCTCCCAAATCTTCTTAAAACTATTTAAGAACCAGAAACAAATAGGTATTATTTATGAACTATGGACACTTACTGTATCTCATTGGCTTTTTACCAGAATACAAAGAAGGATGGCCTTGCAGTCCAAGTTCTTCATAAGTATCCTTGTCTACTGATAAAATCAATTTGCCTACAAGCAAAACCCATATGGTTCAGAACAAGTTATAACCTATTTCATTTGTACATATTTTAACACCAAAAATTAGCAATAGACATAACTCTTTCATCCTAAAAACTCACCATATACAATTACACAAAGGGGTACAAACATCAACTGTGTTAATTTATCCTCATAAAAAAATTTTTAGACCAAATTCATGACCTCATTTTGCTTCTTTGCCTTTGCATTTAACTCCACTGATACTAAACTCCAGTTTTTCAAAAAAATTCAGATAGCTGAATTTACGTCTTGCCCTGGATGATATAAATTGCTTAATTTCTCAAAAGGTATAAAACTGCTTTTCTCCCTCTGCCCCAATTTTTAAAGGTTAGGGACGCCAGCTCAGAAATTCCATACAAAGCTCTTTTCTGGGGGATAAAGAACAATGCAACTAAGCAGGAGCTGAATATGTCCGTTCTCTTTGTTGCATGCTGAAGGAGGTGTACAAAGTGAAATTAACTTATAGAATATATATGTGTAAGAATTGATTTTTCCAATCCTTCCACCTAAAAAGAAGTGGCTAAAAGTGTACCTTCAAATTACGTATGAAGAAGACTTGGGAAGGTGTACATGTCAGTGCTTAATTTTGAGGTATATAAACATGATACTTGGCTAAATGATTCATATGTATACTGTGATCTTCCCTTATTCTTAGCAATTATTGCTTAATCCCACTGAGTTAAATAACTAAGATTCTGGAGCTATTAAACATCTCTTATATCTTAAATCTGATTTCATACCTGTTGGTAACAAAGCAGCTGTATTGTCTTGGTCAATTCTTGTATTATATGTAAGAGCATAACATGTACCTAAAATACACACAAGGTTTGGATGTTGTTTTTTTTAAAAAAAAATAACACCATACTAGAAATACAAGACAGAACCACTATTAAGAGGAAGAAACTTATTTATCTCCAACCAAACGGGTTTCCTGGATGGCGATTATTACAACAGTTTTATGAGTTACTGCTATATTTTCTCTTCCAACTCCACAGCACTAGTGTTGGGCCAGGGAATATACCGGTACTTCCCTCTAGATTCGTTCTTGAGAAGCAATACGGGGAGGCAATTGCTAGTTCTAGCAATGTCACAAAAGGTTATTGCTTCTAAAAGACAAAGAACACATGAGACCTAAGACTTTCATACAGTGCCGCAGGTTAGCTACTTAACCCGCATGAGGGAATGCTGCAAATAAAAGGATGAAGAGATCCTCGTATTATTAAATGGGGTTTAAAATAGCTATGTCCATCACTGTGGATTTTCAATTTCAGGGAATTTCAATTTGGAAAGTTACAGAATTCCCCATCCTAAAACAAAAGCAAAATGAAACATATTATCTCCTAAGGATTATAACATATTCTGAGATCATAATAATTTATTACCAACTGTGAGTAGGAGCAGGACTGATGGCATGCATTCCATGGGATGGGAGCTCAGGAGAGTTCAAAGCTACTTTCATATTGAGTTATCTAAGTCAATTCTTACTTACCTTTCTTCACAAATGTGTTAATGAATTCTTGGGTCACTAACTCATGAAGAAATAAATTCTTTACAAGGTAATATTCCCCAATATCAGCAACTGCATTTTTTAGGGCTTGTGGAACTATTCCACAATCAGGTATCAAAAAGGACACCTACCAAAAGAACATTTGGGACACAAATCAGATCTTCTAATCATTGATAAAATGGATTGAAACACACATTTTTACATAGTTTCTTGCAAAACATCAAAATGAAACAATGCCATAGATCTTGCACAAAATAACAATACCAAATGGCAGGTCAATGTTTAGTCTACTGTATAATACATCATTTCTTGAATCCAATTCCAATTCGGTGACCCACTATACGTCATTGGCTTTCTCTGTCTATGGTACATGCCTATCTTCATTATGGCACTCATATTGACTATTGCTTTAAATGTTTATGCACTGCTTGTAGATCAAGTAATCTCAAGGCAATTTACAAACATTACAATTATAACTACCTTCCCCTCCTCCACTACATCTCCTTTGAAAATCCAACATCAATTTAATTACCCATCTCTGACAAAATGATGCATAGCCAACTGTTGAAGAATGGATTTTAAAATTGACTGAATTAGCAGAGCTGGTGAAATTAACTGCTTTGATCAGAGATAATGGATTAGATAGTTTTATAAGAGTCTGGAAGCCATTTGTGGACTTTCTACATGTTAAATACAATAACAGATGGTTAACAGAGAGATTTGAAGATTAGTGTAATGTTTACCTTAACCTGTTAACCTGTTAACTTGTTCTTTTTTCTTTTTATATGTTTGTGTTTGTTTGTGTGTGTATGTTTATATATATTTGTAAAAGGGAAGGAGAATTTATTGTTTTCTCTTTTTTTTCAGCATTCAGCTGGGATGGATTCTATTTGTTTAATGTTAAATTTGACATTTGGGTCACCTTTTCTCCTATTTTGTATACCAATCTTCTTTCTTTTTTGTTGTTGTAAGTGCTGGATATATATTTTTTTGTTTGTTTGCTTTTGTGTTTTGTATTTTATCTTTTATGATAAAACAAAATGAATATACTTCAATGGAAATGATGCATAGCTCACAGAAGTTTTTGATTTTTAATAAAATCTGTTAATCAAAAACTGTGTTTTCAGACTACTTCTAATTTCTAGCTACCACAGACTAACCCAACTCTCCTATAATGTCTAAATTATCCAGTGGCCTTAATCTTCTGATTGGAATTTCATTTTTTCAGTCACTAGGCTCCTGGCATGTGAAGAATTTTTTCAACAAACATTCCTTCTCAGGCCTTTATTAGAATGTTGATATTCTTGTTGGAAAGGAGGATATTGGGACAATTTCTATGATGATTTTAATCTTTTAGCCATTTTAAGGAGGCCAGATTAATTCACTTCTGCGCTGTACCATAGCTCCATTGCTCTTGGTTTTACTGACTTCCAGAACAATAGCTGTATTAATCTCTTGCTTACAAAATGAAGTGTTCAGCATTCTCAATACCTTAAGGCACACACTTTTAATCAATTTCATCAGATGCACAAATTATTATATGAAACTAGAACTAGATAGTGAAATGAAAAATACAGATTCCATGATGATAAGAGTTCTATAGGCAATGTATTAACATCCAATTTCATTCTACAAATACTAATAGAATACTGTGCTGAAGCACCTTACAAGTCATTAAGGTTTCAAGGCTGACATTTGGTAGCTTGAACCTTCAGCTCCCTCCACAGATTTTCTATGGGATTAAGGTCTGGAGACTGGATAGGCCACTCTAGGACTTTAATGTGCTTCTTCTTGAGCCACTCCTTTGTTGCCTTGGCTGTGTGTTTTGGGTCACTGCCATGCTGGAATACCTATCCACGACCCATTTTCAATGCCCTGGCTGAGGGAAGGAGGTTCTCACCCAAGACTTGACAGTACATGGCCCCGTCCATTGTCCCTTTGATGCAGTGAAGTTGTCCTGTCCCCTTAGCAGAAAAACATCCCCAAAGCATGTTTCCATCTCCATGTTTAACAGTGGAGATGGTGTTCTTGGGATCACAGGCAGCATTCCTCTTCCTCCTAACACTGCAAGTTGAGTTGATGCCAAAGAGCTCGATTTTGGTCACATCTGACCACAATACTTTTACCCAGTTCTCTGAATCATTCAGATATTCATTGGCAAACTTCAGACGGGGCTGTACCTGTACTTTCTTGAGCAGGGGGACCTTGCAGGCACTGAGGATTTCAGCCCTTCATGGCATAGTGCAGTGGTTCTCAACCTTTCTAATGCCACGACCCCATAATACAGTTCCCCATGTTGTGGTGACCCCCAACCACTTATACATCACCGGGTGCCAGGGGCGTGGCCAAAGAAAAGGGGGAAAAATGGCTGACAGCCTTGTTTGGCGACCCCCGTGAAATGGTCGTTCGACCCCAAATGGGGTCCCGACCCACAGGTTGAGAACCACTGGCATAGTGTGTTACCAATTGTTTTCTTAGTGATTATGGTCCCAGCTACCTTGAGATCATTGACAAGATCCTCCTGTGTAGTTCTGGGTTGATTCCTCACCGTTCTCATGATCACTGAAACTCCATGAGGTGAGATCTTGCATGGAGCCCAGACTGAAGGAGATTGAGTTATTTTGGGTTTCTTCCATTTGCGAATAACAGCACCAACTGTTGTCACCTTCTCACCAAGCTGCTTGGCGATAGTCTTGTAGCCCATTCCAGCCTTGTGTAGGTCTACAATCTTGTCCCTGACATCCTTAGACAGCTCTTTGGCCTTGGCCATGGTAGAGAGTTTGGAATCTGATTGATTGCTTCTGTGGACAGGTGTCTTTCATACAGGTAACAAGCTGAGATTAAGAACATTCCCTTTAAGAGAGTGTTCCTAATCTCCACTCATTACCTGCATAAAAGACACCTGGTTGATAGGGGATCAAATACTTATTTCACTCATTAAAGTGCAAATGAATTTATAACTTTTTTGAAATATGGTTTTCTGGATTGTTTTGTTGTTGCTCTATCTCTCACTGTTAAAATAAACCTATCATTAAAATTATAGACTGATCCCTTCTTTGTCAGTGGGCAAATGTACAAAATCAGCAGGGGATCAAATACTTTTTTCCCTCACTGTATAATACAACAGTTCCACTTAATTAAATATACATAAATCACAATGCATAAGCAGACATGAACTTTCAACACACACAGAGAACCTCATATTAAAAAATATAGCAACAAGCAGCACCATAAAATTAAAGAGGGGGCAATTGAAATTTAAGATACTTGTTCCAGTTAGTGGCATTACTGAAATAATGTTGCTACTACAGTGTACTGTATTATTTTATTTTTTGTTCTCTTTTATTTGGTTTAGAGTAACAAAGGCCTCTTCAAACTGGTTCATCCTGTTATGAATATTGGAAAGTGTCAGTGTTGCCTACCACCATTTTTAATGAATGTTTTAATTTTTCATGGATGTTTTAATTTTTAATGAGCAGTATTTTATATTATTTTAATGTATTTTTATTAGGAATGCTTTTATTGTAAACACATTTAGAGGCATTGTGGAACAGACATATAAATAAACATTATGTAAGTATCTCACTGGACAGTGATGGCGAACCTATGACATGTTTATCAAATACGACACACCAGCATTCACTAACACCCCACAACTATTTTTGAAAGCATGCCTCATTCTCATGCAAGTTTTGAAGGGTGTGGAGGTTGAACAAGAATAAGGTGTGCTCTTGGGCATCCTCCGAAAAATTATTTGTATCCCATCTTTATTATTTTTACAAATAATTCAAATCAGCAAAGATGTCCAACACACCTTTCTCCTGTTTTCCTCACAATAGCCCTGTGAGATGGGTTGGGCTGGGAAAGAGTGACTGGACCAAAGTCACCTAGCTGGTTTTTAAGGCTAAGGCAGCACTTGAACTCGGTTTCCTGCTTTCTAGTGCGGTGTCTTAACCATAGACCAAACAAATTGGTTCTACTCCTGTTTCATTTTTGTAATTATCTGACATTTCTTTATATAATACATAGCAGCACACATGATTGGACTGTATTGTTTTTAAATAAATGAATATGCAAATAATTATTTCTCTCGTTGGGGAGACACCTGATGACAACTAGGAGAATCAAGTTAGGTTTTTCGTAATTTTTGATATGATGAGCCCAAATGGTTCATCATCACTGTTATAGGAGATACAGAAGCATGAACTATGCTGGGTGGATACAGGTAGTCCTCAACTTATGATCACAATTGAGCCCAAAATTTCTGTTGCTAAGCAAGACAGTTGTCAAGTGAGTTTTGCGACCTTTCTTGCCACAGTTGTTAAGTCAGTAGCACAGTTGTTCAATGAATCTGGCTTCTCATTGATTTGTTTGTGAGAAGAGTATAACAGGTGATCACATGACCCCGGGACACCGCAACCATCATAAATATGAATCAGTTGCCAAGCATCTGAATTTTGGTCATGGGGATGCTGCAATAGTTGTAAGCGTGAAAAATGGTCATAACTCACTTTTTCAGTGCCCTTGTACTTCGACGGATCACTAAATGAATTGACTGTTAAGTCAGGGACTACATAATAAAACAAAACAATTAAAAAGCTTCTTGTGGAATGTTAGAACAGATTTTATACTGCAATTCTTCCTTCCTTCAACTGAGAATAAGTCTTATTTTTGAGGAATGTAAACCAGAGCTCTGGACTTCAAAGAAAAAAAATGGAATCAAAACCTGCATGAAGTACAAAAAAGTGCAAATGGTAATCACAGTTCACTACACCAACGAGGATGAGGATTCCAGGGACATTAAAACAAGAACTCTCCTGGTGCCTCAAAGTCTATTAACTCGGACTTGCCTCTATTTCATTTGTTACAACTTTTGTAGTTATTATCCCCCCCCCCAACACTCAGTGGGTGTTACGTTCTGGTTTTTGCTTCTTTGCCTACACATCATTTCACACTGTTTTAATCGCAGTATATAAGCCGCCTGTAGTTACCCGAGTGATTGAGGCTGCATACAAACTGATAAATAGTATTGGCCAAGTGTGATTGGAGACACAAACAAATAGATGCGCAACTCACATTATGGTTGGTTTCATGACCGAGTACAACTTTCTCTACTATGGGCCACTACACATTTGCTAAACCTTTCAACCGCCCCTAAAAGGATGCCTCTCCTTAAAGAAACATGCAATCTTGCTTCCCAGTTGAACCCGCAGCCGGAATGGCCACGGATACAGAGAAATCGCTTTGCCTCTTAGGAAAAAAATCGGCTTCTCCTTCCCTTCTGAACAGCCTCAGAGCCAGGCGCTCCCCCCCCCCCCACACACACCCACACCCACTCACTCACCCCACAATTGAAAGCGTGCTCCCGCACGTGCGCCACATGTCGAGATCGCGCGTGCTGCACGTGGCTTCTCTCGCACACTAGCAAGTGGCGGGGAGATTCGCGGATCCACCGCAAAGGAACAAACATCTTCTCCCGCGCCTGCCGGCAGCGGAAGCCGGACTGGACAGAACTGAGGCGGGATCTTTACGTCACGCTTTCGTAAGGAGGCGGAGAAAAGAGCCAGCGAGCCCGCCCTAGGGCGGGGTAAATGTTGTTGTTCACGCGTATCGAGCACGTTACAGCTAAAGCGTCCGCGCCCTTACTTAAGTGCCGGGAGCAGAAAGGAGGGCGTAGCAATAAAAAGCTTTTTGGGGAGCAGGGGGGGGGTTGGTTTTTTTTTTGAAAACCGTGTTTATCAACCTCACTTGTTTTAAGATCGGTGGACTTCAACTCCCAGACTTTCCTAGCCAGCGTCCTGGCTAGGGAATTCTGGGAGTTGCAGTCCATCATAGTGGCTGGGGTTGAAAAACTGCGGTAGAGCAAATTAAAGAAAAAAATTGTAAGAAATTGAACAAACGTGGCTGCAGCTAGACATGATTCAATGAGTGGTGATGAAATCCTAACCCAAAGTGAGTTTAGTCTCAGTCTATCCAGGGAAAGGGGATACCCTGTACACAAAATGTGAGTGAAAAGGCCAAACGGTGATAGTTGTGAGCTGTAGTAAGAGGGGGGAGTTATAAACAAGATGGCAGTAGCAGCATTATGATCCAAGTCCCACTCTTTTTCTGCACTTCCATGTAGAAAAGCTTGGACTTTGATACCAGTGCCAGGACCACCACTTTGTCTGGTTTGATATCTGTAAGTGTTATTGCTGTTTCCTTATGCAGCAGTGCTACTCTAAAAGATCAAACCACTTTCAATTACATCCTCCATAGTTAGTCTCACTAACACAACAACATAACATTTTTCTGCTTTTCCTTTCATTAATTCCTGCTCTTTACCATTTACTTTTCTTATGATCCAAATTACAACCATCTGTAATGCCATAGTGAGTGTATTCCAAGTCCCCTTGATTATATTACATCATCTATTGCAGCGGTTCTCAACCTTTGTGTGACGGCGACCCCGTCACACGGCGCGCATGCGTGGCGGCGCCCCATGCGCGGTGCGCATGCGTGGCGGCGCCCCCATGTGTGGCGCGCATGCGCGGCGGCACCCCCTGAGGGGGAAAAATGGCGGATCGCGTTGTTTGGCGACCCCCGTAAAATGGTCGTTCGACCCCAAATGGGGTTGCGACCCATAGGTTGAGAACCGCTGATCTATTGGGACCTAGAACTCTGCTTACTCTACTGCCTTCCGGAGCAACACATGGATCTTGCCGTGATGCTGTTCCAAATGTCCTTAAAATTCTCTTTGTACTCCCAAGCTGTGAAGTAAAATCATTATTGAGACCCCGTAGATTGTTTTTTGTTGTTACATTTGGTTTTTCTGTCCTGCACATGGATTTTCTATTCCTTCATTTCATTGTTTCTTTTGCTGTTGATGTCCAACAATTTCATCAACAGAAGTTACAGAATAAGTATATTTTTTTCCAAAAAAGTAAGTAATATCTTCAGTTAATAAAACTGGAAGACTGGACTGCCAGGTAAGAAGCCAAGAGTTTCTGTCATCTAAAAAAATCTTGATTTGGGTTGGAACAAGAGAGACCTTCGGAGTCCTGTCTTTCCCTTTGGCCTTGAAATCAGCAAGAAAATCTACAATGAATACACCGCTCAGAGCCCCTCTCTGAGGGAGATGGATGGTTAAGAAATGTGAGATCTAAATAAAATCTAGAAGAATCCTCCCGACACACACAAAAAAGGGCAAAAGGTTTCTCTATTCTTCTGTATCAGGAAGCTTTCTGCACCCCACAAAGTTACTCACAAGTTACACAGGAACATTTAAGATGTGATTTGCCCCACCTGCATACAATGTGAAGTGATGCTGTCCATTTTACTATATGTAAGCCTGGTGTGTGCAATTGCAATTCAATTCCCTTGGCAATTTGTCTGCTGCATCCTGTATTTCCTATAACTTTCAAAAAATTGAAGTGTGGTCAAAGTACCATTTCAATTCATGTATGACTCCTAGATTTTTTTTATCCATGTGGTTCTCTTGTTTCCTTTTCAAGCCTCATTTTATTGAGATTACAGGTTGTCTGGACAAAGGTATATCAAGGCTACATTCAATGCTAGCAGTCAATATTAAGCTGAAACAATTAAAGATGACTTTAAGGTGCCTCAGCTGTGAACTGGGAAAAGAGAGATAATTTCTTGGTTGTTGATGTTATTCTTGATGTTATATAAGAACATTTACTACAGCATATATATGAAGAAGAGCCCTCAGAGTTACAGAACTGTGAACTCCACACTTCTTTTTTTTTTGAATGTCAAATCTGGAGCTCAATCTTTTCGGACAGATTTATTCTTCCATTTTTTTTTTTTATTTTAGCAATATAACTTTTGGGAAGGAAATGGGGCAAGAGTTGAAGTTATGAAATGTGCAACTAAAGTAACCCAGAGACTTATCTAATTAATGGGTAGGGTTAACCCTTTAAAAGCTTAAATTATGTACTTTCATCCTGCAACTGTTGCTTGGATGTGAGAATCTAAGGCTGGCTGGGGAATTCCAGAAGTTGAAGTTCACAAATCTTAAAACTGCCAAGGTTGAACACCCTTGCTCTAACCAAAACCACTACTTAGGATTGCTATGAAACAAACATAAATTTACTTTATTCTGACCATTTTCATAAATCCCAGGGGCAGAGAAAGAAAGAGGGAGGTAAATCAATCATTTGTTGACCTATCTACAGTATTCATTTAGTTCCTTCTCTCCAAATGACATATCTAATCAATGTTCCTTTTATATCCAGCTTTAGAAATGCTTGCTCTAGAGGGTGAGGTGTTCCAGGTAATTGTATCCTAACAGAGACATTGACACTTAATGTTTATGTATACTAGTTGCAGCCACATTGCCAAGTAACAGTGGCCCATACATTTTGCATGTGACCATAAAATGAGATTTTATTCTCTTGCCTCCATGAAAAAGAATAAGCATTTCTTAATTATGAATCATGCCTTAAGTTTTGCGTGCAATGTCTCTTTTTCCTTTGCAATAACTTTCTGAGAAAAATATATTGGTATGAGATTTGCTGCACTTTAAGGCAAAGAGCCAAAGCAGACATAATTGAATCACTAATCCACTGTTGGCTCTGACCTCAAGCTATATCACTTACCTTTGGTGTTCCTGCTAGCTGCTATTAACAGAGGAAAATAGCAGCTGTATGGGGAATTTATTTGGGAACTGACTAGCACATGGGGAAAGGATTAAATTATTATCTCTGCACTCCAGATTCTCTTTGCACCAAGTTACTTTTCAGGAGAAGAAATTTATTGTGGTGAGATCCATTCACATTCTTCCCATGTTATACTTACTTGGCCCTAAATAATGTTATAGATTTGTTGCGTACAAATGTATTTTGGACAGGGAATGAAATAGGCAGTTTGTTTCCTTTGAGATTTGAAGTACTGCCTGACAAAGCTAGGAATGCAAACAGCAGAGTGACAATACACAAAAATAATTCCAAATTCTTCAGAGCCAATACATCTAAAGTAAATGGTGGGGAGCTAGCAGAATTAGTTGAAGCTCAAGGTTGGACAAAAAGCCATCACTCTGCATACCCATCTACATACAAAAGTATATACGAATACCTTGTCATGCACTGTGGTGGCACAGTGGTTAGAGTGCAGTATTGCAGGCTAATTCTGCCCATAGCCAGGAGTTCAATCCTGACTGGCTCAAGATTGATTCAGCCTTCCATCCTTCTGAGGTCGGTAAAATGAGACCCAGATTGTTGGGGGCAATATGCTGATTCCGTAAACCGCTTAGAGCAGGGGTGTCAAACTGCCGGCCCACAGGCTGGCCACATCATCCAGAAGCCGCGCTCACCCCATTGCTGGCAATGGCAAAATCGGCCCGATACGTTGTGCGACGTCATGTGACGTCGCGAGTTTGACACCCCTGGCTTAGAGAGTGCTGTAAAGCGTTATGAAATGGTATGTAAGTCTAAGTCTATTGCTATTGCTGTTCTGTGCTTGAGTTTTTATTGAATATTTGGTTATTGGCATATGCTTAAGCATGTAGGGAGAAAATATAGTAATAGCTTTTTGACAAAATCACCATCAGTCAATTGCAAAGACAGCTTTACTTTTGGAACAGCTTACATTCTGCAATGATACCTTTAACACCATCTAACATCGAGATCAGCCTATCCTAGGTTCTTGGGAAGGACTTGATAGGTGGATAAAAATGGTAAACCCAGTCTAAACATCTGGCTGACAATGCAAACCACCACAATAATAATGACTCTCAACATTCTGGGCAGCTCACAACAAATTAAAGAAATTACAGTAAAATAAATAAAACCTAAAGGATGAACGTTGACAAGCATGACAGACCACATGGAATGAAGTGAGGGGTCTCACTGTGCCTTGCCAAAGGCTTGGGTGAAGAGGCAGGATTTGCGGTTCTTCCAAGCAATAGTAGAGTGAGCGGTTATCTAGATGTTGAGGAAACTTCATTCCAAAGAGCAAGCACTGCTGCAGAGAACACATGCTTCAGGATCCCAATATATAACATTGTTCATCAAAGGAATCCAGAGGATGCCAACCTTGCAAGATCAAAACAATCAGACTAATGTTACAGATGACAGGTGAACCCTCAAGTAACCAGCCCATATGCTATGTACAATGTTATAAGTAGTAACCAGCACCTTGAATTGCACGTGGAAGCAAACTGCTTGGGCAGCAGAGGTATTACATGGGTATACCTAAACATGCTCATTACAGCTTGCATTGCTGCATTCTGGATCAACAAAAGCTTTTGGGTGGTCTTCAAGGGAAACCCCTTGTACACTATGTTGCAATAGTGAAGCCATAAGGTGACTAGAGCAGGGCTTTTCAACCTTTTCACCCATTGTACCACTTTAGGATATGGCAACATCCGAGTACTACCAGTTACCTAGCAAGATGTCAAAAGCTTGATGACCCCCCCAAAAAGGAAAAAAGTGATAAAGTACAGGTAGTCCTCGACTTACAACAGTTCACTTAGTACCTGTTTGAAGTTACAACGGCATTGAAAAAAGTGCCCCCCAAGCCACAACCGAGCAAGACACCTGCCTGCCCACCCAGCCACGCTCTTCCTCCTCTCCAAGGTTTTCATTGTTGTGAGAATTTCTGTTGATGATTGGCAGCGGGGGTGGGGTGGGGTGCGTTTGATTTTTATTCCCCTCATCTGCTGGGTGGATGCAGCAGGTTTTGGTCACTTCACATGACCCTGGGACACTCTGACCATCATAAATAGGAATCAGTTGCCAAGCATCTGAATGGAAATCACAAGACCCTGGAGATGCTGCAACATTCCAGCTGATTGGCCCTGATCCTGGTGCTTCCACTGAGCCCTGACAGCCCCAAAGGAGTGCTGATCCTGGCGCTTCCGCTGAGCCATGACAGCCCTGCAGCTCCAGCCATCTCTCGCTCAGGCTTGTGTGGTGCTGCCACCGGTTCAGCTTATTCCCCTCCCTCGCTACCACTTTTCTAGGACGGTCACGTACCACCTGCCAGGTGCCAATGTACCACAGGTGGTACCCATACCACTGGTTGAAAAGCCCTGGACTAGAGCATGACTGATTGTACAAAGCTCTTTTTCTTGTCCCAATATGGGAAAATGCACAACTAACACATCAGATGGAGGCCTGATAATACTTGCGTTTTAAGCAGGAGCTGCAAATCTGGGAACACTTTCAGATTGCATACCAACCTGGGAGTGGTACCTCATCCAAGGTCAAAAGTGAAATATCCCCAGATCTGGGTTTGCACCCACAGCCACCCAGTCTTGGTAGGCTTGAGTTGGAGGCAATTTTTTTCCATCTAACTCCGCACAGTTTCCACTAAAATATATATTTAAGCAAAAAGGGTATCATATTGTGGAGCCTTATAATGAGGTCTTATATCACTTCCTAAGTCTTCATTATGGAAACATTACTGACCTATTACGATGCCAGCCAGAATAACTAGAATCAAACTAAACAACTAAACCAAGCTAAACTGAATGCACAGTGCTGACATTCTAATTGCCAATTGCCAGGGAAGCCTTAAGCAAGGCACTCTTGCATAGCTAATGTCTCTGAAAGCTTTCAATACACAGTGCTTCTTGCAGAAATGATATTAGGACTCTTGTTTGACAGAATACTTAACTGAAAAGATAATTATTTACCTAGGGTACTAGCCCCTTCCTAACTGGGAGGGGAGGATAGATACAGGAGTAGGGAAAGACTAGTAGGGACATTTCTTAAGCTCAGACTGTTTTGTACATTTGTTTCAAAGACAAAAAAAAGGTGGTATAAGAAAGCCTTCACTGGATTAGGATCATAATGTGGTGAAAGAGGGCATCAACTCATTGACTAAACACGTCCATCATCACATTCCTTCTTTCACAAATAGTCCTCAACTTACATCAATTTCTTTAGCAACCATTCGACGTTACAATGCCCCTGAAAAAAAGAAGTGACTTATAATTGGTCCTAACACAGCAATCACAGCCTCTCCACGGTCACACGATAACTATTTATGCAACTATTTATGTATTTCTGACCGTTGCAGCATCCTAAGAGTATATGATCGCCATCTGCGATCTTTTCAGCCAGCTTCTCACAAGCAAAGGCAATTGGGTAAAGCCGAATTCTCTTAATGACCACACCATTCCTTAACAACTGCAAGGATTCACTTAACAACTGTGGCAAAAAAGTTGTAAAATCCAACATGATTCACTTCACAACCACCTTGCTGGGTGTTATGTCCCGAGCCTTGCAAACGGCTCGGGCGTTTGCAGGCAGTCCCGGGCAGGTGCAAAGCTGCCCGGGACCAGACAGGCTGTCGCCAGCGCCGTGCGCATGCGCGTGTGCTGGCGCGGGAAAAGTAACCCATTTACCCGGGAGTTGCCTATATAAGAGGCTGCGAGGCGTTTGGGCGAGGCTGAAGCCATCTTCCTGTAAGCTGAACGCTGAATAAAAGAAACTGACAACTCCAGCTGCTTCTCGTGTCTGTTTTCCCGCCACGGACTCAACACTGGCGACGAAGGTGGGATGCCTTGCACTACCTGGAAAGGAAGAAGTGTAAGCTTACCCACGGAGTCCTGAGCGGCGAAAGAGGAACGGCGTCGACTCGGCAGCTGCCCGCCAATCCGGTGCGCATTCGGGGGTAGGCTGGCTGATAGACCCGTCTTCTGAAGATCCGAAGATGGCGAAAATCGGTATGCTTTCGGAATTCGACGTCTCACATCCAGAGCGGTGGGAGTCCTACGTATCCAGAATGGAGAACTACTTCAAGGCAAACCAAGTGAGGTAAGATAGCTTGAAGGCGGCC
This sequence comes from Crotalus tigris, assembly GCF_016545835.1. Taxonomy (NCBI): domain Eukaryota; kingdom Metazoa; phylum Chordata; class Lepidosauria; order Squamata; family Viperidae; genus Crotalus; species Crotalus tigris. The sequence continues at coordinate 949,475 of NW_024096469.1, forward strand.
ACCCTGCTTTGCGTTTGCGGCCAAGACGCCTTCGAAATCGCAGAAAACCTTGCAGCACCTGTCCCAGTAGAGTCTGTAAGCTACGCAGACCTGAAGAAGCTGCTGAAGTAGCATTTCCATCCCAAGGTGTCCGTTATCTCATGGCGCCACACCTTCGAACAAAGGGATCAACGGTCCGGTGAGTCAGCCAAGGAATACATCGCCGCGTTACGGAAGGCCGCCAAGCCCTGCGAGTTCAAGGACCTCAAGGAACGACTGAGGGACCGATTCGTGTGCGGGTTAAGGCATCGAGAGCTACAACAGAGACTTTTCGCTAAGGAAGAATTATCCTTCCAAGACGCCTTAAGGGAAGTCACCGCAGAGAACAGCAGGCGCGCCGTCAAAAACATGCGCCGATTCAGCAACTGTGAGGAGGGTGCGTCGTGCACCAAGGAAGACTCCAACGAAACCCGATGAGTGATCCGGACGAAGAAGTCGACCGTCTACACCCCGCGAAGGAAGAGAACCAGAAGGGAAGCTCTTCGGCTCCGCTCAATTGCATCGGCTGTGGAGGTCGCCACAGGAGAACCGACTGCAAGTTCCGCTCCGCTACCTGCCGGGCATGCGGTAAACAAGGGCACATTGCAGCTGTGTGCCTGGGCCGACGAAAGGCACAACCCCAAGAAGAACGCCTGAAGGGTCCCAGATTCCCCAGCCAGAATAGGGTAGGTTTTTGCGCTTCGCGAAGAAGCATCTGTAGAACAGGCACACACAAGCCCATGAAGAAAAAGCTGTCACTCAACGTGAAGCTACAAGGGGTTCCATTATCTATGTAACTAGACACAGGGTCTGCCCTGTCCATCATTTCATTGCATACATTTAGGAAGATTTGTTCCAGAAGTGGGTCTAAGGCCAAGTTAAGGCCTTCTGATATTGTATTAACAGATTTTCAGAACTCAGAGTGTGTGTTAAGGGGGAGGCCACCCTTAACGTGCAATACAAGAGTTTTGAAGGTCCACTAGACTGATTAGTAGTAGGGGGTGAACGAACGAGTCTCATAGGACTCGATTGGTTTGAGGCCCTGGGGATACACGTCACAGGACTCAACAGCTTACACACCCTCGACCTACAGGAAGTCTGCAAAGAATTTGCAGATGTTTTCAGCCCCCAGCTGGGCACATTCAAAGGACCCCCTGTGTCCTTAAAGCTAGACCCCCCTGTCACTCCCATTAGAATTAAAGCAAGAAGGGTCCCTTTTGCTTTAAAGAGTAAAATTGACACTGAGTTAGACAAACTGATCCAACAGGGAATCCTAGAACCTGTTGATTCCAGCCCTTGGGAGACCCCATTGTCACGCCTCTAAAAGCAAATGGGGACATTCTCATTTGGTGCTGATTACAATGCACACTCAATAAGGCATTGCAGCAACATGCCTATCCTGTTCCTGTGGTCAGTCACATCCTGGCTCTCTCAAGGGGGGGCTTGTTTTTGCAAAGCTTGACTTAGCGTCAAGCATATCAACAGCCTGCCTGTTTGAGGATAGATGCCTGCCATAGCTCAGACCATTGTGACCCACTAGGGGACCTTTAAGGTAAAAAGGCTACAGTTTTTGAGGAATGTACGCTCCTGGGATTTCCAAAGCGTTATGATCGTCAGTGAAAACCACTACCGAGGTATACCGGGGTCTGCCCCTACTTTGACGATGTCTTGATTTGCAGAGACTCCCACACACATCTAGCTGAAAGGCTAGGCTGTCCTGTTAAGATTCAGGAAATCAGGCCTCAAGCTCAGAAAAGACAAATGCCAGATTGGGGTGCCTTCTACTGAATTTCTGGGATTCAAAATTGATGCTGCTGGATTCATCCTGCTGAATCCAAACTAACTGCTATTTTAGAAGCACCCAGGCCAAAGTCTAAGGCCGAACTTCAGGCCTTCCTAGGCCTCCTGAATTTCTACAATTCTTTTCTTCCACATAAAGCTAGTGTAGCTGAGCCTCTTCACAGGCTACTAGACAAACAAGCTGTGTGGCTGGGGTCACAAGCACATGAGGCTTGCTTTAAAGAAGTCAAGGCCTTGCTCACTTCTAACAGTGTTCTTGCACCTTTCAACGAGTCTCTTCCTGTGTGCATCGCTTGTGATGCATCCCCCTACGGGGTTGGAGCTGTCCTGAGTCACCTCAGGTCTGATGGAACTCAGGTTCCTATTGCATACTACTCCAGAACACTGTCTTCTGCCGAGCGCAACTACTCTCAGATAGACAGGGAGGCTCTGGCTGTTGTTGCTGGAATTAAAAAATTCCACGATTTTCTATATGGCATGCATTTCACGGTCTTCACTGACCATAAGCCTCTGCTGGGACTGTTTACCACACGTAAGCAGACTCCCCACATCATTTCCCCTAGAATGCTTAGGTGGTCTATTTTTTTGTCTGCCTATGATTTTTCATTACTCCACAAGCCTGGGAAAGAAATGGGCCATGCTGATGGCCTCAGTAGGTTGCCTCTGCCAGTAGTAGAAGCTGACCCCGCGCCAGCTGTCCACATTCTATCAATCCAAGCCTTGCCCGAGCTCCCTCTTAGTGCCAGGGATGTTACCGCTGAAACGGGTACAGATCACACACTTTCACGTGTCCGCTCCTGGGTCCTGTCCGGGTGGCCTGAGCACTGCCCTATTCCTGAGTTTCAGAGTTTCTGGTCCAAAAGAAACGAACTGTCCCTTTCTCAGGGTTGTCTGCTTTGGGGAAACAGAGTTGTCATTCCCACCTCACTGAGGACTAGGGTCTTAGAATCCCTCCACGAGGGTCATCCTGGCATTGTTCGTATGAAGGCTCTTGCACGCAGCCACTTATGGTGGCCTGTTTAGATAAAGATATTGAGGCTAAGGTACACGCATGCCACCTGTGCCAACGATCTCGCCCAGAGATGCCCCCAGCTCCTGTGCATAGATGGGAGGAAACACAGTCCCCATGGTCTAGGGTGCACATTGACTACGCTGGGCCCTGTCAGGGCCAGTTCTTCTTGGTCCTTGTTGACAGCCATTCAAAATGGCTTGAGGTTGTGCCTGTCTCATCCACCACCACTGCAAAGACTATTCAGGTACTGAGGGGGATTTTGCTGCACACGGGCTGCCAGATGTCATCGTGTCCGACAACGGCCCTCAATTCACCTCCTCCGAATTCCAAGCTTTCTTACAGGCAAACCTGATTCGTCATGCCCCGTCTGCGCCTTTTCACCCGTCCACCAACGGTATGGCGGAACGCATGGTGCGCATCGCAAAGGACGCCTTGAAGAGACTCACCTACGGGGACTGGCATCACAGGTTGGCTGACTTTCTCCTTTCTTATCGCACCACACCGTCCACTTCTACAGGGAGAAGTCCAGCTGAACTTCGTTGGGGCGCCAACTTACTACTAGACTTGACCGGTTGCATCCGGACAGACTGCCTTCATCTACCTCACATCCTAGGGCACCTAGACAACTACTTGTGGGTGCCCCCGTTTGGGCTCGCAATTACGGGCCTGGTCATACATGGGTCCCCGCTTCTGTGTCCAGGATCACAGGTCCTCTCGTCCCTCTGAGGTTTCCCTGAACAACGTGCGTGTCCTACGTCGGCACATCGACCAACTCCGCTCTAGGCGGGACTTTTCTGCTGAAACGCCTGGGTCTTTTCCAGGGGGGGAGGGGGACCCTTTGGAGCAAAGGGAAGGGCAAGAGTTACTGCCCATCTCCACTGAGGGAGCCACAGACGGCCCGTCCCAAGATTCTGCAATTGCTCCGAAAAGGAAGTCATGGAGCTTACCCACACAACAGGCATCCACGCCTACTCCATCCAGGGAGTCACCCCGGGGGCATACTCACTTTCCACACACATCACACAGCACTCATTCACGGAGGATACCCGGGGGCATCCCAACAAATCATTCCCCGCAAGAGAACTGGCACACAATTCCCAAGGGTGGCCTGACCTTACCCCAAATCCTACAGGGGGTCAAACATACACAGAGTTAGTCGAGGAACCAAGTCCCGACTACAACAACCCTAGCACAAATCAGGGAACACCTGAGTTTTTGGAAAGTACAGAAACCCACACGAGCCCGAACACAGAATGGGGTTCAGGGAATGGACAGCCTCCTGACAGGTCTTGGACTGACCTAGGAGGTTCTACAGAGACGCCCAGCAGCGGCATCCAGCTTCAAGGGCCCGAGGGTCTACAGCTAGGCAGGTCAACCAGGTCACAAAGCAACAGAAGGCCCTGGCCTGACGAGCCCGGTTGGCAAGCAAGCAGGCCAGGCATCGGGTCACAGTCCTTGGAAGACACCAGGGCACAATAGAGAGAATAGGCTCACGCCTCCCTCCAGTCATGGGACTTATGCCAGTAACCCACAGCTAAGAAGGTCACAGAGAGCAAAGAAATCTCCCAAGTACCTAGAAGACTACATAACAGTGCTGGCAAGGCAAAGGCCAGTAAACAGTGGGAGCACTGGGGAGCAAAATGTCATATAAAATAAATGTTGTATGTTGGTAGTAGTTTTAGCCCGGGGGAAAGGGGTGTTATGTCCCGAGCCTTTGCAAACGGCTCGGGCGTTTGCAGGCAGTCCCGGGCAGGTGCAAAGCTGCCCGGGACCAGACAGGCTGTCGCCAGCGCCGTGCGCATGCGCGGGTGCTGGCGCGGGAAAAGTAACCCATTTACCCGGGAGTTGCCTATATAAGAGGCTGCGAGGCGTTTGGGCGAGGCTGAAGCCATCTTCCTGTAAGCTGAACGCTGAATAAAAGAAACTGAGAACTCCAGCTGCTTCTCGTGTCTGCTTTCCCGCCAAGGACGCAACAAATGGGGAAATTGAAAAAGCATCCTGCAAAAAGATAATGGCAACCCACTTCCACATTTTGCCAAGACAAATTTTTGGGAAGTACTCAAGATTGTCACTAAAAGTAACAAAAAAGCCTGAAGAATATTTTACCATAGCTTTAAAACAACTGAAGTTTCGATGGGATTGTTCTTGGTGAACCATTCTAAACAGACAATCATAATTTTGTGCCACCATATACAGATAGATCTGTGTAATTTATTCTATCATTTCCTGTTGTGTTTTATCTTTTCAGATAAAGGCAGCCAGCCAGGCAGAATTTTGTGGTTTCTGTTCAAGTTCCATGGATGGCGAGGCGTGCTGTGATCCGTTCATCCCTGTTGTCCCCTCCCAGTTATTATGAAGCGGTACATGATGGGCGTGGACCTACAAGTCCTGAGTATCCTTTCTTTAGTGGCTGGTACCACTACTTGGGTCAGGAACCTCTTTCATACAAGCGACGTGGAGGCATTGTGGATCAACGTGATATCATCATGGCCCATCAGGCCCACAAAATCCACAACACACCACAGGCAAAGCGGAAGGAGTGGGAGTGAGTATGGATATATTTCATTATCTGATTCCCATCTGTCACTGGGCTTCTCCTTTATAGGCCAAAGCCACATAGCAGGAATTTTATTATCTCCTTCCCTCTGTCCCTAAACAATATATAGTTTGGGGTTAAGCAAACATGTATGTGGCTGGGGTGCATATTTGAAATCTTGAGAGCATAAAAATGCTTTAATAAATGGTCTGCCATGTTCCACAAGGGCAGTATTCAAATATCCAATTATTTTGGATTGGAAAGGAAAGTGAAAAGATTGTTCTGCATCAATCTCTGTCTCCAAAGATGCTCTTTACAAAGTGAATTTATTTTTGTTTTCTCTTTAAACAGTCACTAATCATATTTATTTTTAAGGAAGGTCCATATGGGCTTAGGCATTTTTATAAAACAAGACAAGCTGTTCTTTAAAAAGCTTACAAGATCTTTGAATGAAATTGAATCAGTTGGGTAGGGAATCTATGAGCCACTAGAAAAAGGGATATGCACAAATGTACTCAAGTGTCACACTGACCACTCTTATTCTAGTGATATTCTTCAGGCATTTTATTTCTCTCTCCAAAGTCCTAATCCTTCCATTCAGTTTAATTGTCTTGACTTCCCTTATATCCCTCCCTCATTTCATCTTTCTTTAGTTGTAGCTACAAGCACTCCATATTTCCTATCAACACTACAGGTGATGACATCTCCTGTCTATTAATATATTGCCCATGGATCTGTATTGAGAGTACTGTTTACTGTTAATATTTTTACTGAGTCTCATAGTTTTTGCAATGTTGTGTTTATATAGTTTTGATCTTTGACAGCAATTATAAAGAAACAAGACAATCCTATCAACTGAAATAGATGCACAACAGTAACTGGAGAATTTTTCTTGGTCTAACTGACCTTATCCTGAAAAGTGAACAAACTCTTTCGTCTTCTATGTGTTATGGGTGTTATATAGTGTTGTGTTGGGGAAAAATGTCTCATAATTTTAAAGGAAAAACCAGGCTGCAATTTTATAATATTCTATCTATAGTTTCTGTACTCTCATGACCTGCTAGCAAAAAGTGCCATCATATATTTCCAACTCAGGAGACAGTTCTATTCATTTCAACTGTGTTGACCCACAAGAAAGCAGGAATAAGATTGTCACTGAAAATGTGTGTGTTTTCCTGCAATACATCAAATCTATTTTCTACTAGTTCAAATACATATTTACTCTCTTACTTAGTTTAAATAATTCATGGTTATCGGGTTTCTGAAGAAGTGTTTCAACGATTAAAAAGGTAATAAGAAATTCTCCTGTACCAATTGCCAAAATAAATCACTTTATAATATGCCCCAAGAATGAGGCTTTCCATTTGTGTTCATTCACAGAGTAGAGAATAACCATAAGAATGTAAGAGGGATACACATAAAAGAAATGTGGAAAAGGACAGACAATTGAGGAAGTATCAGATACATGTTCTTCAAAGAAAGAAATAAGTTTAATCTCTTTGGATTAGAAAAACTGAACAGAAATGCAAGAAACATTTAATACATACTTGAACATAACTTTCAGATTAAAAGTAATTGATTTGTGTACAGGCCATTTTGCAGGACAATATTGAGTCATATTTTATTTTAATAAATGTAACCAAGCTTACAAATCTATTCTGTTTTAGGTTGTTCTTGCATACCAGTTCAGCATAAATTTCTGTTCTCTCAAGGAACCTGAATATTTAGAAAGGTCACAGCTGTAAGGTCAACTGCAGGTCAACTGTTTATTTAATATGTAATATTTTAGGTCATTTTTTTTAGTAAACCTAAAAATACAATAAATCCATCTGATAAATACATATAGAACAGTGCATTATAGCTATAGAGAAACTCTTGTTTGTGGGGGAGGGAAGGGACAGAAATTATATATACACTTCTTTATTTACAATGGTATTTAATATACACTATGGCCTTAGTTTAACAAATTATACATATACAATTCTACAAAGACAATTTCAAGTGGGAATTTTTACTGTGTTTCACTCCCTCTCTCATACATACAGCTTCTTCCTGTGCTTTCTCTTCCAGACTTACTTCTATTCTAAGGAAGAGAATGGAGGAGGAAAAAATAAGTATTTTCTGCCTTTCTTGGATCCCAGCACCTTTGTCAAGTTGCCTTTGGTGACCTCTGGTCTGTCTCCAAAAACTGCAGTCCTTTCCACCAGTCAGTTTGCTCAACAGATTGCTGTTTTGCATTCTGCTTGCTCTTCAGCTAGTTTCCTCCTCCTTAATAGATGCAATATCACTTCTCTATATCATATAAAAACAACTCTAGAAATGATCAACAATCTCCATCATTATTTAATGCTTCTTTCCTTTTATATGTTTGCAGCTACAAAACAGGTCTTTATATGTTTCTCTATAACTATGTGATACTAAGCCTGATTTTTGCCCCCTCCAGGGGAAAAAAAGTTTACCCTTGAGATCATTACATTATTCCATGTCTATCAGGACAACACAGTTTACCACAACAGGTAAATAAATAGAGTGTATGTACACACGTGCGCGCACACACACACAGAGATTGTGTCTCTGTGTGTGTGAGAGAGAAAAAATGGGAATATTCTATTAATTCTCTCTGGAGTGTCTTTGTCCCCCCCCCCAATCTTGCTGCACTCTCAAAGTTGAAACAAATCAGTGCTTGCCAATGCTATGAAGGCTTGCTGTTCTTTAAAGCCTGAATATTTAAAAATGTCAGAAAAAAACAAGATTGTTTTCAGTCCCCAACTTCTTACAGCTATGGAGCCTTAAGCCAGATGAACATAACATTCAGGCTCTGTTCCAGAGTTTTGCTGAAAATTGCTCCTTTTTGAGGTTTTCTTGCTACCTTCCCATCAGATGTAATTAACTATTACAAGCAGGTTAAAAAACAAATAAGAGCTGTGCAGGAAGTAAGGTAACTCAAGTATGTTCTGTATAGAAAGACAAGATGTACATCACATACATATATGCATAAATAATTGCCTTTTTGCAGTGGGAAGAGATTATTATACATCAAGTTCTTGTAGTTGCCTTTTTCCCAAAATAAAAGCAGCCAAATTTAGTGTGCACGTATAAATTCATAACTAGTGTGTGGAAATGTGTGACTGACTTTTTATAACTCAGAGAGATTTCCCTGACTAATTTGTTATTGACTGATGTCAAAAGATGAGGGCTAGGAATCAAGTCTTGTATCTTAGATCTTGGAAATCAATTGTACAGCAATCTCCCCATGTCAGCTAAAAGCCCCAAGTTAATATTGATACTGGTATTTCCCAACACCCCCACTCTTCCTCATTTTCTTTCCAAGTCATTTCCTTTTTTTGCTGCCTCTAAGAAATTGCAGCTTGTTGCCTTGGAAACAGTGATATCTGTAGCAAAGGCTGTTACTTTTATTGAGGGCTCAACTGCTTTGTTGAGGATAGGCAGAATTAGGATTGAAATAAGGACACCTCTCATACACTGGGAAGAGGGTTTTTTTTTTTTTTTGCATTAATATAAGATTCAGCTGGCTCTGGAAAAGCTGCTATGAAAACAATTGTGATGTTAGCATTTTGCAGCTACTGCATGGAAGTGACTTCCGTATGTGAAAGGGAATTCACAAAGATCATGAATGAAAATTTAGAGGAAATAATGCCTCTCTGTGGAGATTCCCTAAGCTTTGTCTCACACAAATTTAAAATTAATGGTGGCTTTGAAATTGCAGATCAACAGTTCCCTGAGCACTTTTTTACGTGTGCAGATAAAAATGAGTTATGCTTATGTAATGTATTTAATAAACCAGTGTCTGAGCATGTTATACCTGGGAGAACGTGGTGTTTCTAATTTCTTTTCTACAAAGGTTCCAGACAGACAAATGCAGAATAGTAGGGACACTCATCAATTAAAATGTTAGAATGAGATGTAATCTAGGAGGAAGGGGACTATCTCCATACACCATTGCTGAACCCCAAGATCATATAAATTTGCCTTTGGTAGCAAACAATTTATGAATTTGTTATGAGAAATTTATACAATCTAAAATGTTTAGTACATAATGCAACTTAAATATCAAAGTAACACACTGTAAAATGTCAGTTGATAATTAAGCAAAAAGTAAAATGGCAAGAGAGTTCTTCGGTTTGTATGTGCATGTTAGATTGTATTTTATAGAACTGCAATTTTATTTCTTACTGAAATTGATTACGCTAAAGCCCCAGGCAGTCCTAAGAAGGAATTGACATATCCACTGGTTTTCATCTGGAAATATCTTCTAAGTTCACTTTTTAAAAAATCTCCTTTTCAGAACAGTTTTTGATCTGAGTTTGGTAAGAGTGATATAAGAGGACAGGACTAGGCTGATGTTTCAGATCAAGTTTATAATGGCAATTCTAGACCCATTTTGTTTGTATGTCTAGAATGCCAACTGGAAGTCCAACAAAATCTTGTTTCTCCTAGTCAAAACTCAGAATGGTTATCAAAATCAGAGGGAACTCTGTTTCTGTTTTTTTCTTAAAAAGAGAGTCCCAAATGTGCTTTTTCAGGAGGCAATTGGACTTCCTTTTTTTTTTCTTTGAAGATATTTAACTTCTCATCCAAGAAGCTTCTTCAGCTCTGACTGGATGATGGAGAATGGAAGGATTTATATTCCTTGCAGATAGCTGGTCATTTGCATTCTTTTAGAGCAGGGGTGACAAACTCGTAATGTCACGTGACGTGTCGCAATATATCGTGATTTTTTTGCCATTGCCAGCAATGGGGTGGATGTGGTTTCGCCATGACGCAACCGTCCCGTGGGCGGCAGTTTGACATCCCTGCTATAGAGAGTGGTTGAGGCCATTTGGAGGTTTATCTTTGTCCTCAGGGTCACCTGAATAGTCCAAATGTGTATGGAGCCTTCTTGGCTGCAGGATGTTTTCTGCCCTGTGTCCCTTTCACTGTTGAAGACAGACACAGGCTGTTTGGGATGAGTCTGTGTTGTCTGCATCTCAAACTGAAGCTCAAATGATTCCTGTAGTATACAATGTTTTCTGGAAATCCGCTCATACTCCCACATCATTCGAAGGGTGTTCAAAGTGCATAGCTAAATGTCTATGAAGATTCTCAGTCATCCAGGTCATAGTTGTCCCAAAGGTGCCTTTTCAGGAGACAACTAGACTTTCTTGTTTTTCTTTGTGGATATTTCGCTTCTCGTCCAAGAAGCTTCTTCAGCTCTGACTGGATGATGGGGAATGGAAGGATTCCCCACCATCCAGTCAGAGCTGAAGAAGCTTCTTGGATGAGAAGCGAAATGTCTTCAAAGAAAAAACAAACAAAAAACAACAAGAAGAAAGTCCAGTTGCCTCCTGAAAAAGCATCTTTGGGACAACCATGACCTGGATGACTGAGAATCTCCATAGACATTTAAAAAGAGAACTAAAGGGTCTACAGCTCTTAATGTTCTAATGATATTAACAGGCAATATTTTGTGGCAGTGTTCTCTCTGCATCACCCTCTAGAACATTGGATTATACATCCTATCATGTCTGGTCAGAACAAATATTGTGATTAAGAATAATGGAAGCTGTAGTTAACATTCAGGCTGGACAGAAATGGCATTGGTCACATCTTGGATGACCTCTGGTGGTAGCACAATGAGGGTAGCGTGCATGTCCATCCTTGCTCTTTTTAACCTCTCAGTGGCTTTCAATACCACTGACCATTGCATCCTTCTAGAACAGCTCTGGAGCTGGAATTGGGCAGCTTGGTATTGTGATGGTTCTCCTTTTTTCTCTAGAGTTAGCTCCAGTTTGTGTTGATAGAGGGGACAACCCCTTCTTTGTGGGGGTGCCACAGGGCTTGGTCTTCCCCCCACTCCTGCTTAACATCTGCATGAGGCCACTGGGTGAGATCATCCAATAGGTTGGAGTGAGTTATCACCAATATGTTGATAATATCCAGCCTTAAATCTTCACTCTGTGAGGGTTATTTGTTTTCCAAGGACTGGACACACTATAGCATAGAATAGCACAGCTGTTGCCTTGGGTTCACTTCACCCTCCTAGGTTTTACAAATTGATGTAGAAATGTAAAGTTTTTAATGCTCGGTCTTTAAAACAAAAGTCTCAAAGTTTGAAAAGTAGCATACATCCTTTGCCTCCCTCCAAAATGCTTCCACTTGTTAGGATTAAGGACTGCTCCTCTTCTGGTTGCTACCAAGCTCATGTCCAAGCTCTAAGCCAAGCTGAGGGGTCCTTGGTGCTCTCTGAGCTTGATTGTTTCATTACTCAAATTAGGTAACATCAGTGTTAGGAGGAAGAACAGTTTGCTCTCAGTTTCTATTCTAGTGGCTTGCCCTGTCAGTGTTGGTGGAAGTGGTCTTGGTGGTTCTTTACTTGGGCTGTTTACTGTTAGTTTGTTTGGCAGTTGCTTGATTGGGGCTTGTTTATTTGTTGGGGCTGCTGGATCTTTTAGTTTACTTAGGATGTTTTTGAGGGCTTTAGTTGGTTTGTATGCTACGATGTCCCTATTCTTCTTGGATATCCTTATCAGCAGAACCTACGGTGGCAAATTAGAAAAAATAAGTTTACCCCAAAATCACCCACACCAATCAAGTGTAATAACCCAAGCTCCCACAGGAGAAGCTGTGTAAGAACTCTATGTAGATGAGCACAAGCACACTGCTGCAACCCTGAACAACAGAAAAAGGAAACAGATCATCTATACAACATTTTCCAACAAAACGGATATCCTCACAACTTCATCAAAAAGTACCAGACTACTCAACCCAATATCGCATAACCATCACAAGCTGTAAAAAGGACAACACTGTCATACATAAAAAACATCTCAGAAACCACCACCAACAGACTATTACAGGCATAGGGCATCACTGTAGCACACATATCTTTCATTGTTTTAATCTCATTTTGTTAAATGTTTTATTGTTGGTTTTACTGTGCACTGCCCAGAGTTACTTTGTATGAGATGAGCAACCATTTAACTTTGATAAATAAATAAAGCAAACATGATTACACAGTCTCCAAGTCCAAGACTTTCCAGATGCATTGGACTACAACTTCCAGGATTCTCAGCCAGCCTGAACGAATTTCATGTTGATTGGTGATACGTCCAAAACATCTTGAGGACTGTAGATTATGAAAGTCCTGCTTAGATTTTTTTTCTATTTTGTTTTTCATTTTCATCTTGTTCTAGGACAATTTCCTGTAAATCCAGTGGATGGCACTCATATCCTCTTCACAAATTGTTTTGTAAAAAGGTATTTTTCAGCTGATACAGAAAACCATTAAAATAATATAGTGTGCAGGTTTTTGCTTTCCTGAAAGAAGTCTAATAGGCTGCTTTTAGTTTGTTGAGTATGGTATTAAGGACTTTTCTTCACACAATTTCATCTCAATATAAACATGATATTGTTCTCTACAATACAAAGAAACAAAATCTTATAATAGAGAGAGAATTACCTAGTTTTCAAGACAGATATACAGTAAGTCAATTTATTATATGCTGCCTCACTTTTTAAAAATAAGAAATCATCCCTCCGTTTTTACACTTAAATGGATTAAATCATATATTTTATAAAAACATCAATGATGTTTGATCCTTGCAATGTTTTCTAATAATTTTTATTTCCAATGGGACAAATAATGAAAATGGATTGAAGCTGTGCTAACAATAACTATGGCTATTACTGTACCCAATAATATCCAAATTTCCACATTTTGAGTATTCTTCAGCTATGTGTGCTACGACGTCCAGAATTTTCCATCCCAATATGGCCTTTTCTGAGAATGCAGGAAGCCTGGATTCCTTTACTTGGCGAATGCCCTGACTGGGGAAGACTTTACTAAGTAAAAAATAAAATAAAATAAATAAATCACAGTTCACAACCATAATCACTAGGTCTATACAAGACACTGCCTGAAAACCGAACAATCTGGATTGTGGTTTATGTTAATGAATTAGCACCATCAAAGCTGACACCAACCAGAGCATAGAAAAACTGAAAGAAGCAGTGCAAGATCAGAATCTGTGGAGAGACCTGGCTTGTAGAATTGCCAAGAGTTGGACACAACTGAATGGAGAAAATCATCATCGTAATGAATTAGGCCTAAGAATAAATATTAAAATACATTGTTTGAATGGTTACTTTGTTCCAGAATACACCTTTATTTTGTGCTTTGCTATTTTCTTCTTTTTATGCTAAAGTTAGATTATGCTTCTATCTAAGACTATCATCATTAATTATGTTATGGATTTCATTGGGTTGAAAAATTATTAATTTAATGGCAATATAACTGATCTGGGATAGCTGATATCAAACCATTTCTTTTTCTGTACAAAATATATGTCTAGTGCCTTTTCTGCGCTATGGTTAAGGTTCAGGATTATTAAATTTTCAAGGCAAACAAAACAAAACATCTTGGTATAAAAAAAAAAGAACAGAGTTAAGCAGCTTTTATGGTGAAACAAAAATGCAAAGCTCATAGATTTTTGTGGTAGTTCTTAATTAACCTAAACAGTACAGCTGATAAAAAATTAAGGCATGGAGAGAAGAGAGAATACCCTTGCTCTCTTATTTTTGTTTCAATTTACAGATTTTCAGTGAGTCATTTTTGATTAAAATATTATCAATTCTGAAAATCCTTTATCTAACAGCTAGGATTTTATAAATTAATGATAGTATTGAAGTTTGCTAAACCTGTGGCTTGAGACAACTCCTATTGCCTAGGCAATGTGCCAGAATTGGACTTCCCTTTGAATCATAATGTGATAATCTCAAGTACATGACACATTATCATTATCATTCAAAAGAAATGTAATTATTTCTAAGGTCTCTGTACTATAATCCAGTAATTCCCTCAGTCTGTGATTCCCAAATGATAATTTGAAACTGTAATGCTGTCTTTTTAAACACTTGCTACTTGACCTTTTATATCTGGAAAAGCTTGGATTGAACACAAAACACAAAATCTACTGCTGAGCTATGGATTCTTTAGATCATTTTAATGTTAAAGAAGGTTTACCTTTCACATTAGAAGTTAGGCTCAATACTTCAGAATTGATGAATGAAAATAGCATGAGGATCGGCTGCTCAAAACAGCGCAAAACAAAACACTTTATTTTTATTGCACAATTGACATCTTCTGGTTAAGATTTCGAGTGATATTCCTAAATAGCTTGACAGATACTTTGTGTTCTCCAGTATGTAATTACTAAGGCTAATGAGGCAAAAGTCAACAGTTTCCAGGTTAGAGAAAACTGTTACATAAACAGTTTTCAGATGCCTCCCAAAGCTATTAAGAGACTGGCCATTCAGTAACTCTGAGGAACAAGAGCAAAAAGTCTAGACTTTTAAACCTGGTGTGTGTGTGTGTGTGTGTGTGTGTGTGTGTGAGAGAGAGAGAGAGAGAGAGAGAGAGAGAGAGAGAGAGAGAGAGAGAGAGAGAGAGAGAGAGAGAGAGAGAGAGAGAGATTTTTTTGTATTCCAATGGATAATTAACTATTGTTTAAGACTTTACTATGTTCTTATTTGCAGTAAGGATTATATACCAGCAAAGTGATGTCTGAGAGTTTTCAGTAATCAAGCCAAGTGCTGAATGAGGGATTTGGTGTCTGGAGAACCAAAATTTATGGCTAGAAGTTGTTGTAAAGCCTGTATTGTATGCCTGTAGAAGAGAAAAGAAAAGCTGGGTTTAAATATAAGATATGTTATGTTTGTGTTAACAATGATTTGGGAATAGCTGTACTCACATAATGCAAACCAAATAAATTACATTTTGACTTAATGTAATGTACGGACCCAGCCACTGAGTGGTGACCCAGTTTGCTTGAGTTCTTTGTACATTGATTCAAATTTGGGTATCTACTGCAAAATTGAAATTCTACTTATTATTGCCTTTACATTATATGATAACTTTTCTAAATGGTTTTTTAACCAAATGCCAGATGCAGATTCCATGGCTTAAGACTAAATAAAAGGAGATTATGTGTAGCAACAATATTTTCTATAGAATATTGGTGTCAACACTGCAACAATCTTGGTTGAAGCCATTTTTGCTTTGTTTACTGGGAGGGGGTATGAGTGGTTTTAAGATTAGATTAAACAATAAATTGTCCCATGGGAACCAAGGTTATTATTGCCTGACATCAGCCTCACAACTAAATGCAGCTTAATTTAAAGTATAATTTTTCCAGTTGCTACTTACAGCTGGGAAACATGGACTCAGGAAAAGACAGACAGGAGAAGGGAGGACGCCTTTGAACTGTAGTGCTGGAGGTGACTATTATGCATCCCATGGACTGCAAAAATAACAAAAGTTCTAGACCAAACCTCACTCAAAATATCACTTGAAACTAAGATCACCAAACAGAGGCTGTCATGCTTCAGTCATGTCATGAAAGCTCACTTACTCGAAAAGTCAATTATGCTGAAAATGATCAGCAGAAAAAGGAAAAAGGGCTGCCCTAGCACCCACTAACTGGACAATATAAAAGATAACACTGAGATGACCATGGTGGATCTAAAGGAGACAGTATGAGAGAGAGGGGCATGGAGAATGTTGATCCATAGAGTGGCCGAAGGTCAGACACAACTGAATGGCTGACGACAACAACACTCAATGAGAGCAACAGTTCCAAAAGAAAGCCTACTGCAGACTAAGCATTGCATGAATTGCATGAATCTGTAAGAAGAATTTCAACATCTTTTCAGATCTATAACTATCAGTATTACTTTATTCCATATTTTCTATATTAAAAGTCATCCCTCCCAGCCTCAGTATATTTAAGTGCAGAATTTAAAGGGCTGTGTTTGTTGCATGAATTCAGTAGCCCAAGGAAAGTAACAAAATAACACTCTGTTATCTAAAATTTCTGATATCAGCAGCATAGCCCATTGGACAATCCTTTAAGCTGTTTTTAATTAAAAGTATATGAACTTGATGTTCCAAACTCATATAGTTAAAGTTAAATAGTATTTTATGGAACAAAGAAATTACAGAGTCTTCATATAGTGAAAAATATTAATGATAAAGAGGAGGAGGATGGTGGTTATAGGTAGGTAGGTAGGTAGGTAGGTAGATAGATAGATAGATAGATAGATAGATAGATAGATAGATGCAATATGAGACAATGCTGCATCAAAGGCATGAATGGAAATATTTTAAGTCCCTGAGTCTGTGCCACAATTTAATAGTCCTTCCTATTGGTTATAACTATGGCTTAATACAATGTGTGAACTATTATAATCAGAAAGAGTGAAATAGCCACGCACATAAACTAAATTTCTTAAGGTATGCCAAGCTTCTCATCAGAACATGGCAGCAAATTGAGCAGAAGATTCTCAGATACATCTCATTTAGATTAGAAGCATCATCATGGATAAAAATGAAGCATTATACACATGATTCGTCACCTCCAGTTCAAACACCTAAGTGTTTGTACTGGTAGCTCTTGGTTTAAACACTAGGCTTTTTCAATAAAATGGCTGATCATTTACCTGCGCCAACTGTAAACCATAAGATCATCTAAGCAAGCAGACCCACCATGGAAGATTCGGTGAGATTTTTTTTTTAACCTCTATTTTCTTTTTTTTTCCTGTGAAAATTTTTTTTCTCTGGAACTATTCCCCTTTTTGTTGAAGTGGCGTTTTAAATGGGGGGAGGAGAAGCTTAAGAAAAGGACGAAACCTATTTTTGTTTTAATGGCTGATTCTATTTTTGAATACTTTGGAGCCCCCCAAAATTTTCTTTAGAGAGACTTAAAAGGCTATGCATTTGGAGAGTATTATTTTTTCTTATTTTTTATGTTTTCCGAAAAGACTGATTATTTGATTAACTTTGAGTACTCGTTGGGGGACATCTTCTGCTGAAACTACGTATCGGTCTTGCTGTTTTTTTTCTTTTCTCTTGGAATTTGCATAAAGGAAATAGACTAAGAAACTTGGGAGGAGATGGATATTGAATGACTGTGTTTAAATATAGTCTCCCCCAAAAAGAGAATGTCTTCAAATATGATAAAAATGGAGGAAACCCATTCAGACTCTATTTATAAATATATTTTGGATAAAATCTTAGAAAACACGGAGATGATAATTGCTTGTAAAAAGGAGATTTCTTTACATCGACAAAGTCAAGCACAAGCTTTAAGTGAAACTGTAGTTTGTATTCAAAAGACTTGCTCTCAGCTTACTGAGACGGAAGAAGCAAATGTGCAGTTGGATTTGCAATCGACACCGGGAATAAGCCTTGATATAAATGGTCAGATGATCTATAATATGGAAATGGAGGAGCTTACTTCGGAAGGTCAGCTGATTTGCAAATACCATTTGACTTTCTGAGAGAGGAAAAACTATTGGAAGAAGAGCAAAACTTGACTAAAGAGGACCATACCAAAAAAAGGATTCCAACTAAAGTTTATGTAACATTGAAAAAGATGGGAAATGATGTTTTGGCACGAGCATTTCAGAATGACTATAACTCTTATACCAGCCTAAGAAAATGGATAATGGGAGATCTCTTGCTCCTATGCACAGTGGCAGGAGACAATGGGAGAGCTATTTGCAGAACTAGAGAATAGAAGGAAACCCAGAATAAGATATAAATATTAAATTTGAGATGATAATTATGGATGGTAAGGGTTTTATCGATTTGGACTGTTTTGGATTTGGTTATTTGGCTATTTGGCTATTAGGAAATGATTTAGAATTTAATATTGAAGTATAGCAAGAATATGTGTTCTTTTGTGTGTGTGTATGTTTTTCTTTCTTTTTTTTCCCCCATTTGTGGTTTTTGTTTTGGAACAAGATGGAATTAATAATTGGAGAATTATTGAAAAAGAATAGAAATATAGTTAAGAAATGTAGGAATTCAGTTTTGGAGCTAATATCTTTAAATAAGAGAAATTTGGGGGCCCTGAAATACTTAAGTAATTAGGTTAGCTTAAATTCAAATATTTGGAAAAATTAATAAAGTTTAAAACAGGATGTTTGGGATAGATAAGGAGCTTTCGTAAAAGATTATTGACTAATGAAATTTATATCTGGCAATATCCTTAATGAAAATCTGTGTTAGAAATGTACTATTGAGATTCCAATAATTTAAATAGATACAGAGCATTGGTTTTGATTTAAGCATTTAATTTATATATAGCGACATATTAAAGAATGAATTGGCTATAGGAGTGTATTAATTTGATTATTATATTGATATTGAGCGGTTGAAAGTTTTTATTAAGGAAATTTATATTTAGATATATTAATGAATGAATTTATTTGAATTTTAATTGATTATAATTTCTACATAGATAGAGAGGGAAGTTTTAAGAAATATTGTGTGAATTGTATACATATAATGTTATTGTTTTCTCTTTGTAATTGACCACCATATCTCCACTCTGGTTCTTAAGCTTTTGCTGGTGTAAAATGGAAAAATAATAAAAATTGCTTTAAAAAAACACACTAGGCTTTTTCCTTCTGTTTTCTAACTTAATACATAATTGACCACTCTCTTGACTGTCTTCAGAGTCAGCTAGACCAGTGGTTCTTAACCTTTTTGAACAAATCGCCCCCTTGAACCAATGAGGAAGTTGTCATCGCCTCCCCTACCCCAACATAACCTCACAATCACAAAATAGGAAATAATTCTTCAATTTATGCAAACACTTTTTTTGTTTTCTTTAAAATTGTCATCAGGACATATTGATGCAAATAATTTATTTCTAGTCTTTTTCCCATATCTCCCATATTCTGGCCAATGGCGTGCCACTGTATGGGTAGAGGCTGCTGCGCAACGCGCATGAAGATAAGCGATGCGTATTCACATATGTACGGCGTTCTGTACTGAAGCTAGCTGGAGGAACATTTGAAAACACAATTCAATCCACTAATAGCAATCATCTGATGTTTTTGTACGACAGATATACAGGTATTCACTGTACGAAAAAATCTCAAAAGTGTCCCCAAAACTTCTCGCTCCATCGCCCCCATATCGCCCCCTTTTCATTCCTTCACCCCCACGTTGCCCCTTTTCGTTCCATCGCCCCCTTGAAAAATGAAATCACCCCCTGGGGGGCAATATCGCCCAGGTTAAGAACCACTGAGCTAGACTATGTTGATGGAATGGTTCTCTCCAGGTTAGAAATTGCTGATTGCCACCTTGCCAGATTCAAGTATTGCAAGGTATGCTAGGCAATAGAAGGAAAAGAATTTTTAACTTTGTTTGAGCCAGTCTTTGTTCTCCACCAGCCATTCAGAAATAATGTAGAGAATGCAATAATGTTATGGTACCACATAGTCAGATTTTGGTCATACGACATTACTAAGATCAAACAAAATCAATATACAGTCTTCAATTTGAATCAGTAAAGGATGGTTATACACAATGTGAGGCAGCCTTTAATTTTTTAATTATAAACCACTCAGAGATGCTGTGAAGTCATGTAGTCTTGACATTGTAATAATAAATATTCAGATTTCTCCCTACAGAAGTGTACAATAAATATAGGTATGAAACAAATTTATTCTTCCATCTCATCATAGCTGACCCACAGATCCTTCTATCCTGACAGAATGATTCCTTTATTTCAGAAAAAATAAACAAACTTGTTGATTTCTGCTGACTCTATAATTATTTATTGAGTTTTAGGGCTAGTCTTTAACACTAATAAGAATAAGTGACATTTAAATCTCAGTTATCTTCCCCACCTCTTTTTAATATTGTAGCTTCTAATTTTACCTTTTGGGGAAAGTGAACCATAACAAATCTAAAAAACACCGCATTTTATTTTAAGAGGCAGGAAAAATGGCTTTATGGGTCAAGCATTCATGGATTCATACCACATTGGCTTATCATTTTAAACACCATGAAGTTATAATTTTACTATGAAAAAAGGAAGCTAGAGCATGTTAACAAACAGATGTAGGCAATATCTGTTTAAAGATTGCACTAAACCAAGGTTGTTTTATTATAGATTGCTAAACAAGCAATAACTGCTTAAATTCATAAGCTCATCAACATAGACCATGATACATAAAGCATGGATTTCATACAGCATGTTAAGCCAACGCTATTTTATGGCTTTGTGTGATATATAAACAGATCCAAAGAATAAATTGTTGATGGTGTTTAAAATACAATTGGCAATGGAAATTTGATTACTGTAGGGAAAGTGATGAAGATAATGATGCTGCTGCTGTGATAATAAGGGATTGAGAGGAAGCAGTAAACAGTAATAGCAGATTGATTTCTTACCTTACCTTACTTAGTTTTCTATAATATTAATATAATATTATAGAAAACTATTAGTCTTAAGTGCTTGATTCCAGATCATTCAGATATCCTGTCAGTGTAGGAAAAGGGGTGCCTGAATAAACTAAACCCGTTGCTTTCTAAGTGACCAAACTAGTAGACCAGCAAAATGCAGTGGACATAGTATACCTAGATTTCAGTAAGCCATTTGACAAAGTGGACCACAACCTATTCCTTGGTAAGCTAGAAAAAGGTGGAATAGACAACATCACCACCAGATTGATCTGTAGTCCTCAATGGTACTACATACACATGGAGAGAAGTAAGCAGTGGGATACCATAAGGTTCTGTCTTAGGCCCAGTGTTATTCAACATCTTCATAAATGACTTAGACAAGGGAATTGAAGGGGAACTCATCAAATTTGCCAATGTCACCAAACTGGCAGGAGTAGCCAATACCCCAGAAGACAAACTCAGGATACCAAAAGATCTTGACAAATTTGAACAATGGGCCCTATCCAACAAAATGAGTTTCAGTGTGGAGAAAAGCAAAGTCTTACACTTGGGCAGGAAAAACCAAAGGAATAAACAGATTGGGCAAGACCTAGCTTAAAAATAGTAACTGTGAGAGGGACCTTGGAGTCCCAGTGGACGATCACTTAACTATGAGCCAGCAGTGTGCAGCAGCAATCAAAAAAGCTAATACAGTTCTGAGTTGTATAAACAGAGGCACAGAATCAAGATCACGCAAAGTATTAGTACCGCTTTATAAAGCCCTAGTAAGACCACACCTCAAATACTGCAGCCAATTTTGGTCACCATATCACAAAAAAGATTTGAGAGTTTGGAAAAAATTCAGAGAAAAGCAACTAAGATGATCAAAGGCCTGGAGACCAAAACTTAAGAAGAATGGCTGCGGAACTTGGGTTTGGCTAGTCTAAAGAAAAGAAGACATAGGAGAGACATGATAGCAGTGTTCCAGTATCTGAGGGGCTGCCACAAGGAAGAAGGGGTCAGGTTGTTCACCAGAGCACCAGAGGGAAGGACAAGAAACAATGGTTGGAAACTGATCAAAGAGAGAAGCAACCTGGAATTAAGGAGAAACTTCCTGACAGGACAATCAACCAGTGGAACAGCTTACCCCCAGAAATCGTGGGAGCTCCATCAATGGAGATTTTCAAGAAGAGACTAGACATTCACCTGTCTGAGATGGTATAGGTTCTCCTTCTTGAGCAGGGGACTGGACTAGAAGACCTCCAAGGTCCCTTCCAATTCTATTCTATTCTATTCTATTCTATTCTATTCTATTCTATTCTATTCTATTCTATAGATAACTAAAATTTAGAAAAGTAACCCTGTTTTATTTATTAAAAAAGGACAAGCTATAGGTAGTCCTTGACTTACAATCATAATTGAGCCCAAAATTTCTGTTGCTAAGTGAGATAGTTGTTAAGTGAATTTTGCACCATTTTATGACCTTTTTTGCCACAGTTGTTAAGGGAATCAATTCAGTTATTAAGTAAGTGCATGGTTGTTAATTGAATCTGGCTTCTCCATTTACTTTGCTTGTCAAAAGGTCACATAAGGTGATTACATGACCCCAGGACACTGCAACCATCATAAATGTGAGTTGTCAAGTGTTAGAATTTTGATCACAGGACCATCGAGACTGCAACAGTCATAAGTATAAAAAATGCTCCTAAGTTTTTTCACTGCCGTTGTAACTTCAAACAGTTACTAAATCAATTGTAAGTCAACGGTCGTTGCTAATTTTTGTTTAAGTACTTTCATCTGTTTTTTTCATTGGTCTCATAACTTTTTTCTAGGAATGATCTTTGATTTTTGTCCTCAACGAAAGTAATTCAGAATAAAAGAGGAAGTAGATGAATGCACATTTTATACAGTAATGCATAGACATGGAATCAAAGAGTAAATCAAACTCTTCACTAAAAAGCAGGAGATAAAAGTACTTGATGCAGTAAGAACATTGGACCAACAATTGTAATTGTTTACAATATATTTTGAAGAATTAGCTTTAAGCCACTGGGAAGTTGGGGACTGGTTTGTTTTTACTGCTTCTTTTAATGTTTTTTACACTATTATTGTGAGCCACCCAGAGGTATGATACATAAGTACCAGTGTAAGTTTCATAAATAAATAAATGCCCCATGATGCTGTAGGAATATTAAGTTAGCTGGAAATCATTCAAGTTTGGAGCAATTGATAGTGTTTGATTTTTGCCAACTGTATTGAAATATGTTATTCAGTGTAAACTGAAAGGTACATTTGTATGTCCACACATTCAAAACTACCATCTTTTTGTGGAAGGTTTGAAAATTATGAGACTGGAGGAAAAATAATTTCACCTACAATATGCTTTGAAATGAGAACTTACTCATGAAATATTAGGTGACTTTCCAAAATATTTTTTCTCTTGTTAGTACATTTTTAAACAATCTGTTAGTTTCCCAATGTACAGACAAAGCTTTCTTTTCTTCCTCCCTTCCTCCCTTCCTTCTTTCTCTCAGATACATGTATTCTTTCTTCCCTCCACATTTTTAAAATATCAAAAACTAATTCAGTAAGACAATCTTTTTTTCACTGCTTGGATCATCTAACCATTTTCTATACTGAAAAATTTTTTACATATAGAGAATAATCTCTGTTCATAAAAAGTTGTAACATTTAAAGCTACCCCAAATCTTTATGATGTTAGCAAATGGAAATCTACAAGTAATAATTCTTGGTGCCCTGATTACTAATTTGCAAGCTCTCTTTTTTTGTGTCCCAAAGGTGCTTTTCAAAAGGCAACTGGACTTCCTTGTTTTTTCTTTGAAAATGTTTCTCCTCCTCCTCCTCCTCCTCCTCCTCCTCCTCCTCCTCCTCCTCCTCCTCCTCCTCCTCCTCCTCCTCTTCTTCTTCTCCTCCTCCTCCTCCTCCTCCTCCTCCTCCTCCTCCTCCTCCTCCTTTAGCGTTTTGAAACCTTTTCTTTGGTATCTGATAGTCATACCTGGTCTCTTCATGGTCCACTAGTCTGAATCATGTTTATAGACATTGGATCCTTGGGATTGTTTAGTTAAAACAGAAGCTACAGTGGTGGCTACAGACTTCCAAACTGAGTTCCATGACTGAAATATATAAAATTATTTCTTTTTGCTGTGTTGTTTTCACAAGCAATTCATAATCAATAAGAATATTTGGATCTGAACAGAGGAAAAAGTGACTTCCCATAAATACAGTGTTGGTATAACTTGGGTCAAATATATTCCACAGAGATCTTGTTTCTGAAATTCACTTCTTGCTGGAAAGGACAAATGCTGTTCAAAGATTACACCGCCAACTAGCAATTTTGCTTCTTTTTTCGGCTCAGGGAGGGACAAGTATAGAAACCGAAAGACACCTGAGTGAGCATTCCAAAGTATTTTCAATAAAAGCTTTGCCTTAGTGGGCGTGAATGAACGTTTAGTCATTCCAGAAATTTGACCCATTTCTGCAGGTGAGCAGGACAAGAGCTGAATTGCTCATAAAGAAATACTGTATGTGTGTCTAGAAGCCAAGATGCCAGGAACTAAACAAATAAGATTAACAACAATAAGATTAAGAGTAGGATTTGACATTATAACTATTATTAATGTTTTTATTATAATCTATTTTATATTAAAGAATCACAATTTCTTTTTAGCTTGCAGATAAAAAAGAAAATAACGTGAAAATACTCTTGCGTAATTTCACTGATATTACATTTTGATTTGCTTGAACAGACATTTCATTTACACAAGTACAGGTAGTCCTTGATTTACAACAATTTGTTTAATGTCCATTCAAAGTTACAGTGGCACTAAAAAGTGACTTATGACTGTTCTTCACACTTACAACCATTTCAGCATCCCCATGGTCACGTGATCAAAATTCAGACACTTGGCAACTGAATCATATTTATGATATTTGTGTGTCCCACGGTCAAATGATCATCTTTTGTGACCTTCTGACAAGAAAGTCAATGGGGAGCCCGATTCAATTAACAACCATGTTACTAACTTAACGGCTGAAGTGATTCCCTTAACAACTGTGGCAGGAAAGGTCATAAAATGGGGTAAAATTCATTTAACAACTGTCTTGTTTAGCAACAGAAATTTTGGGCTCAGTTGTGTTCTGTCAGGTAACTGACAGACAGTCAGGTAACTGACAGACAGCTATGTTCAGCCAGCGATCCCTGAAATTCATATGTGTACACACACACACACAAATATGTACATACATATACAGAGAGATGAAAAATTATTTTGCTGCCTTGCATGCTTATTTAGAATTAAATCACACTATATTTAGTAGGGGCTTTTAATGCTAATACATTTTAGGAGTGAATCCAAGTGGTAGATTTCCATGTTCTTTATACAGTGTATGCGCATTAACCTGAAACTGACAGAAAAGGGGGAAAATGGTATATTTAAATAAAAAGAGAGGCTTCTGTTTTATGGTTTACTTTGATCCTACTGTTGGTGCTGAAAAGATAAGTCATGGCTTAGTTGTAAGAAAGGGTGCTTTGAGTGCATCTACTGCAATTATATACATCATATATGCAACTGCCCTCGTACATGTAAAGAACATATAAGTTTAAAAATCTGGAAGTTAGGCTATACACAATAAAATAGTTACTTCAGGTTAAATTGAAAAATTATTAATTTAAAATGGTATTTATTTATTAAGCTACCATATCATAAAAAACTTACACATACAGACTTCCTCAACCCTGTCCAACATTCAGAAGAGAGGTCAGACAACATCTGGAGCTATCTAAACATTAAATATCATCTGTGCATCATTTAAAAAAAGCTTTCTCAGGGCTGAGCACAAATTGACCTTAAATATTGCTTGAGGGGAAAAAAACACATTTTTAAATGTTAACATCCATCACCTTGCCAGGTTCACACAATGTGCTTATGTAGAGATAGGGCCACATATCACAGTAAACCAAAATGAGAAAAATCTTTGTTGTTGAAGGAAGAGGTTATTGATATTAAGAATATATTTTTTGCTTATGAGCATAAAGGTTCACTCTATATCCACATCCATATGCTAAAAGGGCAGAGAACAGCAAAATATCAGCCCATGATAGCAATTTTTAAAGAACAGGGCTTATGTTCTTAGATTGATTTTGCATTTTGCATTTTGCCTTGGGGATAAGTAAGTGTTTGTATGGTAGACCTCCAGGCATTGGAAAAGCACCATGGTAGCATCATGGGCCAGGGCAGAAATGCACTTAATCCCTTGCCAACAAGTAACTTGTTGTAAGGCAGTGTAAGGCACCCTGCAATGCAGAGGCCTAGTGCTGAACCTCTCTCTTTCTACCAATAATACTGAAATTGACCCCAGAGGAAGGAGGAAAATCACTACTGTAAACTGGTCCAGAAGGATATCATAATCAGCAGTATCAAAAGCCATTTAGAAATCAAGGAGGACCAAGTGGGACACACTACTCCTGTGCTCTGCTCACCAGAAGTCATCCACAATATCAATCAATGTTGTCCTAGTGCTATAACATATCCTCATACCCAGGTAAAAGTGGTATAGATAATTTACTTCCTGCAGGGACGTTTTGGAGCTGCAAGTGTACCATTCAATATATTTTCCCAAGAAGTGAAGGATGGAGACCATAAGAAAATTTTCCAAGTTTTGTTGGTTCAATCCAGTGATCCTCTTCAGGACAGGATGAACCACCACCTCTTTCAAAGAAGGTGGAAACATCCCTTCCCTAAGAGAAGTGTTTACCATTGCCTTGTTCTAACCATAGTTCATTTTCTAGGAGGCCAAGTGGAACATGAATCTAAAACAAAAAAAGGCAGATCTTATATCCAAAGATCCTGTCCTCAGGATTAAAGACTGAAACATTTCCCAAATAACCAAACAACTCTGTGGGACCTGCACAGTCAGAGTCTAATTTCAGTTGAATCCTATATCCTTAGGCTATCCTACCCAGTGCTTGTTTTCTATAAAAAAAAAAAAAAAAAAAAGGTGCCGGAATTCACACACATCATACAACCCGCCTTGCCTACCCTACAAGGTTCCATCCAAAAAAGATGCCAGAACTCCATTCTAGGTATTCTATGAGAAAAAAAGCCCTGGTCCTACCTATGAGGTATTGAGTCAGCTAAATGTGGATGCCAGCTTTTTGTAAATGCAATAAGAATGGAAAAATAAGTGTATTTTGCTGCTATTGTCACAAGGTAATCCTTAATACAATCTCTTACCTGGACCTGATCAGACTCATTCTTTGTCTTCCTCCAGTCTTACTCTTTGTGTCTTCCTCCAGTGGCACTCTAAGTGTCTCTTGTACAGCTTCATTTTCCTGGAGCTGCTGCTGCGAAAGATGCACATGATCTACATGCGTAGACATGATCCAAACCAAGGTTTCTGACACTTAGTCATTGCAAGTAGCAACTGAAGCCTCAGTCAGTTGTGCACTAGAGTTTTAGGAATCTAAAAGCTTTTGGAATCCAATCAGGTCCTTAGGACAGACCAATCAAGGGGCTGCCAGAGAAATCTCCAAGGTTAGTTGAGTGATCTGTTTATGACAAGGGACAGATGGCACCCTTCTTCAGTTCCAGACAATGTTGCAACTGTCCCAAATCTAATGTCATCCTCCCCACAGCATGCTGGAACATCAGTTTTCTGGTTTGGATTCATGGTGGCCACAAACCCTTGATTTCCAGGCCAATCAAAGGCAGGCTGAAGTCCCAAGAATTTCAAGCCTGGGAAGCTCCACTGACAGTTTGGCCACAGTCAAATAGTTCCATCAGAAAAACTAGTACTACACTTGCTACACAAGTAGCAATCCCATCTGATCCCTATAACCCAACTTTACAAATAGAGTTCCATATATGATCATTGGTAGATCAGCACCCTTGAAAATGATAAAACAGAATGTCTGTAGCTCAGGGTTGAATTGTGGGGTCCTTGGTACTTTCTGCACTTGTTTGTTTTCTTGCAGATGTTTCATTACCAAATTATGATGATATTGGTAATATTATTGGTACTAGTAGGAAGTGAGGTGTGCTGTCATTTTATATACTAGTGGCTTGCCCTGTCAATATTGGTGGAAGTGCTCTTAGTGGTTCCTTGAGTTGTTGCTTACTGTTAGCTTGTTTGTCTGAATTGGTAATTCCTTGTTGGGGTATTGTTTGCTTCTTGATTGTTGGTCTAATTTTAATCTTGGTGTTAATCTCTGTTCATCTGGCTTGATTGCTAGTGAGATGGTGTTTTGATCTTTTTATTTCCTTTTTGCCTTTTGATTGTCTCTTAAGAATGATATGTAGATGTTGTTTATTTCTATGTGCTTGTGTATGGCTGATTTTTCTGAGTGCCAGGCTTCCAGGAATTGTCTAGTATTTTTGGACTTGACTTGGTCTAAAATGCTTACAGTTTCCAGTTGAAACTATGTTAAATCTGTCCATATGTTATTTTAGCTAATAGGTTTATGGGGATCTTGCAGCAGTTTATACATAAGGATCAATCGGGTTTTATAACTGGAAGGTATATGAAAAATAATGTTAGACAAATTATTAACTTATTAGAGTATCTAGAAAAGAATAACCAAGTCTCTGCAGGCCTGATATTTTTGGATGCTGAAAAAGCCTTTGACCAAGTGAATTGGCAGTTTATGTTATGTTTAATTAAGGAGATGAATTTTGGACAAAATATATTACAAGTATTATCTAATATATATCAAAAACAGACTGCTCAACTTATTGTAAATGGGGGTTTGTCAGAGGCTTTTGTAATAGAAAAAGGAACAAGACAGGGATGCCCGTTATCTCCGTTATTGTTTGTTTTAACATTGGAAATTTTGTTGATTAAAATTCGGGAGTCTCAAGAAATAAAAGGAATAGAAATTAATAAAAAAGAATATAAATTAAGAGCCTTTGCAGATGACTTGGTTGTTACTCTGTCTCAACCTACCTGTTCGGTGGTAAAATTATTACAATTGATTCAACAATATGGATGTGTTTCTGGTTTTAAAATTAATAATAATAAGACCAAAATATTAGCTAAAAATATGACTAATGGTGATAAACAGGTTTTAGTTAACTTAACAGATTTTGAAATTGTTGATAAGGTAAAATATTTGGGGGTCACATTATCTGCTTCTAATGCAAAACTGTATAAAAATAATTATGAAAAGCTGTGGATGGAGGTACAGAAGGATTTAAAAAACTGGAACAATCTACAGTTATCCCTTATGGGTAGAATTGCAGTTATCAAAATGAATGTCCTGCCAAAGTTTATTTTTTTGTTTCAAATGTTACCTATTTTAAAGAATGAACGTAATTTAGATGAATGGCAAAAAGGTATTAATAAATTTGTTTGGGCAGGGAAAAAACCAAGGGTGAAACTTAAAATAATGCAAGATTTTCGTGAGAGAGGAGGACTCAAGGTACCAAATATGAAATTGTATTATGATGCTGTAGTATTAACATTGATCAGCGACTGGGTGAATTTAACAAATATAGAAATACTTCATTTGGAAGGTTGGGACTTACTTTTTGGATGGCATGCCTATTTAATATTTAATAAAAAAGTGGATTGGGTTTTTAAGTCTCATATTATAAGAATCTCTTTGCTTAGAGTGTGGAGAAAGTATTATAAAAGTGACTTCAAAATACCATTATGGGCTATACCTCGGCATGCCATAGAAGGCATAAGGAAAGGGGTTAATATGGATATGGTCTCTTATGCACAGTTACTTAGATGGGATGGCCAAGATTGGCAGTTAAAATCTTTGGAAGAATTAACGCATGAAAATTTAACTTATTCATGGTTCCAATACAGACAAATAGTGGACAGATGGAAGATGGATTGTAAAATGGGCTGGCTTAGAGAAGATGAAGCTCTTTTAAAACAAGTAAGAGATCAAAGGCCAACCCATATTAAGAGAGTTTATGGGGTTTTAGTGGAATTGGACTCAGAACCTGAATTAGTTAAAGATTGTATGATTAAATGGGCACAGAATATTGGTGAAACGATTTCAATGGATACCTGGGAACTTATTTGGATAAGAAATGTTAAATTCACACAAGCGCAAAATTTAAGAGAGAATTTTTATAAGATGTTTTATAGATGGCACCTTGATCCAAAGAAAATGTCCATTATGTACCCTAATCTGCAGCCGAAATGCTGGAGATGTGGACATTTGGATGCTACTTATTATCATACTTGGTGGACGTGTAAGCATATAAAAGCTTTTTGGATTAAGATATGGTGGAATATCCAAAGAATTTTTAAACGGAGGGTAAAATTTACTCCGCAATTATTTTTACTAGGTATTGTTACTGATTGTGATGCTAAGGAGGTTATATTGATGTTAAATTTGATTATAGCCGCTAGGCTGTTAATAGGGCAATATTGGAAGAAGGAATCCTTGCCTACTTTGCAAGAGTGGTTTCACAAAGTTTCGTATCTGGCAGAAATGGCAAAGATTTCGGCTTTTTTAAAGGAGCAATCTCAAGAGAAATTCTTTGCAGTATGGGAAAAATGGATAAATTTCATACAATATAATTTGGATATGGAAAAATACCATTTAGTTTTTTTATAACTTGTAATGATTGTTTTTTCCTTCTTTCTTTCTTCCTTTTTTCTTTACGTATTATTACTTATATATATTTTTTTTATATATATGTTCTATTTTTCGTCTATTTTTTTCTTTTTTCTTTCTCTCTCTCTTTTCTTTTCCCTTTTTTTTCTTTCTTTTTTAGTATATATTATTCATTTTAAAGCTTATGTTATGCATATTATTATTATATATATTATTATATATATTATTATTATGACCTTTATTATTTTTATTAATTATCTTATAAATTGTAAACGTTATTTTTTAAAATTTGTTAAATAATCCTATATTCAGTTCTGGGAAGTCGGGGGGGGGAGGGTGGGGTGGTTTGGGAGGGGGGGGATGTTTATTTGTAAAATTTTTGAAAAATTTCAATTAAAAAAAAAAATCTGTCCATATGTTGTGAAATTAAGGCATTTTCATCGTATCTTTTATTACTAGCTGTGGTTCATGGATGCACTCTGCTAGTCTTCTACCTTTTTTCCTATATAGGGATTGTAGCAGTTGTTACACTGTACGTTATAGATGACTTCTGTTTTTTCTTCTGGGACTGCTGGGTCTTTTCGTTTACTTAGGATGTTCTGAAGGCCTTTAGTTGGTTTGTGTGCTACAGTGATGCCATGAGGTTGTAATAGTCTCTTGATGGTTTCTGAGATATTTTTGATGTATGGAAATGTTATCTTTTTCACTGCTTGTGCTGGTTGTGCTATGCTCGATCGACAGCTATATTGGGTTGAATGGTCAGGAACTTTTTGATGAAGTTGTATGGATATTCATTTTGTTGGAAAATGTTATACATATTATCTGTTTCCTTTTTCTGATGTTCAGGTTTGCTGCAGTGTGTGCTCATTTAAATAAAGTTCTAACATAGCTTCTTTTGTGGGAGGTTGGGTCGTTACTTTGTAGTGGAGCACTTGGTTGGTGTGGGTTAATTTTTGGAAAACTTGTGTTTGTAATTTGCCATCACTGCCTCTGCTGATGAGAATGTCCATGAAGGCAAGTTATTGTTTTCTTCTTCCCTAGTGAATTGTATTTCTTTGAAGATGGAATAATTCGGATCGTATGCAGGGGAATGCTACAGATTTCAGGCATTGCATTATGGTCTCTGCTCTTAGTCCTGAAAGTGCTGATCCCATAAGTATTCCTTTGACTTGTGGATATATTTGTATGTCAGACTGAAAATATGTGGTTAGGCAAAGGTAAAGGTTGATAATGCATGAGTATTACAGTCTTGATGAATTTGGTTAGGTCAGGTGTGCTTTGTAGTAGTGCTCTCATGGATTCTGTCATGGAATTTTGAAAGCTTCCAAAGTCTCAATGACAATGACCACATCCCACTTCTACCCCAGAATCTCACTGATGTTATACTAAAAACACAGCTATGTGTATTTCGGAGAGGGTGACACATACACCTTGGGACCTAGCCAGGTCTCAATAATGTACACTGA
The DNA here is from genome assembly GCF_016545835.1 of Crotalus tigris. Lineage (NCBI taxonomy): Eukaryota > Metazoa > Chordata > Lepidosauria > Squamata > Viperidae > Crotalus > Crotalus tigris. The sequence goes on from NW_024096469.1 coordinate 981,140, forward strand.
ATAGCATTCCTGGAATCCCTGTGGTTTCAGCTCACATAGTTGAAAAAGAAAAAGGTGGATTAAATGATTGCATCAAGCCAAGCAAAGAGATAATGTTCATTGCAGTTTGCAAAGAAAACATTCTGAAAGTAGCAGAAGCAAAAATGACTACTAAGGTGAGGTTGGCTCCATTCCCATTATCTTTCCATACGTCCCTCAAAACCTGCTTATGTCATCAAGCCCAAGGGAGTGGTGAGTTGCTGAGCTGGTTCCATTGTTGTTAATATCTCTTATTCTCTCCTTGCCTCTTAATCATAATGTTACTTTTTTAATTGACTGTTTTGCATATCACTTTTTATAGATTTTTTTATTGTACATCACTCAGAGTCACATTTGGTGACATGAGCAATCATAAATATGATGAATGCATGCATGCATGAATGAATAAATAAAATGAAAAGTTGAAAGGAGAGATAAACTATTACGTAGTCCATCCCACTGCTCAAGCAGGAAACCCAGTACCATTTCAGACAAATGGTTGTCCAATCTCTTTTTAAAAACCTCCAGTGTTGGAGTGCTCACAGCTTCTGGAGGCAGGTCATTCCACTGATTAATTTTTCTAACTGTCAGGAAATTTCTCCTTAGTTCTAAGTTGCTTCTTTCCTTGATTAGTTTCCATCCATTGCTTCTTGTCCTGCCTTTGGGTGCTTTGGAGAATAGTAATTGGGTCAAGTAGTTTAAGAATACCACACACCAGGTATAACAATAGCACTGGTATAGCAATAACACTGGTATAGTTGTATATTTGTAATAATCATTAAGCAAAACGAATTGTTATTATTGTTCTCTAGCATAATAAATAAATAAATAAATAAATAAATAAATAAATAAATAAATAAATAAATAAATAAGGGAACCAATATGGCTAAGGCATCAGGATAAAAATCAGGAAACCATGAGCTCTTGTTCCTTCTTGGACACAAAGCCAGCTGGGTGACCTTGGGCCAGTCACTTTCTCTCTGCCCTAGGAAGGAAGCAGTGGCAAACCACTTCTGAAATAAAAAAACCTGGACAAGAAAACTTCATGGTCTTATTCAGGCACTCTCCAAGAATTGGACATGATTGAATAGAAGAAAAAAAAGCATAAGTAACTACAAGACAAAAGTAGAAATCATGATAGCTAGCACAAAACAGCATAATATGCAGGTCTAGTCCTATTTGGATCTGTTTATGGACATGAGCCCAGTCTGTACCTGCTGAGTGATTTTTTGTTGTTGTTGTCTGGTGCCAGAGAAGATTGTAAACAATTTAAATGGAAATTCTCTGTGCTCAAGTTAAATATTAGGTTGATTTTAAGAATGTTGTGCTTATCTACATACTGTTTTCATGTTACAGAACTTAAATCATCCTGATACATTTTGCTATGTATGTAGTGAGTTAGTATCTACATTTCAGGAATAAAACCTCACTTCATCTGTCAAGAAATTCTATGGAATTTATTTTGATTGCAAAGTGAATAACTAAAATAAGATTTGAACTCCTTATATTTGCTATGTAACATTAATATATGTCACACCATAACTTTTAACAGGATGATTAAAGGGTTCATATTGAATGTCATTTGCTGTTCCTGTCATTTGGAAACAGCTGAATGACTATTCATCAGATTGTTAGTGTTTCTGCCTAACCAGCACAATATTGATGAATTTAATCAGTTTCTTCTTCCAAGAAGATGAGCTAGTACTTTATAAAGAAGTTCTGTTCTGGAGAATCTTAGCCGCTTATAAATGAGTGGTGTTATGTCACTGGCTCTTGAAAAACAGTTTGAAAGCTTTCCTTTTTCATAATAGAAATAAATCACATCTGTACCATTAGCCCATGTTGCTAACATGAAAGAATCATATGGGAACATAAAACTACTTTTAGAAAATATTCAGTGTGAAAAATATAAATGGAAATCTGTGGAGAACTGAAGGTCATTGTACTTCTGTTTGGCCTGCAGTTCAAATATGCAAAGTACAGTTGTGTTTTGTGTGAGCGGAACAGTTGGTTCAGGAAAAACCATTTTGTTCAGAAAAGTTAGCTTGTTCCAGGAAAAACAATTGTGGTAATCAGTCCCCTTATAGACCCAGAAATAGTTTTCCTTGTTCCTTTGCAAATCAAATTTGGGCTTATAAAAACTTCCTTAAAATGATGAATAAAACAGAAATTGGATTCATGTAGTTGAGAAATAAATTTCTCAGGATTAATGATGCAAAGATTAAAGAAAGTATTTTTGCAGTTTCTCAGAAAAAAGAAACAATAAAAGATTCTTTTATTCTTGTTCAAATTTGATGTAGCATTGAGTGAAATTGAAAAAGCTGCATGGCAATCATTCGAAAATATCTGCAAAACCTTTTCAAAATTATAAAACAAGAAACTATCATGGAATAGTGACTGATCTCCTGAGTTATTCCATGGACTCTCCTGTGGATTTTTTCCTTGACAACTCAGGTACATTCACTGCAAGAATGGTGGACCATTTCCCAAGGATACTTCAAAAATGGAAAAGTACCACTGTAAGTAAAGTCTAGTATGATGACTAGCTACTGCTGGACCCTTAGGAGAGGTGTTCCTGAAGTGATGCTCTGCAAACAACAAACACTGCTACACTGAGGAAAGAGAATAAGAACACAATACTAAATATAGTGATCTAACAATTGAAATGCTTAGATTATAGAAAATATCTTCTATTATCTCTACAGCTATTGGCACATTAAATGAAATAGTAAACAAATTAAACACATTATTGTAGGGAATAAAAATTTCTTAGCAACTGTAATGATTCACTTAACAAGTGGCAAGAAAGGTCATAAAATGGGACAAAACTCTCTTAACAACTCTCAGCAACACATTTCGGGCTCAGTTATGGTTCTAAGTTGAGTACTACCTGCATTAGGCATGAAAGCATCTGGGTGATTTTGGGCCAATAATTCTCTCTCAGCCCAATTTTACCTGACATGACTTATGGGGAAAAATAGGAGGAGGAAGGAATACTAGTATGTTTGCTTCCTTGAATTATTTATAAAATAATAAAGGTGAGACATACATAAATAAATAAAATTAGAATTTCATGTAACTTCTAAAGTTTAGCTTGATTAACCCTTTGCTTATCCTTTTAACCTTTTGTGAAATTATATAAAAATTACCGTTCCCAGTTTTGTTAAAAGAAACCCCAACAATTCAACAACAATGTAGTTGTTGTTGAACTACAATGTAGTTGTTATAGGCAATTACAATTGTTCTTTTCTTGAACAATTCCAACTAATCAGATCAGGCTCATGCAACTAATTCATTAAGAACCTTAGAGAGAATTTTATTTTGAGAAGCACAGTGTTTTGTTTGAAATACAATGATTCAAAATATTGTTTTTAAATGTGACATCTGGTGTTTGCAAGTACCCTATTTAGTATGAATCCTTGAAGTGGGGAAATCACCATTTCCTTAAGTATTAAAACAGGAACCGAGAATGGACATTACTAGATAAGATGCCTGAATGTGTGTGTGTATGTATTCACATACATATACATACAAAAACTTAGATCTGCCCTTAAAGAACATTAACATCAAGAAAAAAACATTAGGGGTGGAGAGATCCACATTCTAATCCTCCTTTATGAACAGAAACTGCCTGGGTGTCATGGAACCAGTCAGCCTTTTACAGCACTAGATGGAGAAATTGAAAAGCATCAACTCATAGTGAAGCAGTGTGGGGACTTACAGTCTATACCATGGGTGTCAAACTCGCCGCATCATGTGATGTGTTGTGACATATCGTACCTTATTTTGCATTGCTGGGGTGGGCATGGCCTCCGCATGATGCAACTGGCCCAAGGGCCGGCAGCTTGACACCCCTGGTCTATATCTTTTCAATGAAAAGGCCATCAATATGCAGTGGATTCTGTGTGTGTGTGTATGAGGGTGAGTGTGTATATATTACCCCCCTAATTTAATTCTAAATCTTTACTTCTTACCCTTTTGAGTCAATGGACTTTGGCTATTTCTTTTTTGGCCTTGAGAACTGGAGACATCCATTCCATGCGCACATAATTATTGTTTTTTACCTCCCCAATGTCAGCAATTACTCCACTGTTCATTCTTCCAGTTTTTTTAAAAAAATCAACAAAGGATCTTGATTGATTGATTAGTTATTCTCCTGGCAAGCCAGTCTGTAGCAGTTTACAATACAACAATAAAGTATACTTCAGATATTGCTTTTAGGCAAATAAAATAGCCAGCTTTTTAACAGTTGCTATTTAAAGAGCTTATTTGAAGCAGCTCTGGCTTTTTAAGAAATAGTTCTTCCTTCTATGGTATTTCTTAGACTATATGTTCAAATAACACTTTTAGCATCCATCCTTTTCAGCAAGAAGATCAGGAAAACCATCTAAAAGTGAAAAATTATTGAAAGAGGTTTCTTAGTCAGCAAATCCATGTGTCATAAATGAACTTGAAAGAACATAATTTTCAAGCTTATGGATTTTTGTTTTGGGACAGTTACTCAGTTCCCATTATAATAAATTTTTAAGAGAAAAAAGGGGGGGAAAGATGGTTTTTAAAAGTTTTCAAATTTAGGTAAGGATAGAAAAAATATGTTGTCAACTTAAAGAACAATTCATACCAGCACATTTGGGATTTTTTTTTAAAAAAGAATCATCCTTTTAAAGGAAGCATGTATGTTTATAAATAAGTTGAATGAATTGAATATACATGCATGTATATATGTATGTTTATGAATGTATGTATGTGTATATGTGTGTATATATATATATATATGTACACAGGCACAAATACATGCATATATAAATTCAATTTATTTAACTTATTTAAAAACATACATGCTTCCTTTAAAATGATGGTTCATATCATTATATATATATGATAACATCTAAGAATTCTAGATGCTAGCACAATTACAGATATTTAATGTTGGAATTATTCTAACTGTTCCTATTTTAAAGCTTATTGTTGGTGGTGCATCTCTTATTATGATGGTACTACTGATTATTTTTATTGCAAACTGCTGCAAATCCATTTTGTTTTGACAGCAGATACATACATACATATATACATACATAGTCATGCATCCTGGTATCTTTGATATGTAGAAGGTATATACAGTATAGAAAGAAGGTGTAAGTTTTTCTGCTTGAGCAGGGGTTGGACTAGAAGACCTCCAAGGTCCCTTCCAACTCTGTTATTCTGATCTACATAAGTCTTGCATATAGTAGCTATAAAGAGCCAGCCTACTCCTCAGAATACTCTACAATTAGTGCTGTTTTAATTTTATATCTGCAATGTCTGTTTCATTGTTGACTTGTCAAGGTCTGCCAAACTGCCAATTTTAATGAACATAGACAAGAAAAGATGTAATTGAAGCATATGGCTAAAAGAGAGATTCATTTTTTATATGCTTAATACTAATCCTGGTTTCTGTTTTTAGTTTTGTCCCTTAGTCTTTTACTTTTGAACAAGCATTTGCAGATTCAGGAGGTACAATTAAAAATTCAAATTTGGATGAGCAAAGTGATACAGCAGATCACAAATAATTTTAGAAGGCTCTAGATAGTGCTGTGGGAGATTGGCCTTCTCCCCAAGTTACAACATCACTTTTTTTCTGGCCCCAGATCTTATGCCAATTATAAATAAAATGCATCCATATAATCCAATTTCTAAATCATTATGTTAATTAAAAAAACTGAATCCCTGTAAGTTAAAATCAAGTACCACCGGGTTATGTGAAAGTAAATTTCACTGAATAGAGTGAGACACTTCCAATAATTTATATAGGATTGAAATGTAAAAGTAGTGTTGATTGCTACTCTCATTCTGGGCAAATACTTGAAAAAATGAGAAATCTTGACTAATGATGAATTACCATTCTCTTTAGCATATTAGCATATTATTTGCTTAGCATGTAGGTATTCAGGAACAAGATGAGAGAAGAATGGGGACTTCATTTGTAAGGTGAGGGGAGACAATAGAGAAGAACCATCAAGCAGATGGAAGACAATGAAAATAGGATAATTTTGATATCTTTGGAGTCTGTCTTCAGGCTGACCACAAGGAGGGTTGTTTGTATATTTCTGGGACTCTCCCCTATTTTTCTATGACAAGCAAAGTCCCTCATGTGTAGATTTCATCTAGCTTTCATGCAAATAGTTTTATGTCCAGTATAGTCAGTATGAGTCCTACATGTTAGGATTATTTTATATCATTTGATTAAAGCAGGGGTAGGCAACCTTGGCTCTTTTATGACTCATGGACTTCAACTCCCAGAATTCCTGAGTCAGCTATAGCTTGGCTTGCTTAGGCTCATTCCCCTCCCCTGCTACACTTGGCTAGCAATCAGTACTACCATGTGGCAAAGTACCACAAGTGATACGCGTACCACCAGTTAAAAAGCCCTGACCTACAGCAATAACCCAGGACTAAAATAGAATAGAATACTTTTATTTGGCCAAGCGTGATTAGGCACACAAGGAATTTGTCTCCGGTGCAGAAGCTCTCGGTGTACATGCAAAGCAACAGGGTAATAATAATCATAATAATACCAATAAGAGATAGTAAAGATGATGATAATAATAATGCTATAGCCAAACAACACGGGGAAAATATACATAGACATTAGTATATGAGAATTAGGTGTTCAGCAGAGTGATAACATGAGGGAAGAAGCTGCCCCTGTGTCTAGTTGTTTTGGCATGCAATGTCCTATAGCAGTGTCCCTAGGGAAGGAGTTGAAACCATTGTCCAGGATGTGAGGCGTCTGTAGATATTTTCTCAGCCCTCCTTCTGACCCACACAATATATAGGTCTTCTGTGGAAGGCAGGCTGATTTCAGTTGTCCTTTCTGCAGTTCTCCATTGGAGTCTGTGCCTGTCCTGTTTGGTTGCTGTATCAAATCAGATAGTTATAGAATTACAATGACAGACTCAGTAATTCTCTGTAAAACTGTATCAACAGCTCCTGGAGCAGTCTGAATTTCCTGAGTTGACCCAGTGCTTTTTTAATTATGGTTCTAACGTTAGGTGTCCGTTTCAAATCCTTGGAGATTTGAACACAAAAACTTGAAGGATTCTACTGCTGTCCAATATAGTAAGAGGTAGTAGAATAGAAGGGCTTCTCCTAAAATCCACTCTCATCTTTACAGTTCTAAGCATGTTCATCTCCAAATTGTTCCCACTGCACCACAGGGCTAGTTGTTCACCCTCCCATTTATATGCAGACTTATCACCATCTCAAATGAGACCAATGATTGTTCAATCAATCTGCAAACTTCAGAGGGATCACTAGAAATGCAGTCATTGTAGTCATTATATAGAGCAGTGGTTCTCAACCTTTTTAATGCCGCTACCCCATAATACAGTTCCCCATGTTGTGGTGACCCCCAACCACTTATACATCACCAGGTGCCAGGAGCGTGGCCAAAGAAAAGGGGGGGAAATGGCGGACAGCCTTGTTTGGCGACCCCTGTGAAATGGTCGTTCGACTCCAAATGGGTCCTGACCCACAGGTTGAGAACCACTGATATAGAGAGAAGAGCAATGGAGGGGCATCTGCGCTAATTGCCTGGGGGTATTAAATGTAATTTTCTCTAGCTTCATCTGTTGCTTCCTATTTGTCAGAAAGGTAATAATCCACCTACAAGTATGGACAGGTACAGAATCAGTTTAGAGCAAGCATGTCAAACTGCCAGCCTGCGGGCTGGATACGTCACGCCGAAAGCACGCCCACCCCATTGCTGGCAATGGGGAAAAAGTTGTGATATGTCGCATGACATCATGTGATGTCACGAGTTTGACATGCCTGGTTTAGAGTAAAGAATTTCTGGAATGTTGATATTGAATGCCTAGCTGAAGTCTACAAAAAGAATCCATGCATAGGTTCCCAGGGATTCAAGATGTTGCAAGATGTAGTGCTGTGCCATGTGGCCAGCATCATTTGCTGATCTATTTGCTCGGTGGGCAAACTGCAAGGGGTCTAGCAGTGGATCCATGATGGTTTTCAGGTGGGCCAGCACTAAACTCTCAAAGGTTTTCATAACTACCAGTCTGTGGTCATTTAGCTCACTAATGGAGAATTTCTTATGAATCAGGATGATGGTAGAGCATTTGAAGCAAGAAGGGATGTAACACATCTGCAGTGATTTAATTAAAAACGCAGGTGAAGATGGGGGTTGTTGTTGTTCAGCATAGACATTCAAGCAAGGAGTTACTCCATTTGGGCCTGGTGCTTTTTCAATCTTTTGTCTATGAAAAAGACCTCCCACATCTTTTTCTAAGATCACCAGAGGTGGGGGACCCAGAGAGATGAAGGTAGATATAGGAGATTTGGCTGCTGTTGATGTATCTGAAGTAGGGAAGGTAGCGGTAGATGACAGTGATCTCTCAAACTTACAGTAGAACACATTCTGGTCATCTGCCAGTTGATGATTCTCTTCATTAAGACATGGAGGTCTGCTGTAGCTAATGATGTTCTTTAGGCTTCTCCACACAGTTGCAGGTTCATTAGTTGAGAACTGATTTCTCAGCTTTTCGGAGTAGTTTCTCTTTGCTACCCTTGTTAACACATTCCTGGCCTGATTATAGTTTATATAGATATACTTTGTATTACATTCTATATATTATGTTATATTACATTACATTACATTACATTATCTACTATAGATTCATTAGTAAAGCAACACTTTGTATCCATAGGGGAAGCACAACTTTTAATGGTTAGGGTTAGGGTTAAGGTTATTATGTTTGAAGCACATTTAGTGTTTCTTAACAAGTATATAACCATAGAATGTATTTTGAAAAAGTAACACTTAAAATTACAGTGATTATGAAATGTACTCCCACTCAAAAAGAAATTTTAATGGGATTAGCAAAAAAGGAGCAAGCAATCATTACCGGCAATGAAATATTCCCTTCTTAGGATGTTGAAAAAACATGTACTTGACTTCAGTGCTGGCTGCAAGATGGTCTAAACCAGTTTGACATCCCTGGTCTAAACAGTTTCCCTAAAAGAAATATTTTGTTTTTAAATTACTTACAGTATATGCAATATTGAATGCAAAAATATGGTAAAATGTTTCTAATAAATAAAATAATATATGGAGGTAATCAGCTTATTTCCAATAGTGGCCAACATCAGGTATTTTAAAATACGTATTGCAAACATCCATTACATTTATGAATTATTTCTCTGGTCATATAGCACAACTATTAATAAAAGAAATGGCTATAGAGAAACACTTGCATATTAATTTTTGCAACTGGGTCATAGCATAAAATAACATTAATTATAGGCATGGAATCTGTCAGATTATATTTGGTTAAAAATCTAGAAGAAGGCTGATATACTTATTTAGAAGAAAATTTCCATTTAAAGTAGGCTCACTAATAAATATAATGACACTACAAGTCCTAGTCCTGTAATATTTGACATTGAAGGGCTCCTTGGGCAATACTATAATATTGAGAGTGCCCCCCCCCCCTTTAAAAATACTTTCTTGGCAATTATGAAAATATTCCCAAATGTGTGTCATCCAAAAGACTAGCATAAGGAATGCTGCATTCTGGTCCAATTGTAGCTTCCAGATGATCAAGAGCAGCCCCTTGTAGAGACAGCAATCCTACTGGGAATGATCATGAGCAAGGTCTATCAGTCCAGAAAGGAATGCAATTAGAACAGAAATTGTGCAAAGCCATCCCTGGACATAGCTACCACTTTTTCCTTAAACATGAACTGAGTCTAGGACAGACCTGAGCATATTACATCCAGCCCTTTGACGGTTCCTATCCAGCCCACGTGAACCCAATCAGAAATTAGAAATCAAATGTAAATAAGTGTACACCATGCACACAATTGAACAGAATTAAGCCTATTGGTTTGGTCCTACACAACAGCCCCAGTTTCTTATGTGGTTCCTTGGGAAAATTAATTGGTCTAGACCAGGGGTAGGCAACCTCGGCTCTTTTATGACTCATGGAGTTGAAGTCCATGAGTCATAAAAGAGCCGAGGTTGCCTACCCCTGGTCTAGGCCATCGCTGGTCTAGAAGGACTGAGCCCAAGTGAGTCAATGCCATTTAGTCAAAGTCAAGGCTGGAAACTCAAAATCCATAGTCACTCAGTTTTGGTAGGCTTGACTGAAGTCTGTTCTTCCCCATCCACACCACCATAGCTTCTAGGTACTAGGATAGAATTATTGGGCAATCTGCCTGGAATGGATCTATTTAAAACACTGCTACAGTCATTTATGGGTATGTGACAAAACAACTCTGAAACCTATACTGAAAACTGCATACACTTCAAGTCCTGTTTGAACGTAAATGGCTGACCATCATAACTAAAGAAGTTTTATCCAAATTGTAGATATAAAGTGCCACATGGCTACAGGAAAGTATATTGTGCCAAATCAGATATATTGGCCAACCTAATAGTTAATGATCCTGACTGTGAATGGCTCTCTAAATTCTAGCAGGAGCTTTTCCAGCTGTAAAAGAATTTCTGTATACGAAAGATATACCGTATTCCATGACTGTGCAATGCCCCTTTCCTAATTTCTAAGTTCCCAGTCTTGATTATAGTGGCCAAAGTAAGCTTGTCCAAGATACTTTTCTAGACATTTTGAGTTTAGTTCACTGTGGGGAAGTGTTTAAAATGGGACAAACAGGATTTTGGAAAACCCCAACCAGTTAAGACACCAAAGATTTTTTTTTCTATATATTTGTCAACACACTGCACATATCTCCTAAGTCAGGGGTTCTCAACTGGTATTGGGCCGCAGCATGCCAGCAACTGGTCCGCACAAACAAGCAAAGCCTCATCCATGGAATGCAGGAAGCACACAAAACCATGTACTCTCTGGTCCATGGAAAAACTTTTCTGCACGGAACTGGTCCCTGGTGCCCAAAAGGTTGGGGACCTTTCTCCTAGGTGGTGAGATATTGACAACAGTATATTGGTTTGTATTTGGAAGTCTGTAGATTAGAGATCCTACTTTGCACACAACAGCATGAGTATCCTTGTGGTAAAACTGGGATTTGGTTGTTTGTATTTGTGATATAGTGGCCAAAATGTCCCAAACTGGCTGGTTTTGCATTATTATTATTAGCTGTGAATGCTACATGGAACATGGATATAATTAAGTTTATTAACCTAGTGTTAACATATTTTTAAAAAAGCATTATGTGAAGCCTAATTGACCAAAGCCATGATGGTAAATGTTCATGGGCCAAACTATTGACAACCATGGCAACTTGGAACATAAGAGTTGTATACGTTAAAATGTATGAAATAATGAAAGGAAAAAAAGAAATATGTATGTATGTTGAAATGTAGCTGAATAATAAATTTAAAAAATGAATAAAAATAAATAATATAGCTGAAATAAAGTATTCTGATTTTATGGAGTAGAACTGGTGTATACATTCAGGAACATAAAGTGTAGGTATTGGATAATTGTTATCCAATGTCTAATCTTGAGAAAGTAGTAGCCTTTCAACTCTGAAATGCTTTAGACTAGAGGAGGTAGGTTATTTAGATCCATTTCAGTCAGGCTTCAGGTTGGGATACACCACAGATATGCCACTGATCACAGATATGCCACTGTGCCAACGGTGGGATTCAGCTAGTTCGCACCACTTCGGCAGAACTGGTAGCTTCTGCAGCATCCACCCAGAGAACCGGTTGTTCACATATTTGAATCCCACCACTGCACTCTGCATAATCTTTGATAGACTTAGGATAGATTGTGTATTGGTTCTGGAATTGTCTGATCTCTCAGCAGCTTCTGATACAATCAATCGTGGTGATTTTCTGGACTAGTTGAAGGAGTTGGGAGTGATGGCATAGTTCTTCAGTGAACTAGTCATTGCTGGTAGCAGGGGAAAAGTCTATCCCTAAACCTCTGTTTTGTGGGGTGCCACAAAAATGCATTACATTCTACTAGATGACATGAGTGGGTAAGAAATGTTGACTTGAGAGAATGTATAAAGCATACCTAGGCCCACCTCAGAAAATGGCATGATGAATAGTAAGGCAACTTTTATTCTCCTTGCCAACAAACAGTTGATTCTGCTGCCAAAGCGGTCCTTGGGCAGCATGCTCCCCAGATTTCGACAAGGAGTGACCCATGATTACCCTCATACAACTGTTTACTTGCCTCAGTAAGAGTGGCTGGAAGGTCAGATCACTATCTTTTCCTGCCACTGCTTGTATTTTTAGACATGCCTCTGTTTTTAATATCACTTTTTGAAGCTTAATTGTTAATAGCCTGGTTGAATGCTGATTTCCTTATATACTTTTGCTTGATTACAAATGTAAACTTTTATCATCTTATTTCGGAGTATTAAAATGCTTTCTCTTTTGCTGCATGGAAGTTAATGGTGTGAGAGGTTTTTTTTTTCTTTGCAATGATAGTGATTCAATATAATTTATACTGGATTTTTACTCGAAGGATTGTATATTTTATTATTTTTCCTAAGAGAAGTCTGTTGCTTTTATTTTTGTATATATCCTTGTTTTTCTGTTTTAAAAAAGTCAGGAACCTTCTCTTTTTATTTATTTTCGGCCATGAGAATCTTTATCTCAGCTTCTTTTGTGGTTACTTTGTTATGGAAATCTACTTTCTTTGTCCCTCAAAAAGAACTGTCTACACTCTGCTGTGAAAGCTTGGTTATACAAATTATTTGGATTATATTAAAATCAAAGTAATAAAAAATTAAGGACTTTGAATATTATAGATTATATATGCTCTACAATGCCCCCCAAAAGAGATATTAGAGAAAAATAAGACTCAAATTCTTTAATATTAAAGCTTTGGAAACTTTTGAAAAAAAAGTTTGCCAACTTACAAGTTTTAAATGAAAAACTACATAAAAGATTTGATGAATTTGTCACAATTTCAAATCATCCTAAAGAAGGCATCCAGATATAGTCAGCAGTAGTTAAATCAACTATGCAATTGGATGGACTGAAAATAAACTAGCTATTAACAGATTTGAAAGAGAAATTTTGTTTGAAAACTGGAGATTTGTTAGAGGAAGCTGAAGGGGACATTAACAAACTGGATCTTTTTAGGAAAGCTGATGGATTCTGCGGAATAGAGCCATCATGCTCAACTAGAAGAGACCTGTCAAGAGACATTGTGTTACAATTTACAGGAAAAATTGCTGAACAACAAGTGCTATGGAGATATTCTCAGTGGAGATCTACATTTATCAGGAGTGAGAAGCAGTTCTTTGGAAATATTCCACTTATAATTTTAAAGAAAAGTAAAGATGATAAACTGGAAGGAGTTGTTTTTATTGTCAAGAATTAATCAGTGGTATTTGATCCTGGACAGATCAGAGACCATGGTTGGAGTGGGTTTATGAGAGAGTAGAAACCACTTGTGGACTTTCTGCAAGTTAAATACTACAATAGATTATTAACAAAGGGCTTTGAAGTTAAGCTACCTGTTAACTGTTTTTTTATACAGTAGATAGAAGGTAGGTCAAATTTGTAATAGATCTCGGTATTTGTGATATTTTTAATTTTATAACAATTTTGCAAATATAGAGGTAGAGGTTTATAAATTGTGGACCTGTTTTGAAAGGGGAGGGTACAATTATTATTGCTGAAATATATTTTTCAGTATTCAAACGGGGGGAGAACATTGTATATATAAGTTTGATATTTTGTTTTATACAACTTTTTCTTCTTTCTGTTTTTGTTTTGTACCTTTTTTCCTTTTTTATTCTATACTTTAACTTTGGAAATAAATAAAAAATATAAAAAAACAAACAAATCTCCAACCATGTATTTCCTTCCTTCCTTCCTTCCTTCCTTCCTTCCTTCCTTCCTTCCTTCCTTCCTTCCTTCCTTCCTTCCTTTTCTAATCTGAAAGGAGTTTTTACTAGTATTGCAACATTTAAATCAACACAATTAAACTTCTAAATCCACAAAAAGTACCATTCAAAGATCCAGTAATGAATGAGAATGGCAACTGATGAATAAGTGCTTTGAAAAAAAATATGATTGCTTTGAATACTTAGTTTTAGTATAAGTCTATTTGCTATACAGGTGGTCCTTGACATGTCCATAATTGAGCCTGAAACTATGGCCATAAATTGTGCTGGTCGTTAAGCAGACCCTCATGGGACCATGTCCCATTTTATGAACTTTTTTGAGGCAGTTGTTAAGCAAATGGAGTGATTGTAAAGTGAATGCAGCAGTCATTAAGTGAATGCTGCAGTCGTTTATTAAGCCCATTGCTCACTAAATGCTTGTTTTGCTGGAAATCAGAAGTAAATGCTAGTTTCCAGCAAAAACGTAAATCATGGTTATGTCACCATGAACATTGCAAACAGCTGTAAATGTGGGACGGTTGTCGAATGCCCAAACTATGTGGCCACAGGAGGCAGCCATCAGAACTTGAATCCCGTTGTAACCTTGAACAGTCACTAAGTGACCAGTTGTAAGTTGAGGACTACTATATATTTACATGTTGAAGTAATATATATAAATCTAAAAGCATGTAGTCTAAATACAAAAATGAGTAAAAGTAAAGGTACAGGATTCCCTGTGGAGTGTTCCCCCGTCTTCCCCCCAGGTCCCCAAAGGCTTTGTCTTGCCCCTAATCCAGCCACTCAGCCATTCAAGGGAGCATAAAGCCAGGCAGCAGATGCTATCTACATGGACTGAAGTGGACTCAGGCTCTCAAGAGAGTTCCATTTGTTTGTGGACTTTGTGCAGCCTCTTTAAGAAGTAGACCCCTCTACAGGCTTGTGACAATAGTATTTGCTTGCAGAATAGCAAGAGGTTGTCAGGAAGTAGCCTCTGTAGGAAAGCTGAGGTTCACATCACATCAGCTGGGCACTTCTCTGCAAAAAAACAGAAAAGTAAGTTGGATGCTGCTATGCCCTGGAGTTGGCTGAGGAGCAGGCCAAGTCCTGCAAGTCCCTGGATGGCTTAGTGCAGCGGTTCCCAACTTTTTCTATATCCCGCACCCCTAGAATGCTTCTGATATATTCTCGCACCCCTTACAAAAGTTCGAAATAACGGCAACGAATTATGCATATACACTATAATTTTGAAAACCCAAGTTTTCGCACCTCCTGGAATATCGTCTTGCCCCCCCCCCAGAGGGTGCGAGCACCCCTGGTTGGGAACCCCTGGCTTAGTGGAAAGAAGGCCTTAGCCTATAAAGCTGTAACAGCTCCCCAGGCATCGGTAGCTTCTGCTGCCAAGCTTTAGCCTTGGGTAGCTGAGATGCTTGGTTGGAAGCAGACCTCAGCCTGTGGGGACCCCAAAGAACAGAAAGCAAAACATGGAGTGCCTCAGGATGTGGTGGAGGTCTTAGGAGGCCTAGGGTAGGTGGGCTTCCAGGGCCTCCCCCCGAGGCATCTAGAGCTACACTGAACAACTCCCGCATTTGTTTAACGGTTGCCTCAGGGAAAAGGAGGGTTGTTAAGCAAGGTTGTCTCTTTTAACGTCCATCACCATTTACAATTATAAGGGATAGGCTCTATTATGGTCATAGGTCGAGGATTACTTGTAATAGGTTACTCACTTTATAGCTTTTTATTCCTCCCATCAAATATATGTAATAAGCCAACATTTGGTGAGAATTCAATTCTTTTGTTTGATTCCTGCTATCATTTAGTTAAAGACCCCCTTCCAAAATTTTGAGGCTTTTTGGCATTTCTGCCAAAAGTGGAAGAAAGTGCCATTTTGATTATATTGTAAGCTCTCTGATACCTTGTAAAGTAACACATTTGTTAAATATCAGTGAGATAAGATCTCAAGGTATTATCCCTGCACTGAAGCAGAAAAGAAATCCCCAAATCTCTACAAGGATATTGCATCGTCCAAATGCCTATATTTACTTTGTTTCATGCCCAATATAGGATTTCTATATCTATTTCCTACAAGTACAGATGGTCCTTGACTTCAGACCATTCGCTTGGTGACTGTTCAAAGTTATGACTTTGCTGAAATTGATTTACAGCTGGTCCTCACACTTACAACCACTGCAGCTTCCCCTCAACTGTTGTCATCATTAGCCATTTGGTCATGTCCAACCCTCGGCTGCTCTATGGATCAGCAGTCTCTATGCTCCTCTCTCTTGCACTGCCTCCTTCAGATCCTCCATTGTCATCCCAGTGTTCATACTGTATGAGTCTAGCTAACAGGAATTAGAACGACCTCTGCTTCTTTTTCCGCTGATCACTCCCAGAATGATCGACTTTTCAAGTGAGGCACTGCAATCACATGATTACAGTTCAGGTGTTTGGCAAGTAGCATGTATTTATGACAGTGACAATGTCCTGGAGACTTGGGAATCTCTATTGTGACTTTCCCATCCAGCTTCTGACAAGCAAAGTCAATGGGGGAAGCTGGATTCGCATAACTGCAGTGTGATTTGCTTAATGACCATGGCAAAAAGGTTGTAAAAATGGGTGCAATTCACTTAATGAATGCATTGCTTAGCGACAGAAGTTCCGGTCCCGATTGTGATCATAACTTGAGGACTACCAGGATGAATATTTTTTTTTAATATTAAACCTTGGAGTTGTGCAAAATAATTATTAGTTTCTCAAAATTGGACCATGGCTGGTTAACAGAGTTCATCACCCTCTTCATTTGTTAAAATAGGTTTATTTTATTTAACTTAGAGGTTGTTCAATTTCTAGATGACTCTGGGTAGCATGCATTTTAAAAGTAAGAAACAATAAAAGATAAAAGGAAAATATGCATGTCCAGAAAAAATAAACCCAACCCATTTGGGGGGGGGGAAACAACATGACTTGAAAGTCATTATAATCCCAGGCCTAGGAACAAAGGCAGGTGTTCAAGGACTTTGGAACAACTGTAGGGTAAGAACCATGTGGATTTCCAGGAGGATCATTTTCCAGAGGGTGAACACACTTCTTAGGTCCTGATATAAGACATTATTCAATTGAAGAGATCTAAAGTGTGTCTATCTGCCTGAGTGTATTGGATTGACAGAAATTATTGGGAATAGGCAGCCACTTTGAATTGCCAGAGTTTACTGGAAACTAATGCAGTTTGCAGAGTAGCAGTGTTACATGGGTATATCATAGTACATCCATCAGTGCCTTTGCTGCTGCATTTTGAACCAGGTATAGATTCCAAGTAGTCTTCAAGGCCGGCTCCAAATAGAGTGCATTGCAGTAGTTCATTCTGTATAGGTGATTAGTGGTAGGAATGACTATCAGAAGACCTTCCCAATCTAGGAATGGGTGCATCTAGATAAACCTATGTTACAAAGGCCCTTCTATACATAACTGCTACTTACCAAAGACGAAAAATTCCCTTATCCAGGGAACCCAAATCACTCGTCAGAATTGAGCCTGAACCCATTCATCCCCATCCAGACCTAGACAATATCCAGATATGGGTTAGTTCCCCTATGAATACTCTGTAGAATATTTTAATTTTGCAAAAACAGTGGCATGTTATGATTCCTGCACCATGGGTGGATATTTTTCAAAATGAAGATAAACTTTTGGAGTATACAACAGTGCTGATATGGGAGGTAATATATTATCTCACTATAAGAGAGTCAGAAATGTTGGTTCATATTTATTTAGGGTGATCAGAAGTAAATCTCTCTTTTATGCTTGTTTGCTATGTTATAATATTGCCTGGGTATAGAAAAAAAATGTGCCATCCTTCTTCCCCTTTTGGGTGCTGGAGACGGCACAAACCAGTTTCTCTTATAAATGACTATCTATATGGCAGATTTATGTTTTGCTATACAGTATCTCATGATACTTAATAATAAGAATTCCTTTGTTATCACCCCATGTCCATTGCTAGGAAAGGCCCATAATGCTGCTTATTTCTTCCATTCCAGAGCCTTTTAGTTGCACTTTAAATGATTTCTTAAGACCCTAGTGCCTAAGGACTATATTTAGACAGCCTCAGATCTGCTAGCATGGGACAAAAGCATTACTCTCAAACAAAGAACCTGCTGACGTCAAGGCTAATGGGAATGAAAAGAAAGAATGGAAAATAGGTTAGGGACTTAAACAAACCAAACCATTACTCCTTGTCTACAGAGTGCTAGTTTTTTGAGTTGCAGCTGGCCAACCTATTTGGATTTTATATGATATTAAAATAATTAAACAGAATTAGAAATACAAGTGTTGTTTTCTTTTAAGAGCCTTGGATGAGTTTATGCAGGTAGGTACTTGTCAGATCAAATGGTTCATCCAACTCTGTGTCCAGTACCAAGTGCTTTAAGTTAATGATGTGAGGCCGTGTGGTATCTATGGAGTATTTAATACCATTTTATTGGCAGAAAATTTGCCCCAGGCCTGATTTTTCAAACTTTAAGAATGAGGTTGTACCTCAAATACAATTTGGGAGGAGTCAGTCTCTGATAAAGGAGAATATTTGTCACTCAGATTGAAATGAGTGATGCTCTCTGAGCTGGCTTGTTTTCTTTCGGATATTTCATTACCCAAACTAGGAAACATTATCAGTCTCATCTGAAATGTGTGGATAGGAGTATCTGCACAGAAGATATTGTTTCAAATAAGTCTTATTGCACATATTTTCATTAAACAAAATATGAAAGTAAGTGCTAAAACGTATCACCACTCATTTTGAATAAAAGACCTGTCTCTACTTTTCACTATTTTAATTAATGAATGAACATTACACAAGATTGGCACATATATCATCTGGAGAAAGATTTCCTTCCTTCCTTCCTTCCTTCCTTCCTTCCTTTCTTCCTTCTTTCCTTCCTTCCTTCCTTCCTTCCTTCCTTCCTTCCTGTTGCGTCCTTGGCGGGAAAACAGACACGAGAAGCAGCTGGAGTTCTCAAGTTCTTTTATTCAGCGTTCAGCTTACAGGAAGATGGCTTCAGCTCAGCCCAAACGCCTCACAGCCTCTTATATAGGCAACTCCCGGGTAAATGGGTTACTTTTCCCGCGCCAGCACCCGCGCATGCGCACGGCGCTGGCGACAGCCTGTCTGGTCCCGGGCAGCTTTGCACCTGCCCGGGACTGCCTGCAAACGCCCGAGCCGTTTGCAAGGCTCGGGACATAACACCCCTTTCCCCCGGGCTAAAACTACTATCAACATACAACATTTATTTTACACGACAATTTGCTCCCCAGTGTTCCCACTGTTTACTGGCTTTTGTCTTGCCAACAATGTTATGTAATCTTCTAGGTACTTAGGAGATTTCTTTGCTCTCTGTGACCTTCTTAGCTCTGGGTTACTGGCATAAGTCCCCTGACTGGAGGGAGGCATGAGCCTGTTCTCTCTACTGTGCCCTGGTGTCTTCCAAGGACTGTGCCCCGATGCCTGGCCTGCTTGCTTGCCCACCGGGCTCGTCAGGCCAGGGCTTCTGTTGCTTTGTGACCTGGTTGTCCTACCTAGCTGTAGCCCCTCAGGCCCCTTGAAGTGATAGCCACTGCTGGGCGTCTCTGTAGAACCCCCTAGGTCAGTCCAAGACCTGTCAGGAGGCTGTCTATTCCCTGAACCCCATTCTGTGTTTGGGCTCGTGTGGGTTTCTGTACTCTCCCAAAACTCAGGTGTCCCCTGATTTGTGCTAGGGGTGTTGTAGTCGGGACTTGGTTCCTCGACTAGCTCTGTGTATGTTTGACCCCCTGTCGGATTTGGGGTAAGGTCAGGCCAACCTTGGGCATTGTGTGCCAGCTCTCTTGCGGGGAATGATTTGTTGGGATGCCCCCGGGTATCCTCCGTTGCTGGAGTGCTGTGTGCTGTGTGTGGAAAGTGAGTATGCCCCCGGGGTAACTCCCTGGCTGGAGTAGGCGTGAGTGCCTGTTGTGTGGGTAAGCTCCAAGACTTCCTTTTCGGAGCAATTGCAGAACCTTGGGACGAGCCGTTTGTGGCTCCCTCAGTGGCGATGGGCAGTAGCTCTTGCCCTTCCCTTTGCTCCAAAGGGTCCCCCTCCCCCCCTGGAAAAGACCCAGGAGTTTCAGCAGAAAAGTCCCGCCTAGAGCGGAGTTGGTCGATGTGCCGACGCAGGACACGACCGTTGTCCAGGGCAACCTCGTAGGAGAGAGGACCTGTGATCCTGGACACAGAAGCGGGGACCCATGTATGACCAGGCCCGTAATTGCGAGCCCAAACCGGGGCACCCACAAGTAGTTGTCTAGGTGCCCTAGGATGTGAGGTAGATGAAGGCAGTCTGTCCGGATGCAACCGGTCAAGTCTAGTAGTAAGTTGGCGCCCCCAACGAAGTTCAGCTGGACTTCTCCCTGTAGAAGTGGACGGTGTGGTGCGATAAGAAAGGAGAAAGTCAGCCAACCTGTGATGCCAGTCCCCGTAGGTGAGTCTCTTCAAGGCGTCCTTTGCGATGCGCACCATGCGTTCAGCCATACCGTTGGTGGATGGGTGAAAAGGCGCAGATGTGGCATGACGAATCAGGTTTGCCTGTAAGAAAGCTTGGAATTCGGAGGAGGTGAATTGAGGGCCGTTGTCAGACACAATGACATCTGGCAGCCCGTGTGCAGCAAAAATCCCCCTCAGTACCTGAATAGTCTTTGCAGTGGTGGTGGACGAGACAGGCACAACCTCAAGCCATTTTGAATGGCTGTCAACAAGGACCAAGAAGAACTGGCCCTGAAAGGGCCCAGCGTAGTCAATGTGCACCCTAGACCATGGGGACTGTGTTTCCTCCCATTTATGCACAGGAGCTTGGGGCATCTCTGGGCGAGATCGTTGGCACATGTGGCATGCGTGTACCTTAGCCTCAATATCTTTATCTAAAGCAGGCCACCACAAGTGGCTGCGTGCAAGAGCCTTCATGCGAACAATGCCAGGATGACCCTCGTGGAGGGATTCTAAGACCCTAGTCCTCATTGAGGTGGGAATGACAACTCTGTTTCCCCAAAGCAGACAACCCTGAGAAAGGGACAATTCGTTCCTTTTGGACCAGAAACTCTGAAACTCAGGACTAGGGCAGTGCTCAGGCCACCCGGACAGGACCCAGGAGCGGACACGTGAAAGTGTGTGATCTGTACCTGTTTCAGCGGTAACATCCCTGGCACTAAGAGGAGCTCGGGCAAGGCTTGGATTGATAGAATGTTGACAGCTGGCGCGGGGTCAGCTTCTACTACTGGCAGAGGCAACCTACTGAGGCCATCAGCATGGCCCATTTCTTTCCCAGGCTTGTGGAGTAATGAAAAATCATATGCAGACAAAAAAATAGACCACCTAAGCATTCTAGGGGAAATGATGTGGGGAGTCTGCTTACGTGTGGTAAACAGTCCCAGCAGAGGCTTATGGTCAGTGAAGACCGTGAAATGCCTGCCATATAGAAAATCGTGGAATTTTTTAATTCCAGCAACAACAGCCAGAGCCTCCCTGTCTATCTGAGCGTAGTTGCGCTCGGCAGAAGACAATGTTCTGGAGTAGTATGCAATAGGAACCTGAGTTCCATCAGACCTGAGGTGACTCAGGACAGCTCCAACCCCGTAGGGGGACGCATCACAAGCGATGCACACAGGGAGAGACTCGTTGAAATGTGCAAGAACACTGTTAGAAGTGAGCAAGGCCTTGACTTCTTTAAAGCAAGCCTCATGTGCTTGTGACCACAGCCACACAGCTTGTTGTCTAGTAGCCTGTGAAGAGGCTCAGCTACACTAGCTTTATGTGGAAGAAAAGAATTGTAGAAATTCAGGAGGCCTAAGAAGGCCTGAAGTTCGGCCTTAGACTTTGGCCTGGGTGCTTCTAAAATAGCAGTTAGTTTGGATTCAGCAGGATGAATCCCAGCAGCATCAATTTTGAATCCCAGAAATTCAGTAGAAGGCACCCCAATCTTGCATTTGTCTTTTCTGAGCTTAAGGCCTGATTTCCTGAATCTTAACAGGACAGCCCTAAGCCTTTCAGCTAGAATGTGTGTGGAGTCTCCTGCAATCAAGACATCGTCAAAGTAGGGGCAGACCCCTGGTATACCTCGTAGTGTGTTTTCCATTACGCTTTGGAAAATCCCAGGAGCGACATTCACTCCAAACTGCAGCCTTTTTACCTTAAAGGCTCCCCTGTGGGTCACAATAGTCTGAGCTATGGCAGCATCATTATCAACAGGCAGCTGTTGATATGCTTGAGCTAGGTCAAGCTTTGCAAAAACACGCCCCCCCTTGAGAGAGGCCAGGATGTGACTGACCACAGGAACAGGATAGGCATGTTGCTGCAATGCCTTATTGAGTGTGCATTTGTAATCAGCACAAATGCGAATGTCCCCATTTGCCTTTAGAGGCGTGACAATGGGGGTCTCCCATGGGCTGGAATCAACAGGTTCTAGGATTCCTTGTTGGATTAGTTTGTCTAATTCAGTGTCAATCTTACTTTTTAAAGCAAAGGGACCCTTCTTGCTTTAATCCTAATGGGAGTGACAGTGGGGTCTAGCTTTAAGGACACAGGTGGTCCTTTGAATGTGCCCAGCTGGGGGCTGAAAACATCTGCAAATTCCTTGCAGACTTCCTGTAGGTCGAGTGTTTGTAAGCTGTTGAGTCCTGTGACGTGTATCCCCAGGGCCTCAAACCAATCGAGTCCTATGAGACTCGTTCTTTCACCCCCTACTACTAACAAGTCTAGTGGACCTTCAAAACTCTTGTATTGCACGTTAAGGGTGGCCTCCCCCTTAACACACACTCTTGAGTTCTGAAAATCAGTTAATACAATATCAGAAGGCCTTAACTTGGCCTTAGTCCCACTACTGGAACAAATCTTCCTAAATGTATGCAATGAAATGATGGAAAGGGCAGACCCTGTGTCTAGTTCCATAGATAATGGAACCCCTTGTAGCTTCACGTTGAGTGACAGCTTTTTCTTCATGGGCTTGTGTGTGCCTGTCCTACAAATGTTTCTACGCGAAGCGCAAAAACCTACCCTATTCTGGCTGGGGACTCTGGTACCCTTCAGGCGTTCTTCTTGAGGTTGTGCCTTTCGTCGGCCCAGACACACAGCTGCAATGTGCCCTAGTTTGCCGCATGCCCGGCAGGGAGCGGAGCGGAACTTGCAGTCGGTTCTCCTGTGGCGACCTCCACAGCCGATGCACTTGAGCGGAGCTGAAGAGCTTTCCTTCTGATTTTCTCCCTTCGCGGGGTGTAGACGGTCGACTTCTTCGTCCGGATCCTCCTCGGAGTTTCGTCGGACGTCTTCTTGGTGCACGGACGCACCCTCTGCACTGCTTCTGATCGGCCGCATGTTCTTGACGGCGCCGCCTGCTGCTTCTTCCGCGGTGGCTTCCCTTAAAGCGTCTTGGAAGGATAATTCTTCCTTAGCGAAAAGTCTCTGTTGTAGCTCTCGATGCCTCAACCCGCACACGAATCGGTCCCTCAGTCGTTCCTCGAGGTCCTTGAACTCGCAGGGCTTGGCGGCCTTCCGTAACGCGGCGATGTACTCCTTGGCTGACTCCCCGGACCGTTGATCCCTCTGCTCGAAGGTGTGGCGCCATGAGATAACGGACACCTTGGGGTGGAAGTGGTCCTTCAGCAGCTTCTTCAGGTCTGCGAAGCTTACAGACTCTACTGGAACAGGTGCTGCAAGGTTTTCTGCGATTTCGAAGGCGTCTTGGCCGCAAGCGCAAAGCAGGGTGGCAGCCT
Organism: Crotalus tigris; assembly: GCF_016545835.1. NCBI lineage: Eukaryota > Metazoa > Chordata > Lepidosauria > Squamata > Viperidae > Crotalus > Crotalus tigris. Next base: position 1,004,747 of record NW_024096469.1, read on the forward strand.
TCAAGCTATCTTCCCTCACTTGGTTTGCCTTGAAGTAGTTCTCCATTCTGGATACGTAGGACTCCCACCGCTCTGGATGTGAGACGTCGAATTCCGCAAGCCTTCCGATTTTCGCCATCTTCGGATCTTCAGGAGACGGGTCTATCAGCCAGCCTACCCCCGAATGCGCACTGGATTGGCGGGCAGCTGCTGAGTCAACACCGTTCCTCTTCCGCCGCTCAGGACTCCTTGGGTAAGCTTACACTTTTTCCTTTCCAGGTAGTGCAAGGCATCCCACCTTCGTCGCCAGTGTTGCGTCCTTGGCGGGAAAACAGACACGAGAAGCAGCTGGAGTTCTCAAGTTCTTTTATTCAGCGTTCAGCTTACAGGAAGATGGCTTCAGCTCAGCCCAAACGCCTCACAGCCTCTTATATAGGCAACTCCCGGGTAAATGGGTTACTTTTCCCGCGCCAGCACCCGCGCATGCGCACGGCGCTGGCGACAGCCTGTCTGGTCCCGGGCAGCTTTGCACCTGCCCGGGACTGCCTGCAAACGCCCGAGCCGTTTGCAAGGCTCGGGACATAACACTTCCTTCCTTCCTTCCTTCCTTCCTTCCTTCCCCACGCCATTTTTATCAAGGTTAAATCTTTCCCCAGAAATATTTGAGATCTGTAACATATTTTCCTATATGATTTATCAGTCCATTTGTTCTAACTGTAGTCTCAATGCCAGACTGTAGACTATAGATTACAGACCCACAATACATTCCTGTATAAATGAATATGATTTCTGTCACATACACAATGTCAGCTACCCCAAATTCTACCTTTGCTGGATAAAAGCTTTAATCTTCTTAAAAGACAGGGTGGAAGCCCAAGGCTAGATGAAGAATGAGATTTCCATCTTTTCCAGCAGGTTCTGATTACTGTAGAACAGGGTTTCCCTGACAGGTTTTCCCTTTGGGGAGGTGTAGACAGAGTCCATGGGAGGTGTGAAGAGCCTTTTAGTTGTACACTGTTACAATAAATCCTCCTTTCCCAAAGTTTCATTGTGTTGTTTCCATTGTTCACTTCTATTCATTTTGATGTTTGGATTTTTAGGGGAGATATGTGCATTAAGATTACACTAAAGAGAGTTTTGATGGCAAGATATTTAGGAACTCCTGGTCTTGAATGTTCAAAATTGAAGTTGGACAAATACAAGAAATTGAAGCAGAGGGCTATTTGCATTGGGAAATGTATTTCTGTACAGTAAAAAGTGATAACTGCGAATATCCAAGAATTTACACTAGGTTCTCACCCCCATTTTCTATGTTATGCTAAGACTTATTTTTGTTATCTCCCTGTACAAGAAATGGAGTTATGTGCTGTAGATAAGATAAACCCTGATAACCCAATCTATTAAGTCTTTATCTTACAAAAAATGGATTACATTAAAGCCCTTGATCAAAATCATGATGAGCAATGACAGTAAATATTCACGGGCCCATCTATTGATAACTATCGTGACTTAGAGTATAAGAGAAGTATATGGTAAAGAGCATAAATCAATGGATGGAAGGAAAGGAAAAAAAATAGGTATGCAGGATTGTGCCATTTTGAAATAGAATGGGAAAGTATGTAATGCGTCTGAATGAAGTTGCCCTACATTTATAGAGTGGAGTTGATGAAGCATGCAGGGAAGTGAAGATATAAATTTAAATAAAAATCAAATGGCTAACTGTGTGTCAGAGGGCATAAATTGGTGTCATCTAGGTTGTTGGCTGTGTGTTTGAACGTAGGAGTTCATAGTTTAGTGATAGTTGCATTTTATGCTCCAACGAATGTGATAAAGAAAGAAACAGAACTCTTTGCAAAAATTGTGCAACATTCTGAATTAACGGAAGTCTGTGGGAAAAGTTATTTTGCTAATTGACAGAAATAAGTGGATGGGAATAAGATGAGACAGTGCAGAAAAAAAATGATAGGCAATTTAGAAACCCAAATATAAATGAGAATTGTGCCTAGGACAGTGATGGCAAACCTTTCAGCTTTGGCTTATCAGAAATTCAGAAAAATGCCTAACTTGACTCTGCTGGTGTATCACCCCTCCCCCATAAAAGAGAAACAATTCTCTGTCTCAGCCACATCTAGGCCACTCTGAAGAGTGTCACTCAAAGGCATTGCCAAGGCTGGGCCTAAAGTGGAAGCACTGGCCTTGACTTCAGCTGAACTCAAAAAGGCCACCTTTCACCATTCCCCAAGGTATGGGAGCTATGGGGAATGGTAAGATTGCCCTTGCATCCCAGTGTTCCCCAGGATCTGCTATGTGCTGCTTATCTTCAGGCAGTGTTGTCTTTCTGTTGACAAGTCCCTGCAGCTTATCTGATGCTGCTCTGGATCATACGTGCCTTTGTTCTTGAAGAACAAAGTTCTTTTGGAGACTGCTGGGGCCTCTGCAGCCACCTAAATGAACACCCTGTCCTTGCATCACTAGGAATGCATAAGCATGGTTTCAGGAGCTGAATGGCATAGGTTAAAATTTGTTTAGGGCTTACGTATGTTCCCCAGAGCATTCCAAATAAGGCATTCTTTGCACAATTTCTCTGTGCCTAAAATATGCATGTAATTTTAATAATTTTTAATAATAATAATAAAATTGGAAGGGATCTTGGAGGTCATCAAGTCCAACCCCCTGCTCAGGCAGGTAACTCTATACCATTTCGGACAAATGGCTGTCCATTTTCTTCTTAAAAACTTCCAGTGTTGGAGAATTCACTGCTTCTGGAGGCAGATTGTTCCACTGGTTAATAGTTCTAACTGTTCTAGGTTGCTTCTCTCGTTATATTCATGCATTCCCTAGGTCCTATTCCTATTTACACCTCTATATCTAAAGACAGAGTTCATATAATTTATTTGTATTGTTCTATCCACTCTCAAGCTAAAGAGACAATAGTGACCAAATTCTCTGGCAGGCAAAATTTTTATATTTTTCTGATCTGCCATCCTCTTCCACCATGGCCTTAGAATCCTTAGAATACCAGATACGTGTCCTCCTCCTGCTGGGGCGCATCAGTATTCTTCTTTCCCCAAATAATGTATTTGAATACTTTGGTGAGTCTTGTCCCAACTTCCGCTGCTCAGGCCATTTTAAATTTGCCAACAAACCTTAGTCTGGATATAATATGCCACAGCCTATTCTAAAAAGGTAGTGCTGTCTTATCAATTTTAGCCATGCTAAAACCTGACACCAAATAAGAATAGCATGGTTAAGAATGAACTGGTACTGAACAAATATGAATGGAATACAAGAGTAAGCAATTAGCATATGTATATATATGTATGTATGTATGTATGTATGTATGTATGTTGAGGTGGTTTGGTTATATAGAGTGAATGAACTGGGTTTAAATTGCAAAATCAATTAAGAAGAGTTAATGGCTTGGGAGAAATGGGAAAACTGAGAATTTTGTGATTGGATGGGATTAATGAGATCCTGAAAAAACAGATGTGAGAATTTTAAGAAGCAAAAGACAATATATGAATCACTATGGATGCGATGGAGAACAAGTAGGTTTGAAAAGTATAGAGAGATATAATAGTGCAAACAAGATTTATATTTATTTTTATTTGCTCCTATCATCTGCTTTTAAATTGTATTTATTATTTAATGTTTACTGTTCTTTGTATATGTTTTACATGATGCCTGTCCAAAAGACAGTAACATACAGTAAGTGGTACTTCTATATGTATGCAGGTTTGATTGTAATGAGCCTCTGTATTTCAACATGGCTGATGCTTGGTAAACCTATAAAAGAAAAGCTACATTAAAGGAGACTTTCCTAATTGGATATGGCCAGCACATCTAGGGAGCATTAAGTTAGAGAAAGTAAGGTTAAAATGTACAATTCATTGTGACTCCTGAACAGTTTTCTTTTTTCTTTTAATGAGAAATCGTTGAAAAATACCTTAATACCCTTCATGAGTTTAATCTAATTTGTGGGTCAAAAATAAATAATCCCTGCTATATTTCTGTCCTTTGGAGGTTCTACCACATGTACCTGCCCAAACATATAGATCATCTTCAGAAAGTCTGAGTCATATCCCTGAGCTAGATATTTACTAAGGGGCCTTCTCACTTTTGGCAGCCTGCTTACCTAAGCATTTGATGTGCACAAAACTATTTTGGGTTGCTTTTTTATTTTAACAGTCTAGTTGTGAAACTGTGCTAAATAGAGAAACTAGACACATGTTTTACCTTTCATAATATTACTATTTAAAATTGCCCAATGAAAGTAAAGTATTTATTATGTTAGATTTATGTCCCATCTTTCATCCAAGAGCTCAAGGTGGCCTATAGTACATAGCACTCCTTTTTGCACTTTTTAAAAAATCCACAGTGCACTTCCCTGGTTGAGACTGAATTTGAACCTGGGTTTCTTGGTCTTAGTCGAACACCTTTACCACAATATCACATTGGCTTTCTGTGGGAAATTCCAAACAAATTAAAGGAAATATTTCTTCACACAATTCAACTATTATATAAAACTAGCTGTACCCAGCCACACATTGCTGTGGCTCAGTCTGGTTAAATGGAAAAGAAAGAAAAGAGAAAGCGCATGTTTGTAATATGCTTGTGGGTATACAATATTTTTTGTTGTTCCATTGTCTGTGCAGATATAGAGATTGTCTGAAATTGTAGCGTATGTTGCTTTTATGTCCAATAGATGGTGCTGTTTTTCATAAAAGCATGTTTTTACCTGTCACAGGTGTGACATCTTTATAATATAGGTATATAAAAACACACACGTATTCGAATGCAACGTTGTGTCAAAATTTCAAAGCAATCGGTGAAGAACTTTCGGAGATTTAAGATTTTGAACAAACAAATATTTACATTTTTATTTATATAGATATGCTGATGGCATCAATTTAAGCAGCTTTGAAAACTAGAACAGTTAATGGTGGATCAAGTTATTGTAGACCATTAGTTGCAACGATTATAGATTTCTACCAATTTGGGGAGAAATTAGCCTGTAACTACCAGTTGCTGAAGGAATAAGCATCCTAGTGGGCCATTGTAGAATCAGAATGTTAGACTTGACATTCATGGCTTTTCTAAGTTTCCTAGTTTATCTAAAATTTTCTTACTGTGGAGCAAAGAAATATTCAGATTTCATTTTCAGCAAAATTTACTGTATAAATAAAAAGGGCAAGAATAATCACTAGCCCAGATAGGTTTTTTTTTTCTCTATTTCTTGGACAAAAATCTCCAGATTGGAAGACACTAAAGAGCATCACTTTGTCCAGGGTACCAAACTGAAGGGGACAAAAAGGAACCATAGCATAAATAATGCAAACTTCCCCTTCCCCATTAGTTGTAGGGTAAGATAAAGCCAGTACAAGAATATTTGATTGGACTTGCTACTTCATTCCCCCAAAAGAGAAACAGATCATAGTTCAGTGTCAGTCCATATAGTATTAATATAAGAAATCTCATTTTAAATCTTGACACGGAACCTCAAATAATTAGTTTCAGCTACGTTACCTAATGCAAGATTCTTGACACAAGATATGAAAGAAAAGAAATGCATACAGACATGAAATTGGAAGTATGTTGAAGATTGAAGTTAAAGATAAATCCAGGACCTAAAAATAGTGATATTTGCATATTAGAAACATTACCATTAATTGCTCAATGTTTGATATAATCTTACATGCTGGGGTTAGGGCCATTGGGAGATATATTTACCAATCCATAATGTTACCTTTTAACTACAAATAGAGAGGAAGCAGAATCTCATTCTCTGTTTGTTTTTTTTACCAAATATGGAGGTATATTTGCCTAACTCTATGAAAAACTACATATGCAGCTGAAGACCCAGTGTATTCAAGAATCCATGAGTTATAGATAGGAGCTTGGCTTGAGTCTCTCAGCATCTAACTGCACCCAATCCTATTCTTTATAGCAACTTTGCTCCCTACTAATAGATTAAAAGGGGATAGTTTTAAAATTCCCTCTATATTACATTTTAAAAAAAACCAATCTAATCTTTGTTTATGGATATTTTTTCTTACAGCACATCTCTTTCAGATCTTATTGTATATTCTCCAATTGTTAACATTCAGTACTTGCTTCTAAGGTAACTCTTTTCTTTGGACATCTATGGAGGTTCTCAGTCACTCAAGTAATGGTTGTCCCAAAGTTGCTTTTTTCTCTCTTCAAACTGAACAGAAGTTTATGGATGATACTGTGCTTCCCTGAAAATAAGACCTGGTCTTATTTTTATTTTTTTTTTGTGCCAAAAGATGCATTAGGGCTTATTTTTGGGAAAATATGGTATCAGGGTGATCAGCGCCCCACCCACTGGCGCACACAAAAGAGCTGGTAAGCATGCAGGGGCCAATGGTGTCCAGCTGCAGCCTTAGCCTGCGTGCACTCTGTCCGGTGCACTCTGGGGTTGCGCAGCCTGGGCAGTGCAGGTGAGTTGGTTACCTGTCAAAGGAGCAGGTGGAGACAGACACACAGGGAGGGGGCAGGTGATCTGGGTACACCATGTGGCCTCCTGGCTTATGGGAGGCTCATGCAGCGGCACCAGCAGCAGGCAGAGTGGAGGCAGGAAATCCTGACCTTCCATGTGGCCATCTGCCCCAGCACAGCTGCAAGCAAGCTGAGAGATGGTGGGAAGGAGTGGGATGCACATCAGGATCGCCTGCCTCTCCCCCATGCCTCTGCCTGCTGCCAGTGGTGCTGTGCAGGCCTCCCACAAGCCTCCTGTGAGCCAGGCGGTCGCGCAGTGTGTCTGGATTGCCTGCCTCCCCACCCGCGCCTCTGGTGGACCGAACTGGTGGTCACAGTGCTTGGACTTACCTGCACTGCACTGCCGGACGCTATCAGCCCCCGCATGCTCACCGCCTCTTGTGCTGGCTACACCCACCCCTGGGCTTATTTTGGGGGTAGGGCTTATATTAGGAGCACGTTAAAAATCAGGCTAGGACTTATTTTCTGGTTGGGTCTTATTTTTGTGAAAACACGGTAAGCGAAACAAAGAAAAACCAGAAAGTCCAGTTGCCTTTTGGCTATTTTCTTTGAAATTGCCATCTTTTGTTTCTTCCCTGTTTTAAAAAAAGAAATTCCATATAATGTCATTCCCAATGGAATATCATTATAGCAATTCTAGCTAGAACGGGAAGGTAAAGTGCTGGTATTTTGTTTTTGTTTTTTGAAGCTGTGTTGTCTTTATGTAAAACCTTTGTTTTTGTTTTTTAAAGCTGTTTTGTTTTTATGTAAAACTTATATTTTTTCTTTCATTAATTAAACCAAAGATAAAGAAAAGGAACACCCTCAACCAGATTTTAGCCCTGTTTTTCAATATTTTTAATCTCAACCAAGTAAGTGATAAATTATGTTTTTAATTAAAAGTGTCAGATGAAGCAAAGGTGAAAGGGATAAGAGAACAAAACAGTTAAAACAATTTACAGTACATCTGAGTTTTCTGTTTGCCAGGGAATGCATTTTGAGACTATACAACAGCAGCAACAGATGCTGAGACTCACAGGATAAAAGGCTAGAGATCCTAAATCTTTTCTTCCAAGAGCCTTTTGGGTCTGCATATACTTTTACAATGTTATTATTAAAAAATAACCCCATTATCATTTTAAGTATTAACATGCAGACATTCTATAGGAAAAAGGCAATTACAGAGTTGCCCAGGTTATAATAATGTAGTAGCTTGAAAATCAGTTAAAAATAAAAAATCCAGAACAAAATACAATATGCTGCTCAGACTACAATATGATGCTGATCTGCTACAATTGAAGATTTTTCTGTCCAAATATTATAGATCATCAAGAGAAAGTTCAAAACCTTGTGATTCCCAAAAAGTATGAAAGCATACAGTATGATATTTTCATGAATGTAGATTCAATTCTGAATGAAGGTTGAAACGAAGTACCCAATTCCATACCTTGTTCAGAGAGATTTAAAAAAATGACATTTAACACAAATCTGAAAACAATAATAAAAAACTAGCACAATTTTCTGGGTATTCATATTTATTTATTTCTATAGAAATAGATTCTCTGAAGCAAATAGCTTTCTACTTCAATTTATCAGACTCCTCTGCCTGCAAGAAGGTTTTAGTCTACTTAGAGGCTTCTGGGAAAGCGAGAAACCTCACTCTCCACTTTTACCCTGCATTTTAAAATGATCAAACTCAGACTAGGGCAGTGGTGGTGAACCTATGGCACGCGTGCCAGAGGAGGCACTCAGAGCCCTCTCTGTGTGCACGTGTGCCGTCCCCAGCTCTGCCCCCCCGCAGCCCCCTCACCAGCAGCCCCCCCTGGAGGAGAGTCATCCCTGGCCACGGCCTGTACGGAGCAGCACAGCCAAGAACATAGCCAGGCAGCAGGGACAAGACTCTGCCCTTGCGCCCCATAGTGTGCAGATGATGATGCAGGGTGTGGGCGGAGGGCATGGCTGCCATGGTGCTGCAGGTCTGCCTGGCCATGGAGGTGGTACATGGCTCTGCGGGCAGGTGGGGCAGGGGGCAGGCAGGGGTGGAACAGGCAGGACAAGAGGCGGAGCGGGGGCAGGGGGCGGGTTTGGGGCACTCGGTCTCTAAAAGGTTCACCATCACTGAACTAGGGTATCTGTCAGGTGCAAGAAATCAGGAACCAGGACAGAATTCAAAAGTACTACAAATTTATTTCATGCTACCTATTTACAAAAATCTGAACTACTAATGGTCAAGGTGAATTGGCACCAGATAAGAGTCAACAGACATCGGGGAGGAGGGGCTGGACTTACATTTCTTACAGGGGCATAGGTATTCCAAACTGATAATACATTTGATCTGACTCTCGGGCTCAACCAGGTCATCGCCTACACGTATATAACTTTATATAGGTAACCAAAATCCATCTGGAATGTATGGACACTAACCATTTCTTGAAGACACAAGTACCTAATGGCCTCCTCTAACCACACAGATCCTTTCAGGAAGTCCACTTCCATTTATATTTTTCTGCTCTGTGTCGAAAGTAATATTTTCTGTCTTCTGACATCTCAAGCAATATTGCCTGGTTCACCTGCTGCAGTTCATTTCATAGTAGTGAAACAGTTCTACTTCAATTAGTTATACTGCCCTATGGCAGGAACAGCCCATCTCCTCTGGCCATTGATTGTTCCCTTCCATGGCCATTTTGTACAGGTACACAATAGAAGATGGAAATTTTAATTTTTAAAAGGTTCAGTGATTAAATAGAGAAAAAAATGCAGCTTCTTTCTACTTTCATTTTCTTTCCTTCTTTCTTCCCTCCCTCCTATTAAAAATAGGAATTCACCAATCAAGTAGTCCAGAAAATATGATCCAAACAGAATATTTATTCATTACCATAGCTGAAAATGAAGAGATTGAAATCTGGAAAGGGTTTCTTTAGGCCATTTCATTTCCAGCTGATTTATGCATGGGAGACAGCTTTGCTGTAGTGTGATAAAGCAGTGGGTGGGGGATGGCAATGAAGGCTATAATTCTGATCAGTGCAATTAGATTATTGAAACAACTAGTGTAAGTTAGCTGTGAAAGCAGAATATGTTATTGTTTTAATTGGACTTATGGAAAAGTTATGGCTACAATGTGAGATTGTGTGAAGTTTATAGGAAGGGTACAATTGAGAATTGCAGTGGTATGATTGAGGACGAAGTAAACTTTTAGTCTTCTGGAGTACATCCCAAAAGAAGCTAGGATATAAAAGAAAAAATGGAATACATAACTATTCTACATTCGCAAGATAATCTACCCTTTTGTAAATTGTTACAATTTCATATATAAGGAATAACATTATTACCCCTTCTTTTATTTCCCGTCTCTTTTGCTGTCTCTATTTTATTTTCCAAGTAAGATCAAGGAGGCAGTGAATCGTGTTCCAGAATCATTATAACACTGCTACGATAAGATACTGTCTACAGTAGAGGTAAGGGAAATCTTTTGAAACAGTGGCACATTTGGAATTTTGAGCCCAGATCACATTAAAGAATTTTCTGTTCATCAAAGAACTGCTACTCGGGATATGCAAACTGGTAAAGCTGTTCTCTCCTTTCCATCCTACCTTTGGGATGTTATATCTCAGCTGCTCACCATTTTTAAGTGAGCATGTTTGGCCTAAATAATGCCCAGAGCATTCTTGTAAATAAGCATGATGTTAAAAACTAACATTTTGCTTTGCCAGCAAGAAAGTTTGGAGGGCGATTGTGGACTCGAGAAATTGATGGTAAAAACCAGGTCTGTGTTTAAGAGCTGGCCTACCCAAAATTTGGTAGTGGATGAGCTATGGGCCTGATAAAAATCTGGTTGCTATCACCCTCTCTGAGGTTTGCCACTCTGGTTTTGGGTCTTTAGTAGTTTCAAAGGCATTGCCCTGGAAGTTAGTTGGCATTGACCTTTTAATTATTTTTTTATCTGTGATTAGGAATTTTGCATCAGTGTGAATCCTACTTATAAAGATGGGTGTAGAAACAGATCAGAATCCTCGTCATATACTCCCTGCCTGTAAAGTTTCTTTGGCTAGTTTGAAAAATACGTCTGCAGTCAAACTAGTACCTGCCTGCTTTTGATGCATAAGATGTATTGTTTTCTTTTTTCATACTCCTTATTGGTTGTGTCTGTCTATCACTCTGTCGAGATCACACATATGTTCATATATAAATATACATATATACACAAATAAGGATATTTTTGTCATTTGAAAATCACTGCATTAAATTGTGAATCGTGGCAATACTAGAGTCCCTCCCTCCCTCCCTCCCTTCGTTCCCTTTACTTGCTTTTTCTTGTATGTTTAAGAAAAGACACCTTGACTATTATAAACTATTATGGTTTTTCAATATGATAAATCCATGGCATAAAATAGAGAAGGAAGAGAGAGGGAGAGGGGACAGAGCGAGCGAGAGAGGAGAAATTGAGATTCATAATTACAACTACGATACCTAATATCTTTGATTCTGTTACAGTCCACATCACATCACATAGCAGACAGCTTTAACAATATAGATCTGGACGCTTTGTTCAGCCTTATGCAATCAGAAAATCTGGTTGCCCCATATACTGTATACAATAAGAATGCTCAGCATTTGTTTTGATTCTACAAAAACTTTCCTTGATGATCTTTTAATTAAAAGCTTTTTGTTATTGGACCACTAATAAAAAAAATTCTGGGTGATGTCTTTGCCATGCTGTAACAAATAGGATTGTGCTGTTGTAGCTACCAGAAAAATGTGCTATGGAAGACAAAATCATATAAAATATGTTGATGTGAGAAATTAGTAAGAGAGCATTTATTTTTATTTTTGTATAAAAGATGATACTGGAACGCCAATTTTAATAAATTGATTGTCACGTCTGTGTCTAGTAAGTGATGGCAGTATCAAAGACTAAGTGCACGCAAGAGTGAACAAAGCATGGTTATGGTGGGAGATCACTGGTGTGCTCTGTGATTTATGCATGCCAGTCCATCTAAAATTGAAGATGCATAAAACAACGGTGTGCCTAGCAACTCTCTATAGTGCTGAGTGCTGGCCGGTCATCAAATGCGTTGAATACACTTTACACGCCATGGAGTTGCGCATGCTTCGTTGGTCATTAGGTGTTTCTCTCCTGACCATGTCAGCAGTGACACAGTTCAGAAGCAAATGGGCACTGTGCCAATATCAAAGAAAATGCAGGAGAAATACCTACAGTGATATGGTCATGTTCTATGAGCGACACCCCACACCATTGTTTCCAATTTAATTTAGATGGCAAGCACCCACGTGGAAGGCCGAAGCAAAGATGGCAAGATACAATAAATGTGGACATGAAAAATGCCCAGTTGCATATGACACCAGTTTGTTTAGTGAAAATGTTTAAAAATGTATCAAATACTTGTTGGAAATATAAACAACAGCCAGGCACTTATTACCATGCCTGGTGGGTATGCCCTAACGCTAAGAAATATTGGTTTAAGATCCATAGATGGTTGGAAAAGATGATGAAAATACAGATAGAATTTAAACCGGAATTGTTTTTGCTAGGAATATTAAGACCTAATTATGGTAAAGAGAATGATTACTTGATACTACATGTTTTAACAGCCGCAAGGATAGTGTTTGCCCAATTTTGGAAAAATGAAAATCTACCATCTGACCAGGCTATAATTACTAAAATTTTAGATTGTGCAGAAATGGATAGATTAACATTGGAGATGAAAGAGAGTTTATTTTAAAACTTGGGAAAAATTTTATCAATGGTTAGAGACGAGTTAGAATCTGAAAAGAATCTAATATTACAGAATAGATGATGGATGTTTAATTGAGTTATAGTTATTAGGTTGACAACATCTTTATTTTTAGTGATTTTCAACCGTTAATGTTGACAATTATGATTAGTTGAGATTTTATTAATTACGTTTATTTACATAGATGAATTTTATCTGTTTATTAATCATTAGTACTATGGTTATAGTTAACCTTATTTTAAAATGGCTGAGTATGATATAAATTATGTTTATTTACTATTATGATCCGAACGGTAGTTTGTTTGTTAAAGCATGAGATTATTGTACCTACCCTTTTTCCATCCCAATTTCCCATCCCCTTCCCTCTCCTTACCTGTATTGTTCCTATTCTTTCCTCATTTATATAAATCCAATAAAATATTTTAAAAAATGCCCAGTTGGACCTGGATGCTGCATTTGATTATGCAAAATGGCTGTTGTTGACCCGAAAAGCGGACCTTGCATCTGCCGAAAAAATGCTAGGATGCTACTGCTGCTGATGATGATGATGATGAAGACAATGATGATGATTGTCATGTCTGTTGTTTGCTTAGGCATCTTAGCTTTTTGCCTACTACAGTTTATGAAATCTGTTGCACGCATAATCAATATACATTCCCATGCCTTAGGAGGTGCCCATATTTTTTATGTGTACATTAAGTTTTGCAAGGACATTTAGAGTCCTAAAAATTATATTACCTTGCAGATTGTCACTCTATTAGCATACCATATATATATATCATATACACAGATATATACCATACACACACACACACACAGAGAGACACACACATATATAAACTAAAGCTCTCAGTATTTGTCTGTTTGTAACCTTCAATCAGGCAAAATGATGCATCATAGGGCAGCAATTTTTTAATCAACGTACTTCAAATGAGTTAACTTAAAAGAATGCTTCGAAATTCCAAGGCCATTATTCCTGTGGGATTGTAATTTAGCAAAGTTGTGGCTGCTTCAGTGCAGCTGCAGTCACGTGATTGTCATTTGCAGTGCTCCCTGCCAAGTTCTCCCAAGGAAAATCAGTGGGGAAGCTAGCAGGAAGTCGGAGGTGTCTCCCATTCCCACTCCTGTTTTGCCTGCCTGTGGTCATTCTGTTCTCAGTTTAAGTAGGCAAATATTTCTAAAATGATGATCCAACAGGTCATGACTTGTCTAATCTCCAATATTGTCCTGGAATTCTACAATTGTAGCATTCTCCTCCTCTTGCTAACTTTATTTGCCTTACAAGCATGCACAGACAATAGCCGCTCTCCACAAATCTGGTATAAAGCAAGACAATCCCATTCTGACTTTTTTCAATATAAAACAAGCCTGTCTTTGGCGAAAGGGGTACATACAGTATTCAGGTATCTACATTCCAATGGAAAAATTGAGCTTACAACAGAGAGCTGATATCAGTCTAATATGCTATAATATAGATTGTTGAGAAATATCATTTGTATGCAGGATGTTCATACATTGTGTGTGTGTTTCTCCCCTTGTATAAATTGAGATGGGTTTGGTTTGGCTATAGCCCCTGCTATTGGTTCCAGACCATCATGTGCCAAGCCTGGCTGAGGCTTTGGGATGCTCTGTGCTTGCATTAAATCGATCTACTGCTGCACATTAGAGCTCAACCTGCCAGTGAATCAGACCTTTTCTTTTTTTTTTTTTTCCATTTCTCTGCCTGCCTGCCTGCTTGCCTGCCTGCCTCCGTAGCACCAGTCTTATTTTAGCTTACCGAGGAGGAGGAGGAGGAGGAGGAGGAGGAGGAGAAGGAGGAGGAGAAATACAGGCAGAAAAAAATACTAGACATTGCAGCAACCAAGGAACCCTTATGAGTAGATGGTGGATGGAAACTACTTCTCTTGTCTCTTTCGTTTTTGGATTTTACAGGATTTCTTTGCTGCATTCAGCTCCAAGATGAAGCAAAACTGACACACAGAGAAAATTATACACGCAGTCACACCGGGTGAAAAAAGAGAAAGCAGAGACCGCTGGATAGCAAGGGGGGAGGAATATTCTACAGCTTCAGCATCTTAAAGGGAGCCCAAACCTCTTTCACCTTCAGATCTTGGACAGTGCTGAAGATAGCAGGATGGAGCTAAAGTGAAAACAAACCTTGGGGTGTGGGGGGGTGCTTTTATTTTGGTTTTAGGATTTTTGTTATGTTTTGATTTTTGTTTTGGTGTGTGTATTTGTAAGTTATTTTTGCCTTTCTTTTTTTGAACAATTGCTTTTTTTTTTACAGTGCATTGTTTTGTGAGATGGAAAGGCAAGTACAGTACTGATGTCGCAAATCTGACAGAAATATTTTATATCGATTTTTTCTTTTTTTGAGCATAGATATTTGCCAACCTGCTCAGTATAAAGAAGCCTGCATTTTTCTCATTAAATTGAACTGGAGCACTGAGTCTATGTGAGGCTAATTTGGACGGTGTCTTTTTATTTTTATTTCGATTTATTTCCCTTTGGGCTCTGAATGTAGAAGTAGGAGTGAGAAATTGGTGCATTCATTTTCTTTAATTGTATTTTTTCTTCCTTGGTAGGATGGAGGTACTGCTGTCACTAATTTAATTTGTCATCTCCCCCCCCCCCTTTTCCTCCTCCCGAAGGCAACGTCTTTTTTAATTGAAGTATTTTTAATTGAGGGTGCATTGAATCTTTTTCATTGCAATTTGTTTTAGGAGCAGTTTGCTGCATTTTCCTCCCATTAACTGCAATCTACTCTTTGGAATTATTTTTTCTTCTTCTTGGGGTGTGTCCCCCCCTTCCCAGTTGCAGTCATTTGGGTAGAGGTGGAGAGAATCTGTACATCATTTCCATCTTACATAGGGAGGTGCAAGTGACCATGTCCAGGACCTCTGCTGCTTTCTTTGGCTGTGCTCCTGCCTGAGTGCCCCCTCCCTCTGCTGCAAGCTCCCCAGCAGCATCGACAACAGCCGATGGGATGCGATGAGCTTCTTCTCTCCAGCAACATCCTCAGCAGCATAACCCCCGGCCCTTTGCTCTTTGCAGGATGGCTCGGTTTGGAGATGAGGTGCCAGCCCGCTATGGGGCAGGAGGTTCAGGGGGAGCTGGCTCTGGAACAGCAGGCGGCGGAGGTGGCCGGGGTGCTGGGGGCGTTCGGCAAGGTGGTCCCCCAGGGGCCCAGAGGATATATAAACAGTCGATGGCCCAGCGAGCCCGTACCATGGCACTCTACAACCCCATTCCTGTTCGGCAGAACTGTCTGACTCTCAACCGCTCCCTCTTCCTCTTCAGCGAAGACAACGTGGTGAGGAAATACGCCAAAAAGATCACCGAATGGCCATATCCTTTCTATGGGGGGGGAACTGTTCAGTGCAATACTTAGGCCGCAGTAATTACTTACACTTGAGAAAGGGCAATAGATAACACTGTCCTGCATGCTTGATCCTGCCTCTGCATAAAGTCCCACTAGCACATTCTCCACCCCAAGCATTCCTGTTCAACCCCTGCATGTCCATATCATCCATTTCTCACATCTGTATCACTTCTGGGTGCATTTCCTCTCCCGTCAACCTGTTTCTTCCAAGGCTCTTTTTTTTCTCCTTTCAATCATATTTATTTAACTGATACTGTCAGCTCTATTACTGAATTCATCCTTTTTCTGTTCCCAGGAGGTGTAGTGCTTCATTAGGAGATGCTCTTTTCTTTTGTCCACCTGTCTTTCTGCTCTCAATATCACTCTTTAATATGTACATCATTTTATGTGTCTGTTTCTCCTGCAATCTCTTCCTATGGAGAGATTCTGAGCTTCTCACTAACCCAAGCATCAGATACTTTATTTCCTTCTCTCATTGCTTTACCTTTGAAACCTGTTAAAAACTACTACTGCAAAATAGTTCTTCCTTTATCATGGAAAGGTTGGAGATGGTGCAGTGGGGGGGGGGAACTGGACAGGTAGCATTATCTTTTTATTTCTTTCCCAGTAGTTCAGAGTTTTAGACACTGCCCCTGTTTCCCTTTCTTAGGATAAAATGGCTTGTAGGCCTAAGACCTTCATGGGCAATCAGTAGTTAGTGTGGTTGCCTAATATATGTTATGATATGATATGGGGAGTAGGACTCCCCAGCACTATTTCTAGTTAATTACAAGAAAACTATAATCTTGTCAAATTGTATGGATCAGAAATCAGCCTAACAATCTTTAGAAGAGACACGTGGTGAGAAATGAGTAGCTAAATGGGTTTCCCCTCCCCCAACTGTTCTACAGGGCTACCAAGAAGTGTTCCATGTTATTAATATGCATGTAATCCAGGAGACCTGAGCACTTGAGATCCAAGAAGATGGTTAATATTTTTGTGGGGGAGAGATTGATGAGCATTGCTAATTGTGGTGGTGGTGGGGGGGGGGGTGTTTTCAAGCTTTTGTTTCCTCTGATATGGAAGAAAAATCCAGATTCATCACTCCAACTCGGTATGTAAATACTTTATTTTCTTTAATTTCTATAACTATTTTGTTTATTGACAAAGAACAATATGTGACTGTAATATATAAATTATGTTATTTTTATGGATGCTCTTCAGGTTTGCATGTACTTTAAACCGAGTTTATTCTGATGAAAAAAACTTAGAATCTACTAATACTTAGGTGTAAAATATTGTTTTTATTCTCTGATGCAATAGTAACAGTATTTTTTCAGTGTTCTTTTGTGCAGATTGAAATGTAAGTCACTAATTTTAGGGAGCTACCGTATTCTAATATAGCAATGTTGCATGTCTATGGCAAAAATATTCTTATGTTTGCTACAGCTTATTTTGTACTTTTAATGAAAGGATTATGTGCAGTTTTGTTGTCAGTTTGAGGAAAGACATATTTTGTTTACAGAAAGGTGATACTAGAACACATCACTAAAATTAATGGTGTAAATGCAAGTGTAATAACAATCAGATTATAGCTCCTTATAGTATAAAAGGTTTTGTACATTTTTTAAAAATGTACATGGCTAAGTTAGCTCATCACCTTAGAAAAAAGAGATTATTGAGCATATCTTTAAAGTTAATAAATAGATACTAAAAATACTGATTGAGATAGAAATATATACAGATGGATGGAAAATCTATTAACTTTCATTCATTGTAATTATTCCTAAAACCTAAGAATCTTTTGAAGATTCAAGTTATTTGTGTATATTGTTTCTCATAGATGTACAAATTAGTTTTGTGTTTTACTAATATGAGGCAATAAAATTTCGGTAATATGAAGTAATCACAACCAGGTTGATCCTGTGAATGGAGTACTGGGATTTACACAAGTTGTAATCTCAGTTCAATCACTAATTATATAGTTGGAGTTTTCTTTCTAAGTGCAAAATAGAAATAATAATAACAACAACAGCAACAATAATATGATAGGAATAGAAGAAGCTGTCTTAATGCTAGTTTAGCTTATCAATACTGACTGCAAATAATAGGATTTTTTTTCTGTTTCATCTATAGTTGCCAAAAATTAAATTTCTGTAATAGTTCAACAAGAATAAATGTCAAAGATTTATAATGCTGTTCATACAATAAAATGCTATAGTCAGTGCCCATGTTAAATCTTGGTGGGCACATGGGTTTCACAGAGTTTAAATGTGTAAAATGCTCAATTCCCAGCCTTCTCCTGACCATCCACTTTTTCCCAGTGTTACTTCAATATTTCAGTGTTCTTTTCTTGCATACCTTCCCAAGATTTCATTATATTTAACAGAGAGGTCAAACATGAATGCCAGATACAGTCCACCAGAAGTGTTGGCTTCTCTCCATTTCTAATCAAAGAGTTAAAAAAAGACATGATTGACTATTTTTGTGGCAATATCACTTGGCCTTTGAGACAGAGTAAATTGGTCATTAACTTGTCCCAGATCCTAGTTGCAATAGTACTCCAAAATGGCTAGAAGAATGAGTTAAAAGAGGGCTATGCAAATAAAATGTGAAATGTAGATTTGCTGAATGATTTTCATTATATTCTTAGACAATGTACCTTACATAAATTTGAAGAGACAGACTAATAGATGTAAATGTAGCCTTGGACATTAATAACTGATATTCATTTCTATAGGAAACAGTAAGATAGTAATATGGAAATAATATCTGAGGAATGTTGAACTTGCCCAAGCACTGCATGACTCCTTGTGTTGAGAAGTATTATTCTTTCTCTTCCTTCCAAAAGTTACACAACACTGTAAACCAATGTTCATTTAACTATAATTTAATAAATCAATCACAGTGACTGGGTTTGTACAACACACTGAAACAAAATAAAACAAATCATATTGGACTTAGTGTTATGTTTGAAATTTAGTATGGATGTAAAGTTGGGGAAGCAGTATGCTTTCTAAACCAGGTTTAGAAAATAAGTCTTTTTTTAGTTTAAGGATGGTAGGAAGAAGATAAAAAACTGTAGGAGCTTAATAAACATGACTGAAGAAAGTATTGAATTCTCCTTTAGGTCCCCAGCTTCCAACTGATGATCTTCACCTAATTATTAATAACAGAGACATGGACTCATGTGTAGCTTTTGAATTTTATATTCCAACAGGGAGTAAAAGTTGGTAATGGAGGAGATGGGAAGACTTATTAGTACTATAAAAATAGTTGTCTGTAGCCTGCCAAGCTTGTTTATTCTGTGTTCTGCTTTGTCAATACCGTATCAGTGATTTTTGCAGTGTATGAGCCAACATTCTATCTTGGATTTTAGCATGTTTTGTATTAGGTGGGTTAGCATTCTCCAGTTTTATGTCATCCAAATAACTTGATCCAGCAGAGTCTTTGATTGGTTTGGATGATTTGAGATATTGTTCATTTCTGTCAGTTTGATAAAAGCTTGGATACATTGGTTAGCATTCTATTCAGAAACTTACCAAATTTAGGGAAAAAAATATACTATTGCATCAGCAGATGCAAATGAAGTAAGAGTAGCAAATGGGACAAAAGTTACATATTTTAAGTTAGGATCTTCCACTCATGAAGGAGAAGAGTGATAAGAATTTAAGTTACTTGTGTCACTATTACCAATAGAAAATGGGCTAAATCTATGACTTTTAGTTGCTCCCATCCTTTTATAAACCACATACTGGATTAGTTCATACATTGTGATAAATCATGGTTTCTTTAACTGTAGCTCATTGAATAAAATATTAGCTGCATCCATCTCCCAGGCCAAGTCATTAGCAATAGTTTACAAACCACAATGGCTACGTTTTTGTCATTACATGTTTCTTAACCATGGCTTGTTGAATAACAATTACTAGATTCTCAAAGTGAGCTAAGACCAAACCGGATAAGCCACATTTTTGTTTCACATGATATTTGAGTTCAGTGATTGCCTCTTTCCAAAGGGCTACAAGGATATTATATCTCCAACAACTATCTGTGTCTTTTATGTTGTACAAAATGAATGCTCTTGTCATTTTCTGGAGCCAGAAAACCATGGAATTTTTGACTCCTGGGGAGTTTCTCTAAGATCCTTCATAAACTTGGCAACTAGTAGCAATCTGTGATTTATGCTACTTTAAGGGTAGAAGTGGGATGCAGTTTGGATATTCTTGAGGAAGAAGCTATAAAAAGGTAAGTATGAATACATCATGTTATTTTTTTTAATTTCTAAAAAAGAAGAGATGCATATAAATCTTACACAACTCCAAAGCAACTTCCTTTGTAACTTTTTCTTTCAAGAGTTGCATTTCCTCAAGAGAAACTGTTCAGATTACATGACAATACTGAAGCAGGCAAAACTGGAACAAGTGGTGGGTAGCCCCCCCCCCCAAATTGAATCTTTCCACATTCCTTTTTCTTCCCCCCCCCCCTCTTGTCCCCTAAGTTGCTGGGGTAGTAATTGTCCCCTCTGTTTGGACTACTAAATTCAGTTCAGGTTACCATAGTCCAAAAAGAAGAATAACAAACTGGAGTAAGTTCAGAGGTGGACTACTAGTAGTACTGGTGAAGAGTCTGGAAATGAAACCCTATCAGGAATGTTTAAAGTATCTGGGTAATCTTATCCTATAGAAAATACGACAAAGGGAAATGACACCAATCTTCAGATATCTGAAGCATGTCCTACAGAAGAGAGAATACATTTCTCTATTACCCCAAACCATAGAATCAGATCCAATGGATTAAAACAACAAGGAGCTCAAGGCTAAACATCAGGAGAAACTTCCTGATTGTATGAGCTGTAAGCCTCAATACAGAAGCTATCTGAATATCAGAATAGGCTGCCTCATTATTCTCCTTCACTAGGTCTGGATGCTCACCTGTACTAGATGCTGCCCTGAGCAGTGGGTTGGATTAGATTCCCTCTGTGGTCCATTCCAGTTCTATAATTCTTGAATGAAAGAAAGGTCTAAGCATTCTGAAGGTATTGCTTCCAAAGTAGATTTGAAATTAGATCACCAAATATATGCAATTAGGTCAAGAGACACATATGGTCTTAGAGTCATAGGTTGTTGACCTCAATAGAAGTTAAATGTATGCCTCTCTCTCTTTTGTAAACTTAAAACCTATGAGGAAAACAAATGAAATGTATTCACACTTCCTCTAATGTCATCAGTAGAAGCCCCATATTTAATTCCATGCCCTTATTTAGTGCAGTTACTCAAGCTCTAAACAATCAAATTTTTCCTTTGCTCAAACCTTATTGGGCCCAAGTAAAGATCCACTTTGATTCCAAAGAGCTTTTATGAATAGCTTCCCAATAAATATAATTCATAATTTAACAAATGTAAGGCAGTCTTTAATATTAGTATGATGAGTAAATGTTTCTAAGAATTCAGTTTATACAACATAGTTACAATTTGCTTATTGGTATACTAATAGGCATTAAATACCCTAATGCATTGGGTATAATATGTGCTGTATGAACATTTTATAAACAAATGTCCCCAAATGAACTTAACTGTTATCTGTTTAATCAGTGTGTATATGAGTTGTTTGTAGGCCATGGCTGCAAAAGTATATATTATGGCATGAGGTTGCTAAATGGTATTTGAAAATGCTGGTTTGCTTTCTGTACTAGAGCCCAGGCCATATCCATAAAACCAATACTGATTGATGATTTGGCTCCTCTGATGATTATCTATGAATAAACAAAAAGCGATAAGTTTTTGAATTTTGTAGGCAGAACTTCTCCTTGTTGCTAGTCAAAGTATAGTATAGGTTCTGGTTAGGCTCTATCTACCTCATTATTGTTTAGAAAACTGGCATTTTTCCCTTTGGCTTCAGCTAATAATAATTGACCTTGCCATAGTTTGATTCAATTAATGTACATAGTTGTTTCACTATCCACATAACACATAGAATACAATTGTTGCTTATTTTTTTCTATAGGACTATACTTTCTTACCTGATATAGGATTTGCCCACAGTTATCTTCATGTTTAAATTTTTTTCTGTTCTCATCTAAAATTTCATTCTTAATTTCATCATATGAATCTGTTTGTTATCTCAGTCATATTTTATTGCATATACCTTTTTTTTAAAAAAAAGCAGCCAGTGGGGACTCAAAATAATCTAGAATATTTAGTAATGTACCTGATCTCATTTTGGAAAGTTCACCCTTTCTGCAATTCAGTCTACTTTTTTTTTTTGGCAAACCAAGCACTAACAGTCCTTCCTATCAGCTTTGACTCAGAAATTTCCAAGCATGATCTGTCACTTGTAATGAGTGCTAAATAATCCTTGACTTGGCCTCTTCAACATGCTGGACTCTGCATAATTAAAAATTTCACTGACTATAGATCAGAATTTGAGAGGTACATATACAGGAGTTTGGATCTTTTAACTGCAGAAACGTATGGAATTGCTATACAGTAGGATAAGTTGGAACAATTTATCAGTGGAACAACTTGCCTCCAGAAATTGTGGGTGCTCCATCACTGGAGGCTTTCAAGGAGAGATTGAACAGCCATATGTCTGAAATGGAGTAGGGTTTCCTGCTTGAGCAGGGGGTTGGGCTAGAAGACCTCCAGAGTCACTTCCAAATCTGTATTCTGTTACTAGTAAATCAAATACCTATAAATTATGGTGGATAGATTCACTCTGGAGCTTTAAACCAGTTAGAACAGTGGTTCTCAACCTTTTTAATGCCGCGACTCCCAACCGGTCGTAAGTCGAGGACTACTCAACCAGTCGTAAGTAGAGGACTACTCAACTGGTGCAGCACCGTTTGCAGAATGGCGGGCTCAGCAGGGCAGAGACAGCCTGGACAATTTTGGCGGGCTCAGCAGGGCAGAGACAGCCTGGACAATTCCTATTGGCTTTTGAAAGCCAATAGAATAAAAGGGAGTAGCACAGCCAAGGAAAAGGGGAAAAAAATTGGCGGACAGGTTGAGAACCACTGAGTTAGAAGGAAGTACAATTCCACTAAAAATGATGTGATTTTATTTTGAAATTGAAGCTATTACAACTGATAGGTGACTTCCAAAGGACAATGTGAAATAAGGTTGAGGTGTATTTTAGATTCACATTGGCGCCATAATCTATTTTTTTCCCCTGAGGCCATGGAGCACATCACATTTCATGAGCACTAATCTTAAAACAATGTATTGAAAGGAGTCAGCATATATTTGGTTAGCAGTCTACAAAATAATTCAAGCAAGGCAAATGAGAATTTGAGCAAGTAGACACCTTTATTTTTTCCTGGCATCCATGATTCATATTAGTGCATGCTTTTGTGTGTGAAATCACACAACCCTGCTCTTCTTGCAATGGTGGGTTTTAATATTTTTCTGCTTTTTACTAAAAGGCCTTCAGATTTCAGCATTAGAATTTAGCTGGGAGTGTGCCATTCAGCAGAATTTATTCTTAATCTCATTGTGTCTTTAGTGCTAGATTTCCTCATAGGGAGCTATTTTGGATAGTAACAAAGAAGTATTATAGGCCAAGTGATACTTAAGGGGTGGGATTTCATATATATTAAAACTTGAAGCACATATACTTAGAAAAAGTATAGACAGTTCAATTTAGAAAAATATTCTATATAATTTACAAATGCATTCAATAATTTTCCAAGATAGAAACAACTGATTTCTTCTTCCCATATCAAATCTCTTTATAAACAAATCATTAAAGTCTTGTTGTTTCAGTCCTGATCAGCAAAAGATCATGAAGGGTTACCAGAGATAACAACGTATCTATTTTAACCTTGATCAAATAAAGCAACTTTATATTCCTTTCCCTTTCTTTTCACAATCTTGACCTTTAGTTCCTTCAAATAATCTCCTAGAACTTGATTTCTTTTCAATTTTTCTTTGTCCCTGCTCACAAAATTATTCAAGCTTTAACAAGCCTCTTCTATAAATCCAATGCAAGAAACTCTTCCAAGTCATTCTCTTAGTCTGTTATTTATACATCCTTTTTAATAATTAAAACATTAGTCAGTTCCTTTTGTATGTCCAATATAGCCTCTTTTTCCATATCATTCTTGTAACCTGTCATTTTTTAAACTCCAAATCAGTCTCAATTTTATCAGCGAAAATTTGTTCCTCTTTCGTAATATCTTTTAAACACATTAACTTCATGGTTAAAGATAACTTTTAATATATCCAATATTAAAATATTTTACTTCAATTTGTACAGTATTAGTCAAATTTAACTATTCTTTTCCTTTAATTGCAATATTTATTTTCTTCTGGTTACCTCTAGTGCCCAACCTTCAAAATAACATCATAGCATGTTTTTTATTTAAGAGAATTTAAAACAAAATAATTTTTTTTCTGTGGGAAGGATTCTTTAATTCCAAAATCTTATTCCAAATCCATCTTGTCTCTTACAGTAGTCTGTTTTTAACTTTCCAAAACCAAAGTTCTAATCAACCTTTTGCTGTTTATTTTTTTTAATCCTTAAACTTGTGTTTGTAACTTCTTTCACTAAAAATTGAAAGAAACCCACATGATGTTTTCAATCTTGTCCATCCAAACATTCCTAATAGCTAAAAAAAAGTTAACATGCAATTTCTGAAAGTGATTACAAAAGAAAGTACCCTAACTCAGTTTTTTTAAAGATAACTATTCATTCATCCCCAAGAGCTCTCAAGCCACTGAAGAGTGCTGTTTTGGGGTTTCCTTGTGAGAAGCAACTGTCTGGAACATTTGTGGGAAATCTCAAGTCATCTCCGTGACCAGAGAAGAATTACGAAGATCTTGACTACTTGCCAGCCTTTTCCCCTACTATGATTGTGGGTCTGCTTTTAGTGGAGTCATCTTCAGTTTGTCATTTCTTTCCTAGAAATCCCATGACATTTTACAATTTCATACTGAAGAAATTTCAATCCTACATCCTTAATATTGCCATATGACAAAACGTTGTTCAAAAATAAAAGCTATTTGCACTTCTGTGGAAGTTATTCATGAATGAGTGCTCTTATTATATACTTAACTTATGAAGCAGATCTTTTCATGCTTTTTCACAAAAAAAGGTGCATCTAAATCTACAGCCATTTACTGATCATTTCCCCCATCCCCAATTCCCCACCCCAAGGTGTGACTCCACGTGCATTTTAATAATATGCCAATCATTACTTGAGAATGCCTGAGAAAGCCATGCCATTATTTTGATCTCCACTGCACTGATTGCTCATGGACAATTTATTAAATGACTGATACTGTATGTGCCAAGATGGCTTTTGGTCCTCTTGATTAAGGTATGAGACAAAAAAAATAAACAGTAATTTATGGGGATACATGGTGAAATAATGAGAACTAGTGATTATCTGCTCTAAAAGGAATAATAGCAAGCTCTGGGCAATTACAATATTAGAATCAAAAAAGAAATAAACCCCTAAGAATTTTAAAATGGGTTAAGGAGTAAAAAGAATTTTTAAAATGGGTTAAAATGCAATTTTCTCAATTTCTAGGTCTGCAGATTCTATTTTTAAAAGAAGATTCTGCCCTCTTATTAACTCTTCCATTAAAAGGAAAGTGTAAACTAAAGTGTTAAAATGGTAATGAGAAAGTAAGCATATGAGCACCATTCTGAATTCTTTTTTTATTCTTCCTGACATCCACAGTGGCACATAACCCAGTTATGCTATTCATTCTCCACCATCTTCTTTTTCTACATGAGCAGAGCTTCATAGTTGTTTACAGATAACAGATATGTAGCATGAGGCCAGATAACATGGAAATCACTCCCATAATAACATGTGAAGTGAGTCTAAAAATGAAGTGAAATTTGATCATAGTGTATTACCAGAATAAGATTTCAGATTGTCAGTATGACTCATAGTAGGGAAAATTATTACTGCCTCAGAAGAAGTTCACATATTTGCATTAAGTGCCATTTTACAGTTTCAAGATTAATAATTTTTTTAAAAAGTAAGGATGAACATGGATGCTTCCAGTTGAGAACACGTGCAAACATTTCTATATGTGAACATTGACTGAGTGACCAATAAGCCATTTATATTTCAGTAGATTCTATAAAGATATGACATTCTTTTCATTTGTATTGATAGCCATTTCGGGTCTTCAAAAACATCCTGAGTGTTCTATATCAAATGTTATATGGTGATATTTTATTAAAAATTAGTGAAAAGGAAGGATTACCTTCAAAGCAGATATATGGCATAGGAGATGACCTCAGCATAGTTTCACAATATTATTTCTCAGTGTTGCCACTTTATTATTTTAATTTAATTTTAAGTATGAATATGGTCAAATAAGCACCATTCTTTGTTTCTTGGGAAACAATGCAGTCCTAAGCATATTTCTGTACTGGTATTACTGAATAATCAGATGAGTTTTTGTCATGGTCCTTTGGACAAAGAATTCTATTTTTGCACCTATGCATATTTTTGCAGATAACTGCATATAAAATAAGCCCACTTTAGAGCCTTATGAAAGGCCAACAGGATTGAGGCCATACTGATCTCCAGATTATGCTGAAACTTTACATCCTGGAGCTCAGATTCCTGCTAAATGCCAATATCCTGCATCTGCAAAGAGCCAACTTGTTTAAAGCATTTTATCAGTGACAATTACCAAAAGGATTTATTAGACTCTTTGCCCACTGGCTTTTCCCTTTTTTTTTTTTTTTGTCAAGAAGAAATATTGGTTTGTGAGAAAATCCCATGACATCAACCTTTTGAACTCTGTAACCATTAGGGATTTAGAGTTCATTTATTTCTGATCTTTTAAAATGAATGCAAAGGGCAAGTATTTTGACTAAACTTGACTTATAATAATAATAACGTGATGGAGGGTCATGAATATTTTGCTACCTTTGATATATATTATTGAACTGTCCTTCAGTTTTTGGACATTCTGGATTCTTATGTCATAATATAGTTCATTTTTTTCTGAAACTCCACCAGCCCATCCTGAACTTGTCAAGACTATTCTGCAAAGACTTTTTTAAAAAAGCAGGCTGGATACTAAGCTGGGAAAACATCCCTTTCATTTGCCTGTCCTTGAGTATTTGGACCACAGAATTTCTCCAAGAGGCGTCTAGATGAATCCAATTATGTTAAACCCAATTCTTGTCTTGGCATTCCCAAGGAATGTCAAAGATATTCAGCATTTTAAGGTATTCTATGATTTTTATAGGCATTTATATCTGATTTTACAGAGCATACCAGAGTCCTGAGATAGCTCTCAAAGAAAGTGAACCATTTAGGAGGATTCAAAGGCATAGAAAACCTTCCAGGATCTGAAACTATATTTTACCTTCACTATTGAGTTATCGACACACAACTTGCTTTTTTATTGTGCAAATGGATGCTTA
The DNA here is from genome assembly GCF_016545835.1 of Crotalus tigris. NCBI lineage: Eukaryota > Metazoa > Chordata > Lepidosauria > Squamata > Viperidae > Crotalus > Crotalus tigris. The sequence goes on from NW_024096469.1 coordinate 1,031,738, forward strand.
TGATTTTGCAGTGGGAATTATTATTCTATTTCAAGTTACTGATTATTATAAAAAGTTTTTTTTTTTTTTTTGCCTCATCTGAAAAGTACTTTTTCAAAAGTGCTTTTTCAAGAAAAAACAAAGGAAGTCCAGTTGCCTTTTGAAAAAGCACTTTTGGGACAACCATGATCTGGATGACTGAGAATCCCCATAGACACCTTTTGCCTTGGCTTTTATTCTAGACTGGTTTTATCAGCTAAGACAAATTATGATATTTGCAGCAAAAGGACCAGAAAAGGACATTATCAACATTAAAGGTTGAAAGGTATACTGTAATACCTTACCTAGATCCAGGCTTATCATAAGAACTTAGAACATTTATACACTTCAGCAAAACTCACCCAACATCAAATCTGGTGAGTTGAATTTGTATCTCAATTTAATGTTTACATTACCAATGTTCCGAGCTCACAGAACAGAACAGATAATGTCATTTCCTGAAAGTTGAATATTCTAGCCACAATTTTGAAATCAAAAGATTTTATCCTTCTCCCCTTCTAACTTCAATTGCTGAAATTTTGGGGGCAGGGGAACACATTCCTGGCTTGAAGGAATACCTTGAAGAAATGGCAGTAAGACTTGTTTGCATGGGCTCGGATAGATGATCTTCGGAGAAATCCCCCTGAGGTTTTCTGTCCATTTCCTTGAGAATGGAGAAAAGTGCATCAGAACATCCACTTGTACATTCCTTCTTCACTTAGGGAAAAATTATTTTTAAATGTATCACTAGGGACTTCTTGTAGGTTCTCAGGATTTGATAGAAATTTGATATAAACACTCAGAATTGTTTACTTTTACTAAGCAAATAGCATTTAGTGTCAATTTTTCACCCAAGATTGCAGACATATTTTACAACCAGAATACTGCATTCCGTTACTTCTCTCTGCTGGTACCCTTTTTTCAGCTAAAAGCAATTGCTTGAAATTCTAAAACATAGAACAACTGAATGTTTTTTCTCTCTACTTAATGTTATGCAGTATTAGTGATTTATACCTTTAAATGCATGAGGTCTATAATATTGGTTTAACATATATTTGATTCCATTTCTATATTCTTGTTAAAATATTTAAATTTAGTAGCTGGAACAGTGGGGTTGTACAATGAGCCAGAACACAGTTATATTTGATTGGTTAGAGAGTGCTGGCTCCTGTGTGAGGCAATCTTCACTGTGATTGGTTGCTGTAGGTGTGGAGAGAGCTTTTCCCATTTTCCTTGCCTTTTTCTTCTGGGTCCTCTGTGTGCTCTGTGATTTACCCCATAATGTAGTGATGTGTCTGATTATCTTGTTTGTTGTATATATAGATGTAAAATATATTTATTTATATAAAACTACAAGTTCGTGTTCTGACTCCATTTGGACACCTGCTGCGCAATTCCCTGATAATTCTACCAACTCTTCTAATCTAGAATTAAGGAAGGACTTATAGATACTTATGGCAGTTTTCCCTCTGATTTGAGCTAGCAGTTGGTATTTCTCTGAGTAATCGAACTTTTAATCTTTCATCATCTTCAATCCAGACCAGGACTATCTGCATGGGGAGACAGATCCCTGGGTATCTTATACTTCAGCAAACATCCCTAGATTTTGTCCTCATCTATTTTGTACACCTAGGGTCACTCGCCATCAAAACAATACTTCATGAAAATCCAGCTCAGGTTTGACAAGCCACATTGTTCTTTATTAGAACTTAGATATTTATCAGCCATCATTGCTTAGGTTCAACTTAAATTACTATTTATTACCTCCATTATCTTAGTTTACCTTCCAGGTCTCCTGTCCGGAATTTGGTATCATAATGACCCCACTTCTAATGCCAACCCAACATTAGACTTCCAGCTTCCCTTATCATCAAAACTAGGGTAAAGTGTTGGTTGGGGTTCTGGGAGGCCATATGAACAACCAGCAGGAAGAATGTAAGGCAGTAAAACCACTATATAGGTTGGTGTTTTAAGAATAACACTATTTTGCTCCAGGACATTTAATTGTCTTAAGTTAGAATAGAAGTGAAAGCCTATGTCTCCTCTGGTCACATTTTCCACTGAGGTCTTAATGTTCCTATAAAAACTTCATTTTTTGATGAAGGAAAGTAACTTGACAGGAAGTGAGGTCTGACAGGCCAGAAGGGTGATTCAGTATTTGAGATACTTCATATTGATATTGATTCCATTGGTACTGATTCCATTTTAACATTTTCAGCATTACCTAGATTAGCTAATGAGTCCTGGAAGAAACCATTCCTTGTACCCTAGATAAGTGAATGCCTTGACAACAGTGGTGGGATTCAGCCAATTCGCACCACTTTGACAGAACTGGTAGCTAATTTTTTGTTGCCCAGATCCAGAATGGACTTCTGGAAGCGGCATCCACACAGAGAACTGGTTGTTCACATATTTGAATCCCACCACTGCTTGGCAATCTTTATCAAATTCATGGAAAAAGCTGTTAAATTATTACAACTGCAACCAAATTCTTTATTGTGAAAGTAGCCCAGGATGGATTATCCCTAGAATAAGCCTATGCTTCCCATGGACCGTGAAGTTCATTGCTTGGGTTTGGTAGGCAGAAATATATTCTCTCAAGGCCTCATCCTTTAGAATGGCAACCTGCCAGAGTGCAGGGGACATTATTAGCTATTTCTCTGAGGGAAAAAAGTCTCCTGAAATATAGCATGTCTATCAGAAATGAACAAGCAGGCCACATGGCCATGCTGTGGCTAGGAAGTTTAGATCGACACCCCCCCCCCCCCAGATTTCCAGAGGCTAGGTAGACCTGCCCCTCTTTCCACTGCTGGAGATCAGGTAGACCAGTCCTACTCTAGTTCTCTGGAAGCCATGTAGAGTGGTCCCACCATCACTGTGGTCAACTACAGTCAAACTGGCAGGAAATCAGAAGTTGCTCTTCCACTGCTTTTTTGTCCTTGGTCCTTCTGTTTCTTTGTTTAGGTAAGGAAATTTCTCTGAAACAATGGCCCAATGGGTCATGGGCTATCAGGTTCTATTTAATTTTACAAGTGATTGACAATGTTTGAAAAGGACCAGTTGAAATATTACAACTGGTAATTCCATAGCGTCCGCCACAAAATTGGTTTTAGCACTTCTCATACTGTTACAATCTTACAATTGCTTTCTACTTTCACAAAACAGCATTGTTCATCACACAAAGTTTTTCCCTGAAGTTTCTCCATAGTACCCTTCACTCTAAGTAAGCATCCATTTGAGCCTCTGGCTATTGTTCCACTGCATGTTTTCTTGATGAAGTTAGCTTTCCTTCAGTCAGAAGAACAGGTACATCTGTAGCTTTACAGATAGATTCATCATTTTAAAGTTTCTTAAGGACAAAGTCCTTGAATGACCAGACATTCTTTTACTATCTAAAGTTATGTTTCAGTTCATGTTAAGTAAAATATTATTCTATCTTTTTTCCACTGCTTTCCTTTACACTGACACTTCCTTACAATCTAACAGAATAACACAGTTGGAAGGGACCTTGGAGGTCTTCTAGTCCAACCTTCTGCTCAAGTAGGAGCCCTATATCATTCAGGACAAATGGCTGTTCAATCTCTCCTTGAAAGGCTCCAGTGATGGAGCATCATGACTTCTGGAATGAAGTCATTTCACTGATTAATTGTTCTCACTGTGGAGAAAATTGTCCTTATTTCTACGTTGCTTCTCTCCTGGATAAGTTTCCATTCATTGCTTCTTGTCCTGGTGCTTTTGAAAATAAGTTGACCCTCTCTTCTCTGTGACAGCCCCATAAATACTGGAAGACTGCTATGATGTCACACCTAGTCCTTTTCTTTGTTAGGCTAGACATACCCAGTTCCTGCAACTTTCAGAGTAGTCTACAGAAACGTTTTCCTTGAAGTTCATAAACAAACCATCTCTTTGATTAACTTACTGTTGAATATCAACAGACAACTTACCATTGTTGTTGACATCTATAAAGCATTATTTTTTATCTGTACAGAATTCTTTTTTCCTTATTCTGCCATTCTTAATGTAGTATTCAATATCATTCCAGTGCATTAGTTATTATGCAGTTAAAACCATATACTATATAGCAGGTCTTCCTATTCTACAAGGGTTCTCATTCAACCAGGGCTGTGGTTGTTTCTTTGCTACCTGGTCACAGCCATCAACTTTCATTTGCCATTATATCAATGGCATCAGATTAAGAGCATAGATAGCTTGCAGACAAGCAGGACTATTTTGCCTGCTTCATTGGTTTCCTGCCTGCTAGTCAGCCATTTGTGTGATGCACAATGATTGTTTACCTGTACTGAAATTGGCTCTTAAAGTGAACATCTATTCATTCAGTAACCAATCCTTCCTCCCCTCTCTAACTGTGTACAGAGACTTCCTGCATTAGCTCAAGAAATGAAGATAATTCAAGAGATACTGTGCTGAGCACAGGAAAAAGGTATTGCATATAAAAAATAATTAAGGTAGAATAATCAAGAAGTACATTGTGCCGGTGTGTGAAATGATTTATATGACTTCACAGATAACTACTTTGAGAATCATAGTTACAGGTAAGAAAAGTATTCTTAGGTTTCATTATTTTGGTCCAGAGAGGTGAAGAAAAAAATTTAAAGGTAGATTAAATTAATAGTACTGTATTGGGGATAATTCCAGAAAACTGTTGAGATCAGTATTACAGAAACTGGTGCTTATAGCTACCTGCCAAGTTATCTAATTGTTTAAATATGTAAAGGGAAGGAAGGAAGGAAGGAAGGAAGGAAGGAAGGAAGGAAGGAAGGAAGGAAGGAAGGAAGGAAGGAAGGAAGGAAGGAAGGAAGGAAAGAAGGAAGGAAGGAAGGAAACGACATAGCACAATTTTTATTTCTGACTCCATACCCATTCTATAAAATAAAACAGCGGATAGCTGTAACCAAATGCTTTCCTTGAATATGTGCCCTGTGCCCAGTAAAAAAATAAGCTGGTTTTGTTAAAAGGGAATTGCGCCTCCCCTGGTAATTATGTGAGATGTTCTTAAAATTCCAAATGTACTCAGCAGCACTGAGATTCCCACACAGTATTTAAAGTATGATAATGTGATTCAGAATTTCTTGGTATGAATACACTTAAAATATGTATAGAGTCTGGTTTTGATCCTCAGTATATCAGTATCAGATCAGAATAACATGCTGGACACAGAATGTCTTCTGATTGTATTGTAGCACTTGTGTCTAGTCAATGTTACTCCTTTAGAAAAGGTAGATGGCAAAGCTGCAACTGTTTTTCCACCAAGCCTAGTGAGGGATAGAATTACCAGACTCTAAAGCTGCAAGCATAATTTTTTCTGAATGATGTTGTTAACAAAGGTCACCAGGAAATAACATCACCTGGAATCAAATGTTACATCCTGGATGCTCAAATCTTGCTTTTGCTATCTCAGCAGATTTTGAGCAAGGTGCCAGAAATACCTTTTTTCTGTTTAATTTGAATTTTGTATGGGGATTACTCCTTCTCAATCAATCTTTCTGAGGTTAATAATAACAACAACAACTAGAAAAATTAATAGAATTCCTGTTTTATAATCGCTGCATGCATTTTTGTTCTGTGCCATTCAAATATGGAGATAGTGTTGTAGTATTAGAAACTGTAGTACAATATTCTATGATGTTGTGATTTTCATGCTACAACAGTGTTTTCATTTCCCATATGAGCTGCACCATAAAAATCTACAATCCATGATTCTGAAAGCCGTTCAAATACTGATAGGAAAGAGACAAGAGATAATTTGCAAACATCTTTTTTCCTCTGTATTTCTGTCTAGTTGATAGACTTTCACATGTCACAAGTAGAAGAGATGGCAATATACTATTTTAGAAGAGGATATTCGACTTGAGATGTGTTTTTGCAAATATGTCACTTTGGAAGTCAATTCCATTTTCTTTCTTGTGGCCAAACAAGCAGATATTGAATAAACATGTATGACATCCATATTGATCCTAAAATAGATATATTCTTAATAATAATTAAACATCCCATCTGTATCTGTCTGTATTCTTTCTTTCCTGCTGAAGGTTAATTATATCATAACAGCTTAATGAGGCTTTCAGTGCCTCTCTGATACTTTTTTCTTGAACTGAATGGTGGGAGGAAAACCTTTTCATGTGCAGAATCCCTGTAGGTTTTCTGGAGAACTGTTGTATTTAGAGTTATCTGCATTTACACTTCTGCACTAGTGGTACCTATCTAAATCTCTGTTCAGACAGCCTCCCAGCTACTACAAATGTTGCTGAGGCTTCTAACATAAAAAAAAAGAAAAGGCAAAGAAAAGCCCTGATCCAGATCCAGATCAGGGCCACTGTGGATGGTATTGGGAGAGGATGACTCATTTCTTCCGTTTCTATACTTTTCCCATCCTAAGGTACTTGGAGGTGTGTAAGTAAACCTATGAAATTTCTACAGAGCCCCCATTTTTGCTAAGCTGCACTAGAATTTTATCTTTGTCGTGACAAGAAGAAAGAGTTAACCCTTTTTGTCCAGTGATGTGCTAGAGCCAGCTCACACTGATTCAAAAGAGCCAGATGTTAAATTTTCTGGAAATTTGTGAACTGGTTGACAACACAGGTGAGTCTCAATGCTTAGCATGCCAATCATTTAAAGTTTGGCATGACAATGGCAATGCAATTGGCAGAACTGGTTATTAAACATTTAGCAACACAGCACTGCTCCTATCCTATTTTAAGGACACAGCCCTTGCAGGAAAGTTGATTTATCTTTATTTGGGGTGAAAATTAATACCTACTGTAAACTCCCAGCACTAATACTCTCTCTAGTAAAGCATATTGTATAAAATGAGCCAAAATGTTAAGATCAAATGAATTCTGGCAAGACTTGTGTTGTTGTATTTTAGTGGGTCTAGGACGCAAATAAGGCAACTGTACATTATGTTTTCTGTCCCTTTCTTATAGATTTGTGTGAGTAGAATTTTACAATAGTTGTTCTTTCTCCTAATCTTTTGCCTGAAGATACTTTATGACTGAAAGAAATCCAATTCCTTCCAGATGCTATTACTTCAGTTTTCCACCTATAAAATATGTTTTTGAGAATCATCTCATCATTCATGAGTTTTTATCCAGTGTCTCCTTATACTTGATGACAAGTACAGATGCTGGAAAGACATCATTTTATTAATAATTAATTACTCATTCTTGGGTCTGGGTGCAATGATTTGGTCCCAAGCCAGTGTTTTTTCACAAAGCCAAGGTCTATGAAGCATTTCTTTTTATTAAGGACTGTCTCATTCCAAAAGTGGCTGCTGTGCACAGGAAATAACAAAAATAGTTATTTCTTCTAAAGTTGTTTCAGTTTTTCTCACTATTATATTTTAACTGTTTTCCAATGGAGAGCAGGCAACAAGGAGATACAGAATCATTTCTTGCATCTCTAAATTATATGAGTAATGTTTTCATTACAAAATAAAATCAGCTCCCTCTGATCTTGCTACAGTGGGGTGTTTTTCCATCAACCAGTTTCTTTGTTCTTGATGTAGTGTGAATCTTTTCTGGAAAATAATCTTCTTTTACTTCTTGACTCTAATTCCCTTATTCTGTTACTTCAAACTCCAGGATCCATCATCCCCCTCTCTGCTAGTTATTGGTCCTATTGCATTAAATCTCCACTTGAATAATACTTAAGGATATTAATCTGAGCCTTACTTGCATTCTCCTAATTTAATCTTCCAGCCATTTTGAATATTGAGGAAATCACTGCATTTCCCCCCCCCCCATCTTTTAGTGGCACTGTGGGTTTCTTGTCACAGCACAGTAGAGGTGCACATCATCTGGTAAATCCCAGCAGTAGAAATTGTGTAGGTCTCCCAGGGTCATGCTGTAAACTAGAGCTTTAAACTCAGCTGGACTCCTCTGAGCTGAATATTTCATCATGGAGGAATCTAGGCTGCAGTTTATGTGATAGTGAAATTAATGAGAGGAGGAGAGATTTGTAGGTGGCATGTGTGAACAGCAGGAGCTGCATCCTCAGCTAAGCACGTCTCGTGATTTCCTCTTTGCTGTTCTTTGATTTTTCTCTTTCTCACTTAGTTCCTAGCTTGTAGAGTTGGAAGAAACTACATAAACCATTGAGTTGAACTGCCTGCTAGGTGCAGGAATTCACATTAAAGCATCCTTGACAGCTGATCTCCACTTGCACACATCTGCTAAAGGAGAGTCCACTATTTCTCTGAGTAATACTCTTGAGCTGTTCTCATTCTGTTACGAAGTTTTGTTCTAACATTCAATTAGAATATATTTTCCTCTAATCTGCTTCCATGTCTCCTGAAAGTCTAGCATATTATATTACTAGAGGTATTTGAAAATAGTATTATGTATCCTCTTTGTCTTCTCTTTTGAATGCTTGCAAGGATGAACTACCTTAGTTCTTTTGGTCAGTTCTGCTTTCTCCTATATGCTTTCTCTCACGATTTCATTTTCTTTTCTATTTTCATCCACTTATCCTACTGTGGGAAAGTGAGCCCTTTCATCTTCTTTCATCCCAGGGGGCAACCCTTCATCCTCATAAGCTTACTTCTTTGTTGTTTCTATAGGTTGTGGATTGTAGCAAAACTATCCATATATCAGATATACTATATTAGTAGTTATATTATCCTTCTGTTTTGTATTGGGACTAAGCACATCTTATGGTGCCTATTTCATTTTTATGGAAGAATAATCAACATTACTCCTAACTAGTATGTTTCTTTATTATGTGTAAACTGCCTGTAAGACCTGCTAGATATTTAGAAGAGAATAAACAAAGAAATAGTAGGTCTTTAAGGAATATGGGTTCCATTTTCTTCTGGATGAAAAGTCAGGCCTTAGATTTCTGGCTTACATTTTTGTGAATAGGTAAAGACTTTTTCACCACAAATAGGATCCTTTGGTTGTTTTGGAAAAGCAAAGCTTAACTTAGAGATCTCATTCTTTTGCATCAGAGCTTTACATTTCAGAATGATGTTAAAATGTACATTTGAATTTAAAACATTTTCTTCAAAGTCTACTCCTTGTTCCCAATATTCATTGGCTAAATATTCTTATTCATCACTTGTGAATATACCTTGCATTGATTACTGGTTTTAAGAGCAATATTGCATAAGAGAGTAGCAGCTACCTTTCCTTACTGAAACTCTACTTGAATCATGGTAGCCAATCTCTGATTCTTGAGTCTCCCAATTCAATAGTGCTTTTAGTCTGGTATAAGTCAGAATGCCAGCACCTCACTGGCAAGAGCTTTTTACATAATATGAATCATTATAACAACATGAACTTTGCGTCTTAAAACCACTTTGATATAATTTGCAAGCAGGATACAAATTGCCTTCTTTCTTATGACTATTAACCAAGACCGGGCAAAAGGCTTAATTTTAGCAAAAATGCAGAGTGATTCCTGTAATCTTCATATCCAAGAGCAAAATCACACAAAGATAAAGTGGGAGAGGGAAAGTGAAAGCTAGGTTTGATAGTTGAATTTTATAGCTGTTTGCCAGAGCTATGTAGAAAAACAGAGCAAAAGCATCAAGGAGATACAGCAACCAGAAAATGTATTTACATGTACCATTTTGGTTTGTATAGATTATTGAATAAATCACAATTAACTGGATATGTATAATACAGTATTGCTATCAGTCATGGTTTACAAATCATAGTAGCTGTATTAACACAACAGGCCCATAAGCTCAATGAATCAGCCTTAAATAAAATTATTATATGGCAAGGCAGGGCACGATGGCTCAGCGGTTAAGATGGTGGGCCTGTCAGCTGGAAGCTGACAGCCTGCCTTTGAGACCAAGCACCCTACAATGGGGTGAACTCCCGCTACCTGCCCTATCTCCAGCCCCTTTTGAAAGCATCCAAATGCAAGTAGATAAATGGGTACCAGCATTCCATGTGGCTTGGCATGTAGTCATGCCAGCCACATGACCATGGAAATTGTCTTTGGACAACATTGGCTCCCTTGGCTAAGAAACGGAGATGAGCACTACCCCCTAGAGTTGGACACAACTGGATAGGGGAAACCTTCACCTTTACCTTTGTACGGTAAGGCAAAAATCACTGAAGCAGTATCATCCACCCCCAAACTGGGGATAATAGGAATTAAAATGTTAGGCTAAAGATTTCCTGACTCCTGCGAGTCCCTTGGACTGCAAGGCATTCAAACCGGTCAGTCCTAGAAGAGATCAACCCTGACTGCTCTTTAGAAGGCCAGATCCTGAAGTTGAAACTCAAATACTTTGGCCACCTAATGAGAAGGAAGGACTCACTGGAGAAGGGCCTAATGTTGGGAAAGATTGAGGGCAATAGAAGAATGGGACGACAGAGAATGAGATGGCTGGATGGAGTCACTGAAGCAGTAGGTGTGAACTTAAATGGACTCCAGAAGATGGTAGAGGACAGGAAAACCTGGAGGAACGTTGTCCATGGGGTCGCGATGGGTCGGACACGACTTCGCAATTAACAACAACCCATCATGCAACAGATAAGTTGTCTTCAAGTTGGTGGATCATTCATTATTGCATACATAAGACCCCTTATGAATTAACTCAGGAATAGTTCCTACTTGCCTTCTTCATGCTTCTTGTCCATGGGGTCGCGATGGGTCGGACACGACTTCGCAACTAACAACAACAACAACAAAAAGATTTCCTAAACTAAAAATGAGAAAATGAGACCAAAATAGATGGGAATTTGGACTGCTGTATTGTTTCTTCTTCAATCTGGGAATAAATTTCTTAAGAGTAAAATAGAACGAGGAAGCTTATTATAAATTGTGAGGGAGATGGTAAGCTGCTTTAGAATTTAGGAGTTTGGTTTTACTTTGCAACCTGAGTTGTTGGAGAGCCACTCTCCAGTGGGGAGAAGGGGGAACAGGAGCAGCAGCAATGTAAGCAACGTAAAGCTAGTTTAGAATGAATTCCAGTTTGAATTTCAGAAAGGAGTCAATATGACTGAAAGGGAATCTTCTGGATATCAAATGCTTCTTCTGATACGTTCTCTACTTTCAGAGCTGTGTTGCTGCAATTGTTGCTGAACCAATCTTCTGCCTCAAGCTGTTCAACTGCTGTAATGCTTTGGCTAGAATAGTGCATCTGCCATGTTCAGCCCTGCTTGCTTAAGTGCTATATAATGCACATGCTGCTTTCCCTTAAAGGTAAAGAAAACTCAAAAAAATAAAAGGTTATCAAGGCTAAATATCCACCTTTTCCAATCTATGTTTATAGATTTCTGATCAAATTGACCTAATTTTTTTTAATTAAAAATTAAAATGCTTCTGCATCCATAACAACACATGTTGCTTAGAACTGAATAAAATATTTGTATCATGTAGTGCAGTGTTTCTCAACCTTGACCATTTTAAGGCCTGTGGACTTCAACTCCCAGAATTCCACAGCCAGCATTGCTGGCTGTGGAATTCTGGGAGTTGAAGTCCACAGGCCTTAAAATGGTCAAGGTTGAGAAATACTGATGTAGTGAAAATACGATTACTTCCTGTGATTTGAAAATTATACTATTGATCCAGTCTGAAATTATATTTGCCTTATTTACTGTGTCATTAGTTTCCTGGCTCATGTTGGTTTGCAATTACTATTCCAATATAATTTTCATTAGTCTATTACTAAGCCAATTTATCCTATATCTGTGTATTAGGGTTTAGTTCTATAAATAAAAAACTTAGGCATTTTTCCCTGTTATATTTCATTCCCTTACCTTTATCCATTTTTTCTTATCAAAATTATTTTGAATTTTATTCAACCCAACTTTGTGTCATCTACAATGACCCAGTTTTGTATCATTAAGCATATCTGATCATGTCTTCTTTAAAAAGTCATAAATATAAAATATGAAAATTTGAAATATTTTGTTTGGTGAAATCTGTTCCTGTTAAATCCATGCCAATTTTTTTTTTTTTTTGTAATCATCAGATTCTTTTCAAGTTACATACTTTGTAGCCTAACCATGATGTGCTTTAGGATCTTCCCTAGTGTCCTAGATTACTCCTTCCCCCTTTTACAAAAAGATTGGAACATCTACTTTCCTACAATCACTTGGCACTCTTCAGTTCTCTAGGATTTCTCAAAGATGATAAATAGAGGTTTCATCAGAGCATCAGTTGTTTCTTCAGGGTCCTAAGATGTAATTAATTTGGTCCTGAAAATTTAAATTCAATTGAACCAAAGAAACATTTCCTGATCATATTTCTTGTCCAAAGCTAATCACACCCTTTCACCCACTCTTCACAATTACCTTTTGGAACAAAATCTTTTTTGATGGAGGAGATTGAACCTAATTAAACATTGAATATTTTTTTCTTTACTACTTGTTAGTCTTGCTCTCTCCATTGAGCAACCAGCATACTGATTATGTTCTTTTCTTTTTATTTTGAACATATTATTTCAAACATATTTAAAGAATATGTTTTGTTATTTTACACTAATTTTGTTAATGTTAGCTTCTTTTGCTAATCTTAGCTTGTTCTGAGCTTTGTTTTTCTTAATGCCAATTCCACAATTCTGAGTTACCTGGCTGTTTCCTGACATTCTTTCCATTTCTGTAGGGTTCCTTTGGTGTTTTTAGATCCTAATTAAGCATTTTATAAGAGTTGCATTAGCTTCTTTTAGAGGCATGTTGGTAATTCAAATTCAAGGAACTTTCATCCCATCAAATCTGAACTATTGCTCCAATTGTTCAGTTCTTCAGAAGTGAAGAAGCTTCTTGGATGAGAAGTGAAAGGAAAAAAACCAAGAAAGTCCAGTTGCCTTTTGAAAAACACTTTTGGGACAAACAAGACCTGGAGTATTGAGAATCTTCATAGACATGTTGTTCCAATGGCTAAGTAATGGTGTATGTGCTGAATTGTATGGGTTTGTTTCTATCCAATAGATATCAGTTTCTCTCTACCATTAATATTGGCTCCAATGTAAGTGGTGCTGAATTTCATTGGAAGGCTAAGGTGTATAGTGTCTAGGGAAGCCAGGAAGAGTGTGTTCTCTTACTCCTTACTTATGAGGCAAGAAACCTCTGGCAAGCCCTGGTTACTTTGCGGAACTTGTGTTCTGTTTTGTAAGAATAGCCTAATAAGCCATTAAGCAGTCTTCTTCTCTTGCCAGGACTCAGGTCTTTTTTCCATCCTGAAAATGAAGGGAGATAATATATATGAGCTCTGCATCTTTTTTATAGTGTTGAAGAAACAAACATTATGATGGGATTCCTAATCTTTTTATTATGTTGCTACCTAAGCTTTTCTTGATTTTATAATTATGCCTGATAATTTAGTCCACTGCTGCTTTTAATACATTTAATTCATTCCATTACTTCATTGCTTGAAACATTTTATTATAAACTACCAATGATTCAAAAGTAGGGCAGGAATGCATAAAATATAAATTAATTAAAAACATGGCATGGTGATGAACGTGGGTTGCCACTAAAATCAGGGCTGGCTTATCATTAACAGTACTTAGCATGGTTAGTTGTATACTGACCAGCTTTTTGCTTCGTGTATGTTGATAAGTGTGACATTTTTCAGATAGATTGAGGTGTGAAATATGTAAGAAGCACTGAAAGAAATGGTATAAACAATGTGAGCTGCTATAGCTCCTAAAAGGCCTCTGAAAGAAATGCCTGGACAGGAAATTGAATCCTTGCCATAATGCTGTCATGACGCTTGAAGTTCCATTTCAGCAGAATTTATATCAAGAGGGGAGAGGGAAAATCGGAGCAAGCAATGGACATTTCTGCACTCTGCTTTCTTCATTGAGAGAGTGGAAGTGGAAAGGAGACAGCCGGCACTGGAGAGCTCAGGGATCTGTCAAGATTTCCTCTGGGAAAGAGACTTGTGTTGTGTGTCATCATTTGGAACTCACGGGTTTAGCCATATGTTTAGTTTAGCAGCGCTCCAAAGCAAAACAAATTTGAATCATTGGTCTCTCAGCAGCAACAATACTACTATTGTAAACTATAAAGAGAGAATCTGTTACAAAACCATGTTGATGGAACATACCATTGTCTACATTTTCCCTTCCAGCAAAATTTGGTTTTAGAGGTAGCCTGAATAGAATAGTACTTTCTCTAAAATTGTTGCTCAATAATCATTAATATTCTTCATAAATGTGTTCAGTTTGCACTCCCACCCAATCTGGTGCCATCCAGAAGTGTTGGTCTACAACAGCCATAATTTCCAGCTATTTGCAGTCCACTCTGTGTGGACTAGAACTATATGTATACATATTAATTAAATAAAAACATAGATACTCCTGTTGTCTTTTCCAGAAGAGAAAGGGCTGATTTAATCCTTTTAAAGAGAACGTATGTGGTTTTTATTTCTGGCCACTTACTTATTCCTCTGTGTCCAGATTTCCCACCAGTTAAAATACATCTAAAATGTGAGCTTAAGAATTTGCTTGCTGAATCCAAAGTTCTATCAAGTAGTTTGTTTCATTTTTAGTACGGACTAGTCAGATGGGCATTAAACAAGTCTTTCCTGTTACTGGTTTGTTTTCCAGTACCAGGCATAGTCCCTCTAAGGATGGAAGAACCTTCAGATATATCCATGGAGGTGTGTTTTATCAGTTGCCATTAATCACCATTTGCGTTATCATGATTAACAGCAACTGATAAAATACATCTTTATGGATTTGTCATATTTTTTGGCAACCTTCTTGTGTCATTTGTTTGTGCCAATTGGGTTTCAGGGCCTGTTTGTCCATGTAACAATATGACTCTGTTATCCAGTCTTTTAAAGACATTTTCTTAGACTGAAAAGCATTTCAGAAGGGAGGGAGAAAGCTGTTTGCTGCAAGATGGGTGTAGAATTCTGCTATATTGATTAAGCTCCTGGGACTGCTGCCAGTTGCCTCTAGGAGTAAATCAATACAGTTTGCAAAAGTAAAAGCTTCTCTTTGCTAGAGACATAAAATATTGGAAATTTTTAAATGATAAAACTTACAGGCAAGTGATGCTTCCTACTTACCTTGCCAGAGATGAGGGTTAATTGGGATTTGAGAATGTGGAACAGCTGCATCAGCAAACCAGTCATACTGTTAAATGCTCCCAAAATTAAATAGCCAAGTGGTAGGGCAATGGGCGTAAAAAGGGTCAAATTTCAGCCGGAAGAGCAGGCCAAGGTAGTACACAGGTGTTGCCTATTATATAGACAAGAAGATTTCTCAGGTAGCTCTACAGTTAAAAATGGATGAAATAAACTTGTATTAGAATCTATACAATGCAGTTTGCTAACTTCGATCTCTTCCTCCCAGTGTTCTGAATACTGTTGAATTGGCATTTGTTTCTGCACTTTCAGCATATTTTTGGAAATTGTTTTGTTCAACTTGATCTTAAGGGGCTTTAACCCTACTTTTATCAAAATAATGGTATTTCAGCATAACATTTACTGTGTTTCCCCGAAAGTTAGACCCAGGCCGATAGTAAGCCCTCGCTTGATTTTGGGGGGTGGGCCTAATATAAGCCCTGCTCCAAAACTAAGCCCTAGTTTTGGGGTGAGGTGCACCCCTAAAAATCAAGCTAGGGCAGGGGTAGGGGAGTGAAGCTACCCCACATGGCCTACACCCGCTTACCTTACCGGTAGGACCACTGCAGTCAGGCCTCCCACGCCCTGACAACTGTCGCGCTGCTCCTTGACTTCTGCGGCCGCTTGCCGCCGCTTGTGGTTGGACATCATGTGGTGCATTGCACCGTTGCCGCTCCTCCCGGCAGGACGCCGCATGGTGCTTTGGGCTGCTTCTGTGGCTCATGGCAGGAGGCCATGTGGCACTTTGGGCCCTTTCCGTTGTGGAAATGGCCCAAAGAGCCATACAGCGTCCTCCTGCGAGCAACAGAAGTGCTGCGCAAGCAGCGGAAGTGGCCCAAAGCACCATGCGGCATCCTGCCAGGAGAAGCGAAATGGCCCGCAGCACCCTGTGGCATCCTGGCGAGAGGAGCAGCAATGGTGCAGTCTGTCACATGGCATCCAGCCGCAGGTGGCGGCAAGGAGCTGCAGAAGAAGTCAAGCAGTGGAGTGACAGGGGTCGGGGCATGGGAGGCCTGGCTGCGGTGGTCCTAAGGTAAGACATTCTCTGAAATTAAGACCTAGTGCCTTTTTTGGAGGCAAAAAATATTATAAGACCGGGTCTTAATTTTGGGAAAACATGGTAGTAGTATTCAAGTTCCAAGCTACAGTAGTTTAGATGATACTTCCCTTACCATATATGAGGTTTTATGTATCAGGATGGAGATCAAGGTAAAATGTTACTAAGTAGAATAAGATTACACTGTCTAATATAACCATGAAGTCCTGGATGGAATTTCTGTATTATTTTTCTTGATTTTTTGTTGGAAAAAATAAAAAAAAATTGGTTCAGAGAGAGGGAAGAATGGAAATATCTTATAAAATTGAGGAACATTTGAATTTTGCTCTGATCTGCTTTTTCTGATGTGACAATGGAGTTTTTTGCTATGTTTTGCCGCTCAAGGGCTATTCCATATTTGTCACTATATATCTGAAGAATTCAGTGTCACACAGATAATAATAGTAATAATAATAGTAATAATAATAATAAAGTTGGAAGGGACCTTGGAGGTCATCTAGTTCAACCCCCTGCTCAGGCAGGTAACCCTATACCATGGCTGTCCAGTCTCTTCTTAAAAACTTCCAGTGTTGGAGCATTCACCGCTTCTGGAGGCAGGTTGTTCCACTGGTTAATTGTTCTAACTGTCAGGAAGTTTCTCCTTAGTTCTAGGTTGCTTCTCTCCTTGATTAGTTTCCATCCGTTGCTTCTTGTCATGCCTTCAGGAGCTTTGGAAAATAGCTTCAATCCCTCTTCTTTGTGGCAATCCCTGAGATATTGGAACACTGCTATCATGTCCCCCCTCATCCTTCTCTTCATTAAACTAGACATACCTAATTCCAGCAGCCGTTCCTTATATGTTTTAGCCTCCAGTCCCCTAATCATCTTTGTTGCTCTTCTCTGTACTCTTTCTAGAGTCTCAACATCTTTTTTACATCATGGTGACCAAAACTGGATGCAGTATTCCAAGTGTGGCCTTACCAAGGCATTGTAAAGTGGTATTAATACTTCACGTGATCTTGATTCTATCCCTCTGTTAATGCAGCCTAGCACTGTGTTGGGTTTTTTGGCAGCTGCAACACACTGCTGGCTCATATTTAAGTGATTGTCCACTAGGACTCTGAGGTCCCTCTCACAGTTACTACTATTGAGCAAGGTACCCCCTATACTGTACCTGTACATTTGGTTTTTCTTGTCTAAATGTAGAACCTTTTTCACCACTGAATTTCATTTTGTTAGATAGTGCCCAGTGTTCAAGTCTGTCCAGATCCTCCTGTATCTTAAGCCTGTCTTCTGGAGTGTTGGCTATTCCTGCCAGCTTGGTGTCATCTGCAAATATGATGAGTTCCCCATCTATCCCCTTGTCCAAATCGTTGATGAAGATGTTGAAGAGCACTGGGCCCAGAACAGAGCCCCGGGGCACCCCACTACACACTTCCCTCCATGTAGATGTGGTTCCATTGAGGACCACACACTGAGTACGGCCGGTCAGCCAGCTACGGATCCATCTGGTGGTGATGCTGTCTAACCCACATTTTTCTATCTTATCAAGTAGTAGGTTGTGATCTACTTTATCAAATGCCTTACTGAGGTCCAAGTAAATTATATCCACAGCATTCCTCTGATCCACTAATTTTGTCACTTGGTCAAAGAATGCAATAAGATTTGTCTGGCACGATCTGTTTTTGACAAACCCATATTGGCTTTTAGTAATGACTTTGTTTGCCTCTAGGTGTTCGCTGATTCGTTGTTTATCTTTTCCAGAATCTTCCCAGGTATTGAGGTCAGGCTGATAGGTCTGTAATTTCCTGGGTCCTTTTTTTTTTTCCTTTTTTGAAGATGGGAACTACATCAGCTCTTTTCCAGTCCTCCAGTAGTTCCCCAGTGCTCCAGGACCTTTGAAAAATATAGTTCAGTGGTTCTGAGATCACATCTGCCAGTTCCTTGAGAACCTTGGGGTGTAATCCATCTGGTCCTGGTGATTTGAACTCATCTAGGCTGGACCGTTTTCTTGCCTATCTTAACTTGTGTTTCTGTTCTGTTTTTTTATGGCACTATTTTTGGTAGGTTGGTCTGTTTTTTCCCTTTGTGTAAAGACAGATGCAAAAAACGAGTTAAATAGTTCTGCTTTCTCCCTGTGGCTTGTCACCTTCTTGCCACTTTCCCTAATGGACCAATCATTTCCTTCACTTTTTTCTTGTTTTTTACATGTTGAAAGAAGCTTGATGATATGAGTTTATTTTATTCCAATTATATTCTAATTTAGATAATTAAGGAATGAGTGTGATGATGATTTCTAAGAGTTTTAGTACCCAGAAGATCTTATAGAAATACTAATACTAATACATAAATCTAGTTCAAGCTGGGATTGGCAGGCGTGCCTCTTTCTCATTTCTGCCTGGAATAACAGAATCCCAATTCAGATCTGGAAACATGAATTGAGTTATACTACTGTCCTTCTTCATAATGTATGCTCATTTCTATCAAGCAAGATACAGAGATAAAAATAGAGACAGCATGTTCTAAATCATTTTAAAGGTATTAGCAATAATGGGGAACAGGGAATTCAGAGACTATGGTAGTAGGACAAGATATTGATTCTTGCATTATTCTGTTATTTTTCTAATGAAAAATCAAATTTGGCACTGCTGTTGATCCTGTGAGCAAGGCATGTAAGTATCATGCAATTGTTTACATATTTTATTAGTATTATGTGTTTTAATGATTTGGGGTTAATTTGAAAAATTGACAGGGAAGAAAAAGGTTAAATTCTTTTTCCTAATATCATTTTAATATATTATCCATTACTTATTGCTACATTTCTAGTATTTAAAAAAACAGGTTATTATATTCAGCTATCAGTCAGATCACTTCTGTTGTGGCAATAATCTAAACATTTGCCCATCTAACTCCACTCACCTCTACCTGAGATTGTTAATGGCAGATACCAGAGGCTTAATCCATAAAATTAATATACAATTCATTCATGGTACTAACAAGAGTTATTTCATATACAACAAGTGCTATTAACATTTGAAGATTACTCCTCATTCCCACCTCTAGTGAATTATTTATAGGACCCATGCTAGAATAATTTAAGATGTGTTTCTTTTCTAATTCAGAAGCAGTAGCATGTAAGAAAGGAAAAGAGAGAGAATACAATAAAGATAATTAATTTGAATAATAAAACTCATACATCCACCATAATGGATACATAACTAGGAAAATACCTGGCCCATAGTGCTATTATATTAAAATGTTCTGGGTTTTTCACACTGTCTTAGTACTTCTTTCAACTTGATGAGATGGATTATTTTTCATATATTGTCAAGGAAAAACACAGATTTAGTGGCTTCCTTAAGGCTATGTAGTGAATTCATAGTTGAAGGGAGATTTCAACTGAGCAATTTTTACTTTTCAAGCTCATGTTTTTGGCCATTCTACCCTAATAAATAGTGTTATAGGTTTTTTTTTAATCTTGGGAAATCTTGTTTCAGTTTAATATGGCTTACTTTATATTGATCTCACTGCCTTTGTAAAATAGAAATAGATAGATGGTTAAGTGAAGATGAATATGACTAGACAAAGCATGTGTTCACTAAATGAGTTAAATAAACAAAAATAGCTTTCCAGAAATGGTGGGTGAAATCAATAAATTTACCATTAATTTAGTTATAACTTGCAGATAGTGAATGTAACATATCTGCTTGCACATTTAAAAATCTTTACTATTATCAATGTAGCTTGTTGTTGTGTGATAGGGTTTCCTTTCTCAATCAGCATGGTTTGTAATATTAACTTAAGATCAGTCCAGTTTCTCTCTCTGGTACTCTCTCTGCAGCTGTGAGTAAAGGGTAATCCTTTGGATTAGTCTACAAATACAACTTTGCAAATCCAAGGAAAACCATGCAAAGTCTTTCTCACAAGCTAAGCAGGCTAAGCAAAGGTGAGTGACTTGTTGAAATCTCCTCCAATGTGTTGAAAATAGGTTGAGTACCTAATAACTGCTCTTGCTACACAGGCGTTTCTCAACTTTCCCACCTGTTATGCTGTTGCTTTTGCTTCTTTTACTTGGCTTTACAGCTCCTTTTATTAGGATTCCTCGCCCTTAGGTGGGTAATACAGACATTCTTTTTATTAAATAGATGTCCCAGCAAAAAAGTTCAGTTATATGTCTCCTGATTGAGAGAATACAAGATCCCTAAACAATAAGCTAAATAGAAAATATTCTCTAGATTCTCTCCCTCTCCCATTATGCAAAATCTGAAATATGGAAAAACTGCCAAACATCAAGTGAGTTGCACAAATAATCTTGCAACAGCATCACTTAAGTGATCATATAAATGACATTTTCTGGGTCAGCCGTGCTGTTGTCTTAATGGATTGCACTGTGGTCAGAGGACTGATGTGGTCTGAATCTAGAGGTTTTGGGAACAGATGTGCTAAATGGACATATCCATTCCATTCCCAATTCATCTTTATGTGCACTATAAATCTACCCCCTATCATTTAGAGACCAGACCTTTCTGTCTGCTATTGCAGTATAATACATCTCAAGATGAATGTGATTATTTCATTCCAAGATGTACAACTGTATTATATCCAGGGCTTTTTTTTGTCACAGAACGCCTAGAACAGAGTTCCGGCACCTTTTTTAGATGGAACCTTGTAGGGTAGGCAAGGCGGGTTGTATGACGTGTGTGAGTTCAGGCACCTTTTTTTTTTTTTTTTTACAAAAAAAGCACTGATTATATCCATATCGAAACACATACATGTGGCATTAAAACTTTCCAATAATTTTTCTGCATTGTATTTCAATAAAACTGATGGGCTTTTTTGTTGAAATTAATAGATGCTTGAGTATGTGCACTTATATTGTTTTCTTACATGAAGACGATTAGTTACAAAATGTGAGGAAACAAACGCATTACCTAACCTGGGTTTCAGGTTTTGAAGCTTGAAAACTTAAAACATTATCTTCTTATCAGTCTTAGTGGGAGGGGACGATAAAGAGGTTTTGTTTTTTATCTCCTGGCCAATTCTTTGTGGAATGAGCTGTACAGCCTACATTTCAAGATTAGACTTCTGTGTGAAAGCCTGTATGGGCAGCAAGGGCGTCTGAAGAATAGGAGTGGGAATCTCTATCAAGGATGCGGATCCTGTTATTCCACGAAAGCTCAAACCGCTGCTATACCCGAATATAAAAGCTTTCAGAGATGAATGCTCTCTTCCCTTACTCCTTTCATTTTAGTATATGAATATATAAAATGCAACGGTGTCTTACCATTTTGCGAGAGCAGGACTCCATGCCTGCATTATAAATTCCCCCCCCGGTCCCCGCCCGCCTCTTTTTATGACTGTCCAAGATCACAAGGTAGTTTTCCCTCAGGACCACCTGGAAGACTGGGAGGGCGAGTCCGAGGGGCTAAGTGCGTCTGAACCTGAGTCGCCCTCGCCCATTCCGCTTTTCCGCTGAAGGACCTGGCGCTGGCATCCGTTTCCCCTGCGTCCCCGGCTGCTCTCCGTCTCCCCGCCGCCAGATCCGCTGATTCAGGCTCTTTCCGCGTAAGCCAATCAATGGGCAGGAAGGGCCTGCAGCGAAGCTCCGTGGCTCAGCGCTGACGGTGCTGTACTGTTGGGAGTCAGGCGACGCGCATTGCAGTCTCCGCTCCTCCAGCCCACCCCAAGAACTGGGCTGGTCCCAGCGGCACGTTTCCGCGTGTGCCTCCGCTGCTCCACTTTCGAGAGAGAGCTGGCGGGCGGCCTGCTAAATTGCTAAGAGCAATTTTCACCCATTCCTCGCCACCGTTAAGTGGCGGCGATTGCCTCAGAAACTTGCAAGAATTGAAGCGGGTAGCGCAGGAGCTCAAAGAGAGGAAGAAAATAGTCTCTAGGGCAGATGTTGTGATTCAAAGCTCTAACGTGTTTTTTGGGTTAGGAGTTAGGCAGATTTTAAACCAGGAGGGAGTAATGGGATTCAATTGCTTTGTATGCCAGCCCTTGACCTAACTGGCAGTTGCCTGACCTACATGTGATAGCAAACCCTGAGGTTCCTTGAAAAATGCTGTCTATGTTCAGAGGCAGGATTAGCCTCATGGAAAAGTTTGACCTGGGAAGAGAGAAATTAACTCTAGTTCTGGGGGCAAGTAGTTGAAGGGTATATAGCAGTTTTTGGGATCAAATAAAATGGATACATTTGTGGCATTTTTTCAATTTTCTTCCACAATTTAAACTTCGATTCTTTTGAAATCTAGGTCATTTTCATCTCTTCCTGTGGACTGTTAGAATTAATGCTTTAAACCCACCTCTGCCGTTTATTTTATCGTTTCTAAACATATCTATTCCTATTCCTTTAAAAAAAAATTCCAATCTGGATGCTCAACTAACTCAGTTCTCATATGCCCAGAGTTGATACTTTAATTATGAAAAAGGAAGGGGAGGATTTTTTTTTTGTAGGGCATGATTTCCAGCAAGCTCCCCAGGCTGCTCTTTGATATATTCAATTACAGGAAATTTATTTTGTGTTTTGAAAATTTCTGTGATTCTTATATTTGAAAATAATAGAAAAGTGCATGTTTGCTTGATCAGTGTTTGGTCTGGAACAAAAGAGAGACAATTGCTTCTTTTTTCTCTCTAATTGGTGCTCCCCTGAGCTGGTTGTCCTTAGGTAGTACTAATGCAGCAGCTGCCCTTCCTGTTATTATGCTGGCACAGCATGAAGCCAGTTCTAACTATATCAGGCTCCAGCTAAGCTAAGAACACAAGGCTGCTTTGGAGGGGGTTCAGAACTTTCCAGCAACCCCTAAAATCCTATAATTTCTGCATAGCTCAATACTAGTGCACCAGCTGTGACAATACTAAGGACTGATTATCTTGGATCCCAGTCAGACATAAAATACTATGATAATCATTAAAAACTGTAATGTTGAGCAACATGTTGAATGGACAAAGCATGTAACTTTAACAAACAAAGGCAGCTGCTTAATCCATGAGATGTCAGACTTTCTGTAGCCTCCCTGCTCTGTGTAGAAACAAAGAATCTTAGCTCAGTAGCTGCAAAAACAAAGTAATTCTCCCAGAAAAATCCTATTATTTAAGTTTGAGAAGAGGTATTATACCACTCAGATAATTTTGCTGTTTTCTGCACAACAGGTTGTAGCAACACACTTAGATAGCAAATGCTATAGGCTGAAGTCATGTGTTGGGACACAATGAATGTACATTCTAGGTAATATTTCTGCCCATGCTTTGGAAAAAAAACTGGCAAAACAAATAGCCCTAGGATAGGCTCCAAGCATTCTGTAAGTCAAATGCAGTATTGAGTATAACCAGACAATAAAAAGGTCAGCTGAGGTTTTGGAAAAAATCAGCAGTCAGCAAATGTGACCTTTCATAATTTCGGTTGCTATTACTTATGGATAAAGTAGTGCTGTAAAAGGTTAAGTGATAATCAAAAGCAACAGGTGCGTGATTCTTCAAGCATAAATATGAAACTCATAAAGAAAATGTAAACTATTGGATTTTTATTTGTTGCTTATTTCTCGTGGAAGCCCTGTTCTGGGCACATGTTCCTATGAACCATCCAGTATGGGTAAGGCAGGGACAGGCTGAACTAGTATATTGTCAACTTTTTTCTAAAAGAAATGGTGTGCCTTGAATATCCTCTGGTTCAGTCATAATTTTATTTCCTAGATCAGTGGTGGCGAACCTATGGCACGCGTGCCAGAGGTGGCACTCAGAGCCCTCTCTGGGCACGTGTGCCGTTGCCCCAGCAACACCTTTCCCAGTGGCCCCCTCCTCACCAGCAGCCCCCCAGAGAGCTGCCCTTGGGCACGGCCCTTATGGAGCAGCTCAGCCCAGGACATGGCAGCTGGACAGCAGGGACAAGACTGCCCTCGCGTCCCATCGCACACAGATGATGCTGTGGGGTGTGGGTAGAGGGCGTGGCTGCCATGGTACTGCAGGGCCACCTGGGTGAACTGCTGCGGCAGGCCGTGGAGGCAGTAGGAGGCCATGCAAGCAGGTGGAGGACAGAGCAGGGGCGGACAGGCAGCTGAGCGGGGGTGGGTGGGTGGCGGGGCAAGCAGCAGAGCGGGGTAGGCAGGGGAGGAGGGCGGTTTTGGGGCACTCAGTGTCTAAAAGGTTTGCCATCACTATCTTAGATTAACCATACAGTTTTATTAGGGATAATAAAGAAATTGATGGTATTTTCCTTGTCTGGCATATTTTCAATCTCCCATTTAGTCTACATCTCTGAGAGACTGGAAGACTCCTATCTAAGTACTCAAACAATCCCAATGTGACTTAGCTTCTCAGTCCAGACAAGGTTGACCAGTGCTGCCACCTGCTTAGATCCATTTAACAATTATATGCAAGTAATGCAGCTTTTTTGTCCTTTCTGCCTATCCCAGAATTTATATTAGAAAAAGATGGTGTACATTCAGATATGTTAATATTAAGATGATAGTCCAGTAAGTAGCTGATCTACTTCTAAATCTGTAAACAACACCATTGAAATACATTTCAGGGAGGCATCTGGTCAGAACTTCAAAAAGTTAGATATGCCCTCTATTTAGAACCCTACCAAAGTAGCAAATTTTCACTGTCACAAAGGTGACATACAGGATCTTATGTAATACATAATAGTTTGGTGCAGGGGTTCTCAATCTTGGCAACTTTAAGACTTGTGGACTTCAACGCCCAGAATTCCTCAGCCAGCAAAGCTGGCTGAGGAATTCTAGGAGTTGAAGTCCACAAGTCGTAAAGTTGCCAAGGTTGAGAACCCCTGGTTTGGTGTAATGCAGTTAACACCATTTTTATTCCTAAGTATTTAAAAAAAATAGCTTAACTGATGCAAGTGCTTGTGCCTCCATGTCAGTTGTGAGTACAAAAAGCCTAAATACTGCATTACTTCCCAAATACTTCCCAAAAAGTAGAAGAGCATTAATGGTAGCTAATTCAATTATCCACCAATATTTGCCCAATCATACTCTTCCATAAGACTTATGAACATTTTCTGTTGATCTTAATCCTATCATATCTTAATTCTTTAATTTGTGTTTTAAATTTTATTCTGCTGTTGTTTTAGGTCTTATTATGACCCACATTGGAAGGATTTGTGCCTTAAAAGAAGAGATAAAAATGGCTATATTAAATATTTAATGCCACATGTGGTAGGAAAATAGTGCTGTCTGCAGCTGTCTGTTAAATAAATTAATCACTCAGGAGAAAAAAAAAGAAAAGCAGAACAGAATTTATCATAGGAAACTGCTTTTAGAGTGGTTGCATAGCTATACAAAGGTTATATTGACCTTCACTTCCAGAATGTGTTTAACAGGTATGATACTAGTATCTCTTGGTTAAGGCCACAGAGAATAAATAGAAATATATTTCCAATACACTTAGTGGACAGACATTTTCCAGCTCATACAGTTGCCTGGTATATGCTAAAATGACTGGATTTCTCTTACATGTTTTAAATAAATGAGTTTTTTAAAAAAATATTTCACACACATACAAATATGCTCTTTTCATTACATCTAGTTCCACAAAAATTCAAGTTCCTGTTTCCGTATCTATGAAACATGGAAAGAGAATGAACTCACAATAGGGACTTCTGGGGAAGAAATGGCAGATGGAGAACAGTTCAACAATAAGCGGAACTGATGACTGCAGTGGAATAAAGAGCTAGTGAATAGAACTTCTCCTCAATAAGTTATCTCCAGGCAAGGAGAGGACTTAAGATCACCACAAATACTCCAGGCAGTTGCTCCTCACAAGGAGACTGCAAGACAGCAATCTTTGCATAGTTAATGCTCTGGGAGATGAGGGAATAGCCATCTTTCCCAAACTGCAGTCAGCACCTTTGAAAGGACACTAAGTTCACACACTTTTTTTTTTCTAATCACTTTTTGAAATTGCTTCTTAACTACTTTTTAACTATCAGGAACCTTTGGATCAACAAGTCTGAAAATACCAAATGAGTTCCCTTCAATCCTTAGAGAAAGAAGCTTTAAATACAAGTTTAAGGGTATTTTTTAAGTAAAAAAACAGAACTTTGATTTTGGAAAGTTAAAAGCAGACTAAGATCCAGATGGATTTGAAATAAGATTTTGGAATTAATTAAAATATTTTTTAATTCTCTTAAAAATATGATAGGATGATACTTTGAAGATTGAACACTAGTAAAAACCAGAAGGAACTAAAGTTAGTTCAATTAAAGAACATTTAAATTTGACTTACTAATGAAGAATGGAGCAAAATATTTTAACATGAGACATATTAAAGAGTATTTCTGAACAATGGACCCAGAAGTTAATTTTAGGATTCTCTGTCTCTATAGATAAATTGTATTTAAAGATGTTATGAAAGGAGAACAAATTTTACCTGACAAAATTGAGATTGATTTGAAAATGGAGTTAAAAATGACAGGCTAAAATAATGAATGATATGGAAAAAGATGCTACACTGGACATATAAAAGAAACCAGCTGAAGTCTTGATTATTAAAAGGATATACAAATAACAGGCCAAGCAAGGATTGGGTTTACAAAAGAGACATTAAAGCTTTGAAGAATTTTGTAAAAAAATTTTCAATGAAAAAAATGAAAAGAATTCAAGTTCTCCAACATTATTTGAAGAGATTAAAGATCAAGATTGTTAAAAGAATATAAAAATGGTTTTATTTGATCAAGATTAAAATATATATTATTATTTCTGGTAAGCTTTAATGGACTGTTACAGATAATGACTGAAATAATGAGACCACAAGGATTTGTCTAGAGATGTTAGATGGGATATGAGGAGAAATCATTTGCTATAATTTAATATTTAAGTGATTAAAATTATTTACACTTGTGATAAACAGGGAGTCATTTCTTTATATATATTTTCTTTTATATAAATATAAAATATAGTTACATATATTTATGTATTTATATGTATAAATTAAAAGAAATATATAAAGAAATTACTTCCCATTCATTCATATATAGAGAGATGAATGATCAGGAAGTCATTTTTTATATGTGAACATATATAAGAACATACATATACACATAGGAGTTTATGAATTCTGTTTCTAACCTTATTGTGTAGTAGTGGACTCCCTGTTCTGATATTTATTCTCTCTAAAACAGAAATAGCAGTAATAGTGAGACAGATTCTTCTGATCTTCTAAATGTTGTCAAAAGAGGTTGAGGATGAATACAAATAATTTAGATCCGCTTCAAAATTCAGTACTGTAATTGTGAAGACAAATCATCTCCCAGTCCCCGTATAGATTCATCTGTTTCTCTCCCTCTCCCTCCCTCCCTTCCCCTGCTACCATTACCTGTTAATGCTTGGGTAAAGGGTGATGAGCTCCAGAAAAGCAAGATCTAATCAGTTTTTAAAGGGCTGTTTCACCTGGTGTTTTTTTTAACTGTACATCAAAATGATACAAAATGTGACTGTAAGGAACACATCATGTATCAGACAGTATTAGCTACACCACATTAACAAATATACACTGATGACAATTTTGAGTTTGTTGCTATATAATAATGTGCAATGACCTCAAGCTGTAATTATTCCGTAGGAATTTCTGCAGGAAACTAAGTGCAGCTGTTTCAGAATTTGTGGGTTGAAACAGGTAGTAATATTCCTTCGTAGTTGGATCCAGTGACTTTAGTTCACCAAGCTTGAATAGGCTGTTCTTATATAATACTTGTATTTGTACCTTGCATTTTGCATGTCAGTAAATCAAGAAGAAAATATGATATGGCCATGCCTTCCAATGAACAGTGCACAGTACTACAGATAAAAAAATCAATATGCAATTTGTCTATATTATTCTTTTTAATGGTTTTTATGGATAGAGAAAAAAGATCAAGCATGGAAAAACACAGGAGGATCAAAAGTGAGAAATAACATAACCAGGACCCCTAATAAAAGTCTGTAAAAGAATTGTGATGATAGCACAATGAAATATATATCTATAGACACATTCTAAGTCAGAAATTTGATTTTAAAATGGGTATTTTGGGTACTAGACTTCCACGTTAAATGGTATTTTTAGCATCCATTGATGTGTATGGAACTCAGAATAGAATACATTGGCACAAGAAGTGGGTGATAGTGGGAATTCTACATTTTTGGCCATGCCTAAAAATCCATTTCCTTAACCCTGCCTTACTCCTTTTGAATACATGATTTTAGCAACTATCATAGCAAACTGCATTGTCCTTGCTCTGGAGCAACATCTACCTGATGGAGACAAGACACCAATGTCAGAACGATTGGTGAGTATAATTCTCATCCTCTTAAACACTACCATAGAAAACAAAATGGAGAGCCAGTTTCAGGAATTTGGGGCCCAATACAACATACGATTTGATATCCCCATTCACAGCTCTAACGTAGCATTGTGGATGGATTTCTACAAAATAAACGATACAATTACATATTCAAAATTAAATACATGGAGAAATTGAATTTAAGATTAAAGGTGTGACCAGAACGTTTGAGGAATTTTATTAAGCTTATTGCGAAGGTTGGAAAAGAGAGATGCAGTGTTCTTTAAATATTTTTCTCTTGATCAGGATTTCTATTCCTGACATTGCCAGGTACGCCATAGGGTTGAGATAGGGATCCTGCTGGTGAATTGGCTACCTATTGTTTGCAGTAATCCATTCTGAATTCCTAGATCTAATCTTGGTATTGGATCTTTTTTGCTTGTTTGAGTTAGATGATTTCCACCTCCATAATTCAGGATTTGGGTTTGGAAGAAGTTGGGAGTTCATGGCTTCTGTAGTGATCATGCATTTGCTGTAGGTAATCTCAGGCCCAATTCACTGTGACAGTCGTGTGTTTTTCTTTGGAGTAGGTCAGTTCCCAGTAGATTTACAGGAAGGTGGGGAGTATATGGAGCCCTAAAGGAAGTGTTTTTTTTCTCATGAGCTTCATATTTAGAACAAATATCCTTGGAAATAAGGTTTGGTCCACGTCTTTTGATTATTCCAGAAGAAGGTCATGTGGAACACTTTCCAATAATTTTATTAAATAATTAGATAATGTACTAGAAATGCTATATGCCTCTATCTGGTATTTCATTATTTTTATTTTTACTCTTGAATGCATGTTTTGTACTTAGTGTGCATTGCTGTCTTTTACATACCACCAAGAGTTGTGTGATTGTGGTGGGAATAAAATAGAATGGAAGGGAGCGGAGTGGAACGGGACAGAATAGAACAGAACAGAACAGAACAGTATAGAACATATAAATGTTAGATGCACCCAGAAGTAATATCCGTGTACAAGAATGGCCCTGTTGGTCCCAATCTAGGGAGCTGGTTCAGCCTATGATTGGATCTGCCACTTGAAAACCCCATCAACCCAAAGCAGGCATGGATCACTCAGAGCACAGCAGTGGAGACAGGAAGCCTTAGTTTCTTCATTTTTGTGTTTTTATTCATCTACATAGCCTTCTTCATTTGGCATCTCTGCTTAGGAGTGCCCTAGTTTTCTGGGTCTGAACACAGCTGTGTACACTGCAGTCTCTTTTCATCAGCTCTGGCCCTATGTCAAGATCTTCCCCCTTTTCATAAGGTTCAGTAAAATTGCCCTGTCCTTTGATGAAACTATTTTTCTTCATGAACATCATCCATTATGTGGAACCAGAGCTGCCAACTGAAAATTTCTGGTACATGGTTAGGAATGGAGCCAAAACTGAAATGCAGCAGTTGCTTATTTTCCAACATCAAAGTATAGCACTGTCTAATGAAGTCTACACAAGAACTGTCTGTGAACTGAACGTGTACCAATTTTCAAGCAAAAGGTTTGAGGAGATTTTGCTCCACCTTCCAATCATTGTACTGATCTATTGGCAAGCATCTATAAGTAGTCCTCAACTTACAGCCGTTCGTTTAACAACGGTCTGAAATCACGATGGCTTCAGTGTGCTTTATAGCCTGTAAAGCGCTTTCCGCATGGCAAAATGTTGCAGCAACACCTCCTATAGTCACGTGATTGTGGTCTGAGGGCTTGGCAACCTGTTCACACTTATGATTGATTGCCAAATGCCCTGCCACCAATCATGACAGTTAGAACAATTAACCAGTGGAACAACCTGCCTCCAGAAGTGGTGAATGCTCCAACACTGGAAGTTTTTAAGAAGAGACTGGACAGCCATTTGTCCAAAATGGTATAGGGCAGTGGTTCTCAACCTGTGGGTCGGGACCCCATTTGGGGTCGAACGACCATTTCACGGGGGTCGCCAAGCAACGCAGTCCACCATTTTTCCCCCTTTTCCTTCGCGGTGCTACTCCCTTTTATTCTATTGGCTTTTGAAAGCCAATAGAATAGATTCTCTTGAATAGAGTCTAATTCTATTGGCTTTCCAAAGCCAATAGAAATTGTCCAGGCTGTCTCTGCCCTGCTGAGCCCGCCAAAAGTCCCATTCTGCAAACGGTGCTGCACAAGTTGAGTAGTCCTCGACTTACGACCGGTTGAGTAGTCCTCCGGTGGGGGTCGTGGCATTAAAAAGGTTGAGAACCACTGGTATAGGGTTTCCTGCCTGAGCAGGGGGTTGGACTAGATGACCTCCAAGGTCCCTTCCAACATTATTATTATTATTATTATTATTATTATTATTATTATTATTATTATTATTATTATTATTATTATTATTATTTGATTATTATTTGCGATCTTCTTTGCCAACCTCCAAAGAATGTCAGTGGGGAAATAGGCAAGGGAGGTTGCAAGCTGCTACACCTGCTAGAGAATTCTCTTTCGTCTCGGGGGGCTGCCTGAAGAAGGTGCCTGCTGAGGTGAGCTGAACTCCTTCTGAGGATGCAGAAACAGCCCAAATCCTGAAGATTCCAGCTTCATTCCTGCACCCTGCTGAAGGAGTAGTCTTCTGTGCATGGAGGAGGAAAGCTAAAATCCTTCAGCAGGCAACTTTTTTCAGCCAGCCCCTAAAGACGACAGGGAGCTGAAATCTAAGAAGGTAAGGAGTGTGGGGTGACTCAGGCAGGTGGAGGAGGCCTGAGCAGGCTGCATTTATGTGTCTCTGCCCAGGAGCTGAAGATCATGATTGGATTTCAGCAAGGAGAGTTTTCAACTCCTGAGCAGAGAGGCAGCATAGTAAGAAAAGGACCACTTGGTGCCTCAGGGAGAAAGAGGAGGAGGAGGAGGAGGAGGAGGAGGAGGAGGAGGAGGAGGAGGAGGAGGAGGAGGAGGAGGAGGAGGAGGAGGAGGAGGAGGAGGCATGGCACAAGCTACATACAAATGTTTCTCCACTTAGAGTCTGGAAATCTTCCTTGGATTCTGGCAGGATTTTCAGCTCCTAAGAGCAGCCTCCTGGGGTCTCCCCCACTCCTTTGGGACACCATGAATGGAGGGATTGTGGTGGTTTGGCAAAGCAGCCACATAAGCTTCTTGCTTAACAACTGCTTTGCTTTATGACTAAAATTCCAATCCCAATTGTGGTTGTAAGTCGAGGACTACTTGTAGTGAGTGAGGAAATACATATATGATCATGCAATATGATTATTTTTCTCCCAATGGTCTTTTAGTTCCCAGTATGGCAAATGGTGTCAATCTGTTAGAAATATAATTTGCAATAGAAGCCTACATTAATGTAATTGATTTTAAAAGATTTGCAAGACTGGTCTACCCATGTTTTCAAAGTCGGATAAAAATGTTTAGAATATTTTCATGCCCAGCTAGGTGTAACTGGAAGGTAAGATCCGAGTGAGCCATCCTCATTATGTGGTTTCCTTGGTAATTCTATGTCAGTCATATTACCAGTTTGGTCCCCAAATGAACTCTCTAGTGCCCTTTAGATATTTTGGACTCTTCAGCCCAGTTACAATAAGTAAACACGTGTCCACAGGCGTGTCCACAGGTTGTGGGGGGAACAATCAAGCTATATAACTATCAGATATATATACCTGTCTTTGGCTTAATGAAAATAATATGGGGTAGGAATTGCTCTTTGAAAAAAAATACAGAGTAAAATGTAATCACTAAATAATAATATTTCTACATAATCTTTTCTAGGATGACACTGAACCATACTTCATTGGAATATTTTGTTTTGAGGCTGGAATTAAAATTATTGCCTTAGGATTTGCTTTCCACAAGGGATCCTACCTAAGGAATGGGTGGAATGTGATGGATTTTGTGGTGGTTCTCACGGGGTGAGTAACTGATTTCTTAATTGCCATCAATTCTTAATATTTGCCTGCTAGTTCTCATTAATAATCATTGACCAATGACTAGACCAGGAAGAACATCTGAAAATCTTTGGCTCTGTTGCAGCAGAAGAGGAATAACTAGCCTGAAAAGTAGATTATTTGGCCTTAATCTTCCAACTTGAATTTATGTCATATATAAAACATAGAATGAAGATAATTTTTAATGTATCAGTGCTTATTATAGGCAGGTAACATGATTTCAGTAAGCTGATTCAGCTGCCTTTATTTACTACTAGCATCACCACACAAAAACTGAATGTATGATTTATATAAAATCACTTCATGTACCATCTTTAACTCGGTAAATTACAATTTAGTCTCAGTGTGCCTTACTATGTCTCGCTGCTTGTGTATCACACATTTGTAGACCAGTCAAAAATAGTTACATAATATGTTCTAGAAGTGGGAGATGCATATAGCCAACCAATAATAACCAGTTAACCAGTTATAACTGGTTTTATGTGGTATAAATAGTCTATGTATTCCTTTTTTGGATATTTGTACTGTTTTTCTGTCATACTGTAATAGATCTTTCCCTCCACTCAGCTCAATCATTTTGAAAATTTGTAGGACCAGTACAGAAAAAGTTATGTCTTTCTTATAACTGTTGTGAGGCTGTTTTCAAATTTCCTCTCTACTGTTAAAATCCTAGTTTAGTCTTCAATCTTATAAAAACAGGCAGAAAATTAACTGTATCCTTTGCTACATACCTAGACTGATGTTGATTTGCCTTTTTCACATGCCAACTTTTATATATATGATTTTTTTTTTACGCATTATGCTGTTTTTAACAATGTAGCTTTGAGAATGGTGCATGAACTTGGCATTCTGGATCTATATGTGTAACAGGTACATTGTGTATGTAATGCAGTGTCTTCTCACTTAAGTTTGCAGCAGGGCTTGTTCTGTGCTGCTTCACAGCCTGCTAGCAATTTCTAGAGAATAAAAAATCCTTTCCCCTGAAACAAAGACCCTAGTTTACTGAGCATTCTTGAGCTGAACACATACTCAGCAGAAATGAGCATATATGCTAAACCAGGGGTAGTCAACCTTGGCTGTTTTATGACTCGTGGACTTCAACTCCCAGGAATTCCAGGAGTTGAAGTCCACGAGTCATAAAAGAGCCAAGGTTGACTACCCCTGTGCTAAACAATTTGCAATTTATTGTTACTGTGTCCTGCTGCTGCTGCCTATTTCTTTGCATTATACTTTGTTATAGTAATAATATGTTTTATTTCTGGAGTTTCATCTGGTGGCGAGGAGGACGGTGTCTCAGGGTATGGTCAAAAAGCTCAAGAGGGTAGCCATGATGATACAACACACATTGAAGGTGACCTCCCTCTTGAGATTTTTTTTTACCATTCTCTCTGGATATTCCTGCTTAGTAGCTAGCTATATATAATTAGTGGTTTGACTGCAGGGATGGTCTAACTTAAAAAAATATATTCCTAGTTGGATAGGTTGCATTATATTACAAGAAAAAATTTTAAAAAATTCTTCTGAAACAAAAGAAACACTAACTTTGATCAAGGGAAATCAAGCCCAAAGGTCATTTCAAGTAAGAAAAGATGGAATATTTAGATTTAAGAAAACTATACATCATCAACTAAGTCCTTAAATTCTTGAGATTAAAAAAAATAAAATTAATAATGCCCTTTAACATAAATGCCTATATAACAAAGGTACATAATAATGTCATAAGTTCTAATTTTTGGAAGAGATACTCAGGCAAGATTCCTATTATATGGAATTCTCTTTCTGCTCTGAGTTTGTTTTCTTTCTCAGATGTTCTTTTATTCTTCTTCATAGTAGTTGCAGATTTGTAATTTACAACATACCAGAAAGCTCTTGGAAACAGTGTTTTTTTTTTTCAAATTGAAGAACATGTCATTAAGGAAATCTTGAGAGGACAGCTATTTACTCATTTTTTTCCAACATATTAATTTGTATATTCTTTTTTTTAAAAAAGACATGTTCTTGGGCTCTAGAATTACATTTTGAATAATATTTGGGATGTTGTTGTAACTTGGACCATGATGGTTTAGGAAGGTACAATATATGGTCTTTACTGGTTGAAAATTACAGACTGAGATGGTAGATTTCCATAAAGAAGTTATGACTATGGCACTTCTGTACAACAGAGATATGTAATATTTTGTGTCTTATGCATTAAAGATTAGAATCAGACCTTCAAGGGCAGAATGTTTATATTAGTGATATATAATTGGTATCAGTTTTTTGGAATCTTCACTTATATGAAACTATTTATCTTTTGATTTGTTTGTTTATATATCCTAAAGAATAAAATAGACAAATAAATAAATACATATAGAGACCATGAATCTCCTTCATCTATCTTCTTGATTAGCATCAAGAAACAGAAAACTATAGTGTTCAGCATTTTACCACAATGCCTTAATAAGATATTAGTTAGTGAGGTATTTTAAGATTACAGCTAAACACGGCAGGGGTTGAGCCCTACGTCTTAATACTTTGTGTTTTGTTTTGCTAAAAAATTATTCCAGATGTATGTGTGCTTTTAAGGATCAAAATGCAGCAGTCCTCTGAACTTTTCCCCTTAAATAAACTTCATCCTTATTAGGATGTATATATTAATGCCTTATTGCAATGTTCTAGAAGTGAGCTTTGTTTCTTTTTGACTTTAGACATGGTCTATGTGTTCAAGAACTCGTGAACTAAACCAGTTCAAATGCAAGTTAGGATGATCGTGTTTTTCAGTATTACTTGATCACCACCATTGCCATCTACTTAAAATGCCACTGCCTGCTGCATTCTTCACAGGATGCAGCTTCTTAGTATGCCAGGCCATATTTGCTTCTTGATTAGGGAGTCTTCCCTGTATTATTACTTAAAAGAGCTTTCTAGTTTCCAGACGTGTCCTGAATGCCAGGCAGCCTTTCTACACAGCCTGAATGGTGAAAAGAGAAAGAGGTTTCCTCTTAGTTATGCTGAGAAGTAGCTGGACAAGCATACTAGCAGACCTTGGCTTTGATGACAAATTGTAATAACTGGGTCCTGGAAAAACAATTTATTCTTCACTAGATATCATTAATATGTCAAAATACAATAGTAAATTTAATGCAAAAAAATTAAGTCTTCCTTGCCCCTCTCAAAATTAATTCTTTTAGTTCAATCTTTATATAACCCAGCAGTTACTCCTACAAATGCCAATGTATGTAAATTATATGCTTTCTTTACTCCAATTTGATTTAACTGTATTAGTATTTAAAAAAACTGTCCTTTCTTATTTATTTATTTAATTTTATTTATATGCCGCCCAATCCCAAAGGACTCAGGGCGGCGTACAATTTTCTTGTTTGCGACATAACTTTATTGTGGCATAAATGCTCATAGACCTGGAAAATAAATTTGATTCAGGATAAGAATCAGAAACTCAATATTTAAAAGAAATTCAGAAAATTCTAGGACCTTTTAGTTACAATTTCAACTGAATTCTTATTCATTACTGCATTCATTATACCAGCCTGCCCTCGGTACTGTTAAACACATACCAAATCATAGCAGTCATCTAAATCCAGAGATCTTATAGTTCTTATTAAATAACTGTAAGGCATCAACTACTTCTGTGGGAACCTGTTGTTCTGTGAAGATCTTCCTTCCAGATTAGGTCAAAGCCGGTCACACATGCATCAATATTTCATGCCCTCAGTGCAATTTATAAATTAACCTTTTAAGAGAAATCATGTCCCTGAACTCAGAAAATATAAAGCTGAAGATACCAATTAAAAATAAATAACTGTTTATTTTATTCGCTGTTCTGAAGCCTGCAGCGTTCTGCCATTCAAGGTCAGAATTACAAGAGAGAAAGGATAAGATAGTTCTGTGCTGCACTGGTCAGACCCTATTTGCAATCCTTTGTTCGGGTTTGGTTACCACAATACAACAGGGATGTTGAAAGGTGCAGAAAAGGGCAACAAAGATGGTGAGAGGTATGAAGACTAAATTCTATGAAAAAGAGTTAAAGAAACAGGAAATTTTTAGCCTAAAGAAAGGTCTATTCCAACTTGTGATTGCAGACAACCAAGATAATTACACAAGTTTCCAACATATTTTGAGTTCTTTTTATCAACAGATTTTATTTCTGTTTCAAACTGGTTAAGATAGCTTCTCTTCTATTGAATTAAGAGTATGGAACAGTTGCTTTTACATCTGTCTTTCTAGATTTTTCTGCCTGTCTTTCATCCACTCTATTTTATGAAATACCTCAGAATAAAGTAGGGAATCTTTTTACTGAGGAAAGCATTGCCATGTAGAGAAATCTACCAACAGTCATAGTATGGGCAGATCCATTAACTTTCTTCCCTCTTTCCCCACTTCCTTCTTGTCCCCATTTATCCCCCCCCCCAGTATTAATATTGTGTAGGAAAGGAAAAATAATTCTTCCAAGAAGTCTGAAGATTAAATGTAACTCTATAGCTGCAGATCTGTCTACTCTGCTGCACATTGTAGATTTTCAACTAATAGTTCATGACCCAAAATTGAATCACTTGCCAAGTGTAAATGTTACAATACATTTGTATTGTATTCTAGCAACCTCTGATTAGAAAAAGTAGAGCAGAAAGCAAAAGGAGAAAGGCAGACACCGAGATTAAAACAGTGGAGGAAAAATGCTAATTGTTAGGTTGAAAATTATAGAGGTTACTACAGGTCTGGATTAAATATGAGTCTGAAGGTCATGCCCTAGATGTTTACCTATCTGCTGCTCAGGATATTCATAGAATATTGAAGTAAAATACTATAAATTCTTAAACATTAAACTCAGTGATTTTTACAACCATTATAATATATTTAGGTGACAGCCCTGCATACAGATCATGTTTCTGAATTTAAGCCAGCAGATCAGGTTTCTACTTGACAAGCTGTTTGAATCTATTCTAGCTCAATGAATAGAAGACATACAGTGAGGGAAAAAATTATTTGATCCCCTGCTGATTTTGTATGTTTTCCCACTGACAAAGAAATGATCAGTCTATAATTTTAAAGGTAGGTTTATTTTAACAGTGAGAGACAGAATAACAACAAAATCCAGAAAAACGCATTTCAAAAACATTATCAATTGATTTCTGTTTTAATGAGTGAAATAAGTATTTGATCCCATATCAATCAGCAAGATTTCTGGCTCCCAGGTGTCTTTTATACAGGTAACGAGCTGAGATTAGGAGTACTCTCTTAAAAGGAGTGCTCCTAATCTCAGCTGGTTACCTGTATAAAAGACACCTGTACATAGAAGCAATCAATCAATTGGATTCCAAACTCTCCACTATGGCCAAGACCAAAATGGCTGTCCAAGGATGTCAGGGACAAGATTGTAGACCTACATAAGGCTGGAATGGACTACAAGACTATTGCCAAGCAGGTTGGTGAGAAGGTGACAACAGTTGGTGTGATTATTCGCAAATGGAAGAAACACAAAATAACTGTCAGGCTCCCTTGAGCTGCAAGATCTCACCTCGTGGGGTTTCAATTATCATGAGAACAGTGATGAATCAGCCCAGAACTATACAGGAGGATCTTGTCAATGATCTCAAGGCAGCTGGGACCATAGTCACCAAGAAAACAATTGGTAACACACTACGCCATGAAGGACTGAAATCCTGCAGCGCCCGCAAGGTCCCCCTGCTCAAGAAAGCACATATACAGGCCCATCTGAAGTTTGCCAGTTAAATCTGAATGATTCAGAGGAGAACTGGTTGAAAGTGTTGTGGTCAGATGAGACCAAAATCGAGCTCTTTGATATCAACTCACCTTGCCATGTTTGGAGGAGGAGGAATGCTGCCTATGACCTCAAGAACTCCATCCCCACCATCAAACATGGAGGTGGAAACATTATGTTTGGGGGTGTTTTTCTGCTAAGGGGACAGGACAACTTCACCATTTCAAAGGGACGATGGACTTGGTCATGTACTGTCAAATCTTGGGTGAGAACCTCCCCCCCTCAGCCAGGGCATTGAAAATGGGTCATGGATGGGTATTCCAGCATGACAATAACCCAAAACACATAGCCAAGGCAACAAAGGAGTGGCTCAAGAAGAAGCAGATTAAGGTACTGGAGTGGCCTAGCCAGTCTCCAGACCTTAATCAGAAAGTCTGTGGAGGGAGCTGAAGGTTCGAGCTGTCAAACATCAGCCTTGAAACCTTAATGACTTGGATAGGATCTGCAAGGAGGAGTGGGATAAAATCCCTCCTGAGATGTGTGCAAACCTGGTGGCCAACTACAAGAAATGTCTGACCTCTGTGACTGCCAACAAGGATTTTGCCACCACCAAGTCATGTTTTGCAAAGGGGTCAAATACTTATTTCACTCATTAAAA
Organism: Crotalus tigris; assembly: GCF_016545835.1. Lineage (NCBI taxonomy): Eukaryota > Metazoa > Chordata > Lepidosauria > Squamata > Viperidae > Crotalus > Crotalus tigris. Next base: position 1,070,439 of record NW_024096469.1, read on the forward strand.
TGCAAATCAATTTATCACTTTTTTGAAATGCGTTTTTCTGGATTTTGTTGTTGTTATTCTGTCTCTCACTGTTAAAATAAACCTACCATTAAAATTATAGACTGATCATTTCTTTGTTAGTGGACAAACGTACAAAATCATCAGGGGATCAAATATTTTTTTCCTTCACTGTAAACCAATATTTTACAAACAGATGATGAGAAGATACAAAAGGGACGGCGCAGCCATCAGAACCAAGGAGATAAAACAATTTATTCGGAGATCACCAAGCCTCAGGAGAGTGAAGACTCAAACATCAAGACCATCTATGAAACGGTGCAAAACCCCCGCCCGTCAAATCATCTAGCCTCGTAGCCTTTGTTCAACACCCCCCCCCAAAGCTAGCAGGGGATGCTCCCCCCCCCTCCAGAGCTGGGAGAGTACCTGAGTTCCTTCTTCGAAAGGCAGCCTGGAGCACCTGCAGAAGATCCCAATTACAAGAGAGACAAGCGGACAAGACAAGCCCGGGCTCATTCCACGATCGGCACCAACTTTCGGTCCTGGACCTGCACCTGCACCAGCCGCTCATCCTTCTGACTCAGGGATGGGACAACTCGCCACGGCCGACTTGTGCAAGACAACTCGCCATGGGGCAGTACAACAAATACAAAATTAAATCAACTTTGGTGGAACCATGGCCAATAATAATAAAATCCAGAAGTACAAGGACTACAATAATTTCAATGAAAACATGGTCGCCAATAATAAAAGTAACTGAATGAAAAGATGAATATAATCTTGAACTGTCCGGTGGCGAGTTTGTCCCACGTTGACTTGGTCGTGGCGAGTGACCATGGCGAGTTGGCCGTGGTGAGCTATCCTAGACCCCTCAGGGAGGGGGGAGAGAAAATAATTTCTTTCCTTTCGTTTCTTATTTTTAATCGATACACAAATGGAACCTCAAGGCCAAGTACGGTCTGCTCCAAAACAAGTACCTAATGATCACCTAGCCGGCCACACTGGACTAGCCTGGGACACAGAGGGGCAATACCATTTTTAGAGAACGTCTGTTTGTTATGGGTGTGAGTATGTATGTAGATGAATGGTGGCCCTGTTATGTGTAAATTTTATTATTGTATTTAGGGCGTATGAATGTGAATACTTTTATTTTTATGTATATTAATTGAGTGTGAATGTGTATTGAGTGTTTGGGGTATGAGAATGGTGGAGTCGGGGGTGGAGCCTGGTACCCCCTCTGCTGAGTGCAATAGCAAAAGTAGGGGGGGCAGGACTTACCCTTGGGCTTGGTTTGTATGGAAAGCGAGTCCGGTCAGGAAGGGAGAAGGCTGGTGAGGGTGGGGGTATTCCGGGGAGGGGAGAAGGTCGGAGCATCCCGGTCATGACTGGGATGGGCAGATATGGCGGGAGCCGAGGGGCAGGCCATCTTCGGGGAACAAGGACCCGCTATGTTAGAGCGATTCCTTGTTCCGGCCCCTCAAAAGGCTCAGCCTGTAGTACTGGTGACAGGGGAGTACAGGGCCCTAATTGTAGGCTGCTGTTGCTTAATGCCAGGTCCGTTGTCAGCAAAGCCCCCCTTGTCCGTGATTTAATATTGGACGGCGGGGCGGACCTGGCATGTATAACCGAAACCTGGCTGGGCCCTGAGGGGGGTGTCTCCCTCTCGGAGATGTGCCCGGACGGGTTTGTGGTGCTTCATCAGCCTCGACATCAGGGCAGGGTGGGGGAGTGGCAGTCATCGCTCGGAAGTCCTTGAGTCCTCGTGGGATTCCTGCCCCGGAGGTTGTTGGGTGTGAGTCCCTCCTATTGAAGTTGGGTTCATGGGTTCAGTTGGGCTTGTTGCTGATGTACCTACCTCCCAGCTGCGTTGCAACAGCCCTGCCTGCGTTGCTGGAGTCAGTAGCCGGGTTGGCGGTGGAGTTCCCCAGACTTATAGTACTGGGGGACTTTAACCTACCATCACTCGGCGATCACTCAGAGGCGGCACAGGAGTTCATGGCTTCCATGGCAACCATGGACCTGACCCAGGTAATTCAGGATCCGACCCATAGGGGTGGTCACACACTCGACCTTGTGTTTCTCTCGGGGCAATGGAGATATGATCTGGAATTAAGGGGAATAGAGATTTCGCCCTTGTCATGGACAGATCATTTCCTATTGAGGCTGGACTTCAGAGCATCACTCCCCCATCGCAGGGAGAGGGAACCGACTAGGTGGTTCCGCCCCAGGCGCCTAATGGACCCAGATCGGTTCCAGGAGGAGCTTGGGGAAATACCTGACTCCCTTGTCCACAACTCGTCCGGGTCCCTGGTTGCGGCCTGGAATGAGGCGGCGTCCGGGGCCCTGGATCGAATTGCGCCTTTGCGACCTCTCTGTGGTGGTGGTCCCCGGAGGGCGCCTTGGTTTACTGAGGAGCTCCGGGAGATGAAGCGCCACAAGAGACGTCTAGAGCGACGTTGGAGGGCCAGTAACTCTGAATCTGACCGATCACTATTAAGAGCCTATCTTAGGACTTATTTAGTGGCGATAAGAGCGGCAAAGCGTGTTCACTTTTCCGCACTTATTGCGTCCGCAGAATCTCGCCCAGCCGCCTTGTTTAGGGTGACCCGCTCCCTTCTTAAGTGGAGGAGGCGGAGGAACCCTTGCAGGGGAGAGCTGAGGAGTTTGCTCAGTTTCTTTCGGACAAAATCGCTCAGATTCAGAGGGACCTGGACTCTGACTGGGCAGTGCCAGCCGAGTTGCCAGGGGCTGGTCTTAGTCATATTATCTGGAGCGAGTTTGAGCCTGTGACCCCTGATGAAGTGGACAAGGCCGTGAGGGCAATGAATGCCGCCACCTGTTTATTGGACCCGTGCCCCTCCTGGCTGGTTTCGGCCAGTAGGGAGGTGACACGAGGCTGGCTCCAGGCGATAATTAATGCTTCCTTGATGGAGGGGTCTTTCCCGCAACCCTTAAAGGAAGCGGTGGTGAGGCCCCTCCTCAAGAAGCCTTCCCTGGACCCAGCTGTTTTGAAGAACTTTCGTCCCGTCTCCAACCTCCCCTTTGTGGGGAAGGTTGTAGAGAAGGTGGTGGCATCTCAACTCTTGCGATCCTTGGATGAAACCAATTACCTGGACCCTTTTCAATCTGGTTTCAGGCCCGGCTACAGCACTGAGACCGCTTTGGTCGCACTGACCGATGACCTCTGGCGAGCCCGGGATAGGGGTCATTCCTCTATCCTGGTGCTTCTTGACCTCTCAGCGGCTTTCGATACCATCGACCATGGTATCCTTCTGCGTCGTCTCGGAGAGGTGGGGGTGGGTGGCACTGTATTGCGGTGGTTCTCCTCCTACCTCTCTGACAGGTCGCAGTCGGTGTTGGCGGGCGGACAGAGATTGACCCCTAGGCGCCTCGATTATGGGGTGCCTCAGGGCTCGGTCCTGTCCCCCCTCCTTTTCAACATCTACATGAAACCGCTGGGTGAGATCATTCGGCGACACGGGGTGAGGTATCATCAGTATGCAGATGATACCCAATTATATATCTCCACCCCGTGCCCTTTCAGTGAAGCGGTCGACGTGATGTGCCGGTGCCTGGAAGATGTGAGGGTCTGGATGGGGGTGAACAGGCTTAGACTCAACCCTGACAAGACCGAGTGGCTCTGGGTCCTGCCTCCCAAAGGCCAACTGGATGGTCCATCTTAGTCCTGGGGGGGGCAAATTTACCTCCCTCAGTGCAGGCACGCAACTTGGGTGTCCTCCTAGACTCACAGCTAAATCTGGAACAACATCTATCAGCTGTGGCCAGGGGGACCTTTGCACAGGTTCGCCTAGTGCACCAGTTGCGGCCTTATTTGGACCGGGAGGCTTTACTCATAGTCACTCATGCCCTTGTCACCTCAAGACTGGATTACTGCAATGCGCTCTACATGGGGCTACCCTTGAAGAGCGTTCGGAGGCTGCAGTTGGTTCAGAACGCAGCCGCGAGAGCGATTGTGGGCGCGCCAAGGTACGCCCACGTGTCACCTATCCTCCGCGAGCTGCACTGGCTTCCTGAGGGTCTCCGGACGCAATTCAAGGTGTTGGTTATCACCTTTAAAGCCCTTCATGGCATAGGGCCAGGTTACTTACAGGACCGCATTCTGCCGCATAGCTCCCAGAGACCGGTGAGGTCCCAGAGATTGGGCCTCCTTCAGGTCCCGTCGGCCAGACAATGTCGGCTGGCGGGCCCTCGGGGAAGGGCCTTTTCCGTGGTGGCTCCGACCTGGTGGAACCAACTTCCCCCCGAGGTTCGAACTACTCCCACCCTGCCGGCCTTTAAGAAGGCTGTTAAAACCCTCCTGTTCCGGCAGGCCTGGGGCTGATGTCCCCGGGGGGCCGGGATATGACCAGACTCGCAGTATGATCGCAGTATGATTGTATTATTTTATTATTTTATTGTTTTTGACTGTTTTTTAACTTTGTACGCCGCCCTGAGTCCTTCGGGATTGGGCGGCATATAAATATTAAAAATAAATAAATAAATAAATAAATAAATATCAAAAGTGCTTGATAAGAAATGTTGCTAAAGGCTGCCGAAGATTTCTGTATCTTTGTAGTTGAAAAGAATTATTTGGCTCCTGTTTGAGTAAATTATTATTTTAGGAATCATCACAGGGATAGGTAAAATATCAGAGAAAGGAAAGCATTATTGATAGATTTAGTAAGGGTTCCTGCTTTGTAAAACAATAAAACAAATTAATTTCATAGTTGAATAAACTGGATGATAGTGACCTTATATCAGCTTGTAGCTTTATTTTAATAACGATCACTTATTAAGATATGGAGAATTAATACTACCAACAAACGAAATAGAAATTAAATGGAATTAGCTTCTAATATAAGAAATGACTACGTGCTAGGGACGGGTGAACTGGTGGAATAAAATACATAGAAAATGCTTACTTTTGAAAGAATGTAAGAAAAATCTCAAAACAAAACAAAGAGAAAAATTACAAAGCAATAATATAAAAATGCTAATATAAAACCCTTTCAAAATAGTATAGTAATAATTAATAGAAATAGAATCTCATTAGCATTCCATCATCAAAATCTGAATCCAAACAAATTAACTTAAAACTACTGAAAGTTAAAAAAAGAAGAAGAAACCTGAACCAGACTAGGTAGCTCATCACAGGTTTCAGGGAAATGTTAGTAAAAGCCACATTCATTGTTGCCCTTATCCTCACTTGTATGTATTTTATAGTGAATACTATTCTCTAAAATAGTGCTCAGCCTACAAAATGCCAGCACAGTGAGGAAGCACAATTCATATGTATAACCACTGGTGATCAGTAACTTAAAAATGAGCTTTCCATTCCCAAGGTATGTTCAGTATTTTGGATAATTAGGGAGGTAAACAGATGAAATGTTTATGAAATTTGAGTGTTTGGGTCTAATGCTTGCTCTTTTTCTTATTTTTTTTATCCCACCTAGATCAGGACTAGAACTCACCAGTTTTTAGCCTGGTGCTTTAATTACTAGACAAAACTAGGTCTGCTTTTTTATTTTTATTGCTTCAGTAAATAGGAAAGAAAAAAGAAGAGAACAAAAAAGAAAAAGTTCACATAGGGAAACCAGCTTAGTTTTTAAACATAGCATTAAACTTTGATCACGTGGAAAACATTCATCATTGTTTACATTAATACAGAGGCAGTTAATGAGTGTTTATAATCAGTCTAACACTGAAAAATTCAGGGTCCCCTTATCTTTCCTTTGAAAAGCACCTTTTATTTTTCTGCTCTACAGCATACCCAATAACTCCTTTGAATAAGGAGAAATTTGAAGTTTTCAGTATAGGTAGCCCTCAACGTACAACCATCATTGAGCTGATAATTATGGTCATAAATTGTAGCATTCGTTAAATGGGTCACTAAGTGCCCATGCCCAATTTTATGACCTTTTTTGCAATAGTTGTTAAGCGATTGTTGTGGCTGTTAACTGAACCCATTTTATTCAGTGTGGGGGGTTTTTTTGCCAGAAACTGGAAGTAAACACCAGAAATCACCAGCAGCAGCAAAATGCAGTCACATGACTGTGGGATGCTGCAATTGGCCACAAATGCAAGTTAGTTTCCAAGTGCCCAAAATGCGATCACATGTCCAGCGGTACCGGTATGGCTGTCAGAATTCTGGAACTAGGTCATAAGTAGTTCTGAAGAAATCTGTTGTAACTTTGTACAGTCACTAAGCAACAATTTGTTAAGCGAGGGCTATCTGTATATAATTCAAGATCAGTTTCTTGTATTTAACCCATATTACTCTTCCTAAAAATATATTAACATTTTTTTTCCTTTAGCTTTGGGTTTATTTAAGAATTGTATCTCTCAATTTTTAATTTTTCCAAGGCAATATTCGGAGTGTAATTGATTATGTGCCATCAGGTTGGTGTTGATTACTAGTGGCCACCAGATAGTTGGATTTTCTTTGGGAAGATTTATCTCTAACATGATCCTTCAGGTCTTCTAATTGTGCATTCATTACTGCTGTAACTGAATGACATGTAGGGTGCCTCAGTGCTCACACAGTTACTTTGACTATATAACAAATACATGAAACTTGTCAGGCCGGAACAAACAGATCATCCATGCTAACTGCTTTATTATGTTCTATAGCAGGGGTGTCAAACTGCCAGCCCGCGGATCGGATGCATCATGCTGAAACCGCACCTACCCCACTGCTGGCAATGGAAAAAAAAGTTGCGATACACCGCAACACATCACGTGACGTTGCGAGTTTGACACCCCTGTTCTGTAAGAATCTGCCCAGACTGGCAGACTTCTCTTCGGAACAAAGAGATAAGGCTCCAAGGAACTTGGGATGGGGATCCTTTTGCGGTTATGCAATGACTCCAGACTAACTTTGCACTTGAGCTCTTCTCCCTGCCAAGCTGGGGGATTCTGAGCAAACTTCCAGGTGAGATTCTCTCCATATTTGGAGTCAAGTATCATTAACATTCTGTAACCCTGGACTAATCAGTTGATGCTGTTAAGGTTTGCACCAATGTCAATCTTTTGTGGGGGGCAGGGTCTGTGTGGGAAGCAGCAGGTTCAAGCACAACTCTGACAAGATCAAGTGCTATGGGTATTTCACCTCATCCATTTTCAGATTTTTAGCAACTGAACCCCCTTTCTCCTGTGTTTTTGATTTTCTAGACATATTTTGCCAAGATATTGATGCACATTTTCATTAGTTGATTTGTTGCTATGTTGTGCCAGGAAATGCATGTGGAGTTGGATTTTTTTTGTCTAGATTCCTAGGCTACTCAATCTTGGCAGTGCATAACCTTCCCCTACTTCCCTTGAGGTGGAGTATTGGACCTGGTGAGAAGACTGCATGTCCCACTTCAGATAGAAATTCTGGACAGCTGATTCAGAGAATTAACAGCTGTCAAATAATCTCCTTTATCTCCTTTGATAGAGAGATCAGGCCTTTTTAGCATTTAAAATAATGCCTAGGTGTCATAAGCACCATGGTCGAATATGTTCTTCTCTTTGTTGATGTCAACGCTGCTAATATTGAATATTCTTGCTTTGACAAAATATACAGAACTGTCTGGTATTTTTAGAGTTAATTCAGATGAGACTGAGAGAAGGAGGGAAAAGCTCGAAAGGAACGGAAGTGAATCTTTGCCCTCCAGGTTAATTGGAAGATGTGAATCATGACCCCAAAATAGGGGAGAGGAAATGCCTGGAATGTTATGTGCAAAGGAAGGGAAATTCAGATCTTGGCATGCTCCATGCCGTGCTGACACTCCGTCACACTAATAAAGGCTTTTTAGGGTAAACAATGCCTGAAAGTTCTTTGAAGTGTTTCATTAGTCAGACACATGACAGTTGATCTGGAAACAGGTGGACCAGAGTAAGAAACAAATGTGATAGTGGTCTGAAACTATTTTTATTGGAACAGCTATAGTACAGGATTCTGCAAGAGTAAATATAGTCCCCTCATCTCTCACATTATTAGGGAGGGGCCTGTTTGAGATATTTTCTTAAGTTTGTTTCTTGAAATAGGCATAAGCCTACTTGTTTGATGCTTTCCCACTGTCCTCTCTGCCTTCTACATCCAGATCCCTAAGGATCTACATTGTGCTCTAGAAATGCTTTTTTCTTGTTCAGTCAATGCAGATCAAATACTGTAAGTAGGTTGTCTAGATAGGTGTATATTCCTGTGACATTAGTTGCCATCAGAATACAGAATACAGGTACTGCTTGACTTACAACCATTTGTTTAGTTGACTGTTTGAAGTAATAACAGCACTGAAAAAAATGACTTATGGCTGTTTTTCATATTTTGGGCCGTTGTGGCATCCTGATCGTCATGTGATCAAAATTTGGACACTAGGTAACTGGCTCATACTTATGACGGTTGCAGTGTCCTGGGTCATGTGATCACTTTTGTGACCTTCTGACAAGCAAAGTCAATGGGGAAGCCAGATTCACTTAACAATCGTGTTATTAACTTAACAGCTGCAGTGATTCACTGAACAACTATGGCAAGAAAGGATGTAAAATGGAGCAAAACTCACTTAACAACTGTCTGGCTTAGCAATGGAAAATTTGGGCTCAGTTGTGATCTTAAGCTGAGAACTACCTGTACAGAATAAAGAAGGGGACCTTGGAGGTCTTTTAATCCAATCCCCTGGCTAAGCAGGGGTGGACAGGTGTTGTCTTATCATATTCTTGCCTATTTTGACTTGTATTCTGGAAGTTGACAACTAGGTGGTAGAACGTTTAAACTGACATTTCAATCTCAGGAACTTCCTATGGGATAGGTAGATTGAAATGCCTAGATCAGTCTCCTGTTAAGCCCAGTGAGGCCAGGGCATCTTTTTTCTGGAACCACTGTATGGCTGATCTCAGAGTTTTCATGAAGATTTTTAAATATTTCATATGGTAATTCATTTGTTTCAAGTTTGTCATTTTTTTGTAATAATGAACAACATGGAACATGATCCATAGACACTTTTGTATTGTGCAACCTGTTCAGCTTCATTCATGTGCAGAAAGTGAATTGTGGCCTTTTTGACTGAGTGGTTATAGTACCGTGTATTACCTGGGATAGATCAAAGTAATCTCGCCAGACAGAGCTAGTAAATTCCATGGAGTATATGGAAGACTGTCTTTGGATTCATGTGTCTGATATTATCTGGGTTCCCAGATGAGTCAACACTGTTAGCCTCTTATTTACAGGGAGGCTATGAGAGCAATTGGTGTTTGTACCACACCTGTTGCTACTGGGGGAAGGTGTTACCCCTGGATTGTTTCAGGGTTTCTGCTCATTCCCTCAAAATCTATGTCTCTGTAGTCCAGACATCTGCTTTGGGTGCAGTAGAAAAAAATGGATAGGGTAGCCTGTTACCCTTGCCCTTTTTATTTCAAAATGTTAGAGACAAGGCTTTGTCTTTGTGTTTATTTTCAATTAGAATGTCATCCAGGTTCTCTCCAAACAGTTTGTCAGCCTTGGATAAACAAGGAACAAGGGTCCACATTCTGGTTCTTTGTGATGGTTCAGAATTGATGTTATCCAGGTTGGTATTTGCCATGAAGGGGACAGGCGGTGGTAGCTTGCTCATAGCCTGCCTGAGCTTTCCAGGATCTGTTGGAATGAGTTGGAATAGATGTCTGGACCATAGGATCAAAATCACAGCAAATGGATATGAAAAGGAAAGCCTGTCTTCCAATTCATTAAGATCCCCTGGTTGCAGTGGTGGGATTCGCACCACTTTGGCAGAACCGATAGCTAATATTTTGTTGCCCAGGCCCAGAATGGACTTCCGGAAGCAACATCCACACAGAGAACTGGATGTTCACATATTTGAATCCCACCTCTGCCTGGTTGTCTGGAGTATGAAAGGTTGAGAGGATATTGACTGGCAAAGCCAGATGAGCCAATTCAAGGCCACTGTTCTTTTGGCCAAGAGTTGGTGAATAGGATGCCCACCACCATCAGCTTTTATTCATTTCCTTTCTTAGGTCATCCAGCTTCCTGAGAAATGTTGATGGGCCCTCCAATACAGTAGCTGTGTCACACAGCTGTGGTCAGTTCTTGGCAGCTACAACATATTCTGGCTTCTGATTTTTAGGGAAGGAAAGCACCAAAAGGAGGAAGAAGAGGCAATAGTGGTGATAGTGGAGCAGAAGGAGGTTTTCTAGATTGAGAGAGTCTTGATGAAGCCAGTACTTATTCCCTCTCCAGATCAAGACAGGGCCAGAACTGGGGACTGAATTACCCCTTCCACAAGAAGCAACAACAAATCAGTTCTAAGTCCTTCCTCCAAGGCAAGTGAGAAGGAGATACCCAATGTAGGTACCTTGATTCTACTGTAGGAAAATCCATTATCCTCAATGTTGTCTGGAGGTAGAAAAAATAGTGCCAACTACTGTTTATTTAATTTGGCTGAATGAGCAACCATAATTTGAATCAGAAAGTCCTTAGCTGAATACGTAATTATTTTAGTCATTATACATATGTACTTCAATAGTCTGAATTTCTATTAGTAATATACATTGTTGTCCTCCTTTCTTGAGATATAAAACAAAATATTTGTTCCGTTTCCTGAAACGGTTGCTCACATGTACCTTCCTTTAGGTACACACATATAATATAGACACATACTGTAAATGGGAATGGTGGGTACACAGACAGACAGCTGGCAGATTATATCAAAGAGATGAGTTCTGTTGCTAAAGCAACCAACATGAATGAGCATAAGAAAGCAACTGTGGAGACAGTGAATGGGAAATGGCCAGTTGCTATGGAGACCCTGTAAATGGGAAGAGCCCTCTGGTGTAAGCAAATTCATCAGCAGGTAGCAGTGCTTTTCACACTTCAACTGATGGAGAAGTGACTTGAATTGAATTGAGAGTTGAACCACTTAGGGTGAAAGGATTAGTCAACAGAGGTATTTCCAAGATGAAGACCCTTGAGTATTTATAGGGACAGGATGACAACCAGAAGTGTGTAACTTGAGAGAAAATGTCTGCAATATTTGTCAGATGTGTAGACACACTTAGAGAATAAGGTGCATATTTTTTCCAGTCACTTCCGGCATTGATTCAAACTATTGAAGTCATGCTGTCTCTATTATCTATGAGTGCTGAAAGAGTCTCTTCTCTTTCATCCTTTTTTTGATTACTCACTGTAGATATAGTCTTAGGGCTCTAATACTGCTTTTCTCAGTGCCATTTTGGCCTTATTTGCCCTTACTGATCCAGACATCCTTTGCCGTTTAGTTTCATTGGCTGTAGTGGTGCCTTGCTGCCAGCAATATTAGAATGGTATAACATATCATAAGCACTCAAACAAAAATACAATGGTTTATTTAAGAAAATAAGTATGGGATAGGTATAGAAGCAAGGATAGTGAAGAAAAATAGCACATACAATTGGAAGAGATGGAAATATTTACAAGGCCAGAGATTTTTTGTTTTTTTTAATTGCTTGGCTCCATCAGAATTGGAGATGATTCAACTCATCTCTAGCCCCCACTGTCTGAGTCATTGATTTCTGAGAAAGGAAAGTGGGAGTTGTTATTTTATCCTATGCTCAGCAGCTTCAGCCTTTTCCTCCACATTTGTCTGCCACTACCTATGGCTATGTATTTCCCTTCTTTGTATTTATTTGTCACTTCACAGAGGGTATTTGCGTTACATATATACAATTATGGGAATTAAGAGCAAGGTTTTTTTTAAACTGAATTGCTGTTGCACAATATGCCATAATGTCTGCTTCTTGTAATTGTTCCTGGTAATTATTGTTTGGGCTGAATTTGGGCATTATTTCAGTTCCTCCTGGAAAAGGAAGGGGGAAAGCCTCTCTTGTTTTCAACCGGGAGAAAGGTTGCTTGATTCATGTAATTATAATGCAAATACCTTTCCTGTGATAGAAAAAAAGAAGCATGAAAATATTCTCCTTTTGTAAAGGTTTGTCTGTAGCAATGTAATTATGGACTATAGCATGCCCACTCTAATTGCTGTAGGAATTCACCGTAGACATCTTTGAACAGATACATGAAACAGTGCAGGCACAGCACAGCACATTCAGCAGATCATATATGCATTGCGGTCCCCTGAGCTGGCACTGATCTGTAGTCAACTTAATAGTGCACATAAGCCTCAAGGTATTTGGTTCTATTTATCTTTCTTGGATCCAGGATTTATCAGCTTCTCTGGCAAGATTTAACAACATTTTTAACAGCTGCTACTGCATATTCTTCAGCCAAGACAATTTACATTTGTATTGTGCATTCCTGGGAAATGAGATCTAAACTTTTCATAATGCAGCCTAGTTGATGGGTCTGAGAAGCCTCGATAACATTAATTTATTTTTTTGACTGCTTTAGCAGAGCCTCATTTCTTCAGTCTGTAGTTTCAGTCAATGGATTAGGATGATGTTTGGAAACTACTTCTGCAATCCTTCTTGCTGGATTGGGCAAGTGGAAACTCAGAGCTTATACTAGTTTATGGCAAAAAGAGGACGTGCTATAATTCTTCTTTCTCACAAAGCGAGCTCCATGGAACTTTCCCCAACCTAGGTCACAATGGATTAAAAAATATTTGGCTTTGCAGTCAATTTAGTCACAAAATAACGACTAAAATGAGTGCTGGGCACAATGGATCTAATCTGAGGGAGATGGGCGGAAATATAGTAAAAATAAATAAGTAAGTAAATAAAAGCAAGGGATGGCCTATTTAGCTGAAAGAGATGATCCTAAAATCAAGAAGACAACCCCTTCCCACAGAAATAGTAAATGGACACACGTAAAACACGTAGAAATACAATCCTATGCAATACCCACTTTCTCGCCTTTTGGGTCAGTAGTTCCAATTGAAACCATTTCTAAATAATTTGCCTCTCCAATAATGTTATCTATGTGTCAGTCACATGTGGGGCCACTTACAATGTACATGAATATACAATGTAACTCCCAGGACTCATGTTATGAAAACAACAGAAGTGCCTGGACAAAAAAATACAAGAATTTAATGCCTGCTACTAAAATAAGATATGTATTTAGAAAATAAAGTGATCCACATTCTATCACATATACATAAGCCATTGTCACATCTAGAGATAAAACATGCAGACGTAATTTTATTATTTATTTATTTATTAAATGTAATAGAATTATTATATTATTTATATATATATTAAATTACTATTCCCTCTTTTTAGTAAGCAATATGGAGATGAGGGACAAAGAGAAGGGATAATTATACAAGGAAGGGAAGAACAAAACAGGATGGAAATGAAATGATGAAAATAAAATAAAAAGAGAAGGCCTGTTGTACAGACTGTACAGAAATAATGATTGTTCAGTAGCAGAACAGCTCCATGCAAGCAGCATAATCTTCAAGCCAATCTTTTCCATCTATACACTGATTTACACTTCCAGTTCAGTTTTGTTTTGTTTTGTTTTGTTTTGTTTTCAAAAGATTCTTATCAGCTAACTACAAGAGGATACCCATATTATTTTGGATGGTCAGTGTTCCTACAATGTACAAAATGGTACCCTTGAATAAAAATCTCCCCATCCTGTGATTACTTCAGATGTGGAAAGATCCCTCAGCTCCCCTTTTCTCTGTGGGGTTACTTTTTCATCTCTGCTGTTTGGGGGCGTATGCAACTCATGATCAGTGGATGCACACAACCCCTGGAAGCGTCTGGTATGGTGCTGCTTTTAGTTTTTTCCTCGCTTCCCTTAAAAGATAAAGTGAATTGTTGGATTAAATTCAATAGGATTTTGTTCTGGCACCTTGCTAGGGTTCTCAAAGGGAGAAAGATGAGCAGGATATAAATAACAAAATTTTCAATTTGGGTTTTTTTTAATCCATTTTTATACAGCTTGGCCTCTTCGTATCAGGAGTTTCTGTAAAACATTTAGTTATATATGGCTTCATCAACTGCACTGCAGCTGTTTTTTCTGAGCAATATTTGCAACCCAATTATGCCCCTTTGTGGGAGGAATGTGTATAAACTGTATGCCAGTTTATACTTCTGCTATTTGTTACCGGATTCTAATTCCAAAAAGCAGATTTCAACAGTAGGCTCAGGGCCACATTGGCCATCACATAAAATGTGTTGAAATACATATTGTGTGCCAAACTCCTGTAAAGTGGTAGCCTGAGGAGCTACTTGAAATATAATATAAATGAGTAAGAAGGGATGCAAACACTTTTAAGTTCCACTATTGAGTTCATCCTTTACTTTCAGTAAACTTGGCATGACCTGAATTTAATGCAGAAATTGTACTACTCCAAAATCTAATGACTCAGTGGTTGAACACACTGCATTGAAAAGGTTCGGAGTTTAATCTCTGAGACTTTCAGAGAAGATTAAAAAAACTGCCTGAACATAAGAGGGGTCTGGTTGATGAGTGTTGACAGTACTGCATTAAATAGTCCAGTGATCTCAATCTATGGCAACTTCAACTGCAGTGATCTCAGCCTATGGCTTTCAATTGCTTTCTCTCTGGGAAATTGTTCCGAGATATATGAGGATAAATATTTTCTCTTTGTATTCACCATATATTCATTCTGAGAAATCTGGTTCTATGGGCATTGTTCACTCAAGTGTTTTATGTCGGAATGCTTCCAGTCTCTTTTCTATTTGGTTTGGCCTAGTGAAAATACTTTTTTCTTAAAATTATAGTACTCAACAAAAGCTGTATAGGAAACAATTATTACAGACTTGATGCTATGTTTGTATCTCCACTTATTTGAAGCACCTTTTTAACTTCAAAACCAAATCATTATACAGCCATATAGCCAGGAGAATCTGAAATAAGGATGTGATGGCAACATATTGGTTCAAATTTACTTTTGGCTTGGAAAATAGCTGCTATAATAATAATAATAATAATAATAATAATAATAATAATAATAATAATAATAATAATAAAAACAACAACAACAACACAATAGTAGAGTTAGAAGGGACCTTGGAGGTCTTTTAGTCCAATCCCTGCCCGAGCAGAAGGCCCTATACCAGGGGTAGGCAACCCAAAACACTCAAAGAGCCACTTGGACCCCTTTCCCATCTAAAACAAAACACTGGGGGCCACAAAACCCTTTTGATGTCTAAAATGAAGATAACACTGCATATATCCTGGTAAAAAAGGATATATGCAGTGTTATCTTTATTTTAGATGTCAAAAGGGTCTCTCTCTGTCTCTCTCTCTCTCCCTCTCCCTCTCTCTTTCCCTCCCTCCTTCCCTTTCTCTCTCTCTCCTCTCCCTCTCTCTTTCTCTCTTTCCTCTCTCTCTTTTTCTCTCTTTCTTCTCCCCCTCTTTCTTTTTCTCTCGCTCTCCCTCTTTCCTCTCCCTCTCTTTCTTTCTCTCTCTTTCTCTTTCTCTCTTTGCTCTCTCTCTTTCTCTCCCTCTCTCTTTCCCTCTCTCTCTCTCTTTCTCTCTCTCCCCCTTCTCCCTCTCTCCAATCTTTTGCTCACCTGGCAAGCTGGCTTCAAGCTGTTCTGCAAGAGACTGGCTCTCTCTTCCCCTTCCTGCTTCCTGCAGAGATGCAGCAAAGGGAGGAGCCCTGCCCAATAAGCTTCTCAGCTCATCGAACAGGGTGAGGCCACTTTCTTTTACTTACACACACAGAGAGGGGGGGGAGGAGAAGGGAAGCAGGGAAGCGCACGTGCGTCTCTCTGTCTCTGTCTGCAAATGGCAGAAGAAGCTGGGAGCCACAGGAGAAGGCTCAAAGAGCCGCATGCGGCTCTGGAGCTGCAGGTTGCTGACCTGTGCCCTATACCATTTCAGATAAATGTCTGGCCAGTCTCTTTTTAAAAGCCTCCAGTGATGAAGGCAAGCAGTTCCATTGGTCTATTATTCTCACTGTCAGGAAATTTCTCCTTAGTTCTAGGTTGCTTCTCTCCCCTCTTCTTTATGACAGCCTATAGAATAGAATAGAATAGAATAGAATAGAATAGAATAGAATAGAATAGAATAGAATAGAATATGGAAGGGACCTTGGTGGTCTTCTAGTCCAGCTTCCTGCTCAAGCAGAAGAACTTATAATATTTCAGACAAATGGTTGTCCAGTCTCTTCTTAAAAACTTCCAGTGTTGAAGTATCCACAACTTCTGGAGGCAAGTTGTTCCACTGATTAATTGTTCTAACTGTCAGGAAATTTCTCCTTAGTTCTAGGTTATTGAAATGCTACTACCATGTCGCCCCTAGTCCTTCTTTTCACTAGTCAAGACATACCCAATTCCTGCAATGTTCTTCATGTTTTAGCCCCCAGCTCCCTAATCATCTTTGTTGCTCTTCTCTGCACTCTTTCCAGAGTCTCAACATCTTTTTTTATATTGTGGTGACCAAAACTGAATGCAATATTGCAAGTGTGGTCTTACCGAGGCCTTATAAAGCGGTACTAATACTTCACATGATCTTGATTCTATCCCTCTGTTAATGCAGCCTAGGATTGCATTGACTTTTTTGATGGCTTCAGCACACTCTTGGCTCATATTTAAGTGATTGTCCTCTAGGACTCCAAGATCCCTCCCGCAGTTAGTGCTATTGAGCCAAGAAATATGGGGTTGAGTAACTCAGTAGTAAGAGCAAGATAAGAAAAGGGATGGAAAATTGATTGATTATTCTTTATATTGTTTTGCCATCGTGTATATTATTCATTGTTACAATGTACATTTTATTGTTTATTGCAAATATGGACTTGTCACTATTCAGTGGTCATTTTAATTGTCTTTATGGATGTTCATTATTGTGGATGCTGTTATTACTATTATTACTGTCACTGTAATTCTGGATCTTGTTTAAGATGACTGTATGATAAGATAGCATGTAAATCTGGTACATATGTTAATAAAATAAAAAGAGGGACTAGGAAACAATGAAAAATTCAAGAATGGATTATGGATTAGTAATCCTGAATTATGCAATGATGTGTCAGATAATTATTATTTTAATGTGGTAGAATGGTTCCATATTTGCAGTAAGACCCTAAGATGTCATAGCTAGATGTATAAATTCCTTGTAGAGCCAAAAGGAATGGAGAAATTTAAAAGAAATCCACAACAGTGGTAAGGGTAGGAATGTTTCTACAAACATGAGAAAAGCCAATCCACTGAGGATAAGAATGTCAAAAGCAAACATAGAGGAAGACAGTGGCAAAATAACTCTGTATTTATGCCAAGAAAACTGCACAGCTATGGAAGACATGGTTAGGTACTTTTTGGTCCAAGTGAAGGGAACATTAGGTTAGAAAGTATTTTTCTAATTGCTGGGGAAAGATGCAGAATTTGCACAAGTAGATCTGGAGATGATAATGTAGTCAGGCCAAAGCTTCAGTGAGATTTAATCATAGATGGTACCACTTTTTTTTTTACAAAGTTTTTATTGAGTACAAAGAAAAAAAGGATTAAAAACATTGAACATGGTAAATCGTCTTTGACTGACATCTCAGTCCATGTTGTACATTAATTACATATAATATATCTATATGCAAACTATACATTTCTGGTCTCTATCTTAACTTATCTCTTTATTTGTGACCTCCATTTTTCTTCCCTCCATCTATAAAATTTATTCCATATTCGATAAAATTCTGTTTCTTCCTGACTTTTTAATCTTTTAGTTATCCTATCTAGTTCTGCGCAATACATAATTTTCTTTATTAGTACTTTCTCACTCGGTACTTCCATTGCTTTCCACTTTTGAACAAATAGTATCCTTGCCGCCATAACCACGTGAATAATTAAATATGTGTCCTCTTTATTTACATTTTTCTCTAGTATTCCTAATAGTAATGCCTCAGGTTTGTATAGAATGTTTTGCCTAGTCATTTCTATTGCCCATTCCCAGACCATACGCCAATACACCTGTGCTTCTCTACATGTCCACCATACATGAAAAAAGGTGCCCTTTTCCTTTTTACATTTCCAACACATAGATGAATATCCGTTATACATTTTGGCTAATCTGGCCAGAGGGAGATGTCAATTGATGGTACCACTTTTGAATGAGTTCTCATTTTACAAGTACAATATATACTTGCAACATTGCATATGGAAAGTATAAACCAATGAGAACCTAAAACTGCCAAAGCAGAAATAAAATGTATACATTTAGATGTCTGAGGAATAAGTCAACTTAGATAGACTAGGAAAATAAAGTACTGCCTTTTATGTCAGATATCTGAGCCCCTTTCAGTTATTGGATGTTCCCCATATGAGCTCCTGAAATAGTGACCTGTTTCATTTCCCAGATTCTCTGGGTTGGTGCTTACTGGCAACATGCCCCTTAATTCCATAAGTACAGCATTTCACAGTTGAGTCAAGGTGAGAAAGTTTAGCAAGGCAGGCAAGTACAAAATGAGCAGAGATACCACAATAAAGACATAAACTGATAGCACATTTGCCTTGTTCTGTAATTGACATGGGGGTTCTGAACAATTGTATAGTTTCTCTGCCAAAACATTTGAAGACACAGAAGAAAAGTAAGCATAAATTTTCTTTTTTCCCTCTCCATTCAGAACGTATGTCAGCTCTCCTAGCTTTTCATCTACAGTCATGCAATACTGAAACAGCGCCTGACAGATCCTGACAAATTAATTCACTCTTTCCATTCATTAGCTAGACCTTCCCAAAATTGATCTATTAAAATTAAATTGTTCTGGCCAATATCCCTAACTTACATTTGAAATTCTGCTGTATTTTCTCACACTTTGTGCTTACTTTGGTACAGTCTGTGAATCTTCTAATTTACGGTAGCTCTTCTGGCAGAATTATCAAAGGCGGCTCTAAATCTCTTTATAACAATTATGGGATCATTGTTATCTATGAGAGAAATTGCCCCTTTGGCAAGTTCATTTGGCAGAAGTCCAAGAAAAAAAAGGCCACACGAGTGTTATCTGTAGGGAATTCAGCTGATCTCCCAGTAATATGCAGCTCATACTGAATGATGAATGACTTGAACTTGTCTTGAATTTCACTGCAGTTCCCTGATAATGATCCTAGAAAGTGAAGTGACATGGGCAGAGGAACAGGAACAGCAGGAGGTGCAATCTGCAGACACAGCTAGTTGTGGCATTTGACCCATTTGCTATGCCATTTGAGAAACAACATTATTCAAGCTGTGAATCTATGTACTCCCCTATTGTTGGTGTTGAAATAAAGTGTGTTGATCTGTTCTGGTTTCAGAGATGCTCCAAGGAATCAGTGGTCAAGGTCTAAGACAGTGATGGCAAACCTTTTAGAGACCGAGTGCCCAAACTGCAACCCAAAACCCACTTATGCATCGTCGAGTGCCGGGTGGGTGTGGCCCATTGGCTGGGCATGGCCCATTGGCTGGACGTGGCCCATTGGCTGGGCATGGCTGTGGTGGTAACAGCAGACTGGGTAGGACTAAAAAGTTCAATCAATCAATTCCAACTTTGCAAGATCTTTTTTTTCCCCGCGAGAAGTTGAAATTGACTGATTGATTGAACCTTTTTTTTTTTGCACACGGCGGCGGAGGCCTAAAGTGAAAAGGTTTTATAAAACCCAGCTGAAGGCCTAGGACTGGGGCGACAGCGCGCATGCCCACAGACAGGGCTCTGAGTGCCACCTCTGACACCCATGCCATAGGTTTGCCACCACTGGTCTAAGACAAGAGCATGAACCTAAGCAGTCTCTCTTATAAAGGAATAATGGGTTTCCAAGTTTGTAAAACACTTCAGAGATACCGCAAGAATGCAAAACCGTTGAATATTCAGATTGGGCAGGTTTATTGCAATGAGCAAGGATTTAGATTACAGAATTTTGGAAATAGGAAATGTATTTTGGCCCACATTTATCAAAGACAAACTACTTTACTCTTTCCATTCATTAGATAGATCTTCCCCAAATTAATCTATTAAAACTAAATTGTTCTGGCCAATTTCCCTAGCATACATTTGAAAATTCTGTATATTCTTGCACTTTGTGTGCTTACCTTGGTACAGTCTGTGAATCTTAATGTAATGAGTACATTAAAGGAAAGGTTTTGCTAATAACTTTAAACTTTTTCTTACTGAGTCATGATTTCATGGAGACAACGTCCATTAACTAGCACAAAACTGTCATCTATTTTTTTCCTGCAATATTTTGGAAATGTTTTCATTCCTAAAATCAGAAAATTGCATCATAGGTTATTTGAAATCTCACTCTGGCTGACCATCCTTAGACCTCCTAGTTTGTTGGTCAGAGGATTTTTTTTGTTTAACTGAGACATTCCTACCTTCTACCCAGAACATTTTCCTGCAGCTCAGCTCTAGGAAGGCTCTGTGGATATTCGTGCCCAAATGTAGAAGTATTGAACTGTTCTTGGTCCAGTCCTGAAACACAAGAGTACTGTATAAGTCAGCAAGTATTGGAAACTGAATGAGGGATTTCCTTACTAAAATCAGAAAGCCAAATTTCCAGATAATGGGGAAAGAAAATATAGGGAAAAACAAGAAAAATGTGTGGGGGGGGAAGGATGTGCACCAAGGAGAATGTGCAGTCATTTCCTTCCTCCTTTTAAATGGCTCTAACTTTCGGTGATGAAGGGTTAAAGGATAAAATAAATGGTGCTAG
This sequence comes from Crotalus tigris, assembly GCF_016545835.1. Lineage (NCBI taxonomy): Eukaryota > Metazoa > Chordata > Lepidosauria > Squamata > Viperidae > Crotalus > Crotalus tigris. The sequence continues at coordinate 1,091,004 of NW_024096469.1, forward strand.
TAATGGTAATGGAATTGAGGACTTGAAAATAGCAACGGCAGAAAATCTGGAAGAGTTGGTAGGAACACTGGCAGTCTCAGATGACTCACAAGGTATTGTGGGGGGGGGGGAGAGAAGAGGCCCATAGTAGGCATGGTGGCTTCAGGAAAGAGACCCCAGAAGGTATGTTTGTGGCAGTGGGAGACAAAGACCAAGAAGTAATATTAGTAAGAGACACAGGTTTAGGAAAAGGCATAGATAATTCTGTAAACTAGACTTTAATTTTGCAATACCTTTGAAAGAAATACTACTGTAAATAGTATACAGGGTTAAATGTTCTCTGCTTATACTTCTTACCATCTATGATCAGAGCTGTGACAAAGGCAACAGTCACGCCCTTAGAATTCCAGATAAATTCAAGATAGCCAAATTGAACTGCTTGTTTACTCTCAGTTGGAATAAGAGTTTGGGTTTCAGTGCGTGAAAATAGTTTGAAAATTAAAATTTGGACTTCCAGTTTACTATTAGGGAGACCCTCCTCATTCGTGCTTTTTATTCTTTTTGACTGTTCTAATTTTATAGAATACAAAGGACAAAGATAAGAAAAAAAAAACCTCATAGCTTCAAGTCAGTCTTGATTGCTGTCTGGACAAAGATGCTGTAATTTTCTTGGCAACATTTTCAGGAGTAGTTTTGCTACTGCCATCCTGGAACTGAAAGAAAGTGACTGGTCCAAGTTATCCAGCTGACTTTGTGCTTAACGCAGGACTAGAAATCCCATTGTCCTATTTTCTAGTCTGGTCCCTTTAACTCCAATATCAAACTGGCTGACTGTCATATATTTACTAAATACCACATTTGAGACTTCGAAACTGTGAATCTTGGAACTGTGGAACTTTGGAATATCTAAGAGTGGAATTCATAGGTTAGCTCACATTTTCACTGAATTCTCATAATGCACTGAACTAGCTAATTACTGGGTCATAAGGATTCATGGGGTTCATTGAATTGAAATTTGGCAAAGTTGTGTCTACTTTAGTGCCATTGCCGCAGTCATGTGATTATCATTTCCAATTCCCTGTCAGTTTTCTGCAAGGAAAGTCAGTGAGGAAATCAGCAGGGAAGGTCACACTTACATCTCCACCTTCCTGTTTCCTCCTTCCTGGGCCTCCCTGCATTCTCACACATGCACACATGCACCAGCACCCTCCTTTCTGGGCCTCTGTGTGCTCACACATACCCACACTAACATACGGTACCTTCTTTCTGGGCCTATACACTCCTATGCAGCTGTGCTCTCTTCCCTTAGCCTTCTTGCATTTACATGTATACACACAGCACAAACATAATAATAATAATAATGATAATGTTGGAAGGGACCTTGGAGGTCATCTAGTCCAACCCCCTGCTCAGGCAGGGAACCCTATACCATTTCGGACAAATGGCTGTCCAGTCTCTTCTTTAAAACTTCCAGTGTTGGAGCATTCACCGCTTCTGGAGGCAGGTTGTTCCACTGGTTAATTGTTCTAACTGTCAGGAAGTTTCTCCTTAGTTCTAGGTTGCTTCTCTCTTTGGTTAGTTTCCACCCGTTGCTTCTTGTCCTGCCTTCAGGTGCCTTGGAATCCCTCTTCTTTGTGGCAACCCCTGAGATATTGGAACACCACTATCATGTCCCCCCTCGTCCTTCTCTTCGTTAAACTAAACATACCCAATTCCAGCAACTGTTCCTTATATATTTTAGCCTCCAGTTCTCTAATCATCTTTGTTGCTCTTCTCTGTACTCTTTCTAGAGTCTCAACTTCTTTTTTATATCGCGGTGACCAAAACTGGATGCAGTATTCCAAGTGTGGCCTTAACAAGGCATTGTAAAGTGGTATTAATACTTCACATAACCTTGATCCTATCCCTCTGTTAATGCAGCCCAGCACTGTGTTGGCCTTTTTGGCAGCTGCAGCACACTGCTGGCTCATATTTAAATGATTGTCCACTAGGACTCACATAAACACACAACCTCCTTCCCAGGCTTCCTTGCTCTCATACACAGAAATCATTTCTGAGTCTCTCTGTGCTCATATGCACCCTGTGCCCTCTTTCCCCACCCTTCCTATACTTCCATGTAGACAAACCCACTCACCAGTGCCCTCTTTCCAGATCTTCTTCCAGGCCTCCTTCCAGGCCTCATTCTTTCTCTCACTCTCTCTCCCCCTCCCTCTCTCTCTCTCTCTCACACACACACACACACATACACAAACACACACACACATACACACAGAGATCCTCCTTGCTGGCATTCCTATAAATACTCTTTGGCCAATTCCTCCCCCATGCCATGAAATCCCCTCCACCAGTTCCTATGCAACATTCCCATTCACCTGTGGGACAACTGTGCTCCTTATCTGGGACTCCCCTGTGGCACCTTTGCAGCAAAGGTATCTGCACATCACACCAAGCCATATTCAAGGATAAAATACAAGTGTGATTTATACATGTTAGTGTATATGTGTCAGAGAGAAAGGGAATAGCATCCAAGGATATATGGATATATACTATATATCTATAACAATGATTAAGAAAACAGAAATATTAAAATTGGAAAAATAATGTTTTAGCCTTGATGGTTTGCAAAAAGTAAACAACTTTTTCAGTCAGAGAGACTTTAAAATGTAGAAATGAAAGCAATTTTCTTTTTCTTTGAAATGGAGTGTGTAGATTAAGCCATTCCAGATTTTTTAAAAAATATTAGCATGAATGATGAAAATGTTTCAAATAAGCAAGATAAATATTTAGCAATGAATTTCACTGAATTTGATGGAATTTATGGAAAATTGGTTACAGATATATTTTACAGACAGCATTTGTAGGAACAGTTTGTATGAATTCTCGGAGTTTATTTCTGCTATTCAGGATTTAAGCTTTCGTTATAATAAACATAGTTTCCAAATATATCACTAGTAATATGCCCCAAATCCTTCATTGCAATCTGAAAATTTAATACGTTTTTTCATGAACTGGTTATTAAATATGCTTGTAATATTGTGTAATCACTCAAGAATAATTTCTACTGGAGGAATAAAGCAGGATTTTTTTAAAAAAAAAGTTTCAATCTACAGTAGATTTGCATTAGCAACAGTAAATGAATTATTTCATTTCGCTTTTGAGTTTTTTTAATGTAGACTTTTATTGTAATGCAAATGAATAAAATAACATTTTAAAAACAATTTAACATATACTATTTCAGGCTCTTTCACTCTCTTTAATGCTATATTTAAAGTTTTGCCTGATCAAATATTCTGAATTGGGAGGCCTTGATGAATCCAGCTCTATTCTATTCTATTCTATTCTATTCTATTCTATTCTATTCTATTCTATTCTATTCTATTCTATTCTATTCTATTCCAGTTCATATACCCAAAACACTTCGTACTTCTGTATGTGCAGTAGAAGAAAAATCAGATGTGCTGAATGTGAAATATTTTAGACATGCACTAGTTAATCAAAACAACAATACTATATTAAGTTTAAAATTGTACTTAGTTTAGAAAGGCCGAATGCATTTTCCATTAAAAAAAAATCCAAAGTACAAAAAAATGCTAATAATGTCAAGCATGCTTTTTATAATGATAAAATGAGTAATTAAAAGCATTAAGGTCTTTAATTTTCACACTAATTCCATTTAAGAAGGGAAATATCTTTGAAATAATGACCTAATGGGCTGCCAGAGTCAGACATAGTTATGTGATATCATTTCCAACACTCCCTGCCAGCTTCCCACAAGGAAAATCAGTAGAGAAGCTGACAGGATTCTGGAAGTTGGTCCCACTCCCGCTGCTTTTTTCTCCTTGGTCTTCTGTTTCTTTGTTTAGGTTCTCTGTTCTCTGAAATTGTGAACCAGTGGGGCATGGATTGTGTAGTCAGGACTGATGAGCAATCTAAGGAGAGTCAATGTGTCTGGGGGAGGGGGGCACACACTAAACAGGAGTGTTGTCAGAATTCACACTAACCCTATCCAGACAAATCAATAGTTAGCTTCTTTTAACAAAGCTCAGGTAAATGTTGACAAGGCTCCAGCTTTATGTATAAAATCTGGGTTGCATACCCAAAGCTGAATCATTGTCACAACCCACTCCTGCTCTATTTCCTGCTGATAGTGACTTCAGTGTGGTGGTATCTGCAAGCATTTGGTTTGGAGTGTCTATGGAAGTGAAGTTCCATATTAGTGAATTTAGAGCAGTGTTAGTGAAAGTGAAAAAGTGAAGCTGCTCAATTTACTAATCATGCTAATATTACTAAAGCCAATGAAATATAATAAAAGCTATAGATTTGGTGTAAAGGACTAGGAATTCTAACCCCACAAATCCAGCTAGGTAACCTTGAGCCAGTCACTTTCTCTCAGCCCCAAGAAGGAGACGATGAAACACCACTTCTAAAAAACCTTGCCAAGAAAGCTGCAGGGACTGGTCCAAGCAGTCTTTGAGAATCGGACACAGTTGGATGGAAGAAAGAAAAAATCTTCTGGTTTCACAAGTGCTTATGTTGCTAAGAGAATATCGCCAGTATGTTATTTATCGGTAAAAATCTTTAGGTTTCTAAAGAGAGATAGAGCCAAAAAAATAATAATTAGAAATAAAAGAAATAGACTTGGCTAACAGTTTAGTATATTTTAGTTGAAGAAAATGTTAAGAAATAAAATATGCTTCTAATGAAAGATGGATTGTCCCTTTCAAATCACTTCACAGTTGTTATTAAGTTGAACACAGAATTATGCAATGCAAAAAGATTCATGCAACTGGAAAAAAATATTCTTTCAGCAGCTATTGATATTGTTACCGTGCAATATATTGGCAAATATATAGTGCCAACAACTTTCAAGTATCCTTTTATCTAATAGCACTATTTCCTACCATGTCACAGATACAGCAGAGAATCTAATTGATCAACTACTGGAATAGCTGTGAAAGAAACCAGTTTCATATATATGAGACAATGAATAGTCTTAAAGATTCTTATGTAATAAAATGTATTAAATTCATTGATGAGGTAAAAATGTACAAGAATTTCTTCCTAAAGAAATTGCAGAGAAATAAAATTGAGCATTTCAATATTATTGACAGTTTTATGAATGCAAATCTTTCTGAGTAATTAACTAGTGTGGAGATCTACACCGATGAAGCATAGAAGATTTCAAATTTCTATGAAAATCATCTGCTGCTGTTTAGACATACTGTATGATTCATAGACAAGCTCTTGCTTCCAAAGATTTGAGTCCAGCAGTTAAAATGATTCTACAGTTTTAAATATTGTGTACTACCACATAGAAACCGGCCCTGTAAAGTTAAAGAGGTTTGAAGAGATGGATGTTGAAAAAATAACAATGTTGTACTATGTTTATTGTAATTCAATGTGGCTTTTTTTTTGGAAAATGTTTGTCACATATTTTCAAATAGAGAAATCAAATATTAAATATGTAACTCAGGAAAGGCATAGTGTCGCATACATTTATTGACTGTAAATACAGTCTTAACTGCTAAACTAAACTTCCTTAATAATTCACTACAAGGTGATAATAATCTTCAGTTCAGCAACCAATTAACATACTTTATTAGGAAAGATGAATGTGGAATCGTAAAGTGGAAAATGCAAATTTAGACATACTTCTACTACAGAACAATTTGAGGGGAATAACACTAATGAAGGTTTGAAGATGTTTTATATCACCTTTCTTCTCTAAAATTATTCAATCTGAACTATTACTGAGATATGGAAATAGGCAAACTTGACTAGGTAAGGAATACATTAGATGTTAAAATGATAGTTGCATACTCACAAGGAACAATAATTCATTGATATTTTTTCCCTGACATTTCTTCAAAAATAAAATTCCCAACCAAATTTCCCTCTAAATTTTGGATAAAGATATAAAATAAGTGAAAAGAATTAAATAAAGCTGTAGGCATTCAAATTCTATTTTCAACATCCTATCTGTATGAAGGAAAATTTTCTATAGTTTTGTTATAAAGAGGAAATATTGATCCAAATAAGATAAATTGAGAAATTAGAGTAGCTTTCTCAAAAATAAAGCCAGGTTTCAGGAATTCTGCAAAATTAAGTCCATCTTCCCCTTATAACAAATTTTAAATTTGATTGACTTATTATTTCCACTTATTTTTTATTTTACAAAGTTTCAAGATTTGTCACTATCTCTGTCACACCACAAAGTTTGAGAATCCCTCATTAAATCCTGCTCAAATTAACTATGGATGTATGTGTGTGTGTGTGTGTGTGTGTGTAGGGATGGAGGGAGGGAGGGAAGGAGGGAGGGAGGGAGGGAAGGAGAGAGAGAGAGAGAGAGAGAGAGAGAGAGAGAGAGAGAGAGAGGGAGAGAGATATTTTATTTTTTCTGACCTAAGAGAATGTTAGAAGAAATTATATAAAGGGATGTTAAAAGAACATTAGAAGAAATTATAGAAAACAACTCAGGCCTCTGTCAGCAGGATAATTCTCTGAATAATGTGACCAAAAGAACCTTCTGAAAACTTGATTTGACCAGCACCTGCAGATAAAATATTTAGAAAAACATTCTTCCATTACCACCCATCTCTGGGTAATGGGTGGTAATGGAAGATGAGTAAAAATACTGTACTTCCATTCTTATACTCCACCTTTTTTCTGGCCGTGGTTCTCAGAATAGCACTACAATTAAGGATTTAGAAAACATTCCAAAGGCTATACTCTTCATGATTTCCTTTCCTTGTTTTTATTTCATTTAACAAACACTGGGCATGAAGACAGCTTTTGTTTTCCTCCTTTAGCTAAATTGTTACAGCTCCCATCCCAAGGATTATCTAGATTCTCTGTATCTTGAAAGCATGCATAGCGTCATGGCATCCGCATTCTGAGAAAAGCCGTCGCCTATATTTCTGTTTACCATTCACATTTTAGGATGAAGGAACAAAAAAATGATGATTTGCCTGAATCATTTTCTACAATAGCTGGCAAAACTGAGAGCTTGTAGGGTGGAATGGATCCGATGACCAAGAGAGCTTGAGAGGGGCTGCATCAGTTTTGTGTTGTTTTTTTTTAAGAAAAAGGAAACACCCCCCCCCCCAGTTACACACACTTGGAACAGCTTGCCTCCAAAAATTGTGGGCGCTCCATTACTAGAGATTTTTTAAGAAGAGGCTAGACAGTCACTTGTCTGAGATGGTATAGGTTCTCCTGCTTAAGCGGGGGGGGGGGACTGGAGTAGAAGACCTCCAAGGTCCCTTCCAGCTCTATTCTATTCTACTTTACTCACTTCCATTGTTAAAAACATTAAAGCTTGACCAACAGGATAACAGTAGTCCATTTTTCTATTGTATTATAAAGAGCCAGTTCTTAAGCAATAAACTCATATTGATGATTCAGGATCAGGGTTGACCTAAATGCTAACTAGTCAAGTGCTTGAGGTAGCAAACCTCAGACTTACACGTTATAGCTTTCCTTTGAAATATGAGCCTCTTATTTCAAATGCCCTAGATTTGATATATGTAGCTCTAGGAGGATTGTGAGAGCAAAGAATTTTTATCTTTCACAAGACTTGCAATCGGGAAGAAGACTCTCTGTTCCTATCAGTTTCAGTGATACATTAGTTCCAGGTAAGTATATTTAGAACTTACGGTTATTCAGCATATTTAGGACTGTTATTCTGATCTGATGATCTTTTCTGCTTATTATACTAAGAATGTTTTATTTTGATGCTGATGTATGTCCAATGCAATAATAGTACTTGCAATATACAAAACATTAAATATATCATCACTTTGCGTTTGCTTTGTGTGTGTACAAATTCTTTGGGATGAAAAGCTATGATTACCATTGAGAAATGTAACCATTTCTTGGGAACAGGAACAGCCTCACCTTTAACTAGAATGAGATAAGCACCTTGAGTAGAAAATAAATTGTTTAATTTGTTATTGCATTTGTACTACCAGGGCTTGAATTATTTGTCAATGTGCCAGATTTGTCACATGTGCCACATTTGTCAATGTGCCAGAAAAATAGGACTGTGTACCCCAGTGTGAGTATGTGTGTATTTGTTTATGTATGTATGTATGTATGTATGTATGTATGTATGTATGTATGTATGTATGTTTGCTACTCTGCTTCAAGGTGCAGTAAACCAGTGCTGCTTTGGATGTCTATGGATATCCAGTAAAGAAACTAGGCTTACCACCTTTTTTTTTTCTTGCTAAAGGGAAGGTGACAGTTATCGCACCCAAGTTTTTTCAGGCCAGGCTGTTTAACACTATTCTTTCTATAAATATTCTCTTGATGATAATATTTTAAAAGTGTCTATAGCTTCCATGCTGCTGATAAATGTGTCATTAAAAATAAAAAAAGTCAGGGCTGCAGAGACTAACACATTGACTTATAAATCAGATATATATATCCTATTACTGGCCCAGGTTTTTTCTCAGTGGACAGAGTTTGTATGCAGAATAATACAGAAATGCACTGCTATGTAATCTTATATATGGCCCAAAACTTAGCTTGGTATTTAGTCATTACTGTAGCCTCTAGCCAGTTAAGTAGATGACACATTTGTTGTCATTAAGAAATGTGACAGGGTTAACTTTATGGACGCACTGAATTCGGTGTACCCAGATATTGGCTTTACAGCAGAGGAGGAGAACCAAGCTTCCCTAGCTTTCCTGGATGTGTTAGTTGACAACCAGATGGGACCTTGCACATGAGAGTATACCGAAAACCAACTCACACCATTGGGATCCTCCACTACAAAAGTAACCATCCAGTGGCCCATAAAGTAAGTTGCGTCAAGACATTATTCAAACACATAGGCTCACACTGTAACACTGTAAACCAAGGAAAGAAACCATCTTTTCCGAACCTGTAAATATAATGGTTACCCAGTTGAATTTGTTAGGCGTTGTAGCCAGACCATCCAGACCTCGGGAAGTTCCACAAACCGACAAAACAACAACTCAACCCGTACGTATCCCCCTGCCATACATTGGCAATGTGTCGGAGGCAACAGCTAGATTGTTGGCTCCTTTCAATGTCAAAGTGGCCCATAAACCAGACCAGACATCACGCGCTAGAATCATGCATCCTAAAGACCCCCTCCCCAACGAAGAAAGATCTTCGGTGGTATATAAGATACAATGCAAGGACTGTTCCTGCAACTACGTTGGGGAGACATCTAAGAGGCTAAAGAACAGGGTGCATGAACACACACTGGCTGTTAAAAGACACGAACAACATTCGCAGGTATGGACCCATATGACCACACATTTGATCTTGCCAATGCACAGGTTTTGTCTGGAGATACCACCGAGGGAGGCCGCCTACTTAAAGAGGCTTGGCTTTCCGACGAGAACTCTATAAACCACCATGTAGAACTCTGCTCAGCACACCAAATGCTGAGAATGTGGGAAAAACAACACCATGATTCCCAACAAAAGCAATTCATCCACCCTTTACAGGACCAGGGGGGAATAGCGATAGAAAGAACAGACGACCCCCCGTTGGGAGTCCGTACACGAGCAAGAGGAGCAAGAGAGCTAATTAAGGGTGGAGTAGAATCCAATACACATCTTGCAGAGAGTTTGGTGATGCAGGCGCGAGGATCACGAGCGATGGAAGATCGGAGTGAATGACCGGAAGGAGGCTTTCAACATGCCTTGGGGCATCCCCTGAGAGGGGCAACATCCTCCAACAGAAGAGTGGAGACAGGAACGGGCACGCTAGAGCCTTCCTGGACAAACATTCAGACCCGTTTGATGGACCATCTTGGAAACACACATGCGCAGGAGCAATGGGGCGAAGAAGCAAGAGGGTTTTATTGGATACACATCCTGCTAACAGCCTGCCAGGGACAGAACGGTTATGCTTTGGGGTAGAGACGAGGAGAGGGAATGAGCAAAAGTGTGTAGTACAAGGGGTGGTTGGAGACACATGAGCGAATCAACGGTTGGAGAAAAGGGGAAGGGGGGAGCAGTGTCCCTAAAAATCATTGAGGCTACCGCAGATAGCTGTGAGCAGATGAGGGAAACGGTCAAAAAGGAGGGGAGGAAACAACGAATCTGGGTAATTGGATACATATGAAGAAAACAATGGGCAAAAAGAAGGAGAAAGGGGGAGTGGCAGCCCTAGAAGTTAGTGATGCAATAACAAACAGTGGGGGGTGCACAAGGGAGGGGATTGGAGAAAAAAAAAGTGGATAAGGGAACTGCAGCTTTAAAAACCATCAAGGGAACAGCGATTATGTGCCTTCCAAGAATGAAACAATCAGAGGTATCAGATGGACCAATGACTAGGTCCAGGAGTCGTGCGCAAAATCAGCCAGCGTTATAAGAAGGGAACTCCCATTGACTTGTTTTTATGCTCTGATGATGTTGGCAGTGCTGGCCAACGAAAGTTCAGTATTTTATTAAACAAATCCTAGTTTGACGACAGAGAATGAGAGGACGACAGAGGACGACAGAGAATGAGATGGCTGGATGGAGTCACTGAAGCAGTAGGTGTGAACTTAAATGGACTCCAGAAGATGGTAGGAGGAACGTTGTCCATGGGGTCGCGATGGGTCGGACACGACTTCGCAATTAACAACAACAAAGTTTGATATTATCCTGGTGTTCATATTTATTTGTTTTTACTCTGTGTGTGTGTGTGTGTGTGTGTGTGTGTGTGTGTGTGTGTGGTAGGTGATTCAATTATAAGGGATGTGAATTTAGGAAAGGACACAGAGGCTTTGAAAGAGGTCAGGTGTCTTCCAGGTGCTACTGCCAGTAGGGACAAGAAGCGTATTTCTAAAATAATCAAGAATGGCAGCAAGGACTGTGATGTGGAGGCTATTGTACATCTTGGCACTAATGATCTGTCCCAAAAAGATGTATTCTCTGTGCAGAATGATTTCCAGAGCTTGGAGAAGGAACTTAGCAGAATAGGCTGTAGGCTTACTTTCTCAGAGGTTTTACCAGTGTATAAGGAGCAAAACAGAAAAGGCCAGCGCATAGCACAACTCAATATGTGGCTAAAGGAGTGGTGTAAAGGGGAAGGCTTTGGATATATTAGTCACGATGTCAGTAGCTGGTCCAATCAAAAGATGTACAAAAGAGATGGTTTGCATCCATCAAAAAAAGGGACTGAGTTACTCGGCTATAAATTCACAGATTTTCTGGAGGGAAATTTAAACTAAACAGCGGGGACAGGGAGTTAATTGATACGGAACAACCCTGTCCCCGGCAATTTAAAAACTATAGGGCTATCAGTGCATGTAGCACAGATGTGTGTGTGGACAAGAATACCAACCTTGCTACCAATCAAAATGAAGCCTCTAATAGCGAGTGCCATATAAAGTGCACTAACCAAATAGGTGGTAAGACAATAGGGGAACTCAGGCACCACACAGGTTATGTAGAAAGGAAACACAGGGCCACCCACAAAGGACTCAAATATTTATACACCAATGCACAGAGTATGAACAGCAAACAGGGTGAACTAGAAATTCAGGTTAATGAGGGCAGATACGATATTGTTGCCATTACGGAAACATGGTGGGATGAAACTCACACATGGAACACACAGCTAGAGGGATTTAAATTATTTAAAAGAAACAGACCAAATAAAAGAGGAGGTGGAGTTGCTCTCTATATAAGAAATAACTACATCTCCACAGAAATAGAGTACAACAATGATAAAAACTGTCTTGAATGCATTTGGGTCAATATAAAAGGGGGGGGAAATGACATTGCCATAGGTGTATACTACAGACCACCCAACCAAACAGAGGAAATAGATGAACTTTTTGCTAGTCAGCTAACTAAGGTATGTAGGAAGCACATCACAATAGTAATGGGGGACTTTAACTACCCTGACATCAACTGGGAGACAAACTCCGCACCAAGTGGAAGATCAAACAGGTTCCTGGCAAACCTAGCAGACAACTTTGTCTCCCAAAAAGTAGAGAATGGAACTAGGGGATTAGCCATTTTGGATCTAATTCTCACTAACAGAGATGAAATGATAGACGGTGTTGAAGCCATAGGAACCCTGGGAGGAAGTGATCATGCAATATTAGAATTCAACATTATAGAAGCACAACCAATAGAACACAGTCAAACTAGAGTCTTGGACTTCAAGAGAGCTAATTTCAATAAACTTAGAGAGGGCTTGGGAAGGATTCCATGGATGAGAATCCTCAAGGGGAAAACAACTCAAGAAGCTTGGGAAATTTTGAAAAATGAGATAATAAAAGCACAGTCTAGCACAATACCAACAAAGAGGAAAAATAACAGCTCTCAAAAGAAACCAGCATGGCTGCATAAAGAACTCTCTGACAAATTGAAAGATAAAAAGGACAAGTATAGAAAGTGGAAAGAGGGGAACATAACTAAGTCAGAATATCAGCAAATAGCCCGAGCCTGCAAAGATGAAGTGAAGAAAGCCAAGGCTCAAAATGAACTAAGGCTTGCGACCAAAGTCAAAAATAACAAAAAAAGCTTCTTTCAACATGTAAAAAACAAGAAAAAAGTGAAGGAAATGATTGGTCCATTAGTGGGTGGAAGTGGCAAGAAGGTGACAAGCAACAGGGAGAAAGCAGAACTATTTAACTCATTTTTTGCATCTGTCTTTACACAAAGGGAAAAAACAGACCAACCTATCAAAAATAGTGCCACAAAAAACAAAACAGAAACACAAGTTAAGATAGGCAAGAAAATCGTTAGTGAGCACCTGTCCAGCCTAGATGAGTTCAAATCGCCAGGACCAGACGGATTACACCCCAGAGTTCTCAAGGAACTGGCAGATGTGATATCGGAGCCACTGAACTATATTTTTCAAAGATCCTGGAACACAGGGGAACTACCAGAGGACTGGAAAAGAGCTGATGTAGTTCCCATCCTCAAAAAAGGAAAAAAAATGGATCCAGGAAATTACAGACCTATCAGCCTGACCTCAATACCTGGGAAGATCCTGGAAAAGATAATCAAACAACGAATCAACGAACACCTAGAGGCAAACAAAGTCATTACTAAAAGCCAACATGGGTTTGTCAAAAATAGATCATGCCAGACAAATCTTATTGCATTCTTTGACCAAGTGACAAAATTAGTGGATCAGAGGAATGCTGTGGACATAATTTACTTGGACTTCAGTAAGGCATTTGATAAAGTAGATCACAACCTACTACTTGACAAGATAGAAAAATGTGGGGTAGACAGAACCACCACCAGATGGATCCGTAGCTGGCTGACCGGCCGTACTCAGCGAGTGGTCCTCAATGGAACTGCATCTATATGGAGGGAAGTGTGTAGTGGGGTGCCCCAGGGCTCTGTTCTGGGCCCAGTACTCTTCAACATCTTCATCAACGATTTGGATGAAGGGATAGATGGGGAACTCATCAAATTTGCAGATGACACCAAGCTGGCAGGAATAGCCAACACTCCAGAAGACAGGCTTCAGATACAGAAGGATCTGGACAGACTTGAACTGGGGCACTAACTAACAAAATGAAATTCAATGGTGAAAAAAGCAAGGTTCTACATTTAGGCAAGAAAAACCAAATGCACAAGTACAGCATAGGTGGCACCATGCTCAATAGTAGTAACTGTGAGAGGGACCTCGGAGTCCTAGTAGACAATCACTAAATATGAGCCAGCAGTGTGCTGCAGCTGCCAAAAAGGCCAACACAGTGCTAGGCTGCATTAACAGAGGGATAGAATCAAGATCACGTGAAGTATTAATACCACTCTTCAATGCCTTGGTAAGGCCACACTTGGAATACTGCATCCAGTTTTGGTCACCACGATGTAAAAAAGATGTTGAGACTCTAGAAAGAGTACAGAGAAGAGCAACAAAGATGATTAGGGGACTGGAGGCTAAAACATATAAGGAACGGTTGCGAGAATTGGGTATGTCTAGTTTAACGAAGAGAAGGACAAGGGGGGACATGATAGCAGTATTCCAATATCTCAGGGGCTGCCATAAAGAAGAGGGAATTAAGCTATTTTCCAAAGCACCTGAAGGCAGGACAAGAAGCAACGGGTGGAAACTAATCAAGGAGAGAAGCAACCTAGAACTAAGGAGAAACTTCCTGACAGTGAGAACAATTAATCAGTGGAACAGCTGCCTCCAGAAGCAGTAAATGCTCCAACACTGGAAGTTTTTAAGAAGAGACTGGACAGCCATTTGTCCGAAATGGTGTAGGGTTTCCTGCCCGAGCAGGGGGTTGGACTAGATGACCTCCAAGGTCCCTTCCAACTTTACTACTATTACTATTACCTCATATTGCAATAAGAAATGAAAGTAGAGATTAGTTTAGATTCCCAGAAAAGCTGTCATGGGAGGAGGAAGGGCAGCAAGTAGGTTAGTATTCAGATTGTATGCTATGCCGACATTAGAGATCGAGTAAAACAGCACCAGAGAAGATTCTGAGGAGGACAAGTTGTATACAGCTAAAGATGTTGTACAGTAACAGTTTTTATGAATTAGAGAACTCCAATAGTTCCAAAGTTGGATTGTTAATCTATGGCTTTTATTTAAAGGTGGCTGGTGTAAATAAAATAGATTGAGCAGTTTATACAATGGTGGGATTCAAATATATGAACAACTGGTTCTCTGTGTGGATGCTGCTTCCGGAAGTCCATTCTGGGCCTGGGAAACAAAAAATTATCTACCAGTTCTGCCAAAATGGTGCGGACTGGCTGAATCCCACCACTGAGATTATACTAATAAGATTAGTAAAAGAAGAAGAACCTGCATGATATAAAAAACACAGTATGTCATGGGTTCAAAAAATGAAAGTTTACAAAGCGGAACATTAAATAATGTATGCCATATGTGGAAAACAGGAGTAAAATAACCAATAAAGAAAATTTTAATGAGAGAGACCATCCCACTCTAAGACATTTTGAGATTTGAAAAACAGAGAAGATGCTATAAGAGGAAAGACATCACAAAATGATTTTTTCTTTTAATTTAATAAAGATTAGACTTAAATGTCATACTATATGAGCATTTTATTTTAATACACTTAAGAAAAATAAGAAGTTTAACATATAAATTAATAAATGTGGGGTACATTTCTAATAGTCTCATGATGAAATTGTTCAAATAGAGAAAGAAAAATATTTTTTTAAATGGATGGAGAATGTCTCATGTAATACTGGAGTTATGGGGGTCTTTTTACAATATCCATTTCTGAAATCATCCTGTTACTTTCCAAACTGATAGTATATAATTAAAAAAAAGAGCTTCCAAAAAAAAGCAATGTATTTTCTAGAATATAATAATTACATGAAATAGCTTCTATCAAAAAGGGCCAGCAAAACATTTCACTACTTCATATAACCGATGTTGAATTTTGAGCACCATATCTCCAGTGATTAGGTAAATTTGTCAGTTTCTTTCTAAAAGAATGGAGAAGTCCAATTGACATGAAATAATATTTTATTGAATTAATTCTATTGACTATATCATTAATGAATACAGATGTTAAAATATGTTGCATTCTTGCTAACTAATCCAAAATACAATTTGGTAGATTTGATCAAACAGAACCTATTTGTATTATATGAGAATTATTGGTAAATTTTGTCATTATAAAATGTTAGGGTGAATTCAATTTTTCTATAGAGAAATGTTTGAAAAATGTATTGGCAATGCAGTATTTATTTTTATTGTTTCAACATTTTATTTTATTTAGGATTTAAAAACATGGATTATAGTAATTTACGTTTCCCTAAAAGCAAAGTGATCACTGGATGATTACTGATCCCTTTTTATTAAGAGGCATGGGAAAATACAGCTTCTTCTTTCCTTTATTGTGTTTAGCAAGAATTTATTCTATTTTTATTTATTTTATTTAGAAATTTTATATTGCCGCCTATTCCAGGTAAGACACCATATAAAAAGAATAAAAAATAACAAGAAAAATATAAGACACCATGTAAAAAGAATAAAAAATATAAGATATAAGACACCGTATAAAAAGAATAAAAAATAACAAGAAGAAAAATAATAAAATAATAACCCCTACCTCCTCTACACCATTAACAACATACATTCAAACTAGCCATTTAATAATAATAATTATAACGACTACTGAGATTTAGATCATATACAGACAAAAGTATAAGTTAGATGATATATTAGCATGTTATATGCTAGTATTTACTAATAAATATGAATCTTCTGTGCTAAAATCAATACATTCTGTGGATAGTTATACCTTTCAGGTATAATACTGATGTCTTTGGAGGCTACTATTTGAGAAAATGTTGCTCCTCATGTTTCATTCATGAATCTACAGGTGTCAGAGAAGAATATTTAAATTTCCCAGATTAAATTTTATTTCTTGGATGCGCAAACCATTGTACAGTATCCTTAAATTCATATGATAGCAAAAAAAACCCCGGCCTAGGTTCCTCCAACCCTGATTAGAGCCCTATATTGAAAAAGAGAGGCCAGATGTTCAAATGGGTTAAATCAGTGTTTCCCAACCTTGACTATTTTAAGGCATGTGGACTTCAACATGCCTTAAAATTGTCAAGTTTGGGAAACACTGGGTTAAATGAAGAACAATGTGCATACATGCCCTTGGCTTGAGTTTGTTCTCTTAAAAAAATAGTGAACAAATGCAATCTACAGATGTGCAGGTAGTCCTCACTTAGCAATCACAACTGGGACCAGCAACTCAGTCACTAACTGGGAACTCACAGAACTGCGACTGTGCTTATGATTTTTCCTCGGCTTTCCCTTTTCTCCACTCCCTCGCCCTTTGAAATGCTCACCCTGGTTCTGGGATAGTTAGCAAAAAGAGAATTAATGTTTGCATTCATACTTATTGGAGAGGAAGGGAAGCTATGTTTTACTAAATGTAGTAAATGCCATTATGCTCAAGAGCTCCATACTGAAACAGTTATTGATATTAAAATAGTTAATTAAATTTATTATTATTTATTAAAATAAATTCTGACTCAGAGATTGGACTGGGCCACTGTTATCCAACCCTAACCGTAACCTTCCAAGTAGACCATGGTAATGCACTCTTATCTAGAATCACGTCTGAAGAAAACTCAGAAATTGTAAGGATATAGAACATGGTGACCTGACTTCTGCCTTATATTTTTCTGATAGATTTCTCTGGCAAAGCAGCATTAACTTTACAAATTTAAGATACTAAGGCTAGGATAAAAATTCCTCCATGCTTTGAGTCTTGTTGACCAGAAAGAATTACTTCTTCCTGTATGTTGATTATCTACTAAGGGTTTATTGTAAGTGCCATCCTAGAAGAAGTCCATCTGGAAACAACCAAGCCAAGCATTTCAATAGCCACTCCAGTTTTGTGAAACAATGTCACTAGAAACTTGGAATAAGATATTCTGTCTTATTGGAAGTAGAATTTTGAGCCTGATGCTTATTGTTGGAATAAAGAGGTTAATATCCTTTTTTTTTAACTGAGAGTACAGAATCAAGGAACAGTAGTCTAATCAAATTAATGATTTTCACAGCAAAATTAGTAATTTCCAGAAGGATGGGGAATGCGGAAATCTCAACATACTTTGGATAGTCATGGCTCCTTTCTAAGCAAATAATGGATACCATCATAGGAAAATCCACATTTCTTCCTGTCTGGTTTGTGGAAGTAGCTCACATTTTCGGCATCAACATTCTCTCTCTCTTTTTTTAATGTTACAGCATCTTGTCAACAGTTGGTACCGAATTTGACTTGCGGACTTTGCGAGCAGTTCGTGTACTCCGACCGCTAAAGTTAGTGTCAGGAATCCCAAGTGAGTAGCTTTTAATTAATATCTTTCAACTAAACAACAACTATCTTGGATTACAGTCAGTTTACCATTTTCATATAGATTAGTAATTAGCTTATATTTTGTCTTTTAACAATTTAATTACTAAATTCTGTCACCATCCACTGGAAATTCCATATTTTACTTTAAGCCTCTGCATGGAATCCATTACCTAATCAAAGTATCTGTCCTCTCTTTATGAGTCTCAGGCTATAGTCCTCTTTCTCCAGAGCAAGCCCCATTAAATGCAGTAGGATTAAAAGACACAACCCAGAGTACTATCACTATATTCATTTGTTTCCATATACAAAAAACAGAATTCAGACAAAGGTGGGTTTATTATACATACAAAGTATATATATAAGTATATAATATTTCCAAACTTCATATATATATTCACATATGATTATAAAGGTAAAAGAGTCCCTGCGCTTTTATTCTGCCATTAATAGCCGACTTTAGGGGCAATACTCATCTCCATTTCTTTTTAAGCCATTGAGCCATATCTATTTATATTGATATATATTTAGAGAAGTGTCTAAAATGTTTTGATTCTCCAATCTATTTCCATGATAAAGATAAAGACACCCTGATTTTGAGTTTTACTTGACAACAATATGAATATTCCCTTCTTCCAGAATGTCTTTTTTTTTTTTTTTTTACTTTGCAGTTTAACCAACAGCCTGGAATTTGCTGGGGGACTCCTGTCCAAATATTAACTATGCTTGGCCTTACTTATCCTTTTGAGCCCTGGCAAAATTGGCCAAATGTGACCTCTTAAAAATAAGGGGATTAAGTTATTGCATGGATAGAAATTATCCTAGTACAAAATAATTATCAAAATGGACTTTAATAGATCATCATAATTTAGAAATATAGGAAGCTTTGACACTTCTGATTGCTACTTACTTGTTAGAGTCTTTTGTTAAAAATCTTAAATTATTGGTCTTGGCCTGTCATCAAATAAAAGAATTGACACAATAACTCGAGGTTGTACATGGAACAGTTTGCCTTTTTCTCCTGCTTTAAGGTTTATAGGCCTCACATGCCTTGTCAAGAAGAATGAAGAATATAAAAAAAGTAGGGAGCAGTGTGTAATTCTCTCTGTATCATGTTAAAACTGCAATAAGGTTCGCTGCTAGGTATGCTTTAAATCTATCCTCTGATGATGCTCTGTCTTTTGTTACAGGTTTACAAGTTGTCCTTAAGTCCATAATGAAGGCCATGATACCTCTGCTACAAATTGGCCTCCTCCTATTTTTTGCAATCCTTATTTTTGCAATCATAGGGTTAGAATTTTATTTGGGGAAATTTCACACCGCCTGCAAGGATATTCATACAGGTAGGTAAAAAGCATTTATGTTCTCTTCTCTACCAGCTGCCCAATTCAAAAAAGTTAGTCGAGCTGATTATTTTTAAAAAAAATGGAAAAAAGTAACTTGACAAATGTTATCTCTGTTAAAATAAATGAACTATTAATATAAGGTTCAAACATTGTGCTAAGATATAATGCAAATTGTTTGGTTTTGGCTTAGTACAATTTATGATGCCAACTATAAACCATGGTTAATGACTGTATGAGCTAGGCCATGATGCATTGTTTAGCATATCATGGTTAAAAACATTATATAATTGTTGAATTATCAACCATATTTACTTTGAAATATAAGCTATGTAAGAGGAATGTAAGTCAAAAGACAGGCCACATGGTTAATCACTTTTTATATTTACGCACAACATTCCCTGAACAGTTAGCTTTAGAAAAACACAGTTCTGTTTCTGCAGAAACTGATCCCAGAAAACTGATGGATTCATAAAATATGCTAAGAAAAAAAAACAGTCACATTATGAATGAAATATAGTGTCACAACAGGGCATCTCAAACTTTCTTCATGTGAACTCATTTTAAGAAAGACTGATAGCTTCTATTGTTTAGAGCAACTATATGTTGTCACAACAACAAATAAAGGGGGGGAGCTACTCCCTGCATACAATACAAATTTATAAATCTATACTTTCTTTTATAAATCGAATCTAAGTACTTTTTGTCTATGGAAATTCTCAGTCATCCAGGTCATGGTTGTCCCAAAGGTGCTTTTTCAAAAGGCAACTGGACTTTGCTTGTTTTCAACAAAGTCCAGTTGCCTTTTTAAAAAACACTTTTTGGACTAAGTATTTCTTGACAATTTCTGTGTTACCTCTCTTTATATTTTGTATATACCGTGTTTCCCTGAAAATAAGACTGGGTCTTACATTAATTTTTGCTCCAAAAGACACATTAGGGCTTATTTTCTGGTTAGGTCTTATTTTCAGGGAAATATGGTACTAAATGTATCCGTCGGGCTGATGATCTTAACTGGGACTTATTTTGGGGGTGGGGCTTATATTATGAGCATCCTGAAAAATCATGCTAGGACTTATTTTCCAGTTGGGTCTTATTTTCAGGAAAACATGGTATTTAATCAATTTGTGTTAGCAACAGTAATGTACCTTAGAGCTGCATAGTGTCACAACAAATCCTTTGAGTTCTTTATCTGCACCTCTGTAGATTCTCAAGTAACTTTTGGGAATCAAACCCCAAAGTGTGTGTTGTTCAGCCCTAATGAACTTTGAACATACTGTGGACTGAAAATATAGACTTATGTACATTATCAGCTATGTTTTAATTGAGGATATATGTACAAATGTATGTAGAAACAGAGCCATTTCAGTATGTACTGTGCTGCCATCACATTTTGTAACTCTTTTATATCATTTTGTTTAGGAGATGCATTTTAAAAAAGCAATATTAAATACTCAAGAAGGAACTTGTGACACAATTTTTTTCTGATCTGTAGATTTGCTGCCCATCAGAATAGACAGTACAGAGTTTGATATAAGGCAGCTTCCTATGTTCGTAATATCTGCCAGTGTGTCAAGCAGAATAGATTTGCAGACCACCAGTAGGCAAGTGTCACAAAACACTCTTGCTTTCTCTCCACTGCCTAAATACAGAGGATTATTATTTTTTTTTAAGTCAAGCAAGCTTCTTAACTACATCAGGTTGCAAAACAAAGGTGGGTAGCCCATCAAAAGTCAGGAAACAACGGACTTGAGGGGGGAAACAGTGTTAGTTATGGAGGCAAGTAGCCTGTATCATTTGAAAAATACATCTGGGCAGTCCCTGTGCTTTCCTTGGAGGAGCAAAGAATTTAAACCCAAACCATGCTGGTTTCTGCTTTTCTATATGGCTGTACAGCATCTGAAAAAGCACTGCATGGAGGGGGAAATGTGTCTGTATGAGTACCCTGAGCCATAATTTTGGAGGAAGGGACTTCTTGAAGAACAGCCGATGCTGTTTCAAGGCAAGTGATACCACCATTTTTTCTGCCTCCTGCAGTTGCTTATCTGCCTGTCCTAGTCTACTAGAGTCCCATTTTTCTTCCCTCTCCAGATGAAATCATGCAAGAAGCTCCATGTGGGAAGGAATCACCATCACGCCTCTGCCCTAATGGGACTGAGTGTAAAGAATACTGGCAAGGACCCAACTACGGGATTACACAGTTTGATAACATCCTTTTCGCTGTGCTGACTGTCTTCCAGTGTATCACCATGGAAGGGTGGACTAACCTCCTCTATTATGTGAGTTTAGCACTATGCTTTATCTAAGAAGTTTTTTTTGCCATGAACTGGAAAGTTGTACTCTATGTTAAGGGTCAGTAAAAGAAGCTACATAATGGTGCTATAATTAGCTGTAATTCAGAAAGTGAGAAGTTCTGTGGTAAATAATGTATACGTTGACTTAAGCCGGTGGAGAATTATCTTATGTTTTGATATAGAAAGGAGGCATTATTAATATCTTGCACATCATGATGTGAAAGTTAAGACCTTTGAATCCCATTCTTCATCAGTGAACTTCATAATAAATTGACATACATGTACCGTATATGCCGGCGTATTAGGCGACCCGGCGTATAAGATGATCCCAATTTTTATAGCCGGGCCGCATTCCTAGAACGTCGTCTTATACGCCGGAAACTACCAGTATTTCCGGCGTATAAGACGACTCAGCGTATAAGACGACCCCCGTCTTTGGCGCCGATTTCAGCACTCGTGGAAGTCGTCTTATACGCCGGCATTTACGGTATTCTTTTCCTCAAGTTTCTTACTAACTGAATTTAAGCACTCCAAACTGTAGCATTATTTGCTGTTATTTCAGACAGGCTTTCCTTATAACACACTATATGGATCTTTTAGATAACATAAACATGCATGCATATGAGCAAAGATGTAAGAATGTATGAACATCAGTATAGTTGATAAAATGGGGTTGTTATTAGAAAATGAAATCACTTGAATTCTGAACATAAAATCTTTCTACTGCAAAACGTAGACTGCAGAGCATAGGGAACTGGTATCTTCTATAAGTCACAAGCACATTTTGTTATATAATAGCAACAAGCACCTATATCCAATAGCAGCCAATTCCAAATAAAGCTTAAAGCTTAAATTATTTGAATTATCTGAGAGATCTGGCATTAATGGGGAATTTTTTTAGAGCACAGCAAAACAGCCTAATCAATATCTGATAGAAGTTTTAAGAACCAGGGAATGGGGACAAGGGAAGCCTAACTAAACCTGGATGGAGTATAAATGATTCCCCATAATAAACCCATTTTAGGGCAAACAAAAAAAAACCCAAATCAAATATCTTTATTACAGTGTTTGACCAGCCTTTGCAGTAAAAGGAGAAATAGTACTGAGTTATTGCTCATAGTTCAATAGTGCCTTTGTGTCCTGTTAGAAGTAAAGGTAAGGATATAAATTAAGTAAAATAATGCATCTAATATCATTCCATTAGATCAGCGGTTCTCAACCTATGGGTCGCGACCCCATTTGGGGTTGATCGACCATTTCACGGGGGTTACCAAGCAAGGCTGTCCGCCATATTTTTTTCCCTTTTCCGACGGGTGCCTTACCTCCCATGGGCCGGGCCAGCTGGTGGTCGGCCTGCTCTGTCTCTGCCGCTTGCGAGCTACGCCTCGGCCGGCACAGAGGGTGGCACCACGCATGTGCGGTGCTCCTGGGCAGGGAAAGTCCTCGATTTACGACCGGTTGGGTAGTCCTTGACTTACGACCGGTTTAGTCCTTGACTTACGACCGGTTTAGTCCTCAACTTACGACCGGTTGGGGGTTGCGGCATTAAAAAGGTTGAGAACCACTGCATTAGATGCTGAGATGTGAGAAGAAAATGGGTAGATTGTTCCTATTTCTGATTCTGAAATGTTTGTAGGATTATGTTTCTTTGTTTTTTTCCTGATTCTTTTTTCACTGTATGGTATATATATTTGATTGGGAAGGAGCATATGGATGACCATAGCTGAGTAAAGATGGCATCTGTGTACTAATTCTTGATACTAATAATTGTTGATTGTAGGAAAGTGGATCCAATTTTCTATGTCTTTATGGATCAGAGTATAAATGAAAGCAGGCCTATGAGCAGGACGTATGCTACTTTTATTTTTTGTACAACATCTATTAATTTTTATTGCTTAGTAAGTTGTATAAAAGCACAAATATAATAAATATATCACTGGTTTCCATGGTTAATGATTATGACATGGCTAGATTTAAGCCTTCAGGATGTCTAGTTGCTGATGTTGCTATATAGAAAAAGAAAATCCAAAGTTGCAAAGATAGAATTACAATAGAAACAGGAAACATAAGAAGCATAATTACAGGAAAGCTCAGCATAGTGATAAATAAAATGAAATGATTACAAATTGATTTTTTATGCATCAGTGAATTGAGATGACGATTGAACATTTTCAGTTAGAAGTTCACACCATTTATTATCAAGGATGAGAAATGAAAAAGAAACAATATTGCTTTTATAGCTAAGAAGAGCATATCAAGAAAAGTACTGTACTTGGCTACAATGCAATCAGTGACCAAGTAATATTGATTACACTTCACAGATATATCTGTTAAAGATATGACGATCATTCAAGTTTATGCTCCAACCACTGATGCAAAAGAAAAGGCAGTTGATGATTTTTATGATCAAATTGAAATCAACAGAACATGCAAGCAAGATTTGCAACTTGTGATTGGAAAATGGAATGCCAAAGTTAGAACATGAAATTGGAAAATATAGTTGGATTGCATGGTTTAGGAGAACAAAGTGAAGTAAGAGATCAGCTGAACAATTTCTGCCACTCCAAAGATTTGTTCATAGCTAACACAGTCTTAACAAACAAAACAATGCTTGTATATAGAAACATCATTAAATATCAAATTGACCATATAGTTTCTAAAAGAAAGTGGAAGAGCTCAATTATAGCATTAAACATGCCCAGGAGCTGACGGTGGAACAGATCACAAATCCAAAAGATGCTTTTTCACAAGGCAACTGGACTCGCTTCTCATCCAAGAAGCTTCTTCAGCTCTGATTGGATGGTGGGGAATGGAAGGATTTATACTCCTTGCAGACAGGTGGTCATTTGCATTCTTTTAGAGAGTTGTTGATGCCACTTGGAGGTTTGTCTGTATGGTCAGGGTCACCTGAGTAGTGTAAATGGCTGTGGAGCCTTCTTGGAACTGTTGAATGTACTCTGTAGTAGACTGAAGATAGATGATGTCTTATCCCTCCCCCTCTGTTGAGAGAGGACTGTTCAGTTTTGACACAGATGCCCTCTTTGATCCCTCTTTCAAACCAGCGGTCCTCTCTGTCCAAAATGTGGACTTTGCTGTCTTTGAAAGAGTGGTCTTTGTTTTTTAAATGTAGATGGACTGCTGAATCTTGTCCTGATGGGTTTGTTCTCCTATGTTGTGCCATGTGTTTATGAAGTGGAGAACAAAACCATCAGGACCAGATTTAGCAATCCATTTGCATTTAAAAGGCTAAGGCCACTCTTTTCAAGACAGCAAAGTTCACATTTTGGACAGAGAGGACCGCTGGTTTGAAAGAGGGGTCAAAGAGGCCATCTGGGTCAAAATTGAACAGCCCTGTCTCAACAGAAGAGGAGGGATATGATATCATCTATCGTCAGTCTACAACAGAGTTCTTTCAACTGTTCCAAGAAAGCTCCACAGCCATTTGCACTACTCAGATGACCCTGATGACCCAGGTAAACCTCCAGGTGGCACCAACAACTCTCTAAAAGAATGCAAATGACCAGCTGTCTGCAAGAAATATAAATCCTTCCATTCCCCACCATCCAGTCAGAGCTGAAGAAGCTTCTTGGGTGAGAAGTGAAACCTCTTTGAAGAAAATGAAGAAAGTCCAGTTGCTTCATGAAAAAGCATCTTTGGGATAACTATGACCTGGATAACTGAGCATCTCCATAGACATTTAACAGATCACAAGCTATTCAAATGCAAATTCTAAGTCAAACTAAAATGAAAAAAGAAAGCCAACCAATTTCTACACTACAATCTTGCACATACACTTTTTCCTGCATTCTATTAACTGACCTAATTTTCTTTTATTCCTTTCACTGTCTGGACATTGCCCCATTCACTGCATCTTTACAATGTTAAAACATCTGGTATAATCTAGCTTCCTACAATGCATTCTGATTATGCTAGAAGACAATGAGTCTAAAAGGCATTTCTAATTATTTGTGAAACTCAGAGAAAATATTGCAATATTGTTTGTAAAACTTTTTCCTCTTCTTTGTGGGAACATGAGGCTTCTAAAAGCTTGACAATAGGAAAGAGAATTTAAAAATGCCTGCATCATTATTTGTCCATTGCTGAAGGAAAAACTGGAGATGGCCTTGAAGCTATTCAACAGCTATAAATACCAATTAGCTCTGAAAGGGAGAAAGTCAAGAATATCCCACCTTTATTTTCTTTGTACAAGAGATGGGGAATAGAATCTCTGTCAAGCTCTCCATAGTCTGTTATTACACCCTGCACCTATAGCACTGTTGTAGAATTTGTTTCCTGACCTAACTTACCTTGAAGTTCCAACATCAATCTTGAAAGCTTCACTGCTGTCTAATCAGAGATGCTTTGAAACTTCCCTTTGATCATGGAGATGCCCTCAGATCTGTAGGCTACCTCATTGTCATAGAACAACTTGCTCAAACATTGTTATGACATCAGCAGGAAGTGGCTATACAAATAACAAACCTGGACAGTGCCATTGTACAATTAACACAGCAGTTGAGGCTAGCCAATATTCCTTCACTATCACTACCGTGGGAGTTTGCCAGAGAGGCTTGGACAAGACCAGGACCATTTTATGATGTTTGAATTGTTTATGGTGGGTCACCAGAACTTCCTACAGATCATTCCAAGGTGACATTTGTTCTAACCTTGCTGAAAGAAGAAGCAGTCAAATTGAAGGCAATGACCCCTTACTGTACAATTACCAGAACTTCATGCAAAGATTTAGAGTTGCATTTGAGGATTCAGTTAGGAGAGCAATGGCAAACTGAGAAATTCACAAGCTAAAACAAAGCAACCAGGGAGATTCATGAATACATTGCAAAATTTCAATTATTTGACAGAAACATAGCAAGGAATGACTGTGCCCTGGCCAGTTTTAAGACCAGTTTTGCTGATGAACTGAGAAATGAGTTAATGAGCCAATTTGGAAGAACTGCTTCAACACTGCATGCTAATAGATGGATGATGAGTTGGCACATAGAATAAATAGTAAGGTGCGGATATCTTACATCCTGTCTTCCCCCTCCCTCTCTCTATGACCTCCTCAGATGCCTGCAGTGGAGAACTCATTCAAATAAGAACAGTAAAAAGATCTCTGACCTCAACAGAGAAACACAGAAAGAGAGACCTTGCTTTGTTTCAATTATGAAGCCCTAGGGCAGGGGTAGGCAACCTTGGCTCTTTTATGACTCGTGGACTTCAACTCCCAGAATTCCTGAGCCAACATGGCTGGCTCAGGAATTCTGGGAGTTGAAGTCCATGAGTTATAAAAGAGCCAAGGTTGCCTACCCCTGCCCTAGGGCATTTAGCCAAGATTTGCATTGTTAAAGTACAGACTTCTGGTTAACAGTTAAATGCCAGACCTGTAGAACTGCTGATCACATGGCAGAGATCTCAATCACTCCATAGACTCATCTTCAGGAACCTTCACTGGCTCTTTTCCCAGGGGCTTGGCAAGTGGGTCCTCAAACAATAAAGAAGACTATAGATAGTCAAAAACAGCCAAGTAAACTTTGTTATCCTTTTTACTCTTTAGTCAGCCTTAAGTTCTGAAATACAATCCCTAGCTCTTCTAGACTTGGGTACCACAGCCAGTTTCTTGGATGAGACCACAGTGCAACACTTTAAATTGGCCATATAGTTATGAGAGAAACCTAAGCTTGTGGAAACAATTGACAGGCAAGCATTTCAAATTGGTTCTGTTTTGCAATGCACAGTACCTCTACAAATGACAATAAATGATCATACAAAAGTCTTACACTCTATATTACAGATTCCTCATATATTCCCATTGTGCTAGGAAATGATTGGGTACAGAACATAATCCAGATGTTCTGTAGGAGCAAGGATTTTTTTTCCATCTCAAGCTTCCCACTCTCATCCGTCTTCTGTTCAGCTCCATGAACCCTTTTTTGCTACAAAGATATGCAGTTTGCTGATGTTGTGCAGATGGAAGGAGTACCTGCTTTACCTTCTCATATGTGTGATTGTACTGCATGGTACAATGTACTGCCTGGCTGCATGGTGCTTCGGGATGTTGCCCCTGGTCATGGCAGGATGCCGTGTGGCGCTTTGGGCCATTTGTAGGAGGCTGCATGGTGCTTCAGGTCATTGCTGCCTCTTGTGGCAGGCCACCGCACAGTGCTTCAGGCCGTTGCTGCCGATCATGGCAAGTTGCTGCATGGCGCTTTGAACCATTTGCAAGAGGCTGCATGGTGCTTCGGTGGCAATGGCCCAAAACGCTATGCGGCCTGCTGCAACCAGAGACAATGGCCCGAAGCACCATACGGCCTCCTGCAAATGGCCTGAAGCACCATGCAACATCCTGCCTCGACAGGTGGCAACAATCTGAAGCACCATGCGGCCTTCTGCAAACAGTTCAAAGCACCATGTGGCCTCCTCCCGCGAGGAGCGGCAACAGCCTGAAGCACTACATGGTGTCCTGTCACGACTAGTGGCAACTACATGAAGCACCATGCAGCCTCCTGCCATGAGGAGCAGCAATGGTGCAACGAGCCACGCAATGCAACAAGTGTCAGGGCATAGGAGGCCTGCTTGCAGTCCTACTGATAAGGTAAGCAGGTGTGGGGTGTGTGGGACAGCTCCACCCCCCTACCCCTGCCCTAGCTTGATTTTTAGGCTCACCCCAAAACTAGGACTTATTTTTGGGGTAGGTCTTATAATAGGCCAACCCCCAAAAATCAAGCTAGGGCTTATTTTGGGGGTAGGTCTTACTTTCGGGAAAACACTGTATTTGGATGACACACTAAAAGACTAATCTTTGCATGAGATTCACCTTAAAAATATCTTAGGTACTGTAAACAAAACTATTTGCTAAAATGTAAAAATGTGTGTTTGATTCCCTCAATTGAATTATTTTGGCTATAGAAACTCTACAGAAGGAATACAAATAATCCTACATAAATTCAATCTGTACAATCATGATAGACGTCTAGAAATATAAAGCTATTCAGGGCTTTTTCAAATTCTTTCGGAAAGTTCTTTCCCAATTTTGCAGAATGCTCAAGATATCTGCCAAAACTCCAAAAGAAAAGACATAAATTCAAATTGTCTACCTAAGAGCAACCTGCATTTTAGGAACTGAAAATCAGTTTTCCAGTTGCTCCAGACCCACCCCTATCCCTTCACAGTGCAAACAGATTCCTCAGATATTGCATGAGACACCATTCTCCTTCAGTCATGGAAAGAAGGGGATAAAGATCTCCTGCCATCTGTGTTCCATTCCAGATTGCTTCTCCCAGCTGAAAGGAACAATGACATTTTCATTAAAAGAGTTGCTTGTGATAATAGCAGCTTTCCTAAAAGAGGCATTTAGGAGGAGCAATCCATCAAGTAGAGGTACACAAGAATGAGAAGACATTCAAAAGTTTTTCTTTTGTTTCAGTTTAAGAATTGAAACACCTCTCACATACAGGCTCACAAAACAAAATACCATATGTATTAATACCTGAATATAATATTCCATGTATATCCCTCCTTATCACTATCCTAAAGCCAAGTAACCTTTCCCTTGGCTGCTGTGTGCATTTTGTATTATGATGGAAATTTGATTTTAATATATTCTATTATTGTTTATCATCCAGAGTCACTTGTTGAGGTAGGCAGCCAATACAAATTGAATGAATGAGTAAATAAATAAATAAACTTTGTCCCTCTTCAGAGAAAAGACCCTCCAGGAAGATTGGTATTAGAGAAACAAGCTATTGACCAGTTAGATTGGATTAGAGTACAGCACTACCTGGTTGAATATGCCACGATAGATCAGGGGTTCTCAACCTTGGCAACTTTAAGACTTGTGGACTTCAACTCCCAGAATTCTTCAGCCAGCAAAACTGGCTGAGGAATTCTGGGAATTGAAGTCCACAAGTCTTAAAGTTGCCAAGGTTGAGAACCCCTGCGATAGATAATCTTCAGGGGGACTTATAAACTGATGCTTTGTGTTATGTCCTGGGCCTGCTGAGTCATTCAGCAGGTGCAGGAGGCTGCAGAGAGGCCCGGGCAGACACGTGAATGCCCGGGACCAGACAGGCTGTCTCCTGCCTTGAGCACATGCGCAAGGTGGGAGAAATGCCTTGCATTGATTGGCTAATACTGTCCCTGCAAAGGGGTATAAGAGCAATCCGCGCCATTTTGTTTTTGGTTCTGTTGTGACTGTTTGTTACTCCTGCTCGTCTCAATGCCTTTTACTTGGAAACAGAACACTTTGTATTTGTCTATGAATGCTGAACAATTGTTTCACAACAGTTGTTGACATGTGGAATTCTTGGTGTTCTCTGAGCCTGATTGTTTGCTTAGAGCTATTTCATTATCCACCTAGATAACATCATCAGTGCTAGTGAGTTGTTGTTATTTTTGCTTTCCATTTTTATATATAGGAACTTGCCCTATCAGTTTCGTGATGGTATGTTTTTTCTCCGTAATAGTTCCTCGACTAGGGCGTTGTTTTCTGCTTAATTGTTTGTCTCATATTAAACTCTTTTTATCTGGATGTTGGCTGCTGGAGAAGATGTGTTCTGGTCTTTTTGTTTGCTTCTTAGCTTTTTTATTGTCTCTTTTGAATTGTTATAAGTATGGTTTATCTCTATGTATCTATTGATGTCTGATTTATCGAATATGAAGCTTCCAGGTATTTCCTAGCATTTTTGGATTTGGCTTCATCTAAAATGCCAACAGTTTCTCAGTTAAAACTGGGGTTGAGTCTGTCCATGTGTTGTGAGATTAAGTAGTTTTCATTGTGTCTTCTCACTGCTAGTTAGTATTCATAGATATCTTCTGCTAGTCATCTGCCTGTCTGTGCTACATTGTGGTGTTATAGTCTTTACACTGTACATTGTAAGTGACTCTTGGTTTTTCTTCTTGGACTACGGTGTTTTGGTTTGTTTCAGATGTTTTGGAGGGCTTTAGTTGGTTTGTGTGCTACAGTATTAGCATTTGGATGTAATAGTCTGTTGATTATTTCTGAAATTTTTTAATGTATTTTGATGTAGTATTGTCTTTTTCATAACCTGTGCCAGTTTGCTATACTGAGCTGAGTGATCAGGCACTTTTTGATAAAGTTGCAGGGGTATTCATTTTGCTGGAAGATTTTGTATAGGTGGTCTGTTTTCTATTTCCTGTTTCCTAGGTTGCTGCACTGCATTTGTACTAATCTGAGTAATGTTCTTGCACAGCTCCACTTGTGGGGGTTGGGTTGTTATTTTGGTAATGGAGCACTTGGCTTGTGTAGGTTGTTTTTTCGATAGACTTGTGTTACTAATTTACCATTGTTTCCTCTGCTGATGAGAATTTCCAGGAAGGGTAGTGTGTTGTTGTTTTCTTCTTTCCTTGTCAATATTATTCCCTTGAAGATGTTGTTTCATGTGTCTTCTCTAGTTATTCCTATTTCTTTACAAGAAAATGTCATAAAATATAATTTTCTAGTGATCTAATGGAAATATTGTAGACCAGTGGTGGCGAACCTATGGCACGTGTGCCAGAGGGGGCACCCAGCCCCGCCTCCCCCTGTGCCCCCTCCTCACCAGCAGCACCCTGGAGGAGAGTCGCCCCCAGGCGCGGCCCGCACAGAGCAGCACAGCCAAGGACATAGCAGCAGGCAGCGGGCAAATTGAAACATTTCTAGGGATTTCATCAGTCTAATTAAAGCTACCTATGTGGTCCAGGCCCTGAATGACCCTTTTCCTCTTCATCTGAACAATAGAAGAGAGTGCTAGAATGCAACTGCAGAGCCAAAGGGTGGGTGACTATGGGAGATTCGGATGGGAGAGTACCATTATTTTTTTCACATTGATCAGGGAAGGCTGTGGTTTCTATTGGCTTCATTATTGTTCAAAAGTCAAAAAACCTTGGTGATTTCATTAAGTGGAAAGCTCTCTTGAGAAGCCAAGAAGCAAGAAGGGTGCCAGTAATTGTCTAAGGAGTGATAAGGAGGGCCTGTGCCCTCACCAATTCCCCTTCCAGTGGAAGGGAGGACCCTGGAGAAAACACACGAGGATTTGATCCTAGCCAAGCAAAAGCCAAGGGATGGGTGTGGGGAGGGAGCTCATCTACCTGGCTGAGAGAGGGGCCCTGCTTCCTCTAATAGGGGGAGGAGAAAAGATGCACAGCATTGGAGAGGAGGTGAAGAAGATAAAGTGGAAATGTCTGTTTCAACCAGTCCAGGGTAGAGATCGTTCTGGTCAATCAGGGACCTCTTCCCTCTCCATAAAACATGATTGCAGGTCTACCTGTCCTTCCTGTCGATTTCTTCTCTTCTCCTCTTGGCTCAAACAGTTCTTCTAGCCTCGAGAAGTCATAACAGGTCCAGATCCTCCTTGAAGTGTGGTGATCTTTGAATTAGGTTTCTACCCCTTGGCCACATTCTTTGCAGACCCCTAGCGAAGAGCTTTGTGCACATACTTAGTTGAGGAGCAGCTTTGCCTGGATCTCCCAGGATTCTGATTCCCAAGGCAAGGTATATTGTTTGCTGCCCTTCAAGGCCAGAAGCTTCTAAGAAGGCTGAGGTCTCCTCAAGTTTACTTCACAAGCATGAACTGGCACAGAGAAGAGAAGGGGTGACCATGGACTCTCTGCCCTCCTTTGGGTAGACCTCTCATGTTCTCCAAAAACAAAAAGCGATCACAGCAAGTGAGACAATTACCCCTGCCTCCAAACTTCTGCTTCTTTAGAAACCTTAGACTCTAAAGAGGATAAAGGGATAAGGGGACCAGCAATTATTGCCCAGGAAAGAAATGGGATCTGTGCAAGAGATCTTCCCATCTCCATTCTGCCCCTAACCCTTGGGAACTCGTGATTTGATGTGATCATGAGTTAATAAAAAGCTAATAAAAGACACCTGATTTGGTCAGGAACCTTGTTCAATGTCTATTAGGACCCAGGGCTTTAAGTCCAAATCTCTCAGAATGGCAGCTTCGTCAACCAGTTCTAAAGGAAGTACGCGTAAGGATTGAGCTGATCAAGTGACTCAAATCTTCTCGCTTTGAAAGTGCAACTGTGAGGATGAGGGGAAAGTTTGAAGTTCTGCCTGCTATCTGGGATAGTTTCTTCCTGTCACCAGTTTTATGGACTCTCTGGGGGATTTGAGTTGGAAGAAGTTTGAAACCTTTAAGCTGACAAGGTGCATCTTTCGCCCTTGGAGCCTGAAGGACCCATCATTCTTTGTCTATCCAAAATAATGAATGGGGGTGAGGGGGGTAGGGAAGGAGTTCTCCTCTTCCTGCTTTGTACATGCCCCCATTTCTTCAGTGCAGCAAAAGACCAATCTGAATCCAAATTGGAAGCTGGAAAAAGCAAGAGATTCTTGACAGCCATGAGTTGCTTTCCTATCTTTTCCAAAACTCTCCACCAAAGTTTAGCAAAAACAGGAAATAGCACTAAGTGGGAAATCCATGGAATCAGAATTCTTATTATCAGTTCCCTCTATCTTTGGGCAGCATTCAAATCCAATGTAAAGGCTCCAGTATCTTGAATGGAATGGTGGCAGGAGCTGCTTTCTGTTCAAGGGACAGAGAATGGGGAGGGGGGCAATAGAGAGAACAAGAACAGAATCTAGTTTGATCTCTTGCATCTTTGGATTAATTTTCCAAGGAGCAGGGATCACACTTCTAGAAAACATCAGAGAAATAAAATTGGGCAATGTGAGATTTAGACATGAGAATTAAAAAGCATTCCCACTTTGGAGAAGCAGCCTCTGATTACCTGAATGGCTTGAATTTAAATTGGTTCATAATAGGAATGACTGCTGAGAAAACATGATAAGTTTAAATCAGGGCTTTTCAACCAGTGGTAAGGGGACCATCTGTGGTACATTGGCACCTGGCAGGTTGTATGCGACCATCCTAGAAAAGTGGTAGCAGGGGAGGGGAATGAGCTGCACAAGCCTGAGCAAGAGATGGCTGGAGCTGTAGGGCTGTCAGGGCTCAGTGGAAGCGCCAGGATTAGCACCAGGCTCCAGCTGGAGCTTGGCAGTGATCCTGGTGTTTCTGCTGAGCCCTGAAGAAGCACCAATCAGCTGGAAAGCAGTACTGATCGTGGTGCTTCTGCTGAGCCCAGAAGAAATGCCAATCAGTTGGAATGTTGCAGTATCTCCAGGGTTTTGTGATTTACATTCAGATGCTTGGCAATTGATTCATATTTATGACGGCCCCAGGGTGAGGTGACCAAAACCTGCTGCAACCACCTAGCAGATAGGGGGAATAAAAACCAAACACCATCCCACCCCACCCCCACTGCCAATCCTCAACAGAAATGCTCACAACAATGAAAATCTCGGACAGGAGGAAGAGCGCCATCAGGTGGGCAGGCAGGTGTCTTGCTTGGCTGTGGCTTGGGGGGTACTTTTTTCAGTGCCATTGTAACTTCAAACAGTCACTAAGCAAACTGTTGTAAGTCGAGGATTACCTGTACTTTATCACTTTTTTGGGAGGTCATCAAGTTTTTCACACCTTGCTGGTGGTACTCGGATTTTGCCATATCCTAAAAGTGATACAATGGGTGAAAAGGTTGAAAAGCCCTGGTTTAAATAATAACAGGCAGGGTAAAAATAGTAATCTTTTGGACTTATTTTAGGAATTATGGGATGCTGCAAATGTCAGTGTTCTTATCTGAAATGACATGGCTGCATTCACACAACATTCTTAACCTGACTGATGAATTAATCCACTTTCTGGGTTTACCTCATACTTAGAAATATATAAACTAAATGGTCAGGGTTTGCATGCCATATTCAGTTAACCAAAAACCAAAACTCTCCCCAATGTTAACATTAATTTAGCTTAGTGCGTTGCATGCATGAAACCAGTAGGTTTTTAATTGACTTGGTTTATATATGGATTAGATTTCTATCCCACCTTTCATTCAGAGGCTCAAGGCAGCCTACATAACATCCCTAACCCTGCAGCAACAAGTCTCTGAGTTTGGTTGGGCTGGGAGAAAGAGTGATTGGCCCCAGATCACCCAGGTAGCCTCTGTGGCTGAGGGTGACCACAAAACAAGATGGGTTCGTAGGAATTGGTGTGTTGGCAGATGCCTAGTAATGTCCTCGGGGTACGTGATTTAAAAAACCTCTAAATGGCGGCTATGGTATCATTAAGCCTTCCTCAGTGATGGATACCATGCAATGATTTAGGAGAAAGTGGGGGAAAGAAAAGAGGTGACAAAAAAACCTATTCCACATTGAATTGTTCTATGGCCAGTTGGCCACATTGAGTCGGCTGGGGAGAATCAGACAGGATAAGTCAACCATGGTGAGCCGGCCACAGCGAGATTAGAGGTTAATTTATTTCCTCATAACAAAATATTTCTACAGTAGAAGGAGGGGCTACTGGGTTGGTATCAGTGAGCAAAGAACTCCTGGAAGAACTGTGGAAAAGAACTAGAATGGAAGAGTGTGAAACAACTAGAAAACTAAAATGCATTTAAACAGTGTTGCACTGTTGTAGATTTGTAACTGGATATCACTAGGGAAATTAACTGGCTAGTTGATGGGAGGTTGACAAGTTATTAAGTTTGTAGGTTTGTAATCTGCTTGTGCTTGTGATGATAGTCTGATTTGATATCACACCAGTCCACAGACTGTTCCTATCCTTTAAAATATACCCTGAATGAGTTAATGACTTTGATGAAAAATCTACTCCATGGCTTCAGTATCCAATGACTTCATCCTCTTTTTTTTTCTCCAGAGCAACGATGCCTCAGGGAGTGCTTGGAACTGGCTATACTTCATCCCTCTCATCATCATTGGATCCTTTTTTATGCTCAACCTTGTACTGGGGGTGCTTTCCGGGTAAGTATGTACGGTAGTACATCTGCCATAGAGGAAATGTATTAGTGCTTATGGTAGCTTTTTTCAATTCTGTAAAGAAAATACAGTTTACTGGCAACTGGATGCCCCAAATTCTGGTTTTTTTTCTGCCTTTGTATTTCTTCTGTGATGCCTTCCTGCGAATCAAGTGGTATAACAGAGATCATTCAGCATTGCTGTTCTATCTCTGACTACAGGGAGTTTGCCAAAGAAAGGGAGCGAGTAGAAAACCGGCGTGCATTTCTGAAGCTGAGAAGACAACAGCAAATTGAACGGGAGCTCAATGGCTATATGGAATGGATCTCCAAAGCAGGCAAGTCCTATGGATCTTCTATTCTTTGTTGGCCTAGTTTATTATTTTTAATAAACTGAATTTAAAGATTATATAAAATATTAGTGTATTGTAGCCATACTTTTATACTGCCTTTTTAACTAAAATCCACCAAAGTAGATGCAAAGTAAATCTAAAATAAACAAAAAAACTGACAAAGAAATCCTAAGCCTATCCATTTAACATTGGAATAAACGACTATGAAACAAAAGACCAATTACTCTCTACGTTTTGTGTCTCGACCTGTATCTTCTGTAGGTTTCTTTTGATGATTGTAAACTCAGTACAAAAAGTGCCCCAGGGTTCTGTCCTAAACTTGGTATAATTCAAAACTTTTGTACTTTTTTTCATAGAATGAAGAATACTCATCAGATTTGTAGGTGGTATCAAACTGAGGATGTTCTGCATTGGAAATCCGGTTCAGAAATTCAGCCAAATTAAAATAAATTGCAGCAGAGATAAATGTAAAGTCCTCTATTCCATATATAGGGAAAGCTGGACTCAAAGATTTGAGACTGGTTTACTACAGTAAATATAGAAAGATATCAGGAGAGCCTGAGATTGTATTAAGCAGATTATAAATTAAGTAACAATCAGTAGTGCAATATCAGCTAAAAAAATAGGAAGAGACATGTTAGACTTATCTGGCCCAACATTTTATTCCCACAATGAATGATGACCTAGGACAACGGTGTCTTTTATCTTCCCCAGCAAGAGGAACCGGTTTTCTGAATTTTCAGTCACATGGCTTTCTTGGATGACCCCAAGTTCTAATATTTTGAAAAAAAGGGGAAAAAACACTTCAATACATAACCTGTGTTTTATATATCATTTTTCTTCCTCTTTAATGTTTCCCTGTTTTTTTTTCATCATTTCCCCCCTAAGCTAACAAGTTCAGACCTTGTAACATTTAATTAGAGAAAACCTCTTCAGTTTCTTGATGATTTGGCTGCTCTTTTCTAGCTTTATTCTTAACAAGTACAGATACCAAATTATACTTAGATGCAGTTTGCCATTCAGCCTGAAATAAGATTGTAACTATTCTGAAACCAAGGCTTAATTTAGATTAACCTCCTTTAGTGTCTCATGATACTTGAGTTGAGATGGAAGGTGGAGGGGTAAGTAATAATGGTGAATTGAGCTTTTTAGAAGTAAATTTATTTCTGCAGCATTATCTCTATTATTTTGGCTTGGTTTTCAACTCTTTTCCTCCTGAAGATAGAATATTTTGCTCAGACTGCCAGCAATTGGAGATGGGTAGCATATTTTTCTTAATTGCAAAAGTTATTTAAAAAATCACTACTGTACAGTGTGAGCTATAAACCTAAAGCTGAGATTCAAATTGGCACGAGGTTAACATTTCTGGTTACTTTTGTAGAAGTTCTTAAGTAGAAGTTGCTGGCTACCCACTTGTATGGTGAGGCAGGGAATTCATGCCTTGATACAATATTAAAATATTCAATATTGATGACCTTCCTGAATAACATAATACAGAATAATAGAGTTGAAAGTGACCTTGGAAGTTTTTTAGTCCAATCCACTAGTCAAGCAGGAGACCCTCTGCCATTCTGGACAAATGGCTGTCCAATCTGTTCTTATTGTATTTTTTTACTTTTGTATTTAACTGGATTCTGAACTGGAATAGAATGTTTATCAAAAAGTGTTTCACACCAATTATTGCTAGCACCCACTTGGAAAGAGGTGGTATATTCCTTTATTTCCAGAGATATAGCTTTTCTTATAATAAAACTCTGGTGTTATATTTATTTTATTGTTTTTAACATGCTACTTTTATTCACAAAATAGGCTTCCAAGATAGTGCACAGAAATAAGTTAATATAATAACAGAACACACTGATTTATTTATTTAGGCTTCTATGTAGTTCCAGTCAGTCTTATTCTGGGTGACTTAAGTATTTTCCATTATAGTAAGTTTGTTAAACAATATGTTGATGAAGATTCACAATCATCCCCGTAGAGGTTTCTGGAAGTTGAATCATGGTAACTGCACCTCATTTCTAATTAGTTTAAAATGTTTCACTGCTTATCCAAATAGCTTCTTAGTCTAAGCAAGTTGGTTAAGGGGACCCCGTATACATATGTCTTCCAAGGAGGTTTCATTTCTTACTAATCTGGGTTGGCTCGTTAGGTGAGTAAGCAGAGAGTCTATGAGATGTAAATGTTCCAACTCCTAAACCAAGGGTAGGCAACCTTGCCTCTTTTATGACTCGTGGACTTCAACTCCCAGAATTCCTGAGCTAACTGGCTCAGGAATTCTGGGAGTTGAAGTCCACGAGTCATGAAAGAGCCAAGGTTGCCTACCCTTGTCCTAAACCCTTCACCCTATGTGGGTGATTAAATGTGGCCTCTCTTGTGAACCTGTGAAGATACATGAACCTTCATAGGAAGATTAAAACCACTTTAGGACCACTTAGGTTCAATGAGCCTATCCAGATTAGTAAGAATTGAAACTTCCCTGAAGGACATAAATATATGGGGTTCTCTTAACCAACTTGCTCAGACTGAAGAAACTACTTGGATAAGCAGTGAAACATTTTAAACTAATTAGAAATGAGGTGCAGTTGCCATGAACTCAACTTCCAGACTTTGTTAAATACAGACCAATTTAAAGAAGAAGAAAAAACAGTGTTCCACCTCTGTGACACTACTAATTCAGGAGAAGATTCAGAAGATACCTCCCTTCCGTAAAGGCATCCCTGAACATTCAGGTCTTAATGGTCTCCTGGAACCTTAGAAAGGGTAGGCAGCTGTTCTGGATGGGGAAGTGGTACATATTGCACATTACTTTTATAATGTTCAGGCTTTAACTAACATATTATGATTTTGCTATTGGGATTCAATTTAATTAAAGTTGTTTAATGACTGAACATTTGTTTGGGATTTTTTTTATTCTGAAAAAAAATGCTTCATTTTTAATTTGCAAAATATAGCACTCATCTTACAAGGATAAGCAGTGATATATTCAGTACAAATATTTTAGCATAAAAATATCTCACTGAGAATATATTTTAATTTTCCTGTGTTATTTACACAACTTTGATTATCACCACAAGGCAAGTCTAGTCATTTCCTTTATTTTTAAAAGATTTACCTTTATTTGCCTACTAATTTAATCATAATTATTACTGAACTAAATACTTTTGCCAAGCTATTGACTTCCGGTCCTGCGCAGTAGCGCAGCAGTCAAGGGGTTCGACTGAATTCAGCTTCGGCTGAATTTCTTCCTGTTAGGGGACCCTAAATGGGCTAGTAGCCACCCCGAAGAGGCAGCAAAGAAGGAAGTCCCAGGGACCACGGAGAGATGGTAGTCGACCCAATCGGTCCAGGAGAAGCCTTCCAGAAACCAACAGGAGAAAGGCTAGCCTAACTTCAGAGTCTAGCCCAAGCTACAAGCAACCGAAGTCAAAAGCACTATTTTAAGCTGATTGTAAACAGTGTGTTTGAATCTGGGTAAGAACATCGATTTTCTCTATCCTACCTATCAACTTTCCTGAAGAAAAAAAAATCCCAAGATGCAAAAAAACCTCTGAAAGTGAAGGAGCAGGATCTTTGCCCTACCCTTTTACTAATGGAAGCAGCAAATTAAACCTTTTGTGGAGGACCAAAACATATTGAAATGAAATTACTATAAAACTTAAATTTGGATAAGTTTGAAATTGCTGAATGGTTAAGATTCTCATTTTAAAGGCAATTTGTTCATTTTGAAAATTTGAAAAATAAACCGGTGCTGACATCTAGTGGTGGATGAAGACTATGACAGCTATGGCTTTCATACAGGACTTGGTAAAATCTGGAAAAAAACTAATTTCTACTTGTGACCTTCAAAGCTCTAACAATAGAGAACAGCTGTGACGAAAAAGAAAACAATTTGGGCTGCAGACAAAGAGAGACTTATAAAGTTTAGGGAACAAAAAAAACTTTTTTGAACTTTCTGGATAACAAGTATCTACTTAACTCTGACTCCAAAGTTATTCGCAGAGAAAAGAAAACTTGGATTCTTTGTCATCATGAAAAATCCGAGACATAGAAAGAACTTATCAAGAAAAAATAAATACCTTTCAAGAGGAGACATATGATATGTTTCAACTAATTCAAACAACAATGATTTTAAACCACAAAGAAATCCAGAATAACTTTGAAAATATAAATCAATTCATCTCCAATTTAACTTTACAACAAAAAATCCCAGAAAACAACAATAGAGAAGGAACAGATAAAACAGATAACTGGATACAAATTTGAGGATAGAGACTTAAAGATGGAACCTAACAAAACAAAGAAGTATGATTTAACCCAAGTAGAAAAAAAGACAAGAAATACTGGATTTGGAAAAGACAACTTATATTTTAACACCACAAAACAAATTTGAAGATAAGAAAAAAGATTGGACAAATGGGTTACAGAAATGTCAGGAAAACCCCTGAAGAGACAAAAAATGATAAGAGAAACAGAGAGAAAAAGAAAGAAAAAGATTTTCAACAAACATGAATGGGCAAATGCCTCTTACAACTATATTGTGCTTGACTTACCTTTTATATCTACAGTAACACTTACAAGAATATGGAAATATTCTTTGATTCAGCAGAACATATTGATCAAGAAAGATACTGGGCAAAAGAAAAAGGCTAAAGTGAAAATTAAGAAAATAAGCGATGGGATCTATCAAAGAGAATATTTAAAAAAGAAACACCTGTTGGAATATGGTTAAAGAAATAGAAAGATTTTGGATATGAATTTTATTTTAAGAGGGAAGAGCCCCTCAAGTAACATAGTACTTTCTTTTTCTTCTTTCTTCTTATTTTATTTCTTGATATGAGTCATATAAGAGTTAGAATGGCTTATATAAAGGAAATGTTTTAGATATTTAAATGTGATTGACTTTAAGAAAATTACAATGGATTAAAAAATGTTTTGAATAAGAGTTAAAAGACTAGAGGACTAGATTTATTAAATGGAATATTTAAAGATTAAATATATTTTTAATTATAGTAAAAAAGAACGGAAAATTTTTGGAAATAAATATGTATTAGGAAACATGGATTTTAAGTAGCATACTGTCCTTTTATTTTTCTTTATTCTTATTCTTATTTTCTTTTTTTAGTCTTATTTATTCCTTAAGAAAGATAAAAGTATTGGGATGGCTTATATGAGAAAAAATAGATTTAAATATTTAAATGTAATTAACTTTGAGAAAATCTTAACCAGTAAGAATGTTTTGAACATTGTGGGGAAAAAATGTAAACAAGAACTTCTGCCAAGCTATTATTAATCCCAAGGGGTTTAAGCATGTAACAAAGAATTTTACTATTTGTGTGTTTCTGTCTCCATCCTATATCTCCATATTTTCCTGATTGATATAAAAATGTCACAGTTATATTGTCCGAACCAAAGACATTTCCTGACAGAATTTTTCTGGAACATAGTCATGGAAACACAAAAATACCCATAAAACAAGATCAATAAATTGTGTTTCTTTTCATCAAGTTCTCATCTTGCTAAGGCTACTTTGTCCAGCTATCGTCTCTTTCAAATGGTTATCTATAGGAAACTATTTGCCAAAGTATGTCATCTATAGCTAGCCTCCTCTTTTTGGGGGTGGGGCAATTTGGCATCTTTCCATAGTTGGCAAATTACCTTTGCCTTCTTCGCTAATTTCAACTATTTCATTTAGAAGAAGTTATCCTGGCTGAAGATGACATAGAAGGAGAGCCTCGTCATCCCTTCGATGGTAAGCCACCATATTCCGCAAAATGTTCTGTGAGAGGTTTCTGAGACAGTAAAATCACAATTTTATTTATATGTCAACCTAATTTAACAAAAATTGTGTAAGTAATAGAGGTTCAGGTGTTCCTCACTTAATGATCATTTGTTAGTCGAAGTTATGACAGCACTGAATGAGAGGAATTATGACCAGTTCTTGTAGACATGATCATGATTTGGGCACTTGGCAGTCAGCTCACAGTTAT
Organism: Crotalus tigris; assembly: GCF_016545835.1. Taxonomy (NCBI): domain Eukaryota; kingdom Metazoa; phylum Chordata; class Lepidosauria; order Squamata; family Viperidae; genus Crotalus; species Crotalus tigris. Next base: position 1,132,581 of record NW_024096469.1, read on the forward strand.
GATGGTTGTAATGTCCCGCAGTCAGGGGATCATCATTTGTGACCTTCGCTACCAGCTTGTGACGAGCAAACAAGAGAAGCTAACAGAGGGTCACAAATGTTGACCACGTGATGTTGTGTCTAATGACCGTATAAGGTTTGCTTAAATGGCAGCCAGAACTGCTGCAACGGCCATTGTGAGTTAGTGAAGTCACATGATATAATGCTTTATGACTGTGTCGCTTTATGACCACCGGTCTCAATACTGTATGCAGTGCTGGATCTGAAACAATTGCAGTCTCATTACACCTCACTTCCACCTTTATGACTTCCATAAGAGCCTTATGACTTGGCTCTGCCAGATGACTTGGAGCCCTAACAGGGGAGTTTCACACTGGAGGTGGTGGATGAATTAAGAGCCAATCCCACCTCCCCGTTTCCAGCTCCCTCCTTCCCTATCATACAACTATGATTTTACTTGGATACTTCCATTTAATTGTATTAGGAATAATGCTGTAAGAGATGGGTAACAAATAAATTTAATAAATAAATAAATAAAATATCTGTTCAAAGCACCTAAAAAGTATTCTTGACTCACATGGTAGCTGCGTAAGTTCACAAGAACACTCATTTGATGAAGTTGTGTTGCAAGGGCAGCGGGGAAAAAAGTAAGAATATGAGGCTATACTGCTGCCACCTTCTTAACTCTTCTATAACTAAAACACATATTTTCCTGGAACCTTGCTGCTACTGTGTGAACTCAGGAAACTATGGATAGGTAACGTAAAAATGCTGGCACCAGGTCTAAAGCACTTTTGCTTACTGAAGTTCTGAATACTTCATTTCTCTAATAAAGCATATTCTATTTGATCAATAAGTCATGGTAGTTAACTGTAATAGTTATTAGTTATACAAAATCAAAGCTTTTCCAAGAAGGATAGAAAGACAACCTGCATCCCAAAGATGAATTGTAGCCCTTGCTGTAATGTGTGTGTTCATAGAAGTTCAGGACATACTTGTTCTATTAGCAAATGAATCAATACTTATTCACTGGAAACTGGTTCTCACTGTCCATAAGCCCTTTCCTTGCTTGCATCTAACTGCAGCACCAACATACTTTGGGAACTTTTTTTCCCCGCTGCAATATTTTCATGCCATTACTTTCATCTGTTCTCCAGCCTCGAGAGATCCTTAACTATACTAGTGTTAAAGTAGTATTTTTCCCCCCTTTTTCCTGACATAGGTTTTTCCATAGATACCAAGTGATATGATTTATTGACTATTCTATTGGTGGCATATAATTTGATCACTAGGGGTTGAAGTAAATACATATGGGTCATTCTAGACTGGTCTAGGCATGTCTCTTCCTTCTGATCTCTGCACATATATTCTAAAGACATTTTGCTTTGGTTATGGGACAGTCCCATCCTTCTGAATCAATATCTTCCCACTATTGCCAACCCTGAATACCAGCCTATCAGCAGTGCCAGTGGGGTGAGAGGTTAAAGCAGGAAAGAATGAGCTTCCTGCCTCATGGTACAAATCTTCCCTTGCCTGACAGCTATTGTTTAGGCTCCTTTTGAAGACAGCTGTTGTATTCTTCAAAACGAAGGCTAAATACATGTCAAAAAGGGACCCAAGTATCTGCAGATATCAGCTGATAACAAGTTCCTTTGAACACATCCACGCAAATGTCTTGTGCAAAACCCAGTTGAATTCTGAGAGATGAAAACACCCTTGTTGTTGTTAATTGCAAAGTCGTGTCCGACCCATCGCAACCCCATGGACAACGTTCCTCCAGGTCTTCCTGTCCTCTACCATCTTCTGGAGTCCATTTAAGCTCACGCCTACTGCTTCAGTGACTCCACCCAGCCACCTCATTCTCTGTCATCCCCTTCTTCTATTGCCCTCAATCTTACCCAGCATTAGGCCCTTCTCCAGTGAGTCCTTCCTTCTCATTAGGTGGCCAAAGTATTTGAGTTTCAACTTCAGGATCTGGCCTTCTAAAGAGCAGTTGGGGTTGATCTCTTCTAGGACTGACTGGTTTGAATGACTTGCAGTCCAAGGGACTTGCAGGAGTCTTTTCCAGCACCATAGTTCAAAGGCCTCAATTCTTTGTCGCTCAGCTTTTCTTATGGTCCAACTTTCACAGCCATACATTGCAACTGGGAAAACCATGGCCTTGACTATATGCACTTTTGTTGGCAGGGTAATATCTCTGCTTTTTAGTATGCTGTCTAGATTTGCCATAGCTTTCCTCCCCAGGAGCAAGCATCTTTTAATTTCTCGGTTGGTTGCAGTCCCCATCTGAGGTAAAAAATATTTTCTATCTAGTCCTAGTCTACTTTGAGAGTGATTGGTAGATTATTTTCCTCCTGACTACAATCATTTAGAGCAGGGTGTCAAACTCGCAACGTCACGTGACGTGTTGCGACGTTTCATGACCTTTTTTCCATTGACGGCAATGGGGTGGGCGCAGTTTTGCTATGATGCATCCAGCCCGTGGGCCACGGCAGTTTGACACCCCTGTTTTAGAGGGAGGGGGGAAAGGGCAGGATAATAATCACCCTGCCTCTATACCAGTGTTTCTCAACCTTGACAATTTTAAGGCATGTGGACTTCAACTCCCAGAATTCCACAGCCAGCAATGCTGGCTGTGGAATTCTGGGAGTTGAAGTCCACATGCCTTAAAATTGTCAAGGTTGAGAAACACTGCTCTATACAAAAATAATAAAGGCAGTACGATTTACCTGCCTTGTGCCTGTGGTAGGCATGGGGTTGCTAAAGTGGACAGGACTTTTGTCAGTATAGTTTCCTGCCAGCTCAAAGGCTGGCGGATAGCATTAATTTTGCCGTGAGGAAGAAACCTGGGAAAAAATTTCCACTTTTCTTACAAGCCAGCAGAGCAGCAATTTGGTATATAAAACTGCAGTTTTATGAAGACAGAGTTTGCCTGCCCATTCCATTTTTGCATTTCAAAGCACTTACAAATCCTTTTCATCTTACAAGCCTCTTGATGCTTGTTTGTCCACACGGAGGCCCATCTGGAATGTGAAGGAGGGAAAAACTACCTTTGTTTAAGAAGAGGGCAGTTTAGAATTTGAAAAAAGGTGTTCAAAGAAAAAACATTTGCCTTCTCTTTAAGCCACTTGCCCTCAAAGCTGCTTTTCCTATTGTCAAAGATATTCAAGGTTTCAAAGAAAAGTTTATGTTTTCCAATGAAAGCCAGTGGTCTAATGGCTAAGGCACCAAGCTAGAAAACCACAGATAGAGACTGTGAGTTCTAGTCCTGCCTTACGCATGAAAGTCAGCTGGGTCATTTGGGCCAATCACTCTCTTTCAGCCCAACACATCTCACATGGTTGTTGGGAAAATAGGAGAAGGAAGGAATATTAGGTACAGTATGTTTGCTGCCTTGAGTTATTTATTTTAAAAATAATGAGAAAAGTGGAATACAAAAAGTGATCTTCAGTTAGCTCCTGTAAGATGCACCTGGATACTGAAAGAATAAATAGATGTTTTACTTCCATTTCATCCCAGCTCAGGAGAATGTAAATTACATGATGATGATGATGATTTATTTATGAATTCATGAATAAAGGATGGAAGGGACCAGTTCAGTGACAAGTATTTTAGAAGCTATCAATACAGGACCAAAGAGAACTTAGCTAATGTAACATGCAATAAATATACTAAAATTGAAACAGAATTTATATAACAATAGCAACAACATCATCATCATCATGTATGCCTGATACCAGGGGTGGGATTCAAATATGTGAACAACCAGTTCTCTGTGTGGATGCTGCTTCTGGAAGTCCATTCTGGGCCTGGGCAACAAAAAATTAGCTACCGGTTCTGCCGAAGTGGTGCGAACTGGCTGAATCCCACCACTGCTGATACCTAATAATTACAGCAATTACATTCCAAAGGTCTTCTGGAATTGTGGTTCGGAATGTATATTGGGGAAGGCAGCATTATGGTAAATGATTTTAAAAAATTAGTGAATCTGATAAAGGGCCTTGAGGATAATGTCTGTTTTTCTTGTCATGTTCCTATTGTTGGAGCTCTTCGGAGGGCCACCATCAAGAAAAGCAAAACAGACTTGCTGAACCCAGAGGAAGCAGATGACCCACTGGCAGACATCTCTTCAGTAGGTAGGTTGGTCAAAAAAAAGAGTCAGGGTTCAGGGAGTCCTTGACCTATAACCATTTGTTTAGTGTCCATTCAGAGTTACAACAGCACTGAAACAAGTGACTTATGACATTTTTCACATGCCCATTGCAGCAGCCCCACGCTCACATGATCAAAATTCTGATGTTTGGCAGCTGGTTCATATTTATGATGGTTGCAGTGTTCTGGGGTCTTTCTGCAACCTTCTGACAAGCAAAACTAATATGGAAACCAGCATCGCTTAACAACCATGTTACTGACTTAATAATTGCAGTGATTTGTTTAACTACCATGTCAAGAAAAGTCGTAAAATGGGCAAAAGTCACTTAACAGCTGCCTTGCTTAACAGCAGAAATTTTGGGCTCAGTTGTGGTTGTAATACCAGGACCACTTCTGCTCTTCCACCTTTTCAAATTTGGAAAACCTGATCAAATTTTGAACCCACATTTTATCTTAACATGCATTTGAATATCCATTTATGTTTAATGATATATTTGTGATGTGTTAATGTATTGCCATCGTACATTGTTGCTCAACTATGGCTAAAGCACATGTCCTGAAATGTCACCATTTGAAATCAGTGTTTTAGCAAACTGAGCTATCTTTGTGGGCATAAATATGCAAATGCTGCATTTTTAGTACTACTTTTTATGAAGGGGACTAATTGTGTTCACTAACATTCTTGCTGAGAAGATGAATAGATAGGGGTTGACTAAATAATGGCAAAATATAGTATCAGCCTTGCAGATCCATCCTCCAGCAAGCATGCTAGAATTTGCTAGTCCAGAATGGTAAACACTAGCACCTTTAGAAGTGAACAATCACCTATCTTTCTGTCACCTTCCTTCTTGTCCATGGTGCATTACAGAGAAGATTGTGTTCAGAGAGTCTTGCTAGTATTTGTTTAAAAAATCACAGAAGACAAAGCAGGTTCACAATTATCTATTTCAACCATACCAAATAAAACAAGTTCATGAATTTCCACCCTATAGGCAGGTTATCTCAAATGAGTGGTTTCTCTTATGCTGCTAACTTTTTCTTCTTCCTGTTAGGTTCACCTTTTGCTCGAGCCAGCATCAAAAGTGTCACGCTGGAAAATGCTACTTTTTTTCACAAAAAAGAACGGAGATTGCGTTTCTATATCCGTCGTATTGTCAAAACTCAGGCCTTTTACTGGACAGTCCTCAGTCTGGTAGCTCTCAACACTTTGTGTGTTGCTATAGTACATTACAACCAGCCAGATTGGCTATCTGACTTCCTCTGTAAGTAGCAGAACCATGTACTTCTTTATAGAGTGGATGTATTAGCTGGAGGGGCTTGCAATAATTTAGGCTTTGTCATTTTTATTTAGTAGAAATCAGGATAGCATTTTAATTTGATGAGACAGTAATAATGAACTCTTCCCTTGATTAAATTCTATGATTAATTGAGATTTATATTTAAAAGTAGCCACAATTAAACTTCTTGGGAATAAGTGGATTTCAAACTGAAGATAGTTTACAGGAACTGAATTTAGGGTTTTTCATGTATTGTGCCATCTAAAAAGGGAGAAAAGATAACCTATAATATGTGTAGTGCCACCCGGTAGGGACCTCTTAAGTCCAGGCCCGCCCGACCTCCCCTCCAAGTGACCACCAGCCCAAGGAGGTCTCTCATATTGGCACCTCTGCCTAACAGGGCATGTAACATGGTGATATTCAGTCACGATCGGCAGCCATGCATATGGGGCAGTGACGGTAGCTCTCTCTCAATGGTGATTCATGTGGGATGATGGCAGTTGATCTCAGGCAATAAGAACTTACAGGAAAGATGGTAGTCTGTCTCTAGTAGCAGCAACCTGCTCAGAACGATGACAGTCAGCTTCTGGTGACAACAATTTTGCCTAAGACAATGGTAGTCAGTCTCTAATGACAGCAACTTGCCCAGGACGATGTTAATCAGTCTTTGATGACAACAACTTGCCTAGTATGATGGCAGTCAATTTCAGGCACTGGCAGAGGCCTCCCTTGTCCATTCTCCTCGTCCCTCTCTGACCTCACTCCATGTAATCCTTTTTATCTCCCCCAGCTGATCCTATAAAAAACCCTTACCTCCCACTAAAAGATGTATGTCAAACTTTTTCCTAACTCTCTCTCTCTGCCTAGCTTACTCCAATGGGGGAAAGGAATTAAAACTCCCCAAAGTACCCTCTTTCTCTCTCTTCATCTGGCCTGCCTGCAATGAAAGAGAAAGAAACAATAAAACTTCACCTTTCCCCCCCCCCCTCTCTCTCTCCCTGGCCTGCTTCAAACAAACAGCTCTGGCAAGCTACTCCCACTCTCTCTCTTTCTCTCTGCCTGGCCTGCTTCCAGCAAACTGCTCCAGCAACTACTCTCACTCTCTCTATCTCTCCCCCTTTCGTCTGGCTTGCCTGTAACGAAGCAAAAAAAGCAAACGCAAAAACCCCAGCTTCTTACTCTCCCTTTGACCAGCTGGCTCAGAACGGCAAGCTCCACCAAGCGTTTTCTCTTCCTCCCTTCTATTGGCTTCCTCCTCCTTTTTCTTCCCTCCCCACCCCACCACCAGACCCATGGCAGCTGCCGGAGCTCATCATCTTCCTGCCAAATCGGCAGGGCTCCTGCAAAGCCTCTCAGCTGGCCCCATTCTCACCCCAACTCAGCTACATATGGAATTGTTTGCCTTGTTGTTTCCTTTTCTAAGAATTATGGTGGTAGTTGCATCAAATTACAATTCCAAGAATTTGTTGCAGGAAACCATATTACAGTTAAAAGTTTCTTCCATGTAACTTTATTAGTTGATGCTTTTAATTAAAACTCCTCCTTGTATTTCTTTTTTATATATATATAATAATTTTTTATTTTTACAAACTCTCCCCCATACATATCCCATGATATTTATCAGATGTTAACATACATTCTTTTTACATTCATATATAAGATACTTTTAATAAAATGAAATAATCACATACACATGACTTTTAGTGTTGCTTGCCCATTTCCCCTTTCACTGTATCCACACTCCTTCTTCTCTACCTTCTTTCTCCCTTTCTTCTCTTCCCTACTTCCCTCTTCTTCCTCTCCTCTTCTCTTTCCTTCACCACTCTCCTTCCCTTTCTCCCACTTCTCCTCTTCTCCTCCAACCTGCCTACTTCCTTCTCCCCTCCTTTACTCTTTTATCTCTCCTCTCCTTTCTTCCCTCTCATCCCTCTTCAGATACAATTCAGGGGTACTATCCGAGCAACTCCGCTCTCCAAATTTCCCTATCTGTATTATATACAATAAGATTAATTTTCTCTTACATTAATACTTCTCCTTGTATTTCTGTGTATTTAGAGAGGCTGAAGAGATCCCTATATTTTAGAGAAAAGAACTTTAATAATTATTTTCTTGAAGTATGACATCTTTGCTTGAAAAAAGGAAAAGAACCCAATTATCACTAGCACTAATTATGTTACCCTAGTTTAGGTAATGAAATGTCTGCAAGAAAACAAACAAGTTCAGAGAGCACCAAGGACTCCTCAAGAACCCAATTATTAAATAAAAATTATTAAGCTGCAGTTCATTCATAATAGTTTAGTACTTTTATTAGGGAGAAATAAAATGGACTGGAATGTCAAGAGGGTTTTTTGACATATTGGAGCTTGTTAGCATTACAGATGGATCTTGGACTAATTGACTACATTAGAGAGAACTTCAGTTTTAATTCTGCTTCCAGCTGATTGTGAAAAATAATACACAACAGTATTAAAAGTGGTAGTATAGATATTTTTTTTGTTGAAGAGACTGTTTTTGTCTGTGTGCAAATATATAGCTAGGTGAGTCTCCATCCGTATAATGGAAATTTACCATATTTCATGAGAAATAGACCATAGAAATATTGGTTTAAAAATTAGAAGTTGCTATACGGTCACTTTTTTAAAAAGCTATTTCATTTTTGTTCCAAGTTGGAGTCATGCTTTATTATCTCTACATATCAGCAAACATTTTTAAAATATAAATACGAAAAAGAAATCCAGAATTGCTATGATGTAGCAAAACTGTAATTTAAGAGACTTTTCATGGTGTTAATTAGCTAACTTTGTTCTCTGGGAGGCAGTTGTCTTGTTTACTTTCTTGAATCTACAAAGATAATGTGATATATTGACATGTTTAAGTTAGAGAAGGCTAACAGAATCCATTCAAATGTAGGAAGATTGGAATTCCTATATAGTCAGACACAAGGATTTTTTGGCAGGTAGAAAGAAGTTTTGTGGATGGAAAAGTATAACTGACTTTTTCCCCTCTTCCTCCTTTGTTTGTTTCAGACTATGCAGAATTCATTTTCTTAGGGCTCTTTATGTCCGAAATGTTTATAAAAATGTATGGGCTTGGAACGCGGCCTTACTTTCATTCATCTTTCAACTGCTTTGATTGTGCTGTAAGTTTTTTCAGAATGTTAGCATTTTTGCTATTGTATGTACTGCAACTATTCCAGTGGATAATTTGGTGTATATTCTTCCTGCTTACAGTGAAGATACATTAGCTCTATAATTAGCTAGCACCCCAATGTGAATAACTTTAGAATAGAAATTTCATTTCCACAGGAAGTCCAGACCTAACTTACTACATAACAAAAGACCAGGAAATAAACTCCTATCAGACCTCATCAGCCAAAATACTTGCTTTGTATTTTTTTTCAATCAACCTGTTACTTGTATTATAGAAATATAATTCACTCATTGATGTATCTTATGGTCCTTAGGCTGAGTTTGTATTATGCAATTATAGTGTAGTTACATATTGGATGTTCTCTTACACTGTAGCTACTTTTGTTCATTCTTGAAAATGCAAGCCTTTGAAAGCAAATCGGGTGAAAAACAAGTTTATAGTGACTTCCAATGTTATAATTAAGTACTCTTAACTTTTCTAAATCTAATTCTACTTCCTAATATTGCCCCAAATATTTGCAGTTGCAGTATATTTATGTGTTAGAATTTTGAGACTAGCAAAACTCTCTTGGATTTTTTTCTTAGTGTTCCAAAGAATGGCTGAAATAGGTCAACAGGAACATTGCTGTGATACATTTCAGGCTGGGAACTTTATATTCAATTATTTAAACCTTGTCAAATACAGGAATTCATGATTTCCATCAGGTTGTCAGAAGTTGAACATATCTAAGGTTTTGTTACATTAACAAAATTCCCAGAATCAAATTCTTTAGTAGAGTCTTAGTACTGCTTATGATACTTCTAGGATGCATAGAAATTACGATGTACAGAGAAGAGCAACAAAGATGATTAGGGGACTGGAAGCTAAAACATATAAGGAATGGTTGCTGGAATTGGGTATGTCTAGTTTAAAGAAGAGAAGAACGAGGGGGGACATGATAGCCGTGTTCCAATATCTCAGGGGCTGCCACAAAGAAGAGGGAGTCAAGCTATTCTCCAAAGCGCCTGAAGGCAGAACAAGAAGCAATGGGTGGAAACTAATCAAGGAGAGAAGCAACCTAGAACTAAGAAGAAACTTCCTGACAGTTAGAACAATTAACCAGTGGAACAACCTGCCTCCAGAAGCGGTGAATGCTCCAACACTGGAAGTTTTTAAGAAGAGACTGGACAGCCATTTGTCTGAAATGGTATAGGGTTTCCTGCCTGAGCAGGGGATTGGACTAGATGACCACCAAGGTCCCTTCCAACATTATTATTATTATTATTATTATTATTATTATTATTATTATTATTTTCACAACATTTAATCTATTCCCTCTCCAAGAGCTATTACTTTAGAACATCCAAACCAGGTTGACTTGTCTGCTGCGTGACTGTCTCATTATGAATCAGGACTTAATTGGTTTCTATTCATATGCTATTTTATCTGGAAGCTTAAGGCTTCCACAACTGGAGAGGGAGGAGATAGCAGGGGCATTGTACAATCAGAAATACAGAATAACAGAGTTGGAAGGGACCTTGGAGGTCTTCTAGTCCAACCCCCTGCTCAGGCAGGAGACCCTAGACCAGTGGTTCTTAACCTTTTTGAACGAATCACCCCTTGAGCCAATGAGGAAGTTGTCATCGCCCCCCTCCCCCAACATAACCTCTCAATCACAACTTAAGAAATAATTCTTCAATTTATGCAAACACTTTTTTTTTGTTTTCTTTAAAACTGTCATCAGGACATATCGATGCAAATAATTTATTTCCAGGCTTTTTTCCATATCTCCATATTCTGGCCAATGGTATGGGTAGAGGCTGCTGTGCAACACGCCTGAAGATAAGCGATGCGTATTCACATATGTATGGCGTTCTGTACTGAAGCTAGCTGGAGGAACATTTGAAAACACAATTCAATCCACTAATAGCGAGCGATCTGATGTTTTTGTATGACAGATATACAGTGATTCACTGTACGAAAAAGTCTCAAAAGTGTCCACAAAACTTCTCGCTCCATTGCCCCCATATCGCTCCCTTTTTGTTCCATCGCCCCCTTGGAAAACAAAATCGCTCCCTGGGGGGCAATATCGCCCAGATTAAGAACCACTGCCCTAGACCACTTCAGATAAATAGACCAGCCAGGCCCCGATTCTATCAAGAAGGACACGGGTTGCCAACACCTTCTTCAGGAAAGGAGTGATTGCACACACACCCCGGAAACTGGAGGCCAACAGATGGGAGCCCCCTTCCCTTCCCTGCCACCCACAGAGCCGAGGAGCCACAGTGCCCCTTGAATCAAATCCCTCTTCCTCGTATAGGAATGGAACTTGGTTCTGAAGTTTTGTCCATTAGTGTTGCAGTTGCTCCTGCTTGGACATTATGTTGGACACTTGATAACAGCCACTGTATCAGCCATCAAAGTATTCCCCATGCAATCAGAGCATTGCTCACAACAGTTGAGTAGACTAGACAGGTTTATTGTATGCTTCCTTTAGTTATCAATAAAGAAAGGCAGAAATTTATTCTAGCCCCACTATGTTATTGGTTAGATAAGAAAAAAGGAAAAAAAAAAACAGATTAGCTGCATAAAGTTCCCAAACCCAATAGGAAGGTACTGTGATGCTCCAGCAATATTCCAGCAAAAAGGCAAGAGAGTGCTATGGAATAAAGAAGCTGCCATTGGTGGTAGCTGTTGCCAATGGAAAAGCTTCTTGTTCCGATAGTGAAACTACAGAACAGAATTCTCAGCAGTTGAGAAAGTGTAATCAAATGTCACCAAAATGAGATGGAATTTATCAATTTTAAGGACTGTTTAATTCCAGGAACCTCTAAAATGGCTTAGGAGAGGACTTTCCTCCTGCTTTTGAAACAGCACTGCATCTCTGTCTCCATCATTTCATTTTTAAGCAACTAAAATAATTTTCTTGTGCTTTCACTGTGGGAACAAGATGCAAAAACAGACATTTTCTTACTATGTATTTCTGTTCTCCCATCATGCTTGTGGATCCCAAAGGGTCTCCCTGAGTGGGTAGTAATCCCCTTAGGGATTCTGCCTGCCTTTCACATGAAGAGCTGGCCCATTGTCCACTTTTTCCTATGGATGCTAAGTTGCTCCAAGCAATAAGTTGGCATAGTTAAGTTTTCTTTGTTTCTCTTCATGGCTTTTAGGAATTGTTTATAATCCAAAATAGTCAGGAAAGTTCAATAGTTCCTCCTTAAAAAGGCAATACATGTTGCCTACACACTCCAGAACAGTGCATAGTATTTTATGCAACAGCTTCAATAAAAAAATTACCATATTTCAGTTTAATCATCCATAAATTTATGTCTGTAAGCAATTCATTCATTCATTTACAATTCATTGTAAATAATATCAGCTCTTCAATCCACAGAGAGCTGAGGCCTTAGATAACTTATCTTAATAAGAAAGCATAAAACTAGCTCTTAACAATTAGATGGCTCAGAAAAACTATTTGCATTGTCCAGCCATATAGTTCAAAAGAATATGAATAGAAACCTCCTTTAAAAGCTTAATTAAAGTTAAGGAATGCTTTTGGTGAAAACAAAGACAGAAAGTCAATGTAAATAAATCACCATTTTCTAGGGTATAACTATATTTTAGAAAATCACAGCAGGGTTCCTTTATTTTCAAATGTTTTTCCAAAGTGTAAGAAGTTATCTTATTTTACATCGGTCTGCTTGGCCCTCTAACCCAATACTAACAACTGTGACTGGCAATACAATACAACTTAATTAGAGTTCCCAGGGACTGGTCTCAGCTTGTGGTCTCTCACTGAATTATGATCTCTGGCTGTTTTTGTTTTCATACTTATGTCCAATTATACCTCAGCATATCTTGTATAGCTACATAATGCAAGTCCCAAAACTTGTTGACTTGCCTTGATTTTTGGCAGGTTATCATTGGGAGCATCTTTGAGGTCATTTGGGCTGCAATAAAGCCTGGCACCTCCTTTGGGATAAGCGTCTTACGAGCTCTCAGGTTACTGCGTATTTTCAAAGTCACAAAGTAAGTGGGCTTTCAGTCAATACATCAGAAGCGCATATAGTGAGTTAGTCTGTGAGTGTGCTTTTTTAAAATGTAGAGTTAAAGCAAGGATGTCAGCATAGGCTAGAGTTTATAACAGCTTTATCAAATGAAAATAGTTTGAGAATTAATATTCAATTAGCATGTTTTGCAAGAGAAAAGACTTCGTTTGGAGGATCAATTGTTAGACTAGACTAGAAGAGTGAAACGTAGGATCAAATCTGCATAAATGCTCTTGAATCAATATCCATCTTCCTGTCAAGGTGCCACTGAGACAGATCTTAAGACAATGTTTCTCTCTCAATCTTTGGCAAGATATTGTGAAGATGTAATAATATAAGAAAATCTTACATTACAAATATCTTTGAGCTAATAGAAAGAATAAAGCTATAGTAAATGTATAGTTTGCCAACATTTAAAACAAGATGAGCTGATGATTTATTAGAAAAGAAATGTAACTTTCTTTAAAAAAAACCCTATGAAATGAGTTGATGAAATGTATTAGGAAATATGCCAAGAAAATAATTTATTATTCAGTGGATTATCAGTATTGTCTGCATTCGCTTAAATTGCAGGCCCGAAAGGGCTTTCCATTTTGGAGGTGTGACTCTGATTAATATACATAGTTCATATGTGGATTTTTTTTGGCAGGTACTGGGCTTCCCTACGAAACCTAGTGGTATCTCTACTGAACTCCATGAAGTCCATCATCAGCCTTCTTTTCCTCCTTTTCCTCTTCATAGTCGTTTTTGCCCTTTTGGGAATGCAACTCTTTGGGGGCCAGTGAGTAATGGGAAATTGTGTGAGGTGGGGACCTTCCCTAATATATTCTTTGTGTGAATATCTGAGCCAGGTTTGAATGTCACAGTATCATTTTTGCTGACCCATAAGTTTATACATTTATCAGAGGGAAAACAACAACTGTGCTAATGAACAGCCTTTTCTCTTCCATTTGTCCTAGTTTATGCTGATATCATGAATTGTTGACTGCTTCCCGTGAAGTCTAAACCAAAAATCTTAATTACGTATTCTGCTTTCTAAGTACTATTCCAAACACAATGTTCCCTATCATATTTCTTAGGAACTGATTTAATAAAAATTGGAGCTGAGCCCAATAAAGGGAGAGATGGGACCACAAAGACATAAGGCTTTTTATATCCCAATAATCTATCATTACTCCAATTAAGTACCTTTACACACTGGAAGTACCTAAGTGTGAGCAAAAGGTTTTCTAAAGTAGAGGAAAGTGGTATTTTTACAAATATAAGATAGCTAGGATCCTGGCCTGCTTCCTAATATTCTTTTTTTTTATTGAAATTTTTTTATTTTTTAAAATATACAATCATTTATAAAAATACAATAAAATTTTAAAATAGAGAAACCCCCCCCCTTACCCTCCCTCCCACCCCCAACCCCCCTCCCTTCACTTCCCAGAGCAGAATACAGGGTTTAAAAAAAAAAAAGAAAATTATAATAATTAAGAAAAAAGAAAAAAAAAGAGAAAAAAAATATAATATTCTTGTGCTCGGGAATTTTTATGCTGCAGGCATTGCATGCAAAAACAATGGATGCTTGTTTATCTCAATTTTTCTTCCCCCTCCCAAATGCTTAAACCCATACTTACTATCCATGCCTATAATGATATTTCAATTAGACTTGGAAATAATTGCTTTCCTTTTCTCGCTCCTTCCCCACACAGTCATGCAGTAAATGCAGACAAATGCATAGAATGTGGAATACATTTGACTATAGTGGCATCCTCTCAAACAAACGACATGGTACCCAAAGGAGAAAATCCTGCAAGCACTTTTCCTCCTCCTTCGTAGTAAAAGCGCAAACATACATTCATTTGTACCCTGTTATAGTATCCCAAATCAGCTGCTTGAGAACATTGCCTGATTCCATCTTCTGATAGCCTGGCCTTTCCTATGTTCCATCTCCATACATCAATTTGCTCTGGAGGATGGAATCAGGTATAGGCCTGAGTGGTCTAGGAACAGAAAAATAAAAATAATGTAATATCTGTGATTACAATTTGTTTTTATCAAATTAATTCCCCCTGTAAAGGTTCAATTTTGATGATGGAACCCCGCCAACCAATTTTGACACTTTTCCAGCAGCAATAATGACGGTATTTCAGGTAAGAAGGGGGATGGGAAAGCTGTTTTTCTCTGACTTTTTTTTTTGTTTGTTTGTTTGTTTGTTTTGGTTTGGTACAAATCTTATAGATGAGCCAAATATACTCCACAGAGGTTCAGATAGCAATTTTTCATTTCCTTTTCTTGTAGTTTCCATAGATTCTCCCCTGATTTAAATGAGATAGCGATATGGTTGCAAAAGGACAACTAGAAGCATTATTGAGAAAAATTGGCAGCTAAATTTTGGAATGACTGCTGCTTTGGGGAGGAGACCAGCAGCAGCTGCTGGTGCAATGTTTTATTATTGTTCCTTGCTTTTTAGGTTTTGCATTGTAGTTGCATTCTGTAACTAAAATAACCCCATAGAACTTGGCTAACCATTCTGAAAGAAATAGTGTGTATTGTCACTTCAGTTTGTTTTGATTATCTTTTAAGTTTTTAATAGATAGATGGAAATCAGTACTGTACACGGTACACATGGGGTAATATATCACACACATTTACTGTATGTCAGAAAAAACTGGTTTAAACTTGAGCTTTATTATGATACAAACATCATTCTTTAGCCATTGCATTTACCATCTTAACTTCCAGGAAGAACCGTGGGCAAGGATGGTCATGCCTCTGTATGCCCATGTAAGACTCTGCTTTGTGAGTTGCACTGGTTGCTAGTTTGCTTCCAGGTGCAATTCTAGATGTTGGTTGCTACTTGATAAAGTCCTGCAGGAGGTTTAGTTACATAAGGGACTGCCTGTCTTCCATATTGTTTTGGAATGTAGCCCAGGTTCCCAGGAGGGAGGGTGTGCATTCCAGAGGAGCAAAAGACAGTGAAGTTTAGACAGCTCCTCCCTAGTAGTTCTCAGAGTACTTATTTCATAGTGGAAGTAGGCTGCTACAATTTGGCAAGTTTTCTTTCTATAAGTGAGGAACAATAAAGAGATACTTGGAGAACCTCAATGTGTCTTTCTTGGGTTTTGGCTTCTGATTCATATCATCTGCCCAACCAACTTCATCCTACATGGGTTGGCATGTTCTAGGTTCCTTCAGTTAAACAATACCATGTCTCTAGATTACAGAAGTGCATCTTCTCTGTAGCAGCACCCCCCCCCTCTTTTTTTGGCATGAGGTCGCCACTGAGATTCAAATGGCTTCTATCCTATTAGTGTTTCAAAATGTCTTGAAGAATTGGCTCTTCATCCAGGACTTTCGCTAGTGTGATTGAAATGCCTTTTTCTTTTCTTTGTTCTTATCTGGGTTATTTCTACCATCCTTACTCTTTTTTGTTTTGTGTTCTTTTCTTGTTTTAAATATTTTTTAACAATTTGTAAACCATCCATAGTTGCTGGGAAGGAGCTAGCATATTAATTTAATAAATTATTATTAAATGTTCTTTATTATATTTATTTTAGTTTGCATCATTTGAGTTATATACTTTATGGCTGGATTGATTTAATTTCCTTAAGGCTGTAGAAAAAAGCATGCTATACAGTAAGAAAAAAAAAAGGAGACATACAATGACATCAAGCTCTAATTCCCGCTCAGAATCTGTTTAGGATTGGGACACATTCTAAATATTGTAACATAGATAAAGAATTGGCATTATAACAAAAGAACTTGAAAGGCATTTGGTAGTAACATTCAAAAATAGAGTGACTGGGCTAAAATAAATATAATATGATTTATAGGATCTTTATGCTATCCCAATCATAGAACTTGCATATATTACATAAAGCATAACATTACAAATCATAGAAGAATAAAAAAGAAAAAAAACACCTAGCTGCTAACTTTGTCAATAACCACCTCAAATTTTTTACATTGGAGTCAAAAGTTTGCGGCAGCCACAGAGAAGGCAAGTTTCCCAGGGACTTAAAATAAGCAGCATGTATTCACAGCTCAAACGTGCAGGACATGTATTATCATTTGTTAATATTAGTTATTCAGTTTTAATGCAGTGCGATTCCAACCAACTCTGGGCAGCTCACCAAAATAAAAACAACATAAAAACAAATTACAATAAAATACACTGGAATGAATTACCCAAAATAACTACAAAATAATTACAAAAAGGCAATCCAGACTAAGTACAAAAACATCACAAACAGAGGATTCCCATCCACCTGACTCCAAGGCCTGGGAGAATAGGCAGAGGCTACTTAGAGCAGGTGAGCCCACAGATATTCAGAATCTGTACTGCGTAGGGCTGTATTGGTGATGACACTTTGAGTTGTATCCGGAAGTAGGATAGCAACCAAAGGAGAGGTCAGCTGGTCTGTTTGAACTGATGGAAGTATTCTTCAAAGGCAACCAGAAGTAGAGTGCATAGCAATAGCCAGGTATATGGTGATGAGGGCATAGTGGCGGTAGCTGAGCAGAAGCCTCCCAAAACCTGGTGCACTAATCAAGGCAAATGTTTTCCTTGCCATGATCTCTACGTTGTTCCAATAGGAGCCAGGAGTCCATGGGAATCTGTGGATCATGGACCGCTCCTTCAAGGGCCAGAGCCAAAGCTGGAGCTTCTATAAGAAGCCAAATTATTTGTGAAGAATCAGACACTGTTTTTTGCAGATTTGCAACTTGAACCTCTTTCAACCTAACCAGTTCCTTGCAAGTTCCAGAATCTAAGGCAGGATGGCTACAGCACCTTCTATTCAGTTCAGGTATATCAGCATACTGATGATATCTTATCACTATCAGCAGATGACCTTTTCCAGAAGTTTCACATAACTGTTAAATAAGAGGGTGAGAAATGTGAGAAAACTAAATAGCCAGGATTTTGAAGTATTTTCCCTTTGACTGGAACTGCCCACTTAGGCTTTTGCTTGATGCCTAGGTTATAGCAAAGATTCAGAAAATCCAGTTATTGGAACTCTATAGCTTTGTCTTAAACCTTCCTCTGAAAGAGAAGACTAGAGATAGGTGGAAATTGTCTAGTATTACCAAATATAATAGTACGTTTAAATTCTGACCTTCTTTGCGTGCAATATCATGATGTCAATTGAATTCCCCAGTTGATTATTAGTAAATCCACTTTGCAATTTTATAAATACTAAGAAATTTGACTGGGGTTGGAGTAATCAATTGACTTTTTCAGATTCTGACTGGTGAAGACTGGAATGAAGTGATGTATCATGGTATCCAATCTCAGGGCGGTGTTGATAAAGGAATGATGTTCTCAATCTATTTCATAGTCCTGACCTTGTTTGGTAACTGTATCCTTTTACAAAGAAATATATTATTATCCTATTTTAGAGATTAGATTGTGAATTATGCATGGAACGCACTGACCGGTGATTGCTACAGTACAAAGTAGGTGATTCTTCTATCTTGAGGATGTATTGCACAGCTAGAGAAATATTCCTTCTTCAGATCAGTGAGAGAATGCTGCTCCTTTTTAAGTAGTACAACTAAAGGAATGCAGCTTCTTTTTAAACATATCATCAATGCTCAAGATTCAAAGATAGGAGTTCAGCTAGGAATTCATTTCATTTAATTTGTGAAAAAGAAAGGCCATCACAAGCAGTCAAGCACTCTTACTAAAACCTGACTTCTAAGTCATTCAGAGCACTCTTTGAGAGCTTTATGGGAGGGGGGGAATCTGACAGTTAAATAACTATTGCTTTTGAGTAATTAAATTCAATGAACTCTGGGCAATCTTTGAGGGAAAGGCCTACAAGCAAACTGAAGGTATTGAATTTATTTTCTAAAATAAACTTAAATTAGATCATGAACAGTTTCTAATATTACCTTAACTCTCAATATTTAGACACTTTGCTCAATGTGTTCTTGGCTATTGCTGTGGATAATTTGGCCAATGCACAAGAGCTCACCAAGGTAAAGTTGCTTCTCTAGCAATGGACAACAGATTGTGGAATGCTTATTTACTACATGTGATTACTGAAGTGCAGGAAAGAATCATTACTCCATCCATTGAACAGCTATAAATCAATGATTTTCCAGTCAAAGCTAGCATTGTCATGTTGGATGATGACACCAAGTAGTACATATACATCTATGTCCAATCAAATTTAATCTCTATCTGATTGTTCTCCATGAATCAAATGTATATTTCTAGATGCATGGAATTGTAGGGCTGCTGAACTGACATCCACACTCTTTAAGACACACATGGATTTTGCAATTCAATATTAATTGCTGCTGTCCAAAAGTTGGTAATTTTTTTCAGAGCCTGGGCACCATCATTTGATATCAAATAATGGCACCTTCCCACCTTTGTTATCACTCAAGACCCACAAGATCTTACAAAGTCTCATGGAAGAATGCTGAAACCTTGTGAGATTTCATGCAAAATTTCGGCATACTCTCACTCTTCATGAGAGATTGCTCAAACCTTCCAAGTTTTAATGATCTCATGGGTATCTGCTTTTTTTAAATGTAATTTTAATTTAAAGGTTACATTGTGAAAGATAACCTAGAATGTGGGATCTTTTATTGCTAAGCTCTGGCATAAATTACATGATACAAATGAGCAAATCTTTGTGCTTGGTGAATCTGTTTCATGAAGTTCTAAGTTCTCACTTTCAGTTTAGCTTCATACTAGTGAAGATTTAGCTCTTGTCTGAATATGCTGCTCTGAAAAAATATCTAAAGCTATACATGAGTTCCATCCATCCTTTTAGCCCAAAAAATAGGTCAACACAATGTAAGCTTTACTGTGCCTCAGCCACAAGGCTGGGAAGCTGTGCTGTTCTTACAAATTTAATGTGGGACAATTTCAAGGCAGCAATTACTGGAGAAGAAGAGGAAAAAAAACCCTTTAACAGCAAACAATATCTGGCTGCCTCCACAGCAGTCTAGCAGTGAAATGCAAGTGATATCATAAGGAGATATTCCTGAAAAATAATCAGCAAGCCATTTTTGTGCTGCAGTAAGCAGGACATGAAGACAAATTCAAACTTTACACTTAAGCTTTACATTTGTTAATGCCAGAAAGGTTTTGTGCTTCTGGGCCTCTCTCTTTTATAAATACTTCGATCTGTTCTTATTCTGCATCGGTTCTACTATTTCTATGGCAGGGATGTCAAACTCAATTTCACTGAGGGCTGCATCAGCATTGCGGTTGCCCTGGGGGGGTGGGGGGGTGGCCAAAGTGGGTGCAGCCTAATTGGTGGGTGTGGATGGAGTGGGTGTGGCCTACTGGGTGGGTGTGGCCAGTTCTACAACGTTCGCGTCAAGGGTGCCTATGGGGGGCCTGGGCAGGAGTGGGACAGATCTGAGTGTCTCTGGCAGAAGGGGGTGGGACCGGGGCAAGTGCCAAGGCATGGTCCACTGGGGCAAGTGCCAAGATGACCACCACAAAATTGTACATTGGCTCCCGGCTGGCCTAGGCCAGGGCCAAGGCAGCGGAGGCCGTTCCCTCACTGTTTCCAGGATGGCTTCGCGGGCCACATGAAACCACTTCACAGGCCGCATCTGGCCCCCGGGCCTTGTGTTTGACATGTCTGTTCTATAGCATATAGTGGTGATCATAGGAGAAATACAGTCACTTCATTGAATTGTAAAGGTACATTATTAAGGGGGCTCCTGGCCTTATCTTATGAACAGCATGTAGCCACTTATATTCAAAGCAATAGATACAGCATGAAACAGAAGAATGGGTCTCAGCTTCAGTGGGAAAGATGAGGGCAGTAGCAGATCCTCTCTATCTTTGCAGGATGAACAAGAAGAAGAAGAAGCAGCTAACCAGAAACTTGCCCTCCAGAAGGCAAAGGAAGTAGCAGAAGTGAGTCCTCTTTCTGCAGCCAACATGTCAATAGCAGTGTAAGTGCTATATTGATGGATCTCTGCCCAATGTTACCCTGCGTTTTCTGCAAAGCAAGGCAGATTAATGCTCATTTCTGGATCTTGGTGAATGGTCTCCAGTGAAATAATATACTTGAGGGTCTGTCAAATGGTGGGGACAGCTTATGGAGGAAAATCATTCCTAATTTTGGTCTTTCATAATATATGTAGAAGTGTGGAGTACATAGGGAGAATTAAGGCAGGAAAATAAGCTGCATCCCAAATTATTTCTATCTTCCCATAACAGCAGGCAATACAAGGTAAGAATGAAGACACGTGTCTAATTATTAGTTTCTTAACAGACAGAAAGGTTCTCTGTTACATCTCAGAAAGAAATTAATATAATATTGAACATGGTTGTATATATCTGGATTCATTGTAGTTTTCCTGGAGGTCAGGAGCAATTCATAAATCAAGTATTTTATCTGGCCCTGCACGGTGCTTCCGGTCATACCAATAAAACTTCCAACTGAAAAGTTGTGTTATGTATATTCTGGAACATCAAACTTTGGTGATCAGCATAATAACGTTAAAAATGATGAGAATGCCAAATCCAATCTAAACATCTTGTTGACACTGTTACCAATGTCAATTGCAATTACAATCACCAATATTGGTATTTATGGATGGATGTACAACCTTTTGGGATCGAGAAATGCATTTATGTCATGTGAAATGTGTCAGAGGTTACATGCGTGCAGGAAAAAGCAAAACAAATTGTATCTCAAATTAAAAATCATTTATTTAGAAAATTCTTACCATTTTTACCTAGGTTGCTTTCATTCTGCCCACTCTTTCCAATTAATTTATCAAGTTTACAAAAACTAAGCAGCAGACCAAAAAGGGATACAATTGCTCAAATATTTTTTGGCCATAAAAGCCTAATTCACAGATGGTTACATATGCCATCTTCTTCTGGCTTACATTGTTTCTAAGAAGGTATAAACTGGATGTTCTGGAAAAAAAATATTGATTGAGTACAGATGACACAGTAGTATAGTACCACAGCAAGAATACTAGACCTCCTTAAGAGTCTGATTCTGAATACATCAGGATAGCTTTTCTTAACCTGAAAGCCCTTCAGATGTATTGATTTCAACTCTCAGTTCATAACCATAGCTAAGCTAATTGTACAATTCCAGGAATGAAGTCCACACCTTCAAAAATGCCTTAAGGTAGGAAATACTGGATTTAGACAGAGTTGCTATTGCACAGAGAACGTTTTAAGAATCTATACTTTTTTTCCCATAGTAAAGAGCAGCAAAAGAATCAAAAAGGCAACAAATCAGTTTGGGAACAGCGGACAACTGAAATGCGGAAACAGAATTTGCTGGCAAGTAGAGAGGCCCTATACAATGAGATGGATCCTGAGGATCATTGGAAAGTTACATACGCCCGACAAATGCGTCCAGATATGAAAACTCACTTAGACAGACCACTGGTGGTAGATCCTCAAGAAAATCGAAATAACAACACCAACAAGACACGTCCCAGTGAGCCACCTCTGAATCCCCACTTTGGGCAGCAACGGTCTGTGGAATTCCTACGAAAACCACCCCGTTACCATGCACATTCACGAGAACCCCACCTGTATGAGCGTCCCAACTCAGGAAGCTTGGAGCCTCGACACTCAAGGAGCAATAGCAAGGAAATTGATTTTAATCAAGAAAGTAGATGTCATGATATTGATTATCCCAGCAAGGAGCATAGTGTCATTCCAGAGCAGGGTTATCATGGTGACTGTGCCTCAGAGCGCATCAAAAATTTAGATCCCCACCGCTGGCGCCAAAGTAGCAAAGAAAGTCAGAGTGGATCACCTCGTATGGTAGATGGTGAACGGGAGCACCGGCGGCATAGAGCACACCGCCGAACACCAGATGAAGGAAGTGGTGAACAGAGTGGCAGAGTTGAGCGTCGCCCTCGGCATCGTGAGGGGAGCAGGCCTGTACGAACTGACATGGGTGGGGAACATCCTGATGGAGAAAGACGCCGACGACACCGGCATGCTGGACAGTCTACTTATGAAGTTGACGGCAAGGAACGTCGACACCGGCGCAGGAAGTGAGTAAGAACAGAACTGAAATAACAATCATTTGGGGTCTTCTGAAATGATGCCAAATAATTTCCTTACAATTGCTTTAGAATACCAACTCTCTTAAATTCTTATAAAAGGTTAAATAATTATTTTGAGATTTAGGGAGAAGTTTTTATTTGAATGAAATTACTTAGTCAAATTTCCCAAATGAGAACTGATTAGAATCTTAAAGAGATAAAACTCCTTTGGAGATAAATGCATTGCTAGTTAGAGCAGTGGTCCCCAACCTTTCCAGGTCCGTGAACAGGTAGTGGTGATGGCAGAAGGGTAGAGGGGATGGTTTTGATGCGCACAAGACACTTTCATGGGCTGGTTCTCAGCCTCAACCCCAATCCTTGAGTTAGAACATCTGATTTTGCAGTAGAGAATATATAATTTGCACACAAATGCATGCATGATAGTATTTCATCAATTGCCCTTCAGTGTTTATTTACATTTGGATTATTGTATAGCCAGTATTTCCACATGCATGGAATGTCAATGAATCTATAAAGGGGCATAGAGATAATATGGCAGTGCAAAATGTTTAGGAGGGACTGGGAAATGGACCATGGATGAAGAAAATAGCAATAACATTTAGGCTTATTACCATCCGATAGTGCTTTACAGCACTCTCTGGGCGGTTTACAATGTAGAAGCATTATTTGCATATTACCCCCCAAGAATCTGGGTCATAAAAGGTAGGTTTAGCAATAGAAAGTGTTCATACAAAGCTTCTTCCAGGCATATATTTAGAGTGTGGTGAGACTAAGAACAATCTGATGCTTTTAAATATTACATGTTGCCATATTAGTTGTATTTCTATGACATTTAAGAAATAATGTGTTGCTAACTTTTTACATGTTTTAATGTGCTACAGAGAAAACCAAGGATCTGGTCATCCACCAGGACCAAACCTATCTACCACAAGGCCAATCCAGCAAGATATGGGACGTTTAGAACCTCCAGTATCTGAGGATATTGACAACATGAAGAACAATAAATTGGCAACCAATGAAACTTCAAACTCACATCTCATCGGTCATTCTCAGAATGATCCTATCAAAGGAGGAAACCACTCAAATTTCACACCACACTGCACATCCCAAAATCAATCTATTCCTTTGGACCAACCATTTCTCAACTCTCAGAATTCTACCAGTCGCCAAACCCCCAATAACCCTGCCAATCCAGCCAGTCCTGGAGCTCCTAAAAATCCAGAGAACAGCCTTATTGTCACTAATC
Organism: Crotalus tigris; assembly: GCF_016545835.1. Lineage (NCBI taxonomy): Eukaryota > Metazoa > Chordata > Lepidosauria > Squamata > Viperidae > Crotalus > Crotalus tigris. The sequence continues at coordinate 1,156,444 of NW_024096469.1, forward strand.
CCACAACCCAAAACAATCCACCCAAAACTGCCAAGAAATCAGAATACACAGCAGTGGAGATTCCACCTGTCTTCCCACCTCCAATCAATAATGCTATAATGCAAGGTGAGCACTAAGTTTACTTGATCAGTAGACTTAAAACCAGGTGACATGGACTTCAGGCAGAAAAGTTAGAATCATATGCATTTGATCCTGTGAATTAAGAGAGCATATAGGAACACCTCCGTGTGGGTATGAGAGAGGAAGTGTATTAAAAGCATAGTGAATATTAATACTATAACTTTGGGTACTAGTAAAGATGTCTTTGTATATTTCATTGAATGGCATGTTTTTATATTTCTCGAGAACATGTTTGAATGGACATTTTGAGTATATAAGTTGATCTCTACATTATTTTTTATTTGCATCTCCACAACTCTGTGTTGTACTTTACATGTTCTTACCAGTCAATAAGAATGCCAATCCAGAGCCTCTGCCAAAGAAAGAGGACGAGAAAAAAGAGGAAGATGATGATGAGGGAGGTGAAGATGGCCCCAAGCCTATGCCACCATACAGTTCTATGTTCATCCTCTCAACCACTAATCCGTAAGTTACTATACTGAACTGAAAGCAAATGGACTTTGTAAATCAGAAACAGATATCTAGAACTCTGATACCATTGTCGAAGTGCTGAGCAGCTGGTCCTTTAAATCACAAACCCGCCTTAGACCTAACAAGTGCCTAGAGATAGTCACCTGATTCCTAAGAGCCAATGAAAGAAAAGAAGGGGGTTCTGTCAAGGTTTCTCATGAAGAATTTTGGAGTTTTGTTGTGTGAGGGTGTTGACAGAGGTCCTAGATGAGGCAGTCACCTCCAGCAAGGTTGAAAGATATTTTGTTATAGTTAGAAATGCATTAGGGATTTTTACATTTAAACCATATGTATATAAACGTATTTTCTTTGGGTTATAGTTAATCAAGTTTATTTTTTGTTTCAATCCTGAAATTAACTGGTTGCCTTCTATCACCTGCCTTAGCCTTGTTGAGTTATTGATTCCCAAAATTTTTGTTTTGGTTTCACTTTTTTATTTAGTCACACCCAGGGTGGAATGAGGATTTCCGCTTCAATTCCCCCTGCCCCCCAATTCCCCAGAGAAAGAAAAAACTGGTTTGTTGAGACTTAATTTTGGTTATGATTATATTTTCTTGGAAAAAATAAAGGACAGATCTGAAAAGGGGGCAAATCTGAAAGAGGTTCATAAGGATAAAAAAAGTAATTGTTTATGATTAAAACATTGCTTTACAAAAGAAAAATCAATTTGATTAAAATTGTCTTATTAAAATATGATTAAAATTCTTATGTGGAATACTTGATTCAACAGGCTATGGTGTGATTTGATTTTTTAAAAAAAAATAGTTCTGATATAAATTAGATTGTCAAAAATGTGAGCTGGGTTCAAGCTTGTCAGCTTGTATTGGGAATGAGACTCAATTTATGTGAGTAATCTAAAATCGGTTTCAAAAACATCCAGTGGTTAAGTTTATGTGATAGTAACTATCAAACATCTATCTATATGCTACCTTGATTGCTTTCCAAATTTAGTTTGTGGTGTTGATGATCCCAGTCTTTTTATCTGACACACTGAGAGAAAGCTACATGTCTGCTTCACACATGATACTCTCTAATGCATCTTTGCCTATTTATGCTAGTTTTCGGCGCCTCTGTCATTACATTGTCAATCTGCGCTACTTTGAGATCTGCATTCTGATGGTGATTGCCATGAGCAGCATAGCATTGGCTGCTGAAGATCCTGTACAGCCAAGTGCTCCTCGTAACAATGTAAGTCCTTCTTTATCTCTATTGGTGCAGGGTACATAAATTACATCTCCTGTTCTCCTATTTCTGAGCCATGGGATACTAAAATTAATAGAGTATTAGTAATCCTAAAATGTGCAGGAGGTGAGAGCGGGCAAAGTATATTTTTAAATATTTTCAGCAAGGTGCCATCTCCACCAAAAATAAATCTTCTTAAGCAATTAAAGATATTTGTTTAGACTTTCCTCAATACTGATTGACCATCAGCAGTTTATTTCAAATTTGTGTTTGCTGATCCTGACCCAGATTGAAGTTGGACAGTATCCTAATAAGACACCTTCTTGCATAGGAGTCTTACCGAAAAAGCAAACAAGATGTGGTGAGATAAAGAGTTGTTTTGATTTCTTAGTTTCTTTATTCCTTCAGGATGGGGTGGGGTGGAAATCAACTTCACTTCTGTATTTGATATAGCAATACTTTATATATGAAGCCATGTTTATCACATAACATGCAACCAATTCATTGCTGCTTATAGATAAGAATCATGATCACGTAGCAGCTTATTAAGATCAAATACCTCTGACCAATTAACTTGGATTCTGTAATTCTGTATTTCTAGATAGATCACAGATCGAAGATTATTACTTTGGCTCAGTGGTGGGATTCAAATATGTGAATAACTGGTTGTCTGTGTGGATGCTGCTTCTGGAAGTCTATTCTGGGCCTGGGCAACAAAAAATTAGCTACCGGTTCTGCTGAAGTAGTGCGAACCAGCTGAATCCCACCACTGCTTTGGCTTTGTAATAACTTCACTGTGCAATATAAATCTTGATCACTCAGAGGTAGGGTTCAAATGAGTTAATTACAGCTACAACTGAAAACCATATCACATGTTCTTTTCTAGCTATATTTGTGCAAATTTTTGGTAAAATAAAATGGATAGAATAACTTGCCAGTGTAATTTATATCAGTGTTAAAATACAATTTTCTCAAGCCCCTCTCAGTTAAATTATGTTTAATTTTTACAGGGGGTACTTTTGATTTTTTTTCTCATGTATTTTCTAAGACTTACTTCATACAGGGATATATTTAAATGCCGAATGTATACCCTAGATTTTTGAGAATATTCCTTGAATGCAAATTAGGCTGAAATTGTTTAATTCTATACTGATTAGAATGCATTCTGTAAAAGCTTGAATTCTTTTCTCTTGCTCAAAAATCGTGCTTCTATTTAAATGGACCAAAGGGAGAGAAAGCAATAAATCAGAGCCTGGCTTCTGAGCTTCTTACACTGCGGTTTCTTTTTCAAGAACTTCTGAACATGTCTTGTGAGGTATCCCTAAGGAAACAGTAATGAATTAATTAGCACAGTATCTGGGGGGTGGGCAGGAAGCAGACTTTCTGCGTTAGGCAACAATAAGAAATCAGCATGTGGAAAAAATTCAAACATCCAAGAGCTGTACACCAACTGAAAACAAGGGTAACCAGAGGGAGTCTAAGCAGCAGTGACATTATTACAAATGGAGATTATTCATCTCCCAGGAAAATTAAACCCTCTCTAGATTAGAAGGTTCTGGGTGACAGAAAAGGACAATAATATAGTGTAATTGCACATCCAAAGCAGAAAAGTGGCTGCAATTCTGACAGAGAGAACAAGTAAACAAACCAACTAACCCAGTCCTTTTTGCCACTGCTACCAAATGGATAAACTGTATGCCTGAGCTTTCTTGCTTAATAGTCCTTAAACTTGGAGTTTAAATAATAGTCTAGAACACTCTCTATGTACTCAGTATAATATGGCGCCGAGCTAATGGTTAAATGAAAACATTTCCCTAAACAAATTTGCATTGTTGATATTTTAATAACATAAGGCAATTCAGTTTTGAAAAGATGTTTTTAAAAATATTGGAGAATAAGGATTATAATCCCACATTCAGTGCCAATTTTGGATGTTTATATTTTGATTGGCTGAGCTGTTTGCTTGTCTGTAGCTCAGCCTGATGTGTCTCCTTTTGAACTGGTTCCAATGGGATTTTTAAATCCTTGCAGACCTTTTCCTGCCTATGTCATACAATTCCTGTTTCCTTCTCATCTTTAAAATGTCCCGATTGCTGCTGATAATTGCTGCTATCTTCCCTAGGGGAAAAGAAATATTTCTGCCTCTAATTGTCTCTCTTTTGCAAGCCACTCTTTGCAGGTGTGTGGGTGTGTAATAAATTATCAGTGTTGCATAAACATTCTGGTAATCTTTTTTTTTTTTTTTTTTAAAGTTTTATAAATTTTACAAAAAAGAAAAAAGAATACAAAACAAGAGACAACATATACAAAAAAATAAAACTAAACAATACATATATAAAAAAAAAAACCCCCCACCCCTCCCAAAACCCCCCCCCTCCCTTCCCCCCCCCCCGTGCAACCCAAATGTTGGAGATGTGGTTATAAGGAGGCTTCCTATTATCATATTTGGTGGTCATGCAGAGAGATAAAAGCATTTTGGATCAAAATATGGTGGAATATCCAGAGAATTTTTAGAAGGAGGGTAAAATTTACTCCGCAATTATTTTTGTTAGGTATTGTTACAGACTGTGATACAAAGGAGGTTGTTTTGATGTTAAATTTGATTACAGCCGCTAGGCTGTTAGTAGGACAATATTGGAAGAAGGAATCCTTGCCTACATTGCAGGAATGGTTTCATAAAGTAGCTTATCTGGCGGAAATGGCAAAGATTTCGGCTTTCTTAAAGCAACAAACGCAAGAAAAGTTTCTTGCTGTTTGGGACAAATGGATAAAATTTATACAATTTAGATTGGGTATACAAAAATATTATATAGTTTTTTCATAAGTTTTATTTTTATATATATTATAGATAATCTTTTTATATATATATAAATATAAAGTTCTTAATTTAATTTTTATTTTTACTTTTTAAGCCTATATTCTGCTGTGGGAACATTCTGGTAATCTTAAGAAATGGTATCAGGGCTCAGTTCAAGACTCAGGGTGAACTTAAAAATGACTGCAAGAGATTTTAGTTGTAAGCCTTTTATTCATTTGAATGGCAGATTAACTTTCAGTTTTGCAAAAGTACAGATGCTATTTGTTGTGGGAGCAGCCTGTTCGTGTTAGTTTTAACCTTAGCCTAAAAATTATCATGCCCTTATTTTATTTGATATGCTTTATGCTGTTGTTTTGCAGACCTTCTCAATAAGTGTTGATTTATTTCAAATCAGTTTCCTATGTACAGATCATCTTGCTGTTTCCCCCTCACATTCATCTTTTTCCTAGGAACTTCAAAAATCAAAGGATAGCAATAGATATAGTGTCCTATTTAGAAATGATAATTCTCTGCTATAATTGAGGAGATAGCATCAGCAATAGCACTTAGATTTATATAGTACACTCCATAGTGCTTTACAGCACTCTCTGAGCAGTTTACAATGTCAGCACATTGCCCCCAACAGTCTGGGTCTTCATTTTACTGACCTTAGAAGGATGGAAGGCTGAGTCAACTTTGAGCCAGTCAGGATCGAACTCCTGGCTGTGAGCAGAGTTAACCTGCAATACTGCATTCTAACCACTGCACCACCATGGCTCCTGAAATGTTAAATCAACATACAATGTGAATTCAGCACTAATGTAAGGAAAAACAGCTGTTGAATCAAAGTACAGTATAAACTTTAATACTTTCATAATGAAAAGCACAGGCTTTGAAGACATACATCAACTTTCTGCTTATCCTTTTGTTAGTATGATAGGATTAATACTTTTCTTTAAAACATAACTTTAATTCATTAATTCAATATTTAATTCAAATGCTATATTGAAGTAGGGCAAATGGTATCTTTTAGAAGGAGGTGTATGTATACACATATGCACTCGCGTGCGCACACACACACACACACACACATTGCTCTTCAGTAAAACAAGGGACATTTATTTTCAATGTAATATGTTGCCCCAAGTGCCTAATAAAATTCAGTTCATTTGTCTGGTTTCTTACAGGAAAAACAATGTTGTTTCTTACAATGTGGGTATCACCAATTTATAAAGAAAGATTCTTTTCTTAGTTTTTATTATTATTTACTAGTTTGTTTCTTTATTCTTATCAATAGAGAATTATTCTTTTTTTCTTCAAAGATGGTCCCTCTTGACATTCTCAATCCAGACTGATTAAACCTAAGAACTTTTCTACACTTGGAGATGACAGTTATCTCAGGTCACTCCTCCTCCCTATGTCTCCATAATATTGTGAGCTCACATGAGACTAACAACTATCAGCTTGACTTCTACTCCTAGGAGAATGCTATGAAAACAATTTGCAGTGTTTCCTCTGGAGCTGCCAGAGAAGACCAGTTCTCACCTCGTGCAATTTCTCCCTTCCTGCCATAGAGTCTGGCACTCTTACCCTTTGCCACATTCACAACCAATTCCTCTGCACTGATACTTAGGAGGGGCACTGCTGCTCCCCAAATACAATAGTCTTTACAAAAAAAAATATTTGTAATACTCCCTGCAGCTGGAGGGTACGCTAGCCAACTCAAGAAGGGAAAGCTGAGGATAGCTGCTAAGTGCCATTCAGTTATGTGAATGTGCTGTTTACATGTATTTGGAGCTATAAGCCATGTGGGAAAGTTCTTATTTTAAAACCCATTTTCCCCATTCACCATCTTCATATTTTCCACCATGATTGCAGAGATTAGTTCATAGTGTACAAGGAAACTAATTCTTCCTGACCAAAGTAAAGCTAAACTGGTTTTGTTGTTTCAGAGATTCTGATCATGTGTGGGGTCTTTCCTTTGCTGGAAAGGAAAGGAATGCCTTTGGAATGCCTCCTCAAGATTTGCTCACTTCACACTGGTTCGATTGTAAGATCAGTTAGGCTCATTTATTTCAAAGGAGTTAGCAAGTCTTGAACTGTATATTTTTATTATTTTCTCTCCCTCCTATAGGTTCTTCGTTACTTTGATTATGTCTTCACAGGTGTCTTCACATTTGAAATGGTTGTTAAGGTTAGTAAGGTTAAAATCTGTTGGTGTGGGGTGGGGCTGTTGCAGGTATGATGTTTTGAGAACAAGAATTTATTTTCCCCCGTCCAGTAAACAATTCTGTATCCTTTCAACATTCTTCCTGAGTAATCACTGAAATAAGAAACTGCTGATGTGTTTACAAAAGCATTCACAAACCACCACCACACTTTCATCTTGGACCTAAGAAGAAGTGTAAGCAAAGCTACCATCATAAATGAGTACAATGTAGTGAACCAGATTTAAATGCTCAACCGTTTGAATTCACTATTTCATACACACATGCAATCAGACATTTTTTTCTCCTTACTAAATTTAGTTATGGGTATGATAATTTGATTCCAGAGAATTAACCCTAGCTAGCTCTTAAATTAGACCTAGCAAATAGGAGGAACTTTTTGGAATTAAAAAGCAAGCTCTTCTGTACTCACCTCACCTCTCCACTTTCAAACTATTCCAGCCGGTACTGTGTATCTTTTCTTACTTAGCCAGAAATATTTCTATACAAGCAAAGTTATGGTTATGATTATCTTATCTGGTAATATAATATATTTTAAAGACAAAATAAGGCCCTTTCTCCCATTCACAAAATAAATAGATGGAAATTTATGAATGCTTAAGATGTATGTATTGCAAGAGAAGAGACATATGTCAAATTAGGGTTTTCAGTCATGCTTTTACTTTCAATATCACCAATACTCTGATTTGTCAGTGAACCTAGCAGGTATTTGTAGTGGTTCAAGGAGCCAGATAAGTTGTATTATCAGATTATCAACTCTTTCTCCTATTTGCAAGGTCTAATAATAAACTAGCCTCAAGATTTGCTAATCTCTGGTTTATCTTGGAATGTGGCTTATGTCTTATTTTGGTGTTATGGTGCTAGTAGCATTTTTACTTCGCTGGTTGCTTTGTGGGTTGTAGGTTTCACCTTCTTGATTTTTTTTCAAGTGCATGCTAAATTATTCTCATGTGACAGAACATTTCCAACATAATAAGGCGAGAGTCAATATATCATGAAATACCATACCAGTATTTTTTTTTGAAATAGCTCTGAATTTAAAGGTTATTTTCCAGATTATTAAAGTGATATATTTAGCAGCACAAAAATGAGTACAGCTCTTGAAGAATATTTTTATAGTATGGTATTGATTCTAGTTGTAATGTGGGATAACAGCTCCTATGTGACAGAGTTTAAGAGAAGTAATCATAAATCCTAGACAGATTCATTTCTCTTCAAATACCATTTTGAAGCACCAACATCATAAAATACATGGGAGAGAATATTATGATTGTGAACATTATATATTCAGGAAAATAACAATAGTATTTAAAACTCTTACATTCTAGCGCACCAATTCTCAAGTATACCAATTCATGCATTCCAAAATCCTTTAGGCCAGACTTTGATCTCTGAACTAAATGTATTATTACTATTATTATTATTATTATTATTATTATTATTATTATTATTATTACTATTGTTACTATTATTACTATTATTACTATTATTATTATTATTTGCCCTATGCATACATATTGTAATTTATCCTTAGTATTTTTATTTTCTTGCGAGAAAGTTCCTTTTTAGACCCTTCACCTTCTCTTTTGTAAAGTGGGTTAGATTAATATTCAGATTGAATATTTCAGGGCTGCAGTTAATCAAAATCATGTGTATTGATTTGGAAACCTGAATTTCTTTGCTTTTTCTGGTTTTTGCAGATGATTGATTTAGGACTGATCCTTCATCGGGGCTCTTATTTTCGGGATCTGTGGAACATCTTGGATTTCATTGTAGTCAGTGGAGCATTAGTGGCATTTGCCTTCACGTAAGTTTCTTAGGGTTAGCTCTCTAGGGTTATAGTGCTTGCTTTCTTTTTCTCTTTTTGTTTTAAACAAGCATAGCTGCTTCTCCTTCAACTGGAAGAATTTCTTGTTGAAGTTTGATGCATGATGGATTGTTTATAATTTTCAACATCTATATGACTTGCCCACTGTTTTTCCTCATCATGTTCCCTCTTCCAATGCCAGCTTAAGTCATCATAGAGCATGGATACTCAGCTGTGTGTCCCCTCCCATGTGGCTTGGGATAGCCCTTGCATGTGGAGCTTTTCCCTGACAGACTGTTAGCAGAACAGTCGACTCTGCAAACGTTTGAGGCAACTTAACTGTCACAATAAGTTCCTATATTGTGTTCAGTAAATATGTTGTGATACTGCTTTCTGTGATTACAGTGCCAAACATTCACAAGATAGATATCCAGAATGAAAACTAGGAGTCAGTCTATTTATAGAGAGAGTTTTGCTACTTTCTTTTCAGATTGGTGGAAATAGTTTCTGAAATATAGAACCAACTTGTATTTATGAATGTTACATTTAGAGCAGTGGTTCTCAACCTGTGGGTCGGGACCCCATTTGGCATCGAATGACCATTTCACAGGGGTCGCCAAACAACGCAGTCCACCATTTTTTTTCCCCCTTTTCCTTAGCTGTGCTACTCCCTTTTATTCTATTGGCTTTTGAAAGCCAATAGAATAGATTCTCTTGAATAGAGTCTAATTCTATTGGCTTTCAAAAGCCAATATGAATTGTCCAGGCTGTCTCTGCCCTGCTGAGCCCGCCAAAAGTCCCATTCTGCAAACGGTGCTGCACCAGTTGAGTAGTCCTCGACTTACGACCGGTTGAGTAGTCCTCGACTTACGACCGGTTGGGGGTTGCGGCATTAAAAAGGTTGAGAACCACTGATTTAGAGTATGTTTGTTTTCTCACAATTTCTCATACTCCATCATCAAACTAATAACAACAATGGCTGTAATTGTCTTCATTGTCATATCATCAAGAATTGTGTGAGAAATCAATGTAGTCTGCTCTTGGTATATCAGTGAATTTGAAAAAAAAAAACATTCCAGTCAACCTCACTGACCTTAACTACTAGCTAGTAAATGCAATAAAGGTAAAAGTAAAGATTTCCTTGTCCAGTCATGTCCAGCTAAGGGAGTGGTGCTCATCTCTGTTTCTTGACCAAGGGAGCCAGTGTTGTCCAAAGACATCTTTTGTGGTGATGTGGCCAGCATGACTATATGCCAAAGGTGCACAAAACGCTGTTACTTTCCCACTGAAGTGGTACCTATTTATCTACTTGCATGCTAGATGGACAAGAGCTGGGGTAGGAACTGGAACTCACCCTGTTGTGCAGTACTCTGGTCTTGAACAGAGGCTTTCAACTTAGCCATCACCCTGAGCCATCACGCCCTTTCAGTAAATACAATAGTCAATGTTTATTACAAAATTCAGGTTATTCGAGGTCATACAAAAGCAGCTAGGAACTTTTCATTTGATATTTAAATTCTTTAAACAGATTACAGGGTGTGTCTTAAAACAGGGCTTTACACTTTAGATATAGAAGATTTAGTCAAAAGTTTTCTAATAAATATTGATATCATGGATTATAACCAAGGATCTTTTGGTTATAAGAAAATATAATATACAGAATACTATGATTTCTTTTTCAGTTAGCAGTTTCAGCTAACTATTATTTTCTCTGCATTACCACAAGTTCATTAGAAGCTATATACAGTAAACTGGCCCTAGTTCCTTATTTGTTTTGCCAAATAATAGAAGTCAAAGAGAAAAATACACAAGGGCACTATGGCGAATATAAACACTAGAGATGGAAAATGCTGTGCATAAATTATACTGCTGATTCTAAAAGTATACTATATCTTTGACATTAACCGAATCTGTAATTGCTCCCTTAGTGACAAATTCTAGAGGACAAATTAGCACCATTTTCTTTTCTCTATAGAAATAATTTTGAGATGCTTGGACCAATTTATAATAGAAATTGAAAGCAATGTCTCACACAATTGTCCCTAGTCTCATGACCCGAACATGTGGTGCCCTGAAAGGCCTACAAACTGTACTGACTTTAAAAATACCAAATTGGGGAAGACTGGTCTAACAGCTTTTTATTCATAATTATCAAAGTATATGGGATTTTTTAAAAAAGAATATTGCTTTAGTATTTAAAAGAAAAAGACGCAATAAATGTTTTAAAGATATTAAGAAAAAATACACATATTCCATTTCAATTTTTAAATAAAATATTACATGATCTTGTGAAAATTTATTGAACAGTCTTTTTATTGTATCATTACAGAACCAATTCATAAGCAGACAGATAACACATGTCATCAATCTAAGACTGTAAATCCAGAATGGAATTTTTCATTGTAAAAGAGTAATTTTTTGCTATGTCTAGTAAATTCATTGTTTTTTATATACAGTATTGCTCAATTTCAAAATGTTGCTGTATGATTTAGAATAAGCTATATTAAAACCATAGTACTTTAACCAGCAATATATAAAATCTTACACTAGGTAGTAAAGTAAAACAGAACAATGGTGGAAAACATACATCATATGCTTTACTGTCTCCTCTAACATGTATTCTTCCAGCATAGAATATAAAATCATTTCAAGCAACTGTCATGAATCTTAATATTATTCAATAAAAGGCTATAGATCTATAATAAAAACATTTCACTGTTGATAGTAATTCAGGAGTTTTAGTTGCTAATGCATCTGAACCAAATTGTAAAATCAGAAGGTAGGTCTTTAGAGATAAATGTCATTTTAAACATACAATTGCTGAGTAGTTTACAATTTGCCCTTTAATGATCATGAAAGATAGAAAGGGCAAGCAAAGAGGAGGGAAATGCAGTAAAGTTGGAAAAGATTATCTGATGAGGCCAAGCCTATATGTATTAGTTTCTTCATTGCAATGTTTAGAAAAAAGAGAGATTTTGCTCAGTTTGTTTTTACTTTTTTTGTATTATTTAATTGTTTTCCATCAAGTTTTTACAGTACCTTAGAAGATAAAATACATACATATCTATTTATTCCTATTTATTTCCCTTTTTAACAGCATATCATAAAAATAAAATATGATCCAGAAGTCCAGAAATTGACTCGATTTATGTAGTCAGCATTTCTGCTGAAATATTTATCTTACTTTTCACCTTACCTAATTGTCCTAATTCATTTTCAAGCTCTTTCATATTATAGCAAATGTCATATACAGTATGTGGGTGATGTGTGGGGTGTGTGGGATGTGTGTGTGTGTGTGTGTGTGTGTGTGTGTGTGTGTGTGAGAGAGAGAGAGAGAGAGAGAGAGAGAGAGAGAGAGAGAGATCAAATGGCACATTTGATCTCCTTTGAGTACACTTCTTATTGTATGCTTTGCAAGATCACCTACTTTGCCTAGGCTGTTTCCTTTGGCAGAGTCAGTTTGCTGCATTGGGGTTACAAGAAACATTCTCTAGTATTGTTCAGAAGATGGTGAGAAGATTTTGCTCAGTAGATATAATTGGCCACTACTTACAAGAGCCTGAATTCTGAATTTTTGTTGATTGGTTCTGTGGAGCTTAAGGAATGGTCTTATATGGTCTGATCACAGAGAGAGATCTTCTTTCATAGCATGTAGTTGTGGCTTGGAAGGAGGAAACCCAGCCATTCTCTAGGATCCATTCTCTACCATCCTTGTTTTGTGAACATGCATATGTCAGGCCTGCAGATTCTGTCCACATAGGCTTCTCCTACAATGAAGCAGCCAGTCTTGTACTCTTATACACTCACATGACATCTCCCCCTAGTACAGTGTTTCTCAACCTTGACAATTTTAAGGCATGTGGACTTCAACTCCCAGAATTCCACAGCCAGCATTGCCTTAAAATTGTCAAGATTGAGAAACACTGCCCTAGTAGGAGCAAAATCTGAGCATTTGGATCAAGTGATAAAATATGTCTCACTATTGGCTGCAATTGGAGCTAGTGTAATGCAACTTTTAGTATGTGAATCTCTTCACTGTTGGCCAATGTGCTATCACAGCTGATAGAAGGAAGGTGATTCTACCCCTGATGAATCTGATCAGAAGACACTTGCTTTTCTTCATGAAGTTTTTATAGTACCCTACACTAGAAGATATTTAGGGCCTGCTATTCAATGTGGGCACTGGGGGGGGGGGCATTCTGTTTACCTCACAGTAGCACTAACTTTGGAAAGTCAGCCATTCTTTGGGTGCATTATTTCAACATGATTCAAGCTAACATTATTGCTAAATCACAACAGATGGGTTAAAATTTTACACCAAGCTGAAATCTGATAAAGCATAACTAACATTCTTAAAATTTTTATCCTAGTAAGTCAATGGCATTGCCTGGGTAAAGAAGACACTATTTTACCCACATTTGCCAAAGGTGCTCAAAGGGTAATTAGTTAGACGAGGAAGCTAGTTGTGCTACTTGTAAACTTGATCAGCATATAAATAAAAGCATCAAAATCACCTGGAGAAATAAGTTTTTTGCATGGAACTTCTTTTACTGTACTGTTTTCATAAGAAACAATACATTTGAAATCCATTTAACAGACAGCTTGCCTTATACTATTTCAGAGTTTCTATACATTAATTCAAAATAAGCCTATTGTTTTTAACAAGAATAAATTGAAGTGGTGGTTAATTTACAATAAAGTAGAAATGGAATTTCAATTCAAAACATGCTGGGTGCAAAGAATGGTCTAAAAATAGAATGGCAAGAAATGGTAAGATAAAAAAGTTGTGATTTTCTGTTATTCTGAAATGTTGATGATGATCACCTCTTCTAAGCAAAGGTTCCCTAGATGTGTAGTCCCTATTACAAATGTTAGGTTCTATTCGCTTTGTGGTGGATTAAAAGACATGCAGAATAAGAGAAGGCACTTGGAACAGAACATTCTACAATTAGCATATTTGTTTGCTCAGCTGTAGAACAGCCATAAGGGGAAGAATTCTGAGTCAGATGTTGACCAAAGTTTGTGTAATGAGCAAGCTCCAGTAAGATTGTAAAGGAATGAATGCTTTTGCAGTTACCTAATGCTATGTGTGGTGAGAATTCAGTTGGTTCTAACAAACTCCCATAAATATTCCTTCTTTTGAATTTAAGGTATTTCCAAGTAAGTTGTTATTCTATAATCACTTTGTCATTCATGGAATGAGTAAAACTGACAGCTTATATTTTTATTCCTCCATGTTTTTCTACTGCTTTTATCATTTCTTATTATGAAATTAATAGGATGGAATAGGTTCATGATTTGTTTTGAATCGTAAGCAATAGCTTATTTTGAAACACTTTTAAACTTGATCCTAATATTTCCTGGATAGAATAAGGTGAGCTATGAATTCAGTCTGCAAGAAATTTACATTTCTTTTGGTAATCTGTAATGTTTCTATTTCAAAAGCAGCAGAAGTGAATCAGCTATACAGTCTGTACAGTTGGAGATGACAAAAATGGAATTGGTTTATCAGTAAAGTGAGGCTCAAGAACATATAAATGGAAATAGATCTTATTTTCATGTTATTTTCTGAGATCTACAAACTTGGAAAAGTGGCAGAATATGGTTAAATTTCAAAGAATAAATTACCTTTGCTTAACTTACCTTTTTCTAACATCTTTTCCTTCATGCTCCCTTGATCACTATTGATATGGTTATTTTTCTGTCTTAACTCACCAACTTCATCAGAATGTAGCAACTGTGAGAAATTGCTTTTTTTAGTCAGTCCATTTCAGTTAACTGAATAAACATCTGTACTATTTTCTGCTGTGTTGCTATCACCTGACACTATATACTATTGTGGATTTTATTGTGTCATACTTCATATTATTATCCATCCCTCAGAGGTTATGTTCTGGAATATAAGGCACCTTTCATGGCTATTTTCCAGGTTTGAGCTGAGAATCTCAATAAACCTCAGTTGTGTTACGAAAAGCTTAAAACCTGTAACTATGATGCTATCACAATCTGTTTTGGGATAAAAATATTATTTTGATAGAGAAAGTTACCAGAGCTGCATGAAAAAGTTGGATTTCTATCATTGTTGGTGAATGCACCAAAGTACATTCTATCCATAGTTCTATGCAAACCATGAAGCCTGATCTCTCCATATTTATTGTTTAAATTCATTGTTCATTGTTCATATTTATTATTAAAATATTCCATATTTTCATATCTATCTCACAGTAGTAATTGTGAGAGGATCAAAGTGTCCTGGTAGACCACCACTTAAGTATGAATCAGCAGTGTGCTGTAGCTGCCAATAAGCCAATGCAGTCCTAGACTATATCAATAAAGGGATAGCATCAAGACAACAAGAAGCACTATCACTTCTTGTTGTCTTGATGCTATCCCTCTGTTGATTACTCTGTGCTGGTGAGACTACACTTAGAATATGGCATTCAGTTCTGACTACCAAAATATTAAAAACATGTTGAGATCCTGGAAAATGTGCAGAGAAGAGCAACAAAGATTATAAAGAGTCTGGAGGCTAAATTGTGTGACAAATGCTTGAGGGAGCTAGGTATGTTTAATCTATCAAAGAGAAGAATTAGGAAGGGCATGGTAACTATCTTGAAGGGCTGTCACTAAAAAGATGGTAACTATCTTGAAGGGCTGTCACTAAAAAGATGGTAACTATCTTGAAGGGCTGTCACTAAAAAGAGGGGATTGACTTATTCTCCAAGGCACCAGGGAACAGGACAAGAAGTAATGGGTACAAGCTTGGTAAAGAGAGGGAAGGAAAAAATTTTCTAACAGTAAGAATGAAATCATTTGCCTCCTGGGGTTGTGGGTACTCCATCACTGGAGGTTTTCAAAAACAGACTGGACAACCATTTGACTGGGATAGCAAAAGACTCCTGCCTTGAGTAAGGGATTAGACTTGAAGACCCCCAAGATCCCTTTCAGCCCTATGATTCTAGCATTTCTATTGGAACTAAGATTCACCGTGTTTTGACAACCTCAAGTATACCTTTCCCCAGCCTATTGCCTTCCCAGAGCGTGTATAATTCTCACAATCTCTAACCAGCATAACAAATGGCCATGCTGCCTCTAGAACAGGGGTCCTCAATCTTGGCAACTTTAAGACTTGTGGACTTCAACTCCCAGAATTCCTCAGCCAGCAAAGCTGGGATTCTGGGAGTTGAAGTCCACAAGTCCATGCTCTAGAATATAGGGCTTACTCATTTGTTAATTGATGTGTGTTCTGCCTATGGTTGAATCAGCCAAAAGCTATGCCAGTATGAAATTTAATGTTCCCATCACTAAATCTAATTTTGCTTCTATTGCTTGATGACTCATTTTATGTCACCTGAATTCCCTGCAAGGTAATGAGTAAGAAAGCTTTACAAATCTTATATACCTTGATTCTCCCCTTAAACAATATTGGAAATGGGGGGGACACTATTTTAACACTTGTGCTACTAAGAATTCCATATCTGAGGTTCCAATGCATGGGAACGTGGCAGAGAACAATGTTGGTAGGACATATCTGTAACACAATTAAATGCAAATAGGAAAAGTCCTTATGGGACTTGTATAATAATCCAAGACATTTGGAATACAATAAGTTAGTAAAGGTTATTCTATTAAGTATACTTAGGAAATTAGAGTTTTTCAATTGAACATCAATCCTCAATCAAGATTTATTTTCTGGTTAGTGATGAAGGAATTATGGTTGCCCTCCATTTAGTGAAAATTTTCCAAGAAAAGAATTTAAGATAATATTTCAAGTAAAAATCAATCTGTAAGTATTAGCTAAGGGATGAACAATAAAGATATCTGGATGCTGCCCTTTGCCATCATGTTATTTTTAATCAGAAATTTTAGAGATATATAGGCTTGTCCTTGATGTAGGACATGCAAAACTTCAGTGACACTATGCAAGTGGAGAGTTGTCTCAACAGTAGAAAGCTCAGCTTGCTAACCTATACAGGTGTAGATAATTTACTGAAGTAAATTTCTTCCATCTACTTCAAGGCAGTAACTGAAGAACAAATAAATGTCCTGTCTGTAAAAGGCATTACATAGTATGGTGTCATTAGATTTTATGTTCTGTGTTCTCTTTCTGATTGTTACTCACTTTCTTTGTCTCTTCCTTTCACTGCCACTTCACAACAGGAGCAGCTCACGGTAAAGTCTTTCTGTCTGTCTGCCTCTATCACTTTCTCTCCCAAACACTCTCTGGTATACATGCTATTTATTTATGTGAATCTGATTATGCATCATTGTGTGTGACTAATATGATTGGAAAGCAAAACAAATTGGAGCTCTTTTTATCTCTCTCCAAACATCAGACATTTCATTGATTTTGTTCCATCTCACACTGAGTTAGGATTTATGTGCCTTCCTGTCAGGTTACACTTTCTAAGAATCAGTTTCGTTGTAGTAAATTTGAACTAGGTACAGTAGTTGGTTTTTGCCTTGTTGGGCCACTGAAAACAACATACCAGTTAACCTGAGGACAAGCAATGGTGGCTGGAACATTGTTGGGTCTGGTCAAAAAGTCCCGATTGCTAGGAATTGTGGCAAAGGTAGTCCTTTGTTCTGCGATCAAATATTTCATTCTCTGTGCTGAATATTTATTTTTAATAGCCACTAAATATTTACGCTAGAGAAGAAGATATGTTGCAAGGCTGCTAAAAGAAACAGACTGGAATATGTTACTGCTAGACATCACAATACTCTTACAGTATGATTCATTAATTAGAATTAATATAAAAATCATCAATACATTATGAAGTCACTATCTAGAACCAGTTATTTGTCTCTCTCCTATAGAAGCATTACAAACAGAAATTCTTCAAAAGGCTGCCATGGTAGCACTGATGCTGAGAGTAAATATATGTTTAATCAAATGTCAAAAACCATCTATCCATCCTAAAAATATTTTTTTGAGCACCAGATACTTTGTATTGTCAGACTGCTCTTAGGAGTTGACATAAATGTAAAATCTTCATCATTGTCATCATCATCACTATCCAACAATGTAAGCTAGATAAAGCATCAAAGAAGCAGTTACAGTAATGATGGCTACTTATATAGTTATGTTACTTGGACATTTTATTTATGTATTTGATTTCTATAGCCACCCCCCTCAACCAGCGTCTCTGAGCAGCATATATCATAAAAATATTCTGAGCAGCATATATCATAAAAAAACTTCCAATTTTACGTGGGAGAAAACCCGATTGGAAGTGTCTTGGCGACGTTTCGACGAAGTCACACGAAGCTGAAAGCACCAGCCTGAAGATGACGAATGGGACTTCGTCGAAACATCGCCAAGACACTTCCAATTTTACGCGGGAGAAAACCCGAACAACCAAAGACCTACATACAAATACCCGCGAAAACCTCAGAAAACAAATATATATATATATATATATATATATATATATATATATATATATATATATAGTTGCCAAATAAAGTTTTTGGCAGGCCCAGGCACAAAACTAGGTCTTTTTAGCCATATAGATTTTCTTAATCTATATCTATAATGTAGTTATTTTTATTTCTCAAGTCAGTCCAGTACTAGAAAAACTGACTTGCAGGCTTTAAATGTATCTTCATTCTATTCAGGTTTTAAAAGCTGCTTCATTACATATAAAAATCAGAAACTTGAACACTTGCCAAGCTATTGGATATTGGAAAGAATGACAGTGTCCTTTAAATAAACATCCTACGTCATTAAGCATCAGTGTTTAGATGGCTTTGAAATATTGTAATATCTACAAAGCCACTATGTCTACGAGGGAGTCAGAACTGAGGGACGTTAGGAGTATTCGAAAAAGTTCTATAAAGGTATTCTGTTTATAGGGAAATACAAAAAATAACCTGGCCATCCAAAGTAATTCAAGTACAATTTGTTGAAACCTGGGGTCTAAAGTGGCATTTGAGTGAGAAAGGAACTAATTAGCCTGAAGCTACTTAGGGCTCATGTTTAAAATGAATGAAAAAGCCAGATATCTCCATAAAACTATTCTTGGTTTATATCTTTTACATGTGTTTTTTTATAGTAATGAGTAATTGATAAATTTATTTATCATTCTTCAGCCAATTTTTGCTAGCTTTTCAGATGTTTTCTTTGGAAGATGTAGTTAATTTACTGAGCTTACAGGCTATTAAAAAAAAGAGGCTAGTTTCTCCAACCTTGGAGTAAAATTGACGCTGGGTGGAATCAAAGCAATTAGACTGAATCTAAATAGTTTGTGCTTTTTGTCTTTTATTCCTTGGGTCCATGTATTTTATGTGTGAAACTTATCGGCATGCAAGCTTGCTCAGATGAGCTTGCTGGAATTTCCTCATATAGTTCAGCCCAGGAGAGAAGGCTCTGCAAGGGTCATTTGCACAACATAATCAACCCAGCCCCAGTCAGGTTTGCTCATATTCGCCTGCCAATAGCACATCGCCTGGTATGACTGACTTGGTTCGCCAATGACTATGGTTGCAATCACCACAGGTGCTGCTGAGGAAATTGGGAGAATTTCATTTTTCTCTGCACATCTTGTCTCCTCCAGCTTGAGAGAGGAAATTCAAAATATATGGTGACATGATTGAGGTTGGCAAGGTAAGGGGGACAGTGTCCACCTTTTGGGCCTGCATTTAGCTTCCTGTGTGGGTATTGAGAAGATGCATATTGAAACAGCCCAGAGTGCCAGGCGTGCCTTAAAGTGGGCCTGTTTTCATAAGCCTTAGTAGTTCACTCACAGACATCAGGAGGAACAGTTAACTCTTAGGCAAGCATTTTATATAGCATAAGTGTATTATTGACTGGGAAGTTGGCTTAGTTTTGTTTGAGACTAAAGCTAGCCACCACAAAGATAATTGGAGAGTCAGTAAGTTTGCACAATTGCTTACTTCTAGCACACCCTCTCCACTGACCCAAATACTTTTCCTAAATGGGACTTAAAGTATCATTTGTTTAAAAAAAAAAAAAAAAAAAGCAAATACTGCAGTCATCTAAAAACCAGAGCACTGCAGAATGAACTCTGAATTCTCTCCAATGCAAAAGCTTTTCTGGACATGCGGCAAAATAGGTTAGGTATATAGTCATTTTCATATGCAACCAAATTTTAACCCAGAAAACAAGAATTTCTGCCATATTTCCCCTCTTTGAGCATTTTGACGTGATAGAGGGCAAAAAAAATCAAGCCTTAAGTATATAGTTGCTTTTTCTCTTTATGTAACACATCTGAAAATAAGATTTATACTGCTGTTTCATGGTAATTTTGTGTAAGGTATCTGCAAAACTGGACCCCTAAGTCCTATAATATGTTCCTCTAAGGAGCAGAATATTCCTTTACCATGAGGTATAGATTTCTCAGAAGAAAAACTACCAAATATTTTCAAACATTGCCAAAGTGCAAGTTCTTCTCATTCTTTATGCTTAATCTGTCAGAAAATCCACAATAAAATGAAAAAGGAATCTTTTTTATTTTGATGTGCCAATTCGCTCACATACACAACCAACTGAAAATAACACTTTTTAAAAAAAAATGTGGCATAAAAATGAGGCTGTGATCTAAGTTGTGTGTATTTGTTTATGTATATATTTCAAATCATGGTGAGACTGTGAAGTGAACCTATCAGCACAGAAGGTAATGCAATGCAACATAGAAAGATAGACTGCGCATCATCACAGTTGCAAGATTTGTGAATCTTGGGAAAACTTGGGAGTTTGGTAGAAATGGATTTTTTTAAGCCTTCTTTATCAACTACTATTAATGAATACCCAAAACAGAGGCACATTACTTTTTATATCCCAGTGCAATTACATTTAGTAGGATGTGGATCTCATGTCAGACAACTAAAAAAAAAGCTTGAAAGCAAAATCCTTATTAGGTTGTATCAGGCATCTGATTGACTTACTCTGGGTTCAGCCCTGGTTTGTACTTAGCTGGAAGACTACCAGGGAATTCTATGACAGGCTGGGAAATTAGGAGGAAACATCCTGGAAGAATGAAAGATGACAGTGACAATTTTTTTCCAGCTGTTACTGAGGAAACTGCACAGATACTGTATATCAATGAAGTCTGCAGGAGCTGGAGACCTTTTGTTAAAGCCAAAATCTTCTGTGAGAATTCACAATTAGACAAAACTTTTTTTTCTAATATGAAGGATGCATTCCATCGAAGTATTTGTATACTTACTTTAATTCTCACAGGGTTATTAAGCAGTTCTTAAAGGGGTGATTGTAAAACAGGTTAATGGAGAGATATTGAAAGAGCACTCTAACAGATAAAGAAATAGATGAAATCAAAAGCATACTAGATGAATGGAGGGAATGAACTGATGTTTGAAACAGACATGTGATATAACTGGTAAATCAAAGAGTTTCTAGGGCAACATTTTATTTACACAAAAATTGACGAAAGGTGTGTGGATGACCAAAAAGGGTAGCATTTATACAGTGTTATTGGCATCCTGGTTATAAAATAGATTGTATCTCTGTATTTGGAAACACTCTGTTAGGATTATTGTAGGGATCCAGCTTCATTTTTTTCCTGCTTTCTTTCCCCATCCAACATGTCCCTACAGAGGCAGTAAAGGGAAAGACATCAATACCATTAAATCCTTACGTGTCCTTCGTGTCCTCAGACCCCTCAAAACTATCAAGCGGTTGCCAAAGCTCAAGGTATGTTTGGGATAGAAGTGTAAAAAGCAAGCAAAAAAAAAACCCTCATCTTGGAATCTTTGATTTTATGGTGTGTGAGAGTGTGTGTATATATTATATACATAAACACACACACATACATATTCCATAGTCATTTGAAGAAAAGATAGAGCAAGAAGGCTGAAGTCAGGCTTCATGCTCTTTCATGAAAAGGCATGAACATTAGGTTCCTTCATTAGCTTTCACATACTTATTTGCTGCACAGTTTCATCTAAAGAAGAGATATTATAATTGCCCTTAATTTTCCTTGTATTCTTGTGTTTTGGATAATCGAAATCTGCTGACTTTAGCCTTCCTGCACTTAATGGTCTCTAGTTTAGGAATTGCTTTTTTATGAATTACCATTGTATCAATGTGATATTTTCCTAACTGTAGTTTAATTGGTATGGTCGGTACATTCTTATTTTCATACCTCTCTGATTCTACATTTTTTAAAAAAGAAATATTTCCTCCACATCCATAGATGTGTTTACGTGCCCGTCGAAGTTAACTTTTTAAAAAATTATTATCATGACTTAAGACTATTGGTTTGGCTGTAACAGATGCAGTGACTAGTAAACTGGATACAGCTGAAAAGTAGTTTCTTTTTTAGAAAGACAAATTATTACTCTGGTCTAGGAGCCCTAAATCTATGCAAGCCTGGAAGATATTTGGGTAGCAGTGAAGATTTTTTTAAAAAAAGTTGTCCTCCTTAGGACCAATTTACGTGAAGAACAGTTTCAACATTAATTTTCTAGGCTTTTGTGACAGGTATCAGAAACTGTGCACTGTCCCTTTTGTTAAGTGAGCTTAAATGGGTAATCTCATTGACGGTGACAGCAGAATTGCACAATATATTGTGGAAAGCAGTGGACGATTTCACTATGTTAGTATGGCTTTTAAATACATTTTAGATTTTTAATAAGTTTGAAACTTCTATGTTAAGAAAGTGTACTGTTGCCTACTTTTGTGCTATTTTCCTTTACTTTTCAATACTGGTAGTTTAGGGTTGCATGTTACCTTAGTTTTATTTGATTTTCTCTATGATGGCATTTCTCTCACATACAAACATACTTCTTAAGCAGGACGGACAGTTTTACATAATTAAGATACAGATAAACATAACCTAGTCAAGTCTTACCAGAGTATCTGTTTTTCACAGGCTGTCTTTGACTGTGTGGTGAATTCACTCAAAAATGTCCTCAATATTCTCATTGTATACATGCTCTTCATGTTCATCTTCGCTGTGGTTGCTGTCCAGCTCTTTAAAGGCAGGTTCTTCTACTGCACTGATGAATCCAAGGAGTTTGAAAAGGACTGCAGGTACATAGCCTCCTCCCATTCAGGTTTTTTTTTTATTCAATACTTATTTATTTTATGAGACTTATATACCGCTTTAAGTGCAAGCACTCTCTAAGCGGTGTACACCAGTAAGCAATGTATATATATATATATATATATATATATATATATATATATATATATATATATATATTACATTGCCCCCAACAATCTGGGTCCTCATTTTACCTACCTCGGAAGGATGGAAGGCTGAGTCAACCTTGAGCCGGTGAGATTTGAACCGCTGACCTGCTGAACACAGTCAGCTAAAGTGGCCTGCAGTACTGCATTCTAACTGCTGCGCCACCTTTTCTCCTATATGGCCAATCCTGTAACTTATAAGAAGCTATATGACTCATAAAGCTATACTCTTTATAATTCCCTGTGTCACATTGCCATTGCATTCAGGGCAAGCCAGTGATTTCCAATGTGTTATTTTCTGATATTTATTTAATTAATTTGTATAGCTGCTCACCTTGCAGATGTGTCTCTGGATTGCTAACTGCTCATTAAAACAAAATAAAGAACACCTAGAAATCAAGAGACAAAGAATTCTAGTCCCGCCTTAGGCATGCAAACCTGCTGGGTAATTTTGGACCATGCACTCTCTCTCAGCCCTGCTCACCTAGCAGGTTTGTTGTGGGGAAAGTAGGAGGAGGAAGAAATATTAGTTATGTCCATCACCTTAAGTTATTGAGTTATGTCCTGATTAGGGTATTTTTTACATTAATAACACAGATTTTATAGCTTGCCTATATCAAAATACATTGCATCAGTTTTCCATATCAACAAAACAAAATAATTTCCTGAAGTTATAATCTAATTCAGTAAGTACAAGACACTTAAAAAAAAATCTTCTGTTCTTACATTTATCTCTATTATGCTATCCATTTTAAGTTGATGGATATAGTATAAAACAATATGAGGAGCTGCTGCTCTGATAAATCTGGCCTTTTTTTCTTTAATGATTATTTCTGATCTGATGGTTATCATGGTGTCATTTTAAATGTATGATTTTCATGGTTTTAAAGGTTCACAGAAAAACCTGATAGCAGTGAACTATACTGTAAATTGAAGTAACCAATATTTTTGTAGTAAAAGTACACAACCTTAAAGAAACAGTGAATAAAAGGAAATTTTTTATAAATTTTATAAATTTATAAGATTATAAATTTCTATTTTCTTGAAGTCATGATGATTTATTACAGGTGTGTAGAGATAAAACTGCATTTCTGAACAGAACTGCAAATACTAGTAAAAAGAGATGATTAAGGAGCTGAAACATATTTAAAAGAGATCAAGTGTTAGTCCATCCCCAAGAGAGGCTATGGAAAGCACAGATGAAATTCTAGAATTTCTTAATTCTGTGATAGATTCATTAATGGGTAATGAACTGTATTAAAAAGGAAGGAAAACAACACAACTATATGCATTTTTAAATCAGTACACAACTCCTTTTACCTCACTCCCAGATTTAATATCCCTCTAGTGGCTTTGTTATATAAAGGATAATCTGCCTTGACATTCCTTTTCCATGTTTCTCTTACAGACATGAAGAACTTAAATCATTTACTGCAATTTAGATAGTTTAGTTTTCTTTGTTTCTTAATCAATATTCCTGGACCTTTGCTACTAAACTATCAGTAAAGATGTTCTCAATAGATTCATTTATTGAATTGAGTCAATTTGTCTTAAAACATCTGAGGAAATAGGTAACAATGGACTAGAAGGATCCCTTAATTTATGGATGCAATTAGAGAATAACTCAAAGCAAGTTGAAACATTCCTCTAGATTCTAGAGCACAGGTGTCAAACTCGATCGCATCATGTGACGTATCATGATGTATCATGACTTTTTTTGCCTTTGTGGAGCTTGGTTGATCATGGCCTGCGTGTGACAGGGTTGATCATGTGACACATCCAGCCCATGGGCTGCCAGTTTGATACCCCTGTTCTAGAGCTTCAAAGACATAACTGAGATAGAGATTGTTTCTTTATCATCATTGCTACCAGAGAATATATGAGGCATTCTCACTTATGTTGATTCATTTTGACCTGGGTTTTTTTTCCCCATTTGTATTCAAGGTGCCATTCTATCTGTTTCTGTTCTCAAAACCAGTCTATCAGGGAGCCAAACAAGCTCTGTTTAAGGGGAAACTATTTGGAAGTTTTTAAGCCAAGAGCACAAATCAACCCTTTGCTGTTCAAAATATTTTGGCTATGACCACACACAAGGCATGTTCAAATCCCCTAAGAATCCATCACTGCTCGTCATTTTAATTGATCCATCATCTTTATAGAGGGATAATAAACCTATTGTTGTCATGGCAATCATAAAGTCCTGAGTCATACACTTATCTGAGATGGAATCAGTTTATTTTGCTTTACTGAATAGTACTATTATCGAAAATCTAAGATTAGGCAAAGATACTGCAGACATGTTTAGTTGGTTTTTCAGAATTTCGTATGGGAAAAATTTTTAAAACAATTCAGTCTAAATTTTCAGCACTGAAAAAACTGTTCAAATCAGAAGCTTTAGATTTTTCAAATTGCTAAAGAATTGGTCTCTTAACTTTGTTTGCAAGTTGGCAAATTTATTGGGGGAAAATATATGGAGCAACTCAAAATAATGCAAAATTATTGTATTGAAAATTATCCTAATGAATTTATTTGCCTTCATCCTCAGTTAAATATTATAGTATCAAAATTTTAATAAATTTTGTTTATGAATTATCTTCTCCTAATTATTTGGGGAGACTAACATCAAATTAATAGCTTTACAGTAGTAAAGTTTGCTTGATTAACCTTTCAGTCAATCTTGAAACCTGAATAAATAATAAACACCTCTTTTCACATTCTCATTTGAATGTTAATGCTGTTAAAGAGACCGTTTACATCTTAGAAGATTCTTATTGAATTGCTAAACTCCATTGTGTAAAATATGTTTCTGAATACTTTTGTTGATCTTCCTTAGAGGCGAATATTTAGTCTACGAGAAGAACAATGAAGTGAAGGCTGAGAGACGAGAGTGGAGGAAATATGATTTCCATTATGACAATGTGCTATGGGCACTGCTTACCCTTTTCACTGTGTCTACAGGAGAAGGTTGGCCAGAGTAAGTTATTGATGAAAATAAGGATGTTCTCAAATGATAGGGACCTTGAGCATCTAATTGGTTATTATTAGATAAGAGTGTTGGACTAATCCTTGATCTGAATTACATAAATTATGCAGATGAGGTCATTTTGCTACTTTTGTCTAGGCTTATCTAATATGTTTACTCTTATCATATGATGAAAATACCACCTCAGTTGAATAGATTATTTATTTACAATAGCACAGTATATTAAAAACTTGACCAACCAACATGAAAAAACAAAGTACATGGGGCAGATAACAAGAAGTAAAAAGACACATTTTCTGACATTGCAATATATAGAGAAATGGATATATTTTCATTTTATAATGTACTATTCTAGTCAAACAAATCTGAGATTGTTATTATGAACGTGGTTACAAGGAAAAGTGGATTTCTTTAGATAATTAACAATATAAAGCAATATGGGTTGGAAAATCAGAAGTACCAGCACCTCAAAATCAGAGACTGGCATGAGAAATTTTATTAAGCTTCTTTATGCCTACCATGCGAGAGTGTTAATTTAAATGTCAGTTCTCATTATTATTATTAGTGCTTTAATTATTATGCCGGGCCTTAAATATCGACTTTGGGATAGTGAAGGAAAAAAATCACAAGTACAACTGAACCAGAAATACTATTTCCATTTTGGAACCAATAACTATTCAGTTCTGACTTTATATTTTACTATAAAGTTGACTGGAGTTTTAAGGCTACTCTCCAACTGTCTAAATTTATCATGTTTGCTGAGGATTACAGGAAATGAAGTTCAAGACATCTGGAGAGTATTGTTTTGGAAAGACTTCCATGTTAGTACTTAGGATCCTTCTACTCCCCAAGTACAATTTTAAAGATATCAAATGGTTTATTAGTTGCAAGAAAAAGATACCTGTTGTATTAACATGCATTGTATTATTCAATCTGATATAAGCCTATATATAATAAAATAATAATATAATATAATGTAATATAATATTATAATATAATATTATCATATTAGAATTAGTATTATATTAATAAAATTACATTTTCTTCATTTACTTATATACTACCTCAATCTAACTGGACTCTATGCAGTTTACAACAAATATAATGAAATACCAAATACACTAACATAAAATATAAATAATTTATATAAAATAAAAAAACTACTTTTTTTGCAGTGTTCTTAAGCACTCAGTGGATGCTACATATGAGAATCAGGGGCCCAGCCCCGGTTATCGCATGGAGATGTCCATCTTCTATGTGGTTTATTTTGTGGTCTTCCCATTTTTTTTTGTCAACATTTTTGTGGCCTTAATCATCATCACTTTCCAAGAGCAAGGGGACAAGATGATGGAGGAATACAGTCTGGAGAAGAATGAGGTATGGCATACATTGGAAAATCAAATGAAAATGTTGTTTTGACTGTGAGAATATTATATAAAAAAAATATTCACTTCTCTGTTTCTCTCTCTCTCTTTAGCAGTTCAAAGACTTCAGCTTGCTACAAAAATATTTTGCAAGTTGTCAGTAGGAAATGAAATCTGATTTTACTGAGTCTGTGATTGGTAGCAAAGGAAGTCTGCAAAGGCAGATTCTTATAGAAAACTAACAATAAGCTGCATCATGTATTCATCATGATAAAGTTGGAAAATTAAAATATTTAGAGTATATAAGGACAAAAATTCAGATACCATAGATCTATAGAATATTTAAAACAACAATAAAAGAAGGGAACAAGGTTTATTTATAGAGAAAAATACAACATTTTATAAGACAGCAGTGGGTGCCTATTATCTTCTAGCTGTACAGAAATACAATTCCCATTATTAGCAAATATGGCTAATTGTGGAGAAAAGCTGACCTAAATAATACTATTTTGATTAATGTGTATTGTCTGTCAACTTCATGTAAATATATTAGTATCATCTACTATTGGCATTTTAGATTGTGTAGATTTGAGATTATTGCTGCTCCACTTCTTGCATTAGGCTGTTCTTCCTTACAAAAGAGAAAGGAGTCTCGTCCTTATTCTATGATACACTAATAATCCTCTTTGCTTTATTTCTTTACAAATAGTCATAACCTCCATTAACTAGCTGCCCATGGGAAAATGGCTTAAAATCCAAACAGTAGGACCTTTTTTCTATTAAAAGCTACATTCTCTCAAGGGTACCGTATTAGCAGATGGGACTGTTCTTTCTCTCTCTCCCCCCCCCCCGCCTCTGCCTCTCCCCCTCCCCATATCTGCCTATGGGGGAAATTACTTTAAAATAAAAAATATGGATTTTTATCTGTTAAGGGTCACATTTTCTTATGTTAATCTGTTATTGGGCAAGCCTGCTCCCCTTCTTCTCTCATTTATCTTTCTCCTACCATTTCCCTCTTTCCTTCCTTTCCCAAAGGCTAGCAGAAGAAGAATAACTCAGTCTTGCAAAGTTTGGAGTCACAAAGAGCTTTGGAAACTAATCCAGCCTTTCCCCACTGCTGAATTAATGCTACCCATCATTCTCTGAGTCAGCAGAAAACTATACCAGCATAAAATTTTCTGCCTCCTTTGTCTCCTTTGTGATTTACTGCTAAGTGATGCTGTTCTAATCATGTCTAAGTAACACTTGATTAGCAAAGACATAAATTCCCATATCTTTGCTCCTTCCCTCTCAACCAACAGGGAAAACATCCACTGGTCACTGTGGTGTAATAGGGATGTGGCTGTAGGACTTTGTCCATCAAATCTAGGCTTTTTCCTGGGCCTTTCTTTCTATACCCCATTCTATTGTAAGCTGAGCTGAATACAATTTTAAAAATTAGATTGAAATAATGAAGGAACTGAATCATTAAAAGTACTTTTCCTGGGAGTTTCTCTCCCCCATCTTTTCTAAAGAGGCAACATATCCCAAGTTCTACATTTCTCAATATCAGTTGAGGAATGAAGGTAGACCTGTCATTCTATAGTTGTGCTATTTCAAATTTTACTACAATGACAAGTAAAAGACAGTCTGGTGTTGTTGCATTATTCTGACAGAAAAAAAAAATCAGACAGACAGCAGGAATTTAATCTGACTGGAGATAAGAGAAAAGAGAGCATAGTCAACAGTCTGAATCAACAAATGTTCTGATCTCTCCCATCACTGGTCTTATGACTTTGCTTCCAACATTTTCATTGATGAAGTGTAATAACATTTTTTACCTTTCACCCCCCACCCCCATCTAATCTTCAAATGTTAAAGGCATACATTTGGGAACCATCAGAGCTCCGTGTGTTGTCTGCAAAAAAGTAACGTTAATGTATACATGGAGTTTATTTATATTGTAGGATTTGGGTGCATTTTGACCAGGTTGCCTCCCTAAAAATCTTAGTTGAGACAACAGCTAAGTGTTATATATGTAAAAAAGGGAAACATTTTGCAAGCAAATGCCCTAAATGTTCTAAGCTTTATTTATTTATTTATTTATTTCTAAAATTTATATGCCGCCCAATCCCAGGGGACTCAGGGCGGCATACAAAATTTAAAACAATAATATGACAATAAAACAATAAAATAAGTACATTCATACAGTGTGTCCGATCATATCCCGCCGCCCCCCCCCCGGGGACATCAGCCCCAGGCCTGCTGGAACAGGAGAGTTTTAATAAGCTTGGCTTATAAGGAACTAACTAACTAAATTCTAGGAGCTTGAGAGAGGCAAATTGTAATAGGATGTATGATGCTCATAGTATCTCCTTCGCCTCACACAAAAATTGACTCTCCCATAAAACTTCAGAACCTGGTAGATTTTAAAGCTAGGGCAGTATTGTAGACTGCAATTGAATACAAATATACCTAGATCCATTAATGAAGATGGAAATCATTGATGATAAATAACTGCATTCAGAACCATCATTTTTAAAAAACTTTTGAAACGCTTTTCATTTTAGCGTCTTCTATACATGCCTCCGTAGCATTGGGGATGCCTTTGCTTTAGATCCATAACCTACATATTCCTGTGAGCAAGCAAATACTGCATTTGGCTCTCCAAAATGCCAAACCTCATACTGAGCCTCTTCTAGAGGGGAAGCCGTTACAGAAGTTATCTGCTTGCCCATGTCATTAAAGAAATGGAAACCTTGATATCAGCTTGAAGATTGGGAATTATCTGTCCCTTGGTGTTCTCAGTAATCATTCCATTAAAAAGAAAGAATACTGCTTTGAATTTCATGATTAGGTCTTCTAAATTCTATAATTATTAAGGATCATTAGCTCGCTCTTGTTTCTGAACTTTTAAAAACCGTACAGGAGGCATGGACTTTGGCCAGTTTAGATCTCAGAAGAGACTACAATTTAATTTGCATTAAGGTGAGGTACATAAGTTTAGCTCCCTTTGCCATGCAATATGAATAATTTGAACAGACATATAGTTCAATAAATTCCACATTTTTCATGAAATCCTGGACTGTTATATTGAAGTTTATTTGGTGGTCTGTTAACTTATTCTGAAGACTATACTTGGCCAGTTCTATCTACACAGTGTATGTTAAAATAGAGAAATATATCTTTGACCTGTTTCTCTTGGATTATCGGCAGTACCACATCTTTTCTGGGGAATCACAATGGATCTCATCAAAATGGATTCAGCTCTCTCCTTGTGTGTGTATACACCCATCATGTCAAGGAGATGCAGCGATTTTGAAGATTCTTAAATTTTATTACCTTGATTATCCTTGATTGTGCAGCCTATATAAAAACTTTGACCCATCTTGCTTAGAATAGCATTTTCAAGCACTGTGCATAGTTTCAAGTAGGATCTTGATGCTCAACCTGCCTGTTCCTCATTCAAACAGACTTTTGCCTCCCTGTCCTATCCTCTATCATCATGCTCCTTTGTTGTTCAAACAGGTGCTTCTGGTTTTTGATTTAAGGACAATCATTCTCCAGACATCTGTGGTTTGTGAACAAAGACTTTTGCCTTGCACCCTTTATTCTAGACAGCTACTGAAGCCAGAAAAGAACTGTGATGTTTTGAACAAGGAATATTTAGTGATCAGAGATGCTTTTCAACACTGGCACACCTCTTGTAAGAAGCTTCACACCAAACACCACAAGATCCTGGAGTACCTACAATCTATTTCACACACTCAGGTGGGCACAGTTCTCCCAATTTAATTTTCATATCACAGGCTGATACTTTTTCACACAAGTCTGAATAGTTTATTCCACTTGTCACCCATCTCACAGTTCTGTTCTCCAGTCTGAACATTTTGCATTCCCACTTCCAATAGTAGCCTCAGTCTGAGTCTCTGAGAGCTAATGGCATACTCTTCATTTCACCAGACAAATTCACATATCAAAATGACATGTATGGGCTTGGGTACATAATCTTCAGGGAGACGTCCAATTCACCTTTCTTTTTCTTAGGAATGGGGAGAATTGCATCACAATGACTGATTATACATTCTCGCTTCCTTGAGAAGATTTTACAACTTAGTCATTAGAGATTTTGGACTACTTAAGACCACACACTTTCTGCTCCAGTATTTTTCTTGTCCAAGTAGATGTTAATGTCTATGGATCTTCTTGTCTCAGCTGTTGCCATGTCTGGACTTTATCTAGAAACTAGCTGGCCTGTTGCATTGCAAAGGAGACTTGAGTCACAGTTTCCATGGATTATACAACTGATTAACCACCTATAGGACATGAACATGTCATTAGTGTTTTCCAAGATGGTTCATTCCATCTCCTGGCAAGACTTCAGAGACTAATTCTCTACTACATATTCTGGCATTGAAGCTTTCCTAATCTACTCATTTTTAACAGAAGTATTCTATTCACAGTCTATTTTCCAATATTAGATATTAAATTTATTTTTTTTCTTCAGTGCATCACCTACAATCCACTTATGAGACACAGAGGATAAATGCCACCTTAGAGCAATGCCATCATTGCTATATGTAAGCTACCAGCAAAACAGTTTATCTACACTCTTGCCTATGGCTGAGTTCACAACTTGGTTTGTTCTTCTGTTTACATTTCTTTGTTTCAAGGATTCTGTGTAGATCTGTTACTCATATAACTCACTTTCTCCCAGCCTGGGGTCATGGACTTTCTACAAGAACTTCAGACAGTACACCAACTCCTTCAAGAGCCGCTATATTTTGCTAGGGCTTCCTACTACAAACTGCTGAACACCACCACCCATTGATGCTGGAGGTTGCATCTAAATTCATCTTTCTCTTGCAGTCTGGTTACAGCACCTATCAACTTGAACTCTGAGGGAGCAGGCTTGAGGAACAGGGAAAGGGTTTTTGCCAAGAGAGAATCTGAACTGCATCTGCATCCACCAGCAGATTTCTGGATGAGAATAATAGGCAAATTTGTCCTACCTGCCTTCGATCCTCGGAATGGGATTCATACTTTTCCCCTTCTTATCTCCGGGACAACAAATTCTGGACTAGGAAGTTCTACTGGAGTTAAGATACATGACCCAGGAATTACTTCCCCATCACCTGTTGCTTGTCAGATATTTTGGACACCTCCTCATCTCCTTCTTGGGGGGGGGGATGATTTCTGAACACAGGAAAGGGCCAAAACAGGAGGTTACAATGTTGGATTCTTCTGTCTGCCTATAGGCTCCTTCAAGTTTCCTCAGAGAGAGAAGGAAACAAATTCCTTATCCTCCAGCTTTTGGGATTGGGGGGGGGGAATTCTTCAATTTCAGCAAACACTCAGTGAAGCATTGGAAAAGTTCTGGATTCTTCCTGGGTCACTCATGCTGGAGAAAAGGAGGGGAGAAGCACCAAGCTCTTTCAAGAATGGGGTGGGGAAAGAAGAACTTGAAAGGTGAGGTAGCATGAAAAAACTAGTTCTGGATAGGTGAGAGCCAAATAATCCAAAACTAGACAAGTCTATTTTCATAACAAGAAAAATGATAGGAAACCACGTTTATGCTCAGAAGAGAGAATCCTCAAGCCTGTCCACTGTATGGGCAAGAGAAAAGGGGCGCAAGAGTTTGAACCTTGATTTTATTGTAAATAGGATTTTAATTTGATACATAGCAATTCCATGAGTTGTTTCATAATATCTACATTATTTTATGTAATAGGCCTACTTATTAGAGATCTGCCTTATTAAATTCCTGCCTGTGCCATCCCAGTTAATAGAATTTGCAAAGAAAACCCTGATACTGTCTTTGGATGCTGCCAGTTCAAGAGGGAAAACACTGTTATAATAACAGTATAGCTAAGGACAACTTAAATGTGACTCATTCATGGATGGAAAACAAAATGAGGGGGGAGGGGAGGCAGAGCAAAAGAGTGTGCCAGGGCATGTTTGTGCCATAGTTAGATGCAAATGAGGACAAGGACTTTGGTCTATGACAAGGTACTTCATTGATGCTAATTAGCTCTACCAGCTCTACTAGGCAAGGGCAGTAACTCTTGCTATAGACAAGCATCCCTCAGGCCCCTTTCATTGCTGGAAACAACTCTTCCATTTTTTGACCTGCATCCCATGACAAAGTTTCCTATGCGTCTATTCTCCAAACTGAAAATAAGGTTTGTATTTTTTCCCATGAAGTCCAGGCTATCAGCTGTTGTTACAAACTGATTTCCTGAAAATTACTTTTATTCAGGTTTTCTAATTACTGCCTCCTTTACAACCTATAACATATATTATCGCTGCTTAGATCTCAACTATGTAGTGAGTTACAGTTAAGATGATACATTCTAAGAACTAATTGCCATTTATTCTTGCTTGCTCTCCATTGTGGTATTTATGTCCTCAAAAAATAATGCAAACAAACACCCTTAAGATTAAGTTTTAAAAGGCAACTAGACTTCTTGTTGTTTTTTTTCCTTGAATACATTTTGCTTCTCATCCAAGAAGCTTCTTCAGTTCAAATGTGTTTAAGGGGGGAAAAAAAGTCCAGTGGCCTTTTGAAAAAGTACCTTTGGGACAACCATGACCTGGATGACTGAGAATCTCCATAGACATAATGGTTTATTGTCCCCAGGTGTAATATAGAACTGACTAAGGTTCACTGCCTATGGCACAACCATCATAACCTCATTATATTTCTGTCATTTCTAACCCAACACAGAAGCTACTGAAAGATATTCAGGTGGTTAGATATATTTTTTTCTATTCAGACACAAATCTTCCTAAACGATAAATGATTCCTCCATGATACTAGGAATATTGAGATCTGCCTGGTTCCTGTTGGCCATTTTAGGCTGCTGTTGGCTCGTGCATACCATACCCTCTGATCATGTTGCATTGCAGAAGTGAATGGGCTAGAAGGAGAAGAGAGGAGTGCTATTTTTAAACCTATCTGATGCACTCAAGACCACAAGATCTCTGTTTAACATCTATTCTGAAAAATGGGTAACAAATGAAGAGGGGACAATTTAAGTTCTCTCGCTGTCTTGGCTGTCACCTCCCCCCACCCCCTTCTCTCTAAGATTTTCCCCATCCTTGGACTGGCACTTTTTTTTCTCCAGCTAGCAGGAGAAGTGGAGAAAGCTACTTTTAAACACAGATCTGGGTCAAAAGGGCTTTAAGAGAATTAAGGGAGAAGTTATTCTGTAGGTGTCATTCTCTGGTCCCAGAAGTATTCTATGGGATTGGTGTCTAAACAGCCACCCACTCTTTCATAAATATGTTGCTAGCCCTTCCAGGACTTACAGGAATGGCAGAAGAAGCGGGGAAAGGTACTGAGTTTTGTCCATAAAGTTTCCAATATTTCCTATGGATGAAATATTTTACTGGGCAGAACTACACCACGTAGATCGGACCATAAACTTAATGTGCAAGGGAAGGTACTACTCAGTAATGCAGGAGAGCATCGTTTGTGTATTAGAGAGGATTGTCACCCCTCAAAGGGTCAGGAGGCAATTCTAGCTAATGCTAGCCTGATGTACATGGTGTGTGTGTAAGAGTGTGTGTGTTTCTATCCAGTAAAGCAGACCAGTTGTCTGCAGACCAGCTAGTTAGGATCAGGTTTGGGCAAAAGGCCTGTCCATCTTTTGAAATTTGCCTCCCTCTTTAATGAGGAAATGTTGCCCCTGTTTCTCCTACTGCCAAGATATACACCAATCTCTTTTATTAATTTGTTCTACATTAAAACTGTGGGGAAAGCCACCCGTTGTTGCTTCACTGCTGAGGCAGAACCAGACTTAACAATGAAGGCAGCAAAAAGTATGGTAACAAAAAGTGTGTGTCGTCTCAGAAACTGAAGGAAAGCACATTCATGCAGTCATGAGGAAAAGTCTTATAGTACTTGTACATATTGCTATCTATTCTGATGAAAAGCATTATTATATCTCCTTAAGTCTGGAGAGCAAGAAGGTAAGTTTTTTTTCCAAACAGACTTTAATACAATTGATTTAGAGTTAAATTTGTCTACGACAGGAATTATTTAAGCTTTCTCCCCCATATTTAATATAGAGATGTGCACTTCCTTTTTTGCCTAGAGTGGATGGTGCATTTGAAGGTCTGCCAAAGGCTATGCTCATAAACGATTCATTTAAGACAACAATATGAGAGGCAAACTAAATCACTCATACAATTTGACAATAAGATTAGGTGATGTACTTGTAGCTGCACCCAAAGATTTCAGTGTAACTTACATCCTGGGACGTCTTTCCTTAGCATCTTTTTGCTTGAAGGAGACTAATACTGTAGATTCCTGACTGCTGTTTCTTTCTCTTTTCACAGCGAGCTTGCATTGATTTTGCTATCAGCGCCAAGCCACTAACCCGACACATGCCTCAGAACAAGCAGAGCTTTCAGTACCGTATGTGGCAGTTTGTAGTTTCCCCTCCTTTTGAATACACCATTATGGCCATGATTGCCCTAAACACCATTGTCTTAATGATGAAAGTAAGTAGAAATTGCTATGAGTTGGTACTGTCTACACTGAATATATAGCATATGTGTCTTGACTTGTCCATGTATCATATATACTGTATACACCCACATACAGACGCACGCACACATATTACTATATAATTATTTGAGCTCCTGTTAATCTTACCCTATTGATCTCTCCTTAATTCTACTGACTGGCCCTGTTGACTAATTCTTAAACTATGGACTAACCTGAGTCTTAATAGTAGAAATATTATTTTGGACCTAGACTTTTGGGTCATTGTTCAGACCACACTAGTTTAATTTATCATTGTACTTTCTTTCTTTCTCCCTCATACCCCCTTTTCGATAGTTCTACAATGCAACAAATCTTTACGATAATTTACTAAGGATGTTCAACATTGTCTTCACTGCCCTGTTCTCCTTGGAATGTATTCTGAAAATCATTGCCTTTGGAGTGCTGGTAAGTATCGCTCTTGCTAGAATTTACAAATACTACTGCAAAATATAAGAAGCATTCTCCTACTATAAGGAACAGGGAAAAATACATTACACATTATTTTTAAGTAACTATTTAAAAGCATATATCCCACTATAGGTTCTCAGGATTCTCAGGCATTGTCTTCTATATCAGTGGTTCTCAACCTTTTCATACAGCAACCCCGGTCATAAGGACGCGACCCATGCGCGGCGTGCATGCGCGGTGGCGCCCCCATGCGCGGCGTGCATGCGCGGCGGTGCCCCCATGCGTGGTGCGCTTGCGCGGCAGCGCCCCGGGGGAGAAAATGGCGGATCACGTTGTTTGGCGACCCCCGTAAAATGGTCGTTCGACCCCAAATGGGGTCGCGACCCAAAGGTTGAGAACCGCTGTTCTATATAATGCTACAAGAACGTCAGGAATTGGCCACTGAAGGTCATTGGAATAATCTGTAATTTACTAGGAGTATAGAAAAACAGACTAGTGACTGGCTTTCCTTGCTGTAGAACTAATTATATACATTTCATATATCCAAGTTAATATTCTAGCTTTTAAACTTTTAATTACAAATTAATACTTTTAATTTAAAATAAAAATATATTTAAAATTATCAGCTGTAATATAAGATTTGTCAGAAGTAGCTCCATATCTCAAAGATAATTATTACTGATTTCTAGACAGCTCCTCAGAAATAATAGTCACCTGAAAACTGAAAACATTCTGTGCAAATATTAGTTGTTTGTTAGCCTATTCTTGATGAAGGAGTTGATCCTTCCACTTGAGCACAATCGAAAAAAAGTAGTACGTGTTTTCAATGTTGAGTCCATGGTAAAGATCTTGGTTCTCAATTGGAAAAATACATACCCAGACAAATCTTGAACCAAAAATTTAATTAGTGTCTGTGGGCATTTAAAAGGATAATAAAAACCACTATAAGTTTATAAGAAGGATAATTGTTACAATCAATATGTGAGAATTGCATAAGACAAATGTGACTCCACAAGACCAACCTACCTTTAAACAAACAAAAATACATGCTTTAGACTGTCAGGGCACAAAGTATTCCTTGCTGCATAAGGGTCAATGTGTGATAACTCTGAATCTTTAATCCTTCCCCACTCTTTATCTTCTTGATTGCCAACTCTTCAGGCAAGAGATGCTTCTAAATAAATAGTATCTGAAGCAATGATAATTAACAATATTACATTTTTGATGATTAGAAAATGGCTTTCCTACTGCTCACTGCTCTGTTTTATATCTCTATTGAGGTTATTCTCCCCAGTAAAAATACTTGGTTTAAGATCTTACTCATCCAAACATCTTTTCTATTTGCTTTTCTCAAGAGCTAAATTATACTTGTCAACAGCTCTGCCATTATTTAGTCAAACTTTAGAAACCTTTAGCTTTTTTTCTTTAGAGTACTGTAATTCATTAATGGAATGCTGCCCAGGTGCAATCATATTATTAAGCTCATATGTGTTGTATTTATTTTATAGATGTTCATGTGACTGTCCTACAGATAAATGTAGTGGAGTTAAGGAAAGTTGTATATAGTTGCTGGTTGCTTGCAAGACAGGCATATGTATTTTAGCTTCACTGGGTTGCCTCAGGTGCTCACCCAGTACATCTTGTAAGCAAGCATTTCCCTACTCTCATATGTTGCATTCAAATTTATGACCGATAGGTGGATATCATAGGTTTCTGAGAATGTGAACACTGGTGCTTGCACTGACCTGGGTATGTGACGAATGCCTTACTACCACAATTTCAGTAAAAAAAAAAAAAAAAAGGGATGATGTAAACAAAGAATCCTTGCTAATGAAAGTTCCTTTGTAATTTGAATAGTAAGAACTGGAGTATACTAAAAAGATAATCCAGAGCTTGTTAGGGGAGAGGGTAGCTAGAGTGGGAATTCCTCTGTTCTTGTTATTGTTGCTTCCGTCGTGACTAAATGTTGTCACTTGTTCGCTGCTGTGTGGCTGTTCCTTTTCGTCCTTTGTTTTGTTCTTTCTTTATAGAATTATTTCCGTGATGCCTGGAATATCTTTGATTTTGTCACAGTTCTGGGTAGCATCACAGACATCTTAGTGACAGAGTTTGGGGTAAGTTCAAAACTGGTGAGCATGACGTTATGGGGGAGGGAGGCGTTTCTGAAAGGAGTGGGAAATCAAAATTGACAGACAAGAGATTCACCATATTAAACTGAGATCATAACAGGAGAGAAATTAGAAAATCCAAA
This sequence comes from Crotalus tigris, assembly GCF_016545835.1. Taxonomy (NCBI): domain Eukaryota; kingdom Metazoa; phylum Chordata; class Lepidosauria; order Squamata; family Viperidae; genus Crotalus; species Crotalus tigris. Next base: position 1,194,803 of record NW_024096469.1, read on the forward strand.
TAGGAGTAATAAAGGATAATCTTGCAGGACTTATTTATTCACCTGTTAATAGTTTTCCCTCTCCCCCACAAACAAATTTAAGATGTCAACAATCAGTTTCACGTTTTTAGTTCTTCACTAAAAGGTTAATATGTAAGTAGGTCCAAATATTTTTGAACTTTAGGAGTACTAATTTTATTAAAGGCCTTTATTTTGGCAGAAAATCAGAAGAGCTCAAACGAGACAGTTTCAATGCCAATGTCCCTCTAGAAAGGTGCTTATACCAATCTTAATCTGACTCTTTAATGTGATTATTATTAATTGTTAAGTCCTTTTAGTTTCCAATTTGCCATCAACTGAAATCAAAGAGCAGATTAGGGTTAGGATTAATTTGCACTTTCCAAAAGATATATATACATATCAAGGAGCAATTAGCATTTAAGTCTGTCAGATAGGACATCCTAACAGAACAGAACCATTAGTGTAGTGCTACAAGTTAAATTTCCTAGGAATGCAAAATACTCAATAGATGAAGCTGATTAATGCAACCTTTATTAATAGGCTGTTTTTGTATTGCTTTATCAGATACATATGTCAAATGTGGCTGGGTCATTCAATTAATCCAAGGTGTAGAGTTACAGATATCCAGATCTCCCTATAACTGTTTCTTTCAAATCAGCAGTAGAAGTAAGAAGCTTTCTCATTTCCCTATTCAATCTCCAGCCCTTTCCCTGTTCACCCCATGGAAAGAAAAGGGGAAAGTATTCATAGCCTTTCTTTTCCTGAGATAGGCAGTGTTATTATTTCAATCAAGATGGAACTTCTCCCTCACAATTTCTTCCCCATGCTGTTTCACAATCAAGCAACTTCTCTTAATAGTTTTGAAGTGAAGAAAAAGAGGCTTGAAGAATCAATAACAGATCTTTTTCTGTGTGTTTACAAGAAATGGGCAAGGAGGGATATCTGATTATAAATTTTGAGATGGTACATCATTGCCTTCCCCAAATCCAGGACATATTCTACTATCATATGGGGGGATTATGTGAATTCCTACACACTGTAGGGTACCAGGCTGGAGAAAGTTGATACAGTGTAACAAAGCCCTGGACTAGTCACGGTTTTAGAATGATCAGACTGACCTTGCTTTTCAAGGATTAAAATGCATTAAAATGCAGACTTCCAACATGGGCTAGCCTAGTAATCAGCATCATATTCATATTGTCTGCAGAGAAACTAAGGAATCAGGTTATGAATACCTTTTACAAAATATAGAGCACAACGAAGATGAGGCTCAGGATTAGGAAAATACAATGACAAATTGAAAACTTTGTGCGTATGTGGTTGACGACTTCCCTTTCATCAAACTGTGTGTGTGAAAGCATACACGTACCTGAGAATTTATAGTATGGTTTGGTGGGTTTTATTTTGTTTGTTATTCTATAAATAATGAATTTGCCCAGATTAGCAGGGGTGAAGAAACAGCTACACTAATAGGAACAATAGTATTTTTAATTTTTTAAAAATGTCATCTAGATTTTGCAGTTTGATATGATTCGTTTCTTTAGCATTGAAAGGGTTATTTAAACACACTCTGCAAAAGAAGGAAGAGATTACAGATGGAAGTACTGCTTTAGTTAATCTATGAATTCAGAACACTCTAAGAAATTGCAGAAATGGTTGCTGGTCTTGAAAAGGTTATCAAAGCCAAATCAAACCCCAAAGGAATAATAAGCTTATAAAAATGTATTTCTCTAACTTTTAATAACATTTTGTAAAATGCATTTTCTCTTAGAGTTAGTACTGGAATAATATCCCAAAACTGCATTTTTCATGAGTTAACTGGACTTTCTTGTTTTTCTTTGAAGATGTTTCGCTTCTCATCTAAGAAGCTTCTCCACCTCTAAAGAAGCTTCTTGGATGAGAAGCAAAATGTTTCTCCATAGACATTTACTGGAATAATATGAAACTTTACATTAGAATGTGATTTATATACAATAATACTTCTTAGATTTAATTAAAGCACATGTTACGGTTCTGACAGATGAAATTCTTCAAAAGAACTTTGAGGCATTGTTTACCTTAAAGAATATTTTATTTGAGAAACAAAGTATCGGCACTACATAGTTAAAGCCAAAAATTGAATTCCCCTCCCCTGAGCACAAAGTAACAAAGCACAATTCCCTCCTCCAATAACAGTCATAAATCACATCCCCCAATTAGCTTGAAGCACGGGCTTTCTCTCCAGCTCTTCAGCTCACCAAATCTTTATCAATTCCAGGTGCAATAACCTTGGATTCCTATGGCTGTGTTATTATTGTTATGACTAACTGGACTCTCATCCACATTTCCCCTCCCAGCATCAACTAACTCTAAAAGCAAAAGAATAAAATGGTTGCATTCCCATCTGTTGTCAAAGCAAGAACATCTGATTTTGCAGCGTTGACATCCGGCCCTTACAAAAAAGACAAATCCTGTAATACAAACAAAAGCACAGGTTAGGGATTGCCTTTTGGTTTGTTAGGATGTTTCTTAAAGAATCTTTTAAGGAATCTATCAGCTTTCACATCACTAGATTTCACCCAGGTGGCCTCAGACAACGGATATTCCTTTCATTGCACTAAATACTGCAATTTCCCTTTAAAAATTCTTGAATCAAGAATACGCTTGAAAAAGGTTATGCTATCTTATTCTGTTTTCAAAAAGTAACATAATAAAATATTTAGTTATTTGAATGCATTTAAATTCAAATTCTCCCAATAAAGTAAATTTTAAAAACTAAAAAAAAAAGAATACACTTTACTTCATAGTGAGTCTGTCCTGCCACTACGAGAGGTCCAGATGCCTTCTTAGGGGGAGGTCTTAAGATGGAATCCTGAAAAGGTTTCAACAGGCTACAATGGAAAACAGGGTGAACATTTCCTAAGAGCCTGGGAAGTTTTAATTCCAGTGTGACCGGGTTAATGATCTTTACAATGGGGAAGGGTCCTAAGTACTTAGGTCCTAACTTCTTATTTGGTAACTCGAGCCATAAATATTTAGTCGACAGATAACCCTTTTCCCCAACTTGAAATGTCCTTTGAGGAGCCCTTTTCCTATTTGCCTGTTTTTTGTATGTCTTGGAAGCCTTTTTCAAAGCAGTTTTCGTGGTTTTCCAGACCTCCTCCCACCCCCTCACCCCTTGATCAAGAGTCTGGGAAGTGGAGGGTCCTTGGGATATTTGGGTATTGGGCTGAATTCCTTTCCTGTGGCCACTTTAAATGGCATGAAGCCAGTGTTGCTGTAAATAGTGTTATTGTAAGCCATTTGTTGATAATCCACATAGCATCGGAGATATTGCTCCACCACTGAGTTGCAGATTCAGCCGCCCCATTGGTAGATGGGTGAAAGGCCGATGATAGTCCTTGAGATGAGCCAATTAGTTTGAGAAAACTCCTCCAAAACATAGCTGCACCCCCCCATCAGAGATTATTCCTTTTAGGTGCACCATGTAGTCTGTAGATGTGTTTCAGGAACATCTTGGTTAGTCACTGGGCATATGGGAGTCCTTTGCAGGCAATAAAGTGAGCCTGCTTTGAAAACAGATCTATCGCAGTCCAGATGACTGTATTTCCCCTACTTTCAGGTAGATCTACTATAAAATCCATAGCAATTTCTTCCCATGGTTGGGAAGGGTCCGCCACCGGTTGCGCCACCAGGGGGTTTCCCAGAATTTTTTTCATGGTGGCACATGCAGCACAACTCTGGACATAGTTTTTCATGTCCCGTTTCAATCCCAGCCACCAAAATTGCTGGCGGATGAGGTGTAGAGTTTTCAAATATCCAAAGTGCCCAGCCTGTTTTACATCATGGCTGTGCCGGAGAGTGTTAAGGCGGAGGGTCTCTGGTAAGTATAGCTTTCCCCCCTTGTAAGGTAAACCATCCCTGCATATTAGGGAGGTTTGACTGTCCTTGAACCATTGGTCGGTGAAGAGTTCTCGCTTTACTTTCTTGGCCCCAGGGTCATCAGGGTTTGGGGCTCTTAAAGGTGGGACTCTATGCAGCGTGAGTTGAGAGGCAGTTTGTGGATTGGAGAGAATTGCCTCATTAACCTCTTCATACTGGCTTTTGTATTGGGGCAATCTAGATAAAACATCAGCTAAGAAGTTCTTTCCTCCTAATATGTACCTTAGGGTGAAATTAAAATGGTTAGTACTGCGCCCATCGTACTTGTTTCAGGGACAATTTGCAGGGAGTTTTCAGTGCCTCTAGGTTTTTGTGATCAGTCCATACCTCGAAAGGCACTTTGCTCCCTTTTAGATAGTGTCTCCAGTTTAGTAGAGCCCAGCAGATCACAAAGGACTCCTTTTCCCATACAGCCCACTTCCTCTCGCACTCAGTGAATTTTTTCAAGGCGCAGGGTTGTAGGGTCCCACTTTGGTTCTTTTGCAGTAGCACAGCTCCGATGGCCACGTTGCTGGCATCGGCTTGAATTACAAAGGGCTTCCCTGGACAGGGATGCTTTAAGACCGATTTGACTGCAAATAGTCTTTTTAAGCTCTCAAAAGTGGTCTGGCAACTCATAGTCCATGCTAGTGGTTGGCTCAGATGCGGCTTTCCTCCCTCTTTACCTGTTTTTAGTAATTCCGTAAGAGGTAGGGCAATTTCGGCAAAGGAGAGGATGAATTGACGGTAGAGGTTGGTGAATCCTAGGAAGCTCTGGAGCTCTTTGCGAGACTTTGAGGGCTGCCACTCAATCACGGCTTTCACTTCAGTCAGATCCATTTCAATGCCCTCGCTAGAAATTCTGTAGCCAAGATAATCTAGTTGGGTCTGGTGAAACTCACACTTTAATAGTTTGAAATAAAGTTTGGCCTTCAACAGCTTCTTTAACACTTCTCTCACTAGTTTTATGTGGTCAGTCATATTTGTGGTGTATATCAGGATGACATCAAGATACACCACAACTCCATTGTATAAATGATCATGTAGGACCTGATTAATCAGTTGCATGAAGATAGCTGGAGCCCCCTGTAGTCCAAATGGCACGACTTTGAATTGATAGCTACTCATGGGACAGTTAAAAGCAGTCTTCCATTCATCCCCCTTCTTTATCCTCACCCGGTAATATGCCTCTCTCAGGTCCAACTTAGTGAAGAAACTCCCCTTTGCCAGGTGGGTTAGTAAGTCCTTCAGGAGGAGGAGGGGGTATTTATTTTCCACACTCACCACATTCAGACCTTTATAACCCACACAGAAATGAAGTGACCAATTTTTTTTCTTTAAATAACACTGGGGCTCCCAATGCAGACTTGGCCCGTTCGATAAATCCCCTTGCTAGGTTTTTGTCCACATATTGCTACATCTCCTCCATCTCAAGAGGGGACATAGCTTACATTCTTGATCGTGGGAGTTTGGCTCCTGGTAAAAGTTTGATAGAGCAATCATTGGGTCGGTGGGGAGGCAGGGTGTCGCATTCTTTCTCACTAAATGCCTCCGCTAGGTCCCAGTATTCACTGGGGATGAGTGGCTCACCTAGTTGAGACAGGCAGCCATGTGTCCTAGCTCATTGGGTAGGCTAGGTTCTCCTGTAACATCCATCAAGTTAAGAGGGGGCTTGGGTCATTCCCTTCTCCCACCAGATAAACGGCTTCCATTTGTCCAATCAGGCCAGTCCTAGGATCACAGCCTCAGTCATTTTCAGAGCCACCATGAAATGAATGAACTCCCAGTGCTCACCTATTTCTGAGCATAGGGGTTCAATCAATTGCATGACTAAAGTTCCTCCCATTAGGGAGCCATCGGCTTGCTCAAACCTCACGGATTTGGAGAGCAGCCTTGCTCATATGCTCATTTTCAGGGCAAGTAACAAGCTAATAATGCACCAGGAGAATCCAGAGTTGACTAGTACTTTTCAATCTACCTGTGCCCCTGTTTTAGGGATTATGAGTTTGGCAGATAGTGAGAAAGGTAGGAGGTGTCAACTCACCATTGGGTCATTCTCTCCTTCATCATAACTGTCGTAGGAGGGTAGAGCAGTGGCAGTCCGGCTTGGGTCTCGGCACCCTCCTGCATGGGAGACGTGACTTGGGCAACGGGTTCCTGCGTGATCCAGTTGGGTTTCTCTTTTGTCGGCAGCTGGGCTGGTTTTTTTCTTGCTGGTGGTCCTGGTCTATTCTGCTGCTGAGGGTAAGGGACTGGGAAATTCGCTGCTCAATGTCCCTGTTGTCCACATCTGAAACACTTAATCGGTGGGCCCACAGGTGGCCTGGGATTTTCAATAGCTGCAGCGGTTGGAAGCTTTTGGGGGGTGGCTGTCATTTGGGTTGATTTGGCCTCAACTCAGCTTCTTGTGGGAGTGGCTTCTTATAGCGAGTGAGTTGAACATCTAGTCTTACTGCTGCCTGGTACCATTCTTGCAGCTGATCAGGGACTGCTCAATAGATACAGGCCTGGGAGATGTGGTCGTCTGGTCCCTCCTTGAACTGATGGACTAGGGATTGCTCGAACGACCTCTCTATTCAGATGGCTATCTTGTGAAACTCTCGTACGTATTCTAGTGCAGGCTTGCCAGCTTGTTGTATTTTGTGGACTTGTTCCTCCGCTTTGAGGGCAATGGATGGGTCCTTGAACCTTGCTCTCAGTCCTAAGAGGAATAGATGGGGGTCCTCCAACTCAGGTGCTTGCTCATTATATAAATTGTTCAGCCATTCGGATGCTTCCCCTTCCAAGCTGGATGCAACCATGTCTACCATAGCGGTTGGATTCGGATAGAAATAGGCACAGCGGTTCAAGTGAGAGTGCACTTGGTTGAGGAAAATGATCAGGTTCTCTGGGTCCCCATCAAAGGTTGCTCTAAGAGGTGGCGCCATCAGTGGTTGCTGGCCTCCTCACTGTGGATGTTGCACCCGACAGTTGTTGCCCCCCCCCATGGCACCTGCTGCATTCCTAGTTGCTGTAAGCCTCCCAGCGGTTGTTGCACACCCAGGGGCTGTTGCCACCCCCACGGCTGTTGCTGCATTGCTGGCAGATGTGGCGTCCTCAGTTGCTGTACAACCCCAACTGGTACCCCCATTGCTGCAGGACTCCCAGTGGTTGATGCATGGGGAGGGGCTGCTGCCATCCCCACTGCTGCTGGCCTGCGGAGGGTTGCAGTATCCCTAGTGGCTGTATGCCCTCTGTGGCTCTGGGGGTGGTTGTTGCTGGATCCCCATCAGTTGTGGGCCTCTCAGCGGTTGCTGCATGTTCGGAGGCAGCGCCCAGCTCCACTGCTGCTGCTATATTCCCAGCGGTTGCTGACCCCCTGGTGGCTGCATCACCCCCAGTTGTTGCAAGGCCCCCATCTGCTACTGCACAAACAGAGGCTGCAACCACCCCCGGATTGGCTGCTGCACCACCAGCGATTGCTGGCCTCCCTCCTGTGGAGGCTGCGACATCCCCCATTGCTGTATGGGACCCAGGCTGGGTGGCCAGTAAGCACATCGATCTGAGGTTTGGCTGTCCTGGTGACAGCTCAGTCTCTTATCTCGTCAGCAGCAATCTGGGCTTTTGGAGGGGCCATGACTGGAGTTGTCTCTCCCCGCAGGGCTGGAGGCCATGGTGGGTGGCTTCGAGGATGGGGAGGCTGCCTGATCTGCACAGGTGGGACTGGGGGTTCCCCTTTGCAGGAGTTGGTGGCTGCCTTGCCAATTATTGTGATCGCTCGCATATGGGGAATGGGAAGGCTGCTCTCCACTTTTCATCTCTAGCTCCTCAAATCTTTCCACCAACTTCTCCACTGATTGGCTACGGGCTGCGGACAGCTACTTCCACTCACCCAAGTCTTCAGGGTTAGTTGATTTTGTGGCTCTCCACCAGTCTGGGGAACGCAACATGCGGAAATCCCCTCTTTGGAGCTCAACCTCGTCCGCCTTCGAAGCACTTGATTGTGGCAAGGCTGTCTCGAGGTGTCTGGAGTCTCTACTGGATAAGGCCCATTCCAACAACCAGATCAGCTGTCCTTGCGGCTTGGGCCTTGCCCCCAACTGAGAGGCCTGAAAAAGTTCCTTCTCCACCAGCGCGCTAGCTTGCGCTCCCCCCTCTGGGGTAACAGCCGCCGGCGGGGTGCTGGTTTCAGGCGCTCTTTCTTTCTCCGTGTTGAAATCTTCCCCAAATCTTGTCGGCCTATCCCTCAATTCTACGGATAGCGACTGGGGCTTGGGACCCCAAGAAAGTTAGATAAAAATTGTAGTTTTTGCCTTGGTGTCATGGTTCCGACAGATGAAACTCTTCAAAAGAACTTTGAGGCATTGTTTACCTTAAAGAATCTTTTATTCGAAAAACAAAGTATCAGCACTACATAAAGCCAATAACTGAATTCCCCTCCCCTGAGCACAAAGTAACAAAGCACAATTCCCTCCTCCAATAACAGTCATGAATCATATTCCCCAATTAGCTTGAAGTGCGGGCTTTCTCCCCAGCTCTTTATCAACTCTGGGCGTAATAACTTGGATTCCCATGGCTGAGTTATTATTGTTATGACTAACTGGACTCTCATCCACATTCCCCCTCCCAGCATCAACTAACTCTAAAAGCAAGAGAGTAAAATGGCTGCATTTCCATCTGTTGTCAAAGCAAGAACATCCAATGTTAGCAGCGTTGACAGCATAATTATCTTATATTGAAAGCTAATGAAAAAGTTAACATCGATTGTCTTCAGATTTTGATGACACTTTGACCTTTCTAGAAATTTAGCTGATTTTTACAAAGTAAAATTCAAACAAATTTCCTTTATTACAGCGCACACTACTCAGCCTAAAGTCATAATAGTGAATGTAACTATACTGGAAAATAATATTTATTTATTGTTCATTTCTGGTCAAAAGGGCTTTCAAAGCAGCATATTTTAAAGTATCAAAATTAAATATTAAAAAATACTGAGGTTGATAAATACTAATATTTTATATAATATAATTTTATATAATACTAAACAACAAATTAGAGCCCAATGATTTCCTAACAAAAGAAATTCCAAAGCATGTTCACCTCTGTTAAGGTGTATCTTGTATTGCCACCAATTGAAATGACAATAGTATATTTAGAAACTGATATTTTCACCAAATAGGCAGGCTCATATATTTTCTTGGTTTAAAGCCGGCCAAGGCATTTCTTCTGACTGAGCTGGAATATGGAATGCTATCCAAACCAATAGGTCAGGATGCATATTAATCACAGCTGGTTATTTTGTTACATGGACTTGAAAGTTCTGCAGGTATATCTCCTACATTTAAGGAAAATATCCTAGTAAATTAATTTGCTTACAATCTGATAGTTGTTCATGAAATCTCAAGTTAGGTGTCTGGGGGAACCTTCTCATGTTGCCAGGCCCCTGATTTGTGATCAGAAACAGAGATTCTGAAGAGAATAAAGAGCAATAAAAGGACAGTTTGTACCAAAGTTCTGAATAACAATCTAGCTGCGATATTTTGTGTTGGACACAGTTTCCAAAATATTTTCAAAAGCAGCTTATAAAATACAAATTTTAATAAGCTATATTAAACAATGAAACAAATATTCCAAATTGAATATTAGTAATATGTGTGGAAAGCATCAAAATCCTCTACTGCCTCTCAACCATGCAGGAGGAAAACTGGTTGTAGAAGCATTGACCCTCATTGTAACAATCCCTGACTTAAAATTGGCAGATACTAAATGTGGAATGATTAGTTTAGAATCTATTGCATACTAGGATACAGAACCTGTGGATATAAAAGTACATTTTCTTTCTATGCTCTTGGCAGCTTTAATCTGGCATTTTCTCCCACCATACCCATAGCTTCAAGGTAAGGTGACCAACCTTTTTACAATGAAAAGGAGGACACAAATAAATTGAAGAAAAAAATATCGTAAATAAAAGAAACATTTTATTCCTTGCAACAATAATACAGACAACTTGCATGTGCAAAGTTTGCCGACTGGGTGTTTTGGCACACTCAGCAGCAATTCCTATTGGCTTTCAAAAGCCAATAGTGGGAGTACCACAGCACATGCAAAAATTGAAAAAAAAAACCATCAAAAAATGGTGCCGGAACGCCATTCTAAGCGTTCTATGAGGGGAAAAAAAGCTCTCCAGATTAGTTTTCAACTATCAAAAAGGAGGACATGTAGGAGGACACTTTTTGAGGGAGGACAGAACTTACAAAAGGAGGACTGCCCTCCCTAAAGGAGGACGGTTGGTCACCTTATTAAAGGACACCTTGTCTTGCATTTTTCAAAGTCGGCTTAGATTCCAGCTGACAGTATAACTATCAAATATAGCTAGCTATCATCCACATACTGGTGACAAACCAAGCCAAGTATCTGAGCCATGCCTAAGCCATTACATAAAGGCTATTGAGTAAAACATTATGATATAGACTACTGGCCATATGGTTAAAGAGAGAGTAGTTTATAGTACCATCATATAAAGCCTGTGTACTGTATGTCTGGAACTAAAGAGTATTGCCAAATCTTGTCCCAGTCAGCTAACTCAGAGGTGTACTGTGTTCTGTCTTTCTGATCTTTTGAAAGAACTCCCAGAAATGTTTCCCCTCTGGTTTGTACCATGGTCATCCACAAGGACAATGATTTTTATTTATCCTAGCTGATCAAAACAAGTAAGACATTTTGGTAGAACTGTGGTGATTGGGTAATTTGAGCCACCTAACTGTTAGCTCAGCTTAGGTTCCAAAGGAAATGCTGCAAAATTAATTTTTGCAACATTTCCTTTAAAGCTTTGATAAATTATTACCTAATTCTATCTCCTGAGAAGTGACCAGGCAATTTGCTAAGGAGCTGGGATGGCTTCCCACTATCTTTTATCATCCAGAGGTTCTCAGAGGGGAGACTTTGCCATTGTCAGCGCACTGATCAATTGGGGGGATATTCTTGTTGCCTTTATTTCCTTTCAAATTTGTGCAGCTGTATTATCATATAGGTCATCTTTGCTTTTCCAGACATCAAACAGCATTTCCTCCGGTTGGTGACAGGAAGATCCCTAATATATATGTATTCCTTCTGTGTACATGTGCTTGCTTTTTAGAATTGCCTTTCACACTTAGGATGAAGTAGATAGTGACCAATTAAAAACTTACACTATGATAAAAGTATTAAAAATGCCTATCCTTACGAATAAGTATTTAGATAAATCAAATTTGGAGAGTGGGTTGTTCTTCTCTGGAAAAGATAGGAATGTTAACAAGTCTGCTTTATGCCAAAACAAAGTCTAAGTACAAATTCCTTGTTTATTTGTTTATCAGATTTATTTGCTGCTCCAATCAAATCCTCTGGATGGCTTTAAATATTGTTTTTAGATGATGTGTTAACTCTAATATCTGAGAAAAATAATAGTAGTCATGAAGCCCATGAACAAAGATGCCTTAATGCAGTATTTAGAAGTAAAATCATCAGTTTGTGTCCTGCTGAGACCTTCTGGACTGGAGTGAAGCAGTTTATAAATCTAATATAAACCCCTACATACCTTGCAGGGCTTAGTAATTGCAATTTGAAATATTCTTGCTGCACTTAATGTATCAAAGTCCAAGAAATGCAAACTCCACAATTCCAGAATCAGATGAAGTGTCGTTTAAGCTTCAGAATCTATTTTAGGGGAGAAGATAGAATATGAGCTTCCAGGTAGATTTCACTAAAAGAAGCAGATATTCTGAGGAATTCAAGAAAGTTTGCTTAAGTGCCCAGCCAATTTATTTTAAACTAAAAATTGATTGAATTAATTTTCTAGTGAACACTCTTGTAATTTAATGGAAGTGTAACTAAAATTATTATAATTATTCCTTTAGTGAAAAAATAATTTAAGATACTAATATTCAGATGTGGTTTACGATTTGGTTTGTCTGTTGTTGTCTGCATGTCGGTTGCTTTCTAAAAATATTTTTTTAAATTATAGCTCATGGCCCCACTCTTCTCATGTCTCCACCCAATAATGAGAAAGTCTTAAGTCATGAGCTCTGTTGTTTTAAATGCAGTACTTGCCCCTTAAGCTGACATTATCCTACCATAGCTTCAATGTGTATAAAATCAGATTTTGGCAGTATTAACTTGGAGATTAGGAAAAATGTGTGTATGTTTGTGTGAGAGAGTAAAACTAGCCGTGGGAGTGTTAGAAGGAATGAGTGTGCCGTCCATTGTACTGTTCTTATTAAATAGTAACTATAGCTGTCATATAACCTGGAAACTCTTAAGGTTCATGAGCAGAGTGAACTTCACTTTTCCTCAATAAACATGCATGTCACTTACTCTGCCTGTCTCTCATTCCCTTTGCATAAAGGCCAATTTATGCTGGTCTGGCAGTTTTAATATTTCAGTGTGACTCCCTTTATATATTGTCATACAGCCACTATTCTTACATCTTGCATAACTGCAAAAATCCTATTACTAATGAGTTGATGGTAGAACTTATTGCTTCTTGAAAATTACACAGAGACACAATATGTAGCAAGTAGATTCTTGAGAAATAGTAAAGCTTACCTACATAGAGATTTTCAGCTGAAATACTAGATGTCTTATAATGTCTACCGTGTAACTTGCATGGCAACTCTTTTATCTTTGTTTGAAGTCAAAATCAGATATATATTGAACATCCGCATCACTTCTTGGCATATGTAGTGTCTGAGTGTTGTTTTTTTTGTGTACAGTTTTATTAAAAGTTTGTTTGTGTAATAATGGGCTTTGAAACACCTGTTATAAAGCTACGTTTAGTCTTGTGATGTATATTTCATAGAAACACAGAGGTTCATACAACAATATCACATCCTGAAGCGACATCATAGAAGTCTTTTGATTTACTAGAATCAGCAGGGTTGTCAACCATGATCATAATCACTGAAACTACATTATATAATATTTCTTTGTATCTAATGCAGCATAACTAGTTCCCGTATAATTAATTTGTGAGCCATCAAGGGTCCATGGTACAGCAACTAAAGATGTGATTCAAATATACTTAACCATCTCTAGTGGATCTAAAACATAGGTCCTTGAACTTAACCTTCATATTCTTTGAATATTTACAACTCTCAATGGCTCTGTGTCAAGTAAAACAGGTAAAAATGCATCCTGGTAAATCCAAAACTGCATATTCTTTTTTCTACTTGGCCAGAAGCAAACAAAAAACAAAAAACATTTAGCTGCAGATTACTTGCTAGTACCTACTTCTTCATTGGCTAACAGAGACATTTTACATCCAGAGCATTATATATTTAATTGCAGTTTTCCAGTCATCCCTTTCTTTCTCTTTTTCTCTCTCTTTCTCAGGACATTTGTCTTGCTTTTGTTTTTTTCCAGCTTTATATATTCTAAACACGTGTAACTTGAAGCCACATAGTAAAATTCTACCTACTTGTGTGTGTGTGTATATATATATGTGTGTGTGTGTGTATGTGTGTGTGTATGTATGTATATATCAATAAAAATACAACTCCTGGGTACATCCATATCACAAAATAAATCAATTACGATCACCAGGAAAATCTAAATAGGAGAAATTTTAATAAAAACCAAGCTTTCATCGGAAACTTCCGACATCGTCAGGGTTAAAGCCAGTCAATGGGTATGGCTAATTTAACAAGATGCATACTTATATTGATGAGTTATCACTGATTTTCCAGTTAGATTATTTGGGGGTTGGAGGTTTTTTCTATTCCTTTCCTTTATATTTCACTTCAGTCCACGCACCTTTAGTTGCTAAAAAATAAAAAAAAATCTGGTAAAATAAGATTTAAAACAATAAAAGTACCCAATCAGAACCAATCATAATGTTAACAACTAACTTATGGATTACTCTCTTCCTTTCTTTGCTATTTAATTACCCTTCTTAATTTTATTAACCGGTGCAGTGTTGGTTTGAATTTGTTTTCTTAACCAGTTCCTGGATCTTAAGTTTCTGCACCCCATTCTGATCTTGCCTGTATATTTTTTCCTTCATCTCCCCAGAACAACTTCATCAACCTGAGTTTCCTTAGGCTGTTTCGAGCTGCCCGTCTCATTAAGCTGCTCCGACAGGGCTATACCATCCGCATCCTGCTCTGGACCTTTGTCCAATCGTTTAAGGTAATGATCAAAGGTACTGAATTGCTAATTGAAAGTGTTTGGGACAGAAAGTAAAAATACAAAAATGTAAAAGCTAATGACTCAGGCCTGGCATCTTTACCACTCAGCCTCTTTCATTTCTGTTCAATCTCTAGCTATTAACTGTGACTCTGAAACATGATTTTCATCATGGTGTCAGTGGAATTATATCTCATGCATATTTTTCTAAGAATTCATGTTTTTACATAAAAGCAGTCACAGCAAAACCTTTGTAGTCATAGTAGTATGCAACAGGAATTAGTAAAAAAAGAGTTATACAGTTAATTATTATTGCATTGAAAAAAAAACAGCAGTGAGTCTTCAGGAACGACTAAAGTTTGTAAGAAACAAAGTGCCATCTTCCCAGTAAAACTAGTGTGATTGTTTTAAAAAAATAAATTTAGAAAATATATGCTTTTATTTCATTCTATCAGGCCCTTCCATATGTGTGTTTGCTGATTGCAATGCTGTTTTTTATCTACGCCATTATAGGAATGCAGGTAAGCCATTATCTCATGTAGAATATTGTTATGCTTGCTGCAGGAGCACTGTGATGGCTTAGGGTTGGTAGCTCTATTGGTTTTATTTTAGGCCTTTTGAATTTGAGAGACCTCACCCAATGGGAGGCTGTGCTGCTTTGGGCAAGTTTAGAGAACCCTGAAGAATGCAGAATATAGAATAACAGATTTGGAAGGGACCTTGGAGGTTTTCTAGTCCAGGGCTTTTCAACCTTTTCATCCGTTGTACCACTTTTAGGATAAGGCAATATCCGAGTACCACCAGTCGCCTAACAAGGTGTCAAAAACTTGATAACCCAAAAAAAAAGGAAAAAAATTATAAAGTACAGGTAGTCCTCGACTTACAACAATTCACTTAGTGACTGTTCGAAGTTACAACGGCACTGAAAAAGTGACTTATGACCATTTTTCACACTTATGACTGTTGCAGCATCCCCAGGTCATGTGATTTACATTCGGATGCTTGGCAACTGATTCATACTTATGACAGTGTCCCAGGTTCACGTGATCACCTTTTGCATCTTTTTGACAAGCGAGGTCAATGGCTGGGAGGGTGTGGCGAGCTCATCACTCAGGTTGCAGGGTGCGTGGGGTGCCAGCGGAGATGGGGAGATCTGTGGGTCTCTGGTGGATGGGGTGGAACTGGCATAGGCACCTTCCTTCCCTCCCTCTCTCCCTCCCATTGTCCCTTCCTTCCTTCCTTCCTTCATTCCTTCCTTCCCTCCCTTTGTCCTTTCCTTCCTTCCCTCCCTCACATTGTCCCTTCCTTCCTTCCTTTCATGCTTCCTCCCCTCGTCCCTTCCTTCTTCCCTCCCTCCCTTCCATTGTCTCTCCCTCCCTCTCATTGTCCTTCCCTTCCTTCCTTCCTTCCTTCCTTCCTTCCTTCCCTCTTTGTCCCTTCCTTTCTTCCCTCCCTCCCTTCCATTGTCCCTTCCTTCCTTCCCTCCCTCTCATTGTCCCTTCCTTCCTTCCTTCCCTCTTTGTCCCTTCCTTCCCTCCCTCCCTCCGTGCCCAGGAAGGGACAAGAGGAGGGGGACAGGCTGCCCGTGCGGCTGGTGGCCGTGCTGGCGGTGGCCATGGCTTGAAAGGCAACTGTAAATTGCTGGACAAGAGCTGCACAGCATTAAGTGCAGAGTGGCGGGAAGATATTTGTAATGAGAGAGGGAGAAAAACAGGCATCCCCTGAAGGAGACCAGCAAATGGCCTTGCCATTTTCATACACCTGTGGATTCCTGGGGAGGGGACGCTGCGAGCGGCATGAGAGTCCACGTTACCTGCACTACACCGCCCAGACCCTAGCCTGGTATCAGCAGGTAGCGGCGCATTCTCCTCACTGCGCGGAGCCGCCAGGCAATGCAAACTAGCGACATGTGGAACCTGCCTGCACACGCAGAGGCTGAGGCGCATGTGCTCTCCTCTGCCTCAGCCTCTGCATGCCATGGCCACCAGCAGCACAGCCACCAACCACACTGGCAGCCTGTCTCCCTCCCCTTGTCCCTTCCTGGGCACAGAGGGGGGAGGGAATAAGGGACAGAGAGGGAAGGAAGGGACAATGAGAGAGAGGGAGGGAGGGAGGGAGGAAGGGAGGGAAGGAAGGGGACTCTCATGCCGCAACCCCTCCTCAGCTGCATTTCTTACCTGTTTGTCACTGCCATCCATGTGCACACCTGGCCTGTTTTTTGTCTTCTCTCGCCCCTCCTCCTCCTCCTTTTACCTTTGGTGCAGCTCCAGCTGACTCTTCCTCCTCCTCCCAAGGCTGCATCTTTCTTTTTCTTTCCCTCTCCTGCCCCAACTGTCTCCTTTTATAGCCTCTCCTGTCTCTGCCCTCTCCTCCTCCTTTCTTTTCTGGGTGTGCTGGAAGTGCTGATCCTGGGGCCTTTGCCTCGCCCCAGCAGCCCTGCAGCTCCCGAGGACTCTCTCAAGGCAAGTCCTGCACTGCGCCACTTTGGCTCATTCCCTCCCCCACTACCCTGGGCTGGGCAGGGCCACATACCACCTGCCACGTGCCAATGTACCACAGGTGGTACGTGTACCACTGGTGGAAAAGCCCTGTTCTAATCCAATCCCCTGCTCAAGCAGGAGACCCTATACTATTTCGGACGAATGGCTGTCTAATCTCTTCTTAAAAACCTCCAGTGATGGAGCGTCCACAACTTCTACTGTTTAATTATTCTGTCAGGAAATTTCTCCTTAATTATATGTTGAATCTCTCCTCAATAACTCTCCATTACTTCTTGTTCTGCCCTTATCTGCTTTGCAAAATAGTTGACCCCCATTTCTCTGTAACAGCCCCTCAAATACCAGATCTTGAGCACTTTTGAAGTGTTGGCTATTCCCCCCAGCTTGATGTTGTCTGCAAATTTCATGAGTTCCCTTTCTATCCCCTCATCTAAATCATTTATGAATATAGTGAAGAGTACTGGACCTAAGACAGAACCATGGGGTACCCCACGGTATGCTTCCCTCTGTCTAGATGTGGTTCCATTGAGGACTACATGTTGAGTGCAGTTTGGCGGCCAGTTGTAAATCCGTATGGTGGTGATGCTGCCTATCCCACATTCTTCTATCTTACCAAGAAGTAGGTAGTGGTCTACTTTGTCAAATAACTTACTATAGAAAGTATACTATGTGAAAATATACTATGTCCAAGCATTTTGCTGGTCCACTAATTTAGTCACTTTGTGAAAGAATGCAATAAGGTTTGTCTGGCGTGATCTGATTTTGAGAAATCCATAGATCTGTTTTTTGACAAACCCATAATTTTGCGATATTATTAATCAATGACATTATTGCTACAACCATCTCCTTTGCAACCTGTTAGTGCTTGCTCCATATATTCTAATACAGTCTGAAGTTGCTTAGTGTAGTATCTTTCCCATTTTAAAGCAATGTTTAAGTTGTGGTGTAAAATAGTCTGATTATACATTTAGCCTAAAAATTTTAGCCTAATATGTTTTCAGAGTTTCCTTGGACTATCTTTTTGTCACAGCTCCTGACTTAGAACTAGTTCCAACCCTTTTCTATTAGGGAGGACGGATGGGAAGGACTGAAAGAGAACCTCTGTAGTAATCATCTGCAAGAGTTTCCTACATAGGGAACATTCAGAGAATAGGGTTGTCCTCATTCTTTATACTTGAGAAATAGTTCTGTTTTTATCCTTTGACTCAGTGAACGCGCCCTAAGAAACATCTGGAGTTCAGACAGGTAGATATTCCTCCACTATTGCTTTTAGTCAATGGTAAAAGAAGCCATTCTGGCTCTATTGCAGCTGGCACAGACCCTTAAAGTGTTTCCCTTGGAACAATTACTTGGTTGTTCAATTGCCATAGCAGCTCATTGCAAACTCTTGCTGAAGGAGCATGCCAAGCTTTTATCAGCCATTATTTTTCCATAAGACAATGGTGCCTACTTTTCCCAAAATGTTCAGGTTTTTTTTCCTCAGTTGCATTTGAGAATTGCAAGTTTTTTAATCTGTGTATATCTTTGTTTCTTCAGGTTTTTGGCAATATTAGCATTAAACATGATGAGGATATTCCTGAGGATGACTTGCCTGCCATCACCGAGCACAATAATTTTCGCACTTTCTTTCAAGCTTTGATGCTTCTTTTTAGGTGAGGCTCAGCCATTATACTTCACTAGGGAAGCCATGTTAAAGTGCTGTGATACCAAGAGCCCTTATGCCAGAGGTAGGCAACCTTGGCTCTTTTATGACTCATGGACTTCAACTCCCAGAATTCCTGAACCAGCATGGCTGGCTCAGGAATTCTGGGAGTTGAAGTCCATGAGTCATAAAAGAGCCAAAGTTGCCTACCCCTGCCTTATGCTTACCAAGCCTTCATCTAATGCAAAAATTAGTTTCTTCTGCTAGATAAAGCTGTAGCCATTTCTTCAATTAAATTAGTTGTACACTGTATTGGTAGCTCAATAGACAATGTAATGGAAATGATTTCTTAGTTCTACAAAAAGTGTCTGACTCAGTTCTGTGTAAGAAAAAAATATTTTATTACCACGATTCATACATCATAGTCAATAAGTTATTTTTCTAATTAACATTGTTTATATTATATAAATCTAACATAGTTTATATTTATATTCTAGCAATGATTTAATACTGTCTGAGCCCACAAGTTTCTGACTTCGGATTACTAGTTTCACACTTGTCCTCAGATGGTGATATGACTGCTCCCTCTATGCTGAGTTTCCAATGCTCACTATCTGTTCTTATTTGATCTCCCTTTCCCAGAAGTGCCACAGGTGAGGCTTGGCATGAGATCATGCTCTCTTGTCTAAGTGGAAAACTCTGTGATGAAAAAGCAGATCTCAAAGGATATCAGTGTGGCAATGAGTTTGCATACTTCTATTTTGTTTCCTTCATTTTCCTGTGTTCTTTCCTGGTGAGTAAAGGATACACAATGGGTGGATGCAGCATGTATTTGGGGGTATATGAGACCATAAATATTGCTAGTTAAAATGTCAGTAGACTATCCTTCTAAGAGAGCATTTCAATATGATTTGACAGTTTGTAGGCCTGCTGACAATATGTTTCATAATAGTTTTTAAAAATCACATTTCAAATTATCAATATACAATTAAAAGACATAACTAAGTGTTTAAGATAATGGTCACATTTTCATTTTTTTTTTTTCATTTCTGATGTCTATCATTTAATCACTTCCTCTGCTTTGTGAACGCAAAGAGCAACTAATGGGTTATATTATGTGCCTGAATAGGAGGTGTTATTTTTAGTGACACTTTCCCAGCCGCCATTACCTTCACTGGTTAAGGATTAATAATAGTGCAAAAATCTGGAAGGCATCAAATTGTACAACACCGGCCACATCAATAATCTTTTGAACTGCCTACTTGCATCTGAAGCAATAACTCTGTTTCTAAAACATTTACATAATTGAGACAAGCATCCAGAGAATTTTTACACCCCAGGCAACTGCCTAGTTTCTCTTTATGGTTGTTAAGCCCAATTTAAAAGATGTCCTTGGTATTAGTTGCTTCTGTTTCCTTATTTTATTCCAGGAACAAATAGGCAAGGCTTTGTGAACATCTGGAGCAATATAATCTAACCCAATATCTTTGTACAAATTAAGAACTTATTTTTGGTGATACATTTCAGTGGGAAGTGATTCTGTACCAGATTCCAGAGAGCTCATTCTATTTGCTCTACTTATGATTGCCCTAAAATTCTGCCAGCAATCCATATTCACCAAACAAACTCAGTCCTTATTGAATTGTTTTTCTTGCGTTTATGTATGCATTTATGTAAATCTGTTTATATCCATCTATCTAAAAATGAATATCCTTGTGTGTAAGAAAGAGTGTAAAACTTATTGTTTAGTACTGTTATCTCTTCTCATTAGCTGCTTGAGCGGGATTTTAGGTTCTTGCCAGGCCTCAGTCTGAAGCAAGAAATAAATCCATCCTTTTTTCTGGAATTTCTGGTTATTTTATATTTCTTCACTATAATTTTGATGTTGCAGATGTTGAACCTTTTCGTGGCTGTCATCATGGATAATTTTGAATATCTGACCCGTGACTCCTCTATTTTGGGGCCCCACCACCTGGATGAGTATGTTCGTGTGTGGGCTGAGTATGACCCTGCGGCCTGGTAAGGACACATCTATCTTACCACTTCCAGTGTGAAACCCAGACCCATTGTCCATCTGAAGCAAGTGTTTAAGGAAGTGGGTTTGATTGATTCATGATTCGGGATAAACTTCTTAATAAGGAGAACCAAAGCAGGGGGAGGGAGACATTCAATAGGAACAGAGAGGCAGGAAGCCAATATCTCTCTGT
The DNA here is from genome assembly GCF_016545835.1 of Crotalus tigris. Classification (NCBI taxonomy): domain Eukaryota; kingdom Metazoa; phylum Chordata; class Lepidosauria; order Squamata; family Viperidae; genus Crotalus; species Crotalus tigris. Next base: position 1,215,187 of record NW_024096469.1, read on the forward strand.
TATGATTTCAATTCCAGTAGAAAAGTGAGAGCTACAATTAGAAATAGTAAAGAAATGAAAGTCAGTCCAGTTAAGATTATTTTATTACCTTTATGCAGGAGAGGCTTTTGACTGAGGCAGACCAACTAGAGCAGGGTTTCCCAAACTTGACAATTTTAAGGCATGTGGACTTCAACTCCCAGAATTCCACAGCCAGCGTTGCTGGCTGTGGAATTCTGGGAGTTGAAGTCCTCATGCCTTAAAATTGTCAAGTTTGGGAAACACTGAACTAGAGCAAGCAGGTGAACAGAAGACTAGAATTCTGTTCACAAGGAAGGATAGGATTTTATCTTGGCTTGTTTTAGCAGAGTTGAACTATGGTAGGTCTTGATAGGTACAGCATTAACTACTGTGTTGTGAGAGAAAGATATTAACTGAGACAGAAGTGGAGCTACTGCCTCTGTTTGCATGCGCTCCATTGTGAGTCACGCATTCTAGCAGAGCTCCAATCACCATGAGCTGTGGCCCTGCCCTTCTGCCATTCCCATTTCCATTCCTGTTGACTAATTTCTCTGGGTCTTACTATAAATAACTCACTGAAAGAAACAGATGTGGGAGTTAATCACTGTTTAACATTTCCTTTTTTAATTTTAGGTTTTTGCAGCTGGATTCTGTCAAGTCCACACACACACCTTCACTTTAACCCATAATGTTCAAATGAACATGATATATGCCCCTTTGTGGCCAGGGACATACCCATGCCATTCCTTTAATCCTTTATAGTCTTTCCATAGGACAACTGGGCAACCATGCTAGCAACATTTGAGCCAAAGAATTAGTCTGAATTAAGTCCCTGTTGGTGGCTATGTTTAATTTTCTGCCCACTTCATAATATGTAAACCAAAGAAAATTGTTGAGCTACTAGTTTTGCATCTTGCTGAAAACTCACAGATCCTACATACTGTTGATCAGTCAAGGAAGGATGCCTAGTAGTTTTGTTAGCAATAGATGACACACTCTTATTATTTCAATCTATAAAAGTGACTTTGTGTGTATGTGTATGTATGTCTATCTGACAGGGCCTAGCCTTCCCTTCTATTGTGCAATTGTTCCTGTAAATTTGTCTATGGTTTGCTGGAGAAGAACTAGCCAGAAGGGTGCTATAAGTAGGCATGTTTAGCATTGTAATAATTGTAATAGTTGGTACCTAACAGAAGATCCACCTAGCACTATCTAGATATTATTTATTATCTGAAAATCTAGTTTTCCCCATCTGAGTACAAGTCACCCTATATTTATTAATGAAACCAATGAAAAGAAATAAAATATTGAAATAAAAGCTCTGGGCGATAGTGATTGATTTTAACATATTCATTTTGAATTCTGAAAAGACAATTATGTCCCATGAAAGATAAATGAACTGGTACCCAAGAATCAGAAAAATCTGATAAGTTCTGATTTGATATAAATTTCATTTACATTACCCCTTATTGTCTAAGACTTCTATTACTTCTCAGCTGCTTACTATACGAATGTAAACCAAAGAGGGCCAACATGTCACCCTCCAGCTGTTCTTAAAGTCCAGATTCCATAAGCCCTAGCTTGCATGGCCATAGTAAAGGATTATGGAAGCTACTGGCAAACATCTGGAGGGCCACAGATTGCCCATTCCTATTGTAATTTATATATTGGCTCCCTTCCCTTCTCACAAAGTTGATGGGAAGCATCAGTAAAAACTGATGCGCATGGCTCTAAGAAGCCCCTTTCTTCCTACTGCAGCCAATGGGAAAGTTCAGCTCCTTTGTATAAACAGAGGGAAATGGTATTACTTGACTGAAGGTCTCTAGTCATTAGTTCTGCTATGTGGTGTGTTTACATAACAGTGTATGTGTTTATTTTGCCCTGTAGCGTCTGCACTAACCCCCGTGTATTCTTCTTGCAGTGGCCGAATTCATTATAAGGATATGTACAGTTTATTACGTGTAATATCTCCCCCCCTGGGCTTAGGCAAGAAATGCCCTCATAGGGTTGCTTGCAAGGTTTGACTTACACTAAAACCTGCTAGCATTAATGGAATGAATGTTGCTTATGGTTTTTTTTAATATATATATATATCTTATATATATATATGTTTGTGCATATATATATATATCCGTACACATACTTTCTATATATTGCACTTTCAAAAGTAATTTAGTAATGTAATTAGCCAACAGAATGTGTGAAATGATGCTGCCACCCAGACCAGTAACGCATGGAGCATATCAATTACCTTGAACCATCTCTGCTTGCTGTTAGCTGGAGCTAGGCCTGGAAGATTTTATGAGTCTCTCTGTGCCCACCACTGCCACTTTCTGCATACTAATACTTCATCTGGGGAGACAGAGACTCCATCAACACTCTACCATTTCTCCTTTCCCCCTCTCTCCCCAATTCTTTCCAGCCTTTTTTTTCCCCAAACCCTTTTTCTTCCTGTAGTCTTCCTTTCTCCTATATTGGCAAAGAGGGGCTTTCTTATCTTTCTCTTTCTCCCCCCCCCCCTCTCTCTCACTCTCTCTCTCTGTTTCTCCTTCCGTCTTTCTAAGAAGACCTGACTCTGTGCTTTTTGATATACTAAGAATATAAGGATTGTGATCTGCATTAACCTCATAGTGAGCAAAGCAGATGATGACACATGCTTAAGTGAAATCCGAAGTCTTGTGACAAGGACACAACTTTGAACGTGTAGTCCAATATATGTTGGACCACAGTTCGATTAGAAACAACTTTTCTACTAAACACCATCCATGAAGATCAAGCATATTTATACTCCTTGCTGACCAGCAGCACAGTAATCTTTTCATTTTTATCTTTTTTCTTTTTTAATTGATCTTTAATTTTCTTTTATTTTTTATTTTTTGCAATTCTTTCTCTCTATTTTTCCGTGTATTTTTCTTTTTTAAAAAAATTATTATTGGTTATTATTGGCTATTTTTTATTTTTTGCTCCCAGGGGCCGGATGACTTTCATGGACATGTATGAGATGCTGAGACATATGTCTCCACCCCTGGGGTTAGGGAAGAAATGCCCTGCCCGTGTTGCTTATAAGGTAGAATATATATGTGTGTGTATGTGTGTGTGTGTTATTTTTCTAAAAAAGAAACAATAAATATTTCAAGTCAGCTTCATTTTTAATTATTTTGATTGAGCAGAAACAATTAAGCCTATAATTTTTGTAATTTCTTCCCCTTCCTCATTCCAGTTTCTTGAACAATGACAGTGTGTCCATTCAGTTCTGTTAGTGTTTCACGTTTCAGAGACTCCATTATGGCCAGTAGATAGCGGGCAGGTAAAAAACAAATCTGAGGTGCATGCTCCTACTCAAATAATTCATTAAAGTGCCACCTAACAGAAGAAACATTATTTATTGTTCCCTTAGAACTCTCCAAACAACCTAAAATGTTGAGATTGCTTTCAGACTGCCTAAATCAATATAGATTCCTTCACCCTAACCCTAGTCCCTAATAAATTAAGAATAACAAAGGAGAGGTAGCAAAAATACAAACCCATTGAAAAAAGTTATAGGATTTTAGAATGCAAAAAAAATAAGAACATCAACGATATTAAAATCTAGTCACCTACACTGCAGTGGCAAGCTACACAACAAATACAATATATGGGAATGCCTCTGATGTTCAAATAAGAAATTTTGAAGGTAAATATTATCTTCATCCGGTGACATATCTTCATAGACCATATCCACATGGAAACCAACCATTTGTAACCTGTAAATAAAACTTTACACTAATCTATGCCAGGTTTCCCCCAAATAAAATCATGCTTCTGTAGTTCCCATTTTCTCTGAATGCAGAACATATATGCAACAATATTTAGATTTTATGTCTGTCGAAATAAATGTCGCAGCACTAGTTACAACTTATCTCCAGTACGGTGCATTAATTATATGATGGCAGAGAGGGCCACATTAGTAAGACAAAAGCAAAATTAGGTGCTTGGTATGCTATGCTCTAGTGTAGTGGCCCCCAACCTTTTAGGTACCAGGGACTGGTTCTGTGGAGAGAGGTTTTTCTGCGGACCAGAGGGGGCATGGTTTTTCATGCTGCCTGCGTCCTGTGGATGGGGCTACGCTTGTTTATGCAGCCCAGTTTCTGGCATGCCGCAGCCCAGTGCCAAACCGGAGGTTGGGGACCCCTGCTCTAGTGTAGAGTGATAATATATTTCTCCTACAGTAAGACTGCAAGACTTGAATTGGATCCAAAAGATGAGTCTGGATTTATTTTCTTAAAGTGCAGAGAAAATTCAGGAAAGTCCTCTGGACACATTCTGATGCAGAACTGAAACTAGTTTGGATCAATATCAGAATAGATTTGTTTCCCAACCACCACCACCCATCCCCACCTACACCCACACATTAGAAATTAGTAAGTATTGGTGCATATTCCAGCTAAGAGTAAAAAATTCAACTGCCTCTTCAAGGCACCTAGCATAGCCCAATAGTTTGAGATATACATCATGATTTTTCATGATTTTTAATCCTCACTATGTTTGAAAACAGCAAGAAAATGCAAATAAAGCAGCAAGGTCATTCTCCTTATTGAATGTTTTCTGTCAGGTGATAAAAGTAAACATTCTGTTGTTTATTTCCTCATGGCTGGTGGTAAGGTGAAATTCCACAGCTCTTGAACTAGCAAAAAAGAATGCAGGCATTAAATTCCTGCCTTAACTGCCAAGCTTTATTCTGCTTCATAGATTAGTGTAAAAATTTTGTCTAGTGGCTCTTTCCTTATTGTAGGAATGATATGAGACCCATTTAAGGAAATTGACTTGCTGGCTGGAAAAACAACCATCCCTAATAAACTAGGGAGGGGAGAGGGGAAGAATTTTGATAGTTGGCTAGCCATTGTTTTAGCTTTTTGCTGTGACTTTATTACTTTAGCGCACTGCCTAGTCAACCCTCTGTCTGAGATAAGCAGTTTATTGAAGATGGAGCACGGACAGACTGTCCCAAGTTGTCCCAACCCTCCCTTAGCCTAAACTGAAAATCTGGAACAAATAGGAGCAGAAAAAAGCTTGTCAGGAAACAACTAACAGATCAGGTGCTGGAGAGGCTATTTTTAAATTAAACCAAATTTACTGCTAGACATGAGTCCAGTGAAAGATTCGTGAATATGGCAATGGGTTTAGTGCTCTTTGCACTTAAAAATAGCTGAGATAACAGCTGACAGTGGGGAGTAGGCGAATATATGTGTCCCAATTTGGGTCGGTCACTGGGACCAGAGATTTTGTCTTCTGAGATTTTGGATTCTTGGTGGAGCCCATCCTCAGGGAACTTCTCTTCTCTCTAGCAGAGTGTGTTCTCAGTGTAGTGGGAGAGCTTCCCATTTCATTTTGCAACTATCACCTTTGTCTGTCAGCTGTTTTAACCTAGAGTTTAGCACACCTCTGAAAGAGGGCTAAACTATCGTTTCAATGTAAAATGAAAAAGAGGTGACATGTTTTATGTAGACATTGTAGCTCCTTTCACCTGTTTTTCAGGCTAATTGATAGAAATGGATGGTCAGTTCTTTACCTTCTAGAGTTGCAATTACAGGAGAAACAGACAGAAGGAGAAGCCAGTTCTTTACCTGACTGGTCTCTGACAAAGCTGATCCATCTAACTGGTGACTTGTTAAGTGACAAGCTGCCTCTTCCAGATTCTCCTCTAAACAAATACCTGATAAATAAATATTAATACATTTCATATTAATAACTTTCAAGTGTAATAGGAAGGTTGTGCCCTGAAGTGGCAGAGAAAAATTACAGTATATTTCTCAAGTTTGACTTAGCCTTCCATCCTTCTGAAGTTGGTAAAATGAGCACCCAGATTGTTAGGGGCAGTATACTGACTCTGCAAACCTCTTAGAGCAGCGGTTCTCAACCTATGGGTCGCGACCCCATTTGGGGTCGATCAACCATTTTTCGGGGGTCGCCAAAGAAGGCGATCCACCATTTTCTCCCCTCAGGGGGTGGCGCCGCGCATGCATGCCGCGCATGGGGCGGCGCCCCCATGCGCGCGGCACCGCGCATGCGCAGAACGTTTGTGTGACGGGGTCGCCGTCACACAAACGTTGAGAACCACTGTCTTAGAGAGAACTGTAAAGCACTATGAAGCAGTGTATAAGTCTAAGGGCTATTGTTAGTGCTATTTCTTCTATTTCTCAGTGCAGTGCCCCTCACTGCTACTCAGCTTCTGTTTTGCCTGAAGCAGATCTCCAAGCAAGGAAACAACCAAAAACATAGTGGATAGTCCAGTTTGAATTAACCAGGTTTTCCTGCTGCCTGTAGCAGAATAACCCAGAAGGGAGGATTATCCTCAGCAGCCTAAAGTGATCCTGGGCAGACTGCAATCACATTATCAATAAAGTATGCTAGTTCATGGCCCAAGCTGTACAGTAGCCCTAGAGGGAAAGATACCTGCCTCCCACGTGAAAGGTTGAGAGGTCAATCCTAGGCAGCAACAGATGTTTCTCTATCGGGGTGCAAAGAGAAGATATCAGCTGTGAACCTTGCATAGATGTCAGGAAAATCATCCAGCTAGTAAACCTCAGCTCTGACTCCACCCCAAAACAAGGGGTTACAGGGTTGTAAAAAAAAAAAAAAAGCTAGTTCATGGCCACAGCAAAAATTAGGGTGTCAAGAGAAAAGGGAAAATTCTACTTTAAAACCAGAGTAGCTCAAAATAAATACAATCTGTCACCATTGCAGGATATGATTAGATGAAAGTAGTGCCATCAGGCCATGCCATATCAAAAACAGGGCATGTGTATGGCATAATTCCAGTCAGGATCAACCTCCCACACTTGCTATTTGCATTAGAAGAAAAGCTGCTATTATGCCTCTCCCCAGCAATACGTGCATAAATATACACCTGAGTTAAAAATAGGAATAATACTGTCCAGTTTGACCCTGGCAGGTTTAATAAATGCTTATTCTGAACACTGAACTATGTCTTTAATCAATATGCAGTTAGAATCCAAGCCAGTTTTGTGTGTTTTTATCATCAAGTTCCTTACCCTAAAAACACGTGAGTAATTTTTCTCTACTTTAAATCTACACCACACTGTAGAACAATAGGACAGGCAAAAATCACTTCAGGCATCCAGGTGGTACCTGGTGGCTATGCAGTTGAAGAGATGAACAATAATGCAAGAAAAAACACTATGGTAAAAGGGGGAATAAAGTTGTGAAAAACTATGCACAACAATCTTCCTTCAAACCTTCACTTAGAGCAACCTCTCCTAACTTGGCAGTCTCCAGATGTTTGGACAATCTGCAAAATTCCCCAACTAGCATCACCATTGCTTAGAATCCTGAAAATTGAGGTCCACACATCTGGAGAACCTCCCATGCACTCTTGTTGTTAGTTCATCCATCTGTAATTGAAGATTAACAAGGAAATTGGCACCATGTCAGATGAATTTCAGATATTAATTTGCTTGACTGAGAAATTTTCTGTCTACAAGAACATAACCTTATGACAAGGAGTTCACTATTAACAAGAAGCAATTACTCCTTTTTCTGCCCCCTTTTCTCTGCTTTCATGCCTCTTCCTCTGTCAATACAGTTCTGTCAGAATTTTTTTTCCTTCTGTTCCTCAGTATTTCCATAGCCTAACCCTAATCCTTTGCACAAATCAGTAACTGATCCAAAGTGTGTCTTTTCTCTCCCAATTCCCAACTCAGCAACCAGAGTTCTTGTGACATTTTCCATGTGTGTGAGTGAAACAGAGAGAAAGATCTTTCCTTCACCTCATCCATTTGATTTCTGTTACTGATTCATGGCCTAGCTATTGAAATGTTCACTCTCATTTGAATGGGAAGGGCTTTTCTATCTTTGTTAGCCAGAGACACAATGAGTTGATCGAGGTGCAGTGCAGTCAGAGACTATGAAAATTATGTAACTAATATGTATGATGGAATTACATAGAAGAAGGCAAACACATGGATTCAAGCAAGAACACTAAGGAAATAATGAAATGCTTCAAAATGATCCTCAAGTAGAGTCAAAATCTGTGAATGAGGTTCTTCAGAAGTATTACACTTTTTAATGTTGGGCTATGTATCCAAGAATTCTGATTCAAATAGTAATAAAATGTGCATTATTATGTCAATCCCTATATTTAAAGTTTCTGACATAATCTGAGAGTTGAGGGAAGTAAAATGGTTGTCTTGTCCAGTTGTTTTATTAAGGGAGAAGTCATGCAGGAGAAATTATTCTGTCCAATTATGCTAGGGCCATTTGGTTGTTAATAGATATACAGTCCTCTAGATGCGATTGCATATCTCCCATATGGTTCCTACATTTCTGAATTACTAGATAGAAGCCATAGTAGAAATGTAAAATTATCCTTAAGTGCCTCTTGCTATTGAATTTGGTAGATTCATTTTGCTATAACTTGTTTGAGTTAAGAAATAACAGAGATTGTTGCTCTTCCCTTGTGTCCTATAGAGGGCATCATCCACCTCAGGATGACACCACTTCCTGGAGCTAATAGGGTTCACAAGTACATTTGTCTCTACCTCTGGTGATGCCTAGAGAGTAGAGTGATTGGTCTGACTGGAATATTTTTAATAGTCCATTCAATGTACATCATATTTAGAAAATATTGTTTTTGTTTTTATTTTTACCTACCTAGCACCTCCTTTCCCCTTTCCACCCCCTTGCCTAGCTAAAAGGTGGGGCAAGTGAGGAGACCATGGGATTGGGTGGTATATTTTCTGCACTCTTGCTAATCTGCCTCCAGCCTAAAGAAACAGGGAACCAGGAAACAGAGTGTATATCTGGCTAGTCCTGACACTTCTTTGTAACTATAGGAATGTAGTATAAGATGTGACACTCACTATCACTAGAGACCACAGCATTTGTACCAGCCATTAGGTTCCATCAACCACCAAAGACCCACAAGATGCAACCTCTTCCATTCCTAAGTGCTGAGTTCCATCCCATTGCCCTCCACTTTTCTACAGGGCAGGGCGGGGACACAGTCACCGAGCCCACTTCTTCGAACTCAACGAATGGAGGCTTCTGAGGGCAACAGCTTGGAAGAGGGCCAACATTCCATCCCTCAGGGCAGCTTTGCATTTTGGCTCCAAGACGTTCTGGGTGGATGTCTGAGGTGGGGTGAGTAATAAATCTCCCATTTGCTCCAACTCAGTTATCCAGGGAAGAAAACCCAAGACATTTTAGGTACATTAGAGCTAAGGGGCAGATCTAGATCCTTCCTAATTCAAGGATGGAAATCTTTGGGCCAGTTATGGCCTTCAACAACTCATTTGGATTTATCATGAGTCCTCCCTCTTCTCCTAAGAGAGAACCTTTAAACCTATTTTGAAGGGTAGTTTGGTGGTTTAAAAGATGAAAATCACTCCTTAACATTAACAAACTGCTTCTAAAATAGGATCAATGGTATTTGGTTGAGTGCTTTTCGACTATCAAAAGAATCTGTCCCCATAAGGGGAAGTTCTATTTACGACATTGGGATTCAGGATTATCAGAACATTATTTCATGTTTCCTTCATCTCTTTCCCATCTAAGGCTGATAACTTACTCTCAAAGAAAGATTCTCTAAAATTCTAAGGCAATGAAAAGGTATCCATTAGTATTTCCGCCTTGCTGTCTTTGCAGTTTCTTGGAAATCTCTGGATTCTATTTTGAAAGTGGAAGCTGCCCTTTCAGGAAAACTTTAGCCTCCCTCTACAGGGGCTTGTTTATTCCAAGCTGAATTTTTCATAACTTATTGGCCAACACATGTAGTATGTTATAATCTCTTATGTTCAGTGAACCTGAATAATTGCTTCCCCTAAGCCATTTTCTTTCTTACTATGTCTGTAGTTATTGTCTTCAAACTACATTAATAACCTTTGAAAAGCAGATTAGCTGATGCTACCAGATACAGATTTTGAATTAGTGAATAAACACTATGCATTTCCCACTCAAGTTTCAGAACTGCTCCAGTTTCCTATTACTAATATCTCTGTTGCAGTATTAATTTCCTATTGTGAGGTAGAGTCCTAATCTCCCCCGTCAGAAAAGATTGAAATGTATATAAAAACACTGACGCCTCTGTAATAGTATTTAGATTTTCTCCCACTATAAAAGCATTTCATTCCAGGCCAACCAAGAATGGCCTACAGAAACTTTGATGCACAAGAACCGTTTTTGATTATTCAATGCTGGATGCTATCCATTTCAGAGATTTGACCTATATTTTGCTACAAGAAAACACATGAAATAGTTAAGAAACTAAGATAAGAATCTTAGACTGATTTAATCAGTTCCCTTTTTTTCTTCCGGAACCTGAGGATACCATAAGGATGACAAGGATAAAAAGGAAGCTTTTTCACTAGTCAGGAGGAAATGAATATAGGTCCAAAACCAACCATTTCATTTTACCTAATTATCGTGTTTAAACCTTCCAAAGAACTAAGGTATAAATCAAAGATGAACCATTTATTAATCCACAAATATCCATATCTCCACTTCTACAATTTCTGAAAAATTCCTAAGATTGTGCTGTGGAAATTAAGCAACACAATCTCTCTAGCTAGTCTAGCCAATCACTAATTTAAGTTCAGTTCACGTAAAACTTCCCTCCCAAATTAAAAAATAATAATGTGGTTGAAAATTTCAGCTTTATCTACTCTAGCAATTTTACATTTTACTCATGTCTTTATGGACCTTAAGGATCAACCCCCTTTTTAAAAGTGTTTCCTGCTGCAAAAATGTTGCCTAATATTTACATTAATGGCATCAAATAGCTAAGATTTTTTTCCCAAGTCTTATTCTAACTATATATCTGCCAAATACTCAAGACTGCCAATCTGCTAATAGAAAACCTATCTGGACTGACTGACTTCTGGATTTGGCCAATGCACTTCGGTAGTTACAAGTTGTCACTGATCTGTTGGATCATAGAACTTCAAGGAAATAAGCTTGTTTCTTCCTTAGATTTAAAGTGTCCTATGAACGCAAGCATTATATTAAAGCCACATCTTATTCATTATTCATTTAAGAACAGAACAATAGTACATCTCTCTAGATTTGAATTTTATAATCTGCCAAACGAATGAGAAAATAAAATCATCTTGTGCTTCAAATATCCCAACAAAAAGCATGTTATGATTTAAATTCATCCAAGCATCTAGCAACCAACAGGATTTTATAGTTCCTGTCAAGTTGTCAAAGATCTATCTTCATGTACTCATCAGAAAAGAGCCCTGAAAATACCTGTAAGTAGACTTCATAGTATTTGTGGGCCACATGTATTAGGTAGCACTCTGGAAAATTTCCTAGCTGAAGATTTATTTTTTAATTTCTCTGGCTACCATTTTTTTTTTTTTTACCTTGAGTAAAAGAACAAACTCTTCAGGCAAGTAATACTTCAGAAAAAGAGCAGTAAGAAATTGGGCTCAACCTTTCCAAAACCTTGTTCCATTGATGGCACTGTTACCATCCATTTCATGAAACTCTATAACAATGGCACTAGTGTGAACTTTGATTTTTTTTTTAATCCCAAGACTGATCTCACTGGTACCAATTTTAATGTTGGATGCTATGTTACCTCTGATAGTAGGGTGTTGTTCTGAGAAGGCAAAATCCAAGATTCCACAGACTGGACAAAAGTCAGATGACTATAATTGTTGCGTCCTTGGCGGGAAAACAGACACGAGAAGCAGCTGGAGTTCTCAAGTTCTTTTATTCAGCGTTCAGCTTACAGGAAGATGGCTTCAGCTCAGCCCAAACGCCTCACATCCTCTTATATAGGCAACTCCCGGGTAAATGGGTTACTTTTCCCGCGCCAGCACCCGCGCATGCGCACGGCGCTGGCGACAGCCTGTCTGGTCCCGGGCAGCTTTGCACCTGCCCGGGACTGCCTGCAACGCCCGAGCCGTTTGCAAGGCTCGGGACATAACACCCCTTTCCCCCGGGCTAAAACTACTATCAACATACAACATTTATTTTACACGACAATTTGCTCCCCAGTGTTCCAACTGTTTACTGGCTTCTGTCTTGCCAACAATGTTATGTAATCTTCTAGGTACTTAGGAGATTTCTTTGCTCTCTGTGACCTTCTTAGCTCTGGGTTACTGGCATAAGTCCCCTGACTGGAGGGAGGCATGAGCCTGTTCTCTCTACTGTGCCCTGGTGTCTTCCAAGGACTGTGCCCCGATGCCTGGCCTGCTTGCTTGCCCACCGGCTCGTCAGGCCAGGGCTTCTGTTGCTTTGTGACCTGGTTGTCCTACCTAGCTGTAGACCCTCAGGCCCCTTGAAGTGATAGCCACTGCTGGGCGTCTCTGTAGAACCCCCTAGGTCAGTCCAAGACCTGTCAGGAGGCTGTCTATTCCCTGAACCCCATTCTGTGTTTGGGCTTGTGTGGGTTTCTGTACTCTCCCAAAACTCAGGTGTCCCCTGATTTGTGCTAGGGGTGTTGTAGTCGGGACTTGGTTCCTCGACTAGCTCTGTGTATGTTTGACCACCTGTAGGATTTGGGGTAAGGTCAGGCCAACCTTGGGCATTGTGTGCCAGCTCTCTTGCGGGGAATGATTTGTTGGGATGCCCCCGGGTATCCTCCGTTGCTGGAGTAGGCGTGAGTGCCTGTTGTGTGGGTAAGCTCCAAGACTTCCTTTTCGGAGCAATTGCAGAACCTTGGGACGAGCCGTTTGTGGCTCCCTCAGTGGCGATGGGCAGTAGCTCTTGCCCTTCCCTTTGCTCCAAAGGGTCCCCCTCCCCCCCTGGAAAAGACCCAGGAGTCTCAGCAGAAAAGTCTCGCCTAGAGCGAAGTTGGTCGATGTGCCGACGTAGGACACGACCGTTGTCCAGGGCAACCTCGTAGGAGAGAGGACCTGTGATCCTGGACACAGAATCGGGGACCCATGTATGACCAGGCCCGTAATTGCGAGCCCAAACCGGGGCACCCACAAGTAGTTGTCTAGGTGCCCTAGGATGTGAGGTAGATGAAGGCAGTCTGTCCGGATGCAACCGGTCAAGTCTAGTAGTAAGTTGGCGCCCTCAACGAAGTTCAGCTGGACTTCTCCCTGTAGAAGTGGACGGTGTGGTGCGATAAGAAAGGAGAAAGTCAGCCAACCTGTGATGCCAGTCCCCGTAGGTGAGTCTCTTCAAGGCGTCCTTTGCGATGCGCCCCATGCGTTCAGCCATACCGTTGGTGGATGGGTGAAAAGGCGCAGATGTGGCATGACGAATCAGGTTTGCCTGTAAGAAAGCTTGGAATTCGGAGGAGGTGAATTGAGGGCCGTTGTCAGACACAATGACATCTGGCAGCCCGGGTGCAGCAAAAATCCCCCTCAGTACCTGAATAGTCTTTGCAGTGGTGGTGGACGAGACAGGCACAACCTCAAGCCATTTTGAATGGCTGTCAACAAGGACCCAGAAGAACTGGCCCTGAAAGGGCCCAGCGTAGTCAATGTGCACCCTAGACCATGGGGACTGTGTTTCCTCCCATTTATGCACAGGAGCTTGGGGCATCTCTGGGCTAGATCGTTGGCACATGTGGCATGCGTGTACCTTAGCCTCAATATCTTTATCTAAAGCAGGCCACCACAAGTGGCTGCGTGCAAGAGCCTTCATGCGAACAATGCCAGGATGACCCTCGTGGAGGGATTCTAAGACCCTAGTCCTCATTGAGGTGGGAATGACAACTCTGTTTCCCCAAAGCAAACAACCCTGAGATAGGGACAATTCGTTCCTTTTGGACCAGAAACTCTGAAACTCAGGACTAGGGCAGTGCTCAGGCCACCCGGACAGGACCCAGGAGCGGACACGTGAAAGTGTGTGATCTGTACCTGTTTCAGCGGTAACATCCCTGGCACTAAGAGGAAGCTCGGGCAAGGCTTGGATTGATAGAATGTTGAAAGCTGGCGCGGGGTCAGCTTCTACTACTGGCAGAGGCAACCTACTGAGGCCATCAGCATGGCCCATTTCTTTCCCAGGCTTGTGGAGTAATGAAAAATCATATGCAGACAAACAAATAGACCACCTAAGCATTCTAGGGGAAATGATGTGGGGAGTCTGCTTACGTGTGGTAAACAGTCCCAGCAGAGGCTTATGGTCAGTGAAGACAGTGAAATGCCTGCCATATAGAAAATCATGGAATTTTTTAATTCCAGCAACAACAGCCAGAGCCTCCCTGTCTATCTGAGCGTAGTTGCGCTCGGCAGAAGACAATGTTCTGGAGTAGTATGCAATAGGAACCTGAGTTCCATCAGACCTGAGGGGACTCAGGACAGCTCCAACCCCGTAGGGGGATGCATCACAAGCGTGCCACACAGGGAGAGACTCGTTGAAAATGTGCAAGAAACACGTTAGAAGTGAGCAAGGCCTTGACTTCTTAAAGCAAGCCTCATGTGCTTGTGACCACAGCCACACAGCTTGTTTGTCTAGTAGCCGGTGAAGAGGCTCAGCTACACTAGCTTTATGTGGAAGAAAAGAATTGTAGAAATTCAGGAGGCCTAAGAAAGCCTGAAGTTCGGCCTTAGACTTTGGCCTGGGTGCTTCTAAAATAGCAGTTAGTTTGGATTCAGCAGGATGAATCCCAGCAGCATCAAGTTTGAATCCCAGAAATTCAGTAGAAGGCACCCCAATCTTGCATTTGTCTTTTCTGAGCTTAAGGCCTGATTTCCTGAATCTTAACAGGACAGCCCTAAGCCTTTCAGCTAGAATGTGTGTGGAGTCTCCTGCAATCAAGACATCGTCAAAGTAGGGGCAGACCACTGGTATACCTCGTAGTGTGTTTTCCATTACGCTTTGGAAAATCCCAGGAGCGACATTCACTCCAAACTGCAGCCTTTTTACCTTAAAGGCTCCCCTGTGTGTCACAATAGTCTGAGCTATGGCAGCATCATTATCAACAGGCAGCTGTTGATATGCTTGAGCTAGGTCAAGCTTTGCAAAAACACGCCCCCCCTTGAGAGATGCCAGGATGTGACTGACCACAGGAACAGGATAGGCATGTTGCTGCAATGCCTTATTGAGTGTGCATTTGTAATCAGCACAAATGCGAATGTCCCATTTGCCTTTGAGGCGTGACATGGGGGTCTCCCATGCTGGATCAACAGGTTCTAGGGGATTCCTGTTGGATTATTTTGGTCTAATTCAGTGTCAATCTACTTTTTAAACAAAAGGGACCCTTTTTCTTGCTTTAAATCCTAATGGGAGTGACAGTGGGGTCTAGCTTTAAGGACACAGGTGGTCCTTTGAATGTGCCCAGCTGGGGGCTGAAAACATCTGCAAATTCCTTGCAGACTTCCTGTAGGTCGCGTGTTTGTAAGCTGTTGAGTCCTGTGACGTGTATCCCCAGGGCCTCAAACCAATCGAGTCCTATGAGACTCGTTCTTTCACCCCCTACTACTAACAAGTCTAGTGGACCTTCCAAACTCTTGTATTGCACGTTAAGGGTGGCCTCCCCCTTAACACACACTCTTGAGTTCTGAAAATCAGTTAATACAATATCAGAAGGCCTTAACTTGGCCTTAGTCACACTACTGGAACAAATCTTCCTAAATGTATGCAATGAAATGATGGAAAGGGCAGACCCTGTGTCTAGTTCCATAGATAATGGACCCCCTTGTAGCTTCACGTTGAGTGACAGCTTTTTCTTCATGGGCTTGTGTGTGCCTGTCCTACAAATGTTTCTACGCGAAGCGCAAAAACCTACCCTATTCTGGCTGGGGACTCTGGTACCCTTCAGGCGTTCTTCTTGAGGTTGTGCCTTTCGTCGGCCCAGACACACAGCTGCAATGTTCCCTTGTTTGCCGCATGCCCGGCAGGTAGCGGAGCGGAACTTGCAGTCGGTTCTCCTGTGGCGACCTCCACAGCCGATGCACTTGAGCGTAGCTGAAGAGCTTTCCTTCTGATTTTCTCCCTTCGCGGGGTGTAGACGGTCGACTTCTTCGTCCGGATCCTCCTCGGAGTTTCGTCGGACGTCTTCTTGGTGCACGGACGCACCCTCTGCACTGCTTCTGATCGGCCGCATGTTCTTGACGGCGCCGCCTGCTGCTTCTTCCGCGGTGGCTTCCTTAAAGCGTCTTGGAAGGATAATTCTTCCTTAGCGAAAAGTCTCTGTTGTAGCTCTCGATGCCTCAACCCGCACACGAATCGGTCCCTCAGTCGTTCCTCGAGGTCCTTGAACTCGCAGGGCTTGGCGGCCTTCCGTAACGCGGCGATGTCCTCCTTGGCTGACTCCCCGGACCGTTGATCCCTCTGCTCGAAGGTGTGGCGCCATGAGATAACGGACACCTTGGGGTGGAAGTGCTCCTTCAGCAGCTTCTTCAGGTCTGCGTAGCTTACAGACTCTACTGGGACAGGTGCTGCAAGGTTTCTGCGATTTCGAAGGCGTCTTGGCCGCAAACGCAAAGCAGGGTGGCCGCCTTCAAGCTATCTTCCCTCACTTGGTTTGCCTTGAAGTAGTTCTCCATTCTGGATACGTAGGACTCCCACCGCTCTGGATGTGAGACGTCGAATTCCGCAAGCCTTCCGATTTTCGCCATCTTCGGATCTTCATGAGACGGGTCTATCAGCCAGCCTACCCCCGAATGCGCACTGGATTGGCGGGCAGCTGCTGAGTCAACACCGTTCCTCTTCCGCCGCTCAGGACTCCTTGTGTAAGCTTACACTTTTTCCTTTCCAGGTAGTGCAAGGCATCCCATCCTCGTCGCCAGTGTTGCGTCCTTGGCGGGAAAACAGACACGAGAAGCAGCTGGAGTTCTCAGTTTCTTTTATTCAGCGTTCAGCTTACAGAAGATGGCTTCAGCCTCGCCCAAACGCCTCGCAGCCTCTTATATAGGCAACTCCCGGGTAAATGGGTTACTTTTCCCGCACCAGCACCCGCGCATGCGCACGGCGCTGGCGACAGCCGGTCTGGTCCCGGGCAGCTTTGCACCTGCCCGGGACTGCCTGCAAACGCCCGAGCCGTTTGCAAGGCTCGGGACATAACAATAATCCTTCCAAAAATGGAACTTTCCTCCCCCAATGATGACAAAAAAAATCTTCACTGGGGTCTATTGCCAGTGGATAGGCAAGAAGTATTTGCTTACTTCATATCTGTTGATACCTGTTTCCTACTTCAGCTGTATGAGATCTTTGCTGGTACCTGTTTCCTACTTCAGCTGTATGAGATCTTTGCTGGTTCTTGATTGAGGTTCTTGGGATAGAGATTTATTACCATAGTATCTCCAGAACAGTTATTAGCTTTGCAATCACTTAAACCTCAGTACTATTCCATTGGCACCTCTTGCCCCTTCGGCAGTCTTGAATACATACAATTGAATTTGCATTATCAGTATAAAAACGAAAACACAACAACCGAATAAAACTAAACCCCTAAAAATAACTTAAAAAATAAAAAAAAAAAAATAAAAAAAAATACATAACAAAAAGAAAAAAAATAACAACGAACGAAACACATACAACACAAAAAAAAAAAAAAAAAAAAAAAAAAAAAACAAATAAAACAAAAAAAAAAAAAAAAATATAAACCCCATACAAAAAAAGCATCTAAACTAAACACAACAACACAAAGACAAAAAGACATAACAGACAAACAAAAAAAAACAACAGATAACGACAATAAGAAAAAAAAAAAAAAAAAAAAAAATACAACAAAAGTCTACACCCGACAAACCGATAAAAAAAAAAATAAACAAAAACTACAAAATAAAAAGTAAAACAAAAAACCATAAAAACACAAACACATAAAAACAATAACAAACAACAAGAAAACAAAAAAAACAACAACAACAAACCGCACCGAAAAAAAAAAAAACATAAAAACCTAAAAACCCTTCTACCACCTCATCAGATCTAATGATGATGGGTGCTGCCTTCACCATCACTCCCATTTTTCCTACAATCTTTGTGCAGAGCAAGCTTTAGAGCTAGACATCTTAAGTCTGTTAGTAGAGAATCCAGTGTTTTGTTGATTCAGAATGACTCTTCCAGTACCTTTAGCTATATTAATATTGCAATACTGTATGATGCTAAGGAATTTTATTCCTTAAATCATCGTCCATTTTTCCAACTTTTAAAAAAAATAGAGAAATTCTACAAGGTTCAGGGAAAGAAATGCAAATACACATCACTATATTTAATCATAATAAAGTCATCTCCTATCAATAAGAAAAGCCATAAACATGATGATTTTGGTCACAGTTTTTACTTCACAGCAACTTTGGACCTCAGGATTACCAACCACCATGCTTCTGTGGGCAGTTTTCTTTTTTTCTTTAGGGAGTTTTTCAGCATGTATTGAGACAGAAGGACTGTCAAAGCAACAGCAACATTTTGTGGCATAATGTGAACTACACAGCAAAATCTGTGGCAAGTGTTATTACCCTGGGGAGGCTTGTGAGATCCTCAGAACTTCAAAGGCTGAATCCCTTACAGAGAACTTTGTCTTCAAAATCAGCGATAAACTTGGGCTAATTTCAGTATATGAAAAATACTCCCTACTTTAGTTCTTCAGCATCTGTCCTGCTTGTACTGTAGTACCAAGGATGGGATCAGAGCTCCTTCTCAAAATGCAATTACCAGTTTTACCCTGAATTCCAGACTGCAGCAAAATATTTTCAAAAGTGTTTCTTTGAGGTACAGAGGTAGTAACCATTTCAGCGTGATTTTCAGACAGCTGCAACTGCTATGCAGCTTGTAGACAGACTGTTTTTTTTCAACTAGTCTGGCAGATCATGTTGGACTAGTGGAATGTATCACATTCTTTCATCACAAAAGTCTGTGTCTTGAAGCTTGACATTAATCTCTCTCAAGTGCCTAGTATGCTACCTGTTACTCTCATCAAAAAGTAGCTAACTCATTTGCAAAAGAGATATAGAACCAATACCACCGCCTCTATGTAAAAAAGAACGTCATTTCACCTTAGTCTGAGACTGTGCCTCTTCTATATGATATCAACTTTTTTTTAATCAACATTAAGAAATTCTGCATAGTCATAACACTAAGCATGGTTCAACTACTTCATTTGGGAAGTTAGTTCATGACATTAGATTTCAGTGATGATTACTTTCATATACTATCAAAGACAATGGTAGCTGCTTTCTTCCATTCTCATGATTAGCTTCAGCCTTACCAAAATACTAACATATCTTGCTTTATACCCAGGATTTTCTGTCAGTTACGAGTTTCCATAACATTCCATTACAACTGCATAGCAATGTCTATAATTCAGTTATTCAAGTAAGATCTTGGAAACCTTTGCTTTCTTTACATTTTTAACTCAGACAGTATAATTTATTCTGATAAAAATAGGAAAAATACCCTGTTTGGGAAGTTATCAATAGTCTCAACTCATCTGACCTTGATTTAGATAATAGCTTGAACATCAACACTATCACACATCAAGTTGCTACCTGAGTTAGAGGGAAAATAACATTCTTCTCTCATCATGCTAAAAGTCATTTTAAACAATGTTCCACTATAAATATTCTGTAGATTTCTCTCATGGAAGTTGAATGCTTACAAAGTGAAAGTACTTACAAAGTTTCCTTTAAGCCCATGGTTGTATGATTGTTTAAGCTGCTGTCTCTTAAAATAAATTTCTTGGTAGTTACCAGCTCATAAGTTTCAAAATCAGAGAATTCTAATTTATTTTTTCACAAATTCTACTTGTTCCAATATTAATTTCTTGGTTGCAATAAAATTTCCTCTAGTTATTCTTTCTAATGTGATTATATTCTAAGGAGTATGCATGGCCTAAATTAAATGTATGTACAGGTCCTACTTTGCAGAATTGGAAAAAATTGTGGAAAAAATGGAAATTACTTTAGCCTTCCACAGTAGATAAACAAGGAACAATAAATTCATTAATTTATATTGACTTCACAATTTATAGAAGAAAGAAAAATGCCAGGGAATGTAACAGTTTACTTGCTCAGTAGAATGAGTACATAACCATGACTGTAACTTTCAAAGACAATTCTCTTATGAGAGAGATGTAGATTGTACATGGGCCTCTAAACAGAAATTTTATAATCAGTACAAAATAAATATATGTCCCACAGAGCTTTGAAAAGCCATGTCCTTAGAAAATGCTGAGTTGATGATTTGCTAATGTCGGAATTCCTTCCACAAACTTGTATTGCTCTGATATACCCCATGCCCTATATGGAGCTATATGGAGCTTAGAACAAAATGAGAATTCTGACCATGATTATTTATTATTTGATGCCTGTAGAGGGCATTCAGATGTCTCTTATTCAGAAAACTGATATGCATAATCCTATTAATGTTTCTGTTTCGTCATATATGGGGGTTGGTAGGCAGTACTCACTGGGGATTTCCTTCTGTCTGACCTTTTGGGTCATGAAATGTAAGGTTTGGAAGAGTCCTGGAGAATATCTAATTCAGGCCACTGCCCAGTGCAGTAATCCACTGCTATTGCAATATTGGATTGTAATATAGTAATTGCCTTTTTTATGAAACTGAAATAAATAAACTTAAAGTATAGATTTTTTTTCTGTTAAAAATAGTCTCACTTTTCTAAGACAATCTGGGAGACAATATTGCTTCTCACCCTCTGGAAAGACAAGTTTAATTGTGGACCCTGCCTACTAGCTCCAGGAGATATAACATCCTGCGGTAGAAAATATCCTCTGGTGGACTCAGAGAATAGGCATTTAAACTAAACGTTCTCAAATGAAAATGACCTTACTAAGACAAGGATATGTTACAACATAAGCAACAAGTATTTTGGTGAACTTAACACCAGATGGTAATTATTCAGGCACATTTGGAAACTTAAGTAAAATACTCCATCACTTGAAATAATCACTTTTTATAATGGATACTGTCTACATCTTCCACTCATAATGCTTAATCCTTTCTCACCATTTCTGTCATTTTTTTTCAGAGAAAATTCTTAAGGAGGAAAAATTGGAATAGGTCTATGATGCCTTTTGACTGGTAGCACTAGGAACCTTCTATATTGAAGGACTCTTACAATTTAAATATAATACAAGGAGAAAGGATAATATAAATATTAATTAAAAGTTTTCTTACAATCATCAATATTAAGGATAGCTTTTGTAAATAAAGTTAAGATAGAAAAGAAGAAGAAGATGAGGCTTGAGCAAAAGAGGGTCATTGCCTTTATTTGCTTATGGAAGAAGTGTTCCAACTTCACTGAAATTAATAGTAGCAGTCATGAGAACTGCCAAATGAATATATAAAATTGCTTTAAGCCAAGCAATGTTACTTTATTCACTCATATCCCAGTTGTTTTCCAATTGTAAACTATGAACCTTTTGTCAGGTTCTAAGGGGACATGACTGAGGTCAAGATCTTCCATATGCAAATGTTTATTTTAATATTAAGCTATAGTGTTTCTATATAGAAATAACTTTTGTTTATGTATTTTATTTTTATTCTTATTTACTCATCTCTGTGGTTAAAAGTTTTGTGGGTAAAAACATCAAATTATACAAAACACAACAATATATAAATGAACTAAAGCATCTGTTAAAAGCAGACATTCAAAAAATTACTGTATGAGTAATAAAAATCTTGAAACACTATGAAGACTAGCATAGGAAGATTAATTAACTGAGAAGATAAAAACATTGATGGTGCTGAAAAGGTAGCAATTAAGGACCAGGGAAGCACCTTTATTGTAAACTACTAGTACATTGGAAACATGTAACCACTTGCTACATTTCTGTGTATGAAGACCCTCAAAGCAATGCAAGTTATGAACAGAAAGAGACACCAAAAAGATACTCTTTTCTATGTCAATAACAGCTACTCATAAGAAGATATTGATCAAAAATGGAAAATTCAACTGCTTTTGAGGATAAAAGCTGCATTTACAGAAAACCTGCTCTTTCAGCTGAGCAGTGGTTCAAAGAGAAGGCACATATTTCAGTGTTTTCAAAATGCTACATTTATGTTCTGTTATCATATAATGAGCTCTAAAGACAAATTGTAAAGGCTCAGAAGAGGATATGAACTCAAATCACACTGCAGCTTGTTCCTCCCATCAATAAAAGAGTTATGTTCTCAAAGACCAATCTGAATACAACATGCAAATAGTTTCTGCAAGCTTAGCTTTTTGATAGAGCGTGAAGCATTAAAGTAGTTTTGAAATAAAGTTGGACTCACAAGGCAAATTGCATAAACAGATCAGTAAACAAGGCTGGCTTCTTGTCTTTGTACAAGGGGACTAAAGGAGATCACAGAACAGTCTATATATTCACGACAAGTTAGAGTCATTGGTTTCAATCCATAAATTTTGTTACTTAGTGTAAACTGATTTATTTGGGGAATACTAGGTTAATATGATATATGAAACTTAAATAAGCTTTGGGTCAAGGCTTCAGTATCAAGATGCAGAGGATCTTTCCTTGTTGTACTATTTCCGTATCTGTGCTTCTGTTTCTCAGCTATACATCCTTTGAGTAAAAAAGGTTTTCTAGATGTAATCCCCTATAATAATCTCCCTTCCCCCCACCTCTGCAGTTGATTAATCCTTCTGTTTATACTTTCATCCTCTTATGATTAGTTATCATTATGCATCCCTAGGTTCACTTATATATGCCACTGGCTGTCCAGAAAACTACTGAGAGAGGGAACGATTCTACAAAGCCATGGCTGTGGGGGAAAGAATGAGCGTTTCTGATTGCCTTATCTGACCTGATGAAGAATTGCTGCCTGTATCCATCCATCCTTCCTCATTTTCTTTTCTGCTATGATTATTCCTTAGCATACAAACTTTCTTCTGTATCAAATAACAATCTTAAAAGCTCAGTCCCCTACAGATCTGGAGTCTACACATAACCTGGCATTCTCATATTCAATAGTCTGCATACTCTGGCTAACTCAATTTGACGCTCTCATCTCCCTTAACTTGCTTAAACCATCTTGCTCCAATGCATGAGAATCTAAGCTGCTGTCCTTGGGCATTCTGTACTACAAAAATTAAAAGCCACAAGAAATTTCAAATTCAGTAAGGAGGAGCTGAAGGCTGTATGAGTGAAATTAGGTAAAGTACAAGTGTTAGGACTATCTACACATAATCTGACGAAGGAGGTTATGCTTTAGCGGGTCTTGAAATTACTTGGGCCAGTATAAAAACATCTTTGGGATGTTTCTTTGATGGAAGAAAAAAGGGCAAGAATGAAGTTGCTTCTGGAACAGAAGCAAGAAAAAAAAAAGAATTCACAACTTAATACTACACCAAGGCTTTATCCATGCATTTTTTATGGTCAAATGGAAATGCTTTAATGTGATAATATTTGAGTGCAAGCTTATCATGTGATCCAGGACAGTAACGCTGGTCCTCAAATTAAAGCATTACTACTAAGGGGAAATATTATACAGCAGTTGCAGGAGTAACTCTTGTTAATGTAGGAAGTCCCGGAGACTGCAACTAATGAGTATTAATAATTGCATCCTCCTATCTTGTGTAGTTATTTGATTTTGACTGCACAATAAAATTATAATTTCTACAACTATTGTAGATGAACTGCCAAAATATCTGAAGTGCCATCTCACAATCCTCAGTGAATTAATTTTCAAAATACAATACAAAGGAATGATCTAAATGATGGGGTTGGGAACATTATTACCTCATCCTATCTAGAAAGTGATTCACCATTCGCCTCCACACAAGACTTTGCATGAGGCCAGAAACAAAGGATTATCGCTGACAAATTGGATTGAATTATATGATAGAACTGGAGTTTACACACCAGCTTGTAGCCTGTTGATGAACAGTTCAAAATTACAAAGGAATGTAAGGGAACAGGCAGCATTTTTAACAAATTGCCAAAGAGGGAATGCTGAATGCAGAAGCACAAACCCTGGGTAAGGTTTTTTTAGTAGGCCTCCAGTGCAGGCTGGTCTTCAAGATCTACAGGTTTTCTGGACATGAGGTTCCTGAGGGATCTTCTGCTGAATGTGTCATCATCACTTGTATGTGTGCCTCCCACTTTCTTTCTTGCTTTCTTCCTTCCCTGTTTTGATCTTACCTATCATCCTGTGCACCTCTGTTCAGTGACATTTACTTAACTAATTCCCAAACCCGTTACTCTGTAACCCCCATTTCCATTAGTCCGCAGCCTATCTCAGCTAATGCACTAGCTAATTGAGCCCCACCCTGAGCATCTTGTGTGATCTCCAGCCCATAGCCTTGGCTCAGAGGAATGGCACATGGCCTATGATCTGCCAGTTTCGTTTCTTTCTTTTTTGTATTAAGGATGCACCCAATTTTATTTTATTTTTATTTTTTTGCACCAAGAGCTCACAGTCCGGATCTCTCCCTATAGATCAATCTATATCAGAGCTATGAATGAGTCTCAATATATATTCTGTGGATGCCTTTACACTGTGCAGTGCTGTGATGCATGGTGCATGCTCCTTTTGCATGCTTTTAATCTTGCATATTTGACAAAACTTGCTCTTGTTCAATGGTTGAATGCATTCTCCTTGAACCCATCCCTTTACTGCTGCTGTCTGCTGCTATCTTGAAAAGATGGAATTTTGTGTTACTTTACAATTTTTTACTTTGAAACACAGACACAACGTGAGCTCTGACAGGAGAACTCTGGGGGTGAGAAGATAGGATTCATTTGAGGATGGTAGTAAAGCATCACTTGAATTCTAGTGAACAGTATTCCTGAATTTTATCAGGAATTGTGGGAAACGTCTAGAAGTAGAGCTATGAATATGTAATCTGTAGTCTATAGAGCAGCAGAATCTAAAACTTAAAACAGAAGTCTTTAAATAATTTCAACTCTGCTAAAAGCTACACAATACATTTTAGAGTACAATAATCAATAAGCATTGGTTCCTTCCAAGGATTGTATAGTTTCATAGACAATCCTAGCTACACTAATGTGAGAGTATTAAGTAATGGAATGAGCTTTCCAGCCACATGCTTCGTATTCAGTTGGGCTTTTATGTAATTATTATGTAGAATTATTTGTAACCCCACATGGCTGATGAAAAATCCATAGCATCTGTGCATAGAAAACGTTGGGTGAAAGAAAAATGAAGTAGTTGATCAGTATGAATAATCTGAACAATAGAGACAACACAGGAAAAAATCTCTGAGCTCAGAGTTCTCCCCAAGGCTCTTATATTCCTCTGTGCATGACAAACTAGACTGTGAAGGAGGTCCTAGATTCACACATTTCTGCTTGAATTTCTCCAGAGATTACTGCGTATGGACTTACCTGTGGCAGATGACAACACGGTCCATTTCAATTCTACCCTTATGGCATTGATCAGAACTGCCCTTGACATCAAGATTGCCAAAGGCAAGTGCCATTTCCATAGATCCAGTTATTTTGCTGGCAAATAAAAATATTGTGAAAAATTAGACTGTGTACAACATAAAGCACATTTTCAGATACTAATAATGAGGAAATGTTGAATACAAATGCTGCTTGTGGCAATGCCTTATACAAATAGAGGAAATTGATGCAGAATAAGTACTCTGCAATGTTGACAGCTACAGGAAGGTGAGAGAGCATCAGGTTTTTAAAAAAAAATACTTTCACATGTGCATTATTCATCTATTAATAATTCCTAGTTTACAGTTCTGTTAAGACTTTTTGTTGTTGTAATCTGCTTCAGTTTTCTCTTCTTTTATCACAGTGCATTCCTATGTCTCAATAAATTTTTGCCTTTATTTAGAAAAGTAGAAACATGAGACAGAAAATGGTGCTAGAATTTGTCTCTTTTGACTTGCCAGATGATTATAGAAATGTTTTCAGATCATAGACAATCAGAAGTGCTATTTTTCACCTCTAATTTGAAGTGTTATTGTTAAATGACTAAACATGTTTAAAGAATAATTTTATCAAATTTGAATATAAACTGTAATAGCATTTTTAAAAGCAAAATTAGTGTTGGTATTGATAAACAGTAAATATTTAACATTTCAATGGGAAGAAGTAGAACTGGGATGTCTAGCCATTTGTTACTTCCTCTCATTCCTGGTTTGAATCTTCCAGGGGGGGCTGACAAACAGCAGATGGATGCTGAGTTGAGAAAAGAAATGATGGCGATCTGGCCCAACCTATCCCAGAAAACTCTAGATCTTCTGGTCACCCCTCATAAATGTAAGAAATTTGTAATCATTACTCTCAGTGTCAGCCTCATCTGTGCCAACCCTATCTATTTCTACTTTTCTGTCATTTTCTCAGTATGGAAATACTACTTTATAATCCTTTTATAATAAGCAAGAACATATGAAAAAAATACTTTGAGCAAAAAAACTTTTCAGAAAGCTAAGGAAAAAATTATTTAAAAAAACAACAAATTTCTACTTCAGGGCTTTATATTAGTTAATATAATTCTTCCAGATAGAACATAGGAATAGTTACATATCTTCATCTTTATCCTGACTGTTTTGGGACTTAAAAACTCTCTTTTATAAGCCATTTAAGCATTAAAAAATAACATGATGTTAAAAACCATTTTTAACTATCAGTATCAGTTTTTGGATTCCTTTTCTTGAAATTCATTGTAACTTATTTCAGCTTTGTGGTTATAACTGATAACTACACAGATATTTATTTCTTTTTTTCAAAATCCAAAAGCTAGCTAAGAAGTCTCTAACCTCTTTTAATCCAGTGTATTGTTCTAAGGCACTGTTTTTTCCTTTAATTCTGAGCCAGAGCCCAAGTCATAGAATTGGGGGGCCAGAGGGGGGGGGAGGTTTGTCTAATTTTCCAATTCTGGATGGCACAGATCACTACCTTCTGAATGAAATATTCACTAGATATTTCATTGGCTCACAGTAATTTTCCTATGTATTTATAAAGGAGACAAATCCTATATCCTACCTAAACCATCAACTTAGATTATGACATACCTTAGAACAGTGTTTCTCAACCTTGACAATTTTAAGGCATGTGGACTTCAACTCCCAGAATTCCACAGCCAGCAATGCTGGCTGTGGAATTCTGGGAATTGAAGTCCACATGCCTTAAAATTGTCAAGGTTGAGAAACACTGCCTTAGAATGATGAACAATATTGAAATTAACAACCTCTGAAATATCCTCACTTAGGCTACACTTCACCCCAGATTAGACTGATATATGAGAGGGATAGAAGAGAAAACTACTCTAAAACTCAGGAGTTTTCTGGGGTGCTTAGCCACTGATTTGCTTCTTGCTGATTTAGGCAGAAAGCTTACTCTGGAAGAAAAGCAGGACTTTGTATTTTTTTTGCAAAGCATAAAATTGTTATAACAGATCAGAATATAAAGTCATCTTCTCCCTCCTCCTCCTCCTGACTGCCTGCAGGGTACTGTTTCATAAAATATTCCCATTAGATTTACTATTCAAGGCTATTTGTACTGTTCCTCGTTATGTGATGGTTTGTATTCGAAGACGGAATCACTCAACTTCCTTGTCCCTTCCAAATAGCCATTGGGGCAGCAGGTGTAGTATCCTGAGAGAATGCCACTGGTCCAATACTTTGAGTCTAAAGATTGGAGAGTTGCCAAGGAAGCACTAAGCTGGAGGAGGGTGTTTGATTTTTGTTTTGTCTTTCTTACTTTGCAGCTACTGACCTGACAGTGGGGAAAATCTATGCAGCCATGATGATCATGGAGTATTACCGCCAGAGTAAGGCTAAGAAGTTGCAGGCCATGAGGGAGGAGCAGGTATGTGAAAACTGTAAATGTAAAAAAAAAATGTGCCACAGTTTCCAAATCTGAAAATGTTGATGAACGCTTTCCATTTACAGCAAATCATGTGTACTTTAAAATAACCTTAAAATTTTTAAAAGGTGATGTCTTTCTTTAGTGATTACTCCTAATTCTTGTTACATGTTAGGTTACAACTCAACCCATTAAATGCAATTACTTGATCATTCTGGAGTACAACAAGTCTTGGACAGGTTCACCAGTGGACCAAATTATGTTTCACAAAGTGCTATGGCCTGGCTAGAAAATTCCATCACTTGCATGCATGTGTGCAAATCCATACACTTTTATATTCTCCTTTAATTTAATGTTTTTAGAGAGCCAAGAAACTTCAATAGCAAAGAATAGATGCACAATATAAAAATAATTTAAAAGTTCTTTCTTGTTTCAGTATAATAACAATTGTGATTTCCTTTTTGCCATCTGTGAGCTAGGTCTCCTTAGAACTGTTATTTTCATATTCTAAAAATGTATGAAGTTGGAAGGCAAACGATAAATCGTTTGTTCTAACAGTTTTCCAAGTGGTCGAAAATTTACTGAAGGAAAAAACGGTGATCTGATGCGTCTAGATTAGAAAATATCTCCAAAGTTTTTAAACATAAATATTTGTATCATCCCGTTCCCTTTAGAATCGGACACCACTTATGGTCCAGCGCATGGAACCACCTTCTCCATCCCAAGAAGGTGGCCAAGGACAAAATGCCCTTCCTTCCTCTCAACTGGATCAAGGAGGTGGAATGTGAGTGCTAGTTTATATAGGACAATTCCGTCCATACAGAAACAAGTACTTCAGATGACACACCTACTGAACCATTGTCACTACTAGTGCATTAGAAATTCAGTGAATGGTTAATACTCTGTCACTGGAAACAGGACCATAGTCAGTAAATCTGTGCCTTATTTTGAGGACAAGAGATTCCATCCATAACCTCTACAGAAAGGACGTGATAGATGACAATATGAAATTCTGTAGAGAAATTACCAATCGCTGTAGGCCAGGGATTGGGACTGAGAACTACATTTTCATTTTGTAATATTACTTAGCCTTCAAAAGCCACACCGGGCCTGGCAACTGACACAATGCTATCACCACAATCACATTACTATTAACCAGTGCTTTTTTTGTAAGAAAAAAAAAAGATGCTGGAACTCCCACATGTCATACAACCCGCTTTGCCTACCCTACAAGGTGCCGGAACTCCATTCTGGGCGTTCTATGAGGAAAAAAAGCCCTACTATTAACATCAAGAAGCTCAGAGATGCACTTTTGTAGTCAATAAAGATAGTCAGTTTCCCATTCTAAGGAAGTCTACTATGCCCCTCCCAAGTCTTCCAGTCTTTTTTGTGAAGAGGATGTGATGGTGCAGTGCACTGGAGAACACAATGATCACTCTTCATCTTCTAGACTAGCAGAATAAACACAGCCAAGTATATTGCCAGAATATCAACATAGATCTGGAAAAGCAAGGGCAGCTTAAAAGTGTTTTGATTTACACATAAGTTATAAATGCTTGGGGAATGGACAAATAAATGGATTATGATTGTGCACATAGACTCATAATGGTTTGGAAAATGTATGGTTGGAACATGACTTTTCTGTCTATTTCCAGGAGTGTACTAGAAGGAGGAATGAAGGAAAGTGAGTCATGGGTCACGCAAAGAGCGCAGGAGATGTTCCAGAAGACAGGAACCTGGAGCCCAGAGCGGGGGCGATTAGAGGAAATACCCAATAGCCGGACCAATTCCCAGGTGGTTTGTATGCCAGCAAGGTGTTTGAACTGGCAGTTATCTATCTCTGCTTTTTGTTTTTCTTATTCCTGCCTGTCATGCACTTATAAAGCCAGCTATACAGCAGAATTTTTCAGAAAAGTTTTCTTTACTATGACAAGTTCTATATTCCATCAGATCATAGGACCAAAAGATAGAACTTGATTAAGCCAATATGGAGTGAGTATTTATTTGAGTGACACATAACCGCAGTTATTGCCTTACCATTCTAACTACTTTATGAAACTTTGATAGCGCAATACAATAAGTATATGCTGAGTTGCAAACTGTATTTGTAGTGAAGGCAGACTGTTCATCTTTCCCTTTCATTCATATAATATTGTGTGAATTGATCTCGTTTGTATTTTTTTAAGAAAAAAATAGGGCTTCAAAAATAAAACAAACCTTCACAAACACAATACCCAAACTGTGTGCATTTTACAAGTTTTATTCTGAGAAATTACATGTGCATGTATATGTAAATTTCACTGATGTTCAATATCTCCTTGAGGTAATAAGGCAATTCTATCCTCCAGTGAAGGGTCCATTAACTTAACTTAAGGATCCATTAACTTAATCCCTTAACTATTTCCAGACATTTGCATTAATGTGTGTTATTCATCATATAGTAAAAATTCTACAATAATACGTAGTAATTAATTGACTCAAAGGGAATGTATTAGCAGCTGTAAGATACATTTGATAATAGTGATGATTATTAACATCTATTCACCTCTTATGCTAAAGTCATCTCACAGCCAACATTCTGCATTAATGAATCACCCCATACAGATATTCCTCAACTTACAATCATAATTGAGCCTGGAATTATAGTCTTAAGTCATGTTGTCAAATAGTCACTACATGACCACACCTGATTTTATGACTTTTTTTGCGGTTGGTGTAAAGCAAATACCAGGGTCATTAAGTGAATACTATAATTATTATATAAATCCACTGTCTGCACTGGGCTTCTGTCAACAAAATCATAAAGTGCAATCGTGTGATTGCAGCATGCTTCAAACAGTCATAAATGTGGACCAGTTGCCAAATACCCAAAATCCAACCATATGACTGGGGGAGGCATCAGAACTTCGAATTTTGATCATAAGTAGCCCTTGGGAGGTCTGTCATAACTTCAGACAGTCACTAAGAGACCGGTATTAAGTCAAGGACTATCTGTATATGTTACTGGTTGCTTATTCTGGAAGAGGATTGAGTTGTTATTAATAATGAGATTATTGACACCTTCTGACTCTTATTATTATTAATATTACTATTATTACATCCTCAAAATACCTACACAATTATTCTACTATACACTTTCTTTGAAGAATCTGGAAGTGGCCTTAGGCTGTGAACTTATGGATTTAGGAGGATGCTTCCAAATTAGGCTTTTATTCTACAATTGCTCTACATGTCAGACCTCTCTTGGTTCACATGAAAAGCACTGCAGGACTGTATTTCCTTGGATATGTAGGACCAGGTTGGGGACAGATATATTTAACCACCTTCAGTGCTGGAAAGGTAATCAAATTCATATTATAATTAAAATCAAGAATTTTCAAGGATTGGAAGAGTAGAAAGTAATATCTCTCAAACTGAGCCCACAGTATCAATTAATCAATATAAATTCCATCCTAATTAGATTGAAATTAATAGATAAATCTAACTGTATTGTTTCAAATTAGGTAATATGAAATCATCATCATCATAACAAAGATAATATAGTAACAAGGAGAATCTGGGTATTTCTTTCCCTAAAAAAACATTAATTTATCAATTTATTTTAAATATTTAAATGGAATTAACATAGGCATTGCTCTTTAAATATCAGTCTTGATTCAAAATGTATGTGTCACCTCATGGCAAGATGGGTAGCAAATACATTTAATAAATACATAAATAAATAAATATCAATTCAACAGCCTTTTCCTCATCACTGGAAGTTTTTAAGAAGAGACTGGACAGCTATTTGTCTGAAATGGAATAGGGTTTCCTGCCTGAGCAGGGGATTGGACTAGATGACCTCCAAGGTCCCTTCCAACTTTATTATTATTATTATTATTATTATTATTATTATTATTATTATTATTATTATTATTATTATTATTATTATTATTTTACCTTCATGATAAATTTTGAACTGTTCTTATATATTAAACTGGATATTTTCCTAGGGAAAGTAGTAGTTATTGGACAATTATATACAGACTAATTCTCTCTACAACCTTTTGCACTTTCTTACTCATGGTATCATATTTGATCTACTCCAATTTTTGCACCAGTAACTTCTACAAAGTTACATAAAGATAGTGAACATTGGAAAAAAAAACCAAAATATAATCTCCATAAAAGGATATTTTATTGATATTCAGCTAAACTAATTTCTTTAATTTCATCAGATTGTTTTACTGGGTTTACCAAAGTTTATAACACAAAATTAAAAATTAATGGAGTTGAGGAACATTCCTAATGAGAGATTCTTGGTGCTCCCTGAGCTTGTTTTCTTGCAGGCATTTCATAACTTAAACTAGGTAACATCATCGGTTCTAGTCCTAGAAACAATCAAGCTTAGAGAGCATCAAGGACCCTCATTTGAACCCAAACTTACAAATATTCTCTTTTATTAGAACATTCCTAATGAATTCCATGGTGCATTTTAACCACTAATAAAATAACCGGATTAGCAGTTAATATGAGGATAGATTAAGATAGTAAATTATAGTAAAATAAATAGATTATATAGGAAATCTAAACTTAGATATAAATTTGATTTGACCCATATGAAAAGCTTTTTCACATCCAAAAAAGCCAGCAGTATAGGTAGATGAATGTTATCTGCGTACAAAGCTATTATATCAAATGGAAGCCATATATTATGTGCAACTTGATGCACTTCATATAACCAGATTATGCAGGATGAGTTATTGCAAGTAATAACTACTTGTCGTTGTTGTTGTTAATTGCGAAGTCGTGTCCGACCCATCGCGACCCCATGGATAACATTTCTCCAGGTCTTCCTGTCCTCTACCATCTTCTGGAGTCCATTTAAGTTCACATCTACTGCTTCAGTAACTCCATCCAGCCACCTCATTCTATGTCATCCCCTTCTTCTATTGCCCTCAATCTTTCCCAGCATTAGGCCCTTCTCCAGTGAGTCCTTCCTTCTCATTAGGTGGCCAAAGTATTTGAGTTTCAACTTCAGGATCTGGCCTTCTAAAGAGCAGTCGGGGTTGATATCTTCTAGGACTGACCGGTTTGAACACCTTGCAGTCCAAGGGACTCGCAGGAGTCTTCTCCAGCACCATAGTTCAAAGGCCTCAATTCTTTGGCGCTCAGCCTTTCTTATGGTCCAACTTTCACAGCCATACATTGCAACTGGGAAAACCATGGCCTGGACTATAAGCACTTTTGTTGGCAGAGAGATGTCTCTGCTTTTTAGTATGCTGTTTAGATTTGCCATAGCTTTCTTCCCCAGGAGCAAGCGTTTTTTAATTTCTTGGCTGCAGTCCCCATCTGAGGTGATCTTGAAGCCCAGAAAAATAAAATCTGTCACTACCTCCATTTCTTCCCCATCTATTTGCCAGGAATTGAGAGGGCCGGATGCCAGGATTTTGGTTTTCTTAATGTTGAGTTTCAAGCCAACTTTTGCACTCTCCTTCTTCACCCGCCTCAAGAGGCTCTTTAGTTCCTCTTCACTTTCTGCGATTAGAGTGGTATCATCTGCATATCTTAGGTTGTTGATATTTCTCCTGGCAATCTTAATTCCAACTTTTGATTCATCTAGCCCTGCCTTTCTCATAACTACTGAAATCTCACAAATGTAGCTGCAAAATCTTAGCAACAACTTTTGACATAGATACCAGCTGAAGTACACTGGTAGGATCCATAACAGATTTCATAATTTCAGTGATGTAAGCTTCATATATAACACTGCAGCACTTTATTTTTTTTAAAAAAAAAAAAACTAAAATATCCCCAGATGTACAGAACATACTTCCTAATTTTTTTATACCAGGCTCTACGATTATCCCATCTAGTCTAAGGGCTTTTCCAAATGTCATCGTATCAACAGAATATAGAGAGAGTACCTGCATTGCTCATATACTGTATATTACAGTGTTGAAGCACTTTGGGGATATTTTTTCTTGTACCAATAAGGTACTTCTATATTCTGGGAGCTCCAAGAATATCTCAGTGTTTAGTTTTGTCTTTAAAATCCCTTGGGACATAGAGATGCATGTATTGAAACAAATGTTCATCTCTTCTGACCTTGGGTAGAAAACTTAGCTAGAGAATAATGAAATCTGCTGTGCCAGAAAAAGCACTTAAAATATTTAGCAACAACTAAGTAATTTTTTAAATATTGCAGTATCTCTTCAGCTTTGCGGTTTATTATTTTGGTTTCTCCCAATTCCTCAGCTGTTAAAAAGAATAGCATTTCTTCTATTTGTTGCTTCTGACTTCTGATCCTAACATCCTCCTTGTCTAATTAAGTCTGTAGAGATGCGGGAGATGGCAAAAGATGGCTACTCAGATAGTGATCAGTACTTACCCATGGAGGGCCACGGAAGAGCTGCCTCCATGCCACGATTGCCTGCTGAAAACCAGGTGAGGGTTTTCTTTTTTAAATCTGCATCCTGTTTGAACTTGAGAAGCTATGGTAACTTCCTCATCTCAGCATCCTCTTGTTTCTAAGGTTGTCATTCTGTTTGACAAGTATTCACTCACTTAAGGAGACAGTGATCTAGGGCCTGTACTGATGCAAAATGAAAGAATGTTTCCCAACCTTCCTGTCCTGTTCTTCAGATAAGGACCACACAATCTTTCCAGGAATTATCATGCTGTGAACGCTTTGCTTTTACATCAGAAATGAAATGGAAACACATTCCAGCAAGTGTTTTCCAAAAGACAATTAAGATCATTTGTTACTTATATCCAGAAAGGATAGGGTTACTTTTCAATGTGATATTTCATTTAAATTACATTTGAAAAAGAGATGATGTCATAACATAAATGTAAAATTTTTAAAAAAGTTCTTCAGAATTTTTTTAAATAATAATACATTTATCCATTTAGAAAGGGGTACATGAAATACACTGCCTATTGCAGATCACAGCATCTATTATCCTTTAGGACTCTCCAATCCCACTTAGTCATAGGCTGCATACTGACAAGGTTGAGAGGCAGGTATAAGTCGATCTTTTCCATCTGTGATTGAAGAGGCCTCTTGACACTATCTCTTGGACTCTACCTCTCATTTTGATCTCATTAAATTCATGCAAGATGCTTATTTCTCCTAAGCTAGAAGATTTGTGATATTGCTGCCTAAATTCTTCTAAAAATATTATTGAAAGTGTGCTTTACATGTATCAGAAGAACCAAAGACAAGATACAGAAGGACAAAAGAAACAATGTAATCTACAAAATCAAGTTTAACAATTGCAACCAATTCTACATCAATTAAAAAACAAGATCCATGAACACCAGCTGGCAGTCAAACACCACAATCCCAAATCCTTAATCTCTACCCACCCTGACATCAAACAAAACCAGTTCGATTGGAGCAATACAAAAATCATTGGCCACACTGGCACTCCAGAAGCAATTTCATCAACAGACACATTGACCAGCCTACAATTAGCCTATGAACCTCTCAGAATCCAAATCAACTGCACAGCCAACCAGAGACAGCACTAACCCTCGCAAGCTCCCCCAACCAGCACTTCACCTCCAATGACCCTCATCTGATGTAACCTCCCCATCACAAGACTCTCACTGATGACTCACACCTGAGCCATCACAAAACTCATCACAAGACCCTCACTTGATACACCCACACCTGACCCATTACAAGACTCATCACAAGACCCTCTCTTGACACACCAACACCTGACCCATCAGAAGACCTACTGACCATACAAAGCCTTTATAAACAGAAAAACACTGACACCCCTAAACTCTGCTGAAGATTTACCTAGCCTAGTAATGAAACCAATCCACGGGCTCAGAACGAATCTTCACCCTTATCCTACACCCGAGCCACAGATATTCACTACTATTGCAAAGTTAACTCTATTCTGATGTATTTATTCACAGATGATGAAAAAACTAATATAACTCCTAGTAATATCACAAAGTCAGCATTCCTGGCTACCACTGCCTGCAACTCTATTCCTTTTGCAATAACCAAGATTCGTGAATTCTTTTACGGCCTTCTATTCTTATGCTGGTGATCAATGTAAAAGGACCAAGCAATCCAGCAGAGACAGAAATGAATGTGCATTCTCAGTCTTGGCAAAGGGAACAGCATGATATGTTGTATAGATCTGCAGACACTTTGCCCTGCCTCTACTCCAAGCTAGTGTTACCTGTTCAACTATCATTATGAAGCATTAACAATCGGCAACCATTGAGAAATTGGTACACATTGCTTTCAATTTGCATCAATAACTAGTGCCCAGTAGTAGATAACATCTACTCCAAACCACATATGTAAGTTCACTAGTAGCAAACTAAGCTCATATTGCAGCCAAGAATTAAAACCGTAAATGATGGGGACAAGCTGTGTTTCTTAAATATTTTTTAAAAAAATTACTTAACAAAATAAGCAAATCCTACTTCAAGAGATATTTTTCATCCGTGGTGGAAAAAAAATGCCAAATCTCTGTCAGAAGAAGATTAAAGGAGTTTAGATATTTATTTATTTATTTATTTATTTATTTATTTATTTATTTATTTATTTATTTATTGGACTTATGTCCTGCCTTCCATTCAGAAGCCAAGACAGCATTCCCAGTACTCCTTTCTCCAATTCTCTCACAAGCGCCCTTGTGGGCTGCCTTGTTTTACTTTTATCTAATGTCCAATGGAGCATCCTACAATACCTAGGAACTGCACATTACATTTCCCTTGGCTCACATACCTGCTGCACAGCTGTCTTATGATGGTTTCACCCAGATTTAATGCCTCAGTAATAATCATTTTTTGTTGCCTTTGGCATCCTTGGTTGGATGCACAAATTCTACTCTAATGGTGCTGTGAGCAAACTAGAAATTTATTTTATTCTATTGGTTTATAGAGGGTTGTTTTGTTATGCTAGTCATGTCCCCTCTCTCTGCATCTTCAATGCCGAGTGGAAGAAAAAGCTACAGCTGTCAAAAAGCTATCAAGTTTGAGAAGCTATCTGGATATGGCCTGTCACAGCACAGCTCCTATCAGAGTAAAGGCTCTGACCTTCAGCAGCTATTGTCCAGCTAACAATGTTCTCTTCCTATTCTGGCATGCAGCATGTGTTATAGTAGCAAATTTTATAGGTTCTGATGCAATCTCCGCAATCAGTGTTGTGCTAGATTGAGGGTGGGGAGGATGAAGCAACGAGCTTGAGTGTGGGGGCTCTTTTGCTAAGCATGTGCCAAGCAGCAGTTGCTCTTAGCATGCTCTGCTATGTAGAAGCATTTACTATTTTACCAACAGGCTAAGCATCTTTTTGTTTCTGTGTATATGTGTGCAAGTGAGAGCTTGGGCATACTGTTATTTGAAGAAATTGCTCAAAGTAAGTGTACCATCTGCAACATTTCTTGCACAACTATACTTCTTGCTTCCGGCAGGAGGGACTACATCTTAATTTGCAAATATCTCAAGAGTCGGAATTTGGTGAAAACTTCAGATATAGCAACCTAACTACAAAACAATGGCCTTGCCTTTATAGTACAAACATAATGATCGTATTAACAGTCTTTACCAACTTGATGTGTTGCAATCATGCAGTCTCTAGTCATCCTGAAGTAGTCATTGATACTGGCTGACTGTAATAGGAATCATTTCCCAGTCCATCTGATATGTCTAAAAGTGTTCACAAAATTCAATAGCCTTCAGAATGACAAAATGAGTGTGATAGAGTTGTCATGCAAGCTCTTCTCTTTACATATGTGCTTGTGGCATCACAACACAGATTCTAAAGGAAAGGAGTTTGTGTCACAATGGCATGCATCTGTTTCATTGTTTACCCACTGCTGCAGTTGCCTTTGTTTTGTACTAGACTGGTAAAGGTCCCCATCATGATAATCTCTGACAAAAGAAAGCTACCTTGGGCAAACTGCATTTTAATTTAGATTAGCATTTGGCTTTCAGTATTCTCAGCAAAGGGTACCTCATCAATAATAATAGTGTGTATTAAGAAAATACAGGAGAAAATCTTAATGCTTTGATTCAGTACTGGTACTGGATTAATAATGCCTGCAATGTAGACTGATTGAAGAGTAGTCTAAGCAGTTCTTAGAGGAAAGTGTTGCTTTATGTAGTCTAATCATGGGAACTATGGTGCAAAACAATGGGTTCCTGTTTATAGGGAAGGCAGCAAATGGTGTTGATTCTCCTTTACCCTTTTGCATGAGCTTTGCTTCAGATCACCAGGGCTCAGAGACAGAGAGCGTTAAGGGGACAGAAGATGAATCTGCTAAAGGTTTCACAGTGACAGCTCAAAGTGAGGATCAGCCAAGTCACCTCAGACAAGTCATAGTATTTCTAAGAAATGTAATACTCTGTGATAACTACCACACCACCATACTGCCTGTATTTGATCTTCCCAAATTTGACAATTTTGTTTCCTTAATACTATATGCATGCACTTATTTTCCTTGCCCAATGCTGTCATTAGAATTCTTGATCATTTGGTAGGGTTGCCTTTTCTCTTATGTCACAGCTTCAAGAAACCATAAGAACTCCACGACAGCCCTATTTTTTGTCTGGCTGAGATGAATCCTGGACATCGCTATAGAATTTTTGCTGTTGCTATTTGTTCTTTGGGTTTTTTTGTAACAATTAAAGAAAATTACATAGTTAAATAGTAACTGCTGGTAAATGCTTATCCAGTATATAATTTAGGGTTGACTCATCATGTAGTTCTGTTGAATTGACACTTTGTAAATAATGTCCATACAAAAGCTATCTTAAAAGGGCTGATGCTAATCAAATGAATACAATTTTAGATTCTTTTATTATCTTATTTAAATCATTTACTTCAACCTTTACCCCAGGGAGTACCTTTAGTTACTGCATTTAGACATTCTCCTCACAGAAATGCATGAATAGTCCTACATTACTTTTCTGTTCCAAATAGAGTAGCTTTTGAAATGTTCCACTGAAGACACTAATCACATTGCATGTACAGTTTGAAAATGAACTTACTTCAGTGCCCTCTGAAATAAAATCCAACAGACAAGAAGATACTTTCGAAATACTTCTTTCACTATTTCAACCTCAGAAAAATAGTAGAGACTGGAAAATTCAAGAAGCCCTTGCACATGTCCTTAATTGCTTCATTTTTGTATGACTTTGAAATAATTCAAACTATATTAGGAAGTTTTACAACAGAAATATTTCTTTAAGAATTGCCCAGAGACAATGGGCAGTATAGAAATTAGAGAAGAGAATAGAATAGAATAGAATAGAATAGAATAGAATAGAATAGAATAGAATAGAATAGAATAGAATAGAATAATAACTACAGATAAGCCCCCAGTCTTAATTTGCTCTAAAGTATCATTTTATCTTTGGCTTGGGATGATGCCATCTTAATACTTTCTATGACAGGGGCAGGTACCTTTAATTTTGTTGCTGTAATCACCATAAAGTTCAAGATGAGTTTCAAGTCTTCCTACGCACAGTATAAGAGTTTCCAGCTCAGGGAAGTTTAATTCATCATTCTGAAAGCTTCTAGATGCCTCCTATTTTACTGCTCTAGATATGCAAAATAAAGCATTCTGAAAAATCCACTTAGTAGAGATATTTATGAGGGTACTACTACCAGCCATACTGACAACAGCAGCAGAAAAAAAATAGGGGTGATTAATTAAAATGCAGTTACCAATGAAGAAAATAAAAGCACCTATTTGCTATTTTCTCAGTTTGTGACCATCTGGAAGAAGACTTTCTTAACTCCCTATTCTATATCACCCTCACTTCATGCTTGTATAGTAAAAGGCTGTCTTGGTCAAACAGCATGCTCAAAAATCACTAGATTTTTGATCTAGATTAATGATCATAGTCTTTCTCCAGCATGGCAAATCTTTTTTCTCAAACTACGCTATAATAATAGTATTCAAATCTGCATCTATATATCTATCCATACATACATGCAAATGTGTATGTATCTTTATTTCTCCTTTTTGGAGGAGAGGGTTATGCAAATGCTACTTTGTATAACCTTTCAAAGGAAAATGGTTACTTATCCAGTTCTAACAGATAAAACAGCTTTTCTGTTCTTTAGAGCAGAGGTCCTCAACCTTTTGGGCACCAGGGACCGGTTATGTGGAGAGAGATTTTTTTCCACAGACTGGAGGGGGTGTGGTTTTGTGTGCTGCCTGCATCCCGCAGATGGGGCTTTGCTAGTTTGTGTGACCCAGTTGCTGGCATGCCACGGCCCGATACTGGTCCACAGACCGGGGGTTGGGGACCCCTGCTTTAGAGACAATTCAAGAATTGGATCACCCAAAAAACTCCTGTGGGAGCAGACTCTGCCAACCTTGCCTACTAGATAAACCAGGCAATATAATCATTCATATTTTACTTCTTAGTTCCTTCTACCAAACAGTAGCTCTTTCATCAGTCTATCAATATTTTGACAGGATACAAATAATATTTCAAATTCAAACAGCATACAGGCAATGGATTTCCTATCTTTAATTTTTCAACATTTTTCTGTTTCTAATTTTATAAATGTTCTTCTTTTTTCCACTGACCAACCCCTACTTACAGATTTTCCTGTAGTTTCTGAAGCAAGAATCTGCTTCCCTTGGGTTGGACTGGAAACACTAAAATAGAAGAAATGGGAAAATTCAAAAACTATGGGCTGGAGTATTTGTCCGTGTTTGGTTTGTGCATAATGTTGCAGCTTTTAACAGTGGCTGACGGTTCCAATGGCTGGGGCTTGTTGCGGCATGTTTGGGGGAAGATATGGGGCCTTGCTGTTGTCTCTGCTGCTCTGCTCAGCTCAGCTCAGCCTTACTCAACTCATCCCTTCTGAGACTGCCTGTCCCTTTGTGGTGTTGTCTAACTTTGTCAGTTATGGTTGAAGTAATCAAAGGAGGAGATGAGCTTTCAGCACTGGGCTAGACTGGTTTTATGCATAAATATGACATTAACTTGACTATTCTTTCCTTACACTTCCCCCCCCCTCCATCCCTTTACAGTACTATATTCTAGTTTCTCCTCCCTTCCCCTTGGTCCTATACCTCCCTATGCTTTTATATTTATTTCCTTCTCTCTCTTTCTTTCCCGTTTCTGTGTGCACCGTCTTGTATGGCTGCGACAGAGGAGGAAGGCGCGACCGCGAGGGAATAATCTCAGTGTATGTACTGCAGCCTGGACTCCTGGTTCTATGCGCTCGCTGCCTCCAGTTCCTTTCCCCTGGGTTCCTCAAAGTAGCAAGCTGCCAATTTTATGTGTCCATTTAGTCTTACACAAACTTTTCTTTTCTACTCTTTCAACCTGAAGCCCACACGGTGACTTTCCTCATTGCTACATTAAGTACTGTACAGGCACATCTTTCTCTCCAGTCCATGATTCTGTTGTCTTTTTGTCTGCATTAGGCTTTCTCATCAATTACTCTCTTATTCTCTGTTCCTTCCCTCTTCCATTATCTCTGCTTTTAACCACGCTCATTATTCAATTCCTGCCTCTGTTGTCTACCATACTAGTTTCAGTAGTCACCAAATAGTTCT
The DNA here is from genome assembly GCF_016545835.1 of Crotalus tigris. Classification (NCBI taxonomy): domain Eukaryota; kingdom Metazoa; phylum Chordata; class Lepidosauria; order Squamata; family Viperidae; genus Crotalus; species Crotalus tigris. The sequence continues at coordinate 1,256,375 of NW_024096469.1, forward strand.
CTAAGCCCGCTAGCTTAATGGCAAATGAATTTTCTGTGACTACTGTAGTTTAATGAAAAGTTGCTGTTGGGAAAGGGAGCTTCTAAGCTAGTTCAGACTTTTATTTTATTTATTGAGCCTAATTTCCATAGTTCCATCTCATCCCACAATACTTCAGGTATTTTAAGGTTCTATTCCTTCTTCAACTTGCTACCTTGGAAGGCATGAAAAAAACCAATAATCGTACCAGCAAGATTTTCCTCCCCTTATGAATAATTTTACTAGTGACCAGCCTGTGGCATCTTAAAAGATTTCATAATCCAAAATCCAGTGTATTACACATATCTTAAACACAGTTGTCAGTAGTATCACAATCACATATCTGGATAGCAATTCTGTATGCTAAATCCAATTTTCCAAAAATTACCCCATTAAATCCATTGGAATTTCTTTTTCAGTGGGTACCTATATGATTTTACTATATATCTATTCAATTTTTAAGATGGCGTAAGATCTTGCTTTGTTTATTTTTGTCCCTTAGATCCCCGTCAGCTCTTACCATTTTCTCTATTTTAATTTGGAGAAGAAATAGTTAATACCACAAGCAAAACCTATTCGCTCTTCTCACATGTTTCCAATAAACCCTGAATCCTAAATCCTACAACATTTGCCTTTCTTCCTTGTGCAAGATGATTAGCTGTGCATTTGTAGTTGAAGAATCAGAATTTAGCCAGGCCTTTCAGAACACTTCACTGTACTCAGTCACCAGGCTTTTTTCTTCACAGCAATAGCTATAGAGGTCAGAAGTGAGAGCATTTAGGTATAATAACAGTTTCCCTTAGTTTCTATAACACGTTTGGGACATGAAAGACAGAACTGCCAAAGAAAATGAAGATGCGGCATTGAGTTTTTGATCCCTCTATTGTATGTGTAAACTCTGCAGTTGATACTTGGTTTACATTGCCTTCACTTGGTGAATTGATAGCATAACGGTTATGACATGATCACTAAACATCAGCCCCCAAAATAATTCTGTGCAGTGAATCTATAGAGTTCGTCCAACTAATTGTCTTCCTTATTACTATGACTTTAGTACAAACGAAATGCTTCGGAATTCCTAAAACATAAGTATACCAAATATCATTCTAACAGGGACAAGACTTATAAATTTATTTGAGCCTTCAGGTAAGTTTAGGATGGATAGTATGCCTATTCTAATTCAAGAATCATAAGCCATTCAGTAAGTAATCATTATGTGACTGCAAAGAAGACTAATCAGCTATAAAAGTATAGCTTTAGAGTGATTTCAAGATGAGATTATATATGATAACGTGAATATTTTTAAAAAATGGCATGTAAGATTTTAAAAAAGGAGTGTGAAATTATACTAGTTAACAGTTTTTTTCTGACATAATGTTGACTATCTCAGGAAAAAATAATTTAGATTTACAGGTATGGATGTTAGGTTAATTTAATGCATTCTGCACAGAAAATTATAATTAATATTTTAGCGGTCCTAAGATAAAACACAATGAAATTAAAATGTTAGGTTGCAAAGTTCAGCTGTGAAAAAAGGCAGTTGTGACTCTGCATTATGGAAGAATTGTAAATTTATTACCCAAGAACAACTTCCCAAACAAGCAAGCAATGCAACAGAAACCTCTGGAGATGACAATTCCTTCTCAGCTATGAAACTCTTAGTCCTTCATTCCTGGAAAGAATTCAATATTTAGATTTTAGGATATGCCACTGAAAGACTGCAATAATCTCTATCTTCTGCCTTTCCCTTATTACCTTATTCTGCCATTCTGTATTACTTTTAATATTTTTAATATAGTTGTAAAGTTCGGTCATATGCTGTCTTTTTCATTAAGTACAAGTTTCATGAAATTGCCATTTTGGAAGAGAGATTGCTTTTCTTATTTCCTGCATCCCATTAGGAATGGACAGGACATCTTGAAGAAGAAAAGCTTCTTCACTTGTTGCTGATGTTCTTTAAGATAATCTCAATCAATTCTGAGTCCTTTCCCCAGATGTTCGTTGCCATGTCTTTCCATTGGTCTCAGAAAACTATCCAGAAAAATTGATTCTAAGTTGCACTTTACAAAGGGGTTTTTAGCAACTCTGCAATCTTTGTTTGATTACTTACAATTGTGGCTCACCATGCACACCAGTCCTGTATTTAGGAGGCACCCACAACAGTTTTTTTGATGGGAAGAGGCTTCTGGTTGCATATGCATTTGTCCCTCTAGGTGGGAAAAGGGGAGAGACATCAGAAAGTACAGCAGTTACAAGTGAGTAATTTCTCTTTTGTTTTGTTTTCCTCTGTGGATCAGAAACTGTTGAGTAGTAAGGGAGCTGGTATTTTGGGTTTTCAGGAAGACCTGAACCTAGAACTTCCAAGATTCAATTTCCAAGCCTGGTATTATTTGTTCAAAACAGTATAAGGAATCAGGTTTCTGGTAGTTCAAGGACAAATAGATCTGAGCGAATCCTTTCACTCTATAATACAGGGAGGTAGTGTTAGTTTTTCCAGGAGGATGATTGCTTGTCCAGTTGATCTTTGCTCTGCACAAACATAATGATGGAACACATTATATTTGTGAAAAGAAATACATTGTAAGATTAAGACACATTGCTGATTACATATGAGTAGAATATTTTCTTTCCCTAAAATTTAGCTAGACTATGCTGAAAACGTAAAACAACAACAGAAATATAGCAACAGGCTTAGTAATTCCAGTCTTGTCTGATATTACTCAGTGGAATGGCTTGCCTCCAGAAATTGCGAATGCCCCATAACTGGAGGTTTTTAAGAAGAGATTGGACAACCATTTGTCTGAAATGGTGGAAAGTCTCCTGCTCAAGTAGAGGGTTGGACTCCAAGGTCCCTTCCAGCCCTGTTATTCTATGTTCTATTTCCGGATGGTTTTGATTGAGACATATGCTAATGTTCTTATTTATTTGCCCTATTTATATGGCTACCCATCTCACAAGAAGCGACTCTAGGTGGCATGTGAGAATCATTAAAACAATAATTATTAAAATATAAAAAGTCCCATTAAAATTGAAAAACACTATTAGAAATTTCAAACATAGAAAACTACACAGAGAGAATAAAAAGACCCCACAATGGAATCATGTAGGAATGTCTGCAGTTCCCTGGGATACTTAGACCTGGCAACATAACCAGGTTTTGAGGGACATCCAAAATGATAACTGGAAAGGAACTAACCTAATTTGGAGGATGAAAATGTTCTATAGGGCAGGCACCACTGTGGAGAAGGCCCACGTCATGGAACCCATAAATGACCCCTGGTACCCATAACATGCCTTCTCTGCCAGTTTTAATGGGATGGGCTGAAGTAATTGGAGAGAGACATCCCCTCAGACAGTCTGGTTATGTACCCTCAAGAATTTTAAAGATTAAAACCAGCACCTTGAATTGCACCTGGAAGCAGACTGGCAGCCAACGCAATTTGCAGAGCACACACAATTTACCTGCACTACTCTATTCTGCACCAGTTGATGCTTATGGATACTCCTCAAAAGTAGCTCTGTGTAATAGTCCAAGGTGAAGATAACTAGAGGAGAAATTTCTGTCACCAGACCCTTCCAATCCAGGAAATGGTGCAACTGGTACACAATACAAAGCTGTGCAAAGGCCCTCCTAATATGACTGCCACCTGCTCAGGAGTGAAGTTGTGAGTCTAGGACAGGGGTGTCAAACTGCCGCCCATGGGCCGGACACGTCACGCAGAAGCCACGCCCACCCCATTGCCAGCAATGGCAAAACAGTCCTGATCCGTTGCGCGACGTCACGTGATGTCGTGAGTTTGATATGTCTGGTCTAGGAGAAGCCCCAGATTGTACACCATGTTTGTCAGTATCACCCCATTCACAACCACAGATGACATAGTCTTAGAACCTGATTTATTGTGTATAATGGCACTAGAAAAATCCAGGGCTAAGCATGAAGAGGGAAAACCAAGAATTCCCCCAGTTTCAGATCACATAGCCACTGCTCCAACAGAAACACCAGATATGGAGCGTGACCACTGTCCAGCGATGGGCTCTGAATTACCTGGGATGGGCCCACGGCCAATATGGTGCAATCCAGAATGGAATCAAGGAGTTCCTGCAGCAAAGTTAATTATGCAGTATAGGGAGACTGGTACAGCAGCAACAATCCCAATTGATCCCCAGAGTCCAGCTTAATGAACAGGATCTAATATCGAATGATCTGTGCTGCAACATCCCTGAAAGCTGTAGGGCACTGGTGGCGAACCTATGGCACGGGTGCCAGAGGCGGCACTCAGAGCCCTCTCTGGGGGCACGCGCACCATCGCCCCAGTCCTAGGCCTTCAGCTGGGTTTTATAAAACCTTTTCGCTTTAGGCCTCCGCTGCCATGTGCAAAAAAAAAAAAAAAAGGTTCAATCAGTCAATTTCAACTTCTCATGGGAAAAATAATCTTGCAAAGTTGGAATTGATTGATTGAACTTTTTAGTCCCAGTCTTCCGTTACCACCACAGCCATGCCCAGCCAATGGGCCACACCCAGCCAATGGGCCACACCCACCTGGCACCCGACGATGCATAAGTGGGTTTTGGGTTGCAGTTTGGGCACTCGGTCTCTAAAAGGTTCGCCATCACTGCTGTAGGGAGTCTCAGAAGACAATCACCAGATCCCCTGGCCCAGAGTTTCAGCTGATGCCACACCCAACTCCTGTTTGGCATATTTTCAAAAGGATTACCCCTTACCAGACCCAGCTAGATTTAGTGGTATGTACAAAAGACTTACCTCTCATCAACAATTAAATCACTGATGAGGGATGCCTTACTGCAGACTAATCTGGCATTCTGTAGCAGCAGCTAAAGGCCAGAGCTACTGAAAGTCTGCTAACAGGATACTGGGTAGAGATCAAGAAACTTGAACACAAAACTGGTGTATGGCAACAATTCCCATGTTCTCCAAAGGTAGCCTGCTCCTCATCTCCCATGATACATTACATTTGCAAGGCCAGTTACTACCATAATACCACCTCCCTCCTCCCAATGACAGCCCCATCCCCAAAACCAAAGCCCCCAAAATCAGAGACTGGGAACCTCCATCCTCCTCAGCAACCATTTCCAGGAGGGGAAGTTGGGCACCCTGAGACACTACAGCTTCACCAGTTCCCAGTGCCCTCAGTAGCCACCATCTTCCCACACACTACCATATATTCACATACAATACAACACATTCACGCAGAACTCTCACTCATCCTCATTCATCCTATCTCACACACTCATAGGGACCCTCCCCTGCCATTCCCACCAGCCAGTAGGGAGCTCCCCTCATTCACCCATCCCCAATTCCTTCTCTAGCTCTTACTCAGAAGGAGGAATCAGTCCTTTCATAATAGCATTGCTGCAGTTAGGGGAGCCATGTTGTTTCTTTCCTCCTTATCAAGAATACCCAGAAAGAGGGCAAAGTGACCTCTGCGTAGGGAAGAGGGTCCACAGTAGAATGCCACTCTATTGTAGCCCTCATCCTCTAAACCCCGATTCAAACAAAGCCTCAAGGTCCAGAGCATATAGGCAAGAAAGAACTGGGCAAAGGAGTTTGGCATGTTTTGCCTGGAGAACAGCATTTAAGTAGCTGTTAACAGACCAATTCTTGCATGAGAGATTTATATAGAATCTCAAGATCATGATGGCTGCTTTGTACACGCTGCCACTTGGGGACATATTTCCTATGAACCTCCTTTGCTTTTTATCTTAGAAAGCCTTTGATTCTTCTGGAGATGAATTATCTCAAAAAGATATTACCACTAAGGCATTCAATTAGGTCTGGCATTCCTTTTTAGAAGGAATGTGGTAAGCTACATTTCACATTGTTTAAGATAGTACAGAAAATCTTATTATAATACGTCGGTTCGGGAGCAGCTATATTCATAATATGGCAGATAATACAAAAGATATGCAGGTAAGATAATGTAAATAAGGATGATGCTATTGTTTTTATTCATAGAATGATCATGATAGATAATGATAAAAAATTAAAATAAAATAAATAACAAAAATAGTCAAAATCATGATTAATAATTCAAACAAATCAGTTATGGGTAAGGAGAAAAATTTCAACTCCTTTCTTAGGAGCCGAAAGTATGGAAGCAACTTAAAAATATCACTGAATGTTATTCTGATTCTACAGATTTACCTCCATGTTTGAATTCATGAGCGATATAATAATAATTTATTAAATTTGTATGCTGCCCAACCCTCAATGTCCCCAGATGTCTCACAACAATTAAATAAATTACAATAAAACATTTTTAACAAATTCAAGATTTGTTAGAAATTCCAAGATTCAGCTTTCAGTTTTCTGTTTCATCCCTTTTCTATATTTTGCAATTTCAAACATATTGTGATTAAAACTGATTTTTTAAGGAAGATATTCTACTCTTAGGCTGAGACTTGCAAGTCTTAATTTTAAATAGATAGTAAAGCCTAAATGTACTTCTTGCTTGAATCACAATGGGCACATTTAGAGAAACAAAACATTAAAACTACAGTATATAAATTCATAATATAGGAAAGGCAATGTGGCTAAGATCATTTTCTTTGGCAGTCATCAGTTTTTCATCCCACCACCTGACTTCATCTTTTACAGGATTATTTGAATATATCTCAAAAAATTGAGGGGAGTGGAGTGGTGAATCCAACTGGCAGTGAAACATCAGCTGCCACCATCAGCCTCATGTACCAGAAGGACTTCATAGGCATTGTTAATTTTTTTTTCTTAAACATGAACAAATTCAAGACAGTACTTGACCTGAAAGTATGCCTCTTGCTCAGAAAGAAAAAAAGATAAATTGAGGTGATAAGATAGCAGGAATGAGTACGAGAGAAGTGATTAGAAGGATGATGAGAGACAATCTTGGCATTTTGACTTCAGCTAAATAAAGTTTTAGGACTTACCATATATATCTTGTCAATCTTTTCATTAACAAGTAAGCTTCCATACTGCAGCTATTTTGTACCATGTTTCCACGAAAATAAGACCCAACCAGAAAATAAGCCCTAGCATGATTTTTAGTGTGAGTCTAATATAAGCCCTACCCCAAAAATAAGCCCCAGTTAAGAGCCCTTGTGACCGCCTGCCCACTCCATCCCACCATCTGCTTGTGGCTGCAACAGGGCAGGAGGTTGCGCAGCACGCCATTGTTGCCACTATGAGGTGAGGCAAGGAAGGTGGCAGGGTGGAGCTGCCCCACGTGCCCCACACCCGTGCACCTCAGGGCTCCCACAGCCAGGCCACCCATGCTCTGCCACCAGCAATGGCACCAGCAGCAGCAGCAGCCCCATCCAGCAGGAGCCCAGGCACCCACCCACCCCCCACCTGCCTCTCCTCACCTCGAGGCAGCAGCACCAACACGCCATGCAGCCTCCTGCCCCATTGCAGCTGCAAGCAACCAGATGATGGGACGGAGTGGGTGGTGGCCATGTGGCACATTCGGCAGGGCTCAGCCCAGCAATAGCAGTGCTCACACTCACCTGCACTGCGTGGGCTTCACAGCCCCAGAGTACACTGGCCAAGAGGCTACCGGGGTGCAGCTGCTGCCGGACACCTTCGGCCCCCGTGCACTCGCCACATGGAAAAATAAGACATCCCCCAAAAATAAGCTCTAACAGCTCTTTTGGACCAAAAATAAATATAAGACGTGATCTTATTTTCAGGGAAACACGGGTAATAATGTGACAACATCAGATTATTGAATCCCTCAAATTGCCTAACCTTATCTGTCTATTGTAAAACTTTATATAATGCTATAGATTACTATATGCAAATATTATTTGGTCAATTTTAGATTTACAAATCTCAGCTCAGTGTAGATGAGAAATAAAGTATATATTTATTGTTGCTTTTATCTTTATTAATCTACCAATGGATAATGCATGTTGCATTTTATCTATAAAGATTTGTAATTTCTAAATATAATTTAAACCTAAACCTGGGTCACATTAGTGGAATTCAATACTTTTCACATTATGATCATTTAAAATATCACAATGTGCTGCAGATTTTGTACATACTTTATTTTAAAAAGGCTCTTTGATCATCTTGTGGAGGCTTCTGGGTCGAGAAAAAAGGATGGCATTTTCCTTGTGCCTTCCTTCTAAATCTTCCCCAGAAGTCTGGGAAATGGGGAATTAGAAAAAAATGGAATTTGCACAGTCATTTCCCTCCCATTCTCCAAAGCTGCAGCACTGACAAAAGCCTTCCATGAATAGAAAGAGATCATAAATCCTGCAGTGGTTACAAGGTTTTGCTTTTTCCTTTTATTTGCTAAGGCTTACTTTTGTGTAAACTTTTTGAGTGTGTTTCTCGCTGAGCCGTTCTAGAGCATAGTGAACTGCTCCTCTGAGAGTAAATGTATCAAAGCGTCAGGCCTAGCCAAACCTGACAATTTTTAAATTGATATATGTGTCATGAAGAGTAGTAAAGATAAATGAGAGAAAAGGTGGCCATGTGTATGTGATTGGATGTTTCCCCTGTGCCCCTAGAACTTTCCATGTTTCTATTAAATTATCTTGCATTTAATGTTTTTGGGTTAGAAGATCATCTTTTGACATGAGTTTCTGGGGACGTTTTCCCTGCTTAAAACCTACCAAACTTCCAGCTCCACCTATTTTTTTCCTTATATTTTTAATGGAAAAGCATTACTTAAGAAACTGACAAGCTGAGAAGCACCGATCTCCAGCATAATCTTTATTTCAAAACAATGCCTCTGAATTCTGTGTAGGCCCCATTAAAGTTAAAATGGTGAGTAATCAAACACAATGTGTTGTTCAAAAATGTGTCCATCGTTCAAGAAAAAATGTGGAGGTAAACTAAACTAATAGAAACCATTAGAGAATGGAACAGTTACGTGGATACAGCTGAGGATGATTTAACCCAATCTCATTCATGGATGGAGGAGGAAGTGAAGGCAACATCCTGGGGGAAATGCAGAAAAAGAAATGTTGGCAGAACATATTTCTGTAATGGTTAGGTGGGATGGGGAAAAGGTCCTATAAACTAGACTTTCTGTTGTCATATTCCTGAAATGAACTGAAAGTCAGTAGAAATAGTGAAGAGGGAAGAAAAAACATTTACCTGATTGATGCTGGTTCCAGTCTTAAAGTGCTATTACATTTGAAATAAATTGTGTACAAATCCTGGAACAAAGTAACAAAAGCTAGAATTCAACAAACCATACAACAAAGTTACAACTATAAGTAACTTCGTAACCAGCAGTGGTAGCATAATAAATGAATATATTGATATCCAGAATATAAGTATAGTTATTTAAAAAGATACTTCGGACAGATTGGTTAAGATTGTTTAAATCTAATTTTCCTCATTGTGATTAAGGTTCCACCCAGATTCATGAAATAGATGATGTGATATATGACACAAAAGAATTATAGAGGCAAAGAAAAACATGCAGAGAGCAAAGGAAGGGCAATCTATGGTCAGAGGTATCAGAGAATCTAATGGTTTCATTAGAATGATGAAACAAACATTGCAGCATCACAACAACACAAACAGCAGATGTACAAAAGGGACAGAGCTTTAGTTGCATTGGTACAAAGCTCATTTCATTGCTACTCTTCCCCCAACATTTCTATCTGTGGGAGCTTGAACTAGGTTTTAGGGTGTATGGAATATTACTTAATTTATCTGAGGATGTAAATACGTTTTCTTTCTCTTGGGATAAGTAATTTCTTCATATGTATTTCCTTTGGCCAGTGTTTTTTCATGATATTGACCAGAGAAAGTAATGTATGCTTTCATCTCCAGTAAAGAGCATCCATAACCAGAGAAGCTTCTGCTGAGTTGGTGCTCATATAAAATATACCTTCTTTTCTAGCTCATTCAAGAGAGGAATGCAGCATGGCAGCTGTGTTCTTAGCTACATTCGTAATGTATTCCTGAGTTCATTGCGAAAGGAGGGAGTCTTGGTTGGTTGTAACAAGATGTTCTAATCCATAATTTAGGCATAGAGCAAATGAAAGAAGAGACTGGTATATGTATCAACAGTTTTCTATATCCCATAGTTTTGTAAGTGTTGTAGAAAGGTGCACTGGATAACCAGTCTGATAGGATATAATTCTACTTCTCTAGTTAAATAATCTGTCTCTGTAACTTTATCCCATGCTTCAAAAAATCAGGCTGGCTTTTATTTTCTTGTAAGGCTCCCCTAATGTTGTTATACTGGTTCTATCTCTCTCCAGACCATTGCCGATACAAGTCCCATGAAACGCTCTGCCTCCATGTTGGGCCACTCACGTTCCAAAGGTACACGCATGGATGATTACTCTCTAGAAAGAGTAATTCCAGAGGATGGCCAGCGACATCACCGCCGACGGGAGCGGACCCACCGTACATCAGAACGTTCACTGAGTCGATACATTGATGTGGACACAGGTAAAAACAATTCAAGACAAATGGAAGTCTATCCTGGGGAATGGGAACCTGTGGCATTCCAGGAAGCTATTTCTCTTTTCCTCTCAGGTGGACGTAATTTCAAAGAAAACCCTGGGTGTCAGTCTCCCACAGTTTTTATTTTCTAAGAAAGCCTATGAGGCCCAGGCAGGGTTTATTGATAATTTTGAAAAGGAAAAAAAAATGCTTGAGAATAATTCTTTGTTCTGAATATACTAGCTTCCCATCTCTTGTATAACTAACTCCATCTAAAATGTCTGAATGTGGAGTAATAAAAACCATTCCTCAAGAGTCTTCACAGGTAGTCCTCGATTTAAAACCACAATTGAGACTGAAATCTCAGTCACTGAGTAAAAGAGTAGTTAAATGAGATATCCGTGTGATTGATTCGCTTAATGACCATAATCACAGTATTTCCAGTTTGGTTGATAAGCAATCTCACTAGTTATTAAGCAAACAAAGTCTCAGGTAAGGAGTAGGGTGTGCCTTGGGGTTGCGGGAGATCCTGGGAAGTTCATTCTCAGGAGCTGAAAAGCCTCCCTGCCTAAATCAACAGAATGTACAGCCCTTAAGTAAAGAGACACTCACACACAGCCTATGTCAGACACCGCAGCCCACCCACTTGAGGGACTCTTACTACCTTGCTTCTCCACTGTGTGCTTTCAGCTCCCTCTCATATTGGGGCTGGCCAAAAGAGCAGTTCCCCTCCATGCACAAATAACTGCTTTGATGGGGTACAGGAAAGAAGCTGAAATCTTCAGGATTTCAGCTTTGTTTTTGTAACCCACTAAAGGAGCTTAGATATCCTCTGTGCACAGGAGGGAACTCCTTTGGCGGGGTGTTTGAATGGAGCTGAAATCTTAAGGATTTCAACTCCCCTCAGCAGGCAGCTCTTTCAGACAATTCCAGAGACGAGAGGGAGTCCCTCTTGGCAGAAAGCCAGAGTTTGCAATCTTTCCTACTAGCTTCCCCATTGACTTTCTGGCAGAGAAGGTTGTAAATGACAATCACAGGAATGCAGGGCACTTGGCAACTGAAGTAGTGAACCAAGGTGCCAAGTACCAAATCACAATCAAGTGATTGCAGAGGTGATGATGCAATATTTTGCAATGGCCAGAAGTATCTTATGGGCCGTAAAGCATTTTTTCTGAGACCATCATACTTCCAGAGTTCCAGACTGTTGTTAAACAGCACTACCCATATTCCTTTTTCTGGGATGGGAAGCTAGTCTTCCCCAAATGCTGGGTCACATAACGTTTAGTGAAACCACTAAACTGGTTAAAATTGAGGGGAGTTGAAGCTCAGCATTTTGTTAGAACCAAACCATTATACGACAATGTGTGAATCAAGCCATCATGCTGAACTACAATATAGTCTCATTTGTTTGGACACTGCGTAAGATATACTCTTTTTTTTCATTTTTCTGTTTCCTATTCTTAAGAGATGTAAGCTACCCAGAGTTCCTGGGAGTCACATAATGCAATAAAATAAATATTATGTGAATAGAGTTAATATGTTTCTTTAATGCCAATTCAGTATTAGTCTGGGCTGTATGAAGTTAGCCAGTGGAAACATGTACAGCCTACAAGCAACTTTCAAATATTTCATCAGCTAAGCATCTGACTTGGGGGTTCACTGAACAGCAATCCTAATTTGGCTGCATGGAGGTCCAAGTTCAGACATTAAACCAATTTATTGAATTATTTTCCTTGATTAAATGCTCACTTGAGAGAAGATAACCTAGAAAAGCAATTTACTCTGTAGAAAGTACTATATGCTTTGGAGTCTAAGTCTTGGACACCAAAGTATATAATGATTATCTGTTTGACTATCCAAACCAAATAAAATGTGCTTTCAATGTTTTTAGTATTTTGTCATACTTTCCTCTTTTTTTTTTTTTTGCTGCCTTGTTACACAGAGCATTAACAGGTTTTCTTAATATCTTCCATATCATTGATTTAGAACACTGTTTCCCAAACTTGACAATTTTAAGGCATGAGGACTTCAACTCCCAGAATTCCACAGCCAGCAACGCTGGCTGTGGAATTCTGGGAGTTGAAGTCCACATGCCTTAAAATTGTCAAGTTTGGGAAACACTGATTTTTAGAACAAATGCATTGGATTTTAAATTGTTTTGTTTTTCTCACCGGCAGGTCTGGGTACAGACCTCAGTCTGACTACACAGTCAGCTGACCTACCTCCGAAAGAAAGGGATCAAGAGCGAGGCAGGCCTAAGGATCGGAAGCACCACCACCATCACCACCACCACCATCACCATCACACATCTTCTGACAAGGAGCGATATTCACAAGAGAGGCATGAATATAGCCGGCCTCGATCCAGAGATCGACGTTGGTCCCGTTCACCCAGTGAAGGCCGAGAACATGTGCCTCATAGGCAGGTTGGTATGGCTTTCCATTCCATATTGTGCTTCTAAGGACTGAAACAAGTCCCTTTAGTATTGAGAAATGCCTATTTGCTTCAAGAGTGTCAAACTCCAGTTATCCATCTAGTTGTGTAAACATGCTAATACTGATTAGTCAGCCCTGTTCTACAATTTTGGTTCAGTATGGAAATTGTCTTGCAGGATTATCTAGTTTTTGCCAATCAGTTTCTGAAAGATCACAGCCACTTTTTGCAATTATAACTATCCCTGCCAGTTCTCCTCTGCAGCATCTGGTACTCAAAAGTATATTTTCAGGATATGGAAATAGAACAGCTTCACAGTAAGATAAATTAATGCTATTTTCTCAATGGTAGAAGCAGAGATAGAAATAGACAACAAGGTATTGGTATATAAGATCTGTGTGAGATACACTGCCTGACTGCCTGCACTCCTGAGGTTCATCTGCAGATTTATTTATTTATTTATTTATGAGACTTATATACCACTTTAAGTGCAAGCACTCTCTAAGCGGTGTACACCAGTAAGCAATGTATATATATATATATATATTTACATTGCCCCCAACAATCTGGGTCCTCATTTTACCTACCCCGGAAGGATGGAAGGCTGAGTCAACCTTGAGCCGATGAGATTTGAACCACTGACCTGCTGAACACAGTCAGCTAAAGTGGCCTGCAGTACTGCACTCTAACTGCTGCACCACCTCGGTTCCCGATTCCATTGCCAGTTTTAAAATAAAACAATCTGCCAGTTTACTGAATTTCTGTACATAAAATGAGAGCAAGACAATTATTTTGTCTTCCTTCTTAAACAGCACGGGATTTCCATTTAGCTATCATAGCTAACAATTCTTGATAGATATGAACTTGGTTCATCTTTGTGCTTCTTCGGCCTCCAGATTTATATCCTTCAGCTATAGTATTCATTTCTGTTTTGTTTTTGCTTTTCTTAAACTAAAAATACTCAATTAATTTATCCTCCTAGTTAATCTGCCGGTACACTGATGGTTTTAATTATTTGTATTCTTTGCCCATGTTATTTTTTTTAACAGCAGGATATCATAAGCTTGCTGTTTTAAAATGAATTCATAAAAAGACATTTGGAGTATTGTAAGACAGAGTTTGTGACATCCCAACTGCCAAATGTATATCCAAATGGCCTGTGTCTCCAAGGGTGAACACTTAGGCATTCGTTACATTTATGAGATGGCTTGAGGATTATTCAGACTGTAGGTTTACGTATTTAATTTTTGCTCAGAACTGATTTTATTTTTGGAACAACAAAAAGCATGATTGGCCCTGGACAGAACAGATGGAACCAGTGAGATTCCCTTGCCTAATCTTACCAAATAAACAAATAAACTATGATTGACTCCATTGACTGAGAAAATCAGTTCGGGCTACCTTAAAAATGGCAATCTTTCTAGTATTTAATCCTCAGCCAGTATTGCAATTTTCAGATTTAGGGAGCCAGCTGTGAGCAATTTTCATTGTTTTTTCAAAGTCAACTTAATTCAATTCAATTTTGTAACAGTTCATAGGTTGGTACTCATGGTAATATATATAGATCAGGTTCATATAGACTGTTTTCAACTTGTAGATCTCAAACTTGTGGAAAAGAGTGTGAAATAAAAACTACCACTTGTCTGCTAAACCCATACTTCCCCTGGCTGATTAAAGCAGCCCGATTGTGATTGGTTTTGTGGCTGGAGATGTAATTAGCATTTGAAGTGGGGTGACATCAGTATGCTGATGGCACTGAACTCTGTGACTCCTCCTATAAAACAGTCAGGGTAAAAATCTGGTAAATAAATAAAGTGGAACAAAACCAACAGATTATTTTATTTTCATATGACACTCTTACATGTAGCACATGTAGGAGTTATTGGCTACTAAGACTTTGCTACCTTCTGCTGAGATTATGGTTCATAGGCACCACAAGCCTTGAAACTTAGTCCATAGAAATTCGGGGTTCGTGGTATAATTTAAGCTAAGGATTGTCTCTCAGCCTTATTTGGTTGTTGTTTTAATTTAATATTGGAGAAGGAAATAGTATGTATGCTGCCTTGAACTTCTGAGGGAAAGATAAAATATGGCTGACTAATAATAACATCAGCCATTTCTCTTTCTAGAATTTATAGAACTGAATCATAAAAGATCCTATGCTGCTCCATACATTAATTTGACTGAAGTAGACACTGGGTGGGGGTTGTGTGTGAGAGATGAATATAAATAACTACTTTCCCCTGCATTAGTCCTTCTTTGGTTTCCTTACTTTAGATTTCTTAGTACTATGTAAGCAAGAGATCATATTAAAATGGAAAAAAATCATGTTCCAGGAAAAAAAACCCGCCTTTCCAAAAGCTCAATGAAAGTAAAGGAGTGGTTGTAGCTGATGAACCTGTTGAAAGCAGAAAAGGCATTCCTTGTTACATAAATCATTTATGGCTCTAGGAGCACTTGCATATTATGTGTATTTGTCTTTAGAAAGAAGTATAAGCTTGTTTAGAATTTACAACATTTCTAATTCCTAGATAAGGGAATATTATAGTCACAGTGGCTTCATCTTGTTGTCATTCACCTTGTTGGCTCTTATTTAACAGTCAGTGTATCCAGTGCTATTTGAAGATCTACCCAATTTTCCTTGACTAAGACAATATTGAGCTATAGAAATTGATTACATTAGTACATTGAAGATACCTTACTCCAAAACTCCTAATGACACTCACCTATAGATACTGAAGAGAGTTGAATGTTTTCACAAACTTGGACTTATTCAATTCTTCAACTAAATTGAATCACAGAGGAGATTGAGAGGCTTTATTGTTGGATGAAACATTTAAAGTATCTTATCTACAACTTTTGTCTTCGAAAGATAAAACTGATTTCATGATGCAGGATAAGGCAGTTCACTTAAAATCTTATTAGGACTTAGTGGTGATGGGATATGGGGAAAGAACCATGCACAATTCAAGAGTATTTGCAGGTTCCCAGTCAAACAGAATTGGTGCCTATGTTGGAAA
The DNA here is from genome assembly GCF_016545835.1 of Crotalus tigris. Taxonomy (NCBI): domain Eukaryota; kingdom Metazoa; phylum Chordata; class Lepidosauria; order Squamata; family Viperidae; genus Crotalus; species Crotalus tigris. The sequence goes on from NW_024096469.1 coordinate 1,272,257, forward strand.
CTGAGGTCCTAAACACCCTGTCAGCAGTGCAAGAGAACTGGCAATTTTGTCCCTTAAGCAATTTTTAAACATGCTATACTGGATATCTGCGACTATCAGCATATTGTTTTAGTGGTGAATTTTAGGAAGCTTTTTTCTTGCTACACTCCATGCACCCTAATCCTCCATGATTTGTGGTGTTTCAGGAAATCCTGCTTCCCTCTGCTCAGGCTCATGCTGTCAAAAATTAGTGGATTCATTCCATTTTTTGACACATGAAGAGTATCTGGGATGCAAAGCTGAACCTCAGAAGTTTCTTGTGATATTGACCTCTCCAATTCTAAGTTAACACCTTAATCATACCACCACTTGTACTACATAGAACAGTGATGGCGAACCTTTTAGAGACCAAGTGCCCAAACTGCAACCCAAAACCCACTTATACATCGTCGGGTGCCGGGTGGGTGTGGCCAATTGGGTGGGCATGGTTGCGGTAGTAACGGCAGACTGGATGGGACTAAAAATTTCAATCAATCAATTCCAACTTTGCAAGATCTTTTTTTTTTCCCGCAAGAAGTTGAAATTGACTGATTGAACCTTTTTTTTTTTTTTTGCACATGGCGCTGGAGGCCTAAAGCAAAAAGGTTTTATAAAACCCAGCTGAAGGCCTAGGACTGGGGCGACGGTGGGCGTGCCCACAGGGAGGGCTCTGAGTGTTGCCTCTGGCACCCATGCCATATGTTTGCCACCACTGACATAGAAACTGTGACAATATGCTAGAGCCAAGCTGGCTTTTGCCAAGCCTCAAAGGCCTATCTGAGTTTAAATTATTTGTCTCAAGTTTTTTTATTGCTGTTGAGTCAAGGAATGTTCACTTTTTTCTATATGGTGGCATTTATGATTTGAACTGTTAATGTGTTAATTTTTAATTAGATGAACTTTGATTATTGACAAAGCCCTGCTCTGCTACTTCATTCTGAAAGAGAGATATTCCTGGGAGAGATAACTAAAGAAAGCCAGAAGTTTATGGCAAGAGGATATAATTCTAACAGGATCACCCAAGGGGTGAAGATCATCCTAGCTGCCAGCTAAAGCAAATAGGCATCTATGTTAGGCAGCAGCAATATAAAATACGATGAAGACAGAAAATTACTAAAATTTCTAAGACGAAATTGCACTAAATCACTAAACAGCAAATGTATCATTCCATATTGCATAGGACAATGATAAATCATTCCTGTATTTTACCAAGAAGATCACATGGACAGAAAGAATAAAATGATTGACCATTTATGCCACATTATTAGCCCCTTAGGTCAGATGGCACTCAGCAGGAGTGAGGAAGAGCTGAAGATCTTGCACAGTGCTAACAGTGCTTGTGATATGGCTAAATTAAAGCCTTCAGAATGTTTAGTTGTTGACGTTGACGGGAAAGAAAAGAATATCTGAAGCTGCAAAGAAAGAATTACAATGAGAGCAGGAAACATAAGGAACATGAATATGAGAAAGTTCAGCAAAATGAAAGGTCAAATGAATCAACATTTGACATTATAGCCATCAGAATACTGAGATGGGATGGAATACAATTGGAAAGTTTTACTTAAAAGATCTCACTGTTTATAATTTCAGGATATTTAAGACAAAGAAGAAATGGCATCACTTTCAGAGTTAGGGAGAGTATAGCAAGAACAATCCTTAGCCATACCAAGTATTGATCAAATAATATCAATTAGTTCTTGTGGTCAACCTTTTAATATACAGTTATTCAAGTGGATGCAAAAGAAGAGAAAGCTGATGCAAAAGAAGAAAATCCACTGATGCAAAAGAAGAGAAAGCTGATGAGTTTTATATGGCTGGCTACATAAATCTACTAAATAAATAAGTTCCAAGCTAAGCTAAAGTGGTAGAAGCCAACCAGTTTCTACACTGTGATATTGTGCATATATCCACAGTTTGTTAAAATGCTCTCAGTTATGCCTCTGTAAAAGGTGGCCAGGACAGAAGGAGAAAGATGTGCTCTCCTCATCTGATGCAGGAAATGCAGATGCTGGTTTGCACGCTTGACTAAAGATGATGTGTGGAGAGACCAGTTCAGATTGTTAATTATCTACACTCCCAAATACTTAATACTGTTGACCACCTCTACAGCTGCATCCTTGATACAGAGTAGAATATGACTATGCCAGCTCTTTCTAAAATCTACAATGATCTCCTTTGTTTTATCAACATTTAGAACCAGGTTACTTTTATTGCACCAGTCCACCAGAGCCTTCACCTCTTCCCTATAAGCATCTTCATTGTCATCCCGGATAAGACCCACCTCTGCCGTGTTGTCTGCATACTTCACAATGTGATTAATAGCAGATTTGACACAGCAGTCGTGTGTCATCAAGGTGAACAGTAGCAGACTCAGGACAGAGCCCTGTGGGGAACCCTTACTTAAGTAGATGGAAACTTTCCAACTCGCACAAACTGGGGCCTATCAATAAGGAAATCAAGTATTCAATTATATAAAGGAGTATTAAAACCTAATAGGCCCAGTTTGTTCACCAGATGCTGAGGAACAATTGTGTTGAATACCGAACTAAAATCAACAAACAACATTCGCACATAAGTATTATTTACCTCCAGGTGCGCCAATCTAAGATGAAGCACACAGGAAAGTGCATCATCTACAGAGCAATTCTTCCAATAGGCAAACTGTAATGAGTCAAATGTAGGGGGAAGGCATGAAACCATGTAGTCCTTTACCAATCTCTCAAACACTTCATCATAATGGAAGTGAGTGCAACTGGACAGTAATCATTAAGGCATGTGATTATAATTTTGGGGGGCACTGGTACAATGATTGCAGTCTTAAAACATGATGGAACCACAGCCTGGTGCAATGAGAGATTGAAGGTGCCTGTGAAAACAGTGGCCAGCTGGTCAGCACACTCCTTAAATACTCACCCAGAGATATTATCAGGACCCGCAGCTTTCTGAGTGTTGACTTTCCACAGACCTTCCAAACAGCAGTTGTATCAAACCTGAGCACCTGCTCATCAGGAAGGGGAACAGCCTTCCTTGCCGGAACATTGTTTGTGGCCTCAGACCATCCACAAAACATATTTAGCTTGTTTAGAGAGTTCGTGTCGCCCTTACAAGTCAGGGAAGCTGCCTTATAATCAGTAATTACCTGACTACCTTGCCACATACGTCTCAGGTCCATAGGATCTTGAAAGAAATTCTGCACTTTCTGACTATGGGCCCCCTTTGCTGATTTTATAGCACATCTCAAATCAGTCTTCCTATTCTAAGTGCTGCCACATTACCCAATTTGAAAGCAGTGTTTCTCGCCTTCAACATTGCACGGACATCCTGTGACATCCAAGGTTTCTCATTTACTCGTATGATACCTGAAAAGAGACTGCAAAAGTTCAAAAAACAGGAAAAAAACAAACTGGATGTCAGAGCAAACTGGAAATTACTATGAAGAGAACAGAAGCCAAAGACAATAAAGACAATATTCTCAGGAAGAAATTTTTAAAAATTCAGAAAGCTGTTAAAAGAGACAACAAGCAGTATTACAACAGTATTACAAAGATGCCAGACATAGAAGCAGACATGGAAAAAGGAAGATCTTTCAAGAAATCTCTGAAACTCAGAAGAAATTCCAAACTAAAACTTATAGGCTAAACAATGTTGAGGGACAAATAGAAACTGATTCAAAGAAAATAAAACAAAGATGGAAGGAATATACTGAAATACTGTACAGCTGAGGTGTTAACATTCAAGATACTTTAGAAAATATTCCTTATTTACAAAAATCTCTAGTATTAGACAATGAAATTAGATCAGCACTTTGGTCTTTATCAAGCCAGCTGGCCACAAGAATTGATGAAATGTCTACAGAAATATGATAAGCAAGAGAAGCATCAGTAAATATTATAACCAAGTATGCCAACAAATCTAGAAGACGACATTGTGGCCAACTGATTGGAAGAGATCAGTCTGCACACTAATAAAAAATGAGACTTAACAATATGCAAATTATAACACTATATGCTTAATTTCACATGCTAGCGAACTAATGCCTAGGATCATCTAATGCAGATTACAGCCCTGCATGGAAAGGGTGATGCCAGAATTCAATCTAGCTTTAGAAAAGGCCAAGAATCATGAGGCATTATTGCTGATGCTTGCTGGATAATTGAGAAAGACAAAAAAGAAGCTTCACTGCTTATAAAAGGACTTTAGATTGTGTCAGTTAAGTCAAGATGTAGATCATGCTCAGAGAAATGGAAATCTCAGAGCATCGCATTATCCCCATGTGAAACCTATACATAGGTTAGGAGGCCATAGCAAGAACAGAACATAACAGAACAAGTTGACTCTTAGTCAGCAAAGGAGAGAGAGAAGGCCGTATACCAGTGGTTCTCAACCTTTCTAATGCCGCGACCCCATAATACATTTCTCCATGTTGTGGTGACCCCCAACCACTTATACATCACCGGGTGCCAGGGGCATGGCCAAAGAAAAGGGGGAAAAAATGGCGGACAGCCTTGTTTGGCGACCCCCGTGAAATGGTCGTTCGACCCCAAATGGGGTCCCGACCCACAGGTTGAGAACCACTGCCGTATACTCTCCCTTACTTATAGAATAGAATTCTTTATTGGCCAAGTGTGAATTTGCCTCCAGTGCATAAGTTCCCAGTATACATACAACAAATGATAATCATAATCATTATCATAAAATACAATCATCATAAATCATAGATTCAACACTCAGTGATAGACATAGGATACTAAAGCAATCAACATAAATCATAATAGGATACTAAATTAAAAACAATCAACATAAATCATGAGACACAACAAAAGGTTGTAGTCATAAGAATCTAAGGAAATAGGTAATAGGACAGATGAGAAGGATAATAATACAGCCTAACTAGGTGGTTTACATCCCAGGGCATAGACACTGTTGTGAGAATTGGTTGTTTAACAGAGTGATAGCATTGGGGGGGGGGACTGTCTTTGTGTCTAGTTGTTTTGGTATGCAATGCCCTATAGCATCGTCTTGAGGGAAGAAGTTGAAACAGTTTATGTCCAAGATCTGAGGGATCTGTAGATATTTTCACAGCCCTCTTTCTGGTTCATGTATTGTATAGGTCTTCAATGAAGGCAGACTGATTGCAATTATTTTTTCTGCATTCCTATCTTATATGTGGAATATATACAGAGGGAAGCTTAATTGGAAGGTGTGTGTGCTTTTAAGTGGAAAGAAGGAACATCAATAACCTCTGTAGTGTAGTGTAGTGGTGACACTACACTGTAGCTGAAAAATACAAATTATCTGCAAGTTCTAGTAATGAAAGTCAAGGAGCACAATTTAAAAAATGGGACTAAAATGAAATCTCAAATAGACCATACTATGGATAACAGACACAGCAACCAGTCTTGGAATTAAGAAAGAAGATACTGAAGTGGTGGATAGCTTCTATATTTTAAGTCAATTATCAACAGGAATATGCTGCATATTAGCACTTGGTAGAGTAACAACTTGGAAAAGCTATGCAGACATAGGGATATCTCTATATCTATCGAGATTATAATCACAAAGGCAACAAGTGATGCTCTATGGAAGTGAGAATTGGACTTTAAAAAAGCAGGATAGAAAGAATATTGATTCTTTTAAACTGGTATTGGAGGAAAGTCCTGAGAATATCATGCATACTCAAGCAAATAAATAAAACTACCATTGTGCAAATCTTCCTAATGTTCTCACTTGAGATACAAATGAGCAGGTTCAAATTATCACAATATGCACACATGATATGAAGACCTAGCTCTCTGGAAAAATCTATAATGCTGAGAAAAGATAGAAGGAAAGACCAATAAGCAAGGTGGATGGACTGAACTGCAGTGGCAACCAATTCACCACTGGAAAACATAAAGGACAAGGCTGTGGACAGATCCACCTAGAAAAATTCTATTTTATATGATTGCTAAGAGTTAACACAAGCCTGATGGCACATGAGCAATCATCAGTGCTCACATACATTATACACACATAACTGAGGCTACATTAAAAAAATATTGTCATGGGTGGCATGCTACTTTGTGGGAAGAAAGACATTTAGTCCAGCAACACTTCTGGAAGCATTATATTAGGAGAGCATTATTGGATATCTGGAAAAAAAAAAAAAAAAAGAAATTATATGAAAATCCCCAATTGGGTGTCTACATTAGAAATGTACACACATCCAAATTTGATAAAACGTGGGGGTGCTGTCACCTATAAAGATATTTTGAATGAGAAAGGAGAATTAAAAGCGAGAAATATCTTAAAGGAAGAAGGAATTGATCTGGAATGGTGGGCGTATCTTCAAGTCCAATCCAAATTTAATAAAGAAAAAAAAAAAAACGGGGCATAAAGCAAGACTCTTCAGAATTAGATAAAATCTTATTTAGTAGGGAAGGCAACACTATAAGTAAACTATATCGATATTTATTAGAGCAAGATATGATTGAGGAACAGGTGAAAGAAACAATGATAATTTGGTATAAATATTTTGGGCAAAATATTGATTTGGATAATTGGCAAAGTTTATGGGAAAAAAATCTAAAAATTACTCTAACAACCTCCTATAAGGAAAACCTCTATAAGATGTTTTATAGGTGGCACCTCCTCCCACAAGATTAGCACGAATGAACAAGGGGAAATCCTCAATATGCTGGAAGTGTGGAGAGTCCATTGGGAATTACTACCACATGTGGTGGCAATGCCCAAAGGCACCAAAAGTTTGGAACTTATTAAAGAAATGGCTGGAAGAAATTTTGCTAATATAGAGGCCAAACCAGAATTTTTTTATTGGAAATTATAGAAAGAAAATATAAGATACAAATTATTTACTATTGTATATAGTAACAGCGGCACGAATAGCCTTCACTCAAAAGTGGAAAGAGAAAGATACTCCAGCCGAAAAGGAAATATTACTGAAAATTTTCAATTGCGCTGAATTGGTAAACTTACATGGGAACTCAAGGATAAAGTACTACAAAATCTGGGAACAATTTTAGGATTGGATAGGCAATAAGCGGGTAGCCAAGACAAATGTATAGCGTTAGAATAAAATATAGATTATAGACAAATATATATTTAAAAGATAACTAGATATACAGAAATAAGGGAAAAAATGTTAATATTATATTATAAATAGTGATCAAAGCTCAAGAACTTTATGTCTAGATGAGTACTAATACTACTATAAAATGTCGGAAGATGTATGGAACCAGTGACGTCATATCTACGTCCAATGTGTTTTTAATTTTGTATTATTAATAAAAAATTTATAAAAAAAAAAATACTGTCATGTAAGGTAACTGTAGTGATTTCCGTGTTTTTATACCCTTGAAGATCCTCTTTTGAAATTCTGTAAATGTATATCCCACAAAAGTCTAAAATATGGCAGTAAATGTAGGCCAGTGTGATTAATAGTTAAATGGTTGGAGTGGGGTGGTCCAGATTCTAGACCACATTCAGCCATGAAGCTCACTGGATAATTAAGGAGCAATCAGTTTCTTCAGCCCAACCAACTTTACCAGGTGTTGGCTGTAGAAGAAAAATAATCTGAGCTTTGTTATGTGCATATACTAGAAGCAAATAGAATACTAGTAGAAATAGAAATATTAGCTACTAAACTCCTATCGTCTGACAAATATTTTTATAATTTATATGTTTGATGAGTGGCATTTGGGCAACTTATGGCATCACCACGAGAATTCTATGAAAGATCAGGATCAGCAGCACTGTTTTTAATCTGACAAATAGTGTTGCCTACATGTGAATCTATACATGACTTGTCCGTGCATAAAAATAGATACATGTGATATCAGGAGTTTTTAACTTTGGGCCTAATGTCTGAAGAAACATACTTTTCTACAGATAACACAATTCAACCTAAACTAAAGCCCATACTTTTTGCACAATCTAGCCAAGTGCAAGAGGCCTTTTGGTTTTTGACATCAGACAAAGGCTCCCTTGATCAAGTCATTGTGTACCCCAAAGGTAGCATATCCTCTTCAGAAGGCACCTAGCATTATGTGTTTATTTATGTAGTATAAAATACTAAATAATATTGAGGCTAAGGCTTATTTGGCATGATGGCCCAAGCTGTACAAGATGATTTAATACAGCTTGGCTTTTCAGTGTCTTCCAATGTCTTATGACAGGATACTAAAGATTCTTGCAAAAATTGATCTGATCATACCATCAACCCTATGGATAAAGTGAAAAGCATAATTTTACACATTGTAGCAGGACATCTACCATGCCAACCAATTATTGTGATCAAGCACCCCAGGTGCTGTGAGTACTTGTCAGGCCTACTTATTTAGTTCAAAGACTTGGAATTCTTTGATGAAAGATTGCTTCACATGAAAGATGTCAAGAGTCAGCCAGTTATAGTTTATTCTGTTTATAATTGTAAAACATATCTTGCTTACAATGCATATTTAATTGTTGAGTTCATTTATATTAACAACATTCATGTAGCAGGTGTAAATCTCAAGTAAATGTCTTGAATGACCTTTGTGAAATCAACAATTATTGAAGAATAAAGGATGGGGAATTAGAGCATCTGCAGGTGTAACATACAAATCGTCAAAACATATACAAGCCCTTACTTTGAAAATCCCAGTCAAATAATTGCTACATATGTATTAATAATGTTGAGATCCATAAGTTTAATAGTCTCAGCCTTGAACATTTCTGGGAATTGATGTTTCTTGCAACATACCTTATTTTCAGAGATACTATGAGGAGCTGGGTAGAAATTTATCTTATTTGGAGGAAATTCTATACATCAAAATGCAGTTAACTGGGAATTGCTACTGAGGATAAACGCCCACATTGCTCAAGACCTTCTGAGAATATGGCTTACCCAAAGGCCTTACCACGAATAGGCTATTAACTTACTTCACACACACTCTTGATGGGAGTCATAAAAAGTGAAAGTCAAAATGATGGCTCTTGATGGCGGTCCCTAAATGCATCTCACAAGTATTTGACTGCTAGCCATAGTCCAGATTACCCAGAGCTTTGCTCCCTGAACAGCAATACTGTTGCTATTGCAGTACTACTCCATTTATTTAGCAAAGACAAGCTATATAACAGAACTGTTTTTCCTTCATGGACTTCATTGCCTTTTAGGAAATCTGAGGTGGGGCTTTATGTTGGATTGAAGTAGAGTGTATGCAGTGAAAATAATGCATGATCTTATCATTAGCAATTGTAAGCAACATGAACAGAAGATTGATGATCAAAGGTATCTCAGGTACAGGACATCAACACTCTAATAGTTTGGCTATTTCTAATGATTCCAGATTTCCCTCATCTTTCCTGTTAAATCCTCTCTCCCACTTCCTGTCATTTCCTAAATCCTGTCCCTATTTATCCTAATTTATCACTTTCTTTTCCAACTTCAAATCTTTTCTCTTTTAATTTTTTCCCCTGCTATCCAGTTTTTGATAACATGCTTTGCAAATACATCCTACCTCACCTCTCTCCTACAAATATTTTCTTTTGTATTTAATCAATTGCTTCCCCCATGCCTTCTTTCTTTCATTCTTTTGGAAGAATACAGTTAAATTTAAAAGCTTTTTACTACTTTTAAATCCTTGGAACTTACAAAAATTCCATTTCTCTTTTTTGATTTTGGTTTCCTTTGGATTTTTTTTTTAATTATAAAAAATTATCGTCTTTTGTGTTTCCCTTGCCTCCCTACCCTCTAATCCACCCTGATGTGGCTGTTGCTTTAATTACTTTCCCATTCATTTATTTTTATCCCTTGCCTTCCTTCCCCCTCCCCCTCTGTCCTTGTCTCTGTGTCACCCAAACCTCACCCTGACCCATTTCCAATCCGGCCCCTTTTCCCTTCTGTCTCTTCTTGGTTGATTTTCCTTGTATATTTTTTCTTTTTGATTTCCTTTGTTTCAATTTTCGTGTAGGGCAGTAGTTCCGTAAGTGGGAGTCCAGTCCTCTCAACGTCTGGCACCAGCACCCCGAGGCGAGGACGCCGGCAGCTCCCACAGACCCCTTCTACACCCCGGCCACATATCTCCTACTCCCCCGTGGTCCGTAAGGCCATCAACACAGGGGGCCAGCAGCAACCGCCGTCGGTGCACCCCAGCCGAATATCCAGCCCAGCCCCTCGGCGCTACCCCTCGCTGCCTGCCGAGCACCACGTCTCCGAGCGGCGCAGCCGGTCTCCGACTATGGAGCGACACACTGTCCCGCCGCGAAACGATTCACCTCGTGGCTACCGCCATGCTAGTAGCCGGTGGTCAGTGCCACACGTCTCTGAGCCCCCGCCGGGGCCTCGCCACGGCAGCGGTTACCACCGGAGTCGGGACTACGGCAGCCCCACCGGCGAGGAAGCCTTTCCCTACGAGGCCATGCAGCAGCAGCAGCAGCAGCCGCCGCCGCCACTGCAGGGGAGCAGCTCAGGACGTTCGCCCAGAACTTCCCGGGTGGGCGGCGGCTCGTCCTCTCTCTCCCCCTACAGACACGGGCGACGGCTCCCCAATGGATACTATCACTCACACGGACCAGCCAAGTCGCGCGGGACAGGGTCTCGCAAAGGACTGCACGAACCTTACAGCGAAACTGACGAGGACGACTGCTGCTAGCCTACAAGTGGCTTCACCCGACACGTGCGCGCATGCGCCACACACGCACTCCACACACAGACCCCGAAGGGAGGAGATTTTCCCCAGGTTGGAGGGGGGAAGGCGAGAGGAGGACGGAAAAGCGAAACGAACTGCCGGCCGATGGCGGAAGATATCCCGGAGGAGAATCCTGCAGTTGTTGGAGGGGGAAAAAACTTTTTATCTTTTGTTGGGGGAATCTGGGGTCGGGAGGGAGGAAGGGTCTGGGGTTGGGGGGGAGGCTAGGGAAGCGAGGGGTCCGGGAGATCAGAGCATGCTTATCTTTTACAGATCAAGTTGTGTGTGGTGAGTGATTTGAGGGTGGGAGGGAGGGGCGTCACTCAGAATTTACAAAAGAAAACGCACTCAGGTGTGGGGGAGATGGGGCCACCGCCCGAGAGCCCCGGCCTTCACTTAACTCTGCCTCTGCAAAGCAAGACCAGGAGCCGTTTTCCCCTGGGGTAGATGGGAGAGGCAGGAGGCGTCTGTCGACCTTAGCAAAGACATTCTAGAAATGTTTAAGAAACAAAAAAAACCTTTTAAAAAGATGCAAAAGTAAACAAAAAGACAACCCTGGGCTTCTATTGATGAGTTTTATCATCTCAATTTACCTGATTAACTTAATGTTTTAAAAAAAAAAGTTTGCGACCTGACATTTTAAGAGGGTGTTATGCACACAAATACACATCCCCAACACACATATATCACACACACACACACACACACACACACACAGAGGAGTGCTTGCTGGTTATACCAAACCCTAATATTACTGCCTGCAGAGATAATAAAAAAAAGAAATAATACAACAAAAAAACAAAAAAGGACAAAAATAATTGATAAAAATTAAGCATTTTCTTCTGATATTTTGGTCCTGCTTGACAAAGAAATGACATCAGAATAATAATTCCTCAGCTTCTTTATTTCTTTTTTCCTACTTGTTTGGAAAAAAAAAGTTGAAAAAAACCTGTGGGATTGGGACTGTGAAATATTGCATGAAACAAAGTAAAAAGACAAATGAAAAAAATCTCTAAAATCCTTTAAAAAAACAAAAATATTAAAAATGAATTTTTGATTGAAATGTGCTTTATTGTTAATTTCCCCATACTTGATTCTCATTCCTCCTCTCACCCCTTCCTCTTATGATTATCTAATGCTGTATGAAAGGATATGTATTGGAATGCATGACCGATAATCATTGTTCTTTTGCTGCTTTCTAAGATGAAAAGTATGAACAAGTTGTTAAGCAGAAGTTGGTCAATGAGAATCCTTGGGTTAGATACTCTTTTTAAAATATCTATATAACAATTTCCTCATTTGCCTATATATTATTAGCATTTACCCACAAGATTGGGTAAACTAATTTATCCTGCCAAAGCCTGGCAAACTTCTAAATACAGTGAAACCTCGTTTTAGCTGAGGGGTGCCCTCATTTATGAATGCCCATTAAATAAGAAATTATGTAATTTGTGTCATTTTGCATCATTTGCATGACTTTTTATTGCAATATTCTTTAAAAGTACACAAAAATAATGGACAAAATATTTTTTTAACAAATGGAAATATAAATGGACTGGTCCAACAGATAATCAAGCTATATTACAAATATAATGCCACTTGCACGATGATGACATTAAGCAAATTACATAAATCACTAAGGAAATTTGGTCTGCTGCATGTGAAGTCTGCTGCATGGACCTTACCTTGGTCCAGTAAATCGAGATTTCACTGTATATTTTATTCCCTCCTTGAAGCCTTTAGAATCAGTATCACGATCCAGATTATTGTTTGAAGGGTCAGAGAATGACTAGGTATATAGCAAGGACACTTAAATGAAATTCACTAGGGAACATATAATCAAAAAGTACTCATATGGCCACCTATTGTTGTGTCAACCCAATTTTTTACATTAGAATCAATCAACACTAGTCTACAAAAAATCAAAATCTAATACAATCCCATTTATCCTATGTCGACAGAGTTTCATTTTACATAGTATGTGGTAGCCAATGGATATTTGCTATATGGTGAATATGCATACACATGTATATATGCAAATCAAGGCCTATAATGATTTTGTGGTATGTTCATTTGTAGGCTTGCACAATGATCTTAAAGGAAGAGAAAATGCTTAATGTGCTTGTGTGGGAACCCCGGGAAAAATAATACTTCTTTAAAATGTTCCCAAAAGATGTGACATAAGTACTCATGTGCATGCCTACTCATTTTTCCCATTGAATCCACATCCCCACATCCCTACTTCAAACCAATACTGTTCACATATAAGCATTGCACTTATTTACACATATACTGCAGTTCCTGACTGGAATACTGATAAAACATTTATGAGGGCATTCTCACAGTATGGCAGAGTGTATTAATAATCTTAAAGACTTTTACAAGAATAGTATCCCAATGACAAGAAGTATTAATGGCATTGAAACAACAGTTGATGTAAACTAGGGAAATTCAAGTGGAATCTACAAAATTACCAATACAGTGTGCATTGGAATTAAGAGATGTTATCACTGGGGTCAGAATTACAACTAAAGTCCCAACAAGACTAAAAGACAATCTGGCCTTCAACATGTCAGTATTTTAAATCAAAGAATAACCTTTTTATGCAATATTTTTTTAATCTAACAAGAAGGATGTATCTCAGGAGTCCCAACTACACTGAGTTGAAAATAAATGCAGAGTGTATGCATCTTTATATTTATCACTGTCAAATCAGTAAAGTGAATGGTTATATGTGGGTACATGGAAGAAAATTAGAACCAATAACTTGGTACAATGGCTATAGAGTTCTGAACTGTCTTTTAAGGCTTTAAGCTCATCTACAATTAAGATGCTGTTATGGCAACCACATGATAATTCTTCAGCACATTCCTACCTTGTAAATCACTGTAACACTTCCCTACTCTGAAATATCTGTCTAAAGATGAGTTGCAATCTGTACACGTGTTGAAAGATTTATAAGAACATATCTATTTCCAAAATTATTACTCCATTTGTCAATATTCTGAAATTGCTCATCAATTGCAACTAATATCTTCATTAACAACTGCCTATCAAAACGGCTCTCAAAACTGAAAGCCAACCTGGATGTAAAGAAGGCTCTATTATATCATAACTCAGAATCAAAAGGGTCAATGCTAGCAGCACAAAGGAGTAAGCAAACTTGGCTAGAAAGTACACATCTGTTATCTCCAGAAGATAAGGCACAGGCACGAGTAACATCAAACTCTTCTATTTAAAAAACCCCAACTTCTAGATGGATACCTTTTAAATGCTATACAATTATTTTTAAAATAAATCATATATTGAAAATATGAAAAATGTCTTGGAATTAGTGCAGATGAAAATCATTATAATCTTATATCCACCTAAGCCAGTGGTTCTCAACCTGTGGATCGGGACCCCATTTGGGGTCGAACGACCATTTCACGGGGGTCGCCAAACAACGCAGTCCGCCATTTTTTTCCCCTTTTCCTTAGCTGTGCTACTCCCTTTTATTCTATTGGCTTTTGAAAGCCAATAGAATAGACTCTCTTGAATAGAGTCTAATTCTATTGGCTTTCAAAAGCCAATAGGAATTGTCCAGGCTGTCTCTGCCCTGCTGAGCCCGCCAAAAGTCCCATTCTGCAAACGGTGCTGCAGAATTGTTGAGTAGTCCTCGACTTACGACCGGTTGAGAACCACTGACCTAAGCCCAATGTCTTTAGCAGACCTTGATCATGTATTTGAGTACTGTAAGATGCAATTCTACTTGGAACTGTGCATTATATAGATTTTTTTTCTAGACAGATAATGCCCAGGTCACTTAAGTTTTTATGTTATGGATTACTGTTTGTATCCTATCAATTTATTAAGATGTTAATAAGGTACTATTAATAAGGAAGAGGTTCCCTCAGATTATTTCCTGTGAGTCATCTCAGATTAACCGAGAATAGACAAAAAGAAATCATATTTTTCTGTCAGATGGGTGTGTTTGGGGGCAGAAGTATTGCATTAAATTTTAGATCCGTGCATTTGGGTAAATTTGGTAATATTAAGAAACCTGTAGTTTTCTGTAGGTTTTCATTTTGATAACATTAAAGTTTAGAAAGATAATTTTTGTTTGCTTTCCAACTATGATTTTATCTTGATTTTCATGCAATAAGTATAGATCTACAGCTTATTTCCATGGATTTTATATAGTGAAAAATGAGGAACAAAAACTAGCTGGTTGTAAATACCAGTTGTAAAGTCTATTTAGTGTCACTTGTAGCTTGCATTTGGAAACATGACCAAATGTAATTAGATATTAAGTGGAATAGATATATGAAAAACATGTCCTGTTCTTTAAATCATCTAGGTTACTGACCTAAATTACTCTGAATTAATTACACAAATTAGCTACTATGAGAACGGAAGTATAGCCATCAATATGGAACATGTTAGAAATAATTGTTTCAATTATAGCACAGGGTGCTAAGGTAGAAACCTCTTACACAGAAAGGGGGAATGTTCTAAACAGGGACCTATGAAAAGGGTTCTCCGAGAGCAGAAATTATAAAATTATCCATGCTGTTCAGTTCATGAGACCTGATTTCTAATATTTCCAAGATTGAATTTAGCACTAGAAGTGACTTGTTTTTTTTAAAGTCTCTTGCTGTCAATCAAAAAAAAAATAGGCAATGCTAAAAAAAATCTCCAATCCAGATAGTGACCAGGATTACTCTGCTGATGCAGATGACCAGGCTGAGCCCAAGGGAGGAGTCAAATGCCTCATAAGTCACAAGTCCCTGCGTGCCCGCAAGAGATCTAAGTCCAGTCTACCTTGAATGCCTTTCTTATCTCCCACTCATTTCCCTTGACTGCTAGTTGGTCAGATTCTTGTAGAGAGCTTAAACTTGCAATAAATCGTTATACTCATTTGAACTGCCTGAATCACCTGATGTCCCCAGCACTTGACAGCTTAGCTGACAAGAAGTCAGATGTTGCCACTTGCTGAGACATCTTTGAAGTGCTTATCAGTAAAATAGTCTCTAAGCACAGCCCAAAAAAAAAATTGTGCAAAGCCAAAAAAAAAAAAATTGTGCAAAGTTATTAATACAGCCATCCATCCAGTGCTCAAAGGAAAATGTTTTATTGAAGGCGTTCTTTTTCCTTTAAGATTCTGCCAGTGCAAAAAGAATGTTATTCTTTGTAAATAAATTATTGAACTTCAAGAAGATACTTTCAATCTTGATTATTGACATGAAAAGCCAGATAATAAAGAAGCTATTACAAAAGTAGTTTTCAACTTTCCCCAAACATTCCCCATTTCCTAAGTGATGGCAAGTCAGTTGAGCTTTCCATGCACGCAATGCTTTATCTTTTAGAAGTCTAATACTGTTATCACTTTATAATTTTTCATTCAACAGAAAACCAATAATTTTCTGTCTCATGCAGCATCAATATTCTCCCACTCGAAGGTGATATTCTAGGCTAGCAATCTTTCTATAAATTTGGAATGCAATTTTCTTCCACATAAATGCAGTCAATCAGGTTTAGAGTATTTTCTCTCAGTTTATGATAAGTGTAGTGATAGCAAACGCCACCCTTGCAGTCTTGAACATAGTAATTCTGCTTTTAATTTTTGATAAACCTAAGTCCCTGAACAGGTCATTTAATTCTGACTGTGTTACGGGATGAGGCTCACTAGACATACAGAGTTCAAAATCTGGGTCATTGTCACTGTCTGCCTGGCTGGTACATTGCAGTATTTTCTCCTGTTTTGTTTAGGTCTATTTCTGTGATGGCTTTGGTACTGGCAGACTGTCATCATTTGGCACTGGTCTCATGGCTGAAGGCAGATTGGGGTATTTAATTGACTTTCTAGTTTTAGCAGAGAAACCAGTGACATTAATCAGACCTAAGTCTGTCACGCAATTATTCTGTCCTCCCCATATCATCGGAACAGCAAACGATATTGACTTCCGAGTTCCTCTGAGCCAAGTTCTAACGTCACGTCTTGCACAACAAATATGTTTTCTCTCTCATAAATGCCATCAAATCCCAGGTTTAGAGGATTTTCTCTCAATTTATGAGAAGTCTGAGCCTGCCCAGTGGTGAAATCCATGTTCATTGGAACCACGACTTTCTGAAATCCCAATGGAGGAGGAAATCATAAAACACAGTAAAATCACAGTGGCCGGGACCTCTTTAACAGGAACAAGCAAACCCCTCAACGGCAAGAGCCGGAGTGTGAAAATGTCCTTTCCAGCCGGTCGCGAAGAGGTCGGTAAGCAAAACAGGAGCCCTAAAGGGCGGCGGGTGGAGTGGGGGCAAAATAGCACCCGAGCTTCTTCGGCTCGCTGGCTGGAAAAAGCCACCAACAGCCCTCTCCCCCCTCAGGCCTCCTGATTACTTAAAAAGCGACAGAAAAGGGCGCACGGCATGGGGGCCGGGGGGGGGGAACTGGTCTTAGCAAGGCCGGCTCCCAAGTCCCGGGATGGAGCCATGGAGAGCCATCCGGCACGGGGCCTGAGAGGGAGAGCTGTGCCGTTTGAAAACGGGTCTCCGCAGGCCAGGCCCCCCAATTCCGCTCAAGACGTTCAGCGAGGAAACGCTCGAGCGCTGAGGTACGGCCCTTGCGGCTCCTCGGTCGCCAAATAAGTACTCTCGCCTTCCAGGCGGCCAACCGCCGCAGAACTCAGCGGGCGGCTACAGCCCCTTTTGAATCTCACCGCCTCCCTACGTAAAAAAGAACAACTTCGCTCCGCCCATCCCGCCTTCTTTGACGCTTATAGGCTGGAGACCGCTGTCTGTTACAAGAGCGGACGCCCGTGGGCGTCCATCAGCCAATTAAAACCGGCAGGTGAGTCGTGTACTGCACATATATTCTAACTGGCAAAGTAGTCCCGCCCCGGCGGTTCAGCCCCCGTATTCCTTTTGGTTTCAGTTTCAGCCCCACCCCCGGGAGGCATAGCTTAAAATCGGAACCACTGAGCTGGTCGTCAGGTGAGCGCTGATCATATGATCGCTGCAGTTTGCTGGGCTGCCGGAGCGGAGTCGGGGCGATGAGGTTTCCCGTGGCTTTGGTGTTTTTCCTTGGGGGAGCGGTGCTGCGGGGATCTGCGGTCAGATGCGGCTATCAGGTAAGGGTTCGGGGAGCGGAGGATTTGGGGGAAACGTTACAAGTCTGTTGTGAAAAGTCTGAGCTGATAAACAAAGGGGTGGGGTGGTTGGTAGCTGCATAGAGAAGGTTCGGTCTAATTTAAAATAAAAAGTCGGGACTCTGATATGCAGAGCAGGATCAGGGAAATAGTCGGTAATGTTCTGCGGAGCACAACAGTTAAGGATATGCTTATTGGAGCTGTGTAGGGCAGTGTTTCCCAAACTTGACAATTTTAAGGCATGAGGACTTCAACTCCCAGAATTCCACAGCCAGCAACGCTGGCTGTGGAATTCTGGGAGTTGAAGTCCACATGCCTTAAAATTGTCAAGTTTGGGAAACACTGGTGTAGGGCTACCCGTTAGAATAGGGGATTTGGATCGAGGAAAGAAAGGTTAAAGTCCCTGTCTATCGTAAAGTTCCCTGGGGGACTTTGGTCCAATCATTTGTCAGTCCAATCAACCTCAAAGGTTTTTCTGGGAATACTGAGGAGAGATGAGACTCTCTGCCTCTCTGAGTCCCAACCGTAATGGTGGATTGTAAACACAATGAATAAACTTTGCTGTATAGTATTGCTAAAGAAGTTCGTCAAAGGAAGGGCTGGCTAGCGTACTCGTTGAAAAGAGGAAGTATGGCAGCTTTTGCATGGATAATCACGAGAACTAAAGCTTGCTTTACTTTGTTTCATATATCTGTAGGTGCTTTATTATGTTCTCACAACCATAAGTACAAATCATTCTGGCAACCTTCATTTTGCATAACAATTCATTGAGAATATCAAAAGTTTGCTTTCTCTCTCAGAAGTGCGAGGTTCAGATTTGGCTGTCAAATGGTCCTTTTAGGACTTTCCCCAACAAAGCCTATCCTAAATAAAGCTTGAAACATTCAGTACTTCTTTTGACTATAGAGCTTTTCTTCATAGCAGAACTGAAGTGCATCCAGTCTTGACTCCACATAAAACTATACCAAAATTGGCTGTCCCATTGCCAATCCCTATTCCACTTGTTTGTTTGTTTTTTGCCTTTATTCAAATGACTATAGTCACCTAATTTCCCTCCAAAATAATGATTTTACACATTCAGCTAAGGGTGACTTAAGGTTTCTTAAAAGAAATGAGGAGAAAGCAAGATTATGGGGACAGGGCATAAAAAAAAATATCCTTGTCACATGTCTATAGATAGGTGTAAGCAGAGAAAGCCCATAGTTTTGCCACGAGATTGTGTTTAACGTCATATATATTGGAAGCTATTGCCATATTTTTGGCAGTAAATAATGAGGGGTGGGCAAGAAGTGGCAGGGTAATACTGTCTCTCAATTCTATTTTCACGGTTTTTGTGATGAAATGTGTTAACTTCCTTATTCTTTATTATGTAAATGGTCTAGATCAGAGGTCCCCAACCTTATTGGCACCAGGAACTGGTTTCATGGAAGACAGTTTTTCCATGGAGCGGGGGGGGGGAGGTTTCAGGATAATTTAAGTGCATTATATTTATTTTAAATGTTTTAAATAAACAAACAAATAATACACTTTATTTCTATTATTATTACGTTGTATTAGATTAGACCAGTGACTTTCTGCTTCTAAGAAAGTGGGAAGGAAAAGAGACAGTCCTAAACTCAGCCTTCCAGCAAAACAAACCAAAGACCCAGCACGTTGAGAGAGAAAGAGAGAGAGAGAACGAGAGAGAACGAGAACCCTCACAAACACATACCTTGGGGGGGATCCCCCTCCAACGAGGTTTTGGGGAAGCCCCCAGTTGCAAGCTAGGCTGTCGCGTGCTTCTCTTGCAAACTTGGAGACTTGCATGAAGGAAGCACGAGCCCAGCTGGGGTGCCAGGAGGGGGAGAGGAGGAAAGTGAGGAAGAAGAGGAGGAAGAAAAAGTAGCAGGAGGAAGAGGAAGCAGGAAGAGGAGGAGGAGGCAGAAGAAGAGATAGCACAAGAAGCAGGAGGAGCAGAACTCAAATGTTGCAAGCCAGTTGCGAGTGCTGCCACTGAAGAACCTTTGCACTGAGCAAGATGGCTTCTGCCCTGCCTCTCTCCCACCCCTTCCCAGACCCCTGCAGACTCACCGCATGCCTCCACCTGCGCAGCCCAGTTACTAACTGACTAAGGCCTGGTACTGGTCCACGGGACCAGGGGCTGGGGACCCCTGGTCTAGATCAGTGTTTCCCAAACTTGACAATTTTAAGGCATGTGGACTTCAACTCCCAGAATTCCACAGCCAGCAACGCTGGCTGTGGAATTCTGGGAGTTGAAGTCCTCATGCCTTAAAATTGTCAAGTTTGGGAAACACTGGTCTAGATGATTAAGGATCCCTATAGATCAGGGGTGTCAAACTGCCAGCCCGCGGGCCAGATGCATCATAGCAAAACCATGCCCACCCCATTGCCGATAATGGCAAAAAAGTCACGATACGTTACGTGACGTTGCGAGTTTGACACCCCTGCTTTAGATAATCCACAGTGATTTGGGGAAGGAGTTGCAAATTTCAGTTGGCCAAAAAATATCCATTAGAAAAGAGAGGAAGTCGGTTTCTCAATAAACTACCCGGTACTTTGCAGCTTTTTTTTTTCTGTTGCCATATGTTACTCTTAATCTGAAGATCTGGCAATTTCATTCTAGGCAACAGATCCTTCTAATCTCCCGGTTCTGAGAAACTGCTTTATTGAAGGTCACCTGGCTTAGTTTACTGCATTCTGGCTTACAGTTCAGCTGCATCTGATTGTCTATTTTTCATGTTCCTGCCCTTGACACATATTGAGCCTTTTGCTTCCATCCTCACAGGATGTCATAAACTAGACTTCCCCATCTGCTGGTCTCCAGTCTGTTGGTACTACAGCTTCCAGAATTCACAACCAAGCTTGAGGGTGGCACCTGCTTGGGAAAATCTCATGTGTGCAACAGATATAAGATGAAAAGGCATTTTGGCAAATTATTCACATAGTATGAGAATTTTGTGGTAGCTTGACCTTTCCCAACCTGATGCTCTCAGGTTGTGTTGCAGTCACTATCATACACTCTAGCAGCATGGCTAATGCTGGCGGGGGATGTTGGAAGTTATGGTCAGTCCCATCTGGAAAGCACCTGATTGGGAAAGCTGGAGTTAAATCCAGCCAAATTCTGAGTTCTTATCAAGGCCAGGATGCATTTCAGCAGCAGCAGCAAAGGCAATTGTGAAAGCTTTGAGTTTGAGTTCCCTTGTGTCAAAACTGCCAGCCTGCAGGCCGGATGCATCATAGCAAAACTGCACCCACCCCATTGCCGGCAATGGAAAAAAAAGTTGCGATACATAGTGACATGTCACGTGAATTTGCGAGTTTGACACCCCTGCCTTATTGCCTCTGGAAATCTAATAGCATCTTACGGTCTTCAGCTGAAGCAATTGAACTACCATAATAGATAGATAGAAGCACTGATGAAATACCAAGAAATAGTTGTCTTATTTTTTTGGGGGGGGGGACTCTGTGCTGTTTCTGTTTGGAGCTATTCATTGTATTAGATAAGCTGGCCAAGGAACATTTGGGGCAGCATTTTTTCTCTTCCTCATCTAGATAGGCTATGTCCTGGGTCAAATTCTAGAAAATACTGGATTTGTAGCAGACGAACTTGGTGTTCAGAAACATCAGTGTAAGCCTGATGCCACCAGATGCCCTGTGCATGAGTTAAGATTAGAGGGCCTTAAGTAGAAATTGGTAACACATCTCAATCTCCTTTCTCTTGGAATGCCCCATCCCTTCTCTCACCATACTTCCTCCTGTCTATCACTATAATTACTATCACTTTCCTCCATGGAAGTTCCCCTTAGCTCTTCTGTCCCAGTCAGCCTAGATGGGTCAGCAACATTCCTCATGGTTAGTCACATTTCACTCTTCCAACTTCATACCACAACTTGCACAGTCTTTGATTAATCTCTTCCAGTGAACATATCATCTTTCCAATGCACCCACCTTGTGTGTTTGTTCCCTTTTAATTTCCAGCACCTGGTTGTTACTCAGGTTCAAACCTCCTTTCTACAACCTCCTCTACTCTCTGCCTTTCCCTCAGTGCAGGACCTGTCTTCCTCCTTTCTCGCCTTTCTTCCATGCAGTTTTCCGTTCCTCTAGAGTTTTACAAATACATCCAGGACAAAGCAGGAATGAGAGCTGTCTTCCTTTGCCGGACTCACCTGGTATCTTCTATGGTTGGTACAGTTTGTAAATTTCCATTCCTTCAACCCCGCTTCTTTCTTTCTCTTCATTCCTTTTTGCTTTCAGTGCCTGCTTATTTCTCTTTTTTTTTTCTTCCAATTGCCTGTCTCGTCTTTCTCCTTTTAGCCATCACAACATCTGTTCTGTCACTATGCTGTTGCCATCTCATCTACACTACTCTTCAGTAAATCTCCACTGTAGACAGCTGAAATGTAAAATGATTGCTTATAATGGTCCTCCTGCACAGGGCCCATAATTCTCAACCTCCAGTCCCTCCAGGAAGCAATGTTGGCCTGCACGCTCCTCCTTTCTCATCTGTCTTCTCTCTGTCTACTTGAACCTCCTTTCTCTCCCATTTTTTCTGTCTAAATCCCAAGTTCTTTCTCAACCAACTCTCCTTTATCTCATCTCCCATTCTCTCTGAATGTTTTGCCATTATACAACACCCAAGAGAATGATTTATTTTTCATTTAAGATAATAAGCGCATAAATCCAGAAACAAGTTCCACAGTTTAGAGGGGGACTTGGCTGGGTTATTGTAATACAGTGAATCACAAGGCATCCAACTCTGTTTTAGGTTAACATAGTCTGTCTGGCAAATCCAGCTAGAGAAGTTTGAAATTAGGATAGCAGAATGACAACTTGGACCTTGTTTCTGAAACCACTCAGAAAGTAGCTTCTGCTTTTACTATCCTACATCTTAGAACTAGTGAAGGGGGAGGGAGTTAATGGCTATGAAGCATTAGTCTTGCTCTTTATAATGTTCTTATCCTTGGTTCCCATATGTACCCATTATCCCCAAGCAACCTCTCCCCAAAGCCCCCATTTCTGTCTGAGGCAGGTGGAAGTTGGGATTTGGATGTGTCAAGTCCAGGTTCTCTTAAAATGTCTCCTGCTCTTCAAGCTTTGCATTCAAGTACACTCAAGAATATTGTAGAGTACTTTAAAAACATTTGGATATACACTGTTTCAGTCTTGCTGAGTTATTTAATGATTTTGAAAATTTAATCATTTGTTTCCTTCTGCATCCTCTATCCACTTTGTAACTATTGTATTGTTAATTATCATGGAAGTCTTGTGCCGAAACAGTTGATGGTGATAGGAAGATATTCTTGTTTTCCAGTGTCTGGAAATATTTTGAATTAGGCTTAGAAACACCCTGGTCCCAGCAATTGTGAACCAATAGGAGGCTAAATATTCAAACAAAATATAAATTTTATTTGAATGTTTAGCCTCCTATTGGCTGGAGGTCAAACATACTTAGCAAACAGTAATATTTCCCCCAGCCCTAAATTTGGTGGAGGTTCTTCCAACAAGTGATGATCTTATTCTACCTCTATACAGACTGAACCTCAGCCGGGGTAAGTGCCGGCAAGCCTTGTCT
Source organism: Crotalus tigris (assembly GCF_016545835.1). Taxonomy (NCBI): domain Eukaryota; kingdom Metazoa; phylum Chordata; class Lepidosauria; order Squamata; family Viperidae; genus Crotalus; species Crotalus tigris. The sequence continues at coordinate 1,295,638 of NW_024096469.1, forward strand.
GGTCTCCAAAGCAGGGTTGGTCCAGGCTAATTCTTGGATGGGTCTCCCCTTGGGAATACCAGAACTGTTGCCTGGGTTGGGAAGTCCAAGGAGCATCATAGAATATGGCAGTGGCCAATTACTTCTAACCTTTGGCCACAAGAACCTTCCGGATGCGGTGACCAGGAATTCAGCTCAACTCAAATGCCTCTTTACCTTTTTATGATTGCTGCCTTGGAGTGGGAGAGGGGACATGGTCTTGAGAGGTTTCACATCCTCCTTTTAGCTCAGGTGTTTCTTGTTTTTCTCTTCCTCTTATTAGACCTGCCCAGTGACAAAACCTGACATGCTCAATGTTCACCTTATCCCTCACACGCATGATGATGTGGGCTGGCTAAAGACAGTGGACCAGTATTTCTTTGGAGGTAAGTTGAAGCTGCCTCCTAGCAGGAGGTCTCATAGCAAAGTCTAGCAAAGCCTGAAAAGGAAAAGAAAGTTTAGTGCTTTGTGCTTTAAATTAGCACCAGCCTTTCTTGCTGTGCTTAGAGTTTGGTGCTGAAGCTGAAGTTGTAACTGCGGACCAATCTTGACTCCAGCAAAGTGCATCTTCAGATTGCCTTCCCTGTTTGAAGTAAGCAAATGATCCTGAAGGAACTGAAGATCTTCAGATATTTGGGTCTTCAGCTCTCATTCGCGAGCTGCTGTAAAATGTAGTAGACGTGAGTATTGTAGTGGAAAAGAGAGATCTTAGGTCTGTGTTTGAACAAAATGCTGATGTGAAAGAAGCTAAACTTGACATGTTTTATCAGCTGCCTTAAAAATAAAATAGAAGTATTTCCTAATAGATAATAACAGCCCTCAGTGTTTTGTATAATATTTCCTTTTTAATTTTTTACAGCAGCTTGCTATGTCACTCCAGTAGTCTTCTCTCAGTAGACTCCAGCAGACCAAGGTTCTAAAATCAGGAGCAATTCCATGTGGAGAACTCATGACTGAGGGGCATTTTTAGCTAGGAGGGGCTTGTGCTTTTAGCCATAACATTAGCCTAGGCCAGTGTTTCCCAAACTTGACAATTTTAAGGCATTGCTGGCTGTGGAATTCTGGGAGTTGAAGTCCACATGCCTTAAAATTGTCAAGTTTGGGAAACACTGGCCTAGGCCACCAGCTCTCTCCTGCAGGCTGCTGCCCAGCAGTATTTTCCAGTTTTCCTTTCTCTGACACCCATTATCTTTCAACAAAATCACATAGGCCTTGCCTGCTCAGACTTCTGATGGCTGCTCCAGATTGCAACACCCTGTTTGGAGGCCCTGCTTGCATAGGTGGGCTCTGCACTCTGCCTCCCAAGGCCAGAATAGAGTCATAGAAACAGAAAGGTTCCAACACATTTTATCCTTTAATCACAGATAATGGTAAAGCAGGGTCCCGGGTGGAAATATTTAGCAGCTTTTCTGAAGGTCATGTGCTTGCAGAGAGATTTTCATGACATTCTCAGTGCCAGCCAGCAAGGCCAGTTGCTGTGTTGATTGGGAATGCAGAGCGGCCCAAGGCCAGGAAGGTGGCTTTTGTGGCTGGTGGTGGGTGCAGAGGCGATGAAGCCAGGTTTTCTTTCAGAAATGGGAAATACTATTGACCCGTGAGTGTGACAAGCGAAGACCCAAGTCTTCCTTTGCTTCTTGCCTTGCAGTCCGCAATGACATCCAACATGCCGGGGTGCAGTACATCCTCGACTCTGTCATTCCTCAGCTTCTGGCTGACCCCAGCAAGCGTTTCATCTATGTGGAAGTGGCATTCTTTGCTCGCTGGTGGGGGCTGCAAACGGAAGCCATGCGCCAGGCTGTGCAGCAACTGGTTGCAGAAGGTGAGCAAAAGAGACTGAGCACTTGTTGTTTCACCAGTGATTGGCTTTTCTGAGTCACATGTGACGTGGGCCCATGTATGATGAGAAGGACTTGGAGGTACCTAGTTGTGGACGGGAGGGGAACTGAAGAGAACAGCAGAACATTTTCTCCCAGGGGTTATACCTAATATCTAATGGATACAATGGCAAGTTGGGGAAAGTGTCTGCTGCTTTGCAGTTGTAGGCTCAGGTTCTGCCCTGTTTTGATATTTTCTGTTTTTCTTTCTGTGTTTCTCACTCCTCAATAGGGCGCCTTGAGTTTGTGAACGGTGGTTGGTGCATGAACGATGAGGCGTCCGTACATTACAGTGCTGTCATTGATCAGATGAGCCTTGGGCTCCATTTCCTGAAAGAGACGTTTGGAGAATGCGGCCGGCCCCGTGTAGCCTGGCACATTGATCCTTTTGGGCACAGTCGGGAGCAGGCCTCTCTGTTTGCTCAGGTCTTGCAAATTTCCTCATTTGCCAGAATTTTTAACTATTATCCTCTCCCCTTTCATTCCAAATGTGTGAATATGTAAAACTTTTGTAATTATCCGTTATCCTATGCATTGGGATTCCCCCAGTTCATTTAATATCCCCTTCTCCGAGTTCAAGATACTTACATTCCTTCACTTGCCATTCTCCCCAGATGGGCTATGATGGTTTCTTCTTGGGCCGTATTGATTACCAGGATAAATTCCACCGTGAGTCACTGCGTGAAATGGAGCAATTGTGGCGCGCAAGCAGAAACCTGGATCCACCTGCGGCTGATCTCTTCACTGGTGAGCAAGGCTGACCTGGAAGAGATCTGGAAATGTCGAAGACTTAAGTTGCAACTTTGCCAGTGTAATTAATTGCCTATTCAGTTAATAAATGGCAGATAATGACTAGTACCATCAACAGCCTGGTGCTCTGCAGCTATTTTTGCTCTTAAATCTTGCCTTGGCAACAGTTGCTGGGCATTTGGGAATTAGTGTTAAACTTTGCCTGAAGACTTGGTTGCCTACCAGGGCATATACCTTAGCCCAAGTAATAGAACAGTATGTGAATTGACAGTGTCAATTTTATAGATGTCCTAATGGAGATGAGCATAAGTTAGTATGAGCCCTGTGTGTATTATTGCCTGAGTTGCATCATTTTTTGAAGGGCAACTCATCTTTATGAAAGAAATGCATACAGGCATGTGGAAAAGTAAGACATAAATATATAGCCCCATGGTGAATTGCTGTCTTTGGTTTTTGCCAAATATGTCTTCCGATAATATGGCCAAAGACCTTATCTTTGTCTTATTTGATCAGAGTGCATTGTTCCAGAAGTCCTGCTCTATCTGTTGGTCATGTGATAAAATTCTGGGGTTCTTAGCAACTTCTTTCAGTATCCTGCATTCTGCTCTTGCACTGAACCAGCTGGAGAACTATGACCTGAGCAAGTTGATAGTTGTATATAATTTTCATTTGTTGAGCTTTTGGATAATGGAATAATCGATATTCAATTGTTAAAATCTTTCCTAGGCCTCTCTAATCTTCTTTCAGAAGGCCTCTGAGTGCCGTTTTGCTCTAGATCTAGGTGGACCATGCACTTCAACAACAAAAAGCAAATCCAACTAAATATCTGAGGTTTAAATAAATCAGATCCCAGATCCTCTCTAACAATGATCATTTGCACCTGGTCTCTGATGCATCCGATTCTAATTTTAAGTATTTGGAGTAGTGATAAAAGTACAGGAGTACTTACTTTTTCCACATGCAAAATTATGTTTATTTAAATTACAAAATGGACTACAAAATGTAAATATTGTAGCACATGATATTTGTTATTTTACATCTTTATTTATCAGTAATGTTGAAATAAAGATCAGATATATTTATGTTGAAATATGTTGAAGAAAATAAATGTCAGTGGGGATGTACTTACTTTTTCACATGACCGCACATGATAACAGAGTTTACCAATCTGGAGCATTCCAGATGTGCTGTGTTAAAATGTTGCCATAGGACCTGGTTTCTTTTCCAACTGTTGGTAGATGGAGGATGGGAACGTAGTCCAGGACCATCAAAGCATGGGGCTGCATCTGCTGTAACCACTGAACACAAGTCATGCTGGCCTAGGCTTATAGAAGTACAATCTCATACATCTGAAGGAAATCAAGTTGGTGTAGGATATTGGTCCTTTGCTGCCTCGTTATTGTGTGTTTAACCACTGGGGCATGGAAATTGATTCCTAGAATGAAATTTGTCCCTCTCATTTCTCCTGTCTCTTGATAGGTATCCTACCAAATGTTTATAACCCCCCTATGTCTCTCTGCTGGGATCAGATCTGCTCTGACAATCCTATTGTGGATGATGACAGTGATGAGAACAATGTGGAAAATATAGTGGCCTATTTTCTGGGAACTGCAGCCTTTCAGGTGAAAACAAGGGGTAGTATCAGGGAAGCTATCCATTGCTCTGCTTGTTGTATATGTTATTAACAATATTCCTGGGGATAGGAAGGGAGTGGCTATGTGACAAATAGACCTGTTTACTACTTTTCAATGTTCTCTTCAGGCCAAACACTATCGCACAAATCACATTGTCATGACGATGGGATCTGATTTCCAGTATGAGAACGCATTGCTATGGTACAAGAACTTGGACAAGTTGATCCATCATGTTAATGCACAGGTACCCTATGGTGGGCCGACAGCCTGTCTTTTTGAAAATAAATATTCTACCCAAAACAAGGCCTCAGAGTTTGAGGCCTCAGTTAATTAGATGGGAAGGAATACAACAGAGTTAGGCCTTCTGAGGCACAAGTTGGAACCACGCCAGTTTCTGTCTCTGGTTGATGTAGCTCACAGAAAGGCAAACCAAAAGATGCCCAGATTAGTAGGGGAAGGTGATACATTTACCAAGAGGAAATGCAAATGAACATATTTCTTTCCTTGAAATATGATCTTCCAGCAACTGAAGGGCAGCCGTGTCAACGTACTCTACTCAACTCCAAGCTGCTATCTTTGGGAGCTGAATAAAGCCAACATGACATGGTGAGAGGTCTGAGGCAGGCTGGCTGGTTTGCTGGCTGGTATTCAGAGCTGTTCATTGCAACAGGAGTTTTTTTTCAGTGGGGCTATCTTCGCCAGTCTCTTTTCTGAGCAGGTGCTTAATTTGGATCCATCCTTTAAGATACGTTAGCAAAAGAGCCTGGGATTGCTAAGTGGCAAGAGCAGATACCAGTATTTGATGGGCCTAGCAGCCGAGAGGCATTTCTGCTTAGTTTCATTCAAACTCCTTTGTTTCTTTGCTTCTTGTGAACTGTCATGCTTGATCTCTCCATCTCCTGATCTATTATGCTTTCCCTTTGCCTTGGCCATGTTGGAACTGTAAAGTCATAGCACATCTGACAAAACAGCAGGAAAGCTTAGTGGTCCCTTTGAAGCAAACTCTGTCCCTTCTTCAGGCATTCTCTGTTGGGGGGGGGGGGAATTGAAGAAAGAGTCATTTTCCTGCAACTGTCATTAAACAATTGAGAAACAGAAATCCTTTTCTCGCAGATTGAACCTTCCCCATAGATCTAAAAGTTAGATCTAAGGATGGGCAGCATAATGACAATGCTTTTGGGTTATGGGAATAGTAATTAAAATCTAAAATATTTGGAAGGTAAAAGTTGCCTACTAAATCTGGGTTAATCTGCATATCTTTGGCCTGGTAAATTCACCCCCTGCCAACCACTCTATCCTCTAGTTCCACAGAGTACATTTGAAAAAGAGTAAAATCAGTTTCCATATCCATATAATTTTATTTACCCGTCCACTGCCATCTTAATAATTTTTAATTTCCATATCCTAAAAGGGGAAAAGAATACTAAGAAGCACATTAGATCTCTCAATGTTTTTTTCCCCTCTTAAGTATCACGATTAAAAAAAAAATAATTGAAGATGGATTTCACTCAGCTGATGCTGCTTGTTTCTACTACTGATCAACTCAGATTATTCTGAAACTAGGACAAGGTTGACATTCCACATCCAAAAGTAGATTTTGATTAACTGATCTTATTTTGAACAGGTCTTTGAAATACGATGACTTCTTCCCATATGCCGATGGTCCCCATCAGTTCTGGACAGGCTATTACACCAGCCGACCAGCTTTGAAACGCTATGAACGCCTCAGTAACAATTTCCTGCAAGTTAGTAGCCTTCATGATTTCTAAATAGAATGCATCCTGGTGCTTTGTGGCTCTCTGATTCGGTGTTTCTTTTTTTGCAGATCTGCAACCAGCTGGAAGTGATAGTTGGCAGAAAAGCAAACTTCGGGCCTTACGGCAATGCTAACAGTTCTGTGCTGCGTATGTATGTGTACTCCTGAGAGTTGACTAGGGCTTTCACCTTGAGTTTTTATTAAGAGAGTGACTGTGATGGCAGTTGCCATGATGACCATCAGACCAGTTAGGAACAGTGCTCTGCCCATAGGGCACACCTGTTAAGGATACAACAAGCCAAGAATAAAAACAGTGGCCATTCCCACAGCACCCACATCTCTAGAGACCCAGTAATTTTACTGTGTGATACCTGTGGTCTTTTTCTTATAGGCCAGGCTATGGCAGTTGCTCAGCATCATGATGCAGTGAGTGGCACAGCAAAGCAGCATGTGACCAATGACTATGCCAAACAGTTGTCTATTGGTTGGGATGCCTGCCAGGTTTGTGCATGAACCAGCAACATTTTTTCTGCTATTTCTCTCCCATCACATATGTATGGGCACGAGCATCACTGCAGCTCTTGGACAACATAACACTACAAAAAAGTAAAAGCACTTTCTCTAGCTGCAAAAATGTTGCTTGATTTTCACATGTTGTAACGGCAAGGGCTGAGATTCTGTGACCTGCTTTGGGGCATGCACTCGTGGCCGTACCACATTCCTTTATTGTGGTAGCCTTCCTCTTTTCTTCCATGTTACGAAGAAAAGCATCCTGCAGTCTTGCCATGGGACCTTCCTATATGCATTGACTCCAAAGGAAGCATATTTCTGAGATATCACAGCTATTTTTTTGCAATGGAACATTTACTTGGTTTTTGTAGCGTAACTTTGCCCATGACATAGAGCAGTGGTTCTCAACCTTTTTAATGCCATGACCCCCAACCGGTCATAGGTCGAGGACTACTCAACCGGTTGTAAGTCGAGGACTACTTAACTGGTGCAGCACCGTTTGCAGAATGGGACTTTTGGCGGGCTCAGCAGGGCAGAGACAGCCTGGACAATTCCAATTGGCTTTTGAAAGAGAGTCTATTCTATTGGCTTTCAAAAGCCAATAGAATAAAAGGGAGTAGCACAGCTAAGGAAAAGGGGAAAAAATGGCGGACTGCGTTGTTTGGCGACCCCCGTGAAATGGTCGTTCGACCCCAAACGGGGTCCCAACCCACAGATTGAGAACCACTGACATAGAGGGAAATGCAAGTAACCGTTAGTTTTCCTCTTGTCCACGTTTGTGCCTTTGAATCTAAGACTTGGCATAAGATCGTCACTGATTCTTCCCCAGCTGTGCTTCTGTCCATTCATAACTTTCTGGCAGGAGTAGAAAATTTATTATTGGTTTTTTTTTTCTGACTTTCCAGATTGTGATGAGTAATGCCTTTGCCAATCTTCTTGGCAGCACGGAAAACTTCGTCTATTGCACCTACCTCAACATCAGTGCCTGCCCACTCACTGAAGCTGACCCCACTGTAAGGGACCATTCAATTTCTCATCTTTCATCTTGTACAAGACTTGAAATCTGGAGCTTCCCAGATCACTCCTCAGCCTTAAGGACACCGCTTGGGCTGTGGAGAAGGTCGTTTCTCACTGAGCTTGGAGCCATTAAACTGGGATGGTATATAAGCTCTGTTAATAAATAACCAGGCTCCTTAGCATCTGCTGTTAGGTCTTTCTTCCTTTGATCAACATATTTCTTAACTACCTTTGCAGTTCAGAGTGATCATCTATAACCCTCTGGCCCGTCCTGTGGATTGGAATGTCCGACTGCCTGTGAACGGAAGCCATTATTCAGTTGTAGCTCCCGACGGTCAGACTATTTTGACTGAGGTAGGAGGTGTTTGTTTGGAGAGCTTTAGGCATTACTGTGAAACACCGGTGGGCCTCCTCCCAACTCCCAGGTGTTGCATGGAAGCCACTAGCAAAAAGTTTCAATTAGTGGCAGGCTCCACAAGAAAGTATTTATGAATCAATGGCTTGTTTGTCATCACAGTGTCTTTATATATTAGTCATTTATCTTGTTAAAATGTTTACACAACTAACCCTGATTTGTTAAACTGTTTATCAAGGCCTGGCGGTGCAGTGGTTAGAATTCAGTATTGTAAGCAAACTCTTCCCACTGGCAGGAATTTGATTCTGACCAGCTCAAGGCTGACTCAGCCTTTCATCCTTCTGAGGTTGCTAAAATGAGGACCCAGATTATTGGGGGCAATAGGCTGATGTTGTGCCCAAAGAATGCTGTAAAACACAGAGTCCAAAGCACCTACAAAACTAACTGTAGTAATTGATCGATTCTTGCCTGCCTGCTGTTCTGTGCTGGTTAAAGTGTTAATCTATCTTTGTGTAAAATGAAAGCCTTGAAGAAAGTTCTGTAATATCTTTGAGAGATCCAGGCTCCCGTTGTTGTTCCAGGGAGCGAAAGGAAATGTATGCAAAATTATTTTGCTCTGAACAAGGTTGGGATGAGTGGGAGGGTTTATTCTGCTGGGTGTGCCCCGGACTGTGTTAGTCATCAATTTCTTATCAATTTATCTTATTTAAAAAAACCATCCTTGCATTTTCCTTGCCAGATCATCCCTGTATCAAGTTTCACCCGTGCCGTGCGGCATAACCGAGGCAGTGCCATCAATGAACTGGTATTTCAGGCGTCTCTCCCTCCGTTAGGCTATAAAACCTATTCTGTTTCCCGGTTGTCTCTCAGAGACCCAGCACACCCCAGGCTGCTGAATAGGATGCGTCCTCAGCCTGTTGCAGCACCTCTTACACCATCGATTGAGAATGAGGTACAGGCCGATCTTTCCTTTGTCATTTGGTTGGTGTATTTTCCCTGCCCATTTCCTGCACTTGGGAAGTGAGGCTGAAACAGTTCCTAAAGTAAAATAAAATCATCTTATCAGATATTAGTAAATAAAAAGAGATGCTCAAAGTGTTCCTACTCTACAGATAAGAAAGTGGCAGACAATTTTTTTTGAAAATGAACATCCCTGGATAGTCTTCATTTGCTACCATTCAGACTAAAAATCCAAAGAGCTGCTCCTGATAGTGTCTCTGACTCAGGATTTTTTTGTGTGTTTCTGCTCCAGCATCTGCAAGTTCTATTTGACCCCAGCACTGGACTGATGAAGGAGATCCGAAATTTGGACAAGAGTATCTCCTTACCGCTTCTTCAAAGCTTCCTTTGGTAGGTCAGATTGAAGATTACTTTATGCTTGGAGAACTGAATGTCTGCTTTATTTCCTACAGTGGCTGGTGGCAGATGGATTTTAAGGATGGCTTGGCATTCCTTACCCTCTGCTGGGATTAGTTAATGAGTTATTGTTCTGCTATTGTAGACCTGATGGTCATGTCCCTCTCTTGGCTGGCTTCCCCAGGTATAATGCCAGTGATGGAAATGCAGAACATTCACAGGCGTCCGGAGCCTACATCTTCCGTCCTGACAGCTTCAAGGCCTTTCCCATTGCCTATGGAGCTGATGTATATCAAATAAAGGTAGGAAAAGCTCAAAGCATCTGCTCCAAATTGATCTGTTTGCCCAGTGATCCAGGAGATAAGTCCTGCTGAGGATCCCATCCCCAAGAGTTTTGACCTGCATTGATTCTGTAGTTGGTATTTATCATAGGAGCTACCATCATCAACTTCAGTGAACCAGCTGACAAGTATGCTTTATCTCCTCTCTGCTGAGTTTCTGCGGAACTGTAAACGTGGTTCTGATAGAATATTTGGAAAGTATTTTGCTGGTCTCTGACCATAATAGAGATTAATTGATTGGGGAGTGTTTAAATTCAGACTTGCCCTTGATGGATTGTACCACTATTGCATTTTTGTGATTTTTTTCCCTCTTTTTTTCAGTGCTTGCCACTTAAAGCCAGTTGAAATGGAACAGCCTAAAAAGAAACCAAGTTAGCTACTGTGTTTCCCCGAAAACGAAACCCAGTCTTGTATTTTTTTTCTGCCTCCAAAAGAGGCAGTAGGTCTTATTTTCGGGGGATGTCTTATTTTTTTCCCCTGACACCTGCCTTGCCTTGCAGTGGCAGTACCAACACCCCCATCCAGCAGGAGCCCGCATGGCTGCCGGTCCACTAATGCGGCCACTTGAGGCAGGAGGCCACGTGGCCTGCCATGTACAAGGCGAGGCAGGTGGGGGAGGGGGTGGAACTGACCCAAGCACCCCATAGGCACCCAAACAGACGGAGAAATGACGTAGATTAGGAGTTATGTCTGCTTGCAAACGGGGCACTTGGAGACAGAGTGAATTGCTCGGTTTCTAAGCACCCCATTTGCAAGAAGACAACACTTCATCTCCCTCTGGGCGAAAAGTATGTGGCATGTCCGGATCGCCTTCCTCCTCTCTGCCTCGGCACTCGGACTTGCCTGTGCTGTGCCAAGGGGCCAGTGAGCTGTGGCTGCTGCTGGACACCGTCAGCCCCCACGTGCTCACCGCCGCTTGTACTGGCCATGCCCAACCCCGGGCTTATTTTTAGGATAGGGCCATGGTGGCACTCAGAGCCCTCTCTGTGAGCACGCGCACCATCGCCCCAGTCCTAGGCCTTCATCTGGGTTTTATAAAACCTTTTCGCTTTAGGCCTCCGCCACCGTGTGGAAAAAAAACAAAAGGTTCAATCAATTTCAACTTCTCGCAGGAAAAAAAAAGATCTTGCAATGTTGGAATTGATTGATTAAACTTTTTAGTCCCACCCAGTCTGCCCTTACCACCGCAGCCACGCCCACCCAATGAGCCATGCCTACCCAATGGGTCACGCCCACCCAATGGGCCACGCCCACCGGGCACCCGATGATACATAAGTGGGTTTTGGGTTGCAATTTGGGCACTCGGTCTCTAAAAGGTTCGCCATCACTGGGATAGGGCTTATATTATTCCCCCCCCCCCAAAAAAAAATCAGGCTAGGGCTTATTTTTGGAGTGGTCTTATTTTCAGGGAAATATGGTAGTTGTTTTCTTAGTGGGAAGAACCAAATTACTGGAATAACTTGTCCAGATAAATTAGACTCCCCAGCTCTGAAGAGAGGAGATGGCAGTCATAAAAGCTTATAACTCTCATCATAGAGCCTCCATGGATTATTTGTATTTTCAAACCATATTCCATAAGTCAGATTCTGTGAGATGGGCAGCTATATCAATTTGCTGAATACTTTTTTCTTCTTCCATTCAGTCATGCCTCATTCTTGGAAACTGCCTGGATAAGTCCCTGCCACTTTCTTGGCAAGGTTTTTCAGAAATGGTTTGACTTTGCCTCCTTTCTAAGTTACTGTAACCTATGTTCCTAATAAGCTAAATAACACAACATAAACCGGTAGGCATCATATTCTATCACAAAAACAAGCTTGGCTTCTTCTTGCTAGAGTTTTGCAAAGATTGCTGTCCTGCAAAAGCTGTCTTACCTTGTTTGGGAATCTAAAGTAATATTTGTCGTGGACTGAAGGGATGGCAGAAACATTTTATGAGCAGGGCAATACTATAATTTGCAGGGATTTGAGCACAAATGTATGCTTGCTTACATTAGGGAGCCCTTTGTTGATTTTTATGCCTTTTGCAATCTAATCTGATCAGCGCTCAGTGCTCTCCTACCTCAAGATGTATGGACACCGAGAAGAGGATGCTAGAAAGAAAAGGGTTGATCTTCTCTCTCATTTGCCCCTCTTGGCACAGAGTGTGTTTTCTCTCGTGAGAATGTACTTTTTTGGCAGGAAAAAGTTGCCAACCCCATTTTGGGTTTTAAAAAAAGAGAGCTTAAGTTTTTGCTGTGCCTGGTCCCATTTCATGAGTGGAGTCTTGTGGGAATTGCTTTTATTTTTTTTGTTATTTTTCATAATTAAGAACTGCTCATCTCCCTCACGGATGGAGCTTTTGGCCTCTGATGCTTTACCATTTCCAGCAAATGCCACCTCTGCTGGCGGGATTGGATTCACCAAAGCTTAATATAAAAACAGCTTTTGTTCTGTAAAGGTTCGTGGGAAAGGGGAATTTCCATTTTTCAGGAACTGAGGTATCTAACAGGAGTTATCTGATTTCTTATTGAAATATTTTCTTAAGGCTCCTCTCATTGCCAGAAGGTAGCATCCATTGTGTGATTTGAAGCATTTGAATGTAAAGGAACCATAATGAGTCTCTTTATAATGTGCCTGGTATTTCATTGTGTGTGGAGCTGCTCTCAAAACTCATTTGTGCCCTTCTACTGCCGAAAGGGAGGCTGTACTTTTGAAGCCAAGTAAGGATCCTAGCAGCCTTCTTTTCTCTCTCTTTGGCAGAATCAAGTGGTGCAAGAGCTGTACCAGAACTTCTCTGATTGGTGTTCCCAAGTGGTGCGCCTCTATGCTGGGCAGCCATATGTTGAACTGGAATGGACAGTGGGACCCATTCCTATAGGGTAAGCATCAGAAAAATGTTGGGGGAGGGGGCTTCATTGACCTTTAGCACAAGATTCTGGCTTCTATGCTTTGCCATAGGGATCAGCAAGGCAAGGAGATAATCAGCCGGTTTGAGACAAATCTGCAGACTGAAGGCCTTTTTTACACAGACTCGAATGGACGCGAGATCCTGGAGAGAAGGTATGGGGTTAGGAGCAGGAAGACTCGCATACCCCTTGACCTGCAGGCAGAACTATACAGTGGCTTATAGTGCAAACTGTTAGCTAGACATTTCTAGTTTTGAAATGCTTGGTCACAACATATTCAGTAACCCTAAGCAAAATATTAAGCTGTTTCTGTTCAATCCTGTATGAGCAAATGAAAGTGTATAAAGAGCCATCGGCTTACTCTATAGCAGCGGTTCTCAACCTATGGGTCGGGACCCCATTTGGGGTCGAACGACCATTTCATGGGGGTCGCCAAAAAATGCAGTCCGCCATTTTTTCCCCTTTTCCTTAGCTGTGCTACTCCCTTTTATTCTATTGGCTTTTGAAAGCCAATAGAATAGACTCTCTTGAATAGAGTCTAATTCTATTGGCTTTCCAAAGCCAATAGGAATTGTCCAGGCTGTCTCTGCCCTGCTGAGCCCACCAAAAGTCCCATTTTGCAAACGGTGCTGCACCAGTTGAGTAGTCCTCGACTTACAACTGGTTGAGTAGTCCTCGACTTACGACCGGTTGGGGGTCGCGGCATTAAAAAGATTGAGAACCACTGCTCTATAGCAACCTTCCCCAAAATGATGGCATCCAGTCATGTTGAAACTACTGCTACCATTAGCCTTTCCATTCTGGACACCCTTCAGGTCTCTGGACTTCAACTCTCCCAATTTTCAACAATGATCCTATGGGATTGAAATCCGTGCATGGGGAGAATGCCTAGGCTGGGCAAGGCTCATACAATGGCTGAGTTTATCCAAGCCAGAGTAAAATTGCAAAGTTAATTTGTGGGAGCTAAACTACCGGTCATAGCTGTACAAGTGCTCTTTTTGTTCATTTTGCTGTGACCCTTCTCACTGTCTCTCACTTCCATTTAAAAGAGCTGGGGGGGGGGTGCACCTTGATTTTGCAAAGTTCAGCTGGATGAAGGAAATCAGGAAGTTAATTTGCTCTTTCTTTCTCCGAAAAGACGTGATTACAGGTTCACATGGAATCTGAGCCAGACTGAGCCAGTGGCAGGCAACTACTACCCTGTGAATAGTCGTATCTACATCAAGGTAATAACATCCCGTGGTTCCTAGCAGGCTTGATTGTTCTTGGTCTCCTATAGGACTGCCTGCCCACACAAGCGTAATTATGAAGTAATATGAGTAGGTTTTTGTCTAATGAAGGTTGAATCCTACAGTGGTGGGATCACCTGTAATGCTGCAGCATCTCTGCAGAGTGAGGTTTGTTCCTGCATGCAGCCAGGACATTGCAACCTTTTTACTTTTTCTTTTTTCTGTTTCAGGACCGGAAGACCCAGCTAACAGTGCTGACAGATCGCTCACAGGGTGGCAGTAGCCTCATGGATGGTTCTCTTGAACTTATGGTAAGTATAGCAGGTTGGTAGAGCAACAAAGAGGACAAGTACTTTCTGTAATTGCTTCCTGTTACAGTGGTGGGAACTAACTTTTCTCCTTTATATTTGGGGGAACTGAGCACCTCATCTAAAATGTTAGCCCCCCCCCCAAAAAAAGAGAAGAGTCACAGCTTCAATAGATGAAAGAGCATAAGACTAGGACATTGAGGTAAGGGAGCTCAGCAGCCAAAGTGGTCAGAATCCTACAACGAGAAGAACTCGTATGTGAAACCTGTAGCAAGACCAGAGGTTAGATGAGCTGGTGTAAATTAGTCAGTTACTATGTTTTTAGGAATTACTTGTTCTTCAGCATCTTTAAAAGACATTCTGTATCCATCCCACCGCACCTGGCATTTTAAAGCATTAGCAAACTGAATGCCATTGTTCTGCTTTCAACTTTCATGTGTGTGTGTCGCTTTCAGGTACATCGAAGGCTGCTACGTGATGACAACCGGGGTGTACAGGAGCCATTACTGGAACCTGGCGAATATCACAATGGACTAGTAGTCCGAGGTCGTCACCTTATATTCTTAGATACGGTGGAATCATCAGCCGAGCAGCACCGTCTGTGGGCCCAGCAAGAGTACATGGCACCACAGGTGGTGCTGACCCCAGATAGTCACGACATTGTCAAAGAGGTGAGGGAAAGACAAAAGAAAAAAGACAAGCAGTATTCAAATATCAGTAGCCTTATTTATTAGTAGTCAAAATGCTCTTTCAAGAAATGATGGATGGTATTCCTAAGATTGTTTTAATGTTTAGGGTTTTAGAGTGCAAAGCATTCCAAGAAGTACATCCGAGCTTAGTTGCAACGGTTTAAAAGTGGCATCTTTTCCAGGGCCTATGCGGCAGCTGCAGAGTATAGTTGCATAATCTAAGGAAAATACATGGCCGTTTCAAAGAAGTTTGGACAGGTGCTGCCTGCATGCTTCCAAATCTCTGCAAAGCTGTTAGTTTTTAAATTTAATTTAACTTTTTAAGCTGAGTACCTTCTTCCGCTTGTCATAATTTGCTTATTATTTAGTATCCAATGATTTTCCTTTTGTTTTATTGAATAATAATAAAGTTGGAAGGGACCTTGGAGGTCATCGAATCCAACCCCCTGCTCGGGCAGGAAACTTTATACCATTTCGGACAAATGGCTGTCCAGGCTCTTCTTAAAAACTTCCAGCGTTGGAGCATTCACCACTTCTGGAGGCAGGTTGTTCCACTGGTTAATTGTTCTAACTGTCAGAAAATTTCTCCTTAGTTCTAGATTGCTTCTCTCCTTGATTAGTTTCCATCCGTTGCTTCTTGTCCTGCCTTCAGGCGCCTTGGAAAATAGCTTGACTCCCTCTTCTTTGTGGCATGATTATAAGTCAGTGACATTATCCAACATTATGGTTTTTCAGGGATAGTAATCGGACACTATGTTTGTCCAATATTTTCTCTCCCAATCTGCAGTCCTCTGCTCTCCGGCATGCCCTTCCTTTGAATGTTCACTTGCTGACATTGGCCCAGTGGGAGCCTGATGCTGTTCTCATCCGCCTAGAGCACCAGTTTGAATATGGGGAGGCGGTCAATGGCTCCTTGCCTGTTGTCGTTAACTTGCTGGTAGGTTTCTTACTAGAGACAATCAAATCGGTAAAGGCATGAACTATTCTCTGTAACTTAGCTAGGCTAAACTACAACCAAAGTGGGTAATTTCTTAAACATTCAGTACCCTGTGCTTAGTATTTTACCCGAATGTCACCAAACCTATCAGGTAGGGAAGCATTAGTATCTCCATCCTGCAGATAATAGAATTGCTTGTGGATTTCATCGCCCAGTTGAGAACTGAAAGGGGGATTTCCTGGCTAGTGTTTCACATTTTTATTAGATTTATGGGGCACACAGGATATTTACAGGAGAGAAAATTTGAATTGATGCTAGTTGAAGACCAGAACTGAAAAACAGGATTTAATTGGGTGGGTCAGAATGAGTCTAGCATTGAGAATCAACTGGAGCCAACATCCCAATCTAGTTTTTTTTTTTTTCCCCCCCACTTGGTCAGAATTTGTTCTCTTCCTTCAACATCATCACTGTGCAAGAAATGAACTTGTCAGCAAACCAGAAACGGGAGAACGTGAGCAGGCTCATCTGGCAGTCAACTGAAGGTGCAGGTTGAAGTGGAATTACAGACTCTCTGTACAGCGGTGGTCTCTGTTGCTTCAAGGGAAAATGGTCCTTTTTTATCCTAACGTATTTAGTGTACTTGAGTTGCACTGAAAGCTACTCCAAGGGACTGCTCTAAAATACCTTTCTATAACCTGCAATTAGTCTCACATAGGCTAACCTCTTTCTTCAAACTTTATGTCTGGCAGCTTTTCCAGAGCCCAAGTGGCCTCCCTATCCACCCCCCCAAAGCCTGCATTTTGTATGACTGGGCAAGAGTTGGCCATTAACTATAAGCTAATTCCGATAGTTACAGATCTTGGAATGAACTTTTGGGGCGGGAATAACACCGTAAATCCCATTGTCTCGCAATAACTGTTGCCTGTCTTCTTCCTTCCAAATGCCACTTTTGGTATTCTACCACTGCTTCTCAACCTCCTTCTCTCCACAGGGATAGCAGCAAAACGGCGATCAGGCACTGGCCTGGACCCGGCACACGTTGAATTATTTCCCATGCAGATCCGAACCTTCCTGCTACAGATCAGGTACTAAAGCAGGCCTAGGGGGAAAAGGCGAGGAAGAATTCGACCTGCCGTTTGGTCCGAGCAGAGGGCAGTATTGCCTCAAGGAACAGCAGGACACCGGAGCCTTCCCCCAGGAACCCACACAAGAGGGAGGAAGTGGTTCCTCTCTGAATCAGGCATTGTCTTGTTTTGCGACCCAAAGATGCCCTTACGCTGCTTAATGTCAGATGATATGGGTAGTAGGACTATCTTCAGGATTTTTTTTTATTTTATTTTTTGCAAATGAAAAAGGGATCACTGTTAAAAGGCCATTCTGGTCCAGCCGCCACGTCCCCAAAAGCACATCCATAATAAACAAAAATTGACCGTCCTTTCAGAGGGTTTTTGAAAGCGCTAGAATATTTGGACTGTCTTAAGTATGAGCATCTTTTTAATAAATCTCTTAAATACACACAACTGTTTTGCCTATTGCTTCATTATTTCTTTGGGTTAAAAAGTTGGAAAGTAATTAAGGCACCAGGCTAGAAGCCAGGAGACTGTGGATCCTAGTTTCATCTTGGGCGTGAAAGAGAGCTGGGTGACCTTGGGCCAGTCACTCTCTCCACCTGGCCTTCCTCACAGGGTGGTTGTGGAGAAAATAGGAGGAAGAAGGACTATTAGGTATGTTTGTTGCCTTGAGTTATTTCTAAAAATAATACAGGTGGGATAATAAACCAACAAACTTAGGATCTTGCATGGATCAGTTTCCAGTCCCATCAAGGTAAGGGCCGGGCGACACCAGGGGAGGGGAGGCAAGGAGAGGGACAGGCGAGGAGAGATGAGGCCCAGCAAGGCAAGGGCTGGGCAAAGGGAGATGACGCACAGCAAGGGGAGGGCTGGGCAAGGGGAGCAGAGCCCTGGAAGGCGAAAGCCAGATGAGGGGAGGGGAGACCCAGCAAGCTGAGGGTTGGGCAGGGGAAAGGGAGGCACAGCAAGAGGAGGGCTGGGAGAGAGGTGAGGGCCGGTATGGCAAGAACAGGTGAGACCTGGCAAGGTGACGGCCAGGTGAGGCCAGGCAAGGCGGGGGCTGGGCCAGGGTAGGTGAGGCCTGGCAAGGCAAAGGCTGGGTAAGACCATGTGAGGCCTAGCAAGATGGGCGAGGGGAGGAGAGATCTGGCGAGGACTGGGGGACACTAGGTGAGACCAGGCAAGGCTAGGGCTGGGCGAGAGAAGGGGAGGGGAGGGAGGCTGGGCGAGGGGAGGAAAGGGGAGGCACGGCACAGCAAGGCAAAGACCATGGGATACCATGTGAGACTGGGCAAGGTGAGGGCCGGGAGAGGGGAGGAGAGGCCTGGCAAGGCAAGGGCCAGGTGTGGGTAGGTGCAGCCCAGCAAGGGGAGGGGGAGGGGAGCCCTGTAAGGCAAAGCTGGGTGAGGGGAGGTGAGCCCCACCAAGGGGAGGGCTGGGTGTTTGGAGGGGATGTCTGGCAAGGCAAGGACCGGGTGGGACCAGGTGAGGCCAGGCAAGGTGGGGGATGTGACAAGGGAGGGGAGGGCCAGCAAGGGGAGGGCTGGGCAAGAGGTGAGGCTTGGTAAGGTGAGGGCTGGGCGAGGGGAGGGGAGGGCCGGGCAAGGGGAAATGAGGCCCGGCAAGGCAAGGGCTAGGTATGACCTTGTGAGGCTTGGCAACGTGGACGGGCAAGGGGAGGGGAGGGAAGGTCTGGCAAGGCAAGGACCACAGGATGCCAGGTGAGTCTGGGCAAGGTGGGAGCTGGGCGAGGCGCAGCAAGGTGTGGGACAGGTGAGGCCAGGCAAGACGGGGGCTGGGCCAGGGGAGGTGAGGCCTGGCAAGGTGAGGGCCATGCGATGGGAGGTTAGGCCCGGCAAGGTGATGGGAAGTGAGGCCTGGCAAGGTGAGGGCCAGGGAAAGGGAGGGTGGGGCGAATGAGCCGTGGGCCTTGTGTTTGACATGTCTGCTATACTTGATAAATCACTTAGATTTGTTTTATAATGTCTTATTCAACTTTGGTTCACATCAGTAACATCTCACTATTAAGGTGTGACTTAGATTAAAGTACTTGCACCAGTTCTCAGGAAAGAATGCATATGTGGATAAAGTTATCTATGTAACTTGTTACTTACCAAGAATATTTGTAGATCAGAGTTGAAATGAGGGGTCTTGATGCTCTCTGAATTTGGTCGTTTTCTTGCAGATGTTTATTACCCAAACTAGGAAACATCAACAGTTCTAGCCTGATGATATTATCTGGTTTAATGAAAAGTCTTCAATAAAATACCAAGGTCAGCAAACACTAAGGACACTTAACTTGCTACTTCATTCTAGCTTTATTGAGAGACCTACCATCAACTTGAAAAGAGCAATGAATGGGCTTATATAAGTAACGGGGGAGGGGGGAGAATAATTGTGGGACTCTTACCCTGAGATTTTGACCAGAACTATATGTATGATGAAAGAAAATCATATAGCCTGAAACATAATATTTCTGCCAATCGTAGGAAGCTGCTTTACACCAAGTCATATCACTGCTCTGTTTTACCCAGAGTTACCTAGCTTCCCAATAGCAATAAATATGTCACATAAAAATGTCTCAGCCCTGGGGTTTTCTGCATGCAGACTGGTGCAGACAGATTAAAAAAAGTGGAAAGACATCCAGCTGAAATGGTTCTTAGATAGTGTTAACAGTGTTAACCCCCATCACTATTAAACAATCACAAACCCAAACATCATCAAAAGATAATAGTATTTAATTGGCGTGCACATTTTGACAGTCATTAAAATATAAAGATCGCCTGTAAATGCAAAAATAAAAATCACATCAGGCATTCGGGACTCTTTTGTCACACTGCTGTCATGGTGTTTCACCCTGGGTCTCGTGAGAGTAGCAGCATTTGTCTCCCAATGAACAGTCACCCTGGGAAGGAAAATGGCATTCAGTGGGGACAACTTAAAGACATTTATATTATTGCACGTAGTCCAACCACTATATAACTAGCTGAATGCTTTTTAACAAAAAAGAAACTGCCTGGATAACGCACTCAGCAACTCTGGGGAATGGACCATGCTGTCTTCACCATGCATTATCTTTAGTAGTCAGAAATAGCAATGAGATTATTCTGAGTGTGTCTATGGTCTGTATAGTCTTAATGCGCCTCCACAAAGACTCAAATTTTTGCTGCTGCTTTAGGTCTGCCAAAACTGAGCAGTTTGGTAAAGTATCAAGCAAGCAGCACTTTAGCTTAGTAGATCATTTTAAACTCAGGAGCAGCCAAATCTATTTTCAGAGGATATCCTGGTACTTAATTGGAATTGTCTATCAATTATAACATTGGTTAAAATGGACTGGCTAGGTATGAAAGATTATTGGTTCTGGATACCACCCTTAAGCTAGAGCAGATACTTCTTACTCATTAGTATCTTTACTTATCTGTGGCTTAAAAACCCTAAAGCTTTGTGAATGTTTTCTGTTTCTAGGAGGCAAACTGCATGCCCCTGAAGTTTCCAGATCCCTTGTATGGAGAAGAAAGCCCCCAATCTATTTTTTTCCCTTTCTCAGAAAGCTTAGACCCTGCACTGGTTCTAGATTAGTGCAGTCACCTGAAAAGCTGCTCTTGTAAAAGGTAATTTCCTTTAGATCCAGATGTTTCCATCTGTGCTATAACCCAACTATATCAACCCACTGATCCAATCCCACGCCCAAATGTTATGGAAGCCAAATGCAGCAAGGTGCCACGATCCTTTTCTGTCACATGCCAATCACATTTCTTCCTGGACCTGTGCTATCACAATAAACCGAATTCCAAAAATATGCTGCCCATTTCCTTCCATGAGCCTTCAATTAGCTTCTTATCATGCAGAGTAACTGTGGCCACTTACCTGCCGGAACCTTTTGCATGGAAAGTTTTTTAGCTGAGAACTATCATCCCCTTCTGTGCACACTTTCCTCTTGTTTTGATGTAATTTTCTCTTTTCCTGCAGACAAGAGGAAATCCCACCCCTAACCCAGAAATATAATTAGGCATGAACGAAGGCAGCTGCCCTTTGCTTTTAAAGGGACACCAAAAAGGCTCATAACGGAAAAGTGCAGCAAACCCTGTAAAAACCTTGAGTGTGAGTGGCAAGACACCCACCCACTTCTGCACCCAGGAGGACTGGCCTACATTCCTTCTACGATTAGGTTGCACCCAGCAAAGAGACATAGTGGCAACGTCAGCCAAGGGCCTGAGCTGTAGCTATGATATGTGCGTAAGCTTTTTTATTTTCTGAGAAGGGAGTCAAGATGCAGAGGAAGATACTAGCTATGCCACACAATCTTCCAAGACAAAAGTTCTATTAACAAGACTATAATTCACAGACCAAACAATACATCTGGCATCAGTTTTACAAAGAAGAAACGACTGGGTTTTTTCCTTCAAACATCATAGATTGTAATCCCAGAAGAGTTTTATATCTGGATGTTCCGATTTCCTCCCAGCACCCCATGATTCTCTTTCAGTCCCTTTACCCTGCTTTTGCTCTCGCTTTGGGCCCCCAGAAGGGCTCGGGATTCATCTGAAACCGTCGGAGTCTCTGTTTTCGTGATTTAGGATTAGCATCTGCTCGGACAGTGAAGGACGCCTGCAACCTGTACAAAATGTATAGAAAATCAGAATAAGGGGCAGATTAGAGCACATGATAGAATTCTAACCCCCATGGAAGCCTTTTTAGTAAGTTCTGCCAGCGGTAGGAGAGTTCAGTAGCTTATATTTTTCTCTGCAAAGAAACAGCTTCAAAATAACACTCTTGGGAGATTCTCCTCCCTCTACAGCCATCCTCTCTATTATGTATGTATGTTTGTTTGTATGTATGTATGTATGTATGAAACTTTAGGTTTCCGCCTTCAAAACATCCAGGTTTTTAATATCCTGCACCTAAAGCAATTTGTTCCTCAGTTCAAAATCCACATTTGCTCATCTCAAGCCCAGTTCTACCATGTGACAATCACCTACTTGGGTTCCACGGAAAGGATGTGAGCAGCTGGGCTGTTCTCTGAAAGGCGCTCTCGTTTCACAGGGTTGAGCTGCTCCTGCAAGTGGGGATGGGCAGAAGGAAGAGAAGGAACAGCAGTTTAATCTTTAAAAAGGGCCTAAGAGGAAGAGCGTAGGCAAGAGCAAAGGCAACCAACCGTAGAAGGGATGTCTCGGAATTATTACTATTATTGTTGTTGTTGTTGTTGTTGTTATTATTATTATTATTACAAATCTTTTAGGGCTACCTCACACTGAATCTTTATTAAAGCTTCAACAAAAAAGCACGGGACATACATGCAGAAAGAAATTAGTTTAAGCTGATTGGTTTTGCCTAAAAAACTAGAGGAGAAACCAGAAATTATCTCTTGATGCCTGGAATAGCCTTACAAGTTAGAGGCCTCCATAGTTATTATACAGTGTCAATCGTTTTTATAAAGCCAGAAAAGAAAAACTGCCTTATGTGATAAAGTAAGACCAGGCTCACCCAGCAGCGCATAATGTCCCAAAGCACAGATGATGGTGCATCTGTTTTGATAGCATTCTTGCAGGCGTGAGAAAGCGACACTTGGTGGCCAGCGTGAAGAAGAGCTGATCTGAAAAAGAATCCAGAGAAGGCTTATATTCAAACATGCCCTAACCTCCCTGAGAAAAAAGATTTAGCAGAAGCCCCCGACAACCATTGAAACAGGTCAACATTCTGTTTAAGGCAGCAGAAAAACTGGCACAATCATCTAAACATGAGACTCCAATTGGGTCAAATCTATTTTTTCCCCTTATATTGTATATTCAAATTCTGTTTCTTTTTTTTTTACAGCTTCTTCTCTATCATCCTCTGAAATATATTCTTAGTATATCCTTAAAATCACATGACGTAGCATGCTAGAGGCCCTCAGAAGCTGTGTTTCCAAATCACCCAAATCAAAATGTATCCCTGAATCAACCGCCGCGCCCTAGAGAAGGAATCTTTTAAACAGCATGTTTGTCAGGCAATGGGGCCTGAGCCATCTGCATGTGATGACTATCCCGCTGGAGTTTGAAAAGATTCACAGATTCACAAGACTAGATAACTTGCTAAAAAAAAAAACAGCGTGTCTCTTAGCAAGGTCCTGATTAATATATCACTATTGTTAGGACTACCACAAAAAAACCTATTCTCTCCTCAGCATCACAATGGCATTCAAACCGGCAGATGCAAGGAAATCCCACCTATCGCCACATTCACAGCCTATCTTAGGATATCCCTTTTTAAAGTTAAATACAAGATCTTGGTGCAAATTAGTAAGTTCATCTTACCTGAACTGCAGTAGAGAAGGACTGTTAGAATGGATGGTTTTACTGAGTTTATCAAGGGTATAATAGAGAGGGACATCAGGTAGTTCCTACAAGCAGAGAAAAGCAGATTCTAATTACATAAGGAAATTTTCTAGTGAAGTTACAGAAGAGGCATATCTACTACTGTAACCATCTTTTAGCCACATTCTGCTTTCAACGATGATCCATTCTGAAGGCACTTTTTAGGCTGACTAGAAGAGGTTCCCTTTTAGGTAAGCTTGTTCACTATTACAATTATCTCATAAAAAAGATGTCAGTGGGCTTGCCAGAACCCAGACCATGGCTTGAACATTGGTGCCTTGCAAAGGGGAAGGCTGCCTAAAGTTGAACAGAGCAATGCTACCTGCAACACCTGGTGGTCTGCAGGCTAGCTCTCCACTATTTTACTACTTGATGACAGATTTTTGCTTCTGGGGGCGATCTGAACGCAGAATCACCCTATTCACTCTGCAAACAGCCATCCTCCTCACCTCCATCACCATGCTCAGGATGCCCTGAATCCGTTGATTTGTCTGAAAGCGGCCTGGGTTACTCTCAACCGCTGACAAGACTCGCTGGACAAAACCCAAATCATGAAGTGGTGCTGCCCACATGGGGCCAGCCAGCTGCAGGACAAGGAGGAGGAAATATCAGCTTGGGAAAAATCACTTCTCCAAGAACACGTAAGCCATGAGGCTACATACTAATCCCAGCTCACCTGGTGGTGCTGGTGACAATGTTCACAGGACGGACCTACAGGGGGGCCACAAGCAGCCTTATAGTTGAAGCTGTGGGGTTACACAGAAGAGAAGCAGATGCCATGAAGCCAAATCGTAACAACAGATGGGTCTGCTTCCTCCCTAATTATCAAAGGAGTCCTTTATGTTACAAGCCCAGGTGGTCTGAAAGTCCAAGAGACTAAAGGCCAATGGCCCTCAGGTCTCTCTTCGCTAGCAGAGTATAGATCAAGCATCAGAAACATCTGCTCAGAGTTAAGCCTCTGAATCCTCAGCAGCAACGTTTCGACTGGGGAAAAAAGTAGTCGATTTCTAATGCTGAGAGGCAGTAAATGAGAGGCCATATTTCCCAGTAAGAATTTTTGTCTATCTAAGTTTCTGTCAAATTCATTTTCCGCTATGACCAATGCGGGAGAAAATATCTAGCAGGAAAAGAATGTATCCACCAAAATGGTTTAGGCAGCAGAATAAAGGAAACTGCTGCTACGCTAACAAAACTATAAAGAACTCTTACTTTTTTCCATCGCTGACCACCTTGCCAAGTCTCTGGATATGAAATGATCCACAGCCCACACAGTTATAAACCAAGGCCTGTTTGCTGCCAAGAGAGAGAAAAGAAGAGTTCCTAAGATGGGGCAAAGAAGGAGATGCCCAGGTATCGGCCTTGAGTCATGCCGGCTATACTGGACATCCTCTTTCTGAATGCAACAAATTGGGAATAGTTGGAAAGCTAGCAGGAGATCTGAATGTTTTTCCTCCGCAGGGGAAACACAGCAGAAAAAGCGAAACACCATCTTGAGCCAAGTGCTCACCTCGCAGAAGCTTTGACCTTGGATGGTCCACTGAAAACGCGAACAAACACACGGATGTAAAAGTCCACACTGACAGACAACAGTGGAACAATATAGCGCTGGTAGCAGTTGGCACGAAGATCCAGGCTGTGCAGGATAATTCGCAGGGCCTGAAAGAAAAAGGATGGTACAGCGAGGATTCCTTCTGCCTTTGGGCACTGGGCACAAAATGGCTAAGTTTTCAGAGGATACGTAAGACCTCTGCATATTCTTCACAGCACGTGATGTTCCCATTCCATTCTTTCCCAACCCCAGTATTGTAATACTTATAAGACTTTACTAGTTACTACTAGCTGTCCTTGCTAATTTGGGAAATATCAATTTCCTTTTGAGCATAATAACAGGGAGAAAAAAATGGCCATAGTATATAACATGTCAAACACAAGGCCCCGAGGCCGGATGCCACCCACGAAGTGGTTTCATGTGGCCCGCGAAGCCATCCTGGAAACAGTGAGGGAAGGGCCCTTGCTGCCTTGGCCCTGGCCCAGGCCGGCCAGGAGCCAATATACAATTTTGTGATGGTGATCTATGCTGAAACGCATTCAGTCTTAGCTCCACAAGGCTGTCTAGAAACAGCGAGGAACCAGCCCCTGCTGTGTCGCCCCCGCCCCCTGGGTGCATGTGGGGGAGGTGTCACCCTTTGTGAAGAAATGGACCATGCCTTGGCGTTTGCCCCGGTCCCACCCCCTTCTACCAGAGACCATCAGATCTGTCCCACTCCTGCCTAGGCCCCCACAGGCACCCTTGACGCGAACGATGTAGAGCTGGCCATGCCCACCCAATAGGCCACACCCACTCCATCCACGCCCACCCAGTAGGCCACACCCACCCTGGCCACACCCACCCGGCCCCGAGGGCAACCCCAATGCTGATGCGGCCCTCAATGAAATTGAGTTTGACACCCCTGGTATATAAGCATCTCATTGCCTGGCACTCTCTCCTACTCACCATCTCATGACAGTAGGTGGTGCTGATGGACACGCCTCCATATTTGCTGTAGCATGTTTCCCCCAATTTCCCAGCCAATACAGCCATGTCGGTGCATGTAACACATAGCAGACCTATTGAAGGCAAATTGTAGAAAACAATGCAAACCAACACTTCTCCCAAACATACCAAAGGAGCTAAGGGGGAACAGACAAGAAGAGTCGATGACCGTGTGCCAAAGGCTTCGCTCTAGAAGCTGCCCCACAGCTGAGCCAGTGTAATTCTACTTCCTTCTCTCCAAAAAAGGTCTGCTCTTCCTACAGTGTCAGGCACAGAGAGGGAGCAATATAATTTGCCAGTATGAAAAGACTTGGGCCTGATTCCAGACTCTAGAGCAGGGGTAGTCAACCTTGGCTCTTTTATGACTCGTGGACTTCAATTCCCAGAATTCCTGAGCCAGCTTAGGAGTTGAAGTCCACGAGTCATAAAAGAGCCAAGGTTGACTACCCCTGCTCTAGAGTCCTGGTTTTCTTCCTTTTACTCTGTAACGTTCACACTGAGAGCTCGTTCGGTCTAGCGGTTAAGGCACCAGGCTAGAATCCAGGAGTTTGAATTCTAGTCCTGCCTTGGGCATGAAAACTGTCTGGGTGACTTTAGGCTAGTGACTCTCAGCCCAACCGCCTTCATGTGGTTGTTGTTGTGTGGAAAATTGGAGGAAGGAGTATTATGTATGCCAGCTGCTCTGAGTTACTTACAAAGCAATAAAGGTGTGATAAAAATCAAATAAACAAACAAATAATAATGGCTCAATCATTCTTGAACAGTTTGATATCCTCTGGAACATCATTACAATTTCCTACAGAGCAGGAGTCAAGTTATGGCTATAGATACACCCCATTTTAGAAAACAAATTTTGCAATATGAAACCCATGTTGTTATTTTAATCTGCCGTTAAAAAAGGTGGAAACCTTTATCAAGAAAACTCTGAAAAAAACAGTATTCTAAGCCCTTTTTCACTATTAATAACAATATATCTTGGAGGACCTCTCATGGACTATGAATGCTAACATGCTTGTGAAGAAGGCACAGAAGAGGCTGTACTTCCTGACAATGCTCAGAAAGATAAATCTATCTCAGCATCTACTTCTGTCCTACTATCAAAGCACCATTGAGAGTGTCCTGACATACGGCATTCTTGCCTGGTATGGGAGCAGCTCTGTAGCGGACAAAAAAGCTCTACAGAGAATCATTAAAACTGCCCAGAATATTATTGGACTCCAGCTACCAGCCCTGGACAACATTTTCGAATCTCACTGTTTGAGGAAGTTGCGTAACATTCTCAGAGACACTTCCCATCCTGCTTACAATCTTTATGGACTGTTGCCTTCTGGCAGAGGATACAGAACAATGAAAACTCGGACCACAGGTTTTCTGAATAGTTTTTACCCCAGAGCTATAATTCCACTCAATAATGAACTAAAGGGCCACCATCAGTGAACTGTTGGACAGTATTACTTGATCTGTTGGGTGGATGTTTGGGTGGTTTTAGGGGTAGGTGGGAGTGTGTTTGGGGATTATGTGTGTGGGTGGTCTTTGGGTGTCACGTAAATTTCGTTGTATGAGTATACTGTGTATATACATACAATGACAATAAAGTTTATTATTATTATTAATACCTAGAACTGAAAAAAAAAAAGAACCAACTCACCTCCATCCCTCACACACTGCACCACAGCATCCAAGAAACCAGAAGGGCTGCCATATGGGTCCAGATCAATAATATCAAAGAATTCTTTAGCTGCCTTTCTGCGATACAGCAGCATCCTGCACGAGAGAGAGAGAGAGAGAGACAGACAGACAGAGACAGACAGACATGATTAGGCATGGTACATCCAATAGCTAGAAAGGAGGAAGCAGGAAATTCTATGAAACAGTAGATGCCTGCTTCAGTTGAAAAGGAAGCTCAGTTAAGCCTTCTCTATGCTAAAGCGTTTGGTATATGCAGAAAACTGTGCCTAAAATGGAGGATCAGCTATTTTCCCTGGCAGGCTGGCTGCTCATATAGAGATTATTTTCATTATGAGGCATGCCCATAATATGATTCTAGATCAGCAAAAGATTAGGCCAATGAATACATATCTAGCGCAAGTCAAAGAGTTTCTCCAACTTAATTCCATAGAAGAAGAGGGGAATAGACGGATAAGTTGCTCAATAAAGAGAGGATGTTTTAGCTGGCACAAGAATAGAAAGAGATGGAAATTCAGGAAAATTAACTCCTTCACGTATTTTTATTTTTGAATAAGACATTGTGCCCTGATGACAGACTGAAGAATGGGATAATTAGAAACACAGCTGAAATACAGGACCTGCATATCGTCTCTATTCAGCGGTGATTCGGCTGTACTTCCCAAACCTACACAAGTGGCAATTCTGCCCCAAGTCATGATAATCTTCCTAAGTACCATATGCCTATTATTATTAGTGTATGGTATTGTTGCAGTAGCCAGGAGACCACAATGCTATTGCCAAGGTACCAGCCCTGGTATAGGAGACGCTTGCGCACTTCCCGAAGTGCGCCACAGGAGGGCGAAGTGGAGAGAGCAAGAGGAGCGGCTCTTTCTGCCCTCTCCCTTCCCAAAGGTGCCCCTCAAACAGGCACTGCAACTAGGAAGGTTCAGAGCCGTCAGAAATCTGCCTGTACAAAGCACCAGCTCCTCTCCCTACCAAAGTGATACCTATTTATCTACTTGCATAGAACATGCTTTTGAACTACTAGGTGGACAGAAGCTGAGGCGAGCAACAGATGCTCACCCTGCCACACAGTGCTTACGCTCAAACCACAGAAGCCGAGACCATCTCCAGCATCATTAAGCCACCGAGCCACCGCGCTTCTTAGCATACATCTGACTGGCCCTTTGTGGAGACCAAGGTTCATGCAGTGTGCAGATAAATATTGGCTTTCTCATTTATGATCCCGAGGTTTGTTATCATCTTTGTTTTTTTAAAAAAAAAATTATTAGGTTTTTTTTTAATAATTTTTTTTATTTTCCATTTATCCAACATAGTTATACAACAAAATTCACTTTACAAAATAAAATAAATTCATAATCATAACCATAACCATAACCATAGGTGCCGCTTGCTCGTTCCCCCCAAGCTGCATCCACCCTCCCTAATACCTTCCTTACTTCCCTCCTCTTTCTCTCCTCCCCTCACTACTCTCTTCCCCTCCCCTTCTCCTCTTACCATCCTACTTCCTCCCTTCACCTTCCTCCCCTCTCATCCCTCTCGAATTATTAGTGTTTGGGGATAAAATGGGGTCAGGATTAGGATTGAGGTTTGGGTTAGGGTTGGGGTTAGGGTTGGGGTATTTCCAGGTAACATTTTCAATATTTAGAAACAGCATATTGTCTGGGTACATGTATTTAACTAACAACATGTATTTAACAATAATAGATATAATTAATTATCATAAACAGTATTAATTAATCACTCAGTAGCCTTCTAATTAATATATATTCAAAATTACATATCACACTCCTTTCTCTCTGACTTGTTTTTCTGTTATTATCTTTGTTAGCTGTCAGAAAACTAACTTAACACCACATAATCATGACAATGCAGAAAAACATGAAAGCTAAATAGTATTTAAACTTTATAAATTCTCCCCACCTCATTTTGTACAACAGAATATTCACCTGATCGTGTCAAAACAAAAGGATAATACAAACTATTCTCAATACAACAAGTTTTTTGTAAATGACTTTTCTCATAGTTAGAATTAGCTCAAGACATAAAATAAAACAGTATTATCACTCCCCAAGGCTCACTGAACAAATTTGCATGCTATTCTATATTAAAGAATATGTCAGTCAAGTATTACAAAGTGCCTAAGTGAGTTTGCATGAATCTAATTTGCTCTTCCTTTTTTTTAACTCCCACTGTTACTACATTGTTGTATGAAAATCCTATTTCCTTTGCAAAGCAAGAGTTTATCTGCTATGCCTCAGGATGTTAAATGATCAAAGGATTAAAAACATAATAATAATTGGCATCCCTCTCTTGTATAGAAGCTTACTAACCGAGCATCTGACAAGCTTGGAGTCACCAGGTGTTCCACGCCATTGAGCTTAATGTTTTGGGTGATGAATTCAACAGCCTTAGAAGAATTATCATTAGCTACTACACTGTGAATGCCAGGCACTTCCTTTGCAAACCGGATGGAACGCAGTCCAGAAGCAGCCAGAGCCTCCAGCACTTTGAGTCCCTCCTGTAAAAGGCAGGAAAAAAATTAAAGAAAAACTGGAAGAAATATTGCAACTAACTTTAAAAAGCTCAATATCTGACTTGAAACTATGCGGATCATCCCTGCTTCAACTTCCAAAGCGGCCCTGACAATTTCAAAAATATCAAACAGAAATGTTCAGAATGTGTCTTTCCCAAGTGTTTTACGATGCTTGACCCCCTACCCCTGCGCAAAACAATTCAAAAGCTTGCATCATATCTTAAAGTGGTCCCTTTGAATGCTTTAGCTTATGCTGAAATGAGCAATTATTCCGAAGTCCTAGATTCTTTACTTCAAAAGAATTATTAAAGAGGGTGATCACAGAAAGTGATCAGTCAAATCCCAGAAGTTGTAAGGTGTTAGAAAATTCTGTTTTATTATACAGAAATGATAGCAGGTGATTATTATATAGCCATATAGATTGGTAGCAGAGAATGGTTACATAGCCATACTGATCAAATAAAGTGTACAGTGTACAATAACGGTTTTTCAACTGCCACAGGAAACTCTCCTCAAAACAAAAGGAATCACAGATTATAACCATAGATGCAAACTAAATACTGCCATCTACTGGCTGAATAATTCTGTTGTTGTTGCAATACAAAACACATTCTAACATGTATTCCAACACCCCCACTCAACAACTACTCCTTATAAGCTTGCCCTTAACATATTCCAATGTTAGATTGTCATCTGGATGTGCATCCGACAAGTCTTTCATAACTTTCTGATAAACCACTAAATAATAGTGCTGCACCATGAAAATCTTTTATTTCTTCTCCTATACCTCACAAGTATTCAACCATTTCCAAGGTATGCCTTATGTAATCCTGCATTTCCTGACCTTTCGTCAGCTTGGTTTGGTATAGCTTTCTAATAAATATTTATTACTTAGATTAGCTCTTTCATGCACCTTTTGTAATCCTTCCCACATTTCTTTAGCAGTTTCACATTTACATATATATATGATTTGATCATCTTCTATGCTAAGAGAGCTTGTGCTCTCAGCTTTCTGATCTTTCTCTATCCATTCATCTGAAGGTTGTTCTGGCCTAGCTTCATTTATATATTTCCATGTACCTTCCCTTATTAGCAGCATTTTCATCTTGAGTTTCCAAGACTGGTAGATCTGGTTTGTCAGATTTGCAAATGAAAGCTTTGTCTCAGCTTTATTACTAGCCATTTTCTTTTATTCTGTTGCAATCTTCTTTCTGTTTCTGTATCTTGCACTTATTTGCTGTCGCTGGCTATGACTGGTTTGCTATGTTCTGTGCTGAACTTTATATTTTCCTCTAATCTGAGCTTATACTGGGTTTATACTGGGTTGAAGCTGTGGGTACTGGGAGAGGAAAGGATTGTATAGAGTAAGCTGTCTGCTCATGTTCATATCAAAAGAGGCAGTTGGAACTGGGAGCTGCAGACATGCTATGCAAATAGCTTCAGTATTCTTTTTGCGCTATGCAAACCACTTCAAAAAAAACCTTGCCAAGAAAACTGCAGAACTAGTCTAGATAGTTGCCGGGGTTAGAAACTTGGATTGGGTTGTTTTATTATTGCATTGATAGTTTATTTGGTTTTACACTTAATGTGTGCCGCTGAGAGTCTCTGGATTGTGGGAGAAATATAAACAATGAATGAATGAATCAATGACTAAGCAAGCAAGCAAGCAAACAATCTCCCACCAAGAACAGCCAAAGATTATGATAGCTGTGAATGATAGCAATAGCAATAGCACTTATATACCACTCCAACAGTGCTTTTCAGCACCCTCTGAGCAGTTTACCATGTCGGCATATTGCCTCCAACAATCTGGGTCATCATTTATCAACTTTGGAAGGATGGAAGGCTAAGACAACCATGAGCCGGTCAGGATCAAACTCTTGGCAATGGGCATAGTTTACCTGCAGTACTGCATTCTAACTGCTGCACCGATAGAAACTTTAAGTCCAATATATCTGGGCAACAACAGGCTGGTAATGGCCAATGGAGTGATTATCCAATCCACCCTCAAAACCCCAATGTGGAAACATAGATACAATACCTGGCATACTTCACCCACTTCTGCAACTGAGGCAGTCTCCTCATCTGGAGTATCTCTATTATTCAGTTGTTCCAAGTTATCACCTTTTTCCTTTTCAGAGAGATCAACAATCACTTTAGAGGCATTTTCTTCCCCAGGGACTGCAACTGGAGAAAAAAGATGGGGTAGTATCTTGTCTGTATTTTGGTATCTTGTCTGAACAAATGCTCAATCTTTAAATCTTTTTATATAATTATCAAATATTCAACTCCTTTAAATGATGTTTTCTCCTACTATAAATATAACTGCAAGGCTGCCTCTTCTGTTTAATTTTGCCACTACTGAAAATCTGAACATACTTATAGGTATATGGAGAACCATACTGTCAAAAATCTATTCATAATTCCAATGATGTAAGTAAACTGCAGTTGCTCTTTTTTAAACTATAAAACAGAATCTTAGCTAAAAAGCAACAAGAACAAATTACAGAAGATTAAAACATTCTGTATTGTTATTCTCGGGACAATTCCTGAAAATTAAAAGTGGGTCTGCTTATTTCACTTCACAGCCACTAAAAAAAACCTTTTTCTAATAACTTGAGGGAGGAAATCAAAATGCTGCCTTGTTAAGTCCCAATTAAGTTTTTTTATTATTAAAAGTGTATACACATTCTTTCTCTGCAGGCAGGAAAATAAATCTGTATTGTTACTACAAAACAATAAAAGTGAATATCTACATTTTGCTTCTTATACATCTCTGTTTTTCATCTGATGGACCTTAGATGGAATAGTGATGAAAGCATTGCCACTCACTCCTAATTCCTTTGGATGAGAGCTGCAGACGAGCAAATTCAGTAATAACGGCACACCTAAATGGGAGAAAAACAGCACATATTACAGACTCTAATGTGCCAGAATATACAAAAGATTAAATATCTACTGTGCATGCATACAGTCCTTTCAAGAATGCAGGACTTTTACAGAGGATCATTACATAATTCAGAATCCAAAACTATCAATCATTTCAAAAATTCTTTCAAGTAAAATGACACATCAGCATCACTTCTTAGGTCTAAGAAGCGTCTTCAACTGTATATATTTCTTCTTTCCTACCACTGTTTTTATATTGCTGGGAGTTGGGTGGCAGATAATTTTAATAAATTTTTACATCCATATTACACCAATAGCTTTTAAAAGCAAGAGTGCAGAGAGGCAGATCTTTTTATAGCTTAATATGTATTTATTCTGTATTAACTCAAAATAAGTACCGTACATGCCGGCGTATAAGGCGACTTCTGCGAGCGCTGAAATCGGCGCCAAAGACGGGGGTCGTCTTATACGCCGAGTCGTCTTATACGCCGGAAATACTGGTAGTTTCCGGCGTATAAGACGATGTTCTAGGGTCGTCTTATACACCGGGTCGCCTTGTACGCCGGCATTTACGGTAATTTGCATAATTATTGCTAAATTAGACCAAATTCCAGAAATTTTCATAAAATGCACATAAACATCAAGTACTACATTGTTTACCAGAAACTGATTTCTG
Organism: Crotalus tigris; assembly: GCF_016545835.1. NCBI lineage: Eukaryota > Metazoa > Chordata > Lepidosauria > Squamata > Viperidae > Crotalus > Crotalus tigris. The sequence goes on from NW_024096469.1 coordinate 1,329,042, forward strand.
ATCTATTGTTTGCTTATCTTATTAATATAACAGCACACTTTTTCCTTGTTATACAGCATGAAACATCAATTTGCCTGATATATACCATTACATACTTACGAAACTACTTCAATGAATGAAATATCCCAAGCCTTGCAGTAATTAAAAAAACAAATGACTTTCACTTTCCAATTTTACATATACATTTTTCTCCACTAAAAATGAACTCCATAGATAGCAATGTTGTACTAATAACGTTACGTTGAAATCATTTGCTCAGCACATCAGTTCAGAACTTTTAGTATTTATCTACAAGAACTCTTTGAATCTCATTGCATTGCTCAAAGTTCCACACATGTAGTAAATTATATATTTGAAAATACACTTACTAAATGAACATTTTCCCACATTGTTCCTTTTACATTATGATTACAGACTGTCATATTAATAAAAATTACACTGGAAAGTGCAAAAATATAACACGAAAACCTACTTGGAGCTTGCTAAAGCTATGCACTCTTGACAACATCTAAACCAGACATGTCAAGCACAAGGCCTGGGGGCCTGATGTGGCCCGCGAAGTGGTTTCATGTGGCCCGCGAAGCTATCCTGGAAACAGTGAGGGAACGGTCCCTGCTGCATTGGCCCTGGCCCAGGCCGGCCGGGAGCCAATGTACAATTTTGTGGTGGCCATCTATGCTGAAACGCATTCAGTCTTAGCTCCACAAGGCTGTCTAGAAACAGCGAGGAATCAGCCCCTGCTGTGTCGCCCCCGCCCCCTGGGTGCATGCTGGGGAGGTGTCACCCTTTATGAGGAATGAAGAAATGGACCACGCCTTAGTGCTTGCCCTGGTCCCACCTCCTTCTGCCAGAGACCCTCAGATCTATCCCACTCCTGCCTAGGCCCCCACAGGCACCCTTGACACGAACAATGCAGAGCTGCCCATGCCCACCCAGTAGGCCACACCCACTCCATCCACACCCATGCAGTAGGCTGCACCCACCCTGGCCACACCCACCTGGCCCCCCCAAGAGCAACCCCAATGCTGATGCGGCCCTCAATGAAATTGAGTTTGACACCCCTGATCTAAACAAACCCATTATCTACTATTTGATAGCCATTGGGGTTCTCCTTTCTGAAAAGGAATACAAAGAAAAAGAAAAATGGACATCAAGGACTCCTACAGCCTGATCAGTCCATGAAATGGAACACTAAATCACTTTTACAAAGAAGATCTTTAAGTAGGGAAAAATTAGAGTAGATATGCTTGAATACATAGCCAGTCCCCTTGAGGATTCCTGTGGCAATAAATAGCAGTTCCTCCCAAAGGTTTTTAGAAAGTGAAAAAATACAGACAGAACCCCTTTGCTAATGAAAATTATCTTAAGACAAGAAAGATAGAACCTAACGAAATATACGCTCTGAAGCTAATCACAGGAGAACATCTCTTCTTTCTCAGATAAAGATAATATTTTCATAATAAAGCTAACTCCAAATTAATTCCAACTTGTTATTCCAACTGTATCCTCTTTCCCCACACCACCATCAAAAAAAATTCCAAAGGGATAAACTCTCCTATCATTACTTCATTCCAACTTCATTCATTCATCCAACTTCTGAAAAAAATCCAGCAGCTTTTAAAGTCACCCCATTCTCTACTTACGTAAGATCTCTGTTGAACTCTTGGACAGGGTTATAGAACACTTCATTGGCATTTGGGAAAATCACTTTTGCTTTTCCTTCTGTGATTACTTTCTCCCCATTTTCTGTTGGCTCATTGCCACCACTTGTACTCACTGTAGGTGACTGAGCCATGTTTTGCTCCAGATTGCAGCTTTCTGTTTCCATGTCTTGATTCCGATTACCCTCCATGACTTTGTTAAAAGATTGATTTCTGACTGAAATTGCAATTAGAGTTGCTTCATTCCTATATGAAGCCCAGGCAAGTCTCAACCAAATCCTCAGACATTTATTTGTCATCAGTTTTTTTAAACTATTTTCTGAAAAGAAAAGAAATATTATTTTACCGCAAATACCCTGAATTTCCAAACATTTATAATTCAGCACTCCTGCTCTAAATTTAGAGCCCAAGAATAGAGCATCTCATATTATACTCACCTACTGTAACATTTATTATCCCAGTGAACTTAACTGTGATTCATTTAACAGTTTAATCAATCCAATTTTCTAGGTTTGCATTATACACCAAACCATAAATTAATTTTACAGCCTAGACCTCTGCAACACATAGGCTAAAATGGATAATCCATGGATTTATGCATCTTGTACATATAGCCTTGCCCAATGCACAGCCATGTCAGGTAGCACAAGGTTTTCCAAACTGTTCCTTACAACTCTAGGGTTGTGAGACAGCTTAAAGGTAAAAAAAAGTTCACTTCCCAGGAGCATATATAGCAAGTTTTCTAAGATAAGATAACCTTTATTGTCATTTTTTACTATGGGCACAACAACACACATCAAAAATGAAATTTAGTTGCCCGCTCTCAAAGTGAACACATACATGACACACACCTAAACATAATATATACAATATATATAGTATATACAACATATGTATAGACCTACACCCCCGACATATACATAACATACGAATATTAAACACTGTCCATCTTGAATATATAACAGGAGGAAGCTTGAGAGTTCACAAGATTTATACTGTATGGAACGAAACTGTGGCTGAATCTGGATTTTCTGCTTTGGATACCACAGAGCCTCATCCCAGAAGGTAACAAGGAAAACAGGTTGTGAAGAGGGTGGGTAGTGTGCCGGACAATTTTATGGAGCCTGCTCAAGCAATGCTTCTGTGCTATGTCCTGGATGGGAGGGAGGGAAGGTACAACAGAAATTGGGCTTATCAATTAATACACCAAAGCCCATCTCCAAGAGGTGCTCATAACAACACATTAATTTGCCTCTTGAGCAAGAGTTCCAGATTATTTTAAAACTAATGGATTCTATGGCCTGAAAAAATCCTGAAATACAGATTGTGGGGGAGAGAAACATGACTGTACAGTGGCAAACTTTCTCACTGAATTTTATAATTTTCATATAAAATAAGGGTACGTTTTGTTTGTACCTCTTCTTCTGCAGAGAAATGATCTTAAACTTATTTTTGCAAGACTATTTCTCAATTACAGTTTAGAGAAATACTATCAGTACTTGGTATTAGAAACAGTAATGACCAACAGAAAATTATTGAGGCACACAACCTTCTCCCATCTCAGAGATGGGGCCTGGGTATTTAACTGTTACCTTTTGAGAAACATTAAATTTTATCTTACCATCAAGAATCTTAATTATAACTGAAATAGCATGGAAAGAAGTAAAATAAAATAATTTTAACTCTATTATTTTACACTTACTCTACAGCCAACGTGTAATTTTCAATGAACTGTAGACTAGCATTATTTCTCCACAAGTCTTCGCACGCAACTGCAAATACGTGGAGGTGGGGCAGCTGGAGGGCTGAAATCTGGGTTCTCTGAAGGAGGCAATACCGACCTCGAACGTTTCTGTTTTTGCTGTTATCTGGATCAAGCCACGCGCCAGGCAAAGGATAAGGAGCTGAACTATAAAGTCTCTCCCAAGGAATCGGGCGGGAAAAGTGGGGGGAGAATTAAAGAAAAGCCCACGATATAAGCTCCCCTATGTATAGCACAACCAATCAGAACTAATGCCCACGTTCCTCACCACAGTGTATACTGTCAGCGCCATATTGAAAGTGACTGGGAAAAGATCAGCTGATATCCTTCCAGCCAATAGAACCGTGGCAGCGGACGGGTCGCCTAGAGTGTCAAAAAAAAAAGAAAAGAAAAAACTGCCACTTTTTCCTAACGAAGCAGGTGGGAGAGTATAGCGTTTTCCAAATTGTTCGCCTGTTTCAAAACGTCGTCTCGAATCACATCTGCGAGCCTACTGCAGCTTATTGTTTTATGCCTACGAACGACTGCAGTAAACGGCGATAAAAAGCGGTATGATTATGATTAAGATTCAAGTACATTGCAGTTTCGCACGCTTCTTCGTTGCAGAGAATAAAATGTACGTATTGGAGCGTCCTGTATATGTCGATTAAAAAACAAGACCTCTTGCTTTCAGCATCACTTCTTAAGTAAATAGGTATAGGATGCAACCTCTGAGTAAACCCACGTGGACTTAGTTTGAAAGACTTCAATGTAACATCTCTGCGAAACTCTTGCAGCAAGTTATATAAAAGCAATAAGACCTAATAGCTTTCCTGACCTATATATTTTCCAAGAATTCTGATTATCTGGAAAATATCTCTATGGTTGTTAAATGTTGGGTACTGCAGAAGTGCACAATGTTTTGAATCTTCTCAAAGATGGTTCACATCAAAATTGCCTTCCTGAAAATTTACATATTAGATGCAGAATATAAGCAGACCTCATATCTCTGAACATAATAATTATGTGTAATTCATATTTGAAGATGAAAAGGTCAGTTTACATTCCAATTCCAAAGAAAGGCAATGCCAAAGAATGTTCAAACTATCGCACCATTGCACTCATTTCACATGCTAGTAAAGTTATCCTTAAAATCCTACAAGCTAGACTCCAGCAGTATGTGGATCGAGAACTACCAGAAGTACAGGCAAGATTTCGAAGAGGCAGAGGAACTACAGATCAAATTGCCAACATACGCTGGATCATGAAGGAAGCTAGGGATTTCCAGAAAAACATCTACTTCTGCTTCATTGACTATGCTAAAGCCTTTGATTGTGTGGATCACAACAAATTGTGGCAGGCTCTTAAAAAGATGGGAGTACCAGATCATCTTATTTGTCTCTTGAGAAACCTATATGCAGGTCAAGAAGCAACAGTGAGAATTGGACACGGAACCACTGATTGGTTCAAAATTGGGAAAGGAGTCCGGCAAGGCTGTATACTGTCACCCTGCCTATTTAACTTATATGCAGAGCACATCATGAGAAAGGCAGGGCTAGATGAATAAAAAGTTGGAATTAAGATTGCCGGGAGAAATATCAACAACCTAAGATATGCAGATGATACCACTCTAATGGCAGAAAGTGAAGAGGAACTAAAGAGCCTATTGATGCGAGTGAAGAAGGAGAGGCAAAAGTTGGCTTGAAACTCAACATTAAGAAAACCAAAATCATGGCATCCGGCCCTCTCAATTCTTGGCAAATAAATGGGGAAGAAATGGAGGTAGTGACAGATTTTATTTTCCTGGGCTCCAAGATCACCACAGATGGGGACTGCAGGCAAGCAATTAAAAGACGCTTGCTCCTGAGGAAGAAAGCTATGGCAAATCTAGACAGCATGCTAAAAAGCAGAGACATCACCCTGCCAACAAAAGTGTGTATAGTCAAGGCCATGGTTTTTCTAGTTGCAATGTATGGCTGTGAAAGTTGGACCATAAGAAAGGCTGAGTGCCAAGGAACTTTGGCCTTTGAACTATGGTGCTGGAGAAGATTCCCGCAAGTCCCTTGGACTGCAAGGCGTTCAAACCGGTCAATCCTAGAAGAGATCAACCCCGACTGCTCTTTAGAAGGCCAGATCCTGAAGTTGAAACTCAAATACTTTGGCCACCTAATAAGAAGGAAGGACTCACTGGAGAAGGGCCTAATGCTGGGAAAGATTGAGGGCAATAGAAGAAGGGGACGACAGAGAATGAGGTGGCTGGATGGAGTCACTGAAGCAGCAGGCGTGAGCTAAATGGACTCCAGAAGATGGTAGAGGACAGGAAGACCTGGAGGAAAGTTGCCCATCGGGTCGCAATGGGTCGGACACGACTTCGCAATTAAAAACAACAAATGAAAATGTTTTTTCCTATCTATACTCTCTTTTTACAACCCTGTAATCCCTATTCAGGAGAGTTGAGGCACATGGATGGACCTGAGCATTTATTGGCCAGATGCCTATCCTGATGTGTACTGGGAGTTTGCAGAGTTTGCAGCATATATTTTTTCTTTGCACCCTAGGAGAGAAACATCTGCTGCTACCTAGGATTGAACTCTCAACCTTCCAAGTTGTCAGCAAGCGTATTCAGCAGTAGGGCACCAGGCCGCTCTTTTTCCTACCTACTGATTTACATTAATTATGTTCTACTGTTCAATATAATCATGGAATGCATCTTTTGAAGTAAATATATATTTTCAGGGTCACTTATTATATATTACTAACATGAGATTTGCTGGAGCTAACCAGTACTAGATTAACAACTGAACATGCTTTGTGTGAAAAAGAAACAAGTTTCATCCTCAGAATTCAGCTAGTCATTGACGGTGTGTGTGCAACACATCATGCCATAAACTAGACAACTACTTTTCAGCATAAAATATTTGATGAAATTATGATTTATCTGTGGTTTAACCTGTTTTATAAATCCATAAGACTGAATAAAACATGATTATAGGTAAGTATGTCATGTGAACACAAATAACACTGAGCTAGATGGACCACTTTTATGATTTAGTGGTTGGATTCATGAATCACACTAAGCCAAAATAACCCTTGCCATTTCTATAGCATATTGTATGAGCCTAAATGTTGTTTTTTTGTAGCTCGTGATTTATGGCTTAATGTGTTTTATATATGTATATATATATATATATATATATATATATATATATATATATATATATAACACATACTCCTAGAAAACAGGCAATATTCATAATAGATTTTTCTCTTGAACACAGAGAAGATAACATTTTAATAGGTTGTATTCACACAACATTCTAAACCATAAACTACCCAACAATATTATAGTTTAGTATGTTGTGCAGCCCAGTGTGGTTGATAGCTCAGTGCATGGGATAAACTCAGAAAAATGATTACATAAGCTATGTGCACTAAACCATAAGCAAGAATATTTTGCAAACATAGTAAACAAAAATGAGCTTTCATAACTCTGACTTAACTACTGTAAAATTGCAGGTTTCCCAAATGCATGTAGACCATACAAACATATTTTTCAGCAATTACAAATTCACAATTTCTTACACCCTGCAGCCATATCCTATACACAAGTGAAGTGGGAGGCAGGTGAACAAGAAAACACCACAAAATTCAGGGAATGTCCCTCAGGCAATGAAAGCCAGTGCTCTGATAGAAATCAGTGGCTCAAAATTATAGGCAAATGATTTATTTAGACTTCTAATCCCCTGAAATGTGCATAAAAAGATCCCATAAATGGGAACTTTGCCTAAAAAGTATTTGACAATATATTTCTATATAATTAAGACGTCTTTATGCAATATATTTGCACAGGCTATCCACATGTAATGCAAAAGAGCAGAGATACATTACTTAGCCTCATTCCATTTTTCTCACCCTCAAATATTCATGTATTCATTTCAACATTTAGAGAAGAAAAAGCTGTATGCATGAATATGGACATGATTGTTATTCCATGTATGCCCCACTGCATATGTTATAGAAATATGTTTCATTACCAGAGGAGAGGATACAAAGAAATTAAGAAGAATGTTTTTGCTATTTTAGAAAGTTTGGGACTAGTTTCACTATTGAGATTCTTACTTAAGTAAAGCTGAAAATTTTCAAAATAGAGAAACTATTCTCATCACTGTTTTAAAAGGATCAAGGCACATAAATATTTTTAAATGTGTGAACTGAAATTATGTTTTGGTTTTGTACAACTCCATCATTTGAGAAGTAAAACAAATCCAAAGTGAAAAAAGTGATCAATATTTTAATACAAATTTGTCCCAGCAGACTTAAAAGCATGACTGAAAAGCATAACAAAAATTTAAAATCTTAATTTCAAGCTTTTTGATAAATAACATAATGTATTTCTTAAAGATACCACAAAGTGTCCATCAGCTAAAATACCAAGATGAAAACAGTACACTGATTAAAAAATTATCCTTCATACCCTTATATAGGAAGAACCTCTCTCTGGCCTATCAATAGAACCTATTTGGCCATTTAAGCTCATAAAGAATATCTGGTTAATAGATGTAAAACATGGCTTGGGGAGGTATATGTCTTATCATGAAACTAAAAAAGAGAAGTACCCACTTTTATAAAGCAACATATTTTTAAAAAGCAACATATTTGATAAAGACTGAATTTTTTGATAACCACCATCTTTCTTTTAATTTTAATCTTTTAGCTTAACATTGAAAAAAAAATTATATTTTCTTATATGAATACAGTGATACACAAATCACCAGTTTAATATTTAATACAGAAATTGATGATTCATGTCCCTCAACTTTCACCAGCCTTAGTAAATGATAGCAATTCAACAAAGCCAAGTTGTGTCTGTATTTACATTTTCTCAGAGCCATATCCAGGTCACTACAGACAGTTCTTGGTTCACGTATCATATTAGACTAAAACCAGACAGATCACATTATGATTTAACATAATGGTGAATAAATTCAGTAACTGTCTTTAGGAGAAGATCTAAAAGTATTACTGCCTTATGGTGGGCAGTATTTCAAATAAGTATGTATTCGTTTACTGGACCACAAAGAATTCTGGCCTTACAGCAAAATAAATGCCATTTAGATTAGATAGATCATTTATTATTAATTTTAAATGGTTTCAAAGTGTGCAAAAATATATTAAATGGATTAAATTAGGCTGAACAGCAGCAGAAATTCCTCATTTCTGAAAAACAGAATATGGTAGTGTGCAATTTTTCAAAGGGCTGAAAAAAGCTGCATCTGGTAGAATTCCTCTTTTATTAAATATATCGGAATTTAAACAATTATGTTGTGCTTTTTTATTTATTTTATGTTTACTGCCTTTATCTAAAGAGCTCCAGGCATTAAGAATGTAATGAACATTTTGGATTTCAAGCTAAGATCAAGACATTGTTTTAGTTACTACTTTGTTAACAGAAGATAATATTCAGCTGCATGTTAAGAAAGTTCTGAAGTTTAAGCTGCCTTTTAAAGCACAGAATCAGACAAAGAAACATTGTTTTGGCAACTTTAGTGACATCATTCTTGTTGAGTTTTTAATATACTAGACTAAACATACTTTTTTTAGTTTGTGTTTAGTACAATATGTGAATCCAGCTATTAACAAATGACCCCTGAAGTTATCATTGCCCTTCTCCATTTTTTGGCTACAAGCCTAGGATAGATAAAATTTAAAAACTGAAATTGAAAACTAAAGTATTATGTACATCACTTTAAATATATAGATTAGGAAAACCTTAACATGTCATAAAGTTTGCTTGCTTTTGAACCTAAATGATATTGTTACTCCTAATGTAATTTAATCAACATTCACGATGCTCTAACATTGGCAAAGAAAAGCTTTTGACCCCATAATCCACATTTAGTTAAGGCAAGATAGGAGGATGTGTCAGTAGATGAGTCTAATCTCATGACAACTTATTTTCAAATGAGATTCTCAATTTAATTTCAAATGCGGTTTAGACTAGAATGGCAAAATGCAAATTTGAAGTTGATGGTAACCACCAATCTTTAATTTGTACAGAGAGAACAGAACAAACTGCAGTCAGAATCTGCAGACAACCCTTTTTTAAATATGCCTAAAAATGTGAGACATATTTTATTAGCTTTTCTGTTTTCCTCATTCAGACCCCTATATATATATATACATTTTCTGAGGTTTTCGCGGGTGTTTGTATGTAGGTCTTTGGTTGTTCGGGTTTTCTCCCGCGTAAAATTGGAAGTGTCTTGGCGACGTTTCGACGAAGTCCCATTCGTCATCTTCAGGCTGGTACTTTCAGCTTCGTGCTTCGAGGAGCAAGACACTTCCAATTTTACGCGGGAGAAAACCCGAACAACCAAAGACCTACATATATATATATATATATATATATATGTATATGTATATGTATATGTATATGTATATGTGTATGTATGTATGTATGTATGTAGGTTTTTATAATTAGAGCAAAATATATAGTACAATTACAGGTAGTCCTCAACCTATTACCACAATTGAGCCCAAAATTTCCATTGCTAAGACAGTTGTTAAATGAGTTTTGCCCCATTTTATGACATTTCTTGCTACAGTTGTTCAGTGAATCACTGCAGTTGTTGGTGATGACATGGTTGTTAAATGAACCTGGTTTCCCTATTGACTTTGCTTGTCAGGCCAGCCAGCGGGAGCTCTGCACCACTGCTGCTCGGACTAGGTTGCTTGGTAGCTTTGACCTCCCTCTGGCCTCACACAGAGTTCACAACAGGTGATCACATGATACCAGGAGACTGCAACCTTTATAAATATAGGCCAGTTGCCCAGTGTCTGAATTTTGATCACCTGACCACAGGGATGCTGCAAGGGTTGTAAATGTGAAAAACAAGTCACTTTTTTCAGTGCCGTTGTAACTTCAAACAGTGATATAATAGTTGAGATCTAGAGAGCATCAGAACTCAAAAAGAATGAACAATTCAGATATAGGCTTAACCTTTTACTAAAGTAGTGGGAATGCTAAATTGTAACTTAAAGTTACAGAAATAATGAGTATTTTCTCCCTCATTCTACAAACACTTGTCTAGAATATTCTAATGCTTCATCTTCTTGCTTAGTAATATACTCCCTTGAAATCAGAAATTTTGTATTTCCAATCAAATAGATTCAGCATACTAATCTACCATGATTTCTGAGTAAATTTAGCATTTGTAGATAGGTGGGCCTGGAGTTGAAGGCAGTACATCCAAGTTTTGAGGTTGCTCAGCATTCTGAATATTTGTTGCCCAGTTCTAATAGAAAAAGCCTAAGCTTTCCACCTCTGACTTCTGCAACCTTCAGTACCAGGTTATGGGTTTGTAAAGCACAGTTGTTACTCAAGAGAAATTGGGTGATTTAGCCATGGGTTTATATGAAACTTCTGTATTGTCAGGCTACTGTACCACCTTTAGTCGAGAATTAGTTCTGGGGGAGGGGAAAACCTTTTGTTCCTTTATTGGGGAGGAAGGATTCAACACTGTAAATTCCAATAGATACAGGAACATTTTAGGGAAAACTTGGACGTCGTTTACATAGCCTTTCCTTAAATGCTCTGATATTCCGTAACTGCAGATCCTTCAGATTGGACTTTTTTCCTCCTAGGCGCTCTTTTATCTCCCCTCCCTCCGGCATGGAAACTTGTTTCCAAGTCTGATAAACTACATCGGGCTGGCCTAGCTGTCGAGTTCAAAAGCAAACCATCCCGCCCCGTTTCGAGAGAAAAGTAGATGCCGACAGCCGGAGCGGGGAAAACGAGCGAGTCAGCAGCTGGTTCGGAGCTCCACTAGCCAGGCCTTCGGGAGCAGAGCGCTGGAGGCTCGGCTTGGCGGCGCGCTGCGCTCCCCCGGCTCGATCGAGTGCGCTGCTCTCCGCTGAGCTTGCCTAGGCTGACAATGAATGGCTGCTGCTAGTGCTGATCGGAGGGCGAGGGGAGCAGAGCCCCTCCGTTGAGCAAGATCTTCCCTCCCTCCCCTTCTTTTGCACAGGTGAGAGCTCCGGGCCCCCTCCCCCCTTCCGAAAGGTCGCCCGGCTCCGCGTCCTCGCCGCTGCAGCGCGGAGCCCGCCCGGTCTTGTCCCCCTCCTCCAAAGGCAGGGACCCTCCCCCATTATTCTGGGTCTTTAAACTTTTTCCCTCCCCCCGAAACAGTCCCCCAAACTGCCCGGTCCTCTGCCGAAGGCGAGGAGAGCCCTATCCCGGCGATAGCAGCTGCTCCCGGCGCCCATTTTCAGCTTGGGAGAGGCCACCGCTTGCTGCTCCTTCGCCCTCCTTTCTCTCCCCTCCCCTGAGATGGCCAGCACCCCTTTCCTTCTGTCTCGGCGGCGCCCGCAGGAGGGCCACCCGAGAGATGGGATGCGGCGCGGGGAGCAGGCCGGCCGGCCGGAGCTCTGCCGCCGCTACTGCTGCCGGGGTTGTAGGCCGCCTGGTTAGCCTCGACCTCCCCTCTCTAAAAGAGGGGGGACGTTTCGTTCACCTCACGCGGAACCCATAATAACGTGGTGGAGGCTACTCCCTCCTCCCGCGGCTCTATCCGCCGGCCTGGACTGTGCGGCTTCACCTCCCAAGTAGGCCCTTCCGAAATTCCCCGGGCTTCCCTACGGGGGCTTTGTCCTCCTTCCTGCTCGTTCTCTCCGCAGCCGTCGGTTGAGGGGGTGCGGAGCGAGCGAGCGGAAGGAAAACTTTCGGTGGAGCCGCTTGGCTTTTCTCGAGAAAGGCCCGGCCGGCAGGTTGGCTTGGAAACCGGGGATTCGAGGGCGGGGGGGGAGGGGAATGCTTCGGCCCTGGCTTAGGAAGGGGCGCCGCGATAAAACGGAGTGGGGAGGTTCGCCTCCTTCCCCGCTCCCAGTGGGAAGGGCACTCTTCGCTTCCCTTCAGTGGGAGCTTTCGGTATTAAAATCCTCATTAATGGAAAAGGGGGTGGGGTGCTTGACGCGCAAGAGAAGCTGGACTTAGGAAGTTTCACCAAAAGCTGGAAGTTGGGATAAAGCGAAGATTGATGGGGACCCGAAAAGACCGGAGCGTCGGCGTTGTTTTTTGAAAAGTCAGCCGGGATTCATAAGATTTACTCTTAACAAGCGGGTCTGAAGTTGAAGCCTTGATTTGCAATTTCCCCACATTTTGCAATGGCGATTGGGGGAAGATTAAAAACCGCAGTTGGGGAAAGATTAAAAACTTCACTTTAGGATTATTTCTGGCAGGAAATGGGATGAGGGCTATTTGGCTTATAGTTCCACGAATGTGATGAGAATAGACAATACCATTTAAGTTGAGGATACTTCTCTTGTAGAGATGGGGCAAGTGTCCCAAATGACGTTAAACAATGATTTCCTGCTGTGTTGATCATCATGCTCATGTCCTTTTATCCTTTTCTTACTTTGATTCCACTTTGCTCTATCTACCAAGTTTATTGCCATAGGATATAAGTTATGTCTTGTAAGTAATCCTAGGATTACTTTTTTAATGAAAGGAAGGTCTATGAAAATAACGTGGCAATTTGGATTTTGCAGTGAGAAAATTAGACTGTCAAAATTCTTCCTCCAATTTTCTCATTGTATCTTTAGAAATAGTCTTACTTAGATTGCACTAAATGTGCTACATAAATTTGAGTGATATTCGAAAACCGAATCAGTGCTTGGGCACATATCAAGGTCTGTTCTAAAGAGTTTTTTATTAGGCACTTGTAGTTACATATTAGAGCCAGCAGTGCTCATTATATTGTGACGCCAGAACCCAAACCTAGTTCTGTTGAAAATGATTGGATAATCGAATGCATGAATAATAAATTTTATTAAGATATGGGATTTGGAAACAAGAATGTGCAGGATTGCAATGCTGATCCCATGTACTCAAATACTAGTATTTCTGTAGAAAGTCATTTTCTGCAATGTTAGGAGAATATACTTTGTATATTTTAATCCTTTACATTGTTTACTCAGAAAAAATAATATGGAATTATAAGCCTAGAAACTTTTAAGTACTTCACCATCCAAAAAAAGAAAAGTGGAGTGTGGAAGCTTAATCATTATTCCATTTCTCCTTTGTCCTAGGCCTCTAGGGTCATGTTCACCTATGATGGTGGTTCTAGTTTAGGAAAGGAAAGATTTGGTAAAACTGAACCACATGGAAACTTAACTCATTTTAATATGTGGTCACTTGAGAAGTTAGGAAAAGTTTGAAGATTATGGAATTAGTATGGAATAATTATTTAACTTAAAACTTGTAAGGTATGTAGTGAGAAAGATATTTCTTAAGAATTTTCAGTTCTTGTGCTCATTTTTGCTCCACTAAGCCGCATATCTCTAGAACTTGATCTGTGGAGGGATCTACTTTAGAATTAAAATATTGAGAGGCTGAGGACTTCTTCATTGAGTTATTATAAACCTAAGTCCATTAGCAACCCTTTTGGCAACTTTGGAAATACAGGGGTTGTTCAACCATGGAGGAAGCATTTTGCATCCTATAGTTTAGAAAGCTGCCCTCCTTGTTGCTGCTTCTATCACACTATTTATTTTCATACTCCATTCAGGATTACAGCTTTTAAATTATAGTCTCTATCCTCCCTCCAGGATAAAGACTTAACTTTCTATAAAAACATAATTCCTTTTAAGTTATCGATTTCATTTATTCATGATTAATCCAGATGATGGCAAACATCGGCCACCACTTTATCTGCCCTTATTCATTAATTATTTTCCTGAATTGTGGGAATTTACATATTCTCTTTAGGCTCATTAAGAAGTTAGTGAAGGTTTGGTTAGTGTCTAATTTCACTCACTAGGTCAGTAGAGTTTCAGTTTTAATTTTAACTAGCATCTGTAGTGATATTTGAATGGTCTAATACTTAAGTCTTGGCTTACTGTTTTTAACATTAATTGACTTGGAGAATATGGGTGTGGAAATGTGTGTAATAAAAAAATTGCTAAAGAATATTGTAGCTGAATATAGTATTCAACACCCTAAACTGATCTTAATATCACAGAATTGAAAGAGAAGTGGGGTTGGGTCTTTTGTATAAGAAGGAAGCAAAACTATTGATAACAATTGTAACTTAGAAGGAATAATTAAAACCCAATTAAATCTATTGTGTAGACATCATGAAAATGGGGGAGGGTATTCTTTATTCTTTTACATTACAAATAATGCTTACTGGTTCAAATTAACACCTTTTTTCACACAGTACATTTTGCAGTTGATATTGTTTGACGCTGGGAAAAGGATGACCAACACTGTATAAATAAGTTAAAAGAAGACTCAGGAAGTTTTGTAAATGACAGAAATATCAACATTTTGGATAAGTTTACTAGGATAAATGTTTAAGGTATTTTGCTAAAACGGCTTCTAGTTCTAAAATTGCTGGAAACTGTAAAAAGGAAGTAGTTCCCTATTAATAAATTAACTGGGATTACTTTCTATAGTAGATTTGTATTCTGATACGTCAGTGATACATATTTTGAGACAGAGAGAAGGAATGTCAAAATTGCATTGAAAAAAGCGGTGTTTTTATTTCTCTGATCATCGTAGACAAAACATTTCAAGAAAATGCAATAGAATTCTGTATAAGTGAATGAGTGGGCTACGGGAGAAAGACTTCCTTCATGAATAGTAAAAAAAAAACACAAGCTGCTGGAGAAGTAGTGTATTTAATAGACTTTTTAGCATTTGTTAGTACTTTATATTTTTATATTTCACAGAGACAAGATATAAGATATATATAATATATAAAAGGAAATGACAAAGGCCTACTAATTAATTCAATTCCTACTGACTGTAAGGAAGAAATAGAAGCAGAAAATGTTTTAGTTTGTAAAACAGTGGGTCATTGTATTGTGTTCATATAAAAGGGAAGATATCATTTTGCTGCTAGGATAGACCTGAGTTGTACTTGAAGCAGGAAGCT
Source organism: Crotalus tigris (assembly GCF_016545835.1). NCBI lineage: Eukaryota > Metazoa > Chordata > Lepidosauria > Squamata > Viperidae > Crotalus > Crotalus tigris. The sequence goes on from NW_024096469.1 coordinate 1,344,377, forward strand.
AGACTTTATTAATGACTAAATTAGTTTCCCAGTCTTGGGTGGAGACAGTATTATGAGGATGAAGGCTGGAGCTCTCATATTACAAAATTAACCACCAACCTTCTTTGTTCTCCTGGACAGCATCAATTCTCTGCTTAAAGTTGGTTACAAGGAAATGAAGTACTTTAATAGCTTCTGAATCTTGGAAGAAGTAGAAATTCTCTCTTCTTTCTGGCTGTGCTAAGGTTGTTGTCACCATAGCATCATAGCACAAGCTTCCGATTTTACACTATTGAGGTTGATTGCATAAGAGAGAAAACTCAGATTTCAGGAAATGTATAATCCTCAGTTATATATATGCTGAAAGGATCTGAAGAACCTTTAACAATTTAGGACTGAAGATAATATTTTTTCAAACAAAAATCTTATGATTAAAGTTAGCTCTGGTTAGTTTTTTGTTTACTCAGAAGTAAGCTCCACTAAATTACATCATATTCTCTCATTTTTAGATTAGACAAAAAATGAATGCCAACTTTCATTAGCAATAGAGACCAAGTTTTCCATGCAAAATTTACAGGCAAGGGCATGATTGAGAAGATCAGTCCCTAATATTTTCTTTACAGCATTTGAAACTAGTGATATAGTCTTCCTATATCCGGAGCTAAGCTTAAATAGGAGATGGGGATTACATTGACTTTTAGTTTGATACAGTACTCCATGGGATTGGGATCTTTGATTTTGCATTCCCAGTTTAGGTTTACAATTATTGAAAGGATTGCTCTGCCTGAAAATGACAAAGTTCACAATCCGTTTAGGGTCAGTCCTTTTCTGAGACCCAGCTTGATTGTTACTCAAACTATCTCCATGTATGGATACAGGCTAATCAGGCTTTTTATTCATAGTAAAGTAGGTGGCATTTCTCTGAAAGGATGGTTGTAACTGTAAACCTTGATGGTCTTAACTATCCTGTTTTTCATGCTCTTGTTAAGGTTTAATTTCCCATCAGTATTTGAAATATCTTTATCAGTTATGATTAATTACATTTATACAGCTAAAAGTTTTATTCATATCAATCCTCTTCTTCAAATTTCCCATATCAAAAAAAGAAAAAAATGCTATGTTAGTTTTAAATCATATCTTTTATTATAAAAGTCTAATATCTAAGGGTCAGCTGTTCTTTTAATCTTATTCAAACAAGTATTTCAACATATAATGCCCCTCTAAAAGGTCAATTCTTTCTGTTTTTTTAAATCTGACTCTTGCTTTCTTTCTTTGCCAAGTAGCTTTCCAAGTCAGGGCAATTAGATGGCCCAGGAATTTTCTTTCTATTTTTGTAAAAATTGCTTAGCATGAGGGTATTTTGGGGGGGGGAATTGCACCCATTTATATTCCTTAAACAACTCCCAGTTCTTTTCTCCCTCCATTTCTCTTTTCATTCCCCGTCTCCCAAGTTGTGACATTTCCCCTAATAGCTCTATATTCCATTTTTTTAAATCTTCTTTCTTGCCATCGGATATATTTTGCAGACCTAAGAGGTAAAAGGTCTTTTGTATTTTCATTGTTATAGCTAAGTCTTGCACTATTTTGGTTGTATATAGTCGTTTATATTTCTCTTCTTTTATCTCTCCCATCTCTAAATCCATTTCCTCTATTTCATCTTCTGATTTCTGGTTTATTTGTTCATATTTTGTAGTCGTTATCTGGGAACTTTCTAGTTGTAGATTTAATTTGGAGATTTGCTTGTTTATATTGTCTAAATTGTTTTTGGTCTCATGATTTTTTTTTAAGTCTTCTTTGCATTCAACAATTGTTTGGTGAATTAGTTGTAGCATAGAAGATATTTCTTTCGGAAAGATGTTTGTTTTTTCTTGAGGCATCCTTCCTAGAGATCCTCTAGAGCAGGGCATTTCAATCTTTTCACCCATTGTACCACTTTTAGGATATGGCAATATCCGAGTACCACCAGTCGCCTAGCAAGATGTCAAAAACTTGATGACCAAAAAAAAAAAAAAAAGAAAGGAAAAAAGTGATGAAGTACTGGTAGTCCTCGACTTAACAACAGTTCGCTTAGTGACTGTTCGAATTTACAATGGCACTGGAAAAAGTGCCGAGCAAGAGACCTGCCTGCCCACCCAGCGGCACTCTTCCTCCTGTCTGAGGTTTTCATTGTTGTGAGCATTTCTGTTGAGGATTGGCAGCGGGGGTGGGGTGGGGGTTTTTATTCCCCCCATCTGCTGGGTAGTTGCAGCAGATTTTGGTCACTTCACATGACCCTGGGACACTGTGACCGTCATAAATATGAATCAGTTGCCAACCATCTGAATGTAAATCACAAGACCCTGGAGATACTGCAATATTCCAGCTGATTGGCGTTTCCTCTGGGCTCAGCAGAAGCGCCAGGATCAACGCTGAGCTCCAGCTGGAGCCTGGCGCTTCCACTGAGCCCTGACAGTCCTGAAGAAGCGCTGATCCTGGCGCTTCTGCTGAGCCCTGATAGCCCTGCAGCTCCAGCCATCTCTCACTCAGGCTTGTGCGGTGCTGCCAATGGTTCAGCTCATTCCCCCACTACCATTTTTCTAGGATGGTCGCGTACCACTTGCCGGGTGCCAATGTACCACAGGTAGTACCCGTACCACTGATTGAAAAGCCTTGCTCTAGTATTACCAGTCTCAGTAAGAGTAGGTCAATTTCCTCTAGTTTTCTGGTCATTATATGTATCCTTTATAATCCAATAGATTCCAAAGTATAGGTTCAGTCCTGAAAGCAATATTTTATAGTGATCCTTTGTCTCAAGTATCCAAAAATTGTCAATCAGGCAAGGTTGTAATCCCACAATGTTGGAAGCGTTCAAAATGTTCAATCTCCCTCTCTTTAAACAGCTCAAAAGTCTCTCCCAGCCAAGCCTAGTCCAAGGTCAATTTTTTCTTTCTCTCCCACTAGCTCTTGAAGTTAAAAGTCCAAGCTCGGTAGGTATTTATAATCCAAGAAGGTCAAGCTGATAAGACCTTGATGGACTTAACTTATTGGTGCAAAGAATAAAGAATTTGTGTTGCCTGATATTATTCTGCTCTTCTGTTAGAATTTATGCAATCAACAGCTACAAGGAGTTTTGTAATGTTGCGAAGTTACTCGGTCTTTGAAACATTAATTTTAAGATCTGTATTCCTTGTTGCAGACGATCTAACATTTACCACAAATCTTTTAGTTCTCAGCCAGCAATGCTGTATGATCTCCGTATAAAAATACACATGTTCCTATTTGTGTTCCCATCCAAAATATCTCATATGTCATTAGATAATCAGCTTCCATGTCTTTTCTTACATTTGATTTCATTCATTCTGTCTGTATTATAACATTTTTCATCCAAGACTTGTACTTTGTCTTCCTTCTGTTATTCTACTTTCATTGTTAATACTTCTATGTCCATTGTTTTCAAATTGCAATAAAGTTGTTGTCTCTTACATTCAGAATCTCTCTGTACTTTTATCATTCAGTAATTATTTCAATCTTTCAACAAGCATCCAAGTCAATCATATTTTGATACATTATTCCTTTCCCTTTCTCTTAATTTCATACACAATACATTTTTCTACTCCATTTTTTTTTTTTTTTTTACATACCATTTTCCTATAAGTTCAGGGTTTGCTCTTTTTTGGCAGCATGGGGTGGAGGTGGGGGACAGAGAATCAGCCATGATTTGATCCCTTGTTTGCAATAGATGCTAACTGACCAGCTTGTTGCCTGAGCCTGAAAGAGCCTGACATTGTGGTCTGAAAGTGACAGGCCCCAAGTTACCCAGCCAGCTTTCATGACTAACGTGGAATCAGACCCCACAGCCTCTTGGTTTCTAGTCTAGTGCCTTAACCACTAGACCAAACTGGCTCTCTTTCCATTCCCTTCTATTCCATTTGTTAATTCTTGTTGTTAACCATTTGCTCCTCTTAAACTACATGTAGCAATCTTTCATAGCTGGAATCATTAGTAGATGGTTCTATCCATATTGTCTTCCAACAGAGCTCACCAGTTAAGGCTTCCACATAATGTTCTTTGATAGTATAGAAAATATATGTTAGATTACCAGCCTTAGTCACCTCATGCCACATGTAACATTTTCTAACAACAAAGTCAGCAGCTGTCAGTTTTGGTCTATTATGCCAAAACCACAATCAAAGTCCAATTTTATCCTGGCATACTCATATGATTCAGTGCAAGATATGGTCTCTGATCTAAAGACTACTTTGCAAGACAACATAGTGTGGCATATTGATATAAACACAGAATGGAATATTAAATTGATAAGAAAATTCCTTCAGTCGTCTCTGAAATCAATTCAGGTCTACCACTTTTTTACCCCAATTTCCAATAATTAGAATTATTATAGATATTTTCTCTCATTTTTCAGTTTGTGTCACTAGTGAAATTAGACAAGGTGGATACCCAATTCTGAACAGGATTGGTAATGTATATATTATGAACCAGTGTCCTAACAGCTAAGATATTTCATGTTGGGCATGTTGTGTTACAAAGCTGATATGATCTTGATCACTTGCTAAATGTCAGTTAACCTTTCAGCAGGTTGTTCAGATAAGAACACAGAAGAAAGTGCTCACATTAACAAAACTGGGAGGAAAGAAGAAAGGAAGGAAACATGGAAACATAATATTACATATCCACAGAGAACAGTTGCTCTGTGTAAATTCAGAAAAGACCAATCTAATATTTATAATTTATGAAAGTCTTTGGCAGATAGATTATGCAAGGACATAATCTAGGTAATTCTTCCTTTGTGTGTACTCTTAAATTTAGTTAGCTGTTTTAAATATTCTCCAGAGTAGAAAGCTGGTGCATGAATCAAATAAATGCATACAATTTCCAGGCTACTCCTTATTTCTAGTTATTTCTGTTGTATTATCTTGAACCTCAGCTTTTCTTATGAGACAGGTTTTAACTTTCATTATGAATTATTTCACTATCTTTTTTGGCTAATGAAATAGCCTGCAAAGTTTGGTGGTAACATTCTTGCAGACCAGCTTGATATCTGAGTCTGCTAGACCTGGAAGACCTGGTTGTATTTTGGAATAAGAACAAACATAGGGAATGATCTACAGCAGGGGTTCTCAACTCTGGCAACTTTAAGACTTGTGGACTTCAACTCCCAGAATTCCTCAGCCAGCTTTGCTGGCTGAGGAATTCTGGGAGTTGAAGTCCACAAGTCTTAAAGTTGCCAAGGTTGAGAACCCCTGATCTATAGTGATATATTTTTTTTGTAGGATTTATTCTCCTGTATTTTGGTTTGGTTTTGCTCAAATGTATAAATTGTCCTTGGTTCCCCGGTTTTGTTATAAGTTCCTTTCCAAAAAATGGGTAGTATCAAATGACTGAGCCAGGTGGCTGGCATGAAGGGTACAAAAGAGGAAAGGCTTTCTGAGTGTCAGTAGAACAAAGGAAGGGAGGGAAGAGTTTTCTTATATTGATAGGCTATTCTGGGATTACTTGTAATTGGGACTACTTATCAAGCATTGGTAGAAGAATTCTCATCCTTCAGTTGAAATGGAAGCAGTGAAATATGTACTCATCCTAATATTATTGTTGGCAATAGTTGTTATGCTGACTGGTTTTAATATTGTTAACCCATGGATTGATTTAATCATGGTTTGTTGAATAAATCATTGACTGCATTTATGTCTGATAGTAAATAATGCACAGGAATGACAGGTTCCCATATTACTAAAATAAAATTGTGTAATGTTCATATAACATGTAAAGTTGTAAACAACAAGTAAGAAACCATACTGGTTTGTTCACACAACATTCCAATCAAAAACAGATCACTTTACTATGATGGCATGATTCAGACAGGGATGTGGTTTGATTTTGATTTATTATTTTATTTATTGGATTTGTATGCCATTCATCTCGTCTGGAGGCGATGCAGGATGTCTTACAAACATTACCTTTTTTTAACTAATGCAATCTATAATACTTGTTTAGAGCAATATAGGCGATCATTCACTCATTCTGCATAAGAAGATCAAGACCATCGATAATTTGCTATTTCGTAGTATTGAAGCTAAGTCCATCTAGAGCAGTGGTTCTCAACCTTTTTAATGCCGTGACCCCCAATCAGTCGTAAGTCGAGGACTACTCAACCAGTCGCAAGTCGAGGACTAAACCGGTTGTAAGTCGAGGACTTTCCCTGCCCGGGAGCACCGCACATGCGTGGTGCCGCCCCCTGCGCCAGCCGAGGCGTAGCTGGCAAGCGGCAGAGACGGAGCAGGCCAACCACTGGCTGGGCTACCAGCTGGCCCAGCCTAAGGGAGGTAAGGCACCCGCCGGGCCCCACGCGCGCCAGCAACCCTCCCTGCGCCCGCCGGCCTCCCATCTCCCACCCTTGACCCTCTTTTACTTACATTTTTAATAATTGCTCAGCAGGGAGGGATGGAAAATTCCAGACAGCTCGCCTTCGTTGCAGACAACTTGCAGCACCGTTTGCAGAATGGGACTTTTGGCAGGCTCAGCAGGGCAGAGACAGCCTGGACAATTCCTATTGGCTTTTGAAAGCCAATAGAATTAGATTCTATTCAAGAGAGTCTATTCTATTGGCTTTCAAAAGCCAGTAGAATAAAAGGGAGTAGCACAGCTAAGGGAAAGGGGGAAAAAATGGCGGACTGCGTTGTTTGGCGACCCCTGTGAAATGGTCGTTCCACCCCATATGGTAGAAAACCGCTGATCTAGAACTAAGCTAGACCTGATTTAACCTGCTATTCTACAGTATTAAGGCAAGGTCAGTCCAGATCTAATCTAGATGGCGTAATTAAAATTTGCTGAAAGCTCACTTATAGAAGCTTGGAAAAGAAAACAGTTTGTAATCTAGGAATAGTAGATTAAAACAAGAAGGGACAGCCAGATGTGTTAAGACCATATTAGCAAACCCTAGTAATAAAAATCAAGGAGCACAGTTTAAAAAATGGGACTAAAATAAACCAATAACAAGTCTTAGAATTAATAATAACAATCTTGAAATGGTGGGTAGTTTTTGCCTTTTAGGATCAAAGTAAACAACCAGTCAAAATATTCCATAAACTAGCTTTGGTAGAGTAGCCACGAAGGCCTTGGAAAAGATATTCAAATACCATCATATGTCTATATCAGGGGTAGGCAACCCAAAACACTCAAAGAGCCACTTGGACCCGTTTCCCACCAAAAACAAAACACTGGGAGCCGCAAAACCCTTTTTATATCTAAAATGAAGATAACATTGCATATATCCTTTTTTACCTTTATTATAGGTGTGTGTATATGTGTGTGTGTGTGTGTGTATGTGTATGTGTATATGTGTGTGTGTATATATATACACACACACAGAGAGAGAGAGAGAGACACACACACACACACACACACATATACACATTAAAAATAAAAGTAAAAATATGACTCTTGGGAATATCCATACTATTAAAACAATGATCACCAAGAGAATGCTTTAAGAGAATAAAATTACATACACACACAGGTAAAAAAAGGATATATGCAGTGTTATCTTCATTTTAGATGTCAAAAGGGTCTCTCTCTCCCTCCCTCTCTATCTGCCCTTGGTCTGCCACTCCTCTTCCCCCACTCTCTCTCTCTCTCCTCTCTCTCTCTTTCTCCCCCCCCCCCCTCCTATCTGCTGCTCACCTGGCAAGCTTCAAGCTGTTGTCCAACAACCTCCGGGGTAGGCAACCTCATCTCTTTTATGACTCATGGACTTCAACTCCCAGAATTCCTGAGTCAGCCTAGCTGGGCTAGCTAGCTCTCTCCTGCCCCTGCTTCCTGCTTCCTTCAGAGACGCAGCAAAGGGAGGAGCTCCGCCCAGAAGGCTTTTCAGCTCCTCAGAGAACACTGTGAGTGCACTCTCTTTTACACATACACACACACACACACACACACAGACACACACACACACACAGAGAGAGAGAGAGAGAGAGAGAGAGAGAAGCAGGGAAGTGCAATTGCCTCTCTCTGTCTCTGTCTCTCTCTGCAAAGGCAGAGGAGGCTGGGAGCCACAGGGGAAGGCTCAAAGAGCCACATGCGGCTCCGGAGCCGCAGGTTGCCGACCTGTGGTCTATATCTACAAAGATCCTAAAATCATATAACTATAATAGTAATAGTAATAGTAATAGTAGTAAAGTTGGAAGGGACCTTGGAGGTCATCTAGTCCAACTCCCTGCTCGGGCAGGAAACCCTACACCATTTCGGACAAATGGCTGTCCAGTCTCTTCTTAAAAACTTCCAGTGTTGGAGCATTTACTGCTTCTGGAGGCAAGCTGTTCCACTGATTAATTGTTCTCACTGTCAGGAAGTTTCTCCTTAGTTCTAGGTTGCTTCTCTCCTTGATGAGTTTCCACCCGTTGCTTCTTGTCCTGCCTTCAGGTGCTTTGGAAAATAGCTTAATTCCCTCTTCTTTATGGCAGCCCTGAGATATTGGAATACTGCTATCATGTCCCCCCTTGTCCTTCTCTTCGTTAAACTAGACATACCCAATTCTCGCAACCGTTCCTTATATGTTTTAGCCTCCAGTCCCCTAATCATCTTTGTTGCTCTTCTCTGTACTCTTTCTAGAGTCTCAACATCTTTTTTACATCGTGGTGACCAAAACTGGATGCAGTATTCCAAGTGTGGCCTTACCAAGGCATTGAAAGTGGTATTAATACTTCACGTGATCTTGATTCTATCCCTCTGTTAATGCAGCCTAGCACTGTGTTGGCCTTTTTGGCAGCTGCAGCACACTGCTGGCTCATATTTAAGTGATTGTCTACTAGGACTCCGAGGTCCCTCTCACAGTTACTACTATTGAGCATGGTGCCACCTATGCTGTACTTGTGCATTTGGTTTTTCTTGCCTAAATGTAGAACCTTGCTTTTTTCACCATTGAATTTCATTTTGTTAGTTAGTGCCCAGTGTTCAAGTCTGTCCAGATCCTTCTGTATCTGAAGCCTGTCTTCTGGAGTGTTGGCTATTCCTGCCAGCTTGGTGTCGTCTGCAAATTTGATGAGTTCCCCATCTATCCCTTCATCCAAATCGTTGATGAAGATGTTGAAGAGTACTGGGCCCAGAACAGAGCCCTGGGGCACCCCACTACACACTTCCCTCCATATAGATGCAGTTCCATTGAGGACCACTCGCTGAGTACGGCCGGTCAGCCAGCTACGGATCCATCTGGTGGTGGTTCTGTCTACCCCACATTTTTCTATCTTGTCAAGTAGTAGGTTGTGATCTACTTTATCAAATGCCTTACTGAAGTCCAAGTAAATTATGTCCACAGCATTCCTCTGATCCACTAATTTTGTCACTTGGTCAAAGAATGCAATAAGATTTGTCTGGCATGATCTATTTTTGACAAACCCATGTTGGCTTTTAGTAATGACTTTGTTTGCCTCTAATGTTCCCTGTGATACTCTATGGAAATGAAAGTTGGACTTTGAAGAAATAAGAAAAATATTGACACTTTTGAATTTTGGTTTTGGAGAAGACTCCTGTGAATACTGTGGATAGACAAGAAAACTAACAAATGGATCATCAAACAAATCAATTCAGAGTTCTCACTTGAGACACAAACGACTGAACTCAAATAATCCTACAGACATACTATCTGTGGAAGACCTATGTCTTTGGGAAAGGTGGAAAGAAAGAGAAGAGGACAACCAGTGGCAACATGGATGGATTCACAGTGGTGATAGGGTGCCATTGTGGAAGAGCTGAAGGACCAGGTTAAGGACAAATCATCTCTGACAAAATCTTATCCGTATGATACTAACAGTTAATAATGACTTGATGGCATGTAATCAAAAAAGGTGTGATTTTGTTTTGTTATTCAGTAATTAAAGCCTATTTTTATCAGAACAAATGTTAGCAGTTTCAGGAGCAATTTTTTAAATCAGGAAATCAGTGCTATAGAGAAAGGGTTGATTCTGGTTCCTGGCTACCCTGGATATAGAAAATCTTCACACCCTTATTAAAATGCCAGATTTTTGAGATGTAAAAAAATCAGATTAAGATAAATCACCTTAGAATTGTTTCCATCTTTAATAGAATTGTTTCCATCTTTAATATAAGATATTATATTAAATACAATTAAAAAACAAACTAAAATCTTTTAGGAAAAAAATAACAATACAAACTAGAATAATATGGCAGCCTAAAGATGCACACCGTTAAACCAATACTTTATTGAAGCACTTTTGATGTTTATGGCAACATTCAGTCTTTTAGGGTAGGAGCCTATCAGTATGGCACATCTTGCCTTGGAAATCTTTGCCACTCTTCCTTGCAAAAAGGCTTCCAATCTGTCAGATTGCATCACCTGCCTACAACCCTCTTCAGTTCACCCCACAGATTTTCAGTTGGATTCAAGTCCAAGCTGTGAGTTTTGGGCCATTCCAAAACTTAGATCTTCTTCTGGTGAAGCCATTCTTTTGTTTATTTGGAAGTATACTTTGGGTCATTGTTGTGCTGAAAGGCGAAATTCCTTTCCATCTTCAGCATTTTAGCAGAGGCCTGAAGGCCTTGTGCCAAAATTGACTGATATTTGGAACATTTCATTATTCCCTCTATCTTGCGTAAAGTCCCGGTGTTTTGTAGATTAAAATTCTACATACCAAAACAATATAGCTGTGCAGTGATTTGGATTTGATCACCAAAAGCATTTCAGTGATTCTGGGAAAAGACGCAGCTACCCTAAGGTGCTGCGTAAAGTCCTATATTTCTGTTTCTGGTAGCATCAAAATACTTTTTTGAAGATTATATACAAGTGCTGCATAGCTCTAATGCAAAAATATTTAAATCTATCTGTTACCGACTGGCTTTACACAGTGTACTAAGTTACAATCTGTCTGAATTATGATTTGTTAAAGATATAGTGCCTGCATAAATATGTAATGCTAAATTATAAGATACAAACCATATGTCTATGTTTGCCCAACTGTTTAAGCCATAAATTACATTATTCTTAAACTTTAAATAATGTTAGAGTTAGTAATATTTTGAGGTGAAGGCAGTGGATGATCTGTGCAGAATATTGACAGGTTTACATTTGAAATAATACTGTGTACAGTACTGTGGTTCTATCTTCTAGAGAAGTGATATTTGATGCAATTTAATCTTCCATTTAACCTGGGCTTCCGGTCCGGATTGTGGCACTTGCGGACAGAGCGTTCTCTCCGCCGTCTGGTTTCCCTTCATCGGAAGACCCTGGAAAGGGTCGAAAGTCGCCCTGGAGGGGTGACCACCACTGAGGAGGAAACTTGCTAGATCGCGGAAGGGCGGTAGCCCTTCCATTTGATCCGAGGCAGCTCCTTTGGACCGTCGGAGGAAAGATCGGCCATTAACATGGCCGATCACTAAGCCATGCCTGCCAAAAGCCAAACTCACCACTAAGCACGATGAAGCACCGCGGAGGATTTGGGTGAGACTGTTCCTTCCCTCTCTCTTATCCCAACTACCTTCCTGTGAAAGCCTCCTGAAATCTCTTCCCCGCTTTTAACACAGAGGCGTTTACTCACTTTGGGGAATTAAGCCTTGGGGGGAAGAACAACTAAACTAAATAACTGGATTTGTATTTTTGGGGTGCTTTGGGGTCCCCAAAAGTTCCTACAACAGGGATCTATCATCTCATCTATTTCTTAACTTGGAAAAAAATTAATTGGATAAAAGTCTTTCCTCTCTCTCTCCCTCTTTTTCTCTTCACGCCCCCCCCTTTACTAACAGAACTAGTTCACCTACCAAATCATTTAACTTCCTCCCTTAGAGATGGACAATGTGGATTCACCACATTCTGACAAAGAGAGATGCCAGCACCTCTCATCTGCTGCAGGGACGGCAAACGCTGTATGTTAGCAATATCTGGAGAGCTACAGTTCATCCTTACCCTCCTGAAAGACTCTCCCATCCATTTCAATGTCACACTTTGAAAGGCCCCTCACCCTCCTCTGCTTCAGGCTGACTGCGCCCAGCAAGGAGCCTCAGTAGCCAGCGCGGAAGGGAGGAGGGGAGGAGGAGAGACAGACCATCTCCTCGCAGCTCACTTCCAATCCCAATGTGGTGAATTCTGCTTGGGATTTGGGACTGAGAGGGGGAAGATCCTGGCTCCCAAGCTGCAGGGACTTTCAACCACAGAGCTTGCTTGGCTCTGTTCCCAGTCAGCACCACATGTGCGCAAAACAACAACAGCAATAAAATGCTGTGGTTGAGACTTGCCCGCCTGCCTGGCTCGGAAGCCAACCATTTGAAGCGAGCAGCCTCGTCCATAGAGAGAGAAGAGGAGAGAGTGAGGGTGGATGAGCCAAGTCTGTGACAGGGATAACAAGGGTTTGGGAGATGCTAGCATGAAAGTTCTGCATCTTTTGATTTACCTTGCCTTGCTCCCCACTGGTTCTTCGCCAGAACAAGTCACCCCCTCTCTCTCTTTCCTCTGCCCCCCCTCTCCAGATGAGGAGAGAGAGAACGAAAAGTAGACGGCGCTGAAGGGGCAGGGAGGGGAGGGGGCAGGAGACAGTAGAAGGCGCTAAAAGGCGCCTGGGACACCACGGCCCGGCCCGGGGAGATGCGTGGAGAGCTCGGCTGCCTAGGGAACTGCCCAGGAAGCAATGCCCCCCTGCTGCCGCCTGGCCTGGCCCGGAGAGACATATGGCTGGGTCGGCTGCCTGGGGAGCGGCCCAGGGACGGTGCAGGAAGCGATGCCCCCCTACTGCCACCCGGCCCAGCCCAGGGAGACATATGACTGGGTCGGCTGCCTGGGGAGTGGCCTGGGGACGGCGCAGGAAGCTATGCCCCCCTGCCACCCAGCCCGGCCTGGGGAGACACGTAGCCGGCTCGGTTGCCTGGGGACAGCCCAGGGAGCGATGCCCTCGCCGCTCCCGCCCCAACCAGGACTGTTGCCCAGCCTGGCCTGCAGAGATGCTTGGCCGTCGGCTGCCCGGGGAATGGCCCAGGGACGGCCCAGGAAGCGATGTCCCCAGCCCGGCCCTGGGAGATGTGTGGCCAGCTTGACGACCTGGGGACGGCCCAGGAAGTGATCCTGCTGCCCCAGCCAGGATTGCTGCTCAGCCCGGCCCGCGGAGTGTGTGGCCGGCTTAGCTGCCCGCAGACGGCCCAGGAAGCGATGCCCTCCTGCCACCGCCTCAGCCGGGACTGCCGCCCGGGCCGGCCTGGGGAGATGCATAGCTGGCTCGGCGGCCCGGGGATGGCCCAGGGAGCAATGCTGCCGCCACCCCAGCTGGGACTGCTGCCTGGCCCGGGCAGACACATGGCCGGCTCAGCGGCCCAGGGATGGCCCAGGAAGCGATGCCCCCACCGCCCCAGCCAGGACTGAGGTCTGGGGGAGGCAGCAGGAGGAAGATGGGGAGGAGAAGGCTCCGGAGCCGCAGGAGATGGCTCAAAGAGTCACATACGGCTCCAGAGCCGCGGGTTGCCGACCCGTGTACTAGGGCAACAATTCAATGACTACAAAGGGGCCAGTTCCTTCGAAAAATTGATATCTAGATGGTCTCCCTTGATTCAAACAACATGTGTAGGAATGAAGGGAGACCCATTTGAGGATTCGGGGGCACTGGTATGGAAACCTGTTTGGCACAAAAAGAAAGCTAGAGTCAGATTCAAAAATTGGATTTCCCTGTTCCTCTTTCTCCTTATCGCTGATTGATGATGGAACAACTTAAAATTTTACCTAATGGACAGGAGATTTTTAGAGATATTGATTGATCTAATATCCAGGATTTAGACCTATAAAACAAATGAAAAGTAGCTATTAGATTATAGTTTTGAAATGTAATATGGAAAGGGGTTTGTGACAATGAAAGACAGTTTATTAGTAAATGATGAGAGGACAAGAAATAGAATATACTCTTGAAAATGTAACTATCTGAATAATATGTGTATTTTAGACATAACTACTCTGTAATGAAATTAGGGAAATTTGGGTTACCCGAAGTTTAAACATTATGGTTATTAAAGGCCAAATTAGAATACGGTAATTGGAATTAGGAAAAAATTAAGAACGACTTGAATATGTATAAACAAAATTATATTGACAAATGTATTGAATGACTGAGCTATAATTAGAAATGTATTAACTTGAATTTGATACAATAATTAAGGGAAATAGAGAGGGAGCTTTTAATGATGTAATATGAGATATGTATGAAAGATTTTGTTATTGAACTATTGACTACCCTACCACCGCGCTGCTTCCTAAATACTTGGCTGTAAAATTGAAAAACTAATAAAATTTCTTATAAAAAAAAATCTTCCATTTAACCTTTCTTCCAGGAAAAACAAAGAAAGTCCAGTTCTTCTCTTGATATCTTCTAAAATAGTTTCTTCTAGTTTTTCTGAAATGGATGAAAATGATGAAAGAAGAAACTGTTGCTTCCCGTAGAAAATTCTGTAATTTGGGGATGATCCCCAAATAGAATACTTGAGATTTTTTTAAAAAAATGTATCTTTGATAAAGGCAGTAAGCTCCTGCCACAAGTTACTTGAAGAACCTGTTCTTGTTACCTGTATATCGTTTGGAAAGTAGTGGCACCCAAAGTTTTTTGAATTACAAACTGTCTTGAATTCAAAGCACCCCATTTTGAGCCTAGAGCCATTGTATTAAATGCAGAATAATCGCTTCTTTCATTTGAAAGTGTTGGAACTCAAAATGGGGCATTTTGCATTTGAGCTGTTTTGCATACCCATAATTTTAAATAATATCGCAACTCTTCTAATGTTATATAATTGATGGCTGTTCACTCCATGTATTCCCACATGTGTCATTATTTACATGGCTGTGCATATGATTCATGGAGAAACTAAGTTATTTATCTTCAGACTTCAAGCAGTCTATGGTAAAAACTGTGCCATTGTTTTTAAGTCAAAGCCTTTATCTGTATCTTCTTAGACAGCAAAATATGTACTGATTCAGTAGGACTCTGAGAGAGCAGTGGTTTTTACAAGATCAGGGTTAGGGAACCAGGATCAAGAAAATAATTTATAACATATAATCTGTTTTTCCACCTTCCATGTGCATATTTTGAAGTGTAAAGTGATCAACATAGGCTGTAAATAAGGATCATTTGTAATGTAATGTACTAATAATCATGATTGCCTTTTCACAGTGGAAGGCTTCTAAGCCAAATGAAACACTTCCAATTATAGTGCCCAAAAAGAGATGATCAATTTCTCCCTCAAACCCTTTTTCCACGTCAAATTCTAAGAGTTTAGATGCCTATGGAAAAGAAAAAAGAAAAGGAAAGTAATACTGGTGGCTGGAAGAAAGGATAGGGAGAAATGCAGTAAATAAGAGAAACTGCAACTGTTGAAATTATTCATTCCACTTTAATACATGGCAATAATAGATTTGTCTATATAATTAGCTTATTTCTCAAGTTATACATAATCATTTCTCAATATTTTCTTCTACTAAAAATGTTCCCACTTTAAACATAGTAGTTCTGAAGTCATTTTGCTTCAAATAGTGACTTCGATATTTTAAATTTTGCTTATAATGATGTCTTAATATATTTTTTCCTTTGGCCAATATCATATGTAGATACATATCATATTTAACCACTTGGTAACACAGGATGCTTAACTAAATGTAAAGAATATATTTAAATTCTGTCTACTTTCAGACCTGTGAAGGAAACTAAATTGTAGCTTCATCTGTAGTAGAAATAATCTTTGTATTTTAATCATTGACAGATTTAAAGTGGTATGTGTTTTCATGGGATGTAAAGTTCTTATGCAAACATTTTAATTTTTAATTTGAAAGATTCATAGTTGCTATTGGTGTAATAAACACTGCTATAGTATATAGATCTACTTTTCCCAATTTGGTACCTTCTGGAAGTGTAGACTTCAACCCAGAGCCAGCATGGCCGTTGCTGGGAATCCTAGAAGCTGAAGTTCTTGTTTTCAAGGGCATCAATTTGGGGTTTAGAATCAAGATCATCATTTTGAGAACATTGTTAGGTGATTGAATTAATACTACAAATGATACTCTATTTTCCTCCTTCCCTCTGAGATTCTTCTCCTTTCATAGAAGTAGTACAAAGATAATTTTGGAATGGAAGCCTTGCCTTTCATCCCCTATGTAGTCCTCAGCCTTTATATCTTTGTTTATTGTTAGATATTTTTATCTATGCTTGATTAAGTTAAAAAAAAGGATAAAGACCAGAAGTTTATCGAATGCTTGTCAGAATCTTCTATTTGTAGAATATGCTTATGCTTCTGGTGGGTGTCCTGCGTTCCTCAGCAAATTGTCATCTCAGAAACTTCTACTGCAATAAATTAAAACTGAATTTTTTAAGAGTTTGAATGCTCAGCATTCAAAATGTATGAATGTTTGTCCCATTCCGATAAATGTTCCATTGAAAACAACTGATAGTCTATTCCATTGCAAATTCATATTGAGGATGTTTCAGTACTGCTTTGTAAAAAGCTGCCTAAACGATTTTTATTTTCTCCCTCTTTATATCTTCCACCAAAGATTGCTAGCAGCTTTAAAGCTTTGGGGGGCAGAGGGAGGCATTTACCTGGTGATATCTGAACATGGAGCAGAAATCTTAGTCACTTCCAGTGCCAGAGTTCTGAATAAACTCTCTGTGGGGAGGATTATCCCGTTGTATTGTTCTGCTCCAACCATCTTCAAATAACTGTAAAGCACTGTTTTCACACCCAAGCCTTTTGTAGAATTGGGAATTTTTAAAAGCAACAGCCCATTGTGTACCTATTCTGTGTCCTCAGCTGCATTGTCATTCCTTGCAGAATAATTTCTCTCCTATGTATGATTTGCAGCAGGAACATTTAAAAAGCAAACTTTTGAGCAGGTAGTATCCCTAGTGAGGGTCTCTCTAGTAAAAGAATAACGGACAACAACAACCGCCATTAATTTTTTGATATTTAATATTCCACCCAGCATTAATCTGTCCTCCAGTTGCGAATGGTATGTGGGAATAAAAAAACCCGTTTTGTCTGTTTTTAGTTCAGGCTTTCATTTACATTCATGGTGTCTCTTATCTCTGACACACATATTGTTTGTCCTAAAAAGACAGTGCCATGATTTACAGTTCTCTGAGCTATTATCGGGGAAGATCGATAATGCTCATAAGAGCCTCTCCCTTTCTCCAGATCACCATTGCTGCTGGATTACAACCTGTTTATTATGCGTAGTTATTTTACAGTGGCAAAGCTGCCATATTTACTTCAGCACAATCCTAGTGCTGTCACTTTGAATTGTTTTTAACTAAGATTACTAAAAAGCTACACTTAAATCTTTCCTTTTTCCATAACTCCTGCAGTGTTCATTAATATCAAAAAAAGAAACTCAAACTCTATAGTTTCACATGCTGTTCTCTGTTTAAATGACATCAGAACACTATAAAAAAAGGGAAAATCACAAAACAAGAATGGACTACATATACTATTATCTCTGGTTGCCTTAATTGCCATGGAAGTCTAAAAGGTACCCAAAATGTGGCAAATATTGGAACCATTTTAGATTTCATGCTTGCAGACAAATCCAATGTAGCTGGCTAGCTAGCTATAATATTTGTTAAATAATTCCCTCAGGTCAAAATGTCTTAGGAAGAATAAATTAAGTTACCAAAAAAAGCTACTAGTAAAGTATAGTGGTGCAGTGGCCTAGAGGTGAAGACGTTCACCTCCCACTCGGAAGGTTGAGAGTTCAATCCTAGCCAGTGACAAATGTTTCTCTATCAGGGCGCAAAAAGAAAATATCTGCTGTGAATTCTGCTTAGGTATCAGGAAGGGCAGCCAGCTGGTAAACACTCAGCTCCACTCAGATGACCCATTACAGGGTCGTAAAAAGAAAAAAAAAACCACTAGCAAAACAGTTTATAAAGCAGATTGTCTGTGTATAATTGAAGGTGAAATTATTTTGGCTGTGTTTGTTCAATGTACCTCATTCTGGTGCTCATTAAGCTAAATGGTTTACACTAAGTGCTTTGGCACCAGATGATCAATGGAATCGATAGTGGCCTTAATTATATAGTTTGCAGCCATCTTTTGATAGCATCTCAGCCCATTTTGTACTGGCTGATATCCTATCACCTTCTAATTTGTTTGCTTCTTTACAGTAAGAAGGGAAAAGGTGTCATGGTCTTCCCCCATTTCTCTTCTCTTCCCTGTTTTATCACCATCCACCCATGCTTATTCAGAAGGGCAGGTGGAGGAGCTATGATACAGAAATAACAGCTTCATTTTACAGTTGCTCTAGACTTCCCACCTCTTTGCCAATGGTTAGGAATGCAGGCTAATCTCAAATTAATTCTATGGATATGAACAAGGTAAGTAAACTGATGCCTAACCGTGGGTAGGAGTCTGGTTAAAGTAGGGCCTAATTACATTTTGTCAAAGGTTTGGGTTTATACAATACACAAAGTTTTTAAAGGAATGACTTAGTGCTTTTGATTATTGAAAACTGGAGGAAGAACTAAGACCTAATGCTGACGCTTCCATTTCTAGAGAGAGCTTGTAAAATGGTTGATTGCGTGGACTACTTCATCTCTGCTACCTTCCTAATGGAAGGTGTAGTCCTAGGGTTCATATGGCCTATGAACCCCTTTTTTTGTGGTCTACAGAGGCCCTGGAGATCACACTATCAAAATTTGGCAGCTAAGTATCAAATTGTGGAGATGGAAAGAAAGAAGAACAGAAAACCAAAGAAAAAGGTATAAGCTGTCAGATTGATTTAAACATTTAAAAGCACCTTTTAAAAATGCTCTATCAGACCCTACTTTCTTCTGTTTGCATGACATCACCACTTCAGGGCCTTGCCCACTGTAGCCTTCAGCTGTTTTTTTAAAAAGCGTGACCTGAGGCTGCCAAAAAATTGTCCACTTATGGCTGACCTCTCTCTTTAGCCCAGTCTCCTTCCTTTGCTCTTTTTCCATGTCCATTCCACATTTAACTTCTCTGGCTCCTTATTCCTTTTCCAGCGTACCTATCTGGGTGAGGAGGAGACGAAGAGGATGGCTCAATTTCTCCAGATGGAGATCCCCAACTTTGGTAATAGCATCTTGGAATGCCTGAATGAGCAGCGGTTACAGGGGCTATATTGTGATGTCTCAGTGGTGGTGAAAGGCCACGCTTTCAAGGCACACCGGGCTGTGCTAGCTGCAAGCAGTTGTTACTTCCGGGACCTTTTCAACAATAGCAAGAGCACTGTGGTGGAGCTTCCTGCCGCTGTGCAGCCTCAATCCTTTCAGCAGATCCTTAGTTTCTGCTACACTGGCCGCCTAAGCATGAATGTGGGTGATCAGTTTCTGCTCATGTACACAGCAGGGTTCCTGCAGATCCAGGAGATTATGGAAAAAGGGACTGAGTTCTTCCTGAAGGTCAGCTCACCCAGCTGTGACTCGCAAGGCCTGCACACTGAGGAGGCGCCTTCATCTGAGCCACAGAGCCCTGTGGCACAGACATCTACCTGGCCTTCTGGCAATACGCCCTTACCCCTGGTCTCTCGTGTAAAGACAGAGCAACAGGACTCAGACTCTGTCCAATGCACATTTGTGGTTAAGAGGCTGTGGGAAAGCAGCCAGAAGGAAGGGAGTAGTGGCGGCAGTAATGGCAGCCGCAAAATGGCCAAGATCTCCTCCCAGCAAGAGTTGAGCGGGGGGAGCCGGCAGGTTCAGCAGCAAGTGCAACAACAACAACAACAACAACAGGTCCAGCAGCAACAACAGCAACAGGCTCAGCAGCAGCAGCAGCAACAACAGGCAGCACTAACGGGGGGAGGTGGAGGGGCAGGCGTGGTCAGCGGCCCCAGTACTTCGGATCAGACAAGCCCTGGCACCTCCAGTGCCTACACCAGTGACAGCCCCAGTTCCTATCACAATGAAGAAGATGAGGAGGAAGATGCACCCGAGGAAGGCTCCGATGAGCAGTACCGACAAATTTGCAACATGTACACAATGTACAGCATGATGAATGTAGGGCAGGCGGGTGAGTATCCCATGTGGACTGTTAAAAAGCATTGTGACTGTGTTCTGCTTGCTTTAAAGCAGTGTTTCTCAACCTTGACAATTTTAAGGCATGTGGACTTCAACTGGCTGTGGAATTCTGGGAGTTGAAGTCCACATACCTTAAAATTGTCAAGGTTGAGAAACACTGCTTTAAACAAAGGAAAGGGAATGTATTGTGCTCCACCCCTGTTTTGATCAGAATATTCACAGAGATGAGAGGCAAGGGAGATCTTGTAGGTTGGATAGTAAGCAAGACAACAGAATCTTTGAATCCCAGCTTTGCATATTGTCTGCTTAACTTTACATTTATTGCCAAAGCCGATACATGTTGAATATGTTCGCTTCTGTTGTTTAAAAAATGAGACATGATTATACTTCTCTTTGAGTCCTATGGACAGCAGAAATGTGTAGTGGGTATCCAGCTGGAGAGCCAGTTTGGTATAGTGTTTAAGGTGCCAGGCTAGAAATTGGGAGAATGTGAGTTCTAATCCTGCCTTAGGCACAAAACCAGTTGGGTGGATTTTGGGCCAGTCACTTTCTCTTAGCCCTAGGAAGAAAGCAGTGGCAAACCACTTCTGAAAAAGTTTGTCAAGAAAACTGCAAGGACATATCCAAGGAATTTCCAAGAATAGGACACAATAGAACAAAAGGGGGGGGGGAATCCACAGCTATTTTTGATTCCTGACATGAGGGAATGTTTGTGCATATTGCAATTGATCAATATGAAACAAGTGGGTGTGTTCTGATATATTTTATATGCGTTTGTTTGTGGATTTGTTTTTATTTATGTGAGAGAGAAGTGTGAAGGAAGATTTTAGACTAGGAATAATTAGAAATAAATCTCCAGATATTAACAATGATGTCAGCCTAGAGGAATGGTATGAATAATATTTATAAAGTGAAAGTATATTTGAAAGTAACAGACTAACCAAGGCTTTGAGTCCATACTCTGAGGCCAAGCTTCATGGCCCGTATTTTGCTAGATATTTTTTTCTGCGGGTGAGTTTTGTTCTCTTGCTCATAGCATTAAAACAGGAGGGACAAGGTAAGCCATCAAGGTGAACTTCTTGCTTAGTGCAGGAAACCATTATTCATAACAGAGGGCTGTGTCAGCCTCCACCTGAACACATCAAGTAAGGGACAGGGGCAAGTGCAACTTTGAATATCAAACCAGAATGCTATGACCGTGACGATGGGAACTTGGGTCTTCTGGACCTTTTCATGACTTCTCTGCTCAGGGATTGGGAGGTCTTCTGAAATACAAGTAATAAAAATGTATGCTGAAAAGTGAAATCATAGCAACAGGTTTAAGCTTCGCAAAGTGAAGAGTTGTCACTTCTGCCTTGGTGACTTATAAACAGAACTAGCAATGCTGCCCTCCAAAGAAAATTCAGAAATACTGGAAATAGTATAGTGCAGAATATTCTTGTCATCTATTGACAGGCCTGAGCTAGCATTCCTCTGTCATGTATACATTTGGGCCATCTACAACTTGCTTGTTCATATTCTGCCCAAATGCAAGCAGTTCTCTCTTTTTTTTACCTAAAAGGGCTCAATAGCCCAAGTAGCCCAGCCTCGGGGGTTGACGCAAGAGACTTTACCGAGATTGGGCCAGCTTGATCTGTACAACTAGTAAGTCTTTCTCTATTTTAACTTTTAATATTTGGGGGTTGCATCCTCTGAGGTGCTTTAAGCACTCCATGTGATCTGTGTTAAGAGGCAACTGAGAACTTTCCTTGTTTCAGCCTTTGACAAGTTCTTTTTGCTTCACAGCTGCTGCACCATATGTCCTTTATTTTTTTTGTTATTTTATTTTTGTAGATAGCTTTAAAGTATTGCACTCATAGCTACACTGAGAAAAAAATAGGGTATGACTTGTTTTTAAAAAATAAAGAATAAAATAAGTATTGAGGGGTCCAATCACCGTAGAAAAGCTGCAATTTTTCAGCCTGCCTGATCGCTTCCCGGTTTTCAACATACACTCCCTGGTACTGAAAAGTTTGTGAAACACTCTGAGAATGTGCCCTATAAATATGGAGGAGGGGGAGAATGAATAACAATCGCTGCTTGAGATGAATAAACAAATCCAGTGGTAGTGGATTTTCTCCACCGTGTCAGCATTGCACATCTTTGCCTTCCTTGACATAATGAGGGAATACAGCCAGACTACCATGTTTTATGGAAAGAGGACTGAAACATAAGCTCTTAAAAGACATTCTGCTCCTGGAAGAGGAAAAGGTAGCTGTTGCAATTCCATTTTTATATATATATATATATATATATATATATATATATATATATATATATATATATATATATATATATATATATATATATATATATAAAAGGATGCAGTGGTTTGTGAGTTCAAGGAGATCTTTAAATGACTTGCTTAAGAGTACTCTTCAAGAGTGAGCTGCAAATGTAGTTGCAGAGTTTAAACATTTCAAAGAGAAGAATGGCTTTCATATCCGTTCACCACTTTCTCCAATTTTCCTCCTGCCTCTCCCCCCCCCCTTTTTTTTTTTTTTTTTTTCCCTTTTTCCAGCAGAAAAAGTAGAAGCCCTGCCAGATCAGGTGCAGTCAGAGTCTCGTAACCGGATACGAGTGCGACAGGACCTAGCTTCACTGCCTGCAGAGCTCATCAATCAGATTGGAAACCGATGCCATCCAAAGCTGTATGACGAGGGTGATCCAGCTGAGAAACTGGAACTTGTGATAGGTAGGACTACTGAGGGTTGAAACTGATTTCAGTAAATCGGAAAAATCTTGCTTGCCTCCTGCATAAAAATCATTCTGTTCTTTGGGGGATTAATTTTTTTTGTCTAAATGAAAAGCAGTCCTGATTGCTACGTTACAACAGAGGCAAAAATTTGGGCTAACATTATTTAAAGATGCCTTTAATTCCCAATATTTTTTTTTTTAAAGGAAAGAGTATTAGCAGTACTTGTTATGGCACTTTCTATATGTCAGAATACTGAGCCATGGAAAAGAGACCTGAGGAAAATGAATAGCAAGATAAAATTATGCCTGGTTTTTTTCCACTGAAATGGGTGTAATTTGTACATGGGAATATGGACTTGGAGTCCAATTAGTTGTGAGGGTAGCTCATCCAGAGCAGATCAATATTTCATCCTTGTAGATATGCTCAGTGGCATCAGTTAAAATGATTTGTAAAGAACTCCATCATTATTTTTTAATGTGTATAGTTTCTGAATGTGACATATTGTTAATCGGTCTTTATGGCTTTCCGTTGTCCTACAAGGGACTGAGACACCCACCTATTGATTGGTGGCCAGCACTGAGTAGGAAAAGTAGTGCCCCAGTTCAGTTAGTCATATTAGCAACTCCTGCCTCTGTACTCATTCCAAAAGCTTTACTCTACTTGATTTAAGGAATGGGTTTCCAAAAATACAGGCTTCTTCCAGTCCAACAAAATAATCTTTTTGCAAGCAGTTCTAAGTGTTTAGAATTTCAAAGCTCTTGCTCAGGTTTGACTTTGTCCTCTGGATATCTGCAAGCCACTAAAATTGGTAGCCACAGATATGATTCCCAAACAGTTCGTGTGCCATACTACAGAAGTCCTATATGTAGCTGACTTGGTTGGATCAAAGCTATCAAGTGAAGTGGTCTGTTTGCCAAACCACTGTGTGGCATCACAGTATTGGAAGTAGCAAGAAATGGGATGAATCTCACCTTAACCGCATCTTTTGTCCATTACATAAAGCTTTCGATATGTTGCTCGATAAGGTGTTATATTGGCCTGTACACAGTTTGAATGTACACAACAGGCTTTGTTTCTGTTCAGGAACTAATGTGTACATCACTCGGGCACAGTTGATGAATTGCCATGTTAGTGCTGGGACACGGCACAAAGTACTTCTCAGGCGGCTACTAGCATCCTTTTTTGACCGGTGAGTAAATGATCTTCTATGCCAGTGATGGTGAACCTTTTAGAGACCGAGTGCCCAAAAACCGCCCCGCCCCTCTCGCCTCCCCCCCTCCCCCCCCGCAGGGCCACCCACTGCCTCCATGGCCGGCTGCAGCCGATCGCCCAGGCGGCCCAACAGCACCATGGTGGCCATGGGGGCGCGATGGTGGAGTCTTTCCCTGCTGCCCAGCTGCCATGTCCTTGGCTGCACTGCTCTGCATGGGCCGCGCCCAGGGGTGACTCTCCTCCGGGGGGCTGCTGGTGAGGAGGGGACCATGGGGGAAGGTGGGGCTAGGGTGATAGTGTGCATGCCCACAGAGAGGGCTCTAAGTGCTGCCTCTGGCACACGTGCCATAGGTTCGCCACCACTGTTCTATGCTATGGAGAAATAAGTATGTGGGTATAGGTGACTCTTCCTTCTCATCCAATGTTCCTTTCTGCTCTGGAGGTATAGTGCTAGGCTCAAGGAACAAGACTGAGAGTCAGCTA
Source organism: Crotalus tigris (assembly GCF_016545835.1). NCBI lineage: Eukaryota > Metazoa > Chordata > Lepidosauria > Squamata > Viperidae > Crotalus > Crotalus tigris. Next base: position 1,368,782 of record NW_024096469.1, read on the forward strand.
AAGACAGACAGTATTCAAGTGGACAGAATTGGCCATTAGCAGAAAAGCAGAGCAAGGCACAGTGCGTAATAACATTTTAATTGCCTTCTTATTGCTAGGAACACCCTTGCCAACAGTTGTGGCACTGGAATCCGTTCTTCCACCAATGACCCCAGCCGGAAACCTCTCGACAGCCGAGTGTTGCATGCTGTGAAGTGTGAGTGTCTGTTCAAAATATTTTTTATGGGACAGCGAATAAAATATAGGAGCAAATTAGTACTTCCCACTTGAAAGATAGGTTGGATACCTAGGAAATCTACCTAGCATATAGTCTGAGTTACCAAAATCTGTAATGCTTATGTACCACAGATAAATGTAGTGCCAGATTTAAAAGTTTGAAATTAGTCCTTTCTCCCAGGTCCTGCTGAAGTTTTAAACTAGGCCCTGAGTCTTTGCAAGTTTGAGTAGGTCTTGAGGTTTAAAACAGAGGCTAAGAGCCATGGGAACATTCCCAATTGCTGCTGTAGCAACCATGATTAAGGTAGCTTTCATTTTCTTTCTCCAGTTTATTGCCAGAACTTTGCCCCAAACTTCAAGGAGAGTGAGATGAATGCAATTGCTGCTGATATGTGCACAAATGCACGACGTGTTGTCCGTAAGAGCTGGATGCCTAAACTGAAACTACTGATGGCTGAAGGCGACGCCTACACAACCTTCATCAATGACAGTGGCAAAATGGAGCCCGACATCATGGGTGTGGAGCACAATTTTGAGACCAGCAGCCATGATGGGGATGCAGGCACCTCAGCCGAAGGCCTCCAATGAAGTGTGCCCACCTCTTTTTCCAGGCAATGGTTTTTAATTTCCTAATTTGATCTCTCTCTTTTTTTTTGTTTTTTGTAGAATCATTTTCCACCTTTTCTCATTTTCTTTTTATTATTGTTGGTTTGTTTGTTTGTTTTGTTTTGTTTTGGCCGAGGGGAAAGAAAGCATTGTGCTATCTCCTTTTTTAAAACAAAGGTTCTTAAATATTGACCGTTCTTCCTCAGGCACTACAGGTAGTTTGAGCTCAGCTGCCGCTGTTGCTACTGCACTGGCAGTTCCAACTGGCATTTCTCCTCTCCCAGCCCCTTCTTTCGCGACTGTTTTGACAAAATATTTTAGTGGGAGGAAAAAAACAACCAAATCCACTTGCAAATACACTAAGGAAGTAATGTAATGTCCAGAACGCTACCTGTTCTTTCATCATATTGTTTGTTGTCTCCAGATTAACTGTGACTTGGCTGTAACTTGGACTGACCATTACTAAGTCTTTCCTTTCTGGAGAATGGGGAAATATTGGGCTTACAACAAACACGAGCAGGAAAATTACTGATCCTAACATTCTTGGGCTGTCACCGTTGCTCTTCTCAGTTCCAGTTCTGCCCCTCCCCTTCCATTTTTGCTTTGCTACACTTAGGTTTTAGGCAGGGAGACAGATTCTTTCCTTTCCTTTCCTTCTTGGTATCCTCACAACTTAAGTATATTTGCATGCATGCACACTAATGTCTGCTTTTATGCCTCTGAACCTATGCACTTTCTCCAACTGTGACACACACTGATCTGTCCTGTCATTCGGACCACTCTAATCTCCTGAATTAATTCATCACGTAGGACACTATGCTCGTTGGGTTTTTATTGGCTCAGAGCCAACACAGAAAACACTGAACTTAGTGCTGAAATTACTACTATCCTGTAACATAGTCTTCGTTTCTTCTAAGCCAGTTTCTTCTCTGAAGCGCTTTCTTTTAACACAAAATGTGTCTGCAGGTTACTCTGTTTTCAGGCAGTTTGCAATATCGGACATATAATCCATGCAGTCTACATAGGGCTCTTTCTCTAGGAGATAATAGTAACAGGCATATTTATCTGTCTAACTACTGCCATAACTGGAAACATCTTTAGAATTCACTTTTAAAATATTTTTCACTAAAGGATCATTCCTCTCCAGTACATGCTTGTGGATTAGGGAGCAGAATAAGAAATTCTTACTCAGCCTTTTCTCCCACTTCAGGTAGCTTGCCATAGGCAAGCATCAAGTTTACAAAACGGTTTTTGATGGATGAGACAAAGGCAAGGAAGAAAGCATCACTTCCTTCATCCAACCAGTGCTACATGTTCACACCAGCACGTGTGGATATTTCAAACCAGTCCCCAGCTCCAGATAGCTGGAAAGAATCTTTATTGAATGGTTGTAAAACTCCAAAAAGTAACTAACTACAATATGAAACCTTTTGTTTTTCCCCACTAAAGGCCAATTTCATATTAACGTGGCTCCTGAGTGGTGTTTGACCCAGAATAAAGGACTGCTGGTTGGATTCCATCTTGAGATGGAAAGTAAATATGTTAAGTGGGCAAACCAGGGATTTTCGGAAATCTTCTCTCCTGCCTTTTCATATTTCTGCTGACAGGATTAAGGTAATAAGTCATACTGAAAGAATCTCTCTCTTCCTTGGGAATCCTGGATACTGAAGTAGTCATGCTTGATGGCAATGCTTTATTCCTTCCAGGAAGATAGCTGTGCCAAACAATCCTTTGTGTGTTCATGATAGTTGTTGGCCAGACACTTTCTAAACCATCCTTTGAACCAATTAAACCATTCTCCCCAACTGGGAAAGGCCATTGGGGGTGGGGGGGCAGTGTCGGGAGAGATCTATTTAATAAAGGAACCTAGAATTGGAAATCTTGAAGGATTTGTCTCTCTATGAAGACAAATTCAGGGCCTGAATGATGTTACATTTTTCTCCAAAAAAGATTACAAAAGACCGAGCATTTTAAAAATAACTCCCACAATTTAAAATTCTTCCAAATAAGACGGGATGGGATGACAGTATCCTGGATTCCAGTCTGCCCAGCATTCTGAAAGTTGAAGTTCTAACCTGTTAGACCAGTGACAATTTTACTGGTATCTGAAGGTATTAACCAGTGTCAATAATGTCTCCTATGAATTTATCTGTAAACCAAACCAAAACTGGTCTGGAAAAAGTTTTCCTTTTCCAAAGAAAGCTCAACAGTTACAGCGGAGTCTCACTCATTGTCTGTCTGTAAAGAGAAACAAGAAAGCTATAATTTTTTTTTAAATAATGAAACCACCTAACTATACTGGTTGTATTTCAGCAGGGGTTTCAAATTTTAGATTCAACCAGTTTTAGCCAAGGGGATGTACATTTACTTTGCATACATACATTTGTACATACGTGTGTATGTTCTTTATCTGGAAAGACCTCAAAATCAGCCTAGATCTTATTTCAGAGATACACACATTCAGGTCCTGGTTGACAAGGGGAGGCAATTTTCATGCCATCATCTAGTTCCAGAGAATTCCTAGGTACATTTTATGTTTGTAACTGGGGAGAAACACATTTCTAAATAATTTCATAAATTGATACAATTCTAGATGAATTTCACTTGTGTTGATACATATTCCTATTCTCTAGAACACTTAAGAACGCCATACTGAGCCCACTTAGCTGGAAATAAGTGTGAATAGTGCTGCTGGCTGAGCATAATGAGAACTTTTTTGCATACCTTGATGGAACATTCGCCTACCATCTGTGTGAATGTGAATGTGAATGTACCAGTCTTGCCTCAGAAGTCATGTGGGTGGCTTTCTCCCCTTTTAATATACTTCATGTGCATGTCCTACTTTGCTCAGAAAATAGCTGCTTTGTACTTCAAGGCATGTTGCTGGGTTTTTTTGGTTAGAATAGGCAATCTCGTTCATTACTGACTTTGGTAAGTTCAGGACATTTTCTAACCCTGGTGGGGAGGCAAAGAGAAAGACGAGTACTGAATCTAAAAGAGGTGGAAAGTAATGTTCGAATTGCAAGGAGATCATTGTCAGATTATAAACTGAAACAGCCAGAGGACCTGGATTCCTTGACTGCCGATCCAGGAGACTGCAGCTGATTGGAGATGTTTTCAGAAAGGTGATTATCCCAGCTTAAATGTAGGTAAATCTGCCTAATAAACCTAAGGTATTAAACATATTTCCTTCTTGTAACTCCGCTAAGGAATCCAGAGATTACAGTTTTCGTGAATTTGCAGATGCCGCAGTTCTGTTTCATCTGTCTTTCTCAGAATTATAATTCAGGTGCTGCTAGTTTTAGAAATCCAGTGATACTGTGAGCATTTACTTTACTATAAAAAAAAAAATGTGGCTCTTCCAAGATCTCAAAACTTAATTATCAACATTAACTCCAATTCACACTTCACTGCTTTGACTTTCTTCCAGGTCCTCTCTTCCTAGTTTATTTTATGCAGGTGAGGTTTGTTTGTTACTTAGGATGCAATTTACCCAGTGCTTCTATGGTACTATGGTCAGTTGTATAACAAACCCCACTCACTTCACCTCTGATTAGTATTTTTCCTGAAGAAATGGAAGAGACAGAAGTTACCTTTTTAAAAATCATTTTCTAGAAACCAAATAGGGGTATAGCTCATTATTTTCTTACACTACAATAATTTTTAATCATGTTCTAGTTGAAAAAAAGTATGTAATGGATGATGTTTAAAAGGGAGGTAAATGATTCAAAAATTTGTTGGTATACTGTGTGTGTGTGTGTGTGTGTGTGTGTGTGTGTGTGTGTGTGTGAATTATAATAATAGGCTCCACCTCAACTCTCAAATGGTTTTTGGGGAAAAATTAATCAGCTGTCACTTTTGAAAACTGGCCTTGTTTAAATCATGGAAAGAATATGAGCATTGGACAAACATTGTATGTTTAGCTGGATTGCAAGAAAAAGAAAACTAGGTATCTAATCAAGAATGCATGTGCATTGTTGAGGAGTATGCCCACCTGCCTCACAATTATAGGGATGAATATTTCAGTATATCAGAGATACATATCCAGGTCACAGTTTTTATAAAAGAACAACTAATATAGAACAGTTGCATGCACACAAGTTCCTATTATCATCTAATGCATGCGCCTATGTCTCACCCATGCTGATGCATGTAATATAGAGGCTGACCAATTATATTTACCAGCTATTTTTTCATGAACATGAATGTGATTCTAATGAACAAACTCTTAAGATAAAACAGCTGTGGTAGTAAATTCCTAAGATACTTTTCCCCAGACAAAAACCATGCCAGTTTTTTTCCTAAGTCTGCATTAATCCTAATCTTGCCATTTTCTACAAGTACCACTCAAATTCCTGAACTGTGGTTTATATGCTTCCAGTCAAGCTGCACAGTGGACTCTTAAAATTCTATGCCTTTGTCTTTTTTTTCTACTGTTCTCCTTGGCACAGTATTTCTGATAGGTTCTCTTCCCTTCGAGAACCACATAATGTAACATTTTTTATTTGGAAATGCAGAGGAATTAAGAGACTGTAATGGCACAGACTTTTTTGCATAAAAATGCATTAAATGCATAAAAGTTCTTTCTACCATCTTGACCTCCAAACTAAAATTGGAAGACTAAATCTTTAAATTGCACTCTGAGTTGGGGATATCTCTAGTTGAACCAGTAAATATAACTTTAACTTTACCACAACATATTGTCTTCAGTGGATAAAGTACTATGAGTAAAATTGAAATGAAATCCAAATTTCTTCTCCCTACATTGGTTTTTAAAGCAAAAAAAAAAAAGTTGCAATGACAACAGTATTTCTCCGTGTGACTCAGAACAGAATTTATTCTCCCTAATCAGTAAGAGTTTTTCCTTATAAAAATGTTAGATTGGTCTTCTCCAATTTCCACTTTAATCTAGCCACTGCACAGGCTGTGAAAAGCTTTCTTAAGTTACCTTTACTTGTTCAGCTGAGTGTGAACTAAGCACTCATTCAACATAAATGTGCATCATGCATTCATCCCCTTCTCAGTAATCATGAGCAAGTTACTCGGCCGTTAGTAATAAAATCATTAGTTTTCAATTTTGATAAAGTAAGAGGAAGTGGGAAGATTAATCTCCTTTCAACAATTGGCTTTTCTCAATAACCCTGTATGTAGACAATAGACCTCTTGCTACTAATAGTGACAAGAGACCAGCTGTTTCCTGTGAGCCAATTGATCAGATTGATTAATTAACCAGCAGGAAAAGCAGGCAGGGCTTTTACCATAGTTATCCGTCTTACACTGAAGAAATGAAATTTATGAAGAATACAATTTTATCCATAAAGATTCATTAGGTACCTCTTCTTCTGAAGGAGGTTTCTAGTGTCCGGAGCTTCCTCCCACTTTTCTTAGCCTCCAAAGTAACTATGATGTTGGGAAAGGTCAAATAGAAAGAGTTAATAAGATTTGGATCTTATTTAGTATTTGGTAGATCATAATTATCTGATCTGTCATGGCTCCAAACTGGAAATAACATTTAAATTATGAAGAGTAAGAGTAACTTGCACTGGTATGAAACCAGTTCTGGGGGCAAAATAAGAACAGGAGGCCTAGATCTATGTCCCCACCCCCCACCGCAATTACATTGGCCTCTTGTCAACAGAACATAAAAGCTTATGAAGCCTCCAAGATCAGAGCAATCCATTATTGCAAATAAAATTACATTCATACATTTGTCAAATCAGGGCAAGTATAACTAATACATATTCAGAGGCATCCAGAACTTAATGTTCAGCTGATTTACTTTATCTAGAATGCTTGCTTCTCGTTCTTTTACCCAAGATAGAGCTGTTGATATGTTTTGTAGCATCATGTGCATCACCACATCACTCACTGGTAGAACAAACATTTTGCAGTCCTTGGTACTTCAACTTTGAATTGGGAAAGACAGTTCTGGGCAAGGTGCACTCAAGATGTGACTCAGGAGGCAGCAATTTATGTCTCTGTCCTTAGTCACCTTATTATACTTGGGTGGCCTTATAAATGAAATAAATAAATTGGTGTGAGCCCAGCCTTTGAAACTGACAAAGTGACAAAATGGGAATTAAAGCTGAATCTGCTTTAGGAAAATGACGTTTTTGAGGAAGCGTCCTGACAAAATGAAATATAGGTCAACCTTTTCTATCCCACTTCCTTCTGACCAACAAATTTTGCACTGACTTTCACCATTATACTTTGGGAGAACTCTGAAATCTGTTTTGAGTTCCGAGAGTGAGAGAGCAAGAGAAGTGTAGATTGCACATTAGCCTTGGCATTTTTTAATCTTAGAGCGAAGACCAGTTTTTCGGATGGGAGAGCAAGGTGGGGGGGGGATTGTGCAATATTAGTGGCACCTACTGAGGAAAGGCAGCCATTTCTTGCTGTGATTCTTAGGGTGACTGGCTTATTCTAAGAAAAGAAAGGCACCAATTTCAAGTGAAAAAAGAAGAGCATAGACACTATTCCTTTCTTGTTTACATACTTCAGAGTCCATTAGGGCTTTTGAATAGATGCCAAGGGGGTGTGTATAAACTGGTGAAGTAATTCTGGTGGAGCATAACCATAACATAATTTTATTTACACTGGAAGACAATTTGAATAGTATCTTGCCATTCATGTTTCACATGTGATGGCCCTTTATTTTATTGGCAGCAGGTGTGATCGACCTTGTAGGAGAAAAAGAACAAAGTTGTACATTGCTTGCTTTTCCCACCAGGAGGCTTAACTGCCTTAGAACCAAATGTTGCAAATGTTGTCAGCTGGTCTGTCTTCCAAGGCAGAACTGCCAGGCTCAATTTCTAAAACTGAGTTACAGGGGAGGGGAGTTCTGAAGTCTGGGCAGACCAAGGGCCTTTGGGACTGTAGTCTGTAATCAGCAGAGATCCACTTTGCTGCAATTCATATTCACTGCCTGGTCTCACGGATGGCAGCTGAAGTAGCCAGGAGGACATTCAGCACCTACTTTCCGGAACAGGAAGTATCTTCACCCACTTGGCATACTTAGGAAAAATCTGATGCCCACATTTAAATCCCAGAAAATCTCGGAAAACTCAGCTGGACTCCTCTCTGTTGAGCCTTTTTCCAACCTACTTAGGAATTTCTCCTAGTGGCATATTTGCATCTTGGATATGCTGTTAACAATGGCAAGAGCAGAATCCAGAGGGGATGGGAGGCCTTCTGACTTTCGTTGTATTCATTTTGGTCATCTTTTACTTTTACTTTTGACATTTATACGCTGGTCTAGGACTGTAATAGATATTTGATTTGTCATTTTTTCTTAACTAAAGCAAACAAAATCTTTTTTAAAAGGACAAAAATGTATACGGAAAGCACTAACAAAGCCTGATTATGTAACCTCTGTGCAGATGCAGCATGGACTCTTTTTTCCCCCCTTCCAGGCGCTTTGGGTTAATGCAAGCAGCTACTCCAATATATCAGTACCTCTCCCTTCCCTGCCCCTTATAAAAACCTTCCAGAGAGGAGAATCGATCCTTTGAAATACAAAATAACAATGACAGACCTCCCTTTTCCCACCCACTCAGCCCATTCCGGGTCCCTCAGCACCCCACGCTTTTACCTCTGAATTTTCCCCTTTGCCCCCCCCCCTCCAGATAATGCCAGTATTTGTTCTGTGTTATAAGTGCCAAGAAAAATTTTGTGACTCCTCATCCCTGTGACCTGAGAGTATCAAGAATTGCACATTAACTACTGTAAAGATTTAAAAAAAAAAGAGGAATTCAGAAATGTTAATAAAAAAAGTTTGTAACAATTGTGTCCCTGGCGATTTTCATCAAGTCCGTTATTATTCTGAGATGTCATGGATAGCTTGGCCAAAAGTTACAGAGTGGATTTATATAATAATGAATTCAAGCTTTGGATAGTCCTATTTCTGACCATCGTATCTCTACGGAATAAAGTTAACACAATCATTAACTATTTTATATGGTATTTTTCAAGTTCTAAGGTCAAAAATGCGACATTTGTTAATATGGACGTGATAATCCAGTGGAGGTCTCCCTCTGTAAAATGGGGGGGGGGGAAGAACAATTTTTAGCATCTGCTTTTCCCTAATCTCTACCTGAAAGGTTCTTTGAAACAGTATGGGAAGGTGTCCTTAAACCAGGGGTAGGCAACCCTGGCTCTTTTATGACTCATGGACTTCAACTCCCAGAATTCCTGAGTCAGCTGTGCTGATTCTGGGAGTTGAAGTCCATGAGTCATAAAAGAGCCGAGGTTGCCTACCCCTGCCTTAAACCATCTGCTCTGCCAATATACTGAGCAAAATCTGTAGAAGTATGTCTTCAGGAACATTTCTTGCCTACAAACTTTTATTTTGTAAAAGTGTTGCAAAACATGATGCATGGTGTGTGTCCGTGCATGCACGTGCACACCTTCAAGTCAGTTTTTTTGACTTTTGGTGATAGCCTGAACTAGTCCCTGCAGTTTTCTTGGCAAGATTTTTGGGAAGTGGTTTGCCTTCCTAGGACTGAAGAGAATGGCTGATCCAAAGTCACCCACCTGGCTTTGTAATGAAGACAGAACTGGAATTTAAGCTCCCCTAGTTCCTAGCCTGATGCCTTAACCCGGGGGTGTCAAGCTGTTGGCCCGCGTGCCGGGTGCGTCATGCCGAAACCGCACTCACCCCATTGCCAGCATTGGGAAAAAAAAGTCACGATACGTCGCAACATGTCATGTGACATTGCGAGTTTGACCAATAGATCAAACTGGTTCTTCCTGGTTATTCTGATTGCTTTGGTATGGTTACTCTGCTGAAAATGGGAACTAAATCTAGAGTTTTGTACATAGTTGGTGGAAAGCCACACTGAAAAATTGGCATATATTTACAAGTATACAGTAGTGGCCAAAATTGTGGAAACCTTTTGGGAAAAGTGTACGGTAGAAATGCCACTTTTGGTTAAGTTTCCACCAATTTTTCTTCTAATTTCTTTATAACTGTAGCCTTGTTCACTTAATAATATTATTTTACATCGCCTTCTGGGCAGCCAGTCAACTCTTTGCACCATTACTTTAATTTTATCACGTTTTACAAGCTCACTAAATGAAAGGGGGAAAAAACCAACCAACTCGATAGCAATCACCAGCTTGATAGTGATCACATAACACACTGACAAATGTCCTCCTCTCAGCTTCAATACATGACATCAATAACTGAATCTTACTGTGATCTGATTGGCTCATTGCCAAAACAAGATGACACCTGATTGGCTCTCTAAACACTCATGCTCATTGGCTACAATCAGATGAAGGAAAGCTACCTGAAATCAACCTAAGCAAGTTGTGCTTCTTTTTTCTGGTTATTTGGCTATAACTTTTTATAGAATACAGTACAGATAATTGAACAAATTATGTTGAATAACATTCTTGATTAAATTATCTTTCCATTGATATATAATCCAAAAAAAGTGTTATTAGCCATCAAACCTCAAAAATACACTTTTCTCAAAAGGTTTCCACAATGTTGGCCACTACTGTATACGTGTTTTGGTTCACTGTTGTGTAAGAAAAATATCCTACCTTTGGCTATGAGAAGCAACTATCTGAAAAGTTTGTATTGCTATGTAGGTGTCAACATGTGGCCCATCGGTGAATGCCCAACTGCATCTCCCAGTTGCATAGCTAACACAAGGGACATTGCAGGTTAAGGTTAAGGAACATCTGAAGAATCACAGGTTACCCACCCTTTCTGCAAGTGATAGGGATTAAATAGAAATGTTCTTTAATTTGTTATCTTCTCTTCACTGTTGGGGTCTAGCAGAGTAGCTACTAAGCAAAATATTTATTAAAAAATGTTAAAGCATTCAATAGCTGAACCTCTAGGTGGCTTACAGTAAAAAAGCAGTGGAGACTTGAGTCATATGATATTAACATTAGCTTACAGAATGGTCTAACAATAAAGCGTCAGAGGATCTACAGATAATTGGCTATGATGGTTAAATCAAGTCTCCATAGTCAGCTGTGTTTTCGTCAACATTTTCTTACCACTTTTGTATCCAGCAGATAAAGCTGTAGATAAAGCTGAAGACAATGTGAAACTGATTATATCAGACAAAGCCAAACAATGTTCATTCTCTTAGAGGTGTAGGGATCCTGCCAATTCCCTCCCACATCAATAACATAGTCCAAAACAAGCGCTTTACATACAAGTATAAAATATTTATTTTTTAAAAAAGCTGTTTTTTAACATTGTTTTCTAAAAGGGGATAGGCAGAAGATAGATCCAATTATTTGGATGTTTTCAGCAGCACAAGAATTCAGAATAGCAGCAGCCAAAACTTTCCCCTCACCCATATAAAGCTTGACCTAACCAGAAACAGTTTTTCTCCCTACAATAGCCCTGTAAATATCTTTCTAAATTCCAAGGTTCAGCATTCTTTGCACCAAGCTGATTTGTAAACCTCATTTTTAAAAGATACAGTAGATCTTATAAGTTAAGTCTGCCAATCTCTGCTCTATAATATTTTATATATATAAGGAATAGCCGCGTGTCTGTAACAACAAGGTATCCCATAGAGACATTGCTCACAGTAAACTGGGTCACTGGGACTTCCCTGAAAATAGCCAGTTTTTTATTTTCAGGGCAAAATCCACTTCGCCAATGTTAAGATGCTCTGTCCACCATGTTTTACTAGGCTTAAGATGAAAAGAGAGCAGATACATTGGTAAGTCAGACTTTTTGTCCTAGCCCAGAAGTGTCGCCATAAGTTACATCTTGATGCACAGTGCTGTAGACTACATTTACATAATGGCAAATGTTTTTTGTCTCCCAATTTTTAGAAAACAGCTAACAGGGATGGGGGATTGAGGGCTGGTGTTTGGTTTCATTAAGCATTTAAATAGAAATATAGCTTTAGATCATCTTCAACCCTTAGTAATTTCACCAACTCAACAAGTAGGACATACTGTTACCCTATCTTAATTCTTCCACCGTTCTTGATTGGTTCAACTGGAAAATAGGTAACTGTATAAGTCAATTGTGCTTCATCAAATACATTTCATGCAGAGATAAGTTACACAGATTCAGAGTTGGTATGAAGGAATTGGATCTTTTAAGACTAAAACAGAAAATAAACACTTTTGCTTATTTTTTCTAAGTTGGTGACCCATAGTGGGTACAGCATGATCACATTTAAGAAATCCAATTTCTTAATCCAATTATTTCCCAAGTATGGCAGGAAAAAGACACTACACAAGTTCCCATTCTAAAGTACAGGAATGGGCTGTGAAAACAGCTTTGTGAGGCACAAAGAAGAGCTGCAGTTTAGACAATGGTCTGATAAATAAAATCTGAGCCCAAAACAGAAGTATAATTTGAGAAGGCTTCAGGATTATCCCTCCCTAGTTCTCTGGAAAGTGAAGGCAGGGAATGGGTGGGAAGGGGGAAGTACTTTCAGACATGCAAGTATTAATATAATTTTAGAATAAAAATAGTATTAGCATTCATCATTTTGGTTTCCTAGTTTGGACTACCTTGATGGGGTTGATAAGTACCAATAAGCAGAATCCTCCCTTGTCGCAAACCTGTAGCTCCTAATAAATAATAGTATGAATGCAAGGGAGGGAAGCTCAGTTAGAATCCAACATTCTTGTCATTGTCCCATGTCTTCACTAGCCCTCGCCCCCACATAGGACATAAAGCCACGGTGGCTTCAGGCTTTCCACATGAAAGGAATGGGGTTGGTATCGTTTCCATTTTCCCTATGTTCATCTGTCACTTGGCCACAGAGCAAAAAGAAGGATCAATATCACCACACCAGTGATGACCAATAGGCAGATGATGCACCACTGACGTCTTCCTGATGGAGAAAGAACAAAAAGAAAGATGGTCTTAGTGCAGGAAGGCCAACCCAATTGGAAAATTATAATCCATTACCAAGGGGCTGATGTTTGGAGCTAAGCACTAAAATGGGGAATGGGAGTACTCTTATAACGGATTTATAATACATGGGAAGCTGCATTCACGTTGAACCTTACAAACAAATGTCAATAGGTTACGTATGCAAATGTCTGCATATTTTTTGACCCTAATTCAGTATTAAACACACTCCCATTGAAAAAGAGGGTTTTGGGGCATTAGCAGTTTTTCAGCTTGTTATTAGGCATGTAGCAAAGAAAACCAAGAGTAGTGATTAAGGCATTAGGTTAGAAACTGGGAGACTGTGAGTTTCAGTTCCCCCTCAGGTAAAACCAGTTGATCGGCCTTGGGCCTATTACTTTCTCTTGGTCGTAGGAAGGAGGCAATGACAAGCCACTTCTGAAAAACCTTGCCAAGAAAACTGCAGGGATTGTCTCTGACAATCAACCATGATTGAACAGAAAGGGGGGGGGGAGGAGAAAACACTACTATCCTGGCATTAAACTGCAAAAATGATCCTATTCAAAGGAATTTGGTTACTTGATTAACATATGTAGTGAGGGACAGGTGAGCTAACCTGCAATTAAGGTATCGTAGCAAGATTATCAGGGATATTACTGGACAGACATTTTGGTAGATATAGAGGGATAAAAGCTCAAAGATTGTGTATATATCTAGCGGCATGCCCATCTAATTGCCATTATTAATTTAGTCCTGATTTGTAAAATAAAATATAAATAAAAGCTATCTGTGACTGATTCAGGATTTGAACTGAGAATAAAAGAATGTTCAGCACAAACCAAAATGCAATACTGGCCTAAGTGGAACAGTCATTGATTTATGCAATTATGCTCTCCTAGTTCCTTATCTCTTCCTGTTCCTGAATCCATATAGTGATCCATTTTTCTTACAGCCGTTCCTTTGACAAGAGGCCTAAGATGATAAACATATCTCAGAATGAATGCTGATTCCAGGTTATGATCACTGGCTCATTTGCTGAGGGGGGGGGGGAATCTGACCTTGGAACAGTCACAGCCCAAACTTCATAGAATTATTGGAAGAACACTCTCTCCATCTCGAGTTACTGATCAAAATGTAGGATACAAACCAAATCAATCAGTGTTTGTCAGTGTACTTAAAGAGTTGTGAATTTATGAAAGCCAGTATCTCTATAAACTTTCGCTGCACTCAAACTAAACAAACCACATCTAGGCAAGTCCAGATATTATCACATTCACTGGCCCTTGTTCACACTGACTGGAATTAATTATCCAAAACATCTGGAATGCAGCAAATTGTCTATTTCCAATAGAAAAAGAAAACAACAGGAAAATTGGGGATCTAGTAATATCAGACAGGGTGAGATTCAGCAGCTCATTAAACCATTCTACAGTGGAAAGGAAAGCTCAGTGAGTTGGAATGAGGTGGAAGCTCTTTTATTCTATGCAAATGGACAGGTCAAAATAAACCATAAAGCCCTGCCTCTTACCACGGGCCATGTGGGAGACTCTGCCCATCTTTTTGAGCACCCCATCTATGCCGCTCTGAGTGCTGTCCATCTCGTGAGCAAAGTCTTCTAGCATTCTAGAAAGTCAGCAAATGCATCATCACATGGCAGTAGTTTCTAAAGCAGCAGCCCCATCTTTAAAGCTTGTGAACCTTGCCCCCCTCCCACTTGGTCACAAGGCATGAAGTTAGCAGCTAACAATAATTGGCTCTGTTGCTGGGAATTTTCAGAATATTTTTTATTGCTAACAGAATTTTGGATCTAAGTGATGGAACTGTACCCAAACTGATTTGGCTCCAATATCCCCAATATTATAAGAGACAAGAATTATTTTTAACTCCCTTACTGGCAATAGGAATATCAATCGTAGTTGATCTGCTCATTTTTGTGTATGAGATGAGATGCAGCACTGTAAGCTGAAAACCACCAGTAGAATGTTCTGCTGGTGATAGAAGATGGTAAGAGAGGATAACAGCTCTTGCCTCTGGGTCTTGCTTATATTATGGGATTCCAGGATTGCATATTGTTGGACCTTCAGCCATTGTTGAACTCAAAAGAATTCTTAATTCTAGATTAGCAATCATTCCAGAATCTGATCTCTGATCTGCTTAAGAGTAGGTACCGAGGGCTCCTCTGTTGCCATCTATACTCACCAAGATATGGGCTTTCTGCGGTTCTGAATGAATTGTTTCAAATGTTCCAACACTGCTAGACAATGTCACATGAAAACGGGATCCAAGCAAATCCAATTGATTCCACCACCCCACCTTTGCTATCTGGACTCACATAGTTTGTTCTTCAAGTTCCTCTCCAACCCGCCCCGACATGTGCTTCAGTACAGAAATGCTGCCAGAGACCAGCTCCAGCTGTTCATCCTGCTCCTCAATGATCAACTATCATGGAGAAAAGAAGGCATCAGAGCATTTTTTACAGGAAAAAAAAAATGACAGCAGCAACATCCACGGGAAACGACATCTACAGAGGTCTCAAATAACAGAGAGATCTCCTGTCAAAAATACAACTATGTGATGCACCCAACGCCATAAGAATTTTTTCTTCCTTTTAGGCAAAAATCTTCGTAAAGAGAATTCGGGGGGGGGGAAGGGAAGGAATTAATGTTTACAATAGTACTTCACCCAGTGGCTTGAACCACAGCATTTCTTACATCCACTGAATTTCTTTTTCAAATGGCTCTTGAAAAATGGGTACATATACTAACCTTTCTTAGTTCAATCACAAGACTGGGACTCTTGCTATTTATTCAATATGTTAAAGCAGCAGTTTGGAAGAAAAATAAAGAAAACAGGCAAGCAGCCAATTCTGGTACTGAAACACCAGAATTTTGGGGCAAATTTCAAAAATACAAGTGTACAACGGTTGGAACCCAGAACTCCAATTTAAAAAATATTTCAAATTATCGTTACTTTCATTCAAGGAACTTTGCTATTAGTTGTTTGACAGGAAGAGAAAAATAATGTCAAGAGATGCAATCAAGCAAGATGGCATGGATGTTGAAGGCCAACAAGCAGTGTTTATATTAGAGCTCATACCTCTACAAAACTGCAATATTTTTACCCTTGCAAGTATAAAAAGTAGTAATCCCCTTTAGTCTCTGTAGAAACGAAGCTGATTTGTGAAAATTAGTAGCTTGATTGGGATGGTGTTCATCTTCTCACCTTCTGGTGCAACTGCTGCTCTTCTAAAATATATGAATCAGCTGCTGACACCTTCTCTGCACTCAACAGCCCACAGCGGTCCCTGCCATCCGCCAGCTTCCCCAGAGAAAGGAGAGAAAAAAGAAAACTCTGAGCAAGTCAAGTTTCTAACTGCTTCAAGGAAAACAGTGAAACATCTAAGTGACAATGGTGAAATAGAATGGAGTGGAAAAATGAACTTAGTAGCTCTACTTCTGTAGAAAAGAACATTTGCTGAATTAAAAATAAGCTACAGGTAATAAAATCCTTGGCTTTTAACACTTATTTAATGCAGTTATTCATGGCCTTTCAAGACTGTTGTGCTAGTCTCACAATATAAACCTTCCATTTATAATCAGTATACTATTAATATTAACGGCTTCCTTTTCAACTGGCACATTATTATTCTTAAGTTTACTTGCTGTTTATCTTGCCATGTGGGCTACTCTAGGCGGCTCACAGCAATGAAAAACAAACACATAAAAAGGAGGTTTCAAGTAAGGTAAAAGTAAAATAGAACAATAAACAAAGAAAAAGAAAACAAAGAAAATACATTAGTATGTTGTTGTTAATTGCGAAGTCGTGTCCGACCCATCGTGACCCCATGGACAACGTTCCTCCAGGTCTTCCTGTCCTCTACCCTCTTCTGGAGTCCATTTAAGTTCACACCTACGGCTTCAGTGACTCCATCCAGCCATCTCATTCTCTGTCGTCCCCTTCTTCTATTGCCCTCAATCTTTCCCAGCATTAGGCCCTTCTCCAGTGAGTCCTTCCTTCTCATTAGGTGGCCAAAATAATTGAGTTTCAACTTCAGGATCTGGCCTTCTAAAGAGCAGCCGGGGTTGATCTTCTCTAGGACTGACCGGTTTGAACGCCTTGCAGTCCAAGGGACTCGCAGGAATCTTCTCCAGCACTATAGTTCAAAGGCCTCCATTCTTTGGTGCTCAGCCTTTCTTATAGTCCAACTTTCACAGCCATACATTGCAACTGGGAAAACCATGAGTGGGAGGGGGGGAAGGTGTCATCTGCTATCAATCTAGCAGCCACCTCCAGAGCAGAACTCCCCCGTTGAGTCCCCAGGCCAATTTGCAGAGCCAGGTCTTTAGGGTCTTAGGAAAGAGAGGAGGATGGGGCCAGATCTTCCCCAAAGGGCAGGTTATGCAGCAGAGAAGGCTCATCTGGATTCTGACAGCTGGAGTTCTTTGACTGATGGGATCCGCAAAAGGCCCTCTCTGTCAGCCCAAGTAGGGATGAGACAGTTCATTCGGTAGCCTGGACCGAGGCCATAAAGGGCTTTAAAGGTCATAAACAGCACCTTGAACTGCGCTTGAAAGCAGACCAGTGGCCAGTGCAGTTTGTGGAGCAGAGATGTAATATGAGCCGCCCTACGGGCTCCAAAGACTTCCCTCGCTGCTGCACTTTGCACCAGCTGAAGCTTCCAAATGGATGTCAAGGGTAGACCCATGTGGAGCCATCGCAATAGTGCAGAGGAGAGATGATCAGGGTTTGGATAATGGATCACAGGGAGTCAAGGCCCAGGAAAGGTTGCAGCTGGTGCTCAAACCGGGGTTGTGCAAAAGCTCTCCTAGTCTCACCCACCCCCTGCTCTTTGAGCAGGAGACACGAGTCCGAGAGGACCCCCAAGTTACAAACCGGGTCTGAACGGAGAAGTGCAACCTCATCCAGAACCAGAGATGACAAAACCTCAGATCCTGAGGCTCCGCACGCCCAAAGCCATTGTGGGATAGATCATTTCTGACTTTTCAATCTCTTTATAGAAACAAACTGATTTCACAGTGGTTTCAAAACATGGGAAACTAATGCAATAAGTCAGACCCATGATTAAACAGTGCCATGTTTCTAGAGAAAGAATGCATAAGTTATGTTGCAGGGGAAAAGATAAGAAGAAACCAGAGAATTTAGCCAAGCAAAACCTACCTGGAGATCTTTGGGTTAGGAAAATTCTTTGTTGCAAAGAAGTTGAGCAAGCAAAGAGGCTACAATATCCATTGTCATATTATGACTCTTCCATCCCTAAGGAAATTCCCAAAAAACTGTTAAAGTAGGAGAGCAGAAGACCATACCTCCATGTTGTTCCTCTCCATAAAGGACTGGGCTGCTGGGTCAGACATATGATCCTGCATTTCCTACAGAAAACAAAAAGAAGCAATAAAACCTGTGTCCTCTAAGAGTGTATCAGTAGAAATAATGTTTTTTTTTTCTTCCACAGGGCCTCAGTTAAATAGATTCCTCTGGTGACCACTTTAACTACCTAAAGGTAGTCCTCAGGTTATTACTGTAATGGAGTCTGCCCATAATGGTTGTAACTTATGATGGTTGTAACAAAAATGGGGTTATAATCCTTTTTGTAGCAGTTGTTAAACAAATCACCACAGTTGTTAAATAAATATTTGCTATAGGTGCGGTTTTATTGAAAACTGGGAATAATTGCCCGTTTTTGGCAAAAAAAAACATTAAACAATCATATGACTACTGGAAGTGGCAAATGGCTGTAAATGTGGCCTGGTTGCCAAGCAACAAACATGCAGTCATGTGACTGTGAGCCCCCCCCCAACCATCAAAACTTAAAATCCAGGCCATAAGTATCTACCAAGTAGGACTGTCAGAACTTCAATCAGTTGCTAACCAACCTGTTGTAAGTCAAGGACTATGTGTAGGGTACAGTGAATATAAATGGAGTAAGAGAGATCCCAATGTTACAGGCCATCTGAAAATGCAGAAATAAAAGCTAAAGTGATATACTATAAATTCATGGGTATCTATAGAGGGGGAAAGAGATGGTGGTGGCCAACAATGACATACGTCATGAGGCCATTTCACATGGGACACAAACTTGCATATTTATATTGATATTGTAACACAACTTATGCAAATCACTTACTTGCATCATGTATGCAGTGACATGATACATACCATAACTTTGACCTTACCAAATCTATAAAGAAGCATAAAGCTCCCAAGAGGCATGATAATAACCAGAATTTGTGGACTTTCCCATTTGTATAATTCAACCTCTTTGGTAGAAAAGGAATTTTATATAACATCTAATTTTGCTCAGAATCAATCAAAAACTGAGAATTTACATTCAAGGTAGCTTTTCAATAGCAACTATTTAAAAATTGTTACTCATCACATCCTGCCATCCCCTGATGGACAATAGGGTATACCAGTGATGGCGAACCTTTTAGAGACTGAGTGGCCAAACTGTAACCCCAAACCCACTTATGCATCGTCGAGTGCCGGGTGGGTGTGGCCCATTTGCTGGGCATGGCCAATTGAGTGGGCGTGGCTGCCGTGGTAACGGCAGACTGGGTGGGACTAAAAAGTTTGTCAATCAATTCAAACTTTGCAAGATCTTTTTTTTTCCCCACGAGAAGTTGAAATTGACTGATCGATTGAACTTTTTTTTTTTTTGCACATGGCGGCAGAGGCCTAAAGCGAAAAGGTTTTATAAAACCCAGCTGAAGGCCTAGGACTGGGGCGACGGCATGCATGCCCACAGAGAGGGCTCTGAGTGCCGCCTTTGGCACCCGTGCCATGGGTTCACCACCACTGGGGTATACACTTCAGGAAGCCTCACCTTGACCGACTCCCGCATCTCTGTGACGAAAGAACGTCGTGCTGCAACCTCAGACGGCGCAATGGTAAACTTTTGTGAGTTTGATTCCACAATGCGTGATTATGGGTTAAGTGCAAAGGACTTGGAGGTTGGGAGTTTAAAAACTAGACAGGACTGGATTACAATATCTGGGTCTGACTTTGATGGTCAGTCACCAGAAATTCAGCCTCTCGTTTGTTCCCCTGTCAGGCTGAGGAAACAGATTTAGAGCAGCAGTGCAGGAGCAAAATGCTGCTAGGGCTGTCTTAGAAGCAGAGAGTATGTTTGTTTGTTTAGAAAAGAGGATATAATAACATCGCTGAGAGAGCTGTCTCACACTAATTTCAATCTCAGCTCAAAAGGATATAAATTGTTTCTTCCAAATCCTCCAAGTCCCACTCAATGCTTCGCAAAGTGTTGCGTAATTCATTTGTAGTCCAGTTCAGCTCTTCCTTGTTCACAACTTGGGTCTCCTGGAGCAGCTGGCTCCGGCGTTGATAAAGGCCCCGTGCTGTATTCACTGCTTTCTGAACTTCTCTGGAGAGCCAAAGGAAACATAGCTGTAAGGGATGGAGAAAACAACACAAGGCACCCAGACCAGGAGAAGGAGCTGTTTCCCCTCTTCAAGTTTGCAACCCCCTAGCCTCCTAAGCAGGGGAAGGCAACCTTGGCTCTTTTATGACTCGTGGACTTCAACTCCCAGAATTCCTGAACCAGCATGGCCGGTTCAGGAGTCATAAAAGAGTCAAGGTTGCCTACCCCTGTCCTAAGGTGACCTGGCAGGGTATGTTACAATGCCTTTGGTTTTGCCCTGCTGGTGACAAGTGTAGGAAATTAACTTTCGGTAGGACGACTTGATCGACAGGTCGTATGTAGGTAAAATGCATCGTGAATGCAGTTCTTCTCTGTCTGATTGCATGTCACCCAAGACAGATTTTGTTCCATTGAGGTAACTGCTACATCTCTGCAGCTTGGCAGGCATTTCAGCATAAGCAAACTTCCTATAGCAGAACAGGTACAGGAGCTCTTCAAAGAAACAGCAGTATTTGTCGGTGTTCAATTTATTTGGATCAACTGATACTTGTAAGAGATCAAGGCAGTTGCACTAGAAGAAGGTGCCCTTTCTTTGCCCAGAGGTCCTAAGAAAACATGACCATAAACGAAAAATATCTAGTTGAATGATATAAAAATGGAGATATATATATATACCGAGTCATAATCTAGATCTGAAGGGAGAGCGAAAAACAACCATCCCCTTCCCATTTATGTGTGAGAGAAAACAGAACTAAATGGCATTTCTGCACCATGGCACCCCACAGCCAATTTTAGCCTTTAGCAGATAGTTAACACGAAACGAATATAGAGTATTTATAGATTTTATTTTCCTGGGCTCCAAGATCACCTCAGATGGGGAGTGCAGCCAAGAAATTAAAAGACGCTTGCTCCTGGGGAGGAAAGCTATGGCAAATCTAGACAGCATACTAAAAAGCAGAGACATCCCCCTGCCAACAAAAGTGCGTATAGTCCAGGCCATGGTTTTCCCAGTTGCAATGTATGGCTGTGAAAGTTGGACCATAAGAAAGGCTGAGCGCCAAAGAATTGAGGCCTTTGAACTATGGTGCTGGAGAAGACTCCTGCGAGTCCCTTGGACTGCAAGGCATTCAAACCGGTCAGTCCTAGAAGAGATCAACCCCGACTGCTCTTTAGAAGGCCATATCCTGAAGTTGAAACTCAAGTACTTTGGCCACCTAATGAGAAGGAAGGATTCACTGGAGAAGAGCCTAATGCTGGGAAAGATTGAGGGCAATAGAAGAAGGGGACGACAGAGAATGAGATGGCTGGATGGAGTCACTGAAGCCGTAGGCATGAACTTAAATGGACTCCAGAAGATGGTAGAGGACAGGAAGACCTGGAGGAATCTTGTCCATGGGGTCGGACACGATTTCGCAATTAACAACATAAATTTATTCCGACCACATGCGTTCAGACATCTCTGTTAATAAATTAAAATACGGATCTAAGCAGATCTTTAGCTTCACTAAATCCGAAGAGCTGCTACCGTCTGAAATAGCGAGGAACCAAATAACGAAACTTCCGATTTGTACAAAGTAACTCTCCTCGTTGCCTATATTGTACCGCGCAAAAATTCACACTCGACCGATCTTTACCCCGACCACGTTTCTGCATTTAGAGAAACTTGCGCTCAGACTTCGTCCACCAACATTTTTGTTTACTTCTGGTTCCCAAATAGGGGCATTTCGGAACAGCCCGCGAGGGCCGCTACTTCTGAAAGTTGAGCTTTCTTTTTCAAGCCCACATCAACGCGGCAGCTCCTTTGCTTTACGGGGAAGGTTCTTTCTAAGAAGTTCCGGTGGTTGTTTTACTATTTGAATGGGATTTCCCAGCAGAGGTGGGGAAATTTCTAAACTGGCATCTCTGCCTTGAGATTCTCGGATTCCCCGATCTTTCCACACTCTCGACCCCGCGTGGTTTCAACCGGCTCTTTTCGTCGCTTTTTCCAGAGAGAAGGGTTTTTTCTTTGTTTTCAAAGTATTCCCCCCCCCCCCGGGGACTGCCACTCACCCTTTCACCGCGAAGAACGGGTCCTGCAGAGACATCCTTGACCCTTCAAGTCACCTTCAGAAGTCCAGCCGACCAAGAGAAACGTGTATGGGCGAAACCATACATCTAATGGAGGAAAATGCTCCCTCTTTTTTCCTCTCACTGAACTGAAGCCATCAAGGCAGCCATGTTTATTACGGGTCCCTCTTTCACAACCCTGTATTTCCCTTGGGCTTTTATTTTATTTTTTTTTCTTTTCTTTTTAATACGGAAAGGGGACACGCCTTTTCTAGGGAGGAGCGAAAATAAGGAAGAGAAGTCAGTAGGCGGGTTGAAGAAACAAGAAATATCCCCTGGAATTTTCTAGTTTCTGTATAGTCTTTGGTTGTTGGTTTTGCTGTTGTTTTTTTGAGGGGGAAGATTATTTCTGGTTTCCTTTCTTGCATTCCCAAATTTCTTAAAGAAGGAAGAGCTGGCCTGAATCTTTGCGGCTTTACTTGCACAAGCGCCCCCTTCTTTGCCGGGTTCCGATTCATTCTTTAGCCGCCTCTCGTTTGAGATTTTCAGGTTTTCCACGCCAACGCTTCTCGGATAATAGCCCTTAATCTCCCCGCAAAATGTCTGAAATGGCTTCAGAGCGGACTGTGTGTTTTTAGTAATGCTTTATTATTTTATAACTTGAGAGTGATTCTCTCGTTCTTATTGGTAATTACGTGCAAAATGACTGCATTTTAACATAAAATAAGGGAGTGTAGAAGATACGCTGCGTCGTATTTTTAAATTTTACCACCATCTACTCTAAATAGTTGGCATGGCGAACGCTTGGGTCTTGGGAGGGGCCCAAGAGGGAGATATAAAGACCTCGTGGGCTGAGCTTGGAGATGACGCAATAAGGAGGAAAGGCAGATCCTTGCCAGACGAGAAATCACTCTGGCTAAAACCAGAAATTGCTGATTTCTTACATTGGTGCCAAAGGCCCTTTAAGTCCAAATCTGTTCAGTTGTCTTAATTGTTCCAGATTTTGTTTTATCGCAGATACATCGGAAACAGGTTCATTAATATTTACATTTTCAGAAATCGAAAATGTATAAACATTTTCTTGCTCTTTTCACCCCAGCAATTTTGGGCAAGCCCTGATCCCAATATAATAACATTGCTGGATAGTCGATAAATTCCAGTTTACACGTCTGGATCATCTGATCATAATTTCGTACAGGGACGTCTGCGTACAACGATCACTTTTCCCTCATCAAATTTTTCGTGTTTTTTTAAATATGTTTTTAAGCCGCCCCGAATCGCTCTAGTAGTGAGAAGGACGGCGTATAAATTTAATAAACTTCAAAGCTTGCCACGGAGTTATGTCAGCCGAATACAGAATTTTATTTTACCTCCGTTTCTGGATCAAGACAAAAATGTGACTTGCATGCAAACTGTACCATATGCATTTCGGTGTAAAATACTTCCTGGTGTACTTGAGCCTCAGTGAAACAGGGAAGTAATACATTTAGACCGCGTCGGGGTTTTGTGATACGGATTTACACAGCCACACCCGAGTATAATCAGATGAAATTACAGTATTGGGAAGGTGGCAGGAATTCGGAAGATTAAAAGAGGAAAACAAATGGCTTAGGTTTGCTTTGGAGGGTATGATATCCATACTTGGAATTTACGAAGAGAAATTGCTTACAAAAGAAGAGTATGAAACGTGAGTTGTAAAGGTAGTCTCAAGTGGCAGGATCCAGGAGGACACACGCCACCAAAGCATATAGTATTGTGTTACACCGCACTCTGTTATACGTAGACAGATTGGCTGACAAGGCAGATGGCTCCCGCGGTGAAGGCCCGGAAGCTCCGTTGAGCCTTTCGTCGCGTTACCCATATATGGCCACAGGAAGCGGGCTGCTACTACAAACGTAAGCGCTTTGGCGCCGGCTCCTCCCCCTGCCTTGTCGTCAGACTCCAATAATACATGCAGTAACCACGGAGGCGAGACCTAAATAGAGGGAGGAGTCCAGCTCTGGGAATACTGTAAAATGAATAGGAAACTAGGGTCCAGCGGGCCTTCCGTTGTGCTGATCGAGCGGCTGGTTGAAAGGCAATCTGTTTTCCTGACCAGTAAAAGATTTGCGTGAATATGGGAGTATTCCCCCCACCCAAAAAAACCCTGTGTGTAGTAAAATTTAAGAAAAAATTAAGTAAAAATTAGGTAAAAATTAAGAAGCAGGCAGCCACAAATGTGAGAAAGCAGGTGAATGTGAGAAAATATAAGGATGCAAATTGAGGTGAAGCTCCATTGAAGGCTTTACCTGAACTGGCCTCTGTTTGGCTGCACTGGAAATTATGAAATGCTATGGCCGCTTTGGCCAGAACTGCCAGATTGAATAACACTGCAAGGGAATTTACTCCCAAGTCTGGTTTACATAGGTTTGGTTGATGAGAACAGGATTTCAAAACTTTGAGTGACAGGAGCAGCTGTAGGGGAGAAACAACTGAAATTAACATGCAACTAAGGAGAAAAGAATCCCTTTCTTTCAAGTGCTGCTATTGGGGAAAGTGTATGAGCCTGAATTTTTTTTTCCTGACTACGCATTGTAGAGCCATATCAGTAACCTCAAGGACAACATCTTACTCTTACTTTGAATCTTGTTTGAAACCTTTTTACCTGCAAACTATTAAGATTGCAAACATAAACACTCAGTTTTTAAACATTAGTGCCCAGAAGAACAAAATAGTCATGGATTCTTAAAAATACATATACTATATAATATATAGTATAATATAATATTTATCTTGATAGAGAAAAGAGCAGAGCTAATCTTTCCTTATAATTAGCAAAACAATTGTTATGGTTGAGTTAGAACAAGGTCTGGAATTCAAAATACTGTATCTTAAGGGCAAGCCTAACATTTCTTACACTGGTTTTCTCACAATTGCCCACAGTGTAATTTTTTAAAAAGCATTTGCATTGCTTTAATCCTGAAATTACAGAATTTTTTTATTCTAGTTTCTTTTAATTTTGCTGATAGTACAAAAAATTGAATACCCTTCCTATTCAACATCTTTGTCATGGCTACAGTCTGGAGGTTTAATCAGCATGTGAAATATGAAGATTGCAAGTACCAGCATGCAACCACAATGCAAAACTTCTGTATTTGATGTAACAAAGTTTTAAACACTTCTGTAAATTAAATTAAAACTCAGTAAGTCAATCTTTTGCCTTTTGCTGTATTCTGTAGGTTCTGTTGAGGTACCAATCTATATTATTTTAAAGGCTATAGCCAGAATTGTACTAAGAAACCACATTAGCTGTACTGGTGCAACCAGTTTGGATATATTAGGGCTGGGGGGGGGGGAACCAACAAATGGAAATGAGTTTAAAAAAATTGGTATCTGATATCTACTGGACAATTGGATTTTTGCAGATCAGATCTGCTAGTTTTAATAGTTTTAAATTTATAACAATGTATCATGTTAGTGATAACTTGTTTCCATAATGAGCTTCTGAATAGTTACAAGTTTTATGTCACTCTTATTTCAAGTAGGTTGGAATTTAGGCCTGACTTAGTAAGAACATCTGTTCACAAATCTTCCTAATCCATGCTTCATTGAAAATGCCATCATTGCATTTTACAACACGCCAAAATCAAGTCATAACATGGATTGTCTTTTATGCCAAAATAACTGGCTGTGTTTGGGTTCTATTTAGAACGAATATTATTTGCTGCTTTGCCTCAGCTGCACTTTGTCAGTTGCCAATCACTGAATCTAACAATAACAGTGTGCGTAAGCCTTCTCCAGCCTTAAACGTGCATGGAAGCGAATCTCATTGATTTAACTATTTCCCAGTGAGTGGGAGCACGTGGCCTTCAGGCAGTGAACTACAGCTTTCCAAATTCTTCACGTTGCACATGATGTCTGAGGTTGATAGAGTTCAACAACCTCCGTCATTTCCCAGAGTAAATCTTGCACTCAATCAGATCTCATTCAGAATTCGTAAAATGTATTCCATTCCTAAGGAAACGAACACATTTTTTCTGAAACCAATTAGCTAAGGAATCTGCAGCTAGCCACTGCTTGCGCACTCCGCTTACACAACCTAGCACGATCTAGTATTTTCGCTGAACTGACGGACGCCACTTCAGCGTTGAGCCCAACTTCCAGTTCTTTCCTTAGCAGGCGAAGGCGCCGTCCGCAAGCCTTGTCTCCTGGCGACACCACCATTTGCTCTTTTCTTCTCCCGCCCTGACATTTCCGCCTGCCCTTCCCCCTTTCGGGAAGGGCGGCCAGTGGCGCGCAATACAAGGCCGGATGCGGCTCGCTGAGTGGGCGGAGGCGGCCCGGGCGCGCTGAGATCACCGGGCGTATAAAAAGCAGCGCGCTGGGCGCGGCCCCGTTTAGTCGGAACGGACGTCTCGGCGGCGGGCTGTCTGGGAGGTGTCTGCTGGGACGAAACAGCCGGAGGCGCGCCACTTTCGCTTTTGGAGGGGGTGGAAGCCTAGGTGTTTGTCTTCCGACTCGTAAGTAGAGCTTCAGAGGGTCCAGAGGGAAGCCAACATGGAGGTGCAGAAAGAAGCGCAGCGTATTATGACGATGTCGGTGTGGAAGATGTATCACTCGCGCATGCAACGCGGCGGCCTCCGACTCCATCGCAGCCTACAGCTCTCCCTCGTGATGAGGAACGCCCGCGACCTCTACCTCTCCGCCAAGCTAGAGGAAGAGGACGAGATGGGCGGAGGAAGTGTGGAAAATTTTCCTGGGCCGCAGCCGCACCTGGACTTACAAGGAACGGCGCCCAGCCCGCAGCATCTGGAGGGTCCTCCGGCAATCCTGTTCCCCCCAGCCCAACAGGAGGCGCCTCCACCCACGCCACAGCCCTGCGGCAGCCTGGATCCGGAACCTATGGAAACCCAGGAGGAGCCCGGCAGCAGTTTGCCCGCGCATTCCTTGACCCAGACGGCTTGGAGCCGGGACGCCTCGGGGCCTCTGCCAGTCAGCAGGAAGCCGAGCCGCAAGCGCCGCAGCAGCAGCCTAGGCAAGATTGGCGCCGCCGAAGCCGGCCTGGTGCCTAGCAAGAAAGCGAAATTGGCGGAGGAGGAAGGCGAGCGGCAGCCCCAGCGGCAAGAAGGGCCCTTTCCGAGCTTGGCCCGAATCCTGCAGGACCGGTTCTCTAGCTTGATCCTCCAGCCTCCGCCGGCCAAAGGCGCCGAGGAGCCCAAAGCGAACTGCAGGCAAGGCGACGGCGTGCTGAGCATAATGGTGAGGGCCGTGGTAGCCTTCTAAAGCGCCCCCGCCAGGGACTCGTAGCTGCAAACTTCTCCCTGCGGAGAAGCGGAGCCTGCGGAAGCCCCTCTCTGGGCAGAGGAGCTCAATACCGCCTGTCTCCTCGGTGGCGGGACTTTGGCGGTTAGGACGGCGGGAGGCTGATGGTGGCGCGGGGAGCCCGAATGAGACCTTCCCCCTGCCCCCCTCCCCCTGCGAGTTTAGGCGAGAGACGCTCTGGTGACTCGGGAAGGCGGCGAGACAAAGGCCGAGCGACGGCTGGCCACGGAGGGCGCTGCCTGGAACTGGGACGCGGTGGCTGCGCGCCGAAAGAGGAACTGGTCACGCCAGCGCGAACGTCACGGTTCCTGGAAGAGAGGCTGAGAACTTGGGGTTGGGGGGGGGCAAATGAAGTCGTTTCCAATGAAAGGGGAAAGACTTACAAACCAGTCGGGCCTTTCAAATCCTGATCTGGGTGGAAAGCAACCACTATCTGCTGCGTGCACTTTTACTTTTGGTGCTAGTTCGAGAAAAAACGATGCGTTTATTTGCGATATCGCTTTTCGTTCATTAAACTGCCAGTTCTAGGCTGAGGATTCTCCCCCCTTCTTTTCTGAAAGAGGCTTTCTTAGGCAGCTGGGGCTGTTCCCTCAAGGGTTAAAACAGGCCTGCTGAGAGCTTTTGAAGAAAAGCAGCTTTTGTCAGTTCCACTCCTTAGATATTGGAGGGGGGGGGACTACCCAGCATTCTTTTGCTCAGGGCCATCCCTTTTTTTTTCTTATCTAGTAATTAAGAATGATCGAGTGGCCTGTTTCTTTGTGCCAGAAATACTCTCTAAACCTGATTAGTCTTGCCAAAGCATCCATGGCGAGAACAGGAAGGAGAGGGGAAAAAACGGACCAGTCATACTAGTATGACACATCTCTCATATGATGAGCATTTGCATTACTCTGGGTCCAGGAGTGCAGGGGATTTCCTGTTCATGTTGCCTTAGCAGTATATGTGAGTGTGTGTTTGTGGCTGCGGTGTTTTTTGTTTTTTTTTTAAGCATGGGTGGAGCTCGTGATCGGAGGGGAAAGATGATTGGCATTTTTTTAAGATGTCATCTCAAACTTGCTGATGGTTTTCCTAGTGACTGGTATTGTTAACTTGTTGGGGCAGTGATGAGGAATAATGTTGTGATATTCATAAAACACACATTTTTCCTCGTTATTCAGCGTGGATGATTTCATACTTAAAAAGGAGCAGTGAAACCTGTACTGTATGTACTATGATCCTTATATTGAAGTGTTTTTGTAAGGTCTTTTTTCTTAAAACAAAAATCAAGTGATTCTGTGGAATTTCATACCACTTTTTCTTTTGTTCAAGAACTGCTGCTTTGTTTGCACAAATTTTGAAGCAGTTCCTATTGTACCAGAGTTAATGTGTTATGAGGAATATGTGTGTGCAATCTAGCTGTACAGTTTGGAACATAAAATTTTAGGATGTGTTCCTGAAGTGCTAGTTTCTTAAAGCTAGCTGTAGATTGTTCATTGTTATGGTACTTTGTTATGTTACATGTATGTATCTTACATTTTTCTTTTGCCTTGAAGAGGGCAAAAATAAACCCCAGGCTTTTGTTTACCATTCATGGTAATTAATATTTTGATTAATAAAGATCTTTTTTAAAAAAAAAAAAATCCTGTAGTTAATTTTGCTAAAAACCAACCACTATGCAGGGTTATAAGAGAGCAGGATGTGGGAGGAGAAATTATCAGTTTGTAACATTTATCATAGACAAGCTCATGTGCTATTAAAAAGCACTAAAATATAAGGTAATAAAATGCAATTCAAATTGGGACTCACATTAACGCAGTTTTGTAATAGAATTGCAAATCCACAGCAAAATGATTTAATCTCAGAAGCACGTACAAAAGAACATTTCAGGCTCATGTGTAAGTTGATTAGTTTAATGCTTAAAGTAGAACATATGGAACCAGTTTTTCTAAAAGGTCAGTTTAGAAATCAACCTACATTTGTTTCCAAGAAGTGGAATTCCTACACAGGCCCTTAAAAAACAGATGGGACTGCATTTTGCATCTTCCCATTTCAACTGGGATTGCATAACAGTACCTGGTTTCAGGATGACTGTGACCACATGGGAAGATTATATTTGGAGCTCCAGGAACTGAAGCTTGTAAACTTGTTTATGATGAACAAAAATAACTTTTCCATAAATATGGGCCAGTAGTCAGCTGGACAGAGTTGGCAGACAAGACCTTGGATGAGCTTTACAAAATATTTGCAGTTGCAGTATCTTGAGGTAATCTCCAGAGTGGCATCTGTGGCAACTGGATCATGTATCTGAACCCTTTCTGAAAGGATTTAATGGTACAACACAGACTGCCAATTGGTTCCCATGGGCCTTGAACATAACTGCAACCAACCAAGAAAATCTTTTCCTTCAATGAGAACCTCTAAACCAGTGGTTCTCAACCTTTCTAATGCCGCGACCCCATAATACATTTCTCCATGTTGTGGTGACCCCCAACCACTTATACATCACCGGGTGCCAGGGGCATGGCCAAAGAAAAGGGGGAAAAATGGCGGACAGCCTTGTTTGGTGACCCCCGTGAAATGGTCGTTCGACCCCAAATGGGGTCCCGACCCACAGGTTGAGAACCACTGCTCTAAACTGTATGGTCCAGACAGGTGAATGCTGGATTTTTGTTTTATCAGTAAGGTGCTGATAGTCTGATAGTTCAGTGAGAAGACTTGGAATAAGAAAGAATATTTAGATATAGTGAATTTAGCTGTTTTTAGTACTAAGTAGCCTACTATAAGTGAGTTTCATGCTACACTTGTAAACCACAAATCAAGTGTTTAATATTTTAAAAATGCTATCCAAATTCCCCTTTAGACTTTAAAACATTTTCCTCAGGATTCTCTGGTTTGAGTGGATATGTCATGAAATAGCTGAGCAAGCAGGTGAGGTGAGATTAATGATGGGGCCCCAAGGGCTAAAGGAACTCTGCTGTGATTCAGTGCTTAGGAATTTACTCCCTGTAATATGAGCTGCTTCCAGTTGAGAGACCACAACCTGGTAATTTTCCTCCATAACAATCTGGTGATTGTCCTTAGCCTATAGAATTAATTCCTCAGGTGCTTGAGGTTTCTAAAATGCAAATGAGTGATACAAAGTAGTTGAGTTCCCTTGTTTGCTTTTTTTTTTTTTTTTTTTTTGGTGAATTAAGAGATTGCCACTTCTCTTCAGAATTCCTGCATGACCAAATTCCTCCCAATGCACACAATTCCCAGTACACAGAAAACTATGATTGGGCTCAAACATTCTACTAAACCAGATTAAATAAGCCACAATTGGGATCACAGAAGGGGTTAACTAAATTATGGTTTAGTACAATGTGTCATTTCTTCTATAGGTTAGTAAGAGCAAAAGATTTCAAGTTAAGACCAACCCTATATCTTCCCACAAAAACTGCCACACCTATTGGTGAGTCAGTCCAAAAGTCACTCTCTGTCACAGCTTGGCTGCTTTAACTGGGTGCAAAAACAAAGAAGTGGTTTGGCATTAGTAAGATGATGGACTATGACCTACTTTTATTAAGACTGCTAAGCACTGAATGCATGCATAAAAGCAAGCTGCAAACCTGTGGCCTTCCAGATGGTGAAACTGCAGCTCTTGGCATCCTTTTACCATTGGTCATGCTACCTGAGATTCCTGGATGTTGCAATGATAACAAAATGTCCACACTTTTGTTTATTTAGTTTGAAGCATACCATTGATCTTCGGTTTATAGGCTTTGTTCTCTCTCTGTCTCTCTCCCTCCCTCCCTCTCCCCCTCTCTCCCTCTTTCTCACTCCAGGTGCCAAATATAACCTAAGACGTCTAACTAGGATAAAAAACCATCACCACATACATAGATCTCTGCTATTTCTCTTGCTCTTAGTCAGAGATGTTTATAGAACAGCAGCCCCAACTTTTTGGGCATCAGGGACTGGGTCCCTGGAGAGAGCTTTTTTCCATGGACCGGAGGGGCATGGTTTCACATGCTGCCTGCATCCATGGATGGAGCTTCACTTGTTTGCATGGCCCGGTTTCTGGCCCGGTGCTGGGCCACAGATCGGAGGTTGGGGATCCCTGTTATAGGAGATCTTACATTCTCCCATATTCATTGTTACTCGGAGCTACACATACAAGTAGGGAATAAGTTAAGATAGAAAAACTTCTTAAGCAACTTTCTTTATCCAGATACCTTCCTCGGCTGGACTATAGTTCTTACTAAATTTTAATAGCATAGAATTTTAACATAGTAGAAGACATCTTGAAGAATATTGTCCTACAATTAAGGATTTGAATTCACTCAAATCTCTCTCTTGAACAACACAACGTGGTAAGTAATTGAAAAAGAATTGAGAAGCAAAGTACAGCATCTGGTTTAAAGACTACATCTCTTTGCTATATTATAGACATTCAGGTATAGCAAAGTGCTAAAAATATGATTTTGTGAGCTCTCTTTCATAGTTTTGCATTTTTGAAAGGAATTGTTTAGCATTCAAGATGAGATGCTGATCTGCTGAAATATAAGCCTACTTGAGTACCATTCAGTAACCTGCTTGACTGCATGAATGGGCAGATGTACTTGACCATAAGTCTCAAAACTGAAGTCTAATTTCCTAATACAGAATAACAGAGTTGGAAAGGATCTTGGAGGTTTTCTAATCCAACCCCCTGCTCAAGCAGGAGACCCTATACTATTTCAGACAAGCAGCTGTCCAATCTCTTCTTAAAAATCTGCAATGGTGGAGCACCCACAACATCTGAAAGCAAGCTGTTCCACTAAATTGTTCTCCATATCAAGACATTTCTTCTTAGTTCTAGGCTGCCTCTCTCTGACTTTTCCTTTTGTTACTTATTATTTTGCCCTCAAGTGTTTTCAAAAATAGATTGTCCCCCACTTCTTTGTGACAACCTCTAAAACAGTGGTTCTCAACCTGTGGGTCGGGACCCCATTTGGGGTCGAACGACCATTTCACGGGGGTCGCCAAACAAGGCTGTCCGCCATTTTTTTCCTCTTTTTTTTGGCCGTGCCCCTGGCACCTGATGATGTATAAGTGGTTGGGGGTCACCACAACATGGGGAACTGTATTATGGGGTCACGGCATTAGAAAGGTTGAGAACCACTGCTCTAAAATATTAAAAGACTGCTACCATGTCACCCCTAGTCCTTCTCTTCATTAGATTAGATATATCCAGTTCCTGCAACCATTCACTAAGTGCTTTGTCCTCCGGACAAAATCATCTTTGTTGCACTTTGCTTTCTTTCTCGAGTCTCAGTAACTTTTTAAAAATCATACAGTAATTTCGCTCACACATATATATGGATCAATGAAAGGATGTTGCATCTGATTCCTTGGCCTTTCTTTACCAAGAAAGAATTCCCATGATATTACCTATCACACTAATCTTGTTATTGTTGTTAATTGCGAAGTCGTGTCCGACCCATTGCGACCCCATGGACAATGTTCCTCCAGGCCTTCCTGTCCTCTACCATCTTCTGGAGTCCATTTAAGCTCACACCCACGGCTTCAGTGACTCCATCCAGCCACCTCATTCTCTGTCGTCCCCTTCTATTGCCCTCAAACTTTCCCAGCATTAGGCCCTTCTCCAGTGAGTCCTTCCTTCTCATTAGGTGGCCAAAGTATTTGAGTTTCAACTTCAGGATCTGGCCTTCTAAAGAGCAGTCGGGGTTGATCTCTTCTAGGACTGACCAGTTTGAATGCTTTGCAGTCCAAGGGACTCGCAGGAGTCTTCTCCAGCACCATAGTTCAAAGGCCTCAATTCTTTGTCGCTCAGCCTTTCTTATGGTCCAACTTTCGCATCCATACATTGCAACTGGGAAAACCATGGCCTTGACTATACACACTTTTGTTGGTAGGGTGATGTCTCTGCTTTTTAGTATGCTGTCTAGATTTGCCATAGCTTTCCTCCCCAGGAGCAAGCATCTTTTAATTTCTTGGCTGCAGTCCCCACCTGAGGTAATCTTGGAGCCCAGGAAAATAAAATCTGTCACTACCTCCATTTCTTCCCCATCTATTTGCCAGGAATTGAGAGGGCCGGATGCCATGATTTTGGTTTTCTTAATGTTGAGTTTCAAGCCAACTTTTGCACTCTCCTTCACCGCATCAAGAGGCTCTTAAAAGGCGCGTTTTCAAAAGGTAACTGGATTTTGTTTTTCCTTGAAGACATTTCACTTCTCATCTAACTGAACTGAAGAAGCTTCTTGGCTGAGAAGCAAATGTCTTCAAGGAAAATCCAAGTCCAGTTGCCTTTTGAAAAAGCACCTTTGGAACAACCATAACCTGGATGACTGAGAATCTCCATAGACATCTATCACACTATTCTTTTTAGCACTGGTTGTAACACAGTGGCAGGTCCAGGACTCATTGTTAATAACTTCAATGAGTAAGGGGAAAAGAGTGCATGGGCATCTTTCTCAAGGTGAAGATGAAGCATGCTTTCTCACATGTACAGTTTTTGTTGTTGCCGGACTACATTAAAAAGCTGTGAGCTTTCCATTTTGATTGTAGATAATAAATATTTTTTCTGTGCTTGTTTTTCAATACTGCCTTGAATTTTCTTTTCTAGTAGAGAGATATTTTTTTTAAATGATTGAAATGTGCACTCTTTTCGTCTTTATATATTATTTTATTAGAATGAATGAAGCATTTCTTTTAATATATGATTTTATTATGTCCTTCTGAAAATTATAAGGCACAGCCATAGGGGTCCCCATGGTCCCTAAATACATATGCAACAACATTATTTCATATTTATGGATCCTAGATATATGAGGAAAGACCCCTCTCCCTGCCTTGTATCTTGAAGAGTACACATTTCGTGATCTATTTCAGCAGAAAGTTGCTCCTTCCAAGCTGAAAGGCCAAAATACCCTGTGCAGCACCAGTGGGCCCTTTGCCCATGTCACTATCTGAATAGAATGTCTGCCCAGTCTTGCTTTTGTTAGAATGCAAAGAACTGGAGTTTTAGAAATTACACATTTCCCTCTTTTCCCTAGTATGCAATATAATTGTAGTTTGCATTTATTTAAGATTACTGTGAATGTGAGCATTTTTGCTTTCCTAGCTCCTTTATGTTTGAGGGAAATCCTAACAGTCTAGACAATTCTGCATTGCACCTAGGGGCCCTGTCATGCCATTGCCTATGCAAGACACTCCCTCTGTGAATAGATAGAGGGGTCTTTGATAATGCCCCAAGCATATCTCCAGCAGAACAAAGGCAGCAGAACTAAAGGCTCCCATACACACAGAATGACTCTCTGCCAGGAATCTAAATTCCCTCCACCCCCTAAAGGCACAGGCTAAAGGACCGGAACTCCTCCCTCCCCCCCCCCCTCTCTCTCTCTCTCTCACACACACACACACACACACACACACACACACACACACACACACACACACACACACACACACACACGGAAGGTTTGGCATGCTAAATGCAGTCAGGGTGGTTTCCTGTGCACCAGTTACTACTGGAGACAGGATACTGGAGCGGATAGCTTGTTCTGCTTTGCCACCAGCCAGGCTGCGTCCCGCACCTGCAGAAGTTCCTATGTTCTCATGGAGTGTGGAAAGGGGGCAGCCCCATAAAAAACAGTTACACCTTCTATTGAATGATATTTGGAGTCTGGTAACCACTCTCTTCTTGGACCAGGTAATTCTGATTAAAAACTACATAGACTGATGTGGAATTTTACTTTTCTCTTTTCTGGTTTTCACAAAATTTCCGACATGTTATTAAATCGTAGCAAGAGAAAGAAATGGCCAGTATTCTCTAGTTTAGAAATGTAAATGTAACTCAGAGAAAAACACTACTGCAACAAAACAGAAGGAAAGAAATTGTTTGCAGCAATTCTCAGCCAGGCATAAAGGAAAAACTTTCAGATGCATTAACTGGAAATACAAATAGGGGCATATGTGTCTGCTTGCATGCATGCAAACCCCCCCCCCCCACACACACACAGACACAAAGAAAGTGTAGGTTTATATTAGTACCAGCTGTTTCAAAATTCTTGGGTTACTTTAATGAATGTAAAGAAAGAGGTGTGTTCTGTTACAAAGCTGGCAAATGAACACAGGTCCTAGCACTAACTAGTCCGCCCACACTTTGGCTGGAGGCTGAAATCCTTCATTAATTTCCTTCTTTCCATCTATTTTAACCAACAAAATCTCAGCCTAAATAAGTTGTAGCCCCCCCCCTATTTTTAGAATTCTTCCTTTTAGAGCATAGGCTAAGTATTTCTTCATCCCTCAATCCTTACTTCTCATGACACCTACACCAGTATAGTTGGAAAGTTGCTTATTGGAATTGCTTTTGTTTAGCCAGCCTTCCTTAAGCAGAACAGGTATGCCTTTACCATTCTGCTTGTGCATTGCCTCATTGTTGGAGAAGACAGGGATCCTACAATTACAACACTCCTTAGCATGTGGAATTTCTATTGAATATGATCATGGGCAGGGAGCAGCCAGACAGCCTCATTAAATTGTTCCAACCAAGGCAATTATGGGCCCCACCTCAGAATAATTAGTACCCATGGGAAACTGCTTGGTAGACAGGCGGCATAAGCTAACAGCTAGAGCAGGTTATGCTAGAAGCTAGGATTCCTGATGTTGTCATCTTCCCACACTCCTTTGAAAAGAAAGCAACAAAAACTAGATGGTGAGAATAGAGAAGGAGCTTGGTTTCAGATGGTTTTAAGGATATAAATGATACCCGTTGTCTATGAGCTTTAGTTCAGCCTTTAATAACTGGTAGACATGCAGAGTTGAACTTGCCCAGTAACTCCTAATGTAAAGCTGAAGCAAAACAAAAGCAAAGCAATACCTCCTCACCATTGCCACATGCTATTCTGTATGACCTGTAAACTTTTTTTTGCATCTAGCAAAGTTATAGTTATCAAATCATGAAGCAACTAGAATGAGGGAAAGTATATATATATATATATATATATATATATATATATATATATATATATATATATATATATATATACACACACACACACACACACACACACACACACTTTCTGCATGCTTCTTGCTTCTTATTCAGTATTTCCAGAGTTTTGTAATTTATGCAGTTTTGATATTTATGTTTGCTGCAACCAATTAGTTTGTAACAACGTAAGCCAACTTTAAGCAAAGTAGAGAATTGTTCTCCTTTTTGTTAATCACAGGCTTGAAATGGTTGATATTCTGCACCCAAAGCTTGTTTACAACTCTTCAATATTTGATTTGGAACCAGACTCTTTTGGAACCGATTCCAAATTAATGAGAGAACCAGTCTTTGTGAGGGAACTAACCTTTGGGAATGGACAGGGTTTGTGTCATTATTTAACCTTACTTTGGTTTAAAAATAAAGAAGGAGTTCACTTTTTTCTTTCTGGATCTTCTTTTTAGAAAATAGATGAAATCAACATGGTATTTCTCTATATCTCATATTTTTAACAGATGTATGGCATGCTAGCCTTGGATCACTTGTCATACTGTGCTGGGATAAAGCATTATAAGCAGGCTGAGATGTTGGGGTAGGAAGGGTTGAAACAACCTTGAAAGCCAAAGAAAAGAAACAAGGAAGAGTAGGTCCCCTCCTCTTTTGAAGGTAGTCCAATCTTGAATGAATAGTATCTCAGAGGCCTTTTTGTCAGAATGTGATGCCTGCTGACACCATCAGACTTAAGAGTTACATGGGAAAAAGTAATGCACTAAAACTACATGAGGTGAAAGGGTTCTTAATTCCCTCTTGCCCAAATATTATTCCTGATTCCATGGGAACTCTATTTCTCTGGAGGCATGGAGTATAAGAATGGTATAAAGTTCTTTGATTAGATTGGGCTTTCTTTTCCACCTTAGGTGATGCTCTTGTTGCCTCAAGACTTCTGAGACCATTTATCCTCCCACAGATTCATCTTTTGTTCCTCCCACTGTCTGACTGCACATGCTGGATCTCATGGGTGCATGCTTAGGGAGGAGCCTTTGGAAGACTTTGGCAACTCCTTATACCTCATTTCAGCAGGGTGGCCTTTGCAAATTTTCCTGTGGCATACTGGTCAGGTTGAAATAACAACAGGATGGCTGGCAAAACCATATCCTTGATTACTGGTGAGGGAATTTAGTGAGATCTGCAAGGCAATGCAAGTTTTGAAGAAAAAGGAACATTTTGGTCAAAATCACTGATATATAAACATGATCATCAGTGCTTGTCCTTGTCTGGTCTCCCCTCAGAGCATAAAAGATGCTTCAGAGCATGTGTGATACAAATGTAGTACTGCCTGCCACTATTTAAAACAACTGTCTCTTTTCTAATCCTGGGATGCTTTCTGGAATTGCAGACAGATACTATATTTATATTCCTCTTGCTTTAAATTCCCTTTGTGACCTCAAAAGTGCTGAGGCAGTGCTAATAATCAGTGTATTGGTGCATGCAAATCAGTAAAACGTCAGCTACAGTTAACATAACAATGGTGACCTTTACAGGGCAGAAGATGCTATTCTTCATGTATAAAATAAAAGATCTTTGTGCCTGGATCTCAAAAAGAGGTCTTTTCTTTCCCCGTGCAGGCCTACATTGCACAAATCTATGACTACTTTCTACTATTAAGTAACTGGGAAATGAAGAGAACAATGGCATCTCTTAACAATGGTTGCTCCCTCCTAAAATATTTTTCCATGCCCCTTGAACTATAATATAGAGGTATGAGGGCAATTCGGAAATAAACTTCCATTTGAGCATGTGCAAGAAATAGGCGGGGATAGTGACGCCCATCTTATGGCACCATGTGCAGTAGTTCAGTAGGAAGTGAAGAGTGGAAGGAGAAGGTTGTGTTGCAGTTGACCCATCCGCTAGATCAGTGGTTCTCAACCTGTGGGTTGGGACCCCATTTGGGGTCGAATGACCATTTCACGGGGGTCGCCAAACAACGCAGTCCACCATTTTTTTCCCCTTTTCCTTAGCTGTGCTACTCCCTTTTATTCTATTGGCTTTTGAATAGAGTAATTCTATTGGCTTTCAAAAGCCAATAGGAATTGTCCAGGCTGTCTCTGCCCTGCTGAGACCGCCAAAAGTCCCATTCTGCAAATGGTGCTGCACCAGTTGAATAGTCCTCGACTTACGACCGGTTGAGTAGTCCTCGACTTATGACTGGTTGGGGGTCGCGGCATTAAAAAGGTTGAGAACCACTGCGCTAGATCAATTGAAAATGAACCCTGCCATAGAAAATCCCGCCAAATGTGAAATGCGTGCAGTAATACAATTCCTGTGTGTGAAAAAATTTGATGAATTACAGCTGCCGAAACTTTTTAGGCATCGCTATCCCTATTTCTCGCACATGCTCAAATGGAGGTTTATTTCTGAATTGCCCTCATATTATTTAATGTGTTGTGCCTTCAAGTCAGTTTTTGAGTCATGGTGACTAACTGGATAAATTTTTGCAGTTTTCTTGGCAAGATTTGAGAAGTTAGCCATTGCCTGCTTCTTAGGGCTGTGAGAGAGTGACTGGCCCAAAGTCCCCCAACTGGCTTTATGTCTATGACAGGATTAAAACTCACAATCTTCTAGTTTGTAATCTGTTGCCTTAACCGCTACTCCAAACAGGCTTTCATTATTGTAATACTACTCTGTTTATCTGGCATATTTTCCTCCACTCAACAGCAGCATTTCACATTTAGTAGTATGTTAATAGCATCAGTTAAAATACTACATGGAGACAGTAGTGGCAGGGTCAAAAAAATCAGTCATGTAAGATTACAGGTGATTTGGGGGCAAATGCTTTCTCATAGCCCAACCTATCTCTTGGGGTTACTGTTGAAGCTATGGGAAAAAAAGCAAGAGAGAGATTATGTATACAGTATTAAGCTCCTGAATGAAAGGCTAGATGTAATTAATTAAGTAATTAATTAATTAGCTAGCTAGTCACACTAGGCCTTCTTGATTGATAGGTTAGTAATCCACCTCTACATTGTGGTGCTTTAGACGAGAACATAACTTTGTTGAGCAAGTCCTACTGGGCAAAGATCTACCATCTGTACTAAAGTTCAGACTGCAGTTATCAAACAGGATGCACTGCTCTATTTGAGGGAGTGGAAGAGGAAGGGGAAAGGGAAGCGGAAGGGAAGGGATTCATCTATAGTGGGGGCCAGAAATTTCTCCGCTTCCTTGAATCACGTATGTTAGACCCAGTTCTCTCCCTAAAATCAAATAATAGAAAAGTAATCCTTAGTAATGCTATACAGTATATACCTGCCCCCACTTTATTTCAGGGCCATTCTTGAGGCTTTCTTTCAACAAGGACTGGGCAGAGGAACCTCGTAGCCCATTCAGGCCCTCTAAGAAAGACCACTCTCTGTAGTTTTAATGTCAAGTTTTTAGCCCAAAATGGCATCAACCAATGTCACTGCAAATGTGGATTCTTCCTTTACCAACCAAACATGTGAGATTAAATCATAAAAGGGAAAGTTACCATGCAGAGTTTAAACTCCCAACACTTCAGCTTGATTTAAATTCTTGAATATAACAATTTGCCATGTCATTTAAACTTAGCCCTCAGCTGCTATGGTGCAATGTTTGTGTGCCATAGCAGCACCTTTGTTGCTGAGCTACAGATTAGCCTCCCAGTTGATGTATGAACAGGAGCTGGGGTTTACGCAAACACAGATATATATGTGCAAAGGCTGAAGAGCTTTCTTCTGGCTCCTTCCGCATCAACACAATTAAACGATGCCTAAATCTAGCTGTTCAGCCACCTGATCCACAAACTTAGCTAAGAAGCTGAGGAAATATATGTCAGGGTGGATGAATGCACTCCAACCCGGCTCCATTAAGCTGTCTGGGTGGTGAATGATTAAAAGGAGATGTTGGTACCCCCTCCGGCTGCATTCCACACTGACTACGCGGCCGGCAGCCTCCAATCCACCCCCGTCTCCTGGCCAGCAAGTGCGGAAGTGGGGAATTTCCTGGCACCAGATGCGGAACAGGAAAGCGGAAATGAAAACAGCAGCAAGCCAGAATAGATTGGGGATGGGAAGGGATGGGTGGGCGCTTCTCTCTTAAAGGCACAGGATTATCCGTAGGCCAGAAAGGAAATAAATTTATAGAAAACAGATGGGTGAGTGTTCAGGCAGGGACAACGTTTCCCTTTGCTCTCCCCCCCTCCCCCCGCCATCCACACATTCATTGCAAATCATCTTGCCCCATAAAATAGTTTTTTTTTTATTTTTTTCCTTCATTAGCCCATTCAAAACATTACACTGCATGGGAGCAATTTAGGACAAGACTGTAGGTGGCCTCTGGCAGTACAGAAAGAAAAACAATGTACCACACAGCTTTACTTTCGAACAAAATGCCAATTCCTAGCTCTGTCAACACAAAGCATGCTGTGAGAATTATCACCGCCCCACCCACAATCCAGCCTCACAAAGTTGAAAAAAAAATATGCTCTGTTGTCCTTGAGAACTGGGAGCATAATAGAGCTCTAAAGATTTTGCCTCCTTTTCTTCTGCCTGAGACACTTTTAGCAGTCTGAAAGGAGGAAATGCTGTATTCCCCAAGCCGCAGAGGCAATCTGCATTTGTGACAATGCGGTGACTGGCTGGAGTCAGTTAGCATTCCAGAATGAATCCATATTAAAATGGATTTGAATAGAAATCCTTAAGAAAGAAGAAAGCACACAGTATCTAGCCGAACTTAAATTCTCAGAAACTTTTTTTGCAGATGTGCTCAATATAATCTAAGTTTGTTCCCTATGATCTGTTATCGACAGATAGGATACACTAATAAATAACAAATAGTCCTTCCCATTCACCACAAATTCAGGTTAGGCTTCCTTCCTACTGGATGCCAGACCAAGTACTCCCCATCCTGATAAGTACCCTTTTCCTCAGTATCCCAGCTGTGCCATCTCCCTCAGGCTGTTTAGCATTGTCTGGAAGAAGGAAAGCTGCAGGCATGGAGTGGGAAGGGGAAAGAGAGAGATGGGAGCACTCATGAATCACCGCATGCAATCCAGTCTTTGGAAGTTAGCCAAAGAACACTGCTTTGAAGCAACCGAAAGGCCTAAAGCCTTCACTCTTTCACTTATTGTTCATTCGTGTTTTGCGTAAAGAAAGATTAATATACTCTTGAGTCCATGAGTAAAAGTGCTGCTAATTAATTTTTCAGAAATTAAGAGTGTTTTGGTCTTTCCATTCTATGTCTGTTTTCTAATACAAATTTGAACCCTTTTATACAAAGCATACCAATGAGGAGAATGCTGTCAAACTATAGTACACAGATTAGACGTCCATACAAAAAAGTAGTTGTACTGCATAGCGAATGGATACGATTTCTCTCTGGATTCATCCAATTCTTAATATAACTGAGGGTACCTTTTTAAAATTGTACTTGGAAAGATCCTTGTCTCACATACCTCACAGATAATTGTGCTAGAAATTAAAAAACTAGTAACATACCTCCACAAAAGCTATTTTGATTAAAAGCTATGT
Organism: Crotalus tigris; assembly: GCF_016545835.1. Lineage (NCBI taxonomy): Eukaryota > Metazoa > Chordata > Lepidosauria > Squamata > Viperidae > Crotalus > Crotalus tigris. Next base: position 1,410,688 of record NW_024096469.1, read on the forward strand.
GGAAAACTGGCTACTTCTACAGATACACAAAGCTTTATATTTCACTAGACATTATTTCTGTTGTGTGCTAATTAGCTTCAAGTACCAATTTTTAAAATATATTTATTGATGATAAACTTATTTCTGGACCACACTGATTCTTTTTTCTATGGGGCAGACCCTCCTAATAGTTCAGGAAATATACTGAGAATTCTTTGTTTATATTGGCTTGGCTCAGAGTTGTACTGGCAATAAAATAAAATGCATTCTTAACATGTTAAGAAAATTTGGCAAAGTAGCCAATGTATATTTAACAATAATTACTTTATTGATATAGCAAAGTAAATATTCCCAATATGTTGCAATGGTATACCTGTACAATTAAATGTATGCGGTATAAGAAAATGTTCCACTCTGAACAGGATAACCCATCTATTTGGGAAGGTGAATTTTAAAGAAAAGTTTTATCTTTTCACCAAGGAGGAGACATGGGCTGAGGATTTTGAAGATAGGACATCACTACAGCAGAAATTGACAACCTGGAAAAAAGAGAGTAGTGACAGAATTAATGTAGAATCCCTAACATTTTATTCACAATAATATCAAATTACAGTTATTCCAACTTTCCAAAATAGATAGTCAAATTAAAAATATCTATATATGCTCAGGAATATCTATTTGACATCAGTCCACATTTATTTTGTGCAAGTGTTTTCCTCAGCAATAATTAGCAACTGAGAAACTAAATCACTTCTTGCCCTTGAAGCCTCAACTACCTGCCTAATAGTAGTAGCTCACAAAACAAATATCTTTTCAAATTAACAAAAAGTGATTAAATTTAGAATCATTAGCCTTTACTGAAAGTTACTGAATGAACTTTTTTTTTGAGGGGGGGGGAGAACTGAAACTTTAGAATTTAATCAAGAAAATAAGAGTTTTTGTGAGAAAAGAACACAAATCTACAAATACTTTCTTGTTAGATGTAAGCATTATAATCCTAAAAGGAACAGAAGAGTCTGAAAAAGAGAAGATCAATGAGCAAGAAGACAAACTAGAAAAGGAGAATTCTAGTTTATTACTTAACCTGCTGATACAAATAGAAAATGGGAGAATCATTACTTCTAGGCTAAATCTTTAAAAAATGCAAAAATCTAGTATTTCCACATCCACTGTCAGTGCCCACAGGGTTCGAAAACTGTAACAGAGAGTTGCTTCCACAATATAAAAACACAGTATGAGATAAATACCATATTTATTAGAAAGGAGATGATCCCATAGGCATAATGAAAATGATGACTGCAGTGACCTGAGGCAATACCTGCCCCTTGTAATTCTGACATCAGACAGATGTATTTAAGCCATAGGGTTACATTGTAATATCCTGATGTATGTTTCTACGCTCTCTTTATGAGTGATCTTCAATTCAAGGTAATCCCACTCCTTCCTCAAAAAAGGAAGAGTAAAGAGCGGGAAAAGCTCCATAAATAAAAATCCCATGTACTGCCCAACTTCATATTCTTGTAAATCCCAAGGCTGCCAATCAGTCCTGGAGATTTACTTCTCTCAATACATTTGTGCATGAGTTAACTTGTATATTATATAGAAACATGTATAAAATCCATAAAAGAAGAAAACAACAAGAATACAGTAAGTATTGATTAAAATTGCCAGTCACGTTTTATAATAATTGATTCCTATCTACATACACATAAACATACCATTGAGGGGTCCTTGGTGCTCGCTGAGCTTGCTTGTTTTCTTGCAGATGTTTTATTACCCTAACTAGGTAACATCATCAGTGCTAGTAAGGAGTGTTGTTTGTTGTCAGTTTATATACCATTCTTATACACAGAAAACTTCTGAATACAAAAATAGGAATACAAACATTTTTTTCAATAATAGCAAAAAAAAGAAAAAAGAAAAAAAGAAATATGGAAATACAGGTAGGTGGTAGTTGCATTGTAAAGGGAAAAGAAGAAAAAAGATTGAAGGAAACTAAATAAGGATGAAATAAGAACTTATTAAGCAGGGGAAAAAATAAAAAAACAGCTCTGTTAAGACTTCACAAAAAGTTTAAATTCCATAAGCAAGCTGAGTCTCCCAAGTTATCTAATTTTCAAAGGCATTGATATTTTCAGGCATTTCCTCGCTATAGATGTAAATATGAAAACGTCGGGAGATCAGTTCACTGAGATGTCCTGCAGTTTATGGTGATTTTTAATCTAATGCCTATTGTTCTCCACATGAAGAATGAAAATATCTGCAGTCAGGCAAAGGAATCTGCTATTATTGCTGTCTCTCCATTGATGAATTCCAGATCCATTTTTCTAGAGACCTTTTTTTTACAGTGAGGTAAAACTTGCTACTCCCTTTCAATAGTGTCTGTTTCTTAAAGTAACATCTATTCCATAAATATAACATCTATCTCAATTACAATGAAAGGATCCTTTGAAAAGATTTGTCTGGATTACATATTAAGAAGAACAGAGGCAAAATGGAGATGCTCAGGCAACAGAAACTAATAAATGTTTACCATAAAAGCTGATTCCACTATTTGGCAATTTTTCTTGTCAGTGGTCATATACCCCACTGTTCTTCAAAGAACATAAACTCAGCAGAAAAGCCAACACAAGGAAGAGAAGGCAGCTTCAATTATCAATCTACCATGAAGCATCAGGGCTTCACTTTGATCAGAGGCGAAACAGCTTTAAATTTGTACATATTATAAAATTAGTCACTATCAGATGGAAATCAAAAACGATAACCATATTTGTAATTTTGAGAACTTTGTAATTAGCATTCCTGAAAAAAACATTTCCAAAGCAAGACCTATGTATTCAGACATTGAAGCAGTAGGTGTGAACTTAAATGGACTCCAGAAGATGGTAGAGGACAGGAAGACCTGGAGGAACGTTGTCCATGGGGTCACGATGGGTCGGACACGACTTCGCAATTAACAACAACAAATGTATTCAGAAATTAATACCATGGGAAATCAGAAACAAAATATAAGTCTGAAAGAAGTAAAAACATGGCTTACATGAAACTGCTCATCATCTGTTTGGTGTCTTCTGAGCTCCTAGAGTTGGCAAAACTGATAAATGAGCAGTAGACAGCAATCCAAGCACACCACTTTAACTGCAAACACCACAGAAAAATATGATGAGAACCTTATGGGGTCACAAAGATACATCAGAGTTACTCTAGTTCAGGGGTAGTCAACCTTTTTATACCTACCGCCCACTTTTGTATCTCTGTTAGTAGTAAAATTTTCTAACCGCCCACCAGTTCCACAGTAATGGTGATTTATAAAGTAGGGAAATAACTTTACTTTATAAAATTTATAAAGCAGAGTTATAGCAAGTTAAAGCATATAATAATAATTACTTACCAAACACGACGAGTTGTGTTTCTACCAAACAGTTCTACTTTGGTTTCATCTGACCATATGACATTCTCCCAGTCCTCTTCTGGATCATCCAAATGCTCTCTAGCAAACTTCAGACGGGCCCGGACATGTACTGGCTTAAGCAGGGGGACACTTCTGGCACTGCAGGATCTGAGTCCCTGGCAGCGTAGTGTGTTACTGATGGTTGCCTTTGTTACGTTGGTCCCAGCTCTCTGCAGGTCATTCACTAGGTCCCCCTGTGTGGTTCTGGGATTTTTGCTCACCGTTCTTGTGATCATGTTGACCCCACGGGGTGAGATCGTGCATGGAGCCTCAGATCGAGGGAGATTATCAGTGGTCTTGTATGTCTTCCATTTTCTAATTATTGCTCCCACAGTTGATTTCTTCACACCAAGCTGCTTGCCTATTGCAGATTCGGTCTTCCCAGCCTGGTGCAGGTCTACAATTGTGTTTCTGGTATCCTTTGACAGCTCTTTGGTCTTCACCATAGTGGAGTTTGGAGTGTGACTGAGGTTGTGGACAGGTGTCTTTTATACTGATAACCAGTTCAAACAGGTGCCATTAATACAGGTAATGAGTGGAGGACAGAGGAGCCTCTTAAAGAAGAAGTTACAGGTCTGTGAGAGCCAGAAATCTTGCTTGTTTGCAGGTGACCACATACTTATTTCCCACCATAATTTGCAAATAAATTCTTTCCAAATCAGACAATGTGATTGTCTGGATTTGTTTTCTCGTTTTGTCTCTCATAGTTGAGGTCTACCTATGATGACAATTACAGGCCTCTCTCATCTTTTTAAGTGGGAGAACTTGCACAATTGGTGGCTGACTAAATACTTTTTTGCCCCACTGTAGAAACAGGAAGTCTGATGAAATTACATTTAATTAATTAAATTATTAATAAGATCCCTGAGGCTGATGCTGCGAAACTAAATACTGGATATCTGGCTCAATTTTTGTAAGGAACAAACGAAGGTCTCCTCTTTCAGAAATATTCAGGCGGTTTCTTTCTTTGGTCATAATATGATTAACAGCACTAAAGCCTGATTCCACAAGATATGAGGTAGGGAAAAGTATCAATAAACTGAATATCATTTTCCACATATTTGGATATAAGGCAGGCATTTTTTTTACTTTGCCATAGGTTTTCATATCCACCACTATCAAATTTATGTTTACTTTCTTCATCATATCTAATTTCTAACAGTTCTTCTTGGCAAGTTATATCAGCCTCTTCAATATTTGCGGTAAAAGGATTTTTCATCCAGTCATACACCTTCAATTTCAAAATATCTTCAAATCGTTTTTCCATGTCCAATTTAAGTCCTGGGCAAGCAGGAATGAAGAGAAAGCCTTTATGGCCTCTACCTTGGTATTGAGGGAATGCCCAGTGGAGTCTGGTTTGCCCCCAATCCGTGCCTGTCACAGCAGGATGAAGAGAGAGCCTGGTTTTTGTCAGAGATGCCTGAAATCTCTATGACTGAGGGCTCTGTGCGGCTCTCAAAATGGCGGCCGCACCAAAATTAGCAGCCGCTTGTATTTCGGCTGGGCCTTCCCAGCCATGAGGGGCTCTAAGAGGAAGCTTGTTGTTCGTTGTGCCTTTAATTTCCACCCCCCGAAGCGGAAAATGAGGCACTTGCAGTTTTATCTCGTTGCGCAGCCTCTGCTGCGATCCGGATTGTCGAGAAAGTTGACGGGAGCCTCGCGATGATGGCGCACTTCAGCGAGGCTCTCTGGCCTCCAAGAGCTCCGTGGGGGGTCGCACAGCTGAGGCTAACACCCCACGCCTGCTGGAAAGCTCTGTGAGCCGATCGGAGGGCTCAATGGATCCAAAAATTTAAACGGCTCGATTGAACCCCTACCGCCCACCAAAAAAGCTGGAACGCCCACTAGTGGGCGGTAGGGACCAGGTTGACTACCACTGCTCTAGTTTAACAATATTATAAATATTCCACTTTGTTTTTCCTGTGAGTTCAGGAACAGTCTTCAGTTTTAAAAACTAATAAATATTGCTAAAGCAAAATCATGGTGGTTACTTATAAAATACATATGACAAAAATATATAAAGCCATATTAATGAATTCAGACTTTTTCAGTTGGTTCCACTGAATTAAATGCCATTATCAATGAGAAATATGAACTGAAAATTCTAATTTCAAGAGATATGACATATGAAGTTGTATGGTTTACTGGTAATAATCTTAACAAGAAAAATGTATATGTTGAGAATTAATAGTGTAGAACTTATAAGGAAGACTAGAAAAAAACATCAACATTTTGTTAACACGTTCAGATAGAGATTTTATTATTTGTGAAAACTACCATACAGCTTTCAATACACTATTACCACAGTGTAGGTTTTTCTGGATTTTTCATTAACTTTGTATGTTGTCACTATCAAACACAAACTCATGCAAAGCTCTTTTTCTCTCTTTTAGATTATTTCAGCAGCAGTTAAAAGATTTGATATTACAGGTGTGGACTACTGTTATGTGAATAATGCCTTGGCCATCTGTAAAAAGAAAGATGCTGATGACTGAGGATGAAATAAATGCCACTAAGGCTTAAATTTATCTCATAATTAAACTGAACTTCTATATATACTAACCTGTTGATGGCTTCTAAGTTACATAACCGTATTTGCTATTTCATACAGGCCATCCATTCAGAGCATACAGTTGAATTACTATTAATGTATCTGTCTCTTAATGCTAAGAAGTGATCTGATATAATTAAACTCTTATTTTAATCTAAAATTGAGATCTGAATGAGTTGTTGTAAAGTAGTTGATATATATTTTTCAAAAACATTTACATATGATTGTACTATTACCAGTAATGGGTATTGTTATCACTTTTACTCAGAAGACATGTTATTCTCTAGACACAATTCAGATCCCTTAGGCAGAATCAAACTGAAATTAGTGAAAACAGCCCTAGCACAGGATATACCATTATGTATTCCCTGCAGCATGGATATATAATAAAGCGTTCCGCTAATGAAAGGAATTTCATTTTAACCATTCTATCATCTATAATGCTCCACAATGCTTATACAGCTTTTAAATCAGCTTTGATTTCTTCTGGCATAATGTACACTAATACATGTTCAGAGGCCTATGTAAATTAACTAAAACTATTAAAAATAAACTCCAAATTAATAAGAATTAAAACATTAAACTATTAATTTATTGCTGAAAGTTAAATAGTAACTAGTCAGCCTCTGAAGGTTGGCAGAAAAAATTCTGAGAAATACTGTGTAGTAAATTTAATTCAACCCTGGAAAGAAAGAAAACTGGAGTTATAAAGAATAATCCAGATCTTATTGAAAAATGCTAGGGCTATATTATCCAATAGCAATTCAATAGTTGTATCATAATATGTAAGTAGTAAAACATTTATTTGATTTGTTCAGTTAGTGTTCTTTATGTCTTTCAGTTAAAACCTGGATATTCTAATACTTACTTTTAGCATTAAGCCACACATGCTGAAAATCATTCCTAGCAAATTCATATAATCTGGTGTAGGATCTTCCAAAGTAGGGTTGTTTTCTGTAGTTGGAGGCTTGTATCTGCAAATAAAAATTCATTTCTAGCTACAATTTTGAACTGATGAGCAAAACATAAACTCTACTTTCCCTGCAAAAAATAAAATTTTCATACAAGTTCAAAGTCAACAGCTTGAAAAAAGAAATGGCATCAATGTTCAGTATTTTCTCCCCAAGCTATACTTCAGCACACTGCAGAAAGCTCTCTAAATTTTAAAGAATAATAATAATAAAGACCAAACAATAGGAGAAGAGTCTTGTTTTAATATGGACAAGAAAGAAAAGCAGGATTATGAATTAAGCTCTGTAAGTTAAACTCTATAACATTTGTATACAGGTAGCTTTTGTTTGACAGCCAGTTGGATGTACTAATTAAGGTATCAGGCTAGAAACCATGACTTCTGGTCCTGCCTTAGGCATAAAGCCAGCTGGGTGACCTTGGGCTAGACATTTTTCTTAACTCTAAGAAGGAGGCAATGGCAAACCACTCCTGAAAATCCTTGCCAAGAAAACTGCAGGAAGTTTTCCAGGCAGTTGCTGAAAACTAAACATGATTGAATGGAAGGAAGAAAGAAAAAGAAGTTCTCATTTAGTGATTGCCTTGGCTAGTGACCATCATAGTTACGACAGTGATGAAAAAGTAACTGTACAACTAATCCTCCCATTTATGAGTCTCACAGGTCTGTAAATAAAGGAAAGCTGGAGCAAGAACATAAACACAGTTGCAGTTTCACTTAGTGACCACTTCCCTTAATGATAGACTTGCTGGTCCCAGTTCTGGTTGCTAAAGTGTCATCTGGCATATTAAATAATATAATAAAAACTATGTTACGAATCATTGATTAACCGTTCGATATGTAAAGCTCACACAGGTAGCACTTGGATTAAGACAGCAATTAGGCCCCCAATTACCTTCACTAAGGGTTGTGGATGTAAAACATGACATCACCAGATTGCATTGTTTAATGATGGCAATCCTGGCAGTTTCCGGTTTCTGTTGTAACCCCTGGAGTGGGAAGAGATAAGAGTCCCAAGTAAGGAGTACAGGAGGAATTGTGCAGGTGCCACGGGGACACTGTGGGCACTAGCAAGCACAGGCTGTGGGCCTCAGAGGCTGAGGAGGGCCAGCAAAGGCACTGCAGACAGGCATGAGCAACAGAGTGCAGGTGGGGGGGATTACTATAGAGCATGGGTGTCAAACTCGCAGCATTACATGACGTGTCGCAACGTATCGTGACTTTTTGTCCATTGCCAGCAATGGGGTTGGCGCGGTTTCGCCTTGATGCATCCAGGCCACGGGCTGGCAGTTTGACACCCCTACTATAGAGTATGAGATCTCTGGGGTCTTATACTCCGTAATGAGCTCCTCTGGAAAAAATGACCTTCTGGGTGACTTGCAACCTTCCCTGCCAGTTTTCCCATTGACTTTGTTTGTGCAAAACTGGCATGAAAGGCCGCAAATGGCAATCACATGATGTGCCTTGCTGTGATGTCATAATTGTGAGCTGGGCACCCAAGCTCCTAGATCGTTATCAGACAACCACAGGGATGCTGCAAGAGATGGAACTTCAAGCACTGATTGTAAGCCCGTAGTTTCGGTGGATTCAGCACTACTGTATCTTTGAATGGTTAATGAACACATGAATGTAAGCCAAGTACTATCTGTGTAGGCAAAGCTAACAACTGGAACTTCAAGGGCTGGTTGTAAGCTTATGGTGCAGTTTTTCAGTATCATTGCAACTTCGAATGGTCACTGAATGAATGGACATAAAGCAAGGACTATCCACGTAGGCAAAACAAACATTTAAGAGTTAGAAATCAAGATTAATTATCTCTTTTTATTGGGTTCCCTTGACCAAAGGGGCTTCCTTAAGTAAAAACCATGCAAAAGATGTAGGGCTCTTTTCTTCCCCCTCCCATACATAAAGTAATCTAAAATGAAGAGAAATATGCTCAACAGAAAAGAGTAAGCAGCAGTATAAATTATTCCTTAATCGTAAAACATCACAGTGCAAAGAGACTGCAAATCTAGTAGAAATTTGCAACTTGCTGCACACTTACTTGGATATAAAATCTTCTAAACTCAATTGGTATATTCATAAGTTATCACGCATAGGATTGTACAGATAATCTGATTTGTAGTAGCCTAATTTAACTACATAGTTTAACAAGATTTAAATGTGGGCGTGTTTCTACTGCTCCACTTGGCATTATTGTTTAGTTACCACCATCTGCTCTTAGCTATTTCTTAAATATCGAGATCAAAAAATACCAAGAACTACTGGGAAAAAAATTGACTATTATCAGACTTCTTTAAATTGGCAAAAATAAAACAAATCATGTACATTAGTACACTATCTTAGCACTGAATTACAGATAAAACAAAAATTATTATCAGGATCAGATTTGATAGTTGAAGTCATGAGACTAAATTTCACTTGAACATTAGGAATGCTTTGTAATTATAACAGCAATTGCTACATTCCCACTGAGAATCTCAAGCTCTGCAAGGAGCAGAAAATGGGATTAAATTGACCCTGCCCCACCTTCTTTCATATCCTTCTTAATATGCATTTATAATGGTTTTTAAATGTAATCATGAAAATGTATTTGACAGTTCAATAGTTTTACTTTAGAAATTCATATGCAAGCAATCACCACTCCACTGTATTTCTTCATTTTGTTCTCCAATTTACTTCCTGAAAGTCAAGCCATAATACTGTTTGTTTTTACTAAACTTTACTACATGTATTCTATAATGCAGAAAAAAAATACATCCAAAGCTTTATGTAAGGTATATTGCCTCTTTGCTCATGTACATTCAAGTAACATAGTAAGACCTCATAGTTACTCATATTTTAATAATGCACTCTTAAAATAAAAGGACTTGAGCCCAGCCTATCTTATTTCAATACACCAATACATTTTTCTCTGAACTGAAGCTTTAGTCTGAAATTAGCCATATCGAAGTATGTTATGTTTTCCTCAGGATTTATTCAGGTATTAATTTATCCTCTCTTTGAAGTTGTAATATTAAGTATCCCTGGGCCTTTCTATATAATCACCAATTAGTACAACTACTAAAAGTAGTTAGGCTAGAGTTAAAGGAACTGAGTTACAAAGAAAAAAAGAAACCTCCCCTCGCCTCGCGACTTCGCTACAATGTTGCTATAGTGACCCCAGGCAAGTCACGTGCCATCGTTCGTGACTTGTCCGTTCCATCTCCTTCCGTGCTACAGCAACTCCGGACCCAAGTCGTGACGTTACCATGCCAACTTCCAATCCCACACTGCTGCCTGACCTGAGAATGCGGTTAGGACGCCGCGGATCTGCCATACTGTTGCTAGACATCCCACTGTGCCGCGGGCTACAGTACTGTACTGACAACGGCCTCCTTCGAGGCTGCAGCAACTTCCGCTTCCTTTCAGTGCCGCAGGGGGGATGATTAAGAGTGTAACACCCTCGAGTTTAGGCGCTATTGTTCCGACCTATGAGTCCACGCTTCCCTTGACTCGAACGGCCTTGAAACTAAAATTTCTGGCCGAAGAGGCGGAGGAGGAGGCGGAAGAATGTTGTAGCCCTTCCTTTCTCGCATGAAGAAATTATGCCGAGAGGGGGGTGGAACTAATGAAACTAGATCGGAGGAGTGAATTGACGAGCCGACGCCTGTACTTCCCTATAATCTTTCTTCTTGCTATTTCGTAAGTAGAAGATGCAAGAGGTTACTAAGAAATGTGAACTATTTTCCCACATGAATAGTTCCATGATTGGAGGAGGAGGCGGGCGTGTAGGAAAGAGCTTTAATTTCAATAACTGGCTTCTTATCCACGTACACCATTCGAGCTTTGAAAGGATCCCTGGTACAGCCTACCCCCCGCCCCCACCCCCCGTCCATCCTCTGTCCGATAAAATTCCATTTTGACTATCCGGAGACTCTCCATCGAGTAGCATCGTTTGCTACAGACCAAACGAGAGTCGCAGATCTGAGCTGCGAGTCTCATTTAATGGAAGCAAAAAGAGATTTGGTTAGAATCATTCGTGCCACCTGGCGGTTGTCCGGTTGTTTGTAGCCCAGCCTCAGTCAAAGATCAACCTCAATGTTTCTTCCCCTCCCTGCTTTATCCTGAATTTTGGGTCCTTTTGCCTGAGACTTTTTGGATATTAAAAAGCTGGTGATTTTGTGAATCTTCAATTGGTCTAACAAAAATGGTTCCAGTCCTTACCTCCCTTATTCCAATATAGGTAGTTCTTTATTTACAACAGTTCATTTAGTGACCATCCGAAATTATAACGTCACTGAAAAAAAGTGACTTATGACCATTTTTCACACTTATGACTGTTACAGCATACTCATGGTCATGTGACCAAGAGTTGGATGCTTGGTAACTGGTTCATATTTATGACAGTTGCAGGGTCCCCAGATCACCTGTTGCAGCCTTCTGACAAGCAAAGTCAATGGGGAAGCCAGATTGTTATTAACTTAACAACTGCAATTATTCACTTAACAACTGTGAGAAGAAAAGTCGTAAAATGGGGCAAAACTCACTTAACATAAATTGTGGATTCAATTATGGTCAAGTCAACGACTACTTGTACAGCTGCTGTGTAAGAAAGGCACCATAAAGAACAATTAAGTGTTGGCATAATGCCTAAAGAAGTTAAAGCTGAAAGGTTTTGAAGGAAAAGCATGCTCAACAGACCTTTCTGAAAGTTTAAAGTGACCTAGGCTTAAGAAAACAGACTTGTAACGATAACAAGTGGTGTGAAATCAGAAGATGCAGACAGGTTTCTCAAGAAGACTGGTATGTTGTTATTCAGCAGTTTCCCAAATAGATGTTTTTCATACAATAGGAAGATGTTGCTTCAGCGTAGCAAATGTAGAGTACATGTTTGATTTGGTTTACTAAGTAGCCATTGACTGAAATAATGTATTTTGATTTGTTATTTTTGAAACAAAATTGGTTGCTCAAACAGAGATTGCAACTGACAAATGTTTTCTTTGTGCATTTTATTTTGCAATAAGGTAATGCAATTCAAGAGGCAACAAGTACCCAGAAGCAACATAGTCCTAATGCATCAGCCTGCCTTAGAATATTCCTGTTTCTAGAGATTTTGCTGTGGATGTTCAGTATTATGCATGTGGGATTTTTTTAGCAATCAAGATACATCTGTGTTATGGCCTTTCCAGAACCAAAGCCCAAGAAACCTGAGCTTCCCCAAAAATTGCTTGCTACACTAGAATGTAAACAAGGAGCTATAAGAGCAGTGAGATTCAATGGTGAGTGTATTTTTGATTCTGTAAAATAGGAACAGCGGCTTTCAATTATTAGAACTAGGGAAATCTCGGAAGGAAATATATGTAAAATTAATGGTGTATAAATTTAAGCTTTTAGTAAGTTGTGAACAGATCAAGGAAACAGTTGTACTGATTATTAAAAGATAGCTAGTGAGAGATGTGTCTTGCCTGTTGAGTCAATAAGTTTGAAATTGCAAAATGAATAGTGGAATTTGTGTCATTCTAAGAGAAATGAAACAGACTGTCTTCCAGGGATTCCCTGGAATTTGCTTAGCTGGATAACATTAAATGAGACTTTTCTTTTTCTCAGTGGATGGAAATTACTGTCTCACCTGTGGCAGTGACAAATCACTCAAGCTTTGGAACCCACACAAAAGGACTCTCCTCAAGACGTATTGTGGCCATGGCTATGAAGTCCTAGATGCTGCAGGGTAGGAATTAGGGGAGGTGGATCCACTTTATTAAAAAAAAAAGCTATTTTGAAATACTGAAATACTTTAGGAAAGTTTAAAATAACTGGATTAGATGATGGGAAACAGACTTTGCAAAAGATATTATTTTGGAAAATACAAATAGCGTGTAAAATTCCATAATGAAATAAAAATAAATTAAAAATAATCTTGACGATAATTACTCCATAATGTAAATTAACAAAAATAATTTATTTGAAAAAAATTACTATGAAATTAAAGAATTTAAATTACAATATTATTCATATGTAAAAGTGTGTTTCTGTGAAGTTTGGGTAAGGAAAAAAAGAATGATACAGTAATTGTCCAGGAAATTCTACTCATGTTCATATTTTAAAATCTTGTCCGCTCATTCAAATCTTTTTTGCTGTTAAATTGACTGAAAACTTATATTAAAAACATTGAGAACCTCAGTATATGTTCTGCACATATATAGCTCTTAAAAAGAAAAGTACTCTTGATTTAGATGCTAAGGAAAATCATTTCTCTTGCTTTTCGTATCCCCTTCTTTATCTGTGTTTTCCTTAGGTCATTTGACAACAGCCAACTTTGTTCATGTGGAGCAGACAAAACAGTTGTGCTGTGGGATGTCGCCACAGGCCAAGTGATTCGCAAGTTCCGTGGCCATGCAGGGGTAAGATGTATTTTGTCCTTTGGAGTGCTTAGAAAGTGAGAAGATTCATGTCTTTTTGAAATATGAATTCCTCTGAGAAGATAACAATTATATGTTCTGCTTCTGAGAGTCTCAGAATCCCTGATGTTTTTTTCTGGTTGGCAGAAACCCTTGTGAAATAGAATTGGAGAGAAAAGTTGGATGACATTCAGAATTGTCTGGGATAAGTAAAAAAGTTACTGGAGACATGGATAAAGAAAATGAGATTATAGAAACAGGGATTTGTAATTCTCAGATGAAAAAATACAAGATACCAGTTGATTTGCTGAATGATGAATTATTGGTCTTGTACATAAGAAATGGATGAGAAAGGCTCTGTGTCTCAATGAATTTGCTTAGTATATCTGCCCCAATAGTTCCTGCATTTCAACATATTCTCCCAAAGAAACTTTACAAAAAAGAGAAACCTTTATAAAATGCAATCATTTGCTTGTTCAGCAATTATGTATACCAGTATGCATTTATATGGGCTGTGATACAATGAGCCAATGCTGTAAAGTGTAAGCCTCAGCATGGTCGGTAAGATTCAGTGTCAACATGAACTTTTTTCACAATTAACTTCAGTGATCTCAACATTTTTTGAGGGGAGGTTGGGTTTAAGTTTGTTGAGATTCTAACTAAGACATTGTGAGTTCAGTAGCACATCTGCTATGAAGCACACAGATGTCTTTACCATGTGCCTCCAAAAGCATTTAGCGTGTTGTAGTATTCTAACTTGGAAATATTATTATGACATCTTATTGATTGTTCTTTTCATGAGCATAGTTAAATAGAATATTATTTAAATTTCTGCTCAGTATACTTGTGTAAACCCAATGAATGCACCTATGCACACCTGATACCGAGGTATCTGGCTAAGGATTATAGTGGGTGGCAATAAGTAGGAGTGATTAAAAAAAACTATGGTACTGATGAAGAGAGTAGTTAAGGAAAAGTATAATGCCTAATAGTTATGAAATTATGTAGGAGGTTTGACTAGCTGTGGTGAGGGATGGAACTATGGCTATACAAACATTTAAAGGATGCATTTCAAAGAACATAGATGTGAATAAGGCATCTCTCCTTAAAATTGTTTCGGAGCACATACAGTCAAAATTCTACTGGGACTTTTGGCAAAGCAAAATAGCTCTATATGATAATGCCTGCAGTGACAACCAAGAGAAGATGATGAGCTTCCTGGTGGATATGGTTGCCTCAGCAGTTTGAGAAGAGATGCTTCACTCATGCTAACATATTTTGCCTTCAAATATTTTGCACAGCTATAGAGGAAATAATAATGGAGATAAATATACGGAATTCCAGCTGCTGCCAAAGTTTGCAATAGTTGAAGTGTTAAAGGACAAGGGAATGGGAAAATAATGCAGACTTGTACACACTCCCCAAGCTCAGCTCCCAAGAATAGAAAGTTAAATATAACTTAAGAATAGCAAGCCCTAATCTTTTTATATTCTCTTTTTTTCCCTACTGGACAGAAGGTGAATTGTGTCCAGTTCAATGAGGAAGCCACTATAATTCTTTCAGGTAAGAAATAATCTTGCCTTCTGTGTTGCTTCTAGATTGTTCATCCTAGCCTTTCTTTAGCCTGTCTCTTTACTTTCCTGCAGGTTCCATTGACTCCAGTGTCCGTTGCTGGGATTGTCGCTCACGTAGACCAGAACCCATCCAAATCTTGGATGAGGCCAAAGATGGCATCTCCAGTCTGAAAGTCTCAGATTATGAAATTCTTACAGGGTAAAGGAGAATAGGATGAAGCTTGAATTAGAAAAGGCATATTTGATGCTTTGCTAAGTCCAGAATAGACTTTAGAGAAGATGTTAAATATTTTCAACCTTTCCATGTCTGATTTCATTTTTTAAAAATAATTTCTCCCCCTTTGGAACTGAATCTAAAACTATGTGTCAATTTTTGTTAAAATATGAGTAGAACGAACAAACGTGCACAACTGAACTGGAAATTTTCATAAGTTCATAATCCAAACTCACAGCAAGTATGATACAAGGACATACATGGCTTGTGAAGAAATATTTTTGAAGTGCATAGTTTGCGACTTCGGGGTCAGAGCGTTCTCTTAACAACGTTGCTCTGTTGTTTCCCAGTGCTGTGGATGGATGTGTCCGACGTTATGACCTCCGTGCTGGAGAACTCTGCTCAGACTACATTGGAAGTAAGTTTCATATATTGATATCTGCTAAACTGAATGAGGTGAAAACCACATTTTTGAAGATGTCACTTTGTTGTGGGATATGATGCCTTTACTTGTCTTGTGCTTGACAAGTAACTCATGTTTTTTCATCTTCTGTTTGGTAGATTTCCACCAGGTTCAAACTGAAAAGTGTCTGCAAGGACACCAATTGTATCTTCAGGCTTGCATCCACATTTGATGATTATGTACCATCATCTCATATAACCATTGCCACTGTTGACTCATAGATTTTCTCAATGTTAGATCCATATACTCCTAGACAATAGTTAGTAGTACTTGGCATAATACTTGCAAGCCACTACACCCTCCCTTTTCTTTTTGAACAGGTTCTCTCCTCTTCATGCACATAGACCTTTATATCCACTGCATGAAGCAATAACATCCAACATTGCCATGTTTTCATTATAGGTCCCATTACCTGTGTATGTTTCAGCAAGGATGGGCAATGCACACTGGCTGCTAGCTTGGATTCTACACTGCGATTGCTGGACAAGGATACAGGCGAGCTACTAGGAGAGTAAGCAGACACTTTTCATTGTTAACTGTAATGCTTCCTTTAGCAGTTAGACTAAGGTTAACTCCAGCTATTCCCAGTATAGAAGTATGAATTCATGCTAATGAGCAAGATGCAATTGCTTTAAATGGTGCTTTTTTTTTGTAAAAAAAAAAAAGTGCTGGAACTCAAACATAGTTCCGGCTCCAGTCGAAAACCCTTTACGGAGCCGGGGGGGGGGGAGAAGAAACCACTTTAGGGAGCTTCTGAGGCGCAGATCACTCATCTGGAAAAGGTCTGTCTCCTCTCTTCTGCAGTTCTTGCTGCTGCTCCAATCTGAGGCCAGGGAATGTGTCCACAACTCCCTGTGGCCCATTCTGGGCTCCGTAGGCCTGGAAAAAACCTCCAGAGGCTTGAAAAAGGCCTTTAGTGCCTGGATCGGGCCGCTGGGGACCCGCAAAATCGCTCCACGGCCATGGATCCGGGCTCCAGAGGCTTAGAAAAGGCCTCCGGAGCCGAGATCGGCGGTGGAGGGGGGTTGCGAAATAAGAGGCCTTTTTCAGGCCTCCGGAGCCTAGATCGGGCTACTGGGGGTCCGCAAAATCGCTTTGCAGCCATACCTGTACTCGCGCTGGCACCTTAGAAAGAACCAGTTCTTCCGTTCAAAAAAAAGTGCCAGAACGCCGTACTGTGCGTTCTATGACAAAAAAAGCCCTGGTTTTAAATGTACATAAATATTTTATACACATATTGACATTTTCCCTTCATTATTGAATTAAGGAAAAATGTATTTATGCAATAGATTTTAATGTATATAGTAAAGTTCTTCTATGGCTATGAATAATTTTATGTCCAATTTTGTAATGGTGTTTTTTTTTAATTAACTTCGTATTCACCTAAGGATTGATAGCAACTTCCGGCGGGTTGATGGGGAAGTCTTCCAAAATGGTCAGGAGTAATCTACTTATTCTCCCAATTGTATCTCCAGCTACACCGGCCACAAGAATGTCACTTACAAGATGGACTGCTGCCTGAGTGAAAGAGACACACATATTGGGAGCTGCTCAGAAGATGGGAAAGTCTATTTCTGGGATTTGGTTGAGGTGAACAAGATTGGCTGGGAAAATCAAGGGCTTTCCTTTGAAGCAGTCATTTGACTTTTTAGTCAGCCAGTCATTGGGGTGTAACCAAAATTCTACTTGGTTGGAAAAGCCAGGTTTTTTTTCTAGAAACAAAGCAAGCCACCCCTCTTTTCCCAGCACCCATTAATAATCAGTAGGAAACAGACATCTAAATTGGGAACAGAAATAGCAATTGTTTTTATTTATTTGTTTCATTTGGTCTTACTTAGTTGTTTAAATGGATCTATTACAATATAATCAGGAAAGTAGCAAGATCAATGCAGATTTTTAATCAAAGAGGTAAATAACACTTGACATAAGTAATCCAGTTATTATATTTGAAGTTCATAAGTCAAGCATTTCTGTGCAAGCTTATTTGGCTTGAAGCTAAGTGCCTGGCTTACATCTGTAAAAGGTGAATACTGTTTATTTCTATCCTTGAGTTAGGTAGCATTTCTTTCAATTCAAATTATCAAATGTGGTCAATTTCTTCTTCATATAATTCATATAAAATAACTGGCCTTGCTAGTGGTTTATCCTAATCCCTTGTCCAATTTTCTTTAAGCTCATGCCGGTTAATGAGAGGATATTGTCACAAGCTGTGCTGGAAGTCAGATTTTCCTCATACCTGCTTATGTGGTGCTGACAGTTGTGCAAATAATGTATTTGTAACAACAACAACAACAACAACAATAATATTGGAAGAGATCTTGGAGGTCATCTAGTCCAACCTCTTGCTCAGGCAGGAAACCCTATACCATTTCAGACAAATGGCTGTCCAGTCTCTTCTTAAAAACCTCCAGTGTTTGAGCATTCACAGCTTCTGGAGGCAGGTTGTTCCACTGGTTAATTGTTCTAACTGTCAGGAAATTTCTCCTTAGTTCTAGGTTGCTTCTCTCCTTGATTAGTTTCCATCCATTGCTTCTTGTCCTGCCTTCAGGCGCTTTGGAGAATAGCTTGTCTCCCTCTTCTTTGTGGCAGCCCCTGAGATATTGGAACACTGCTATCATGTCCCCCCTCGTCCTTCTCTTCATTAAACTAGACATACCCAATTCCAGCAACCGTTCTGTCAGACCCAGCGTGAGACCTACCTGCGTGTAGAAGAGGTATGGTACCCGAATCTCCGTACAGCGCTCCAAGCAGCCGGCGACGGGAATGAATTGCTGCCGGCGCTTACACAGTGACGAACGGCCCATGTGACTAATTACCGTGCCGACGGAGAGAACGGGCTAGACCGGCATTATGCAAGATGGACATACTAACATAGGACGCTGGGTCTGACAAGTTGTGGTTGCTGGGAAGGGGGGCGGGGTGGAGGCGCGGTACAGGTGAGGGCTGTAATCTACGAGGATAATCAGGGTGATTGGGGCATACACGGTGGGTGTGGTGATCGGGTTATTTAGGACGCGGGGAAGGGGTGTGTCCCAGAGCTGGTTTTGTTTTCAACGGAGAAATAAACCTTTGTTGACTACCGCAACGTACCTGGTGGATCGTTTGCTTCATACGCCGGCAGGACGTTCTTATAGTAAACCAGCTCTCACTTCTTGCCCCTTGCGCGGTCGGCTGGTGCTGCGGAGTTATGGCCGAGGGAACACAGGAGGAGGACCCGATTAGTGGCAAGGAGCCTACAGAGGCCGACGAGCAGTTGGAGAGCCCGGACACTGGAGTCGAGGGGGAGGAGCAGCCGGCGGTGCGCCCGAAAGAGAGGGGACGTGTCCCTGCGGCTGTGGAGCCAGGAACCAGACGGCGCAAGCCTACGCTGGGAGAGGGCGAGTGGTGGCTCGGTTCAGCCGCAGGTCTCCCGGAGGATGGTAGGGGGCGGCGGCTGGCACCCAGTTTCGCCGGCTGGAGGGAACGCCGGATGACCGGAGATGACGAGGAGGACTGGAGCTGTTCCACAGCTCCAGGACAATATACGTTAGAGGTCCTTAGGGAACAATTCGGGGAGCGTATCTATCTAGCTACCATGCGCAGCCCCGTTAAGGATAGCACCCCGTATGTGCCCCGCTTTCAAATGGCAAGCCCGGAGTTTAAACTACCGCCAGGGGGTCGTTTCACACTACGGGACCCGGTGGCAAGGCAAACCGGAACCGAGCGCCCACGGTATGGACTGGACACACGGGGAGTGCGGCCTCCACCGGAGGGGCCGGACGGGGATGGGGCGGACTCCCTGGGAGCGGGATCCCGTCCTATAGCGCATCCAGGGATGGGTCCATATGGCGGTCAGGTGCCGGCTCCATGGCCTCAGCAGGTGATGTGGAATCCTCCACCCATTTCCCTCACGTTCGACGGGGATCCGGACCGTCTGGCGGTATTCCTTAGCCATGTACTGAACCATCTGGATCGTTATACAGCCCTGTATTCGTCCAACTGGGCAATGGTGGTAGCGGTCACTGCGGGTTTGCAAGGAGAGGCCGCTGCTTGGGCCGCAGACCTATATAGCGACCAAGCCAGGGAGCTAGCCGATGTAGGCCTTTTCCTCGATGCACTGAAAACGAGGTTTGAGGACCCAACACGCCAGCTACGGGCTGAGGCCCAGTTGGTGGGATTGCAGCAAAAGGGTAGACCAGTACAGGAATACATTCGCGAGTTCCAA
The DNA here is from genome assembly GCF_016545835.1 of Crotalus tigris. Lineage (NCBI taxonomy): Eukaryota > Metazoa > Chordata > Lepidosauria > Squamata > Viperidae > Crotalus > Crotalus tigris. The sequence continues at coordinate 1,430,471 of NW_024096469.1, forward strand.
AAGGTGGCAGGGAGACTCAGGTCATGGCCAGACAGCTTGCTAATCCACCACTTCCGCACTGGCCTGGATACCACCATCTGCCACGCATGTATAGTCAGGGGAGTGGTGGGACGTCTAGCCGACTGGTATAGGGCAGCGGTAGAGTTGGATGTCGGGCTGAGGGATCATCCCGGAAGGCGGGAGGATAGGCCCCGCCGAAGTCAGGATCAGCCCGTGGGTGGTACCACGCAGACCGTGCCGGGAACGGTACGTTCGAGGCCTACCTTCAGATGCTTCCGCTGTAACCGGCCGGGTCATCGAGCCGCGGAGTGTGGAATACCCAAGCCAACAGGTACACCTACGGCGATTGGTACACCAGGGGTCACGCCAAAGAGACCAGCAGAGAAATCACGGGTTGCCTACCAACTGGGACAGTCGCAGGTCCAGCAAAAACCCGATGAGGCGTCCCCTATATTGCAGGAGTACGAGGAGGAAGAGCCGGTGGAGGATCCAATGGTGAGTGAACCCATCGTCCCCTTCACCATCCCGATTACATTGACAAGCCCGGTTACGGGTGAGTTGATGCCCTTTTCGGCATTACTGGACACAGGGTGCACAAGGTGCCTAATCAGTAAGGGAGTGGTGCAACAGATGCGGATCAGGGTGGCCCGATTAAAATCCCCGATTCGTTTTGAACAAGTGGATGGCTCTCTGTTGGGAGGGGTCCCGACTACATTGGTGACGGAGCCTGTTAGAATGGATATAGGGGGTCATTGGGAACTTATACGCTTCATAGTTGTTCCCACTATGTCCGAGTCTGTCATTTTGGGATTAGCGTGGATGGATAAGTGGACACCCACGATCTGGTGGGCGGAGGGATCCAGACACCTAAGGCTAGCAGTGGGCCCTCAACCGCGGCCGCCGGATGACCAGATTAGGGGTAAAGAGTTAAACTCCTCAAAACCGGTACAGGAGAAGGGCGAGGTTCAATATCCACAGGTATATGATGACCTCGCGGCTGTGTTCAGCGAACGGGAGTGTGACTGTTTGCCACCTCACCGACGGACAGATTGTGCAATCGAACTCGCTCCTGGGGCCAAGTTGCCTAAACCCAGAATGTACCCTATGACATTTGCAGAATTGCAAGAATTGAGAAAGTACATTGATAAGAACTTGGCTAGGGGCTTTATAGAGCCAGCACGTTCGAGGATAGCAGCCCCAGTCATATTCCAGGGGAAAAAGGACGGGGGATTGCGATTGTGTGTAGACTTCCGAGGCCTGAACGCTGTGTGCATAGACCAGGTTTATCCCCTGCCGCTTATGAAAGACCTACTTACCCATTTGGCAGCTGGGAAAATCTTTACAAAACTAGACCTCCGTGAGGCATACTATAGGGTACGCATCAAAGAAGGGGATGAGTGGAAAACAGCGTTCAACTGTCCCCTGGGTAGCTACCAATTCAAGGTGATGCCTTTCGGATTACAAGGAGCGCCGGCTGTATTTATGCAGCTGATCAACGAAGTGTTGCATGACCATCTATATAGAGGTGTCCTTGTATATCTGGATGACATACTGATCTACTCACAGACGTTGGAAGACCATGTGCAATTAGTACGGACAGTACTGCGAAAATTACTGGATGCCAATTTATACTGTAAGTTGTCGAAGTGCGAGTTTCACAAGACTAGGATTGACTATTTAGGGTTCAGAGTCTCCGCTACAGGAATAGAAATGGATCCTAGTAAAGTTCGCAGTGTCTTAGAATGGCAGGCCCCAAGGACCCGTCGTCAACTGCAGAGATTCTTGGGGTTTGCCAATTTCTACCGGCAGTTCATCCCCTCGTTCGCCGACGTGGCCCTACCATTAACCCAACTGTTACGCACCAAAACCACGACCGGCAAACCTCACCCTAAACAAGCATTAAATTGGACTGTGGACTGTCAACGGGTCTTTGAGTCGCTAAAACGACTATTTGCAAAGGAACCAGTGTTATTACACCCCGACCCGAGTAGACCATATGTGGTGCAAGCCGACGCCAGTGATGTGGCCGTCGGAGCACTTTTGATGCAACGTAACGGACAGGGCGAATTGCAACCGTGCGCATATACCTCCAAAAAATTTACCGACCCAGAGCGACGGTGGGCGGTGTGGGAGAAGGAGGCATTCGCGATAAAATGGGCATTATCCACCTGGCGCCACTTATTGGAAGGTGCACAGCACCCCTTCGAGGTGTGGACGGACCACCGGAACCTAATGGTCCTCCAGACGCCGAGGAGATTGGCGCCAAAACACGTTCGATGGGCACAGTATTTTCAGCGTTTCAGATTTAGCCTGAAGGTAGTACCCGGAGGGAAGAACTTCTTAGCAGATGCGCTCTCACGGCTACCACAATATGATAGTAAAAAGGAACAAGTGATCCAAACTATTATGCCGATATGTAGTATGGATCCCGCGCAGACGGAGGGATGTGCAAAAGTGGCAACGCTGGAGGAGGAATTGCAGTCAGTATTGGTGACCGATCCCTGGTTGCAAGCGAATCCCGGATTGTTAACCCATCGTGATGGATTGGCCTGGTATCGGAATAGGTTATACATTCCCCCGGAATTGCGTCATCAGGTATTTCACCAATGTCACGACTCCAAGGTGGCAGGTCATTTTGGATTTGTAAAGACGCTCCACCTGGCGAGACGCCGGTTCTGGTGGCCTAGCCTACGGAAGGATATTGAGCGGTATGTCAAGGAATGCCATATATGTGCACAAGCTAAAGATGTACCGAAGAGACCGATGGGACTGCTACAATCGGTGTCTAACCCAGTTCGGCCCTGGCAGGACATCGGGATGGACTTCCTCGTTGAGTTACCAAATGTCAGGGGTTACACGGTCATATGGACGGTTGTTGATTTATTCTCGAAACAAGCACACTTTGTCCCCTGCAAGGGGTTGCCGTCTGCGAGGAAGTTAGCAAAATTGTTTGTGCAACATATTTATCGATTACATGGAGCACCCCGTCGGATTATTTCCGACCGGGGCGTTCAGTTCACAGCCCAATTCTGGCGTCAATTCCTCGCGAGCATCGGAACCACACAAGGACTGAGTTCCGCATACCATCCTTGTACCAATGGGGCGGCGGAACGGGCTAACGCAGCGATTTCACGATATCTACGATCGTATGTATCTTACCAGCAGTCGGATTGGATAGATTTCGTGCCGTTCGCAGAGTTAGCGTATAACAACGCAGTACATAAAAGCACCGGGTTAACCCCCTTTCAAGTAGTTTACGGATACGACCCAGTTCCGCTGCCTGGGGGCGAGTCACCGGGAGACTTGAACCTACAGCCTGGAGACTGGATGTCCCATGCAGGCCAGGTGTGGGGTACAGTAAAAAAGGCCTTACAGCAAGCAGAAAGGATAGCGAAAGAGCAGGCTGACAAAGGTCGTAGAATACCAATGCAACTAAGAGTGGGTGATTGGGTGTACCTATCAACCAAATATGTTAAGTTACAGGTACCATGCAAGAAGCTAGCGCCAAAATACATTGGGCCCTTCCGCATAGTACGCATCATCAATCCTGTTACGGTGCAGCTTCAGTTGCCGGAATTGCTTGGTAAGATACACCCAGTATTCCATGTGAGTTTGTTGAAGCCTGTAGAGGGGGACACCTACAACAAACCTCCCCCAGGACCCATTGCCCCGGGAAGGTATGAGGTACAAGACATACTAGATTCTCGGTGGCGGAGGGGCAACCTGTATTACCTGGTGTTATGGAAGGGATACCCCTTATCCGAGGCATCCTGGGTACGGGAGGAGGATGTTTCCGCCCCTGCCCTCACCCGTCGATATCACAGGATGTGGCCGCACAAGCTAAGGGACCGGGGGATAGGTGACACGCCCACGATGGCCAGATAATAGACGTAATTGTTCATGTTCCATTTCAGGGGGCTCTATGGTGAGGGGGAGCCGAATGTCAGACCCAGCGTGAGACCTACCTGCGTGTAGAAGAGGTACGGTACCCGAATCTCCGTACAGCGCTCTAAGCAGCCGGCGACGGGAATGAATTGCTGCTGGCGCTTACACAGTGACGAACGGCCCATGTGACTAATTACCGTGCCAACGGAGAGAACGGGCTAGACCGGCATTATGCAAGATGGACATACTAGCATAGGACGCTGGGTCTGACAAGTTGTGGTTGCTGGGAAGGGGGGCGGGATGGAGGCGCGGTACAGGTGAGGGCTGTAATCTACGAGGATAATCAGGGTGATTGGGGCGTACACGGTGGGTGTGGTGATCGGGTTATTTAGGACGCGGGGAAGGGGTGTGTCCCAGAGCTGGTTTTGTTTTCAACGGAGAATTAAACCTTTGTTGACTACCGCAACGTACCTGGTGGATCGTTTGCTTCATACGCCGGCAGGACGTTCTTATATGTTCCTTGTATGTTTTAGTCCCCAATTCCCTCATCATCTTTGTTGCTCTTTTCTGTACTCTTTCTATAGTCTCAACATCTTTTTTACATCGAGGTGACCAAAACTGGATGCAGTATTCCAAGTGTGGCCTTACCAAGGCATTGTAAAATGGTATTAACACTTCATGTGATCTTGATTCTATCCCTCTGTTAATGCAGCCTAGCACTGTGTTGGCTTTTTTTGGCAGCTGCAGCACACTGCTAGCTCATATTTAAATAATTCTCCACTAGGACTCCAAGATCCCTCTCACAGTTACTACTATTGAGCAAGGTATCACCTATACCAGGGGTGTCAAACTCGTAATGTCACATGACGTGTCACGACGTATCGCAACTTTTTTTCCATTGCCGGCAATGGGATGGGCACGGTTTCGGCATGACATATCCAGCCTGCGGGATGGCAGTTTGACACTCCTGATCTATACGATACCTGTGGATTTGGTTTTTCTTGCTTAATCTCTGTCTTATGTAGGTTTTGTGACCCATGTAGCTACATTTTGTCCTTTTCTCCTCTACAGGGCTCCCTTGTTCTGACCTTGCCAGTGTGCAATACTGCTGTCCAGTCACTGTCCTTCCACCCAGTTGAAACCTGCCTGCTCACTGCTGCAGGGGGTCTTGTTCAGTGTTGGAGAGAAGAATCTTATACAGCCGAGGAAGGTGTGCCTGCATGACTAGCATTGCCGTCTGAGCAAGATTGCAGATACAGGATGATGGACTTCTCCGATACACTTCTCTTACAGTTCTATGAGTATAGTTCTATGTACTTTGCTTTCAGGAGGAAAGATGGGGCATAATTTGGACTCAGCTTCTTCTATAGAAGCAGCCTGACTGAATGCTGTCCTTGAGCTCAAAAAGGGCTCAAAGGTTTCCTTGCTTTAGGTGACAATATTTTTAAATTCAGCCTATGTATTACAGACATTAGTCAAGGAAAAGGTTTCTTTTTTAAAATTGAGTGTTTCTGGATTAGAAAGAAATAACAGTTTAAATGGTACGTGGGCATTGTTTTATTGTAAGTTTTTGTGGCTCAGATGCTTAAACTACATAAACACTAGTTCTGATTCTTCACTTGAACAAATACATGAATTTAAATTGTCACTGTAAAAAAATTAAGTAATTTTGAAAAAAAAATATATAAGTTTGCTTTCTGACCCTTAGATGTTTACCTGTTTAAAATTGCAGGAAAAATATCTTGATTGCTGATGTTCAGAAGTGTTCAGACGTCACTGGTCACGTCTGCTTGGTTAGTCAACTGCTACGTGCATGTCTTCTTAATTTTGCACCTGAATAGGAAAAAAAGCCTTAATGTTACCAATTGTTAATGACAGTTATTGAAGAAAATGTTTTTAAAAGGCTATTGTCCTGGAAAGTTCAAATGTAACTTGAACTTTTCTAGGGAGCTCATCCTCCTTCAATAGAAATATAGTATTTTTTAAATTGGATGTTTATGAATTCAAAATGAATTATATACTGTTCAGCAGTGAAGAATTCAGACTGAATCTCAGAAATGAAAGAGAATGGTATGAACAGATCAAGTTACTATTTTCTTGGGAGTATATTTACTGCTTTTGGATTCAAACAACTGAAGCCAGAATTGTATACGTGCTAAATAAATTAAAAATTCCCTCCCAGAATTACTACATTTTAACTCTTGCACTAGTTATGTATAAATAAGTAGAAACATATTTTTTTCTTGTGGGAATGTATCACACAGCATCCACAGGTATCTCCTCCTGTGGCTACCTGCATTTAAAAGTACGTTTTAACAGCCCACTCAGATGCTTAATTAGTTTAAACTGTTGTTACATGTTCAATGGGCCTTTGAGAAGACAGATGTCTTTCCCTAGGTTGCCTCTGCATTAAAATGGATTGAATCGGGGGGTTTTCTGCTTTTGTTGTTCGGATCCAAAATGCTTTTCTATAGAAAGAAAAATAAAATTATAAGAAATAGATGTGTTCTTACTGAAGTGTTCATATCTCATATTCATACCACTCTCTCCTGTTTTTAAAGAAAGCAGTCCAGCAACTTAAGGTCAGTAAAGTATTTCTGTGTCAGTTATTGTGGTTGCTGTAATAAAAAATACTTCAAGTATCTAACATTTAGTCTTCCTTAATTTCATGCCTTTAAAATATATTGGAGTTACAACTGTTACCAACCCCAGATAGCATGACTAATCTGAAAGGCACCAGTTGAGGAAGGCCACTAGAAAAAAAAACTGCAAAATGCAAAAGTATGCGTCAACACTGCAATACTACTACATCTAGATACCTTAATGCAGTGGTTCTCAACCTTTCTAATGCCGCGACCCCATAATACATTTCTCCATATTGTGGTGACCCCCAACCACTTACACATCACCGGGTGCCAGGGGCATGGCCAAAGAAAAGGGGGAAAAATGGCAGACAGCTTTGTTTGGTGACCCCCGTGAAATGGTCATTCGACCCCAAATGGGGTCCCGACCCACAGGTTGAGAACCACTGCCTTAACGCTAAATAAAATTTACAGATATTCTTTACTCCTGATAAGATGATGAACAAAATGCAGCAATCAACTGTTCTGGGTGAGAAAGAAAATTCTTATTTTGTGGTTATCTTATTTCATAAATATTTTTTTCTTCCATTCAGTCATGTCCAATTCTTGGAGACTGTCTGGAGAAGTCCCTGCAGTTTTTTTGGCTAGGTTTGCCATTGCCTTCCTTCCTAGGCCAAGGTCACTCAGCTACCTTTGTGCCTAAGACAGGACTAGAACTCATAGTCTCTTGAGATTTTTTTATATGGAATATCTTTTCTACATTTTTAAAAGGTTACTTGCTTAAACAAGCTTCATAGTTATGTACGGAACCATCTCTGGGTTGCTTATATTCTACTTAATTTCTACAGTTAATGCCACAGATCGGTTCTTACGAGTCTTAGTAGACAGCTGAACAGAGAGATGGAATGCAATCAGATTTCCCCAAGTGAGCGATTTAGTAATTGCATCATATCCTGTGGGATCATGTGTTCTCCCATATTGCTTAAACTGACTTTACAGGTTTGGGAACCAAAACTGTCTGTTGCTGAGTCAATGCATGATACACAAAGGATTAGTTGGAATACAAGATGATAGTAGGTGTGACAGAGACACCAGGCATTCAATTAATTTGAAATTATTTTCTCTGCTGCATAGTCATAGTGGCAGAGCTTCTATGCGGTTTGTTTTGGTGTCTCAGAGTACTTGGATTAAGCAAATAAATGGGGTGAAATCAACACATTCAGTTTCTCAAGTTAAGCAAATAACACAGAACAGTGATATAACTGGTACTCAAATCTCTGGATTGAGTTCAGGTTATCTCAGTGTTTTGAGCCCCTAGTGCTGCACTATGGCTCAAATAGTATAAGCTAATGGCAAGTGCCCTGAGAAGCAATGAGCCTTCTGAAGTCAACATAAAGGAAACACTAGTTATTATAAGATATGGATTAAGAAGCAGGCAAAAATGTCATGGATAAAAATAACAAGTTTATTTCCAAATTTGCTCGGGTTAATTGGCTTAAAATACTCTTTCCTTTTGGGGGGGAGAAAAAAATACTGTCAAGGCAAAACAGAATTTCAGGGGAAGATGGTGCATTGAAGAAGTTTCAGCAAAAAATTGATGTTTGCGGTCATTTATAAGTAGTTTATTACTAGACCAGCTGCTACGATCCTCTCTGGATAAGAGAGATGTCAGATCACCCAACCTGTGTTTCCTTATTATTGATCTTCACAAAGAGAGTACAAAAAGAAAGGGGAAAATTGGGAGATGGGGAAATTCTGCAAATGGCATGGTTCAAAGGACACTTAAGTTTGTGCAATTCCCTTGCTAACCACTCTTGGAAATTGCTTATTAACTGCTTCAAGGAAGTTGGATGTCTTCAAAGTGGCAAGGCAGTAAAAATCAGTAACATAAGAAAATGAAGATTTATTTTTATAAAGTTAAAGAATTTAACAACAGAATGTTTTGGCTACAGAAAGGGTTGGAATATTATATTTTGAATATGAAGACTTCAAAATTATTTTTAAAGAGAAATGCATGTTTGTGGGAAATAATTTATTATGACATTTAGGGATATCTTTGAGCAACTCCACCAGGAATTGCACTGAGACTTTGAATCAATTATGTCAGCTATTTTGTGCCTTTTTGGCTGTCTCCAGATGTTATAGAACATGATATTTATTTTATTTTAAATATTTAAAAACCTCACCTTTTATCATTTTTATATAGTAACTCAAGACATTGAATATACCTTATACTCTTTCTATCGCTTTTCACCAAAACAACCCTCGTGAGATAAGTTGGCTTGAGAGAGAGAAACTAGCTCAAAGTCACCCATCCTGAGATTTTGCAACAACTAGTATATCTAGATATGCAACAAGCTCCACTTGAGAACAATATGAGTGACACTCCAAATAAATATGTGTCAATGCTGCTAACATTGGGTGTTATTGCTTTGACAACAGATGGAAATGCATTCATTTCTCTCTTTTGCTTTTAGAGCTGATTGATGCTGGGAGAGGGAATGTGGATGAGAGTCCAGTTAATCATAACAATTTCAAGTCGTGGGAATTCAAGGTTACTGAGCCCAGAGCTAATAACGATTTGGCTGGCGGAATGTGATTTATGAGTGTTAGTTGGAGGAGGGAATTGTGCTTTGCTACTTTGTGCCAAGGGGAGGGGAATTCAGTTTTTGGCTTCAATTATGCTTCTTGAATAAAAGATTCTTTAAGGTAAACAATGCCTCAAACTTCTTTTGAAGAGTTTCATCTGTCGGAATCATGACACTCCACTTGAGAACAATAAATAACAATAAACTCCAAATAAAAATGTGCCATAAGATGTAAAGAGAAAATTGTGAGAAGTTTTAAAAATTATGAAGGAAAAATATTGACAATCTTAGGGCACAACTGGAATAATAATTCTCTTTTTTTTGCTGGATTTACAAGAGACTGCTTAAAAGTACCGTATTGAAGAACTTTGTAGTAAGTTCTGTGGTCAACAACTATTGATCAGTGTCAAAATGGGACATGCTGTCATTTTGGGTAGTTCTGTTTGTATGTGCTGATGATTGGAAAAATGTGATATACTGGATTAGCTTATATAGTGTTTAAACCATTAACTTTATAGCCATTTTATGTATCCTAATTTTTTAGCATTTAAACACTTTGTATCTAATATGTGGATTTTTTTTTTGAAGGAAAACTATTTTTTTGTTATGTTAAATTCTAGTTGTTTGTTTATATTAGGATCCTGGAAATACTTTATTTTGTTAATAGTTTAGAATTGAGATATGGAATGTTTATTTGAAAGGACATATTGTTAGTTTAGGCAAGTTATCTCTGGAATTGTTGACATTTGGAATGGGAAAAATATTGTATATTGGAATGTGTCTTAAAAAAAATAAATGGACTTTTTGTAATATTAAACTTTAGGCTTTGTTTATTGACACTAGATCAGATTGACTATGTGCTCTGTAGCCAAAGATGGAGAAGCTCTATACAGTCAGTAAAAACAAGACCAGGAGCTGACTGGCTCAGATCATGAGCTTCTCATTGCAAAATTTAGGCTTAAATTGAAGAAAGTAGGGAAAAGAACTAGGCCACTCAGATATGAACTAAATCATATTCCTGATGAATATTCAGTAGAGGTGACAAATAGATTTAAGGAATTAGAGCAGATAGACAGAGTGCCTGAAGAACTATGGACAGAGGTTTGCAACATTGTACAAGAAGTAGCAACTAAAAAGATCCCAAAGAAAAAGAAATGCAAGAAAGCAAGCTGTCTGAGGAAGCTTTGCAAATAGCTGAGGAAAGAAGGGGAAACAAAAGGCAAAGGAGAAAGATACACCCAATTGAATGCAGAATTCCAGAGAATAGCTAGAAGAGATAAGAATACCTTCTTAAATGAACAGTGCAAAGAAATAGAAGAAAACAACAGAACAGGGAGGACCAGAGATCTTTTCAAGAAAATTAGAGATATGAAAGGAACGTTTCATGCAAAGATGGGCATGATAAAGGACCATAATGGCAGGGACCTAACAGAGGCAGAAGAGATTAAGAAGAGGTGGCAAAACTACACAGAAGAACTATACAAGAACGATCTTAACGTCCCAGATAAGCACGATGGGGTGGTCACTGACCTCGAGCCAGACATCCTAGAATGTGAAGTGAAATGGGCCCTAGGAAATCTGAGCAACAACAAAGCTAGTGGAGGTGACAGCATTCCAGCTGAGCTATTCAAAATCTTAAAAGACGATGCAGTAAAAGTGCTACACTCAATTTGCCAGCAAATTTTGAAAACTCAACAGTGGCCACAGGATTGGAAAAGGTCAGTTTACATTCCAATTCCAAAGAAAGGCAATGCCAAAGAATGTTCAAACTATTGCACCATTGCACTCATTTCACATGCTAGTAAAGTTATGCTTAAAATCCTACAAGCTAGAGCTTCCGCCGGGGAGCGACGTTGATGGCGGCTACCTTGTAGCCGTCCTCCTGGGACGGCGTTAGATCCGCAGTGTGCAGCGAAAATCAGCTGGCCCGCGGCTCGGAAATCCCCTTCCCGGGCGAAGGGAAGGGGCAGAGATTGCAAGAATAGAGGTAGAACCTCTTAGCCCCCTCTGGATTTTTCTTTTGAGGGGACAGAAAGAGCGTTCCCTCGGAGTTCCTGCTTTCTCCACCTCCCAGCTGTTTTTGCCTCTTCGGAGACAAAAGGAAACGCCGCTACCAGCTCCGCGCTTAAAGTGTTCTGGTGAGTAATTTTTAAAGTGGACAGAGCAGTTTAAAGGATTTTTTTTTAGTTTAGTATTTTATTTTAAATTTTTCTTTTTAGTTGACTCTGATTCTTTTGTCTCTTTTTTGCTGGTACGGAAAGTGAAAGTAAGATGGCGTTTTGAAAGTACTTTGTTCTTTGTTCTTTTGTTCTTTATTTTTTTTTCCCTGGAAAGACAATATGGACTTAAATGAATATATTTACTGCTTCTAATTTTCTCCTTTATCTTTTGATTGTGTTTTGGATACTTTTCTTGGCTTTTTTTAAACTTTAAGAATTTTAGTATTTTTTTTTCCTTTTTTTTTGTCTCCTCTTTCCTTTTAAGAGGAAAGAGAGAGAGAAGTACACTTTGAAAAATGGCTTCAAAGAGGCAACCGGCCTCTATACTTTCTAAGGTGGTTTCCTCTCCTACAACTTTAACTGTACAACAACAACTTAAACCTACACCATCAGTATTGCTTCCACCCTCTCCTCCTTTGCCAGGTTCATCTGCACAAGAGATTAAAGATATAATGGGAAATGCTGTATCCCAAATTAGAGATGAAATGAAGCAACTTCTTGAACAGAGTAAATCTGAAAGCAGAGAGGAAATGAAAGACCTTCTTAAACAGATTAAACAGATTAAATCTGAAACTAAGGAGGAGATGAGAGACCTCCTTAAGCAGAATAAAACTGAAAGTAAAGAGGAGATGAAGCAGCTGTTAGAAGATAATAACACCATCTTGAGACAAGACATAGTAACAGCTTTGTCAGGCCTGGCTTCAGTGGTCGTGAAATTGGATTCCAGAGTGGAGGAGGTCGCTGATAAAGTTGATTTTATTGAAGATAAATTTCAGGATATGGAAAGAAAGGTGGAAACCTCACAAGAGGATATTCTCATGTCCCAGTACAGGGAAATGGAGTATGCCTTGAGAATCAGGGGCTTGAAAGAAGATTTGAATCAAGACCTGACACAGATGGTGCTTAATGATCTAGCTCTTGTTTTGAATATGGATAAAGATGAATTATGCAGAGAAGTGGAAAAAGTCTACAGAGTCAATTCTTGGATTGCGAAACAAAAGAATTTGCCAAGAGATGTGGTGATCTATTTTTCTAAGAGGTCTCTGCGTAATGAAATCTTACAAGCTTATTACAATAAGAGATTTCAGATTGCCGCCCAAGATGTCATTATTTTAAAGGAAATTCCATCCAAAATTTTAAGAAACAGGAAAGACTTTGTTTTTTTAGCTAATGAACTCAAAGCAAGATCGATGTCATTCAGATGGGAGATTCCTATGGGTATTGTTTTGAGCCATGCGGGGATGCGTTATAGGCTTAACACGGTTGCCAAAGCTAAGGAGTTTTATAATACGGTCCTGGGAGCAGGCTCATCTTTACCTATGATTCAGAAATCTTTGGGTGGCAAAGAGGTGGAACAGCAATCTGGAGGGCTAGGTCTGATTCCTGCTGGGAAGTCACAAGTGGAATGGCAACGTCAAACAGAGGTTAAAGAGCAAAGGATGACCCGTGCAGCACATAGACGTAAAGAGAAGGAACAACAGAAGAAAGAAGTTAAAGAATTTACTTATGAAAGTGCTTCATTGCCGGTGGGAAGAGCAAGACCCAAGAGTTCTGCAACACATTCATCAATGGCAGACCTTCAGGCAGTCTTCTCCAGGCTCCTGGTCAAGGGAGATGGCAAAGTTCCTGACCTGGAATGTTAACGGCCTTAACTCCCCTCAGAAAAGAAAGAAAATCTTTCACTACTTAAAACAACATAACAATGATATTATCTGCCTGCAAGAAACTCATATTTTACTTAAAGATCAAAAATATTTAGTCAATGGTCGTTTGGGCTCACACTTTGTATCTCCTGCCCCTGGGAAAAAAGGGGGAGTGGTTATTTATGTTAAGCAAAATTTACCAGTTTGTCTGGTAGAATCAGATCCCCAAGGAAGATATGTAATGGTTGAACTTGGTTTATATGGTAAGAAAATACTTCTTGTGGGACTGTATGCACCAAACCAGCAACAAGAACAATTTTATAAACTGTTACATCAGAAAATAACTTCGCTGGACTATAGATCCGTTATATTAATGGGGGACTGGAATGGTGTTTTGGATACACAAAGGGACAAAAAAGGCTCTTCTACCCTTTTTAAACAGGCTAAATTACCTAAAGCTTTTTTTGATCTGAAAGAGGACTGGGAATTGAGAGACTACTGGCGTGTACGTAATCAAGAGGAGAGAGACTTTACCTTTTTTTCAGATAGACATCAATCTCTTTCAAGAATTGATTTTTTTTTTATTACAACTGACTTATATAATAGGGTAAAGAACGTAAAAAATTTTCCTAGGACATTGACGGATCATAGTCCGGTTTGGATGGAGTTGATTCATGAAAAAGAGGAGAGGAGATCCTGGAGGGTGAATGAGAACTTATTTAGACAAGAAAAGAATGTTCAAAAGTTAAAGGACTGTTTAAAAGGATTATTTTGTTTTGAATATGCATAAGGGGACATCAACATCAATGGTATGGGATGCAGGTAAAGCTTTTATGCGTGGAATTCTGATAAAAATGAACAACGTTCATAGACAAAAGCAGATTCAGAAGCGTAAGGAATTGGAAGAGGAGATTAAATTAAAAGAAAAGTTTTTGATTCTAAATCCTTCAGATGAAAAGATTAAGGAATCTATAAAGCTTTTAAGAGCACAATTTAATATGCTGATGGCTGACCAATCTGCAACTAATCTTTTGTTTATGAAACAAAATACATTTTGTAATGCCAATAAACCAGGGAGATGGTTGGCTTATCAATTAAGAAAGAAACAGAGACAGAGAATAATAGATAAAATAAATTATAATGGTAAATTAGTGTATCAGAAAGAACTGATTAAGAAATCTTTTTTAGACTACTATCAAAAATTATATAAGACTACTAATGTACAAATTTCAGACATAAATATTTAAGTGAGGCTAACTTTCCTAAATTGACAGAAGATCAGAAGCAAGAAATTAATGGTCCAATTACCAATGAGGAGATTGTGACGGTTATTAAGCAATTAAAATTAGGTAAAGCGCCAAGTACGGATGGCTTGACATCTATTTATTATAAAACTTTAGTTGAAGAGGTGACTCAATCTTTAGCTGAGCTTTTTAATAATATATTGCAGGGTGCAGAGATCCCTCCATCATGGCGCAGTGCTTTTATATCCTTGATTCCAAAAGAGGATCAAGATCTTACTTTACCAAGGAATTATAGACCTATATCTCTTTTAAATGTAGATTATAAGATTTTTGCAAAAATTTTAGCTAATAGGCTTATGAAGGTTGTGCATCAGCTTATACATAAGGATCAATCGGGTTTTATAATTGGCAGGTACATGAAAAATAATGCTAGACAAATTATTAACATATTAGAATATTTAGATAAGAACAACCAAGTCCCTGCAGAGCTGATATTTTTAGATGCTGAAAAAGCTTTTGATCAATTAAATTGGCATTTTATGTTAAGAGCAATTCAGGAGATGAATTTTGGAGGGAAAATATTACAAGCTTTTACTGCTATATATCAAAAGCAAACGGCACAACTTATTGTTAATGGGGGTTTGTCAGAGGTTTTTATAATAGAAAAAGGTACTAGACAGGGATGTCCTCTGTCACCTTTGCTGTTTGTTTTAACATTGGAAATTTTGTTGATTAAAATCCGAGAATCGCAGGTAATAAGAGGAATAGAAGTTAATAAAAAAGAGTACAAGTTAAGAGCTTTTGCAGATGACTTGGTGGTTACTTTAATCTCAACCTACCTATTCTGTAGTTAACTTATTACAGCTGATTCGTCAATATGGACTAGTTTCGGGCTTTAAAATTAATAATAATAAGACTAAAATATTAGCTAAAATATGACTATTCAGGACAAACAGATTTTGGCTGAGTTGACTGGTTTTGAAATTGTTGATAAGACAAAATGTTTGGGGGTCACCATATCTGTTTCTAATGCAAAATTGTTTAAGAATAATTATGAAAGGCTGTGGGCCAGTGTACAGAAGGACTTGAGGAATTGGGAAAAGTTACAGTTATCTCTCATGGGACGAATTGCAGTGATTAAAATGAATGTCCTGCCCAAATTTCTCTTTTTGTTTCAAATGTTACCTATTTTAAAGAACGAGGTTAATTTGAATGAATGGCAGAAAGGTATTAACAAATGTATTTGGGCAGGGAAAAAACCAAGGGTAAAGTTTAAAATTATGCAGGACTTCCGTGAGAGAGGTGGACTCAAGGTACCGAATTTGAAATTATATTATGATGCAGTGGTTTTTACGTTAATAAGTGATTGGGTAAACTTAACAAATTCAGAGATACTCCATCTGGAGGGATGGGATTTACTCTTTGGTTGGCATGCCTATTTAATATTTAATAAAAAAGTGGATCGGGCTTTTAAATCTCATATTTTAAGGATTTCTCTACTTAGAGTCTGGAGGAAATATTATAAAAGTGATTTTAAAATACCATTATGGGCCATACCTTGGCATGCGATAGAGGGGATAAAGAGAGGTGTTAAAATGGATACGGTGTCTTATACACAATTACTTAGATGGGATGGTCTAAATTGGCAGTTAAAATCTTTGGAAGATTTGTTACATGAAAATATTACCTATTCTTGGTTTCAATATAGACAACTATTAGATAGATGGAAGATGGATCGTAATTTAGGTCTGCTTAGAGAAGATCAAAATCTTTTCAAGCAAGTAAAGGATCAAAGACAAACTCATATTAAAAGAATTTATGGGGTGCTAGTGGAACTGGATTCAGAATCAGAATTAATTAAAGATTGTATGATCAAATGGGCGCAGAATTTTGGTGAACCAGTTCTACTGGATACCTGGGAAACTATCTGGGTGAGAAATGTTAAGTTTACACAAGCCCAGAATTTAAGGGAGAATTTTTATAAAATGTTTTATAGATGGCACCTTGATCCACAAAAGATGTCTCTCATGTATCCTGACTTACAGCCTAAATGTTGGAGATGTGGCTGTTTGGATGCCACTTATTATCATATTTGGTGGTCGTGTAAAAATATAAAAGCTTTTTGGATTAAGATATGGTGGAACATTCAGAGAATTTTTAGAAAGAGGGTAAAATTTACTCCACAATTGTTTTTGCTTGGTATTGTTACTGATTGTGATGCTAAGGAGGTTATATTGATGTTGAATTTGATTACAGCCGCAAGGCTGCTAGTAGGTCAATATTGGAAGAAGGAATCTTTGCCTACTTTGCAAGAGTGGTTTTTTAAAGTATCTTATTTGGCGGAAATGGCAAAGATTTCGGCTTTCTTAAAAGAGCAAACGCAAGAGAAATTTTTTGCTGTATGGGAAAAATGGATAAATTTTATACAATTTAAATTGGATATGAAAAAATACCATTCAGCTTTTTTATAACTTGTATAAAAATTCTACTTTTTTTTTCTTTTCTTTGTTTTTTTTTTAAATATTTTTTCTTTTTAAGGTTTATAATTCTTTATTCATATATATTTTGTTCTTAATTATCTTATAATTTTGTTAACTTCTTTTAATTAAGCCTATATTCTGCTCTGGGAAGCTCGGGGGGGAGGGAGGGGGTGATTTGGGAGGGGTTGGGGGAGGGTTGTATTGTTTTGGTTTTTTGTCTTTTTTTTTGTCTTATTGTAGTTGTCATTGTTTTTTTTTTCTGTCTTTGTAAAAGTTTTTAAAAATTTTTCAATAAAAAAATCCTACAAGCTAGACTCCAGCAGTATGTGGATCGAGAACTACCAGAAGTACAGGCAGGATTTCGAAGAGGCAGAGGAACTACAGATCAAATTGCCAACATATGCTGGATCATGGAGAAAGCTAGGGAGTTCCAGAAAAACATCTACTTCTGCTTCATTGATTATGCTAAAGCCTTTGATTGTGTGGATCACAACAAATTGTGGCAAGTTCTTAAAGAGATGGGAGTACCAGACCATCTTATTTGTCTCTTGAGAAACCTATATGCAGGTCAAGAAGCAACAGTGAGAACTAGACACGGAACCACTGATTGGTTCAAAATTGGGAAAGATGTCCAACAAGGCTGTATACTGTCGCCCTGCCTATATAACTTAAATGTAGAGCACATCATGAGAAAGGCAGGGCTAAATGAATCAAAAGTTGGAATTAAGTTTGCCGGGGGAAATATCAACAACTTAAGATATGCAGATGATACCACTCTAATGGCAGAAAGTGAAGAGGAACTAAAGAGCCTCTTGATGCGGGTAAAGAAGGAGAGTGCAAAAGTTCGCTTGAAACTCAACATTAAGAAAACCAAAATCATGGCATCCGGCCCTCTCAGTTCCTGGCAAATAGATGGGGAAGAAATGGAGGTAGTGGGCTCCAAGATCACCTCAGATGGGGAATGCAGCCAAGAAATTAAAAGATGCTTGCTCCTGGGGAGGAAAGCTATGGCAAATCTAGACAGCATACTAAAAAGCAGAGACATCACCCTGCCAACAAAAGTGCGTATAGTCAAGGCCATGGTTTTCCCAGTTGCAATGTATGGCTGTGAAAGTTGGACCATAAGAAAGGCTGAGCGCCAAAGAATTGAGGCCTTTTGAACTATGGTGCTGGAGAAGACTCCTGCGAGTCCCCTGGACTGCAAGGCGTTCAAACCGGTCAGTCCTAGAGGAGATCAACCCTGACTGCTCTTTAGAAGGCCAGATATTGAAGTTGAAACTCAAGTACTTTGGCCACCTAATGAGAAGGAAGGACTCACTGGAAAAAGGCCTAATGCTGGGAAAGTTTGAGGGCAATAGAAGAAGGGGACGACAGAGAATGAGATGGCTGGATGGAGTCACTGAAGCCGTAGGCGTGAACTTAAATGGACTCCAGAAGATGGTAGAGGACAGGAAGACCTGGAGGAACGTTGTCCATGGGGTCGCAATGGGTTGGACACGACTTCGCAGTTAACAACAACAACATTGACACTAGGATATTGAGACTATTTTATGCCTTTTAAATGGGATTTTGCTTAGAATTAAGGGATGAGATATGGAAAGTTAAATTTTATATATGTTAACATTTTATAGCTCTGAACTTTTTCCTAATAATTGAATAAAGAGATGTTTACTTTTTTGATTTGCTTATTACTAAAAGGTATTATGGGATGAAGAGTTTTATACCTGTTAATTAAGAGAAGGTAAAGAGATTATGAAATTATATTTGTCATGATAGTGAAAAGTTGTTTTCTTAAAGAGGATCTTTTTACTTTTTTGTTTTCTTACACTTTTCTTTCTTTTATTTTTTCCTTTAATCTCTATTCTTTTTTAAATTTTTGATAAAATTATGACTAAAACAGAACAATGACCAGGAAAAATAAGATAGCAGCACCAAAGAAACAAGGATAAATGTACCATTCTTTTTTTATTCCAGACTTATTAATTAAAAAGAGGGACAGCAAGTGAAAGAGCGGTATGCTTAATAAGCCACATTACTAGAATGATTAGTTACTTTATTTTTCTCTCAAATTCTAGTTAATATATTCCTCTGCTTACCAATATTGTGTCTCTTCTCTCAGATATATCCTATTTGTAATAAGAACAATGTTCATATTCATTGGAACAATTATATAAAGTAGGCATCATCTACACACACTAGACCTAGTCGCTCATGGAAGTTCTTATCCAAAGATTCTTGAAATGTAGCATAAATGTCTAGTCCTAACTCTTCTAGACAATCAGTTATTTTATAAAAGCTCAGAGTGAAAGATTGTGAGGTTTTTAAGATCCCTCATTCTAAGCAGTAGTGGATTTTGTAATGGAATGTGAAAATGACCTTGGAAAGAGGCTGCCTAGGAAACAATTAGACAAGAATGGCTTAACAGTCAGAGCAAGAAACCTAGGAAGGACCCACCTTAATGGATCAAGCAGATAAAAGTAGCAGCAGGAAGTCTGTACCTTCAGACTTGCAAGATTCTGTAAATATAGCCTTACAATAAGGTAGAATTAGCTCATCTGTTTCATACCTGATTTACTTGAGAGATTTCAACATGGGTCCACTTTTCCACCAAAAATGGGTTTTCTTTCTCCAGTCCTAGGAGTAGTTTAACACACTTCTCTTGTTCTCTCTATAATTCTCCAAATTAGCTACTTACTTGCCCCAATATGTCTGGATTAGGCCAAGTGTGATGCACTCCTTAGTACCTTTAAGTCTCTAATTTTCCTTTCAGATTTTTTTAAAAAAGCTTCCTTATGAAAAACGTTCATTCCAAACTCACGCTAATTCAAGCATATCTTTCTGGGTTTCATATTATGCCTTCTGCATTTATAGAAAACATATTTTCATGAATGTCAAGCAGTATGCAGTATAAGATGAAGATCATAAAAATTTGCCGAGTCAGAGATAGTTTATTACCATAATTGAGTCTCCACTATAATCGGGGAACATAAGTATGAACTGTATTGTTCCATTCATTGTTTTTTTCCTGAGCATTCCATTATTTCATACAGCTCATTAAATAAAGAGATTAGGAACATGAAATTTAGTGTATGAATGTACCCTCATCTGATTTCTAAACCACAGCATGTTTAAAGTCTGGATGCAAAATCTTAAACCTTGGAAGTGATGGAGATGGAACAAGAATTTTTTATTCACTTTTATTGAGGCAGGAATTTTAGATGGCAAATTAATTTAGCAAAAGTTATTTTTTGTCAATTAAACATATTAAACTTTCAATATACTTTCAGCCAGATCTCTTCAAAAGATATTAGAATCTGCCAATTTAGGGAATATTTGTTGTTTATTGTCTAGAATTTACCTTACCAGTTTTACCTTCTCCATCTACTCATTTTTTAGTTTTTCAATCATTTGGGCAAATTTTGTGTACTTATCAACATAGCCAAAGTTTACTGAAAGTATTATTTTAAAGATTATATTTTAAGAATCAATACAATGCCAGAAATAAATGAATTAACATTCTCTTTAGATCTAACATATATTTCACAGACACTCTTTCTTGTTAATAGAATAATTAATTTTTTAAAATAATTTTATGCGGTTTTAAAAATAAAGATAATACAAACCAAATTCAGAAGGGAGAGAGAAAATGAAGAGAAAGAATACAAAGTGCAAAGAAAAAATAAAATAAAAAAATAAAAAAGTTAAAGAAATTACTCTAATCTTTATCACAAGTACAAACTTAATATTTCTTCCCTCTTGCACGCATATATCTCTTCCCACAGCAAATCCCTTATCCATTTGTAAACCCATAAATCATTAACTTTCCAGTTGTCATCAAAAAGTCCATAAAGAGTTACAGAAATTTATCAAATTATCTTGTTTTAATCCTGGTAAAACAAATTGGTTTTAAATACTAACAATGGTAGATTTTGATCAATTCAAATGCTGTTTTAGATTTTGATCTTCCTTCCTTTTTCTTTTTTCTTCCTTTCTTTTCCATCTCTAAAGTTGCTTCAAGGCTTTAACAAAGATGTTTCTTGGGACAGGCCTACTTGTCAGTCATTTAGTCTTTGCTCCAGTCATTGTCTACACATGGGATGTGATAATTTACCATTCCTCACTCAGAAGTCAATAATTGGTTAAATGTCATAAACTATTAAAGGAGTCTGTGCGTTGCTTTCTAGAGCGAAGTCTGGTCTCTTTCTTATTTTTATTATTTGATTCATTTTTTGTGGTGCATGACTCCAAACTGATATTGTGTATATGAGGGAAGGGGGGTACTTATTATTACCACACCAATTCCAGGTGGTTCTTGTGGAAGGTGAGATTCATATAATGTGCTTATTCAAGAATAACTCCAGCCTTATAAATAATATCATATTACTGAAGGAATAAGCCTTTTGAATTGTTTTCTGACTATACATTCTAATATCAACTCCTGCTTCAAAAAATCAACAAACTGGAAATTACTGAATTTTGATGAAAAAGTAGAAACTGATGTGTTTAAGATGCTCATACGAAGTCAAAATGTTTTATTATGGAATTATATATTATTGTTTTGTATTTTATATTTGTTACTCCAATTATTCCTACTATTCATTCTAGTGTATTTTTAATAACCCTATTACGTAGAAGGAAAAGAATGACACTGTCCAGCTCAGAGTTAGTAACATTTCTAATTCTCAGAGATAACAAGAATAAGAGGGAAGGATTTTAACTTATCAATTTGCCTTTGTTGAATAATTCAAAAGCAAGTTTATGTACATATATCCAAATGCACTCAAATTTAACCAGTCCTTAGATTCTTGCTTATAAAATGACAAAGGACTGACAAATAAATATAACATAAATGAAAATACAACAATTGACATTTTGTGTTGCACCCGTCTATAATCTGCATTTTCACATTATGCTAACGCATGGTTTACTTTAATCATGACATACTGAATAAGCCTCAAAGCTAATTCAATAATGCTAGACTACAAACCATGCTTTATAAAATACTGTGATATGGTTCATACATCATATTAAAACAAAACCAACCAAACCATATGGCTGAGCACAATATGTGAAGCTTGCCATATGTCATTGAAAAAAACAGTTCATCTTGTTCAAAATTTGTTTTTGTTATAATTTAATAATGACAAAATTGAAAAAATGGTTGTACAGTCAAAATTTGCTGTATAATCTTACTTAGTGGGTTCCATTTCTTAATTCTAAACCAAATCCCTTAAAAAAATCATGCTTTAAGACATACTTTGCTTAGCACAAGGGAGAAAAAGGCAACATAACTTTTGATCTGCCATTATGGCTGAATATTTTAAATTAAATGTAAACATTCATCAGGCCAAGTTAGTTGGGTAGTCTCTCTAACCATCACTCTCTCCTCTGCCCATAATTCACCCTTTCATGCTTAGACCTGTGCTTATTTATCTGGTAAACTAATGAGTTCTTAGACATCAAGCCAAAGAGAAGACACTGCTCCTATATGTTGAGTGGGGCAGACCTCGAAGGGGCTAGCTAGATGATGGAAAAAGTACACACCTTTCACCTTGTTTCAGCCATACAAGGTGAAATGAGAGAAATGGCCAACAAGAAAGAGTTAGGTTAAGGTTAAGGTTAAGGTTCAAATGTGAATCAGATGGCCTCCATACAAGCCTCTGTGTTATCCCTATTGGGAGAAGCAAAGCTGAGGCTTCAACATTTGACTATTCAATCTCAAAGAACATATTAAAAATAACAACAACAATTCAGCAGACATCAGGACCCTGGAACCTGTGAGGAAATAATTGTCCAATACACTGTACTTGATGATCCTGAACTTCTGAGCATGGATCACTGTGACTTGTTATCAAACACTGAGTTTCCAAACCTCCAAGGACAAACCACCTGAGGCAGCTACTGCCATATTTCCTTCAACAGTGATCTGCAAAAACAAAACAAAACAAAACAAGAAATTGATGATAAGTAGAGATGGCTGCATTAAGCCCACAATAAAATTCCATTTGACCCCAAACAGTGATGACAATAGTGAATAGATCCCTCTCTTTTATAGCTACAGCGCCCCTTTCCTAAATAATGTATACCAGCATCTCCATCCTGTTGTCCTTACCCCATTTAGCACATAGCTATGGGTCTGTGAGCAGATGATCTTTGGTGGATCTGTAGGAACATGTATCTGAAAGAAAAATCCAAGAGGTTTAAGTCTAAAAAGTATATGAGAATATAACAAATTGAAAAAAAACCCTTTATTTTACTTTGCTATATATAAAGTCTAGAGTCCCAAAACATTTGTGCCAATGCAATTATTTATATAGGCAACTCTCCAAAACAATGGTCTATGAATCTAATAAAGCCAGGTAGAATGCAGTGAAGGAGCTTATCTGTAACAAAATGATATGGAAGCAATATGTTAAAAAAACTATGAAATGGTCTTTATCATATTTCATCATCTTTATCTGAAGCTATTAATAGTACTCTAAAGCTGTTGAAATAATCCAAAGTTTTAGTTTATAGCTAAAACTTTATGTGGCAACTTTATGTGCTTTAGTTTTCAATCAAATATTTTAAAATGATAGTGGAGAGAATTAATTTTGCTTCCACTGATCAAATCTACAGTAATGTGATAATTTTT
Organism: Crotalus tigris; assembly: GCF_016545835.1. Lineage (NCBI taxonomy): Eukaryota > Metazoa > Chordata > Lepidosauria > Squamata > Viperidae > Crotalus > Crotalus tigris. Next base: position 1,453,746 of record NW_024096469.1, read on the forward strand.
TTGTTCTGTTTTGTTTTGCTCCTCAGTCACAATTCTACCAGAACTATTTTTCCAGGCCAAAAATAATTCAGTTATTCTTTAGATTTGATTTGATTTTTTAATCCAAAGAGAACACCCGCCCAAATACATAAAGCATGTTAAGAACTAAATGTTTGGAAATGCATATTTTGTAAGAAAATACGTATTTTAAAATATAATTCATGCAAATTCTTGTGCAGGAGTTCGATTCTGAGTGGCTCAAGGTTGACTTCAGTCTTTCATCCTTCTGAGTACCATATCCTTCTGAGGTCAATAAAATGAGGACCCAGATTGTTGGGGGCAATAGGCTGACATTGTAAACTGCTCAGAGACTTCTGTAAATTACTATGAAGCAGTATATAAATCTAAGTGCTATTGCTAAATTAACACTTCATTCCTAGTAAAGTACTTAGATACCACCACAACTCTTACACGGAACGTCTTGTCAGTGGAAGTTGTATAGAGTGCACCCAATGAGTGTTGGACTCCAGTGATCTGAGAGCGATGACCGACATCAAAATACTGACAAAAGAAAAAGCAGTGAGACATCAAATGAAAGAGAATTGTTTTATGTGTGGAAATCAGAGAAGAATCACATTTCTCTGTTCCTCCATGATCTATCATCAGTACCATACCCGAATGTGCTTGAAACGCCCTCCGTTGTTCTCAAAGACATACAACATTCCATGATTGTCTCCAGCCCACAGCTGAGAACCCTGGTACGACATGGAAAATAAGTATGTGTCCAGCTGGGGGAAAAGATAAATATTATTGCCATAGGTTCAGTTCTACATGATATCAGACATAAGCATGAAATATCATAATTCCCATGGTCAGCAGGCTTATTATAAAACCTATATGCAAAAATAAGGTTTCATATACATTTTGTCTCAGGTAAATATTAAATTCCACTATTTTCTTCTTCCTTATTGTTATTAGAAAAAATATATGTTATATATAATTCTGTCCTATTTCTTATTTTTCACCCCTATATTTCATCAGCCTCATAATTTATTTCTTATCAGCAAAAGTCCATCACGAGTTACCAGAAATAACTACCTACTTTAATCTACTTCAGTTAAACCAGCTCCAGATTCCTTTCCCATACTTTAACAATCTTAGTTTTTGATTCCCTTCAAATAATGTCCTAGTCTTCCTTCAAGACTTTTAACAGATCTCTTTTGTACATCCAGTAAGAAAATATTATCCAAATATCTCTTCTGATTCAATACTTGTTTGTCCCCTTTAAATATTAAGACATTAACCAGATTCATTTTTATGTCCACTGTATTATCTTGTTCCATTTTGTTCTTGTAACTTGTCATATTTAAATCCATAATCAAATCAATTTCAGTCTTATCCGTACAGCTTGTTCTTTTTTTGTGTGACATCATTAATAATTAGCTATGGTATCAAACATTCTTAAAATTAATTTTGGAGTCTATTGTTCAAAATGTCCTTCAAAATATATAGTTAAAGTATTTTGCTCCATTTTTTTGTTAACAGGTCAAATTTAAGTATAGGTCTCCTTTAGCTATAATACTTATTTTCTTTTAGTTCCCTCTAGTGTCCAATCTTCAAAATCCCATTATACCATTTTTTCCCAATCAACCCAAGCAAAAAGGATTTTATAATTAGTTTTAAATTTTTATTCCAAATATCTCTGATTGTTTTTTAATTTTCTAAAATCAACACCTTTTTAAAAAACTTATTAAAAAAAAGAGTATTTTTCCACATCCTTAAAATCATATTTAAAACTTCTTTCCTCAAGGAGAAGGAGACTCACTCAGTGAATACCATAAAAATTTGCTGTTCTGAACCGTCTCAATATTTCCAAGCAGTTAAAAATAATTCCAAAGATGATTAAGAAATAAGGTTCAGTAGAGTGTTTTGTATATAACAGGCTGTGTTATAACTGTTAGTTAGATGATATCACTGAACTCCTAGCCATTTGACTCACAAGCCAATCATAAAACCTGACAGTCCAGAGTGTGAATGGCAATCATACATTTTTTTCTTTTTCCAGAGAGAATTTGCCTGTCTGCAGCCAACATTCAATCACCGTTAACGCTATTCCCCCTTCAGCAAGTATATCTAACTTTACCATGGTGCTTACTGGAAGTCCACTCCACCTCCTGTTTATTTTCATCTTCTACTTTTTGTACTATTAGCTTTGCATTATTTATTATATTACTAATATAATCTAGTTCTATCCCTTTACACTAGCTTATTCTTATCTAACTTCCTGTACTTGTACTGTATTCCTATACTCTAATGGGCAGATGACAAATTCGCAATGTCACGTGACGTGTCGCGACATATCCCAACTTTTTTCCCATTGCCGTCAATGGGGTGTGTGTGTGTGTGTGCGGTTTTGGTATGACGCATCCGGCTTGTGGGCCAGCAGTTTGGCACCCCTGCTCTAATGTCTATCTAACTTCTATCAGATCTGTTCAATTTACAGTTTAGGGAAGAATAGTAAAATTGTATGGAATAGTTAAGGATTCAATTTTTCTTGGTTTCCCCCCTCTATAAAACTGTTGGCTAGTTTTATCATGAAAAGGAGATCGAAGCTGAGTAGCTCACCTGAAGCCTTTGAAGCACACTATTGGTCCGCCTGTCAAAACATACCAGCGTTCGATCCTCACTGCCAGAGATAATGAAGTGTTCGTCAGCTACAAGGGATAGGACTGCATTGGAGTGAAGCCTGCGGCTCATCACTGGGGCATAAGCAGCTGTGGGAGAGGGCCAAGAGATGCATCACAACAGCCCAGTCACCTGCACAAGATAAATCTTATAAAATTGGCGGCTTGCTCAACTACAACCACATACAATTCTTCCTCCACATTGAGTTTGCCATTTCATTATCAGGATAACTGCAAGCAGGAAAGAAGGCAGAGCTTTCTTTAGGAATTCTCTTGCCAGCTCCTCCGTTTTACCACTCCTAATGAAAAATAGCATGCATTACCCACCATAGCAATTTATACCCAAATAATCATAGTGGGGAATTATAATTTTCTTCCATAAAGCTTCCTGCTTGAGTTGGCAGTCTTCAGAAATTAATTGTAGCTGTAGGGAGGCAATGTACTCAAAGCTACCCATATGCCTCTTGATACCGGTTAATTCCTGCCTAATTTAATTTTTTTAACAAAATTATACTAATTTAAACATGAATAAATGGGAAACTAATATGCTGCAAAACACAGTTATTTTTAACAATATTGTACTTCCAGGCTTTGCATTGGCCACAGGGAAAATAAAAATGGTAGATGACTGCAACCACATCCAGAAATGAAACGTCTTTTCTAGAAGAAGGTAAGTATTAAGTTAAAGAAGTAGAAAGCATCTTCGGGGGCTAGAGAGAATGACGGGAATAATAGTTTGCTTTCTGATAATTGAGTGTTTTGTGATTGGTTCATGGACATTTTGTGAATGGGCAAGCCTTCTACGTGATAGTAATTATTTGGGAGCATCCACAATATGCCTAGATCTGTCTAGATAGATGGAATAATCCTTTTTTTCTGATTGCTCTTGGTCCATAGAGATAAGAATACCATGACATATAGGTGATCTATGACTTGTGACTGCAGTCGAGTTCAGAAGTTTTGAGTATAAGTTATTGAAGTCGTAAGTCAAGTCACTATGTCACCAGACACAATTTTATGATTGTTTTTGCAATGGTTGTTGAGCAAGTCACTGCAATCATCAAGCAAACCACAGAGTAATTAAGTGAAACCCATGGTTTTAAGTCTGATTCCAGCTTATCCAATGGGCATATTTGCTGAAAAATGGCAAAAAACCCCAAAACTTAATCACATGACCAGAGGATGCTGCAATCAGTCACAAATGCCAGCCAGTTACCAAGTAGCTGAAACGCAATCAAGCGACCTGTATGGCTTAACTACGGCGACAACGATTGTTTGAAAGTAGGCAACTGGTACTAATGGGTACTAACCTCGTGGATCATAGACTGACACTTTCTTGTCATAAGTTCCTGTGGCCAAAATGTCAGGCAAATAAGAAAGGCACAATACAGCTGCTTTCTCTCTAGAATCCAAAGGGAAAGGATCAGGCGATAGGTCAAGAAGCATATTTCATGACCACACATTCAAGTCAGTAAATCTTTGCTCAGCCTTGGGTTTTTCATTATTTCTAGACTGACACTTTTTACAACATAAATTAGCTAGTCCCCATTTTGCTGCTTGCAATGGCTGTCATCATCTACTACAAGGGTGTCAAACTGCTGGCCCATGGGCCGATTGCATCATTCGGAGGCCGTGCCCACTCCAGCTCCGGCAATACGAAAAAAGTCACGATATGTTGCGACATGTCACATGACGTGCTGAGTTTGACACCCATGATCTACTACAACTGACAGGTGGGAAAGCAAGAGAAAAAAACCACACTGACACCTGCTGCAGGGTCAGCTAACAATTCTGCCTGCCTAATTTCATTCCCTGTGACTGCAAATCAGAAGGCCCAATAGAGGACTTATTTACATGCTGAATTGTAGAGAATCTTAATTTTAATGGACTAATTGAGCAAAGGGAGTATGCAGTTCATAAATACTGATATAAATATATATGAATAACATTAAATATGAAACTTTGTTTAATAGATAAGAATATCATCTTCGTGATTTTGGCATTTGCATAACTCATCAAATATCATAAATTAATGCAGATGAGGCAATCTGCACCATCTGCATAAAGAAGTAAGCCATCACAGAAATTAGTTTATTATATGAAACATCAAATACACTAAGATCTGATAAATCTGGATCCAACGGTCCACTATGTTAGTTTTCATTAAAATTGCAACCTCCAGCTCTCTGAATCCAAAACCAGCATGTCAGTGTGGAAATTCTACAAATATAAGACTAGACAAGGTTGCACTGTTCTTACACAATATGGTTTTTATAGCTATAATGTATTTATGTAGAATAAACTCTCTCCCTGTGATAGGGTGAGCTAATATGTAAGTGAGCTGGAATTTTCTTTGTAGACTTGTACCTATCCAAGTTACAGATTTTTTGCCTGAAATATCTCGCAGCCAAATACAAGGGGACGGACCCAAAGATAGGGAGCAAAAAATTCTAAACTTTCTAGAAGCACTTGCAAGCTGGTAATATGCATATTAGAGAAATAAGATATACAAAGTGAATATATATATATATATATATATATATATATGTAGGTCTTTGGTTGTTCGGGTTTTCTCCCACGTAAAATTGGAAGTGTTCACTTTTGGCAATGGTTCTGGTATTTTTAAAGTCAATTTCATGTCCTGTGGCTTTAAGGTGTTGGACCAGGGAAGATGTGGGTTTCTAAGGATGGTGGATATTTTTCTGTTTGTGCAGAATGCTGTTTGATGTTGGGTTTATGGAGGATCTACTGATGCACAAACAGAAAAATATCCACCATCCTTAGAAACCCCAAAGATAAAATTGAATTAGAAAATCAAGGAGTATACGAAATCCCATGCACCACTTGTCCCACCACATACATTGGACAAACCAACAGAAGAATAAGTGCACGCATTGAAGAACATAAGAACTCAGTCAAAAAAGAGGAAACCAACATCTTCCCTGGTCCAACACCTTAAGCCACAGGACATGAAATTGACTTTAAAAATACCAGAACCATTGCCAAAAGTGAACATTTTAATAACAGAATAATCAGAGAAGCCATCGAGATAGAAAAACGCCCACACAGCATGAACAAGCGAGATGATACCTCCCGCCTACCAGCCATTTGGAAACCTGCCCTTATTGACAAACGACTCCCTAACACAAAAAATGATACCAGACCCACACTCACAAAAACCACCAGGATGTCACCACCACATCCACGCAAAAAACAAACCAAAGCCACACCGATGACGAGCATGACACAAACCAGAAGCCAGACCACAGCTGCCTCATTAGCCACTTTAAACCCCTCCAATCCATACATGAAGCAAACTGACACCCTCCATGAGAGGAGGCACGACCACGAACGGCGAAGCCAGAAATAGCAAGGCAGCCCAAAATCTAAACCCCTCTGCAACTCAGACTAACCTGAGCACAACCAAACAGAACACTCCCCCAGCCAATCAGAGCACAGCCAAGCCCCTAACCATTCAGAACACACCTCCACCCAATCAGAACACAGCCAAGCTCCCACCCAATCAGTTCATACCCCCACTGGCAGTTAAAAGGAAGAAACAGCTAAGACCACACATTGCTGCTCAAAGCACGAAGCTGAAAACACCAGCCTGAAGATGACGAATGGGACTTCGTCGAAACGTCGCCAAGACACTTCCAATTTTACGCGGGAGAAAACCCGAACAACCAAAGACCTACATATATATATATATATATATATATATATATATATATATATATATATATATCAATATGGCGGTACAATATTAATTGGACATTAATCTAGTCTTTTTAATAAATCCTTGGGAAATAATACAAGAAAAAAAAATTAGGTGAAATTCTCTGACATTCAATATAACTCAAGACTGAATACTTGTACTATTTTAGGCCTTTGGTTATGATTTGATGTTATTTTTAGGGAGTAGGATGTTAAATCTGTCTGGGGCCCCAATTAAGGACTGAAGCCAATATCTACTTTCCGGTCATTATTAATTCCGTTTTTTGAATTTAGTTTTCTTTTTGCCATTTAGCCTTCTAAATATATATAATGTAAGAAGATAAACAGCAACAGTACCTGATTTCTCCAAACTGTTTTCCATCAGCGGCTATATCCCATAACTTTACTGTGCTGTCCCAGGAGCCTGAACATACATGGTTATCACATGAAGCCAGGGACCAAACCCACCCCTAGATGGTGGGGGGAAAAAGAGGCGGGTGAATGGGGACAAAATACATCACCCTGCTTTAGTTTTTAATAACACTGTGCTGGTATATAAACAGGTACTCCTTGACTTAACAATAGTTTGTTTAGTGACTGTTCGAAGTTACAACGGCACTGAAAAAAGTGACTTATGACCATTTTCCCTCACTTAACAAATGTTACAGACACACACACGCACACACACACATACACACAAACAAACTTCAGCTAATCTTTCCAATGATTACACATTGCAATAACAATAATTACATCAAATAACTTCCAGGTGAACTACAAAAATATCTCTTTTCTAACTCTTTGATTTTTTTTCTCGTATTGCTACACACAGCAAAACTTATAACTGAGAAAAACTGTGAACTTTCATTCTCTGAAGACAACAAATCTCCTGTTATACATAAAATAAGTTCCAGCAGCTTAATAAATATACATCATTTTAGAACAGAAACGTGGCTTCAATTTTGTATTCACAATTTTTTGACCTACAGTGGAAAGTCTACCCACCCCTGTTAAAATGTTAGGTTTTTCAGATGTAGAAAAATCAAACCAAGATAAATTGCTTCAGTATTCTTTTCACCTTTAATATAATATATAAGTGTACAATTAAATTGAAAAACAAACTGAAATCTTTAAGGGGGAAAATTAAAAAAAAAAGACTAGAATAATATGACTTTGGAAGTGTTCACACCCTCTTGTAAGTACAGATGTAGTTGTGTTCAAAATTAACCAATCACATTTCAACTTATATTAAATAGTATTCAATACACATCTGCCATTAATTAAAATGACCCTGATCAGGCCTATATAAAGTTCAGCTGTTCTAGTAGGATTTTTCTGATATTTACTCTATTGCCTTTTACAGCAAAAACCATGGTTTGCAAAGAGTTTACAAAGCATCAAAGGTATCTGTTGGAAGGTATCGGTCAAGAGAATGACAGGAGGACACAAAAAAAAATTGGATATACTGTGGAGCACAGTGAAGATAATCATTAACAAGTGGAGAAAATATGGTACAATAGTGACCATTACCAAGAACTGGTTGTCCCTCCAAAACTGATGAAAAAACAAGAAAACAGATCCAAGAAACTGCCATGATGCCTATAGCAACATTAAAGGAGCTGCAGGAATGTCTGGCAAGTTCTGGTTTTATACTACATGTGACAACAATCTTCCATATTCTTCTTATGTCTGGGCTATGAGGTAGGTGGCAAGATGGAAGTCTTTTTTTACAAAGAAAAACATCCAAGCCTGGCTACGTTTTGCAAAAACCTACATCAACACTCACAAAAGCATATGGGAAAATGTATTATGGTCTGATGAGGCCAAGGATAAACATTTTGGTCATGATTTCTAGAAGTATGTTTGGCACAAAACCAACACTGCGCATCACCCAAAATTACATCACATTCACAGTGAAGCAGGGTTGTGACAGCATTACGCTTTGGGGCTGCTTTCCCACAACTGGAACTTGGGCTTTACTCAAGGTGGAGGTAATTAGGAAATGTTCCAAATATCAGTCAATTTTGACATAAAACCTTCAGGCCTTTGCCAAAATGCTGAAGATGAAGGAGTTTCCCTTTTAACATAACAAAGATTCAAAGCATACCTCCAAATCAACAAAATAATGGCTTCACAGAAGAAGTTCAAAGTTTTGGAATGGCCCAGCCAGAGCCCAGACCTGAATCCAGCTGCAAACATGTGGGGTAACCTGACGAGAGCTGGGCACAGGAGATGCCCTTGCAATCTGACAGAACGGGAGCCCTTTTGCAAGGAAGAGTGGGCAAAGATTCTCAAGGCAAGATGTGCCATGTTGATGAGCTCCTATCCCAAAAGACTGAATGCTGTCAGGAAGGTGCTTCAACAAGGTATAAGTTTAAGGGTGTGCATCTTTATGCAGCTACGTTATTGTAATTTTTTTATTGTTATTTTCCCCCTAAAAGATTTCAATTTGTTTTTCAACTGAATTCTACAGCTTATATGTAAAAGGTGGAAATGATTCTGAAGTGATTTATCTTTTTTTTAAAAAAGATTTTTATTTATAAAACAGTTAAAACAAAGATGGACATCACGTAACATTCCAGTGTATATATTCCTAACAATTTGTTCCTCATCATACATATAATTCTTAATCTCTCTATATACATATTTTTCTATACAATACAGTCTCTAATTTGTTTCTCTATATACTAACATAAAGTTTTATATATCTCTATCTTAACACTAACTTAAAACCCGAACAGTTCTTGATTCACACCAACAATAGAATTTGTCCCAGATTTCAAAGTAATCTGACTCTGTCTTGTCCTTCATTTCCATTGTGAGCCTATCCATATCAGCACACGATAGGATTTTATATAAAATCTCTTCTTCTGTTGGAATTTCTTTATTCCTCCAGTTTTGTGCAAACGCCAATCTAGCAGCCGTAAGAATATGTAGCATCGAGTAAAGTATCCCTTTGTTGTATTTCTGCGTAGTTATGCCTAGTAGGAAGAGTTCTGGTTTTAGCTCTACCTCTATCATTAGTATTTCTTCCAGCCATTTTTTAACCTTGTTCCAAAAGTCATGGGCTTTTGAGCACTCCCACCACATGTGGTAATATGTCCCTCTTGCCAATTTACATTTACATTAAATTTACATTAAATTCAATTTACATTAAATTGAAGTGATTTATCTTGATCTGATTTTTTTTATATCTCAAAAACCTGGCATTTTAACAGGGGTGCGTAGACTTTCTGAGGCATCACAATAGTAAAATTATGAAGCTTTCCCTTCCTTTTCATTGGGAATGGTCATTTCTTGCTCAGAGGTTAGAGAGGACTGAAAGGTCTTCTAAATGCCATCTTGGAAGCAATAGGCCATATTGCTGCCAGCATAGCATATACCTCATGTATTTACCTACACCTTTCTTTGTAACTAGCCATAAAAAGGCATGGGCCATTTTAATTTTTTTTTACAGTAAAAGACAAAGAAGCCACCCAGCAAGTTTGTAAAAGGGAAAGGTTTAATGTTCAAAAGAGAGAGATAGGGATGTACTGCTATTAATTAGAAAATTCCCAAATCATGAGTGATGTCATACACATACAGGTAGTCCTTGACGTACAACAAGTCATTTAACAACTGTTTGAAGTTGTGATTGGTCCCTCCCAGAACCTAGTTATGACCTGGTTCTGAAATTCTGATGTCTGCTCTCCAATGTGACCATATTTTGGGCGCTCAGCAACCGGTCCACATTTACAGTCATTTGCAACACTCTGTAGGCACGTGATTATGAATTACAATTTTGCAGGAAACCAGCATTTACTTCTTGTTTCTAGCAAAATTGCCCCATAGCGAACAATGGGTTTGCATAATGACCTCAGTTTTCACTTTGTAATGGCTGCATTTGCTTAATGACCGCTGCAAAACAGGTCATAAAATTGGTTCTGGCCATGTGGTGACCTGCTATATGACTATAATTACTTATGACTATAATTGAGGGCCCAATTACAATAGTAAGGATTACCTGTATACACATCACACACAGAGAAACCCACTGCACTTTATTTTCTGGTTTAAACAATAGAATGGGGCTATCAGAGGGAAATTTAGGGGTTGACAATACAGAATTTCTATAATAATGCTTAATATTTATGTTTAATGTATTGTTCTGGTTCAGAATCTCCAGTTACCTTGTGTGTTCCATTGCGCTCTGTCCCCAGCACTTTCACTAGAACTTTTTCTGGTGCTTTGCCCAGCTGCCTTAGATCCCACAAGTTGACATTTCGGTCTCGAGAGCCAGAAATACACAGCTCCCCACCCTGGATAAGATAATAAAAATAAATGCTAATCAAACGATACAAGTCAGTGTCCTCATATTTCAGAATAGTAGTATCACAGTGAGCAGACAGAAGGTACAGCTGGTGCAAAATATGGCAATATTTTATATGTACACTGGCCAGAATCTCTCTGTGAGGGAAATGGGTGATTTCTAAATTTGATAAGTAAATAAAATAAAGTATGGGCAGTGACATGAATCCAAGATTGATGCATATTATAGCTCTTTTCCCTGAGCTGCATTGGTTGCAGTTTGCTTGTGGGTTCAATTCAAGGTACTGGCAATGACTTACAAATCCCTATAAGGCACTAGGCTTGTCTGTTTGAAGGACCACCTTCCCCTGATTACATTTACAGCTACCCATTCCGTCAGATCCAGCAGAAAAGACATAATGTGGATCCTGTGCATGAAGGAATTGTATATAACAGGACCCAAGAGGAGGAGAGCCCTTTCTGCTATATCATCTACTGTCTGGAAGTTTATGTCCCCTTAGGTCAGATTGGTGTCCAATCTTGGCCTTTAGGAAATCCCTGGAGTCAACGGATGTGGGGAGCCTGCAAGATGGCTGCATTGCTTATGAGCTTTGGTTGATATTCTTCTGCATTTTTATTTTTGTAAGCTATTGTTTTAATTGTTTTAATTTATACAAGTTTATTTTTCTGCTGTTTTTACCTGTAAGCCACCAAGAGTCCTACAAGTAAGATAGGCGGCTATATAAACAGAAATAAGGATAAAACTTAAAGCCCATTATAAAGACAATATCAGAATGGCTTGACAAATACAGTACTTTAGCAGTAATTAATCGAGAATAAAAATGATGGGAAAGCAATAGTAGCAAACAAGGAATACTGTTTAGATTAAGTGATAGACAAAGGAAGGTTGATTTTTTTTTTTAAAAAAGGAAGTGGCCACAGTTAATCCTCTACTCAGCATTTATGTCTAAAGAATCATATAAAATGCTAACAAATACACAACCAGCTCTACTAAGAGATAGTTATGATTATAATGGAGCATAACATTGAGGAAACTCTATTTGGCCAGATGAATTTTGTTAGTTATTTCTCAAAGTTTTCACAGAAAAATGAAAACGCAGAACATTTTTTAAGATGCTCCTTTTAATTAAAGTTTGGATATTGAAGGATATAATTTGTTGGAACAAAGCTGAATCATTAATAGCAGCAAAGAGAGACAGGTTTTTACCTGAAGGAGCAGTACAGAATCAACAGAAGCAAAGTGCCCTTCAGTAAGGGAAAAATACTCTGCGTTTTTGCCACTCTCTGCCCATTGTTGGAGGTGTTCCTCTACTTCAATGCAAGCTGTTGGCCAGTTAAAATCATTACCTGCTAAAAATAAAAACATATAGATTTCCTTTGTTTGGTGTAAAAACAAAATTAAGCAATTTATGTTTACATAGTGGTTTTACCTATAAGTGTTAACATGGTTTACATAATTTAAACACCAAAAAAGATAGATACTAAAACACTGGAGTTCTACATAATGGAGCAGGAGTTGCAACACTGCAAAAGTGACATGATAAATTCTAATATTTCAATTTGGGAACTAATGAGACATTGTCTTTAAATCGTAAAGGACTTGGTACTATCAGTTTAAAGACAATATTATTAAGCTTACCTGCAACACTCCAAAAATGAAAGAAAAGCAGGCTAGGAAATATTTACTATTGTTCTACCCAGAATATTTACAGCAATATTTACAAATTACAGCAATGGAAAAGTAGCTCGAGTGAAATTCCTATTCATTTTACTTAATGATAACCCTCTTTTCAGACAAGGAAAACTCATTTTAGCTTCTTTCTTCCCCCATCATGTACATTTAAAACACCAATTCCACCTCTCCCTAAAATCAAAAGTTAATTATCTGAGAAGCTGCTTGTGAAAAGCTAAAATATAGGTCACCACAGCTACAAAGAGAATCCACCTACCTTCTACAACTGGATAGCAATTGCCAATTCTTTTTAAAAGTCGAATTCTCCAAGTGACTTCATCTTGCACAATATCCCTTAGAGTCTTGCAGACTAAAGGAAGGACGTGCAAAACAAACCTGGCTTGCAGGTAAGAACAGATTTCTAAAATCAACTCTAGAGGAAGAGACAAGAGCCCTGAAGCAGTTTCTTCAGCAACAGATTTTATCAGTTCTAGAGGTGATCTGAGGTCTGATGTTCGGACTCTACCACCTATTGAGAGAGGCTCTGGAGGTAGACACTGGGTTGCTTGCCTGGATTGACTTGAAGTTCCAAGAACACGCTCAACATACTCCAGGGCCTGGGTATCTGGATCTATTCTGCTCTCTGTGTCAGAGTCATTGTCAGAGGCTTGTTGTTCAACAGAAGTTTCCATTGCTGCAGGAAGGCAAGAAACAAACAATTCAGATAAGGAATGATAAAAACCAGATACCTTATTTTATTAGAAATATATATTTCAATTAATAATACAAAAGTTTTATGCAGCCAAAGGAAGTTTTGAGAGCATGAATTATAGCCACACTTAAGCCTGAAAATTTTAAAATGATGCTCAAGGAACAAGATGTAAAAAGAAATTATCTATTGAACGTTCAAAACATTCCTAGATTATTAACAAGAAGATGGACTTCTGAATGATAAATGTAGAAATCTTATTTGGTTTTATCTCTTTTCAAATAATAATGTTCATAGGTCGAGAAAAGAGTAAGATTAGAAAAGTTATTCTCATTCTGACTTCCGAGCTTTCATCTTAAAATGAGAACTGACTCCACAGAAATAAAAACTGTTGCATGATCCAATCATAATGCTATGGTTCCCAGCTACATCAGGAATCGTATACTCCTATGGGAAAAGCATAGTTCAGGAGGAGGAAAATGTGTATTCTGAAATGGCTGTCATTTTTCCTAATGAATAAAACCACAAATATGCTAAGAGCTTCCTGGAACAGATTCCGGAAAGATGGCTTATCCTTTGAACACCCCAGAGGCAGAGTACAAATCTCACAAAAACAACTGCTTCTCTCTCACTTTTTATCACTGTTTTAGCAAACAAATTTTAAAACCGAATCTCCTATCTTGCTCTTCCCCACGCAGACCCACCCAAAGCCGATTCTAAAAAAGGAACTGCTCTTTTTGCTGCCTTCCTTTCGCTTGCTTCCTCCATGCACGCTTATCATGTACCTGTCCGGGAAGTGCAGCAAGTGAAAAATTCAGCTCTGCTGCCGAATACAATCCCTCCGTTCAGCGGTCACGCCCGCCTTAACGCCGTTGGAAGATCTCCGTTCTGTAGATGCAGAGCTCCACACAGTAAGAGATTAATCCCAACGCCGAGTCCTGCTTCCCGCTCCCTTGGTCACAGCAGCGAGCTAATTCTCCCGGCAACCTGCCTCCCCCGCTTCGTCGGAAGCGAAGAACCAACACCATCGATTTAAGGCAGCTTTGCCTTGACAGGTCGCGCCCGCTACGACGCCTTTGCGCGTCTCGTCTCCAAGGAACCACGTCCGGCGCCAATTGATGACGCAAAGCAACCTTTTAAGTGAGGGAGGAGCTTTCACACATCTCGGATTTTGTGGGTTCCAAGTGTGGAGTGTACGCACAGGAACTTTTAGGTAACAACTCTTTTAATTAAAAACAATGGTTCCCACGGGCAGCAGCTGCATTCCTGCAGCCTCAACCGTACTCTTAGCGAAACTTGCCTGTTTATTATCTGGCTTATGGCAGAAACATTCTTTTAAATGTTGTACTAGCAAAACGGACTGCTCTTTAACACCTTGACGAGGGATTAAGACAATTGAGGAAGCAGAAATTCAGCAGGACAGGACTGTTTTGTAAGAGTTTTAGAATATGTGTATGAATAAATGTATGGATGAAGTTATGTGCATGTTCAAGTATGTAGTATAAAGTTATATTCTGCAAATGCATGCACAAAATATACAAACATTTTACTTTTGTTTAAATGAATTATACAACTGAAATATGTTTTGGTAACGAAACATTACACACGCATGACTACCATCTAGTTTAAAGGCACTGCAGGACAACCTTGTCCAGAAAGATAAAATACAATTAGTAAATTCCTGCAGGTGACTTGTGTAGTAACAAATCTTTAATATAGATGATGAAACACAAAATCTTGTCAGAAAAGTGGCTAGAACTAGAGCAGGGGTCTTCAAACTTGGCCCTTTTGACTTGTGAGCTTTAACTCCCAGAATTCCACAGCCAGGGACGCTGGCTGAGGAATTCTGGGAGTTGAAGTCCACAAGTTTGAAGACCCCTGAACTAGAGGCTACTTAAGTTCTGATGTATATTGTATTACATTTAATACCAAAAGTCCAAGAAACAGGAAAGTTACTACAGCTGTCTCATTTTAATGGCACAGCACAAGATAGTTATCCTGACCTCTAATTTTCCTCTCTTCTGAAAGCCTGAGAATTTGCATAAATCTAGTTATCTTCTGAACTTACTGCAAAATAATGGTTTTCAAAGGGCTCCAGCAGCTCCACTAGCACATACATCTGTATTAGAAAGGAAATGATCTTGGGTTTGTGTATAATTTAGAATTCTAATTCCACATTGCTCAAATGCATCTTTTCAAAAAGTGTTTCATTCTACCAACAAACTGTATTATTATAATTTGAAAAGGCAAATCTTTTTACCAACAAACTGAAGTTACTTGAAAAAATAGTTCCCCATCCACCACTGAAGTACTATTCTCAACAAGGCAATTCAAGGGAAAAATTAATACAAATTAAGCAATAGGAAATACAGAATTCAGGTTTCTTCAGCCCACCTGAATTTTGGGGGGGGGGGGGGTGACACTGAATCAGTACATTGGAAAATACAATGAAAAACATTTAAGTTAAGACAAAGAAAGTGGTCAGAAACAAGGAAACTGGAGTCACAGGAATTTTTTAGTTGACAAAAAATTATACATAAAAATGAGAAAAATCTCATTTGAGCAAGGTGCAAGCAGCTGCTTCAACACTAGGTACACTGCAGTTCCACCATTGGAAACATTACGGCACATTTACAAATATACAAATCCAGGATTAACAAACAGGAGGCAATACTAGAAGCACTTGTACAAAAGACAAATTCCATTTCAAGAGGCAGTCAGGCCAAGTAGCTTAAACTTCACTGGATGGAACAGTTCACAGCCGCCTTTTCATATTCCTGGGCACTTGGTTTCAAAGTATAAGCCAGGCTTCCACCTCCACATATGCATATTTCTTTCCCATGCATTTAAAAACCAATTGCTACCCAAATAGAATCTCTGCTCCCCCTCCCCCCAGGACAAGGAGACTACAGCACAAGGAGGAACACTTGTAATAAAACAATTAAAATGCAAAGAACTAGCCGATTGCTTTCAGAGACCTGCTCAAGTTTGATACTATTAAAAAGATGAATTCAGGAAGTTTGCTATCTGCAACTTTACTATTGTTTCTTTGACCTTTTGAGGCGATGCAGAGATGGAAGGGCGTGCCCCACCTCCTAGCAATCAGATCCAAAAATGAGAATAGCAGCTTTCACCTAGGCATGTGCCATCTCCAAAATGAAATGATTTTCTGGCACAAAGGCCTGTATGGTAATGCCCCAGCAAGTTCTATGTCAAATTCCAAGAACTGCAAGCATTATTAACATATGAAATGGAGGCCAGAAATATAAAGAAAAATGTAGATAGGTGTATCAGTGAAGCTTAAGTTACTGGGCAATCTCACAAATACACTTTTAAAAATTCATACACAGTACTGAAAGTATCACCATCAGTTACTGTCAGAAAGTACAACTTTAACCCCCAAAAGAGATGTCCTTTTTGTCACATAAATCTTTAACATCTAAGTAGTCTCACCACTTTTGTTTACCACCCTCAGAAGCAATGCAGGACACAAGGCACAGTTCAACCTAGTTGTCTGGCTATTAATCCTGATGTTGCCGAAGTTCCATTGGGATCTGCTAAGAACAGCTCACTTGTTCCTTGTCACCAAGCTGTCTGTAGACAAACGCTGCTTTGCACAGATCTTGTTCTTGTTTATTCTGCAGAATGTTCCTTTTGAGTATTACCTCTCCTCAAGCATTCCTCATTTTTCCAAAGGTGAAGCAGTATTCCCTTTCCCTCACATCCTAGCTGCCTTTGGGAAAATGGGCTTCTACTTCAACATTTTCATTTCCTATTAAAAATCTATGGCTTTTTAACTATGTTAAAAGCATTCAGTAATCCCCCATTTTCAGAGAATGATGCAATTGGATCTAATAGAATTTCTTAAGACAGCAATTCCATTAAGTACGCAGCAAAAGCTACAAGCTTTCACTGATCATTCCTGGAGGATTCCCTGTTTAATCATTCTTCTGTACTTTGTTATGTTTACTATTTCTTTTGTAGGCCAGAATGGCGAATGTGGTAAAGAAGTCCTTAAGACAGAAAATGTAAATTACCATCATGTAAAATACCACTCTGATCAGAAGAGTGCAGGACGTTGTATGCCACGAGCCATTTAAAAAAAAAAAAAAAAAAGCATTGTTTTCTGCCCATGTTTGGCCTGTGTAGTCATTCCCAGGTGAAATTAAGTTTCCCACCTTGCTCCTTCCTGCCTCCTGCAACTGAAGCAATATAATAGCAGTGTCACAAAGTAACAGCTGAACAACAGGGTAAAAGACTCATCGCACTGTGGCATCTTTAAAAAATGAAGACATGCTTCTCCAACGGTATTTCTTATGAAAAAGACTGCTCCCTAGATGGCTAGCAGGTCCCTGCAAGGTCATAGGCTGCTTTGCACTGAGCATCACTTCTAGCACACAGTGCCATGGCAATTATTATGGCAAAAAGATTCTGTGGGTTTCTTTAAGATTCCTAGATGAAAATGCTTACACTTAGTCATTATGGACTACTCACAGATTTGCTAATCTACTTCTTGGTCACCATGCAGTCTTGAAAAGGTGAAGAATAGCTGATCTCTTGAATCCCAGTGACTGGAAATATACAGTAGTATAACCCCCTTGGATTACATTTTAACCCTTCCCTTTTCATCAGCTGGCTTTAAACCACTGTAGCTTTTAATCCTTTTTAACATCTTAAACCTATCCTTTATTATTATTAGCTAGTTCTTTATGATGGCCCCTAGTTAGATCCCCTTCTCAAGAGTGTTGCAGTTTAAGTTTGCTCCCTTTTCTCAGCGCAGGGCCGAGTCCCACCCCACCCCATTCCATCTATGATGGCCTCTGAATAAAAGAGACCTTTCCTTCTGCCACTGAGATACCCTGGTTTTTGTTTCAATTGGTTATGGAGGCCCACCCTCCCCCCCCAACTTTGTAAATTTCAGGAGATGGGGAGCGGTCATTTTATGTCCCACAATGCTCTTCCCGTCCTCCCTAACCCCCCATTAACAGGGATCTGCAACACTGGGTTATGGACGAGTTCCCAGTATCCCTCCCAGCGCACACAGGAACCTAAGGAAAGAAAGAAGATTATTGGAATTAAAAAAAAGTAGCCCATAACCCACTGAATTCACAAGACTGAACCATTTTTTTTTCCACATCTCATTTTACCAAAGTTACTTAACTTTCATCGTGTAGAGTCATGAGTTAAATTAGTACAGCCACAATTAGAAGTGGGAACTGGTCACAATTCAGAAGCAATAAAAATCAATACCACCGGCTCTGGTGGACATTAAAGTCTTGTTGGCATATTTCTTAATTCTAATTCATATAGTAAAATGAAAAGGCTGGATCTTCAAAATCAGTATGGATTAGAGATTAGAGCTGGAAGATCTACCTCAGGGGTAGGCAACCTTGGCTCTTTTATGACTCGTGGACTTCAACTCTCAGAATTCTTGAGCCAGTCCACGAGTTATAAAAGAGCCAAGGTTGCCTACCCCTGATCTATCCCTTTCTCCTCAACTTCTCATCCTTGAGACAAGATTTCTTTAAAAAAAAATGCTCCATCCCCTTTTAGTTACCCGTTCTCCTTTTAATTGTGGGGATAGAATCTCACTCAACATTCCTGGGACTCACCAAGTATGGTTTTGCTGCTTCGCCTAAACACCATAGAATGCAGCAAGCCTCTCTTTCAGAAGTGGAGGAAACTGCTCTGAGAACTGCTGCCAGTTATCTTCCCCAACTTGATCTTTGAAACCATGGAGAATCTGAAAAAATAACATTATCACTCAATGGGGAGAAGAAAAAGGCACACCGTTACAACCACACCATTATTAGCCCAACCCTATCTCTCATATAAAATTGCTTATAATATGACTTCCTGTTCCGGCCAGCAGCGTCATCGGCTGAGAGACTTGGGATGCCGAACTCTTCAGCTGAGTTTCTTCTTGTTTGGAGACCCTAAATGGGCCAGAAGCTGCCCCGGAGAGGTGGCAATGAAGGAAGGTATTTCCAGGGATCTAGGAGAGACAGCGGTCTCTCCGATCAGTCCAGGAAATGCCTTCCAGAAACCAACACAAGAAAGGCTAGCTAACTCCATTGTCTAGCCCTAGCTACAAGTCAAACAAGTCAAAGAAGCTCTACCTAAACTGATTGTAAACAGTGTGTTTGAAGCTGGGTAAGAACTAATTTTCTCTATTCTACTTATTTTCCTGGAAAAAAAAAAAAGAACTCCCAAGAAGCAAAAATACCTCCGAGAGTGAAAAAAGGGAGGGATTCTCCCCCCTCTTTTTGGCTATTGGAAGTGGCAAACCTAACTCTTTAAGGAGAAAAAAAAAAGATTAGAAAACTGAAAAATGATCCAACACTGACACCTACTGGTGAATGAGGAGGTATAAAGCTTTTGTTTGTGACCTTCAAAATTTTAGTAACCTCAGCTGCTCAGAGAAAGTGATATTTACAGAAACAATGGATGTTTTGTAAGAGGAAATATACGATACGCTGCAATCTATTCAAAGGACAATGATTTTAAACCACAAAGAAATACAGAACAACTTTGAAAGTATAAGTCAACTTATCTCCAATTTAAGTTCACTTCAAAAAAATCTTCAGGAGAACACAACAGAGGACAACACAAGACATGAAATTGACTTTAAAAAGATCAGAACTATCGCCAAAACTGAACACTTGAATAACAGAATAATCAGAGAAGCCATCGAGATAGAAAAACGCCCACACAGCATGAACAAACAAGATGATACCTCCCGCCTACCAGCCATTTGGAAACCCGCCCTTATTGACAAACGAGTCCCTAACACAAAGAATGACACCAGACCCACACTCACAAAAACCACAAAGGATGTCACCACCACACATCCACGCAAAAAGCAAACCCAAACTCACACCGATGATGAGGCACGACCACAAACCAGAAGCCAGACCATAGCTGCATTATTAGCCACTTTAAACCCCTCCAATCCATACATGAAGCAAACTGACACCCATCATGAAGATGAGGCACAACCACGAACGCGAAGCCAAACAACAGCAACCCAGCTCACCATCTCAAATCCCCCTGCAACTCAGACTAACCTGAGCACAACAAAGCCCCTACCCAAACAGAACACTCCCCCATCCAATCAGAGCACAGCCAACCCCCCATCCAATCAGAGCACAGCCAAGCCCCCACCCAAACAGAATACTCCCCCATCCAATCAGAGCACAGCCAACCCCCCATCCAATCAGAGCACAGCCAAGCCCCTAACCAATCAGAACACACCTCCACCCAATCAGAACACAGTCAAGCTCCCACCCAATCAGTTCATACCCCAACTGGCAGTTAAAAGGAAGAAACAGCTACAAACACACATTGCTCCTAGAACAGCGGTTCTCAACCTGTGGGTCGCGACCCCATTTGGGGTCGAACGACCATTTCACGGGGGTCGCCAAACAACGCAGTCCGCCATTTTTCCCCCTTTTCCTTAGCTGTGCTACTCCCTTTTATTCTATTGGCTTTTGAAAGCCAATAGAATAGACTCTCTTGAATAGAGTCTAATTCTATTGGCTTTCAAAAGCCAATAGGAATTGTCCAGGCTGTCTCTGCCCTGCTGAGCCTGCCAAAAGCTCCAGTCTGCAAACAGTGCTGCAAGTTGTCTGCAGCGAAGGCGAGCTGTCTGGAAGTTTCCACCCCTCCCTGCTGAGCAACTACTAAAAATGTAAGTAAAAGAGGGCCAGGGGTGGGAGGCCGGCGGGCGCAGGGAGGGTTGCTGGCGCGCACGGGGCCCGGTGGGTGCCTTACCACCCTTGGGCTGGGCCAGCTGGTGGCCCAGCCGGTGGTTGCCCTGCGCCGTCGCTGCCCCTTGCCAGCTACGCCTTGGCCGGCGCAGGGGGCGGCACCACGCATGCGCGGCGCTCCCGGGACGGGAAAGTCCTCGACTTACGACCGGTTGGGTAGTCCTTGACTTACGACTGGTTGGGGATCGCAGCATTAAAAAGGTTGAGAACCACTGTCCTAGAAGCACGAAGCCAAAAACACCAGCCTGAAGATGACGAATGGGACTTTGTTGAAACGTCGCCAAGACACTTCCAATTTTACGTGGGAGAAAACCCGAATAACCAAAGACCTACAAACACCCGCGAAAACCTCAGAATATGTGTGTGTGTGTGTGTGTGTGTGTGTGTGTGTGTATGAGAATTAGAGTTAAGGGTTTAGATGACTAGATTTATTGAATAGAATGTCTAAAGATTAAATATATTCTTAACTATGATTAAAAAGAATAAGAAATTTGAGAAAATAAATACTATTTATCTAGGAGGGATATATATTCTAAGTACTATATTATTTCCTATGTTCTGTTATTACTGCTTTTTTCTCTTCTTTTTTATTTTTTCTTGTTTCTTTTTCATTCTTTTTTTTCTTTTTTCTTCCACTCTTCTTCTTTTTATTCTTATATCCATTACTTAAGAAACGTAAAAATGTGAGATGGCTTATATAAATGTAACTAATCGCTGAGAAAACCTTTACTAGTAAGAATATTCAGAAGTTGGCGGGAGAAATAAACTAAAATAAGGATTGTAACAGGATCGATAAGGCACAAATGACAAAAGAAAAGAAATGTATTAATATGATGATTATTGTTTAGGAATATTGGAACACTTTAAGAAGGATGAAATGTTTTAGATACTTAAAGGTGATTGAACTCAAGAAAAGTGTATATGTGTGTATATATATACATACACACACACACACACACACACGCACACAATGCTTTGAATTAGAGTTAAGGGTTTAGATGACTAGATTTATTGAATAGAATGTCTAAAGATTAAATATATTCTTAACTATGATTAAAAAGAATAAGAAATTTGAGAAAACAAATACTATTAATCTAGGAGGGATATATATTTTAAGTACTATGTTATTTTCCATGTTCCGTTATTACTGCTTTCTTTTATTCTTTTTTATTTTTATTTTTTTTCATTCTTTTTCTTTTCCCCTTTCTTTTTACTCTTATATTTAATACTTAAGAAACATAAAAATGTGAGATGGCTTATATGGAAAAAATAGAATCAAGTCTGTCAATGTAAATGTAACTAATCGCTGAGAAAACTTTTACCAGTAAAAATACTTAGAATTTGGTGGGAGAAATAAACTAAAATAAAGTCTGTAACATGATTGATGATAAGGTAATCCAAATGAATGGAAAGAAAAGAAATGTATTAATATGAGGATTATTTTTTTGAAATATCGGAAAAAATATATACTAAATTGTCATTTATTAAACAACAAGAATTGTATTAACGCAATGTTTGCAAAAAAGGATGTTTCAGGGAAAGAGGAAGTAAACAAAATTGATATATGGAATACAGACTCTAGAAATTAATTGTTAAGGACTGTTTTTAACAAATGTAACCCAGACATCACACTGTTTACCAACTATTGAATGACTTATGCTTGTGTAAAAAAATTAATAAAAAATATAATTAAAAAAAACCTGCTTATAATTTATCTACAGCAGACATGTCACACTCGTGACGTCACGCAACATATCGGAGCTTTTTTGCCATTGCTGGCAATGGGGTGGCTGCGGCTCCGGTATGATGAAACCCTCCTGCGGGCCGGCAGTTTGACACCCCTGATCTACAGCTTCCAAAAAACCCAGAAAGAAAATTCAGAGATATAAATTAGGAAACAATATGAGCATATAAACAAATAACATCGACTTACTAAAGGAAAAGGAATTCTAAAATAACGAGTACTACTCTTAATACAGCATACTGTCCAACAAACCTCTCCCTATGATGATGACTTACCTTATAAAACATATCTCTCAGGTCATCCTTTGGACTCACCCATGAAGCAACAGCATCACAGAAGAAAATAAAATCCTAGAAAAATACGACAATGCTTAAGAAAATATTCAGTACAAATTATAGTTCAAGCCAGCAAAATCAAATTTATCGTTCTGCAAAAGTATAGGGTGTGAAATCAAAAACCTAACCAGTGTGAAGTTAAGAAACCTGGCAAGCCTGCCTTAAGCTAAGGAAGATCTTATGAAACTATTATATGTAATATACTGGATGTTTTTGACTCGTTTTCTACATATTAATGAGCATCTGAAAATACTGCAGAGAATGGAACAGCCAGCTCGAACATCAATTAATGAGCAATGAAGATCATAAGAAATGGAAACTCATGCAGGACTGAGTAAATGTCTGATTATTATGAATTAGGCTGGCAGAGTTCAAGGTAATAGGATCAGTCTTTTTAGGAAAACTAGAAATGCATCTGTTTGGAATCTAGCAAGGGAGACGCATGCAAAATTTAAAAATTGTCTCCTCATGTAAAAATCTTTTTCATAACTGACTGCTGCTATGGCTAAGCATTTGAGAGTCAAACATCCTTAATTATTTTAACAGTAGATTTACCAGTACAGCAAGATCTACCTTCTTGTTCAGCCTGGGATAGCATATATAACAAAGCAAAGAATTTAATGTTTAAAGCTTATTTACTTGTACAACTCCACCAGGGTTTACTCCAATCATCATACAGATGCCACGGAAAGCAGAGTCCTTCTCTTCATTATCACGAATGTTCCTCAAAGATGTACACCTATGAACAAGAATACATCTTTCATATGTTAAGAAAGAGGGGAAGACCAAAACCAATGCATTTCCAAAACCATGCACTAAGATTGATATTTTTGGCAGAGATACATCATCAGATTTATTAGAGTCAAATAACAGATTTCTTACCCAGTTTCTGCTAAGTATACATTCTTCCACTAATGTATCTACATATAAATATTCACTTAGCACCCTTCTTTATATAGGGCTTATGGTTCAATTTAAACTCTGATCATTATTTAGAGTAAAACCACAAGCAAAAAAAAAATACATTATAAATGCTAATTTTAGGATCGTTCCTTTACACGTCCTGTAAGAAAAACTGTGACATTAAACGTATTTCAACTGTAGACTTGGGGACCCCTGATGGGCGTGGCGGGCATAGCAGGGGTGGGCGTAGTGAGCTCAACATCGCTTGTGTTGGGGGGCGCCTGTGGTGGTCTGGTGGGGGTTGGGGGGATCCATTGTCTCCAGTTGAGGAAGGCGAGACCAGGGCGAGGACTATACCCTCGTCCACCAAAGGAGCCTTTCTGTCCCTCTCAGGCCATGTGGAGGATCCCCAGTGATGGAGGCTGCCCAGAGCCCTGGACAATGGACGGCAAGCGCCCAGTCCAGCCTTTCCCAAGGTGGTGCCCAGCTGCGCTTATCTGCTCATGGCTGTTGCTGATTGGCTTGCTCTCCTTGGCCAAGTTGCTCATGTTGTGTGCGGGAGGGAAAAATGTGTGGGTCAGAGGGAGGCCCATTCCCTCTCCCTGTGAGGATGCTTGTAACCAAAGCATCCTCAGAAATAGGATGGGAGACCACCAGGAAAGGTCAGGAAGAGGGGACAAGAGGATGGCGAAAGGGCAGCAGGGCTGCTCATGGCCAAGTGCTAAGGCAGGACTTCCCTCAAACCCTCCTTCCCTCTCATTATAATCTCCTTCCTTCCTTTCTCCCTTTTCTTCTTTTTCCTTCCCTCTTCATTCTCTTTCCTTCTTTTTGTCTTTCCTCTTTCCCTTTCTCCTTTCCTGTCCCTTCTTGGATGCTCAAATGCAAAAGGGGAAACATTTCTCGATGCCTTGTGATCAAATGCCACTTTTGCTAGTAGTCTGTGGCCACTTAAAAGACTGAGAACAAACCAGGCTCAGTTTATCCCATGCTTTCATTTAGTGGGGGTGTCCACAGACAACAGTACAACAAAACTGACAAAATGGGGGCTGTGATAGTTGATCAGAGCTCCTCTGTTTTTTTATGTGCAACAGATTTAGCATTTAGGAACAGAAGTAAGTTAGTTGCTTTTCTATTAATACATAATCCTTAAAAGGGCTGCCCTGCAGGGACCCTGCCATGGTCTAATTCAGACTGGAAATATAGCAAAGGAAAATATTTTCCCCCATTCTGCTTTGTCCTGTTTTCCCCACTGGAAATGGCAGTTTGCAACACACAAGGAGGAGATACTTTCCTAAGAGTTCACAATTCAAGAATATCAATGTTAACTTGGATTACCAACAGAGTTCTGTCTATGACAAAACAGAACACAAAATTGCTTTCTTCTTTGAACTCAAAGTCTCAATGGATTCAGGATTGAATCAGAACTGCGTGAATTGGAGCATCTCCAACCAAGTTGCCTCTCCTTCCTTCCTTCCTTCCTTCCTTCCTTCCTTCCTTCCTTCCTCTTTCTTCACTGTCTCCCTCCTTCTCATTTCCATCTCATTCCTTGCTTCCTTCCTTCCTCTCCTGCTTCTCATTCCCATGTCTTTCTTTCCTCCATGCTCAGGAAGGAACAATGGGAGGGGGAGAGATTGCCAGTGGCCATGCTGCCACTGGCCATCGCTATCTCATGTGGGCGGGGCTGGTCCTTGTGAAAGAGAAGCCTCGTGGCTGTGTGGCTAGGTCAGCGAGCGGATCATGGAGGTGCTGGTGGGAGAGGGGGTGGCCCTGATCTACAACCTGGTGGCGTCCATCAAAGTCAGAACGTGCTCAGCCTTAGATCCACGGGGCAGCCCTGGAACCAGCAAGGGGCTGCCCCGCCGCCTTTGCCCCACCCCCTGGGTGTGCGCATAGGAGGCGACGAGCGCTGGTGTCCTGGGTGAAGTCAGCCTCTGGGGCAAGACAGCCAGCAGAGACACCGGAGTCCATCTGCTTGCTGCCTCCTGCACGTGTGCTCAGAGGGCAGAGCAGGAGCGCCTGTCGCTGGTTCCAGGGCTGCCCCATGGATCTAAGGCTGAGTGCGTTCTGGCTTTGATAGACGCAATCAGGTTATAGATCAGTGTCCGGTTGGCCTAGGCTGGGCCGAGGTGCTTCGGGCCGATCCTTTGCTGTTTCCAGTGCAGCTCCACAGGCTAGACCCAGCCACATGGTGGGCCGGATCTGGCCTGTGGGCCTTGTGTTTGACATGTCTGTTCTAGAGGATCAAATATTTGACAATCTGAGATGTCCCCAGTCTCTTTTAATCCTGGAAAAGCAAGCCCCAAAGTCTCTTCTACGCCTCTTCATAAATACTAACCAAGGTCTGATAAACTGCTGCAACATTGGTGCCACTTCCTGAGGACAGACGTAGCCCAAGCGGCCAATTGTGATGGCTAGAAAAGACAAAGAAACAAACCTGTCACAAAAGCAGTGTCTTATCAGTTTGTAGTAATAAGAAATGGGTGGACAGAATCAATGGAAGTATATGGCAGTATACCACCTTAGCTTTACTATACTGCAGCACATAACATAAAGATGGTTTCACACTAGTAAATGGTATCAAATTAGTTACCTGTACAACTTTTTAATTCCATTAAACCTTTAGTAAGTCAAAAATCATTTGAAATTAGTGAAATTTTAGTGAAGAAACAGCCATAGAAGTCTAGGGTTTAATCACATTTCCATCTGATGGTTATGTCTTATTAATTTCTTCAATTCCATCCCTTCACGTGGCCTGATGGCCAAGCAGACGTGGCCCAGTAGGTTGGGGACCCCTGATGTAGCGAACTGAATTTATATATCCTCCATCTGATTATGTCTGTGTATAGAGGCATTATTTTCATTGTTTGAAGAGTGTTAACCATGAAATCATTAGAACAGCACATATTGATAAGTTGGTCCCGTGCTTCATTTTAGTTTCCTAAATCATGCTATTTAATGATATTTTCTTTCTTTTTGTTTCCAGCATTGGCATTCTAATCACAAGCAACACACTTTGCTTGTATGTTCTGTTTTTTTCAACATGGATTTGATCATACAGGTTATCAACTTCATTTTCTTCTGAATTGGTGGTTAAAGCATAATCTTGAGTGATAGTCATATTAAAGGATTGCCCATGAAATCTAATCAATATTAATAAATCTATTTATGAATTAGTAAACAATGATAGCTATCACTAGGACAGCAAATGCATTTAATACAAAATCAGAATGCCCTCACCTGTGTTTTCCAGAAGAGTTTTAGGAGTATTTGGTCTGTTGATGATCTCCACGAGATTATTCAGCACCATCTGAACATATGGTTGCATTTCAGCCCCTGGTAAAAAGAAATTAGTGAACTGAGTCATGCTTAGTTGTAGAAATCTAGATTCCATATTTGAATGTCTTCCAATTTAACATCTTGCTGCTTCTTCATGCATAAACAAAATGATTTTGGATTCAATGACCAGAAAAGCTTATATCAGTCTTAACAACACCATTTAAGGCTAGAAATCAAATATAAGAAAAGGGTCCTGTTACAATTAGGGGTAGGCCACAACTATAGATAAAGTAGAAATTAATCCTATTATTTATGTATTTATTTGACTTTGACATTATCCAACTCTAGGCTGACTCAAACAAATGAAAATGGGGAATGTGGATATACATCATCAAAAAAACATGCAAGCACATCTAGCAAAGGGTTCAATCCAACCTAACTCAAGCATGGGAGAACACCCTGATATTTAAGAGCTTCCAGAATGCCATTAGGGTGGGAACCATTCAGATCTCAGAGGGGACGCCATTTCAGATTCCAGGCACCAAGTCACAGAAAGGCATGCTTCCTGACAAATGGCACTGTTTATTAAGGGGACTCAGAGAATGCACATTCTGTCAGCTAGGTGGGAAGAAACCATGGGAGAAAGATGGTTTCACAAATAATCAAGCCTTATGCCATTTAGGGTTTTCTAGGCCATCATCACCACTTTGAATTGTACCTGGAGAAACACTGGCAATCATCATAGCTCACGAAGCAGAACAATTTCCAAGTGGTCTTTATAGGCAGGCCTCTCAACCAGGAAAGGATGCAATTGATTCTCCAGATGGAGCTCTGCAAAGGCCTTTTTGCTTTCTTAAATCCAAGAGCTTCATCAATCTTGAATGGACAAATGCAATTCCATCCATGAATAAAGATATAAGGTCCCCAGATCTAGGTGGTTCCAACATCTACAGCCATTTGGTCTTTGTGGCATTGAGTTTGCATTAGTTTCTTCCCACTGAGGCTCACACAGCCTCCATGCATTGGGACAGCACCTCAACAAATTATATTATCAAATTATCAAAATATATCACAGCCATCATTAACAACAGTTGCATCAATGGCTCAAGACTGTGAGAGTGAAAATCTCATTGGGGGACTAACAGAATTAAACACCAAAAAGCACAACTTAAATAGGTTTCATGAAGTAATACATCACCTAAGCAATAAGAAGTCTATCACCCTAAAATGCCAAAGAGACATTATTCTCATATAAAAACCAGAAAGGAATACAACACCAAAGTGCTATAGTAGTCTACCCACCCATATTTGTGTGGGCACTTTTTTACACTCACCCATTTGCATGCATATTTCTCCAATTGCCCAAGTAGCATTGTTGCACACAGAAATGAATTCTGGATTCAGGTTGGTCCCTAAGATAGGCATGAATTCAGCTAAAGAGAAAATATGTTTACTCAGCATTGATTATCAACATAATAAAGAATACTAAGACTACAACTAACCATTATAAAGATTCTGTACAGAAAGAACGGGCAATCCCATCACTGTGTTAGTTCTTTCAATCTTAATTTAGGCAGCTCTAGATTTGGACTTGAAAAATTCAGATGTCTCATTAATGTATCTTTTATTTTAAAAAATCAATCAGAATAGAGCTGGAAGGGACCTTGGAGGTCTTCTAGTCCAGCCCCCTGCTCAAGTAGGAGGAGATCCTATATGGTTTCAGACAAGTGACTGTCCAGAGTCTCTTCTTAAAAGCCTCCAGTGATGAAGCACCCACAACATCTGAAGGCAAGCTGTTCCACTGGTTAATTGTCCTCACTGTTAGGAAGTTTCTCCTTAATTCCAGGTTGCTTCTCTCCTTTATTAGTTTCAGTCAGTTGTTTCTTGTCTTGCCTTTTGGTGCTTTGGAAAATAAATTGACCCCTTCTTCCTCCTTGTGGCAGCCTCTCAAATACTGGAATAAGGCTATCATGTCCCCCCTAGTCCTTCTTTTATCTAGACTGGCCACTCCCAAATCCTGAAACCATTCTTCATATGTTTTAGTCTCCAGGTCTTTAATCATCTTAGTTGCTCTTCTTTGCACTTTTTCCAAAGTTGCAACATCTTTTTTGTAATGTGGTAACCAGAACTGGATACAGAATTCCAAGTGTGGCCTTACTAAGCTTTATAAAGCAGTACTAATACTTCACATGATTTTGATTCTTTGCCTCTGTTTATACAACCAAGGATTGTATTAGCTTTTTTTGCTGCTGCCGCACACTGCTGACTCATGTTGAAGTGACTGTCCACTAGGACTCCAAGGTCCCTCTCACAGTTACTGTTTTTGAGCCAGGTCCTAATCTGTACTTCTACCTTTGGTTTTTCCTGCCCATGTGTAATACCTTGCTTTTCTTCACATTAAATATCATTTTGTTAAATAGGGCCCATTGTTCAAATCTGTCAAGATCTTTTTGGATTCTGAGCTTGTCTTCTGGAGTGTTGGCTATTCCTGCCAGCTTGGTGTCATCTGCAAATTTGATGAGATCCCCTTCTATTGCCTCATCTAAGTCATTTATGGAGATACTGTCGAGTACTAGGCCTAAGACAGAACTTTGTGGTACCCCACTGCTTACTTCCCTCCATGCAGATGTAGTGCCATTGAGGACTACTCGTTGAGTACAGTTTGTCAGCCAATTACAAATCCATCTGGTGGTGATACTGTCAATCCCACCTTTTTCTAGCTTACCAAGAAATAGGTTGTGGTCTACCTTGTCATCCTAGCCTTAGTTCTAAAAGATCAGTACAGAACACTTAAATTTGAACTCATACTGTATTCAACTGCAACATTACAAGTCGCATTTATAATATTTGGATCACTGATTTTTTAGCTCTCACCTGGAAGCAGTAAATTTTTAAAATCATTTTTGCCAAATTCCAATAAATGGGTTGGTATAAAGGGCTCCATTTTAGCCTAAACAACAACTATCTAATATTTCAGTTTAAAGTCTCTAATGTGTAGTAACTCCAGAATAATCTTTATCAAAGTCATTGATTTGGCAGACCTCCTCCTTCTTTCAGTATTACTTGTTAAAAGTTAATATGACCAAGCTGATCAAATCATCCCTTTCTTTAATTCTTAATCTACTTCTGTGCGCTAGCAGCACAAAACCCAGAATAGAGATCAGTTGTACATCTGCCATCTTTTAGTTCTCAGCCTACACAAAACTGGCTGGGAGAATTATCACTTTCTTTTTAACCTTTTTTCTCACTAAAGCAGGAAACTAACTAGTTGTTACTATACTGCCTTCAACTGAACTATCTTTTATCTAATGGGAGCTTCTTTTAAGTGGAATAGAAATCAAAATATTTGGAATTTGTACTTTTCAAAATGTCCCAACAACTAGGAATTAGAATGGGCAAGGAAAATGCCAAAGATCATTTTTTATCAGGAGCATAGGAACATAAACCACATACAAGTCAATGTTAACAATTAGCATAATATCCTTCTGACCTCTCCCACCCATGTACCTTTCTTGCTTTTCTTACCTGGGATATTTAAAAGCATCAATACTGAGACTGCTACCATCATAAAAAATCTCTGTAGGCCTTAGGGGAAAAGGGTACCTACCTATGCATGGCTTGACGTGCATAAAACAGGCTTTGGTAAGATCTCCCAGGAGTGCAAAGGAGCTTTGCCGAACCTCTGGCATAGTATCCTATAAACAGGAGAAGAAATATGAGAAAAAAAGTTCTATTTATTATTTTAACCACAGTACTGTGTAAGAAGTGAACAAAATTATAAAAGTACAAGATCTAATAGGATGCATAAACCTAACGTGCGAATTTATCAGCTACATGATTACATTTTATTTCAGACACAGAAACAGGGCTACCTGTGCCAGTCTTGTTTAAGTCCTACTCCAGGCTCTTGCCTTATTGGTACTACCATACAGCTGATTAATTTTTCTCAGATTAAAAATTTGCCATATTTATATTAAAAGCTGAAGTAAGCTGAACTAAGTTTGGGACAAATACCTGAAGCTAGCCATTTGAATTCCTTTTTTATTATCCAATTTTGTTAAGTTTTTTGGATTCACTTAAATATAAAATATTATGTATATTTATAAATTAAATCAAAGAGAGAAGCAACCTGGAATTAAGGAGAAACTTCCTAACAGTGAGGACCATTAACCAGTGAAATAGCTTGCCTTCAGAAATCGCGGGCGCTCCATCACTGGAGGTTCTTAAGAAGACACTAGATCAGGGGTGTCAAACTGCTGGCCCGCGGGCTGGATGCATCACAGCAAAACTGCACCCACCCCATTGTTGGCAATGGAAAAAAAGTCATCATACGTCACGACACGTCACGACACGTCACGTGACATTATGAGTTTGACACCCCTGGACTAGATAGTCACTTATCTGAAATGGTAATGCTTGAGCAGAGGGCTGGACTAGAAGACCACCAAGGTCCCTTCCAGCTCTATTCTATTCTAAAAGTTATTTAATCTACTCCAGTCCCCATTAGAAAAAGTAATTTTTTCACTTCTTTTTAAAAATTTGCGTCTGACTAATTAAAATACATTACTTTCCCTATCATCACAGCATTGCTGGATAATTCTAATCTATTCTGTTTCTTCAATAATGATATTTACACACACATACATCCTTCCCACCATTTCTCTCTCTCTCTCTCTGTTTAATATGCTATCAAAATTATCGTGAAGTGGTAACTATTCCAAAGTATTTACAGCTTCCATTTTTCGAATGCTTTTATGAAGCAAATAATTAAAAACATGCAATGCTATATACTTCCTCTGAACTACCTACATGCCAATCTTGCAATCATGCTAAGATATATTATAACAGCTCACTATTTTTATTGCAATATTTAGACTAATATTCAAGACATGATTTATTTTTTGAGCCCTGAGTAACTTGTTTCTGGGCTGAACAGCCAAACATGTAAAACTTCCACCCACTTGCATGCACTGGAACAGTAGAGTCATTATATTGCTGCGGGCCACAAGCTGCTCAACATGACATCCAAGACCTTCAGCTAAACCACTGAGCAGATCAAGAGCAACTATCATGAAGTCTTTATCAGGTGCTTCATACTGATCAGGATGTTGACTGTACATCTGTGTTGGAAAAAATATAATTTATTGCAAAAAAAAAAAAAGGTGACATATCAATTACACTTTAAGTTTTCCTGAACGAATTGAAAAGAGCAGTTCTGCTACTATAAGAGATAGACAACTTGCAACCATATGCAGCTCCCAGGAGCCCTCCAGAAATTTCCACTGAATTGTAGTTTGTGACACAGTAGATAAAAAAAAAATAATACAATAATTATTCAGTGTATTTCGATTAAATCTAAATGAACTCATATTTGAATTTTCAAATTGTTCCACACTGTTCTACAGAATGTAGCCCACACCATCCAGTTCTAAACCAAATTAAAACAATAGACTGGCAAATTAAGATTCAGGCACCTAATGGATCAAATATTTTTTATGATGAATTAATCTGCTCCATTACTTCTCATCCATTAGCAAGCCGTGATTCCAAAACAGAAACATGTTTGGGGAACTTAGGACAAATTTCTCAGATACTGCTGAGAAAATACTGCCATACCATTGCTTGAGCCAAGGTTTTCTGCACAAGTGTTACACAGCGCTGGTAGACCGGTTCACAGTACGGTAGGAAGCCACTTTGTAGAGCAGTTGCTACAGATGACAAACACTGTAGAAGTGAATGGACAGTGCATGAAAAGACATGAAAGATCATGTTGAATGTACATTTCTATACTTAAATATTGAGATCAGGAATTTGAGATCAAACATGAAAATAAATATCAGTTTTCTCTCGTTTTGCTAAAACGACACACAACATGTAGCTCCACAGAGTACAGGACCTACAGACAAGGATAAGATATTTATCTTTAAACAGAGCATCAGATAAGTCCATTTTTCATGCACAATGCCATTAGTCATATCATCTGAGACACTAAAACCCATCCAAAAAATTAGTAGCTAATTGGCTACTTACTTCTAGGAGGGGGAAAAGATCCTTATCCTCATCCTTCAGCTCATTCCATTTCTGAATCAGTGGAGGCATTAACTTTTGGATATATTCCTGGAAAAAAAATAAGGCAATTTACAACCACATTTCAGTTGGAACCATTGCCAGCACCAGCCCAGAATCTTTAGAACTAAAAATCATTCAGTACATTATGGATTCAAACAGTCTCTATTTTAATTTGTCATATATGTTTCTGGCATTGGGATTTCCTCTGGAATTCAAATCAATTGAGTAATGTTTACCAGATTTGCAAATGCTAATAATTGCATTGATAGGAGCATCTATTCATAAAAACACAAGTACCAGACGGAAAAAATACGATCTGGAGAAATTTCAGTTCTTACTCATAGTAACTGGCTTTTGTGATTTTGATTATAATAATAAAATTAAAGGAGAAGTGATTAATCATGACTAGGAAGAAGCCAACCAACTGAATGTTGCCGTTACCTTTCATTATGTAAATCTGTAGTAGGAACCTGTAACACCTTGGCTGTTTCTAATAGTGAATCACCACCCCCCAATCACTACTGAAGGCTGTTTTGAGCTGCAGTTCAGTAACAACTGGAAGGCCAGTTTCCTGATGCACTTGATACAGAAGCAGGCCACCAGCTGTTCAATACAGTCTACATGTAGTCCTCAACATACAATTCATTCAGCTACTTTTTGAAGTTGCAATGGCATTGAATGAATGATGGCTAAGACTGGTCCTCGTAGTTCTGGCCATCCCAGCATGGCCATAGTCACATGACTGCAACCTGAGCACTTGGCAACCAGTTCACACTTACAACCAGTTGTAGCACACTGCAATCATGTGATCATCATTTGCAATCTTCCCTGCTTGCTTACCCATAAGGTCATAGAGGAAGCCAGCAGGAAAGGTCAAAGGTCACTGTAGTAAGCCTCCCTGACCTGCACACCCTTCCTCAGCCCTCTGTACTTGCGTCATGCTGGTTACTTGCACATCCTCACCAACTGGCACCTTGACTTTTGTACATAGCCTGCGCACCCTCCCTGACATGCACCATTCATGCACCGCCTTGTGCACTCTCTCCAACTTGTATTGCAACTCGCACTTCCTTGCACCTTCCAACCCACACTTCTTGCAAACCTCTTAGCGCACCCTCACACATCTTCCTCAACCCACACTGCACCTCTTATGCATCCTCTCATACCCTCATATAATCTCCCCATCCTGTGTCCCTCATGCACTGCCTCCCCAACCCTCCCTGCAATCTTGCGTACTCTCTCTGACCCTCCTCCGTACTGCCTGGTCCCTCCTTCATCTGGTAGCAAGCACTGACCTGCCTGCCAGGAATTTGCCACTTCCTGCTAGCTTCTCTGTTGTGTCTGACTGTGGAAAGTGGGTAGGAAATTGCCTCACCTAATGGGCTTCAGTTAATGATTCAACCGAAACTGCAGGGGTTGCTATCCCTACATGATGCAGTCGTATATTACAATCTCATCGCTTAAGAATGGAAATTCTGGTCCCAATTACGTGTTTTTCAAGATGGACTGAAGGTAAACTTTGATCTATTGGTAGATCTTTGAATGGTTTGCAATAGAACAACTCCCACTTATTTAACATTGGCAATAAGAATTGCTCCTTTCTTGCTCTAAACCAGTGGTTCTCAACCTGTGGGTCGGGACCCCATTTGGGGTCAAACGACCATTTCACGGGGGTCACCAAACCACGCAGTCCATTTTTTTTCCCTTTTCCTTAGCTGGGCTACTCCCTTTTATTCTATTGGCTTTTGAAAGCCAATAGAATAGACTCTCTTGAATAGAGTCTAATTCTATTGGCTTTCAAAAGCCAATAAGAATTGTCCAGGCTGTCTCTGCCCTGCTGAGCCTGCCAAAAGTCCTATTCTGCAAACGGTGCTGCAGCAGTTGAGTAGTCCTCGACTTACGACCGGTTGGGGGTCGTGGCATTAAAAAGGTTGAGAACCACTGCTCTAAACTCAGCATAAATATAAAGAAGCTAATCATAACTATTAGGGGGAGTTTGTTTTCTGTTTTCGTTTTGAGGTGGAAGAACTCTGAATTCATTCTATCCTGGTGACCAAAAAGATTCTTCAATTCAAGGGGGGATTTCCCCCCCCCACAAATATAGTATTTATCTGTTACCTCAGAATCTGCATAATCCTGGTCTATTCTACCTTAGAACCTGGACTACCTTGAGATCCTTTAACTGAAGATATCGAAGACAGAATGTGGGATTTTCTGCACACAGGGTAAGATTGCTTCCACTGAGCTAACTCTTTCCATATGTTCTGCAAGTCATTAGGAAATCCCCTCGTGTCAGTAGTAGATAAACTGAATATTTATACATTTTCTTTTCCAGAAATCCCATTTGTGGGACATTAGCATCAAGGAAACAGGTTTGGTGGAAATCCAAGAATTGTAAAAGAGGCGCCCCACTACGGTTTACACTCTTTTGTGTACCATCAAATTTTAATTTAAGGATTTCTGTTTTAAAGAAAACAGACATAAGTAGCAGATCCCTTTCCCCCTAATGTTATCCTATTGAGTGGAAAACAAAAAAATCACAACCTGGATTTGCCTATATTCAAGAATCCTGGCACTAAATAGTATTTTATTCAAGTGGGAAAGGAAATAGAGAGACAGTTCAACTAATCACAGTCATTAAATGTTAGCAGTTTCTGCTGACGCTGCTGCCAATAGGAAAACATGTACTGACCGGCTGGTTGAGGTGGTGTCCAACAGAATCAGCCAGAGTGCCAATTGCATCATACAGGATCAGCAAATTCTTATGCTGGTATTTTCCAAAAGCAAAAACCAAAGTATCCAGAATGAAACTGAGATATGGGACCAATTCTGTGCAAGCTTCCTCCTCAAGGGTGGCAAAAGCACTAAAAAAACCAACAATAGGAAGTTAATACAAACCCAAAGGAGAACAGCCCCAGGAAGTGAACAGATAGAAACAAAAAGTCAACCCAACACTTGGGGGGTTTTTTGGATAAAAAAAAATAGTTTTGTTGTGATAGCCTAATTACTATTTTTGATCTGAAATATAAGAGCATTTCTCTGGATCAGACAGTACGAATACATGACTCATCGTGTGTTAAGAGCTCAGTCATCAAATTCTTCATCATATCCAAAGAAAGCCTCAAGATAACAGTAGAAAGCCTTACTAGGGGAGTTCTATAGCTCAGATCTGCTTTAGAATATGGGTGGCCAGTCCACACAAACCATATATTCTGGATGCAGGCTGGCAATGTAATAATCATTGTTCTTCCAGTGTTTTTTCCCCCTCAGGATTGTAATAGGCAGGCAAAATGAGGTTACACTTTTCCAAGAATCCAATGTAAAACTGCTACTGACATAATGGTAAATAGAAGTCATGATCTGAAGCCAAACTGCCAGGAATACAGGGCATTAGAAAATGTAATATGGTCCCAAAAAACCCCATTCATGCTACAGATCCTAGTTTTATTCAGGGCTACAGATGAAAGCTCAAGGTTTCCAGGTACCTTTCTTGCCGGTAAGCATTTTTAAGCTCCCTATCAAGCCTAGGAGATAACAATAATCAGGTGGTACTCTACATAAAGACATTTCTACATCGAAGCAGAGTGAACTATGGGTAGTAAAGGATCATCAATGTTTTATTTGTATTTTAATTATTAGCCATTTTGATTACAAATTAATAGAAAAACAAGAGACAGATAAATAAGTAAATAAATAAGAAAGTATATTTGTGCTGATAACGACAAAAAAAGCTTAAGTCTCCAATGCTGTCCTTCACAGATAACTGAAGCATTCCAGGAGCAGATTACCTGCAAGCAGCCTCCTGCACTCTTTTATTACTGTCAAGAATCCTTTTGAGCAACTCTGTCATCAGAGGCTTGAGATACATGTCTGGGGGTTGGCTTACAACCCAATGTGCATAGCGGCTCAGGGTCCAGCAAGCAATGGAACGCACCAGGGCCTTTTTGTCAGACAGACATTGGATCAAGTGGGGAATCAGCTCAGGGAGATAAGGAACCATGCCCTGCATGCAGCCTAGAAATGCAAAAGATGTTTTTAGTATATGATCTAGACGTACTCAGGCAAACTAATTAAAACTGTCAATTCCCTGTTGTTGTTTTTTGAAGTGATCACTAATGTCCTTGTCCCTCAATAGAAATAAATTCTGGCTTAAGTGAATAACTTCAGGATTCACCTTCAGCAATTGCCCCTAGGACAAGGATTCCAGACTCCTTGATGACCCACTCAGGATGGAAAAGCAGCCCCTTGAGTAGTGGGAGCAGATGCGGGAGGAGCTCATCTCGAAAGACATTGGCCAACACATCAAGAGCAGCAGCCGAACACTTCCCTGCAAAAGGAATGGGCCATGTGACAGAAATGACACAAATTCTGAAAGGAGAAAAACTTTTCACATCAATAAGTACAAAGAGCTTCTGCGCTAAACCCTGTTATGTCAGAAAGTCATTTATTGATTTCAACGGTATCTATTGGAAAATTAAGTATATGCTCTTCTCTCAAGCCCCTGCCAAGATGATGTAAAATTAGAGTTAAAAAGGGGCAGCCAAAAAGAAGAGTAACAACTGGTTCCCAGTAAAACCTATTTTCTACATCTAATTATCATCTAATTCCATATAACAGCAAAGTAGAAAACGCATTAACCATTTCATCTACACAGGGCTGCAGTTCAAGTTCAAACATGGTCGTAATATAGCACTCTCTCCATTTGACCCACATGCACTATTTCCCAGAATCCACATCCCCGGCATTTTACTCCTCTCGATCCCTAGAGCACAGGTCCCCAACCTTTTGGGCACTAGGGATCGGTTCAGTGGAGAGAGGTTTTTCTGTGGACTGGAGGGTGCGTGGTTTTGTGTGCTGCCTGCATCTCACGGATGGGGCTTTGCTTGTTTGTGCAGACTGGTTGCTGGCATGCCGAGGCCCAGTACTGGTCAACGGACTGGGGGTTGGGGACCCCTGCCCTAGAGCACGGTTTAATACTAATCCCCCTACGCACTTAGATTCCAGTCAGACAGTGTGTCATCGTCATCGTCCTCATCCTCCCCATCTTCCTCATCCTGCAACCGCTCCTCTTCGTGCTGCAGAGTAACTGTGCGTGATTTATGAAAGCGAGGTTTAATATCTTGTTCACTATCTGGGATGGCTTCATCCTCCTCCACATCACCCTGTAAGTGAAGGGAAAGAGCTTAGGGAATCTCATTTGTTAGGGAATCTCTCTTGCTAGGAAAGCAAAACACCGTATAGTACTCCACTGGTTCTTCAATGAAGGAGCTTAATTATTCTCTGAAACCTACATGGTTACTCTCTGTATAGAATAGATTCAGGTAAGAAACCAACAAGTCCATGGATATCGTGTTCACTTGCAGCCATCTGTATTTGATTGATGGAAGTCAATTTATGAAAATACTTCGAATTGCTGACTTAAAACTTTGATAGAGTGAAGTGAACTACAAGCTTCTCAAGAGGCTTCACACAATGCTTCTATGGATCAGACAGTACGAATATAACAACCCATCACTGCTGTCAGGTTGAAGGTCATGCATCATTTCCATAAATGCATTTGCTCAGCCTTTTCCTTGCATTTACAAATATGTAATAACCTGTCTTTAAGAGGCAAAAATCCATACTATCTGACTTATTGCTATATAACACTTTTTTGTTA
This sequence comes from Crotalus tigris, assembly GCF_016545835.1. Taxonomy (NCBI): domain Eukaryota; kingdom Metazoa; phylum Chordata; class Lepidosauria; order Squamata; family Viperidae; genus Crotalus; species Crotalus tigris. Next base: position 1,492,570 of record NW_024096469.1, read on the forward strand.
CCTGATATATAAATTAAGAATGCCAGTTTGGCGTAGTGGTTAAGGCACAAGGCTGGAAACTGGAGACCAGGAGTTCTAATCCTACCTTAGATAAAAAGCCAGCTAGGTGACCTTGGGCATCACTCTTTTTCAGCCCTTGGAAGTGGACAATAGCAAACCACTTCTGGAAAAATCTTGCCAAGAAAACTGCAAGGACTAGTTCAGGAGTCAACACTGACATGAAGGGACCTGTATGTATATGTGCGTGTATTATATTTTTTGTAAATAGATAATGTACTTTTTCAGTTTCATAGAAACAAGTGTCTACTATCTTTTTTGTTGTTGTTGTTGTTTTCCACTACACCCGGAAGGATGTTCAGCAATAAAATGGCATAAAAAACAATGAAGCTGTATTGAAGTTACTATACAACACAGAATATCATTTTAATTAACTTGGCTTAGTAAAGAACTAGGAATAGTGATAAAAAAATCAGAAAAGAAAAAAAATTAATAAATTAAGCAATATAATATTCCTAAATTGTTTGGATGGTTTAAAATAATACCTTCAACAATATGATGTCGATTTCTGAATATTTCATGCCCTTCACCAAAATAGGAATCAATCTATTAAGAGAAAATGAGAGAGTAGTTTATCCGGTGAAATCCTGACCCAGAACAATATGGATAACAGCAGCTTTGACAAATAGGAATGAGAAATGTATGATTTAAATTTCAATAGCTTCTGAGAATTCAAAAATATTTTAACTATTTTTAAAAGCAAGGAAGTATTCACACAAGGTATCTTGGCTTTTGTTGCTAGGCAAGGAACTACAGTTTGTAATAGTAAAGTTTAAAGTCCATTCAGACTTGAATTGTGGTTAAAAAAAGTAATAAACATTCTAGGGCAATGGTTCTCAGCCATTTCTTCACCACGGACTCCCTTTAAACATCTTTTGTGGCCATGGACCATGGCCGTGAACCTCTAAGACTTAACTCAAGATTTAAATCATAACATTTCTTCAAGCCTTTGCAGACCCCCAGTGACGATATCAGGGGCCTCCAGAGGTCTGCAGACCACAGGCTGAGCACCACTGTCCTAGGGCAAGACCAGATCTAATGGGTTAAAGCTACAAAGAAGGTGGCTCAAGCCAGAAATCAGGAATACTGTAAGAACTGTTACTCAGTTAAATAGGCCATTACATTATGTGGTGATTTCTCTTTCATAAAAAGAGCCTGGATGTTTATTGGTCAGAAATGTTGTAGTGTATTCTGCACTGAACAAGGGATTGGTTTTCTAATTTTATAGTTCTGTAAATTCATACTAATAAGTGAAGATTATAGAAATATAACATGACCAACCGTCTTGTCCCATCTTAGTTATTAATGACTAGTTCAGTGACATTTGGCTTGGTGAAGTCTAAAGTTTAGTTTATGGTGAGAGACACTATCCATCTGGAATGAAATAGCTGTGGACCATTTCTCCTGAAAATACCCCTTTGGACCAAAGGGATATATACTAACTATTTTCATTTCATTTCAATGTTCTGTTATTTTATTCTATTGGTTTCTCTAAGAAAAGCTCACAAACATATACATTAAGCTATATGTGTTTAATGTGCAGTTTTAATATAAACTATCCAGCCTAGCTGAAACTCAGATAAGCAAAATCAGCTTAGTGGCAGCTAAGTCTTAGTTGGCCTCCTTTTTGTACAAAGTTTCTGTTAAGAAAAGATACAATAGCGGAATCATATGCAAGTTTTCACAATGTAAATATCAAATCACTTGCTACATGAAAACAAAGTCCATGCATCAAAAAGTAGACAGTGCACTACTGCTGCTATTCAATTACTCACTGTACTAGAGGTGAAGATAGCACCTCTTTGCAGATGGGTTGCTCAGCCAACGTCAGCCAGAATTCACAGGCTTCCAATGCCACATTTTCATCACTGTCCTGAGTCCTCTCAAGCATATACTGTAATAGATAAAACCAGGGACATAAAAGCTTTGATTCAAAAAAACATTACTTTTGCTTTGTATTTGCTAGATCTGTCTTACAGAATACTAAAATTCCTGCAAAAAGCAGTATAGGTATTCCTTGACTTACAGCAGCTCATTTAGTGACTATTCTTAAATATTTTCTTTAAAAAAAAACAACCCTCCAGCATTCATTATGATTATACTAGTAGTATTATTTAATGACTTGTAAAATTAATTAATTTCTCCTGTTGTAGAATGAGAGTTGTACTTGAAGGAATATTAATTGGTGGGTTTTAATTCTGAAGGCTTTGGATCAGTGGTTCTCAACCTTTTTAATGCCGCGACCCCCAACCGTTGTAAGTCGAGAACTACTCAACTGGTGCAGCACCGTTTGCAGAATGGGACTTTTGGCGGGCTCAGCAGGGCAGAGACAGCCTGGACAATTCCTATTGGCTTTTGAAAGCCAATAGAATTAGACTCTTTCAAAAGCCAATAGAATAAAAGGGAGTAGCACAGCTAAGGAAAAGGGGGAAAAAATGGCGACTGCGTTGTTTGGCGACCCCCGTGAAATGGTCGTTTGACCCCAAATGGGGTCCCGACCCACAGGTTGAGAACCACTGCTTTGGAGGGAAAGAAAACCCAGCTTGGAAGTAAATAATTTCATTTTTGAATAGAGAATACAGGTAGTCCTTAACTTGCAACGTTCCATTTACTGACTGTTTGAAATTACAACAACACTGAAAAAAGTGCCTTGTGACTGTTTTTCACATCACTGTTACAGCATCCTCCAGGGTCATGTGATCAAAATTCAGAGTATTGGCAACAGACTCATATTTATGACAGTTGCGGTGTCCTGGAGTCATGTGATCAACTTTTGCAACCTTTTGACAAGCAAAGTCAATGGGGAAGCCAGATTCACTTGACAACGGTGTACTAACTTAATAGCTGTAGCGATTCACTTACAACTGTGCAAAAAAAGGTTGAAAATGGGGTAAACCTCACTTTTAACGGATATCTCGCTTAGCAACAGAAGTTTTGGGCTTAATTATGGTTGTAAGTCGAGGACTACCTGCAGTTGATAGTGACTTGATATGTATTTGCTTGGAACTTATCACATAAGTAGCATAAATCAGTGAGAATGAACTTTTCTATGAACCAGTGGAGCAACTCAAGTGGCTAGCACACATTATCCCTTTCTTGTCTCTGTTCCCCAAAAAACTGGTGACCAAATATCAACTTCCAGAAGAATTTTGCACAATGCAAACAAAAAGTTCAGACTGGATGGAGCAGGGTCACATATCTGTATCATTATTCATTCAGCTTCTTTGGTAATCATTGTAAACATTACGTTTGGTAAACATCAATAGGGTGAATAGTTGTCAGAAATCGGTAAATGCTACGTGACACCCAAAATGTTGCAGCATGTCACCTCTGACATGCATGTTTGCTATCCTTGGTTTAGAGGGACCAACTCCGCAAAGCAAGAGTACTTACTTGGATGATACTATGCATGTGAGGAATCAGTCGGTCAATTCGCACTTCTAACAGCATTACTAATGCTCTGCAAACGTTCTTTCGAACCTCAGGATCTTCATCTACTGCCAAGGCAAATAAGTGCTGCCAAGAAGGGGGAAAAATTACTTTGAGTCAAGAATCAAACGCCATCTTCAAGAACTGGACAAATACTTGGATCTTCTAGAACTGTTGCAGCCTAGAGAGAAAACCTTCCCTTCTGTGCGGAAAAACATCAAAATCTGTTCCTTGTCAATACGGAAATGCATTTATTTTGCATGCAACTCAAGCCAAGTGCAAGTAGTGCCAAAGTCTTTCTAATAAGTGGACACATGGTGACAATGAAGTTAGTAAAGCAAAAACAAGTGTGTACAGAAAGAAAACAGAAAAGCCTCAAGCTTACTGTTTGTTGTACACCCTATGAACATTCAAGTTTTTCACAGACACTGTCTGCCTATTTTCAAGTACAGAGGTAGCACAAAACAGCAAAACAGTGACCTCAGTATGCATAGCTGAGGCCATGTTATATTTTTCTAAACTTAGGGAAAGGAATATGTTGGTATTAAGAACCAAATACCTTTCTCTCTGAACTGGACCCTGTATTTTCTAAGGCTGCCTCTGCCCATGGATATGTAACTGCAGTAAAAAGAAATTACTAAAACGTGGAAAACTAAGGATGAAAATGTTGACATCCTCATCTTCCTTTAAGAAATCATATTAAGCACTAGACAAAAAAAAATCAAGACCTGATACTCCCTATAGTTACAATAGTTAATAAATATAACAATCACAGAAGAAAATCTGATCATATGTTGCAAGGTTAAAGAACTGTTAATTCAATGACATCAAACTTTGCTCTGAAGAATTTTGGCATTTCTTAAAATCTTGAGGCCTCCTCATCTACACATAAGCCAGTAAATAAATTTCCAAAAAACAATTCCACAGTTTCTTCCTACCATTGTTCAGATACAGAAAACATTTGGTATGTTTCCAGTTTCAGGGTACTTGATCCAAAAACTGCAATAATCAGAAAGAAAATCTCTGGAAGATTTCTTTTTATTTAAGATGAAGTGACTTCCCCTTAATTAAAGGAAGAGAATTTACCTGGATATGGGAACGCTCATGAAGTCAGGAGCTGCAAGTTTCCCCTCTCATCCATAAAGAGTTATGTTATAATGACATTACAAAGGGAATATTGTCTTAATTTTAAAGATGCATTGTTAATTTTTAGAAGTCTGTAAAGTCTATCAGAAACTTATCAGTTTATTATAGTTGCTCACCAGGAAGTGTTGCAAGTTGGAAGGAATCTGGGAGTTGGAGAAAAGGGATTTGGGAATTACCCATCTATACTCTAAAATTATAATACTGATAAGTCCATAAAACACCTAATACATAAAGTAGACTATAAAAGCTCAACCTTCAAAGCAACTGTTGACCTAGTTTAATTCCACTCACCTCGATAAATGTATCGATGTTATCCATCAAAGCCTGGGCCCTCTCCATGATGAACTGGTTGACACAAGCAATAGCATGTGACCTAAGGAACAGAAAACAACAGCTTTAATAACATTTGCTTTAGCCTTTGCTATTGACTTCAGTAATTTACTAACAACATGATATAATCTGAGATAAGTTCTGGACAACAATATTTTGTCCTAAAAATAGATCAGATTTAACAATACTTATTTCTACAGGTAATTCTCGACTTATGGCCAAAATTGAGCCCAACTTTTCTGTTGCTAAGCAAATCATTTAAGTGAGTTTTGCCCCATTCTACAACCTTTCTTGCCACAATTATTAACGCAATTGTTACGTTAGCAACATAGTTGTTAAGTGAACCTGGCTTCGCCATTGATTTTGCTTGTCAGAAGGTTGCAAAAAGTGATTACGTGACCCTGGGACACTGCAAACATCATAAATTAATTAACAATAAAACTGATGATCAAAATAATTTGATTCATTCTATTAAAGCCTAACAAAATAGAAAACATATTTTTACATTACTAAAGTGGTAACTATGTTACAAGGATAGTTCCAAAGATTAAAATATGTCACTATATAACAATGTTCTTTTTCACACTTGGCACTCTATAGCAGAGGTGTCCAACTTGCAATGTCACGTGACGTGTTGCAACATATTGCAACTTTTTTTCCATAGCCAGCAATGGGTGGGCACAGTTTCGCCATGACGTATCTAGCCCATGGGCCGGCAGTTTGAGACTCCTGCTCTATACGGAACATTCAGAGAAGAATCTTGCTTTTGGAAGCCTGGATATGACAAGCAGCACTTTCTATCAACTTTGCTTTTCCGCTTATGTAATCAAGGGGCCTAATCTGAAAACTGTGATTATGAACATTTTCTTCAATTGGAAACTGTATTCCAAGCAATTCAGGATGCAAAACCCAATGGTCACATATCTATTATTGTTTATTACCAATTTACTCTATCACCTGTTATGTGTAAACTAGAGACCTACAGTTAATGGTGGTTTCTAATTAGTTCCATTATTTGTAAAGAAATTAAAAAAAAAATCCCACCAGGAACAAGGGAACTGCTTCCATTTATACTACTCATTTATTTCCTGATTTATTTCAACCAGAACCTTTGGCTTAGTGTCATAGATTTATGAAGCTATCTAGATTCACATATTACACTAAACTATCAGATGTTTTGTCCTTTCTTTTTAATACGACTTGGTCACTGCACTTTGCAAAATCATTCTAAATGGGTTAGCATCATGTGAACTTAGAAAATTGTGGCTGAATTACCCTCAAGTACTCTGGTTAATTATTGTAATGAGTGGAGCTTGACTGTCAGCACTCTTCAGATTGCTAAGAAAACTGAGAATTGGAAATCAACCTAATTGGAGCCTCCAAAGATCAGTAAGACTAGTTTATAGATATCTGAGCTACTTGCCAAACCTACTACTAATTTTATGACAAATAAAATATTTGAAATTGGATAGCAATATGATTTTGGTTTATTCAATCAAAAAGCAGTAAATATATTACAAAAAGCTTTAATTACTATCTTTAATTTTAATCCAAAATGGCACATTCCACTAAACGTTTTACTGATGCTAGAACAGATACATGCCTAATTTTGGGGCTGCAATGCTTGAAGAACTGAAGGAACTTTGGGATCATGACATTAAGAGGCCGATTGAGGGCATCGCTGTCCAGGAGCTCAGCAGAATCTTCACAGATCTTCTGTAAGGCACCAAATGCCCCCTATAGAGCATTGTAATATTTAGTAACAAATATATGGAGTTGAAAAACAGGCAAAGAGCATCTAAAATTCATCTGATCGCCTGCAGCTTGGCTCTGCTCCTCAAATTGCTTTTCTAACATGAGCGGTATTCACTCTGTGCCAGAGAGAAGAGACAAGCTGCCAATTTGAAGGAACGTGTTGTCCTCTTACCCAGAGCCAGACTTCCTACGCAACAACCTGGTTATGTGCCATTCTAGTGGCTACATAGCTAAAGAGATTGCAGGAGGAGTACCAATTGGATTGTTCTTTAAAAAATAAACACTCGGTATTTCTTTTAATCAGTAAAAACTGTGAACACATGGATATATTCTTAGAATACCTATATTTCCAAGATGCAAATGTTTAACTTGATTTTTTTTGAGAGTACCAATTGCATCTGATACTGCCCAACTACCTCTTTTTTCACATACCTCTCATTTTAATTATGAAGTTTTACGATGAAAAATTGCACAGTAAAACAAGAATACAGGTAATCCTCAAACACAATGGAGTTCCAAATTTCAGTCATAGGTCAGATGTGACTCTTTTCAGGATGGTCATAAAGTGAATCATATTGTCATTAAGCAAATCTATTCTTCTGAATGGGTGAGGTTTTTGCTAGAAACAGCAAAAAAAATGCAGTCATGTGACTGCAGGATGTTGCAACCAGTTGTAAATACAAGTTGTCAAGTTCCCCAGATGCAATCACATGATGTGGGGTAGGGGTGAGGCAGCTATTGTAACTTTTAGGATGGGTCAGCTGAACGGTTATTGACCAACCAGTTTTAAGTCAAGGACTACCTGTATCATACTGTGTACATAAGAACACATTTCTGAAATATGACATTACATCTTCAAAAAATTGTGAACACCTTCTAATACCAGCTAGGCTTTTTAAAATATTCCATTAACTTCATAAATACTAAAAACACCAATATCTTATCTTATTCCATCTTATCTATCTTAGAGGGGGCACAAGCGCCAAGCGGTTAAGACGATGGGCTTGTGGACAGCAAGGTTGGCATTTGAGACAGTACCGCGTGATGGAATGAGCTTCCATTAATGGCCCCAGCTCCTGCCAGTTTGAAAGCATGCAAACGCAAGTAGATAAAAGGGTACCATTTTGGTGGGAAAGTAACAGCATATAGTTATGCCAGCCACATGACCATGGAAATGTCTTCCAACAACATTGGCTCTTCGGCTGTGAATCAGAGATGAGTACCATCCCCTAGAGTTGGACAAGACTGAAAGGGGAAACCTTCTCTGTCTGTCTATCTAATTTTAAAACTGCCATCTTTCATCAGAAAGAGTAAACTCACAATAGCTGATTACTGAGAAGACATAGGATTCCAATGAACAGGAAGTGACTAATAAATTAGAAGTTCAATATATTAATATATTATACCTAGCAAAAACTGAAAAATCCTTAACACACTAAATAAAATATGGCTTCTGGCATCACTTACACTAGCTTTCTTAGGAAAATTTCAGTGCCAAATCTATACTCTATAGCCATAGTTAAGACCATCTTGCTGGCTTCAAGCCATCAATTAATTCTATGCAGTTGCCCCACTCACTTCACATGTGTTGTAATCTTCAGAATTAAGTAAATTGCAGAGTTGGGGCAGAAGCTCTGGCCACATCTGCAGTTCTCCTTTGGAAGCAATTGTTGTTATAAGAATACCTGCCGAAAGAAAAAACAAACTACAAGATCACCTCACAAGCCAATTTCTCATATAAGAACTTCGATTTTATAATGTTTGCTATAAAAAATAGATGAATTTTCTACTTATGACCCAACATGCTTCTGTTACCTATTGTTTACTGGGGCTGAGAGCTGTTGATTCCTCAACTAATCTAACAAAAAACATGCTAAGACTGTTAAAGCAACTGAGACATACTAGGAGGAACTATTACTTAAAGGTAACTTAAGTAAAGTGTGCAAATCCTTTATGCTACATGTTAATTTTTGGAGAGCCAACAATTGGGGTACATAAAACATTTACGGTTTAAATAATTTTTTTCCCCTAAAGAGAATATGCCATGCTATGACTAAGGTCTATGCAGACAAATTCAGACAAACACAGTCTACCTGCTTCATATCTGATGAGCCCCATCACCCTACTATTTATAAGTGTTCCTATACACAGAGGGAGGTAAGCAAGTTCCAATTTGCACAGTTAGCTGACAATTACAAGTTGAAGTAGTATCTTATTAAATAATTCTGCTTCTAATTAAAACACTTTCACCGCACTAATTTAGTATAACCTTCCCCTACTAATAACAAAGAGCAGCTCTTCAGAAATAATGTTTAAAAGATGGCTGGGAGTATACAGGAGAGAAAATAGCACCTATCTGAAACTCTTCAAAGTACCTATGTCTCTATCCAGTATTGATATGCATAGCTGCTATTTGCAGTTTCAATATAATCCTGGAAAAAAAAAAACACTGCTGCTGCACAAAGTTGCAGACAGATACTATTTTCACATTCCAATATGATCCATAACTTGTTTCATATCCAAAACATAGCACCGATTAATTCTAATTAGTAATTCATCCTTAGCTTTTTACCACTACTCACCAATTGTAGCTCTTATAAGAGAAGAAGCATCTCCTATGTTATTAAGACACTCTTGCTTAATAAATTCAGCAACAGGCTGGGGAAAACTCTGATAGTGAGCTTTCACATTGTTCTTCAGGATCAAGCCACTCAGAGAACGGGTAGGTTCATCTGTTTTAAAGAGATCAGCGGGATTAAAACTAAATTTTACGAGATGTTACATAAAATTACGGAAATGTTTTAAGTAATAACATACAAAAAACAAATAGAAGTGATGTGAATAAAGACACTGAAAAAAAAACTGGATTCAACAACTGGCTGACTGCCATACAATGAAGCTACGTATACCAAAAAAGTAATGCAGTCTATGTATGCATATGCACATGCATTTCATTAACTTCCTTGTGAATGTCTTAAAGACATCCATAAGATTATGCACCTATAATTCTCTCATATACTTTGGACTGCAAAACTATGTCTGAACTCTAACATCTGATCCTGCTATAATGGGAGAAAGTTAATTAACCAAGCTGTGTTGAAAAGGGTCACAGTCTGACCTCCCATTTAGCCAACAAATTTAGCAGAATGACTGGATTATGGCTCTACAATGCAATTCAGCATTTGTGTTCTTTCTTTAGTCTTATGTGATATATACACTTCCAGATTTTAAGAAATGTAACAGTACCATTGTTGATGTTCTGAGCTAGGTTATATCAATTTCCATTCAAGTTATGTTTTCCTTGTTATATTTATTAGACTATAATTCAGAACAGAGCTGAAGATCATATTATTTCAATTAAAATTTAAATCAAGATCCATGGATTATTCAAAACAGTACTTTTTTAGTTTCAGTGTACCAAAGTATTATAACTGATAGGGCAAACACTACTGCCTGGATACCAAAAATGAAAACTTAAGAGTTAATAATATTAGCCTTTTAGTACCATCGATTAAATTTTGTTAAAAAAGAACGTAAGGCTGGGTGACTATAAGGGCAACTTGTGCTATATGAACCCAGTTTTCACAAAAATAAATGAGGGCATTTCAATTAATCTTGTGTATAGAATTAAATGATTCTTTGTTCCTAAGTTATCCAACAAAACTGCCAAAGCTTTAAGAGGTAAAAGGTAAATTACAGTTATTTCACTCAGAAGTCTCACTAGTTTCTAATACAAACAGTAGCTTATTACAAATTATTGTAAAGATCCAAACAACTTCAATCCTTTTTGTATACTTAAAAATCACGGCATACAGACCTTTGGTCATCAGTCACAGAACACCTTTATCTATAGGATTTCTTGCAAGTTAATTTATATGTTTACAATGGGCTTGTCTTCTTCTTACCTTATTCTAGATTCTTTCATTGGAGCTCTTCCAAAAGCTCAGCCTATTAACCCTTGCTCTGCCATTTTGGAGGAGCATAGCTCCAAGGGAGCAGCATTAAATAAAACAAAGGAAGCTAGACTTTTTTGATTCCTGAAATCCTCCTTTGCTTTCTAAGCCATATAGAGCACCAAATTATCAGTCACACATTAAAAGGGAAATCTCCTTTAAGTTGTTAAATCCGGCAGTTTTCCAACGTTACTCAGAAGCTAAACATGCCGTATCACTTAAGTCAAAATCTAATTTTCTCAAATATTCTAATGGCCAATTACTTTAAGCAGACATTATAAATTAGGTGTTGTATCCCAATACTATTCAGACTATATAATATAGTTTTTTTAAAAAAAAATGTGTTGTAATAGATTTAATAGACATACCCTCAGATTTCAGTCGTGTCAGAACAAATATCAAATAGTTATTGAAATCAGGGAACTGGTTGAGCTGTTTCAGTTTCTGTAGCATTAGTTAAGAATTCATTCATAATATGTTCTAACTAAAAATCTCCAAAAGCCTTTTTTTTTTTCAGCCACAGATGTACTAATAGAAGACCATACTGCCCTATGACAGCAGCTTTTTGCCACCTGGTGTTTGCCAGATATGCTGGAATGCAAGTTCCATAATCTCCCAGTCAGCCCATTACAGAAGGCTACATCAAGAATAGGACATTGCCAGAGGAACCACTTTCAGGTTTGTTTTCTGCTACCACTATTTTAGACCAGGAGTCTGTGATATCTTCCAGTGACCTAGATTATTGTCAAGTCCTCAAACCCTTATTCTTTTCCTTACATATATATACTCTACTTTTGGGGCCTGCCATTCTGCTGGGGGGGGGGGAGCTTTGCATTAGCTTGGGATAACTTTCGCTTTCTACTCTCTCCTCCTGCCTCCATCCCTTTGAGAAAGGAATGTGTCTCCCTTATCAGGGAGACAGTTACAGAGAAATGAAATTGGAGAAGACCTTGAGATGCACCTGCTCTTCAGACCACCTGTGGATTGGCTGGATTTCAAATTAACATTGTGACTTTGCTGGGAGGAGGAATATTGCTTGTTTAACTATACCTTCCCTATTGTCACTGACCCCTAATAAAAGTATCCTTTTGAGACTGTCAGTTTCAAGAGTTCTGCTTTCTTGGGTGGTTAATTGAAGTGGGTCCTTACAATTATAAATCCAATCAATATTACTGCTAGTCCAGGAATACAAGAATTACAGCCCCAAATATCTGGAAAATAGTATGTTGGGAAAGTTGTTAATAAAATGTTTATCTCAGTAATTACAGGTAGTCCTCGACTTATAACCACAATTGACCCCAAAATTTCCATTGCGAACCAAGGCAGTTATTAAGTGAGCTTTGCTCCATTTTATGACCTTTTTTGCCACAACTGTTAACAAATCATTGCAATTAAGTGACTCATGCAGCTGAGGTTGCTTATCAGAAGCCAGCTGGGAAGGTTACAAATGGTGATCACATGACTCCTGGACAGTGTAACTGTCATAAATACATGCCAGTTGCCAAGTGCCCAAATTTTGACCACATGACTATGGGGATGCTATAATGGTCATAAGTGTGAAGAACAGTCATAGATCACTTTTTTCAGTGCCATAGTAACTTTGAACAGTCAGTAAACGTGGTGATGAGTCGAGGGTTACCTGTATTCCCCAATGTGACATATCATTTTTCTCCCTCTATTCTTTAAGTTCATTGCCTGCATTTTGTTCTCTTTTTAAATCTCAAGCAATGCTGTAGCAATGCTAATTAGTTCAAGGATACATCTTGCACAATACGCTGGGTTGCTGTGTTTGGAGACTGGGAATCTTTGAGTAACTGGAGAACTTGCTGGAGACCCTGTTCATCTGGTTGCCAGTCCATGACGGAAAACTCCCTATCTGTAGGTAGAAAAATTATTAAAACATAAATTAAAAGCAGTTATACACATACAAGCAAAGCTAACAGCAAACTTCCTTAAGAATGCAACCTAGAAATTAATCTACATGCAAAATTATATGGCTACACACATTTGGTATCATTGCTTTATAAACCAGACTTAGGAAATCCACACAGATAAATTTTACTTCATTCCAGCCTAGCTTATATTCTAGGAAGAAAGGATGCAATGTACATCTAAGATTTGGCTTATGGGGGCTTAAAAACACATTGTATTAATAAAGAAAGATGAGAATTTAATTCAATATTTCTATGGTGGAGGATATGTTGAAGACCAGCCAAAGAGTTTCTCACATGGAAAGATTTCATATTTCATCAACAAAGTACTTTGTAATACTCTACATGAACTTTATAATTAAAATTGCTATGGTTCCTTATGAAAACAGAAGAATATACAAGACAGAACAAATAAAATCTAGTAGGAACTTTTATCTACAATATCGAAGACATTTTTTTCAAAGAAAATCAATTAGAGGCTACTAGAAAAATATGAGGCACTACAGTCAAAAGCTACTTATGACTCAGCACACAACATTTAGTCATGGTGGGGCAGAGGGAACTATTTGCTTCCATGTTTTTCTATATAAATCTGGTAGGGAAGGAGGACTTACATTAAAATAAATGGGAAAAAATTACATGAAGACAGCAAAGGAAGTTAATACGGAAGATGATGTGGGATGAAGAGAAGAAGCCAGATGCCTTACTTTACCATCTTTCAAAAATGGTAAATTAAAGATTAAAAAAACTATAAATTCTCCAAACTCAGCAACTTATTTAACTCCTTCTCCTCCAGCTTTATTTTCAGACCTTTAGCTAAACTCTTGCTAGATCTCCTTCCTCATCCCAATATATTTAAATGACCAGCTTTGCCATGAAATGTAACAGATTTTTCAGTCTGTTTGAGCACATGAACTCATACATGTCAAATGCTTATTGTTGCAGACAACCCAGTTATCTCTCATGAAGTGGTCCAATTATTTCCAAGCTCTGCTATTTTGTATCTCAGGAGAAAAAACCCTTCATATTCAATTATACACATTTGTGAGATTCCTACATACACCCAATATTCTATGATAGAGGACCAAACAAAACTATAACTTCTAGATCTGTTTGTATTTTTCTTTACATTTCAATCAAGATTGCTTTTATTATAAAAATCCATGGGACCTGCTCTTTCTCCTTTAAAAGTCCTCCTTTCTTCTATTGTTTTGTAAGCTTTTTATGTCATATGTTCCCATACCCTCATTTTTAAAAAGATCATATTTGTTGTTGTTGTTAATTGCGAAGTCGTGTCCGACCCATCGCGACCCCATGGACAACGTTCCTCCAGGTCTTCCTGTCCTCTACCATCTTCTGGAGTCCATTTAAATTCACACCTACTGCTTCAGTGACTCCATCCAGCCATCTCATTCTCTGTCGTCCCCTTCTTCTATTGCCCTCAATCTTTCCCAGCATTAGGCCTTCTCCAGTGAATCCTTCCTTCTCATTAGGTGGCCAAAGTATTGAGTTTCAACTTCAGGATCTGGCCTTCTAAAGAGCAGTCGGGGTTGATCTCTTCTAGGACTGACCGGTTTGAACGCCTTGCAGTCCAAGGGACTCGCAGGAGTCTTCTCCAGCACCATAGTTCAAAGGCCTCAATTCTTTTGCGCTCAGCCTTTCTTATGGTCCAACTTTCACAGCCATACATTGCAACTGGGAAAACCATGGCCTGGACTATACGCACTTTTGTTGGCAGGGTGATGTCTCTGCTTTTTAGAATGCTGTCTAGATTTGCCATAGCTTTCCCCCAGGAGCAAGCGTCTTTTAATTTCTTGGCTGCAGTCCCCATCTGAGGTGATCTTTGAGCCCAGAAAAATAAAATCTGTCACTACCTCCATTTCTTCCCCATCTATTTGCCAGGAATTGAGAGGGCCGGATGCCATGATTTTGGTTTTCTTAATGTTGAGTTTCAAGCCAACTTTTGCACTCTCCTTCTTCACCCGCATCAAGAGGCTCTTTAGTTCCTCTTCACTTTCTGCCATTAGAGTGGTATCATCTGCATATCTTAGGTTGTTGATATTTCTCCCGGCAATCTTAATTCCAACTTTTGATTCATCTAGCCCTGCCTTTCTCATGATGTGCTCTGCATATAAGTTAAATAGGCAGGGCGACAGTATACAGCCTTGCCGGACTCCTTTTCCAATTTTGAACCAATCAGTGGTTCCGTGTTCGGTTCTCACTGTTGCTTCTTGACCCACATATAGGTTTCTCAAGAGACAAATGAGATGGTCTGGTACTCCCATCTCTTTAAGAACTTGCCACAATTTGTTGTGATCCACACAATCAAAGGCTTTTGCATAGTCAATGAAGCAGAAGTAGATGTTTTTCTGGAACTCCCTAGCTTTCTCCATGATCCAGCGTATGTTGGCAATTTGATCTCTAGTTCCTCTGCCTCTTCGAAATCCTGCCTGTACTTCTGGTAGTTCTCGATCCACATACTGCTGGAGTCTAGCTTGTAGGATTTTAAGCATAACTTTACTAGCATGTGAAATGAGTGCAATGGTGCGATAGTTTGAACATTCTTTGGCATTGCCTTTCTTTGGAATTGGAATGTAAACTGACCTTTTCCAATCCTGTGGCCACTGTTGAGTTTTCCAAATTTGCTGGCAAATTGAGTGTAGCACTTTTACTGCATCGTCTTTTAAGATTTTGAATAGCTCAGCTGGAATACTGTCACTTCCACTAGCTTTGTTGTTGCTCAGATTTTCTAAGGCCCATTTCACTTCACATTCTAGGATGTCTGGTTCGAGGTCAATGACCATCTCATTGTGGTTATCTGGGATGTTAAGCTCATTCTTGTATAGTTCTTCTGTGTAGTTTTGCCATCTCTTCTTAATCTCTTCTGCCTCTGTTAGGTCTCTGCCATTTTGGTCCTTTATCATGCCCATTTTTGCATGAAACGTTCCCTTCATATCTCCAATTTTCTTGAAGAGATCTCTGGTCCTCCCTATTCTGTTGTTTTCTTCTATTTCTTTGCACTGTTCATTTAAGAAGGCATTCTTATCTCTTCTAGCTACTCTCTGGAATTCTGCATTCAATTGGGTGTATCTTTCTCTTTCTCCTTTGCCTTTTGCTTCCCTTCTTTCCTCAGCTATTTGCAAAGCTTCCTCAGACAGCCATTTTGCTTTCTTGCATTTCTTTTTCTTTGGGATGGTTTTAGTTGCTACCTCTTGTACAATGTTGCGAACTTCCATCCATAGTTCTTCAGGCACTCTGTCTGTCAGATCTAATTCCTTAAATCTATTTGTCATCTCTACTGTATATTCATCAGGAATATGATTTAGTTCATACCTGAGTGACCTAGTGCTTTTCCCTACTTTTTTCAATTTAAGCTAAATTTTGCAACGAGAAGCTCATGATCTGAGCCACAGTCAGCTCCTGGTCTTGTTTTTACTGACTGTATAGAGCTTCTCCATCTTTGGCTGCAGAGCACATAGTCAATCTGATTTCTATGTTGACCGTCTGGTGATGTCCATGTGTAGAGCCGTCTCTTGGGTTGTTGGAAAAGAGTGTTTGTTATGACCATCGTATTCTCTTGACAAAATTCTATTAGCCTGTGCCCTGCTTCATTTTGTACTCCAAGGCCAAACTTGCCTGTTATTCCGGTTATCTTTTGGCTTCCTACCTTAGCATTCCAATCCCCCATGATGATAAGGACATCATTTTTGGTGTTAATTCTATAAGGTGCTGTAGGGCTTCATAGAACCGGTCAATTTCATCCTCTCCGCACCAGTGGTTGGGCATAGATTTGGACTACTGTGATATTGAATGGTTTGCTTGGATTCGAATAGAGATCATTCTGTCATTTTGAGGATTGTATCCCAGTATTGCTTTTCCTATTCTTTTATTGACTATGAAGGCTACTCCATTTCTTCTGAGGGATTCTTGCCCACAGTAGTATACCTGATGGTCATCTGAGTTAAATTCACCCATTCCTGTCCATTTTAGTTCGCTGATTCCTAAGATGTCGATGTTCAGTCTTGTCATCTCTTTTTTGACTACGTCTAGCTTGCCTTGATTCATGGATCTTACATTCCAGGTTCCTATGGAGAAAAAATCTTTACAGCATTGGACTTTCCTTTCACCACCAAGATCATATTACCATGACCTAATGCAAGGAAACTTTCTATTACTTTTGGACTGAATAGCAGGATACTATTCCAAAACAAGGTTAAAAGATTTACAGTAAAACCTAGGGTATTATTGGAAACAGGTACTTAAGGATAAACTATTTATAAAGCCCTAAGAACAGAAAACACAAGGCAAGCTTTGGTATGAAAAAGAAATCAGTACATGGAACCTTCAATTCTAAAGAAATATATAGAAGAATGAAGAGTTGCTAAATAGCAGACATTTGTACTTGCAAATTGGCAAAAAATTCCCAATAATTTTAAATAGTAACAAAGAAAAAAAAGGCTCCCCTCCTCCTAAGGTAAGCTCTTAAAATCAAGCATAAATGCTTGAAAGGAGATCATAAACAGAAAAAAAGCTATTCTACCATTCTATAGCAGTTATTCTGATGGGGAAAAACGGACTAAATCAACTGAAACACTCAGTGCACCCTGGGCAGGACCCAGGAAATCCTTATATTATTCCATGATCCCGCAAGGCAACTATCAGTAACGATTAAACGAGGCCTCCATGTTAAAGACTATCTCCAAGTACCGGGAGGAAGGAGGGCGCAGAGGACAAGCGCATCATAAAAGAAAGCACTACTTTTTTGCCCTTTCTGAGCTTTTCGAAAGCACCTGGGCAATTTGTTTGGGGAAAGATGATATTGGGCTAAAGCGAACCCGCGCTCTCGATCAGCCAAGGTCTTTTTTTTTTTGTCTTGCATTTCTGAAGCACATTCCCCATGCAGTTCCCAACGCGCTTGCTTCTCTCTCCGCCCGCCCGGGATTCTGCAGCATCACCTCCCACACAGAGGCACCACGGAAGGGCAGCAGCCACTGGGGGGCACCTGAGCCCTTTCCCGAAAAGCCACGGTCGCTCCCGAGACCCGAGGGCCCCACCAGCCGCCACTGAAGCTTCTGGGTTGCTCCCCGCCAGCCACGCCGAGAAGCTCAGCCAGCAGCGTCGCGCCCACCGACCCACCCCGTTCAAGCATGGCTGGCGTCTCCTCAGACAATCGGGAGTCCGGCTCCACCACCGGCCCTCCTCACGCCATCCGACCGCAGCACCTTCAGGCCAGCTTGGGCCGGACTCCTGAAGGCTCTCCTTCACCCAACTCCTGCCTAGGCCGAAACTCGCACCATCCCCTCATACTGGAGTTCCTGACCCTCCACCGATCACCCCCACAACAAGGTACCTGCCCGCTCCCCGCGTGCCCAGGCTGAAGCCGCGGCGTCAGCTCCGAAGGAGGGAGAGAAAGAAGGAAGGAAGGGGGCGGCAAGCCAGAAGCGAACGCTACACGCGGGCTGTGAGCCGGCCCGGCCGCCGTCTTTGCCTGTCACGTGTCCCGGCGCAAACGCGACAGAAAGCCGAAGCGCTTACGCACGTCGGAGGAAGAAAGTACATCATGTAGCACAAGAAAGGGCGGTAGCCACGCCCCTTCTCCTGGATCTGGGTACTAGTGGTCACGTGGCACAACCTGATCTTGCGAGGAATGGTCCCAAGCCGGAAAGAGTGTTATTTTCGAATGACTTCGTAAACTATCTGGTTTATAACGAGGCAAACAGTTTGTTTTCCTTCTACAGGTGATGATAGGCCCTATCTTCACGTGGAATACTAACCCACGATTAACAGAACCATGGCTCACTGAATTAATCCAATTTCCTGCACCTGCACCTGCACAGCACGCTAATCCACAAGTAGCCAATAAAAATAGACCTAAAGTACCGTACAACGCATATTCCTGCACTTGTTACTTTTATCGTTAAAGCAACTGATCTGAATCATGAAAAGCCTGTTTGCAAATGCAGCCACTGAGTTGGAAATTATCCCACCACATTTTAGGCAAAAGGTTTTTCAAATCCAAAATTGCTTAGATTCAGTGTGCTGTGTGAAATTAAGATATGAAATGGTGGATTAGTTAATGGATTGTCATGCAAAGAGTTTAATTGTATGGAAACAAAATTCAACAGTTCTGGAGCATATTGACAATGCAACAAGAAAATCTTGGTTATGTTCATACATGTTAACACATATTTTAACTATTGTTTACTCAGCCCCTCTCAAGCACCAGTAATATGCTTGTCAGGGCTCCTCACATAAGGAGCAGAAGGAATTGTGCTTGACAAATTTGGCAGTCTGAATTCTCACAAAAACATAAATCTACAACAGAGGTCCCCAGGCCACGGGCCACTGTTTGGAAATGGGTTGTGCTAGTAGCTAGTAGCAATTCGACTAGCGACGTGCACAGTTCAGGTGCTAGTTGAGCTTCCTGAGTGTTCATGCTAGCCCACCACACATGCTAGTTGAGCTGTGCGCTTGCCAGCATGCCACTTGTGTGGCCAGGTTCCAAACAGGCCATGACCAAGTAGTAGTCTAGCGGCCTCTTTCCCCCTGCCGGGCCGCCAAGCCATAAAGGTTGGGGACTGCTGATCTAGAATACTGTGAGAATTTAATATCCTGTATGTTAGTACCTAATTTTTGGTTCAGCATGCCATGGGCACCATTTCATCACAAAATACTCTGTGCTTGAAGTAGCAAGTTATGATAACAAGACTTTCAGAATCTATCATCATAAGAAAGGTTAAAAAGCTGTGGAAGATTGTGCCCAAGTACTTCCTATTAATGCTACTATATATTGTAGTCTTTAGATCTGCAGTCCCATAGGGAAAACCAGAGGAATGATACAGTCTTCTATAAAGTAAAGCAGTGTGTTTTCATGTTTTTCTATATTGATTTAGCAGCAAGTGTATTTCTATGGAAAAGAAGCATTTAATGTATACTATGGAATATCTGTAATTAATATTGTTAATCAAAAGATTAAAGAATTGAGTACAAAAAGTATCACAGTGGGAATAGTCTGGAGAGACATAATGTCTCTAGCTGATAGAAGACTTACAGTATTATCTCTCTGAAGTTGAATTCTCACTTTATATTTGCAAGTATGTTATCCTTACATCTCTTCTTTTATCTGTCACATATATATGTACTGACAACAATGACCTCACATTTGAAATAGTTTGGTGTGAGAATCCAACAACTATTTTCTGAGCATGTAATGGAACTTTACAAACAAAATGATTTTGTTCAGCATTTTAATTGCTACAAATTGTT
Organism: Crotalus tigris; assembly: GCF_016545835.1. NCBI lineage: Eukaryota > Metazoa > Chordata > Lepidosauria > Squamata > Viperidae > Crotalus > Crotalus tigris. The sequence continues at coordinate 1,512,437 of NW_024096469.1, forward strand.
TTAACCAATTACTGTATTGTGACTTGTTGCAACTATAGATTTAAACTATGTGAACAGATAGTGATTCATGTTTAAATATTTTTATTCTGTTAATGACTCAGGGATAGAACACTTTAAAAATAGTGATTGTAATTACACAATGACAAATTGCTTTAGTTTCATGGGTTCACACAACACATTCAAAGCAATCTAATTTTAATCTAATCTGTTGCACAAATTCAGGAAATGCACAAATGCTGATATAAGTACTGTCTTCTCATAGGACTGGGAGCCAAATACCTGAAATTATAAAATTTGGAGAATATTCATATGTAACCTAGATTACATCCTGTTTACATTAGAAGTGTATTACCTGTGCTGTGATTAACAGATGGAGCTTTAAAAATTACAAAGCAAAAGTGTATCAGCTTTTTTAGTAGTTAACATTTTAATTGTGCCTAGTAATCTTGACTATTTGCCCTTGCTTCCTTAAGAAATAAACTTATACGTAAAAGTTTAAATCATATTTTATTTTCAAAGAACAGAATTCTACAAAATGAGAACGTAAGATATGAAAAAAAATTGGGCCAGAAAGTTTTGGTCCAAAAGTCAATACAAATATCTTCAGAATTTTTCCAAGTTCATTAAAGTTACATTAAACAGGTAGAGTGCATACTGTTCCCCTCCTCTTTGGTATATATGAAATAATATCAGATCCATATGGCTTCTTTCAGGCGGCAGAAGCCTTGCCCAATCTAAGAGAAGAACACAAAATTTATAGGAGAGAAATGCACAATGAAGGATATAGCCTTTCTTTTTTAAAGAATCTTAATGTTAAAACCTACAATAATGTAATTATTTAAATAAGGTGACCAACATTTTTACAATGAAAAGGAGGATACAAATAAATTGAAGAAAAAAATATCGTAAATAAAAGAAACATTTTATTCAATGCAACAATAATACAGACAACTGGCATGTGCAAAGTTTGCCAGCCCGGTGTTTTGGCGCGCTCAGCAGCAATTCCTATTGGCTTTCGAAAGCCAATAGTGGGAGTAGCACAGCTCATGCAAAAGTTGAAAAAAAAAAAGGTTCCGGAATGCCGTTCTGAGCGTTCTATGAGGGAAAAAAAAGCCCTGCAGATTAGTCTTCAAATATCGAAAATGAGGACATGAAGGAGGACACTTTTTGAGGGAGGACGGAACTTACAAAAGGAGGATTGTCCTTTCTAAAGGAGGACGGTTGGTCACCTTAATTTAAATAGACAGGTAGAACCCTCCCCTCATAAAATACCAACAAAAACTTCTTGCATCAAAGCATTGACAATGTTATAGAGATTCTTTATGAACCATTCACAAGAAAACCAAGCTCAGCCAATACCAAGATCGCAAAGTAGTTGTGTGTTGGATGACAGGAGAGTTATAGAAAACAGGAAAACAATTCATGCAAGAGATTTGCCCAAATTGATGGTTTCACATGTGTCTGAGGAATGTATGAAGATGCTCTACAGTTTCTTAGTCAACCACCAGATAAAATGTTACTCATTAGAAGCATTATTTAAATCTCAGAAATGAAAATGCTTTTAGGTAGCAAAAAATTATAATGCAATTGCCACTGTTGATTTGATATTGTAATACATCTCAAAAATCAGAGAGATGGAGGCTGTTTAGTAGCTTTATTACTACTACTGCATAAAGCTACATATTTTAACACCATACAGTAAGACCAGTTTATTTACTGTACAGCGGTCCCTGTCTTATTCAGCATTCGCTTGAAAGGAAAGGAGGCTGTAAGCGAAGTACAGAATAGTACTACGCCTATCTTCCGTCTCACTCTCCACCCTCGAGAGAACGAGTTCTTTGGTATTGCGCAAGCGCAGACTCCCGGAGCTGAGAACTACAATTCCCGTCATGCTAAGCGAGGCCCCCTTCCCCTGCCGCCACTCCCCCCTCCCTCTAGAGCTGGTAGACGGAGGTTAGCCGGGCCGGTCCCGGCAGTGGCCCGGAGCGGGCGGGCATGGGGGGTTGCCTCTCCTCGCAGGCAGCTGATGATCTGTCGCTACTCAACGATTCTACCGGCGATGGGGCGAGTCTTGGGCCTGGAGACCCACCCCCCCTTCCTGCCCCGCCGCCTCCCGACCAGGTACCGCGTGGGGTGGGGAAGGGAGCCACGAAGCCCTGGGGCTGATGATGCTCCCATGCTCTCGCCAGTTGTGGTCAGCTTTGAGTAGCCCGCGAGGGGCTGGCGTGCAGACGAGAGGGAGGAATTCGGGTAACATTCGGGAAAGTCGCGACTCGGGGGCAAGTAACGCGAGATGGACTGGGGGTGGCCGGAGCCATGATGGAGAACTTGACTCGGTCCACACTTCAACTAGACCGTAGGACATAAGGACAGGTGTTGCTGCAGTGTTGACCCTCTGTTTATTCCGCAGATGCTACAAGGATGAATTCATTTAGTGAGGACCGGCTTTGTTGCAAAGTATTGACCATGGCTTGGAAACATGGTTTTAAACTTCGGGTGGCTCTAGAGGAGGTTTTTCTTATGCAGTTGTTGTTCTACCTTGTTTCTGAAAATTTAGACTCCAGAAAATGACGTCTGCTTGTTGTAACCTTCCTGTGTTTTCTCATTACTTCCTGTTTTTCCCCCTTATTATGGAATACCTTTTAAGGACAAAAATATAAAATATCACCTGCACAATACTGTTTTTATGCTACAAACCATCAATGTGGTAGCTCCCTTGGTTGAAGAGAAGACTATTGCCTTGTTAACATTTGGGCTGCTGTGGGTATAGGCCAGTCTATATTTGGACTCTTGTAATTACTCTTCCCGATCAGAAAAAGAAATCCTATGAAACATAAATTAATGGAATTAAGCTAAGTCATGGTCAATAGTCTAAATAAAGAACTAGGAACTATCATTCAGCTATGAAAAAACAGTAACTTACTACAAGAAATGGGAAATGGAAAGTTGTTGGGGTAATTTATTAGAGAATGTAATGGGTTTGCAGTGGGGACTTCCAGACAAAGTCTACCTAGTACTATGAAGCAAAGGAATTGTGCAATCATTTTGTCTTTTATTTTTTAATATATTGTATGTATAAGGAAAAAAGGAAGTAGAAAACACAGGAAATCCAAAGGTGCTTTTTCAAAAGGCAACTGGACTTTGTTTTTCCTTGAACATGTTTCCCTTCTCATCCAAGAAGCTTCTTCAGTTCTATTCAGTTTTGGATGAGAAGCAAAACATCTTCAAGGAAAAACAAAGTCCAGTTGTCTTTTGAAAAAGCACTTTTGGAACAACCACAAGCTGGACGACAGACTTTCTGCAGACAAAACACAGAAAAGTTACCCAAAAAAGCTGTTATTGGATTTCCTGTAACATCATGAATGAGACAGGAAGAAAGACAACAAATGTGCCTGTGGGTACATTCTGTAGGAGAAACCAAAAATCAAATGTCTCTTAATCCATGAACAGTTTGGTTCATGACTTTTCTTTAGCGCTGGGAGACTCAGCTCTAAAAAACTAAGCTCTTTACAGTTTAAAATGTAAAGTATGAAAGTGAGAGGCGTGACTGCAACTGCATCAATATATATTGCTCGCAAACCTAGGTTAACATATCAAATGGTCTGCACTGAAACAACTCATAATCAGCATAAAATACTCAACATGCTGGCTGTATATGGGATATTGTGGAAGTATAAAACACCATAAAAAATCTGCCTTGGAGGAAGAAGGGAAGTAAAGGAACAACTCCATTAACTTTACTGTCTTGTTGAGTGAAAGTATTTAATCTTTTTCATCTATGGAGGGAAAGCTTTTTACTTAAAATTATATGTGGAGATGTAGGTATCCAGGGTATGAGAAAGAATGGGAATAGATTAGGTCATTTCATTCAAATTAAGATATACCTTTCTGTCACCATTATTCCCTTATACATGGTATTTGGAGGCATGATGCCTCTGCCCCAATGTTGAATTTTCATAAAAACTCCTTCATGAATCAATCCCCTTTAAAAAGTACCCAAGCTAGTGGTTGTGTCACCTTCTACAAATTATATATTATATGAAATATTTGTTTTTTTCTGTCTACATCTCTTTCATGTCAGCAGCATTGGATAACTCCTAAATGGTGTCTCAAAGATGCTTTTTTCACAAGGCAACTGGACTTTCTTGTTTTTTCTTTGAAGACGTTTCACTTCTCATCCAATTCAGAGCTGAAGAAGCTTCTTGGATGAGAAATGAAACACCTTCAAAGAAAAAACAAGAAAATCCAGTTGCCTCTTGAAAAAAAGCATCTTTGGGATAACTATGACCTGGATGACTGAGAATCTCCATAGACACTCCCAAATGGTGCTACCTTGAAAAATGGACAAAAATCTCTGTTTTTCTGTTTACCATTTGTGGTTTTATTTTCTTCAGTCATGTGCTCAGTTGCTCCCTAAAGTTCTAGCTTTTTGTTTTTTGCAAGGAAGATGTTAGAACCCCTCATTTTATAAAATTAATTTCATTGCTACATTGCCTTTCATATACTAGCTCGGGATAGCGTATATAAGGCTCCAGCCTCCTACGGTATTATTCTCTATAGCCACAATCCTGTGAGGTAAGTTGAGTTGAGAATGACTGTCCCAATGTCCCCCAGCGAACAGTTTCTGACTACAGGTAATCCTCAACTTACAATTGGACGCTTAATAACTATTTGAAATTATGATGGGCCTGGAGTGGGTGCCTTGTGGCCCATAAAGCACTTCTGGCTGTTGTAAAATGTGCCGTCCCACCACAGCCCTATGGTCACATGACCACATTACACAGGCTTGCCTGTGGTCATATGACTATGATTTGCAATTATTCCTGGTTTCTGGCAGTTTTTGCAAAACAAGTGCACTTACTGCCACTCTGTTCACTTAACCACCACCACAAAATATTTATAAAATCAAATCTGGTTATGTGGGTGCTTCAACTTATTGCCATAATGAATTGTGCCTGGTATTCTGGTCTCAGTTGTGGTTGTAAGTCAAGCCCTACCTACACTATGTATTTTTTCTAGTTTTATTATATACTGTACATCTCAAAATGTCAGACAGAACTCTTCATGGTATGCCAGAAATAAACAGAAACAGGTATTACAATGTTGGCAGTTTTATTTTCAGTCCATTCCATAATGATCTCTAGCACTAAATTTTAACCTTCATAGCTTCAAACCCTGAATCAACACTAGTCGACAACTGTCCATTTCTTTCTAATTACAGATATCACAACCTGCACTGCATATATATGCAGTTAGATTTTTTTGCCCTAACGTTCATTAATTTATACTTAGATAAATTGTGAACTACATTAGTCATTTTGCTGCCCAATCACTCCATTTAAAAAGGTTCTTCTGGACTTCTTCCCTTTTAGTTTTTATTGCCCTGAATATTTCTGCATCATTTCCTCTCCTCTAAATAATGATCATTTATGGACAAGTTTAAAACTATCAGGACCTTGAGGGATCTACTTTTTTATTTCTGCCCTTTGGAAGTCAATAAATAAGAAAAGAGCTGGAAGGGACCTTGGAGCTCTTCTAGCCTAACCCCTTGCTCAAGCAGGAGACCCTATACCAGTGGTGGCGAACCTATGGCACGGGTGCCAGAGGTGGCACTGGGAGCCCTCTCTGTGGGCACACATGCCGTTGCCCCAGCCTTGCCTCCCCCCGCGATCCCCTCCTCACCAGCAGCCTCCCTGGAGGAGAGTCACCCCCAAGCATGGCCCACGTGGAGCAGCGCAGCCAAAGACATGGCCGCCAGGCAGCGTAGACAAGACTCTAGCCTCACGCCCCATCGCACAGTTGATGCTGAGCGCGGGCAGAGGGCGTGGCCGCCATGACGCTGCTGGGTTACCTGAGTGATCTGCGGCGGGCCCTGGAGGTGGTGAGTGGCCCCGCAGGCAGGTGGGGTGGGGGCGGGACGGGGTGGAGCTGTGGCAGGGCCAGTTTTTGGGTACTCAGTCTCTAAAAGGTTTGCCATCACTGCCCTATACCACAGGTGTAAAACTTGCCACATTGCTGCATTGCTGGAGGTGGGACTGGCTCAGCCTCTGCATGATGCAACCGGCCCATGGGCCGGCAGTTTGACACCCCTGCCCTATACCATTTCAGACAGGTGGCTGTCCAGTCTTTTCTTAAAAACCTCCAGTGATGAAGCACTTAGAACTTCTGAAGACTTCTGGTTAATTGTCCTCGCCGTTAGGAAGTCCTCATCTCATTATTTCTAAATTTACCCAAGAGCTTTTGATGAGGATCTCTTATCAAATTTGAATTGCAAGTTAAATTGGATAGACGGAAACTGGAATGTAACCATGCTACAAAAACGCTATCAGGGATTGTTTGCTAAAGCAAATAAAGATCTGAAGCATGTGTTATGCTTCCAGCCTATTTTTGTTAAATATGCATACCCTGTTCTTTGTGAATGGTTAGAAAACAAATCCTTTAGATTTCATGTCCCACTATATCTGTTCAGAGATTACCTAGCATACATTGATTGGTGTCACTCTTTGAATAGTTGTCTCAGCTGCCTCTGATTTCTATTACTTGTGTATGAAAACACAAGAGATTTTAGAGCAATTACATTTTTCTTTTACCTTTTCACAAGCTGTTGCACGTGCAGGCTACTTTTTTTCCAAAGGGGAGTTGCTGTTTTATAGAAGAAGAAAAGACAGGGAAGACTGAGAAATAGAGAATAGTTTTTTGTGTTACTACAGACTTGACTGAAATTGGCTACAATACTGGTTCTCTCAACCTTTTCTTCACCACAGACTCCTTTTAAATACCTTTTGTGGCCACAGACCATGACCATGGACCACCAAGACTTAAGATTTAAATCATAACATTTCTTCAAGCTTTCACAGACCTACTGCGATGATATTGTGGCCCCCTACAATGTACTGGGTTACAGTACATGTTAATTCATGGTTATCTGATTCACAGCTTACTCAATTGACTAGATTCATACAATACACTGAATCATTCATTTAATTATGGGTCATGTTCATATAACATCTTATGCCAAAAACTAACTATCCTCTTTAACCAAGGTATGAACAATTTGTGCAGTAAGTAGCAGGGAATGGAATAAAGCGATAACTCCCTTTACATTGTTTATGGTGGATGTTTAAAAAGAGACTGTACATGTGAGTAAGGATTTTACAAGGACAATTCAACATTCAGCTGAAATAAATAGGCAGAGATTAATAAAGACTGATGTTTAAAAAGACCAAAAACAAGCCAGCTGTATGGAATTCATTATTGCATAATTGTACAGCATAGATTGCTTTTTTAAAAAATAAATAACATTTTATGATCCCAGGGGTTCAAATGCAGCGGTTGTGTATGTCAGCCTTTTCCAGCTTGTTACCTTCCATAATTATTAGGCTATGTCTCCCATTATTCCCCAAGCCATGCTGACTAGTATTTGTGGAAGCTATGTTCCCATATGTTGAGAAGACATCAAGTTACATGTACCACATGTTGACTGCTAGTGTATAGTTGCTTCTGATATTCTTACTGTGTAAATTTTAATTAGTAATTATTGGACAAATTACAAAATTAAGCTGAATGTTGACTTCAACCAGCATTGTAATTCTTGGATCCTCCTGAAATTCTGAATGGAGCAGTGCTACTTAGGATTTCTGTGTACGATACAGAAAATTCTGTGCATGTTTGTTACCTAATTTGCCTCATAAGTTCAAAATAAAGTGATTCAGGAGAAATGCACTTATTAATACTGGAAAGAAATTGGGAAATTATCTTTGTATGCTAATAAAATCAAAATGTTTGCTCTAAATGCAAGACTAGAAAACAAGTAGGGGATCCACTCATTAGTGGTGAATTAATGGTTTGCATGGTTCATAACGGATGTGTGTACTGTAGAAAAAAAGGAGCTTCTGTGACATTTGAAACAGCTGACTGATCCTGTAGAAAAGCTTCAGACGCTCATTAGAAAACTTATTTTAGCCCATCTGGCATACCACAATATTATCTTACAGTCCAGTCCTCTTGTGTCAAAACAATAAATAGCTGTATGTGTCAGTGTAGGATTTCTCTGGATTGTTTTCATTTGTTAGAGTGGGCGCATGTTAAAGGAGTGAGTATTTTAAATTTTCTAGCAATCTGAGAGAAATGGGAATTGTTGCTTGTATTATGATGTGTAATTATGAATCCATGTAACGTTACTTATGAGAATAGTAAATGTTCAGCCACACTGTTGTCTGACTTTCTAGGATCACACTGCAATTCCAGTGTATCATCCAACGCCTAGCCAGGCACGTCTTGCCACACAACTAACAGAAGAGGAGCAAATCCGGATAGCTCAAAGGATTGGACTAATTCAGCACCTTCCTAAAGGAATATTTGATCCAGGCTCAGAGCCATCAGAAAAGAAAATCAAAGAGTATGTTTCCATGCACAATGCTTTAAATGTACCTTGTAAAGTCAGAACAAACCTTGAAAGTATTATAGTGATTAACTGCTAATGAATGCAAAAATATCCTTTAGAATTTATTGACTTTACGCAGAAATGGCTCTCCAAAATGCAACAATTTATTTACAATATTTATATAGCTGTTCATCTCAACCAAAGCAACTTTGGGCAGCTTACAAACTTTTCCTCCTTTGTTTTTTTAAGAAAACATTACTGCTGCCCTAAAGAAAAACTGTACTTAACATAGGCATTCTGCTAGATAACAGAGGATATGATGCGTTGTGCATCTTTCCAGACATTGTACTTAAGTCTCTTGAATCTATTCCCAAAGTCATCAACACAGCAGTGCTTTATTAGAGGTCTTATGCTAAACTCTTAATAAACTATTAATTACAGGTAATTCTCAATTAGTGATCACAATTGGGAGTGGCAACTTCATAAGTAAGCTTGCAGTTGCAAGCAGTTGCAATGGGCTTACATTACTTTTCATTTGGTCATTAAGCAAATCAACCCAGTCTTAAGCAACCCCCTGAGCAGGGGGTTGGACTAGATGACCTCCAAGGTCCCTTCCAACTTTACTACTATTACTATCACATGACCACAACTTCAATTTTACCTCCGTATTCTCCATTAACTCTATTTGTGAGAAGCCAGTTGTGAAGCAAGTGAATGCTGATCATGTGATCACGGTACATTGTAATGGTCAATAATGCATGCCGATGAGAAAGTGTCCCCATAGTGATCATGTCACCATGGGACATTATGACAGTCATAAATACAAGGATTGATCAAAAAGCTGTTTTTTACATCATTATACTTTTGAATGTTGACTAAACAAGGTAGGTAAGGTAAGTGACAACTACCTGTAATGAGCTGCATGTTTCTGAACTTTCTCTGTTAAATTTGTTGGAGTATAATTCTCATCATGGACAGTCAAAATGATCCAGAAATTTGAACTGTGCTTTTTTGCAGAACAGTATTTGTTTCAGAATCTCAGTATTACTGAGAACGTGAAGGAAAATTTGATGATGGTATATTTGAAGTGGGAAAAAAAGTCATTACTACTTTTATACATACATTAGCTTTGATTTCTTAGATATGAGTATACAGTAAGGTATGTTTTTTTAAAGCTAGAATATATTAACTATGACAATAGGGACTGGGATTGGACATTGCCAAATGACATCATAAGGCATGACTTCATGTGACTTAACAACAGTTGCGCCAATCCCAGTTGCCGCTGTCAAGCAAATCCTGCATAGTCACAGCATCCCGTGGTCATGGGAACATCTCTTGCCAACTTTCCCATTGACTTTGCATGAATTGTGATCACATGACCAGGGGGACACTGCAATGGCTGCAATTATGAGGCTCCATTTGTTCAGCAAAGTCATAATTTTGAACACTCACTAAATAAGTGGCTATTCAGTGAAGATTATCTATAAAGCAACAGGTTTTGTTCTTAGTTGCTGAAGATGATGCTCATAGCATAGGCAAAGCAAGTAGTTCTCACTTAGTGACTGCCTCATTCATGGTTACACAATTATGAAAAAGTAATGACCAATCCTCACATTTACAACCTTTGTGGGTCTGTAAAACAAAGGAAAGCTGAACCAATGTCATAAGCATAGTTGTGGTTTCACTCATTTAATGCCTGAGTTGCCAGCCCTAATTGTTTGTTATCTTACATTAGAATATTTCCTAATATACAAGAACCTGTTGTAGCATTATTTACACTTCCCAGTCAGGCTGTCTCATTGGAAATGCCTCAGACTGTATACAGGAAGAACAAATTCAAGTTCAAAGCACTAGTCTTTGGACTGGCCTTAGTATCCAGAGTATTTACTAGAGCAGCTATGTTAAACACAAGGCCCGGGGGCCGGATGCGGTCCGCAAAGTGGTTTAATGTGGCCCACGAAGCCATCCTGGAAACAGTGAGGGAATGGCCCCCACTGCCTTGGCCTGGCCCAGGCCGGCCGGGAGCCAATGTACAGTTTTACATTACATCTATACTGAAACGCATTCAGTCTTAGCTCCACAAGGCCATCTGGAAACAGCGAGGAACCAGCCCCTGGGTGTATGCTGGGGAGGTGTCACCCTTTATGAGGAATGAAGAAATGGACCATGCCTTGGCGCTTACCCCGGTCCCACCCCCTTCTGCCAGAAACCCTCAGATCTGTCCCACTCCTGCCCAGGCCCCCATAGGCACCCTTGACGTGAACGATGTAGAGATGGCCATGCCCACCCAGTAGGCCACATCCACTCTATGGCCACCAGTAGGCTGCACCCACCTTGGCCACCCCCCCCCCAGGGCAACCGCAATGCTGATGCGGCCCTCAATGAAATTGAGTTTGACACCCCTGTACTAGAGAGATGGCAATGATGGTCCATCATTTTATCTTAGAATGAATTGTTTATCAGAGTACCTTCTGTAGAGAAACCAATTAACAGCCTGATATTGATGCTTTGAAATCATGAGCATGATTTCATGGTGAATTTCTCTAAGACAGCGGTTCTCAACCTGTGGGTCGCGACCTTTTTGGGGGTCAAACGATGCTTTCACAGGGGTCGCCTAAGAACATTGGGAAACACATATTTCCGATGGTCTTAGGAACCCAGACACCGCTCTTCTATCCGGCTGCCGCCACCTTCCTCCTCCGCCGGCTCCTCCACCTCCAGGATGCCCTTTTCCTCCAACAGTGCCTGCTCCTACCGCCGCAGTGCCATCCCGTGGCAGCCATGCTGACTCCCAGCTGCTTGCCAGAAGCTGGGCTAACTTCCAGCTGATTCCCAGGAGCCTGGCTGACAAGCGGAGGCTGGGCTGACTCCCAGCTGACGTGCACATGCCGGGCCGACTCTCAGCTGGCTGTCGGGAGCCGGGCGGTGTGTAGTGGCCCTGCCAGTTCCCCACCGACGTCCGGACGCTGACCTGACTCCCAGCTGACTGTTGGAAGTCGGGCAATGCTCATGGGGGACACGTGCCCCTGACGCCGCCCCGGACCGGCTCAGCTGCGTGGGTGGCCAAGCTGAGCTGGGTCTGGGCTGCCGCTGGGCTGCTCCGCCGCTGCTGCCTGGTTACCCCATGCCTCCTGGTTGCCTGGCCGCGCTCTGCGCCCGGCCACCGTCCATGCCACGCCGGAGCTTCCCCCGTGCTGCCCGGCCCACCTCTTTCACCGTTGGAGGCCACCTCGGCCCTCTGGCGCCCGGCGCAGCCCTGGGGCTAGCGGGCAGGAGCGACTCCTTCCCGGCTCGCCAGCCTCCTGGCCTCGGAAGCAGCCAGGCGGCGGGGAAGAGAGCGATGCCAGCATGTGCGTCGAAGGCCAGCCGGATGGGCCAGGAGGGGAGAAGCGGCACCTTACAAGCGGGAGCTGGCGCTCCAGCTGCGCCCCTCTCACATGTGACGAGTCGGGGAAGGGTCGTGGCGATGAAGGGCTGCGCGGCGTGGAAAGGGGCTTCCATGATCCCGCCGCTGCAATGGCGCTCAGGAGGCTAGAGGGGCGGGCAGATCCCGGGGGGGCAGGTGGGAGAGGGGAAGAGGTGCCAGGATGAGGATGGGGAGCTCCAGACTACCATCCCCAGCAGCCCTAAAAAGCACTGGAAGAGTGGGGAATGCTGGGAGTTGCAGTTCATCACCATCTGGGAAAACATGCCTCTCCAAAGATCCATCCTTGCTTCCTTCCTTCCATCTCCTTCCCTTCCCCTTCAATCTCTCCTTCGTTCCTTCCTTCCTTCCTTCCTTCCTTCCTTCCTTCCTTCCTTCCTTCCTTCCCCCTTCAATCTTCCTTCCTTCCTTCCATCTCCATCCCTTCCCCTTCAATCTCTCTCCTTCCTTCCTTCCTTCCTTCCTTCCTTCCTTCCTTCCTTCCTTCCTTCCTTCCTTCCTTCCTTCCTTCCTTCCTTCCTTCCTTCCTTCCCCATTCAGTCTCCTTTCTTCTTCATCTCCTTCCTTTCCCCTTCACTTCCTTCCCTCTCCATCTCCATCCCTTCCCCTTCAATCTCTTTCTCCTTCCTTCCTTCCTTTCCCCTTCAATCTCCTTCCTTCTCCATCTCCTTCCTTTCCCCTTCAATCTTCCTTCCTTCCTTCCCCTTCCCTCCCTCCCAGCATTTTTGAGCAAGGAAGAGTAAGCTTTTCCAGCCAGCATTGCTATATTGTTTTTGTGATTAATCACTATGCTTTAATTATGTTCAATTCGTAACAATGAAAATACACCCTGCATATCAGATATTTACATTATGATTCAAAACAGTAGCAAAATTACAGTTATGAAGTAACAACGGAAATAATTTTATGGTTGGGGGTCACCACAACATGAGGAACTGTATTAAAGGGTCGTGGCATTAGGAAGGTTGAGAACCACTAAGAGCTCATTTATATTATTAAAGCAGATCACAATCAGCAGGAGGGAGAGAAAATACTTGTCTCAGGAGAACACCCTCAAGGCTTGAAAAGTGTAAGGCAGTGGTTCTCAACCTTTCTAATGCCACGACCCCATAATACAGTTCCCCATGTTGTGGTGACCCCCAACCACTTATACATCACCGGGTGCCAGGGGCGTGGCCAAAGAAAAGGGGGAAAAAATGGCGGATAGCCTTGTTTGGCGACCCCCGTGAAATGGTCGTTCGACCCCAAATGGGGTCCCGACCCACAGGTTGAGAACCACTGGTGTAAGGGCTAACCTGTAAAAGGGCAACTCTCAGGATGCTGGCAAGATTACAAGGATAATAAACTCTTGATTCAGTACCATAGGCCCAATTCCATTCCAGATCACTCCAGTAGTTCCTTCCAGCCTAGACACAGTCCCATCTGCACAAGACAATGCCAAGCAAGGTAACCCAATCATTGCATTGGTGGCTAATCATAAATTGGCAGAGGGAAAGCCATTTGGCTTTCTGATCAAATCATCAACAGAAACTATCCTAATGAGGTGGGGAGCCTAACTCCCAAATAAGTTAATGCAGGAATTATGGCCCGATCATAGTTTAGTATGGTCTACTAACAAATGGATTAAGATTGTAGGAATGCCTCTGAAGGCATTTTCACACTAGGTAAATTGTGTCATATGGATAGTGTTCTGAGCAAAGCCTATATAATCAGGTAGGATGGATAGAAATCATGGGGTTTCAGAGGAAGATGTACAGCTACTGTAATGATGTCAACAAATATATATCTATGTTCCATATCAGTAGAGATTACTAAACAGTAAAACCAATTCATCAGCGCTTGAATTAAGGGAAGTGGATCCTATACTGAGATATTTTACTACAGTTTACATGAAGATCCCCTTTAGGTGACCTGTTCATAACAACACACAAGTGAAATGTTCTTCCCAATTTTCAGAAAATGGAGCAGAGGATCAGTGTCCTACTGGTTTCATGATCAAAAAGGCTATCTATGTTTGATTGATATTGACAGAAAACTATCCAGAGTGATATTCAAGGTGAATATACACAAGGTATTGGGTAATTTTTATTCCATTCTGGCCCAGGAGATACAGATCTCCACCCAAAAGGGGATTAGTAATGATTGCATATGACATCTCTTGAAAACATGCTAGCATTTGAAGTTGACTACCTAGTCACAGACTGGCTACAATTTTGCATCAAGAAATTTAAAGGGAATCCAGTTACGATTAAATCTGTCAACTGATTTGGTATGCTTTTAATAGGTGATGTAAAATAGTTGTAGTAGCAACACAAATCATAGAAGTATAGAAATTCATACAAAGAGGGCCGAGAGAGGTTCTGCATATACTCTGTTAATTCAAAGTGTGCTGAAACTGGGTTCCTGTTACATGCCTAAAGTCAGTTCCAAATTTCACCAGGCATAAAAAAACTACCTGTTTTTTTTTGCCCCAGACCTTTCCATTCCTAGAGGACTAACCAACACAAAACATCAATAGAAAAAAAAATGTGCCTCTTTGTTGAACTGTTGAATCCTTGGTGATCTCTCAGCTTTCTTGCAGACATTTCATTACCTGACTAGGTAACATCAGTCCTAGTGAGACTGAGGTTTACATCTGTTCATATATAGTAGCAGCCCTGCCAGTGTTGGCGGGTGTATGATGATAGGTAGGACAGACAGGCAAAAGACTAACAGAGCACATCTGTGAATACCAACTAGAGCAGTCAGAAGACAGTGAAAAATCCTTAATCTCACAACACATTACCAAACTCAGCCATAGCTTCAATTGAGAAACTGAGCATTCTAGATCAGGGGTCCCCAACCCCCGGTCCATGGACCAGTACCGGGCCATGGCATGCCAGCAACCAGTCCACACAAACAAGCAAAGCCCCATTCACAGAAAAAGCTCTCTCCGTGGAACCAGTCCCAGGTGCCCCAAAGGTTGGGGACCTCTGTTCTAGATCAAAAACTCTAAGGAATTCCTGGAAGCTTGGTATTCTGATAAATTTCTGGAGCCTTGGTATTCAGCCATAAGTAGACATGTAGGGATAAACCACTTTTACCCACCAATCCAAAGAGGCATTAAAAAGGAAACAAAAAGACTAGAGCACATCCTTTTCAGCAACCAATACCCAAATAAGCAGAGATTAACACCAGACAAACAAGCAGAAAATAATACCCTAATTGAGGAACTACCAAGGAGAAAACCACACCTCCACTAACACTGGCAGGGCAAGCTATTGCACATAAATAAGGCAAACCCTACACTCCTAGCACTGATGATTTTACCTAGTGGGGTAGTGAAATATTTGGAAGTAAACAACCAAACTCGGACAGCAACACAAAAAATGTAGCTGTGTGCAGGAAAGGGCACTAAAAATATATCTTAAACATATTTTACTAGTAAGGAAGATTAATAATCAATTTGCTTCCTATAGATTAGGAATTCTGGAGAGACAAGTTAAACAATCCATCATCTAGTAAGCTAGAGTATATTGCTCTGGCATTTAAGCCAGAGTTGAGTGATACCTGCATCAACAGTGTTAATTGCTGTTTTGGATAGGACATTTGTGGTTCTTTGTGGTTATTATGACACTGATATGGAGAATGGGATGGGAGTAGATTAAACCAGTGATATTCTGATCTCCTGGCTAACAGAGTAAACTAGAAATCAGGAACCCTAATAACGTTAAAAATCTTCATTATTTATGTGTAATTTTTGTCAGTCTAGAACATGTTGCTTATACATGGAAGAAAGCAGCATAGTTCTTGCAAATTTCCACTTGGAAAAAATAATACAGGAGAACTTTCAAATATCATAAATTAAATTCAGTGCAGGAGGTTGATATTATACTTTAAAGTTAAGTGTAAGGCAAAACAATATAGCAACTAGTCTTTTACAGTTGTATTGAAATTTACCAAGCAGCAAATTGGGTAGGAAATAGAAGCAAGATGGCTGGGGAACCATCTTGCAACCTTTGTATTAGCATTCAGTTTCTCTTTTTACTTCTCTAGGTGTGTAATCTGTATGCTGGATTTTGTATATGGAGATCCCATCCGATTCCTGCCTTGTCTACACATCTACCATGTAAACTGCATTGATGACTGGCTGATGCGATCATTCACATGTCCTTCTTGCATGGAGCCAGTGGATGCTGCTCTGCTCTCCTCCTATGAGACTAACTGAGGTGGCTTTGGGTCCTGCTCTTGTTCATGCTTCCAGGCTGTTGATATATTGGGGGCCTGGGATGTGGGACATTATTTGCACAATTCTGGGTACACCAAAGGAACCGGTCCCAGCCCCTACGGACACATGCAGCCAGGCTGGCTGTATTAAAGGATGATTTGTGCCATATTTTGAGTGTTGCATCCAGGTTATGGGAGGGGGAAGGGTTGGAAGGAAACAGGGAATGGCAGAACTAAAACTTTCCTTCCACTCTACTCACAATTTAGTTTTGTAGAAAATCAAGATTCTTCTTTGACCCAATTATCTACCCTCATACTATTGTAAGTCCCTGTTAAGCTATTGAGTACAGTTGTAGGAAACTGTAGTGGAACTCTTACATGTTAATGATGCTGAAGATGATCTCTTAAGGTTTTACAAATTAAGAGAAATTCTAAGGCTATTATACCAGCTCTGGTCAGTTCATGGGGGAAAAACCCAGGCATTTTGTTTGGGCCACTATTGAAAATTCATCTATCAGTACAAATACGCAATGCAGAAAACAAGGCTTAGAAGCTAGTTAGCTACCTACCTAGGGTAGCTTGAAGCTGTAACATTTGCTAGGGAAGGAGACTGAACCTGTTCTTGTTGCTTTTGGAAGTGCTTCTTTTAAAAGATTGATGTTTTAGTTAAGAGAAAAGGATACTATTTCCTTGCTCCTTTTTTCTCCATCAAATAAGAATTTTATCTATTTTGAAGAATTGGATGATGCCTCTTCTCAAACCCCTGTAGGGCAAGCAGATTCTCCACCTAATGCTTACTCACCAGACTAGCAGAAAGTCACATAGATATAACAGATTTTGAAAGCAATAGTTTCACTCAATCTTCATTTGGGTGAAGTTCACTGAAAGGAGGAGGGATGGGCTAAGTGCAGATTATTTGTCACAATGTGAAATTTCTGCCTTTCTAGTATTTGGAAGCAGCGTTGACATTTAGATATATATGTATATAGCTTGTTTAAAGTGAGAAATATTTTTAAGGAAAGTTTACGATTCAGTATGGTAAGATCCTTTTAGATACTGGTTGTGAGTTAAAGCATCCATATATTCTAAAGAGTGAAGAAATGTTTATTTGTAGGCAATCTACTATTTGCTTAAAGATTTTGTCCCATAAGAACCTGTTTAAGGCAGGCTGTTATGATGATGCAGCAAAGCCAACACGTGAAAAGGCTTTTCTAAATCATATTGTTTATTGCCTTGCAAGTACAGAAATGTGAAAGTGCTTTTCTGATTATGTATTGTCCATAACAAAGATTTAGTGCTTGAAAGATTTAAAAAAACGGATGTACATTGCGTTGAAATGGAAAATAAATAGATTGTCAGCAGTGCCTTCTAAAGTACATACATTAGCCAAGATGACTGCAGAAAACTTTTCTATTAGTGAAAATGAGTAGAACCAGAGAATGAGGTACTCTGAATCAAGTTATCATTTCCCTTTTCCCTTTAATAAATTAGAAATTAGTTGCTATTTTTCCAATCAAGCATGATTCTATACAGCAGTAGGATCTGATATTGCTATTGTATGGTCCTTCAGAAGTTTTTGAATGGACCTTCCAGTAGACCTATGATATTGTAAGGAATCTTGGAAATTGCAATTTGGCAACAAGTCACATTGGGTTTGGGAATGAACTCACATCTGCTTTCTGAGCCATACTATACATCTTTTATTTGTTAATTCCAAAACTGGCAGGGAAGAAACAGCTCAATGCCCCAAATGATGATTTGGTCTTGAGAAGACAGTACAGAAAAAAATTAAGCAACAAACAGGGGCAGCCTAGAAATCAGTTTAAGGTAAAAATTATTAATTTGGAGGTTCCTTTGGATGATAGTAAGGGGCTACACGTCAGTATCTTATCCTCCCCTTTTATTCTGTTTTCTCATTCATGCAGCCATGATTCCCCCCCCCCACCCATGAAGCACACGGTGAAAGACCACAATGATTTCGAAGCAATATAGGCTTCATTTTCATCTTTTCAAATTGAATTGCTGTTGCTGATGAGAGTTATGTGGTTTATGTTTTCAAATAACAGTGCTTTGAAAGGGCAAATCCCATTAGATGTTAGCACTCAGTGGATTCCTCTTCATCTGCTCAGAGGGAGGTAAGGTTTTCCTTGCTCATGATACCATTTCTATGATTGAAGTGAATAGAATCCATATTTTAAAGCAACGATCTCCAACCTGTCTGGTTTCGTGGTCCAGTTGCGAAAGGGTCATGAACTAGTAGCAATCTGTGGGATAGGGGGTTGGGGACCCGTTTTAAAGTACATTTCTGTCTAAAAGCCCTTGCCCCATGTTATCTCATTCCTTGGTATCACCTGTATCTTCATTTTCAAGTTCACCACAAAAAAGTGGCAGAAGTAAAGATGGAACATACTATTTCAGTTACTAATATACTCTAGCCAGCATGCCTATTGTTTCACTGCTGTTTAGACATACTAGGATTGCTTCATGCAGACCACCAAAATCTGTATTTAATAAATCATAGTACTGAAGAAATTGGAAAATAACATGGCATATCTTTCAGGCCAAGCAAACTCCTATAGGGTACAATACTGTGCCCAACATTTCACTTCATCTATGAATTCTCTGAAGCCACTTAGAACATTGGAGCAGGCAATATATAAATGACTTAAAAAGTGGCATATCCACTTTTAAGACATTGGATTATTATCTCCAGTGTTGCATGTAAAGATATTTAAAGCCCCGTTTCCTTACTGGTTTGGAAAATCAAAAAGAAAAAGGGGGAGAAAAAATAGAAGTACAGGAAGATGGGTGCCTGCAATAAGGGACTATCACTTAAGGAGAAGTATCAATTATAACTTCTATTTTACATCCCAAAGAATCACTTGGCAAGGAAATTGCTCTATTTAATTTATAAAAAGATAAAATCCACAGAACAGAGGCACCTTCAATTCCATGTGGCTAATATGACTGATTAAGCCTAATAATATAACCCAAAATTGTAACTTTGATATGAAAATACCTTGGGCAGTAGAAATGAACTCATTTATGAATAGCAGTAATTGTTATTTAGTAAAAGATATGACATTTCAAAATACAAAGTACATGTAATAGTCAAAGTACGTTTGGAAAATATGAGCAATTGCTTATGTACTGTGAAAGGAACTGTTTTCATGTTCCACTTACTGTGCTTTTTACTTGCTCCATTAACTACTTATTTTTTTCAAAATATAATTCAGAAAAGGGCAAATGCATTGTTTTTTTCATTGTAACTGAAAGCAAACTACATTTTACTGGTTTATAGACAGAAGTGCCATTTTTTTCAATATGTAACTATAACTATGTTTATGCAATGTGGTAAGCTTTAACATGGATTGTCTCATTTGGGCTTAGCATAGTGCATGAACCTAGTAGTAGTTGCTATGCATGTGCAAACCACAACAATTTAGAAAAATTACTTTATGGATGTTCTGCACAATCACAATAAGAAAATTAATCCATTTTTCTTTTAACTTTACCATGCATATTCATGGAAAATAATTTAAGTGCAGACAACTCTTCATTTATCTTTCAATCTTCTGATAACTATTGATCACTATCACTTGTATTTAAAGAGTTATTACCCCATAAGCAAAGGGAAATCTGGATGCTATGGTTACACCTGCAGTAAACAGTTTTAATGACTGTATAATGTATAAATAATGCCATCCAGAAAAAATATATATGGGAAACATATATCAATAAATATCCACAACAAAATTCTATTATTTAAAAAGCTATTGCTGTATTGGGGATGGTTATTAGTACTCTAATCTGGGCTGTGGAAGTTAAAAGCAATAAAGTAGAAAGCCTGATCAAGCGTATAACAAAGAAGAAAATTGCCATCACTTTACAGGAGACTGGAAATAAAATACCAAACCTTTATTTTTTTTCTGATGTTTTAACAGCAATCTCTCATATTATGAGAGGCAAAAACAGAATTTTTGTTTCGTCTAACCACTCCCTTACCATATTCAGAAGTAGCTCCTACATGCTCATTGTGCATGTGCATGAAAAACCTGTTATGTAATGAGAATTCTTAGTTACACTAAAGAACACTCAGATGTTTTATGTGAAATTCCATCAAAAATGCTTAACCCCAATCTAAAGAAAGCATTGTTCTTCAGATGCATTACACAAAGGCCCAAGATATACTGGAAACCAATGGCCTTTTCGTGGCAGAAACTTATTTAATAGATCTGGTCCAGTGATGTTGATTGAAGAAAAAAATAGACTCAAACAGTGAGATCAATCTCAGTTTGTTTTTCTCCAGAGTACAAATCCATCTTTGTGAATATCGCATTAATAGTGCAGCTCAAAAATCAGCCCAATCTGTTAAAAGGAAATGACACAAACTGGATAACATTTAGAAGTGAAAACTAATTCCAGCACAACAAAAAAAAAAACTTTTCTATGCCAGCCAGAAAACAGAAGAGCTCCTTAGTATTTCCTGACTTAAAATCAATTGCTGGGAATGTACCATAAGCCCTTATATCAAATTGTCATACCCAGTTTCAATGTCATATTAGGTGCTTTCCATTTTAACAGTATTTTATGGAAAGATAAGAAATCAAACTCAGGGTAAGTAAACAAGTGATGAAAGAGCATAGGTCCCATCCATGCAACAAACCATTATCAATACAATGGCTATAGACCCAAGTTCTTTCTTTCAAAGCCAAGGACCTCTGCTCATAACATCTAGGAGTGGGGGCACAGGAGCAGTCGAAAGTTAAAATTATAGTATCTAAAATTAAATTCATTGCAGAGAGCACCTATGGTAATTTTAATGATTCTCTCAAATATGTAATACTTGGTACAAAAACAGACCAGGTGTTTTGCTTCTTAGATAATAGACAGGCACAGGATATCCCCCCAGTATTAAGATTGGAGCATGCATAGGAAAAGGCTAGGAAAAAGCTTAAGCAGCAGCTGGAATTAAATACAAAACTCCATAATTCACTGCAATATGCAGTGAAATTGGAGTAGGGAATGACCAACACAGGCAAAAATGCAGCTACAGAGCTGTCAGATATTAGATGAATCGAGATCCAGATTCATTTGTCTTTCATAGTGAAGAGAGAGGGATTACTTCAAGCTCTGGAATTATTACAGTCTGCAGTACAGATTGACTATTTGCAACCACATTTTAAATTTATCTTCAGCAGTAAGAGGTACTGAATTTGATACAGAGAACTTCTTTGCATGTCCTATAGTAGAAAGTTCAGGTGTTAATGTTAAGCAAAGACTCAATGCTGAAAGTTTATCAGCAAAAGTATGTTTTTGCCTGATGATTCTGGGAAAGAAAAGTTAGACCAATTTCACTATTTAGAGACAGGGCGTTACAAATTAAAAATCTGGCAATTAAGTCAAAGTTCTTAGTTCTCAGAAGAATGGGAAAACAATAAATGAATCAGTGAAGGAGGCTCTAAATTTTCAAATATAAAAGTATGGCAAGTCTCCTGCTGCCATGGCAGCATTCAGTCTTGTGGGACAGCACTAATCCTTTGATATTTTAAATAATTATGTACATCACAGACAGTCCAGGCTGGAGATAAAAGTTATTTCACTAAAGGCCGGGTTTTATCATCATCACTGCACTGGTGGGCTTTGTACTTTTTCACTTCAGCCATATATTTCGCCCATGCATCTCCTTTATTTGTCAAAACCTGTAACAGAAAAAAAGGGAACCAGTTATGGAATAATACACATTTAAACAATTGAACTTAAAAACATTTTTAGGGTACCAGTTCTCATGAACATCAGCCTACATATAAATCTAGGGAAGCCATTCAATTGAAACACAGAGATCGTAATTTTACTGGCGAAGTCAACCACAATACTTACTACATGGATTTTCAATTACCCTGTTTCATTCTAATTTGCTACCCAAGGTGCAGTTAGAACAACAGGATATATATACATTGCTGCTCTGATCTTGTTGGATCTAAATTCATTTTATACACCAAAAATAGGCACAAAATCTTCACTTAAAACAGATTTAGGAAATGAATCCGAAACACTCTTATTACAAATGAACAAGAAAGAAGTCACTATTTTCCCAAGCCCACAAGGACATACCCAGTCGTCAATTTTAAACTAGGGTAGCATGAAGGCAGAACTCGGCTTCATTTTCTAGAATGCTGAAATGGAGACCACTTTCTTCACTGAAACTTTTAGGAAGCTCCATGCTGCCCCTCTTCTCTCAATTTATTATTCCTGATGTATCCCAGCTTACCTCCTCCTCTGTCTTTTGTTTCTTCGCTACCATTCCTGTCTTCAGGGCTAGCTTGCTGCCCCCTCTCCGCTTGCCCACCTGGGTGAAGGGATAGAAGACTGCAACCGTTATACGAGCCTGGGAGCTGCAAGGGGAATGTTGCCCACTATATAACGGTATAGGGAGTCCTTCAATTAGATCATCTTAGCTCGCCATCACACCTGTCAGTCTGTACAGAGCTGCCGAGCGTTACCTACACCGCTGTGCTAGGAGGGTAAAAGGGCACCTTAGCAGTGTTCACCAATACATCTGTACAGTTAAGCCCAAACATTAAAAGACATTAACAAGCAACAAGAAATGGAAGTATTCCAATTTCTTTTCAGGTTTGCTGCCTGGTGGGAAATAGGAACACCATTCTATTTTTACTTTTATTTCCCCTTCAATATAACAATCTGGAATACATTATGTGAAGAGCTTTTATTTCCTCAAAATCACGAAAGCAATAAAGTTAGCAGAATCAATACAACATTAATTCAAAATAAATAATTATTTTTTATGGTCTTGGGAAGTGTGTATGCTAATATAATCTTAGATACAACTGCAAAGGCCTGCTGCATACATTTAAACATGGTATTTCCAATACCATATAAGCATGTATGTGATTCAGTTTTTATGCTGAGAAACAGAATTTTTGATCTTCAGTTGAAGAGGATAATTTAAGATAGAAAATGTCAATTTCAATTAGCAACAAACAAAACAGGGATTCCAATGATCACTTTTAGATGGTACAGCACTGCCTCCCCAGTCCGTTTTTGGAACAATGCCACATGCATTGCAAGTACAAATTGTTTTATATATGGTGATGGAAACATACATGTTGGAAAACAGTTTATACTTAAAAACTTTCACCCAACATTTTAAAGACTGGAAATAAAACATTTTTATTTGTAATGTTTAGGCTACAATGCCTACAGATAACTAGGAGTAAATTCCATTGAACTCAATTAGAATTACAGGTCAATAAATATGGCCAGGATTATCATATTTCATTGTAATGCAGAACAGACTTTATTCCTCATGTTCAGATTTATAATTAATGTTTGATGTTGGATGGATGAAGTCATACTTGCAATATTCCCCAGCCAATGCAAATAAAAATAATTCAGTATATTTCAGACTTATTATATCACATTAACAAAAACAAAAAGATTTCATTTGGGTCCCAAGAGACACACTGATGACTTTAAAACTGTGAATACAAAAAAACAATCTGCTAAGAAACATTTGTTACTACTCACTAGCAACAAATGTGTAAGAGAGCGGGAAGCAATTTCATTGCAAAAACATTTTTATAGAGCAGTGATGGCGAACCTTTTAGAGACTGAGTGCCCAAACTGCAACCCAAAACTGCATCGTTGAGTGCCAGGTGGGTGTGGCCAATTGGGTGGGCGTGGCCCATCGGGTGGGTGTGGCTGCGGTGGTAACAGCAGACTGGGTGGGACTAAAAAGTTCAATCAATTCCAACTTTGCAAGATCTTTTTTTTTCCCATGAGAAGTTGAAATTGACTGAACCTTTTTTTTTTTTTTTTTTTGCACATGGCGGCGGAGGCCTAAAGCAAAAAGGTTTTATAAAGCCCAGCTGAAGGCCTAGGACTGGGGCGACGGCACGCGTGCCCACAGAGAGGGCGCTGAGTGCCGCCTCTGGCACCCATGCCATAGGTTTGCCACCACTGTTATAGAGTTTTAATGCATTCTACTTAATTTACTTGTGCCTTAATAAAGGCTGAATCAGCCTAAAATGAAGTTTTCCAAAAGACAACTAAAAGCAAAGCATATTGTATTATGCACTAGCAGATCAAAGTGTTTCCATCTCTATTGCTTCCATTTTTAAAAAGTATCTGCATGTCAAGAATGGGAGCTTCACGTTCACAAAAGGAAAACTCAGTTGGGACATCTGTTACCAGAGACTATCAAATCAAGATTAGAGTTATGGCATAGAGCAGAGGTCCCCAACCTTTTGGGCACCAGGGACCGGTTCCATGGAGAGAGGGTTTTCCATGGACCGGAGGGGGTGTAGATTTGCAAGCTGCTTGCATCCCACAGACGCAGCTTCACTGGTTTGTGCGGACCGGTGTCTGGCATGTCGCGGACCAGTACCGGTCCACGGACCAGGGGTTGGGGACCCCTGGCATAGAGTAATTATTCGGCCAATATTATGAAGCCCACAAACCTTCCCAGGAAGGAATGGTGTCAAACATTGCATCACAGTCCTGTGAACAACTGTGGGATAAGTTCATTTTCTATTCGTATTTAGGGGGAGAGGAAACTGATATAGTGAGGAACTGGGAGAAATGTATTAAATAGCTACAGGGACCCCCAAAATGCTTAGAAAAAGGGTCCAATATGATGCCTTTCAAAACGGGGAGGGAGGAGGGAGCAAAGAGTAGAGAAGGAAGAAGAAAATGTAACATTGCTCCTGCTAACATCATATTGCTTTAGTAAAAAGTAATCTCTTTTATAGGGGGAGCAGGGATGCAAGTACCGGGGGCGGGCGGGGGGGAGAAAGGGAAGCGTATAGAGAGGCGGCTAAGATGCGGCACCTGGAGAATTACTGCCTGTGAAGCTATTTATTAAAGACCTCCTATTGTTGAGAGAAAGAAAACTGACAAAGGGTGCTGCGCCTCGGTCCTTCGAAGAAGGCCCAGGAAAAAGGAGAAACAAGAAACAAGGGGAAGGAGAGAGAAAAAGGTCAGTGCCCAGATCCCTTACGAAGCTGAGGGCGCTCCCGCTCCGCTTCTTCCCCGGTGGCTCTTGGTCCCCGGGCGGCTCTGGCCGCGGTTCGATCTCTTTCTGTTTCTCGGCCCCGGCGACCGCCGTTTCTGATCCACTCTTTCCTCCCGACCCAGCGGCTTCCTCCATGCGTCGCTTGAACAGCTCAAGAAAGGAACCGTCGTTGGCGAACACGTTCACGCCGCCCGATCCGGCCGCCTCGGAAGCCGGGCCTTCCCCGCCTGGCACCCCGGCCATCTCTCTCGACTCGCTCCCTTGCCCAACCTGCGCGGCCCGGAGAACGACGGGAAACGATTACGAAGCCAGTCTGCCGCAAAGCATGGCGGGAAAGCCTCTGTTAGGTTGGCCGCGCACATCAAAGGGAAATTTTTGCGGACTTGAGGTCTTAGGCGCGCCGATGGCCAAGAATTGACAGCTCCTCTGACCAGTCAAAACAGGCCTTTGCATCACCGATTAAAACGAATCGACTTTTGCCAATCAGAGAAAAGAAGAGGTAGATATTTGAGTCTTCTTCCGCTAAGCTGAGGCCAATCAGGAAAAGAACCTAGCGACCAATCTGGTAAAATGTTAGATAGGAATATACCAGCCATTCAGGTAGGGGTGTTGTTTGTTCTGGCGTCAGATCTGTTTATGACGCCAGTGATTAGAGATGACGGTGTTAAGGATTAAGTTCAAGAGGAGGCCACAGGAGGGAGCGGAGTACCGTTTCTCTCCTGCGTAAATGTTGATACGCCGGTGTTAAAATTAGAGCCTCGCTTTAAAATGGTGTAGCCTAGCATCTTGTCACGTGACTTTGTTCCAAGATGGCAGCGGTGGCGTCTGGGCTGTCGGCTGAAGCGGACGAATTCGAGGACGCGCCTGATGTGGAGCCACTAGAGCCGACGCTGAGCAACATTATCGAGCAGCGGAGCCTGAAGTGGATTTTCGTCGGCGGGAAGGGCGGTGTGGGCAAAACGACTTGCAGGTGAGTCAGGAGGCGTAGGATGGCGGTCGCCGCTTCTCTCTTTTACGCGGAGGGTGGTGGTCGTCTCCTACCTTCCTGAGTTGTTGAAGGGTCAAGATGGAAAAAAGTGCTGCTGAGAATCCCACTTTTTAAATTGCTGCCTCGTATTTAGCTGGCAGAGGAAGCCGGACGGCGGTGAGTGGTGTGGGGACCTTGCAGTAAATGAAAACGTGAAATCCTTGTAGGCGAGAGAGCGGCTGAAGAAACTGGAGGGTTAACGAAGCAAGGGGCTTGAGAATAATATATGCCGGGTAGCAGGGTTGGCGTCATTTCCTCCCAAAAGAGCATTGGCTGCATTTGAAATCAGAAATAAAATTAGGGATTTGAAATTTCTTTTTAAAGTCAAGGTTTAAACTGTTCTTACTTAGGTCTCTGTAAGCTCTGGGTTTCCTTCCTCAATGGCCTTGGATGTTTAGCGGCTCCTGATTGGAAGTTTCTGTTAGAGCAGGTTGAAAATATTTTCTGACATGTATATAAAAGTTTTCAAATTGTAACTTAAAAAATGCCTATTTTTTAAAAAAAAATCCAAGATGGATTAAGTTAAGACCTGGCATTCTCCTTGGTTCTTCATCCATTTGTTGAACTCTGCCAACAGAGTTTTTGTACTTTCAGGGACAAGCGGTGTGATTTGCGGTAGATTTGCTATTGTGGAATATTTCTGTTCCAAGTTGTCTTGGAATCATAAAACAGAATTTGTGAGAGAAAGGTTGAAAGGCATTGGCATGTAGTGTTAGATTTAAATGTGGGTTTTTAATTTGTCTAACTTTACAGCAATAATTTATAATTGTTATATGCTGCACATAAATTATGTACTGTATGGCTCATAGTTGATTATTAAATGTGCTGTTTCTCATAATTAGTTTATCTTGAGATTTGGATGTGATAGGAGATATATGTGATGTTTAGAAGTGAGTTTAAGAGGGCTGTTCTTATCTTAAATGATTAAAGTTGCATTCTTTCAACACTGAAAGTTTTCCAGTGAATTTGGAAAAAGCACTGTTTTGACTTAACATAAGATTACATAAGATTATTTTGCAATATAAAACAAGTGTCCATAGGATAATAATTTATTATTGAAGTCAAAATTCCATCAAAGGTGGAATTCCATCAAACAGATGTTTCACAATTACAATACAGGTAGTCCTTGATTTAATGTTCATTCAAAATTATGATGTCCTTGAAAACAGTAATCCATCCTTGAAGTTATAAGCGTCATACCATCTCCACAGTCATGTGATTATAATTTGGGCACTTTGCAACTGCCTCACATTTATGACAGTTGCAGTGTCTTGTCACATGATCATGATTTGTGACCTTTCTAGCTGTCAGGTGCAGACAACCAAAATGGCTCTGAGGCTTAGCTTTCTTTATTGTTGACTCAATTGTACGTAAGAGTCATGCCAGACTGCCTACTTTCCCCTGGAAAAGCCAGAAATATTTCTTAGTGTCTCACCTCAGATGCTTCCTGAGATCTGTGGAGTCCAAAATGGAATGTTTCTTAACTACCCAAATGGGACTTCCTTCCTTTCAGCTGTTGATTCCACCATATTAGCAGGCTGTAGGGATTATTTAATGATTATGTGATTTGCTTAATGATTGGGGTAAAAATGATCATAAAATCAGGTCTGGTTGCATGATGACTTGCTTGAGACTGTATTGCTTAGTGGCAGAAATTTTGGTCCAATTATAGTTGCAAGTCAAAGACTATCTATTTTGATCTGATAATGCCTAACTGTGTGTTTACTGAGTTAGTCTTGGATACTAATAAATCTTTAAATCTTTTTACAAGGTTAACATACATATGAGGTATGGACACGCTTTTAAATATTTTATTGAAATCTTATTTTCTGCATTTCTTATCTTTCTGATTGGTAAAATTCAAATTGTCTTGTTAAGATTATGACCTTGCAAATTGTAGGTAAATGTATTGAAAACATATACAGGTAGCCTTCGATTTATTTAGTGACTGTTCAAAGTTACAGTGGCACTGAAAAATGTGACTTGTGATTGTTTTCACAGTTAACGACCTTTGCAGCATCCCCATGATCATGTGATCAAAATTCAATTGCTTGCAACTGGTTTATACTTATGACCGTTGCTGTGTCCCAAGACCATGTGATCATCTTTTGCGACCTTCTGAGAAGCAAAGTCAATTTACTTAACAACTACCGTAAATGCCTGCATACAAGGCGACCCGGCGTATAAGACGACCCCCGTCTTTATAGCCGGGCTGCATTCCTAGAACGTCGTCTTATACGCCGGAAACTACCAGTATTTCCGGCGTATAAGACGACTCGGCGTATAAGACGACCCCCGTCTTTGGCGCCGATTTCAGCGCTCGCGGAAGTCGCCTTATACGCCGGCATTTACGGTAGGTTACTAACTTACCAACTGCAGTGATTCACTTAACAACTGTGGCAAGAAAAGTTGTAAAAAACTTAAAAAATATCTCTATTAACAACAGAAATTTTGGGCTCACTTGTAAATTGAGGACTACCTGGATAGCAAAAAAAAATTAATCTCAAATACAAATAGAACAAAATATTGCAGTATTTATATTCTGAACTATAGCACTGTATTATATAGAAACATCCACAACTTTTGTAGCAAAAAAAAAGCTTAAACTCAACTTATATGCATAGTAAAATGTCTCAGATTATTTCAATATATAATCCTATTGCCTCGTTCAAAATCTCAACTGTTTTAGTTCTAAATAAAATAGTTCACAAACATAATATCTATTACAATATTATCTTTTTCTTTCAGATTAGTTTTTTCATTAAAAAAGCATGAAGTAATCACTTGCAATTTGTTTGTTTATGTTTCTATTTAATAAATAGTTTAGATAAATCTTAAAAGTCCTGCATATAGTTCTTCAGTACAGGGAGATCTGAATTTTAGAAGCTTGTCCTGTTTGTTAGTTTGCGTGCGTGTATTAATAACTGCTTCTTGCTTTTATTTTGTGGTCCAGTTGTAGCTTAGCTGTACAGCTCTCCAAAGTACGTGAGAGTGTCCTCATCATCTCTACTGATCCTGCTCATAACATCTCAGATGCCTTTGACCAGAAATTTTCCAAGGTTCCCACCAAAGTACAGGGTTATGATAATCTTTTTGCCATGGTGAGCTGAGAGGATAAATAACTAACCTGTTTTCATATGTTAAAATTGTGCATATGTTGTGTAGAAAGAAAGATCTGGACCAAATTTGTTTTTCCTTAGTTCTTTTATCTTAAATAGTACACTAATACTCAGAAATTATTTGAAGGAAATGCTATTCCAGTTACTTTGTCTCCTTATTAGAAAAGGCTTTTCCTCCTAAAAGTTTTGTAAGTATTTGGGTATTCTCTTAAAAAATGGACTCCCTTATTGCAATTATTAATCACAAAATATTACTCTAGACTGTGTACAATAAGCAATAAAAAGGCATTTAAAATATAAATATCAATGTTAAAAGTAAAGATTAATTAAAACTGAAACATATATGACTCCTATTCAGTCATATGAAACAGGGCACCCCATTGAAATGTTTGACTTTTGCAACATATTTCAGCATATATTTTATCTTTGTTTCAACAATATTGATAAAGGAAATCTATATGTGCACATCTACATTTATTTGTACCTCTGCCTAAAATGAGAATCAGGTTCAAATGATTAGAATATCAATCATATGTTCAAAAAGATAATTTCCAAGTGGAGAAGATTTCAAATAACTGCAGCTTGTTCAGGTCAGTCTAGCCTACAAATTCAGCCTGAGAGCAGAATGCAAGTTGCTGAAAGAAAAGTCTAAGTACCCCAAAGTTTCATCACATGACCTACAGATAGTTTTTGTCACTACATATGTAAAACTGTGTGAGTATCATTAGGAAGAAGCTGCACAAAAAGCTCTTCATGGGAGGTGTGTGAAAAGGAAACCCTTTGCTTTTTAGAAAGAACATTGGGGCAACACTAAATTTTACTTCAGAACCTGTAGACAAAGATCAAGACTTCTGCAACATTGTACTCTGGACAAACAGGGCAAAGATAATTATTTGTCCATAATACTAAGAGACATAATTGGCAGAAACCAAAACCAGCATTTCAACAGAATAACCTGATATTGGCTGTGGTGGAAATGTTGTGCTTGGGGCTGCTTTGCTGCAGCAGAGTTTGGGCAGCTCATTTTTAATTGAATCCAGTGTGAATTCTTCATTGTACCAGAGAGTGCTCGAGGCATGTATTTATGATGGTTGCAATGTTCTGGGGTCATGTGATCACATTTTGCAATCTCCTGACTTGAGGACTAAGTGTAGATTATTTTCATATCGTAAATTTTGTTGTTTCACCTGAAGCATTCACATTGAGTGGCTTAATGATGCAGTTTCTACATGCTGGTGTTGAATTATATTCTGTCTGTAATTTATTATTAGGAGATTGATCCTAGCTTGGGTGTAGCTGAGCTTCCAGATGAATTTTTTGAGGAAGATAACATGCTAAGTATGGGCAAGAAGATGATGCAAGAGGCCATGAGTGCCTTTCCTGGTATCGATGAAGCAATGAGTTATGCTGAAGTGATGAGGTGAGAATTGTGAACTGAAGTATCGGGCTCATCATTCCCCTTCTATGTATTTGAAACTGCACTCTGGAAGCAAAGGCTGAACTTTTTTGCCTGCATTTAGCAATGTAATATGTAATACAGTTTTCTTTAGCAGTAGTCCAATGTGGATGTGGAGTTCTCATTTGTGATGCTAATTTCATTTATGTTACAGACTTATGGCCTGCTATGAATATACAGGGCAAAAAAAAAGTCACTACTATAACTGAAAGGTCATATGTGTTGCAAACTGTGGGTCTGATAATATGTACAGATAATTCTTGCTTATTGACAGTCTTTGGGATTGGGAACTCTTGAGCGATGCTCATAAGATGTTACCTCAAATGACCACATCAGCTTGCAGCAGCAGTTCTAGCAGTCCCATTGATGTCATTTGGTGAATCTTGCATGGTCGCAGTTGTCTTATGATCTAGCCCCTGTTGATTTTGCTTGTCAGAAATTGGCAATGAAGATTGCAAATAACATGGTTGCAGGATGCCACAGTATTATAATTATGACCCAGTTGCCAAGCACCTGAATTGCAGTCAAGCGACCCCAGGGATGTTGTGACAGCCACATCTACACGGACCTGTTGTAAGTACAGGTAGTCCTTGACTTACAACCATTCCTTTAGTGACCCTTTGAAGTTACACAGGCAGCGTAAAAAAAAAAAGCAACTTGACAATCATCCTCACACTTAAAACCATCACAGCATCCCTACAGTCATAAGATAAAAATTCAGGCACTTGGTAACCGGTGTGTATTTATAAAGGTTGCAGCAATTGTCCTGGGGTTATGCGACTACCAACTGATTTTTTTCCCAGCTGGCTTTCGACAAGCAAAGTCAGTGGAGGAAGCTGTATTCGCTTAACGGCTGCATGATCCACTTAACAACCATGGCATAAAAGGTGATAAAATCAGGCACGACTCACTTAGCAACTGCCCTGGTTAGCAATGGAAATGTTGGTTCCCAATTGTGGTTGTACTGTAAGTCATGGACTGCCTGAACCCTCCTTCAGCTCAGAGATAACTTTGAACAGTTGCTGGACTAGCAGACAATAAGCCAGGACCATCTGGATGCTGCAAAATGAACAGAGAACCAATACCATATTTTATATAACACCCAAGAGTCTTTATAAAATACAGCATTGTTTCTTGTATGTATCTTGTGTTTGTCTAGTGACCAGAACTCAAATTGCTAAGATTCTGCTGCAGCCCTTAAAAGAACATGAGGATTATTTCCATTGATGGAATGAAAAACAAAAATTCATATTTATGGATTTCATTCGATTTGTGGGAGAAATATTTGTAATATATTTTAATTGGTGGCCACATCAATAGAAATTAGCAATCTGGGAATACTATTTTGGAGGATGTTGATAGTGTTCTTTCTCTGGCCTGAACAGATTGGTGAAAGGAATGAATTTTTCCGTGGTGGTGTTTGACACAGCGCCCACAGGACACACGTTACGGCTGCTCAATTTCCCAACAATAGTGGAGCGGGGGCTGGGTCGACTGATGCAAATAAAGAACCAGATCAGTCCCTTCATATCCCAGGTAAAAGAGGAGAATCATCAGCAACATAAAAGCATAAGATTTTATTGTTAAAAGTATTATGCTATTATCCGACTTGAATTCTACCCATTCCTGCCTGAACTCCAGTATTATTTTTCCAATACAGTTGTAGGGAACAGTATATAATTATCAGCTTTGGTATGTGACATTGCTTGTATGATGGAGTAGAAGTCAAAATATTCTGCTGGCAGCCAGCAAGATGCAGTAGCAGTAAAGTATATTGATGTGCTTGATCATTCTGCCCTGAGTTGGTTAGCTTATTCAGTTTCTCTTTACTTGCTTTACACTATAATTATGATTTGTCCTCTGTTAACCATCATTGCAACTTTTTGTTCTTCACTAGATGTGTAACATGCTTGGCCTAGGAGACATGAATGCTGACCAGCTGGCTTCCAAACTGGAAGAAACACTTCCTGTCATCCGCTCTGTCAGTGAACAGTTCAAAGATCCAGTAAGTATATGGCAAAAGGAGAGGGAATAGTGAAAATGTATTCTCTAGGCATAAGCAGATCTTAAAGAGATTCACTTCTTCCTGGAAATTGCAGAAACATATTCATTTTAGTGGTAGTGATGGAAGGTAGATGAATTTTCCTGCATCTAGATTCTCAGAACCATTTTTATTTACAAATGTTTCACTAGGTGAAACATTCAGAATGCAGAATATCAGATTTGGAAGGGACCTTGGAGGCCTTCTTGCATTAAAGACAAAATATGTTGGAAGGAATAGAACTTGTGAATATTTCCCCTCCTTTTGGAGAAAAATTGATAATTCTAGTCAAATTTAGAAATGTTCAATTTATGATTATTAGAGAGACACCTGGTGAGATTTACCTTCTTTTGATTTAATTTTTTTTAAATTAGACTTAAGAATTTAAAATAATGTACAATTGGCAAAAAGCAAAAAAAATATTTTGATTTATGAAAGTTTTAAACAGAGACTAAAGATATTTGACATGTTGATTAATTTTGCTGTAAGATTTGAAAAACAAGTATATAATTAAATAACATGCTAGTACAGCAGTTCTCAACCTGTGGGTCGTGACCCCATTTGGGGTCGATCGACCATTTTACGGGGGTCGCCAAACAAGGCGATCCGCCATTTTCCCCCCTCGGGGTGGCGCCGCGCATGGGGGCAGCCCCGTGCATGGGGGTGCCGGTGCGCATGGGCCACCGGCACGGCACGTTTATGTGACAGGGGTCGCCGTCACACAAACGTTGAGAACCACTGTGCTAGTAGAAAATGACTGAAACACAACTAAACCCATGTTAGGAATTGAAGCTTGAAGGTTGCAAATGGACACTAGAGGGAACTAAAGGACCAGGCAGAAAAGAGTTAAAATGGCCAAACAAACTATAATCTTTTGGAGTGAAGTATTAATAGCTAATATCTCAAAAAGTATACAGATGTCAGTGGATAAATTTTTAGAAGATGATAAAAAAAGTAGACATTATGGTGTTTGAAGGCATGGAAGACAACATTGAGATAACCAACATGAGAATACGGAAGACATATCAAAAAAAAGGTCTAGACATGGAATAACTGACAAATTCTGGATAATGTCTCTTTATGGGAATAATAAAATGATGACGATGATGATGATGATAATATAAAGTTGGAAGGGACCTTGCAGGTCATCTAGTCCAACCCCCTGTTCAGGCAGGAAACCCTATACCATTTCAGACAAATGGCTGTCCAGTCTCTTCTTAAAAACTTCCAGTGTTGGAGCATTCACAGCTTCTGGAGGCAGGTTGTTCCACTGGTTAATTGTTCTAACTGTCAGGAAGTTTCTCCTTAGTTCTAGGTTGCTAGATTTATAAAGTTGAATAAAGCTGGTGAAAGATTTGAAAACTTGAATGTCAGAGATTGATGAAAGATCAAATCCTATGATGCCACTGGAATGACTCAAAACGTTAAGATTGTGAAGAGCAAAATCAAGAACTATAAAGTTAGACCATTTGCTCAGGGATAAATTGCTTGTTCAATATTTTTCACTACTCCTAATGGACTTTTTGCTGAACCAGTACTGAAAAGATGACAATTAAGCTATGGGGGAAAGAGTTTTTTATTTGTAATTTTGTTTTTCTTCTGCACCTTCTGAACTTTTCTTTTTTCTTTTAGTTTGCATTAGTTTTTCCTATGTTTATTAAAAGTTCAATAAAACTTAAGAGTACTTAGGAGAATTTTTTTCTGTTCTGTTTCTAGTCTCCAGATTTGATTTCTGGCATTAACTCTTGTTTTCTAAAACATGACATAAGATATAAGAGGGAATGGAGAAAGAGGCAGCATTGACATTGGGTTCTGGGAAGAGCGAGTGAAACAAAACTATACCATGCACTTCTTTTCACATCACTGAAGTAATTATATCTTGTCTATGTTACAGGAACAAACCACTTTCATCTGTGTTTGCATTGCGGAATTCCTATCACTGTATGAAACAGAACGGCTTATCCAGGAGTTGGCCAAATGCAAAATTGATACCCACAATATCATAGTCAATCAATTGGTCTTTCCTGACCCTGACAAGCCTTGCAAGATGTGTGAGGCTCGGCATAAAATCCAGTCTAAATACCTTGACCAGGTACGATTAGAAGCACTGCAAATTTCCTGATAAGCTGGGAACATATTAATATATATCAGGCCTGCATAGTCTTCCAGGCAGCCTTATGTGATAATAAATTTGCTGCCCCTGTGCCAAAAGACACTGCCAAGCACCTCGGTTTTTCTAGGCCAGCACCAGTTCTAATGCTGCTGCTGCTGCTGCTGCTGCTGCTACTTGGCCAGCTGTGGAATCAGCACTCCAGGTATTTCTGTAGCCTGCAGTGATTTTAAATTTGTCAGTGCAGCCCTTTCCCCTCTACAGGTTGTGCAGGCCTGATCTGTATAATAGGAGTTTGCTTTATATTAGAAATGATTGAATAGCCAGAAGTTAGCAATTCTATCTCAGCCTTCAAGGCTTAAGTATCATGCTTTAGTTTAGAACATTCTCAGCATTTGTTTCATAGTGAATGTTTAACCTTTCTGAATGTATATAAAATCCATTTGTCCATTACTTATTATTAGCACTTAAAATTTGACTGATTACAGGTGACTGAAGAGGGCAGAAAATGTTTCAGCTGTTTTTTTCTGGATATAGGATGTCAAGCCCTTCTTTTGTTTTTATATGCCTGTGGAATATGCAGATTTTTCTTTTTTGTAAGACCTTATGCTTATAAATATTTTAGATAATATAAAATATATATAACATAAATATATAAAATAACTAATTTGGATGGTAGGTTTTTGTTATATTTAAATAAGAGTCCAGTTGCCTATATTTGTCAAACTGTTCACCTGTTTCTATTCTTTTTTCCTCAACCTTCTGTCATTTTTCCTAAACCTAGCATCATCATTCTGTAATTTTTCCTTTTTATTCTTTAATTTCTTCACAGTTTTCAAGGAATGTTTTCTATCTCTTTAATCCCAGACCACTTTCCCTTCAAGTGTTTCTCTAATATTTTCTCTCATAATTTCATCCCCCCTTTATATGACTTTTATTTCACTAAATCTTGCTCTGAGGATGACTGATTTCAGATAGAATTTCCTTGAACCAAGCATTTAAAGCCCAGTTTTACTCTGAAAGGTATAATAATCATCTAAACCTCTGGCTGACCTAATAATAATTGATTTGACAGTGCCTGAGGATAGTAGAGTACAGCACAAAGAATTGGGGAAAATCACAAAGTATCAACATCTGTAAATCAAAGTTGAAAGATTATGGCATAAAATGGCTGTGGTAGCCCCAGTGGTATAGCCCAGTGGATGACATACCAAAACATATTGGACAGCACTTAGGAAAGTTGCGCATTGGCAAAATTTCCATCAGTCAATTTCAAAAGGCCACACTGTTTGGATCCACATATATATTACACCGATAATTATGATATTCTAGGTTCTGGGAAGAACTCAGTGTGTATGAAGGCCTAATCAACAAAATAAATAGCAGCTGTTGTGAACAGATAGTAATAATACAAAGAATCATCTGGTTGAATTAGTTGTATGAGTGGAATTGCACTAGGCCAGTGGTTCTCAACCTTCCTAATGCCGCGATCCTTTAATACCCTCATGTTGTGGTGACCCCCAACCCCCCATCCAGCTGGCCGGGAGGGTATCAAAAACTTGACCCCCCCAAAAAAAGGGAAAAAAATGGGACTTACAACAATTTGCTTAGTGACTGTTTGAAGTTATAACAGCACTGAAAAGGTGAATTATGATCATTTTTCACACTTATGATTGTTGCAGCATCCCCAGGGTCATGTGATTTACTTTCGGATACTTGACAACTGATTCATACTTATGAAGTTCACAGTGTCCCAGGGTCATGTGATCAATGGCCAGGGGGCGTGGCCAGCTGATCACTCAGGTTGCAGAGTGCCTGTGGGGGGGAATCTGTGGTTCTCTGGGATGGGACTGGGGTGGGTGCCTGCCTTCTCTCCCTTCTCTCCCTTTGTCCCTTCTTTCCTTCATGTCCTTCTTAGTCTCTTCCTCCTTCCCACCTTCTCCCATTGTCCCTTCCTTTCTTCCTTCCTTTCCTTCACCTCCTGCTTAGTCTCTTCCTTCTTCCCTCCCTCTCTCCCACTGTCCTTTCCTTCCTTCCTTCTTTCTTTCCTTCCCCTCCCTTAGTCTCTTCCTCCTTCCCTCCCTCTCCCATTGTCCCTTACTTCCTTCTTTCCTTCCTTTCCTTCACCTCCTTCTTAGTCTCTTCCTTCCCACCCTCTCCCATTGTTCCTTCCTTCCTTCCTTCCTTCCTTCCCTTCTTCCTTTCCTCTTTGTCCCTTCCTCCCTTCCTTTGTTCCTCCCTTCCTTCCCTCTCTCATTGTTCCTTACTTCCCTCCCTCTTCGTCCCTTCCTTCCTCCCCCCCCCTCCGTGCCCAGGAAAGGACAAGGGGAGGGGGATAGGCTGCCAGCGTGGCTGGGGGCTTTACTGCCAGCAAACCTGCCTGTGCACAGGCAGAAACAGAGGAGAGCTCGCCCAGCTCACTTGCTCAGCTTCGCCAAAGGGCATGCCGCTTGCTAAGTTAGCAGAAGCTCCAGGATCAGCGCCAGGCTACAGCTGATTCGCGCTTCTGCTAAATTAGCAAGCGCATGTTTTCTAACGAGCAGGTTTGCTGGGCAGGAGCCAAGGAGAGCAGCTACAGTTGCAGAAGCGCGGATCAGCTGTAGAGGCTCACCCCGATCCTGGACAAGAGGGAAGGAAGGAAAGACAGAAGGGACAAGGGGGAGAGGGAGGGAAGGAGGGACAAAGAGGGAGGCAAAGGAAAGGAAGGGAGGGAGGGAGGGACAATGGGAGAGGGAGGGAAGGAGGAAGAGACCAAGAGGGAGGGAAGGAAAGGAAGTTCCAGCCAGGAGAGGCTTGCAAGCCTGGCTGCTGAGAAACAGAAGAGCGCAAAGCCAAGGAGAAGAAGGTGGCGGTTTCCTCCCAAAGGGGGCTCCTTTTCTCCACCCCTTCCCTGGGTTTGTGGGGAATTTCTCGTCACCAACGCTGGCAGGTGCTGCTTCGAGCCTGCCGCGAGCTTTCTCGCCCCCTTTGCTTCTCCCCCCCTCCCCCGCTTTCGTGAGGATTGTGGTGCCCTTGGGAAGCCGATTGTGCTTTGAAGCTTAGGAGAGGAGGAAGAGTCCCTTCCTCCTTCCCTCTCTCTTGCGTCAGCTGGCGCAAGTTCGGGGGTCGCCAGCTGACGGGCGCAGGAGTTGGGTGCTGCAGCGGCCTCCCCTTCGCTGACCTGCGTGCACAAGAAGAAGTCAATCCGGTTGCTGCACAATGAGTCTCTGGGGAGGGCGGGGCCTTGCTCTGCGCCTGCGCTCTCTTCATGCGCCCCCTGCAGGGCACATTTGGTAGAGTTTGTGCAGACTGCCGCCAAGCAGCATATTTTCCACAAGCAAGTGAGGTGGAGCGGAGGGGGGAAGGGAGAGAAGGCGGTTGACAAGCCCTGCCTAAGACCATCGGAAATATGTGTTTTCCCATGGTCTTAGGCGACCCCTGTGAAAGGCTTGTGTGACCCCCAAAAGGGTCGCGAGCCACAGGTTGAGAACCGCTGCACTAGGCTAAAAACTTTACTTCCACAGAATAACTTGCACACAAAAAATAATCTGCTATAAAAATTGTAGCAAAGCTCAAATTTAGCATGCTTAATGTATTGAAATGCAAATTATATTTAGAATTTAAACCTATTGAATTAAGATTATAAAGGATATAAAGGATTATAAAGAAACAACAAAGTAAATCTTTCTAATCTAACGGGATAAATTGAAATAGAAAATGCTGTAATTCTTAATCCTGATTTCTAGGTTCTTAGGATTGTTTGACTGTTCCATTTTTTTCTTTTATCCAGATGGAGGACCTTTATGAAGACTTTCATATTGTAAAGTTGCCACTTTTACCCCATGAAGTGCGAGGAGCTGATAAAGTCAATACCTTTTCAAGTCTTCTACTGGAGCCCTATAAACCACCCAGTGCTAAATGAACCCCTATGGACAGACTCCCCCTAATTGCCCTCTCTACCGTTCCATGCCTGCTCTTCCCTATTCTTTTCGTGATGGAATTCCATCTTTTCCATTGACTTCTCATCTGTTGAAATCATACGGCTGACAGTTTTGTAGTGAAGCTAGAAGCAGAATTGGCACTCTCACCTAACTTCTGTTCTAATACACTGATTATGTAACTCCTTGGGACACCTCAAAAGAAACTACAATGTTGAATCCATTCCCTTCCTGGACCAACTACCTAAGTTAAATGTGTGTCACTTTTTTGTTTATTTCTCTGTCACTTGCTTTCTCTTTGGTTCATGTCTCCTGGGATTAATGTCATTCTGACTGAGGTGCCAGTCAGGTACTATGATGATGATACAGAAGCTGTCAGTTCATTTACAACATCAGGGTCATCAGTGCTAATGGGAAGTGTGTAAATAAATTGTAAGAGAAATCAGTGCTTCTTGTCACTCAGACTGTCAGATTGATTTTTATTGGGTATTGTCAGAAGAACTGGAGGCAAAACATGGAAGTTATTTGACAAGGGGATGCTTACTTTAGGGGAATATAAAACCACTGAGCTTAAATTATTTGTTTCCTTAAGGTTACAAAAATATTAATGATGAGGTTGTTTTATCTTTCTTACTGGCTTTCTGACGCTGTAAATCATAAGTGTGAAAAATGGGTTAAAAATGGGGAAGGGAATAGAGGTTTGGAGTTTAACAAATTATAGGTGTTTAAAATATTTGGGTATTTGAACAGGTCATTTTCTAGTCCTCAGTTCCTTCACTCAAAGAAAACTCTTGGTATTAAAATATCAATGTATACACCGTTTATGAAGTTCATATGTGTTTGTGTGCTTGAATATAAAAGGAAAGAGAGCGTAAATTGGAACAAAGCGGTTCATGGTAGAGCTGGACTTATTGCTATAATTGAGCTTTTCCAGAGTTCAGAAGTGTTCTGATATTGTAGCTGTGGAATTTAATTTTATGAAAATTAGAAGGGAAATTACCAGATCACTTTGGAATCTTTCACTGGGTACAATGTAAAACAGGTGGGGGAGTGGGAGAGGCTAGGTATTAGTAGTTCATGGATTTAATCGGGCACATCCCTTCACTTGGAGATTTGGGATATGGTCTTGATGACTGAGTTAAGCACGAGTTGCCACTACAGGTAGTCCTTGACTTACAACAGTCTGTTTAGTGACCATTCAAAATTACGGCACTGAAAAAAATGACTTAACAACCATTTTTCAAGCTTATATCCATTGCAACATCCCCATGGTCACATGATTTACATTTGGATGCTTGATAACTGGTTCATATTTATGACAGTTGCAATGTCCCTGGGTCATGTGATCATGTTTTTTGACTTTCTGACAAAGTCAATGGGTAAAGTAGATTCACTTAACCATGTTACTAATTTAATTTAGTGTTAAGTGATACACTTAACAAATGTGGCAAGAAAAATAAAACGGGGCAAAATTTACGTAACAAATTTCTAACTTAGCAACATAAATTCTGGGCTCAGTTGCAGTCAAAAGTCAAGGACCAGCTGTACTTTGCAACTCTGAATCATATGGAAATTTCCTTTTCTAAAATAAAGTAGATTCTTTTGCAAGGTTTCATTCATTTGTAGACAAAGGAACGTGTGTATTTGCCCCCAAAGTACGCTGATTTTCTAAAGACATCGAATTTACGACATAGAACAGATCTTTAAGTATATTGTACTTTCTTTCATAATAGGCTTCACCTTTAGAAAGCAAGGAATTGTGGAATCTTTTTCTGGCTTTTTTAAGAAGAATGGGTGAATTAATGTGAACATTTCAGATTTTTGTGTGGCAAAATCTGAATTTTCTCACTGGGAGGGGAGAAAATTTTTCTGTGGCAGAAACAAGGGGGGATACCTTTATTTTTAAGTTGCAGGCTTTAAATTATATAAAACATGGTACAACGAATGGACGGATAAGTAGTACTTACAAAGAAGATATCTGTAGAATAACATTACTAACCTCAGTTGATAGATAAAGATAGGTTAAACTACTGTAATTTTGAAAGCCTTCATAATAAATCTTTCTTTTCTCTCCTTTAACAGATTTATAATGTTATGAAAAACAATGAACCTTGAGCAATGTTTGTGGTCAAATCTGCATCAGAAATGTTTTTTT
The DNA here is from genome assembly GCF_016545835.1 of Crotalus tigris. Taxonomy (NCBI): domain Eukaryota; kingdom Metazoa; phylum Chordata; class Lepidosauria; order Squamata; family Viperidae; genus Crotalus; species Crotalus tigris. Next base: position 1,553,312 of record NW_024096469.1, read on the forward strand.
AGAGTTAATGCAGCTGTGAAAAGAATTGCCAGAAGTGTGTCAACTGCAATTTGTTGTGTATAAACATTTTTCTGATGGGAGGAAATAATTGCTTTTTCATGGACCAAAATTCAGAGGTTTTCTTTGGGGGTGGACCAAAGCTTTGAAGTTCCGAAATTCTCTCCCTGGCATTCCTACTTAGAAGAATTAAGTAGGTGGTGAATGAAAGACCTCTCCAGACCCTGTCAAATTGAAGTTGATAGTTTTCATTCCAAGGAGCTAAAAGTCTGGCTTGGGCTAAGGCAAGCCAGACTTTTAGTTCATTTATTTATTTTTTATCCACATACAGATATTTTGGAATTACTGGATATATGTTCCCACAGTCTTACTTTCCAAAACACAGTTTACATATTTTTGCCAATATAAATACTAAACAGTGTACAGGTATATCAAAAAAGTGTAACTTTAGAGGCTGAGCCTCTTAAAATGGTTTCTAAAGTTCGAATAAGTCTAATGTTAAATGCTATGCACATTGGTGGATGTGGAGTAACTCCATTCAATGCCCAGTTCTGTAGCCTGAAATACCTACACGAATCTTATAGATGGAAGCCATAGATGGCAACTTGCCAGGAGTTCCACTGAAGAGATTTAGTCTGTCATACTTGTGCTTGTTTTTGGTATTTCAGGGTTCTATATTCCCCCAATTAATGGCAGAATACAGTGGTAAAAGTGTGTGAACCTATTGAAAATTTGTGAACCCTTTGAAAGTATCCATAACCCTGCAGTATTGTGGCCTATAATGTGAATTGAGCTTCATCTAATCTAGTAGATAAAAGAGGTTCTGGTAAAATAATCTCTGTTATTTGTCATGTTTTTTGGACCATTTACTTTTTGTTGGGGATGGCATGTGAAGCTTGAGATATAACTAGTAACTTCAAATAAATGTTTCTGGGATCTCTTGATCAGTCCTGCATATCAGCTTGGCAGTAGCTCAACCCATTCCTTTTTACAACCTATTCCCTTTTATACCCAGCTGAGGTAAAAAGCCAGCTATAGTGGTCTGATATGTTACACCCTATCCTGTCATAGGTTAAACTGAGGGGCTCCAGTGATGTTAGGGGTCACCAATGTTGCTGACTCAGTGAGTTCAGGAAGTCCAGAGGAGATTCCAAGGCTATTTGTGATCAATCACTTCAGAAGTTAGGCAAAGTGGGATGGCCATTTGCAGTGAGAAAGTTGGGGATGACTGGTTTTGTGACAGAGGGAGGATGCCCATTGTATAGGATGGATGTTGATTGTAATAGAGGGTGCTGTTATTTAGTTTGAGTGGTTCCGCTAGCTGACCATTTGATTGGTTGGTGGGGAAGTTGGGAGGAAGTCATGATGGGTTAATGATAGAAAGGGCCTAGAGCAGTGTTTCTCAACCTTGACAATTTTAAGGCATGTGGACTTCAATTCCCAGAATTCCACAGTCAGCAATGCTGGCTGTGGAATTCTGGGAGTTGAAGTCCACATGCCTTAAAATTGTCAAGGTTGAGAAACACTGGCCTAGAGCTACAAGAATACAAGGGAAATCAGTTAGGTCTTGTTTGTATTAGATGGGGATAGAGTTGAAGGAGCTCCCTACAGTCCGTTTCAGAATAAAGGAAACCATTTCATTGATAATCTCATTTTCACTCTAGTGAACCTCAAATTGCCGATCCCAAACAAACTCATTTGCTATATATTTTGGTCATTTTCTGAGCGTTTCATGGACAAATAGGCAGACATAATACTCATTGGCAAATCTTGGATGAGCAGAGGTGGCAATAGTTTCAGAAATTTGCCCTTCTTAGTTTCAAAGCCTCAATGTAAAGGTCAAATAGGGCTGGGGTGGGGATGATATTGATCTTTAAAGATATTTCAGCTTGACTAGGGACTTTGCTTCTGAAATGATGGAGTATGAATGCTTTGGCGATAAGGACAAGGCAGGAAACTTACTGGTGTAATCATCCTGCCCAACTGTTGGCTCAGAGAACTGAGGAATAACTTACATAAAGATTTGTCACACATAGGAATACACATGTTAGACTTCATATTTCTCTTGGAGCAGTTTCATGGAAGGCATATGGAGGGTTTCAGCCCTTTCCATAGTCATATTACGTCCTGGTCCAGTTCATTGCGACCCACGTCTTTAAGATGAAAGAGCCCATTCAGATACTCTCTGGTGTCTAATGGATCCAAATGCTTTTTAGCAGATGTTTGCAGAGCCTCTCAAGTCATCTGGGCATTTCTATCTTGTTGGTTTGGCCAGTAGCAGTAAGAGGCTTCCTTGGCACTTTAATTGCTCTCAAACAATCTTTTTCTATTAGCTGATCTTGGAAGTCACCTTTACTTAGGGGCTACAGGAGAAGGCGACAGTAAAAATCCTCGGAGCACTGGTATGAAATGACTCTGACTAGGCACAAGTACAAACCAAATTCAGATCTACACTGTGGGAACAAGGGGGTCAAAGTTTCTTCAATTCTCTTCATTGAATTAGCAGGATATTTTCCAGCAATCTTGATAGGAAATGGGAAATTCCATTTTAGCAAATGGAATAACATGTAGATCTGCTTGGCCATGGTGGCCACTTTGCCCAGGATTTTGCGGATCACATCACTCAGATATGTAGCTACTTACAGCGGGGAATCTTAAAGCAGTTCATAGGAAAGAGAAGGGTGTTTAATGAGAATCTGATTCCTTTGCAAACGCTTATATTCCCTCAACATTTGTTAAATCAACTCTGCTTATTTTTTTTATTTTTATTTTTTGCTTGGCGAGCAAGAACAGGCCTTAAGGGTTGTTTTTCAGGGTTCCTATCAAGAGGAAAATAGTTTAAGTGTCTGGCTACCACTTCATTTCTTGTTCCTGTTCCATGCAGAATGCTAGCTTAGGCCTTTTTCTCCCAGAACTGCCACTAGCATACAAGCCACACGGTTATGAAACAACATCCTGTGGGTGTTGTGGCTGCCTTGTCTGTTGTTCAGCTCAGACAGGTGCCTGGGGTGGTGGTGGCAGCAGCAGCTGCCTTGCTGTTATGTAAGTGGCGCTCAGCCGATGTCTGGAACAGTCGGCCTCAACCAGGACTGTGGAACTCATTAGCAGCCGCTCAGCCAAGCATCTGAAACCAGTCCAGCACGACTGCAGCTGCACGCTACAGCAGCAGCTCCAAAACAAAGTTGGGGTGTGTGTGTTTTTGTGTGAGAAAGTTTTTGGCTTCCATGGCCCAAACATGTCCTCCTAATCCTGCAGCTGTCTCTTCCAAATGTTTTCATGCAATGTGATGAGTACATGGAAGCTTTCGTTAAACTGTAAATAGCGTAACTATAAATAATGCTTTAGATACGCATACTGAGGGGAACTTTTTTTTTTAACACAGGTAGTCCTCTGCTTATGGGAATAACTGAGCCCAAAATTTATATTGCTAAGTTAAAAATTTGTTAAGTGGGTTTTTGCCCCATTTTATGGTTGTTGTTTTTTTGCTGCATTTGTTAAGTGAATCACTGCAGTTTTTAGATTAGTAACACGGTTGTTAAGTGAATCTGGCTTCCCCATTGACTTTGCTTGTCAGAATGTCGCAAAAGGGGATCACATGACCCCGGGACACTTCAACCATCATAAATGTGAGTCAGTTGTCAAGCATCCGAATGTAAATCATGTGACCCTGGGGATGCTGCAATGTTTATAAGTGTGAAAAATGATCATAAGTTACTTTTTTCAATGCCACTGTAACTTTGAACAGTCACTAAGTGAACTGTTGTAAGTCGAGGACTATCTGTATATAGTACAGGTGAAAAACCTTGTAGAATAATATGGGTAGGTTTCTTGACCTCCAAAATTGCCAAAGGGTGGAACTGTTTCTCTGCCCCTTAAAGTAAAAACACCTTCAGGATCCCTGTTTGTGCTGAACTAATTATATTAGACTGGGATTGTGGAAATGTCAGCACAGATACTTCCTTAGCTGTGAAATCAATTGCACTGCTGTGGGAAAACTAATTCAGCCCAAGCTCCTACAGACGTTCAATGTAGGATAAAATGGAAGTTATCCTAAAGTGATTGGAAAAACTTTAGAATGCATATTAGAATATATCATATGTAAATATGTAACAGTTATTGCACCAAATCCCTCTTGTATGGTGCTGGGCTTCCTTGGTCATTCAATTATAAGTCCTCTGTCAACCTACAGAATCATCACTGTTTAACATTATCTAGAGATACTGTTTTAAAGTACAGGTTCAGAAGATTTGCATCTGAAGGAAAGTAAAAAGGGGTAAAAGATATAAATCTCAGTTGCCATTTCCATGCATTCCAGAGAGTCATTTGGTCTGCATTTTAGAATGCCCCTCTGCCACCAATCTGAGGTCACTGCTTGAGGAAGGATCATTGTAATCCTGTTTTTTTTAAACATTCTTTCTGAAGGTTTACAATCAATTGCTTATAAATATATATATTTGCTACCAAAGATATGCCTGTGCTGTACAAAACGCGCACTAGATAATAAGCTTGAGAAAACTTTAAAACTTGAAACTTGCTCGATAACATTCCTAGAACATATTAGAGGCATGGTTAAAAAAAAAGTAGATTTGGAATGACAGCTGTATACAGTGTACATTTTATATACTGATTTGATGTATGCTGATAGAGGGGTATGTCTGGGCATTTCAACATGAGGGCTGAAAGCAATTCTGTGCCGCTGTGATCTCACAGGGTCAGCTAAATTCAGTGGCTGAATCCACTGGAGCCAGGTAATCCCAAATGCAAACAAGTTCAAACCCTATTCATTCATTTGTTCTCTGTGCAACAGTGTAGTTCTGCAGAGCAGGTGGGTGGTCTCAACTCTGTAACCCTGATGGAAGATCTTGATGAAGACTTCATCAATCTCTTGCCTCATCATTTCCCTCCTGAGCTTCAGCCGCCCTTAATTGTCAACAGACTTAATAATACTAAGTTTATACTTTTAAAGCAAAAGGATAAAGGTGGGTATCTTTATGCATGGTTGAAAAAACATAATTATTCTCCCATTATTCTGTCTGAGTATCTAAAACATAATAGAGAAGAACCCAAATACAGGATGGAATGCAAGGTTCAATAACATACAGAGCAAGAAACAATCACAATAAGGGTCAGGGTATATGAACCGCATTTGTGCATATAAACATTTCAACTGAAGAATAAAAACTGGCAACATTCATTCAGAAAATAAGTCAAATTATACCATCAGATTAATATTCTGTAAATATTTTGCTATGAACATAAAATCTTAATTTTTTCAGCTTTATCTAAGATTCCAAAACAATGTAAGTTACTGACATGGACACATTACTAGGCATGAGAATTTGATCTTATCAAAGGTTCTTTTAGTTCAGTCACCTGTCTCTGCTTTCTACTCGTCTGAATATTTTGCATTCAACATTAGCACTCCTTAGAAACATACACACCCATAGACGTTTCCACATATCCTCTGTCATATAACTACAAACAAATATACATTGTTGATCTGCCTCGTTTTGAGCCAATGTACAAATCACAAAAAGATTCAAGTGGAGCTAGTAATGACAGATTATAGCATCATATTGTGAAACAGAAAGTTCTGGCACTGAATCCAAGTAATGTTTGTTGCAGAACAGTGGGCAGAAAAGCTTACATAAGCAGAGGTCAAGGCTGTTGGGCTCAAAGGCTGACATTGTATGAAAAGCAATGTTAAGGATGGGGTTAGAGCCGGTAACCAACCTTCCCCAATCCGAACAGACTACAAGCTCCAGAATTCCTACCTGTCCAAAATATCTAGAAAGCACCCAACTGGGGAAGAGAGGTCTAGCCCAGGGGTAGGCAACCTTGGTTCTTTTTATGACTCGTGGACTTCAACTCCCAGAATTCCTGAGCCAGCTGACTCAGGACTTCTGGGAGTTGAAGTCCATAAGTCATAAAAGAACCAAGGTTGCCTACATCTGGTCTAGCCAGTACTCTAGCACAGCCAGAATTTATAAGCCAGGAGGAGCACGTCGGTCTTAATGTATAACATTTTAGCATCATTTATTACTAGTAAACACAATTTGATGTAATGAGTATAAACTATGATTTATAACCAAAGTGGCTATTTTCATCCTACATGCTAAGCCAGTAGTAAGCAAGCCACATTATGGCTTGTTGCAATGTGTGAATCCTCCCACAGGTTTAATACATATTAAATAAGATTTAAGAGTGAATTCTGTCAAGCATTGACACGTAATGCTCAATTACAATGGTAATTGGGACTAGAATTTCTGTCACTGAGCAATGCTTCCTTAAAGGGTGATGTCACCAAGCAACAGGGAGAAAGCAGAACTATTTAACTCATTTTTTGCATCTGTCTTTACACAAAGGGAAAAAACAGACCAACCTATCAAAAATAGTGCCATAAAAAACAAAACAGAAACACAAGTTAAGATAGGCAAGAAAATCGTTAGTGAGCACCTGTCCAGCCTAGATGAGTTCAAATCGCCAGGACCAGACGGATTACACCCCAGAGTTCTCAAGGAACTGGCAGATGTGATATCGGAGCCACTGAACTATATTTTTCAAAGATCCTGGAACACAGGGGAACTACCAGAGGACTGGAAAAGAGCTGATGTAGTTCCCATCCTCAAAAAAGGAAAAAAAATGGATCCAGGAAATTACAGACCTATCAGCCTGACCTCAATACCTGGGAAGATCCTGGAAAAGATAATCAAACAACGAATCAACGAACACCTAGAAGCAAACAAAGTCATTACTAAAAGCCAACATGGGTTTGTCAAAAATAGATCATGTCAGACAAATCTTATTGCATTCTTTGACCAAGTGACAAAATTAGTGGATCAGAGGAATGCTGTGGACATAATTTACTTGGACTTCAGTAAGGCATTTGATAAAGTAGATCACAACCTACTACTTGACAAGATAGAAAAATGTGGGGTAGACAGAACCACCACCAGATGGATCCGTAGCTGGCTGACCGGCCGTACTCAGCGAGTGGTCCTCAATGGAACTGCATCTATATGGAGGGAAGTGTGTAGTGGGGTGCCCCAGGGCTCTGTTCTGGACCCAGTACTCTTCAACATCTTCATCAACGATTTGGATGAAGGGATAGATGGGGAACTCATCAAATTTGCAGATGACACCAAGCTGGCAGGAATAGCCAACACTCCAGAAGACAGGCTTCAGATACAGAAGGATCTGGACAGACTTGAACACTGGGCACTAACTAACAAAATGAAATTCAATGGTGAAAAAAGCAAGGTTCTACATTTAGGCAAGAAAAACCAAATGCACAAGTACAGCATAGGTGGCACCATGCTCAATAGTAGTAACTGTGAGAGGGACCTCGGAGTCCTAGTGGACAATCACTTAAATATGAGCCAGCAGTGTGCTGCAGCTGCCAAAAAGGCCAACACAGTGCTAGGCTGCATTAACAGAGGGATAGAATCAAGATCACGTGAAGTATTAATACCACTCTTCAATGCCTTGGTAAGGCCACACTTGGAATACTGCATCCAGTTTTGGTCACCACGATGTAAAAAAGATGTTGAGACTCTAGAAAGCGTACAGAGAAGAGCAACAAAGATGATTAGGGGACTGGAGGCTAAAACAGATAAGGAACGGTTGCGAGAATTGGGTATGTCTAGTTTAACGAAGAGAAGGACAAGGGGGGACATGATAGCAGTATTCCAATATCTCAGGGGCTGCCATAAAGAAGAGGGAATTAAGCTATTTCCCAAAGCACCTGAAGGCAGGACAAGAAGCAACGGGTGGAAACTAATCAAGGAGAGAAGCAACCTAGAACTAAGGAGAAACTTCCTGACAGTGAGAACAATTAATCAGTGGAACAGCTTGCCTCCAGAAGCAGTAAATGCTCCAACACTGGAAGTTTTTAAGAAAAGACTGGACAGCCATTTGTCCAAAATGGTGTAGGGTTTCCTGCCCGAGCAGGGGGTTGGACTAGATGACCTCCAAGGTCCCTTCCAACTTTACTACTATTAACATCGCTTACCCACAGCAGTCCCAGCAGTCCCACTTGCCACTGTAATCCTGGGACTGCACAACTGGTTTAGCAAGGATCTCACCTGATAGTAACGTAAGAAGAGGTGAGAGTCTCAGGCAAGCAGGTGGGCAAGCGGGTGCCACAGGCAGGTCTGCAGAGTGGCAGGTGCAAAACCACAGTGGGAGTGATTTGCAACCTCCTATGGCTTTCTCACTGACTTTGCTTGTGGAAAGCTAGCAGGGAAGGTCGCAAATGACAACCCAATTACTATGGGATACTGCAAGAGTCATAAGTGCAATCCAGTTGCTAAGCACCCTGATCATGATCACAGGACTGGAAGGGGGTACTGGGATCACTGGTAGGATTCAAATAGGTGAACAACCGGTTCTCTGTGTAGATGCTGCTTTCGGAAGTCCACTTTGGGCCTGGGCAACAAAAAATTAGCTACTGGTTTTGCCGAAGTGGTGTGAACTGGCGGAATCCCACCACTGACTGGGATGGCTGGAATTTCAAGGACTAGTCCAGGGGTAAGCAACCTTGGTTCTTTTATGACTTATGGACTTCAACTCCCAGAATTCCTGAGCCAGTATGGCTGGCTCAGGAATTCTGGGAGTTGAAGTCCACAAGTCATAAAAGAGCCAAGATTGCCTATCCCTGGACTAGTCATAAGTCCCACTTTTTCAGCACTATAGTAACTTTTAATAGTTGCTGAATGAATAGTCACACCTATAATTGCATAACATAGGGACTTTTCTCACCACTGTTTTCTCCCTGCCACATAAAGCATTTTAAAATCAATTCCTTGATGTCTTCACTATATATATGATTAATAGGAGGGTGGAACACATATTGCACAATCTATTTCCTGTCACCTGAACTACCATGCTGTTTCTTCCCCCTTTTTTAGTACAGTAGTCCTTGACTTACAACAATTCATTTAGTGACCGTTCAAAGTTACAACAGCACTGAAAAAAGTTACTTATGACCATTTTTCGCACTTACGGTTGATGCAGCATCCCCATGGTAATGTGACTAAAATTCAGACTGATTCACATTTATGACTGTTGCAGTGTCCCGGGGTCATGTGTTCACCTTTTGAGGTTCTGACAAGCAAAGTCAATGGGGAAGCCGGATTCACATAACAACAATGGCAGTGATTTACTTAACAACTGTGGCAAGAAAGGTTGTAAAATGGGACAAAATTCACTTAATAAATGTCTCACTTAGCAACAAAAATTGGGGGCTCAATTGTGGTTGCACGCCGGGGACTACCTGTACATTAATGTTTATCTAGTAGTTTACAAAAAGCATTCATTTAGTTGCTATGATAGCAATCTATACTTGAGGAGAGACAGTGGAATATGAAAAACGTAAGCAAAATCTCCCAAAGGTTTTCTTTGATGCACTTGTAAGTCCCTGAATTGGAAAGATGCAAGAATTCATACATCTGGCAATTTGCAATCAGATGCTTTTCTTAATAACTGTGGCCATGTTTGCATATCGCTGCAGCAGTTGGGAAGAAAGAGAGAAGTAAACAACAATGCACACAGGCAAACTTGTGCTTGGGGAAAGAGCCCAGTCTGTGGAAGGAGGGATGAAGCAAATGTTCCTGCCAAAGGAAAAAGGGACTATGATCAGGTCTGCAGAGTCACAGTAAGTCAAAATGAAATAGTAGCTTTGCTGAAGTTCCAATAAATCAAATAATTCGATTCAGCTCTGCTACTCTGGTCCAGAGCCAATCCTAGAATTTTGCACAATCCTGATATACAGTGCTCTTGTTTTACTGGTAAGGACTGTGAACTAGGTAAAATGCTAAGCAGTGCGGTCTGATTTCCCCTTAAACCAATTAAATCAATTATATTCTAGATATTATCAATGATACACTAGATAAGAAAAATAAGTTGTCTGGGTTACATAATTGTATGTTACTCATCTCCCTCTTTCCCAACTTCTAAATTTTACTCAAATACTATTCCTTTATTAGGTGGCTTCGGTCAAAATTCTATCTTGCTATGAGAAAGAACTCTTTCTTTACAATAAATTATGTGATGGAGTATCCTAATCACAGAATGTATTGTATATTTCTACCTTACGTGCCTTAAACGAGTCATATCCCAGTGTGCGGCTTTGAAATTAGAGGTTGCCATGCTAGTTTAATCACTTAAGAGTATTTATCTGGAGTATGCATCCATTCAATTGCTAGGGTTGGGCTTTAGCAGGTACCTGCCCAGTTTATTTTACAACCAGCTAAGCTTCCCATACCACACTGAATACAGGAGCTGTTGAATGCAGATGATGCATCTCTGGAAATTTCTGTAAGGTTTGTAATGGGCATTGGGCATGGATTAGGCCATAGACCGTGAATGGCTGGCAAAGCAGGGCTTGCTTCTTGTTATTGTCTTGTTGCTGGGTAAAGAATGCTGTTTTTTCTATCCATAGGTTTACTTAGGTCAGTTCAGATAGGCTGGCCTTTGACTTCTCTAACTCTCAGGCAGTACAGCCTTGAAGCCCGATGTATCTAGTGGGCATCACTGGGGACAAAGCCTTCTAGAGCAAAACAGTAGCTGTAAGAAGAGAGTTCATGTCATTTCTAGAAACAAAATCATGTAATTGGTATTTGACCAAAAAAGGCTTTATATGGGATATAGAACACAAATTGTACCTCAGTGACAAAGTTTAGAAATGATTCCTTTTAAAACTCAGTTCCTCATTTATAACATGAAAAGAATTGTGATTTAAGGCTAAGCGTTGGGAGATTAATATTTTAATTGTTAGCTTGCCCCTGGAATCAGACACAACTGAATAGGGGAAACCTTTACTTTTTAAATATGTATTTGACTATATGATTTTACTTTTTATTCCTTACATAGAGTTTAAAGTACTTTTATTGTTGTGTTTGTTATTAATTTACATTAAAATTGATCCCTGAATTTGGAGATGATAAATTCTGTAACAAGCCAAGAAAATATAGTTGGAATAGCTGTTCAGCCTAATTCAAAACAAGCAACCTTATAGGTTTAAACTTGCATTTAACAGAACATGTCTTTTTGAATTAACCCAATTGCCTGGTTCTCACAATATACTGAATTATTAAACAAGCCATACTGGCTGGACTTGCACAATATATTGAATGACGTACTACATCATAGTGTAACCTAGTATATTGTGCAAATTCTATGAATAATGCTTCTTGGTTGACTAAAATCCTGTCTATTTTGCTATAAAAGACTGAGAACTGTCTCATTTTGATAGGCTCTAGACTCTTATGATCTTTTTAAAGGGTTAGTCTTGGCATGTCTTCCAAGAAACAAAGCTAGGGTACACTGATTTTGTGGTGTTTGCATTCTTCTATCAGAGTCACAAACCATATGTCTATGGCAATCTGCTTCTTCGAAGAACTACTAAGGGAGCCAGTATGGTATGGTGACTAGGATAAGACTAGGACTTGAGAGTACCAAGTTCAAGTCTACTTTCAGCCATGAAAACTGAATTGCTGACTTTGGCCTATCACTCACTCTCAGCCCCATTTATCTCATAGATATGTTGTGACGATGAAACTAAGGAAGATTCCTCTATCAGTGTTTTTCCTGGAAGAAAAGCTTGATATGAATCTAGTAAATAAACTCAACAACCTGATGCACACCAGAATGTAGCAATATCTAATAGTATCAGGTAGAATGGGCAAAGCCAATCACACAGATATAAGAAATATGATTCATATAGCAGCTTCAGTCATCAAGGATGATAACACATCACCAGAATCACTACAGCTGGTGTACAGCTCTATAACTAGAAATGTTTTGAGAGAACATAGGAATGATAATTTCCATATTCCTATTTAATATCTAAATCCTATCCCTAAAGATCAGCGGTTCCCAACCTATGGGTCACGACCCCATTTGGGGTCGATCGACCACTTTTCGGGGGTCGCCAAAGGCGGCGATCCGCCATTTTGTCCCCTCCGGGGGCGGCGCCGCACTGCGCATGCGCATAGCATTTGTGTGACGGGGGTCGCCGTCACACAAATGTTGAGAAACGCTGCTAAAGATGGAAAAAATGCAAAAGAGATGGGAGTAAATATATGTAACCGCAAGCACTTAAATGTGCTTATGAGAAAGTAATTCCTTTGCCTCTCCACTTTATTTTTCTCGTCCTACTTTCCATGGCAATGTAACTGTCTGCATGGTTCATCTTTGCTCTACAAACCAAACCCTGAAGGTATTGATTTGTTAAACACGGAGGGAGAAAAAGGCCCAAAGGGAAGAATGGTTCCATCAGGTTTCAAGTAGAAAAAAAAGGATTATAAATTCTTTCACCAGCCTATTATTGGCTGGTTTTAAAACAGCCTGAGATTGTTTATAGAGATGCAACTTCCATGTGTAGCTCATTCCCAAACTAAATCATCAGTGCAGAAAACCAATTTAAAATAGTACTGTAAGCGATGAGGTTAGAAAGCTGAATGGTAAGGATTCAAGGTCATGTCAAGTTTTCCTTCCTCCAACTGAACTCTTTTCCCCATAACATTTATTGCTGAGCACAGTATGAGAAATTGCATGTACTAGGGATGGGTTTAGTATATTTAAGAGTTGATCTTCCATCTTATAAATTTACCCATCCTGTAGCTATCTTTAAAGTTGCAACTGATACTACTTAATTAGCAGTGCAGGTTTTGGAATTCCCTTTCTTGGGATTTGGCTTTCACCTTTGAAGTGTTTGTATGTAGGGTTGTTGTTGTTTTTGTCATACTGAGGTTTTGACTGAAACAGATATTCCTTATAGCTTGCTTGGTTTTACTATATACTACCATGCATCCTTTTGCTGTTTGGCTCTGTATTTTTACATTGGTTTAAATGCATCAAGTGTAATTTCATGTTATATATTATAATATTCATATTGTTACCTCAGGACTGTCTCTTTTCTTTCATCCTAAAGTTTCCACCATTCTGCAGTTCATCCCCCTTCCTCTTAAAACTGACTCAAAAATAAACCTGCCTTTTTGTGCCTGCAACAACTCTTGCAGGCTTTCAGTTCCCATTTCTTACCTCTCTCCTCTCAATCCAGGTTCAGATGCCTAGCAATCAAAGAGTTTACCTGTGGGTGGGTTGTAAAAGGTCAATTCACATTTCAAAGGGTTAGATATGTAAGTATTTAAAAACCTGTAAGGGCTGCCTGAGCTGTTCCCTTTTTTGGCACCTTATCTCCAACACTTGCATCCCCTAATGAAGTTTGGATCTGAAAATCATTGTCAGGGAAGTTTGCAAACCAGTCTGTTCCTGCAGGTACCCTGGCTGAAGGCAACTGCAAAACAGCAAAAAATCTTTTGCACAGGTTAGTGTTAAAATGGTTTGTTTGGGGTTCTCTGTTCCTGCAAGGAGCTGGTTCTTTTTCCTTGCTTTATAAACTTTTGTATCCTGTCAATGTTGTTACAAGCTTATGGCTTCTTTAAGCTGAGATAATTTATAAAATTTACTTACAGATGTTTTTAGTTGGCCTTCATGTGGTTTGGGATTGGAGGCTGTAAGGTTTAAGTGCTTGCCTTCTCCTCTTTCGTCGGTATACGGGTAGGAGCAGAGTGATAAACCTAGAAATATAAACCTTGGAGGCATTTATATTTATTCCAGTATTGAATTTTGGGCTGAAATCTGGAGGAAAGTCCTGTCTCTTCTTTATTGTCAATTAGCTTGGAGTTGTTACATTTCTCTAGTTCAGTGTTTCTTAACCTTGGCAATTTGAAGACGGATAGAAATCAGCTCCCAGAATCCCCCAGGCATCATGCTTGCCAAGAAAGAAAAACAGTGCTTTAGCCTAGTCTGTGACCCTGAAAGTTTGAATTTTATAGGAACTGTATTAACTCAATATTGATACCCATTCTAAAGATGCTTTAAGCAATAAGGATGAATGAAAATATCAGACTATTTATAGTCTAATTTACACATATTTAGCATGACAATATATTTAAGATCATTCTAAAATTATTTTTGCAGTCCTTTAATGACCTTCAGAGTCTGGTGCTACATATGCAATGATAGGCTAAGGACAGTACTTATTGCCTGAATTGTTCACCCCACCCCACCCCATCTCCTTGGAACTGGTAGAAACTGCGCTGAATGTTTCTCTTGAGGCCGTTTTCCAAGGGAGAACTACATTGTAGTAGATTCAGAAAAGATTATACTATATTCTTTGGTCTATCAACTACTATGAGAGTCTTTTGCTTTCCTGTAGGGACTTAGACAACATAAATCCTAGAGGAATGAAATGTTTCCATTTCCCGAGTTCTCCCATTAATTGATGCAGCATGCAGAAAACTTACCTGTGCCTAAGGTGATCAGTTTGATTCCAGACATTGGGATCATTTAGACTTTCTGACTCTGAGAAAGAACTTTCTGCAGGTACTGTATGGGCTCTAGCATAGTTGCATGCAGACCAAACTTGCTAACCAAGATGCTATTGCATTATCTCCATTTTCGAGACATTAAGACTCATCTCACCTAAGATCAATGTTTTGGTTTGAAGATCAGTCTTCTCTTACTCATGTTTTCAGTTCTTCCATCCCCCAACTGCTCCTGGGGAAAGAAAGGAAGGAAAGAAAGAAAGATGGAAGGAAGAACACTCTGGATTTTTTGATATTTGTTTATGGGTTGAATCTCAGTAAGTGGTCAATTGTACGACAGCCAGACTTTAGTTAAGGGGAAAAAAATTGGCTAGCATTTACTCATTAATGAAGAACTCATTTAGATAGTCTGGGAAGTTGCCCTCCTTCAAAGGCTTTACCTTCCACTGTTAATCCAAGAAGATTTGATTGTTGTCCCCCCAGGGGAAGGCATCCGATTTCTCAATTCTTCTTGGGATAGCAAGTAGGGAGGGGAAATCTCTGAAAAGAATGTACCAGATGAGAGAAGCCTTGCTAGATCTGGAGAAGGTAAGGGTGTGCTTGCGAAAGATTAAATCAGACCCCCTTTAAAGTATATTTAGAGGTCTCTCTTAGAGTTCAAGGGCTTGCTCTATTAATTGGCTTGAAGGAGCAACTAATTAACTCAGGATAAAAAGGGAAAAGGCTACAGCTGTGCCCGAAGATTTTGCAAGAGAAGATCTTCTGATGAATGCTACGTATTTTGCCAAATGCAGAACTCCTACCAATAAAAATGTCAACAATCCAGCTAAATTGCTGTACTTCCATGTGACAGAAGATCTTTTATTAGATTTGTAGCCTGCATTTTCTCAGTGGCCTATCCTGCAATCCTATATCCTGTTTTTCCCCCTACAATAGTCTGGGTTGGGCTTGGAAGGAGTGATTGGTACAAAGTTGCCTAGCAGATGTCTAGTACTTTGATCCACCATCTGTAAACCCAACTGCTTTAAACAAAAAGCTGAAGTATTGGCAAGATTATCTCGGCCCCCCCAAAGGAGTGTTGTGGGAATCCTGGCAGGTTTTGTTTTACTTCTCTCCTTGCTATTGTATACGGCCTATAACTTGTAAAGGACTGCTTTTTACTCTTTTGAATATTTATGTATTAATCGTGGGAATGCTGCATATTTTTCCCCATCTTGGGACCTTTATTTGATTGAGATTTGATTATAACACTTATTAAAATGTTTGTATTTGAATGCTGTACTTACTGTACGTTTGTACATTATCCACAAATTTTCTGTTGGGAATAACAGCCCTTTCTCTTGCCCACAAGAAGGATGCCAATAGGAAATGCTCAGCTAACAACACCTGTAGAGAGATAAAGCTGTTCAGCTGTGGGAGGGCCAAACTTAGCATGTGGAACCAGATTCAAGAAGTGAGGAGCATTGGGTTAGTCACTGTTTCTCAGCCTAACATGCCTACTTCGTAGGATGGTCAGGGAGAAAAGGGATTAACAAGGCAATCAATCATCGTAGGTAAAGAAAAGATTATTTTAAAATGAAATAAATAAGACAACTTATTCCAACATACGGACAGTGCAGAAAGAAACTCCCAATAGCGCCATTTGATTCCAAATTGCTATAAATAAAGCAATATATTGAATACAGGGGCTATTTTTCCAGAATTGAGTTTATGGTATCTATAACACTATCAAGGTGTTAGAGATAGCAGTGTAAGAAGATGCACTTCTGCCTTGGGAGGCGTATCATGCAGTATTTGATACAGAGGAAACCACATAGAATATGTAAGAGAGGTGGCATGTTATGCAGCAATATGAGATTGTTTCCAATTGCAGCTAACAATGCTTAGATATGAACCAATGCACTAAGGCCTAAAAATTATCAAGCTTAGAATAATCATGCTGAAATTTAAAAAAAATGACAGACCTACATTTGATGCATAAACAATGATTAGTACTTTTTTGATCAGGTATTCTGTGCTTCATGTTATCCAGGGGTTCCCAACCAGGGGTACTCGCACCCCCTGGGGTTACGAGATGATATTCCGTGTGTGTGTGTGTGTGTGTGTGTGTGTGTGTGTGCAAAAACTTGGGTTTTCAAAATTATAGTGAGTATGCATAATTCGTTGACGTTATTTTGAACTTTTGTAAGGGCTGCGAGAATATATCAGAAGCGTTCTAGGGGTGCGGGGTATAGAAAAGGTTGGGAACCATTGCATTATACAGTAATGTCTGATGCTGAAAGCTTTTAAGCTATTTCAGTGAGGATTGTTTAAATTCAAAGCAGGGGTCATTCCAGTATTAAACTGGTAGAGCAGGACTGATATGCCTGCTATTCTTTGAGGAACCTTCAGTAGGTCAAAAGGTGCCACTTGATGTGTTGCTGAAGGTGATGGTGTTGCCTATCCCAGTTGTGCTTGTTAAGTGATGTCAACCTGAATCTGTAACCTTATTAACACCAACTTTATACACAGCAGAATTTGATCAGCAATGTGGCAATAAATGTTCATCTTTAAGATGACATAAACCTTTCTTGCTTTTGTCTATCTGTTATAACAAATAATTGTACTAATCTAAACTGCACTTTACTGAATTAACCCTGAACCATAAAGTAGCCAACCACATTTTAGCCTAAGGTGTTCTGTGTACCCGGTATTATACAATCTTCTGCAAATGCTGGTACAACTTTACATGATCATTTCAGTGTTCAGATAATGTTATCTTTCAGTTGCAATCTTGCCTTTCCCTGCCATTTTTAATGTTTAGTGTTATTTTAAAAGGAGAAAAAAATGTCTTTTGATTTGCTAGGTATTGTCTTAGGAGCGTTCTTGATTGCAAGGTGGTATCTGATTTCTCTGCCATTGTAGAGAACATAAAAGAAGAAAGGAAGATGCAAATCAGAGCTATTCCTTTTAGCTGATAGCTGAATTACCATGGAAAAATGGCTTGAGGGCCTGACTCTCCTACCTAGTTAAAACCAGCAGTTTTGTAAAAGGGAGGAGTTTTTTTTTTAATCTCCCCATTGTAACAAGTATTCTTCCTTGCATAACAATTAGCAGTTTGGATGTTGTAATAACTCCTCCCCTGTGATGCTACTATCACTTTTTCCAATGGAAAAGCACTTTTGGCAGGGGCTGAGGCAAGAAAAGCTCTTTTACAAACACACCCATTTGAAAGTCAAGGGAGTGATCTCAAGAGAGTATCCTCAAAGAGTTTTTCAGTAGGACTTGCAAGGGATTCCCCACAGGGTTTCTCCTTGTCATTGTGGGAAAGCATTGAGGTGAAAGGCATCAATCTGGAAGGCATCAGGTTGGGGAAGGCAACCTAAGTTCTCAAAGGTGAGGCTGCTGCTGTGTCCAAAAGGCATGAAAGGCTCTGAAAGAACCTAACATTTTCTTTGCTGCAAGTCCTGTTGTGAGAAACAGAGAAGGTGATCTGCATGAGAGGTTTGTATGTAGTAAGATCTAATTCTGGGTCTCCTTCAATTGCAGAGTCACTGAGCTTCTTTCTGCCTAGCATGACTGTTACATATACAGCTCGGGTGGCCAATGCCCGCTTTGGTGGCTTCTACAAACTGCTGAGCCTCTGGCGTGGGAGCATCTATAAACTGCTGTACAAGGAGTTCCTGGTCTTCTCGGTTTCCTATTTGGGATTAAGCCTTACATATCGGTAAATCAGGATATTAGTAGGCATCCTTTCCCTCCTGTTTTCTCAGAACAATCCAAGAGCTTTGCATTGTCATCAATAGTCCACCTGCACATTTGGGTTTTATGAAATTTCTTTTCTAATTTGAAGAGTTATTATACAATACCATACTAAATTCCCAAGGACATTGTTCATTCCGGAAAGTATATTTTGGCATGAGGATATATATGGTTAAAATAATTCTTGTATAACTTTGCTATATAACCTTGGCTCAATTACTGGCCCAGTTGTAACATAAAAATAAGTGATGAGGCTACATGTAAATAAGGTGTTGCCCCTTTTCAACAACAGTGTAATTAACCTGATTCATGAAATTTCTTGTTTCAATTATACCCTGAGCAAAAGAGATTTCACTTTCTCCTGTTTGGGGCACTGTGTGAATAGGTCTGTATTTTTCTTCCTGGTTGAAATGTGTTGAGGTTGAAAAGTGAGTAAGCCAAATGTAGATAATTAAGAAATGTGTGAAAACAGTCTATCATGATGTGTTACGGTGGATACATGGTGCCTTCAATTATTCCAATTTTCAAATCAAGTCCATGGAAGCCAGCCACTGCCAAATAATAATCTTCCTTAATCTTGGTCTTCTCCTTTCTATTTCTAGGTATGTCTTAAAAGAAGATCAGAAACGGGTCTTCGAAAAGGTGGTCATTTATTGCAACCAGTATGCCAATCTCATTCCTGTCTCCTTTGTTTTGGGTGAGATGCTTGATTTCTCAACCTCCTCCTCTGGCTATTTCCATTCCAATCCTTTACCTACTCTTCATCTGCTTCGAGGATAATGGGCAAAATGCAGTGATTTTTTTTTTTTACATATGAAATTTTCCCAACTCTCTAGTTTTAGACTCGAATCTGAACCTCCGTCCTTCATTTTCCCATCCTGCCAAGGGAATGGCACAGTAAAGGATACTGGTTATTAAGCAAATTACAGTTATTTCTAAAAAGCAAAAAGTAAAACCTTGGCCAAGATATTGGAATTTTCTTAATTCCAAAATCTTGGCCTTTGCTCAGTATTCAGAGGAAAACACAGGGCATCTACTCAGACAAATGTACACTAGCAATGAACTTTATTGCAGAATACAGATTCTTATGGAATTATAAGAATGCAGTAGGAATTCTTGGATTCCTAATGAGTAAAAGGAGTAAAAGGAATTAAAAATAAAAACTTTGACAGGAATGGGATCTAAGACAGTTCAGAAAAAGCTGAGAATGCTAAGTGGGCATGAAATGCTGAACTGACTATTGAAAAGAGAAATAAGCAATGTGGAATACAAATAAGAATGAATAAAAACACTTCACACATTTTTATAACACATTTGTTATAATGTGTTGTTTACATGTTTGCATGGCTGAGTTTTGGCTTTTAGAACCTATTTTGGGTTTTATAATAAAATAATCCTACCTCCAATGAGATTTGGAATGTGGAGGTCATGTTCTAATGTAATTTGAGAAGAAAGGCAGAATATAGTTTTAATAAATAAATAAACAACTTCCTATCTCTTGGATTCACTCAGGCTTCTATGTAACACTGGTAGTAAACCGCTGGTGGAGCCAGTATACCAGCATGCCAATGCCAGATCGCTTGATGTGTACCATTTCTGGAAATGTGCATGGTGCCGATGAGAGGGGACGGCTTTATCGACGGACACTCATGCGCTATTGCAGTCTGTCAGCAGTCTTGATCTTGCGCTCAGTCAGCATTGCTGTGTTCAAGCGCTTTCCCACCATGGACCATGTGGTAGAAGCAGGTAAGTATAACACCGGAGGCCCATCTTCCTGTTGACCTAAGGTGGTGACATGGGAACATTCTGAAAAATGGAGAAAATAAAAGTAAGCACTGTTTAGGACATCCTTTAATTTGGAAAGTGTTGCCAGTAAATGCCATTGTAATGCCCTGTTTTCAGCTTTACTCAGCCTGGTACAATCCAGATATATTGGGCTACATGGTCATTAACCGTAATCGGTAGAGCCAATGGAGACAATAATATTATAGACCAGCGGTTCTTAACCTGTGGGTCGCGACCCTTTTGGGGGTCGCATGAGCCTTTCACAGGGGTCGCCTAAGACCATTGGAAAATACATATTTCCGATGGTCTTAGGCAGGGCTTGTCAACCATCTTCTCTCCCTCCCCCCTCCACTCCACCTCACTTGTTTGTGGAAAATATGCTGCTTGGTGGCAGTCTGCATGAACTCTACCAAATGTGCCCTGCAGGGGGTGCATGAAGAGCGCAGACGCAGAGCAAGGCCCCGCCCTCCCCAGGGACTCATTGTGCAGCAACCGGATTGACTTCTTGTGCATGCAGGTCAGCGAAGGGGAGGCTGCTGCAGCGCCAAACTCCTGCGCTTGTCAGCTGGTGACCCCCGAACTTGCGCTTCTCAGCCGGGAGGTCTGGCGACGGCTGCCGGTCTTCTTTGTCACCCCGCCCATCCTCGACTCCTCCTCTGCCCATTCATGTCGAGCCCACTAGGGCTTGACAGGGAGAGAGGGAGGGAAGGAGGAAGGGACTCCTCCTCCTCCTCTCCTAAGCTTCAAAGCTTCCCAAGGGCGCCACAATCCTCATGAAAGTGGGGGAGGAGGGGAGAAGCAAAGGGGGCGAGAAAGCTCGCGGCGGGCTCGAAGGAGCACCTGTCAGCATTGGTGACGAGAAATTCCCCACAAACCCAGGGAAGGGGTGGGGAAAAGGAGCCCCCTTTGGGAGGAAACCGCCACCTTCTTTTCCTTGGCTTTGTGCTCTTCTTTTCCTCCGCAGCCGGGCTGCCAAGCCTCTCCTGGCTGGAACTTCCTTTCCTTCCCTCCCTCTTGGTTTCTTCCTCCTTCCCTCCCTCTCTCCCCTTGTCCCTTCCTTCCTTCCTTTCCTTCACCTCCCTCTTTGTCCCTCCTTCCCTCCCTCTCCCCCTTGTCCCTTCCTTCCTTCCTTCCTTTTTATCCCTCCTTCCCTCCCTCTTTCCCCTTGTCCCTTCCTTCCTTCCCTCTTGTCCAGGATCGGGGCAAGCCTCTACAGCTGATCCATGCTTCTGCAGCTGTAGCTGCTCTCCTTGGCTCCTGCCCAGCAAACTTGCTCAAGCTGGCTAATTTAGCAGAAGCGCGAATCAGCTGTAGCCCGGCGCTGATCCTGGAGCTTCTGCTAACTTAGCAAGCGGCATGTCTTTTGGCGAAGCTGAGCAAGTGAGCTGGGCGAGCTCTCCTCTGTCTCTGCCTGTGCATAGGTAGGTTTGCCGGCAGTAAAGCCCCCAGTCATGCTGGCAGCCTATCCCCTCCCCTTGTCCCTTCCTGGGCACGGGGGGAGGGGGCGAGAAAGGAAGGGACGAAGAGGGAGGGAAGTAAGGAACAATGAGAGAGGGAAGGAAGGAAGGAACAATGGAAGGGAGGAAGGGACAAAGAGGAAAGGAAGGAAGGAAGGAAGGAAGGAAGGAAGGAAGGAAGGAAGGAAGGAAGGAAGGAAGGAAGGAAGGAAGGGACAATGGGAGAGGATGGGAAGGAAGAGACTAAGAAGGAGGTGAAGGAAAGGAAGGAAAGAAGGAAGGAAGGGACAATGGGAGAGGGAGGGAAGGAGGAAGAGACTAAGAAGGAGGTGAAGGAAAGGAAGGAAAGAAGGAAGGAAGGGACATGGGGAGGGAAGGAAGGCAGGCACCCATCACAGTCCCATCCCAGAGACCCACAGATTCCCCCCCACAGGCACTCTGCAACCTGAGTGATCAGCTGGCCACGCCCCCTGTCCATTGATCACGTGACCCTGGGACACTGTGAACGTCATAAGTATGAATCAGTTGTCAAGCATCCGAATGTAAATCACATGACCCTGGGGATGCTGCAACAACCATAAGTGTGAAAAATGATTATAATTCGCTTTTTCAGTGCTGTTGTAACTTCAAACAGTCACTAAGCGAATTGTTGTAAGTCAAGGACTACCTATACTTTCCCATTTTTTCCTTTTTTTTTTTTTTTGGTCAAGTTTTTGATATCCCCCGGCCAGCTGGATGGGGGGTTGGGGGTCACCACAACATGAGGAACTGCATTAAAGGGTCGCGGCATTAGGAAGGTTGAGAACCACTGTTATAGACCCATACACCCTGAATATCTTAGGCTATGGAAGTCTGCAAGAGAATAGATATTGTATCTCCTAAAGAATTCCACCAACTGCATGAGTGGAATTATATATAAATCTGCTTCTTTGCATCTCCTTCAAGGGTTCATGACTCGTGAGGAACGCAAGAAATTTGAAAATCTTAACTCTTCCTACAATCGATACTGGGTCCCCTGCATATGGTTTACCAACTTAGCTGCACAGGCACGTAAAGAAGGCCGCATACGTGACAACTGTGCTCTCAAGTTGCTCATGGAGGTGAGGTTGGGAATCCTAGCATTTGAATTATAAACTTAAACTAAGTTTAATAGTTATTTCCACTTCCCAGAAACTTCTAGTTTCTGAAGTTCTTACATTTCTGAGTAGCTTCTCAGCCATCCATAATGCTTAAAATTCTTCTATTAACAGTAGAGACCTGGCATTTTAGAAGGATCGCATCAGTCCCCTTCAAGATGGCCAGCAGCATGGAATTGTAGTCCAAAAACATCTAGAAAGCACCAGGCTGTCTACTTCTGTTCTATAGAACTAGTGTTGCAAAGCAGGGCCGGGAGAAGTTTTCTTTGAGATACATTGATAACTGTCACTGAGCCATCATCACCAACTCTCATCCTAGCCATCATTTGTTTTGTCCCAGATGAGGAGGGTGACATCCAAAGTAGAATATACATGTTCATCTGGAACAAACAGTAGATCTTGCATCCAATTCCAATTAGATTTTAAATGGATCAAAAGGTAGGAATGCTATTTAAGTTCCAAGGCTATATAATTTTAGTACTTGGGAAAAACACAGAATAGATTATAAAAAGGAAACTATGTGAGAATCTTGAAAACAATGTGGTAATCATGTATTTGTTAAGGTTACTCCTGTAAGATATTTATTCTTATTACATCTTCCTTAGTGGATAGTGGTAGTGAGATATATATATATATATATATATATATATATATATATATATATATATATATATATATATAACAGGCAGTTCCCAACATCTACAGTGTAACTACCACAAGATTGCTGAACAATATCTTAACCCTACTTTCCAGAGTTAGATGATGGAACTACTGAAACACCATCCTTCCAAGTTGGAAGATATATAGCCAATTTTTTTTCTGAGGTCACCGAGAAGTCCAGGAGAATCAGCGAATCACATTTCTCTGTCTCATTCCAGAAAAAGTCACGGTCATTTATTGCTACTCATATGCCTGAAGGCATTGTGGAAAGCCATATGTAGTTGTAGAAAGTTCTCATGCCTCACACAAGTAGTGATGATTGCACTCTCCCTCCAGGAACTGAATCACTTTCGTGGCAACTGCAGCATGCTTTACCACTATGACTGGATCAGTGTACCATTAGTATACACTCAGGTAAGCTGTTAGACACTGAGTACACAAATGTTATTTCATTGGTGAATGATTAAGCATATCCTATTGTTGGCATTTCTGGTTTGTGTGTCCTTTTCCTCTTGTTTAAAGTAGATTAAAGGATTATGACCAGACTTAAGAGAAAATTGGAAATGGGAAGGTTTGCCATCTCTTGCATCTAGCAGTTCTGTTTTGTGGCTCTCTAGACTATTACACATTTGTATCCTAGGCAACCAGTTGTTTGTCCAGATTTCAGAGTGCAGTTGGAAAGAACATTCTTATAAATGTAAGGGATTGCACTTTTAAGAGAAAATCAGTAGAGAGGAGAAAAACAATTGAGCTTATCTTCTACTTCCTCTTTGCTAATGCTCTCATTATATATATTGGGACCGGAATGTTGAGAATTCCCAATGTATATGGTCATTGGTTAGGAATTCTGGAAGTTGGTAGTCCATATCTGGGAAAACAGCATTGGGGTCTCTGCAGCAATGTATAGAGTAGAAATCAAAGGTTACTATCAGATTAATGAACAATAGAGATGGAATCTCTGTAGAATTCTGTTCCACACAAATAGTTTTTGTACATAGCATTGATGTTTAATTGACTGACAGCCATACCAAACAATGTTTGTGAATGATTCTGTATCATTCTGAAGGGAGTGTTAAGTGGCATCCCCAGAACTCTATCATCAGTTCAGTTCTACTTTACAAATTTGATTTGAAGAATGAGATGGAAAGGATGCTTGTACATTTTGCGAATGACACCAAGCTAAAATGATTGGCCAATAACTTAGAGTACAAAATCATAAAAATGACCTCAACAGACAGGAGTATGCACAAGTGTGATAACTAGGATAGTGAAAACTATATAATGGATATAGGACTGGAGAAATTCAAACTGACAGTAGGGTACAAAAGAAGAATTTAGGTATAAGAGTACCCCAATGTTTGAACATGAGCAAGTAACCTAATGTAGCAGCTAAACAACTAATGTGCTGTGCCTAAATAATAGGAAATAACAGTTCCCTTGTACTCTGTTGCTGCTTAGATTGCATTTGGAGTTCTGTGTTAAGAGCTGATGCTGTACTTTAAAGGGGATATGGATAAGCTGGAACATATTCAGAAGGAAGTTACCTGGATGATAAAATATCTAGAAAGGAAGCCCCATTAAGAACAGTTACTGGAGCCAGGAATAGTCAGCTTCTAAAAGAGACGCTCAAGGGGAGCTTAAGGGAGGAGAACTGGGGAGTCCTGGTTGGAACAGAGGGATGAACGAATGACCTGCAAGAACCCTTCTAACTCATACATCCTATGCTAATAGTATCATTATTGTTTAATATATTATTATACATTCACAACAATGTCAAATCACAGCTGCTGGTTCTTTAGCTATGTTGGGTTTTTTTTACGTCTTGGGGTTCACAGCATTGAAGCGACACGCACTCACGTTGTAACCAAGTTCTTCTTTATTTGATCCACGTTACCACTCAGTAACCCAACAGGCTCGCAGGTCTTTTATAGTATTCTAAACAACCTATCATAAATCTCCTTTATTCGCGCCTTGCGCATGTGCGCAAGGCTGGCGCCAACCAGTCTGGTCCCGGGCAGCTTTTGGGTTGCCCGGGACCATTTGCAACATTTCTGAGTCTGCTGAGCTGCCTCATCAGGCCCAGGACGCAGCAGTTTTCATATGCATTGAATTGAGGATCTTATAACACATTATGTAATATATGTGTGGATCCAAGCAATGTGGTCTTTTGCAATCGATGGAAATTTTGTCAACACACACATTCACTAAGTGCATCCAAGATTTTTTGGTATGGCATCCAGCGTGCTGATAACCACTGGGACCATCAAAGTCGGTTTCAGTTTTAATTTTCACATTTTGATTCTTTCTGATCTTTTCCAATTATTTGCCTTCTATTCTACTGTCCTCTGGTATTGCCACATCAGTTACCCACACTTTCTTTTCTTCTTTTCAACCATAGTTATATCTGGTGTGTTATGAGCCAAGACACTGTATTTGGAAATCCCACAATATTTTAACCTGCCCTTTTTTACTACTTTTTTCAAGTCTATGTTCCCACTAATTTTTCATTATTGGTGCACAGTAATTTTTATAGAAGCTCGGTGAATCATTTTCCTGAATATGTTATGTTGTGTTTATAATCAGTTTGTGTGATCTTCTTGTATGAGCTGAGTATACGATCCACAGTTTCTTCTTTGTACAATCTGCCCTTGATTTTATTATAGCTTATTCTTGGGTAGCCAAAATCATTATCATAGTTTCAAGCATAATTAGTATGTTGCTGTTGTTTTAAAAATTGTCTGCTTTAAAACCTTAGTCAAGTTTGAATTATGGATTATTGACAGAATGATTACATATGTAATGTAGTATAGGTTTATTTTATTTTATTTCATTTCATTTCATGTAACTGCCTAAGGAAGCTTTTGCCTTGAAAGATAGTGTACAAAGTCTAAAACCAGCAAGCCACCAAAGCCACAGCTAAAACTGGCAATAGAGCAGAATTGGTACGTTTAGAACTGTGGTTCTCAATCTTTTTAATGCCGCGACCCCCCCCAACCGGTCGTAAGTCGAGGACTAAACAACCGGTCATAAGTTGAGGACTTTCCCTGCCCGGGAGCGCCGCGCATGTGTGGTGCCGCCCTCTGCGCCGGTCGAGGCGTAGCTGGCAAGTGGCAGAGACGGAGCAGGCTGACCACCAGCTGGGCCACCAGCTGGCCCAGCCCAAGGGAGGTAAGGCACCCACCGTGCCCCACCCGTGCCAGCAACCCTCCCTGCGCCCGCTGACCTCCCACCTCCCACCCCTGGCCCTCTTTTACTTACATTTTTAGTAGTTGCTCAGCAGGGAGGGGTGGAAACTTCCAGACAGCTCACCTTCGCTGCGGACAACTTGCAGCACCGTTTGCAGAATGGGATTTTTGGCGGGCTCAGTAGGGCAGAGACAGCCTGGACAATTCCTATTGGCTTTTGAAAGCCAATAGAATTAGACTCTATTCAAGAGAGTCTATTCTATTGGCTTTCAAAAGCCAATAGAATAAAAGGGAGTAGCACAGCTAAGGAAAAGGGGGAAAAATGGTGGACTGCGTTATTTGGCGACCTCTGTGAAATGTCGTTCAACCCCAAATGGGGTCCCGACCCACAGGTTGAGAATCATTATTTAGAATATTTTAAAACTCTCACACTTTAAGATGTGAAACACAGGCGTGTCATGAGTGCTATGGATAATATATACTCTATGTCAGAGTATTTGGCTGCACAATAACTTTATCAGAGCAGAAGTTCCCTTATGGCCGACATGTTTATCAAGTATGTTTATCTGGACACTTAATTTTAGTCTGCCTACTGGTTAATTACATCCAGCAACCTAACATCTTATCTACAGAGTTACAATCTATCCTTTACAACCTAGTAATCCAAGGATATTTAACTTACTCTAGAATAGCCCTACTTTAACTGTGTGTTTGCAATCACTGCCTTAAGAAATGTACTCAGGATGATAAAAAAAGTAACTAATGGTACTTAAATTAGTTATCAGTGCCTTTCTGCATAAATTATTGGTGGATAAGTGGGGGGAAAATTTTACTGTTCTATTTTTCAGTGTTACATGAGATATAGACCTAATTCCCACTGGTAACTAAATAGGGAATGGTAAATTATCTTGGGGTTTTTAAATTATCATGGAATTAAATGTATAATCTGAAAATTAGAATCATCATAATTTCTTATATTAACATTGACCTAAAAAGAGACTGAAAATATGTTCTATTTCTTAGCACACCTAATTCTCTGAATGACAGATGATTAAGCAAGGATTAAACTGCACTCCAAATTGCATATTACAGTAATTATTGTAATAAAAAACCCTTTCATCTGAGCAAAGAAGCTCTCCACTTTTTCATTTTCCTTTTCTCTTTGCTCTCATAGGTGGTTACCATTGCTGTATATAGCTTCTTCTTTTCTTGTCTAATTGGAAGGCAGTTCCTCGATCCAGCCCAAGGTTATGAAGGACATGACCTAGACCTGTGGATTCCTGTTTTCACTCTGCTTCAGTTTTTCTTCTACTTTGGATGGCTCAAGGTAGGATAGAATGGAGCTAGTTAATTTGTAGTGATTGCTGGAGCATTTCCTACATGGCTTTCTTCAAGCAGATCTTGCCCAGATGTGTTGAACAGGAGTTCTTGTCTATGGAGATTCTCAATCATCCAGGTCATGGTTGTTCCAAAGGTGCTTTTTCCAAAAGGCAACTGGACTTCCTTAGTTTTTTTTTTTTCTTTTTCACTTCTTATCCAAGAAGCTTCTTCAATTCTTGGATGTTTCTTGGATGAGAAATGTTTCCAAAGGGAAAAAAAATCAAGAAAGTCCAGTTGCCTTTTGGAAAAAGCACCTTTGGGACAACAAGAGTCCTCATTATCTCCAACTACTCTGGCTGCCAACCAGTCCTTTCAATATTGAGAACCAATATGATTAATTTTAGGAGGGAATGACTGAAATCCCTTACCTTGGAAGGCTGCTGTAGAGCAGTGGTTCTTAACCTGGGCAATATCGCCCCCCAGGGGGCGATTTCATTTTTCAGGGGGGCGATGGAACGAAAAGGGGCGACACGGGGCGAAGGAATGAAAAGGGGGCGGTATGGGGGTGATGGAGCGAGAAGTTTGGGGGACACTTTTGAGACTTTTTCGTACAGTATGTTGTACAAAAACATCAGATCACTCGCTATTAGTGGATTGAATTATGTTTTCAAACGTTCCTCCAGCTAGCTTCAGTACAGAATGCCGTACATATGTGAATATGCATCGCTTATCTTCATGCCTGTTGCGTAGCAGCCTCTACCCATACAGTGGCGTGCCATTGGCCAGAATGGGCAGTGATGGAGGGGGAGCGCTTCTTTCGAAACATTGCATGCTGAGTGGCTGTCCCCTGTGATGTCAGCTGTAATGTCAATGTGACTGTTGAAGCTAGGTTTATCGACGTCCATGTGTGTTTTTCTAGTGTTCCAGTGCAGTCGAGAATTTAATTTGCAGGTAGTGCCTTTCATTTCGAAGACTTCTCAACATAGCTGAGAAGAGGAAGTGTCGCCAATATTTGATGGAATACCTAAAATTGGGATTCATTCCATCTCCTTCCAATGTACAGCTTCCGTTTTGTCTTCTTTGTGAGAAAACATTTTCAAATGAAGCGATGAAGCCTTCCTGACTGAAAGACCATTTGGTAAGAATTCATTCAGAGAAGCCAACAAACCAGCATTGTTTTTCCAATCTTTAAAGGCTAAGTTTGAGGGTCACAGCACTGTTGGGAAGTTATTTGGAAAATCATCCCTCAACACCGACAAGGGGCTCATTTTTCCTATGAAGTATCATTGTTGATAGCAAAATGTGGCAAATCTCACACTATTGGAGAAACACTGGTTTTACCAGCAGTGAAACAGATTGTTGCCACCATGTTGGGGCCCAGCGCAAGCACTATCACGCAATCGATTCCTTAGAGCAATGACACCATATCAAAAAGAATTGATGAAATGGCTGCTGATGTGGAAGAAAGACTTATTGACATCTTGAAAAATACAGAATTCGTGGTGCAGATTGACGAGTCAACAATTCGTGAAAATGAAGCCTTGTTATTGGCTTATGTCCGTTTCATCAACGGAAATGAAGAGATTGGGGAAGAACTATTATTTCACTTATAATTCAATCATTAAATGTTACTGTTTTTCTTTTCGGGCATTTCACTTTTTTGCAATTGAATTTTGTTTTCAGTGGTCATTATATTTAAGTGTCTTGAATAAATAAGATAATAATGAAATACATGTATCACGAAGTTTGGGAATAAAGTGAAGGGTGGCACCAAAATTTTTCACACAGTTGAGATATGGGAAAAAGACTGGAAATAAATTATTTGCATTGTATGTCCTGATGACAATTTTAAAGAAAATAAAAAAAGTGTTTGCATAAATTGAAGAATTATTTCCTAAGTTGTGATTGAGAGGTTATGTTGGGGGAAGGGGCGATGACAACTTCCTCATTGGTTCAAGGGGGCGATTCATTCAAAAAGGTTAAGAACCATTGCTGTAGAGAATTGCTCAGGGATGATACGCCAGTGAATCCAATTTGGGGCAGAGGAAAAACAGCTAAGAGATCAGATCAGAACAGAACAGGAGAGTTGGAAGGGACCTTGGAGGTCCTAGTGACTAGTCCAACCCCCCTGTTCAGGCAGGAAACCCTATACCATTTCAGACAAATGAATGTCCAATCTCTTTTTTAAAACTCCCAGTGTTGGAGCATTCACAACTTCTGGAGGCAGGTTGCTCCGCTGATTAATTGTTCTAACTGTTAGGACATTTCTTCTTAGTTCTAGGTTTAGCTTCTTCTCTCCATCTATTTGTATAATTGGCAGAAGATTGGGAGGCTCTGTACAAGGTTAGAAACAGAGACTGAGAGGGGAGCAATCTTTGTCTCACTATGGATCTTTGCAGGTGGCTGAGCAACTCATCAACCCTTTTGGAGAGGATGACGATGACTTTGAAACCAATTTACTGATCGACAGGAACTTCCAGGTAAACCCCCCCCCAACCTCTCCTCTTCTGCTAAGAATTGACAAAGCAATGTTCAGTGGAGCTGAATTTTTCCATGGTCCAATAGTTGAGATTCTTATCCCTTCCTACCCCAGTACATACATATCCTAGATACATATTGACAAACAGACAGGCAAATGCCAGTACTGTCTGCTTGCAAAAGGGATTCTTCATGTTTGGTTTTCTTCTGAAGGTCTCCATGATGGCTGTGGATGAGATGTATGCGGATTTGCCTCTCCTGGAGAAGGATAAGTATTGGGATGCCTCAAACCCACGTGCCCCCTATACGGCAGCTACAGTTTTTCTGCTGCAACAGCCGTCATTCCAAGGCTCCACTTTTGATGTGACGTAAGGATTTTTCTCTTTGTGCAGCACAAAAATTATTATTATTATTAGTAGTAATAATAATAATAATAATAATAATAATAAATGATTAACTGGTAAAGAAGCAAGGGGGAGCACAAGGGATGAACCGTTTGGGTTTTCCCTGTTTGGGATAGATCAATCTTTTCCCAGTGCGCGTGAAGCTCCCCATTGCTAAGACTGTAATTGTACAAGCACTGTGACTATGCATTTCCCACTTGAGGAAAGCCCTGTTACTTTCTAGTAATGGAAGTATCTACGGTTAGTGCTGAATGGTTGAACAAATTCCTTCAACCGCTTGTCCTCACTTTCCAGATTGGCCAAGGAGGATATGCAATTCCAGCCTTTGGAGGAGATTGCCGAGAGCTTTGAAGAGAGCCGCCATGTGCCTGCCCACCTCTTGAACCGACTGTTCTCTACTGCTCCTACCTCAGGAGGTTTTGGACGCCGTCTCTCTCTGCTGAAGCGCAAGAGCAGCTGTGTTTCAGAACCATCAACCACCTACAGCTGCCTTTGTCAGGACATGCAGGCCCTTGACTGCACGTGTACCCGACCTGCCAGTCAGCAGATGCGCAGTAACAGCATTCCCTTCATCCCTGAAGGGGCGGGAGACTCTGACCACGATACCGGCAGCCCAGGAAAGGAAGCATACAATGTTCTTCCTGAGTCGCACATTGTTGAGCTGGGTGAACCTTCTCAGAGTGCATCGGGCCAGGAGAATGTTACTGCTGCACCTCATGATCCAGAGCCCCTTGTGGATACATCAGTTAATACAAATGTCTTGTCCTGGCCTCTCCTAGAACATGACTCTTCAGACACTTCTTTCTTTCACAACCCAAAGGAGGTGCCCAGCAAAGGGGTCGGCTATCCCCCATGGCTGCAGAGCCCCATTGAAGAGGAAAATATGGCATGACCCAGTTATTGAGTATCCACAGATAGATGGAGTTACTGCCGGGGACATCTTGTTATGGTGATCTTATTGGAAGAAGACTCTGAAAGGAAGGACCAGCAGAAGTGAATCTACTTTTGTAAAAACCACCTTTGTGGCAGGGGCTTGGGGGAATTTTAAGACAGGGGTTGTTGAGACACTCTGAATTTCATTAGCAAATACTCTGTTCCCACCAAAGAAAATGCTAGTTTTAAACCTTGCTTTTAACTTTATAGACTACGTACGAACATAGAGTAGATACGAATATCATACTGCTTTGCAGTGTTGGTGAAATCTTTCTCATTCTTTTTTTCTCAAGATAAAACTGAGAAGGAAAAAGCCAAGAGGTGTAAATGAATTCTATGGCACCTTCCCCCCCCCCCACAACCCTATATAATCAACTGATTTAAGGCTTATGTTTTTATGTTTTATTAAATGGTTTGTTTGTAAAACATTGAGACTTTTGAATACTTTCAATCTTACTGCAATTCTTTACACCTTTAACAAAGTAGCGGGTAACGTCATTCTGCCAAATGTTTGTCATTTTTAAATGTTATTCTGGCCCCTGGAAAGAACAGGAAGAATGGCAGAGATGTATTGTTTGTATTGCTCATGCCAGAGACACTTTCATTAAATAACCTGCATACTTAGGTCTCTACCAGCCTTTAGAAGATTTACGTAAGACTTACTGAAGGAAGCTGGGAAAACTAGATTTTAAAGGGACTCATTATAAACCTCTAGTATTCCTAGGGCAGGGGTAGGCAACCCAAAACACTCAAAGAGCCACTTGGACCCGTTTCCCACCAAAAACAAAACACTGAGAGCCGCAAAACCCTTTTGATATCTAAAATGAAGATAACACTGCATATATCCTTTTTTACCTTTATTATAGGTATGTGTATGTGTGTGTGTGTGTGTGTGTGTGTGTGTGTATGTGTATGTGTGTATACACACACACACACACACACACATATACACATTAAAAATAAAAGTAAAAATATGACTCTTGGGAATATCCATACTATTAAAACAATGATCACCAAGAGAATGCTTTAAGAGAATAAAATTACATACACACACAGGTAAAAAAAGGATATATGCAGTGTTATCTTCATTTTAGATGTCAAAAGGGTCTCTCTCTCCCTCCCTCTCTATCTGCCCTTGGTCTGCCACTCCTCTTCCCCCACTCTCTCTCTCTCTCTCTCCCCCTCTCTCTCTCTGCCCTTGGTCTGCCACTCCTCTTCCCCCACTCTCTCTCTCTCTCTCTCCCCCCTCTCTCTCTTTCTCTCTCTCTCTTTCTCCCCCCCCCTCCTATCTGCTGCTCACCTGGCAAGCTTCAAGCTGTTGTCCAACAACCTCCGGGGTAGGCAACCTCCTCTCTTTTATGACTCATAGACTTCAACTCCCAGAATTCCTGAGTCAACACACACACACACACACACACACACACACACACACACACACACACACAAAACACACACACCCAGATAGACACACACACAGAGAGAAGCAGGGAAGTGCAATTGCCTCTCTCTGTCTCTGTCTCTCTCTGCAAAGGCAGAGGAGGCTGGGAGCCACAGGGGGAGGCTCAAAGAGCCGCATGCGGCTCCGGAGCCGCAGGTTGCCGACCTGTGTCCCAGGGCAATACAATTGTCAATAGATGCATTATTCAAATGTATAAGAATACTCATCAGGCTCAGGTGCTTTTCCTATTTTCATAGATTTGGCATTGTTTTTGGAAGAGATAAATGTTTAATTAAATATAGTTTGATCATGCCTAAGCTCTAGAATAGCAAATCCTCATATTGGAGGACATTATTTATATTCAAGTGAACTATAGCAGTGGTCCTCAACTTTTTCGGCTCTGCAGACCAGTGGTGGCACTGCCCCGCTGGGGATGGTTTTGCATGCGTGCCCATTGCTTACACAACCCGGTTCCCAACAGGTCACGGACCAATATCATTCTGTGGACCAGGGGTTGGGGCTCCTGACCTATAGCATATGAACACTGAGCCTGAACACTTTTAATGGGGCATTGTGGTGATTAATTTCATTTAAGAAGAGCTGTGCAACTAGGGATAGCCTAATTTGGCACAAAGCTGACTCATTAGACGTGGAAAATTGAAGAAAAAAATGGACTTATTTGTATTGGTGCAAACAGCAGCAAGAACAAAAATTATTGTGGCCAAAGAAGTAAAGGGATATAATTCAGTAACCTTGCTGAAACTGACCAGGAAAGCATACTAGAACCTTATACTGTATATAGGACTGCGAGTTCCATGATACAAAGGAAGGAAATGCAAGTACTATATTAATCTTATGCCATGTATTATACTGCTAAGCAAAACATTTCAATTTTGAAATATCACTGGAAATACTTCAATGACAATGTTGAGATATGAAAACGCCAGACTGGTGCTCTTTCAATTTGGGCAGAACAGCTGTTCTAGGCTTGGGGCAGGGTGTGTTTGAAATTCAAAATGTTTGGTGTGTCACAGACACTAGTCTATAATATTTATAATCAAACTTGATATAAAAGATGAAGGTTGTTAATGCTAGTTTCACTTTTCATTTCAAAGCTAGATAATTTTGTAAAATATTGTGGTTTGTACATAGCCCAGAAAACTTGAAAATCAGACTCTATAAATATTATCAAGTTTATTAAAGAGGGCTTACTTCTCAGATTACGCTAAAGGGATGCAACATACTGAATTTCTTATTTAAAATAAATTGTTTAAAAAAAACAAAGCTGGGAGTCCAGTTATTACAGGATGAAAAAGACTTCAGAGACTTCCAGAAGATAACATATTCTGCTTGTTTTAATCTTTCATATATCCTCTAAGCCATCTAGAGTTGTCAGAGTGCTGGAATGATCTAGAGACGGTACAGACAGAATTCTTCAAGACTCTGTTTCCCTTAAAGCAGACAAATTTTATTCAAATCCTGTCTGAAAGGCAGGAAGAACTTTCATTTTCCTTATTATGTCAATAATTTACTATACTGAAACAAAAAAAAAATACATAATTTCAGAAACACCTGTCTCTCAAAATATTCAGTACTCTTTATCATAGAGGTCCCCAACCTCTGAGCCACAGCCCGCTACCGGGACTTGAGCCATTCAGAACCAGGCCACAGAAGTGGCAGGCATCCCCACTTGTGCAAGCAGCAAGAGTGCATGCCCATCCTTGTGCAAATGGAGCTGTGTGTCCGCACACTTGCCCACCACTCATGCAGAACCATCCCTTTCCCCCTGCCGAGGCTGCAAAGCCAGAAAGATTGGACAACTCTGCTCTATCAAATATTTGTCAAATATTTTGCAGTAGGCAATACTACTGTTATGATTTTATGGTAATTCTCCTTATCAAGAGAGTTAGCGTTCTCTTAACTAAGAGTTGATGTCAACAGCAGGGTTTTTCCAACACTGGATGCCTTGGAAAGCCACACTGCTGCCAAAAATAGTTCATGAAATTCTTTAAGAGATATTTCTTGTTGCTTCTCAGTTGAAAATAACATGCACTGAACAAAAAATTACTACTGACTATGTGGCAATAATAATGGTTGCGTGATGGCAATAAAAACAAAAAAGGGTCCTATCTTGGAATTTATCTGATGATAATATAAGACCTTAGATCCTAAAATTCAGATTCCCCTCCCCCCAAAGACCAGACCAAAGGAATATATGCCATTTGTTTATTTTACATAGGAAGACAAAGGTTTAATTTTAAAATAATTCCTAAGGCATGGTATAGGAAGTTAGCCTTTGGGACATCAGCACTATTAGAACAATAATATGACAAAGTACATTTTAGAACCTTTATTTGTAATGAAAAGATTCTACAGACATATTCTGTCACCCTCCCTCAACGTTGCATGCCAGGCTTCTGTCCAATAGAAAAATAAAGAGGCAGAGACCTGCCCAGATGAACAAATTGCTTTACAAAATGTATAATTTACAGCAGTAAAACTATATTTACTAAAAAATAAAAACACGCTTTAAAGAACAGATTTTAAAAGGAAACAGCTTCTTACAACTTCCAGGATGGAAGGGTGATCCAAAATTAGACAAGGCATACTAACAGAATAAAACAGAGTACCCTTTTTTTTTTGGTTAAATAAAAGCACCAGACCCTAAATATTGCTGTGAAAACAGTATAGTTGTAGGAATACACTCAAACGGTCCATGGGCAGGACTGCAAGCTCCCTTTTCTTTAAGTCTGTATCTAGGTAGTGTTTATAGAGATTCAACTTGTGTTTTTTTTCTGCACTAATCCCTTCTTGGAAGGTAACCATTAAGCAAAGCTAGGTCTGGTGAGCGTTAGGTGCTGCCACAATGGAAGGGGAAGCTGTCGGAGCTGCTACGAGTTGTCACAGGACCCGAGCCCTAATCAAAAGTTCACATTCAGAGCTATTACCTCACCCTTGTACATTCAATTCTCAAGATGGGCAGAGCGAGCCTGTATTCTCACTGTAGCAAAAGAGAGCCAATCTACCAGAAATTTAAAATATCCTCCCTGTAGCATGAAATAAACTTTTAACATAGCACACACATCATGTAAAATGCAAGAGGAGGGGTGACCAAGTAGTGGTGAAGAGCACTTCTCTAGGGAACTTGTTTTACAACAGCTCCTAGCAGTGTGGAGTAAAAAGAAAGTCAGGTTGAGTTTATATTTGCTGGAGAAAAGTCAATCCTTGGCTGCCCCAGGCCACATTTGTCTGGTTTCAGGGAAGAAGGACTCTTGAACAGCAGAAAATTACTCTCAGCAATATGGACGGAGGCTGGAATTCCCAAACAGACACCACTGCACAGATTAAGAGCTCGAATTCATCCCTCCTTTTGGATAAACTCAAAGCACACATGCACTAAACAGCTTTTCCAGATCACAATCCGTAAAGGCGACTCATCTGTATCAAAGCAACAAGGGCTGAGTTCGGCTCAGGTGACCCCGACGATTATTGGTGGCCAATCTTTGCTGGGCCAAGAACGACTGGACTGTTGGAGGATTAGACGATCGCTTTTCTGTAGCTCGTTGGTGCAGCGTTAGGCCCTGTGACAGGGGAAAGGAATTGATTTGTGTTGTCAGACACCTGGATAATAATTCTCTAACATTCTGAACTGAAGAAAATGTAATTATGTCAAACAGCCCAGGTATTTAATAACATCCAATGATGCTGAAAGCTAGACCTGAATCAGCATCTAACAATGTCTAAGACCCTTACACTGCAGAAGGGCCAATAAAATATTAAGTGTTCAATTGGCACGGTTAAATCTATGTTAAATGCTAGGAAAAACAAATGTATTTTTCACATAAGCTCAAATCCCCACAATGGAGAATCGCAGAAACTCCCATTGATTTTAAGATTCTTCTCTCTCAGAATTGCTTGTGGCTGGCAAACTAACACTGCCATCTTTTTGCTCCCTCTTTTTTCGCTATTCAGCACAGAATTTAGATTATTAGAAATGTCAAGAGGTTAGGGAAACTCTGGATCTTACTAAATATATTGTTCTCTTTCCAGTTAATAATGTCGTGCATGCCCCCACACACACACAGCATGGAAAGACTCTCTTCTTTTATACTTTTATCAAGAGCAAACTCCGAATGGCCAGAAGATACCGTATATGCCAGAAGACGACCCCCGTCTTTATAGCCGGGCCGCATTCCTAGAACGTCGTCTTATACGCCGGAAACTACCAGTATTTCCGGCGTATAAGACGACTCGGCGTATGAGATGACCCCAGTCTTTGGCGCCGATTTCAGCGCTCGCGGAAGTCGTCTTATACGCCAGCATTTACGGTAATTAAAAATTCTGGGATAGTAAACTGGGTATCAATGACCTGCCTCTACATATGGAAACGTGAGCCTGCATCTACATCCAGGATAAACTGCTTCTGTGCGATGAGAGTTTTGTGGCTACCGGATATCATTCAGGTTCTTCCTGTTTCTCAAACCCAGGTCAAACTCACCATGTTATACCAGGCAGTGATGATGAGTTTTTCTTCTTGCTCTTGCTGAGATTTTGTCTTCTCAAAATCAGACTAATACAATGAGAAAATGAGAATACAATCCCTTCAGTTACCAAAGAATGTCAGGGCAGCTGGGAACATTACAGATAAGCTTTAAAAAATAAATAAATCCTTCAACCGTTATGAAATACTTTCCCAAACAGTGTGTCCTAAACAGATGGAAACTCTTTAACTCTCTGGTGCAACCAAGGATCACGGGGATGAAGGGCACCTACATGCCTCTCCTCCTTCAGCATCTGCAGAGGGGTTCAGTTCAATTTAGATCAGTGTTTCTCAACCTTGACAATTTTAAGGCATGTGGACTTCAACTCCCAGAATTCCACAGCCAGCAATGCTGGCTGTGGAATTCTGGGAGTTGAAGTCCACATGCCTTAAAATTGTCAAGATTGAGAAACACTGATTTAGATCTTCAATTTTAAGAAGACTCCCTTCAGAGCAGGGGTTTCAAGCTTCTTCTTTAATCCAGTGGTTCTCAACCTGTGGGTCGGGACCCCATTTGGGGTCGAACGACCATTTCACGGGGTCGCCAAACAACGCAGTCCGCCATTTTTCCCCCCTTTTCCTTAGCTGTGCTACTCCCTTTTATTCTATTGGCTTTTGAAAGCCAATAGAATAGACTCTCTTGAATAGAGTCTAATTCTATTGGCTTTCAAAGCCAATAGGAATTGTCCAGGCTGTCTCTGCCCTGCTGAGCCCGCCAAAAGTCCCATTCTGCAAACGGTGCTGCACCAGTTGAGTAGTCCTTGACTTACGACCGGTTGGGGGGTCGCGGTATTAAAAAGGTTGAGAACCACTGCTTTAATCAATTAAAAAAATAATTCCCCAAATCTCTGATCAAAAGGAAAAACAATAGAAAATTGACTGCATCCAGATGAATTACTTTTTGCCCTTAGTGCAGTGTTTCTCAAACTTGACAATTTTAAGGCATGTGGACGTCAACTCCCAGAATTCCACAGCCAGCAATGCTGGCTGTGGAATTCTGGGAGTTGATGTCCACATGCCTTAAAATTGTCAAGGTTGAGAAACACTGCCTTAGTGTCTCATGGAACCCTCCGATTTTTGCAGAAGCCTAGGGTTCCAAAAGAGATTGAAAAACCCCGCTTTAAAGCATAACTTTGCCCCTTTAGTTTCAGTATTTGTTTTCTTTCACCATGTTCTACAATCCAATTCAGGAAGGGGAGAAAAGGAAAGAAAAACGATTCCTCGATGTCATAAAAATGCTGAAGGTGATTTGGAAAGACTATACCAAGGCAACAGGAGGATGGCTATAAAGCAAAGTGAGCCTCCAAAAATGGCAGGATGGGGAGGAGAAAAATACCATGAAAAACCGAGAAAAAAACAACAACAAAAGAATCAGCACAGCAGATTGAGAAGGGATTATACGCTCTACATGCGCTGCTGATCACAAAGATTGACTGAAGATTGCCTCAGAAGAATGTGTGCTGTTCCGGATGCTTTCCAAAAATCCCATAGATCAGTGGTTCTCAACCTTTTTAATGCCGCGACCCCCAACCGGTCGTAAGTTGAGGACTACTCAACTGGTGCAGCACCGTTTGCAGAATGGGATTTTTGGCGGGCTCAGCAGGGCAGAGACAGCCTGGACAATTCCTATTGGCTTTTGAAAACCAATAGAATTAGACTCTATTCAAGAGAGTCTATTCGATTGGCTTTCAAAAGCCAATAGAATAAAAGGGAGTAGCACAGCTAAGGAAAAGGGGGGAAAAATGGCGGACTGCATTGTTTGGCGACCCCCGTGAAATGGTCGTTCAACCCCAAATCGGGTCCCAACCTACAGGTTGAGAACCATTGCCATAGATCAAAAACTCTGATCAACCTACATTTATTCTTGAGCAAAATTAAATTTGAGAAAATGAACATTCACCGCAAAAACATAAAGCCCCCGATTTACTAATAGAATGTTAGCAAAGTTTTTGTCAGATCCTTGCTTGCATTTTAAAAAATCTTCATCAGAACTGCTTAATCATTCCAGACAGTACTGTTTGGCCTGGTCCAACTAGTTTCTAAAGAAGAAGTCCTTAGTATATAGTCATATATACTAATTTGTTGCTATACTAAGATATAACTGTAGCTGGTATTTTAAGATCAACTTAAACAATGGGTGAGATAGAAAGAACATTCCTTCAGTTTTGCTGCAGATTCCTAGTCTGCCAATTAAAGAAGAAGAAGCTTGCAAGAAAAAACAATTTCATGAGGTGTAAAGAAGATAGAGAAACAAGTCACGCAGACGAGAAAGAATTAACAACCTGGTAAGGCATCTGTAATAGACCTTTGCTAATGTCATTAGTCTTATTAGGCTCCCTGCTTCAGGGTAGTGAGACTGGGAAGTTAACAGGGCAGAAAGCAATTGTTATGTGCTATACACATGCCCATACCTCATGTATGGAAAGTTTAACTATTATACTGTCCGTGATTACAACATGTATCGGTAATTATTACTGTAGATTACCCCAGGAGGCCAGGAAAAAAAAACATGCAATTTCTAAAATATTCAGGTACTTTAAATATGCAACTTGATGTAGTTCTCTGAACAAAAAGCTCTTTCCATGTAATATAAAATATGAGATTGGTGTACTCAGTAAATCACAGTTTATTTGTTCACATGCCACACTAGGTCAAGCCTAAAAAAATATTAACATTTAGTGGAAAATATGAATCTAGCCAACGCATAAGGAAGGCTGCAATTATTGTCCTTAATCAGGGCTGGTAACCTGAGGCCAGAAGGCACAAACTCTCAAGTCCTTTCTACGTATAAGTAAGTATGATGTAGCTTGAAAAAAATTAAAGATTACAGCCTAACTTTTTCTCAAATCTAGGAAACATTCTCAATACATCCTAGTCCCATTAATTTTGTATCATCCATCAAACCACCCTCCAAAAATATTTAAATGGGCCTCTTAGCCATGGGAAAGTTGCTTATCCTGTCCCTAACAAAGGAAGAGGACCTCACCTCAAGGTGACTTATTTTCTTATCTTTTTCTTGCAGCTGGTTCTTCAGTGCCTGAATCTCCAAAGGAACTACGTGAGGCTGTTGCTTGGGGTCTAGCTTCTTGATGACCTGTAGAAGAAGTGAAGCCGCTGCCGTCATAACTAAGCCTCTGAGAATGTGGACTAGTAGATACTAGAAAAACTCAGAAACAATATTCTTGATATGAATTACCCTCATTACCAAACAGCATAATCACAAAGTTATTGGTCTGGTTTACATATGTGCTAAATCATGATTAGTAGTTTATTTTGATTGACCATAACTATTATGCCTAAATTTAGAATCCTGACATATACAATTACTTGTCCAAGTTTTTTTCTAACTCATGTATCTGCAAGATCAGAACAGCCTGCAAATAGAGCACCCTACTGCATTTTCTCACTATCCCTAGCAATCATATAGTTCTCCCAACTCTTGAATGAGAGATATCTTATTTCCTCCTCAGAAAAATACACACAAGAGAGAAAAACTCTCAAGTCCCTTCAAGAAACCCTACAGAGTAGACTTCCGGTTTCGGTTCGCAGCGACTCCAGTCATGTCTGGAGACTCATCGTCACACCGGTCGGGTTTTCTTCGCCAGTAGACCCCTTAGTGCAGTGGTTCTCAACCTTTTTAATGCCACGACCCCCAACCGGTCGTAAGCCAAGGACTACTCAACCGGTCGTAAGTCGAGGACTGCTCAACTGGCGCAGCACCGTTTGCAGAATGGGACTTTTGGCGGG
The DNA here is from genome assembly GCF_016545835.1 of Crotalus tigris. Lineage (NCBI taxonomy): Eukaryota > Metazoa > Chordata > Lepidosauria > Squamata > Viperidae > Crotalus > Crotalus tigris. Next base: position 1,594,466 of record NW_024096469.1, read on the forward strand.
CTCAGCAGGGCAGACACAGCCTGGACAATTCCTATTGGCTTTTGAAAGCCAATAGAATTAGACTCTATTCAAGAGAGTCTATTCTATTGGCTTTCAAAAGCCAATAGAATAAAAGGGAGTAGCACAGCTAAGGAAAAGGGGGGGAAAATGGCAGACTGCGTTTGGCGACCCCCGTGAAATGGTCGTTCGACCCCAAATGGTGTCCCGACCCACAGGTTGAGAACCACTGCCTTAGTGGGTCGAAAGTTGCCCTGGAGGGGCGATCACTGAGGAGGAGGCTTGCTGGTGACTGCGGGAGGGCGGCAGCTTCTCTCGTGGCTCCAGCTATCTTGTTAGGGCCGACAGAGCAAAGATCGTCCTGCAAGATGGCCAATTACTCTGCTGCACCAGCCGAAAGTCACAGCTACATCTAAGCGTGATAGACCCACTGCAGATGATCCAGGTGAGACCCCTTCTGCTTCTCTCTTCATCCTACTCTGTGTTTTTTTGGCTGTAAAAGCTTTGTTGGAATTATTTCCCTGTCTTGAAAAAGCAGCTTTTGTATGTGTGGGAAGAAAGGTGCTGAACAAAAGAATAGAACAATTTTTTTTTAAAGACTACACTTTATTCTCATCTACTTTGGGGTACAGAAAAAACTCTTTTCTAAGAGCTATACTATTATTTTACATTGGAAGATTATTTCTTTTTCCACCTTTTCCTTTAAAAGACAGAAAAAAGGGGGAAAAAATGGTGTCTGGAAAAGATTTTTTAATCTACTGAGGACATCTAGTGGTGAAAAGTTAATATTCCAACTGCTGGTTATTGTTTGGAGATGAGATGGACTTGACCTTCAAACTACTCTTGAAGAGAAAAGATAAGCTGATGCAGCTGTGGGAATTGTGGGGGTGGATATTGCTTAACTTTTATTAAATACAGCCTCCACTAAAAGAAAAAAGGGACTTTCTTCAATTACTATTAAAATGGAGAAACCTTATTCACAATTAAATTGTAAACTTATATTGGAAAAGATTTATGAGGCTACTGAAGAAATATGTGCTACAATGAAAGAGATTACTACAGAATTAAGAGCCAGAAACCTTACTCCAAACCTTCAAACTGACTTTCAGACTACATCTGACCATTCTTTAAACCAAAACATACTAGAAGAGAAATCAATTGAGATTAAAGAGGAATTTATTTTACCTTACAAGCATTTCATCTATATTTTCGAGGATCAGAAAAATCAAAGACAGAGATTTGAACCTTTAAAGCAATGAGGCTTTAAGGATAAGAGAAATAGATGCCCAATGCAGAGGACGGGATGCTTTTTACTGTCTCAAATGACACTAAAAGCAACAAAGAGAGACCTATCGGCTGAAAGGGAAGCTTTGTTATGGAAACCTGCCTGGCACAAAAAGAAGGCCAGAATAAGACTGAAAAGAGAAATTTAAAATCATATGTAATGGATCAAAGGCACTGTGGAATTATGGACTGATTTAAGGATTAAGATTTAGAGTTAGAAGTAAGAGAAAAATGGTTGATTATTAGAATATATATCTTAAATAGATTAAGAATGTATTTTTTGGAATAATAGCTTTATTTGTATGAAAACTACTATGTAATGGAATGAAGAAAATTCAAGAGACATTTTAGATCTGGATTGACTCAATATATCGAGTATGTTAATTTAGTAAGATGATGTTTTTGTCTGATAATATGGATGTTATTAGGTATGATAATTAACTAGATGAAGTTTGAATCTTGTCCAATGGACTGAAATGATTTAAGGTTTGATATTATCTTGTTATCTAAAAAAGATTCATTGATTAATGGATTAGATATGTATAGGGTAGACTAATATTTTATTTTAATTAGGAGATATATTGTGTAGTGGAAGACGAAATAAACGAGACGTGATAAAATTAAGGATTTAAGAGATCAAGAACTAGAATATATCTGGAAGGGATACCTGAATTGATAATGTGTTTATTTAAAGTTAAATTTGATTATGGTAATTGTAAATTTATAATTGTAAAGCTCTAAAACAGGTTTAGGATTTATAGAAATTTAAATTAGAAATGGATTATTTTAAATATATTATGCTATTTGAGGGAAATAGAGAGGGAATATTTGATGTATTGATTTGAGTTATTCATATATGGTTTTATTTCTGGATGTTTGATTACCCCAGCACCACAGCGTGTCTTGAGCACTTTGTTTTAAGAATTAAAAAACCAATAAAATTTGTTTTTTTTTTGTTTTTTTAAAAAAAGAAACCCTACAGAGTAAATGGTGCTTCATTGCTCTTAGGACCCTGGAGATACCAGTAAGATAATTACCAAAGAAATAGAAGATAAATAAATCAAGAATTAGTTAGACAAGTCATAACTAATTTGCTTAACTAAAAGACAGCCTCCTATGACCTCAACAAATCTTGGCTAAAATGCATCTTGCTTCAGCAATACAAATGAAGCCAGCAAATCCACAAGATTTAATAAACACAGTGTCTATTGCATTCATATGTAGCAGTGCAAGTACAAAGACCTTGCTTACTGTGCAGGCTTTATCCATGTAGCGTTTATACCGCTCCTCCATAGCTCTCATATCTTCATCCTTTTTCTTCAATGTCTGCTGAAGTTCATCAATTTTCTTGGCAGCTGTTGGAAAAGAGAGAGACCTGGTTATCTATTCTCTAGTATGCAGTTTGGAAGTTTGTGGGGAGGTAGGGAAGAAAGAAATTTTGTTCCAAATCTCAGGAACTTCTGGGTATCTCAGCTGAGAATTTCATCCTGGTTACACAGCACCTCTTTTCATTCTGTGGTCAAAAAAATTAGGCCAATCTGTTATGCATCTAAAGCAGGAGTCTTCAAACTTGGCCTTTTTATGCTGGCTGACGAATTCTGGGAGTTGAAGTCCACAAGTCATAAAAGGACCAAGTTTGAAGACCCCTGATCTAAAGCAATAGGAGCAACTTTCAATCACTTACTGCTGTTGGTGTCTGCTTTGGGTTCCAGCTCATCAAGGCATTCCTTCTTCTTCTGAAGCTCTGCATGAGCCTCATGCAATTTCTCTCTGGACAGAAGATGAGACAAATCGGAATGTGTTACAGTTACACAACTGTTTTTGAGAATAACAGCCAGAAGGTCAAAGGCTGTGGTTTGGAAGTGCATTACAACCAGTAAGATTCAAACAGTACTGCTAGAGGCTTTAACAGGCTGACAAATATGTACTATAGGAAGTCTCTTAGGCTTTATATTCATAGAATTTTTTTTTTCAACCCATCTTAAAATACTGAATGGAATCACTTACAGGTGCTCTTCCAGTTTCTTCTGCAACAGAGAAGACTAAAACAGAAAAAAGGAAATGAGTGCTCAGGATTATGTTCGTGCTGAGAAAGCAGACTGGAACAATCAAACATTTTCTCATTGCCTATATGGTACCAAACATTAAAACCTATGTACATTCAGCACATACAGTCCTGGGAACCTGTTGTATATATACACTGGCTTTGAAAGCTTCACTTTGACTGGATGTTGGCAAGATTACATTTAAGTGCAGATTTGTGATCACAAACTAAAATAGATAGGTTGGGATGCTCCTGAATTCAAATGTATTATGAAGACACAGCTGGAGAGTTGCATTCAGTTCCATAGACACCAGTTCCTCTAACAGGCAGTACAGAAGCCGACAGATAGAATTTGTAATGTAACTGAGCGAATATGGTCTGTTGTTCAACACAGAATCCTGTATGTATCTGAAAAGGCTACTGAGTGGGTAAGGGAAGTTGCAGCTCCTCAGAGATATCTTATAATACATACAGTAATATATTGGTACCTTTTAGATCAGTGGTTCTCAACCTTTTTAATGCCGCAACCACCAACCGGTTGTAAGTCGAGGACTACTCAACCGGTCGTAAGTCGAGGACTACTCAACTGGTGCAGCACCGTTTGCAGAATGGGACTTTTGGCGGGCTCAGCAGGGCAGAGACAGCCTGGACAATTCCTATTGGCTTTTGAAAGCCAATAGAATTAGACTCTATTCAAGAGAGTCTATTCGATTGGCTTTCAAAAGCCAATAGAATAAAAGGGAGTAGCACAGCTAAGGAAAAGGGGGAAAAAAATGGCGGACTGCATTGTTTGGCGACCCCCGTGAAATGGTCGTTCGACCCCAAATGGGGTCCCGACCCACAGGTTGAGAACCACTGTTTTAGATCGTCAGTATGTAAACTGGAACAACTAATTTATATTTATTGATCAGCACATTTAAATTCTGTCTTTCTCTTGGAAGCCCAAGCTAGCACTTTTTGGAGTCTCCTTTCATCTTCATAGTGCCATGATTGTTTAGTAAGACTGGGCTGAGTTCAAAGATGTGTAAGGAGCAAACAAGCCAAATGTCTTCCTAATCCCATTCCAAACGTTAAGCCACTAATAATTCTAAGCAAACCTTATAAGTGCTTGGTATGGAAACCCACATAACTACTCCTTGTTAAGGCACAAGAAACAAACTCTGGCAGAAGAAAAACAACAGTGCATTTTAGGAATGAAACACGGATTATGAGAGCAATGTAGGATATGCAAGTACTTACAATGGCCTAGGCAGGACAGCCAGCAAGTCAGAGGGGAGAAAGAGAGGGCTATTAGTAAAGTGAATTGGGTATGTGGGGACCCGGGGAAAAACAGAGGTCAGCCTAAGGATTAATGCTGAATTTCAAGACAAGACATGGGAAAAGGACATTAAGAATAGCAACACAATATTCAGGCAAGTATCATTCTAGCTAAATAGCACTCTTTGTCCAACATGCCCACTTCAAAATCAGGGGGGAAAAGAAACTCTCTGCCATCCACATGTAAAACACCCACAATTTTAAGGTTTAGATTTCCATTTGTTCTGAAGCAACTGGTAGAGAAAAACAGGAAATATACAACTGTCCCAAACTTATATTCAAAATTCAACTCAGAATTAAATGGTGGAGTATGGGACACACTTCTTTTTAATACAACTCTATACAGCTGGTAGGTGGGAGATACCAATTCCATTACTGCTTTTTTGTAAGGAACTCTGCACTGAGGCAGGGAGTGCATGGAATATCAGCTCCTATGAAACTTTTACTTCACAGCCTTCTGCAAGGCCCACTTAAGATGTTCTAAACCCATTTTCAGAGAAACTCACATCTTCTGCTTTGCTTCCTTGTTCTTGGAGGGTACGCTGGAGGTCCTCAACTTGTGCCTTAAGCTGAGAAATCTGTTGCTGGCTCAGCCTAGATAGAGAAATCAAGATACCTCCACTGACAAAGCCCAGTAATGTAAAAACAGATTGTTCAAAAGTATCTTCACTTTTTTCATTTTAAGTTTTTGGTTCTGTTGCTCACTTTCCCAGAAGGAAGCCTTCTTGCATACATCAGGCCTTACTTCTAAGCAGGTACATCTGTTACTACATTTCCAAGAGCAAGCTAACTTTTATGAAATTCACCCTAAATCTTCACACATTATGCAAAGCCATGGCTCATTTAATCATACCGTACTGAATAAATCACTTTGTACAATGTAGCATGCCAAAGCCAAACACATAAGATTTGTTACAATGTGTGAATCGATCCATTGAACCCCAAATTATCCTATAACTGGTTAAACATTACACCTGAAAAAGAATTCCATCCATTTTCCAATCTTCAAAATGGCAGTTTTGTGCAACCAGAAGATTGCCCAAGCCCTTTTTCATTGCAGGACAAATTTACTATCATAAAATAGTGGGGCTTTCAAACTTCCATGATTTATGACTGTTACATTACTAAGATCTTACCATGGCCCCTCCCAGCTGCAGAAATCTACCAAAGGCAGCCCTATGCAATTAAGGACTATAGGGGGTTCTCTACAGCCTAGTCTGCAATCATAAACATTCATATTCTTAAGTTACAAAGTACTGCTCCAGTGCTTAGAAGAAATCTTTTGAAATCTTGAACTATAAGACCTTACAATTCTCTGTAATTCCCAGCTGCATATTATTTTTGAGCTTGTTGTATATGGATGGGAGTGGGGTGAATCAAAGAAACAAATAGCCAAGGCTATTTTCCATTTCTAAGTGACTCCAATGCAAACAGAGAAAAATCGCCATTGCTATTTTAAAATGTAAGACGTATAAGGTAATTCTCTAAAGTTATCTTCATACGGCATCAGGCGCAAGATATTTGAACTCAAGACCCCACTCCCCACCCCTTGTTTAAATATAAAAACTAAAATGTTGCTCCACAGGATTGAAATAATAGGCCAACATCAATGAGCTTCAAAATACTAACCGAAACAAAGTAACATCAAATACTATGTTAAAAGTACCCATTTGAAACGCTTAGCATACACAATACAAACCAATACACGGCATGCTGGCTTCTGTTTCAATAATAAACTGTGGCAATTTCTTCAATCTCTGCCGAGGATTACATAAGCAAAACTAGATTTCCTTGCAGGAAAATGAGAAATTTTCCAGCTCTCCTGCATACCTTTGTTGGGCCTCTAACTGGTTTTTAGTGCGGTTGGATTCTTCCAGAAGTCCTTGCAATTCAGCCTGTTGTTGCCGGTATGACACCTCCTGAGCACATAACATCTTATTCTCGTGCTGTAGCCGTACAATGGTCTCCCTGGGTACAAGAAACCCAATTTTAGGATTACTGAAGAAGGAAGACCAGATTTATCTGGAATTCGGGGCCATGGGGGGAAAATTATGTTTCAGTACAATCCTCATTCAACCTTTTTATTCCAGATTATTATTTTCAGGGATTCACCTGCTTTCAACTCTTCATGACCCAATGATAGCAGAAAACAAAATAGATTACTGTTTCTAAAATGCATCTAAACGCATAAGGAAATAGCAAAACTTCACCCTATGACAGATGGCCATGAATGATGACCAAGGAATTAATGACATCGTTGGGATCAACAAGTAGTCCTCACTTAGTGACTGCCTTGTTTAGGGGTCATTTACATCTATGATGAAAAAGTAATTTTACCACCAGTGCTTCAGCCTTCACAGGTCTGTAAAGCAAAGGAAAGCTGAAATAGGATCATAAGCCTAATTGAGATTTCACTTAGTGACTGTTTCACTTAACAACAAAGTTGCTGGTTTCAATTGTGGCCGCTATACAAGGACTACCTGTACTAGGTTGGAAAGCAATCTAGAGAGCATCTGCTCCTCATTCTCTGCACCAGGAAGAATAAAATCAATTCATCTGGCATGCTTCCCAGTGTGGATCTTCTAGCAACAGTAATGTACCTCTTTGGCTGATGGAAGGAGCCAATTATAATGAATTAAGAAGGTTAAACGTCACTAGGATCCGGAGGCGTTTACCCTTATTTCAAAGAAAAGGTCCCCAAAGTAGTAAAGTTTATTTTAGTATTATCCTTATTGATAATAATTATTAAAACCAACACCATCAAAAGATATCTTATATATATACATTTTGCATAATCAAAAAACAGCATTTTACTTTAATTCTGCTGGCATGATTTCAGCTGCTAAATTATCCATTGGAGAAGAAATGTCTTCCAATATAGCATCTGCAATAAGGTAGGGAACAAAAATTATTATTTTTTTTAAAGGGGGGGTATTGGGGAGGGGAACTGTCAATTACCAGGCAAAAGTTCAAACTTTTACACTTGACCACCATATACTACGTCTATATTGGTGCAGTTATATGGTATAGCCACACTAAGAATGCTCTAATGTAGGAGAAAATATTTCTCAGAATGGGCAAGGAGGAGGAAATGCAAGTTGGGAAAAGATTTATTTAAGTTTAGATGACTATGTTGGTCATCTTACCCAGCATGCAAAACTAAATTGCCACACTTGCATGATACCGAAACTTGGGTAGCTAGTTTGCTTTTTGGGTTTAGTGAATTCAGCCTTTAGTTTGGTTAATTGATGCTACAATATTGTACATATCAAGAAAAAAAAATGGCTTAATTCAGTAACCAGATCAAGCATACTTGTTCATACTTCCCTAAAAGTCCCTGAATACCAGTGTCATGAGATGGGGAATCTCATTCTCAAGACACCTCCTAGCATAAATATCTCATCTTCTTCAAGGCAGATACAACAGTATCATCTATTTGAATACTTGAGTGACGTAGTAAATAAGATTACACTTTATTAAATTTACCGAATAAACCATTACTGGCTGAATCATACATGCTAAGCCATTAATTATGGCTTACAGACCACAATTGCTTATTCATAAAACAAAGCTAAAACCGAACAAGCCATCTTACGAGTTATTTATTCTGTACATCGAGCCAACATGAGGGCAGATTCCCTCCCTACACTGTGGCTGCGCATTGTGATTTGGAACTGTTCAAGAGATCGGCTCTGCTTCCCTCCTGAAGTAATATAGGGAAGCCTCTGAGAGAACAAGCACTGGAACTCACCTGCTTGGTTTAGGAATTTCTGCTGCACTTGAGCACATCGCAATTCCTCATTAGCCTCCCGAAGGGCCTCCCGCTCTTCAATCAGTCTCTGTGGAAATATTCTTAACATCACTTCCCTCAAAAACTACTTAGAATAGTAGCCAGCATGCCAAGGCACCTCTTCCCTCCAGTTTTCTTTATCCTTACCCCCCTGCCAAGGGGAGGAATACCCAACCCGAATACCAATTCTGCATTACCTCCTTTTCTTTTACCAGCGCCTCAAACTTCTCCTTCAAATTTTTGTATTCAAACTGCCATTTCTCTGCCTTCAAGGCTTCCTCTCCATGTTTGCTGTGGAGCTCTTGTACCTGAGCAGGAGAAAAAAATATGGAGATCTGCTTGGAGACTTTATCAACAGTCTCTTCTGCTTCCTCTTCCTTCTTTCTTTCTTTCCCATTTTGCAGATATCAGCCCGTTGCTTCCCAATCAAAGGTATGCCTACGTTAAATGCTTTCATATGCCAAAAATTACACTGACCGTAAAGCTGCAGTTGTGACAACTGTTCTGTCTCCAAAGCCGTAATAACAAAGCTACAGTTAAGCCATAGCACAGGTACAGTAATCTATTTACTTCTAATCAAATGACTTTTCCGCAAAACATTTCCACTTCTCAGCAGCCCTGCCATAGCAGCTTGCTGGCCTTATCAGTTCAAGGCTTCCAGCTGATCAAACAGGACCGTCTTCCACCATACCTGTCTTTTATGAGCTTCTAGTTGGGCACGCACAGCATTGGCCCGCCTCAGCTCTTCCTCCAGCTCACAGGTACGCTGCATATAAACTGTGTTTCGCTCTTCTAGCAGGCGGACCTGCCGACGTAGGTCCCCCAGGTCTTCCAGTTTCTTTTTGTAAGAATCTACCATGGTTTCCAGCCGTCCCACCCTGTCTGATGAATGGCTGTAACAAACAAAAATGGCAGTGTAACATTTTTCACATATTTTAACATCAAATCAGTTCCAGTTCTCATCTAACTGCCTGCTTTTTATCTAGAAAAGTAACTCTCTTGGCTATTGGAAGCATCAGTGTAAAGCAATGATATTGCTGCACAAGGTCAGCATGTACCACTGACTGAAACAATAACAGTGAGAAACAAGTGTCCCATTCGTATTAATCCTATTGCGTCTATGTTCTGGCCACCAATTTAGCCTTAAAGCTGAAAGGGCACCCAAACGATGCATTCTAGGCATAGGAATCAAAGTGTGATGGGATCAAAAGTCAGCAGAATTCTATATTTAACAATAATGTATTTATATACAATCTTTGACAAACCAATTTGTTTGCTGTAGTTTTAAAATTAAAGGAAAAGCCCAAAAGCTTAAAAACAAACTTGGCTTCTACAATTTGGAACACAATATTTGCAACAGGTATCTTATGGCATACTTTGTACTGAGTTAAAATTCAAACATGGGAAAAGGGAGTCGAGAAATGTATATAGCCACCACAAATACTGACAGAAATACATTAGCAGGTCAGCCCAAGCTGGATTCTATATAAGAAGCTTATTCCATATTCCCATATGCAATTCCTTAAATTTCAAGTTACAGCTAATCCAAACTACTACATTCCAGAGCTTCAAGTGCCCTCTTCAGGTCACAAATCATCTGGATTCTTGTTTGCAATATACTTCTTACACAATTCCTAAATGCCTTTTAAATGAGCAAGCTGTCTTATTTTCCAAAATCAGAAATATGTAGCACTCAATACACACGTGCAGGTCTGACCTATCCCAGTGCATCATGGCTTGTTTCCCAGACCACTCGCAAATACACCCACAGAAAGAACATTTTGCTGCCTTATAGCCAAGGTATCCAAAGACTCACCGAAGTACATCCATTTCGTCTTTGAGGGATTGTGCTTCCTCTGCCAGGCTAGTCAGCTCCTCATTACGGCGTTGCAGCTCCTGCACCTCCTTCCCCAGATCTTCACAGCGAACCCGAAAATCATCTCTACTGTTTTCCAGCCTGGCCCAAAGAGACTTAGTTAAACAAATCTAGTTTCCTGGGCCCCAGCGATTTAGCAGAGAGTACCAACTCCCCCTCCCCACAAGTACCTGCCCTACCGGAAGTTCTCCTCTTGCAGCTGTTCTATCTGTGACTGAAGCAAAAGCAACTTCTTGCCAGTGAGTCCAGCAGCATCTGACTCCAAAGAACATTTCTGCTCACGAAGGGTCTTGTTCTCCAGTGCCAGTAAGTTTTTCTCCTCCATTAAAATGGTGATCTAGAGGGGGAGAAGAGAGCAAGTGCCAACCAGCATGGAACAATGAGGCCTCAAGGGTCTAATACTGCGGCCATCAGAGTTTATAGGTAAACCGCACGGGGACTTAGAGCCCCCAAAGTCTGAGCTCTTTAAGCTCTTCCTATAAATGCACCAGAAAACAAAGAGGCGGGCGAGGTTTGCTGTTGCCTCTCTGCCCAGGCTCAAAAATGGAAAAGCCAAACTTCGCCTTAGTCACACCCATACATGAAGCTATAGATAGTTACTTGCTTCTGCATTCTTGGATTGTGTGCACTAGGGAAGTCTGCAGCTGGTCATAAAACAAGATCAAACGACAACTGTGCTATGCACAAGACCTCCTATCCCATACCCCAAAAGAATACAGTTCCTCTTGCATCTCTTTCTGGGGTAACTTCTATTATTCACGCTAGAACGTCTAGCTTGTAAGCGAGAGTACAAGGCAAGCAAGAAGGGCCATTTTCTCCTTCAGATCTAGTCAAATCTTGCTAAAGGTTGTGACAACAATCTTTGGCTTTTGCAACGATGAAATACTACCGACTGAAGAGCTGCAATCGTTACTTCCCCTCAACTTAAATACGTCGAGAATCTTTAGAGGCAAGTTTGAAGCTTACAGAAATAATTTGTGTGCTCAAAACTAAATTGTTATGAGGTCAGAAGCATCTGCTCTGCCACACACACACCCCAGACTCTGTATGCCGCCCAAGCCAACCCCAAGCACTCTCAAGCAGCTGTTAACAATGGTCAGCATTGTACATGCTCATGCAAGGAGGTTAGGCAGGCCCACCAGGCATGGGGCTTTGGTGTTGGATAAGCATTTCAATTATCATAAGCAAGAGCTTGGGGAAAGGGAGGGCACTTACCTTCTGGAAAGGGACTGCATCCCCAGGGGCACTTTAGCACCTTGGAGGAGTAAAGTGGGAGGGGGTTTAAGGGAGAGAGATCAACCTACCTTTTTTCAGATCCCTCACCACCCATTACTATACTCCATTACTGCATAATCCAAATAACTTCTCAATTACAGCAAGTGTTAACAGTGTAGTTCTATAGAAGATGAACTTATTTCTACTATTGGATGTGTGCAAGAGGTACAGGCTGTGGTCACAGACTGCGCTGGGCTATAACATAGTTTGTTTTTATAAACCCAATCATTCTGGATTGTACAGCACTAGCAACAGCACTTAGACTTATATACTGTTTCATATTGTCTTGCAGCACTTTCTAAGCCAGGGGTGTCAAACTGCCGGCCCGCAGGCCGGTTGCATCATATGGAGGCCACGCCCACCCCAGCTCCGGCAATGCAAAAAAAGTCACAATACATCGCGGCGGGTTTGACACCCGTGCTTTAAGCGGTTTACAAAGTCAGCCTATTGCCCCCAACAATCTGGGTCCTCATTTTACCAACTGAGTCAACTCTGAACCTATCAGGATCGAACTCCTGGCTGTGGGCAGAGTCAGCCTGCAATACAGCATTCTAAGCACTGCACTACCATGATCTATGGATTGGCATTTTGAATGAACCAGGTCACAACGGCTCGTTAAACAAACTACAATTTGTGATGTATGAATTCAGTTACACAGTAACAAACCTGGGTTACAGGTCACCTGACAAAGTTATCAGACTCAGGGTAGCCTCAAAACTTCCACGCTGGATTTGCTCTCTATACAAAGAGTGGAGAAAGAGAACAGCTGAGCACTGAGAGGAAGGGTAGGAGGAGGGATACACCACACTGCAGCCACACCCAGTTGGTTCCATGCAGCTTAGCAAGCCACACGATTAACAAAATATTTGCACCTCAACCCAAAGTGTAGGATCGTACTGGGGCTTGGAAGGAGAGACAGCTTACTTTCTCCAAGGCAGAACCAATTGCTCAAGTCCCCAGAGCAGAGGAGGTGCCAAAAGTCACGTTTAGGGATATATTAATCAAAACTTTCCCAAGCCATCAGTAATCATTCCCACAATGCACCAAGTATGGATAAGGTCTGCTAAATTAGCATACCCTGCAAGCCATTGAGATTTTCCCTCAGACTGAGAACTACTGAACTTACAGAAGATCAATGGCACCTCACTGTAAGCAACTGACACACATTTTGGAATTGTATCTGGAAAGCAAAAGTAGAAAAGTAAGTTTCATCTATAATATACCTGGCCTCCAAAAGGAACCCACCTGATGCTCCAAGTCATGACAATGTTGGCGCATGTCATCTGTCTCCTCTAGGTCATCACTGAGGAAGTAATACTTTCGGGACTGTAAATCAAGGCAAAGGAATGAATCAGGGAAGAACTACATGATCATAAACACACTCAAAATAATTCAATCCAATGCATGTTTTTGCCTCCTCTTCCTCATCACGCAGAAAAAAGGCAGAGTTCTCCATTCCTGAATAAGTAATACGCCTTAGTTTGCCCAGTTATATAATTCATTGGGATACCTGACTGTCGAAGTTCCCATATGTCTCTGGACTTAATGTGTCTGATGAATCTTTGGTCAGCAGCTGCAAGAGAAAAGAGCATCAGTGTAGAATCTAATTGCATATACATAGACACGTTATTTTTTCAACAGACATAAATTAACTAAGAGACTTTGTAAAGTCATCCTGGAGAAGACCAAAACTATTTTGGCATCTGGGCACTATTCCTTATAATTAAAACTACAGTGAAGCCGTTGGTTGGGAAGTAGTGTGATTGTAGTTTGAGAATGAAGGGCAGTCAAAAGAAGGCTTCCAGTTCCAGACTGAATTATTTTCATGCCGGATGGCAGTCCAAAACCACACTTACCTCCTGAATAGCTGTCATAACAACATGCTGAACCGATTCTTCCAAGGTCATGATTTGTTGGATGTAATCTACAAATATATTAATAGCTCAAAATAAGATTGAATTTGTTCTTCCCTTTCTTTACTCAACTCCCCAGACTCCCCTTTTATTTGAATCGTGATGCTATGATAGTTGATCAGCATTATGTTAGAGAATAGGGCTAGAAAGGGTCGTAGGTAGGGCAGAATATCATGTTAGCACAAAGAGTTTGCCTTAATTTTAAGCAAGTGACATCCCTATGGAATCAAAGGGGGAATAAAGGGAAAAGGAAAACTAAAAGAGGGAAGTGGGATCAGCAGGTTCTATAACTTCTAAACTTAGTGCTAATGAAATTCCAAGCAAGTTAAGAATTTACTGTAAATAGGAAAGCAACACCACATTTTGGACAGCTGCTTGCTAGCCTCTCCATACCAATATTTAAAGTACTCACTGCTAAGATGTTCTCCTAGCATAAATGTCTATGCAGCCTTATTATCCCCCCCTCCGTACTATCAAATTGCACACACATACCTTGCTTCTTCTCACAGCTGATGGCACAGCCTAGTACCAGCTGTAGTAATTTCCCAAGCTCAGCCGAATCCGACAGTTCTCCAACCAAGGCTACATCAGGCAACAGCTGCTCTGGGACTTGGTGGCCCAGCACCTTAGGGATACGTTGAGAGCAGTAAAAAAGACCTCCTAGCTGCCCATGGGCATTCTAGCATTCCAGCTATTACTATCTATTTAACTTGGCTTACCTGGTGGAAACACAATCCTTGTCAAACAGAACTGAAGGGAGGGCAATGTACACAGAAGTTGGAAAATTACATTTTAAGAGCATTGATTTTTTTAAAAAAGCCAGCTGCCCAATAAGTATGACAAGCAACAACAACTCAGATTGACATACGTGATCTGTTCCCCAACCCTTCCCACTTTCATTTATCTATAAACTCTCTAGATCAAAGGACCCTGGATCAGCATGCTAAGAAAGGATTTGAACAAGTTCTCACTAGCTAAAGCCCATTCTGAGTCTCAATAGAGTAGAAAGTGGGAAACCAACCAACCAGTATATACATAGAAAATGAAACATCATATTCAACATATCTGAAGTAGTGCTAAGCGACAAAATCTATGGATACAAAACAAGGGATGCAGATGGAAGCTAGAAACCCATACTTTTTAATGCTGACTTTAATGTGTGTGAAATGGATAACCTGAGATTCTTCATTTGAAAGCATACCTTTGCTTATTTAATGTCTCAGTAATATTAACAATTATATTGCTACTCTACCAGAAAACTCAGCCTATAGAATATACTCACATCCTGGGAGTATTCAACCACACTTTGCAGGATCTTTTTCAGGTTGCTCACCTGGGTAAGAAAAATGGCAAAGATATGTGTAGACTTGCCCAAGTATTCCTGTTTTCAGCTATCTTCAAGAAGCCACCAAACTGAAATCCAATATTCCCAGTAATGAAATAAGAAGAGCAATCATGCTACTTAACAAGCTTCAATGCTACCTTGATAGCAAGAAGAGTTGTGATGATTTAGTGGGCAAGAAAGCAGGATACAAGCCAGGTCAATTGCCACTGCTTGGTGAAGATGGCTTACTACTAAGTGCCACATTCATTTTCAAGCCAAACAGCTAATTCTGTTTGGACAGCAAAGTTCTCCTGTCATCATGATGTCATCATGTTATGAACTTTCTATAGCAGGCATGTCAAACTCGCGACATCACATGACGTTGCGTGACCTATCGGAGCTTTTTTGCCATTGCCAGCAATAGGGTGGGCGCGGCTCCGGTATGATGAAACCAGCCCGTGGGCTGGCAGTTTGACACCCCTGTTCTGTAGTATTTTTCAGTCTTCTGGCCCCAGTGCATTTCTTCCTCCTCTTCACTTTCTATAAAGCTGAAGCTATATGGCATCATCATGCAATCAACTCATTTCTGGAAACCTCGTTGCCATTTAATGATCTCCAAATAAATGTTTTCTTTTCTTCAAAAGCTCTACTTCACCCTTTCACATTTCTCTATGAGCATTTAAAGACATTAGACTTTAACAATTCAAATTATATACACTTGGCTCTTTGTGTTTGGCTTAAAATGCTAATTTGAAATTTGTTTTACCACAGAGATATAACACAGCAAGACAAAGCCAGGATCGAGTAATGGATAATTTCCCTATTATATGTTTATGTTAAATTTCCTTATTAGTCACGTTCAAAAATGGCAGAATGTACCAAACACTGAGACGTCGTCTATCAAAACAGTTAGAAATACAAGCATCAAAGAAGAGAAGACTATCTGCAACAAAATGCTTTGGGGACATCAATTCACTGAATCACAATATATACCTTCAGTCTCCAATTGTCACCACTGTCATCTTTAATCCGTAGGAGCCATGTTTCATTGAACCAAGATGGGTCTCTGGGAAGGAAAAATGCAAAGTTTTTATTTGTGTTTATATGGGACAGGACGTAAGCTCTTTACAGCAGATCACAACATTCAATAATCCAGAATTAATAGAAAATCCAGATGATCAGTTTTATAGTAGTTACTCAGATGTATGCTCTCCCTGTCTTTCATCCCAAAAACAAAATTTTTTTTTTTCATTATCCCACCATGATAAAGAAGATAATTACCATGGGAACTTTTGTTTCCCAAGCTGTAGGCTATATGTCTGATCTGATCTAACCTAGCAGTAAAATGTCCAGCTATAAATTGTGCAAAAGGAAAAAATGTATTGAAAGTGTTTAATTTTTTTGGAGACTTAGTCGCAAATATCTTAGCTACTCCTTTATCTCAATATAGAAAAATGGGTTGGAACAGAAGCTGCATTATTATGACTTCTCTCCTCACGTACAAATAATGGGATGTGACTTGGCTGGGAAAAATCTCAGACAAAAAATACTGAAATTTGATATGTCACAATCAAATTATGTCATAATTTCCTAGGCATTTGTATCTGATAATCATACCAGCATTCCAAAGAACGATGACACTCTTATGCTATAATGCCCTGCAAACTGTGGTTCTCAAAGGAAGATTCCAGAACATTACAGATAATAAATATCTTTGACACTCTAAAACAGGATGAATAAAACAACAGTCCAGAGGCTTCTTTATTATCAATTCTAAGATAGTTGAATCATTTATCATACGTTCATTAGCTTACACTGTCTCTTTTTAATCACAATTATCTTTTACTTGACCAGAGAGATGTATTCTTAAATAATCAAAGTTTGTTTAACCAATAAGATTTGACTATGAAGTTTGACTTGCTCCATATTTAGCAACAAATCTGTTATTGTTTACACATTTAGTAAATAATCTGTTAATCCAGTTTTATCTATTTCTAGCTATATTACAAAGGTTTCTTTTTTCACTGAAATGAGTTAATAGTCTCAGGGTTTAAAGTGATTTATGTTTATTAAGAAAGTTATACCTCACTAGCCATTTTCAATTTATCTTTTTACTTTATTTTGATTTATCTTTTATCATATTTTATTTCCAAATTATATACACCATACACTTCAGCATTTAGTCATGCTGGCCACATGACCACAACTGTGTTTTTGGACAATGTTGGCTCCCTCGGGTAAGAAATGGAGATGAACACTGCCCCCTAGAGTCGGACATGATTGGACAGGGAAACCTTTACCTATTTATGTTTCTTAAGGCTAGTCAATAATCAAAATAAAGTATTTTGATATTGGCATTCAGAACGCTCACTGAGTGCTTTCAGGTTGGCAGTTTGCAAGACATAGGAACAGAGAATAGACTTTGAGGGGATAGTTGAGGGTTTTCTGCTAGACTTCCCCATCATTGGTTTTGTGAGAATCGCTTTAAGAAACTTCCATCTTCTACTAGGTTCTTCATGAAACTCACATCTTGTGTAGCACCTGGGCAATTGTGACCCCACTGGTCAAATCCTCCATTTTGATACATGGTGATGGAACATGGAAAGTTTGCATCTGGAAAAAATAAAGTCACTTGTTAAGTACAGACAAAAGGCAATTTCCTCTATTTTGAAAAGGGATAGTCTATTCTGAAACAGAAACCATACCCTTGGATTATATAACATCATTAGGTGACCCAGCATGGTTCTATTAGATATGGTGATAGATATTAGATAAGATTTATATGGCATTATAAGGTGTAATGTCTCAACAAAATTATTTCACTGAAATCCTTTTTTTCCCCCTCATAATGTTTTCCCACGAATCCAGAGTTCTGTTTTTTTCAGATCAATGAATGTTGATCCATTGTTTGCCATAAAAATTGACAACTGGTTTGTCATCAAGCCTTTGTCATCATAGGCTGGAAAAGAGTAATTGGCTCAAAAGCAATTAAGGAAGGACCAGAATTCACAATCTCCTGGATTCTAGCCTGGTGCCGTAACAACTAGACCAAATGGCATTCTCTAATGCCCTGTAGGTTTTACAGTTTTAGCCTTTGACATCAGACTCCATGAGGTCTCCTTAGGTTTAGGAGTAGGATAACTAAATTTGTTAGCTGAAATTAATAGTTTACACCAGGGTTCCCCAATCTTTGCGGCTTGGTGGCCTGGCTGGGGGGGGGGGAAGAGGGGAACCAGGCCACGCAAGCAGTGGGATAGTGTGCATGCACATGCACACGAAGCTCAACTGCAAGTTGCGTGCACATCTGCGTGCCTGCCACTTGCACAAGTTGAGCTGCGCATGTACTAGCCCTTGGCCCAGTCAATGGGAAAGCCAGCAGGAAAGCAAAAGTCAAGGTAAAAAGCAGCTTAGATTAATTTTAGTACAGCTCTTGCTAATGAATATTCATTTGTTAAAATGACAATGAACAAACAGTATTTATGACCAGTCTTCAGAGTTATGGCCATTAAAGAGTCCCCATGGTTGCATGATCAAAATTCAAGCAGTTGGAATCTCTCCCCTCCAATTTATGCTTCAACTCCCTCCACCCACCTATCTCCCTTCCAGCTCTGCCCTTTTGACCCCTCTGCCCTCTAGTGCCTCTGCCACCCTTGGAAAGGTCTTGCAAGGCCAGCAGCTACCTTGTGAAAGGCCAGGCTGGGTGTATCTCGTCAAAAGCAGGAGGGTCAGAGTGCAGGGTGACAAAGAGACAGAGATGAGGGGTAGATATACAGATGGGGGAGCTGAAGCACATGCAGCATCTTGGTGTGACAATTGCAACCCTGACTGCTGTTGTTAAACTGTGTGGTCACATGATGATGTTTTTCCTAATGTCCATGTTGCTTAGCAATGGAAATTCCAGTCCAATTAGGGTTGTTAAGTGAGGACTATCTATATACAACAAAAGGGCAGAAGATTGAGTAATCCAATTTAAGAAATGACTGTTTCATATTATTCTTAAGGGCCAGAAATCGTTATCAAGTTCTTAAATGAATATTTTTTTATTTATGCATTCATTTGTGTATCATTCTATTTCAAGATTCAAGTGTCTGAGTGGTTTATAAAGATGAACGCTATAAAATAAAAATCATTTTTTTAAAAAAAAGTAATAAAATCAGAAAAACCAATTAAAGCAGAAAAGCATGTGCCCAGTGTCACTACTAAAATCCATACTAATGAAAAATCACAAATAACAATCACAGATTAAACCCTGCCTAAACCAAATAATCATTTTACGAAAGGCAGATAATAAGATGGCCAGGTGAACTTCCAGGGGTGGGATGTGGAGGAGACAGAGAAGAAACACCTCCGGGACCATAATGGCCTCACTTCACCAATGGAATATCTGTCTTGCTGCCTGCTGGCAAGACAGGTGATCACCACAGTGGATTCTAATAAAAGTATACTTTTTTCCACTTAAGGATGATTCTACGCAATTCCTTTTTTTTCCTGGAAACAGACAGGAAAGACATTTTAGAAGACAACTCCTAAGATACTCTGGTGCTGAACCAAGTCAGGTTTTATAGGCTAAAGAAGTACATTTAATTGGCCTCGGAAAGCTAATACTGTAGTAAACAGTGTAGCAACCAAAATATGCAACATGAGTTCACCTAACAACATGGCTGATATATTTGGTACAATTTTAATTCTGGGTTGTCTTCAAAGGTGACTAGACATAGATCATATTACAGCAATCCAAACATGTCATGATAATGGCACAAATCACTATCACCAGAACTGCCACAAGGAAGGACTATAGTTGGCACTTAACAGTCTAAGATGGGCAAAAGTTCTCTTTACCATGGCTTCCAGTGGCTCTTCTAACAGTAGCCATGAATACCAGAGAATCCCCTCTCTCTTCCAATTACATCTTTTGGAAACTTCAGGCATATATATTTATAATAGGATATATTTATAGTTGTATTAGCTCCCCTAACAACAATGCCTCCAAGTTGTAAGAATAATATTGCCTTGCACTGCTAGACAGACAATGCATTTGACAACTCTGGGAGTTCTGTTATTACAACAGAACTACGCCTGATAGGAGAAAAACAGTACACAATACACAGAATAAGCGACCAAACAAAGAACAAAGCAATCTAAGGAATCTGGCTTTGGACATAGAAAGAGCAGTGAGTGACCCAGTTTTAAACCAAACCAGTCCAGAAGCTTCTTGCTTAGTTGTTTGGAGGAATTCCAATAAGCATGTGAGACTGCTCAAACAAAATTTGGCTATATAGTATTATATCCAGAAAAATTAAGGAATGTCAGCACTTCAAGACAGATCAAACTAGAAAACCAAAAGCCATGTAGGTCAGTACTATTTTTCTCATAAAGCTGTAATAACAGAACCTTGCAAGTCTGAATGGCTTTCTCCCTTCCTTTATTTTCTTGTGAACTAGAGAGGAACTTTGTCTGAGATATTTATTCATGAAGGGTCCTTGGTGCTCTCTGAGCTTGCTTGCTTTCTTGCAGACATTTCATTACCCTAACTAGGCAACATCATCAGTGCTAGTAAGGAGTGCTGTTTGCTGTCAGTTTATTCATGTTTATTCCTGCTAATCTCTTGGCCAGCCCTCAGGCCCTTTTATTTGACCATTGCCTTGGTAGTGGCTATTCCTCCTGCCCGTCAAAGGCATTTCCTCTGCCCTTTACAGGAGTTAATGAAGGGTTATTAGTATGTTGTCTTGTCACTTAGTATAATTTATTTGCTTGTCCTCATTCCCTTAGAAGTTAGCCTCTTACTGAAAGGTGTGTGTGTGTTCCCTATATCAGGGTTTTTCAACCGGTGGTACGTGTACCACTGTGGTATATTGGCACGTGGCAGGTGGTACGCAGCCCTGCCCAGCCCAGGGTAGCAGAGGAGGGAACGAGCCAAAGCGGCGCGGCGCAGGACTTGCCGTGACCGAGTATTCAGGAGTTGCAGGGCTGCTTGGGGCGAGGCAAAGTCCCCAGGATCGACACTTCCGGCAGAGGAGGGGGGCAAGACAGGAAGGGATATAAAAGGTGGCAGTTTGGGCAGGAGAAGGAGAGAGAAAAAAAGGACATAGCCTTGGGAAGAGGAAAGGGAAAAGGAGGAGGAAGAAGAGGGGCGAGAGAGGAGAGGACAAAAAACAGGCCGGGCGTGCACATCGGTGGCAGTGAAAAACAGGTAAGAATGCAGCTGGGAAGGGCTGCAACATGAGAGTCCATGTTACCTGTGCCACGCCGCCCAGCCCCCAATTTCGGCAAGCAGGGGCGCACTCTCCTCGCCACGTGGAGAGGCTAAGTCTTCCTTCCTTCCTTCCTTCCTTCCTTCCTTCCTTCCTTCCTTCCTTCCTTCCTTCCTTCCTTCCCTCCCTCCCTCCCTCCCTCCCTCCCTCCCTGCTCAGGAAGGGATAAGGGGAAAGGAACAGGCTGTCAATGTGGCTGGTGGCTGTGCTGCCAGTGGCCATGGCTTGTAAGGCCACTGTAAATTGCTGGACAAGAGCCACACAGTGTTAAGAGCAGAGTGGCGGGAAGATATTTGTAATGAGGGAGGGAGAAAAACAGACATCCCCTGAAGGATATCAGCAAATGGCCCTCGCCCTCTTCAAAAACCATGGACTCTGGGGGAGGGGATGCTGCGAGCAGCATAAGAGTCCATGTTACCTGCGCTACGCCACCCAGACCCCAGCCTGGTTTCGACAGGCAGCTGCGCGGTCTTCTCACCACATGGTGAGGCGAACCAGCGACATGTTGAACCTGCCTGTGTGCGCACAGAGGCAGAGGCCAGTGCATGCGCCTTGTGCCTGTCGTCCCGGGTGACTGTTTTGCCATGCGGGCTGACTGCATTCTCAGCGCTTCCCTTTCACCCGGGACAGGCACCAGGCGCATGCACTCGCCTCTGCCTCTGTGCGTGCACAGGCAGGTTCAGCATGTCGCCGGTTTGCCTCACCAGGCCGCTCCATGCGGTGAGAAGACCGTGCAGCTGCCTGTTGAAACCAGGCTGGGGTCTGGGCAGCGTAGCACAGGTAATGTGAACTCTCATGCTGCTCGCAGCGTCCCCTCCCCGAGCCTTTTTTCTGTCCTCTCCTCTCTCGCCCCCCTCCTCCTCCTTTTCCCTTCGGTGCAGTTCCAGCTGACTCTTCCTCCTCCTCCCAAGGTTGCTCCATTTTTTTTCTCTCCTTCTCCCACCCAAACTGCCACCTTTTATATCCCTTCCTGTCTCTGCCTCCCTCCTCCTTTATCTTCCGGGTGTGCCAGAAGTGCTGATCCTGGGGCCTTTGCCTCACCCCAAGCAGCCCTGCAGCTCCTGAAGACTCTGTGAAGGCAAGTCCTGCGCTGCGCCGCTTTGGCTTGTTCCCTCCCCTGCCACCCTGGGCTGGGCAGGGCTGTGTACCACCTGCCACATGCCAATATACCACAGGTGGTACGCGTACCACCGGTTGAAAAGCCCTCGTTTAGAACAAACATAACTGTAATCTTCTACAATATCAAACCAAAGCAAGCCTGAGGGAAAAAAGACAGAATAGGAATATTGTATTTCAGTGGTTCTCAACCTGTGGTCCACAGACCCCTTGGGGGGCTATGAAGTCATCATAGGGGATCTGTGAAGGCTTGAAGAAATGATATGAGATATATCTTAAGTCTTGGGGGTCCATGGCCACAAAAGGCATTTAGAGGGAGTCCGTGGTAAAGAAAAGGTTGAGAATCGCTGCTCTATTTGGAAACCACTTTTGGATTTTGGACTTGAGGGGGGGAAAATGAAACTTTGATTTTGAGTTTTGCTGATTAGATAGGTTTGTTGTTGTAGAAATGGCTAGTATATATTATTATGTAAAAGTACAAGGTTGAAGTTGTATGTTATTACCTTATTCTACTGTGTCAAAAAGAATCAACACTTTTGTGTTTCTTTTCCCTTTTATTTTAAGACATTTTCCTCTTTCCTTTCTCCTTTCCCCTTTTCCCATTATTCTCATTTTTCTATTTCTATACTTTATATTTTGATAAACTATTAAAAATTTGTAACTTAAGATTTTAATAGGAATAAACCACATCACAGTTGGACTCTGTCTGAATACAGACATGGGGACAAAGCCCGTTATTGAAGCCTGTTAGTAGCAGGTGACAGTCTGCAGGTCATAGTACAGCCAACAAGGCTTCCTCCAGTAATCTCAGACATCAGCTCTTTAACAGAACATGGATCCACCTGGTAACCTGACCCCATGACATATTATTTAAGGCTTTATTATGTGAGTCTCAGTAGGTGGCAGTATCCGGCCAATCTTTTCTAGACTCATAACTAAGGAATGCTACAGGCCAGTTAAAAAATACACCCCGAAAAGGAAGCAATGGCAAAGCACTTCCGTACAATATAGTTAAGAAAAATACACAGGTGTGTCTCACCAGGAGTTCAGTTCAACTAGATCTGACCTTAAATATTTAAGCAGGTTTAAGTAGATATCTTTTGTATTATACAGAGCTATACATAGTTTAGGTGCACGTATATTACTGTTGGCTTTTAACAGACCCTTGCTATCCATCGTCCTCACAGAAAACCAGGTGGGACATAAAACTAGGAATCACGTAAGAGCCAAAAACTCCGTTTAAAAAAGGTGGGCAAAGAGAAAAACCAACTAATCACAGAGCGAGGAAAAGTGACTACAAAATGTCCCGCTGAGCCAAGCAGAGGCTACAAAAGAGCGCGATCGATGCGTACATGAAGACTAGTGGCATCGAGAGACCTTCAAGAGGTGTTTGGTGTTGAGAAGTCCACAGGAAGGTTGAGACTTCTGCGGCAGGAGGTCTATATACACGCTTCCGCATGCCCAAGCCAGCATTGCTCCCTCTTCACGCACGCTCGTTTTGAGGTCTCCAAAACAGGTGGATTTAAGAAGCCCGCCCCGACCGACACGGATTATTTCCCTCTCCGCATTTACGACCCAAGCAGGCCAGGAACTGCGAACTGGGAGCAGGAAAACTGCTGCAGATACAAGGGTGCAAACAGCAGGTGCTCTCGGAATGGAACGGTTAGGATGGCCACCGCCACCTTCTCCTCCCGGGGCAGCTCCAGGGGCAAAAGCTGGGTGCGGGCCAGCCCCGAAAAATGACACCTGTTGAAACACTTGCAAAGGCGGCGGCGGCGCGGGAGGAAAGCGTCGCGTGAGCGAGGGAGCGAGAGACGGCGCGAGGATGCGGCGAAAACAACGCCTGCCTGGGCGTCCACCTCCTCCCGCGCCCCATCGCTGGCTTACCCAAGTGAGAAGCGCTCCGCACCGCTCGCCAGGGCCCATCTCGCCCATGGCTGCGCCGCTGCAGCAGCCCGTCTTCCAAGAGCCACGCCTCCTTAGAGCGGCCCTCGCGCCTCGTCCTGACGTCACCGGCGTACAATTAAGGCGGAGGAACTGGGGGAAAAAAAAATATGCCTCTGGAGACGCTCTAGGAATTTAGATGTGAGTATTCCATTCGGCGAAGAAAGAAGCGCTCAGGGGCGGGGTTTGTTTGGCTCAGCGCGTCCTTTTTAAGTGTGGGGGGGCGGCCTTTCGAGACCTCCTGTGGGAGAGGCAGGTCTGGGGGTGGGCGGTGTAGTATTGATACATTCTATACATGCCTAGAAGTATATTTTATCTCACGGACGTTCCCGTAGTACAGAAAACCATTTGTAAGGGTTGTTTGGATTTCAATTTCTTGGCCGTCTAGCCATCTCATCAGCCCTCAACAGATACCCTCCCCCCGGCGGTCTGCATCAGTCACGTGTTAGCAATAAACCGGTTCACCACGGAAAATGTTGAAATGCCGAGGGACGAAGTCTGTCGAAAGGGCGCGCTCCGGAGAACCAGGAGTTGGATAGTTTCTAGTAGGAGAGTCCCCACTAGGGGGCAGCAGCACGCCTCGCTTTGGTGTTACCAGTGAGAGGAAATTTGATTTTGACGTGAGCGATGAGTCTTAAGGAATGACTTCAGTATCCCAGCTAGCGTTTCGTTTGACACAGGCAAATAAATAGAAAGGCTGATTATTCCGCAGTCTGGTTGCCGAACTCCAACTATTAACAACTTGGAAGAAAGAAAAATAACATAAAAAGGTGGCCTGTCGCATTTTCTTACAGACTTAGTGGAGCATGCTGTCCTATGATGTCTATGGAGATTCTCAGCCATCCAGGTCATGGTTGTCCCAAAGGGGCTTTTTGGGAACTGAAGAAGCTTCTTGGATGAGAAGCAAAAGGAAAAACAAAGTCTAATTGCTATGCTATGGTGTGATTTTTTTGGCTTAGCTGAATTTCTGTGTGTGCCTGAGCATGGCACAATCATGTACTGAATTTAGCAATTTTGTCTTTAGTTCACACATTATATTTATTTCACCCCCCCCCCAGTTCACAAAAAGAACCTTAAGTGAGTAGTTAATTACACTGATATTATCTTAATATTTTATCCCTTATGTTTGAAACCATTGAAAGCCAAAACAACTGTAACCAACTTAGAATTGTTACACATTACATTACTATAGTGGGAAGTCAGGGCAGCAGCTGAGAATAAAGGCCCTTAACATGCTATGTGACCACAGGTATTGTTTCTTGTAAACCATCTTTTTGTAAACCATGTGAACCCAACCAAATATGAAATAGCTAAACAATGGTTTAGCACAATATGTGAATTTCTACCTTCATCTCACCATGTTCCTTAGCCCCACCCAGTCCCGTGACTTTTAGTCAGTCATGTTTGTTTTAGGTTTCCAATGTCACACTTTTCCAACAATGTTGTAGAAATTCTGGTATAGTTTTTAGCCCCAATCCCCAGAAGTTGCATTAACAGAAGGATTCAGTCAAGATCATGTGAGGTACTAATACCACTCAGCCTTAGTAAGACCACATCTAGAATACTGCAACAAGTTTTGGTCACCATACTATAAAAAATATGTTGAGACTAAAAAAAAGGGCAGACAAGAGCAACAAAGATGATTAGGGAATTGGAGACTAAAACATATGAAGAATGGTTAGAGCAGTGGTTCTCAACCTGTGGGTCGGGACCCATTTGGGGTCAAACGACATTTCACGGGGGTCACCAAACAACGCAGTCCGCCATTTTTTTCCCCTTTTCCTTAACTGTGCTACTCCCTTTTATTTTATTGGCTTTTGAAAGCCAATAGAATACACTCTCTTGAATAGAGTCTAATTCTATTGGCTTTCAAAAGCCAATAGGAACTGTCCAGGCTGTCTCTGCCCTGCTGAGCCCGCCAAAAGTCCCATTCTGCAAACGGTGCTGCAAGCTGTCTGCAGCGAAAGCGAGCTGTCTGGAAGTTTCCACCCCTCCCTGCTGAGCAACTACTAAAAATACGTAAAAGAGGTCCAGGGGTGGGAGGTGGGAGGCCGGCGGGCGCAGGGAGGGTTTCTGGCGCGCGTGGGGCCTGGTGGGTGCTTTACCTCCCTTGGGCTGGGCCAGCTGGTGGCCCAGCCGATGGTCAGCCTGCGCATCTCTGCCGCTTGCCAGCTATGCCTCAGCCGGCGCAGGGGGCGGCACCACGCATGCATGGCGCTCCCGGGTAGGGAAAGTCCTCGACTTACGACTGGTTGGGTAATCCTCGACTTACGACCGGTTGGGGTCGCGGCATTAAAAAGGTTGAGAACCACTGGGTTACAGGAACTGGGCTTGGCTAGTCTAGTGAAGAGAAGGACCAGGGGACACGTGATAGCAGTGAGGGGCTGTCACAGAGAGGAGAGGGTCAACCTATTCTCCAAAGCATCTCAAGGCCAGACAAGGAATAATGGATGAAAACTGATCAAGGAGAGATTCAACTAGAAATAAGGATAACTTTTCTGACAGTGAAAGCAATCAACCAATGGAACAGAGTGCCTTCAGAACTTGTGGGAGCTTCATCACAGGAAGCTTTCAAGAAGAGACTGGACTGCATCTGTCAGAAATGATATAGGGTCTCCTGCTTGGGTGGGGGATTGGACCAGAATAAATGATCTACAAGGTCCCTTCCATCTATTCTATTCTATTCTATTCTATTCTATTCTATTCTATTCGGAATATTTAGGGCTGCAGTGGTAGATATTTATTGAGCAAAATATCCTATGGAATGTAACTAGATCCATATTGACATTATATATTGTATTTTCATCCCATTTTTTTATGTATAAGTCAATGTGATGAACATACAATATCTAATACTTCTTGCTTCTATTTTTCCCCACAACAACAATCATGTAAGGTAGGTTGGGTTGAGAGAGAATGACTGGCCCAACCTCACCCAACCAGCATTCATGCCAAGGGAGGCATCAGTTCAGAATTTCCTGGTTTCTATGCCAGTACCTTAACCACTACACCGAACTGGCTCTCAAAGTGGTATAGAGCTGAGATGTCTAGAAGCCTTATAAAGGCTTATAAAAACCTTATAATTCAAGTAATAACAAGCATGCCAGACATCATCTTTAATCTGATAAATTTGGGACTTTTAAAAGAACATTCTTAGACCAGAGAAGCCCATAGTTTTGATTGAGTTATATATTTCTTTATGATACGTATGTAGAATCTTTCCTTTTACGATTCCTAAGAAGGTTTCAATCCGTTTTGGGATTGCTGCTCCTAGAATGACTGACCAGTTTCTGGTATCTCTGGGAATTCTGAGGGTTGTGGTCCCAAAAGATTTTGTTGACACCCAGCTAGAGAAGGATTTCAAGGTATATAAAAATATGTTTAATCTCAAAGACTCTGTTACATAGGGTGAAGCTGAAGGTAGTAACTTTTCCATAATGGCTCACAACGATTAGAATCTATATTTTCTTGCCTTTAAGCCCAACCCACTCTCTGCTGTGCCAAGCTGACTACTTAGCAGCCTTTGGCAAATACATATCCCACCAGAGAGCAATGTGTTTTATTTTTTCACGTCCTGTGCTCCTTGTAACCACTGAGATGGAAAACAAACTCCATGTGGGAAAGTTCCCAGCTGGGTTATTTTGGCTACCTTAGGTGGAAACGTGTTATTGGCCTCTGTGACTCAGGAGCAACTCAGACACTGTCTGCTCCCAGCTTCCCTTCCTAGGACTGTCTAGTATTAACCCATGTATTAGTTTTTCAAATTTGTTCCAAATGATGTGTACATAAAAAAGAGTATGTTCTTTTTGTGCTTTTACTGATTAGGGGGTCAATTTCTGTCACTGCCATCACTGCTATCCTATTATTCCATCTCTGTTTTGCAGGCTATACTGAACAGTTATTTATTATACTGATGATATTTTAAATTTTTCTAATAAGTCAGGTACTCCAGATCAGCGGTGATTAATCTGATTACCCACCTGATATATTGGGATTAGAAATCCCATAAGTCCTAGATAGTGTTGTGAATTGTCTTTAGATGGCTGAGAATTCTGGGTATTGCAATGCCAATTCATCTGGAAAGCAACCTAGGATTACAGCATAGAGGATTTCTGATTGAATTTCCACTTCAGCCATTAACATTAGGCAACCTTACTAAGTGTTTTTTTAACCTTCCATCAGCGATATATAATGTTTATGTGAAACACTCTTAATAATCAAGAAAAGTACCATAAATTATCAGTTACATATCCCTTCATAGCAGTCCTTGATTCAATTTTTGATTTCCCTTCCTTGATATCCCATCAGCTTTGATAATAATCTTAATTCCCAGTAGGATTGTTATATGACCAATATGGTTTTTAAGGATCAGCCTTTAAAAGCTGGCCTTTTTAAAATATGGCATCTTTTAAAGCTGGTGATCTAATTTCTTTTATCTAACCATGCTGAAAGTATTTCTATTAAGACTCCCTCTGTCACCTTTAGGACTTTTTGCTGATAAGGAAATCTGCCGTGAAACAAGGTGGAGATAAGAGTGTTTAAAATTGGGTTTTCTGGCAGTCTTTTCCTACATACGGAAGAGTAAAACCGAATGGCATTTATTTCTGTTGCAAGGCAATCTAGTCAACCTTGCAAACGATACAAGAATGATATTATTTTATAAGGTTTGTGTTATGATCCCACTTGTCACTTGATGTAGATGATTTGTGGCATAGAAAAAAACAATTTCAGTAAATATTCCATACTGGATTCTTATAAGTGATTCTTATTGCAAGCAAACAGGTGAATGGGAATTTACTCACTGGCATGAAATACTACTGTATTACTGTTCCCTCCTCAAACACACTTACATACGCTCAGACAAAATCATGCCTACACTTTTCGTCTAAAATTTCTTCATGGACTATGTAAACATTCATGCTTTGTAATAGTTTCCAGTATGCTAGGTTTTATATCATACTCCTAAAAAGTATGAAAGTATTTTAATTGGACAGCGCGTGTGGAAAAGTGTATTCTTACACACTTTTCCACATATGTTGTCCAGTTAAAATGCATTCTACCTCACTTGCTTGAACTATGCTTCTGCCCTCCACAAATTTGTACAATGTAAGCAAATCATATTAACACTTTGATTCAATCCAACAAATACCTCATTTGGACTCTTCATCATCCTCTTTCACATGATCCTATATATCCCTGCACACACCCATTTAGTCTCTGCTCAATGCATCCTATCACAAACTCTGTACCACATATATCCAGCCTCTTGTTGCACGTACACACCCTGTCTCTGGCGTGCGGTTGTTGGGCAGCTGTTCTGCTCTAGGCACGTCCTGGTTGGAGAAGCCGCCCACAGTTAAAAACAGATGATTTCACAGAAAAGCAAACAGAGGAGGCAAGAGAAGGATATTTAGGAAAGGGAAGGAGAGGTCAGGAAAAGAGTATTTTGTTGCCGATTTTCTCTATTTGGGATAAAAATATGGAACGGGGTGACAGTAACACTAGGAATTAAGGACTGGGCATATTTAGTTACACAATAAATTCCTTCGGTGTCTAGAATGAAGTGTACTACCCAGTCCAACAGCATGGGGATAACACCCAGGTTTGAGGCAGGACATGATTAATTCCAGGAAGAACCACCTGGGAATTTTAGTGATCAGGCAAACAGTAAGTTGGCATTGGGTCAGAATTCTCTGGTTTGCTCCCCAGCTTCTGTCAAATGCATTTAATTAATACACAGGAGATGGGAGGTGATTCTAGGGTTATAAGATTAGGAAAAATATGAGTTCACATTTGTATTAGCTACATGAGGAAGTTGAGATGTGTTCTTATTCATAGTAAATATCTACCTTTCCCCACGGTCTATATAATCCTAATAGAATCTAAGGAAACTGGAGTCTATTCTGCTTGCATCCACCTTAGTGGAAGCACTGGCCATCCATCTATGCTTTTTGATGGTATTCTAGTATTTGTCAAAGATGTAAACAGGCAGGTAAAGAAGCCAACACCCCAAATATTGTGGCCAAATTGTTTCTACCTAGTCATTAACTCCCAGTTTGTTAATGACCTTTAATAACTGGTAATTACAGTTTGGGCTAGGGAGGAACCAGGCAGGTGCTGGTGTACAAATCAGACAACTCCAAAGTATATTTATGGGCAGGAGAACATGTAGCAGTTAAGAAAGATGACATGAACAGTAAAAAGTAGATCTGATGAAAAGCAAAAATGGGAGCCCCATTATTGAATTCCCTTGGGGGGGGTGTTTGATGTACCCAATTGAATGAATATAGACTTCTGCATCTGTCTATTATTGGAAATTCCCAACTGTTAATAAGGGACAGGCGAGTTCTGTGGGACTGCCCCAAAAGATCAGATAATTACAGAAATACTCCTTTAATATGCATTTTGCATGTCTTATCCATTTGATATCCCTGGGGTAGGTTAAGAATGACACATCCTGAAGAGGGTCTTTCCCTTGAATAGTTAAGGTTCCTTCAACCATGAATTAAGCATACATCTAGGATGACTTCCAGGGCCATGTTTGTTTGTGGGATGGGTGGCAATGATAGCTAGCTAATTTGCCACTTCCTCTGAGCCAAAAATTCTGACATTTAGCCCTCGTCAGTTGGAGAAGCGTTTTGGTGAATATAGATACAGGGAGAGACAGCCTATTATGCTCTCAGACTGTAGAAAATATGATGTGTGAACTGGAAGATTGATTTGCACATGGTCTCCTTCCCTCTTAGGCAAACAGCTGTTTTCTCTAGAGATTGCTTTCCCACCCTTGCCAGTGGCCACTTCAGAGCAGCCATGGCTTTGACCCTAGCGAGTACAGTGAGCTGTTCCCGGCAGGCAAGTGGCTGAGCCCTTGGCCCTGCTGGGAAGGGAAGTCTGCTCTCTATGACTCATATACGGGGCGAGGCAACCCCTCCTTTCAAGACCGCAGCCACCACAAGACTCAAGCCCAGATAACAGTAAGGAGGGAAATGCAACGCAGCATGCGAGCGCGCGCGCGCACACACACACACACACACACACACACACATACACAAACAGAGACAGTTTAAGTAAATACATTTATCTTTATATTAGGGAAATTTGTCATGTGTAGTGCCAGAAGCGAGTTTTTCATAAACACATACTTTTTTTTATTGAAGCCTATAAGTTTGTGCTATTTGTACAGGCAACATGGTGATAAATGCATCCTTGTTACAGATTGTAGGTATGGTAAAAACTAATCTTCCCCAGGATGATGCTGTCCAGATGTTTTGGCCTACAACTTCCATAATCTCACAGTCAGAAAGGACTATAATAATGAATGAATTCATTTGAAAATGTATTAATTTGATTATAATATTCTACATAGATAAAGAGGGAAACTTTTAAGAAGTACTGGGTATATACGTACTATGTTATTGCTTGTTTTTTTTAAAAAACGGATCACCATGTTTCCACGTGGGTTCCTAAGCTGTGTTGGTGTAAAATGGAAAACTAATAAAAATTGTTTTGACAAAAAAGAAAAGAAAAAGAAAGGATGAGTAAAGCAGAAGTGTAATATATTGTGTATTACTTCAATATTAATCCTCCTGCAGTGTGACAACTGGTAGCTGAGTTCTCCCTGGTTAGCATATATATACCCATACATACCCAGGCTACTGTTAGTGCTCAATTACTGCAACACTATGCTATATTATATGCTTGAATGAAAATCTTTTGGCTGCATCTTTGGCTATCTATCTTTACCATGAGGAACCTATTGTATATATTGATTTTATTTATTGTAGGGCACTATGTCACACATATTCTATCCCTTGTGTCTGTTGGGAAGTGGTTTGTGTGCATGTATGTCTGTAGCCGTTGTGCAGCCCGAGGTATGTGCAGCCTTAACTATGGATAAAGGCAAATGATGAACCTGGTGACCTTGTTTACTTCACCCTTTGCTGTGTGGAGTACAAAGGGAAGCAGTCAAGACTTGCAATGGGAGGAGATCAAGGAAAACAGACTGGTAGCACATATCCCAGTTCCCATGACAGCAAGAAGACTGCAAATTGGGACATATCTCCACACCCATTATGGTGCAAGGTTTGCTTCTGTCCCACGTCATTACCATGGTAGCAGCTGCTTCCTGTATCGTCTGGCAGATTCCAAGGCCTCAACAATGAACTTCCTGTCAGAGAAGGGAAAGCACATCCTAGCTGGGGATGGAAAAAGAGTAGGCAGAGCTGACTGCTAGGACATGGGACCTGAGACTTTTCTACTTTCAGGGCATTGGGTTCAGCAGCCCTTTAGATCACATGTCAGACCAAAGCAGCACAACATCCACTTAACTGACATAACCACTGGGCTAATGCTCTTCTGTTAATAACACACGTACACCATAATCTTGCCTTATTTTCAGTCTAATAACCGTAGCTTAGGATTCTCTGCTTGTCTGGATAGCTCCTTAGATCCAGCCAGATCCCTTCTGCCTTAGAAATCATCTCTCTGCAGGAGACAGGCTTGATGCCAGTGTGGGGCTTGATATCTGAGAACACCCCCAGCTTCCCTCCCTTTTCTGGGCTTGGTCTAGCGCAGCTGCTGGGAAAAGGAGTGGAGTAGAGCTGACGCAGGGATGGGGTGTGGGGAGCAGCTCCCAGGCTTTGGAGTGCTGCCCAAATTAAATTAACCCTTCCCTGGGCATCTGTACAGGATGTGCCAATCTATGAAGGAAGCAACCCATCCTTCCAGTACTGTGGGCAAATTATAGTGATTCATACAGGATAGAGACACCCTCCTACCTATCAGGAGCCCAGTTATATGTCTTCACTGTATAGATGAGGGAAATAGCCACGAGGAAGGCAGAGCAGGAGACTGGGGCAAAGACAAGCCATTTGCAACAGTGAAACCAAATTTGTTATTGGAACCCCACATGTGCTCTCGAAGTGGAAAAGACTTCGCACATCCCGTATTCTCACTTACCAAGCATACTTTAAATTAGGTGCAAATTGCTCAAAGAATATTTAGCCTGGCATCTTCCAAACTTCTGAGTATACTGTATCAAAAGTGCTCCTGAAATAGATAAAAAATAATACACAACTTTTAAGAAAATATTCATGCGAAAGTGCTCTTGAAATAGATAAAAAATATTGGTTCAGTTTGTGATCTTGTACTTACCATGTAATATGGGATATATATATCCAGGGCTTTTTTTCTCATAGAATGCCCAGAACGGAGTTCCGGCACCTTTTTTGGATGGAACCTTGTAGGGTAGGCAAGGCGGGTTGTATGACATGTGTGAGTTCTGGCACCTTTTTTTTTTTTTTTTTTAGAAAAAAAGCATTGGATATATGTAATAGATGTGACAGTTTTGATAAAAAGGAAAGGATTTGGAGGAAAGGAGTTAAAATAGAATGGGATGAAAACCAGTTCAAAGAGAGGAGGGTACAAAACATTCTCTTAGCAGAATTGTGGCAGGGATCCTGTTTCTTTTCTTTCTTCTCTTAATAATGACTGTGATCAGATTATAAAAATGGATCATGGGGTGAAGTACAGGTATGTATTTTGCAGTGTACCGTATTTGCACAGGTATATTTCCTTGGGGTAAAATAATTAACTGTTCATTTCTGTAAACCAGGGGGTCTCAAATAGTCAATCAGGGTCCCCTGGGTGGAGGTCACAATTTTGGAGAAAATGTGATTAGGCTGACAAAATTAGCTGAATTCTCCACATTTTTCTGTATTCATTTATTGTATATTATCATATTCATGGTAACCACTGCATGTACAATATTGGAAAACCTAAGCCAATGCTCTTACATACATTGTTTTCCTTATTCATGTCAAATACACTCATGTAGGCACATGTAAGATGTAAAACAGTCCTCACAGAAAGTATTAGTGAGCACAAATGTAGATTTTCCAGACTCATTGTGGGGGGAGAAATTCCCACTGAGTTGATCCAGCCTCATACGCCCTATCTGGCTCAGCATGTCCTTCCCTGCCTGGGCCCTTCCTCCACCCTTTGCAGCTGTGTAGCCTCCGGCTTGAAGCCATGTAGATTTTGCAAGTTAAGCAAGGTCAGATCAGGGGAAAATGTGGAAGTGACAGTCCTAAGGAAAGAGTAAGGTGCTGCAAGGGTACTCCTTTTAGCATCAGAGCCTTCTCCATCCTGTCATTCCAGTGCCAGGAAGTGCTGTGATTTAGGAGGTAATGCAGAGTAAGAGCAGGCTCAAGAGAAGCTGCTGCTGCTTCTGTATCTCCTCTTCCTCCTTCTCTTTCTTATCACCACCATCACGATCACCATCTACCTTAGCCCACTAATATGGTTATACATTGCTGGGCTGCAGTAGGAAATGCCTGCTTTTGACAACACTGACATGCAGCCATTTGCAACTATTCAGTTTGAATAATTCCAGACACCACCTTAATTTCCATTCCTAAATTGCCCTACAGGGCTTTTGGGTGGCAATTAAAGAGCACGGTGTTCTCCATCCTAAAGACAGCTGCATTTTCATACAGGTGTTTTTTATATTAACAGCTGCTTGTACCATACAGAGAAATGTATTCAGATCTTTGGGCAAAGAACAATCATTTAATTCAGTGTTTTGTAACAGACAGCATGCTTTTTCATATCCAGTCTGAATTCAAACAGAATTGCCTTAAAATACTTTATTTTCCTCTCTTAATTACCCCTGGCTTCTGTTTTCTTCTCCTTAAAGATCATTGTGAATCTTAAAATTGGTTTCATGCTGAACTATAGTTTGTTTGATTGTATTGAATAAACTTCAAGTGGTTGTATTCACAAAATATGTTACCGTAAGCTATAAACAGTGATTTACAGATTATCACAGTTCTGTTTGCACAAGCCAACAACTTGGTTAAAGAATGTTCACATTATGCATATGTAATTGCATAATAAATTAAAACCATAGTTTTAGGCATACTGTTTACAATCTGAGCAGGAAATGGTGGATATTTGTCTAAACTTAGAATGGATGATCCATTGATTTTTAAACCTTGTTTAAAAAACAGCAGGAAATTACAGAGTTGTTAAGAAGCATTCCATGCTCAGGTTTTGGGGTTAATATATTATGTGAATACAGACATAATGGAAGTGGTGGCTGATTTTTTTTTCTATTCTAAAACAGTCAAAAGGAATACAGTCACTCAACTCATAAGCTGATAGAAGTTTTTGTTTCTTATTGATTTTCATTATGCTCCTGTTTGAAATGATGGGGCTTTCTTTCATACACATTGATAAAGTCTGTATGGTATACAACAGGCATGTCAAACTGCTTGCTCGTGGGCTGGATGTGTCATGCCAAAATCGCGCCCACCCCATTGCTGGAAATGGAGAAAAAATCCCGATATGTCGCGCAATGTCACATGACCTCATGAGTTTGACATGCCTGGTATACAATAGTACTATAGCAGACATGTCAAACACAAGGCCCGGGGCCCAGATGCGGCCCGCAAAGTGGTTTCATGTGGCCCGCGAAGCCATGCTGGAAACAATGAGAGAACGGCCCCCTCTGCCTTGGCCCTGGCCCAGGCCGGCCAGAAGCCCATGTACAATTTTGTGGTGGCCATCTATGCTGAAACGCATTCAGTCTTAGCTCCATAAGCCCCCCCCCCACATGGGATGAGAGGAACAGTGAGGCTTCTTCAGTGGACCATGCCTTGGCATTTGCCCTGGCTCCACCCCCTTCTGCCAGAGACTCTCAGATCTATCCCACTGCTGCCCAGGCCCCCACAGGCACCCTTGACACGAATGATGTAGAGCTGGCCACA
This sequence comes from Crotalus tigris, assembly GCF_016545835.1. NCBI lineage: Eukaryota > Metazoa > Chordata > Lepidosauria > Squamata > Viperidae > Crotalus > Crotalus tigris. Next base: position 1,630,365 of record NW_024096469.1, read on the forward strand.
CCCACCCAGTAGACCACACCCACTCCATCCACACCCATCCAGTAGGCTGCACCCAACCTGGCCACACCCACCCGGCCCCCTGAGGGCAACCGCAATGCTGATGCGGCCCTCAATGAAATTGAGTTTGATACCCCTGTACTATGGTGTATCTATAAAAAAGCTTTTCCAAAAATCAGTTTTATATGCTCTGTATCTACAGGTAATCCTCAACTTATGATCACAGTTTGGACCTTAATTTGCATTGCTAAGCAAGACTCTTGTTAAATGAGCCCAATTTTACAATCTGTTTTTGCCATAGTTAAGTGAATCGCTGCAGTTGTTAAGTGAATTAATGGTTGCTAAGCATATCCAGCTTCTCCCATTGACTTTGCTTGTCAGAAAATGGCTAGGAAGGTCACAAATTGTGATCACATGACCCTGGGACGCAGCAACTGTTGTGTATACATACCGGTTGACAAGTGCCCGAATTTTGATCATGTGATTGTGGGATGGCTGTGAGTGCAAGGATGGGTCATAAGTCACTTTTTTCAGTGTCATTGTAACCTCAAACGGTCACTAAACAAATGGGTGTTAAATCAAGGATTACCTGTAAAGCAAATGCCCAGTAGCTAAAATATTCATTCAGCTATAATATATTTCTCTTCTATGTTCTGTGCTATACTAATACACAAATGGAACTGTGTGAATCTAGGCTAAATTAAAAAAAGTTTTCACAACTTATCATGATTTAGGACTACAAATATAGCTGATTGCTTCCTGAAATGGGGATTTGATGTCCAGAAGAGGCAAGACTAAGAGAATGTTAACTATGGGATTGACATAAAATTCAGATGTTCTAGGCTCCTTTTGGAATTCTTTTGTCAGTCATTTAGGCCAGTTCATCTAAATAAATTAGCTGCCTTTAGCATGGAGTGGGCAATCTTTTGATTAGGAAAAGTGGGCAGGGCTGTATCACACAAGTAGTAAAGGACAGGTTTTGCAAGAGTTGTTCATTTTCTTAATTATGCTGTACTTACAGTAGTCCTTGACATAAATGTGTAATACGGCTTGCCCATTAAGGGTGTATATTGTGACAGTTTCATATTTTTTGTGATGGTCATGAAACGAACAGGGCACTTGAGAAGCCAACTAGTGGTTTGCTGTGGATGCAGTTTTGCTGATGATCATAAAAGTGCCAGTTTCCAGCAAAACCACTGTAAAGCACAGCCACATGACCGTGGAATGCTGCAAGCAGCCATAAATGCAGCCATGTTGCCAAGCACCAAAACTTTGATCATATGATTGCGTGGAGGTAACAGTCGAAACTTTGAATCTGGCTCGTAAGACCCCTTTTTCAGATCAGTCATAAGTTTGAACAATCACTAGGTCGAGGGCTACCTATATTTGGGGACTTATATTATTATTATTATTATTATTAATAATAATAATAATAATAATAATAATAATAATAATAATAAAGTTGGAAGGGACCTTGGAGGTCATCAAGTCCAAACCCTTGCTCAGGCAGGAAACCCTATACCATTTCAGACAAATGGCTGTCCAGTCTCTTCTTGAAAACTTCCAGTGCTGGAGCATTCACTGCTTCTGGAGGCAGGTTGTTCCATTGGTTAATTGTTCTAGCTGTCAGGAAGTTTCTCCTTAGTTCTCCTTGATTAGTTTCCATCCATTGCTTCTTGTCCTGCCCTCAGGCGCTTTGGAAAATAGCTTGACTTTTGATATTTTCTATCTCAAAATCATACTTAGTTGTGCTTTTGATTTTCATTGATCAGTGCTTACATTCAGGAGTGATGGGATGGAAAGATGGAAGCAAGGAGCCATATCCTAGACTAGAGCCATTGGTAACCCATTCTTGCTTTAGTACTATTATTCCAGAGTAATTTAACCATATATTGCAATTTTGTGTGGTCTTCCCAGTCAACATTTTTCTTGTTTTATATTTGACAAACTAGACTAAAGCAATTAATTCATTAATTAATCAAGCAAGTAAGCAAGCTTGCTAATGAGAGCATGTTTGCCAGCTTGCTGTCTCCCCATGGCAGGTCAGACCACATGTTAATAAAGACTAAATCCTGGAGCTGTCACAAACAGCACTCCAAAATCATGGCCCGAGGTGCTAAAACTCAAATTACTTTTGCAATTAAACATGGGTGTCAAACTCGCCGTGTCACGTGACATGTCGTGACGTATCGCAACTTTTTTCGCATTACCAGAGCTGGGGTGGGTGCGGCCTCCGCATGATGCAACTGGCCCGCGGGCCGGCAGTTTGACACCCCTGCAATAAAAGGAAAGAAAAAATTACAACATATATGGCATATAATAATAATAATAAAGTTGGAAGGACCTTGGAGATCATCTAGTCCAAGCCCCTGCTCAGCAGGAAACCCTATACCATTTCGGACAAATAGCTGTCCAGTCTCTTCTTAAAAACTTCCAGTGTTGGAGCATTCATTGCTTCTGGAGGCAGGTTGTTCCACTGATTAATTGTTCTAACTGTCAGGAAGTTTCTTCTTAGTTCTATGTTGCTTCTCTCCTTAATTAGTTTCCATCCCTTGCTTCTGGTCCTGCCTTCAGGCGCTTTGGAAAACAGCTTGACTCCCTCTTCTTTGTGGCAGCCCCTGAGATATTGGAACACGGCTATCATGTCCCCCCTCGTCCTTCTCTTCATTAAACTAGACATACCCAATTCCAGCAGCCGTTCCTTATATGCTTTAGCCTCCATTCCCCTAATCATCTTTGTTGCTCTTCTCTGTACTCTTTCTAGAGTCTCAACATCTTTTTTACATCGTGGTGACCAAAACTGGATTCAGTATTCCAAGTATGGCCTTACCAAGGCATTGTAAAGTGGTATTAATACTTCACGTGATCTTGATTCTATCCCTCTGTTAATGCAGCCTAGCACTGTGTTGGCCTTTTTGGCAGCTGCAGCACACTGCTGGCTCATATTTAAGTGATTGTCCACTAGGATTCCGAGATCCCTCTCACAGTTACTACTATTGAGCAAGGTACCCCCTATACTATACCTGTGCATTTGGTTTTTCTTGCCTAAATGTAGGACCTTACTTTTTTCACTATTGAATTTCATTTTGTTGGATAGTGCCCAGTATTCAAGTCTGTCCAGATCCTCCTGTATCTTAAGCTTGTCTTCTGGAGTGTTGGCTATTCCTGCCAGCTTGGTGTCGTCTGCAAATTTGATTATTTCCCCATCTATCCCCTCGTCCAAATCATTGATGAAGATGTTGAAGAGCACTGGGCCCAGAACAGAGCCCTGGAGCACCCCGCTACACACTTCCCTCCATGTAGATGCGGTTCCATTGAGGACCACACGCTGAGCACGGCCGGTCAGCCAGCTACGGATCCATCTGGTGGTGATGCTGTCTACCCCACATTTTTCTATCTTGTCAAGTAGTAGGTTGTGATTTACTTTATCAAATGCCTTACTGAAGTCCAAGTAAATTATATCCACAGCAACATAGATTCCATTCACAGGATTTTTTTTTAACGTTTTATTCAAATAGCATTTGGATCTGGATTTGTTTTCTGAACATGAACTGTTAATTTTAAGAATGGTAGAATTTTTATACATTAAAATTTTTTTTTTAAAGATAGCCAATCAGAATAAGATCCAACTTATGCTCTATTGGCCAGCACAAGAGCATTTAATCAATTTAAATATTTCAGTTTGAGAGTAAAGAACAATTGTGTGGTTTTAGAACACTATTATAGGAGATGACCAGCATGAGACGGAGGTCAAGCTCAAACGCATCATCATTCTGGAGTCCATATATCCCGTAAGAGACCTAAGTCCACCCCCCCTTGAAGTCTGTGGACTCTTATCTGGCACCAATTTTCATTGATTGTTAATAGATCAGATTCTTGTGTATATTTTCCATGGAATAAACTCCTAGCAGGGGTAGGCAGCCTTGGCTCTTTTATGACTCGTGGACTTCAACTCGCCTACTCTGTCCTAGTGCATTTGAATTCTATCCTGACTCCTGATTCCTTGTATCTTACAACTATAGGACCTTTCTCCCCACATTTCCCTTTGTATGCACATTTGTGTAGCAATCAGAAAGTGAGTATGCTTTGCTACTCCACAAAACATATTGGCTCCCTGAGGTGTCTTCCCTTTTTGAGTCAAGCTGGCCTCAATGTCCTTTGCCTTTAGTATTAAATTTACAGTTCAGGCATACAGATTGATGTATAGGAATGAATAGAGAGAGCGCGCGGCACACACACATCCCCTAACCTTCTTCCGTGGAAATTATACATTTCTGCCGCGCACGTCTAACCCAGGGCCAGGTGGGCTTTTAGGTGTTAAAACGCTCTGCATGTGCACAGAAAATTCGGAAAGAAGGTTCCAAGGGGTTAACTGCTGCTTTTGAAGAGGCTCGTAGCCGGAGATAGATAAATGATAAAACAAAGCTGCTCCATCCCGTTTCAAATGATTGCGCCATCTGGGCTGGGAGTTGCAAGAGGCGCGTAATGGAGCTAGAGCCTTTCCACACCATGGCTAGACGGTCGGGGTCTTTGGGGGGGGGGGATCGATAGGCTGGGGAAAGGGGCTATAGAGACTGCTCCGCATTCAGCCCATGACTCAGCCGAAAGCTAGCCGGGGGCAATGCAGCTGCCGGAGGGAGGTGGGGAAGGGGGAGAAGGAGAATTGCCTTGGATCCCTTTCCCTTGGGTTGCCCTGCTAGCCTTTAAGGCCACCTTTCAGAGGATCGTGGAACCAAGAGCGGTATTTCCCGCGGCAGCTGCTTGGAAAGGAGAAAATTGGGGGGGGAGGGGTCGACAAGGGATCGCCAGGCTTTCCAACGGGTCTGTTCGCGGTTCATGTCCCTTCCGCCGCCCCGCCGCTGACTCAGGACTTCCTCGCTGCTGACTGGAGCTTCAGGAGGTCCTTCCTATTCCTCGACCGGCCCGCTGGGAGCTGTTCGCTCGGAACTCCTGCCCCCGCAAAAGGGCAGCAAGTTCACTCGCCTTGCGTGCTCCTCGCCCTTCCCTCCCCTCCAGGATGTGAGCAGGGCTAAGGGAATGAGGTTAAACTCGCTGGGCCGGTCGATGCCTGCAGGGCCCGGAACCTCATTCCATAGCGTTGAGCAGGCCAGGCCCGCGAGCCACTGTCTCTTCCCAGTTGGCTTGCCTCGTGCCACCCAGGATGGTTGGCAATGGTAGGCTTGATGAGATGGGCAACTGTGGGCATCATTAGCTGTTTACATGTATGCTTATCTATGGTGAACATATCTTGGTTTACTCAATATATTCCCGAGTTGCATACAGACACAGAAAACCTATTATATATTAGAGGATTATGTTGCATGCAACCAGCAGTCAGGGGTCATAGGAACAAAACTTCCATGTAATAGGAAGCCTTTTTTAATGCTACTGCCTACATCTCACAAACAGCAGACGTGGAAATCTTGATACTCTTAAAACTTATCACTTAAAAACAAGGGATTTTTCAAACTCGACAAGCTAAATGTAGAAATCTAATTGATGAAGATCCATAAATTAGAATCCTTATTTTTGACCAGACTGGAAACCAGTAATAATTGAACGTGCATATATAATTTATGTGATCATTAACAATATTCTTAGCTTACCCTATTAAAGTTCTGCTGAAGGCTCCTTGGTAATGCAAAGTGGGAAAAGATACTCTACTCAATATCGCAGACAGACCTGGATCTCAGATTAGTTCTTTGATATAATTTAGTTGGATTTGAGGGAGAGAGAATACGATGGGGAGAAACAGGTTTAAATCTAGTATTAGATCTTTTTTTTTTTTTTAAAAAAAAAATATTTTATAGGATACTCTGCCAATCTGGAAAACAATGCATTAGATAAAGCCACTGTTTTTTTAAAATGGCCATCTGTTGATTAAGCCATACATTTTTGGTTGCACATATTGTTCTGATATTTGCTTGTTGATGCCTTTATTATTTATTAGATGTGTATATTGTCTTTCAGGAGTTCATGCAGCATCCATAGCACTCAACTCGTGATTTTTCCCTGTGAGGTAGATTGGGCTAGATCAGGGGTAGGTATGACTCGTGGACTTCAACTCCCAGGTTCAGGAATTCTGGGAGTTGAAATCCATGAGTCATAAAAGAGCGAAGGTTGCCTACCCCTGGGCTAGATAATCCCTGGTATTGTGGTTTGTTAATAATTGTTTATGGATCAGCATATTGTGTGAATTCAGCCAGTGGTGGCATAGTCAACCCATAGCTAAAGAAAATATGGCTTAATGCAGTATATGAAACCAGTCTATGATAGGTTAGAAGCTACAGTCTTCCTATCTTTCTTGTAAATTTCTGAAGGCATCTGGTTGGCCAATATTGGGATTGGTGGCCTGATTTATCAGAACTATTTTGTTCTGGTGTAAAATAGGAGGAGGTTGGCAGTGCTGAGGAAACAGCCTCTGACATGAAACATTTCCTCTCACTCTTAACCACTTCCTGAGTATCAACTATTCTTTCTTAGAGAATATATATTTGCAGGCACATGGCAAGAGAATGCTGCACATTCCCTCTGGTCTTCTACATAGGAAAACAAAAGCCAGAATTTTTTATATTGCTGCTTTATTAGCCGTTCTAAAATCTCTTTTCTTCTCCCACTCCTAGAAATGGGAGCCAGAAGGTTGGAAGTTAGAATTCTATCCTTGCTTCATACTTGATTCCTTGGGAAAATCCCTGCCACTCCCTAGCTTTTTTTCCCTTATGTATGGTGCTTGCATTACATGTTTAGGGTTGAGAGGCTGGTTTTGTAATTAGAAATGGTGGTGAATCAATAGCAGTACCATGCCTAAACCAATATATCTACTTTGTTTGTTAAATTTGTTTAACAACCTAATAATGATTAGGAATGAAATTTATTTTGGTTTTAACTGTTATTGTATTGTTACTTGTCCTTATGTCGGTTGAAAAATTCAATACAAATTAATGTCTTTCAAAAAACCCATCACTATATCTGAACTGCATGCATCTGGAAAATCACTAGATGGAGCAAAGGGCTAGTACTTTCTGAATAGTTTTTGCTGCTATCTAGTGGTTCTCTGGATTTCTGCAGCCCAGAAGTGGTACTGTGAAATTGGCAGGATTCTAATCTAGGGTAAACTTGATCCAGTGAATGAGTGAGAATTAGTGTTCCACTCTTCAAACTACAGAAAAATATTGGTATTGGATTTTCATAGAAAGACAAGGAATTCACTGAGGGAATCTATTTTTTTCTGGTTGTTTTAATTTATATATGTATAGTGTAAAAACTTCTCAGCAGAACTGACTTGACCAGGGATAGGCAACCTTGGCTCTTTTATGACTCGTGGACTTCGGCTCCCAGAATTCTCGAGCCAGCATTCCATGAGTCATAAAAGAGCCAAGGTTGCCTACCCCTGGACTTGACTAAATCCTTCTAGGTTTCCTAAATCTTCTTGGCCTCTCAGTCTGTCCAGTCTGATTTGTCATATCTTAACCATTTTTCTCTTACCTTTCCAGTCTCCTATTCCGACTAAAGCACAGCCTTTATTCCTACTTAATTTTTGTAATCTGCTTAAATTTTATTTCCTGAATATCTCTTTCCTAGCATGGCTTCCACACATAAGTTGGTTCTCCTGAAATTGTTAAGTAGTATGAATCCTATAAGTCCAAAGTATTAGGAGGATACCAGATTGGAGGCTGACAGGACCTTTTTTGGGGAGAGCAGGCATTGCAGGCTTTCTTGTATCTTTCTAGCACAGTGAGTCTCAACCTTTCTAATGCCGCAACCCTATAATACAGTTCCCCATGTTGTGGTGACCCCCAACCACTTATACATCACCGGGTGCCAGGGGCGTGGCCAAAGAAAAGGGGGAAAAATGGCGGACAGCCTTGTTTGGCGACCCCCGTGAAATGGTCCTGACCCACAGGTTGAGAACCACTGTTCTAGCAGAAAATGTTGTTTATAATTTTATTCAGTAATATAGCAGTCTTGCTCCACATTAAACATCTCAACCTCTTCCATTCCTAGCTATTCCTCTCTAGGACCTTCTTTCCAGGAATTATAGTTTCACTGTTTTTCCAAAGGTAACAGCCATCTCACATAATTATTTACAGCTCTCTTCTATGGGTTGTTAGCCTTAGCCACATTTTTTTTTTAAAAAAAATAATAGCGTTTCTAACACATAATGGGCTCCACTGCTGTAGTTCTGAAGTGCATGATTTGAAGAAAAACTGAAAACATTCAGTATGTTAAATATAAGAACAAGTAATGTTGCATAGAATTTTCTAAATCCAAGATGGCTTGGATGAAAGTCTTCCATTGGGATTATGTGAAACATAATAATGGGGAGTGTGAATAGATAGTTCAGTCATTCTGTGCTTTTGGTATTCATTTTCTTCCTGCTGTTGACTCGGTTTTTGAAAGTACATCAGAATATCACCATTTCTACCATATTTTTACTATATGTATATATGAAACCCAGTACATACATGCATACTGGCACATACATATGAATTAAAAGCTGGTGGACCTTAGATTTCTTGAAAGTCATGGGTGTGGTCAAGTAAGGGGTCAAAAAAGGAAGAGGAAGAAAATAAAATTTACACCTGGAATTGTTTGTGTGACATGAATCTACTTGTAGTTGTCTTCCTTGTCTCACAATTGCTTGTACTCTGTAAATGCATGCAAAAATCTGCCCTTCTTAATTCTTTATTTACTTTTAAGTTGAATTTACTTTATTTGTGTACCATGCATTATTGAAGGCTTTGGGATAGCTTAATTTCTGGATCCTGGTTTTCAAATCATTGAACTATATTAATCCCACTATAAGGCATATATTTGTAAAATAATATTTACAACTTTACACTTGATGACACCTGTTTAGCATCTGTTAAATAGTGTGGATAGTTAAGATGAGCCACTGATACCGAGAATAAATTTCTAAGACATATCCTTACAAACCTCTATTAATTGGCATCACATATACATATACATGTGTTTACTAACTTCTGATTAAGACGTTTGTATCAATTAACAGCTAATTCCTCCATTTACTTACAGCTTGGAGTTTAGGTTGCTGTAGTTGAAATCACTTGGAAAACTATTTAAATAAATTCTAAGCATAGTAAAGAGTAAATGCTATTCATCACAATGACTACTCTTATAAACACTGAACCAGCATTTTTAAGGATGCTATCTTGAACTTTTCACAATGTCTTGACTGAATCCAATTTTAAGTTGAAATGGCTGTATTAATATTTTATATTTTATATTAAGTCCCAAACAGTAGGGTGAATGAGGTATACAATAAATAGTATTTACTCAACTACTACAATGATTTTAATATTAAAGTATTAAGCAGAAGAGTCTTTGGAAGATATACTGGGGGTTCAAAAAAACTAATGAAAAGACATGTATTTATTTTATTTTCAGTAGCTGGACTAAATTTATTAACGGTTATGTTCACAAACTGAACACTATGTTCATAAAGCCATTCACATTTTAGTGTTGAATGTTATGAGACCCCAGCCCACGGGTGTCAAACTCGTGGTGTCACATGATGTGTCACGATGTATCGCAACTTTTTTTGCATTGCTGGAGCTGGGGTGGGCGCGGCCTCCGCATGATGCAACTGCCTTGCGGGCTGGCAGTTTGACACCCCTGCCCCAGCCTATCTAGTTAGTTCATACTTCAGTAGCTTATAGGGACTCATGAAACTGGGCTAATTGAATAAAACCTAATTATATTAATCAAATGTAAATAATCTGCAAGCTCTAGTAATAAAAAGGTACGTATTAAAAAAAAATGGGACTGATCAAATAAAAGGAAGACCAAACTAATGACAAGAGTTACAGCAATCAGTTTTAAATTGACACTGAAGTGGTACATACTAGAATCAACTTATCAAGAAACCAGAAGTCAAGAAACATACCACCACTTCAAAGTTAGCAATAAAGGTCTAGAAAAGATACTCTGATGCCATGATGGGTACCTACAAAGATTAGAATTGTGCAGGCAATGTTTTTCCTTGTGATACTCTTTGAAAATGAAAGTTGAATTTTGAAGAAGCAAGATGGATTACTGATGCTTTCAGATTTGCTATTGAAGAGGACACTTGAGAATACAATAGGCAGGAAAACAACAGATCATAAATAAATCAGTTCAGTATACTTATTTGAAGCACAAATGACCAGGCTCAAGCTATTGTATTTTGGACACATTATGTGAAGTTCATGCTGAAAAAAGTGGAAGAAAAGAGGACAAGCAGGTGGATGGACTTGATTACTAGAGTGATGGGTGCATTGTTAGAGGAAGAGGTAGATTGGGGACAGATCATTTTGACGAAAGTCTATGTAGTCTTAAGAGTTAGTTATTAATTATGGGTGCATTGTGCAAACAACAGTGGCTTCATACATAACATTCACACAGACTTCTACCAGAAGACTATTGAAATTAATTACAATGATTACTTGTCACCAGTGGTTTACAGCTCCTTTTTGTCTTTTGATGTTTGGATTGATCCTTAGAAGTTATAAAGTTCTTGAGCCTTCTATGACCTTTTTATGTTTTCCAGCCATGGCATCATGATTCTTACTGAGTCTGAGAGACATAATGAAGAAAACTAATTGTAAGCAGTTGTAGTTAGAATTTAGAGACATATCTATATAATTCAACATTTTTAAGCTGGATTCTAAATTGAAAATGTTATGGGACGCAGGAATCTTCAGTATTGTTTTGTAGGATTTGATATAATTCAAACAACTGCCTAGTTCCCAGTTGTAGGAACTTTTTTCATTCTATGCTCTGATGATCGAAGAAAAGAAATTCCAAACATATCTCCAGCAGTTCGTTATCTACTAGTAGTCCCCTATTCAATTACCCGGAAGTAAGTTCCACAGAATTCAGTGAAATTTTCTTCTAAGTAGACATACAAAAGATTTTGTTATTCATTGTGTGCTACTGTACTAGCCTTGTTCAGAGCGCATGTCAAATTGCAATGGAGAATTTCTTGGCAAGAAGACATAAGAAATTCTGTAAGTCAGGACTGGAGGGGAACATTGGAAAGGAAGGGGACTGGGTAGACAGCACTGTTTGAAATTCAGTTCAGGCTGGAGGGATATCTTTTATAATTAGCCAATCCTTGTGCCTTAGGAAAACTCCAGGTGTGGCCATTTAAAAGATTTTAAATGCTGACTCAGACTTTGCTGCCTGTTTCCCGTTTCTGTCCTTGAGGTGCACTGGTATGGCCAGTCTGGGTGCCAGGCCTCAGAATGTAGCAAAGTCTGGAGACGACGCCAACCTGGCGCCATACCCTGCCCAGCCCTGGCTGGCAGGGAGGCGTCCCTGGCCCAGATGCTCCTGCAGGGGCAGGTTTCTCCAGGGTGGAACGTGCCTGTGTAGAGTGAGGCTGGGCTGGAGTTCTGGTGAGATGGATCCTCCTCCTCCACAGAGATGTTTGACATACCCAGTGGCTTCTCTCAGCACTTTGCAGACTGAGGAGCCTCCCAGGGAATGAAGTCTGATGACTTGTTCTGTTTGGTCCAATCAACAGCCCTGAGTGACACTGTCTTAAGAGATGCTGCTTGATTTGCCCGCAGATATCATAAGCAGAGGTCTTGGGTCTTCAGTTCAATAGCAATGTGCTTTTCCCCTTCTTTACATAACGCTGCTTGGAAATGAATTTCTGAAGTTCAACCTTCTTTAATGTGCAAAAACAAAGCAAAACACCCTCATATGTTTAAAACAAGTGACCTGGGTCACACATCACACTAAGGCATGGGTTGCTTGAAATTCTTGGTTCCTCAACATAGGGCCACCTCTGCTCCATTCTGTTAGAGATTATTTGCATTTTAAACAGAATTATAAAGGAACTGGTATAGTGTGAAGAAACAAACAAAATGAAAAATCATCAGTATCCAGAATTAATTTATAAGAACATCGTTGGAATTTCATAGAGCCCTCTCAAGCATTCCTACAAAATTAAAAAAAAAAAAAAAGATAGCAGGTGACTAGGGGGAAAAAAAGACAGCGAGGATTGATAGTATAATGGACAACAAGACAAAGCAACAAGAGTAGCTTTACCAGTTTGCTTTTTTCTTAGTTAGATTTTTTTTTATGACTAGCCATGTTTCTCACCTTTGAGAAACAGTGATCTCCTACCCTCCCCCCAGTAGACATTTTGTTTGCATGCTCAGGACATGAACTCAAAATGTGAAATGTACCTTTAGCTGATAAAAAATGGGCCCTGCTTAACTTTTTCATAACATATATAGATTATTTAAGTCACTAAACCTGAAGGGAGAACTTTAGAAAGAATCGGGGACTGCAATTCAACTTCCTATCTTGGAGAGCCACATAAGCAATCTGATTAGTGATAAAATTAGGAGTGGCTAAAGGTTTCTCATATTTAAAGATAGGAAAAGGAGTGGGAGGCCTCTGGATGACACATTGTAGTCATTCCCAGTGTTAAAACTTCCCAAAACCCTTAAAGAAAACCCTCCTAAAATAAGGCAGCCCAAAACTGAAGGTTTTGCAGTAGAATTTCAGCAGTGTGATCTCAAGGATCAGAGGAAAGCACACGTTCTTCATATACGTAGTGTCTGTACTAAATCATAATGGTGTGTTAGAGACTACCGTAGTTGGGTTCGCACAACACACCTAAACCAAAGTCAAATTAACTTATAGTTTAAGATAATGTGTGAATCTGGAGTGGTTGAATGGATATTTTCTTCCCTCTGTCCTTGACAACTCCTGTTGTTACTTTTTTGAGGTTCTTTTATGCATATCACTAGGGCTTAAAATGGTTTAAAATCAGTTTGGTTTGTGGATCACTGATTATTGGAAGGTCACCCCCTCACTTTTTAAAAAAATGTAGCTTGACTTTTAACCAAATTGCTGATAGTTTTGCCTGGGGTCCTTGCAGTTGGTAAAACGAGTATAATCTTTATATTCAGTTTAGGCAGCCGAACACATTGGGCCAACCCCGACTGCACATAGTTGGGGATATAGTATTTTCTACTAACATTTATATACCACACATTTATATACCTTGACTAACTTTATATACCACACATTTATATACCTTGACTTACGACTGGACACTTGCCAAGGGTTTGAAGTCATTGCAGACCCATTCAAAAGGTACTTGTGTCTCATAATCACATGACCACATTTTGGGCGCTTAGCAACCAATCCGCATTTACAGTCATTTGCAGCCTCCCAGGGTCACAGTTTCACAATGTAATAGTAATAGTAATAGTAGTAAAGTTGGAAGGGACCTTGGAGGTCATCTAGTCCAACCCCCTGCTCGGGCAGGAAACCCTACGCTATTTCGGACAAATGGCTGTCCAGTCTCTTCTTAAAAACTTCCAGTGTTGGAGCATTTACTGCTTCTGGAGGCAAGCTGTTCCACTGATTAATTGTTCTCACTGTCAGGAAGTTTCTCCTTAGTTCTAGGTTGCTTCTCTCCTTGATTAGTTTCCACCCGTTGCTTCTTGTCCTGCCTTCAGGTGCTTTGGAAAATAGCTTATTCCCTCTTCTTTATGGCAGCCCCTGAGATATTGGAATACTGCTATCATGTCCCCCCTTGTCCTTCTCTTCGTTAAACTAGACATACCCAATTCTAGCAACCGTTCCTTATATGTTTTAGCCTCCAGTCCCCTAATCATCTTTGTTGCTCTTCTCTGTACTCTTTCTAGAGTCTCAACATCTTTTTTACATCGTGGTGACCAAAACTGGATGCAGTATTCCAAGTGTGGCCTTACCAAGGCATTGAAGAGTGGTATTAATACTTCACGTGATCTTGATTCTATCCCTCTGTTAATGCAGCCTAGCACTGTGTTGGCCTTTTTGGCAGCTGCAGCACACTGCTGGCTCATATTTAAGTGATTGTCTACTAGGACTCCGAGGTCCCTCTCACAGTTACTACTATTGAGCATGGTGCCACCTATGCTGTACTTGTGCATTTGGTTTTTCTTGCCTAAATGTAGAACCTTGCTTTTTTCACCATTGAATTTCATTTTGTTAGTTAGTGCCCAGTGTTCAAGTCTGTCCAGATCCTTCTGTATCTGAAGCCTGTCTTCTGGAGTGTTGGCTATTCCTGCCAGCTTGGTGTCATCTGCAAATTTGATGAGTTCCCCATCTATCCCTTCATCCAAATCGTTGATGAAGATGTTGAAGAGTACTGGGCCCAGAACAGAGCCCTGGGGCACCCCACTACACACTTCCCTCCATATAGATGCAGTTCCATTGAGGACCACTCGCTGAGTACGGCCGGTCAGCCAGCTACGGATCCATCTGGTGGTGGTTCTGTCTACCCCACATTTTTCTATCTTGTCAAGTAGTAGGTTGTGATCTACTTTATCAAATGCCTTACTGAAGTCCAAGTAAATTATGTCCACAGCATTCCTCTGATCCACTAATTTTGTCACTTGGTCAAAGAATGCAATAAGATTTGTCTGGCATGATCTATTTTTGACAAACCCATGTTGGCTTTTAGTAATGACTTTGTTTGCCTCTAGGTGTTCGTTGATTCGTTGTTTGATTATCTTTTCCAGGATCTTCCCAGGTATTGAGGTCAGGCTGATAGGTCTGTAATTTCCTGGATCCATTTTTTTTCCTTTTTTGAGGATGGGAACTACATCAGCTCTTTTCCAGTCCTCTGGTAGTTCCCCTGTGTTCCAGGATCTTTGAAAAATATAGTTCAGTGGCTCCGATATCACATCTGCCAGTTCCTTGAGAACTCTGGGGTGTAATCCGTCTGGTCCTGGCGATTTGAACTCATCTAGGCTGGACAGGTGCTCACTAACGATTTTCTTGCCTATCTTAACTTGTGTTTCTGTTTTGTTTTTTGTGGCACTATTTTTGATAGGTTGGTCTGTTTTTTCCCTTTGTGTAAAGACAGATGCAAAAAATGAGTTAAATAGTTCTGCTTTCTCCCTGTTGCTTGTCACCTTCTTGCCACTTCCACCCACTAATGGACCAATCATTTCCTTCACTTTTTTCTTGTTTTTTACATGTTGAAAGAAGCTTTTTTTGTTATTTTTGACTTTGGTCGCAAGCCTCAGTTCATTTTGAGCCTTGGCTTTCTTCACTTCATCTTTGCAGGCTCGGGCTATTTGCTGATATTCTGACTTAGTTATGTTCCCCTCTTTCCACTTTCAATGTATGACACTTTTGCCAAAACCCCACTGTTTACTTCTGATTTTTTGCAAAAACAGCCCAAAAAGAACAACGGGTTTGCTCAACACCCACAACATTCACTTAACAACTATGGTATTCGCTTTATGACTGACATTCAGCAACTGCTGCAAAAAAGGTCATAAAATCAGGTCTGGTATGTATTGTCCTGCTTTATGACCATCACAACTTATGACTATCAGAGGCAGGTTCTTTTACAGTCATAAATCAAGGACTACGTGTATTTCTCCCACTTACTGCTTTCTCAATGAGTTGGAACTGCAATTTCCAACACAACTGTAATTCCCAGATTGTGGAAGGCTTTGTTCTTTCAGCTTTCTAATAATTCTCTGCATAGCTATGCAAACTTGTGCTTCTCTGTGTATTCATGTATACTATTTCATCTCTACTACACTTTGACAGTTTTATGCATGCTTAAGCAACTAGTCATGGTTGATATCTAAGATGTCAGAGCTACATTATATTGCTCAGGTTTAGTATGTGATCACCATACTGTCTTTTTCTTTCCCAGACAGCAACAAAAGATTATACCAGGCTTCCTCCTCTTCTCGGAGGGGAGAAGATTATGTTCCTGGAACCACATGCTCAAATATGGAACAATATTGCCCTTTGCAGATTGCTCCATTGCTATCTTTATAGCAGGAAGAAAACAAACAGCTGGAGCTATAAAACTGCAATTGTTCCATCTTTTAGAGTGCTATTATGGAGCATTTTTCTAGTGAAAATAAATTTTAGAAATATAGAAATGCTTAAAAAGTCACCTCTATACAATTAAAAAAAGATATCAAGTATAAATGTGCAAGAAAAAAGTGATGAGGTTAAATTCTGTTAACTGGGTCTGTAAATTTAACTATGGATTCTATCTTACAGTTTATGCAGCAACTCACTGGAACCAAAAGGAAGCTATGAGGAGGAAAGGAAACACTAAAGACTGGACAGATTCTCAGTTTGACTTTGGGAGAGCTTCCTATTTTCTTTGCCTCTGAAATATTCTAATCTCAGCATTTTTACCTCTTACTCAGCCTCAATTTAAGCTTTGCCATTCTCCATTAAACCTCCAAATAGCCATTTAGAATTTTACCTATACATCTTTCATGCTTTCTAATGGCTTGATAGCCTAAAAGAGAGAACTGATTATCATATTCTCTTATCAATATTGGTCTGCAAAGTATTTTTTTAATTTAGGTTGTGCTGCTCTACCTGGTCTTCTATGAAGAAAGATTCCTACCACGTTTTTATGATCATCTGGACAGTAGAAACCTGGTTTGCTTATTTGAGACTGTTCTGCTGAGATCTTCATGTAGTACGTTTGATTTGGAAAGCTCAGGGCTATTGGCTCTAAATTCTCTCCATCCATTATTCTCATTTAATTGTTATTATAGTTTTTTAAAAATATTTTAAATATTTGTTAATGATTTTAGATATTTATTGTTTTAATTTTGTTGTACACTGCCCAGAGTTATTTGCTTGTGAGATGGGCAGCTCTATAAATTAGCTAGCTATATTAGCTACCGGTAGCTAGCTAGCCAGCCAAACAGACAGGCAATTTGCATTAACATAGTTGATCCCCTTGTAATTTATTCATCTAGAGTTGAATGTCTGTCTCCCCAGCTTCACTTCCAGTTTACTAACAGTCATGTCCTAGCAATACCAGTCTTCCACTTGATCCTACAATATTGTCTTTAAGTCTTTCCCCACTTGAAATAGTTCCACCAATTGAAATCTTACTCACCTGTTTCTAAGTTGGTAGAAAATATATTGGCATGAAATGCCTCCATTGCCAAAGCCTTTCCTGTTTCTATTGCCTGTTTTCATTTACTCAGTCACTTATGTTTCCTTCAAAGTAATGGATGAAAAAGCCTAACAGATTTATACACTGTGAGGCTGTGCTTGAACAGTGTCAGCTGTCATGGTTCCGATAGATGAAACAATGAAAAGAACTTCAAGGCAAAGATTTCTTCCTTAAAGAACATTTTGTTCAGGAAACAAAGTATGGGCACTTACATAGTTGAACCCAAGACTGAAATTCCCTCGCCCCAAGTTGCAATTTCCACCCCAAAGAAGCTGTCAGAAATCACATTCTCCAATTAACGCAAAACACGGGCTTTCCTTCCCAGCTCCTCAGACCGTCAAAACTTTATCAAGCAATATCCTTCCCACACAGCTGCAGTTGTTATGGCTAACTAACCCTCAAGCATTTACCCCATCTCACCTTCTACATCTAAACCTCAAAACAGTAAAAAGGCACTCTAAAAGCAAAAAAGGTAACATGGCTGCTGATTCTCAGTTGTCGTTGCATTGACATCCATTGTCACAGCATTGACATCAGTATTAAGAGCAAAATGCTGCTTTAGGATTGTCTCATGCATGGGCTGGAGATAAGGTAAAGGCAACAGTAGGGGAAAAAAAAGCCATGTTGCCAGAGTATGTTTGTGGCATGGTTTGTTACAAGTGTGGAAAGACCTTTCATCTCAAGACTATGGGTAAAACAGTCTTAGATTGTCATTAAGTGCACTGGACTTAATGTTTCAGTTTCCCTTTAACTGCACACCATCTTACTGTACCTTGAAGGCATATAAAGTCTGCAGTACCTTACTCTCATTATTTTAGAGAGAATGTCAGTTGATCTGTTCAGGATATGACAGGAGGTGGTTTAAAACTGTTCGAAGGTATCACACATGGTATTTATCCGATCTCTGATGTAGTTACTATTCTCTGTCCTTTGCCCTCCATTGGCCATGTTGTTTTCTAAGTTCTTTCCATTCTATTATCTCTTTGCTTCCCTTTTTTGGGGGGAGGGAGGGAGGGGGGGAGGCTAACTTTTCTCCAGGCTTCCAGTTACCCTGTTTGGGGAAGAAGAAGAAGACAGGATTTTTTTTTTTTTATCTCACTTTAATAGTATTCTAAAACATGTTTTGGTCTTAAGATACAGCAACCCCTCTTCAAGAAGAATTGATACAGAAGTGGCCTTTTGTTGTGTTTTTGCCATTTTTCTTAAATCCATCAATTTCATCCATTTCTTTCTTCTCTCCTGGAGAAGGGTTGCCTAGCATTTAATCAGTTTCACTTCTTCTGCTCTAAGAACTTAGCTAGTTGCACAATTGTGGCAGAACCTGCTTCTTTGTAGAGCTATTTCTCCCTTGGTGTCTGTCCCTTTTTTAAATTCCACATTATTTTTCTTTGAGAAATACCCAAAATGGATGTGTGGAAAGGGTCCAGACAAACCAGCATGGAACAAGACTGGAAGAATCCTGAAGTGAGACCTGCCCCATTCCTGCTGCAGTTAGAAGTTTCTCCCATAGCTTGGTGGTTTGCTGAAAGGAAATGGCAACAAGCCAAAGGAAAAAAACAGTAATATTTAAGTATGATTGGCACATTCATAAATGTAAGGACAACACCAGTAATAGAAAAACAGTCGAGATTGACAATGAAAACCACAATCTGAGTTTGTTTATGCCAGTTCTCTCTTGTGTACAAGATCACACTTTATTGCTATGTCACAATCAGTGTTTATAATTTCTTAGTTCCAAGCTGGGATCCTATTCATGTTTGCCACATTTTAGATAAAAACACCTGGGTGTCTCTTTCAGAAACCAGTTTCTGCTTTCTGCTGCTTTGCAACTGTTTGCCAACAGTTGTGTTCAGTCTTTCTTAAACCAGGTTGATTTTCATTACTTAGTTTTAAAAATGATTGAAAGATTTAATGATTCACTAACTGGATTTAACTGTTTTAACGTGTCATTATATAAATGGGCATTTACAGGTAGTCCTCAACTTACAATCACAATTGGGACCAGAAAATTCATCATTAAGTTGTGTAGCTTTGAGGTATCATCTGACCACAACTTTTGATCTTCCCTATCAGTTTCCCCGTTGACTTTGCTTGTTGGAAGCTGGTAGGGAAAGGTCTCAAATAGCGATCACATGACTGCACGACACTGCAAATGTCATAAATGTGGCCAGTTGATTGCCACATGCCCAGATTGTGATCATGTGACTGCTGGATGCTGCAATAGCCGTAAAAGTGAACACTTGTCATAAGTCACATTTTCAGTTTTGAGGTAGCTTTGAATGATCACTAAACGAATGATCGTAAATCTAGGACTACCTGTACAGTGGATAGACACATGAAAAATAAATAACAGCACAAGAAGGAGAGAGACAAGTTCTAAGAATTGAAACTACATTTGGCGAAATGGTTATCTTATCCTATAGCCACTCATTCTGAGAAGGGAAGGGAAAAACCCCATTATAGATTTTCAGGAAATAGTCTATTAACTGAATAATGGCTTCCCAGTGTACGGTTTATAGGCTGTGCTAGGAAGCAGAGATTGCATGTTGCTTTTTGCTATATTTGTGATCTTATCACAGTAACAAATGCAGAATGATTGTGGATCTAAGTAGTTATATTTCAAACAAAGTGTATGTGGGAGGGGGAGGAGATTTGAATATAGCTACCTATGTTTATTTGCCCTTGCCAAGATAGGGGAATTTTGTCCCATAATTTATGGAGATTGTGTAAAGTTCTAGAACCAACAAGCCCATCCGTGATCATAAGGATCCTCTTTTCTCAAACCATGAATCTGTATATTTTAATCTTCTGCAGGCCGGTTTTCACCAGCAGATCCATTTGTATATGCTCCACCCTGTATCTTGTCTTATGCCCAGTCCTACAGTTCCTGACTCAGCTATTCTAACTTATATATAGGATGGACCTGTAAATAGCAGAAGCAATCTTTTTTTTCCCTGTTGCTTTTTTGAGTGTCACTTTATTTGTCACAATAAAATCAAATATATATGAGAACACCAGTGTGGTATAGTGGTTAAGGTAATGGATTTGCATTAGAAAGGCCACCAAAGCTTACTGACTTTGACCAATCCTACCCTCTCAGCTCAATCTATTTACAGGGAATGGTTTTAGAGGAAAGTGGAAGGAAGGAAAACTGCATTTACTACTTTGAATTCCTGAATGAAAAGGCAGGATACAAACACACAAACCCCTACAGGCAGAGAGCATTTCTGCCATTTGTCAGGCAGCCCTTGCTGCATTACAGGTAGTCCTCGACTTTCAACAGTTCATTTAGTGACCATTCAAAGTTACAATGGCACTAAAAATCTGACTTATGACCGTTTTTCATAGTTACAAGATTTGTAATATCCCCATGTTCATCTGACCAAAATTCAGATGCTTGGTATCTGATTCATATTTATGATGGTTTCAGTGTCCCAAGGTCCTGTGATCAACTTTTGTGACCTTCTGACAAGCAAAGTCAATGGGAAAGCCAGATTCACTTAACAACCAGGTTACTAATTTATCAACTGCAGTGATTCACTTAACAACTGTGGCAAGAAAAGTCGTAAAAAGGACAAAGCTCACTTAACAAATGTCTCACTTAACAACAGAAATTTTGGGCTCAATTTGATTGTAAGTTAAGGACCACGTGAATTTAGAGTCAAAAACTTCATATTCTTAGGGAATACTTTGACAACCTCTTTTTTAAAAGACAAGCATTGTCATATAACAGTTATTAAACAATCATTGTAGAAGATCTGAGAAAATAAATGCAGGACATAAAGTGAACAAGCAAAATGCTAAATAAAAATGCCATGTCGTAAATAATAAAGGAAATACTATAAAAGTTTTCACCTGTTAAACATGGAAGCCAAATGTTAGAAGGGAAATAACTGTGATATTTCAGAGCTGTGTATCCTGCAAACTGAAAATAATGTGTGCTTTTGTCACCTACTGCCTTCCTGCACCATTTAGTTTTAGTTTTTCTCTTTTTTGACACTGCATGCATTTTGAGATAGGACAGCTGCCCCTATCCTGCCATTTCCCCTTCCTCTTTGGGAAAATTCAGTGGGGGTGGAGATGGGTATTATATTTAGTGCTTCCTATCCAATGATCCCAAAGGGCTTTCCATAGATGGGGAAGCTGAGGCTACAGTGGGGAAGTGAGTCATTCAGCTTTACATGCTGAATCAGTAAGAAGCCCAGGAATAGAACTTCAGAGCTCAGGCAGCAAACTCCTCCCAAACCTCGACAGTCTCATCCCCTTATCAGTGGATATAACAAGAATTGCTTGAATCTGTGGGCAAACTTTTTCTTTTTATGCCTACTTTCAGAGACATCTTGTGTTATTTAAAAGTTACTGAAGGTTCTGGTCCTGCACGCGGCTACCTAACAGGGCATTCCTTTGAATATTGTAATGTTCATGCACCATGCATTCCTATGCTTAACTTAATAACACATTGCTCAACACAGGTTTCTAGATTTGCACTGAGCCATGAATTATTTTCATAGGTTGGATTCACATAGGACACACTGTGGACTATGCAAATTCAGCCATTGTGGCTTGCCGCTTAGTAAATTGCACACAATTACATTATTTCATTCAGGGCAAAAATCTAATAATCTGGAGTTCAAATAGGGTATTCATACTGAAGTAAATGCTACTAAATTCAGGGCCAGGTTTTTGAAAAAGGATGAGTAGTCTGTGACCTAATTATCCCTTTAACTCTTAGCCCAAGAGTTGGGATTTGCAGTCACATAGTTATTCCCATACAAGAACCCTAATAATTTATTTAATTATCATACTTGCTCTTTAAGTTAAAACCCTAAGGTATCTTAAATTTTCTGTGCAGTCTATATCTTGATTGTTCTATAAATTATAGAACAATTAAGAATGGATTTGTGAAAGTCAATTCATCTGATTGGAACATAGTTTTTTGAAACAAAGAATTAATTGCATTATATCATGCATCATTTATGAGACTGAAGTGTCATCTAGAATATACTGAAGTGAATATCCTATTAACTTTAATTACATTAGCTAGAAATCTTATTGAAGAATATTTTAGCAATACACCCAAAGGCCAGATTAGCACACAGATCTGATTAGCAAATCCTTCAGTTACTATTATGCACATACTATATACACCATCCAGTTCCATTGAAAGATAGATATAGATAGCTAGTTAGATAGATAGATAGTAAGTAGCTTTTAATAAGATATTGTGATTTTTAAAAGAAAGTTTATAAAGAAAAACAATTTCTAACTGTTGCTATTTTTTATTAGCCAAATGCATGAACTGCAATTTTAGTGCAGAAACAAACAAACAAACAAACAAAAAAAAGATGGGGGAGAGAGGTTATTTCTGAGAACTGCTCTTGAAAACCTGAAAGATAGCCAATATAACAACTGATGTTGCCAGGAAAGCTGCCACAAACCAAATACCCTCAGATCTAAGCTGTTTCATAGGCACTTACAATTATTCATTTTAATAGTGCTCCCTGTATTGATCCCTGTATTGATGCATTCAATTTGACAATTCTAACACATTCATGTGGTACTTGGATACTGTATATGAAAAGCAAAACTGTGGAAAATATTCAAGGTATGATACATATACTAGTTCCAACTAATGTATACTTTTTTAGTTGAGGTTTCAGACTCATTGTTATCTGTCAAACCCAGAATGGTTGCAATTCTGGATCTTAACCCAGATATATTAACAATTAAGATAATCCATGATATTGGTAGTTTTGGGTCTGAAAAACACAATGAATCTAAAACATCAGGTTTGTACACTGTAGGAAAAAAATGCAGCTACACATGAGTTTGCTAAGAAAAGTTTATAATTGATTAGGCCATGCAAACACAATAATATAAAACATGGATAAATTATAATGTGTCTCAATCATTCACTGAGATTCTTTCCCCAATATCTCAATTGTAAAAAACACCAAGAAAGCAGTTGGTAAAATTGTACCATTTTTCCTGGTCCAGCCATTGTCCTTTATATCTCAAAAGGTCCTTACGCGATTTAGGTCTGGATTGGAAACATCAAGGATTGAGGTTAGGATCTGGAGAGAAGACCAGTCAAATACTAAAGTCTGGCTCACAATACACCAAACTATTTCTTTTTTGCACATTGATTTTGATTTGTTCATTAAACTGTGGAAAATCATGCCTGAATGCAGTATGTGAAGCTTGTGTTCAAGATATTAAAACAGGCCTCACAAAGTCAAGGGATTCTGAGTTCCATTTTCTGGCAGTCAGTAAGGGGCTTCATAGTGAAATAGTCAATCTTGCTACAAATTGCCTAAGCAAGTTTTTATTGCTCCATAGTCAAGAGAGTTTTTCTTTGGTTTCAGGTTTTCTGAATTCTTACCTTCTACTATTCTGGTTATCCCTATGTTTTTAAATATTTTGACAAACAGGACTGTATTCTTGACTAAAAATGTGTGATTGACTAGTAATTCTACCTCTGTCTGAGCTTCGTATAATAATTTTCTATTTTTTTATTACTGTTTTTACTATTTTATTATTTCTATTTCAGCCTTAACTAATGGAATGAAACTGCCAGTCTATGTAGCATATAAAAATTGGCTGGCTCATACAACATGCTAATTCATTGTTTATGGAATAAAATAGTCATTGGCGTTCATATAGTACACTAACTAGTACACTAAAGCATGCTAGTATAGGATATATAGTAAATAAACAATACTTTACATACCACAAATGGCTGAGTACACAAAACAAAGTCAAACAAAACAAATTATAGGCACAGTTAACATGTGAATGAACTCATTAGAAAATGCATTACCAATATATACTTTAACTCTTGATTTCTGCCTTTTTCCTGATCCATACCCCAAATTAAAATAGATATCGCATAATCCAAGATTTTGCTTCCTTCACTGTTCTAAAATAGTATTACATTTTTGTATTGTGCTTTAAATGACAAATAGCAACAAAATTAATGTATTTTGTATTATTTTAAAATGTTTTAGTGTTTTAAGTGTAATACAGATAGTTCTTGTTCATTTAGTGATGGTTCAAAATTACAACAGCACTAAAAAAAGAGAGTGACCGTTTTTTACACGATTGTTGTAACCTCCTTGTGGTCACATGATCAAAATTCAGATGATTGGCAACTGGCTCATATTTATGACAGTTGCAGTGTTCCTGGGTCAAATGATTCCTTTTGGGAATCTTCTGACAAGGAAAGTCAATGGAGAAGCCAGATTTACTTAACAACCATGTTACTAATTTAACAGCTGCAATGATTCACTTACCAACGATGGCAAGAAAGGTCGAAAATGGGACAAAACTCACTTAACAACTGTCTCACTTAGCAACAGAAAATTTCGGCTCAATTCTTTTAATTGTAAGCCACCCTGTGTCATTGACTGGGATGGGCAGCTATAGAAATTGAATGAATGAATGAATAAATAAATAGAAATAAAATAATCTCTATAAATACGTATAAGGTTTAATCCAAAACCACAAACTGACATTCCTGCTTACTTTTTATTATACATTTCAAATGATGGTTTTAAAGAAAATAACTTCATCAAACTTAACATTTGTATTTTTTTATTAATAAAATTTATATAGTTGCCCATTTTCTTGCAAAAGAAAGATGTACTGCTTTACAAAGCTCATTTGGATGGATCAACTTCAATTGCTAAACTGCTTCCGTGCAAAAGTTATTTTGTATACCCCCCTCTCTTTCTCTCCCTCCCTCTCCCTCTTCCCTGCTTCCCTCTCTCCCTCCCTGCCTCCCTCTCCTTCCTCCCTCTCCCTCCCTCCCTCTCTCTCCCCCTTCCCTCCCTGTCTTCCTCTCTTTCTCCCTTCCTCCCTCCCTCTCCCTCTCCCTCCCTCCCTCTCTCTGCTTCTCTCTCCCCTCTATTATGCAAGCTCTGCAAGGTTGGGTACCTTTTAGATGCTTGCCATAGAAGGGAGCGTTCCCTGCCACACCCTGCCGCACCTTAACCTTCACCCTCTTGCCTGATGCCTGGGTTAAGCAGGCAAACAAAGGTAACGATTAAATGGCAACGCCAGAGGCTGGCACTTCCTGCTATGGTACTAGGAAAGAGAACAAAATCTAAGGCTGGCTCTTGTTCTAGCCTGATAGAGCCTACAGTGTTTGTCTATCTGGAACACCTCCTTTCATCACTTATGAGTTATGCGTTTTTGCAACACCATCTGTGAGGTTGCTTCCCCTTCCCTTCAATTCTGCCCCCTCTTTCCTGCACTCTGCATGCTATTTAGTTCCACACAATTTAGAGTATGCTCCGGCATTTCAATACTTCTGCATATATTTTAACTGTCACTTTGAAAAGAATTCCTGTGGACAGGAGTAGGGCTATCGCTATCTCAACATAAGGAAATTGCTTCTAGGCCATGGCACAGTATCGTTTTTCTGCCGAGAGCCTCATTCTTATGGGTGTAATCTGTTGAAATCTCTATACAAGAGGTGGGTGTAACCAGAGTCCAGGTAGGTGGATCCATCTTTTCTCTCCCTGTCCTTTCCCTTTCCCATTTGTTAATACGGGAGTTCAAAGAAATTGCTATGCCTCACATTAACTTTAGGCTTCTTTGTTTTTGTGTTTGGGGATTTAAACTCAATGGGAATCAAAATTTGCCACTGATTTAATCCATAAATGTCTGCCCTACACTAAATAGTCCTCGACTTACCACAATTGAGCCCAAAATTTCTGTTAAGTGAGACATTTGTTAAGTGAGTTTTTGCCCCATTTTACAACTTTTCTTGCCACAGTTGTTAAGTGAATCACTGCAGTAATTAGTTAGTAGTCCGGTTTTTAAGTGAAACAGGCTTCCCCATTGACTTTTCTTGTCAGAAGGTCACAAAAGGTGATCACATGACCCTGGGGACACTGCAACCGTCATAAATATGAACCAGTTTCCAAGCATCCAAATTTTGATCACATGATCATAGGGTTGCTGCAAAGGTCGTAACTTTGAAAAGCGGTCATAAGTCACATTTTTTTCATGCCATTGTAACTTTGAACAGTCACTAAACAAACAGTTGTAAGTCAAGGCCTACCTGTATTCTAAGTTTGTCAGACAAACTTGGCATATATAGTATATGTTTAAAGAGCTTTTTAGTCACCGCTGAATAATAATTACTGATCCTTTTATATCATGGGGTGGGATGAAGCTCATTTAAGAAAGCTTGATCCCCATGATCTCTAATTTTTAAAAATCAAGTCAAATTTTGCTTGAGTTGAGGTCCACTCCTAGAGACTACATAAGATACCTCATGTAGTAGGAAGATTAAGTTTACTCCCCAACTGTTTCTTTTGGGCATTTTTGTGGATTTTAATGTTAAAGAAAATATTTTGTTGAATTTAATAACAGAAGCAAGATTATTGGTGGGTCAATATTGGAAGAAGGATACTCTGCCTTCTTTAGAAGAATGGGTATTTAAGGTTTCTAATTTAGCAGAAATGGCTAAAATTTCTGCTTATTTAAAGGACCATTCACAAGAGAGATATTTTAATGTATGGAGAAGATGGATAGAATATGTTCAGAAGAAGTATGGAACTACAAAGTTTCATTTATTTTATGAGTAATGAATTTGTTTATAAATTTATGATGTTAAAGTTTGAAGAGAGTTAAGGGTTAATATGATTTTGTTCATTGTATAATTAGTAAACTTAAATAGATTATGTTTAATATGCTTGTATAATCCTGTACTTTGCTCTGGGAAGTCAGGGGGAGAGGGGGGTGGGGGGAGGGGGGTGGGGGGTGGATGGGTCAAAGTTTAAGTAGTTCAGATAAAGTAGAAATAGTTTTACTGTATATAATATTAATGTTTCAATTTGGAGAGAGGAATTGCTCGGGCATTTCCCCTGGACCGCATCCGGAGCGAGAAGGTAGAAGGTGAGAAGTAAGTAGGAAGGTTGAGGAGAGGTGGAGAGTGAGGAAGAGGAAGAAGAGGGAAAGAGGCAAGTTGGTTGGGGGTGGATGCAGTTTGGGGGGAAATGGGTGGGCAATACCAAAAGTGGTGTGTATCAATTTGTTTTATTTTTTATCTGAAGTATTTTTAAGATTGTAATGTATTGTAAAATTGAAAATAAAAACTTTTATAAAAAAAAAAGATACCTCATGTAGTTTTCTTGATAACAATATGGAAGTAGTTTCATTCTTAATAGTAGTACAGAAGTGGCTTATCTTTTCTGGATGCTTTTTCTAATTTTCTGGCTAGACAGAGCTCTCTAATTTCTTGATCAATTTATAATTAGACCTAACCCTGCTTTTTATTATTAGCCATTCTTTTTTTTTTCTAATTTTTGTAACCCAGCCGATATAATTTGGCAAGGATTGTTTGATTTTGTGTAAGCTTATATTTATGAAATTGGTGCTAGTGCCTAGTTCTCTGTCTTTCTGACGCCTCTTTTTTATTGTCTTTATTTTTCCAACCACGGGGGGGGGGCTTCTCCAGTGTCTGTTGTCTTCTTTATGTGTCCAAAATATTTAAGCATTAGGCTCATCATTAGTGCTTCCAGTGAGCTGGGAGACAAATTTGTTATTGTCTTAATGGAGAATATATTTAATAGGGGGTTTCCTCAAAATACTTTTTATGTGGCTATCTACATGTCTATGTATATGCATATACACACCAACATACATACACAGACACACGTGTCTATATGTAAAAAGCAAGAGAGAATATATGTAATATTGTCCTCGACTTACGATCATAATTGAGCCCAAAATTTCTGTTGCATAGCGAGACAGTGGTTAAGTGAATTTTGCTCCATTTTATGATCTTTCTTGCCACAGTTAAGTGAATCATTGCAGTTGTTAAGTTACTAACATGACTGTTAAGTGAATCTGGCTTCCCCATTGACTTTGCTTATGAGAAGTTCACAAAAGGTGGTCACATGACCCCGGGATACTGCAACTACCATAAATATAAGTCAGTTGTCAAGTGTCTGAATTTTGATCACATGACCATGGGGATGCTGCAAGTCATAAGTATGAAAAATGGTCATAAGTCACTATTTTCTGTGCTGTTATAACTTTGAATGGTCACTAAATAAACTATTGTAAATCGAGGAGTACCTGTACATAATTGTGATTAGAAGAAAAAGATGACCCTCTCAGTAGATACCGGGATTGAGTATGGCTTTCTATTTTGTATATCTAGCTGTAGGTGACTAGGCTAGATCAGAATGGATACAGGTCTGTATTTTGAAGATTCTTGTATGTGTCCTCTCCCTCAAAATTCTTGAGTGTGTGGAAGTTTTAGCTTAACCCCTTAATTCTTATTCCCTGCTGTTGCAAGCAGTTAAGATAACTGTAGTAATATCCACTCCTAGCCATTTTGATCTTAATGATCACTTCAGGTACATGTTTAAAAAAATCTAAGCTTTCCTATCTACATTATGATTTTAGGCATGTTTTCTTCTTTTCCTCTGGAATCTGAATGTGGTATGCAGATCTCTCTATATTGTTCATCTGTGTTTATTTTGAATATGGCAGGGTGTAACTTATGTCTGAGCTGTGCCTTCAAGTGGTATTTGTCTGTGGTTTCTGATTTCAATGCATGTATTTGACATAGGATTATTTCTACATATTTTATGACATTTGTACATACCTGTTTGAATGCATCTCAGAGTAAACATTTATTCCTCAGTATTCTGGCTGAACTGTTTGTGTCCAGTTAAATTTTCATATAGGAGAGGACGTTTAGATCAGAGGTTGGGTATAACTGTCATTTAAATTTGCATGATACAGTCTGATTCATTACAAAATATTTACTCAGAAGGCATTTCTAGAATTGATGAACCATGTTATCTTCACAGAGGCAGTTCTTTCAAAGAACTGCTTCCCTGATATTTACTAACCCTGGAAATTCTTGTAATCCTGAAAAATCAGATTGGGTTTTTGGCAGTTAGAGAATGAAACTGATCTGCCTTTGAATGCATTAAAAAAAAAAAAAACAGTACTGATCTGTCACCTTTCTTCCAAGAAAGGCTGGCTGGCTTCTTGCCTTATGAGCGTTATTTACTTTTCTCCTTATAATAACTCCATGGGGTTGGCTAGGCTGAAGGAGTGATATGCCAAAGATCACACAGCCAACTTAAAACCTCTAGGTAGGAGATACTCAATTCCAAATTAATACCCAACCGGCCGCCAAGGCACGACCACGGCGCCTCTCGGGAATTCTGTTCAAAAAAAGGAAAGAAAGCCATCCTCCGCCTCTATTACCTCTCGGTTACAATGCCTATGCTTGCTTAGAAATAAGCAGCGCTAAATTCAGGGAGGCTTATTCCCCAACGCAAAGGACGTCACGCACCATCTCTCCCGCGTCTCCGCTTCTTGCGTGCCTTTGCTCGCACGGCCGCCCCTCGCTCTCGCCACGGCTGCGCCCTTTTCCTGCTTTCGCTCCCGGTTCCCTCGCTCTCCCGCCCATCCCGTTACTCTGACGCGCTGGCTTCCAACCCCCTCCTCCCCCCCCGCCGCCCCGCGGGCTGTTTACTGGAGCACGAGCTGCCGAGCAATGAGCTCAGTTCCCCTTTCGCGTGAGCTGCGGTGGGCGGAGGCGCTTCGCTCTTCAGCCAATGACGGCGCCCTTCCGCCAGCACCGCGGGCACCGCCAGAATAAAAGGCGCCGGGAAACGCACGCTGCAGCCCAGATAATTCACAATTGGCATCCGTGCGCTGGAGGCTCTCCCTTGGCCGGTACGGTACCTGCTCCTTTTGCTTCTCGGGGAGGGCTTGAAGCCGGAACGCTCGTCCCGTGGGCTTGCCTTCAGTGGGGGACAAGCGTGAATCATCCTCGCTAGCAGAGCTTAGTCAGGGCGGGTGGTTGGAGAAGCCGCCGGAAAGACAAGCTTTTCTCTCCCCCCCCCTTCTGTCTGTCTCGCTCTGAAATCTGGAAGTGAAGCTTGGGAGGGAGGCGGAAGCGCGCTCTCCTCGCGTTGGGAGAAGAACTCGATCCACGCCCCAGGCAGGCAGATAGAGAAGGCCTTTCCTGTGAGCCCCGAGCCATCTCGGACGGTCCTAGCCCGGGTGTCCACCCCCACCTCCCAGCGCGCGGCTGATGTGCACGAAGATGGAGCAGCTTTTCTACCCTGACTCCTTTTTCTCCGGCTACAGCCAGGACTACAAGGCGCTGAAGTCGGGCATGGCTTTGAACCTGTCGGCCGAGCCGTTCCGCGGCCTGAAGTCCCAGCTTCCCCATCACCTCCGCGGCCAAGAAGACAGCCCCGCTGGCTACTTTCCGGGCTCGCTTCAGCAACAGTCGGCTGAAACGGCGAGCTCCTCGCTTAAGCTGGCTGCCCCGGAGTTGGAGCGCCTTATAGTTCAGAACAGCAACGGCGTGATCACCACCACTCCCACGCCCCCGGGACAATACTACTACCCGCGGGGAGCCACCGAAGAGCAAGAAGGCTTCGCTGACGGCTTCGTCAAGGCGCTGGATGATCTCCATAAGATGAACCACATGCCACCCCCCAATGTTTCGATCGGGGCCGCGGTAGCAGCTTCGTCGGCCAGTAGTGGCTATGGTGCTTCCCTTCCTCAGGAGCCGCCTCCGATCTACACCAACTTGACCAGCTATAACCCCACCGGCTCCCTGAGTACTACGTCCAGCTTCCCCAGTGCCAACCTGAGCTACATGCCGCAGCCTCACGGCCTAGCTTTGCCCCACCCCGCGCGGGGCTTCAAAGAGGAGCCCCAGACTGTGCCGGATGTGCAAAGCCCGCCCGTGTCTCCCATTAACATGGAAGATCAGGAGCGCATCAAGGTGGAGAGGAAGCGGCTGCGCAACCGCCTGGCCGCCACCAAATGCAGGAAGAGGAAGCTGGAGCGCATCGCTCGGCTGGAGGACAAGGTGAAGAGCTTAAAGAACGAGAACGCGGGACTGTCTAACACTGCCAGCGCGCTCCGAGACCAGGTAGCGCAGCTGAAGCAGAAAGTAATGAATCACGTGAACAACGGCTGCCAGCTCCTCTTGACGACCAAGATGCAGCAGTCCTTCTGATGCGGTGAGGAACCGGGCAGATCGCCGTCATCTCAAAGACTTTTTCCGCCGTAAGGAAGAGAAATGGACTTGTCACGCAAAAGTTTACACGGAGCCGGACTGACATTATGCGGCTCTGTTCCCAAGTCCGTGTTTCCTAGTTAACGTCTGTGACTCAGTCTGGTGGATCCAGAACTTCGATCTGTGCTGAGTGTGTACAAGTTTTTTTTATAGCTGTCAGTGAGCGTGATTTCGTATGTGTGTGTATTTAAAAGAAACGCGTTTCTCTCGCTCTCTTGCTCTCGGCTGCATCGCTGGATGGTGCAGTCGAACTGGAGGTACTCGAGACGGAGTCCAGAAAACTGGCCTTTTGGTTTCCTTCATGCCAGTAGGAAAAGAAATGGACTTAATTTAATTTATATAACTGAAAGAAAAGGGACCATAACAGAGTTTAGACATGGATGTAATGGAATCTCAGCCTCTCTCTCTTCCCCCAAGAGGCCATTGCGTGGACAAAAGGGCCAAGAAGGGGAAGTGGGTTTGTTTACTAGCGCTTTTAATACTTTTGAGTCCTCAAGTTCACCCCCCATGATTGTATTTGTGTTTTGACTTTTTATTGAAATTATTTAAGTAAACATGTTCGAACTACTTTATATGTGTGCCTCTTTTCATATGCCACAACTTAACCGCCAAATCCTTTACCTTTTTTTTTTTTTTTTTAAAAAAAGTATTTTGTGGATTTCTCTACAGGCATGGACATGACCTACTTAATCGCTAACAATACCTCGGAAAAGCTATCAAACGTAGATAATTTCTGGAACGCCCTGATGGCAGTACCTGGTCTTAACCCTTCCGGTGGATGTTTATTCTTCCTAATGGGCCTGTTAGAATAAACCTAATTAGACCGGCCGTCATGTGCCCGGTGGAATTCACCGCGTTTCCTCTTGCTCGCTTTCCTTTCCTCATTTCCCCCCGCATAGTACCTTCTTCTCTGCCTGTGCTGCGACGCTCTGCCTGCGATTCCCCCTCCGCCGCGCGTCATTCTCCCGAGGTTTTCGGAGCCGGTTCCCTTCCCCCTCCCAGTTTTTCCCTTTGATGTCAAACTCTCAGCTTTGATTGCTTAAAGCTCTGGTGCTTAGAAAGCCTGTTGGAGTCAGGGACGGGAAAGGGAGGGGGCGCGCCTAAGGGCCCCAGGGCTTGGCCTCCCACACGCCTAGCTTCGCTTCCTTGATCTCGCAAGTTCTGACTTCAAGCTCCAGTGGGTGGAGCCTCCGGGGCCAAGCGGGAGGGGGTCGTCCTGACGCAGGGGAAGATGGCCATATATGGGCAGTTTCTGCCTCGTGACGTTTCTGCTGGTCGGGCTCCATTCCGGGAACCCCCGCCCACGTTGCCAGGCAAAGGCCCCTGGACTATGTCAATTTCCAGCCAAACAAGGAAGGGGGCGATGTTTTGGGGCTGGGAATGTCCCAAGACACCGCAAAGCCGCGAACTTCAGCGAGCTGGCTGGGTGGAGCGCGCTTAGCCCGTGGGGGCAACACAAATGCCTGGTTCACACGTTTGACCTGCGGGGGGGGGGGGATGACACACTGTCGAAGGCTCGTGGTTGTGGATTTTCAGCTTTGGCTTTTGTTAGTTTTCCCGTAAGGCTGTCTCTTGCCGATAATCTTAGCGTGATCAACCCCACTATTGCTCCGTAAATATCGCAGAGTTTGTGCTGGCGGGGAAAGAGCCCGCCAAGCTTCCCTCCCTCTCCTCAGAAGCCGGCTCTTGTTAACTGAGCGCATATCCATATCGGACTTCTACAAGCGGAGACGATCGTAATGATTGAATGTATATAATCTCGATTTTCCTTCGGAAATAAAACGCTGAGCCAGGCCTAAAATAGTGCAGTGAGGGTATCAGCTGGTTTTATCCCTCATCCAGGAGCTGAGAAACTAGTACCTGAGGCTACTTTGGCTCTCAAATCCTAAACTAGGTCCTTTTCTAATTCCTGGCTAAGCAAGGCACCTCTTCCAGAAGACCTTTTAAGAAGACTTGTTAGTGGCTCGTATGTTACCATTAGTGTTGTTTAACTAATATAGTGAAGGATCTAAGACAGGGGTATTCAAAGTTGGCCCTTTTATGACTTTTTGGACTTCAACTCCCAAAATTCCTCAGCCAGCGTACTGGCTGAGGAATTCTGGGAGTTGAAGTCCACAAGTTATAATGAAAGGGCCAAGTTTGAAGACCCCTGATCTAAGAGAAGGGTTTTCTTGCTGTTTGTCGGTTT
This sequence comes from Crotalus tigris, assembly GCF_016545835.1. Lineage (NCBI taxonomy): Eukaryota > Metazoa > Chordata > Lepidosauria > Squamata > Viperidae > Crotalus > Crotalus tigris. The sequence continues at coordinate 1,663,593 of NW_024096469.1, forward strand.
TGTAAAAATCTATTTTGGTGCCCTCTCCTAAAGAGTATTTGCCAGAGAGAGAAGACACTGAATTCACCAATTGCTCTAAGCTAGACTTAATTTAGTCATGGCTGGTTGAATAACAAAAAACTGATTGGCTTCACATGCTGGGCTAGACACATATTTGTAGTTGATTTCACACAACATATAGAAAGGAATCAAGCAAACTGTCTGGTGGGTTAATGTGGTGGAGGAACTAAATCTTTCTGACTTGTTTTAGGCATAGTTAAGGCATGACCGGAATAATCACAATAGGCTGGACACAAGCAACGCGCTAAGACAAAGTCAACCAAACCATATGAATGAATATGCTGTATGGTCCAGCAGTGTATTTCCACTAATAATAGTTGGGGCAAACCTTAGATAGCTGTGTATTTAAGAGTCATTGTAGTGCAGTGGTTCAAGTGTGGTGTAGCCCAACCTTTCTCCTAGGGCGGCTGTTATAAAGAAAAATAGGAGGAGTGAATGTTACATACACTACTATGAGCTCCAAGAAGAAAGACAATGTAAATCTAATTAAATTGCTAAAGAAGCAAACTACAATCCACAATTTGAACTCATCATGTTTGGTTTCTGTGCCTCAGAATATGTTCCTTGTACATTTTCTTTTTGTTGCACTAGGTGCTTCCTGATGCCTTGTACTTCAGGGAGTACATCTGACAGGACAGAAGAAGAAATGTGAGGCAGCTTAATAAATGCACTAAGTTTTCTCCTTCACTGGTACTAAGTTTTATATAATGTGAATATAGTGACAGATCTAAACAAGTTTAGATCACCACCACCATCTTTGCTATGCACAATGTACAATTTTTCTTAAGGGACTTTCAAGAGCATATTTTTACTTCTGCATCTGTAAAGAAGAGCTATAGAGCTATACAAAATAGGAGTTTCCCATTTAAAATGTATCTTACTTCCATTTCTTGCTTAACTGTCTTTGAGTGGTTCACAGGTAAAACTAAATTGTCAGGCAAATTTGCCTTTGTATGAGGCATGATGTGAACTTACCCGTTATAGGTGAATACATGGATATGCCAAAGTTTTCCTGAGTTTAGGATTGCTATTGATTTTGAGTAGAGTATACTGTGGGCCATATTCCAAAAAACAGTAGATGCAGTCAGAATAAAATCTAATTTTGATTCTATTTAATTTTAAATAAATATTGTTACTCCCTGTATGGTCAAGTCTTCCCTGTGATCACATGAAAGATTAAAATTTAGTAACAATGTTCAAAAACGCTGGGTAAATGCTTCGGGGCTTTAGATTCTGCACTTCTGGTTTACTGTGATGCACAAACTATGTTGTAAAATAGCTGTCCTTTCAACCATGATTATCCCTGAATTCTGTTGTGAGAAAATCTGAAGGATCTTTGATTGCTTATTGACTTTGCTGATGTTCCTTCTTCCAAAGCTTAAAGTTGGATAGAATACTGTCAATTTGTAAACACACTTTGACTAGCCTTTTCTTTGGTGTCATCAGACTGATGGCCTTGAGTAACATTGTGGCTAGGTCCACACATCATACTAAACCATGGCTTATTTTAACTATGATTTGTCAAATCGCACTTGGGTTAAAATGACAGTTAGAAATTACGGCTTAGTATGATGAATAATTACAGGCTGCATGTCAGAAAATTTATATTAAACAGAGAGAACATAGTGTCCTGGACCACTGCATTTTAGTCTTGCTATCAGCTTTTTTTAGTTTAATGATTTTGTTTAGGCAATGGAACGCCAAGCATTCTATATTTCATATATGCCTTGGCTCAAAATCCAGCATGTGCTTCCAACTGGACTTGTAAGTGAAGTTGTGGGTGGGCTAAAACAAAGTTACTCATAACAGCAGGATGTGATTTCTTGCTTTTCTTGTCTTAAAAAAATTGCTAGTCCACGATTCAACCACAGATCAAAAGGTCAGTGTGACTCAATAAAAAGTAAATGGGATGTTGGACCATAGAGAACATTTATAGTCATCTAATAGCAATGGCTGAAGAAAGACATGCGCATTGGGGTTTTCCTGAATTGGAACTGCCAAATTCATTTTGGCAATTTATCTACAAAGATTACTTGACAAGTGTTCATAAAGGCAACACTAACTTTATGTATGAGACATAGAGTGGCTTTGAATTAGGGGAGGACATGGTTATTTCTCACAGTATAGATGCCAAAGTTGGGGAAAGGAGAACTGGCAGTCACTGCTCTTGATTTGTATATATAGTTTCTGATTACATATGATGTGAAACACAAGTTTCACAAAAACATTCTTTTAAAGAAAATCATGTTATTTTTAAAAGCTTGTAAAATAACTTGCTAAGAACAACTTTGAAAAGCCTAACTTTACTAAATTAGTTAAGAATTAAGCAGCAGATAATTTTTTGTCAAATAAATTTTATATTTTAGTTTTTTTAAATTTTATATGGTTTCTTTGTTTCCAAAAAGTCTTATGGAGTAAATCAAGAGGTAATAAATGTGAACATTTATATTTCAACCATTCTTCTGGGAACATGACATTTTCTTAAACCTTGCTATAATTGGAAGGTTTCATACTTGCTATTGTAGCCATAATTTGCTGAACAAGATAGAATGAAATGTCAATGCACACATATTGTGACTTATGGTGTGGTGCGTGAACTCACTAAGTAGTGTGCTATTACTTTTAATTTGTCCTATTATTGGAAGAGGAGCCTAGCTAGGAAATACTTTCATAAACTGAGAGGCAGGATAGAAATATATTAAAAAATGGGAAATTAGATTTTGATTTAGGAACTGTATCTTTACAACTTCTATGATCCCAAATGAGGATAGTGATGGCATACTAGGAACACAATAGGTGTACAAGGACATTTAACCCTAAGTCAGGGTTTTGATGAATGTCTCATGAGCAGACAGAAATGATAGCAGTCAAACTCAAGTACCATTTATCACTGAGGATAAAAAAATGGATTTTGGTAAGGGGTAACTAACACCAGAGTACCAAATTCCTTCTGTTTATGTTGCCTTCTTGGGTTCTTAACTATTTGTTGCTATCAATTAAAGGAACTTGGCAAGATCCTTGCTAGGCCTTCCTGGAGTTATATAGAGCAACCTATTGTCCCTGGTAGGACAACGAGCTGATGTGGAAATGGAATATGGCTGCAGTATTTATGGCACAGCCGAAGATGAGGCAGCGCCTTGTGCCTCTCCTCATCTATTCCTCTGGGCAAGGGAGCGGAGGGTGGCAAGATTGGAGAGGGAGAGAGGAAGGCAGGAAGTTTTCCTCTTTTCTTCCATTTCATACTTGTGATTGAAGTTGGAAGGGACACGAGAAACTGGGAAGGTAAAAATAAGGCACGAAGAACCCTTTAACGCTCCGACATCATAAGGTAACTTCACGGAAGTAAAAAAGCAAAACAGGTTATCAAGGAACAAGTAGCATAAATACACTGGGATAAAACTGGAACAGCAAACTTGCAAAACAAGTTGTAACTAACAAAGGAGGATGGGGACAACACAGACATTTAAGATTATTAGCAACCAAAGTAAATCTGGGGATGGGGAAGTGGATTTGTTGCTCTGCTCCAAACAAGCAGATCAGGTGCACGTGTGCGCGCGTGCCTGTGTTTGTTTAAGATTGGGATTGGGATTACTCAATGTGCAGTTCTTGGCAAAGAAGGAAATTGCAGTGATACATAATATTGACAAAAACAAAGATAGAATGGTGATTCAAAATACTTGGGTAATCTGAATTCACATTGCTGAATCTTAGTGGCTTCAAGAGTCTTAAAAGGAATATGGGGCAAATTTCTTAAAGATAAATATGCAGAAGGTCCTACATTTGTTGTTGTTTTTTATATATTTATCTTGACCCTTCAAAGGACTTAGAATGGATAACTCAGAGGAAATGTAGGACAATAAAGTTGTAACAGACTGAACCTGGCTGGCATTTACTAGGTGAAATCAAGAAGGAATTTTTTTTCACTCTTCCAGGAAGGCACAGGAACATGAACATCTGGGGGAAAAAAATTCTACAATTGTTGGGCACAATCTCCTCTCTGTAAGCTTGAAACATAGGTGGTAAAGTCAAGAAAATAGTCTTGTCTTCGACACAATAAGAACTAAGGAGAAATGCTGAGATGGACAGCGTCCAAGGCATATCAGACTTCGAGATCAAAGTTAATACCTTGAATTTTATCCACAAGATGCAGGAAAAGGGAGCAGCAGATAGCACAACTCTTTTGCCAGGGTTTTTATAAAGTGATTCAAAGAATGACGAGCTTTAAAAAAAATAGCAAGATATTGGAATAAATCAAGCAACTGGATTTTAAGGCAAAAGAACAGAACTTGCTTTTAAAAAAAAAGAACAGCACAAATTTAGCTTCTGTATGGTTTATCAGTATCTTAGTCAAATTATCCATTTTGACAGGATAATTTATTTTGAAGATATTACTGAGTACCTCCATGGCAAAATAACCTTTCTGCCTTATTAAAAAGTTTGAGGAAGAAATACAAAGATAATAGGAAGTGGTTAACCACCTCATATACTAATGAACAGGATCACCTATTTTCCCATCCAAATGATAAGCAATTGGCAAGGAAGAGATACACACAAGTAAAATAAAAACAGCAAAAACCAATGCTAAAATGTTACCTACAGGAAAGCAAATGATGGTAAACCTTGTGCTCTGGGGATTAGGCAAGGTGAGACATGCATTTAAACTGCAGGATAGTAGGTGCAAGTTAAATACCAGGGGTTGGGGCGAGAGTAGCTCAGCAGGAGTATTTACGGAGAAAAATGATACAATTTCCTCTTGGGAGACCTTCTGAGAACAATTTGCAGGAGTTCTCAACCTTGGCAACTTTAAGACTTGTGGACTTCAACCCCCAGAATTCCTCAGCCAGCAAAGCTGGCTGAGGAATTCTGGGAGTTGAAGTCCACAAGTCTTAAAGTTGCCAAGGTTGAGAACCCCTGATTTAGAGAAACACCCATTTGTCTTCTTTTATTTAAAGGCATAGAATTTCCTACTCAGTGGTAGTTTCGTGATCTTTACTACCATCTGTTTCTTTAATTCAGAATACTTGGGAACATATGCAGCTAAAACTCATGACTCCCAGGTTTTCATTTTCATTTGTTATTTTGCAAAACCTAGGCACAGGGCCGCATGTAATTTAACTAAGGATAAGTATCATAGAATACAAATGGGTGGAGTGGATGAGAACATTTTTCCTCGCCCTGAGGAAAGTTAAACTCATTAGACTATATGCAGAATAAAGCTTTAGAAGAGGGTTTCATTCTCATTTCTACTATATATGGAAACTTGGCGCTTCACCTGTATGGTATGAATACTCAGCAACAGCTTAAGTGAACACACTGTGAGCTTTAAAAGGGTTCTGGACTGTCCTGAGGCTCAGCAGTGTTGCAAGAAAAGTCATAAAATGGGGCAAAACCCACTTAACACATTTTTCACTTAGCAACATAAATTTTGGGCTCAATTGTGGTTGTAAGTTGAGGACTACCTGTAATCTGTTATGGCACAAAGATTGTTCATTCTGTCATCCCCAGAGCTAACAAAGTGTGCTCCCTGCTGGTGAACCTGGTAATTAGTGTTTGCTTTCTCTAGCACAGGGATCCCCAACCCTCGGTCCGTGGACTAGTATCGGGCCGTGGCATGCCAGCAACCGGTCCGTACAAACAAGCAAAGCCCCATCCCTGGGATGCAGGCAGCACCCAAAACCATGCACCCCCCGGTCCGCCGAAAAATCGCTCTGTGTAACCGGTCCCTGGTGCCCAAAAAGTTGGGGACCTCTGCTCTAGCAGTTTTCCTTAAGCTGGTCTATCTAGATATATTGAATTTCTCCTTGTAGACAGCCCAACCAGCATAATGCAACAGTACAGGTAATCAAGCTACAACAGTGCTGAAGAAGGGGGACCTTGCAACTGGTTCATGGAATTTTAACTAGTGTCCCCATTGTCATGGGATTACAATCCAAATCCTCGGTGCTGGGTTAAGATTATGTCACAGGGAGATGGTCACATGATCACTTTCCAGCATGCCTTGCCAGCTTCCTACAAGCAATGTCTATGGGGAAACTGAAGTTGTTCCAGTTTCTTTTCACCCAGCCATGATACCCCTGTCCCTGTGGACCAGTGCACCTAATCGTGACACCTGCCAGGCTGCTTCCTAAGACACCCGTCTCTTCCCACTTAACAACCCTATGATCCTGGGCTTACAAAAGCAACCGGGATTACAAGATTGCTGTCACTAAGTAATGTGATCATGTGATGCACCGTTTAGTGACAGAAACTCAAGTCACAATTCTTCATCACATTTTTATACCACCCGACTAACCTAAGTTACCTTTTAAAAGTAAGTGAATGTGTGAGGAATGGTTTCTCTTTTGTTTGGGGGTGGGTAGGGACGGATATACCAGCAGAATCAAGCTAGTCATTTTCTCAATAAGATTGGGGGAACCTTCTGGCTCAAAGATTGGAGATTTGCCTATATAGGTAGTTCTTGTTTAGTGACAATTGGGACCTGCAATTTGGTCATTAAGTCAGCGTTGCTTAGTTTGACTTACTTCAGCTTTCCTTTGCTTTACACACCTGTGAAGGTTGTAAATGCAAGGATTGGTTGCAAAGTCTCTTTTTAATCAAGGTCATAACTGTGAAGTGTCACTAAATGAAGCAAGTCACTAAATGAGGAATATCTGCAGTCATAGACATCAAAGAATTTTTAAAAGCATCACTTTTCCCTTGTTCTCATTGTTTTTGACAGTGAGTAAATTATGACTAAACTGAGTTGGCATACATGAGACAGGATTTGTTGGTTTGAAAAACTTTTCCAAACTGTTCACAATAAAAGACACTGTTAACTCTTTCTCTGCATATATTTGCATGCACACAGAGAAAAAGGTATGGAGATATAATAGGATGGAAAGCAGCAGTTTTATACCTAGTTCTGTTTTAGATGGTTCTCTGCTGACTGAATTAAAGCAGACTTGAGAAACCAACATAATAAACACTATGTGTTTATTATGTTCTCCCAAGTCTGCTATAAGACATTGCATGTGTGTCTTATAGTCATTTTGATTAAAGAGGAAAAATCAACTTGAAACTCAGAGTAACCATGATTAAAACCAGAGAGAATAATCAAACGCTTTCCAGCCTCCAAGGGTAAAACAGCTGCAATGATGCTCAGTGGGAAAAAAGTCAATAGTACTGTGTATAAGTTCCAATTCAAGCAACAGATGGAGGGAAAAGACCTTTCTTGCTCAAAACCAGCAGCAGTATACAGTATTTCCAGAAGCTTTTCTCAGTTCTAAAAAAAACCAGGTAAATTATACTGAATCCCTTGCACCAAAAGAAGCCTTCCTTCTTGTCCTCCTAAAGAAATACTGGCTGTTACAGTCCAATAGTGCTCTAGGTCAGTGGTGGCGAACCTATGGCATGTGTGTCAGAGGTGGCACTCAGAGCCCTCTCTGTGGGCACGTGCGCTATTGCCCCAGCCCCACCTCCCCCCGCGGCCCCATCATCATCAGCCAAGCAGCGCACCAGCAGCGCAGCCAAGGACATGGTAGCCAGGCAGCAGGAAAGACTCTGCCCTCGCGCCCCATCGCATGCAGTTGATGCTGCAGGGCGCGGGCGGAGGGTGTGGCCGCCATGGCACTGCTGGGCTGCCTGGGCAATGTGCTGCAGCAAGCCATGGAGGCGGTGGGTGGCCCTGTGGGCAGGGCAGAGCACAGAGTGGGGGTGGAATGAGGGCGAAGTGTTGATGGGGCTGGGGCGGGGCAGGGCTGGGGCGGGGGGGTAGGTTTTGGGCACTCGGTCTCTAGAAGGTTCGCCATCACTGCTCTAGGTATTAACAAAGCATATTCTGTGTTCTACTTTGTCACATATTATCTACATTCACCATTTCAGGTTTGTGCAGCCAAATCAAAAACTGGAAAGCTTTACTTAATTCATTGCTTTTTGTTTTGAAAAACAAATGAGAAACTCATTCTGTGAAGCAACAGCATCCTCTAGTGGCATAACATGGACAGGAGGAAAAGTTTTCCCTTTCAAATCTACTGTAAGTACAATTCTTGGCTATCTAGATAAATGATAGTCAAGTCTAGTTAGTACTGTAGTTGGCTGGAAAACTTTCAGGGAGTACCAGGGCTGTAGATGAGATTGGAAAGCTTAAAAAGCAAAACCAAAACAGAAAACAGCAACGAGAAGTCACTTATGCTTTGTTGCCAACAAAATTATTAACACAGTGATGAAATTATTAAGCTAGAAGCAACATATTATTATAAAATGCTTCTTAAATCTACTCATGATAATGTCTAGGTTTTAATTAGAATTTAATATTAAAGAGGCAGCATCTCACATTGCTTATGCAAAGTCAGTACCTCTGTAATACTAAATATCTATTACATGATATTTGAATTTCAGTAATTTATTTTGAAAGAATATGGAAAGTTTAGTTCTGTTGAATACAAAGCATTATGACTGCATTTCCAGAACTGGTCAGAGTAACCAATGTAGTTGTAGTCTCACTCATCATGATGGTGTATTTGGTTAGTTATGATATGTAAAGTTTATGCAAGTACGTATACCACATTGAGCTGAGTGGCTATTTATAATGTAACATGTTGAGTAGTCCCATTTGTGGCGTTTTTCCCTCCTAAAATATCAAGATTAAGTAAACCAGAAATTAACAAACTATAACCATAGCCAAAACCAGTTATGCTGCTTACATTCTAGAGGGAGGGGAAAAACTGGGCTTAAGTGAACTTAAGGAAGCATGGGAGGAGGTCCTCCTCCTTAAGTTAAGGAAGGACTTGTTTATGTACTCAGAGATTTGAGTCTAGAAGATTTTTCTAGCTTCTAAAGGCCATGGGGCTATATCATAGAAGGAGTTGGCTCCAAAATTTGGTAAGTGGCAATTTTTGTGAAGTACAAAATTACTCCCTTTTCTTAAGAAACAAAAATCTACTCCCCCCTCCCCAGGTCTGACTGTATGAACTAGGGGGAAGACTGCTTTGGGGGTCACCACAAAAGGGCTGATGGAGTATGTGCGGTCTATCCTTTTTGCTCTAAGCTTTCATAATAAGTAGCAATTTAACCAAACTTCTAGTCTGCAGCAAATTTTCCACAGGTGGTCCTCGACCCATGACCATTTATTTAATCACCACTTGGAAGTTACCACAGAGCTGGAAAAAAAAACGATGTATGGCCAGTCCCCATAGTCACATCATCAAAAATTTGGGGTGCTTGACGGCCGTTGCAACATCCTAGGGTCACATGATCTCCATTTACTACCTTCCCAGGTGGCTTCCCATAAACAAAGACGATGGGGGAAGCCAGATTTACTTAACCACCATGGCAAAAGAGGGCCAGAAATCAGGCATGACTCACTCAGCAACTGCCCTGCTTAGCAGCAGGGGTTCCAGTCCCAGTCGTGGTTATACATCTAGGGCAGGGGCAGGCAACCTTGGCTCTTTTATGACTCGTGGACCTCAACTCCCAGAATTCCTGAGCCAGCATGGCTCAGCTTGGAAACCTCTCCCTTTCCCCTCAGGATGGCTGGCTCAGGAATTCTGGGAGTTGAAGTCCATGAGTCATAAAAGAGCCAAGGTTGCCTACCCCTGCTCTAGGGCTACCTGTATATCCTGAATCAGGGTGTCTTTGCAGAACTAAGGGATCTACCGAGTCCTATTTTGATTACGTTACACATTTTTTATAGGAAGATGAATGTGACATTTATGAAAAGAATCTAAATCATTATAGCTAAGAATGGTGAAATTAAACAATTGAACACAAAGAATACTAAGAGTAAGAATAAAAAAAAATTAAGCCCTAAATGATTTACTAACAAAGTCGTTAATATTATATACTTCCAGGTAGCAGTCCAGCAAGCTTTAAAACTACACAGTGTTTAAATAGAGGACTGCAGAAGGCAGATGCCTATAGTTACCAGTAATCAATTTGAACCTATTCAATTTACAATTGTTTGCAGTTCTTTTAAGTTCTTCCCTATTCGCAGAAGGGGGGTGATTTTTTTTTTCCTACTCTCTCCACTCATTCATTATCTCATGGTCTTCAAAAGTTCCTTAAATGGATTTTCTAGTGGAGAAGTCACTATCCTATTTTATATAAATAAAATGTTTCAGGATAGCAGGTGCTGGGAATATGTGTATTTTCTAGAATTGGATGACAATGGAATAAACAAGATTTCCATCTCAACAGATTTCAATCTACTTTCTTATCCAATAGATGGACTGATTTGTGGCTTGTCAGCTAATAGCTATGTCTTCCCTCGATTTTAGCCCTTTAAAAATCCCGTGCCTGTTACATTGAGTTTTATCAAAAGGCATGATAGCAAAGACAGACAAAAATGCACGCTGTTCGTTTCCAAATCAGACATATTTGTCTGCTTCTGCTCCAGGGAATTCTACAGAGGTATTGGGGAATTTTCACTTTCTACATACAACCCAACCTCTCACATAACATGAAATGCTAATTCAGCATTATAATCTTGGAACTGTTTTCTTATTTTAAAATAAGTTCAACAATACAGACATTAGAAGGTACCCATCAGGCTTCCTTTAATGATGATTTTACTGAGGAATGAAGATGCCCAACTGACATTTGCATTTAATCTAGTTCTATTGGCAAATACTTATAGAGCAGCAAACTTTTATAGACAAGCTATCTCTTAAATCTCTTTCTTGTGGAGAATTTACTGGAAATCCCTTTACATTAAACCAGATTACTTCAGTAATAGATACACAAGGAGAAATCTACTGTTGCTTGGCAAAGAAAAGCTTGCTGTCTTTCACATTGGGCTTGATGGTGTCACCGCCAGGTTGCCAGCCAGCTGGGCACACTGCAGCAAGAACAGACAAATATATCGGAATAAAGATTTTTCAAGACAACAAAAGGGATCAAATCTAAGCAAGGCTACCTCTTTATTTCTATTAGCAAGAGATAAATCCAGTTAGTTGAATTAACAACAGAAAGGCACGCAAGCTAGTTCATAACATGGGTTTATATGTGCATGCAGACTATTTAGAACAGTGGTGCTCAACCTGTGGGTCGGGACCCCATTTGGGGTCGAACGACCATTTCATGGGGGTCGCCAAACAATGCAGTCCACCATTTTTTCCCCCTTTTCCTTAGCTGTGCTACTCCCTTTTATTCTATTGGCTTTTGAAAGCCAATAGAATAGACTCTCTTGAATACAATCTAATTCTATTGGCTTTCAAAAGCCAATAGGAATTGTCCAGGCTGTCTCTGCCCTGCTGAGCCCACCAAAAGTCCCATTCTGCAAACGGTGCTGCACCGGTTGAGTAGTCCTCGACTTAACGACCGGTTGAATAGTCCTCGACTTACGACCAGTTGGGGGGTCGCAGCATTAAAAAGGTTGAGAACCACTGATTTAGAATGTCTACAAATGACAACATTCCCCAAAACTCAATATTTTCTGCTGGAATATATTTGCATGAAACAGTGAAGTTGAGCCTTATTTTATCTCTCATCTATCCAAAAAAGTAAAAATGGTTACTTCTGGGGCTTTTTTTTTTTTTTTTTTACCCTCTTGGGGAAGATGGTTTAAGATAGGTATAATGTACACTAGAACACATAATCAGCAACAATCATAAAAGATTTTGGAAATTAGCAATTTGCAATGACAGAAATGGCCGAATAAACTAGGATGACCTCATGCTATCTGGGAATTGTTTGCACTTTGGGCAAACAAAAAAAATCAACCTGTATTCCTGATTCATACAATATTAAGCAAGCTGTGAAGGAAGCAGGATTGCCAGGATATCCAAACACAACTTCATAACATTCTAGCCTACCAAAATATTCTAACTCTTGATATTTGATGTAATCAGTTAAGGCAATTTAGTTAAGCTGTTCTTGTCTCTGAGGGTAAGGATGTATTATATATGTACACTGTTAGACTCCCTGCACTCCACTTCCAGTTTGGATCTAGGACTTCCTATTCTGGCTTCAGAATATGTCTGTCTGTCGGGGAAAGCAAATGCCTTATGCTTCTTTACTGGCTTAATTACCACTAGTTATTTGACTAGAAATTGCTCCTTTTATGAAATGTTTTGGACAATGATCTACAGTCTAGATGTATAATCTAAATTAGAGGACACAACAGGGCAACTAGTTATTTCTCTACACGCAAGCTGGTTCTGCAAGTTGAGATTGTTACATCAGATCAAAGTAATTTCATGTTCATTCTTGAAACTGTCTCCAAGACAAGGCATGAGAAATGGAAAGATACCAAGCTATGTTCCAGTTTGCTCTAGGCAAAAATTATTAAGAGTACTGCTAACTGTATCTCGGAAATTCTACATATATTAAAAAGTTCTACTGAAGAGGTTCACTATTTGGCATGGGTATAAAACATTAATTACTTTCTGAAACAGTGTCAGCAACTATCTGTCTACCTCAGGGGTGTCAAACTCAATGTCACTGAAGGCTGCATCAGCGTTGCGGTTGCCCTCAGGGGGCCAGGTGGGTATGGTCAGAGTGGGTGCAGCCTACTGGGTGGGCATGGAGTGGGTGTGGCTACTGGTGGGCGTGGCCAGTTCTACATCATTCGCGTCAAGGGTGCTTGTGGGGGCCTGGGCAGGAGTGGGACAGATCTGAGGATCTCTGGCAGAAGGGGGTGGGACTGGGGCAAGTGCCAAGGCATGGTCCATCGGGACAAGTGCCAAGATGGCTACCACAAAATTGTACATTGGCTCCTGGCTGGCCTGGACCAGGGCCAAGGCAGCGGGGCCATTCTCTCACTGTTTCCAGGATGGCTTTGCGGGCCACATGAAACCACTTCGTGGGCCGCATCCAGCCCCCAGGCCTTGTGTTTGACATGTCTGACTCTCCCTGGTTACTTAAAGGACCATCTCTCCCTGATCGAGTAGGAGAGGCACGTTCTTGGTATTATCAGCTAAGGAGTGTCAGCTGGTGGGATCCAGAAAGGGAGTCTTTTCTGCAGTGGTGCCTTACTCTTTGGAACACTGTTCCCTCTGAGATTAGATTAGCTCTACCCTTGCTGATCTTCCAAAGCCTTAAAAACTTGATTTAATGCCTGAGCCCGGTGTCCTGGGTGTGTGACAAAGCTCGTCTCCTTGCTATATTAGTGGGTTTTTTTTATGATACTTGGATGCTATGTCTTTGATTTTTTTGCAGTATGTATTTAATTTATTTTCAGCCATCTAGAGTCGCTTATGTGAGGTGGATGCTACATAAATCTAATAAATAAAATCATTCCACCCATCCACACATAAATATATAAAAATGGCTGAAGTCTTCATCAAAATCTATGGGAGAACACTGAGATTTGGTAATTTTGCAAAATGTATGCAGTAGCTGGGAAGACTCCTGATCTCTGCTTTACTAAAAGACAACTTCTCATTGTAGCTTTCCCATAATATGGCTGTTGACCATGCTGACTAAGGGATAATAAAAACTGAAGACTAATTCACCTGCAGGAGCTTAGACTGGGGAAGAAAGCTGTATTTAAGGTAAAGCCAAATGTATCTTTCTGCTAAATTGTTTGAAAACTACTACGCAATCCTCAGTCTCACTTAGACCTATCATTGCACCCTAAAGAGAAACTAGGCACAATGAACCAATCTTAAGTTGATCATCTTTTCCAGAGCACTACTGCTTTATTTTTCTATGTCCATTTCATCTATCACTCACCTTCACCATGCTGATCTGTGAATTGGAAGGCTTGAACCAGGCGCAGTGTCTCATCCACAGAACGTCCCACGGGTAGGTCATTCACTGTGATCTGTCGCAGGATGCCTTTATCATCTATTATGAACAGACCTCTGAGGGAGAAAAGGTACAATATTAATTACAAGCATTATCATCTTTTTAAAAGTTACAGGCCACTGGAACCTATTAGAACCATATACTTATCTTTGGCTAAAACATTGGGCCAGGATCAAACATGAACTGTGGTATTTTGAATTTTTGCATATGCAGTCTTCTCAATTTAAATAGTCAAGCTAGAAGAAAAGTTGGGGCAAGGTCAGAGAGATCCAGTAAACTCTATGAACCCAGGCATTCATTTATCTTGTAAAGCCTCCAGGTTCGCGTTTGCTAAGAACTGATTTACTATAGGTTTCCTATATTTACTTGACTAACATATTGTTGTTTGAACAATATGGATTAGTTAGACATAGCTAATAAACAGGGTATATATTAGTCCTATGACATTAGGGCTGGTCACTCTACTTACATCACTAGGGACATATGCTAACTGGGACTATATCAACTAAGCTACCAAGATGTCCATCAGCTACACCACAGGTTTTTCCAAACTCACGTAGAACTAACTTTCCATACCTGTATGCAATGCCATCGTCTTCCTTGAGCACACCATAGTCCTTAGAAATGTTGTGGTTGATGTCTGCCACAAGTGGGATATTTGTCGAACCCAAGCCACCATCCTTTCTTCCTGTATTTGTCCTACAAGAAAATAATATCCATAATGCTACTGTTTTAATGACCTGACACTCATTACATTGAAACCATCTATATTTTAGAAATTATTAAATTAACCAGCAACTTTAAACATAGAAAATATTTTCCTTTTTGGTCCTAAAGACAAAACTTTGGGAAAGCAACTATGTCTGAAAAACGGGTAGACTATTTTTCTCCTCACTAAAAAAATTAGATTTTCCAGAGAGATATTTCATTTATAGTTCACTTTGCAGCCCCAAGAAGTGCATACAGTTCTCTGCACCCATTTCAGGTGTCCAGCATTAATTGTACAACCAGCTAATGAGCCAACTGATAAACCCCAATGAACAACCAGGTTTTGCTAGATAAAATTGGTGGAGACCTCCACACCCATCTGTCAGTTAACATCTGCCTAAGTGCTTCTCAGCACTATAACTACAAACAGTTCTTGTGACTGGCATATCAGTTGTACCTTCTGTCTGACTATGACTGGAATATTTCCAGTTCCTAGAGCAATGAAGCCTGACAAAAAAATCTCCATATATCAGCAAGATCCAGACCAGAGTACACTTCTTAGAAAGCACAATTATTCCTTTCTGTCAATGCCCTATTATTAGCCAGCTTTTAATATGCACCTCTGGAACTAGTTTTCCAGCACAAAAACTTTTATGAATAATTATAAAGTAGGAGTCTCACCAAGCCAAATGGGTAAACTGAGAGTCGACAGAAGCAGCAATAACCTCACAATTAATCTTGCGAAACTCCTCAATTCGATCGTTGAAAGCTATGATCTCAGTGGGACAGACAAAAGTAAAATCCAGTGGGTAGAAGAATAGAACCACATATTTGCCTATATGGAAGAAATGGACATCAGTAAAACAATCACGATCAAGATTCCAAAACCTTTGCACTCCCATAGTCTTTTGGACAGTATCCCTATTCAGATTTATAAATGGAGCAAGACTCGGAGTCACTAGAAGGCGATTGCATCTTACTCCGGTCAAATCAGGACTCTTCTTCCAGTTACAAAGCAAACACGTCATTTATCTATGCATATATTTTTTTAATATATATCCTACCATTATTTTTATAAATAACTCAAGGCAGTGAACCCACACAATACTCCTTTCTCCATTTTTTTTTCACCCTGTGATTTGGACTGAGAGTGACTGGCCCAAAGTCACCCAACCAGCTTTTATTAATGCAATGGCCATGTAGACTGAATATGTTCCTGTACTTCATTCATAGTCGTAGCACCATTAATTTGAATACAGAACTATGAAGTCAGCTACCTCTTCTTTGGCCTTTGGGGGGAAGGGTGTTGCCTTCAAGTCAGTTTTCGACTCCTGGCAACTGCCTTAGACAACTCCCTGCAGTTTTCTTGGCAAGGTTTTTTAGAAGAGCTTTGCTTCCTTCCTGTGGCTGATAGAGTGGCAGGCACAAGGTTACTCAGCTGGCTTTGGGCCTAAGGCAAGACTGGAACCCACAGTTCCCTAGTTTATAGCCTGAGGTTTAACCACTACACCAAATTGACTGGTCATTAGGTTCACTGATAATATATTACGTATCAAACTAAGTATAATGATATATATCTTAAACTACAAATGTATCCTGGATTGGAGAGTTTTCTTGATGTTTATACATAAGAGGCTACCCTTGAAGAGCATTTGGAAGCTTTAACTGGAGTGCGGTAGTGTGGGCAGTCTTTGGGGCCCCTAGAAAAATGACCCATGATACACCACCGTTCCAAGAGCTGCACTGGCTGCCCGTTTATTTCTGGGGTAATTCAAGGTATTAGTTATTATCTATAAAGTCCTGAATGGTATGAATCTAGGTTACTTAAGGAAGCATGTCACTTCTACGGGACAGGCCCACCCCACCCGTGCCAGTAGGGGAGGTATGATGCAGAACCCATCAGTCAATGAATTCAAGTTGGTGGGGTCCAGGAGAAGAATCTTCTCCGCCATGGCTCTTGCCCTTTGGAACATCTTGCTCCCTGAGGTGAGATTGGCTCTTGTCCTCCTGACTTTCCACAAGAATCTTATGACCTGGCTCTGCCAGTTGGCTTGGGGCCCCAATGGGGGAATGTCACACTGGAGGTGGTTGATCGGCTAATAGCAGTTCTCACTTCCCCCCCTCCCACCCCGCTGTATATTCTGCTCCCTTCCTCCCTATCTTTAGTAATGACTTGTATTTTATTGCAATTTTAATGTGATTTTATACATTTATAAATTATTATAATATTGTAAGCCACCCAGAGTCGCCTTGCAATGAGATGGATGGCAAACAAATTTAATAAATAAAATAAGAGAGCATACATATTTGCTCTATAATTACTAAAGATGCCAACATTGCTAAAATGGATTCATAAAACATTCTATATGGAGAATGTATCTTAGCCTTTCCATAAAGTCTAGACACGCTAGAATACTAAGTAATCCAATGGATGCACAATTAAAAACCTAATAGAAGCAGCAGTGCCTTACCTCTGTAGTCTGATAACTTTATATCCTTGATGTTGCCATCCACTACTGCTGTAGCACGAAAATCTGGAACTGGTTTTCCAATATATGCTTTACCAGAGGCCATTTCCTAAAATATCAGAACAATAATGTATGCATTAAGTTTGCAAGTGCGCCACTTCTCAGGAATGATACTGTTTGATTTAGAAGAAGTATTGTCTAATTGCTTTTTGATGATTTAAAAACAGGCAGCGCTATTTTGGCCTCTAACTCTTTCCCCATTTTCTCACCACAACTTTTAAAGTTCTTACCAAATTAGAGCCTATAAACTCAGAGAAAGAACAAAGTCTACCAATCCAGCCTAATGCTATTCAAAGCCCTAGTCACAGGAACTGGTTCAATATAATGGTATTAATAATGCTTTTAAATCCACAGCAAACCCTGAGGCATGCAAAATGAGGCTATTAGGTGTTCTTATTCTTTTAAGGAACAATGTGCTGCATTTCCTAGCTCAGATGGCCTCCTTCAACTTGCTAACTATAGAAAGTATGGTGGAAAGCAAAATATGGTGCAAAGCAAGGCAAGCCATTTATTAAATATTTGTTAGAACATGCTTCAGCTGAAAATACTTTCACTGTTACACAGTAATAATAGTTACACAGTAGCTGATTTAAATAATCCCAGTTTCTACCCAAGCTTTCCAATAAAACGAATTACCAATTTTCAAATTAGAATTTATTAAACTCAAATTATGTCCAATATAATCAAAGATTTCTCACTACTCCTACTATTGCTAATAAAACATTTTCTGCTCTATGTTGTTCTAATCCAGACATGTCAAACACAAGGCCCGGGGGCCAGATGCGGCCCGCGAAGTGGTTTCATGTGACCCATGAAGCCATCCTGGAAACAGTGAGGGAACGGCCCCCGCTGCCTTGGCCCTGGCCCAGGCCAGCCGGGAGCCAATGTACAATTTTGTGGTGGCCATCTTGGCACTTGCCCCAGTCCCACCTCCTTCTGCCAGAGACCCTCAGATCTGTCCCACTCCTGCCCAGGCCCCCACAGGCACCCTTGACGCGAATGATGTAGAACTGGCCACGCCCACCCAGTAGCTACACCCACTCCATCCATGCCCACCCAGTAGGCTGCACCCACTCTGGCCACACCCACCCGCCCCCCCCAGGGCAACCGCAATGTTGATGCGGCCCTCAGTGAAATTGAGTTTGACACCCCTGTTCTAATCACTTGCTGTGATCTCAAAACTAAATCTTTCAATTTTGCCCATAAAAGAAAATAATCCATTATATTTTCATTTCACCAGCGGGTGGCTGATAAATTATTGGTCTAGTGCAGAGGTCCCCAACCTTTTGGGCACCAGGGACCGGTTCCGTGGAGAGAGGTTTTTCCGCAGCCCGAAGGGGACGTGGTTTTGTGTGCTGCCTGCATCTCACAGATGGGGCTTTGTTTGTGTGGACTGGTTGCTGGCATGCTGCGGCTCAGTACTGGTCCACAGACCGGGGGTTGGGAACCCGTGGTCTAGTGGTTCTTTTTCATATCATATAAATTAAGACCACCTTCCTCAAATGATAATCTCACTTTAGCTAAGGAAAATCGTGATGATCCACTTTCCATTTCTTAAATAAATTATCAATATAAATATTTATTAAAACATAGAAATGCCTCTAAGAATATAAATGAAATAAAGGACTATTTTCATAAGGTTAATTTTGATCCACAGGCTTAAAAGAACTTTAAGCTATTTATTAACATCCATTTCAATCTTTGATAAAATTGTCAACATATTTCTACATATTTAGAAATACCTGTGGGTTTATACAGCCTCAAATATGTCACTAGAAATCACAAATCCTATCTCTTTACATAACTATGCATTGGGATCCAGGGGAGCCAAGCGAGATTTATTCCAATTAAATCCAAAATACTTTAAAAAATATTCTACAATCTTTATAAAATTAGGTAAAGAAGTAAAATATTGATCCAAAATTCCTAAAATATCACCAGAGTACAAAAATAATTTATATTCACACTCCCAATTTAATATCCTTAACATCTAAAAATTGCCTTAGAATCAGTGGCCAAAAGTTCGAGAATCAAATCAAATAAGGCAGAAAGTGACCAGCTCTCCTGTATAACACACTGTAAAGGGAGAGTCTGAGATAATTCAATTTGTTAATTGTGACACAAGGTTACAACTAGTAATCTCAATCCATTGAACAAAATCCCATGGAAAGCTAAATCTAATTATCACTTGCTTTAAGAATTGAACCTGGACTAAATCAAAAGCTTTTTCATCATCACAGAAACAGACTTTGAGGAGAATATTTGGGGCATATGGATGATACAACTTAAATAGATCTTCAATGTACATAGAAGATAAACCTAAGGTGCTTCCAGGAAACCAACTTGCTAAAATACAGACAAAACTGAGTAAGAATTGCTATCTGGCTAACTAGAGACAAATGCAATTTATTTTTTACAACCTAAAAAAAAAGCAGCAGTAACAGACCAAATAAAGTCAGAATGGATTCAAACTTCAACTATGGAAAATCTTATAATTTGGGTCAGCTTAATATGCATGTGAAGACAATGACCAAAGACAAACATACTGTACGTCCTTTCCAATCTTCACAACAGTTTATACATTTCATTTTTAAAAGATGTATACATCTCCCTCCCTATGATTTGTTGCATGGGAAGGAGAATAGATCATAAATGTACGGTACTATAAAGGAGGTAATTGGAATTTTCATTTTACTATTTAACTTTCCTGTTCTTCTCTGCATTAAAACTCTTGTGCCTTTTGAGGGGCTGGGGCAGGTAGTTCCCAAATTGTAGTGGCAAATCAAAGAGCTACAGCCTAATTTCATCCTTTTCTTAAGCAGAACAAAAATGTGAAAATTTTATTCTAGGCTTGAGGCATGGTTGTCCCTATATATTAATAAACCAACAACCTCCCTGCCTCAGGTGATATATTACAAACTGGCTGCTGTTATGGAGTGTGCAGCTGAATTGGCAGGGAAGGGATAAAGTCAGCAGTAGCAGCCAACTTCCCTGGAAAGAGGCACACATTCCAGAGAACCAAGTTAAGAGGTTGTGCAGTCCTGAACTGGATGGGGGAAGGAGGAAAAGCTTCAGGATAGACACACCCTAGAATCTATCAACTTTGAAGATTACAGCTTAAGTCATGCAAGGCTACATTAGATGTAAGCATATAAAAAACTGGATTCAATTGGATCTCATCTTCGGGGACCAGTAGTTTGAAAAGACACCTGACAAATGTCTTTTCAAACCACCACAATTCTAAATGGTGGCAACCACAAGGGTCTAATGGAGCAGTGCAGTTGATTGATACAGATCATTCATGAAAACTTAAGGGTATAGCTCAGGGGTAGGCAACCTTGGCTCTTTTATGACTCGTGGACTTCAACTTCCAGAATTCCTGAGCCAGCCATGCTGAAGGGAAAGGGAGGGGTTTCCAAGCCGAGACATGCTGGCTTAGGAATTCTAGGAGTTGAAGTCCACGAGTCATAAAAGAGCCAAGGTTGCCAACCCCGGTATAGCTGGTCCTAGCACTGCCAACCATCACACTCTTGCCAAGGGCCAAAATCAACTGACTTGGCTCAAAAGGGTCAGTAACATTTTAAAGTATTTAGTTTGATCAATAGGTTAAGTAACTGCCATTTTTTTTGAAATACGCTTTGGGAAGTGTGGACCATTTATGCCCCAATGCAGGGACTGATTGCACCTAGTCCAGTGGTTCTCAACCTTTTTAATGTCGCGACCCCCAACCGGTCGTAAGTCGAGGACTACTCAACCGGTCGTAAGTCGAGGACTACTCAACTGGTGCAGCACTGTTTGCAGAATGGGACTTTTGGTGGGCTCAGCAGGGCAGAGACAGCCTGGACAATTCCTATTGGCTTTTGAAAGCCAATAGAATTAGACCCTATTCAAGAGAGTCTATTCTGTTGGCTTTCAAAAGCCAATAGAATAAAAGGGAGTAGCACAGCTAAGGAAAAGGGGGAAAAAATGGTGGATTGCGTTGTTTGGCGACCCCCATGAAATGGTCACTCGACCCCAAATGGGGTCCCGACCCACAGGTTGAGAACCACTGACCTAGTCAATACTGATCGATACATTGCAGTGTCTTCCAACCTTGACCATTTCTAGACCTTCAGTTCTTCAGCAGTTAAGAGTTCTATTACATACTTTTACTTCTTCCCATAGTTTCAGCAACCAATACTTTCCACACAATTATAGCAGCAAAGTCTTCCTTATTAGGGAGAATATGAGTAGGTGGCAGAGAGAAAATGCTCTGAATATCTCTAATTTTGATGCCCCCCCCCCCAGTTTTGGCAGTGTTCTAATACTTAACAGAATTCCCCAGACTATGGCATTACAGAACTAGAATTCAGCCTTTGCACAATTCTCTTGTAGTTCAAAGAAGTGAAAAAATGCACTTATAGGCATAATGCAAAACACCTGATTGCATAACTTTTGCATTAATTCATGCAGCTGGCTAGAAGAAAATGATATTCCGAACAAAATCATTAAGCATCCCAGCCCACAAACATTACTATACCTTTGGTTCTCTCTACTCCCTTAAACTTAAAAGCTATTCCCCTTAAATCTGAAAACCTTAGTTGATCAATTTAAAGACTGAAACTGAAAATTGGGATCCGAAGATACCTTATATCATTCTGTACTCTTTTTTAAAAAATATGCATACCTCTATTTTTTTAAAAGAAGCCTTTCAGAGAAACTGGGATACAACTTTTATAATCCCTAGCCAGCATGGTTAGGCATTCTAGAAATTGGGTAAACACTATGCAAACTCTAAAGACGGGGAAAGCGTAAAACATTCGTTCCATGTCTTTTTAACTATATATTTGTGTCTTTTTCAGGTTACTAGAAAAACCCTGCCTTAAGTATCATGGTTACTTGTTCTGCCTTGCTTCAAAAAGAAAGCTTCATTTTCTTCGGGGCTTGGGGCGGGGAAAAAGCTAGAAGAACCCTAGCAATGGGAAGGTAAAGGAGGGATTTATTTTTTTTAAAAAAAGGAAGCAGACAGGCCTTTCTCCATCTTCTCTCGGAACACAAAGAGAACCCTACTTCTCGCCTGTAGACTGCAATTTCATTCGAAAAAATCCCGCCTACCTGGCAGCTTTGGGGAAAATAGACTATGCGTCGCAGAGCCTTTGATCCAGCATTAGCGTTTCTCCCCCCCCCCCTTCTCCCAGTATCACGCCTTTTTTTTTTTAAAAAAAAAAAAGGACCCTCCGGAATCCTCGTCCCCAAGGCTGAAGATGAGGGCGAAGCGCTTCAGGCCCACCCGCCCCGAGTCCAAGCGTTACGGGCTGAAGCATCAAAATCGCCCCCTGTGGCTTTCATAACCCTCAATATAGCATCAAACCACCCGATTGCTCTAACCTACCGCAGCCTTCGCGAACAGCACGAGGAAAAAGTGACCGCTTCCAGCAAAGGAGGTGTGGCACCAGCAGAAAAAATCGCGGCTATTGCGGAGGGTTTTATACTCTACGAGCCGGAAAGGGGGCGGGTCAGGCTGCGTAAAGGCGGGGCACGATAAGAGCTGCGCCTCTCGCGGGTGGTGTGCACACGCGGTCCTCTCTGTCGATCGCATTCGAAAGGAGGATTTTTGGAGCGAGAACAAAGATGGTCGGCGCGTGATTCTACACGCTTTGCTGGAAACTCCCAGCATTGGTTCGGATTTTTTTCTGTCCTCCGTTCGGGCCTTTGCTGATAGATTTAGGTTACTTGTGCCTCCTGTCAACGATTGAAGCGCAATCCAAATTGTTAAGAGCTCGGTCTTCGTTAGGCTAACAAAAGCAGTTCGCGAACCCGAAAGAGCAATCTTTCTTCCCTCCCCCCCCCCGCCGAGTTTGTGTTTATAGTTGCTATGTACTTTTCCCGCTCGCTGTCCCTATATGAAAACCAAGTTTGCCTACCAATTTTGTCACTGTGGCTGCCAGGCCGCCATCCAACCGGGAAAATTCTAACTGATCGCCATGAGAAAGCTATACTTGGAATCATTTGTTCTTGAAAAAGACATTGGGCAAGGGTTTTTGTTTGTTTTTTGGTTGCAGAATAAAAGAATAGTCTTACGTGGATGTCGTAATGCTTTAAGAAATCCACTGAACGAATAAAGGCAGTTCATTATGTCCCGTAGTTGCTCCATGTAAAGATATTTCTTTCTGGTACGGCTGTACACTCAAGAACTTTTAGGGGGCGAGGAGAGCATTTCTTAAAGTTACAATGCATACCGTGTCCCGATTCCAGGTTTGATCGCACTTGAATTTCTAGCTAATGTGTCCTCACAAAACGGGCTCAAAATTCCGGAAGGCAAACACTCCACCAAACGGAACAGATACTTGGGATGGACCAAATTAAACAAAAGAAAGTCTGTTTCATACTTCCATTGAGATAGGCATAAGCTCTGGAGGTAGAGCTGCATTAAAGTACTCCGAAGCTTTACTCGGAGCATACCACCTGGAATCTTTAATGAACGTCTTGCCGTTCCTTATTCTCATTTGGAGGTTCCCACAGCGTTTCGACCAACAATGGAACTGAGTAGCGAATCATCTCGTATCACAAACTACACTTCCCAGAAGACCTTGCACTCTTGGCACTTCCCTTTCTTATGTCCTCGGCCGAGTGCTGTCAGCGCGCGCGCGAAAATGGATCTCGGCGAATTCGAACGGGACAATTCGGTGAATTGTTTGTTGGCCTCGGTGGTGCCTCCTATTTGTCGGATTGAGCCCTGTAGTTTGGGCATCGATGAGGCAGGCAGGGGACCAGTATTAGGTATGGATTCAAATATATGAGGGAAAACTAGAATCTTTGGAGTACCGGCCGCGAAGCATCGTCCAGGGTGAATCTTGTAGCTCATTGGATTGTATAGATTTCCAGGTAGTTAAATTTCATCACTGCCTGTTGGTGTGAAGCAAACTTACATATTGCAGTGTCTTCCTGTAGACATAGTACATAATCATTTTGTTCCTATTTCTCATCTTATGCCAATATGCTTCAGATCCTTAAATCCACTTTAAAATGTTACTTTCACGACGTTCAGATTCTTCATTTCCGATGCAGTGTAATTAAAGTTTATTATAAGAATGTTATGGAGGGTTGCCTATTATAAGAATAGTTTTGTAGCTTTTAAGTACTGTCAAAGCAGTTTTTCAAGTCATTTCATTTGTATTGCCTAGTTATCTTACAAGAACATTAGTTAATATACTTATTGTAAGCAGTTCATAGTAGTTGAGACTGAATAGCTTTTTTGGTTTTTTTTCCAGGTCCCATGGTCTATGGAATCTGTTTCTGTCCTGTGTCTCAGCAGGGAGACCTAGAAACATTGAAAGTAGCAGGTAAAAGGAGTGGCAAGTTGTGATTATATTTCAGTAATATTGCAGCTGTGTCACAGGGCAAAGGCTCTGTACATAAAAACAAAAATACTCTTTTATTAGAGGAGCAAGGTAGAAGAATAATTTTTATTTCTCTCATGCCACATCACTTGGAATTTATCTTTTCCCGCTTGCTTACAGATTCTAAAACACTGACAGAAGCTCAACGGGAAGAACTCTTTGAGAAAATAGATGCAGCTAAGGGGTTTGTAGGATGGGCCCTACACATCCTCTCCCCCAATTTCATCTCAACTAGCATGCAGAGGCGGTGAGTGTGGCAGAGACAAGGCAGTCTCTCTATTGGGTAGATTAAATCTTAGGTTTTAAAAGGTGTCACACCTTTCTCTAAAATTGTTCCTTTGCCTGGCCTACCTCTCAATGGAATTGGAACACATGGGTCCTTATGGATCTAATTCTAAAGTGGTGTCATTATATATAACATACACCTGAAGAGTTGGTTGAATTATTATTAACCATCCAAAATGGTGTGTAAGCTCTAGAAGAGTGCAGTATAATGTTTATGTAAATTTTTTAAAAAACAGACACATTATAGATCCATATTTTTAATGTCACTCAAAGTTACAAAAAAGTTTGTTTCATGGATTGTAGCACACAATGGGCCATCCAATTTCTAATTATTTTCATTTGCCCAGAATGAGGATCATTAATTTGTATTTGTTGTATGAAATTGCAACTGCTGCTGACAGTGGGTGAATGGAGCAGTGGCTTTTTGCTCTCTGTTTATATTTCTTTGTATATGTATATTGAACAAAGGCAGTATATATGGAGTCACATCTGATTTTTTTCTTCACAACAATTATCCATTTAAGTAGACTGTACTGAGTAAAAATGAAAGTCCTCATCACCCTGGCAGATGTATCAGCAAGTAGGGATAATATCCTAGGTCCCTCTTATCTTAGTTGGAATCTTTAATGACAAATCACATTATCTAGCTAATCTCAGTTTCTATCCACCTCTTTTCTGGTGGTTAATTTCATAGTCAATTGCCCTCAGAAGTCAATGTGATTTCCTTTTTCTTGCAGGACAAAGTACAACTTGAACGCACTGTCCCACGATACAGCCATTGGCCTAATCCAGCATGCACTAGATTCTGGAGTGCAAGTTGCAGAGGTGAACTAGCTTAGTGCCCTGGACTGCCAGGAATAGCAAGAAATTCTCCTTTCTTCCCCTTAAATCCTTCATGGGTACTTTTGTTTTCAGGTTTTTGTAGATACAGTGGGACCAGCAGAGAAATACCAAGAAAAGCTAAGGCAGCAGTTTCCTGAGCTGGAGGTTACAGTGAAGGCCAAGGCAGACTCTCTTTTCCCTACTGTAAGCGCAGCCAGCATCTGTGCCAAGGTGAATGCGAAATTCCTTTGTCTCCAATTCCATGTATGCTGTGTTATCTGGCAAGATGCATTACTTGGCCCAGCAGCTTAGTCGAACTTCCATCTATAAATCTAGAAGGCCACTGATTATAAGACGTAGTGCAGGGGTGTCAAACTCAATTTCATTGAGGGCTGCATCAGCATTGCGGTTGCCCTCGGGATGGGGGGGGTGGCCAGGGTGGGTGCAGCCTACAGGGTCGGTGTGGATGGAGTGGGTGTGGCCTACTGGGTGGGCATGGCCAGCTCTACATCGTTCACATCAAGAGTGCCTGTGGGGGCCTGGGCAGGAGTGGGACAGATCTGAGAGTCTCTGGCGAAGGGGGTGGGACCGGGACAAGCGCCAAGGCATGGTCCATTCCTTCATTCCTCACAAAGGGTGACACCTCCCCAGCATGTACCCAGGGGGCAGGGCCAACACGGCAGGAGCTGGTTCCTCGCTGTTTCTAGACAGCCTTGTGGAGCTAAGACTAAATGCATTTCAGCATAGATGGCCACTACAAAATTGTACATTGGCTCCCGGCTGGCCTGGGCCAGGGGCCAAGGTAGCAGGGGCCATTCCCTCATTGTTTCCAGGATGGCTTTGCGGGCCACATGAAACCACTTTGCGGGCCACATCCGGCCCTCAGGCCTTGTGTTTGACATGTCTGACATAGTGCATAAGGGGATGGGGTTTCCAATAACCATCAGGCTTTTCTTAGTTTAGGCAATAATTTGTCCGTTATTGAAGAAAGGATGCTAAATTATATGGACTTTTCGTATGGTCAGTAAGTCAGTCTCTGTGTTCTTACAATCTCTAGGTAGCAAGGGATCGGATTGTAAAGAATTGGAAATTCTTGGAAAATCTGGAAGAAACAGAATCGGATTATGGCTCTGGCTATCCCAATGGTAAATTCTAGTTTATTCTTTCAGTTCCATCTCTGTACATTTGGAGCTGTGTAAAGTGATAGTGATGATTAGATCAGGTGGGTTTAAAATAAGATTAGATAAGCAGAAAACGTTTGCTTTGTGAAGAGTTTCTAATTCAGGGTGACAGCTGGATGGGCATGCTATTTTTCAGGATATTTCATTCTGTAATACCTTTCTAGTCCTCTAAGGCTTTGCACTTGAAAATGGAGGTGGTGTGAACGCCAGTTGTAGGAGCCACCATATATTGTTTTCATGCCTTGGTCTAATAGGCTTTATCTTCCTATGCAGTAATATTGAAAAGCAAAGACATTATTTTCATTATTCCTACGAGTCCTCTTTTCTCCCAGTCTTATGTTTGAATCGTTATCATTATAATTAAGTGATTTTTTTCCCAATGAGATGTCATCATTTATCACTCCATTAGGGTAGATGGTTAAGGTGCCCAAACTTCACTGTTGTTCAACTGATGCTATAGGTTGCATCTGATGCCATGAAGCTGAGTAAATTTCCAACTGCTACAACTGAAGTGAGGTTGTAATGTGAAAGTGAAGCTATAATATGTTGCAATTATAGAGGAGAGGAGGAAACACCCTAATGTTTGTAATACACTTTGCCTAATCTCTGCTCCTATATCTGAGCTAATGGACCGAAATATATTGTTTGATAAAAGGGCAGCATTAATATGCAGAGTCTCTCGGCCATCTTTCCTCTCCCCAGATCCCAAGACTAAAGAATGGCTCGCTCAAAACCTGGAACCAATCTTTGGCTTCCCACAGTTTGTACGATTTAGCTGGAGCACAGCTCAGCTCATTCTGGAGAGCAAAGCTGTGCCTGTTCATTGGTAAGTGGATGGAAGAGCTATGAGATGGATTGATGTATAAAGATTATAATGGAGAACTAAGGAGAACTTACATAACTTCCTATACACTCCTGCTAATAAATAAATAAGGTGGCAAGCATACTCAATACCCCTCTCTTCTCATATTTTCTCCACAACAACAACCTTGTGAGGTAGTTTGGCTAAGAGAAAGTAAGTGGTCCAAAGTCATCCAGTTGGCTTTCATGCCTTAAGGGGGGGCTAAAACTCAGTCTCCTAGTTTCTAGGCAAGCACCTTAATCACTGCAGCAGAGTGGTGGAGAATAGGAAGTGCATGACATAGTAGCATTGATTCGATACCAAGTAAGTAGGGATAAGGTGAATATAGATGACTAATGAGAGTAGGTGAAAAAAGTGGGTTTTGAATAGTAGGGATGTATGGAGGATTAAATAGTAGGAATGTGGATTGTATTTGATTTGAATGGGTCAACTTTCTATCCGCAGAATTTATTCCTCAAAATGATTTATCATTTATGAGCAAGGGATTTCTTGCTTATTCCCTGATGTCTTTTCTCTACTTGATAATATGAATTTCTTCCTATCTTTGCTTCCTTCTTCAGGGATGATACTGAAGATGACCCATCCCAGCAGAGTGCAAAGTCCCTGCTAACCTACTTTACCCGGAAAGTTTTCCCCGTCAAGCATACACCCCATCGCTTCTTTTATGAACGCAAACTTGAGACAGTGACCAGCCTGTAGTGGGTGGCAGGTGGTTTTTGTCTTGTTCAAAATCATCTTACTTTGGCTTGACAGAAAACTTTCCTGATGTAACATCTAGTTTTTAATGGGCAGTCACAAATAGTTTGAGCCATAGCTATAAAACAGTGTGAAACCCAAAGGTTCTACTAAAAGATACAAAATTAAACAGAGAAAGAATCTGATAAATGTTCTTCCTGGAGGCCCTCCTGCCCTTGTGACTAATTCCTTTTTAATTAATAAATTATCTAAAACTGATAGTGAGACTTTTTGTTTGATGTAAATTAATAGGTACTGATGCCTAATAAAAGCTAATCTAATATAATTGAGTTGTGTGAATGCCAGGAAAAGCTGCAAGTGAAAGATCACACTTTTTAAAAATGACCTCTCTTGAGCTTCCGGTTTGCCATTGGCACCTTCGGACACATGGAGGCGAACTCCATCTTCAGCGTCCAATTTCATCCCACTGAGGGACCCTGGAAAGGGTTGAAAGTTGCCCTGTAAGGATGACGAGCGAGGAGGGGATCCCCACTTGATCCGGGGCATCTCTTCAAACCGGCGGGGGAAAGACTGGCCATAGCAATATGGCTCGTCATTAAGCTGCTGACAGCCAAAGTCAAAATTACTACCAAGCACCTTTAAAGCAATGTGGATGAAACTGGGTGAGATATAATCTTTTCTTTAAGACTCTGAATATCTTTCCTGAAAAAGCTGCCCTAAGTATTCTGCCGCACCCTCTACGAAAGCGGCAACTGACTACCCAGGGGAAAGCAATTATAAAAACAACTTTAATCTAATTGGATGCATATACTTTTGAAAATTAGGGACTAAAAAGTTTTCCTATTTATTCCTATTTCTACTGGATATGCTGACTTTTATCTAAAAAGAAAAGAAATAAACTTTGAAAAACTATTATAAAAACGGGGGACTTAAAAGATTTTAACCAGCATTGGTGACATCTTGTGGCAAAGTTTGGTATTACAACTTGTTGCCTAAAAGGGACTTGGCTTGAAGCCCAGACTACAGATAAAACTCTTTCGACCCTGAATATCATCTGTGAGAAACTCAGCTGTAAAGAGAATTTCTGGGCAACATAACTGGCTTGCTTGAACTATGAATGTAAACTTTTACTGACTTTCAGTTATATGTGGGGAATTACCGCCCTATCTCTTTATTTGAGGAACATTGGTTATTATATGAGATAATGAAATACTTTGGACCAGTGGTTCTCAACCTGTGGGTCGGGACCCCATTTGGGGTCAAACAACCATTTCACTGGGGTCGCCAAACAACGCAGTCCGCCATTTTTTTTCCCCTTTTCCTTAGCTGTGTTACTCCCTTTTATTCTATTGGCTTTTGAAAGCCAATAGAATAGGCTCTCTTGAATGGAGTCTAATTCTATTGGCTTTCAAAAGCCAATAGGAATTGTCCAGGCTGTCTCTGCCCTGCTGAGCCCACCAAAAGTCCCATTCTGCAAACGGTGCTGCACCAGTTGAATAGTCCTCGACTTACGACCTGTTGAATAGTCCTTGACTTACGACCAGTTGGGGGGTCGCAGCATTAAAAAGGTTGAGAACCACTGCTTTGGACTATAAAATCTTACTTGACAAATGACTGCTACGATAAAGTCTACCTATAAACATGTGAAATAAAGGTCCCATACCTAGTTATAAAATTATTTTAACGTCTGATTTTAAAGTCCTCAACTTAACATTATTAAGAGAATATGGATGAAGACCAGGAAAAGATCCTTTCCATGTTGAAAGCAATACATGAAACCATTCTTTCAGCTTCTGTTGAAGCCATTGGAACCTTGGGAGGAAGTGATCATGCAGTATTGGAATTCAACATTATGGAAGCACAAGCAGTAGAACACAATCAAACTAGAGTCTTGGACTTCAAGAGAACTAATTTCAATAAACTTAGAGAGGGTTTGGGAAGGATTCCATGGATGAGAATCCTCCAGGGAAAAACAACTCAAGAGGCTTGGGAAATTTTGAAAAGAGAGATAATAAAGGCCCAGTCTAGCACAATACCAACAAAAAGGAAAAATAACAGCTTTCAAAAGAAACCACATGGCTGCATAAAGAACTCTCTGATCAACTGAAAGATAAAAAGGACAAGTATAGAAAGTGGAAAGAGGGACATATAACTAAGTCAGAATATCAGCAAATAGCCCGAGCCTGCAAAGACGAAGTGAGGAAAGTTAAGGCTCAAAATGAACTAAGGCTTGCAACCAAAGTCAAAAATAACAAAAAAAGCTTCTTTCAACATGTAAAAAACAAGAACAAAGTGAAGGAAACGATTGGTCCATTAGTGGGTGAAAGTGGCAAGAAGGTGACAAGCAACAGGGAGAAAGCAGAACTATTTAACTCGTTTTTCGCATCTGTCTTTATACAAAGGGAAAAAACAGACCAACCTATCAAAAATAGTGCCATAAAAAACAAAATAGAAATACAAGTTAAGATAGGCAAGAAAATGGTAAGTGAACACCTGTCCAGCCTAGACAAGTTCAAATCACCAGGACCAGATGGATTACACCCCAAGGTTCTCAAGGAATTGGCAAATGTGATCTCAGAACCACTGAACTATATTTTTCAAAGATCCTGGAGCACTGAGGAACTACCAGAGGACTGGAAAAGAGCTGATGTAGTTTCCATCTTCAAAAAAGGGGAAAAAAGGACCCAGGAAATTACAGACCTATCAGCCTGACCTCAATACCTGGGAAGATTCTGGAAAAGATAATCAAACAACGAATCAGCGAACACCTACAGGCAAACAAAGTCATTACTAAAAGCCAACACGGGTTTGTCAAAAACGGATCATGCCAGACAAATCTTATTGCATTCTTTGACCAAGTGACAAAATTAGTGGACCAGAGGAATGCTGTGGATATAATTTACTTGGACTTCAGTAAGGCATTTGACAAAGTAGATCACAACTTACTACTTGATAAGATAGAAAAATGTGGGTTAGACAGCATCACCACCAGATGGATCCGTAGCTGGCTGATCGGCTGTACTCAGCGTGTGGTCCTCAATGGAACCGCATCTACATGGAGGGAAGTGTGTAGTGGGGTGCCCCAGGGCTCTGTTCTGGGCCCAGTGCTCTTCAACATCTTCATCAACGATCTGGACGAGGGGATAGATGGAGAACTCATCAAATTTGCAGACGACACCAAGCTGGCAGGAATAGCCAACATTCCAGAAGACAGGCTTAGGATAAAGGAGGATCTTGACAGTCTTGAACACTGGGCGCTATCTAACAAAATGAAATTCAATGGTGAAAAAAGTAAGGCTCTACATTTAGGCAAGAAAAACCAAATGTACAGGTATAGTATAGGGGGTACCTTGCTCAATAATAGCAACTGTGAGAGGGATCTCGGAGTCACAATCATTTAAATATGAGCCAGCAGTGTGCTGCAGCTGCTAAAAAAGCCGACACAGTGCTAGGCTGCATTAACAGAGGGATAGAATCAAGATCACGTGAAGTATTAATACCTTAGTAAGGCCGCACTTGGAATACTGCATCCAGTTTTGGTCACCACGATGTAAAAAAGATGTTGAGACTCTAGAAGGAGTACAGAGAAGAGCAACAAAGATGATTAGGGGACTGGAGGCTAAAACATAAGGAATGGTTGCTGGAATTGGGTATGTCTAGTTTAATGAAGAGAAGAACGAGAGGGGACATGATAGCCGTGTTCCAATATCTCAGGGGTTGCCACAAAGAAGAGGGAGTCAAACTATTTTCCAAAGCGCCTGAAGGCAGGACAAGAAGCAACAGGTGGAAACTGATCAAGGAGAGAAGCAACCTGGAACTAAGGAGAAACTTCCTGACAGAACAATTAATCAGTGGAACAATTTGCCTCCAGAAGTGGTGAATGCTCCAAATTGGAAGTTTTTAAGAAGAAACTGGACAGCCATTTGTCCAAAATGGTATAGGGTTTCCTGCCTGAGCAGGGGGTTGGACTAGATGACCTCCAAGGTCTCTTCCAACTTTATCATTATTATTATTATTAAGACCCAATATAAAAGAACAAGATGCCAGCTTAGATACACAAATCTAAATTTTGATTACAACCGAAGAACTAACAATGCAGAAGATAACAGAAAATGTGGAACAATCAAATACTAAGACAGAGGACTCAATTGACCAACAAATACAGTTAATGGAAAATCCACAAAAGGGAGTGACAACACTGAAAATGGAAAAGACTTTTTATAGAAATCAGAAGAAATTTGAGAAAGAAGAACAGATTGAATGGAAGATAAACTTATCAGGACAATCACGGGGAATTGGAATAATAGGGAGACGATTGAATAAATACAAATGGGATAGCCTTTCCCAAAAAATGGCAACTAAATTGTTTCCCTTATTTCAAATAATATATATAATAATAGATCTATTTTATTTTCGGTGTCTTGGAAAAAATGCCGATAGCAAACAATGGGCTTAATGGCCCTGATATATATAAATAAAAATAAAGCTAGGCTACATAATGAAATTAATGAAAATTATTTCTATTTAAAATAGAAATAAAATACCAGGAAACTATTCTTAGTTAAGACTTCTTTTGTAGAACATTTTTTGTCCAGTTTTGATATCCCTGAAGTGAAGTTGGGCTACTGTTTGGAAAAGATCAAAGGTTGAAAGAACTATTCATGATCATGAAACTGAAATGAGGTCCCTGTTTGAAATTTCACTTAAATCATAAATTGTTTTGCTGATCTTTCAACCCATCTCCTGGCACCATAATTATCCCCTTTACGGGGTTGTTAAGAAACCTAAAGGAAGCACCATTGAAATATTGCTTTACTGCTGTTGCTTGGCACTAATAGGACACTCCTCAGTGTGGAGGAGAGTAAACTTGCACATACCAGCCCTTTAATAATGTGTTCTCTCTCCAGCCGTCACTCCTTTGACGTATATAATTCCATTTTGTCTTCCAAGTTTGCACATGCTCCTATTTCAGTTCCTCATCTCTTTCCTCTCTGAAAGCTTAGCATGTTTTTTTCTATTTTAAGACATTCTTACCCCTCTTTGAACAAGTTCCTTTCATTTCTCTTCAAGAGCCTTGAAGATTTGCTTCTGTACCAAGCCTCTTTTGACATAAAAGAATATTAGTGTACTTGTGTTTGACTATCCATCCTCCCTTCTTATCTAAATTAATTTCCAGGCTTTCCATCTCCTTTCCCTTTCCTCAGAGGCTAAGTCATATTGTATTCTCCTTGGCAGTGATATTACATGGCCTCCTCAGCAGGACATAACAATCCTATTTCAGAGTTATATAATCCAATCTTGAAAGCTTAGTATAGTCCATAAATAGATAAGCTTGTGGCCTGCAGATGCTGTTTGATTCTCAGCAGCTCCAGGTAGCATTGATAATGGTGAGATACATTGGGAGTTGTAATTCAACAATATGTGAATGGCCTCTTGATTGTGGAACCATGGAAAAAAGACAAGTTATTTACATTAATTACATTATATTAATATCCTATGTGTCATTTCAAAAATGCTTTTACTATAATGCCAGTTGCCCAGATGTTGGTATGCCTTCATGTAGTGTGTAACTAGTCACTATATTTTGTGAAAAATCAAAAAGGGATGTTTTGAACTATGAATAGACATTTTTACCATGTTTCTGTTTAATTTGCCATTGTCTATAATGTCATTACACATTTAACCAGGTTGGCTGTTTCCCTGGTCAAATCCTACCTGTTTTAGTAACAACCTTTGGGGAGTGTGGAATATACAATTTCTTAAAGAAATGCTGGTTTCCCATAAGCTCTTGCACCAGGAGAGTATTGGCAAGGTTTCATATTACTAATCCTCTTTTATCTGATGTACAATAAATTGAGCAGATATTCTTCTTTTCAGAACTATATATGTGTATTCTAGAATAATCACTAAGATTCAGTCCTCTACATTGATTTTTTTACACTCATAATAAAACACAAACACGCACTCCATTTTTTTTTAATTTCCCCATAATATTATCAGGTTTGAATCAATCCATAATATGAAATTTGCGGTAAGCGTAACCAAGGTAAACAGGAATGTGAAATGCAGCTGATAAATGAGGATGGATGGACAGACAGAGATGGGTCTGTTTTGGGTGTACAATATTATAAGGGAGATTTGTATAGTGTTTAGAGTGGAGAGAATAGTTGGTGGATGAAGCTCAAGGAGCACTACTTAAAGATGTGAGGGGCAAAAGCACAACAACTCTTGGAGTCTCACTGCCACCATTGATTAGATGTGTTTCTGACTGGCATATAACTTCGGTTTAGATGCTATGTACATTATCCAAGTGTTTGAAACCTTTTCCTTGACATAGGGATTGTTTATTACATAATCTTGCTCTTTTGCAACCTCTCTCTGTCTGTCCAGCCCTCTCAGATTGGGTTGCTTTGAAAAATAAATTTAATTTTGGATGTAATCCAGTTTAAGTAACCTAGCAATGCTGGTCCCTCAGTAACTATTGCTTTCTAGCACACAAATGCAACAGGAAAGTCAGCCATACTGGTCTCAAATCTAACTTCCCCTATTTCCCCTTTTCTTTTTGAGCTCAGGAAGATCCTTCCATTTTACTTGAGTCCTACTTACAATTGTATTTGAAGCCATGGCAACAACTGAGGCTAACCTTTCCAGCACTGATTATTTCACTCAGCAACCACCACCTCCTGCCACTTGTTTGTTCTCTCCCTTGCAGATATTTTCCTTCAGCTAATGCCTATGAAGGCTGCTTTCCCTTCAGCTAATGCTCTTGAATGGCCTTTTGCGTTCTATGATGACTCTTCCTTGAGCCAGCTCTTAGAACATGAAGAATATGGAGAGGGAAATGCTTATTGTTCTCTAATTCCATTTCTACTCTGAGTATTTGGGGAAAACTTGGTTCTAGGCAAGTTCCTAAGAGGTGCCCTAATGGTCTAATGCTAGGGCATAGGGCTCAGAGTCCTAGAAGGTGCCAGATTCACAGTCTACTACGCCATGAGATGCATACAGTTGTAGAAGATGGCAGGAAGCTGATAGTATGGGATGTAACAGAATTGCATAGATCACAAGCGATCCCCCCAAGCCCCAGGCAATCACTGGAGAGGGGGCTTTTTTTCTTCTGGAGGATGGTTGCCTTGGATTAGAATCCACTTCCACTTCCCTCCATGTCTTCCACGAAAATAGAACGTTTCTGCAGATTCCTTCTCAGATGCTGAAGTAAAAGATTGCCCCTGCAAGGGCTCACACGATCTTTTCTTTCTTTGCGTGCCTTGTTGATGCCTACCTTTTTTAGGCTGTTGCTGTCTTTGAGGTGAGAATAAGAGGTGGAGAAGGCTGTGTCAGAGGCATCCAGCATCAGGCATTGGCAAAGGTCGGTGCTTACTATGAAAGCATCGTCCCAGATGTTCTCACACAGCTCCTTGCCATCCTTATACATCTAAGGGAAAAAAGAGGTCCCGTGTTACAAAGGACTTCTTCCTCGGGAGGCACGACTCTAACCCCATTCAGGTTTGAAAGCAACTGGAATGGATTCTGAAGTTTGGAAACTTAGGAATATGAAAAGTATTGTAGTCTTCCCCCCAAATGCATGATCCAGAGGACATGGCTTGATTTCTAAAAATGAGAACCATTGTGACTTAATTTTTTCAGGAAGTCATGTTCCTGTCCATAATGGTGATTATTCTATCCCTTGTGTAGAATATAAGTGATACTTCTGTGTGGGTATACTATGATAGGCTTCATAACATTAAAGACACTTCATTTACTAATGTTGCACAGATACTTTCTTGGGGAAGAAAAAGATTAAAGGTGGCAGGTGAATCCATAAAATGGCCATCAGCCATCACCCCTTTCTAAGAAATGTATCTTTTCTATTAGCTTCAAGACAAGCTCTTGCCTGCATTTCTATTTCAGTATACAAGCTATATGTTGTTGAAAGAGACAATCCAATCATTTTTAGTGAGGTCAGTAGAAAATAATCTCAGTCTCTATATTTCATGGTAAATAATTATTCCAATCCTGTATATTTGTTTATAACCAAAGATTAAATTGTTGCTTTCTAAGTTCCACAATATTTCAAGAAAACAAACACAATTATGGCAAGGAGTTAGCAACAATAAGGAAGTTGTTACTGCTATATAAGCTTTAACTTTCAGGTATTTTTCATTTGAATTTGCCACTTGGAAAAAGTGGCCGATTTTTCCGTCACACAAGCTATTCGTATACATCGTAAGCTAATTATATGTAAACTAAGTGTATGTAATAAGAATTCATGGAGATGATTGGGAATTGCCAGGCTGTGGGAAACTGAAAACAACCTGCAGGAAGAAGACATTTTCTTAAAAATATTTGACTTTATCTGGCATTTTTTCTTTTCTTCCCATTTCCTATTTCCCTACCCTCTGAGAATACTTTGATTTTTTTTTCCTTCAAAGCTGGAAATCATTCAGATTTGAGAAAAAAGCAAGTTTTGCTATAAAAATCGCATGAGTTAAAATATCCTCAAACTGTATGGAGCAAGTGTTATTATTAACACAGAAATCTTTAGATTGGTTTTTAGTGTGTGCCTTTCAGGAAAATGCAGTTCCTGTTTTTCTCCCCACTTTCCACAGTTACTCTTCCCAAACTTGCTTCAGTTTCGGAAGCCACAGCCTACGCATCATTTTCAGGCCCTGCACAAACATACGCCATATGTTCCCTCCTAGAAACATGCCATGATCTCATCCAATACGTACAAATTTTAAAAACATTTGTTTGAATTCTGGAATTAGGGTTTCTGTATTTTTGAAACTCCTCTACTCCATAAGCCAAGATATCTGTACCTTTATCCCCCATGCCACCCCCCCACCCCCTGACACTTCTGAAGGGGCAAACTGTTAAGCTGAAAGAGATTAATCACCAGAAGTGGTTTTAATTAAATTGTATGTTCGTTTGTTCTGGTCCAATTTCCCTTTTGCCTTGGCTTTGCCTCCTTTTTGTAATGTTATCTTCAGCAAAGTGGCCCTTGGCCAGAAAAGCATGCAACCGAAGGGATGGTTCTGCTCACAGCACCTTTAGTGTCTCACCTGGCCAAAGGACTGACATTCCTGACTGCAGTTATGTTCATCAGCTCCCCCGGGCCAGTTGCCAGGGCAGGTCAGATCCTCTCTGCAAGCATTGTACCTGAGTGGATAATAAGTCTGAGTGCTAAGAAAGACAGCTCATTGGCATTTGACTCAACACAATTTACTCAGTGATATTTTATGATAAACTAGAAATTTGAATTTGAAATTTCCTGGGGTAACCCCCATCCTTTTCAGTTCAGGAAGGGACCTCCAATTTTTATATTCAACCCAAAAAAGCCAACATCTTTTTACTTCCTGGGTTAACTTTTATTAATTGCTGATAGCTTCTTTGCCGTCCTCTGAGCACCCTACCCCACAAATTTATTCACTTTTTAAATATTATACTTTATCACATTGGCTAACAAAATAATAAAAGCAAAAGAATGAGAATGTTCTCCAAACAA
Organism: Crotalus tigris; assembly: GCF_016545835.1. Taxonomy (NCBI): domain Eukaryota; kingdom Metazoa; phylum Chordata; class Lepidosauria; order Squamata; family Viperidae; genus Crotalus; species Crotalus tigris. The sequence continues at coordinate 1,701,341 of NW_024096469.1, forward strand.
CATTTGTTTTCCCTTGCTATCCAAGTCAAATTTCCACAGCTAAATCATCGGTCTTGCCCGATGTTGATTTTCCAGAATGGAATGTGTTACCTTGTTGGAGGAAAAAAAGTTTTTTAACTTTTAAAAATATATTTCCCCTAAAACAGGGCTGAACCAATAGAGAATAGGACACTAGTTCTCTCAATTTTTTAATAATTTAAAATTACTAAATCAGGCTATTATATCTGTTTGTCTCATAGATGGTAGCAAATATCTTCTTTGCTGCCATTTAATGCTTGTCCAGATTTTTGCAGCCCAAACACGGTAATCCTAAATAACACTTATCTAAATAATGACCTTAAATATGTGTATCTCTTCCGAAAGACGGTCTCTTCTTTTCAAATTAGCAGGTAAAGGTTCGTGGTTCAGGTTAGCCCAATGCTTTCAGTTATAGAAAAGAAGACAGAGCTTCTTGTTAAGTTTCTCTAGTGTCTTTTACCTTCAACAGTAATTATACTTAATTCTTCTTCCCTATCAGGATGGCCTCTTCTAGATGTGGAGACATGTGATAACTTACCATTGGTCACAGAAACTCTGGCAGAGAGGCACAGCCATCAAGGCTATGAGTTGTCGAGGATGAGTCCATTCAGCAGCAATGGGGGAGCAGTGGTAAAAACAATCCAGTTGCCGAAAGTACGCTTCACAACTGCCAAAAGGAATGAAACAACAGCAGGCATAAATATTAACCCTAAGATGCAGGGATAAAAAGCAAGCCAGGCATCAACTCCCGCCATCTTGATCAGTAAGGCTGGCTGAGGAAAAGTCATGAAACAGGGCCCAGCTCCACAACCCATAGGGGCCCATGACTGACACGGGAGGGGTCCTCTTTTTTTTTTTTTTTGCAGAAGAGCAGAGGAAGGGCTGACCTATTGCTGAGGCTTCCACAGCCATTCCAAGATCCAGCATGGGCTTTGGAAAGTTCCTGGGCAACTTCTGGTGAGCAACAGGCATCTATAGAAAGAAATGATCTGTCAACATCTCCATTTCTTTGGAGTGAGAGTAGCTATAGTATTAGCCTTCTGCAAACTGTCCCTCCAACAATTGCAGCCCAGACCAAGGAAGATGTATGCCAGATGAACACAGTCAAAATCAGGTTACAGACTCCCAGCAACTCATCAGTTATATTAGTTTTCTTTGACTTATCTTGTTTTCAGGATTTTAATTGTAAGGCACCCACATTTGCTGTGGAGTCGGGTGGCCTTGCAATTATCATCATCATCATCATCATCATCAACATCATCCATATTATAGATATTTTGTACTCTCTCGTCCTATAATACTCTCATTTTCTCTCCCCACCACATAATTCTACAAGCTTCTACAGAGAAGCAATACTTACTTTCTGCATAAATCTGGCAGACACCCAGTTCTTCTTCTGGACTTGGATTGGCTTTGTGTTTCTCTCCAGGTAAGCCGTGCTCTTCTGTGTTCTTTGCATTGGCGCAAAACATGGTCAGTGCTGAAGCCATCACCATTATCCAATTTGTATTGCCACCACCTCTCATGACTAGGAAATCAAGGGCAGAGGAAACAAGGAAAAACTGAACTGGTGTGGAGAGGCTTGCTTCTCTGTTTTCAAGCATGCCAGCCAGCCAATCAGGTTATGGGAGATGGGCCCCTACTCCCCCAGGTATATCTTCCCCCAGTAACACCCTGGATACATCGTACTTTCATCTCTCCCTGAATCTTCCTTCTTTCTTGGTAAGCTGCTAAAATGCTGCAGTTATACTATTCCTATTGTTCATTGTTTGACATCTGCAGCTGTGGTCCACCCTCATGGCTAGGTAATTCAAGGCAGCCAGCTGTAGGCAATTCTATAGCACCCAGATTAGGGCTAGCTGTCATGAGAAACAGGCAGCAGTTCCTTTCTTAAAGAGAAGATATTCTTAAGAAAAATGTGAATGCCTCCATCTTCATGGAGAAATTAAGAAATGCGTTAGCAAATTGCTCATTTATATAAACAAGCATGAAACTGGAGGACACACATCCAGGAGAGATTTATACTAGGTGGGTGAAGAAAAGAGGGTGGAAGTTTGCACTACAGTTCAGCCTGTAGCAATTTCCACAGCGATCATCATGCTATAGGGAAGTGCCAACAGCTTTTTGATATGACATAAAAGTCACTGTTGAGGAGCTTAACTAAATGCAATATCACAAGTAATGTGTGGAGAGGTGTCCCAGTTATAAATCCTCCTGACCCAGAGGGCAATCTGGACTTGCAATGGTATTGTGCTTAAATGAACACATTCTTGGCTGCTACGGGCCCCCATTTGCTATTGGCTCTAAACCTCACTTTGAGAGAAAGGTTAAATATGGAGGAAAAGGACACTTTTTACCAGAACAACCCAAGGAAGGTTGTGATCCATCTGAGGAATAGAATCTTAATATGGGAGGGTTGAAAACATGGCCACTGACATATCTTTCACTTTTATTTTTCTTGCTTCTTTGGATGGAGAATTTTTCATTCAAATACTTAGTAATCATTCTTCCTCCTCCTCATTCAATGAAAAAAACAAACTGAAACAAAACACAGATGAAGGGGAGGTAGTTATGATCAGTCAGAAAGCCTGAAGCCGATGGCTTGTCAGTGCAAAGGTATATCAGCACTGCTATGTCAGCCTGTTTCCTGAGGCTCAGCATGCATTGCCACCCATGGACACAATACGTCTTGTGTGTGTCAGTTATGTCTAATTCTCATCTGTGGAAAAATATGGGTTTTAATTAATGTTTACAAAGTGTTCTAATAAGGCTGAAGATAGAATTGCAATCAAATGGGGGGGGGAGGAAGGTAAGATAAAGGAAGATGATGGCACCAGAGAGAGGAACAGCAGAGGCATAAGTTGTTTAATAGACAATATAACACCCATCACATCTCATCTCCTGCTTCCTGATACAGCTTGTACACCCTCTTTCAAATTTGGCTGTTTATTTTTTGTTTTATTCCATTTACAAAATATTGCCAGTACAACAAAAAATATAAATACTAAGTCTGATATATTTAGAGGGTAACAGCTGTAAATGCCCTATGTAATATGCAATTAGAGGAGAAAAAAAATTCATGGTAATATGTAATTGCAAAGAAAATCAGTTTAAACTTTGACAAAATATCCATCCATCCATCCATTCTCCACTACTGTATGCCAAATGTTAATTTATCTTTCCAATATTGCAACTTAGTTCTTTGGCAACCCCTGCCCATTGCAAGAAATATTAATCATATGAGCAATTAAGTTCATGAAGTCCAAAATATTGGGGACACGGACACTATGTATCTTATGCACATACAGAAATCACCTGGTGATCTAACATGTTATCTTTCTTCCTGTCCCTTGTCAAATTCCTCACATACTTCCTACAAGTGTGGGACTCTTTGTTAAAAATGATAGAAATAAAACAGAGATCTCCCAGCTTCCAAGTTATAGATTCCAGATATCCTCTGCTGTTCATTTTCTATAAGGGGAACATTTATTGGTGAACAAAAAACATTTGATCCATACTTCCTGCAGCTTTTGTCGTTGGGTCCTTGAACAAAGTGTGCCAGAGGGTAAAATCTTACTACAGCAGCAACTATTTTCAAGGCAAAGTCTCTCTACTCCATCCTTTCTTTTGTGATATCAAATTTTGGTGAGGCAGTCCATGAAATAAGGTGAAATACGAATCCAGGTTTCCAGTTCCCTAGAAACAGATTCACCTTAAGTATTAAGATGCAGAAATTTGACAAGAAATTTTTGTTTCAAAGCAATGGATAATGAAATCAGTTTCATAATGCCTCCTGGCTAAGATATGTACAAAATGATCTGATTCCCTCATATTAAACTATTGCTTTTTAATCATGAATTGATAAATAATCCTAATAGGTTACGTTCAAGCACTATGCTAAGCCAAAATCAGTAACATTATTTTTGGCCAGGTTTGCTTATTATAATATGCTATAAAGTCATGGTTTACAATCTTCAGTTTTATTTATTTTTAAATTGTACATGTTATCTTTAAAGCCAAGGGTTTTTTTCCCCCAAAGAGTTGTTATGATGCTAAGAGTAAAATGCTTAATTTTCATCAGCTTAGTTCAAGCAGGATCTACATAATAACATGCCTCCTTTAGCATTACAGAAATGTTAGTGATAGTGAGATATCTGCAACCAATTAGAAGTTATACCATAGCAATTATGATGCTACATTTAGCCGTAAATGCTGAAGAACCATGATCCCTCTAACAAACTGCAATTGCAATCCATAAAGGCAAAAGTAAAACATAATACAGGTAGTCCTCGACTTACACTTAATGACCATTCAAAGTTACAACGGTGCCGAAAAAAGGGACTTCTGACCATTTTTCACACTTACGACCGCTGCAGCATTCCTGTAATCATGTGATCAAAATCCAGACACTTGGCAACTGGTTCATATTTATGGCGGTTGCAGCATCCCAGGGTCACGTGACCCCTTCTGCAACCTTCTGACCAGCAAAGTCCATGGGCAAATTCAATTCACTTAAAAACGATGTTACTAAATTAACAACTGCAGTGGTTCACTTCACAATTGTGGCAAGAAAAGTCATAAAATGGATCAAAACTCACTTAACAAATGTTTCACTGAGCAACATAAGTTTCGGCCTCAACAGTGGTCGTTAAGTCGAGGACTGCTTGTATTTATACGTTGTCAATAGTCTAATCTAATTTATCTCATGTTTCGTTGGGGCTCTTGCATTTTAACATTAAAGACCGTAAGAACTGAAAAAGAATAGAAATGCAGGGTATGGCAAATTAATGGTGGCACTGAGAAAAAAAATACCTCGCAGGATATGAAACTGGAGAAATACAGCAGCCTGTGGAGATAAAAACCTCAATTTCAACCAAACCCCGACTGATTAGCTGTCTGGGAAAAGAGAATGAATTAAGTTTCCTGTGGCTCCTCCCAAACTTTCTAGGAGGACAAGATTAATGGGGATGGGAATTGTGTCATGATCTCAGGGACCTTTTCCTCCCAGATGCATCAATAAAGCTATGTTGTTCGCAAATGAAAAAATGGCGCTGCTCTGAAAAACCATGGGTGGGGGAAGCATTAGTGCCAAATCATTCTCTCAGCATTTATTACTCCAAGCTTTTAGTCACGTCTCTGCTTCAGCTGTCATTAATAATCCTGGGCTTCCATGTCAAGCCCTATCTCATAAATCTTATTTCATAAAATACAAATTACGGGCTGTTTTGCTGCTCATATTTGACAGTATTTCCCCCCTTTTTACTGCAAAAGGTGGCAGCACTTAATTGACCTTATCTGGGTTCAAAAGCTAAGCAGGGCCAAATCTAGCTAGTACATGGATGGGTGACTATTAGGAAATGTCAAGGGCATAGGTTACTCTGGGAGATTGAAAAATATCTTAGAGGAAGGCAAAAGCGAACCATTTTTCATGCTGCTGCCAAGAAATTTAATCCCAGGAGTCAAGCTTAACTCAAAGGAGATATTACCTTTAATACAACACACACATATACAGTATTCAGGTCAGTCATAAAGGAGAATGATAGTTTCTCCTGTCATGCATGGTCTTGTGCATACAAAGGGGAGGGAAGTAATGCAGTGTGTATGTACAAACTCCACCCCTTACGATTTATGTACCCAAAAAGGCAGAACTTGGATTGTAATGGCATGACATGTTTCGTCCTTTGCCTGTTATCAAGGCTATCTGCAGAAACCTCTGCCTCTTCCTTGTTCCTGTTACCCCTACCACCAACTCTGGATTGTTTGAAAAGAACTAAGCCACAATTCCAGTTTCAGGTGATAAATTAAACAAAGCATGACTGGCATCATCTGTACTATCTTAGCTGTGGAAGATCCAGTAAGGGTTTGTCAGTAAATCATAATGCAGCATCAGATAATCGAAACTGGAATTGCCTATGAATTCAATTCTTTTGAGTCTGCTTCAGCAACTCTCCACTGGTTTTTAATTTTTCATGATTTCCCAGTTTGATTGTAAGCAATCCCAGTTCCAAACTCTTTCTTGAACTCTGAAAGATCTCGAATTGGAATATTTTCTAACCTCACTTTACATCCTTGCTTTTTATTGTATCCTTTGCAAACATAATTTGCTTTCCTTTATGATACTTCTAGTGATTCCAATAATCCCATAAACAGAAAATCAGGAGACCACATGTTTGAAAATAAATCTTGGCATTCTAGTTTATAAGACTAGTTTTGCGAGCTTGAATATATTCAAATTTGAAGCGACTGCCATCCTAAGAGTTGGAGGCAACTTCCATTGCCCCTGCACCCTATAACAGTGATGGCGAACTTTTTAGAGATTGAGTGCTCAAACGGCAACCCAAAACCCACTTATTTATCGCAAAGTGCCAGGGCTGCATCAGCTTTCTGGTGCCCTCAGGAAGGGCGGGGGCGTGGCCCACTGGGTGGGTGTGGTTGCAGTGATCACCGCAGACTGGGTGAGTGTGGCTGGGGCCAGGGCGGCGGGGGCCAGTCCCTTGCCATCTCTGGGGCATCCCCAGGGGGGCCAACGCCGCTTGCTCACTTCCTGCCCTGTCGTTTCCAAACGCCACGTGCTTGCTACTCTGGCGAACTCTGCTGGGGCAATGGCGCACGTGCCCACAGAGAGGGCTCTGAGTGCCGCCTCTGGCACACGTGCCATAGGTTCACCACCACTGCCCTATAAGATCCCCTTTAGAGCTAAATACCAGTAGCTAAATCTTTATGGAGGGATATTCTCCAAGCCTAGCAGCACAAAGGGGTCATCCATTATTAAATCTTCCTTTCTTGGCTGACATTGAACAGTGACTCTCACATGGCTTTATTATGAGCCATCCTTTTATTCCCTGGCACACAGCCTGGAAAATACTGATGGCCTCAATCCCAATACAGCTTAGAGACAAGTTTCTCTGAGCAATTGTCACCCTTGTGCAATTGCAGCAATCAGTTCCTCCAATGATCACAGTGGAGCGCAAGAAAGGAACTCTTAGAAGCAAAAAGTTCTATGGACACATGTCAGGAATATTAGGTTTCTTTGCTCATTTTTCTGGAGTGTTTTATAAACAAATCTGATTTGCAAAACATCTTCAAGAAACCAGCCAAAACATATCAGGTCAGATTAGAATTAACAGGATTCCATCCAGAGCTGTAAAAAGAGCATCTTATTTGGAGTTTTATTTGAATCAAAGCTCGCCTCCAGAATTTAGTGTGGCTGTTTGTTTTAAATTAAAGCAAAAAATTCCATAAAGTACTTTTCCTGATTATATACACCTAATATTTTAGTAGGCTTATAGACAAAACTAAATCCCAACGTTTTAATTTTCTTATTTCTTAGCATAGATACACAAGGAATAAGATGGATATGGTGTCCTCATGTTTTTCTTCTCAAGATAAATAATTATGGTTTCGTGCAAATTATAATTCAACCCTGCATCATGTGTACGTAGCAACTCACTTTTCAAGTTTCAGGAATCCATACATCTTTGCCAGTATATTCTATAGCTTACATTGATTTGCACATGGAAAACAATACACGCACAAAAAAATAAACATTCTTATAATTATAAGCATCCTTATCTACAAAGCAGTCTCATAAAGTTCAATAGAATTTGTCTCCAGATCATTAGATGTATGATTATAATCTTACTATACTATCATCTACTGATTTAAGAGTAGCCAAACATGCAGAATGAATTAAGAATGGGTGCTTACTTTAAAATATGCGTATGTGTGTATGCCTTGTGTTACTTTCCAAGTAACACAAAGTTCTTAATTCATTTCATATATTTGCCTATTTTCTTAATCTAAATCTTCTTACTCTAAAATTTATTTAGAAATTAGTTCAGTAAACTTTGCTTATTTGGGACCCATGCTGTTCAAAAGAATAGTTCATTAATAATCTATGGTCCCCCCCTCCCTCCCTCCCTCCCTCCCTCCCTCCCTCTTTCTCTTTCTCCCTCACACACATATACACTTTTAAAAATTTGGAGCAAACTGGGCATCTTGTCCTTTTCAGGAAAATCTTATTTTTCCACACAGATATATTGTACATAAATTCTAATTGAATATATTCTTCTGGTTCCAGTTTACCAGTTACAGAAATCTCCTCAATCATCATAGAGTTCCATATTTACTATAGGATGCACGTTATAGTAAAACAAAGAGCTGTTTATGAATTATAATTAGTTTCATGTATTCATAAGTTAACTGTTCCTAAACTCCATTATGCACACCTTTGTTTAAAGGGGGAGAGGAAGGGGAGGAGAGGTTACGTTGCAGAACCTGTCCAGTAGAATGGCACCCACCACCACCACCACCACCACCACCACCACCACCGCTCTCAATCCCCAGATTGGGAGGGTCCCAACCATCTTGGCTTCCAGAAGACTGTGAAGATCTGATTTTTCTCCCAGGCATTGGGCAAGAATAAGGAGTCAGACCAATATAGGTATGGAGTGTGTGAGAAGCAGTTTATGGAGCCTAGTAATCATATTATGACTGTTTTAATGCGGTGTCATTTGCTGGAGTTTGAACAAATCTTAGAGATTTATTTATATTGTGTTTGTTTTGTTGTTGTTAACTGCCCAGCATTCATATGGGTGGCCATATAAAATGTCTAGTAGCTAAATAAACAAAAAAATTAACTTTCTGGTCGTTCAGTTGAGGTGATGGTGGGGGTTTCTAATATGGAATAGTAGATGACGCCTCGTCACTCATAAGACTTTTTGAAAAAATGTCTTAGAAGTATCCTATATCTCAGAATTTATTCTTTTAAAAAAGCTTTTCAATAAGTTCAATAAGTTTTCAATGAATTAAATTGCAGCCCAACATTATACTTGGATACCTCTACGCACGCACCGATACCAAATGAATGAATTACACCCATGCTTTAAAAACCTAGCGGGTTTCCTTTAATACATGCGTTATACCAATGAGGGGGTTCCCTCTTATCCCTGGTTATAATTTTGCAACACGACGATTATAATTGGCTTCGAACCGCCAACCTTTACCTCTCCCCCATGCACAACGCATCCAAAGCTATTTTAAATTAAAATTAGGTCGGTCAGAAAAATTACACCCGGAGCTCCTTATACCCAAAGAAGAAAGACCGAGCAAAGAGTTTCTCCTTTTCCATGCCCGAAATGTTCTGAGACTACGTGAATTAGAATCTCTCTCTCTCTTTGTCTCTTCCTTTCGAAAAATCGACTCGGCAAATAAGCACCCCCCCCCCCGGTCCCTGATCTGTCCTCAGTAGCCTTCAGACGTGAACTGAACGCGCACTGCAGCCCCACGCTATTACAGGCGCCTCTACTTTCAGCAACTCCATCCAGACGCTGTTGAGCGGGGGTCTGCAGGGTTAACTTTTTCAGCACCCCCCCCCCATCCCGCGATCGGAACCGAACTGGCTTCTCCGCGTCCCGCCCCCCGCAGCCGCCACTTCTACCGGCTTCGCCTTCTTGCGCCCCGCCGGAGCCTTTTATGAGGCGCGTTGCAAGCCGAGGAAGGCGCGGGGCGACGATCGCGTCCCTGCCTGGAGTCCCTTCTCGACTCCGGACGGATTTCGCAGTCGTGACCCCGGCGTGGCACCCTCGTTTCGCGGGACGCCTAACCTGGAAGCCGCGCGAGCTGCACAAATCCGACTGAGTTCGTCTCTCTCGGAGGTCGCCTCGTTCCCGGGTCTAGAGCTTCGTCCGAACGAGCCCCGACCTCCCAATTCTGAGCCTGAGGAACTGCGTCGCCGCTGCTGCTCCCACCGCGCTCTGCTTTGAAGCAAAGAAGCCGAACTGCCGCCACCGCCGCTGCGGCAATATACCAACCCTCTCCCCCCCCCCTCCGCCCCCCTGGCGCTGGCTTGCCTGTCCCAATCGCCGCTAGAAGCCCGCCCGTCAGCTCTCGGGTAGCTTCCCAAGGCGGCGCCCGGTTAGGTTAGGTTAACGACAAAAGGCTTTCTATTGCATTGGGCCCAGGGGTCCTCGCGCTGTCTCCAAAACAAGCCTCTCATCCTCAGCAGGAATGGCTTTCTCCATTCACATTAACAGCCACCGGCAGATGAAGTTATCTCATGCTTCAAAAGTAGTAAATGGGTTTAATCATCCCCTAGTACTTCTTGTGGCAATGCATTCCAAAAGATATTACAGGTCACTCGGCTGGATCTACTGCCTCACTTGAAGTAATCCGGAAAGAAGAAAGTTATTTTATTGCACAAACAGGTTGCCCTTTATCTCTGTTTCTTTCTGCTGCTAAAATGGGAGGATCAACAGAGCTGCATGAAATTAACTGATTTATACAGTTGTCTGCCTGTCTGTCTATCTTTATCATCATCATCATCTATCATCATCTATCTGTCTGCCTGTCTGTCTGTCACTTCATACCAGTGGTGGCGAACCTATGGCACGGGTGCCAGAGGCGGCACTCAGAGCCCTCTCTCTGTAGGCACGCGTGCCGTCGCCCCAGTCCTAGGCCTTCAGCTGGGTTTTATAAAACCTTTTCGCTTTAGGCCTTTGCCCTGTACAAAAAAAAAAAAGGTTCAATCAGTCAATTTCAACTTCTCCTGGGAAAAAAAAGATCTTGCAAAGTTGGAATTGATTGATTGAACTTTTTAGTCCCACCCAGTCTCCCGTTACCACTGCAGCCACGCCCAGCCAATGGGTCACGCCCAGCCAATGGGTCACGCCCACCTGGCACCTGACAATGCATAAGTGGGTTTTGGGTTGCAGTTTGGGCACTCCTTCTCTAAAAGGTTCACCATCACTGCCTCGTACAGTTCTGGGTATTTTACAATGCAATGGCAGGATCAACAGAACCGCATGAAATTAATGTGTTTGTTTATGCAGCTATTCAAATAGGGAGCCACTATTTTCACTTTGTCCATCAGTAATTTGGAACTCTGAGTGTTTGCAGTATGATTCTTTTTTTAAAAATGTGAGATGCAGCTTTGAGCCAGCAGGAAATTCTGGCCAGACTGGCCTTTGGTTTGAACCAGCAGGGAACATCATGCATTCTGATGCCATTCAGCTACTGGAAGTAGGAGATTCTGCTTTATGAACTCCGCTGGGTTCTGACTCACCCATCATCAGAGGCTGACATAGCTCTGTCATGTTTTTAAGTTGCCGATTCAGCTGAAAAAAAAAAGAGGAGTCACATCTAATATGGTTCAAAGCATTTTGCAAGACATATGTAAGTGGGCTGTTATCCACAACAGCTTAGCCCCTAATAAAAATGAGACTTTAAGATGTGACCAAGCTCATGCCTTATTTCTAGCAAGCTCAGCATAGGTGCCTGGCATTCACCATCACGCTTCTCACTGCCTGTATAGTAAATCATAACAACTATGGTTCACGGGGTGAATTAAAAAGAATATAATGCATTTAAAAAGTATAATATAAACAGTAAATTCCATTTAAAACATCACATTATTTTCATTGCCTTCAGTAGAGGGATAATCATTCTGCTTTAAATTAAATAGGTTTGACTCCTAGTGACAAGTTTGCAAAGCCAGCTGATGAGTTTAACATAGTTCCAGAATGAAAGAAAAATTAAATATAATCGTTAGAATTTGAAACAAACAACAAAAAGCTAATTCAGACTTTAATTCAAGAACATTATGAATGAACCATTTATAATAATAGACAAATAAACAGTACCTTTGTGGGAACTAAATTGCTTAGTCTACCTTAAGTTGTAACAGAAATTTGAGATTTCATAATTTCAGAAATTGGACACTAAAGGGGACTAACCTTTCCAGGCATAAAAATTGAAAGAAATATAGATAATATCCAAAAGATGTTAAGTAATGAGAGATGTGAAAGATAATATCATGGAAGATCTACAGCAGAGGTCGCCAACCTTTTGGGCACCAGGGACCGTTACATGGTGAGAGATTTTTCTACGGACTGGAGGGGGTGTGGTTTTGTGTGCTGCCTGCATCCTGCTGATGGGGCTTTGCTTGTTTCTGCCGCCGATTGCTGGCATGCTGTGGGGGACCCCTGAGCTATAGAATAAAGAGCTGAAACAAACCTAACCTCATGCAAAAATACTAGAATTTAAATAAATTGTTGAAATACTGGAAAATAAAAAAGTGTGGATTATAAGACAGAGATGATAGTAGAAATAATGATAATTACAAAGAGAAATGATCTAATGACATCTTACTGGATTTATAAAAAAGGTTTGCTAAATTCTCAAAGAACCCTTGGGATTGGAAAAAGAAAAACCAAACAGATAGATGGATAAAGAAAGATAAAATTCTATGGCAACATCTGAATGAGATAAAGATCAAGATTGCTAGAAGCAAGCGGAAGAGTGCAAAGTTGCTTTTTTTGACCAAGGTTAAAATAAGATTAGTTTCTATAAAATTCTGGGAACCCTTTATGGACCTTTGGCTGACATCAGGAGTAAAATGTTAATGATGGATTTGCAGATGGAAAAGAGGTGGGCTGTGGGAAAAACAGATGCTTGCATGTAACCTTAAGCTGGGTGAAGAACTACTAAGTTTGTGTGTTTGTTTATAATGAAGATTTGAAGTCACTTCTTTAAATATTTCTTTTTTTTCTTATTTTTTCCTCTTTCATTTTCCCTTTTTCTTTTTTCTTGCACTATTCTCTCTTTCTTTTCCTTTTCCTTTCTGAGTTTAGTATGTATTATGTTTTTTTATTGCATTTTTTCAAAAAATAAATTATTCAGCATCAGAGACCTCTACATCTATTATATAGTACTGCCTAACAACGTTTTAGATGAAGATGATTTGCAACTTTGGGGCAAAAGTCCCCATGACATTCAGATTCAGTAGCTTACCTAAATGCACGGGATGCCCATTCAACTGGAACTATAGCTGACCTGGAGTTCAAGGAATTCTTTATTAAACTGGAGTGAGGTGTCATCTGATTTTCCTCTGTGTCCTTTACCATTCAACATTTTCATAAATGATTTGAATGTAGATAGAAGTGGAAGGAATATTTATTACACTACTTTAGAAGTTAAAAAGTTTGGTTGACTTTGAGACAAACTCAAATCCTCATGACTTACCATGGACACATCTGTGCAGTTTTCCCCAACATGATACAAAATGGCATGCCTTTGCTTTTTTTTTTTTTTTGAGCCTTCTGAATGGAGCTTACAACTCCAGAAGATAGTATCAATATTGAAACTGATCTTAAATAAGATTAGAAAAGTGGTCTGAAAATGAACTTTAATAGCAATACAAATACATGCAAAGTCCTTTATGCAAGAGAAAAAAGTAAGAGAAAATCTCACCCAGTTTCCAAGAGCACTTATGAAAGGGATGTTGAATTTGTAATTAATGTAATCAATCACAAGGTATATATGGGCTCCCTCCCTTTTGCACCTAATCAAGATACAAATGTATCAGCATTTTTTTGGGGGGGGGGCTGCCAATCCCTAAGGAATCTTCATTTGGTCCCTTAACCCACTAATGAGCCTGTCTCGAGTGTCTTTAGCTGGACCAGTTTGAAAGTAATATTTCCATCCTTGAGCCAATGTATGCCATAGCAAGGGCAAACTGTTTATGCTTTAGTTGACATGGTTCACATAAACCATGATATACTTGTTAGTGTTCAGATTCATATAACAGAGCCAAAACTGAACAAACCCTTTACAGAACTAGGGAATACACTTAGTGGTTCTGCACATTATCATAAACTATGGTTTGTTTAATAATGAATTAAAAATTACAAATGGTATGGCTCATACTAGATGTGGTTTGAATTAATCTTTGACTCTGTGAACCATTCTAATTGTGGCTTCTTATATTACTGTTAAACCATGGGTTAGAAAGATGTATGACTCCTATCTTACATTTAACCTTCAATTAATACCTGCTGATGGTGGTACAGATATACATAGAAGAACTAGTCTTACATGAGATTAGGTGGGTGCAATGCCTAAGACCGAGTTCATAAATTAAGACAAGCTATTTTAAGTTGTTTGAGTTCACATAATGTATTTAAACCAAAATCAAGAAATAGTGTGTGAATAGAGCAAGCTGTGGTTTGTTCATTAAATAAAATATATTTATTTATTGAATTATTTATCATTCCTTCAGAAGCTCAAGATGGCATATTTAGTGCACTCTCCTCCTATTTGTCCCCACAAGAAAAACCATAATGAAAAGGGGAGGGGGGGTTGGAAGAGAATGATTAGAGAATAGTATCCCAAAGTCCCCAACATGGTTCCATAGCTGAGGGAAGTCTTTTTGCTTTGAGCCTGACACTTTAACCACTCCACCATACTCTCTTCATGTCCCCCCCCCATCTGTGATCTGAGTCACATAAGCTCTTAAGAGAGAATATGGTTTGTTTATTTGGCATTTACCATATTGTATGATCTTAGCCCATTGATGTGTGAGCTGAAAGTTTAGCATGCTATGTAAACACAACAAATTTGATTTATGTAGCAAACCACAATTAACCCAACTATTAGTTAATATAGTATGAGTTATATTATTTTATGCAGATAATAAAGATGTTAATATTTTATTCTTTTCTATAAAAATTTTTTTCTCTCCCTTGTGAGAATATAAATTATTTTAAAAGGATTAATCAAAAATTGTGTTGAGGTCAAAATACCATTTATATCCCAAATGTAATTATCCCAAATGGCCAAGTAAATTAGAAGCTCTTTTAAACAATGACTTACTGTATCTCATGTCAAAATGTTTTCCTTTATTTCAGAATTTTAAAATTTATCCATCTGTGCTGGCATATTTAATCATCTTTACACTTTCAAACTATTAGGAACTAATGAACAATATGTGTCTAAGTAATTTGGACTCTCTAATAAAGTATATTTTTTATTGGTAAGGGTTTCTATTTTTTTAAGTTAAAAAACTTGGCACTCTTAATTCACCTAAAAGTCAGCATTGATCTTATTTTAGTTTCCAGAAATACATGGACTGAATCACATACTGCAATAAGATATTGTCCAGGATTTCTTGAAATTTAATGGCTACCAAAATAAACTGGATTCAAACATACTAAACTAAAATCAAATGATATCATAGCTTAGTATGATTGAATAAATATCTCCTAGTGGCAAATTAGATGTATAAATTGTGTATGGTTGAAATACAGACGAGTTCAATCAAAAATTGTATATAGGTATATATGCCACGTGTTGCAATTATCAACAATTTATTTTAGTGTTCTATGATATGTAAATTCATTCACAGGAAAAGGACATTGTGTGTACTTTTGGGTCTACTGCAGATGGTGAACACTTTTAATTGGAACAAGGCAGATATTGGACATCTGGTTCTTACAATGAAAAAAACATGTTCCTTTAAGAAGTTTCCGAAAATCAACAGGGGTAGGAAGACATAGTAATTGAGGCACAAAGATGAACCAAGAATTGCATGCACAGTCAGCAGAGGACTGTAGAAGACAGGATTCCAACTGAAGCTATATTGCTAAGGTGACCAACTTTTTTACAATGAAAAGGAGGACACAAATAAATTGAAGAAAAAAAATTGTAAATAAAACAAAGATTTTATTCATTGCAACAATAATACAGAATATACTATAATATGATAAATGCATAATAAAAACATTTGTAACAATAACATTTTATATTGTAAAATGCTTACATGCTGCACCCCTGCCCGCAGCTGCCCCGTCAGCACTGCTGTCCCGCCATGTAGAGCAGGCCCCGTGGCTCCCAAAGCACCAGCTGCGCCAGCTCTGGTTCCGGCCCCAGGGGGGAGGCAGCCCGCCATCGACACACCCTGCCTGCAGCTGCCTTGCCAGCACCACTACCCACTCTGTGCAGCCCCATGTAGAGCAGGCCCCACGGGTCCCACAGCATGGGGGCAGCCGGCCACCGTCGCCCCTCACACCCCCGCCCGCAGCAGCCCCGCCACCCCTGCCTCTTGCTCCCGCAGCCATTATTGCCCTAGCAGGGCCGAAGATCAAGAGAAAGTTACTGTAGCGTCGCTGCTCCAGTCTCCTCCAGGTATCTTCGGGACTAACTAGGAGATGGTGCAGTTGGGTAGCAGGGAGGGGTGCAAAGTTCCTGCCAATTCGCCTTTGCTGCAGACAACTTACATGTGCAAAGTTTGCCGGCCAGGTGTTTTGGCGTGCTCAGCAGCAATTCCTATTGGCTTTCGAAAGCCAATAGGGGGAATAGCACAGCTCATGCAAAAGCTGAAAAAAAAAAACCATCAAAAAAGGTGCCAGAACGCCATTCTGAGTGTTCTATGAGAAAAAAAAAAGCCCTGCAGATTAGTCTTCAAAGATCAAAAAGGAGGACATGTAGGAGGACACTTTTCGAGGGAGGACAGAACTTACAAAAGGAGGACTGTCCTCCCTAAATGAGGACGGTTGGTCACCTTAATATTGCTCTGCAAAGCCTTGAAGTATTTGTTCAAGCTTGTCACCATTTCAAAGTTTTAAAAAAGGGAGATCAAAAAGAAAGATAACAAAGATGACTAAGAGTTAAATCATGAAATACAAGATATGCAATTAAAGACTGTTCATTTTTACAGAAAAAAATAGGCAGGGATGACATGACAGCAGTTCCAAATATCTAAAGAAAAGGGAACAAATTGTTTATTTGGAGAAATTGAGTGAATTGCCAAGATTTGCAGCCCAGTATCAGATTCATTTACTTTGTGATAGAGGAGTTAAACTTGCTTGTTGTTCTGTATGTTATGTTATAATAGAAGAATCAATTATTGATGCAGTCTTTCTTTAAGGTGCTGTATAGTATATTTAAGTATGCATGTACTCAGTTACAATTCTCTACATCTTCAAATGCATTTCTCCCAGTGTTAACTATACAAATGACAACTGTCCTAAAAGGATATCAAATGATATCTCTTTTGGAAAGGCTTAAAGAAGCTTAGGGCAATTTCTAGGTCATTCTAAAGCTATAAGATTGACTCAGCAGGCCTGTGTGCACCAGCTCCACCATCACCTGTAAATTTGGGTAGCTCAGCAAAGTGTTATGGGTAAATGCAGCATTCTGGCTTTTATCTATCTGGAGGAAACTAGGAACCACAATTTTTAATAAAATAAAGTATTGCTTTATTCTGCTTTTATTTGGCAATTACACATTTCTATCTCAACTTCTCTAGGGTGCAAAATAACATTTATGCTTTACGTTCTCTTTTTATTCACATAACAGCAATGTAGGTAATTTCATCTGTTGGTGAGACCTAGATACTTTCATGATACAGTGGGGCTTTGAATTTGGTTATCCCCAATTCTAGGCTGCCCCTGGAAACACTACATCTATTGGCTTTTAAAAGCATCTTCTCTAGTTATGCTTTAATATAAGCTTAAGGATCCGGCTTATAAAAATGTTTATTTAAAGCATAACTTGTTGGCTTTGGCTTAATGAGTTGTACATATCCAGCCATAATGATCTATGAACAATATATTTTGGTTTAGAATGTTGCTAGTCCATCTGATTTATTCTGTACTTTATAAACCTTGGCTTAGTGATTCGTGAACTAGGTCATATGGTAGACATTGCTCTGTCTAAGGGCTAGCGTATTACTGCTTTTTATCTTTCTTTTTTAAGGACACCAGTGTTCTCAAGAAACATTGAGAAAGTCCTAGGCTGCCCTAGTTCAAGATATCTGTTGATTTGGAGGATCTTTCCTTGAATCTCTCTCTCTGTATATACCTATTACCATCTTACTTTCTGTTCATTTTATTCTTTGTTTTTCTGTACTTATGTGAGGGCTTGTGTGTCAATGGTTATTATTTATGGTTGCTTTAAACTACATTGAGGTTATTTTATTTATTTATTTTTCTTTTTCTCTTTACAAACAACAAAATACAAAGTACATTTTTTCTTTTTTCTTAACAATACTATGTCCTATATCTCTTACATTTATTTACATTTATTTACATTACTTCTCATACTTTTTTATTCCTCAATTCTAACCAATTGTATTACATGTCCCATATCTCATAAAATTCTGTAACTTCTTTGTCCTTTATTTCTAAGGTAAGTTTGTTCATCTCAGCACAATCTAATATCTTGCGTATAATCTTTGCATTTGTTGGTATGTTTTCCCTTTTCCAGCATTGCACATATGCAATGCGTGCTGCAGTTACTATATGTATAATGATGTATTGAAATTGTTTTTCCATTTTTGGATTGATTATGCCTAATAGAAATATTTCGGGTTTAAGTTCAATTTGTTGTTTTGTTATTTCCTGTATCCATCTCCTTATCTGCTCCCAATAGATCTTTCCTTTGGGGCATTGCCACCACATATGGTAAAATGTTCCTTCTTTATTTTTGCATTTCCAACAATCCGGATTCATATTTTTATATATCTTGGCCAATCTCGCTGGTGCTAAATGCCATCTGTAGAACATTTTGTATTGGTTTTCTTTGTATGCAGTTGACAGCGTTAGTTTGTAGTTTCTGTTCCATATTCTTTCCCATTCATCTAATTCTATATTTCTACCTATATTTCGTGCCCATGCTATCATTGGACCCTTTACTATTTCTTCTTCCAATTCAACTTCTAATAAGAGTTTATAGGTTTTTGTTAAAAAATTTTCCTCCCTTGTTTGTCAGTATTTTGTCCAATTGCTGTGGTATCTGATTTATTCCATACTCTTCCATGTCTTTGCTATATTTTGACTATATCTGTATATATGGCCACCGATCAGTAGTTATTCCCTATTCCTTTAATTCATCTCTTGATCTTAGGTTCCCTTGGTTATCTAATAATTCTTTGTACCTTATCATCTTTGTTTTATCCAGTGTGTTTGGGTGAATCATTGCCTCCATTGGTGAGATCCAAATTGGAATTTTCATGTAATATATTTTTAAAACTTTTTTCCATGTCCAAATTAATGCATCCCTTATCTGATGCCAGTAAAAGTATGTGTGGGATTTCTTATCTTTTCCCCATAAAAACGCATGCCATCCAGCCTGTAAAACATGACCTTCAATTGTTAAAACCCTTTTGTTTTCTAAGTTTATCCAGTCGCTGATCCAAAGCAACCCTGCTGCTTGGTAATAGATTTCCCATTTTGGCAGCCCAGGGTCACCTCTACTTCTACTGTCCTGTAACGCTTTAACATTTATTTGTGCTTTTTTATCTAACCATATAAATTTATTAATAATTTTGTTTAATTCGTCAAAAAAAATTTTCCCCAATTTTATTGGAACTGTTTGAAATGGATATAACAATTTTGGTAGAATATTCATTTTAATCACCGAAATCCTTCCTAACAATGTTAATTGTAATTTCCCCCAAATCTCTAGTCTTTTTTTATTTGTAGTATCAATTTTTTATAATTGAGGTTATTTTAAGTGTAGTTTATACAGTCTGTAAGCTCTTCAGAATAATTTGATTAAGGGGGGGAATAAATTATACTTATCCTCTAACCCAGTGTTTCTCAAGCTTGGCAACTTTAAGATGGATGGACTGGGAGTTGAAATCTAATTAACAAAGTTGCGAAGCCAAGAAACACTTGCTCTGACTTAAAGCAAAACTGTTAATAGCAATTCTTCCACCCTGATTTTCAAGTCAAGGAGCTTATATGTAATAGGGCAGGGGTAGGCAACCTTGGCTCTTTCATGACTTGTGGACTTCAACTTCCAGAATTCCTGAGCCAGCCATGCTGAGGCAACAGGGAGAGGTTTCCAAGCTGAGCCATGTTGGCTCAGGAATTCTGGGAGTTGAAGTCCATGAGTCATAAAAGAGCCAAGGTTGCCCACCCCAGAGGCAGGTGGTAACTGTCCTGATAACCACTAAATGGCTGCTGGTAATTAGAGGTGTGCTGAATCTCATTGCTGCCAGCTGGATTTATACATTTCAGATCTATAGCCTTAATCCAGCTGTTTTCAAACTTGACCCTTTTATGACTTGTGGGCTTCAACTCCCAGAATTCCTCAGCTAGGCACACTGGCTGAGGAATTCTGGGAGTTGAAGTCCACAAGTCATAAAAGGGTCAAGTTTGAAAACCGCTGCCTTAATCTAAAGCTGTTTAAGCAATTTTGATTGGGTGTGTGCATGCTGGGGGTTTCACTGAGAAAACATTAAATACTATCTAAGGCTGATGACTTCATGGGCACATCTACTAGTTTGCTCGGCAACAAAGTAAAAATCACTTTCTTTCCTACTTTCTCTAATTTCTACTTTTCAAGTTCTCTAATTAAACTATAGTTCCTCTGAGATTTCTGATGCTCTCACCTAAACATTAGCCAGAGCTGATCCTGATTAGACAAAGCCAGCTAAATGCAGCCACCTGCTGTGACCTGATAGATTAGGGTTTACCTATGAGAAGGAAGACTCCAATTGGCCTTGTAAAAAAAAAATCTTATATTAACCTTGCTTTTCAATCAGATGGTACAACACAACCAAATGTTTGATGTTAGTGCACAGACTGTTGTTTTATCTTAGACCACCACTGTAAAGCTATTCTTAACGTAGGAAGCCAGACCTACATGCAAAGTAGCCGCAAATTCAATTGCCTAGTTTCATCACATAATTATTCTTAGCCAAATCATTTATTTCACTATAGAAAAGGCAACAGAAGATTGATTGTGAAGACTCTATTAATAGACCATTGCAGGGGAGAAAACACTCTGCATATGGTCAGAAGCACAAAACCCAGCAGAGAAAACCTCAGGGAAATGAAAGAAAAAATAACAAATCTCAGCCTCTCGCTCCAGAAGTTTCACCTGAATGACTTTGGTCTGGACGGAGCAGTCATTGTAATGATCATTCCTCACTGATCCATTGCTCCCTCATTAATCTTAACATAGGACGCAACAATATAAACAAATTAGATCTGGAATAACCAGCGTAAAATCACCCCAGATATAAAAAGAGCCTCTTGTTTTCTTGCTCCTGTTTCTAACATCCCGCCTCCTCTGCGGCAATTGGTTCTTCTCATGATTGGCATGTAACGTCACCGTCGTCTCCTTCGTCTCGAGATGCTTGACTGGAGCCTTCGGCTTGGACCGGAAACCGGAAGTGGCGTAATTGTGGGAGACAACCCCCCCCCCAGTTGCAGGAAGAAGTTCGCAAGAAGTCAGGTCGGTGGGCGGAGGTTGAGTGGTCTGCTTGTGCGGGGGAGGGGTGGGAGTGGTTGGAGCTCGAGGAGAGGCTGCTGATGAGGGGGAAAGACCTGGTAGAGTCAGGGAAACACAGGGATAGGGGAGAAGGGGGTCTCAGTCTGGTTTGGGAAAACGGGCGACCTAGAGAAGTTTGCCAGATATTTCGATGTTTTTATGGACAATGCTTTCCTCCCAGATTGGCATTGGAAACTGCTGGGGGAGGAGGGGGGGGGTTCAGGGCATTTAATATTCTGTGCATTTAATTGCACTATGAAACAGGGTTGGAGGCTTTGCTTTTCTTGTTTACCGGTCGTGTGGTTTTTTTGTTTTTAAATTTCGGTTAGGAGATTGTGGGAATCAGCTGGCAATCTTCTGGTGCCTACTCTATACAGTTTTAGGTCGGGGTTGTTACTTAGAAATGGAAATTATTGGATTCAGCTTAGAGAATAGCGGCTGTGGGGCAAGGGCTAAAAGTTAGCTTAAACTCTTTGGGGGAGAGAAATCTTGAAGAGGAAGTATGACTGTTAAATAAATTCATTGGTGAAGGCTACTCTTTAAATGATAAAACAGAGAAATTTTAAGTTGCTGGTATATCCAATATTGTACAAGAACATGTTTTGAAAAAATATTGTATGAGACTGCAGCAAACTAATGGCATTTAGAGCAGTGGGTTGATCCTGCATGATCAAACTGAAGGCAGCCTGCTTGCCAGTGATTAACATGGTTTTCTCAATGATCTCTTTTCTGATTTTGCACAACATAATATACTAACAGTACAGTTTGCACAGGCTTTGCTAAATAGGGATAACTGTGGTTCAGGGTGCCTTGCAAATAAAACTAATATAGTTCATTACACTTTAATATTTTTCTTGAAATAGTTGCAGTTAGTGATAATTTCCCATCAGGTACACAGAAGCAAAACGGAATTAATTTATTCTTTGGTTAACTTTTTGCCATTTGATGTTGAGTGATTAACAATGCCAAAAGTAACATAACTTTTTTTCAGTATAGAAATATGTATAGATCATTTTATTATTTAACCTGCTCCCAAATTATGTCTTGAAATAGGTAAATATTCTTATAGGGTTTTCTAGATGAAACAAAAACATGCTAAACATGTTTTTAGGCATGAATATCAGTTTTTCCAAAATTCTCCGTCTCTCTTTTTTTTTAAACAAATATGTTTCTATCTTTGCTGTGAAAGCTACTGCCTTGTATAATTTTTTTATTTGTCTTGCATTGCAGGTTCAGCATGGCGTCTGAAGATGCTGTCGCTCCTGAAAAATTAATTGAGGATTTGAAACTCTCAGAAAAACAGAGCAGTCCTGCACATCATGCATATGTCCCCAGAGTCGTTAAAGAAGGTGTGAGTGAAGGCAGAGAGGATGATGATCTTTTCCATGACTGCAAAGACTCTCTTGAATCAAGAGTGGTGGAAGAGAATAACAACAGCGAGGCAGATTCTTTAGAAAATGAGGTGGATCTAGATGAAAAAGAATTGCTGGAACTAGAAAAAAACATGTCAGAGGAAGAAAAAGAGGTATGTTTTAAAGGTGCTTTTTTTTTTAAAAAAAAATAGCTGTTTACTAATAGCTGTTTACTATTGCTGTGACTCTACATATACTTGCTTGGAAATAACTGCAGCTGTTTGCAACAAAAATATTTCTGTATTTTTATTTGGAATGCTAATACGTAGGCTGTTGAACATTCCTTGTTCAGTCCAAATTTTCTTTCAAAATGAGTTCCTAATAGAGTTTGCAGCCTATTTTCATATTTATTCAGAAGTATTCCCACAGAGCTGCATGGAATCTGCTTCCTAGTTAATTTGTAAAGACATTCAGGTTGTAATCTGTTAGTAAATATGTTATTATGTGGCATTTTGGGGATAAATACAAGAACAGCACTCTGTCTTCTCTCCCTTTCTTCCCGGTTCATACATAATATGTTTGACTACGGAATATGTAAAGTATTTCTGATCCTGCTGTGTATAATTGCAAGCTTTGTCATTATTTTCTCATATATTTAAGTGGCCTGTAATATTTTTTTTTCTTATCACAATCTTGATTAGTTTTGCTTGCCTTCTGCTTATTTCGGTTCCATATATTACATTTTGTTTTGCTTGTCATTCTCTAAATCTGAAATGGGCAGTGTGCATCTTCTAAAGAACTGAATGCGGTATGTGTTTTCTTGGATTTTGAGTGTAAGAAATCCAAGTCTCATAAACTTTTAAAAATGAGCTGGATGAAATAGCAGCTTATACTGGTGGTTGGATTCAGTGTACTGATTCATTGTAAAGAAAACTGCTCTTGAAGTGAGAATAGCCTCATTAACAAGAAGTGCTAACCATGATGCTTTCAAGGAATATGGCCTGCCTGGAGTTTAATTTTCTAGATTCAGGGTTTTTTTAAAGCTTTCTTTAGCTTTAAGAATGGCCATATATATTAATACTTAAGCATTTTGTTACAGTATATTTCTCACTTAATAGAAGCAACAATATTTTTGTCCTACAGCTTTAATTCCCATGATGATAAGATATTATTTTTGTAAATTTTATTTTATGGAATCTAGTTTCTAAAAAGAATCAAAGCATAGATGAAGCATTGTTTAAAGTTCTTGCCTGCAGATAGAATTGGACTATTTGTGTGCAGAGAGCTAATTTTCCATGTGAAGAAAAAGGATGTGTGATTCAGCAAAATATGTACATAAACTTGGAATTTTCCATTTAAGCTTTTCCAGTCAGTTTACAACTTATATCTGAAGAGGCTAAAGTCATGCATGAAATATATACACAATAAAAAACTTTGTAGAGATTTGCTTTGTCTAATCTTTTTTGTTACTTACTGAGAAGCTACAAATATTGTAACCTGACTGCTGAATCTGCTGTTTCCTGAGCTGATAATCCCCATCTTGCTTCCTTCCAGATGTGTTAGCTATGCTAGGTGGGAATGATATGAATGGTAGTCTATATGTTTGAAATGAAAGATTATTTGGGGGTTTATTTAATTTGTATTAATTCTGAATTAATATCAAAAATGGGGGAATACATAATACTCTACTACTGAACAAAACTCCATTTTTTTTACCTTTTGAATATCTTCCTTGACTCTTAAATTTTGACCCTCTCAATATGTACTTTAGCTTAATTTTCATTAATTGGATACTGTGTTGTTTGGGGGTGGAATTAAATATTTTTGCTGTTAAGGTTCTAGAAGAAAACATTGCGATAGCTTGCAGTATTGATATAACTTGCAGCATTCTGTTAACGTATTTGGAAATTCAAATGTAGAAATGTTGGGAGTCAATATAATTGAATGTGTTTGAAGCAGTCATGTTTTAAAATTAAAAGCCAAACTATTTGATGTTATAAATGATTATCAATATTTTGATAGCAGTGTTAGATGTGGGTTGTCTTAGCTGTGCAATATTAAAACAGGACCTGAGGTATGTATTAGTTATATCCATGGTACAGGATAGATAGTTGCCTTGAAACCACTTGACTTCTTGTGATGTCATAACACCTGATCAAGGAAACAGATTTGAGATAGAGCCAAGGATTATTAATAACTGGAAAATCATGGATGTAAGGAGAAAAGGTCCACGGGAGGACTGTGTGCTAGAGGGAAATTGGGGTAGAGAATATTTAGATTAATTATTTAGAACTAAGAGTTATGAAAAGAGTGAGGGATTGGGAGGTGAAGGGAAGTGGAATTGAGAAGCTAGGTCTTGTGAAAACTTGATAAACAAAGCTACACATGACTGTACAACTTCCAGTCTTCAAACCTCTTTTCCAATCCAGCTATTGATTAAGTGGTGGTTTCATAAATTAGTCATAATTTTTATCAAGCCTTGGAGACTGAAAAGTACACGAGACTGGTTTTTCTACAAATGTTAATCGACTCTTATTCAGAGAGCTTGAAAGTGAGATAGGAATACTAAAAAATATTTTTAAAAACTCTGGTTTATTTGTATGGTCATATTTGTTGGTTGTGGCTAGATTTTGTGGTTAAGGGTTGGACCTGGAAGACTAAGTTAATGGCATGGGGTGCGCCAGGGCTTGTGCCTGTCACCATGAGCTAGATGGAAGAGGCAGTCTAGCAGTACAAGGTGCAGTATTAATATGCTGATGATACTCAGTTACACATTTCTACCCCTGGCTGGCCAAGCGACACTATCCCAGCACTAGCCCAGTGCCTGGGGGCTGTAAGAGTTTGAATGAGAAGGAACTGGCTTCAACTCAATCCTAGCAAGACAGAGTGGCTCTGAGTTTTTGGGCCTCCTGATTCAGTAATACGCCATTTTTTATTTCGTCTGGACAGAGTTGGTGAGCAGTTTGGGGAGGGGCACCTGGACTCATAGGCACCCGTTGAAAGAGCAGGTGGCAACTGTGGCTAGGGAGGTCTTTGCACAGACCTATCTTGTGCACCAATTGCAGCCATTCCTGGACTAGCAGATCTTACAGTCATTTATGCCCTTTGTCACTTCCCAGTTGAATTACTGTAATGTACTTTATGTAGGGTTGCCCTTGAAGACCTTGCAGGAACTATAGCTGATGGGGTGCAAAGTTCTGGGCATTCTGCTTTTTGCTTATATTATGCCATTGTTGCATGAACCACACTGCCTTCCAGTTTCTTTCCAGGTGAAATTCAAAGTCCTGGTTATTAACTTTAAAGCCATACAAGACATGAGACCAGGCTGTTTGCAAAATTCTCTCTCCCTTAGGGTATCTTTGTCTGTCTTACCAGGTCAGATAGGGTGGATAAGCTCTAGATCCCTTTGCTTAAATGTTGTAATCCAGCAGGATAGGAAGTACACTTCGTTGACCCTGCCCTATGGATCACCAATCCTCCACAGATCAAGAAAGCCTCCATCCTCCATGTCTTCTAAAAGGCCTTGGGTGGCTGGTTTTCCCCACAAGATTTGGGTATAGATGAGGCTGGAGCCCAGTTGTGGATGAATAGAAGTGAGTCAGCCTGGGGTTCTATGAGTTTTTATTTTATGGTTTTCATTTTTTTTGTTATTTTAGTGTTTTTTTGTGCCATCCAGGGTTGTTATTATAATACAGGTAGCTTGTAAAGTCTTATTTATAAATCTTCATTTTATAAAATAAAAGTGCTTCTCATATAAGCAGTAGTACCTATTCTGTATAAAATTATCTATCTTTAGGCTTGGAAACTAATCTGAATTGTCTCTGGACAATTTGACTTTGTATTATTAGATACCAGTTGGTTCTTAATTTTTTTAAAAAGTTAATATGGCTGTAGTTTAATTATCACTAGAATATTATTCATTTCCAGAATTTTAAGTAGTAAAATGTGGTAGTAGTATTGGTTAGGAGATACTGTCTAAATGTTTGAAATATGCTTCCTATGAAATTTTAAAAATTAATCACAAAATAGGGAAGTAAGATATTAGACAGTAAAAAATTTCATAGTGTTTGCTATTTGTCATGGATAATTGATTTTAATTTCAAACAATGGTATCAAATGTTAATTATTGTGTTAATTCATTCAAACATATTTTTGTTGTAGGCAAGAAGAAATGAAAGCTCAACATTAAAAGATGAAGGAAATAAACAGTTTAAAAATGGAGGTAAGCAAATGGCTTATGACAATATTCAAACTTTTGTTCGTGTTTAGGCCTCCAAATGCTGCCTAAAGACAGATTCTAAGGAGTGCAGGATAATTCTTCCAGAATAACTATCCCAGTCAGTATGGTCCAGATTAATAAGAATTCAACAGATCTGTACATCTGATAGTACAAGACTAGCAAGTAATGCAACATAGCAATCAATGATATCCTCAAAGAATTTATCTAGTCTTATTTTTAATTAGCTATCTTTGGCATATACAGTATCCTTTAGAATTGTTTCAATTTAAAATTTTACCATAGTGTTTAGAAGTAAGTTATCTTAAGGTGCTGTAAGTTAAGGACGTAGGAATGAAATCTAATATTGTATTAGTGGACTTCTGTTCCAAACTTGCCACAGTAGTCTAGAGCAGATTTTGGCTTGAAGATGGGACTGATAGAGGATGATAATAATTTTCTCCCTGTTATGTTAATGAAAACCTTCCTATGTTGGAAAAAAAGCTGCAAAGTTGCTTGCATCTAGATGTTGGGATTGTTGGATTCAGTGAGAGACACATTTTGGTAGAGATAAACACGAGTCTGTTGCCAGCTGTTGATGATTATAAGTTATCTTAAAATGGTTGAAAAGTAGTCATGGCTACTTCCTTTGTGCAGCGAACGTACGGGACCTGTTCTTGTGTTGATTGGCAATTTGCTATACCTGAGCTGATTTTGGAGAGGAAGCATATTCTTACTATATATGCTCCTGGTTGCTTTTCCCAGTATAGGTAGTCCTTGACTTAATGACCATAAATGGGAGTCATAAAGTGAAATGTCATGTGACTGCATCCATTAGTGATTATAGTCTTAGCACTCTTGCTGCTGTTGTTAACCAAGAATCATGAGTTGCTAAGTGAGTGTCCATCCAAATCCAAACCATTCTGGGCTTGGTCCCTCCCAGCCTCAAGCCTAAGTAAGATACAGGACTGCCTCTAGCTCTCCCAAGCTGCCTGTCTGACACCCATCTCTGCCCCTTGGCAGCAGGAACTCTCCAGGAAGCCTCAGCATCCCAGCCTGCCCCAGCAATGGGGCACTAAGCCCAGGAAGCCCCAGCAAACCTCAGCAAGTGTCGCTTTGCCCAATTTTCACTTTTCCCAGCTCTCCACACTGACCTGTTGCCCTTTGTGCCCAGCTGTGGTGGTGGAAGCAGAAGGCCTCACTGCCTTTGGTGTCTTTGAAGGCAGAGCCTGTGGGCATTTCTGATGCACATTCCTCAGCGCACATTGAAAGCTGCTGGTTGTTGTTGGGCTGCCTTCTCCCTCCTACTACAAAGCACTTCTGCAAAACTCTCCAGGGGCACTTCTGGTGCGCCCTCTGCAGTATGTGTTGAAAGCTGCTTCTTGCCATTTGTGAGGTTTTTTCCTTCCTCCTGCAAAGTGCTCTACAGGAGGAAAAAGACAAATGGTGAGTAGCTTCCAGCATGCACTGCAAAGTGTGCCAAAAGCGCCCCTGGAGAGTTTTGTAGGAATGCTTTGCAAAACGTTGGAGGAAGAAGAAGAAAGCCCCATGACGAAAGCCCCAGCTTCCAACACGCTCTGTGGAGTGTGTGCTGGTTGACCTTACAACCATTGCCCTTCCTTTGGCTTCCATTGGCTGAGGGCCTCTGCCCTTGGCAGAACAGTTAGTTGGCTCTTCACAAATATCTCAAAACAGCTACCTTGGGGTTATGCTGAGTTAACTGTCTTAATCCAGGAATTAATACAGCCCAGGTGATTCTACATAAACATTATGTTCTGGTATTGAGAGAATCAAAAAGAGAAATGTGCTTTTCTACATGAGGGAAATGGAAAAAGGGCAGCAGTGTCATCATTTCCTTTATCTTCACTGGAACCTTTAATTCCGCTCCAGTCAATCATATGCCCAGTCTGGATTCTGGTGCCCCCAGTGTTTCTGAATTCTCTTGATACCAAAGTCTGCTGAACCTTTTCAGATTAGGCTGAAAAAAACTCTTGAGAATTGCCACATTCTTGTTGTAGAGCTTGGTTTCTAGCTACTATTGGTCCTGTGATTGCTCTTATAACATGGTAGCATCATGACTGCTGTTCTTTGTTTGGAAGATCCTTGGAGTTTTTTTTTTCTATCATGTGCCTCCTGCTCTTGATCCTAGTATAATACTAGTGTATGGTATCTTCTCTCATATTCTTAAGTACAGGATAGATACCTTATGAATTACAGCAGTGTTTCTCAACCTTGACAATTTTAAGGCATGTGGACTTCAACTCCCAGAATTCCACAGCCAGCAGGTTGAGAAACACTGAATTACAGGGATATTAATTGATGGGGTGGTCAGTTCTTTTCCAAAAATAATGGGTAATGCATCCTTCTTATCTAAGTTTCCTTTCTTTGTCTTCAATTTTTACCATCCATGTATAGAATTAATAGCTATAGTTTCTGAGGTTCACACTATTGCCATACTGTTGAGTATTTTTCAGGAGCTTTCCTATAAGTTGTTGCTTATTTATTATTTTAATAAATTAGCAATAGATATTGTGATAAAAAACAAAAGGGTTATTAATCTCAATTTTTAGGATCTACAAATAGTATTTATTTATACATATGTACCCCATCTTTTTATTTTTATAAGTAACTCAAGTTACTTATAATAATATTCATTCCTCCTTCTATTTGCCTTGGGTCAATTTCTTTGATTTACTCTTTCTTACTCTTTTTTCTGTACCTATTTGCTTGCCCCCTCCTCCATAATATGGTGTATGTGTGTGTGTGTGTGAAAGAGAGAAAGAGAGGGAGGGAGGGAGAGAGAGAGAGAGAGAAAGAGAGAGAGAGAGAGAGAGAGAGAATAGCAAAGCTAGTCTGAAATAGGAGATCAAGGAAATACTTGATGGTTTCAAATTGTTCACATCCTATTTTGGTTCTTGAATGGTGGTGTTTTGGTTATATAAGAATTGGCCCTTTGAAAAAAGAATCTATTACTGTGGTTGCCCACAGTTTTTTCCTGATTTTGATACTTTTAAAAATTTGTGCTTGTTATAATTATGGGAAAAATAGCCGGTCATGAAGAAAGTCTATTTATATGGTTGCTAGGAGTCAGAAATGAATTAATGGCATATAATCAATCATAATAATAATTGTGAACCATCCTTTAGAGCAGCGGTTGTCAC
Source organism: Crotalus tigris (assembly GCF_016545835.1). Lineage (NCBI taxonomy): Eukaryota > Metazoa > Chordata > Lepidosauria > Squamata > Viperidae > Crotalus > Crotalus tigris. Next base: position 1,731,145 of record NW_024096469.1, read on the forward strand.
AGTGCTGTCTAGGATCGATGAAATCAAATAAGGGTTTTAACATTTCTCAGCTTTAATTTCTAATGCAATACCTGTTAATAGACATAACCCACATAAACCAAAGCTCCTTGGGATCCTCAAACATTTTTAAGAAGGTAAAGGATCTTGAGACCAAAATATTTGAGAACCACTGCTGTAGAGGCAAGGATATGACTTTGTAGACATTATATTTTATGAAAGCCTGATGTGTTAGAGGAAACTGTTGAAAGTAGAGATGGTCCTTGATTTATGACCATTCGTTTAATGACTATTTGAAGTTACAGTGGTGCTGAAAAAATGACTTTTGTACGGTCCTTACACATAATAATAATAATAATAATAATAATAATAATAATAATAATAAAAAGTTGGAAGGGACCTTGGAGGTCATCGAGTCCAACCCCCTGCTCAGGCAGGATAGTTATGATAGTTGAACCTTCCTGAAATCACGTGATTGCCATTTGCCAGCTTCCCAAGTGGCTTCTGACCAGGCAAGGTTAATGGGGAAGTTGGCAGGGGCTGTTCATGTGATGTCTTGCTTAACGACCTCATCACTTAACAGATGAATTTTCCAGTCCTTATTGTGGTTGTAAGTCGAGGACTACCTGTATGTTGGCTTGCAATGCATTCATGTATCCACTTACGTCTGCCTGTTAAACACATTCATCCATGGGGACTTAAAATGTTGAATCCTAAGCACTTAACGAAAACCTTATTTACAGCATTCCAAAAGATTGCACACAAAGCTCTGCCAGGATAGTTGGGCTTTGAAAGAAAAACAAAACGCACATTAGCACTGCATATCAAACTGAGAACGATACCATATCAGGGGAATTCTGCCTAAACATCATATACCGGAAAAAAACCGCAATGTAGCAAAATCCGATGATAGTGTTTACATTAAAACTAGAGCATAAATAAAAAAAAATCATCTCAGTAATGTTTCTTGCCAACACTGTGGCAGCGTTTCTTGCCATGTTCTGTAACTGAGATAGAAGAAAGTAGTGAAGGCAACAATTGTACAATTGTTGAAAAGAAATAAGGAGAAAAATGTTATTCTCAGAATTGGGGAGACTCTTTGGGAAGAAGTGATGTTGAGTGCATTCTTCAGGAACGTCTTCAGGTGTTCTTCTCTGGAGGAATACTTCACCAGAAGAGTATCTCCTTCTGTCTAGTTCTGCAGAGTATTTCAGTTTCCGGGTTGTTTTGCGTAGCTAAAGTTAGAAACTCAGTCTCGGAAAGTGTCAAGGAAAGAAATTAAAGAAGATCTACAGTATGTAAATTGTGTGCATCCTTTGTTAGAAAAGTTGCATTCACTAATTGTTTCTTTTTGGAAAATGGGTGTATTCTGCATATTAATATTATCAGTAAGACAAACTTACTTGGATAGTTGCCCGTTTTTGCGCCCGGGTGCTGCACTAGCACAAATGAGGGGGGGTGCGCACACACGTGCACACTGGCCAGCTGTCTTGCAGCCTGGTAGCCAGTAGGCCACGGCCCATTGCCAGGCCGCACGGCCCACAGGTTCGGGACCCCTGCTATAAACTATCCTGCGTAGAGCAAAGTTGAGTTATTTAGACAATAGTATCTTGTATTCCTACTTAGAACTCCAGAGTCTTTGTAAATGTTTGCTTTTTAGGATCCTACGATGCCGTGGGGATAAAATAATGAACAAGAAGAAGTATTTATTAGTTTTTAATTCAATTCTGGCTGTCTAACTTAAGTGTTAACATGACTATATAATCTCAGAAAATCCAAGTTCTGTTATGCAATATTTTCACGTTAGCATGATCTTAACATACTGTACATTTCCTTGCTTGGGAATCTCCTTGTATGTAAATATTTTTCATAACTGAATGATACATATTTACAGATTGGATTATCCTAAATCTGGCCTGTATTTAAAAGTTATGGGTTGATGCTTTGCTTTTAATTCCAAAAGGAAAAAAAAAAATACTGTTTTGAACTTATGCTGGGGAAGTATATTGTGTTCCACAAATGAGTCATAACCATATTAGAGTTGATTTTTTAAAATATTTCTGTACTGTTTTTACTTTTCTGTTATTTTAAAATGAAAAATTATTTAACGTATATAAATATTCCTGCATTGTTTTGTGTTTTGCCCTAACCTCAGAGTATAAAGAAGCAGAAGACTTATATGCAAAAGCCCTACGTGTTTGTCCAGCCTCCTGTAGCGCAGAGAGATCCATTTTGTATTCAAATAGAGCCGCAGCAAGAATGAAACAGGTAATACTAATTTCCAAGATTGTAAAGTGATAAGTTTTGATAAGTCTTAAGTTTTGTCAGAACTTTTATGTGGGGAGAGATGCAAGGGCAGGGAGAAATAACACCAGGAGAAAAAAAAGTTGATTTGGCCTTTCAGATGCCAGTGCAAATTTATTAAGCTTGAACAGATCAGCTACAGCAGAGTGAGTGTATTGCCAGCATTTGCTAACTGGCCAGCTTTCCTCTGAAGCTGTGCTCCCTTGCCATATCCCAACTCTCACTTGAAGGAATGCTGGGAAAGAGCCTTTGCTATAGCAGTGTTTTTCAACCCTGACAACTTTTAAGATGTGTAGACCTCCGCTCCAAGAATTTCCCAGCCAGTATGCCAGGGAAACTGCTCTTCCTGTTGGACATGTTTAGACCAGGACAGGTAGTGAAGAGGATTTGGATGTTGCTAACTTAGGGAATAGGCTTTCTGTCAGTTCTTCTCTTCTCTCTGGTATGATCCTTGGAAAAGGCTGATGGAAAACGGCAAACAGAAATGTGTAATTTTTTTAGTTTGCTTCACTCACCATGACAACCCAGAGTCGAAAATCTTTTCTTGCATACATTGGAGTAGTAATAAAAAATTTGGACCCAAGGCATATTGATGTTAATTATGTTGTATCTTTTATGACTTAATGTGGTGGCACAGTAGTTAGAATGCAGTGGCGCAGAGGTTAGAATGCAATACTGCAGCTAACTCTGCCCACTGCCAGAAGTTCGATCCTGACCACCTCAGGGTTGACTCAGCCTTCCATCCTTCCAAGGTCAGTAAAAATGAGGAGCCAGAATGTTGGGGGCAATATCCTGGTATTGTAAACCACCCAGAGAATGCTGTAAAGCAGTGGTATATAAGGCTAAGTACTATTATTTTATACAAATGGAAAATTCTTGGGTGTCTTGGAATAGGTTAGCCAACCTACAGCCTCTAATTTCACTGATTTACCGTCCCACAGGTCTGGATTTGGATGCTGGGCACATATTTTTAAGCTCCCATGTAATCTTTCCCAATTTTTATGAATGTTAGAAAAATTATATTTTACATTAAATGTTAATGTTATTTCTCACTTAGGACAAGAAAGAAATGGCTATAAGTGACTGCAGCAAAGGTATTTTCTTCTCGTGCTTTTGCTCTTGGTTGGGATATTATGTTTAGAGACTAGACATGGGAGAGAATATAGGGAATTTGACAGATATCCATTATTATTATTATCTACTAGGATGAAGCCTGATCAACGGCATTGTTAACTTCCCCTTCTGCCTCCCTCAAATATTTGGTTTACACAAGGAAGATTTGATGACTGAAATAAGCAGAAAGCTAAATAATTAGTGCATGATTGATAAAATTTGACACAAGCTTTCAACCGAGCTTAAAACTAGGAAGGTTCGGTACATGGAAAATATTTGGGCTAGGTTTATCTGATTTTAAAAGAAAATGAATTGGGCAGGTGTATAGGGATTTGGAAATAGGCTGGGTAGAATAGAGCAGAGCCAGTAACAGTGAAATCAGACTGGTTTCCATCACTGTTAACTAAGATGCATACTAACCTATGATTTATTGAATATATAATAATGGATTGGACTCATAGAATATTAAGCTGTTAATCAGATAGAATAATTTATGAACTACATTGTTGGTTCGTATGACATGTGAAATTGAAAGCAAACTTTTGTTTTCAGTCCTATGAATAATAGATTCAGGTCTAGTATGGTAATAGAGTTAGAAATATTGAGTTCTAAATAAAGTATATTTAAGGATATAACTTGATATGTGTATGTATGTATGTATGTATCCAATTAGTCTATTTACTATTTAGTACTGGAGTTACTAAATAATACTACGGTGTGATTTTACAAATATCTTGTAGAAATACTGCAAGCAAGGTGAATTATTGCTCTCTTCTTGTTTTTCAGCTCTAGAGTTAAACCCAAACTATATCAAAGCACTGTTGAGGAGGGCAGAACTATATGAAAAAACAGAAAAACTAGATGAAGCTTTAGAGGATTACAAAAATCTGTTGGAAAAAGATCCATCGGTATATCAAGCAAGGGAAGCTTGCATGGTAAACTTATTTTATGTAATCAAGGAGATGGTTATAGTAATACCATTAAAGCACAGAACATTTCAGGACACTGATGAAAGATGGCAGTCTAAGAAGCATGATCCAAAAGAATAGGCACTGAAGGGAAAGGCCGGCACTGAAACCATAATCCTGATTTTTCAAGTTGGAGGATCAGTTACAAGAGATGAGGGAAGAGCATTCTAACAAGCTTCTTGAATTAAAAGCGTTTATTTCAGATGTGGGCAGCCCAACTTTGGTATTAAAGGAAGACAGCTGCCCTAATTGGCTAAGATTGTGCATAGATCCTCTATTATAAGTGTCTGTTGAGTGGAATGGTCAAATTCAGGTGTTCATAATTCTCAGTGCGTTGTAGGTCTTTTTATTTATTGAGACAATGCTCAGGTGTTGTTGTTTTGCAAGCATTGATTATCTGTTTTAACATTGTAAAGTTACTAGGTCCGTGGTGGTGAACCTATGGCTCGGGTGCCACAGGTGGCACGCAGAGCCCTCTCTGTGGGCACGCGCACCGTTGCCCCAGTCCTAGGCCTTCAGCTGGGTTTTATAAAACCTTTTCGCTTTAGTCCTCCGTCGCCGTGTGAAAAAAAAAAAAGGTTTAATCAGTCAATTTCAACTTCTTGCGGGGAAAAAAAAGATCTTGCAAAGTTGGAATTGATTGATTGAACTTTTTAGTCCCACCCAGTCTGCCGTTACCACCGCAGCCACGCCCACCCAATTGGCCACACCCAGGCAATTGGACATGCCCACCCAATGGGCCATGCCCACCCGGCACCCGATGATACCTAAGTGGGTTTTGGGTTTCAGTTTGGGCACTTGGTCTCTAAAAGGTTCGCCATCACTGTACTAGGTGATAGGTGATCAACAAAAAATTTGGACTTTGCATGAGGTAAACGTGCATTTTGGGTTAGCTGTATAGAGCATACATTTCATTTCTACCTTAATGTTTAGTTTTTTTCATTGTTTTGTTGAAAGTCAATGTTTTTCCCTTTTAACAGGCATGGGTCACAGATGCAGTTCAGTCTCCAAGTGTGGGAAAAATCTGCCATGGAGGGAACAAAACACCATTTTGATTTTTTTCTCCTTATTTTTGAAGAGCATTTGTTTTCAAATTCTCAGAATAGAAGATAAAGCTGTAGCTTTTTGATCCCCTCCACAATAATTTGCTTTTTAATTTTAGCAATGTATGGTCCTAATAGCCACTTTTAAAGAGGCAGGTATGGAGGGTTGTCTAAAAATAGAAAAATCACAAAATCAGAATGTTCTTAGAAAATATAAAGATGTTCCACTCTTTGCATAACATCATCAACACTTAGCCATAGCCTTTAATAATGGCCTTGAAGTTTCTTAAATGCATTATGAAATGGCTGTTTATGTCTCTGAATTATATGACTTAAAATCTAAGTCTGCACACCCCATAAAGAATAAAGTTGCCTAGTATGTTTGTAGAATTGGTCTTCTGTTTGCTTTTGTTTTTAGAGATTGCCAAAACAAATAGAAGAACGTAATGAAAAACTTAAGGCTGAGATGTTAGGTAAGTAAATTTTGTATGTAGTTTGTTGATGCTGGAGAATGGTTTCTGTAAGGTTGTATGTATAAAACATCATGGTTTTTTTTTAAAATGGCCTTTTCTGTAGAATTTGTAGAATTTTATACTACCACAGACTCGTTTCAGATTCTGCCATCTTTAAAAAAAAAAGGATTTTTGTATATGTGTGTTTATCTTGTCAGATCATTAAAATATGGTTGGAGCTGGGTCACCCTGATCTGTACAGCTACAAAAATAGAAACAACATGACTACTGCAACAGTAGAAATACAAATTATTCATTTTGGCAGTAAGAAACAAGCTTTTATATAATAGCAAACAGCAAAATTGCTTCTGCCATGGGATCTGCAGGTTTAAAGTCATTCTGAAGATGGGAATAATAGACTGGGATACAGAAGCTAGTTGCAGATTTTATTGATAATTTATATCTAGCATATGGGTATACTATTTTTCTCATTAGTGAGCCAATTGTTTTGTGATGGTGATATTGTTATGTTCCTTAGAAAATAATACAATTTGTTCATAACAATGTGAAATCATTGTTGCCAGTTCTTTAACTGGTGTTGACCTTCATACACATCAAGGTCTAGGATGTCATAATGATTTGGCATAGTATATGTGTGGATCTAGGCAGCGTGGTCTTTTTTAACTCAAGATGGCAATTTTGTCAGTGCATAGATTTTTTAAGTGCTGTCCAAGATGCTTTGTTATGGCACCCAGTGGGATCAACATGGCCGATATATGTAATAATATTTTGATTTTCAGATCTTGATATTTGATACTTTGTGATTTCCATTTTTTTGGTATTTCCATATGAATTATCATTTTTTTTCTTTTCAATCACAGCTGTATTTAGTCTGTTATGAACCAAAACTTTATCAGTTTATATTTGGAAATCCTAAAATATATTAATTTGCTCATATTCAACTGCTTTTTCAACTATGTTTTCATCAATTTTTCATTACTGGCACATGGTAATTTTTATAGATGTTCCAGTGAATCATTTGGGTGACTGTGTTATGTCATTATTTATCATCAGTTTGTACAATCTTGTATGAGCTCTGTATATGATCTACTGTTTCTTCTGCTTCTTTGCACAATCTGAATTTTTAATCATTTGATCATTTTTCAATTCTGGCCTTGATTGCATTAGTTTGAATAGCTTGTTGTTACGCAGCCAACATTGAGCCTTCAGTTTCTTTTTTTTTAATGTTCCAGTTGTAAGCCATTGCCAGGTTTTAACTTTATCCGCTCTCCCCTCAATCTGTTGTAAAAATTGTCTAATAATAATGATGATGCAATACCAGGTGATGCACAAATTGAAGAGAAACAGTTAGAAAAAAATAACAAAATATTGTGATTTGGAAATTGAAGTTGAGTGACTATGGTGGAAGAAATCAATGGTTGTACCAATAGTAATAGGACCAATACCCCAAGGGCTACCTAGATGTATGGAAATTTTGAACTTTAATAACCTGAATATCCTGACTTTGCAAAATATCACCCTACTCGGAACTTCCTATATACTCAGATGCTACCTTAATAGCTCTTAGGTCCTTGGTTAGGACTTGAACTGTTAAGTTTTTATCAGTCCCAGGCTATAAATTGAATTGAACATTAACCATGATAATAATAATTAGATTTATTATACCATCCACTTTCCCAAAAATTTCTGAATGGTGGTGCAAAAGGTCATTTCACTCTGGACTACTTGTAGAGAGTTGATAATAGTTGTTGAAAGGTCAGTAAATGGAAAAACATCCAATTCCTTTCCATGCCCAATTCCTTTTCATTAGAAACTAGGTTTTGCTTCAGTATTTGTAACACTTCAGAAGGGATTTCTGAATTAAATCCCGAGTCTTATGCAGTCATTTTTTGAATGGTTCAAAACAAGATAGAACAATGTTTTTGTCTGAAATTGAAAAAATACTAGTAGTATTGTTGTAATTTCTAGCTGAATTTTGCTTTCAAAATGTTCTTATAGTTAAATAATAGTGAAACTAATATTTGAAGTATTTTTTTCAAAGCAATAGAACAGATTTTATGCTAGTTCTATGCTTATACTGAATCATACTCTTTGTGGATAGCTGATTTCAGTTTGTCCAAACTCATTGTTTGTTAAGCAAAGAGAAGGCTTAGCCAGCTCAGTCTTTTCCCTCTTATCATTCATCCACATGCTTGCTTTTGATTTTGTTTTTCATGGTCTTAAGCCAGTGCTTAATTTGGGCTGCTCCCGGTTTCAGTTCTTCATGAACTTTGTATTGTATAATTACAGTACTACGTTAAAGGACCACATGGGTTCTTCTCATCCTTTTTTAAATAAAAATGTTAAGTAAGGAGTTCTAGAATTTAGGATGAACACAGTAGCTGTAAATAATTGTGATTAAAAAGTTATGTTGGTAGTAGCAAACAGAGTCTTTCAGTTTGAAAACAAGTGTTTTGTTTACCACCGGTCTGTCCAAACCATGCTATGGGCATTATGAAGTTCACAGGAGTTGTACTAGTGCAAATGTAAATTTCAGATATGTAGCATCTCCCCCCCCCTCCTCCCCGGAGGCTCTCTTTAAAGTGACCATTTGCTGTTGCAAGTGGATGATATATAGAATATCACCCTTCTTACGTTGGCATTTCCTTTAAGATTTCCTTCTTCTGTATACTATCATTGTCAGAAGACATTCCCTTCCATTATTGTGATAATTTTTTTAATGTAGTTGAAGGTATGAATTTTTTTTATGTATGTATATTGCAGGCAAGCTGAAGGATCTTGGGAACCTGGTTCTCCGTCCTTTTGGCTTATCAACGGAAAACTTCCAAGTGAAGCAAGATTCATCAACTGGCTCCTACTCTATCAACTTTGTTCAAAATCCAAATAACAACAACCGATAACCCTAGCCCAAACTGCATGTGGCAAAATCTTGAGCTTTGAAGCTTAATGGTAATGTGGTTTCAGTGAACGCAAAAAGGATGAGTAAACTTTTAATGCGTAATGCCATTTTTTAAACTGGAAGGATTTGAACTGGGACCTATGCATTGTGTATGTGTGTGTGTGTGTAAGATTCTTTCAAAAGAGGTGGGCAGAAGAGGACTGTTATTTGACCCTTGCAGTGATGGTTCATGCACTTTGGGCACTCTGCATCTCCCGTCTGAGGAGGGATGGGGGTTAGCTTTGCAAGTTAGAAAAATGTCAGTGTGTCTAAACCTGTAGCCATAGTACAATCATTTCATCATTTGTGAAGTTTGTAAATCTCTTTGAAGGGCAGAGAAGTGTTTCTCTATTTAGAGAATCAACTTTTACAGTACAGATTAATAAATCATTCATGGTATTAGTGCCTGCCTTTTAATTCAAAATGGCCTTTTCAGTGTTAAATGTTTCATAACAGCTTAAATTCACTTAAATGAGGGAAAGTGCATGTTAGCACCTGCATACTACTCCACGATCCCCTCCCCAGGTGATTTTATTTTATGCTTTTTTTAGAAGACACTTTGATAGGCTTTTAAATACATCTATTTAATTTATTTATTTTGAAAATCCGAAAAAAAAAATGAGGGGGCGTCTAGTAAAACAATTCATGTTCTTGATCACCAAAAATATGTTAATTTATTTGCAACCTTCTCTGGTTATAAAGCAAGCTGCCTATCCCTGCTTGGACATGCCTACCAAACCTTTATGCTTTTTCAGATTGGTTTTCACAAAATGTGTCTTTTCTTGTAGAAGATATACAGACAGCTTGTTGTAATTTCTGTCAGTATCATAAAAAGTATATTACGATGTTTAAACATGCTTTTATTACATTTGGCTTCATCTTTAAGCAATAGAATGCAATTGTATAATTTGTACCAAACACCATTATTCACCAATAGTATTCAAACTAATATTATTAGTACACAGCCTTCATTTCAATAAAACCTCAAGATAGAATGTTTTGATAAAAGAAAAAGAAAATAGGATGCATTTATTTCTGAGTTCTTCCTATATAAGTCCCTGCAGTTTGTCAGTTCATAGCCACATTGTTTCTTTCGGATTTAAGAATCTATCATGCAGTATAGACTTGCAAACAACAATTGAACCCTTGAGTGCAGCTGATAATTCTACATGGTTAAAACATCTTTTTGCAAATTTGAATACATACTTACTGTTTATATGCAATTCTAATATATTCGGAGTAAGAAAGCAGTAAAAAATGGCACATGAAACATTTATATATCCTTTATGTTAGTATTTTGTAACATCTTTGGCAAGAATAACAGCTTCCAAATATTTCCTGTAGCTAACTGGGTCTGTTTTTGCTTTTGGAATTTTTCTTCTTCTTCCATGCAGAACACTTTAGTTGAAAAAATTATTGTGTCTTCTTCCACACGCTGTTTATTTGAGATCTCCCCACAGATTTTTAATAGTACTCAAGCCCAAGAATTGTAGGCCATTCTAAAATGCTAATCTTTGTTTCTAATAAGTACTTCATGGTTCACAAATAGAGTTGTTTATGCCAATAGTGATTTGCATGGGAGGGCTGGCAAAAAAAAAAAGCCTTTTCTTTAACATCATCTCAAAAATAATTATCTAGAAATCCTTGATAAACCTGAAACATTCTGGAAAAAGTATTTTGGGCCAATGAAACAAAAACTGAACTTTTTAACCACAATCACAAAGAGAAAAAAGAGGCGAAACATTTGGAGAAAAAGAAACATTTCTGAATGGTAAGCACAGGGTGTCTCTATATGCTGTGGGATTATATGACAGCCACTGACAGGAAACATTTTGTGAGTGGAAGAATGAAGAGGTTAAATGAAATACCAAGATTCCTAGAAATTATTGTCCATAGTTAGTGAAATAATTGAATTTGAAAAGAAGCTGGATAATTGAGCAGGACAAACACCTTTAAGTGTCTCCAGACTTTGAAAGTGGAACATCTGTGAGATCTCAATTTGAAGTGCATACCAAGAGACTTAAGAATTATTTTCAGCTTGAAACTGCAAGGAAGAAAGGGGGGGGGGGAATGCCAAGATTTTGTACAGAAAGACTATTAGCTGCTACAGAAGTATAGGGAAGGAGGAGTTTTAAAAAGAGACTTTGCCAGTTGCTGCATTCTCTGTTTATATGGTTGAAAGAAAATAGTTAAGATAGTGCTAGGAGAGTTTGGAACGAGCTGAACAAATTAGGATAGGCCAATGAATGAAATATGACCGAGAGCAGCACCGGTGGCCTAGAGATGGAGCTCTCACCTCACAATCAGGAGGCTTCCATCCTACGTAGCGGCAGATCTTACTCTCTCTGGATGCAATGAGTAATCTGCATAGGCATCAGGAAGAGCAGCAGGGCAGTAAATGGAGCACTGTTCAGTCGCCCCAACTCTACCACGATGCAAGGAATTACAGGGTTGTTGAAAGAAAGAAAGAAAAATAATGAAATATGACCAAGAGATTATAACTGGAAGCTGTTTTATACCTATAGTGATATTTCCCTATCACTGAGATCTATTGGCTATGTTGGAATGTGCAAACATTTTCAATTAACCTGCTTCAGGTTAGAGTGGAGACTGGAAAGGCGATTATTTGACTGCCCAGTGTGAAACTATACAGAAGAGATGTTGGTATGGCTTAAGAGATGTGTGATATGGTAGCCATCATACATTTATCTTTTTAAGTTCTGCTCATAGGAGAGGCAAAAACAGGACTGGACCTGGGAAGTACCTGAAGGCTCATTACCAGCAGACTTGCAATTACTAGTGGTTGAAGATATAGGATGTTTTGATGAATTGGCAATTGGAAAGGGAATTTAAGACTTGTTCAACAGTCTAGTATTAGCAATAAAGTAGAAGAGACCGAGAACATCAACAGCATATTAGTATGTGCTACTATTTGCCAGTTAGAAGATGGTGGAGTTGGAAGTGGAAATCCCTATTATTTCTCTGGGTGTGCCTGAAAGTCACAACAGAGAATACTGTCTTCGAAGTTTGGGACTCACTACAAGGAGAGATATATTGTCTGGCCATGGTGTTGAACATTTTTGGATGAACCCTTAAAAGACTGAATCTCTTTGATACTTAAGATGATGCCTGATTTTTACCTACATCATATTTTTAACCTAAGTGTGCTGTCTTTGTATACAGATAGGGGAATTCACTGGGTGTGAATGGATAGGTTATTTACCTGAGTGAGGTAGCAGGAGGAAGCAGGATTCTCTTGAAGTAGTAGTGGGATGGTAATCTGGAATTTAGAGATTCCAAAGAGATGCGAGATGGTGAACAAAAAGTAGTGAATTGGGCACAGTATAAGTGGTGGCACTAGATTACTGATCTCCACGTGTGATTGATGGATTGTTTGAGTGGGATGATTGAAATTAGTTGGTGGCCTTGGACTGAGGGAATAGAAGTTAAGTGGAGAGAGTAACATGATCCTGCTAGTGACAGAATGGGGAAGATATGATGCAGGATGCTAGGTTTGCTGTTCTAAGGGAAAGAGATTGCTGGTAATCTCATTTCTGGCACAGTAGCCCCTCACCGGGCTTTTGGCAGTGGGAATGTTGATGGTAACTGTAATGAGTCTGTGCTTATCTATAGCTTGATGGAAGAAGAACAGGTAGACCTCATGTATCTTACTGGGACCTCTCTGAGCAAGGGCACCAATGTTGTTCTCTTGGAGATTCATTCTATTGTGTTTCATGTTGTTCATCAACTAGTGTCAGGAAGGGAGCAGTGCCACTGAGCTACAAAAATACAGTGAGCAAATGTAAGTGCCAATTTATTACACTGAGCTGTAAGAACAAGTTAAAGATCCTGCTGGCTGATCAGCATGATCTTTCAATGGTTTCTGGACCTGATATTATTGGCATTGGAATCATTTGGCTTATTGATACTGGGCAGTTTCAGTTACCATGTCTTGAGTGTTGGGTCTGGACAGATTTGGGAATACATGACCTCCAAGCAACCATCACTTTGTGTCTTGTGATGTCAGTCCCAACATATTAAGACAAAACTTCAGAACAGTTGCTTAGTGATCTGCATATGGAGAATATAACATTTAGTTATTTGCCCTGATCAGATCACTTCCTGGCCAAGATAATATTGCTATCCGTGATCTCTGTGGGGTGAAGAAGCATATTCATATGGCCTGTCCCATATGCTTTATCGATCCAGGTGGATTATTGGGGGTGAACTTGAATAATTTCCCACAGCTTGGCAATAGGGGACCACCTGGACTCTCAGTGAGATTGGTATTGGGCAGCACTCAAAAGCAATCTACAGTGTTTCACCAAAGTTTTCAAGATATCTAGCCCATTAAATGGCTTACCCGCTTATCACCGAGACAAATTAAATTACAACTATAAGCCAACTAGACTGGAGAATAATGAGGAAAATAACACCATCTATTTAAAAGTAAGGAGACATGTTGTATTCTCCTGCTGCAGAAAGATACTCCCTCCCCCTTACCTGTTCTGTAAAATTATAAACTCTAGAAGTGGTGTAATCTACATTGCTCAGAAAGCAACTGTCTTCTGTTGGAATTGCTGTTAGCTAGTTCTGCTTAATATTACAACTTTCATTAATCTTTTACTGTCAAAGAACCAACAGATGAAGAGACAGCAACATTGCTTCTGATAACTTTTTAAAAGTGCAGAGAAAACAAATCAACATTTTAGTTCAAAACATGGTACACAATAATTCTTGAATATTTAACTTCAGGCAAAACTGTAAAAGTTTAATATTTTTCCTTATTCAAGTCTACCAAATAAACGAGGCGCAGTGACATAATATACAGACATAAAAGGTAACATGAAGCAAAGCTTAAATATTAAGCAACTAAAGAAAAAAGTGAAAAGCAATAGATTACTTCTACCACTAAAAATTTCCCTGACAGCATAATCTCAAAATGAAAACCAACGTGGTTGCAGTTCAATTCTTCATGAGCAATACAAATAGTCATCTCTATTCCAAACTTAGCCCCCTTCTTCTCCACATCATTGAATTGCGGTAAAATAGGCAGAATTGGTGTGTGTGTGAAGAAAAATAAAAACAGCTCTGGCTAACAGTGGGATGTTGTCTATGCAGGCACTATTGGCTCCGCCCATAATCAATATATGTACCCTCGTTTGTATAGATTGATACCATTTTCCTGAGTAGAAACTTATCACTTTGTGCCATGGTGACTCCCTCAAGCTTTATGCATTTTTCAAGCAAAAACACATCATTTTAAATTAAGATGCTTTTTAAAAAGCATTTTTCCTCCAGAATAGATAACACTGCATTATATCATTAAAGTTTCTTTCAGCCTTTTCTAATAACCTTTTTTGAATGAAAAATTATAAAAAAAAAAGCTTATACCATTTCTCTTTTGCTTTAACATCAGTGAAAAGAGTACTGCAGAACCTTTAAAAGTCACCAAATTTCTTATGAAAGTGGGCACAATTGAAATTACTATTAGTCATTATTACGCAGGACTTTTTAAAAGTAGGTGCTCTGGAATCTATAAATACTTTTAAAAAATGTTTTTATAGATAATTATTAAATCTTTCAATATAGACTTGTAATAAACATCTTCCCCTTGTTTCAAATGCTATTTAAAATATAAATCTGTTACTAAATAAAATAAAGAGGAAAAGTTATGATTGCAACTTGGAAAATTTGCTGTATTTGCTGGAATATATAATTTTAGGGAAAAAATTAGTTTAATGTATTTTAATATCCTAAAGACTGAAATCTATATATTAGAAGGCATCCTTGTATTCACATGAAAGCTGTTAATTATATCAATCTATATATTGTGCATTTTTTTGACATCACTTTGTCAAGTTAACTGCTGGATTTTGCTGCCGACACAAGGATTTGCATACTTTCAAAATGAGAAGCAGTTTAAAAATACTGAACAAGTAATTCTTTTAGGCTTTCAGTGTAATCCAGTGAAAATTTGGCATAACTTATTCTCATTGAAATGTGAAACCACATTGCTGTTAAAGACTCAAGTCCTGTTGAGAAAAGATTAGAGGCTTCCTGGGATAAGAAACTTTCCTGTGTAAACCAGCTAAACTTAAAATGCCAAGGAAGTCTCAGTGGAACATGTTAGTTATGACTAACTTAATGTGCAATACATCACTGTGCTATAAAAAGAAATGTCATGACTTTGGATACCAATTACTATTCCATCTTAACAGTACCTGTTTGTGGCAGAAACTGCTGGGCGGACACAAGCAAATACAAGATCTGTACCTTGTGATACAGTCTCTTTCACTGCTCATTTTAAAAATGAGCCTCTGTTCTAGCCATCAAACTATTTCCAAAAGGGATGGTCTTTGCCACAATTACTCAAGGTAGAGTTGTTTATTTTTGCCCCTTGTTGCTCTCTTTATGGAAAACCTTAAGTCTCAGAACACATCTGTCAGCACTTATTAACACAGTTGAAGGATTACAGCTCTGCTAACACTTGCACTAAAGACTAATGTTTGTCAAGATGTAAAATGTAACACATACTAAGAACAAAAGTAAATGTTCAGAATTTTACAGCCAACATTCCAGGTGTCTCGGTCAGTTACCGATGCCCATTCAGACAACTGTATTTGAAGAGTAACATTACACTTCGTGATCCTTTATCCTCATACTTCAAGCTGCTCCTTATATGTTGAATAGGCTACTTGGTTCATGCCTTCGTTTATTGCAAAAATAGTTTATAAAATATCAACATTTTAGTTCTGAAATACAACACATACAGATTTCCTGGAAATGGGGCACAATTTGTTTTTTAAAGAAGTATGTCAGCATACACCATATTCTGGATTGCAGAGGAAAGTGGCATATCAGGTGTATGCAATTTCTGGTTAGCTGACAGACTTCATGCCAGTGCAAGAAAGTTCCATAAGTACAGCAGATGATTAATGTCTCTGAGCTGAAAAAGAAAAATATGAATTTATATTTTAAGCTTATTTTCACACGTTCATACTATTATAGAACTGTTTTTTTTTAATGGATACAAATTTGTTCTGAAACAATATTGAAGAAATTTAAACTCAATAACAAAGCTAACACAATGTGTCATCAGCAATTTTTCCTTTCTCATATATTTTGTAACCTTTATAAAATAATTCTCTATGATTGGATTCCATAGGAAAATGGAGGTGAGTGTACTTTGAAGATCCTCTAGGGATTTCATAATATAGGTAATCTAACATCCACATGTTTAAAATATCCAATTGTCTCATTTTTGAGCCATACCATCAATGATATGTGATAAAAGTTGGATTTGTTAAAAATATAATTAAAAATTATATTTAAATTAGAAGTCAAGAAAAGTAGGTTTGATAAGACTCAAAAGATTTTGAATGTTTTATAACATTAAAATGGACAAAGAAAAAAATATCAGGAAAGTAAGAGGCAGCTGGACTATTTGGCATCAAGGACGTTAAAAGAATATTAAAAAAATAAGGCATTTGCAGAAAAGCTTACTCTTCGTCGTAGTTCATTATAGAATTAGTCTTGCAACTACTCATCAAAACTGAAATTTTTAGGAAAGCAATTTGAGGAATTATGGTAAATATTTGTGAGTAGGGATTATATCCTAAATAGAAAGTATTGATTATCCCAAAAGCTAGCTCCAGACATCCCCTCCCCCTGCCAAAACTTGATCCAGATGATATTCATAAAGAATTCTTAATTCAAATGTGAAATGGCTGATATTTAAAAAAATAAAAATAGGTGGCATTATTCTAGATTTATCTTTGTATTAAAACAAGTGGAGAAAATAGCATAATGCTAGAAAATTACAGATAAATTGGGTTAATATCTAGTCCAGTGGTTCTCAACCTGTGGGTCGGGACCCCATTTGGGGTCGAACAACCATTTCACGGGGGTCGCCAAACAATGCAGTCCGCCATTTTTTCCCCCTTTTCCTTAGCTGTGCTACTCCCTTTTATTCTATTGGCTTTTGAAAGCCAATAGAATAGACTGTCTTGAATAGAATCTAATTCTATTGGCTTTCAAAAGCCAATAGGAATTGTCCAGGCTGTCTCGGCCCTGCTGAGCCTGCCAAAAGTCCCATTCTGCAAACGGTGCTGTAAGTTGTCTGCAGCGAAGGCGAGCTGTCTGGAAGTTTCCACCCCTCCCTGCTGAACAACTACTAAAAATGTAAGTAAAAGAGGGCCAGGGGTTGGAGGTGGCAGGCCAGCAGGCGCAGGGAGTGTTGCTGGCGTGTGTGGGGCCCGGTGGGTGCCTTACCTCCCTTGGGTTGAGCCAGCTGGTGGCCCAGCCGGTGGTCGGCCTGCTCCATCTCTGCCGCTTGCCAGCTACGCCTCGGCCGGCGCAGGGGGCGGCACCACGCATGCGCAGCGCTCCCAGGCAGGGAAAGTCCTCGACTTATGACCGGTTGTTTAGTTCTCGACTTACGACCTGTTTAGTCCTCGACTTACGACCGGTTGGGGGTCGCGGCATTAAAAAGGTTGAGAACCACTGATCTAGTCTGATAGACAAGTCTTGCAGAAGAAAAATCAACATCTATAGAAAAGTTTTATTCCACTAACATTTTACAAATAGGAAGTGGTAAGTGCGTGTTTAGGCCAGGGATATGCCACTTAGTAGTGGGCATGGGGGAGCACACTTGAATTTGAGATCATGTGTTAGGCACACACTCAAAATAGCCATATGGAGACTTGCTTATTCATCAAATGACAGCTATAGTCACAAAATACTTTAACAAAGTCTCTAATCCATGTTTGAATCATAATTTATAGACTATAAAATTATAGTCATCCTGACCATAGCATCTGGTCCAAATTACAGAGATGTATGTTATACTATAATCATAATGCCAAGGAGGCAGATTGCATAATTTGTATAATGTATATGACAATGCATGTGACATTCCCTCCATCTTGATGAAATGAAAAAATAACTCCTGGATTGACAAAAACTTGAAGGACAGAACACAGTGAATAAATGTTCAGTTTGGAATTTAATGCTTTCAAAGTGATGGAATGATGATGAAAAGTCTCAAAACAATTTATCATAACTGGAGAAAAAGTCCTTATAAAAAAGTGAAGTAATGCATATTTGGGTGGAATCATTAAGAGAATGTGTTGGGGATGCTTAAAAAAAAAAGATACTTAGTTTATGACTGCTATGAAGATGAAGAATTCTGCTGGAAATTATTGATATTGTAGAAAAGGTGAAAAGAGCAGGTACCAAAATGAAAAAAGCATTGAAATATATTCTCTATAAATATATGAAACTTTTAGAAAAAAATGAATAAAAGATACACAAAATCATATGGAAAAAAGGAGAAAATTATTCTTATAATCCAGTGTCTTCTAATTCTTCTAAAATATAGATTTGTCCCAAATGGTATTGTTCATAAATTAAAAGCAACTATGTCCTCTTTTGCATGAGATCTGCCAGACCATTTAGCTATACTATTGTTTGCTTTGAAATAATTTGTGCTAGAATTTATTTGTAGTGTTAGCCATGAGATGCATTAAGATGAGCAATCCTAAACTCATATGTAAAAGCAGGAAACCCTAACATAGCCAATAGAAATCTAATGCTAATATTTTTCTGTACCTTGGATTCAAGTAATAGACTCCCTAATATACTATGTTAAATACATAGCTACTGATGTCTTAAACTAAAATGACACCGGAAGCAAGGAAGGATAATCGGGGGGGGGGGGAAGTCAATATAAGACAAAGTTTGTCAAAGAGTTTTAGCTTTCAAGAGAAACACATTAGCACTGCAGGTAGAATAGTACACTGTAGTATGTCCAAGGACAGACACATTGTATTCTAGAGGTTCCTTATCACAGAACCACTTCACACTGCTCAAAGTGGAAACAGCAGCAATTATATTTGTTCCGTTCTAACTACTCCAGATCCTTTCCATGAATGCAGACTCCTTCAAATGAGGCCAGCTGGGAATAATTAACAAGAAGGACACTTCTGAAAAAAACAATGTCCAAATTTCAGACAGTACTGTTAGGAACTGTTATCCTCAAAAGGATTTTGGATAATGAAGCTATTGGAAATGAGGAAAGTCATAAGTGCAACTCAGAACATTAGAAAACCACACAATACCAAAAAAGAAAAACCTTCCGACAGGATAGATTTCAGAAGAACCATCTTTACAGTAAGTAATGGCAAATATGATGTTGAAGATGCCTCTATTGCATCAGTTCTATTTAATGGGAAAACAGCAAAGAATTCTGATTTAAGATGTCTAATTCCTCTAATTTTTAACACCCAATTTTTCAGCCTCTCTGGTTCTAGTATTCTTATACTACTATCTGCCATTAACTTGATTCACTAATATTCAATTCATCACTTATAAAGTGATGGATGCACGAGAGAGAAGTATACAGGATTATAGTTGATTTGACTTTGGGTTGCTCCAACCATTAAGAATGAAAAACATTTTTATAGCCCTGTGATTTAATAGCATAAGATGAACTGTGGTGGATCAGACCAAAGACCTACTTTATCAAGTGTTCTCTACTCAAATTGGCCAACCACATAACTATGCAAAATCTACAAGCCAGATATATCTGGCAAGAGCACAATCTTGTTCCCCAGTGCTTGTTTTTAGACATTTTTAGTCTTACCATGATTAAAGGGTAGCTTATCTTTTATATATTTGTCTAATAAAAACTTTAAATCCATCCCTGATAACAAAACTGATTAACACCAGGTTTGAACTGAGCTCTTGTATATAAATATATATAAACATTGAGTTCAAAATGCACACAATTATGTGTTATACTATATACTTCAGTGATGCATGCATTTTGTTCCTGCTGGACTGATGGCAATGCTTTTTGAACATTCAAGAACACAGAACATTCCTCTTATAGAGATTATTGGCAAAGTGAATTATTGGCTTGCCCAACTCACTGAAATATTTGTGCTTTTGCATTACAGATTCAAATCTTGCACTTTATTGTACTCAATTTTAGTTCAACTTAGTGTTATTTTTCATAGCTGGATTACTATTAAGGTACAGGTGGAACACTTATATGTGAACTCATTCTAAGTGCTGGAGTAATTCCATTACTTTTCTTATTTTATTGTGCTACCTTGCTTGTATAGAAGTGCTTTTTCCTTCACTTTCAGCTCATCTAGATACAGGCTCTGGACTATTTATCACTTCTTTTTCTAGCAAAAACTAGATTTCTCATTTTGTTAAATGAGTGTATTATTTTAATTGCTTGACAACTCTCAATGACATGTACTTGACCTTTCCCAAGCACACTTTTGACCCATCACCAGGCTCCCAGAGGACTCATTTACTGAGAAGATTAATATTCAATAAGAGCTTGTTAAAATAAACATACTAACACAATCCTGATTAAAACATTTCTATGGATAAATGATCAAGGTCATAATCCAAAGAGTCATGTTCATACATTCTACTAATTTATTTTTCTCTAAAGATTGGTCATTAGACAGTAGATTAGGTAAACAATATCAGAGGAATAGCATTGAATCTGAAAAATGCCAAGATACATGAGATGTTAAGATTTTTTGGAGTTAGGATATACCCTATGCTTTTCTTGATTCATGGTCTATTGACACAATTAAGAGATAAGCAGTGAAGTGGAAAGATATGAGGCTTGGCCCAGAGAAAACCGAGCTCAAATCTCCACTTTAATGTATATAATACATAAAGATGTAAAAGGTATGTGTGAAAAAAAAAATACACACAAACATATATGTGTACACAGAGAATATAAAAATATAAGCTATATAAATATATAATTTATAGTTGTACACATTTATAGTTTTATTTACAATGGAACTCAGTGGGCGACCCTCTGAGTCTCACCTACTCATAGGATTATTGTGGGGATGAAATCAGGGGAAAAAACTATTATACCGAGAATGAGCATTCACAAAAAAGCAGGACATAACTAGTGAACTTTAAAAATGAGATTAAACGAGCAATGGTTTAAAAGCTTGATTCTTTGTTGGTTTTACTGTGAACTATTGTAGCTTTCACTATAGTTACTGCAGCTAAGCAGACTAAAAATAGATCAATTACAAGTTGCATGAAAAGTTCCTCTTTCATCTGCCAATAGCCCTATAGAAGTTGTAATTCCGCAAACCTTATGCAGAAAATGTAAGCAACTAATTTCCACTAAAATGTGAGCACACAACTCGTGTAGATCATGGTAAGATTCTCACAGCAAGATGAAATGGAGTTTAACATACGTATGAAGGGAATTACAGTTTTACATCCTTTATACAGATGCAAGACCATCATCACTATTTCTTCCATTAAAGAAATTGCTGAAATGGCACAAGAAATTGCCTTTTAAACAATTTGTTCAATACACTATGCAAACTACAAGACACTGCAGTAGTCCCTAATATCAAGCTTAATCAAAAGATGTAGTCAATTTTTACCTTATCTGAATTTATGTACAAAGAACCTGATCATAAAAATTGTATGTATGTGTTACCCTATTAGTCTCTTCTGTAGCTTCTTCAGTCTCTGAAAAGCACATTGGGATAGGAGAGATTAACCCCAAATTTGGGACTTACAAAGCTGTAGCTGATAGAAATCTCAATTATGCTCCTAACTCCTGCATGAGAGAGACACTTTCTCCTCAAAAAGATGGAATTTCAAACAAGTGTTTATTTCATTTGGTACTTCAATAGTTGCTTCTCCCTTCAAAAACAGCCATCGTAAATCACGTTCATTACCTTGATGCCTTGCAATGAACAGTAATATTCATTACATGCTGCATGACATCTACAGTATATGATTTTTAAAAGTTAACCGCATAAATCGAGACTTTCATAGAACATAAAATGACATGAAGCCATGGCCAAAGACCTCAATCAGAATGTCATTAAAAATTCAAACGTATTTAGAACAAATTTTTTAAAAGGCACCAGTCTATGAAGTAGCAAGATATGTGAGAGAAAAGAATACTGAAAATAAGAACTGATTCCTGCTTGATAATGGTAAAATTGTGCATTTCCTTCCAGACTGTAAGAATTCTGTGACACTAGAGAATTTTAATTCTGTAGCATAGAAGCACAACCTAGAGCTACATGTGGCTCCTGCAAGCCTTAGTGATCCAGAGACCTGCAGTGTTATTTTTTTTTAATGTGGCAAAAAGATTAAATACTCGATTTGGGAGTAATATTATCTTTCATTAAATTTCAGTATTGATGAAAACAAGTCAAATGTTTATCTTGGCCTCAGGATAATTCTGGGGAATGCATCCCAAGCACTCCCTTCAAGGCCATTCCTTGGCTTGGAAAAAATTAAGCATTCGGTTGAAATTAATTTCTGAATCTATTAGTAGAACATCTGGTTCAGAAATAGGGTTCCAAGTTAGAAGGAGCAAGCATCTATTAAGAGTACTTCCATAAGATGGTACGAATATTTAACTTGATCATATCTGGAGAGCCAGTCCACCCATTACAAATTCAGAACAAACTTTGATTGTCCACAGCAACCCTACGCCAACCTACATTTTCAAGTTTATTGTAAACAGTGAGTGTATTTTAAAAAATAATCCTGAGCACAGCCTGCCTTTAAAAAAGACACAGCATGTTTGGCTCATTGAACTACTACATTGGTTTCTGTTTGCAGGAAAGAGAATACATAGTATAAGACTGAAATAGGACTGCATGCCATTTTGTGTGTTTTTTAATTTCAAAAAGCATTGGCTGACTGAATGCAAGTTTATTAATAGATTTGGAAGCTTACAACAATTGAGCATTGTCAAATGGAGTACCTCAGGAAAGCAGAGAAATTTTCTAAAGCATATTTGTAAAATAGCTATACAGTTTAAAACAAGTATTTTGGAAAAACTGAATTAACATTGCATTATAATGTGAGACATACCTTAGCATCAGTCACAACAGAGCCTTTAGTCATTATTTCTTTGGACTCCATATGTTGGCCTGATTTTTGTTTAGCACTGTCTTTTTTTTTCATAGAAAAAATATCTACTCATGGAACTCAGGTGTAAATTTTAGGGCAATAAAATTAAGCCCTTTAATAACAGTTAAATGCAAAGTGGTAGAATCTGTTGCACATGCTATCTAATTGAATTAACTCCATTTCACTGCCCAGTGCAGAGCATGAGACAAGCAGAATATTTAATAGCAAGAAAACATTCAATAACACAGGTTAGAAATATAATCCAGGAAGGTACTTCTTACAGAATTACTGATAGACATTTAGGGAAAAACAATTAAATTTTTAAAAATAATAGAAATGTTGTAATTTGAACACCATTCTTTTATAAGCAGCTAACAAAGCCAGTTTAGTTACTGATGAGCAAGAAAAAATGATTTCCTTCAGAATGTCTCCTCTAAGCATTGCATAAACAGACCAGCCTCACTTCCTGAGTTTTCTTCAAGGCTTTTTGAGAAACACACACAAATAATTAGATTTAGTCAATTTTATTTACATTTTTGTACATTTCAGAGCATTACACAATTACATTTTCCATATTTTCTGACCTGCAAACAGATACCTTAAATTGAAATATTTTTAAAAAATGCAGTCTGATACATCCAAATGCAACAATTACACATCTGACAATTCACAAAGTGTAATTTACTAGGACGTATCCTAAGGATTTAAGAACAAGTAGTCAGGAAAAAAAATCTGACTAATTATTTACACAACACAAAATTCTCAAGCTAACCCTTAGAACAAATGTCCTAGGAGCACCCTCCATTCCCCAACAGGAAATTATATAATTCACACTTAATGCAGCATTAACAGTCCTTGATCCCATACATGCAAGGACTGTCCAGGTCTGATGTGAGCAACCGGCTTTCTCTTACACTTGCCAAAACCTGAAGAGTGTATGTTTATCCTTGGGTGCATAGCATAATTTTGAGCATTTGAAAAAAAAAGTGACCACAGACTTATTTATTATCAAGTCTACCAGAGTTCCAATTAGACTGGTTTCTAAAGGAATTAAAGTGGCCAGCAGGAACAAAAGCAGTTTTAGGCATAGGTGAACTCTTTGGGCTCACTTCCATTGGGAAAAATCACACAAATAAAGCTTACAAGTGAGACAGAAACTAGGATTCTGCATTTAAGGTGGACTGTCCAGTTAAGCCTGCAAATCCCATCCCTTTAGATTGATTTCCCTCCCATCTCCACCTTGAAATGGTGTATGTGTATGCGTGTGTGTGTGTGTATGTATGTATGTATGTCTGTCTTTGGTTATTCGGGTTTTCTCCCGCGTCAAATTGGAAGTGTCTTGGTGACGTTTCAACAAAGTCTCATTCGTCATCTTCAGGCTGGTGTTTTCGGCTTCGTGCTTCTAGGAGCACGAAGCCGAAAACACCAGCCTGAAGATGACGAATGAGACTTCGTCGAAATGTTGCCAAGACACTTCCAATTTGACGCGGGAGAAAACCCGAATAACCAAAGACCTACATACAAACACCCGCGAAATACACACACACACACACACACACACACACACACACACACACTGGATAGAAACTAGTAAAAATTCCCTGCAAATAAACTGCTCTCCAGCTGAGGTTATGGCTCCTATGCATGGGGTGGGCAAAGGAACTTAACTTTTACAAAGAAACGTAAAGAGTTATCTTGAAAAATACTGAGCTCTCGCTTTAGGTTAATCTGATTGCATGTACAATTTTTTTAAATTAAGGTTAACTTTCAGTCAAGACATTGCTACAAGTGGAAATTTCAGTATAAAAAGCAGCCAACTGAGTGCATTTTTTTTTTTTTTGTATCTAATTGGCCCAAGTCCTTCAAAATAGTTAACTGGGTTAGACATGCCGTGGGGCCTCCCCATTTCTTGCCTACCTTACTTTGTTCATGTTTCGAACTGTGTCAGCAGGGCCCGAACTTCAGGAGTTAGCTGCTTAGCAGCCTTGGCTGCTTCTGTAATGGCCTTGCGGTAAAGACCTTTTCTCTTCTTATTAAATCGCGACTGAAAGTTTTCTAAAAAAGGGGAGAGCTGTGAAAGAGCAAGAAAAGATGTTGTTGGGGACCCAAACCATGAAATACGAGCTTCCTGTCGGACTAATAGGCCATTATCTTTTCGGCTCACAGTTATAGTAAGAATACGGGCTGGCCACCATGGGAAGCCATATATCTTGGCCCAAACAATGTCTCCTACACATATGGTCCTGCCATCTGGTGTGACACATTTAGAGACATTTTTTGAAAAGACTTTCATTTTCAAAGAATTACTGAGCTTTTTCTCTTCCTTTAAAGAGGAGGAGGAGGAGGAAGAGGAAGAAGGTGCATGCATACTGCCTGGAGGAAAATCAAAGCTTTCAGTAGTGCTACACTCAGAATTGGAGGACTTCAAGTCATCTGTGCTATCACTACTACAGACTGATGCACTGGAAGAGTCAGGTTTCTTTTTATTAAGGGTCATGTAAACTGTAATATTGCTTTTGCTGCCTCTCTTGCCCATGGTCTGCTGTTCATCCTGATCAACAGGTATATGCACTTCATTTGTGTCCTGAACCTCACTGCTGGCCTCTTCAGGACCTTCTGAGGGGCTCTGATTTTCTGAAGGGGCCTCACCTGCTGAGCGGGTAGACGAGCAGCGAGACTGGGGCTTAGCTGCCATCTTGCCACTCTGCAATTTCTCCAGCCCTGTCTTGAGAGAGGAGTCATTTTCTTCATTTCGGTACCTTTGTGGCTTCAGACGCAATCGGGGAGGCAGAGAACCTGAGCTGGTGTTCTGAAGACGCCGCGTGAAGTGGACCTTTGAATGTGCATTTTTGGAAGCTGAAGTTGCACTCTGTTTCTTTTGTGCCTTTTCTTTGGCTATTTTCAAAACTTCCCTAGCTTTTGCATGATCCATGTTTTTGCTCTGAAGAACTTTTTTAGTATTCAGTTGGTTTTTTGATGTATTTGCTTGAGTGGGAACTTTGACTACTCTGCTTCTGTTGTGGACAATATTTGCAACTTTGACCACAGAATTCTTTTTCTGGCTTTCACTCTGACTTTTCCCATCAACTTTATGATCAGTTTTAATTTTTTTATTCACAGTAGTTACGCTCTCATTTCTTCGTTTCCTAGTATCCTCACACCTTGAGGAGTCACTTGCATTGCTGCCCTTCTTAATTTCTTTCTTTTCTGCAACAACACTGTTCTTACATTTGTCACATAAGACCTGTCTGGGTCGCAATTTGATAGCATTCATAATAGAAGTGGGTTCCTCCCTGTACAATTTTCGCTTGGGCCGCTTAATTTTTCGAGGTGGAGGTTGAGGTATTGATTGGTTATATGTGTCCCTGATAAACAAAGGAGGAGGGTATGGAGCCCCCACATGGAAAAGGGGAGGCGGTTTGGAAGTCCATAGGCTTTTAACCAGGCTATGTTCTGATGGCTGGATGGGAGAAGAGTCTGTGACAACACCGTTAGCTTCACGTTTCACTTGCGTCTCATCTTGGAATGATTTACTTTGGAGCTGCATGGCATCAGGTTTATCCTTGTACTCCCGTTTGGGAAATATAGTCACAGGAATTCCGTGAGGTCCAAACCTTAATAAGAGAGAAAAACACAGTTAACTGACAACCTGTTACCTTTTAGTAGTTTATTTGAAGAACATTTTGAATACCATAATATACTCAAATTTAAAGGGCATTCCATGGCCCTTTACTACCAAATGAGAGCTGTTTGACTGACTCGAATGGCTTTAAAAAAGATTATAAGTTTATATTCATCAAGAGTTTAAATTTGACGTTCACATTTTTTGATTTTATGATTTAAGGCAATAGCTTCTAAATTGTCAGTCCTGAAATACCTTTTTCCATCCTGGTCTGCTTGCCCAAAACCCCATATGAACTGGAAAGGAAGTCAAATGGCAGAAGACTGCAAGTGAGAGTGTGTGTGTGTGTGTGTGTGTGTGTGTGTGTGTGTAATGTGCACTGCACAACATACAGATAGGCAAGTTCTCATTCAAACAAATTACTTTTCTAAGTACAAAGTATCAATTCACTAGATGGTTATGCAGTCCATATACGAGGTTGAGTATACATGAGATTCTTTCCGGCTTGTATGTACAAAATCTGATGAGAACTCAAATACTTTTTTCTGTTCTACCTAGTAATAACCTAGATAACTGAGATATCTAATAATGAAAATGTAGTCTAACCGTGTCAGCCTCTCATCTATTTTCAAACAATACAATCAGTTCAAGTAAAAAACACAATGATAAATGGTAACCATGATTGGTTTTCTCAACTGTACTCCACAAGCTTGAAATAACTTTGTTTAATAACCAAAGGGCTATTGATAGTAGCACTGGCATAAAAATATGTAACTGGCATAAAAATAGTTTGTCCAGTTTAAATTATTTAAGAGTATAGCTTAACAACTTTGTATGATTCAATATGATTTAAACAAGATCATTTATTTCTCCCTTATTATTATGTAGGTAATAACGTTACCTACACAGGAGTTTCCAAAATGGCTGGAGATGGGACATAAAGAATTTCCATGGGATCTCTGTGATGACATAAACGTTTTAGAAAACTTAGCATTAATAAGACCATGATTTTCAATTAAAAATCAAGCAGACTGGGAACACTGGGCAGGCTGATGGGAAGAAGGGAAGTACTGCAAAGGTTGACAGATATGTGGCAGGAAGACTGAAGCTGGGCAGCAGGATAGAAAAATTGGCAGCAAATGACTACAAAAACGGGGAGGGAGGAATGGAGATCTGATGTACAGTATACTTTGGAGCATGTATGAAATTGTGGAGAGACAGAAAAACTGAGGGTCTTAAAATATTAAAAAGGAAAGGTGTTACTGAGAAGTGGAATATATACTCTAGCATATGTTACAGTATGAAAGAGGTACTAAGAAAGTCAGCTGAGACTGCCAATTATTAGATATTCCCAAGCTACTTATAATACAATCCCATTGAGAGAACTATGAATTTAAAGAATCAACCCAATATTTTTGCTGTGCTACCAACGTTTCACTTTAAGCATGGATCTTCTGCTATTCTTTTCATTTAGAGCAATTAGACCATTATGACTTTTAAATATCTTTTAAATATCTTTTTAGCAATAAACAACTGGTTTATACCTCTCCCGAAGATCGTGTTATGCCCGGGATTCGCATTTTTGCAGCTATCAAGGACACACACACACACAACTTGTCCTCTTTACAAGCCCTCTTGCACCTTCCCTTTGCACCTAAGATGATTTCACAGAAAGGTAATTTTCTACTTAAGACTTCATTTTTATTAGGAAATGTTACATATATCAATTCATTCCCCCCTCCCATGAATCTTTACAAATGGTTATCCAATCTTTTCTTGAAAATCCCCAACGATGGAGCACCCACAAATCAAGGAGCCAAGAGGTTCCACTGATTAACCATTTTCATTGTCAGAAAAGTTCTCCTTATTTCCTGGTTAAATCTCCCTCTGACCAGCTTTCACCTATTGCTTCTTGATCTGCCCTCAGCTGTGGAGATTAAATTGACACCCTCTTCCCTGTGACAGTCCTTTAAGTATAAGAAGACCGCTATCATGTCTCCCCTGAGCCTTCTCTTCATAGGCTAAACTATATAATTCCTTTAGCCATTCATCATATGGTTTAGTTTCCAGACCCCTTATTATCTTTTTTGCTGATCTCTGCACTCTTTCTAGGACCTCAGCATTTTTTGTATTGTGTGTTCAACTTACCTATTATTTTGCAAATATTTTGGCAGCCTAGTCATAACTAGTAACTCCTTTAAAAAGTCTTACTGTATTTGTCATACACTTTTTTCCCTGGGAAAGTTCTGCTGATTTGCAACATCTCAAGACCGATACTGAAAATGTTTCCCCATCCCAAACATTTTTAGACTTCTATCAGTTAAATCCAGTATAACCAGTGATGATGGAAGATATAATCCAAATTAAAATATATACTGAACTCTTGAGCACAATCTAAATAATACCAAGCAAGCACTGTTCAAGAACTAAAAAAATATGTATATTTAACTTTCTCATTGAAATCAAGAAGGCTTAAAGCAGACATGTGAGACTCATGATGTCACATGACGTCACACGGCGTATCAGAACTTTTTCCCCATTGCCGGCAATGGGGTGGGCGCGGTTAACTTGTGATGCATCCAGCCGGCAGTTTGACATCCCCTGGCTTAAGGCTTCATATTGCATCAATTATTCTTCTAGCATTAGATTAGATTCAGCTGCTTTCTAGCTAACCTTCTAATTTGATGTTGCACCTTTCCTCACTTGACAATTGTGAGAAAATAAAATATTGGATTATATTTCATCTATACTTTAGCTCTTTTCAAGTCCATCAGACTCACTCGGCTTTTCTATGATGACATCTATCAAGCACATTATAGCCTATTAATTACTTTTATGAACTCCTGAGCTAGAGAAATTAACACCTGAAAATGACATGCTAGGCCTTACGGGTTTTTAAATCTATATCAACATACAGTACAATAGCTTGTGAACAGTGAGTCCCAATTGCTGCCAATGTACATTTTCCAGCAGGATTCAATGCAGCAACATAGATTATTAATTCAAGTATTTAAGATTCTTTCATAGAATTCAAGGTTAATAGTTTAGCTTGCCATATTAGTTTTATGTACACACACTTCAAAAAAAATGCAAACATAATTTTCCTTCTGCCAGTCTCTAACTGGTCTCCTCTCTTTCATCCATTTGAATTGCTGCCATAATTCAAGACATACCTTTCCCTGCTTCTTTCCTACAGCCATATTTAGGAGTGGCAAAGTAGCTGCTGTTTCATGGCTTGTAGTAAATCTGGTAAAATAACTATTTGTCCCAACTCCGCTTGCTTAGGGCCAAAGATTTATCCTAATGGTTCCTGTGGCTACAGAAATTTTACTTTTATTCGCACTAGACTTTATTTCACTTGATGTTTTTTAAAAAGTGCTAGCTTCCAACATACAATTTTTTTATTTGTAGCTACGTCTCTGTCCCAGAGCAGGCTTTCTGGAGTAGCAGAGGGCATCATAATGATGCAAATCTCTCAGTAAATTAATATTTTGTGACTGGTCATGCTACCACGTCTTTCCTTAGCCTTCCCTAATATTTTACTCTCTGAATCCAAGCTTTATCTGTGCTCTTCCTCAGGATCATAAGATCCTACAAAAAAAAAAAAAAAAAAAGAGAGAGAATACTTAAATATTTCTTTGTATGATACTTTTATAGCACAATCCTGTAACTATTTGTATATTCATTTATTTAAAAAATAGTGGTATAAAATTGTAAACATTCAAGAGGAAAAAAACATGTCTACTGTAGCTCAGGGACAGAAAAGCATTCCTCATCATTGAACCTCTTAAAAGGACTGCGAGAAGTAAAGGTGACAATATCTGGACAGACAGGAACCATGTTGGAGTTATCATCTTAGCCAGATAATTCCTATTCACATTCAGTCATGAAAGTCACATGACAGGTTGCTATCCTGGCAATGTTCTAAAGTAAAATGGGCAACCTTTATTTTTATGAAGGGCCACCTTTGGAAAAGTAGCATGTTAAGATGTTAAGAGGGCTGAAGCAAATGGTAGGCAGGGCCACCATTTGTCTTTGATACTCTTTTCTTTTTTGCTCTCTTTCTTCTCATATAGCGGGCTGCTGGGAAAGAGATAGGATTACCTTTGGTAGCAGTCTCAACTGCCTGCTTACAGGGGGTTCTAGAAAGTAATTTTAAGGTATGTTGTTTCATTTTTAATTCAGACCCATCCTGGATTGTGTTAACCTTTGGCCTGCTAATACCTCCAGCCCCAAGAAAATCCCTTTATGAAACCAAAGTTTCAGATGACCACTAAAGAGCAATCTGAAAGATGAGAGGAAAGTCACAAAAAGACAGCCTTACGGGTAATATAATTCAAGGAAGATAATATGGAGTTATTCTAGCAACCACGTGTATGAAATTACTACATTCATAGTATGCTAAATTATACACATACTAGTTCAAAATGGATAGCTCAAAAAAGTTACGGCTGAAAATATATATGCAGTACATACATACATGCAGTATGTAGTACTTCCCTACTTTATGTAATAGCCACTTATGTAAAGAACTTGGGATGAGGGAACTACCTGTTAAAGGAGAATGTCTGTTACATTCAAAAGGGACTTTGAATATTTATGTATCATATATATGCACAGAATTGGTAAATGGAATTCTGTATATATGCAGAAGCATGCAATATCAAGACAGCTTGGTCTATTGCATGAGATGTCTTCTTAATTGAGGGTTTACTGTGCCATTAAAATCTGATATCTAGACTTAAATATCTGAAAATAAAAATTACCTATATGATAATGTTATAAAGTATGTATACAATTGGCCGGACATAGTTAGGCTGGGTTGAATCATGCAGAAAGCATTTTTCATCCCAAACTGATTTAAGAGAACATATCCAGAAGGCAAAGTGGGTAAAAAGTCTTCCACAAAGACAGTGTTATAGCATTCTTTGATTATATTAACCCTAATCATCATGGTAATAATATATAAAAATTCTAATCTGATATCCCTGAATGCATCTACAGATATGCCTTGATTTATGACAATTCGGTTAACTAAGGGTCAAAAGTTACAACAGTATCAAAAAAAGTGGCTTATGTATTCTTGAAGTAATGACTATTGAGCCAACCTGTGATTACAATTTGGGAATTTGTCAACCAGCTTGCATTTATGATGATTACCACATCTTGCAGTCACATGATTAACATTTGTGGCCTTCCCAGATGGCTTTCCACAAAGTCGGTGAGGGAAACCGGATTTGCTAAACAACTGTATGATGCTACTATGTTTCCCTGAAAGTAAAGCCCTACCCTGAAAATAAGCCCTAGCTTGATTTTGAGGGGTGGGCCTAATATAAGCCCTACCCCCAAAATAAGCCCTAGCTTGATTTTGAGGGGTGGGCCTAATATAAGCCCTACCCCCAAAATAAGCCCTAATTTTGGGGCGAGGCGCATACCTAAAAATCAAGCTAGGGCGGGGGTGTGGAACTGCCTCACATGCCCTGCACCCATTTACCAGGCCTCTCTTGAATCAACACCTGCCTCTCCTCACTGGCCCACTTCTTCTGCAGCATCCGCCGGCCTACATTTCGCTGTCAGAAGCCTTTCCGGAAGACCTCTGCAGCCGAGAACCGAGCTACAGATTCAATCCGTAGCTCAGTTCTCGGGTGCAGAGGCCTTTCCAGAAGGTCTCTTGACAGTGAAATGCAGGCCGGAGCTCCATCGTCAGCTGCAGAATGAAATTACTCCTTCGGCTGCAGAAGAAGCGGGCTGGCTGGGCGAGACTGTTGGTGCCGCGGCGGCAAGATGAGTGGAAAAGACTTCCTCCAAAAATAAGACCGGTGCCTCTTTTGGAGGAAAAAAAAAAGACAGGGTCTTACTTTTGGGGAAACACGGTATTAACAACCACAGTGATTCGCTTAACCACAGGGGTAAAAATGGTTGTAAAATCCAGTTATGTGATGCCTTCTTTAATAACCACACTGCTTAGTGACTGAACTTCTAGTCTCAATTGTTGCAGTAAGAAGGATTAACTGTACAATTGTCAAAAATTGACAACATAAATTTCTTATCAGTCTGAGGCAAGTAATGTATAAAAATTGCAAAGCAGGCTTAAAAATGATGGAGCTTAATTTTTTGAAGAAAAACTTAAAACTTCCTACTGAAAACTCAGGAAATATTATGAAATCAGAAAATCCTGACCTCACAGATACAGGCCACATAGTTCTGCCCATTACTCTGCCAAGCATACTGCAGCTTCAGCTATCAAATAATTGCTCAACTTCTCATTATACCGTAACACATTTTGAACACAAATCTTTACTATGACTTCCACTCAGGGAAATTTTCTTATCACAACAAAAGACTTTTTTTAAAAAATTCTAACCAGCTCAATGGACAAAAAAGGAAGCTTAATTCAATACTCATTCTAAATGATATCATCACCATTGAAATGTAAGTCATTTTTACTGATTAATTTCAACAAGATCATTTTATAAACCACATAAATGTTAGGCACAGAGTCTTCAAATTCCAAAGAGCCTTACCTACCATGATAAGCAAGTCTGTAACTTAGCTTTGTAAAATGATGCCCTATAACAATGTCTGTTACAGTTGCATTAACATTACTGATTTTTAACTAAACATATGCATTTCATGAAGATGTTAAACGTTAGTCATGTTTTCTTATAAAACTATATAGAACTGTAAAGCTGTATTCTATGTTAACTATTTCCAGATTTCACTGGCACCTAGCAACTAAATGCACCAAGACACAAACACTTCTCTTAGCATCAGCTCTGTACCACTATTTTAAAAGATTCTTTCAGCATAATGTTTATTTCTAAGAATACTGCATTCTCTACTTATTTTCCAATAAGTGCACAAAATAAGAAAGCTAAAATGAGTAGGAAGCAATCTTTCCAGGCTGCTAATGGGTGTTTTGTGCTTTACTTTGAAGCTACATGTTTCAAATTTGCCAACCAGATTAAAAGCAGCATGCCCATTCTTTTCTTCCCCTATCCTTTTTCTCCAGTGAGTGTACTGTATATGTATGTGTGAGTATATCCATCCATCTATTATATAACAAAAGCTCAAAAAGCACTACTGTGAAGTACTGAAGTAAATGAAACAGTAACACCTTCTATCTATGCCTGTATCAAATGGCTTATCAACTATGCAAGAGAAGCGGCGGTTTTCCATTTTTTGTTAAAGAAGAATGTTAATGATAGTTCTAGAAACATCAGAGAGTAGACAAGCTACTAATACAACACTGTTTAAGGGTATGCAGTATACATGCTTGATATGTGAAACAACTTGCTGTTACTTTGTTTGTTTTATTGAATTTCACTTTATCCAGCTAAACCAACAGCACTGATGTTACTCTGTTTTCCAACCCTATTTCAGTTCTGCATAGTTCAAATATCATACCTGCAAAACAAAATGTAAGGTAAGACACTTTATCAGATCTATTAAGGCTATATATCAAGGAAAAACACAAGCACATTAGGTCCTAGACTGCTATGGATAATGCCAGAATATCCCTCCCACTAGCATCAATGGGCTGACAGACCTGAGAATTTGAGAGCAAGCATATGTGGTATATTTGTCACGGAAAACATATGGTAATATCTATGACAGTACATGATCAGTTCTATATATCCTTTAAATACCTTGTGTACTATGAAGATGTGTATATTGGAAATTCATTATACCAGTCTCTCAAATATTACAAGAATTAGCCTTCCTATAGCTGAGGGGTGTCAAACTCGCAAAGTCACGTGACGTGTTGTGACATATTGCAACTTTTTTCCCAGTGCCGGCAATGGGGTGAGCATGGTTTTGCCATGACACATCCGGCCCACGGGCCGGCAGTTTTGACACCCCTGCTATAGCTGCATGTGTTGCATAATTATAATACAATTACATTTTATAATCTGCTTACTATGTACTCTGCAGGAGTTAGAAATAGCATTACCTATGTTTGTTTATAAGTAAGGCAGTAAAAATGGTCATACACTATTAGACAGTAACCAATACCAAAAATTCTATATGCCTATCGGGCAATTTTAGTATATACCAGAAATTTGGTAGATAGTTATATTAGATATATAAACAATGCATCCTAGAGCGATTACATGCCATCAAGTCAGTGTTGGCTCTTAGCAACCACATAAACAGACCTTCTCCAGGATGATGTGTCCCCAATCTGATTCTTAAGGACTCCCAAGGGTACACCTATTGCTACTGTAATTGAAACCATCCATCTTGTTATTCTCTTAACCATTCTGTTAATTTGCAGTATTACAATTTTAAAAGGCTACTGGCCCCAATAGCTTTGTCTTTTTCAATTGCCAAAGTTTCTCCCTACATTTTTTAAAGTTTCAGGTTTCCCAGCCCTTTTGTATCTCATAAGGCTCCTTTTACAGGACATACAATTTTAAGCATCAAATCAATGACTTATACAATGTTCCTGGAAATACTTAACCCACAATAATGAATTTAAAAATGTAGAACTTTATGGTATAAATTGACAGTATTCATCTTCCTCTTCAGAATTGAAAGATTGATGCACGGACCAAAGTTCTCAGAAATCCTGCTGTATGACCTCAGATTCATAAGATGAAGATTTAAAAGTACAATCTTTTTTTGCTTCTTTGTAAATAAGGGAACAGGCTCAGCCTTACTAATAGGAATGCATTTGACTGGTTTTCCTTAATCAAGTATACTGTGGAAAAGACAAAAAAGATGCTTCCTCCAGTGCCATGTATTTTCTTTATACAGTTGAGCATGCATGTAAAAATTAGAAATCTTTTCCAAAGAAGCTATAATGTAGATGATACTGGGAATGTTTACAAATATACCTTTACCTAATGAACTCGATTAAAGGGTGTTTCACAGAATGCTCTGATGCAAGTTCTTCAAAACCAGAAAAATTAATGCTTGTGCCAGAATAAGTTACTTTGCAATATACAAATAAGTGCAGTTTTCATTCTGCCTGCAAGAAGGAAAGCTATATACACAGTAGCTTTCAAATACGTATGCCTGTATCAAGAGAGACGTTCTATCAGTTTTCCCTCAAAACTGATCATTTCTGCCAGTACTCTAAAGCTAGGAAGAAAGGATAACCCAATGAAGGAACGCTGAAATATCTATAGCAATAAGGTAGGACAAATGTATATTGTTTGGTGAGCGGACTTTTTTGGGGGGGTGGGCACAACTACAACATACCAGTATCCTCTTAAGCTGAGGCATCAGGAAAATTGTACACCCAGTCCATGTGGGATGCATAGCAACCCTCCAGCCCTTCTTTTACAGACCACTACTTTGCTTAAAGAAAAAGCAAAAACTGGGAGTGAATGAATCTTAACACTACTAAGCGAAGGATGAAAAGTCAGCAAAGGCTAGTAGTAATTGAGGTGGGAAAGGGAGGCCTTCCTGGCTCCGAGTCTGGCCACGAGGCTCACTGAAAGGCCACTCGCGCCCCCTTTGCGGAGCCATAAAGCCCTGCACCTCATGACTCGCCCCACCTTTCTGTGCAGCCACCCAGGAGGCGATAAAGGCCTGGACTCGGCAGAGACTGGGGGAGGGGGGGAGGCAGCAGCAGAGTGTTAGAAGAGTCCAAAGCCACTCCGGGCAGCGGCAGATGCGTCTCCTTTCAACACCCCGGAGGTCCGGTGGGAGAGGGAGGACTAGAGCGCCAGGGCGCGGTCGGGCAGGCTCGCTCACCTTTTGGAGAGATCCATGAGGACCCCGGAGAAAAGCTTCTCCCCGAATCGGAACGACACCACCAGCGCATCCTCAATGATGTGATCCAGGGTGACCAGCACCTCTGAGCCCGGCAGCAACAGCGTCTCCTCCCCCGCTGCACCGGCAGCCACCGGCTCCACAGTCACCGAAAGCTCCGGTTGCTTTGCAACGCTTGTGGTGGTACTGGCGGCGGCGGCGACGGCAGCATCCGGCTCCTCCTCCTCCGGCCGGGGCGGCTCCTCCCCGGGCTCCGGCCCCGCGGGGCCCCCAGCTGCAAGCAGCAGCGGAGGTACCAGCGGCAAGGCGGGCTGCGGGGGCTGCTCGTCTGCCTCCTCCTTTTCAGAATGGCCGGAGAGGGTCGCCGTGAGCGAGCGAGGCTGAAGAAGCTCGCCCACGGGGCCCGGGTTGGGCTGGGCCTGCGGCAGGTCTCGGGTCCCCGCTGGGCTCTTGGGCGGCGACGGCGGCTGTTGAGCCTCTCCGCCCGGAGCTGGCTCGGGATCCTCCCTGGCGTCGAGCACCGCCGACTCCACGGCAGCCTGCGTGCCGGCAGGGAGCGCGTCTGCGCCGGCTTCGCTGCCTGGCATGGGCTCGACCTCGCCAGCTCCCCCATCACCCGGCACCGCCGCAGTCGCAGCCACGGCCGCCATTTTCTCTGGTGTCGCTTCCTCCTCCCTCTAACCAGCAGCAGGATCGATAACCGTGGCCTTCTTCCCCCGCCTGGCTAGGAGGGGGGACGCCGCCTATTGGGGAGGCAGGGATCTTCCCGATCCCCAGCTCCTATTGGGAGCGGCAAAGACCCATCAAGCGCAGATGTAACTTCCCATTGGTTTGGGGAGGAAACGTTGACGTTGAGGGCAGGAAGAGGAAAAAGAGGGCGGAGATCCCGGTATCTGTGTCGACAAAGATCAAAAGGGGGCAGGTTAATGAGCAGCTCTTTTTCTATTTGTGGGGAGGGGGGGAGAAAAGCCCGCCCCCTCTCGCGGAAGCGTCTCATTGGCTTTGCAAGATGTCTAGTGAAATGTAGGTTTTAGAGCAAGCTAGAAACCCTGATCTTTGCCCTTTCCTCCCCCCTGCGGGGCTGCGCAAGAGTGAGGTCGTATGAAGGAGCAGGGAAGGATTTTTCCCATTCTCTGGCACTCGGGCTTAGGGACTGCAACAGTCAAAAAAAGCACAGCGTTGTAGGAAGCTCGAACTTCCAGGGTGGGAGGGAGCCTGAACCTATGCTTATAGTTTCTCGGACGAACACATGGAAATCGCTCTGCGTAGCGTTAGCCATACCGGCCCTAGAAACCCAGAGAAGGAAATTGAGGGCGGGGAGAGAAAAACCTTAGCGAGGCCCATGGGTCGTCTTGGAAAAGGAGAGGGTGGGAACCGGGATAAGAATGGAAAGCGCTGCGCCTGGACTTAGGAGTGCTCAATTTAACTGAATGGAAAGTTCACCTTTGAGTACACCATGGCTCTCCTACAATGTTAGAAGGCCTGGAGAATTACTCTTTGAAAACAAATGCAAAATCTTGAATGTGTGGAATCATTTGCACACTTAGTTGGATCCCAATTGCAGCATATCAGATGTGCTATATAAGTTCTCATTTTGCAAGATACATCTGTGTCAGTATGCAGCTACATTTTTGTAGATATATTTTTAGGAATCACCTCTATCAATAAGGAATCGTTGGGGTTCAAATGAGTCAGATATTAAGTCCAAGCCCTCCCACCCAAAAAAGCAGCCTTAAAGAAGGATATTTCAATTGTATGCAAACTTGATTTGCAACTAATTAGAGCAGCGGTTCTCAACCTATGGGTCGCGACCCCATTTGGGGTCGATCGACCATTTTTCGGGGGTTGCCAAAGAAGGCGATCAGCCATTTTCTCCCCCCAGGGGGCGGCGCCGCGCATGCGCACCGTGCATGGGGCGGTCCCGTGCATGTGCACCGTGCACGGGGGCGCATGCACACCGCGCATGGGTGCATGCGCACTGTGCATGCGCGGCCCTGCCCCATGCGCACAGCGCCGCGCATGCGCAGAACGTTTGTGTGACTGGGGTCGCCGTCACACAAACGTTGAGAACCACTGAATTAGAGGTATTGAGCCAAACAAAAATTCAGAATAACAGAGTTGGAGGTCTTCTAGGCCAACCACCTGCTCAGGGAGGAGACCTGAGGTTGTCCAATCTCTTCTTAAAAACCTCCAGTGTTGTGCAAGAGAGAGCTCATAAACACATATACTGTATAAATTAGAGGATTGAGCACCAAATGCTGAGAATATCATGTAATTCAGCAGTTAAATACAGGTATTATATCTGGGTTTACAATCAATGGCAGACAGTCAATCTATTCATTGTAACAGAGTCAGCCAATGAAAATAATTGATTCTGCCTCAGTCATGATGTAAATTATTTTATTCACAATATCGTTTGAAATTTTGGAAAGTTGGAGAGGGGAATCGTTTACAAAATAAGGGAATTTGCTAGATTTAGGAAGGCCTCAGACCTTTGGGAGATGAATGCCTTGAATTTTATTCTTTTCATGAAAAGAAGGAAAGGATTAAAACCAAAGGGAGCACTTTGACTTGTTAAGTGACTGCACAACTATTGTGCAGTGAATGTTTGATGGGGTCTTGTAAGGTCAATTCACAGTAGATGGTTATAGGAATGAAATAGCTATTGCTGGTCCTCTTCATTTTAACTGAAATTAAATATGTTTTTTAGACTTGAGTCCAATGTAATAAAGCATTGTGTCGAATACTATATTTCTTTGGCACATATCCTTCATAACTCATTCTTGAACACACTTAATTCAGATGAATAAAAAGACTTCCTTAGATACTGAGAGAAAATAGCTGTAGAAGAATTTAACTGCTACCTTCATATTTCAACATGCTTATTCAATTGAAAGAGGTAATTACTAGGGGAAGTAAACATCAATATTAAGAAAAATTTAGGGGGAAAATTGCCCTATTTCTGATGGGTTTATCTCAAACCTCTAATGACAAGTTTAAAAAATTACAACTCTTTAGAAATTTGTTTTGAAATGTAATTTTAATTTCTTATTGGTCCAAATTAAGCTAATGACAGTAATCCCTCCTCTTAGGTAATTTTTTACTATTATGATAAAAAGATACCTATCTTTATCATTGTACAGTATATTCTCTTCTGTATTAAAATAATTGGATGCATTTTGTGGATTTAATTTTAATTGGTTGATATAAACTAATAGGATCTGGGGTGGTCCTGTACTGTTAAATTGGATGTTCATCCAGATTTTTGCAGCCAGGTATTTTTTGCTGTTAGGGCCTCGTGATCCAAGAGCCTGGAGCTGATTACTATAGAAACTAGTCTCAATATATAATTCTCTAGTGATATAATGACTGCTGCAGCATCCGTAGGGTCACGTGATCAACATTCAGAGGTTTGGCAACTGACTCATACTTATGACAGTTGCAGTGTCCCGGGATCAAGTGATCACCTTTGGTGACTTTCTGACAAGCAAAATCAATGGGGAAGCCAGATTTACCTTACAAACGTGTTAACAACTGCCAGGATTCACTTAACAACTGTGGCAAGAAAGGTCATAAAATGGGACAATATTCACTTAACAACAGTCTTGCTCAACAATGGAAATTTTGGGCTCAAGTTGAGGATTACCTGTACAAGGTTGAGCTGAAAAAAAAAAACTGCCCCACATAGCCCCATGATGTCCATAGCTGGGTAGGGGCATGACCCTAAGATCCACCTCCAACCACGTTCTCTAAGTCCATATTATACTACCACTTTTTGCTGTTGTGGGAGGTTCTGCATTGTTAGCAGTGACAGCTGTTGATTGAGCTGATTAAGCAGTATCTGATTAGATTAGAACTGGATGAGAAACTGTCGGGATTGCTGGGTACTAGACTGTGACAGGGGCTAGTGACTAACTTTACACCAAACTACTTCGTGCAAACATAGCATTAATAATTTGCAACAGCTTTAAAGAATAATTTATTTGTTTAGATTTTTATCGCTTTATTATTTTTTATAAATAACTCAAAGCGGCAAACATACCTAATACTCCTTCCTCCTCCTATTTTTCCCACAACAGCAACCTACTGCACAACTCAAGAAGAACCTTTTTTTATACCTGAATGATTTATGGTGGGTGCACCTACACAATACACAATGCCACAATATGGAATTACATAATTTGAGCCCCCTTTTCCAGAGGATGTTTTTTCTGTATGCCAATCATGCAGATATATATATTTTTTCATACTTCCCAAAGGGTTAATTTGGATCATGCAAGGTGCAGTGATAAATGAATGTCACCCTCTTATGCCTGACCTTATATCTTGCATGCATTTGGTTGGCAAGTACTTTGTCTAATGCAAATTATCTCTGAAGGCTTGCAAATGTAGCTAGGTGCTTTTCAACCTTATTAAGATGGAAATAGGGTTGTCAACTTTTCAATCAGCCTTTATTAACAATGCACTGAAGTATCTCTGTGGTTTCATCTGTTGAATGCCTGAAAGGATTTGAATCCAAGTAAGATTTGTTGGAAAGTGGAATACCCCTTAAATCAAGCAGCAGTGGATACGTTTAGGAAGTCATTATTCACTAGGAGTGGGGAGACCCAGGTTGAGCTCTCTTCTTAGCTTGACAGAACTTATATGGTGACTTTGCTGTTTTGGGAAAAAATTGAAAGCAGTGCTTGAAATCCTGAATGAAAGGTATGATATAAATATATTTTTTAAAAATTAAAAACACGAATGAGCCACAATTTGATAGGTTTATACATCTTAAATTATAAATTTTATAAATCATGATGCTTAGGTCACAGGACACATCTATTTATTAACCTTTGTGCTAAGGCTATGCATGATGCCTGTTTCCTAATCTATTGTTTTGTGTCTGTCTCTATATAGACTGAAAAAAAGGAAATATCCTGAATCATAAATAAAAGAATTGGCAAAATAATAAGAGAGCCAACTGAGAACAAGTTTGCATGTCATATAAAGCTGTAGTGTGCTTAACCTTAATACATTGAATTAATCACAAATGGCTGAATTCCCAGCACACGTGCTATATCTAATGGTTTACAAGTTACAGTTGTCTGAGTTGACCCAATATCAGAACTAATATCAGAACTAATCAAGCCAGATGTATTCTAACATAAGCTTTGAGGTTATGACTGGATTTGAGTTAACTAAAAATAAATATACTGGCAGATGACTCTTAAGAAAATGCACTTATGTGAATATATTCTGTGTCTTTAATGGAAAGAGAGCCAGTCCACATGGCTTACATGGAAAAAGTGCTATTATTTAATGTGCCACACCAAGGTTAATATTGTTCCAGGATAATGAGTTCCTGCCCTCATTTGTGTGAGGTTGACTGATAAGCAGTTCTTGTGGAGTTTTGTACTATGAAATATAAATGTACTGAAGAATTATGTGAGTCATATTCATGATAGTTTTCCCTTGGCCCAGAAAAAAACCCTGTGTAGCTGTGTAGCCTTTTACTTGGTATGAAAACATCTGCAGTGTTATTGTGGAAGGGTTGAAAGTAAAAAAAGTATTTTCCATAAGACGACAGACTTTATTATTGCTAATACTGGTACAGTATTTTTGCTGTAGAAGACATCCCGGAAGGAAGGAAGGAAGGAAGGAAGGAAGGAAGGAAGTCAATAAAATGATATAGCTGTCATATCATTACGAAAAGGGTGAGAAGGGGAGCCCACCCCATCTCTCTCTCTCTCTCTCTCTCTCTCTCCCTCCCTCCCTCTCTCTCTCTCTCTCAGTGGGAGAAGAAGCAGGACAAGCTTCTCCTTTGATAGGCGAGTGCCCATGGACTAAGGAGAAATGCTTGCATTAAGAAACACTTGATAACACAATGGTAGATTTTCATGTTGAAAATGAATTCTTCAGCAACTGTGTTCTGCTTTACATCAAATTATCGAATACAATCTAAACATTTTGGATTTACCACAGCCTATCATTCCTGCTAGGAATTCTAGGAATTACAGGGTACAATGTTGGGAGTAGGGCAATTAATAGGTGGGGGAAGCCTTTAAAAAATGTAGGGCACTTATAGAACCTCTCTCCTCTTCTACTTCCTTTATTCCACTCCTAGCATGAGCAATAGCTCTTGGCACTCTTTACAACCTGCCTTAATCAGCAGATTTATTTCCTGCAATTCGGTCAATTTGCATGATTAGAAACGTAAGTCCTTTGTGGGCTACTTTCTCCTCTTCTTGGCAGAAGTCTTATGTTTTGTAACATTTGCTTGGCAGGCCAAGCCGTTTACAGAGTAGTATTGAAACCATCATGATAGCCGCATTGGTCCATGAGAAAAAGAAATCAGTGTCCCTGCAGAACAGTCTCATTTGTTGTTTAGTGCTTCAGTCACTTCCTGATCTAATGGATTGATGGACATCATTTCATTAGGCTTGTCTGTCAGTGCTGGCTTCCTGAAGGTCTTTTGGGGAGTTTGGGAATACTATGATCAGAGCAAATCAAAAACAAAGTGTGCAAGGTTCAGGGGAGATCTTCATTATACAGATGGTAGCAAAAAAATGGAAAACCAAGGAAAAATTCCAAAAATTAGGAAAGGTGCTTCAGCTGATGCAATCTTTTCAAAATCAATTTTAAGGCAGAAATTGTAGACTGATGAGGGTAGATGCTCCCTGAAAACTCTAAAGTTTGTGCATGCCTTTGTGCTAGTTTGGTTGGATATTGCTTTGTGATACAAGACAGGTTATCCACGTTGTCTACTTTAATTTGATTTCAGTTGTATCTTTGTGCTTGTGTGATTGGATAGATTTCTAAGATCTGGACTATAAAGATAAAAGCCCCCCAAATATACACAGTTCTATGTACACTGTCAAATCCATTTCTATTTCAGAAGTTTTATTGTGTGATAAACTTTTGGTATATATTTGTTTTTTTTATAAATAAGCTCAGTTTAATAGTTTTTGAAACTGGGCAAATTCATTTGCTTTGAATTGAACATTAGCAATAGATAATTTAAGTGTTCAATAATCAAGGTAGGAAGATAAACTGTGCTGGGGTTTAGCCTATGTAATATAGTAAAACTGAGCAAGTCAAATTGTTGGATTTGCAAGTTAATTTATAGGATGAATACCAGAAACATTTTAGGGCGTAGAGTATGTCCTGCCTCATGCTTGGGATATCAGTGGGTAAGCATGCAGATATGTTTCCCAGCTGAGAGGAAATAATGTTAGAATACAGTGTGTGGAGTGCTAAAGAAGAGTTGCAGAGCCCTCTGGTTTAGTGGGTAAGAAATGAGGGACTATGGCTGAGTTACAGATCTTTGTAGCTGAGGATTTATTTCAAGTCCTGAAAGGCTGATTAGCCTGTCTTCTGGCACTGGAGTTTGTCTTGTCTGTCTTGCAGAAGCCTGAGCTTACTAGCAGTGCTAGCTTACTAGCCTGAGACCTTTGAGGAAAATAATGTACACGTTGTAGCAGGTCTAAGTACATTGCGATTGCTTGTAGAGAGCCAGCTTTTAATTGTGAGTTTTCTAGTTGGACTTTTCTCTGGGGACTCTTTGTTACATTTCAATTGCCCTAGGTCTGGAGCAGCATGTTTCTTGGCTGTGTAGTCTTCTTTCTATCAGCAGAAATCCAAATGTAATCT
Source organism: Crotalus tigris (assembly GCF_016545835.1). Lineage (NCBI taxonomy): Eukaryota > Metazoa > Chordata > Lepidosauria > Squamata > Viperidae > Crotalus > Crotalus tigris. The sequence goes on from NW_024096469.1 coordinate 1,774,899, forward strand.
GGAATAGTTTGGTTACTAAGCAGAAAGGAGTGCAGAAATGTTCTTTTCTCAGAAATCTGCCACCTGGGTTTTTGGGGCTAACAGGCAGTGGGTTACACCACCATGGTGACCCTCGGTCTCTCATACTATTTACCATGATATTCTTCTGAACCATCTCCAAGAGACCATCTGCTATGATTCTCCATACCGAAGTTAGTTCCATTGGAGACAAGATATCCTCCTGGAGATTTCTACTTTGTGGAGGCTTCATGAGTTTCTCCATTCTATTTTAAGCTATATGAAAATGCTGGGGTAGGTCATCCATTGGCGTTGGGTTCAGTATCATCAACCTGCTAATGATACCCAATCTTGTCACTGGGCTGAAGTGGTGGTGATGTGGAAATGTTGATCTAGAGCATGGAGTTTATCAGGTTTGGATAGGAAAGACTATGAATGAATCTTTCCAAGAAGAGTAGCTTTAGGTTTATGGATTCCAAGGAAAGTTCATCTTTGGTTCTGGGATTGTACTTCCTCATTCAGAAGTGGCTGCAGTTTGAGGGCTCCTTTAGATTTACAATTCCTACAATTCTGGCTAGGAGAGCTTTTGCACAGCTGTAATGTATACACCAATTGCATCTATTCCTGAACTGGGAGGTTTCACAATCACTTACAGTGTTTCCTAGTCCTTCCCATTGGGATTTCAGTTGTTGTTGTTAGTTGCGAAGTCATGTCCGACCCATCGCGACCCCATGGGCAACGTTCCTCCAGGCCTTCCTGTCCTCTACCATCTTCTGGAGTCCATTTAAGCTTACCCCTATTGCTTCAGCGACTCCATCCACCCACCTCATTCTCTGTCGTCCCCTTCTTCTATTGCCCTCAATCTTTCCCAGCATTAGGCTCTTCTCCAGTGAGTCCTTCCTTCTCATTAGGTGGCCAAAATAATTGAGTTTCAACTTCAGGATCTGGCCTTCTAAAGAGCAGTCAGTGTTGATTTCCTCTAGGACTGACCGGTTTGATCATCTTGCAGTCCAGGGGACTCACATGAGTCTTCTCCAGCATCATAGTTCAAAGGCCTCAATTCTTTGGCGCTCAGCCTTTCTTATGGTCCAACTTTCACAGCCATGGGATTGCAGTAATGAGCTATAAATGTGGCTGTTGTGGAAGAGCATTTGGAAGCTACAGCTACTACAGAATGAATGGCCCAGGCAGTTAAATATATTCTTGGATGATGTCACTGTTTGGGAACTGCACTGGTTTCCAGTCAACTTCTGGGTATGCTGATTATAATTTTGATGCTGATTATAATTTTTAAAGCCCTATATGGCTCTGAATCTAATTATTTGACAAATTGTCTTCAGTGATGTCTTTGATATATGATCAAAAAAATCAAAAGTGATTGAAATTCTGCTTGTTTATTACATGTATCACATGAAAAAAAAAATCCAGGCAGAACACCAATCTCTTTGTCATGACCACTATCTTGGTTTTTTTTCACTGATCCTATGGATGCCCCTAGCATTTGATAAAGATTGGGTGGCTATATTTACATTTCCTGGTGGCTGTTTTAAAAGTGGTCAGGAGTAACAGTTAACAAAGCTCTTGTCTTTTAAAATTCCAAACATCAAATGAAAACGGTTCATTGTTCTCATTGAAAAACATTTATTTTCTTCCTGAATTCTCACAGGAAAATAATCAAACTGGAGGCTGGTGAAGAGGCTCGTCTTAGATCAGTGGTTCTCAACCTGTGGGTCGGGATCCCATTTGGGGTCGAACGGCCATTTCACAGGGGTCGCCAAACAACGCAGTCCGCCATGTTTTCCCCCTTTTCCTTAGCTGTGCTACTCCCTTTTATTCTATTGGCTTTTGAAAGCCAATAGAATAGACTCTCTTGAATAGAGTCTAATTCTATTGGCTTTCAAAAGCCAATAGGAATTGTCCAGGCTGTCTCTGCCCTGCTGAGCCCGCCAAAAGTCCCATTCTGCAAAGAGTGCTGCACCAGTTGAATAGTCCTCGACTTACGACCGGTTGAGTAGTCCTCGACTTACGACTGGTTGGGGGTCGCGGCATTAAAAAGGTTAAGAACCACTGTGTTAGATGATGCATTATTACACTGTCTGAAAAATGAAAAGTCACAAGCAAATTTTGCTTGGAATATACCCATGTGCAAATAAAAGTGATGTAATATAATGCTGCCCAAGTAAAAATAAAACTTTTAAAACCAGACTGAGTACAAAACTTTGTAAGCAAGAGGTTGAAATGTTGGAAACAAGCACTCTCTTTTCCTGTTGCTCTTTCTTTGCCGGGCTTGGTGATATAAATGATAAAGAAATAGTGAATTGCCACAAACATATGCTCAGTTTGCTCCTAGGGATACATCTGGTTTGTTTCTACAAACACATCTTCAGGATAAAATGCAGCATCCGCTATCAAGTCCCTCTAGAGTGACAGTCGTGATTCACAACAGTGGGCCTGTTCACCCTGGGTGTGAAGCAGGAGAATGGGGTTGATTAGCAACTGAAAATGGCTAAGATGGATGGGGAAATCATCAGTGCTGAACAGCCTTTGTGTATTTCTGGAAGAGAGTGAAACCTCAGGTCTTTGCTCTTTCAGGCCTGGTCCAGCAGCCTCTACCGCAGAATACCCCTATTCATCAAAGACTGAGGAAGTGAGACTTGCTGCACAAAAGGACTTCTCTTCCGGCTTCCCAGCCTTGGCTTCTCTCCATATTTTCCAAACCCGGCTCAGACTCCCCTCTGTGAAGATAAAAAGAAAACATCTCTGATCCAGTGTCAGCTGTTCCTTTGGGCTGGCGATCATCATAGTTATATTTTTTTATCATTTTATGCAACCTATTATTTAATTGCACTACATTTATTTTGGGTGATGGCCATGATGGAGCAATACTCTCTGGCTTCTAGGCTGATTCAGAATGATAACAGTTCTTTCAATGTTATATAGTTTGTCTTGTTATCTTATTTTTCATGCTTTTGAATCAGTGTTTGATTCTTGGTGGCCACTCGAAGAGAGAGTGACTGATTCAAGATCACCCAGCTGCCCTTGGGCCTAAGTCTTCTGCTTTCCAGCCCGATGCCTTAACCACTAACCAACCTGATTCTGCTAATCGTTCGTTAGAGGCCTCTTAATGATTTTTGAAGCTGCTGCTTCAATTACTGTATAGGCTCATATCTCAATCTAGATCAGGGGTTCTCAACCTTGGCAATTTTAAGACTTGTGGACTTCAACTCCCAGAATTCCTCAGCCAGCAAACCCTGGCCTAGATATTGAAAATGGAAAGGCTTGAGAAATTCTCTGTTCTAGCTTACTAGTTGCTTAATCGCCAGGGAAGAAAACCCAGGACAATGATAGAAAGTCATTAGTCAATTTTAGCTGATCTTGAAAAAAGCTAAGGAGGGACTTAAATTGAAGAAATATCAGGGCTAGTCATAAAATCCCAAAAGAAGGCAATAGCAAATATTTCTGCCAAGGAAACTGTGGATGTTAATGGACACACCAGAATCAAGCTTGTCTTAAGCAAGATTGATCTTTAGAATAAAAGTTTATTCAGGAAGAGACAGTGGATCAACTCAGCAAAGAATGGCAATGTGGAAACAGATTAAAGAACGAGACTAATTAAATTGTGCCAATTTAGATTTTGATTGCATCTACAGATTTTTCAATTCAGAGATCTGTTATGGTCACAGTTGGTAGTATATTGTCATGGAATAAGAAGGGAGATCTTTTTATTCAGGCCCTTCACACAAATGTAACCTTAATAAAATAGGTTGCTATTGGTCAGGCTGAACTTTCTAGTCCACCCTAATCTCCGAAGTATCCAATGTATCTCTTATGGGTACCAACATGTCCTCTGATGACTCTCAGGCCTTAATGCTATGTCTGACTTTTTGATATAATTGACTGACAAATCAATTCTATGTGATCAAATTGTTTTCAAATCCTAGCAACCATGTTGTTTAAATAAATTACATTGCATGTATATTGCATTAATCAAACTATACCTAGAATACTGTGGTCAATTCTGATAATTATATTTTAGGAAGGACATTGAAAAATTGAAATGTGTCCAAAAGATAGCCAGCATGGAAGGAAAAGTAGTTAATTAGGAATGGCTGGAGACTTTGGTTATGTTTACTGTGGAGTAAAGACATGGACATGATAGTACACTGAAAATGCCATAAAGGTGTTACCTAGTTGGGTAATGAAATGACTGAAGGAAAGCAACCAAGTTCAAAGAGTACCAAGGAATCCACAGCAGGAAAAATCTCCCATCAGTGAAAACAATGGAAACAAGTCTCTGAGAAGTCTAAAATAATCATAGTTGAAAAGTATATCTGATACTGAATTCAATTATATCTGGAAACCATTTTAGATTACAATTTTGTATATGGAAAGAATTATAACCTTTTAAACTTGTATTTGAAAAAAAAAGCAAATTTAGATATATTGTTAAAAAAAAGAGACAGTATGCCTTTAGCAGGTGATGCTTTCTTAAATTGGAAGTGTTTAAACAGAAATTGAATGGATTCCTGCCCTGGAACTTAGATGATCTCCAAAGTAGCTTCAAATTCTTAAATTATATGATTTTAAAAATTTTCAATGCTTAAAAATATAAATGTGACAAAATTCTTTGAACAATCTGGAACCTAAATGGTAGCTATGCAAATCATGAGGGAGGTTTTATGACAGACATGTCAAACACAAGGCCCAGGGGCCGGATGCGGCCCGCGATGTGGTTTCATGTGGCCCGCGAAGCCATCCTGAAAATAGTGAGGGAATGGCCCCTGCTGCCTTGGCCCTGGCCCAGACCGCCTGGGAGTCAATGTACAACTTTGTGGTGGCCATCTATGCTGAAACGCATTCAGTCTTAGCTCCACAAGGCCGCCTGGAAACAGCAAGGGACCGGCTCCTGCCACATTGGCCCCGCCCCCTGAGTGCATGGGGAGGGGTCATCCTTTGTGAGGAATGAAGAAATGCACCATCGCCTAGAAGTGGCCAGCAAATGGGCCTTGCCTACTTCACATATCCTGCTTGGGGTTTCAGCAGGCTCTTCCAGTGGACCATGCCTTGGTGCTTGCCCTGGTCCAACCCCCTTCTGCCAGAGACTCTCAGATCTGTCTCACTCCTGCCCAGGCCCCCACAGGCACTCTTGACACGAACGATGTAGAGCTGGCCATGCCCACCCTGTAGGCCACACCCCTCCAGCCATGCCCACCCAGTAGGCCGCACCCACCGTGGCCACACCTACCCGCCCCCCCGAGGACAACCACAATGCTGATGCAGCCCTCAATGAAATTGAGTTTGACACCCCTGTTTTATGAGAATTTCCCTTTAAAACTCCTTAGCTATATTTATAAATAATAACATGTTGTGGGGGGGAAAGAAGGACAAAAAAGGGAAGTAGAACTAAATCATGTAGGATTCCAAATCAAAATCAGTCTAACTAAACTAGTTTCACTCTACTTACATGAAGTGTATCTTGATTGTCAGAATATAAGTATATTTTGAACCAGTCTAGATGAAACTGCAGAAGGCCTTCTGAAGTGTGTTGAAGCTCTTCTGGAGATGTTCCTGCAGAATATTCCTGAAGTGAAGGGTTGCAGTTCCCAGTCCTTCCTCTTTGAAAACATCTGGCATTGCATCTGCCAATACAAACAGGGAAAGTAATTGGGAGGAAGAACCTAGGGTTGCCCATTCCACCTGTAAAATGTCTTAGAGAAGAGAGGAGATGTTACAGCTGTTCAATATTGTTTTGGGATGGGATAGAGGAACAGAAGATAAGGTGAGCACTAATTGCGCAAACATAGGGGTCTATGTGAAAAAAATAGGTATTGTGCTTGCTGACCAATAGGAGCCAGCAAGAATTTTTCTTCAACAGTCTTTGGTTAACATGCCAGTCTACAAGCAACTTGATTGTGGGACTGTAGAGAATCTTAGCACTATCAATTTGATTGATTATCTCCACTTAAAGATGAAAGTACTTCTCCAGCATTTCAATCTTGGACTTGGTGTGAAACTACCATGATGCTCTAGCTCAGGTGTGTCAAACTGCTGGCCTGCGGGCCAGATGCATCATAGCAAAACCCACCCCATTGTCGGCAATGTAAAAAAATGTCACGTGATGTTGCGAGTTTAACACCCCTGCTCTAGCTTGTACAAAATTTGTTTTAATGCTAATCAGAAACTACAACTAGTACACAGTGCAGCAGCTTTCATATTAACTGAGATAACTCAGCATTGCCATAAAAGACCAATATTATGGAGTTGGTTTGTTACTGGATGAATTCAAGGTATTAGGTGTTCATCTTTGAAGTCCTACATAACTTGGAGCTTGGATATTTTTAAGACTGTTTGTTCCAAATAGAATCTACCTGCCTTAGGAGTTGGGTATTTGTTCTGTATCATTCTCTATCTGCTCTTGAGAATCAATCTCCAGTCCTCCCCCAGTTCAGCAATAAATTAATAAATTAAAAGGGGGAGTGCTTACTAGACTCCTCAGTGAACGTTCACTGCGGTCTTTATATTGGAAATGCAATACTTTTTGAAGGCATCTATAATTTGATCATGTGTACAGGTACTCCTCTTTTGCAACTGCCTCATTTAGTGGCTGTTCACAGTTACAGCGGTGATGAGAAAGTAACTTTATGACCAATGCTCACATTTACAACCTTCACATGTCTGTAAGGCAAAGGAAAACTGAAGTAAAATCATAAGCAGTCACAGTTTCTCTTACTAACCTCTTCACTTAATGACTAACTTGTGTTTGTGTCCTGGTTGTGATTACTAAATAAAGGCTACCTGTAGTAGTAGTTTCTTATTGACTGGGAGAAAGTTCAGATTCACTGATGTTTATCTGCTGTTAATTATAGTTCAAAAATCTGGAATTGGTCCATGTAGGATTAGCTCCTGACTTGTGCTTAGACAGTTGGCAGAATGATTATTCTGTGTTCCTGGAAAGTCGCTTGTATACCACACACTAAAGACTGTCTCAGTAAAATCTGTCTACTTTTAGCCTTTGAATTGAATCTTTTTGATGGAAAGGAACAACTAAACAGGACAATTCCATACGATCAAGGTTTAATGTTTAAAACCTGAGTCATGGTAATGCTTATAGAGATGTAATTATTGCATCTGAATTGTAGTTATGTAAAATGATTCAAATGGTTTTTCATCTTTCGATCTTTCTATGCATCTTTGTTGTTTTGTTTTATTGGGATTTTAATATTTTGCTTTGTTTGAATCATATTCACATTTTGGTTGTCAAAGAGAAGAAAGAATACATAAAAAGTAAAAAGGACACTTGCCCAAAATCTTTCTGTCTGCCGAGTATAGTAGATTATTTCCTATGCCTGATGGGAAATAACAAGCTAATGATATCAAGCTTGCAATGAAACCCCATCTCCTGAAGTTGTCTCTCTCCAGAGATTCTCCTCTGTGATGCTTGAAGCTAGCAAGCAGGCGCAGAATTTGAGACCCGATCAGACTATTATGGGAATATAATAGTGATGTCCTCCACATCCTTGGCTGAGCCAAGAAGTAAGAGACAAAAAAAAAATGTAAATCTAATGCTATTATAAATAGTAGGCATAATTCTACAGTAGCTGCCCTCCTTCGTGATTACAGCTTCTTGTATTTGAGGTAAAAGTAATTTATCTACCTAACCATGTCCTCAGCTCCTCTCTGCCAACTCTTGAGTGCAGATTTGAGATCTGTTGCATCCCATTGAGAGTGAAGCATTGACATCTTCAGCCTCTCAATGCAGCACATTATGCCCAGCCATATGCTTTGTCTCACACTTCCCAACCTTTTTTCTGAAAAGGCTGTAATTGCCAAATTAGCACACAGGTCACATACCCTATCTATGCATCACAGCATATTGTGTTCTAGGCATGATTGCCATTGCATAATAAATGCTCCAAGCAACATCTCTCCAACATAGATACTGTATGGTCATCGGGTCATATATACACACATTCAAATTAGCAGTTTAATGCTAGTTTATTCCTAACATCAACAAAGACTGAGGCAGATCAGAGTAATTCATGTTTCAGACAAATATAGAATGCTGCCTTCTTTACCAGCACATGTTAATTTCTCATTAAACATAAAAAACAGTAAAAACAAAATCAGAATATTCTAAATTTAAAAAAGTGACACTTTCTTTGACCCCATTTCCCTATATGTCTTCTCTTTTATTAACTATGCAACTGAAGCGGAGAAAAAGAAGATTACTGTTCAGTAGAAATGGACTGCTAGCACAAAAGGAAGCAGCCACCCTAGTTACATTTCTAATGCAAAGAAATGCCTTTGCAGATCCTCCAGTTAGTCAGTTATGCTGTCTCATGCTACTTTGCTGTGATACGTCCCCATTTTCTGTTTTCAGTGGATGACAAAAATACCAGAACATTTTCAAACCAGTGTCAACAATTTTAGGTAACAATTAAAGAGAAGGACAAGGGGGGACATGATAGCAGTATTCCAATATCTCAGGGGCTGCCATAAAGAAGAGGGAATTAAGCTATTTTCCAAAGCACCTGAAGGCAGGACAAGAAGCAACGGGTGGAAACTAATCAAGGAGAGAAGCAACCTAGAACTAAGGAGAAACTTCCTGACAGTGAGAACAATTAATCAGTGGAACAGCCTGCCTCCAGAAGCAGTAAATGCTCCAACACTGGAAGTTTTTAAGAAGAGACTGGACAGCCATTTGTCCGAAATGGTGTAGGGTTTCCTGCCTGAGCAGGGGGTTGGACTAGATGACCTCCAAGGTCCCTTCCAACTTTACTACTATTACTATTACTAAAGCCATGTAATAATGTTCCGGGTTCCCTACTGTCATTTTCTTCTCGTTACCAAAGACCATCCAGGGCTTCCTCTTTCTCTCTGTTTCTAGTCAATCCAGCATCAACTAACTATCCTTGCCTGTTACTTGTTCTCTAATCTTTTACCTTGTCAATTATTTTCACCTTCTCTTGCTCCTCCAGCCACCTCTCCCCCCTCCCATTTCTTTATTCCTCATACTGTGAACCATGTTTACATAGTTATGAGTACTGCAAGGTGAGGCATTTGATTAATGTGGAAGTTAGAGAAGGTGCTTTGTGGGATGTTCCCATAAATCAGACATGTCAAACTTGCAACGTCACATGATGTCGTGCAACATATCTGGACTGTTTTGTCATTGCCAGTAATGGGTGGGCGTGGCTTCCGCATGAAGCGTCTGGCCCGCAGGCCGGCAGTTTGACACCCCTATCATAAACCATCCCAATGGTTATACCAGTAACAGAGATGATATTATTATGGTTTGTCACACAAGCAGGCAAATGTTCAGACTGGATTTGGATTTTTATCCACCTATTGTATTGCGTTCTTTCCAAGGATCTGGGATAGGCAAATGTGAATGTTTGATTATGTTAAGGTATCGTCACAGGATGTAAGCTGTTCTGAGTAAAGCTGCCTTTGCAATTGACTGATGGTGATTTTGTCAATGCCCATGGTGTTTAAATCATGCTTCAGTTGTATTGGAATTGCAGTCAAGGTGCCTGTTATAATTGGTACTACATTTGCTTTCTTTTGCCACAGTCATTCTATTTGCAAATCTTTTATTTTGTTATCGTTTCCAGTTCTTTCTGTTTTATTCTGCTATCTGAGTCCTGCCACATCCACTATCCAGACTACTCCTCCTCTTCCTCCTCCTCCTCCTCCTCAGAAATGGGGAACATATCCCAAAATGACTTTTTAAAGATGGCTAAAACAAATTTAATTTTCTCCGACTGGTGATTTCTGGTGCGATAAATAATAACATATTCATAATCTTGAGAGTTGTGGATTCCATAAGTGAAGTTCACTATTTTTATCCATTATTTTAAATGTTTACTTTTTTACAAATGGAAATATTGTTGCTAGATAGTAAGAGAAAAATGAAAAATGACAATTTTATTGTTAATGGTTATAAAATAAACCTATCTCAAGAAAAAAAAATATAAGAGGTACCTATCTTTTAGCAAGTGATATATTTTTCAGATCCTTGAAGACCTGAATGCATTCCCAGGCATGGGGTTCAGATTGCTAGTTGGATCCCATTAAGTTGCTCATGTGTAGCAAGTTGGCTTACCTTAGTTGCTCTTACAGGTTTCAATATTTTATTTTGTTATATTTGTATTTTGGTTTTAATTGTTGTCATTCCCCTAAAGTTGCTTTGGTAAGACAGGTGGCCACATAAATTGAGTAAATACATACATGCATAGAAAGTCATTTCTTGCCTAACTCTCAATCTTTCTTCCACTTTGTTCTGTAAATATGACTTTTTGGCCATCTGTTATGCCAGTGCTACCTATAGGGATAAAACTAGAATTATGGGGAGATGAAGCAGGAAGCACATTGACTTTCTCTTGACTGGATTACAAATCTCATCAGTGCTACTCACACTGGAGGAAGGGCATCTTTTACAGACAGATAAGGGAAATCTTTTGTGAACCTGGTCCAAAGAAATTGATTACTCCAAAGCCCCTTTGGGTAGATAGGGTACAGTATACAAATCCCTGACTTTTTTTTTTTTTTTGGCCAGTAAGCCAATAAAAGAAACCTCAGTTTAATTTTCTCTTTCCATGAATAACCCCAAATCAACCCCAAAACCCCCAGCTCTGACTACTTCTCTCTCCTCCCCAATTTTGGAACCACTTGAGGTATAGTTTCTTTAACAGACTAGGTTTAATCCTAGTCAGTATGACTGCAAAGTGGACTGAGGTCTGTCAGGGCCCTCTATTAAGTTGGACTTGCACTTTCAGTTCTATGGAGGCTACTGGGCCTTCATATATTGCCTCCTGAGACCTCAGAAGAACATTTCTGCTGGATCTTTGGAGCAGTCCTGCCTGAGTTGGCCTTCCTAGTCTGGAAGATTAGCTCAGTTCAGTCCAGATAGAGGAGCAGGAGATCAGTTTCCACTCTTTGAACTGGTCTGAGTTCCAACTCCAGAAAAAAAAACATGGCTTCTGGAAACCAAGGGTTTTTTTTCTTTTAGCTGATCTAGCTGAAAAGTATTGGTGACCATTGCACCCTCTCCCCCATCCCTCCTTTCAAAATGTATTAATGCTTTATCTGGCACCAGCTCTTGAGAACAGCAACTCCTCCCTCTTCCTCCCTATTATCAATCTTTACATCTCAACAAGTTTCTCAGCCCCTAGTTCTTTTTCCGTCATCTTTTTTCTATCACCTCCCCTCATTTGTTACATATAGGCTGCTTTTCAGGTCCCCTTTTCGTTTTTTCTTTCTTTCTTGTCTTTCCTGGTGATTCCTGAAGCTAACTTGCTTACTCTGTCTCTCTCAAGCGAAGAGAAGAGCTCCTACAGAGCTTGCCTTCCTCTCTAAATACTGCTGCTAATAATCCACAGGGGTGGTTCCTTCAGGGCTGCTTAAGTGCTGTTTTCCTGTGAAGGCTATATTGCTCCTTCATTGCCATTTCCCATTTACCGTTACAACCCCTGCTGAGCGGTTTGTAAATGCTATCCTTGTTTTCATTGCTGTTCTGGCAAAAGGATTATTTTCTTTTAAAAGCTCCTTCCCAAGTGACTGTTACTTCCTTTTCCCTTGCCACTTCCCATTGACTGTTACTTCCCGATTGAGCTCTTTGTGGAGCTTTCATTGCTGGCCCCTCAGCCACTCTTTCCCCCTTGAGTGGCTTTTCCTTAAGGATTGCTTCTTCATCTGTATTGCCACTTCCCATTGACTGTACCTCTCAGGCTGCCCTCTCTGAATGCTTTTCTTGTTTTTATTGCTATTCTCTCAACACTATTTACTGTTTTAAAGCGATTTCCCTATTGAATGATATTTCCATGAGTGCTGCTTCTCTTTTTCATTGCCATTTCCCTTCTAGAAAGATTTTATTTTTAATAAACAATTATTAATACAGCAAATATTTGCAATAACTCTTAAAAGGAGACACTCTTTGTTGCTAATTTAGACGATGGGCATCTTTAGTCTGTAAACAATAATTGTCCTTGCCTTAGCTTTATGATAACAATGCATTATTTTTCAAAAACTAGACCTGCGCTCTATGCAAAACTGTTAGAGAAACTGCTATGTGTACATACATATCTGTAAAGTCCTGTTTTGGTTAATAGGTTCTAGTTGCAAAGTACCATGCTTATGATGTTGAGTATTCCATTGTATTTTGATACAATGATCAAAGATAACTGGTTTCCCTCCAGTTACACCGGCTGCAGTCTGCATGGCAAGTGGTTGAATTGGTGGCTGCATTGGCTTTTTCTTACATGCTACGGTAACCAAGGGAACCTAAAGTCCTCCTTAACTCTCCTGGTTTAAAATAGCCTTTCCCCTCTTTTTCTAGCAGGGTTTTTGCCATAAGCATAATTTTATGAACCTTGATTGACATGCTTGAAGGTTGAGATCTGTCCGGCTTCCTTTTGCTACTTTAGGCTTTAGAGACACACCTCCTCCATTTGGTTGAAGAGTCCTGCCTTCTGTAGCCATTTGGTTTCTGCAAAGGCATTTGGCTCTGCAGTTCCTAACTGGCACTTGCACCATGCTACCCAAATTTTTAAATCATGGTTTCGAATTCCTGAAAAGAACCCTAGTGTCATTAAAGACCTATGTTACACAGAGGATTGATTTAAATTGGGAGATAAAGCCAGGTGCCTTTTGCTAGCTAGGTCCCTAAGGGTGCATTACAAGTTTATCACTGTTTCTGCTGATAATTTGTACAGCCCAGAGGTTTCTTGGGTTTATTATTTTTGTACACTGTCATAAGATAGCTACAACTATCACACTCGACAGGTCAGTGTTTCTGGGATCAATCTTATGCAGATCTAGTTCCCATAGATGTTTGTACATCACACCATAGTTACCTATGTTATCATTGGAGTGATGGGGCAGCACAATTTTGCATTCCCCAATCTGGCTATGTAGTAATTGCTATTATCACTCCCAAGGCAAAAGTCTGTTCAGGTGCCATGTGTTTTCCAGGGCTGCCAACCATCTATTTCTGGATGTTAGGCACAAAATAAGAAATAGATTCCTTGATTCCTCACCATCTTGATCACTCCCATGTCTACTCTTTTGTGTCTTTGTTAAAGATAATCTTCCTAAACATGACCAAGCAAGGAAAGCAGCCAACAAAATGCCAACAGGGAAGGACATGGAAAAGGAATGGAACAAGGGTTTTTCTGGAAATCTGGGGGGAAAAGGATACAGAGAGAGCTAAAGTTCTACCATTGGACTTTAGAAATTGGACTTTAGAAATCTTTGAGAAAATTGCAGAAGGACTCTGAGAGCACAAAACAATATTGGAGATTATGCAGCTGGGGTCTTTAGATTGGTGTCTGTTTGCCAAATGTCAATATCAGGTCTACGTTTTGCTTATCATATCTTCCTTTTCACTCCTCTTTCATGGGTACTTTTTCAGAAGGTGTAGTGGACATCATCTGTCTCTTGATCATCAATTACTTGTTCCAAGGAAGCTTAGTCTATCCCAAGGGTTGGATTTCTGAAGCTTTCCTGTGTTTTTAATGGAGGCCTTCCTTGGAAAAAGCAGGTGGAATAGCCATAAAGCACAATCCTTGCCTCATTCCCTACCCCACTCCACCCAAAAGCAAAGCAATTAGGAATCAGGTGAGCAAATTTTATAAGAGGCCTGGTAAAATCCCAGGAAATATGGGAAGTCAGAGGAGCCTCTGTACATAGCTGTGCTACTATGCTACTACTACTACTACAATAGTTTGCCTATGATACAAGCGAAACATAGGCCCTTTGATTCAACCAGAAACTGTTAGGAGGTCCCAAAAAGTAAAGTGCAATGCTAACAAATAATATATGCTTGGCAGGGTAGCAATGGGGCAGATGGAAGGTGAGCACACGTGTGCTTCAGTCATGAACCACACTATTTTGACATCACTGCTGATGACTGCAGGAAAGAAGGAAGAAACCTTGTGCACGTTGCATGGAAACATGGCACATAATTCAACATCTTTCTGTTCCCCGATGATTGCAGAACGTAGAGGGTAAGATCGATCTGGAAGAAATGCAAGAGGATGTGCCTGAGTTTTGGAAGGAGAAAGAGGAAGAGGATGCAGATGTGCTATTGCAAGACAAAGATTTTGATCATGCCCAGCAGGTTCCACCAAACAATTATGGTGATAAGTTCCTGCCCCATAATGCAAAATCAGTCTTGATCTGGGAAGGGGATGCAAAACATTCCAAGTATGCCAAACATACTTACTATGCTACACCATTGTCCTTATAAATGGGCAGATATTAAGGAACCAGAAGTGGAACATGAACTAGAAAGAGAAGTGGAGAGCAGAGAACAAAGTAAGAAAGAGCATGCCCTTGACCAAGATTTAGAGACCAAGTGGATACACAACCAGGTCTGAGCCTGCTTCCCAAGTCTGTATTCAGATGTTTTTATGGAAGTCTGTTTGCATTCCCTCTTAATTTGTTGTAAATATCCTTTCAAGACCCACAGGAGAGTTGTCTATTAGTATTTCTTTAGTTGAACTGAGTAACAAGTCGGAGCAACACCTGTATAATCCCTATGAGATCTTTGGGATTGGGCATTGTGTCCAAGTGATGCACAACACCATATTTTGCTGCAGGAGAGGTTTGGAGTTTTACATACCAGTAAGTAGCTATACAAACTGTAAAATCTCTGCAGAGTGGGATACAGTCTGCAAGGGACATGAAGGAAGACCTTAATTGAGGTGCTTGTATCCATAGAGTTAAGCACATAAACAATACACATATATTTCTATGTTAATGAACATATATGTACAAATGTTTACACATAGGAGGAGCGTGCATGTCAAAGTAATAATGGGACAACCTATACGGCAGGCTTCAGGATGGAAGCAAGATTTATTTATTTATTAATGCTCAACACTACTTATTCATTCATTGCTGAATAAGTAGAGATGTTCAAACACTTCTGCAAATAAATATGCAAATAAATACTGAATTTTTATGTTTGTGCTCTATTACAAATTGTCCATCATTAAATGGGAGCACTCAAGATTACTGACATGCAGTGTTACCCACCTTCTGTGAGAGCAAATGGCATCACATGACACATTTTACCTCTCTCAGTTATTAGCTTACCAGCCCTAATGGTTTCCTGTAACCGTGAGCCATGTTCCTTTCTCATGGAAGAAAAATCCAGTGCTTCTTATACAGGTTTGGGCAGTCCCTCATTTCTCTACTGCACTAATGATTTAAAATGTTTATTTCTTCTTTCGTTTGCAATGTAAATTGGAGATTTGAGCTCCTCCTTTAATTTTGAGATCCAGGAAAGGCAGCAAGCCAGCCACAAAGACATATTGTCCCATGCTCACATTTGTTTCCCTCACGTAGATAAGGAGCCCTCTGCTTCTTAAAAAATGCCCAGATTTTGCAAATCTTCAGTTAGGTCTCCCCTTTCCTACTGTGACCCATAGTTCTTTTATCCTGTGAAGATAAGAAAAGGACTGCCTCTTCAGCAGGAGCCTCCCCTCTTGTATCATTAACAGAGAATATTTTCAGGGATTGCCGAACAGGAAATCAGCAATTGCCTCCTGAAGCTTCTTGCCTTCCACTAAATTTCTGCAATGCCACTTTGCTGATCCTGCAGGATAAAACCATCCTCCTATAGAAGACTGCAGCTCAGTGCAGTGCGCTGTGCCTCCCAAATGTTGTGCCGAACTGCCCAAGCATTTATCACAGCAACTGCATATTTTTCTGGGCAACTGGCAGATGTGCTCTCAGCATCGCCAGCATGCTTTTAGTCTCCCTAATGGATGTGCCACAGTGTTATGACAATGATTGACGACACAATTACAGTTTTGCTTTCACCTGCCAAGAGGGCCATAAGAAAGGCTTCAGGTGGGGTAACAATCTCTTTGAGATGAGAGATGTACATGTGATTGAAAATCTATTGCTTGCAATGGGGGGGGGGGAGTTCTCCTGAAGAGTTTATTTCCCCCCTGATGAGTCTTTCCAGAAGAATTGGAAGCCCTGCTAACCGGTTTCTTTGGACATCACATCCACCCGTTTTGTTCTCCTTTAGCCATGTTGCAGTGCAGTTTCAAGGTGATTTGTCACTGCTTTTCTCCGACTTCCTAATATTTTGTTGTTGTAAGTCTCCTTTTTAAAATGTTGACAGTTCAGTTCTTGGTATTTCCCACCAGGTGGCACCGTCTCATACATTTACTGTATTTTAATTGTTCAGTAAATACATCAGTATATTTACTGAGCACACTCCCCTTCCAGACAGATGGGACTACAATTATTTCCAAGCAGGATTGGAATTGGGCATGTTGGCCGAGAACTATGAAGAGACCGATGAAGACACCTGGATCTCATTTAAACAAGAAAGGCCAGCAGATACAATTTTGGGATGATTTTAAAGTCTTAAATAATACCAAAGGCAAACTTTGCTTCTAACCTAGAATTGAAAGGATGTTGCCGTAGGCCTAGGGCCTTTTGTCACTTGCACTAATGACAGCATGAACATGTCTCAGCAACCTCTTTTTCTTCTATGTCCTCATGACATGCCTTCATCTCATCCTCAGTTTATGCCTCAGGCAATCTAAACTTGTCTGTAACTAATCTGGTATTGAAGTTTTGCAGGCAGAGCATCTTGACATGCTTCACCTATCAATCATCCCTTTGCTTGTTCAGGGTGGGGTGGGCTTACTAGTCCTATTTCCAGTTTTGGGGCACTATCATCCATGGCTATTCTGCTTTGGAAAGCAAAACAGTCAATTTCTTTCAAACTGACTGCCCCCCTACAAATTGGTCTTAATCTTCAGCTCGGACACTGGAATCAGCCTGTTGAGCAGCTGATCAGAAGTGCTGGTCTGCATTTTTGTGTACATTATGAAACAAGAGATAGAGAACGTCCTTCTTTCCACAACTCCCCTTGTGCCTATCAGCTATTGTGTGGCTGACTTTTGAAGATGATTTAGAGCTCTTCTGGAATGCTACAATGGATTGTAAAGCTGGCTTTCCCACTACATGGCCACAAGACTTGGGGGGGGGGGGGCAGGGAAGGCAGGAATGGCGTGTTCATTCATTTTTGTTAGCCACAAAGTATTGCAAAGAAAATACAGCCTGGAGCCTGAAAGGAAAAGAGGTGGAAGATGCATAAAATGAAATTTTCTATATTGATCCTTTTTTAAATGTGAAAAGGGGTTCGCAGGACAATTAATTATCTATATAAATTATGCTGAAAAAACAAAAAGGATGGAGAATTTGTATTGGACATAATTATTTCCAGGCCAATGCTACACTTTGCTTTTGAATGGCATGCCAGATGTAAGGACTTAAACTGAACTTTTGTTTTCGTTAACATGTGATTAAAATTAAATATGGTTAATATGTTTCCCCTGCCGTCATATATTAATAACTCCTCCCAATAATATGGCAATTTCAGAAAGCTGCACCCAAACCTTCCAGGAATAGTGCATCCAGCCTAGAACTTCTGGTTTAGTGCTACGGTATGTGAAATTCAGCCCCTGTTCAGCAGTAAAATTGTAATTTGTACACTCCTTTCCAACCTGTACTGTACTTATTATTCTGGTTTCAGAATATAGGATTGAGAAGGAACCATTTTTTGTGTGAAATTCCCATTTTAAAAAAGGGAGAATAGTGTAAACCACTGCATTCCTGAAACTCATTCCATTCTCTCTTAGGATCCACCTCTAGTTTTGTTTGCATCAAGAGAACTCTGTCAACCAATTGTTTACGAGTGCTCCTATTACCTCCTATGGATACTATGCAAACAGGATACTCTTGTCCTGTTTAGTTCATACCCTGGGTAATAAATACTAAATCCAGCAATCTTAGCATGCATCCTTTGTGATAAGGGCTTTACCCCGCCATCTATCTTCATAACTGGACTTACATTTAAAAAACTAGAAGATCATGCTAGGCCAGTGATGGCAAACCTTTTAGAGACCGTGTGCCCAAAAACTGACCCTGCCCCCATTCCATCCCCTGCCCCACCCTTGCCCCGCCCCCATCCCCCACCCCACCTACCCGCAGGGCCACTCACCGCCTCCAGGGCCCGCTGCAGATCGCCCAGGCAGCCCAGCAGCACTATGGCAGTCACGCCCTCTGCCCGCGCCCTGCAGCATCAACTGTGCACAATGGGGTGTGAAGGCAGAGTCTTGTCTACACTGCCTGGCTGCCATGTCCTTGGCTGCGCTGCTCCGCATGGGCCATGCTCAGGGGCGACTCTCCTTCAGGGGGGCTGCTGGAGAGGAGGGGGTCATGGGGGGAGGCAAGGCTGGGGCAATGGCACGTGTGCCCACAGAGAGGGCTCCGAGTGCCGTCTCTGGCACCCGTGCCATAGGTTCGCCACCACTCTGCTAGGCTTTGCCTACAGAACATCTGCTTTTACAGCATCTAACCACTCAGCTCCATTATTTATGAACATCCTGGATTCAGTTTTGTCTTTTGACTGCTGACAACTATATGACCACAGTTTTGTCACAACTTTTAACCCCATCAGGAACCTACTGCATACAGTTGTAATGGGTTATGATTGTAATGCCATTGGTATTTGTTATTAATGTACATTATTTTTCTCTTCATACCCAGAGATGTGATGGTGTCCAAAAAAATGGAGATGAGCAACTCCCCTCCCCCATAACTTGAAGTGATATCCCAATAAAAGAACTGAAATTAGCAAAGGGTTTGTGTGTGTGTATATCAGAGAAATATGGATGGATTTTGTGTTCTTTTGAAGGAGCAGATTCTTATTTTGGTGTTTTGGTTTACCACCCAGATCAGTTTCAGTTGAAGAATCGGGATGCCTCCTGCAGGAATACTGGGTTCTAGCCATTTCTGGCCATGTTTTTTTCTATCTTGATTGCAAACTCTGGGATCTGTTGTCCTGCTTATTTGGAAGGGCACCCGTAGGTAGATTAATAATGCAAAATGGATGGAGTTTAAAATATTTTTCTTTTTTTGTGGGAGTGAGTGGAGAAAGTTGGAAGGGAGAGATCTTGTTTTATAAATAAATAAATAAATGATGTACATTTATTTGTGTTTTCCACCTCAAAATGGCCCCTGGCACAATTGCAGACAAATCCCTTGGCTTTACAGATGCCAAGAAAGAGATATAGGGACCTATAAGCAGATCTAAATCTTCAGGATGCCCACTCTTGGCTTATTATATCTGTTGAAATGGCTTTCCCATGAAATGCTTATCGAAGGACTACAAAATTCTTTGCAACTTTATTCTTTATTCAAGGGCTCAATATCTTAAATAGTTATAGCTTTCCCCATACCCCACAGCCTACCTGCAGATGCCCCAAGGATGAAAGGGTCTAGAAAAAGACAATTTTTGAACCCTGAATTTGTTTCTTCATAAGTTTCCATAGTCAGTTATCAATGCTTGCTACCTATATCACACAGAGTTCTTGGCCTACTTCCATTTTGTTCTTCCAAAATCACCTTCATAACAAGATGTTCACTGCTATTTTTTTTTAAAAAAAGTTTATGTTGAAAAGTTTTACATAATATAAAATACATTAAAAATATAAATGTGAAAAAGAAAATGAAGAGAAAAAGAAAAAAGGATATAGAAAAAAGAAAAAATAGATAAAGAAGTGATTTTTGATCTTCCTCTCAACAGTTGTATACAGTGTACAATTTTAATCAAATTTCTCTCATTAAGAACTGTAGTCTCTATAGATCACAATCCCCTTCTTTCAATAACCCATTCTTTGTAATCAAAAACATAAATCACAAACTCATTTTTTAATACAAAAAGTGCAAAAGGGTTTCCCAGTCATGGATGAGTATTAGTGATGATCTTTCTCTAATCAAAGAAGTCAATTTGGCCTCTCTGTAAGTTCTGTCAATTTCAACCATTCCTTCATGGTGGGAAATGCCAAATCTTTTCTATTTTTGTTCCCATTATCTCACCTCAATAATCATATATTGAAATAATATTTCATGAATATTTTCCAGGTGTGTATTCATCAGTCCTAAAAGGAAAAGTTCTGACTTCAATTAGTCATCTTTTAAATGTGTCAAAATATGTATTTGAATCCATTTTTAAAAGCTTTTTTATATGTCCACCAAGCACGATAAAAGGCCCCTTCATTTTGTTCCCATTTCCAACATATATTTTGAATACGTCTAGTTAATTTCTCTGATGTCATGTTCCAGGTCTGCTGCTATCTAATGAGGAAGCAATATTTTATTATCAGATCTCTGCCATTCTGAAGATGGCAAAACTTTCAGAAATTCTCAAAGTTTTATGAGTAAGAGTATTACAGATAAATTCCCATTCTTTTGCATGAGAAACTAAAACCGTGGAGGGATTATAAAGACATAAAATAATAATCACGACAATAAAAGATGGATAAGATAATATAATTTCTTTTTTATGATAAGGGAGAGTTTTAACTAATTGAATCAGCTTTTTTTCACTGCTGTTAATTTTTAACAATGATGTGAAACACTTTTCAAGCTCTGATTAAGCATAATTAGTGAAATTCAGAAATACTTACCTATAATAACTACAAGAAAAATAATCTTGAATTTAAGGTAAATTTCCCCCAAAACTTTAGGCAGGAAAAAAACCCACTTACAGAAATATTGTACGCCACCCAGGTTCCCCACCATCCCATATTGCCGTATGGAGTTGCCTATTCCTGATGAAACCAGTCTAGAGATTCCGTCCTCAGTCTAGATCAAATGTCTGCATGAACTTCACTTGTATATGTACAGTATATGTGCATGCATTTATATGCATAGGCCAGAGGCCACAATGCAGGAAAACCAGGTAAAAACAGTAAAATTACTTAATGATAATTGATTGAAATTAAATCTGTCAGATAAGGTATCCCGTTCGTAACATAAATCAATCCCCCCTTGGCATGTATGCATACAAGCAAACTATTCTGTTGCACAGAGACTTCTTTTGAACGCATATGCATACCTACAAGTAGCAAATGCACACACTACAGAATCTGTTTAGCCCAGGTTATTCCATGTAAATTGACATGAATACTGAGAAGAGATACCTGGGGTACTGTGCTGTCTTTTCTTACAAGAGAGAAATAGGTTCATCCATGCCTAAATGGAAGGAAAGTCTGCAGATGCTCACCCTTACATGTGAAGAAGGAAGTCAGGATTAGGATCTTCCTCTCAGTCCCCCTCAGAGAAGGGATAACAGTGACTTTTCTCTGTCCCCAAAGTCCCTTGCTTTCATTATTTGCAACTCCTAACCATTCAATTCCCTTTCAACCATCCTGTTTTCAGGCTATTCTTTTGGAGTAAAATTAACCTTATAAATACTGTCTGCATTTGTGATGTATTTATAGGAGGTCATGAAAGTATTTTTCTTCACAGATACTTGTTAGTCATTTTGACCCTAGCACTTTTTATCTTTCACATTGGGGGGTGGGTGGGTGAAGAATATCCAGCAAGTCCCTCATGAAAGATAAAGAGATCTTCTTAAAGAAGAAAATGTGAAAAGCCACTAGTTAGGTTATTTTTGTTTATGGATCATAGTCAATGGGTCTTGCATGAATCCTGTCACTATTTACATTTGCTACATGTGCCCCATTCTTGCTGCAATAATAGGTTTGCAGATATTGCTCCTATTATGATTAGGGATGTGCAGAAGTGAGAGAATGTTGTTTCTAGGATAATATATATATATAAAGGTTGATATAGATAGATAGTTAGATATAGATAGATAGATAAATAGAAATAGATAGATGTTTCTATATTAAATTACTCTTTAGACTAGGTTCTTTAGCCAAATTGATAAGTTAATGATTACTTTTTAAATAGCATGTTCAGATTCCAAGGTTTGCTCTCTTCAGTCTGCACATCCCATATTAACAGGGAAGCTTGGGGTGGGGTGGGGTGTAATTCTTCAGATTTTCAGTTGTACTCCTGGACCTACATGTTCTGTTTCGTATTTTTTAATGAATGAAAATGAGATAGAATGATTAGCACTATTGTTATAACGAGGCAGTCATTATTTGTAATACTAAACTTGTGGGAAGTACTTGGTTATAATGGAAGCAGAAGTTTTATTGTATCCCTATAATAAAAATAGCTAGGCATCTTTGGAAATTATTGGGAAAGAAATTAACATTTAATTTTTAAAAAGGAGACAACAAAGATGGAAGATCCATTAACTTAGCATGTGCTGTACTTGCAAATCAAAGGGTTATCACTGAGCAGTGAGTCAGAACAGACACAATAGAGGAAACATGGGGAATGGGGGCAATAAATTTCTTGCCCATATAGTTTTCTGTTGATCAGAGGATGAGTGGATAGTGGGTACTTGCATATTAATTTTTATTCATTGAAATCTGTAACAGCAGGCATGTCAAACACACAGCCCGGCTCCGCAAAGGCAAAAAACATCCCGATACATCCCAATATGGCCTGCGATGTGATCAGGTTTGACACCCCTGTGTAATAGCATACAACTAGTGCATGGATTTCAATACTGCATTGCTCAGCAAGCCATTTTCTCTACCCAGTTGAATTACCCCAAGGGATTTTATTCGATGCAAAATGCAGGTATCCTCAGGCAAACCAAATGGTGAATGATGCTTCCTGATCCCAAAGACTGGACAATGTTTGAAAATAATTTGTCTTCCCCTCCCAGGACCTATAGCAGTTAATAATAACTGAGGAATTCATGCATTGAATGGTAATATTGAGATACCCATGTTTGCCATAACCATATCTGGAAGGAGATTATATGCATTTATGATTATTTCCCATTTAAACAAAAAAATATATGTTCGGACAAGTTGCAAACTATGTAAAAATGGATGATCAGGTCAGAGCACTTTCCCCACAAACAAAGACTACATGTTCCAGAACATTTTTAGTCTGGATAAAATAGATTTTCCCCTAAATTAAAAAAGATTGCTTAGTCTTAGAAGGTTTCTGAAAGTTACAGAACAAATGGTTAAGAAAAAGAAGGGATGAGCAGTTTCTGGACTTTGTGCTTGAGGTGGAAAAAATGATACTTAGATTTTTTGGTTAGACTGATTTATTGATATAGAAATGTAGTTCATACTACTACAGAAATGTAAAAAGTTGAGGTTCAATGTTAATGCCTTATTTCACTGCAACAGAGGGAATCAGAAGTCAACACATTTTTTTTTCTTGCCTGCCCCTTCACACTTCACTTTTTCCCTTTCCCCTACCTTTGTTCCTTATTTGCTTTTGTATTTTCGTATTTTATGTTATAAGTGAATAAAATTAAAATTACAGTTGGACAAGAAAAAGAAGGAATGAGGATTAACATGCACTGTAAAATTTCTCTCATAATTGGCCAAAGTATAATTTCTGTTTTTTTAAACAAGTATAATAGTGAATAAAAAAATTATCACTTAGGATATATTTCAGGGAGAACGTTCCAGTATTTCTGAGTACAGACCTATCAGAATGAACCCTTTTACAAGGTCAATAACACCAGGGTGAGTGATTCTTGCTAAATTGCACTCCTGTCATTAAAAGAGTTAACGTTCCTTTTACAACTCTGTGAGGACAGCTGTGGGGTGCTCAGGTGGGTAATCTGAACTAAGAAAGCGGTATATAAACCTGAGCTTTCCATTCTTGGACCAAGTCGGAATCCTCCTCATCAAGACTTCCTCTGCCAAGTTTTTCACTGCCATCCCACAGAAGATGAGTTTCACTGGAAAATATGAAATGGAAAATGAAGAAAACTATGACATCTTTATGAAGCGCCTAGGTGCGTATGTATATTTTTTTCTT
Organism: Crotalus tigris; assembly: GCF_016545835.1. Classification (NCBI taxonomy): domain Eukaryota; kingdom Metazoa; phylum Chordata; class Lepidosauria; order Squamata; family Viperidae; genus Crotalus; species Crotalus tigris. Next base: position 1,798,641 of record NW_024096469.1, read on the forward strand.
TTTCATAAATTAGATGTTTCTTTGGCTAGATACAGGGAGTTCTTCCTCTGCGCATTTCAAGAGAAAAGCATTATCTTCACATTAACTTTATCTAGGATCTTCTAGTAAAATAACGTGCAAACTTTTAGAATTTTAATGGTATGGTTTTTTGAGGGTAGTGGTGGATGAGGACAAAATATATATCAGTACTGTAGAATCCCACAGTATCTGTAGAATTTTTTCCTGACAGCTTTTTTTGTAATACAATTTTTTGTAATTCAAAAACTTGCACCATCTTCTTTCTCAGATAAATTAGACTAAGTTATGAGCAAGCTTTCATCAGCAGACAGGAAAGACTGCAGATATGTATTGTGGCTACTGATTGGACAGTTCCTTTTTTTATACATTTATAATCATGAAATATAACAAGTTGGCTCTACCAAAAGCAATACTTTTAGGGACAAACTTCCCATATAGGAAATGTGACATTTCATTACTATCTATAAATATGAATTCAAGATAAATGTAAATTCAGAATAAAAAAAAACCCTGACTTTCTAGGGAAAAAAAAAGCAATTAAACAAAAGCACTTTTATGGAACCTGATAAACAATTAACAGGTACAGTGTCGATTAACAACTGATTCTTATTTCCTTTCTCTTAGGTCTTCCTCATGATACAATTGAGAAAGGAAGAAATTTCAAGATCGTTACTGAAATAGTACAGAATAATGATGAATTCACTTGGTCCCAGATTTATCCAGGAGGGCATACCTTGACTAATAAGTTTGTTATTGGCATGGAATCGGAAATGGAGACAGTAGGAGACAAAAAATTCAAGGTAAGCAAATGGTTGGCACCATGACCTTTATTTTGCAGGTTTGGACAACCCTGTTCTCTGATGTTCCTGGTCCTGATCTTAAGTGTTTATGAACTTTGAAACATGAGCAACCATTGTTAGGGTTCCAAATTTGGTATCATGTACATCTGAATTTTCTTTTTTACCTCTCTACCCATTCTAATTACTTCAGACTCTACTGAAGACTATTTGTCTTGGCCATGATAAAAATGCTATCCGTACATCCTTCAGACAGCAGAAAAATATATCAGCACAACATTGGCAGCTCTCACTGCCAATCCATATTTTATCATAGGTACCGTGCCAGGAAATGGGGCAGCCTATACAGGTATATGGTACTCTATGAATAGGAATTAGTGAATTTGGTTGTCCAAAGCCAAGTGACCCTGGAAAACCAGTACCCATGCATTGAAGGGATAGCTTCAGTATATAGATTAGCTCTTGAGGGTAGGCTTGGATAAATATAACAAACATAATAAATATGTCATTAATTTAAAAATCCAGCCCTTCTTAACTCTCCTTAGTTTCAGCAAATGAGAGTAACAAACAAGGTTGACTCCCTCCCTAAAATCAATGGAAAAACTTCTTGAGGGTCAGACCATGCTTTAAATTTTATTTAGTATACGCAGCTAATATAACCCCCCTTCCTTTTAAGCTAGCAGAAGCAACCTTCTACTACTCATCTCTGCTAACGTATTAAATGGTGTGTTAGGATTGTATTTTTGTTTTTGTACATGAACATGGTTGCTAAAATAAGATCCAGCAACTGCCTGAACAAGCGCTAAGTGCTTACTAGGTTATTTCTAGCTATTGTTTAGAGTTGTTATCAGGTATATTTTGTGATCAAAGCTATTTTCAGTCCAGGGGAAGATTCATCCTGCCCAAGAAGTCTTCCATCTAAATGCTATTGAATGAACTTCAGTCAACATGACAACTAACACATGTCAATCTGTTTCAGGCAATAGTTAGAAAGGAAAATGGCAAAGTGATTGCTGACTTCCCAAACTACCATTATACTGCAGAAGTCGCTGGGGATAAACTTATTGAGGTAAATCTTGGAAAATAACTCTTTGAGGTTGGAACGTGTGATGTCAAAAAGACTGGACAGAAATACATTAACATGAAAACTAACGTAATATTAATGTCACTGGAAGGAGCAATAATAGCACTGCTATTCAGCACTGCTGATTCCAAGATAAAAAAAACCCCTCCATTTTGCAGGGAAGTGAGCACCTCTCTTCAACTCCTGAAAGCAGCTGCATCTTTACCAGAGAATTCTGGTTGCCCTCTCCACATACCCCCTCCAGGAAAAGACTCTTTTGGATTAGAGTTAAGCCCTGGTACTTTGTTCTTAGTGCTGAAGGACTTTTTGAGTTTAAATCTGGAGTATTGCACAATTCTAGACAATTGGCTCAATATATTTGCAGTGAGGTTGTGGTCACTCAGCAGTTAAAGACATTGAGCTTGTCAGTTGGAAAGCTGACAGCCCCAGTTCAAGACCTGATGTCATACATCCGGGTGAGCTCTCGATATGTGCCCCAGCTCCTGCCCACCTAGCAGTTTGAAAGGATACAAATGTGAGTAGATAAATAGGTATCACTTTGGTAGGAAGGTAACAGCATTTTATGAGCCTCAGTGTATAGTCATGCTGGCCACATGACCCCAGAAATGTCTTCAGATAATGTTTCTCCTTTGCTTAGAAATGGAGATAAGCACCACCCCCTAGAATGGACACATCTGGACAAGGGAAACCATTACCTTTCTTTATAGTTGCAGTAAATGGATCAGTAAATCAAAGAACAAGGGGTGAGTGAGGAGGGCTAAAGTTCATGCTTTGTAGGCAGATTTTTTTTTAACTTAATAGCCTCCTTCCATATACCTAGTGTAGTCAAAGTAGTCTATCATTTGCTGAAAATAAAAATGTGAAAATGCAACATATAAATAAATAAAATGTAATTTTCTAAAAAAGATGTTTGCTATGTGCAGGGATAAAAACAGCTGATTTACCCAGAGTTTCTTAAGTTTTCTTAAAACCCTTTATCAAGTCTTGGCCTGGATTTCCACAAATCCCCCTTTTTATAACCAGAGCTTCTAGGAAATAAGGATACCCGTATGAATTAAGGTGCAGCGATGGAGTGTTTTGAAACTGACTGTTCTAAAACAACTTGAGGATGAATTTAATTTATCTGCTCCTCCATATAGAGCTAATGCAGAATTTCTAGATCATTAAGAGCTGCAGAAGAAGAAAGTCTTCAGCTGTACATGTCAGAATGAAAAGATGCTACTAGATATAGATTTATTCATTTATGAAAATGTACGTGGCCACCCTGCTCACTCTCAGTGACTCAGGATGGCTTGCATATATGCAGTAGATATACAGATATTCCTCAGTAGATTCAACAAAATGTTTTTTTAATTTATTTAATAAATTCATTAATTCTTTAAGGTTTCTACAGTTGCTGATATAACCTTCAAGAGAATCAGTAAGAAGCTGTCATAAGAAGTTTCTTGGAGAAGAAATAATCCAGTCCTTAGCCAAGTTATATAAAGTGATAAATCTTTTCTAAGTCTGCATTTGCTTTGCAAACAAATAAAACACATATTTTACTTCCTATGCGTAACTACTCTATTGGTTTTTCCCTTCCCTCTATATATCATATTAGTGGAATCTTGAATTATTATCAAACTATTCCTAATAAAGATGAACAAGGTTTCAGGCTTTGCTATGTGGAACTTCCCATAATACATATGATAAAGAGTGAATGAACATTTTTCGCCATCATATTGGGGCCAGCTTTCCACCTCACACTATGGCAAAATCAAGCAAATTACATTTTGACTTAGTGCATTCTGTGTTTCCAGCCACAATAGTTCATCAAACATATTTTGGAGTATAATGTGTGATGTGTGAAGGGTGGCTTTTATAAACCTTCTAATATAAACAGTTATAAACAAGCACAAACAATTATTTATAGCAATGTGAGCCTGGTCTCTCTCTATAAAGCTGAAGAACAATGACTTGTGTTCATTTAAAAAAGGGTTACTGTACATGCAGTGTTTCCATTAATCATATAACTTGAAATAAAGCCTTCAATATTACTAACTAGAGGACATTGACATAATCATAATAGCTACTATTACAAATCTTACCTTTTTAAAACTATTTCATTTGTCATATCTCAGTGCTAGCTTGCACTATTCCAATTACAAAATAGTGTCTCAGTTGTTTCATGTGTTCCAGCTAGCTTGAGGTCTCACAATGTTTGTTGACTGTGATAGAAGCCAGCTTTGCATGCCAGTACAGACAATACAAATAACAGTGAACATGGTGAAATATTTTCCCCTTCATAATGAATATAGTCATTGGTGACTATTTGAGAAATGAATATGGTGATGAGAAGCTATGGTCCTAGGAATCACCTAGTCTCTACAATTTCTTTTTTCATCTCACAATATTATAAACAGGTGATTTTTTTTATTTGTCTTTTGTATTCCCATTTTAGTAATCTCAATTTTCTTGACTTCCATGCATTCAGACTCTGCATAACAGGCAAAAGGTTTTCAAAATGTCATCATCTAAACGTTTATCGATTGAAACCTGTATCCTTCTAAGATATTAGCATCAATATTTTAGTCTATGTTCAAAATAACTTTTAAGATTAGAAAAAGTTATTGCTGGCTTAGCCATTTTAACTCTTTTCTCTGTTGTCCTTTAGTTTTCTCTGGTGTCCATTTGTAACCTTCATCAAACCTCAGTTCCTAATATGGGTTTAATTCTGTTTCAGTGGTTTCCCATGATTGTATTATTTAATTATATACTTGCTTTTCAAATCTTACAACAAAAAGAATCAATATGTCAAAACTCAATGGGTTTAAAACAAATCAAAATTCTTTTTTCCTTTTGCCAATTGTATATTGTTTTAAATTTTTAAGTGTTCAACATTTCATAAATCCAAAAAAGAAGGTAAAACATGTCAGATGCCACGTTAAGCTTGCAGTTTTGATGGCCTCTAATATCCATAAAATGCTTAAATTAAACATTTCCAAATGTGATTAAAAATGAGTTTGGCTGGCTTAGTATTATTATGAAAGGCTCTGCAGCTGTTGAGAGCTAAGCTGTCATATTCCTTGGCTCCTCATAGCTGTCATTCAGAGCACCTGTGGGTTATCTCCCCTCTTCCCTTCTCTGGAGAAATACAAAGGACCAGTCCACTCACTGATCCTTCATTCTTCACAGTGATTGTTGTCTCCACTTGTTCATGGAGACGTCTTCAGTCTGTCATGATTCACACTGGAAGCCAAATATGATTTGATTTCTTGAAATGCAAAATACATACTGCAGAGCACAAATGATTAGCATCCTCTTACTCAGAGGAATCAGCCAGTGTTTTTCTGCTGTCCTTTTGCATTTTCAGAAAACAAGCCAAGGCAAAATCAAGCACCGCCCTCTCTGTCACAGAAAAGCCATGTGTTGAAGCTCAGTCTTACACTGTGTCACTTAGCAACCAAGCCTGGGCATGTGTTCCAACTAGTAGCTCAAAATGTGCAAATCCTTTAAACTCCTGCTTTCCTATGTAGATGTTGCCACATTTCCATTTGAAATTAAGGCTTTTCACTGTCATTCCACAAGGTTGCATGGAAAGATTTGCTCTATTGCATCTTTACACAGCTACCGGTTTCTCTCCCCCCTCTCCCCCACCAAACCCCACTTATCCTCCCTTGGAGCAGACACTCCAACTCAGAGAAGAAGTAAGTACTTTGTCTATTTCTCAATGTCTAGAGTCTAGACAGTGCACCAAAAAGGAAGCTTCCCATCTAGCACATACACCCTCCCAATCAATTATAGCAAAAACAAACAAACAAAAAACCCCACCACCAAGCTGCAGAAGAACAGTATCAAGTCTAATTCCACACTCTGAATACAGGATAATTCACTTTGTTTTCAGCTTGGAATACACTTATGCTAATATCTTCTGTGGCTGCTTAGAGCAAATCAAATCTGAAGCTATATTTAATTTCCTTCTATATTTGTTTCTTGGCATTGACAAGCAGTTGAGATTAAAAATGTTATTTAAATACTTTCAGTGATGGGGGGGAGGATGGTCGATTCACGTAGTGAGCAGTCATAATTTTAATGCAAAGAAAATGTTTACCTTCCATTGTAGAAAAAAATCACCAACAGCATTCAAGAAATGTGAAAAAGAAATAAAATTTTGCCTGATTAAATGTTTAGAACATTAACTGTGGGCCTAAGTATATTTGTGTGGATTGTCAGAGAAAACTGAATTTCAGCACAAAAGGATCCGGCATGATCACAATTCAAGTGATACATTAAAGTATGTGTCTGATTCCTCTTGAGAGATTCCATTTTTCTATATTTGAATATATGAAAGCAGAATTTGTAAATATGGTATCAGATATTTTGATCTGTATGTTTCACATAGGTCAGAACACGTGAGGCATCTGTTTAATTCCCCCTGGTTAGGAAAATGCTAGCCAAAAAGCTAAACTTTTCATGACTAAAAAAATTGCTCAGCCCCTACTAGAGGTTGATGAAAATTCAGAGTGCTTTGTCAGATGTCCTTATTGTAACTCACACTTACCATAGGTAAATAGAATTAACATTAAAATAAAATAAATTCTGGCCCTATCAGCTTCCAAGTATTACTAAATTTTGTAAGTTAGAAGAATCCAGTTTGCTCACCAGTGCAGTATGGTTTATTTTGATGTGTAAATCCAGTCATTCTTTTTCTAGTAGAAACCTATATATATAACCCTGAACTTTTTTCAGATATGAAATATTATTTTTAGTTCAGAGTTTTATATTGAATTAGCTCCCTTGCCTGATTACCACATTGCCTTCAATCTAAACTCAGGATGTAAGTATGTAGAGACTTCAGCATTTATCTGGTCAGGACCCAAGTATTATTGAGGGGGGAGGGTGGAGTACAAATTGGTGATTTGCCTTCCTCCCTGCCCTGGTGTTAAATGTAATTATGCTACATCACAGCCAGGACAATTCATCTGTTTATCTGGTCTGTAACTCATTATGGGGTGTCACATTAATCTAGGGATTTAATTGGAAAAGTGGTAAGGCAAACAATCCAACTGCTTGAATCAGGGTCCCTTGTGTGCTTTCCTGCTGTTGATATTGTATTTTGAATATGCTATCCTCTAGCAGTAGAATGCTTTATGCTCTATGCTTTTTTCATGTATTGAGATTGTAATGTAACTTCTTCACATTTTCTCCATATCTTCATTTTTTTTTTTGCTTAACATAAAGCATTGCTTAAATTTCCCCTTAGGAAATAACTATTATGAAAAAAAGAAAGAACATAACCCTACGTTTCAAATAATCTCTTGGCAACTCTTTTTTCTAGGAAGCTCAGTGCTTGAGATGAAATTCAGGACATTTATTCCTGCCATCTTCTGGAATTACCTTTTCTAGCTCCTGTGTTTCTTCAAATCCCATGAACCAAATGCTATAGAACAATTCTTTGTTGGATAAAATGTTATCAGATGGTTGCCCTTTTGCCTTCTTACATTTCTGGCTGCCAAAGTTGAATTTACAACTAGACCTTGGGAAAAGGAAAGCTCTATGTAATTTGCTGTGCACCGCCTCTCAGTATTTGTCCCTCATCAGTCTCCAGATGTACAAGGAATTATCAGAGTTTTAGTTCTTGAAAAATAACATGCCAAATAAGGAAAAATAAAATTCCTCTCAAGTGATATGTCCTAGAATGAAGTACACAGACACTGTATAAAGATGGGTGTCTGGATTGGTCAGAAAGTCAATCCCGTGTTGCTACCCATTGGCTCCAGCAAATCTCACACTTGGAACCCCTTTAGATAGGACATAATTTTTCATAAAAATTTTCATAGCTGACGATTTAGCCATTGTTCCTTTTATCTCCTGAAAGTAGGGACACCATGTAAGCAAAGCTTCATGGCTCTACAGGGTTCTGAAAAGTGTATCCGTATCTCTCCCCATTCCCTGCTCATATTCATATTTTTTATATTAATGAGCTATTCAGTGATGTAACGTATAACTGATTGCAACAATACTCAGGCATTATGTACTCAGGCATTATGAACAGATAACTTCAGTAAGCTAATAAAAATAATTAGGGTTTAGTAATAATAGTTTTTGAGTAAAAATTCTGAGCTGTAAATATACATGAAAGGAGAGGAGGCTTTGCATTCTTTTTAAAAACTGCTCTGTTGGTGCTGAGATTCCTTTGTTCTCATCCGCTATAAGTGGAATGTAATTTCTTATTTGCATAATTGAGAACTCCTTTCAGGAAACTAAATTGGAAAGCAACTCAATTCTTTTCAATTACAAGTGACTTGTGAAGTCTTGAAGTCTGTTTGCAAAGTGGAGTTAATCAGGTGCTAAAACAGGTCAAGAAGTGGCCCTCCTAGGATACATGTTGCATGGTGTGTACCTTTGCAATGGCAATCTTGCGCATATTCAACAGCATCAAAAGAAACCCTGCTTCATCAATAAATTAGTAGGTTCAGAGACCTTCTCTATTGTGTTGCATGCTTCCTAGAGCAGCATTGCTCAGAGATCCATATGTCTCCACCCTCTGAAAACTTGACTGTTCTCAGACCTAGTAAGGTAGTTGTTCAGTCTTTCATTTTATATTTGGCATTTTGTGTGTGTTTCTTCCTGAAGTGGGTGGTCTTATTATTTATTATTTTTTGCAGGGTAAATCACTAGAGTCATTGGGTAGCCTCTAAATTTAATAGATTAATTGAATGTTTGTGTCTTACCACTATGAAGCTCTGTAACGGGTATGGAAAGAACTGGGGGCATTTGATTAAAGGGTGTACTAGGGCCTGTGAAGATTATGAGCACTCAAAAGTAGACAAACTCATTAATGTTTTGTGCTTTTTATTCAATAAACTTTCTTAAGATAGAAACAAAAAAAATCAATACACAAAAACACCTTCTTTACAGGACATCATGAAATAGTCAGGCTGAATTCTATAAGCTTGAGCTTCTCCAGTGGTTTTTACACACAATTGGCTACTGTCTGCTTAAATGCTATAGTTAAAAAGTTGTGTATAAATGCATAAAAGCTAAAGCCCAGATACTATTTTTGACAAAGATGTTTCATTAACATATCTAACAAGGAAATAAAATCCATACAAAAACATTTCCCATTTTGTCTTGCTACATATGTTGTCATCAAAAGCGGGAAAAGCAGAACTCATCACCAGACTTTTCAATGAAAAGGAAACATTCTTCTCCTACATTAAAAGCAGCACTCCCTTCTTCAGTTAAAAATTCTTCACTTTCTCCCTGAAAATTATAACTTAAAGCAAAATGAACAAATAACATTTTTACCACTGCACTCCCAACAACACAAACTCTAGATATTCGATAGAATAAAAGCATATTGCACATAGTGTTATCGCAATCCTGAGAAACATTCCATAAAAATACTGTCATTCAGTGACAAGAGCTCCACATCAAGTGGCAACTTCACACAGTAGTAGATGCCTTCAACATATTTTGAAATTGGAGCCACACAAGTCTAGTACAAAAAAAAATGATACAAAATAGTTTAAGGCCATGATCCTGAAGTACGTTGATATAGAAATATTGGAGCAATGGGGCAAGGCAAAACCTGGCAAAGTGTTGTCAAATTTATATTTTCAGAAGAGAATCAATGGTGGAAGCATGGTACTGTAGCCTACCCATTTCCATCAATTATTCTCTGCCAATGTTATCCCCTGCCCTCTTTTCAAAACTCACAGTCCTTCCTAATTCTGGAGTTCAGCTAGAAAGAACCAAGTCAAGGTGCTAGAGAAGCATTTGCAGAAGGAGATTCTATTAACCTTACATTCTTTATTCTTGAACCTTTTAAGAATTCCTTTTCCTTTTTTTAAGAGTCCTTCTATGTATATTTTTGCCTACTTTTCTAAGTCATATTGCAAATTCCTAATATCCTATAATAAAAGGCAGCAGTTCCCTCAAAATTTAAGGGATTTAACTATTTTTCTTTACAGTGGATTGCTTCAAGTAAACATTAATCCCTGATATAACATGTAAACCATATTTTCTCAACAAATGACTGTTTGTGACATAAGGCAGCAGCATCTCAAATATCTAGAGGTACTTTTAAAAGGCAATTAAAAAATACTACACACATGAAACTCAAATGGTGCTTAGCCTACTAAATGTATTCAAAGAGTTCAAAGGAATTCTCTCCCTATTTTCATGCTTAATATATTGTTTTGCAATTCTTCCAATAAGCAACAAGGAAGATTCTTCATAAAGTATTCTACCACAGAGAGAGAGAGAGCGATCGATCAAGGTGAGTGCAACAAACACTGGCCTTTTTATCACCAACAGAATGTTCCAGGGCTAAAAATTGCAATCATCCGCCATGTGTCACAGGGAAGTTACCTTACAGCAAAGGTTTGTCGTATGGCAGAAGCTTTTTCAGGTCTTCCTCCCTAAAAATGAAGCCTGGCAAATCTGGGACTGGTGAGGTATATTTTTTTGCACTTTTCTCTTAAAAGTCTTGCCTCCTTATGTACTGAGAAATCAAAATTCATTTGTGAGTTGGATCTGCTTACTATCCAGCCATTTTTTCACTGAGATCCTGCTGATAGTGACAAGGGCATTCTTTTCTCTTAAAAGTCTTGCCTCCTTACATACTGAGAAATCAAAATTCATTTGTGAGCTGGATCTGCTTACTATCCAGCCATTTCTTCACTGAGATCCTGCTGATAGTGACAAGGGCATTCTGGCTTATGTGCTCCAACTCATGTTTTTTTCTGGCAAAACAGCCTGCCTCTCTCTGGCTCCCTTTTTCCATAAGCGCTCAGCCATCGAAACAACCTGCTGTATATGAGTGATGCCTGCTGAAGTAACTGCTGCCGTAGACCAATGAGAGGCAATGCCTGGATTCTGTCGAAATGGCTACCTGCATCGTGATTGGCCCTTGGATAGACACGGTCTGCAAATTCTCCTGCAGGGCAGAATAAGTACTCAGCCTACTGTTCCCTGAACTGAGGCCACTAGATCGAGGAGCTTGCAAGGAATCCCGATAAGCGGAGCACAGATCCTGTATTGGAGAACAGAACTGCGACAGGACAGCTGAGGGTTGGGGCAGGGGATGGTACTGTGGCTGATGGAAGAGAAGCTGAGTTGGCGTCTGGAGTGTTAGGCTTTCCATTATTTGCTGCTGCTGTTGTTGTTGCAATAGGGCCATGCAATCCTTTTTCTGTGTGTCTTCTCTGGGATCCTTACTATGAACTTTGCTAGGAGAAAATAAATCAAAAACACAATCAAACCACCTTTTGAAAAGAAATGTGAAATAAATTAACATATGCTGTGCTAAGAAACAAGTATCAACTAGCACTGATGATGTTACCTAGTTTGGGTAATCAAACATCTGCAAGAAAATAACTAAGCTCAGAGAGCACCAAGGATTCCTCATTTCAAATCTGAGCTGCAGATATTCTCCTTTATTGGCAAGTATCATTTATCAGATGTAACCCAGTGGCAATATTTATAGCTACAACATTTGTTAACAACATTGGACAAAACCATTTCCAGCTTCTTAGATACCCAATATAATAGAACTAGTTAAATCTTTTAAAACCTATTAATTTATATATATATATATATATATATATATATATATATATATATATATATATATATATATATATATATACTGCTCACAAAAATAAAGGGAACACAAACGTATAGGATCCTATATGTTTGTGTTCCCCTTATTTTTGTGAGCAGTATATATTGGTTATCAATAAATCCATTTTAGATACAGGTAAGAGATTAATAAACTACAGAATTAGAAATTCCTATATAACCTAAGACAATGGGAGAGTGTCTTAACTTCTATACCTCGTGTGTGAACCTTAAACTATGACTTATTACAAGAAAAAATAATTGGACTCCATTACATTTGTATTGAAAACTGTCTTGGAGAGCACTATATTTTTCACTGCCCTGTACTTACTATGTTTTGTGAGAAAATAGTGGAGTACTTATAAATTTGACTGTACAACAAAAAGCTAAAATATTCATAGATAGTATTATCTTGAATTACACATCTAGTACATGGAATCTGACAACTGGACAACATGAATGGATTCTCTGTGCTTTATTACAACTAAAAGATTGACATTACACCATTGGAAAGATAAATGTATGGCCTCATTTACTCAATTGATTCAAGACCCAATTACACGTGCTACCTATGAGCAGATTGCCGATAGACATAGACTTTGTATGGATAAATATAACGAAATATGACACTCATTTATGCAAAGTACAATAGATTAAAAAAGCATGATTGTCATATAATAAACACACGTATAAATATTAGATAATTATATATAAAATTGTTATAACGTATATATTTTATCTATTTACTTATTTTAAGCACTTGTTACATATTTTTAATAATGTGTTTATCTTTGTACTTTGTCACTTTTGTTCTTTCTTCTGTTATAATTTTAAATGCAATAAAATTTTTATAAAAAAATATGCTGAATAAATACACTTCCCCATAGTAACTCATATACTGCTGGGGGAAAAAATGCAATTCCTGAAGATTTTATGGTTTCAGTAATTTTATAGCTGAATACCATTTATACTCTCTTGTTGAACTAGAGTTGATGGTGTGTTAAGAATTTATTTTAAAAGTTGCCCATCAATTTGCTGATATGCTAAATATCTACGCAGAAATCTATTATATGAACACATAGTACCAGTATTATATTAGCACACTGCAAAGGCTTAGGACAATGGGAGCAAGTTGTAGGAACTACAGCATCCAAAAGAAAATGTCACTTGGTAAAATCTTGGATCAGGGCAACCACAGGGCCTCTATCTAGAGACCAACATTTTATTTCTGAATGCAAGCATAAGTAATTGAAGATTCATTGCCAATAGCAAATCCTTTTAACTAACTTGCATATATTTTCCTGGGCTTATGTAACTACTGTTTGAGATCAGAAAAAGCCATAATTGCGTTGTAGAAGCAGCCAATAGATAGGGAACCCCACTCCTGCCTACTTTAGATCCAAACCTAGCATTTGTCTGGTCCATGACTCCAGATTGGTAGTCAGGGGAATGGTTTACTTCTCTCTGAAACTTACCCAAGCATGAGTTCAATGCAAGGAATAAGGTGTTCCCAGGAATAACATGTCAGCAACTGAAGTTGGGTGGTCCACAAGGGAGACATCTCAAGGTAGAGGCGGGAGGCACCCACACAAGCAGCAGCAACAAGAGAAGGTCGAAAAGAAAGAAAAACATGATCTGGGGGGGGGGGGAGAGAAGGGGAACGAGAGGAAATAAGCATATAAAACTGTTTATAAATGAATTCTCTTTGGGACAAAATTGATTAATACCGAGGCGTCATGGCTGTTTGCAAGGAACATGGTGGAAAGCTACTGAAGCTTCTTTATGTGCTAGATAATAACTCATGATATGAAAAATGCTGTTAAATAGGCATTTAATTTACTGCTTCCTTTAGACCTCCTGAGCATGCTTACTTAAAAACTAAATCAAATTCTGATGCTGCCCAAACAGTGATGCTCCTAGAATGCCCTGCAAAGCCAGGGCTGCTCCAGGAATGTGTGATATTTTGCACCTCCCCCCCCCCCAGCTGAATGGAGGAAAGTTTAAAATGAGAAGGTCTGCCTGAGCTTCACCCTGAATTCAAATGTAATGGTGCCATGATTAGATCACTGGAAATTTTAAAATTTGCTTTTATGGAGGGTGAGGAAAAGAGTTGACAGCTTCTCAGTTTCCTTTTGCAATACTGAAAAATGCTGTGTAAGTACTAATAATGTGTTGAATTTATATGCTGCCCAATGCCTAGCAATTCTGCCCCCTCGTTTCACAGGACATTGACAATAAAGTGATGTGGGTAGTTGCACAGGAGAACGAATAGCTGACTTAAGAGAGTTGGGTCCTTTGAATACCACCAACAAAATTCATTGTCAAGCAAAACATACAGCAGAACACTCTGTCTATAATAGAGAAATCACTATTTGATGCTTTATGTCCTTTAACAGCATAGGAAGAACTGAGAAAATGTGCTTTTAACTATCCTCAGTCTTGCATTACCCTCTAAGTTGAAATTCTCCAAAGTTGTGCTCGTAGAACTGAATCATGTATTGATGAATTTTTCTAAAATGGTTAGAGGCATAACACTGCCTCCTAGTGACTTTTCCTTCTCATTCTCACACTCCTATTTAAATGTGCTTTAAATGTTCAGCCTCATCAGGGTTTTTCAAAATCAATATTGACCCTGAAGGCTCGATGAGACTATCCAAAAGGTTGTGGTTATTACCATTCATACTACTATTAGTCAAAGTAGTATGCATTGAATTATTTTCATATAATACCTGTTTGGGATCAATGAACTGTCTGAAACTTTACGACGGGGTTGATGGGGGCCCCCCTTGTGGTAACATTATGCCTTCTTTTGGTCCTCAAGATGATTAGGAAGCTACACTGAGGCTTCCTACACCTCAAATGTTGCTAACCCTAATCAAGATCCAATTACCTTGCAGTGAAGCTTCTAGGAATGAGTGAGAGTATTCCTCCACGATGGCTCTGAACTTGGTTACAGAGGTGATGGGCCAGCCTTTGTGGAGATCACTCTCACTGACAGAAGCAAAGAGGTAGTAGTCAATGTAGTGTGCTGGCGTTGGCAGACACAGATTCCAATTGAAGCTCTCCAGGAGCAACAGTTCCATCTTCAGTAGGTCTTTTTTCGTAAGCATTAGATTAAGGCTGCACATGTAAGCAAAGTTGTTCAGCAGTTGTAGTTTGGGCACTTTATCCTCCTTCTCTTCAAATTTGCCTAAGGTAAGGAAAGATTAACCCAATGAGATTGATTTAAGGCCCACATCCATCTTATACCATCATACTATACGTTTAAATCACCTGTAGATTCATTAGTCTTCATGCAGTGGTGGGATTCAGCCGGTCTGCACCACTTTGGCAGAACCGGTAGCTATTTTTTTTTGTTGCCCAGGTTCAGAATGGACTTCCAGAAGCGGCATCCACACAGAGAACCGGTTGTTCACATATTTGAATCCCACCACTGTCTTCATAGATACAAGAGACAGAGATATTTTTTTCTGCTATGAAAACAAAACCACAGTTCCATTACGTCTGAATTTGTGGAATTATAAGATGGATTTGAGACCACGTTCTACCTTTTCTCATTAAAGAAATCCCAGTTTCAAATTCAAGTATCACGGGTAACTCTGAAGGATAAAAGGAAAGGAAGAGAAGGAACCAACATTTGGGGTGTGTGTATGTGTGTTTGCAGCATTTTTTTTATGCTAGCTATGTAACCAATGTAAGCGCTTAATGATGTAGCATTAGCAGTGCAGGAATTTGGAAATATTTACTTTAAAATATTGCAACAGTAATAATTATTGCATAAATTTAGCCTTTCTTTTTTTGAAACACTGAATTTAAAAATAAATATATTGTGAGGTTTGCCTCATAATTCCCAAACTTTAAATTCTATAAAAATCAAAGAAACCAAACATAAAAATGTGGGGTGGAGAGAGAGAAAATTTAACAATAAAGCATCTGTATCCATCCTCAAGAGGGCTATGGGGAAAAAAAGGGGATATACTGTACTTTCCGGCGTATAAGACGACTTTTGTGTTAAAATTGGCGCCGAAGTCGGGGGTCGTCTTATACACCGGAAATAACGGTAGTTTCCGGCATATAAGACGACTTTCTAGGCATGCGACTCGGTGCCAAAGTCAGGGGTCATCTTATACGCCGGGTCGCCTTATACGCCGGAATATACAGTAGTTAAAAACCCTCCAAGTCTCAAGGGTAATCCTGTTTAAAAGTAAGGAGGTTATGTGCATAAACTATTACTTGCTAAACTCCAATAACCCCTTAATTTTTCTTGTTCATCATGGAGTCAAAACCATATGCTGCTGTAGTTATCCCAAATTAAAAGTATGTTTGCTTACTTCCCACCTGATTAACATTTTGTATGTGAAAAAAAATCCACATTTTTGTGTAAAGATATGCTGAGTAGCTAAAAAGATACTACCCAAAGATAAATTTATTTAAGATAACCAAGCATTTACCAAATTTCCATTCTATCCAATCAATTACAATAAAAACCAAGATAAGCTAATTTTTGACCAATTTATAATTCAGAACTGAAGCTGATGACTAGCATAAAAATGCAGGATTTTTTTTTTTATATTTTATTTATATATAACAGAGGCAGAAGAGATTAAGAAGAGATGGCAAAACTACACAGAAGAACTATACAAGAATGAGCTTAACATCCCAAATAACCACAATGAGATGGTCACTGACCTCGAACCAGACATCCTAGAATGTGAAGTGAAATGGGCCTTAGAAAATCTGAGCAACAACAAAGCTAGTGGAGGTGACAGTATTCCAGCTGAGCTATTCAAAATCTTAAAAGACGATGCAGTAAAAGTGCTACACTCAATTTGCCAGCAAATTTGGAAAACTCAACAGTGGCCACAGGATTGGAAAAGGTCAGTTTACATTCCAATTCCAAAGAAAGGCAATGCCAAAGAATGTTCAAACTATCGCACCATTGCACTCATTTCACATGCTAGTAAAGTTATGCTTAAAATCCTACAAGCTAGACTCCAGCAGTATGTGGATCGAGAACTACCAGAAGTACAGGCAGGATTTCGAAGAGGCAGAGGAACTAGAGATCAAATTGCCAACATACGCTGGATCATGGAGAAAGCTAGGGAGTTCCAGAAAAACATCTACTTCTGCTTCATTGACTATGCAAAAGCCTTTGATTGTGTGGATCACAACAAATTGTGGCAAGTTCTTAAAGAGATGGGAGTACCAGACCATCTCATCTGTCTCTTGAGAAACCTATATGCGGGTCAAGAAGCAACAGTGAGAACCGAACACGGAACCACTGATTGGTTCAAAATTGGAAAAGGAGTCCGGCAAGGCTGTATACTATCACCCTGCCTATTTAACTTATATGCAGAGCACATCATGAGAAAGGCAGGGCTAGATGAATCAAAAGTTGGAATTAAGATTGCCGGGAGAAATATCAACAACCTAAGATATGCAGATGATACCACTCTAATGGCAGAAAGTGAAGAGGAACTAAAGAGCCTCTTGATGCGGGTGAAGAAGGAGAGTGCAAAAGTTGGCTTGAAACTCAACATTAAGAAAACCAAAATCATGGCATCCGGCCCTCTCAATTCCTGGCAAATAGATGGGGAAGAAATGGAGGTAGTGACAGATTTTATTTTTCTGGGCTCCAAGATCACCTCAGATGGGGACTGCAGCCAAGAAATTAAAAGACGCTTGCTCCTGGGGAGGAAAGCTATGGCAAATCTAGACAGCATTCTAAAAAGCAGAGACATCACCCTGCCAACAAAAGTGCGTATAGTCCAGGCCATGGTTTTCCCAGTTGCAATGTATGGCTGTGAAAGTTGGACCATAAGAAAGGCTGAGCGCAAAAGAATTGAGGCCTTTGAACTATGGTGCTGGAGAAGACTCCTGCGAGTCCCTTGGACTGCAAGGCGTTCAAACCGGTCAGTCCTAGAAGAGATCAACCCCGACTGCTCTTTAGAAGGCCAGATCCTGAAGTTGAAACTCAAGTACTTTGGCCACCTAATGAGAAGGAAGGATTCACTGGAGAAGAGCCTAATGCTGGGAAAGATTGAGGGCAATAGAAGAAGGGGACGACAGAGAATGAGATGGCTGGATGGAGTCACTGAAGCAGTAGGTGTGAATTTAAATGGACTCCAGAAGATGGTAGAGGACAGGAAGACCTGGAGGAACATTGTCCATGGGGTCGCGACGGGTCGGACACGACTTCGCAATTAACAACAACAACAAAGATAAATTTATTTAAGATAACCAAGCATTTACCAAATTTCCATTCTATCCAATCAATTACAATAAAAACCAAGATAAGCTAATTTTTGACCAATTTATAATTCAGAACTGAAGCTGATGACTAGCATAAAAATGCAGGATTTTTTTTTTATATTGCTTTAGAACTACACCTTATCTATAGGATTGCCTACATACCAATTAGTCTAGGACAGGGGTGTCAAACTGCCAGCCCATGGGCCGGATGCGTCACATAGAAGCTGTGCCCAACCCAGTTCCGGCAAGGAGAAAAAAGTCACGATATGTCGTGACACGTCATGTAATGCAGTGGGTTTGACACCCTGATATAGGACAACAGACTGAAATCTGTTTCCATTAAGAGGTTTTAAAAAGCCAGGATAATTTAATACTATACAGTACATAACCTTATATATACAATATTATATATACTATTTAAACTAATACTATATAAATTATTTACAATTTGATGTATTGGCTCCAAATGCATTAAGCAATGCTTCTATTTCTTATTCTATTGATATCGAATAGCGCTTCTCAACCTCAGTGTTTTTAGGGTATGACTTCAATTCCTGGAATTTTCCAGTCAGCATTCCTCATGGCTGGAGAATTTTGGGAACTGAAGTACATACTTCTTAAAATTGCCGAGGCTGAGAAACATTTATATACAATGCTGTAAAATTTATCAGGTATGATCCAGATCTTCCGGTTGTGCCTTTCTGTTGTAGAGTCCCCCAAAAACACCATATCCAGGTTTCAGAATTAGCTAATGAGTCATACAGATGAAATATCCCATTTTCAATCCCATATTCAGAACAGTGAGCAAAAGTGAAGTTTTTTGTCTGAATGTCCATAGTACACCAAAGCTTGTGCATTCCTGACAAGCCAGAATTCTGGTTTCTCAAGACATGAGAGTCTCACCAGAGGATTACTGATATTGTACAAGCATGAATATCAAAAACTCTGATCCTATATTAATTAAAATTACAAAAATGTTTTCCTTCTTTCTTGTTTAAGTTTCATGCATTTTTCTAGCTTGTGGAGTCAAAAATCAACATGTAAAAAATGTTCTGTGGGAGTAGAGTACAAAGGGCAGACAATAGATACTAGAAGACACATTGATCCCTTCGCCTGCCTTTGTTGTTTTTATTAGCTGTTGCTTATCTCCTCCCTTTCAGATTGGTCTTTTGGAATCTAACTGCACCAATAACCATAGGCGACACCCTCCTTAAAAAGCCTGCTCAAAATGGTTTTGTGTGCATTTAATTTTGTTTAGTACCATGACAACTTTCCAACCAGGAATTAACAACCTGAAAAAGTCTGTTACAACCTTGAAATACATCTGTTTAGGCAATCTGTTAAACTGTCTGCCCTTCCTCTAAACATTTACAAGGATGTGTTACAGAATTAGACAAGCCATGGAGAAGCAGATGGTGGCTGAACTACAATTCCCAGCAGCACCGGATAGAATGGTCAATGGTTAAAGGGTCTGGGAGATGTTCCGCCATAAATATAAGGCTAGCTTAGCTTTTACTTTTGGTCTTCCAATATCATAGCAATGTACTGGGTAAAAACAAAACAATGTTCATGTCATTATTATAATGAGGGGCTGCCACCATGAAGAGGGGGCCAGGTTGCTCACCAAAGCACCAGAGGGAAGGATGAGAAACAAGGGTTGGAAACTGATCAAAGAGAGAAGCAACCTGGAATTAAGGAGAAACTTCCTGACAGTGAGGGCAATTAACCGGTGGAACAGCTTGCCTCCAGAAATCGTGGGCGCTCCATTACTGGAGATTTTTAAGAAGAGACTGGACAGTCACTTGTCTGAGATGGTATAGGTCCTCCTGCTTGAGGAGGAGGCTGGACTAGAAGATCTCCAAGGTCCCTTCCAGCTCTATTCTATTCTATAATATCTAAAGGCCACCACACCGAATACACAACATTCTTTAGCATAGTTCTGGTTGTGCTGGACTGTACAGGCAATCCTTGACTTACCACAATTGAGCCCAAAATTTCTATTGCTAAGCAAGACAGCTGAGTTTTGCCCCATTTCACCTCTCTTGCAGCGGTTGTTAAGTGAATCACCAGTTGTCAGTAACACGGTTGTTAAATGAATCTGGTTGCCTATTGACTCTGCTTGTTAGAAGATTGCAAAAGGGGATCACATGACCCCAGGACACTGCAACCATCATAAATACATGCCAGTTGCCAAGCTTTGATCATATGATTGTGGGAATTTGCAACGGTTGTAAGTATGAAAAATGGTCTTAAGGACAACTTTTTCAGTGCTGTTGTAACTTTGAACAGTCACTAAACGGATGGTTGTAAGTCAAGCACTACCTGTAATTTGAACAATTACTTCTGCGCAACAAGAAGTTGAAGACATCACTAAGAAATACAAGCCCAAAGATTACTGAAATACAGTCTTTAAAAGAACCATCTCTTGATGCACTATACTGCACAAATTACACTGGCTTTCTCTGTGCGTTTACTGTGCGTTTACAAAAAGCCCTCCCCACCCAAATCGTATTACGTGATTTCTGTATCATTAGGAAAAATGACTTACTTGCAAGGAGAAGACACGCAATTGAAACGACATATAACTGCTTCACAGTAACATCATAGCGATCCATAAAAAGGTCCAGCAAGTAGACAGCAAGGTGCCGAGCTGTGGGACAAAGTTGGCAATGGCTACTGAGGACAGTAAGGAGGTGAGCAAAGTAGCACCGTCTTTCGATTTGTGGAGAATGGGCCTTGTAGACCGGCAGTTTCAGCTCCTATGGCAACACAAACAGAAGGAGAAAAAAAAGGGGTATTCAAGCAAATATCCATTTCAGTAAAGAGACTATCCAGATCAGCATTGTACCGCTTGTTCTGGCAAGCAGATAACAACCACAGGAATACAAAATGGTCCCATCAACCATCCTGTCCGGATAACTGGTAGGTACTGAAAAGCAATTAAATTTATACAAATTGTTTATATTCTGCAAAAGAAGAAACTTGTGTATGTAGAGAGATCTTAAAAAATAACAACAGCCATTATGCTGTGCACTACGCTAAATACTTAATCACACTTCTGGCAAAGCAGCATTATTTACAAAATCTTACGTTAACAGTGGCGTTTGATAATCCTGACCTATGAAAACCAGGCTCAGGACTAGTTTTTTTCAACTGAGGTTCTACGAGAGATTATGACAGACAAAACAAATAAATAAACATTGTTTTTTTTTGGAGTGTAGCTCATAAAAGTGGGAATTTTCAAATAACACAACTTGGTGGCTGGCCTGCTACTTTCCTATTGTTGTAAAGATCATAAAAGTGGTAGAAACTAATTATATTGTGAGGTTTTTGTATTTTTATGCAGGTGTCCCTTAAGACCTGAAAAGTATTTCATAGGTTCCTCCAAGATTTAAAAAAAAGAAAAAAGCTGAGGAAGACTGCTACTAACTAAGGAGATCTTCCTGACCTTGTTACTACAAAATCTTCACAAAAGAATATTCTTCTGTATATTTGAAGATTGGGGGTGAAGGAAGACAAAGGTGATGCGGAATTTACTTAAAACAAGCAACATCCTAGGTAGTGCTTTTTATTCTGGTTAGTTAAATGATGCATAAGAATTTATCTAACCAACTGAATATAAGAATAAAAAGCACTACCTAGGATGTTGCTTGTTTTAAGTGAAATCCGCATCACCTTTGTAGAATTCAAGCTGAAGCAAAGTCAGAATAGAAAGCAGCTTTATGTTATCAGTACTCTTGGCAATGCAAGGTCTACTTTTAAATTGAGGTCCACTTGCTTCAATAATCCAATGTCTGAGAGCAAAAGAATGAATGAAATAAATGCAATTAACTTGTCTACACTTTTCAAGCAGGAGCAAAAGCCTGGAAGGTGTCTGTGAAGGTATGTGGTTTAATCTCCCTCTGAAGACAAGCTTGATGAAAATTTTTTCCAACTTTTCCAATTAACAGGAGAGGAAAGGGTTAGATATTCATCCAAATCACACACAAATCTGTTTCTAGAACCAGTGCATGCTGTGATGGCCACTGTTTATGATGGAAGAACTAGCTGCGCTCAAGCAGCTAATGTTGCCAAGAAACAATGCAGCCCAAAGCCATGCCATTAGCATTCTGATCAAAGAAGACACCTGGATGAAGCTGCAGTATCTCTTCCCAACTTTCATTCTAGGTTTGTGGGAGGCAGGTACAACATAACAAGAGCATAGGGCTCCTGATAGCTCTTCAGCGGCACTGCCATCAAAATGGAACAAAACAATTTAATGCCTTTGAGAAATGCTATATATTAGTTCAGTTTTGCATAAAATATTATTGGTACTAAGTCCTGAAATCTAAAATCCAGGTCCAGATATGTTCTGTTCACTTTTTTTTAAAATGGGCTAAAATGGTGAAGTTGCCCTGTTTGTAATGACTTGATAAAACCTCTTAAAGAAAAGGATCACAAGTAAATATTTATACCATGATAAAGATCTGATTTCCCCAGGTAAATATAGTCAAGTTTTCTACTGGGATGTACCAGATATATTCTAAACAGGACAATTAGATGTTCCCATAAGTCTGTTCAAGAAGCAAAACCGAATCAACACAGTCTTTTCAGAGACAGAGTATTTTGCAGTTTCTGACTTGACTGGAAAATAAAACTGGATACAAATCCATAGAAAACTACATCATCGCCATATTTAGCAGGCAGGCAGGCATTCTATAATGTCTGTTCTATACTTCAAAAGCCACTTTTATATGTCATCAAGGGAGCAGAACTTAAGAATGACAATGAAGTTCATTGCTTTGATCTTTTGAAATGCCAGCCATAAGGATGTGATACACAGTGCTACCAGACATAGAGAAGACACTTCAATTTATTTATCTTTTAAAATAGCACTAACACAAGAATACTAGTACAATTTAATTACTGACTGGTTTAGCATACATCACAAAGAATCACAGAATCATAAAGTTGGAAACAATCTTGGCGATTATCTAATCAACTCTAGTGTTCAGTGCAGGATCCACTGGAGCACCTGTGACAGATGATCATGCAGCCTCCTGTCTGAAGACCTCAAGGAAAAGAGAACTCACAACTTTATTTGGCAGTCTGTTCCACTGAGAGCTTGTATAGTTCAAAGTTCCTCCTAATGTCTAGCCTGAACCTGCTTTCTCTAATTTTAATAAACTACATTGCAGTTTTAATCCAGACTTTTCCAACAACAGAGGATACATCTTCTCATTCAATTAAGTGACAGCTTTTGGATCTCTAACATTACTCATTGCGTATCACCTTTTACCTTTTGCTCCATTTTGTCCCTGATGTTTTTAAATTGCAGGGTGAAGGACACACTACTCCACATGAACTCTGATCAGGCGCCATAAACTTGGAAAAATCACTTCTCACAATATGCTTTCTAGGCTCCAGTTAATGTACCCTACAATACCACTTTTATTTGGAGCACATTATTGGATCATGTTTAATTACTTTTCACAGGTATTACTGCCAAGTCAGATCTCATCATCCTATACGTGTGTCTTTTTCCTACCCAGTTTAGAATGATATTTCTCCCTGTTAAATTCCATTGGTTTCATTTTTGCACAGTTCAAGCTTGTCTAGTGTTTCTGGAATTTCCTCTCATTCAACTAAGATATCAGCCATACCTCACAGTTTTGCCCCAGCTGCAAATTTTATAAATATCCATCAATTCCCTGTCCAAATCATTGATAAAATTGCTATATGACATAGACACCAGCACACAGCCAAGGATAAATACCCTTGGATATTTTCTTCTAAGGCGAAGAACAACTATTAATGACTATTTTGGATGCTGTCACTTCACACCCAAATAAAGATGTATTGATTTAAGAGGCTTATATGGTCACAATAGTGATAGGAATATACATAAAAACAATAAAAACAAACACCCTCCCAAATAACTCCCAGAGTCTCAAAGCAATACTGTCCCATATGCTAACATTCATAAATAATTGAGCTCTAGCCTCAGCCTATATTAATCCCAGGGTATACCCTTAAGGCAGTGGTTCTCAACCTTTTTAATGCCGCGACCCCGAACCGGTCGTAAGCCGAGGACTACTCAACCGGTCGTAAGTCGAGGACTACTCAACTGGTGCAGCACCGTTTGCAGAATGGGACTTTTGGTGGGCTCAGCAGGGCAGAGACAGCCTGGACAATTCCTATTGGCTTTTGAAAGCCAATAGAATTAGACTCTATTCAAGAGAGTCTATTCTATTGGCTTTCAAAAGCCAATAGAATAAAAGGGAGTAGCACAGCTAAGGAAAACGGGAAAAAATGGCAGACTGTGTTGTTCAGCGACCCCCGTGAAATGGTCGTTCGACCCCAAATGGGGTCCCGACCCACAGGTTGAGAACCACTGCCTTAAGGTCTTCTGGAAAGCTAAAAGACTGGGGAACCCTAGGCGCAGTGTGAAAAGAGGGATCAGCCTAAAATTCCTATGTAGCTACAAGCAAACTAGGTCCAATTCTCCTTGAGTACTATTGACTTTTATCTAACTCTAACCAGATGCTGACCTTTAGTTTAGAAAATTCCTGTGCATAGGCTTTTAGCAATAAATCAGCTTAATTGAACCTTCAGTGTAGACCAGATCCTTCACTGCCAGATCAGGGTACTTCTAATTTTTAATCCTATATTAGAGAGCGTAGGCATTATATAAATCAAAAACTGTTCTTGATTGCTGAAACTATATTAGCTGGAAAGTGTATGGTTAATATCCGACAATAAGACACCATGTGTATAGTTAAACACTGAAAGGAAAATGTTTCATTAGATATAAAAATTAGAAGGGAAAAAAACCGTCAGAGCTGCAATATGTTTGAATCTATGCAAACAGGTAACACCTATAACCAGCCTATAGAAATGTCTATCCAACAGGCTGCTTCTGCCTAGGTAATATTAATTTTTCCAATTAGATCAGATCTCCCCACTCACTAGACATAACTGGGAAGAGCCATCACAACACTAATCCTTTCAAACTCTTATCAGTGTTAACTGTCTTTCAGGCTTTGTGAAAAAACAGTTTTATCTTTCACCAATCAGGCACTGAAAAGATTTGGGGAGGTGGGGGAATAAGAAATCTGTTTCTTCTAGATTTCTAGAACCTAGCACTCTCCAGGGGTATCAGATTTCCAATTCCACAGAGCAGAGGTACACAACCAGTTTTATACTGCAATTTCTACTGGCTTTGATGTGATGTACCAGACCCTGCATTTTGAATGCTGGAGCCAGTTGTTTTTTTTTTTTTTAAAAAATGGTCTCAGTTTAAATTAAAATAAGAATAAAAATACAGTTCATTATTCTGTGAATAATATTCTTCCATCTCATGAGAAATTACAATTTGGTGTCAGCCTCTCTAGAGGAAACAAAGCTCTGGGGCCATTCTATAGTTTGTATATCTCTTATCCTAGGAAATTATGAAAACTGGAGAGCTCTGACACCCTCACAACCACAAGTATCTGAAGCATATCCAAAAGGATGTGGGACATAAACATAATGCAAATGGGTCTTTGCAGCAGTATTAGTGTAGTGGAATTCTTTAGTATCTTCAGAGACGGAGCTATAGTAAATAATAGAATTTCAGTCTCAGATCTACCAAAGTTCACCAACTCATGATATTTTTCTGCACGCACATGGAAAGAATTAGGAAAACGCTCCTATTGCAAGATCCTCATCATTAGCTGTTAATTTATTGTGGTTTATAGCCAACAAGGAAAAAAGAAATTTCAAGAATGAAATGGCCCTTTGAAAATAATCTGGTAGGAGTAGGGGAGAAAATTAAATAGCCTGCTCAAAGAGACAGACAACATTAGCATATACCAAACTAAATATTTAGAGAAATAAGACCTCCTAGGAGATTCTAAGCTTTGACTGTTTCTAATTGCAAGTCACATTCATTATGTTACTGAATGATGCAAATTATGAAAGAAATAACATAGAGATATGTTCTTTCATCTGTTCAAAGCAGATGAAATTCATGTTTACTTTTTTTTTGCATTTTTCTCTTTGAAAAAGCTGGCATATGCATTACCGGCAACACAATGAACAATGGAATATCCAAACCAAAAGAAGCTGAAAAATGGGCAACCTATGGCCATGTGTGCTTTCAAAAGCACACGTGCCATACAGTTTGCTCTTCTTAATTGTAAAACATAAACCAGTTTCTCTTTTTCAGGCAGTGTGCTGAAATACACAGCTAGATTAAAAAAAAAAAAAGCCAAAATATCTTTTTCTCATGAAATATTGGCATTAAAAGGTTGTTCCAACTAGTAGGCTACTTGACATAATTCTGAATATTCCCGAAATACAAATCTCCATAGCAAAGGCATAATAGTGCAGAAAATAGTTAAAACCATTAGATAATTATTCAGAGGTAAAAGGCGGATCTGCTATGCAGTATCAGGGACTATTCTCAGGAAACTGAAAACCAGCTAATGTTACAACTTGATGCCAAATATACACCCTGAGAAACTCTAAAATCCCATAAAGTTTGAGTCTAAAAATGAGCTTTAGATTGGAACATTCCTTAGTGTTTTAAACCAGAGGTCCCCAATCTTTTGAGCACCAGGGACTGGTTCCGTGGAGAGAGGTTTTTCTGCGGACCGGAGGGGGCGTGGTGGTTTCATGTACTGCCTGCATCCCATGGATGGGGCTTTGCTTGTTTGTGCGGACCGGTTTCTGGCATGCCCGGCCTGGTGCCGGTCCATGGACCAGGGGTTGGGGACCCCTGTTTTAAACCGTCAGTTTTAATGTAACAGGGAGCTACATATATTAATATTCATTCACTATTTGATTTCATTAAAGATTTCCACAAAGAGCTGAAAAAGGATAACCAACATTTTTAGCCCGTAAGAAGATATGTTTGCATCTTAGAGTTAAAAAACAAAATTAAAAGTATTTCCATCTCAAGAGAGATATTGCAAAATAAAACTGTCTGAATTATTAAATAATTATCTGTTCACGTACTTAGATACACTTTGCTTTTAGAAGGGAAGAAAAAAAAATCTAGTTGGGGCTACCAGATCTGCACTACATAATCTGGACATGCAGCACAGAAGTAAAGAAAAATATAATGGCATTTAGGGGTCATCCAAACTTTCGCAGACCAGATGTGGCAACTTTATTTTTAGTAAAGGTATTCCTTGCTTACCAAGTTCCTTGTTTAGCAGCTGTTCTAAATTACAATGGTATAAAAAACAACAACAACCCAGATCTGTGACCAACCCTCACATTTACAACTGCCACAGAGATTGCCATTCAGGCATTTTGCACCTGGTGTACATTTGCAATAGTTGCACCATCCTATGGCCACATGATCACCATTTGCATTCTTCATAATTAGCTCCTGAAAAGTAGAGTTAATGGAGAACACAGAGGTAAATTCACAAGTCATGCTCATTTGATGTCTCACTTAATGACAAGTGTGAATCACTTAATGACAATGAGAAGCGACAGGAGGCCTGTCACAGTCACACGATTTTCTGCTTAGCAACCAAGTTGTTGATTCCAATTATGGCCATTAAGAGAGGATTAAATGTATCATTTCCCCATGGAAAGCAATTCTTTCCACATTTACTCAGAAGAAAATGTAAATGTACTTAAAGAAGAGCCTTCATCCATATATCCCATAGTTGAGGAACATAAGATGGGTGGCCTTGTTAAATAAATAAAACCCCAGATGCACACTTATCACACTATTTGAAATAACTACTGTATACTAGCAACTTCAAGGCGCAAGGATGTCATAGTAATGGCAGTTATATAACTGTTGTGGAGTTTTGCCAAAGGAAGAAACAGAGTTTTGTAGAGGCACATTTACTGCAGTGATCATTGGGTGCCTGCTTTAGAAGAAAGAAGAACCCTGAACAATTGATTTCCAAAGATTTTTATGGAAATTGAGGGATACAAGACAGGAAACCCTGGGGATCTGGTTGGCCCTGTTTGGGGAAGTTGTGCAGGTCTCTGCACTGTCCTTGGAGTTAGTTCTATTGTTAGGCAAATAGACTTTCAGGAGGCAGGGAGGAGGGTCAATTTGGGTATGATGGGATTAGGCAAGAGAGAAGAACTGGGTTTGACCTTGGACATATCCAAAAGTGGGAGGGGTGAAGGAGGAGGAGAGCAGTCTCCATTTTATCAGGTTTATTTTTTTCCCATTACATAACTTGCTTTACATCTTACTTTTACCACCAAATTTGTGGTTCAGCTATATCCATAGCAGATCCAGCCAGCAGGATTGCAACTGAGGAATGTGTAGATGTAAGGAAGGTGTCCTTGATAGAAATATGCAAGGCTTGATACCAGTGTGATGTGGGGAAGAGGAAGATAATGTAAATCCACAACAGACAAATGGACTTGCAAAGTTTTTTTATTATTATTATAACCAATCACCTTCTCTTTCCCACCTCCCCCAGCCTCTTCCTTGCCTCTTGCAACTTTCTGTTAAGGTCATCTATCTTATTACATTAAGTACATCTGTTTAAGAACAATTTATTTTCTATTTGTTCCAATGTAAAGTAGATGACATGCATGTTCGACTCAGTAAATTCAAATCTGAAAACTTAAGTTTAATTTCAGTCACTTTTAAAAAATACTAGTTGCATGCATTTTATTTGGAAGTTACTTTGGAAGGGTAACTAAACAGCAGATTGTACCTGTTTTGAATTGTAGTAACAGCAACAGTAAAGAATAGAGGAAAAAAGGGAAGCAGCTGTCTATCTAACCTTCAGTCTCAGTGTCTGGTGAACGTCTGCTGCAAGGTCTCCTTTCCACCATGGCTCTTCCATCCTTAGACTTCTCATCCAAGGAAAAGTAGCACCTGCAAGGTCAGGCAGAAATCAAAGTAAATTAACAAAGGAAATATGGGCACATTTAAGCTTCATCTACTGTTTTTACACAATCCCACATACTCCTTTGTAAAAAGGAGCCGAAAAACATATTGCAATGTAAAATTAGAGATTATCTAGGTGCAGCTTAACCAAATACAGTTGACGGCTGCAAATTTAGCTAATTCTTCCCTCCCCCCTAAAAAATAATTCAGCCCATTAAACTTCTCTACATCTGGATGCCCATTTCATATTTGAATCTGTGCAAAAAGGTTCAAGCAATCTTGGCGGACATCAAGTCATCTTCTCAGCAAGTTACCTGTCGCTCTGTTTTTGCTCAAAACAAGAGCAAAGAGATTTTGATTGGAATACAAGCCATTATCGATTTCCAACTCACGCCCACCTTCCCTGTGGTGGGAGATGGCACCGACTTCCCGGCGGCCCGGCTTTTTTTTTTTTTTTTGCAACAAAACCCGAGATCCTCCGATACCCGACTACAAACGGCAACTTTCATATCTAACTCGCTTTTTCCACATCTGATTCGAGATTGCCGAGGATCAAGATAGCATTTTCCCGGGCTGCTCTCCCTCCTCTCTTTTGAGGTACAAGTGGTATGAAACTTCTCAAAACTCTGCGGACTGAAACTTCTGACAAGCTGCCCACAAAACCAACCCGTGTTAGCGTTACCTTTGCCGATCGCCCGCAAAGCGACAGTCTTTGTCCTTTCCTGAATCCGACGATTTCTTTGCGAGAAAAGTCCTGCACCCCGAGAAAGAGAAGGGAGAATCAAGCTTGCACCCTTGTCCGCCCCCTTTGCTAATCACAACAGGGAAGGTCAGCAGTTGGTTGCATGTCCCTGGGTTACAAGGCGGAGGGAAAGAGGATGTCTCCCCGCCCCCAGACCACCTCGCGCCCCAAATCTCGGCTCCGATTCGAAGAAACGACCTAATTCATTGGAGAGGTTACATACACACCGGCTTTCTACTTGACGCACGCGCACACCTTCCTTCCACCGGGCCTCTGGACGTTGTAGTCCTTTCCCGCTTCCTCTGCCTACACTCCCCTCCCCCCTTTTTATTGCTGGGTTTCGGGCGAGCGCTGGATTGGCTCGCGCCCTGTGCGCCCGAGGGGCTCGTTTGTTCGCGGCTGGCTGTTTTCTTATGTGCCTTATGAAGCCGCCTGGGCGGTTCTGTCGCTGTTCCTCAGCCCATTGTTGGCGCCATTCTCCATTTCTAAGGGATTTAGATAGAGCGTTATCAAAACGTTGGATTCTGCCCGATTGAGCGTGAATAAGGACAATGGCTTTCTGCCCTGCTCAGCTGCTATTCATTGAGTAGTGGGAGGATAATGGAATTATCGCTCCTAACTACAGGGGATGCTTGCACAGTTTCGTTGTCCCCACCCTAAGTTTTGTCCTTTGCTTTGATCTACTCTGCTTTGACATCGCATTGCATAGCATTGCATTTGACGCCCCTTTGTCTTAACAGGTATTACCACACTCTTCATATGGATACTATATGCACGTTTACTGAAACAAGCTGCTATGATGAAGAAGGCTTTATGTTACAGGGAATCGATCTGGCCAATTAACATGAGTTATTGTGTAAACTGGAGCAAAGCGCTCCTAAAAATTCCAAAATGTGGACAAGCTTGTGGAAACTTCAATCAATTTAGCCTGAAAAAAAATAGCAGCTGTTCCCAAAGTACTTTATTGTTCCTTTCCTCACATTAATTGTGAGCAGCAAATCACTACTATTTTTCTTTAGAGAGTATTTGGAAATCACCTGAGAAATGCAGTGCTGTGTTGTTGGTTTGATGCTGCATTGTGACAGAACTTTGCTTTTAAGGACAGAAATCTGAGAGGCGATTGAATTATTAGGCAATTGTGCTCAGCATGAAGATAAATGTATTTAGAAAAGCTCAGCCTATTGAACTCTTGCTAATTGCTGAAGCTGGTAGCATCCAGTGCTTAGGTAAAATAAAAGCAGTATATGGCAAATCTTACTGTTAATTTTGTTTGGTTCCAGACAGTGGCCTCAGCAGGTGACACTTGGAAATTCTTAGGTTGTAGGGTAGACCAAACAATAGGGGGAAAAAAAATCTGACAAAATATTTTCATACTTTTGTCAAAGAATTCTGTGAACAAGTCAAACTCAACTCAAGAGAATAGTCACTTTTTAAACAAATCTTAAGTTTGACTTCACACAGTGTATCTTAGGAATTATAGTTTGATGAGCAATCAATCAGAACAGAGCTGGAAGGGACCTTGGAGGTCATCTAGTCCAACCCCCTCCCCCCAAAGTAGGAGACCCAGTTTGTTAACTTGCTAACAGAGGTCTTTTATCCACACTCCCCAGAGAGTGATAATTATAAGATGTTACCTGATATTAAATGTAGAGAACACAGAGATGATCTTGGAGAAACTACTTGGCATCCATTTGAAAAACATTATTTCAGTGTAGGACAATTAGAAACAAACTCAAACTAGTTCTGCCTTAACTGTCTTGAGTTAAAAAGGAGGAGGATAGAGAAAACACAGTCAGGCTTTCAGGATTCTGTTACAATAGCTAATATCAATAAAATAGAGTTCCAGTCATTCTTGTGGAGTCTGTTTTTTGACTTGGTCTCCCTTGAAGGGCTGACAAAAACATGCTTAACATCTGGGCATTTTGCAATATTGAAGGCTCAGATGCACAGGGATACTCAATATGGCCATTTGGGAAGGGGTGCCTTCAAGTCAATTTTGACTCCTGGGGACTTCTTTTCTTGGCAAGGTTTTTTTGGGAATGCTCTTTTCTACTTCCTAGAGCCAAGAGAAAGTGACTGGGCCAAAGTCACCTAGCTGTCTCTCAGTTTCTATAGTCTGGTGCCTTAACCATTACACCAAACTAGCTTTCAATATGACCAACAGCAAATACTTAGATATTGAATCTCAAGGATTTATCTCAGTCTAATGCTAATGCGGTAAATTAGTTCAGACTTAAGATTAGTGTCTTATTGCAGATAGCCAACTTGGAATGTGCAAGGGAGGGGCAGTATGTACTCATATTGATGTCTATAAATTCAATTGAGAAGAGTAGTTATGGTTAATACTCTTGGACGCCTTTTCTCACTGTTGAATGCTATTTCTACTACCCTTGAATCTGCAGCAAACTATACTGACGTGACCCTGGCTGTTGTTGATTTCTAACCTACCTATTGCCTCTCTTCTCAGTCATTGTCCAGTCACTTGACTTCCCTACAGGACAATGAGTGCAAAAGCCTAACGATTTTATTCACCCTGGATGATATTGAAATAAAGGAGATAATGCTTCTTTGAAGGATGTCAAGTTGCCCCTCTTATGGTCTTGGCTAGGGACAGGAATGGTAAGATAGATAGATAGATAGATAGATAGATAGATAGATAGATAGATAGATAGATAGATAGATAGATAGACAGACAGACAGACAGACAGAGACAGACAGACAGACAGACAGACATAAGAGGTCCTTGGTGCTCTCTGAGCTTGCTTGTTTTCTTGCAGACATTTCATTACTCTAACTAGGTAACATCATCAGTGCTAGTAAGGAGTGCTGTTTGCTGTCAGTTTATATTCTGGTGCTCTGTCAGTGTTGGTGGGGGTGGTCTTAGGGATTTTTGGTTGGGCTGTTACTAATGGCTCTTTGGCAGTTTCTTGATTGGTGTATTGCTTTACTTGATTGTTGGTCTGACCTTGGAATTAATCTATGCTGATCTGAGTGCTGATTACTGGTGGGGAGGTACTCTATTCTTTATTTAAAGACTTTAGATCTATGTATCTATTGTTGTCCTTTATGTGGCAAAATCTTGTTTGTTTGCCAATCATTGGGCAGAAGAAAGGATAAAATTGATAGGTTACTGCTGAGAAATACAGGCAGTCCTCGATTTGCAACCATTCATTTAGCAACCATTCAAAGTTACAACAGTAGTGCAAGAAATGACTTATGACTAGTCTTCACTCTTATTACTATCACAGCATCCCCATAGTCACACAGTCAGAATTTGGGTACATGGCATGTCCTTTAAACAGTTGCAGCGTTCCGGGGTCAAGTGATTGCCATTTGCAACCTTTCCAGAGGGCTTCCAAAAAGCAAAGTCAATGGGGGAATCCGGGTTCCCATAACAAATGTAATGATTTACTTAACCATGGCAAAAAATGTCATAAAATCAGGCACAACTTACTTAACAACTGCTTTGCTTAGCAGTGGAAATTCGGATCCCAACTGTTGTCATAAGTCAAGGACTATCTATAGGAAGGTCAATGAGAGAGATTTAGGAAGACTGACGCAAATGGAAAATATCCCATTTAGTTAGGAATGCTGACTTATTCGTAGAAGGTAAGATAACTTTGTTATTGGGAAAATACGTATAGGATGATAGACTATTTCATGATTTATGTTTTGGATCAGATATTCTAATTTAGCCCCACAACTATCAGCCTCATACATTCTAAGGCAGGATAGAGGGATAAAACATACTTTTGCTCATCAGTGTTTTTTTGTTATCATACTCAATAACATAATATTTAAAATTAGGTAAAGAAAATAATGTCAATTATGAACCAAATGACAGCATATGTACATTTACTTTTGAGCTATTCATGAGGTATTCCTAAATAACATTTTCAATTTTTGCAAGAACATCAAATATTTTCACACAACTAGATCAATGTATTATCTCATTTTTTTGCATAAAATGAATAGGTAAATGTTAATATATGAGTTTCTTTTCTTTCCACAATCATAGTACTTATATATACAGATGAAAATGAGATATAGTATCATGAAAGCCTTGAACACATCTTTAAATAGTATAAAGAATCCAGACCTGAAATTGAGTTAACTGAGGAAGAAACAATATTCTTTTAATATATTCTCAAACTCTCAGAAATAATGAGATCTAGAACAGACTTTCTCAACATGTGCCTGTCAGATGTGTTGGACCACATCTCTCATTGTCTGCAGCCAATCTGGTACACTGATTGAGGAAAATCAGAGTGTAGTCCTGGAGGATATTAGATGGGAGAAAGTTATACATTCTAGTCTTACACTTCAGGTTTTTTTTTGTCCAATAGCACTGGCAGGGAAAAATCCAAGTATGTATATTGTACAGCAAAATGTGTAGATAACAAAATATGCAGGAAAAAAAATACCTATAAGGCAGTTTATTCATGTTAAGCTTAGAGTATAGCCATACCTATTAGTTTCTTCATATCTAAACACAGAGTTCATGAAGGTATCAGAGAAAAACAACAACACCCTACTTTTTTTTCAATTTGGCATTATTGCACAACAATTTGCCCTGGCAATATATAAATGAGGAAAAGTTATAGATCCCAAACATTGCTAGATTTTCATCTATCATTCCATGAGAGACAAGTATTCTAATAAGTAGTTGCAAGAAGCCAAAACTCATAGTTGTAATCTTATCACCTATCTAAACTATCTAAACAATATCACTGATATTATACATAGACTTGGATCTCTTGAAAAGTCTTTATTGCTTGGAAAGATGGATGGAAAAAAAAAGATGGCCAACAGCAAGGTAAATGGTCTCAATTACTGAAGGATGAACCATTAAAAAACCTGAAGGGTCAACTTGGAGACAGATTATCTGAAGATCTGTGTAGTTGTTGAGAGCTGATATTGATTTGAGGGCACAAATCACTTTGTGCCATGGAGTTGATAGGATCTACTTTTCTCAAAACCATCAGAATACAGTTCTAAAAATTATTTTTCTATGAAGACTGCGGTTAAAAGCTCCAGGATCGACAAAGGTGGTATTTGGTATATTATAATTTACCTCCTAGAGAGCTAGAGTTTCATTATAGTGCTGTCTTGCACACAGCTTCTCTTGTAAATTTGTAAGGTTGATTCATAACAATGTAGAGAAGAGATTATAGCTATTCTTAGCAACTCATCAGATATAAACATTAGTACTTAATATTAATATATACATACTACTAACAACATAAAATGCCATTGCCTATGACTTTTTAAAGAACAGAGTGAGTGAGGGAGACAAAATAATAGTTACCAAACACATATGAGATCAGTAAAAAGGGCAAACTCCTTCTAAGTTGATCTCTTGAGAACATCTCACAACTGCCCAACTGTCAAAACAACAGAATCTTGGAATACCCAGGAGAGGCTTTCTAAGTTGCAAGTCACCGTGCATGCCAATAGCACAGATGTCTAGCCAAGATATGCTTACCTTTGTTCATATGCTTACAAGTAATGTGAAAGCTTTTTAATATGCTTGAAAGATTGCAGGAAGAAAGCATAGCTCACATCAAAGAAGAAAATATGAAGCCTCTTTTCCAGCGATCGTAACACTTCATATAAGAATATGAATAATGGATACAGAGTTCCTTACTTTGAATTTAAATGCTTGTTGTAGAATTCTGCAATCTCCAAAAGGGCATACTGATGCATTAGAGAGCTAGCTAAAAGCCTGAAAAACATCAGACAATTTTAAAGAGGCAGTTGTAGCTTTGTCATCCACATATCATGTATATGTATGGGAATCTTTCCATTGTAAAAGTTAATATGCCACCTCTAGTGAGTGGGGGATAACATTCCCCTGCCTCAATTTTGATTCATCTGGAATACATCATTAATGGCACACTTCAAAGAGCCCCATGAAATATGAGAGAGGCAACAGGCTCTA
The DNA here is from genome assembly GCF_016545835.1 of Crotalus tigris. Taxonomy (NCBI): domain Eukaryota; kingdom Metazoa; phylum Chordata; class Lepidosauria; order Squamata; family Viperidae; genus Crotalus; species Crotalus tigris. Next base: position 1,833,921 of record NW_024096469.1, read on the forward strand.
TATGTTTACAAAAGATATTTCCAGAACTTAAGACCTCCAAATGGAAAAACCATCTGATGTTTTAGTTATTTGCAAGTGTGCATTAAGAGCATGTGCTAAAACACTTCTAGTTCTTTTTTGTAAACAGCTTTAATTAATTCAAAATTGTATTTCTGGCTCAGCATTTTGCACAAAGGAAAGTAAAGAGGGCCCTACCTGTTTAGTTTCTGAGCGGCTGTGTGCCGTGAGCACTGTTGTGAAACTTCAGAATGGTAGTAGGTTATTTGGCCACTAAGTTGCTGAGTTTCTGCTTTTCTTTTCTTTCCTTACCAAGTAATTTCAGTTTAGATTTGCAAGAACTATCAGGTAAAATATCAGTACATATAAACATCTACCAAAATATATTCAATTTATTTTGAGCCTGAATGAAATGGTTAATCTTTTAAAGAAGGCACAGTTTTGAGCTCAAATCACAAAACCTATCTTTTTCCACTGCCATCATCCTCCAGCTATATAATTATTTGGGTGGACATATGCATTATTTACTTTGGGAGGATTTCTTATTTTTCTGCTTCTGGGGCACAGAGGTAGATACATATCTTCTACCTGACAATAAGCTTTCAGGTCAGCTGAAGCAAGAAAGCAAGAAATACATGCCAATGTATTTTCTTTAGTAAGAAAGTCACATCTTGCAATATTTTATTATAACATTTTGTAAAGCCACAGGCAAATTTCACCTCTGTGAGTTATCTGCTTGGGTTCCAGTGTCTACAGAGAGACTAAAGTGATCAAAGCCTTCCTGGATTTAGAATTCTCTCTCTTATACATGGAAGGATGTGAGATATATCAGACATTTTCCTCACAGATCTCTGCACCATTTTTCATACATGTCCCAACTCCTTATGATAGAAAATAATTTTCCTCTACTTTGCACTTTTTTTTGTTACTTTTCTCCTTCTTGCTTTTGGTCAATAATTTAGCTTGATGAAAACTCTGTGGAATTTGGAACATTGTCCTTAGTTACATGACATTTTAATTGTTTCAACAAAGGCTCAGAGTTACCAACTATAGTTGTTTTTCCCCTTCTGATAAACTTCATCTGGGGACTTCCATGGCATTTTATTCCACCCCAGAGTTACTGCCAGATAAAGAAACAAAATCCAACTCCACAGACAAAGGAAATAAGATAACATTCCTACACCCTTCTTTCTTTTGGTACAATACAGCATTTGTGTGCTTGTTTCTGGTGGTATGCAAAAACAGGAGTAGCTTGAGGAGGAAAGAAAGATTGTAAAGGTTTCCCAGCTATTTTACAGTATTCCTCTATCCATTTGAGTGGGAAAATAAAATGCTAGCATTCTGACGATTTTGCAATTAAATGCTTGTTCTTATAGTTGTATCCATGGGATGGGCAAAGATGGAGATTAAACAATGCATGCAGGAAGAGACATGACTCAGGAACAGGATCCTGTACTTCTATGGAGGGGAAGGGGAGAGAATAATGGCTAGCTTGAGCCAGGAGAAAGGGTGAAGCAAGCATTCCCATCAATGGAAAAATGGACTATTGAGAAGGTCTGCAGAGTTGTAGAGATCAACTGTTTGTGATTTCCATTAGATCACAACCAATATTTTGTCAAAAATCAAGGCTAACACTTAGAATCCACTTAAATCCCTCCCACTGCCTGCACTCAATATAGGGCTTAAGGCATCTTTGCACAATCTGAATTCATTATGGTGGACTAGATCAGAAGTCCCCAACCTTTTGGGCACCAGGGACCAGTTCCATGGAGAGAGCTTTTTCCACAGACCAGAGGGTGTGTAGTTTTGTGTGCTGCCTGCATCTCGCGGATGGAGCTTTGCTTGTTTGTGCGGACCGGTTGCTGGCATGCCATGGCCCGGTACTGATCCACAGACTGGGGGTTGGGGACCCCTGGACTAGATGGTTTGAAATTAGTTTTTGGTTGTCGTTAGTGATATGATACTTAACCACTCTTAAATTAATGCAATATTTAGATAGCATAATAGCCCATACACTGGAGATATTCAACCTAGAGATACAAACTGTAAACCCCACATTTTGTAATAGGACAAAGATTAGATGTCTGGAAGTTCCCTAAATGATTATACAGTGATCTAATAGGAAGTTACAGTAGGGCAATTTCGAAACATGATTTCAAAGCATATTATGGTTTGAATGCCTTGTTCAACCCCAGGCTTCCTAAATGTTACTTCATCTCTAAGAATTATGCTTTTAATTTTTATCCTAACACCTAGTATTCCTTGTTATAACAGCAATTTTTATCCTGTAGTCCACAACATGATCTATCATATCCTGATTTAAAATGGCCTGCTGGTTTATTTAAATAATTGTGGTGAGAGAGATCTCTGAGAAAATGAAATGCTTCTAGTTTGCTTTGATTCATTATATGTTCTCAACATTTGTGAAGGGCTTCATAACATGATTATAACTTCCTGAATCATTTTAGTTTAATGAAAATTCCGAAGCCTCTGGTTTTGGTAAATCAGAAACTCTGGATTAGAAATCTGGCCAGGGTACTCAGATACTGTATATCATTATCTAATGTCTGAAGCATAACCTAAGGCAGGGGTCTTCAAACTTGGCCCTTTTATGACTTGAGGACTTCAACTCCCAGAATTCCTCAGCCAGGCACGCTCTGGGAATTGAAGTTCACAAGTCATAAAAGGGCCAAATTTGAAGACCCCTGGCCTGAGGCATGAATGAAAAAACCAGCAGCTGAGAAACCATAGAAAACATAATGAACTAGTCAAGTTAAGCCCCAGCTCTTGGCTGCACAGCCCAGGGACTTTTCTGTTTGAGGAGTATATTAAACAGTCACTCTCTGATCTTAAACTAGCAGAAGGTTCTTTTTCCCCTCTTGGCCACAGCAACAGAACAAAAATGTGAATGAGAGACGGGCAGGAGGAAATGGTTATGGCCTAGGCACCCAGGCAGATCCTCTGGGTACCTGGCAGGACAGCAAAAGAGAGGAGAGGAAAGAGCAGAAAGCTCCCAAAATGTATCATATCTTTAAATTAGTGAGCTCTGGGTTTGATCCCGAAGTGCTGTAAAATACTGGTTTTTCATGTACATTGCTTCCATACAGCCATTCATCAGAATAGCTACCAACCACAGTGACTTTAAAAAAAAAAAAAAAGAACGAACAAAAAAAGTATGTTATAAGAAACCATCTGGGAATATGGTCTTCTAATCTAGAGCTTTCAATATAATGCTTTGTTATTGAACTGTTAAGCAACAAACTCTTTCTTCTGGTCAATCCAAGTCAAGAGCAATTGTAGTCATTTGGCTATCCCTTACCTTTAGGTATTTCCAAATGAAATAGATGAAGGCAAATTGAAAATAATTTCTCAGTGCTTGGAAAGAGAATAGGGATTAATAAGATTAAGTCTTTTAAAAATAAGAAAAATCTAGATTAATGTGGCGTTTCCCTTTCTTGCTATTGTACTATTGTAGTCTGCAGTATTAACATGTTATTGCAGAATAAAATTGTCCCATTAATTCTATTTTGCCTGTGAGTACTGGCATCATGCACTGGCAATCATGGAGTGGGAATCCAGCATCCCTTTCTCAGGAGAGTTTTAGATCAAGTCATTGTTACAGATTCCAGTTATACCACTCACCCTATAATGCTTTGCTAACCAACATATAATCAGTTCCTAATGAAACAGGGTCACGTGTAGAATAATAGATGGCACATTTGATTCTTTAAACATTTTAAAGCTAATTCTCTACTTCAGGGGTTCTCAACCTTGGCAACTTTAAGACTTGTGGACTTCAACTCCCAGAATTCTCAGCCAGCAAAGCTGGCTGAGGAATTCTGGGAGTTGAAGTCCACAAGTCTTAAAGTTGCCAAGGTTGAGAACCCCTGCTCTACTTGCTTATATATTTGGTTTGAGAACCAGATACCATTTATATTTGCTCATAGAATAAAGGAGATTTTCAGGGAAAATGGAATACTTGTGAATATTTGTAACTGTTTAATAGTAGCACTATTTTTTTTAGCATATCAAATCCTTTTGGTGTTATTAAAAACATGTAGGGTGATAAAGACAGACTTGCTGTAGTGCTAGCCTGAATTTAGGGGAAGGACCATACACTTCTAGCATTGGAACACATACATGCTTTACAGCAGATCACCAGATGCATCTATGAGTTTCCTGATTAAAGATAGCATTTTTGAAAAGCACATTCCTGAAACTCTCAAAGGCATTGTCCCTCTATGCAGGCATTCAGAAACTAGGCAGATAAATTCAATTCTAGTTTAAGTACTACCTGACCATCATTTGCAGCACAGGATAAGTATCTCTTTCTGCTTTAGAGAAGGAGCATCGGTATTGGTTGGTATAGGATAAAAATGATTTCTTTTGTGTTTTGCAGGAAAGGACATTGATAATAAGCAGAAGACTTCTCATCCAGATGATGGAGTCATATACATCAATAAAAAGTTATCTTTTTTTCTCCCCTTCCTTCTCATTTGGAAACCATTTGTGAATGCATATCTATGGAAAAGAATAAATCTTTAAGGGTCTGCACCATCTGAGACAAAGAAACCCCAAGATTTAGATTAATTATATAAATATTGGAGGCGCTGTAGGCCATTGTCCTCTTAGGCCTGGTTTTGTGGCTGAAGGACTTCTTCAAAGATAAATGTACATAATTTTCCATGCTTATTGTCTTCCATTAGGTTTGTTGAGGTTGGTAGTCCCCTTTACATTTCATTGAGGTAATCCTGATCAGCATATATCAGAAAGCCAGTAAAAACGCTATCTGTCCAGTAAGGATCATAGAACAGCCCGTTCTGTTCTGAATAATATATCTGCAGCCACACTTCATCCTTCTGCTTTAGGGAAAGGATTGTCGATCCAGAAGCAATGTCATGGTTCCCGGTGTTGGCATCAAATGTCTTTATCCTGTACTGACCATTGTACACCAGCCCAATAGCCAAGTGTTTATTGGCCAGTGTGATATCGTAAGTGAAATAATAGACGCCGGGGATGTTGCATATAAATTTCCCACTGGAAGTGTTGTAATTTCCACCTTCATTCATGAGGACCCTGTCAAATTTGATGGGCAGTCTCTCCTTTGGGTAACTTTTAGTCACAGCAACAGAAAAAGCTGATCTGGCTTTCTTGGCCTTGCATTTGCAAGGGCCAGACATCCCAATGTCTCCCTGAGCTCCTCGGGGCCCTTTCTTTCCAGACCCCCCGCTTTTTCCAGGGGGGCCCTTGGGGCCTTTTAGACCACGGAGACCAGCTTTGCCAATGGCTCCTGGTTTTCCTTTTGATCCTGGCTGGCCTGGATTTCCCATCCTGCCTTGGGTACCTACGAGAAAACACAATCACAATGAGTAATCATACAAGGGACTCATGGGTCTTTTGAACATAGCAACCAGAGGGCCAAAATTGGTTCTGCAACCCAGGAATTTCCCACCTATTTTGAACTGCATTATTTTATGGGAACAATATCCCCATCTTTTTTGTCCTGGTCATTCTGTTAGAAAATGTGGATGAGAAAATATATTCTCTTCTAGATAGGTATTTGAAAGAAAGGAAGAAAAAAAAAGGATTCACACATCCTGTAAAGCTATAATAGAGTTTGTTTTATTCTGGGCTTGTCATGATATGTAACTATTACTGAATGGGTAAATGAAACCACTGCAGCTTCATGAACAAACCACCATTGTAAAATTCTGGCTTATTGTTCTGTGGGATTGGAATCAATATCTCTAGCACAAATTATTTTTGTAAAATCTACTACATCAGACAAGGCCAAGAAGTCATTTTTTCTTCTCTCTTTGTACTTTTATTTCTTCTTTTTATCTTATAATGAAATTTAATAAAAAATTTAAAAGTGGAATATCTCTAGCAGAAGGATACATAAGAAGCAGTAGCTGTATGCTAAACCTCCCAGTTGAATTATCGTTCATATTTGCAGTTATTACTCTCTGTTTTTATGCTAAGTAGGGGTTGGATCAGAGTTTTGGTGCAAATGGAAGGATCCTAAGTGAAATTGCATTCAACAATTTCCATTCTGAAAGGAGGTGAGGTGGGAAAACCTCTTGCCAATTCTTCTGCTTTCCATACCCTCATTGTTTTGAAAGCTCTGTCAACCTTCTGGAGAAGATTTTTTTAGGAAGAAAGTAATTGGTGAAAATCTTGTCCGCTTTCTTCTAAAAGAACAAAACTCGATGGATTTCAAAGTCCTGTCTAAGTGAGGAGCTTGTAGAAAGAGCACCATGATAATCTATGATAGCTGAAAATCGGGAGGAGTCTAGTCTTTTCAGAGAAACATTTTTTTTATTGAAAGGCATACACTTTTAATAAAGATTACATGGAATTTTGCCAACACAATTGAGTGAGAGATTGCTGAATCATCTTCAAAAGTTTTAAAGCTACTTCAGAAAGTCTCAACAAACACAAGTATTTCTAACACATTACACTTGTTCATTGATAAATGAGCTGTAATTTGCCCCACATGTAAGCTGTATTTCCATAAACATCCTGTTTTCCCCACCTCGTCCCAATTTAAATCCTATATTAAACCCATAAATCATTTGAGAGCCAGTGTAAGTGGTGATTAAGGCACCTGGCTAGAAACTGAGAGATTGTGAGTTCTAGTTCTGCCACAGGCATGAAAGCTGGCTGAGTGACTTTGGGCCAGTCAGCTCTGGTGATAAGCCAGTAGGTTAATTTCTGTTGCAATCAAAGGATCAACACTTGGTAGATCTGAAAAAAGTGGACCCTGCACTTGCAAGAAAACACTAAAATGAAAAGAAAAATCCAAATTAAATCCTTCATCAGTCTAACTGCTCTGTGCATCTGTTAAAGTGAATTATAGTTCGCAAAAATGTAGGCATTATAACATCTGTTAGTCTGAAAATGTGCAAAAAGGCTGTTTCTGATATTTGTTAGTGGTTAAGAGTCCTGTTGGCAGGAAACTTATTCTCCACCCAACCCAGAATTAGATAATTTCTATTTATAAACAAAATCAGCCAAACAGTACAATTACAGCCCAATTTGGCCTCATCATTCCAGACACAATCTTTCTCCTCTGTATCATCCCTGAGCAAGCTTAGGAGCTAGAAGAAATATTAATATCTGTGTCCTTTCAGTTTCATTTAATTTATATTGTGTTTTTTTAATGAAACATGAGCCAATCTATCTAAAACCTGCCCAACCATGTCCAACTGATAAAAAGCTCTGTTAAAATTAAAAATACAGAGTACCTAAAGAGTCTTCTTGGGTCATTTTGTCTCCCTCCTTCAAACATATACCTGGATAGACTGTTTATACTTGCTGTTTAAAGCTAAGGAGTCATCTTACCATCCTACCACACATCTCATTTCTGATGGAGATATAGAATAAACCATTTGACAATGATATCTACATTTTATTGTCTGGGGTCCCACAGTATGCTGAATATGAAATGCAAACTCATGTGTAAATAAGCCATTATGGTTTGTAAGCGGGGTTAACCTCTTGAATTAGCATGTGTGAATCCACCAATAGTTAATTGTGGATGACCTGTTATGTGGAGGACCATATCAGACTTTTCTTAATATGTCACATTGTTCCCAAAATGAGCAGGTTCAAAGCCTGTTTTGGGAAAGAGTTTCAGTGTTTTTGTTTTTTTTAATGATATGTGCCTTAAACCAGCGGTCCCCAATCTTTTTCTGGCTTTGCAGACTGGTGGTGGTGGCAGGTGAAGGTTTCCTGTGAGCGCAACTTCATTTGTGCAAATGGAACTTCATGTGCACATGTGCTCGCCTGCTGCTTGTGCAAGTAGGAGTTGTGCTCACATGGCCCGATTCTGGGCCATGGCCCAGCGGTTGAAGATCCCTACCTTATACAGCTATAAAGCTGAAAAAAGAAATATTTTGCTATTTAAACTCTACTCTCCAAAGTGCTCTAGGAAGTTTTGGGATACCATAAAAGAGTAATCTTGATGGGCTGCATGAAGTCTCTGAATAACATTTGTTTCACCTCTATCATAAGTTATGATTATGGACTTCTGAAATAATAAATTAAGATGCCATAACTAACACCTTGTTCGAATATATTTTAAAAAATGACGTTCTTCCTTAATTTGATTTAGGAGAGAGGGGTAATAGGTAAGAAGGGCTTATGAAAGAAAATGGATTTAGTACTGTAATGGCTGGTTTAGATTTCCCCATTCTTTTTGGACCCCTTCTGAGATAGAAAAGTATCTTGAAAAAGAAGCCATCTCTTACCTTCCTCCCCTGGCTGTCCTTTCTGTCCATCTTCTCCATCTCGTCCATCTTTTCCTGGAAAACCCATCCTTCCTATATTCCCAGGAGCACCCGGAGCTCCGGGAGCACCTGGAGGGCCTTGTGGTCCTAGCACGCTGCAGATTACTTGCCTGGGATTTTTCTGAATTTCTGCTCTTGCAAAGCTACTGAGAAATTGATTAGCTATACAGGGAGTAATCCAGGCAACCAGAAAAAGGAAGATCATGGTGATACCTGCAAGAAATGAAACAGAAGCAATTATGGGTACATGTTGCAAGAAGCAGCTAGGACTGGCAGGAGTACTGGCAGTGCCCCAGGGCTCTGTTCTGGGCCCAGTGCTCTTCAACATCTTCATCAACAATCTGGACGAGGGGATAGATGGGGAAATCATCAAATTTGCAGATGACACCAAGCTGGCAGGAATAGCCAACACTCCAGAAGACAGACTTAAAATACAGGAGAATCTGGACAGACCTGAACACTGGGCACTACCTAACAAAATGAAATTCAATGGTGAAAAAAGCAAGGTTCTACATTTAGGCAAGAAAAACCAAATGTACAGGTATAGTATAGGGGGTATCTTGCTCAATAGTAGTAACTGTGAGAGGGACCTCGATGTCCTAGTGGACAATCACTTAAATATGAGCCAGCAGTGTGCTGCAGCTGCCCAAAAGGCCAACACAGTGCTAGGCTGCATTAACAGAAGGATAGAATCAAGATCACGTGAAGTATTAATGCCACTTTACAAGGCCACACTTGGAATACTGCATCCAGTTTTGGTCACCACGATGTAAAAAAGATGTTGAGACTATAGAAAGAGTACAAAGAAGAGCAACAAAGATGATTAGGGGAATGGAGGCTAAAGCATATAAGGAACGGCTGCTGGAATTGGGTATGTCTAGTTTAATGAAGAGAAGGACGAGGGGGGACATGATAGGGGTATTCCAATATCACAGGGGCTGCCACAAAGAAGAGGGAGTCAAGCTATTTTCCAAAGCGCCTGAAGACAGGACAAGAAGCAATGGGTGGAAACTAATCAAGGAGAGAAGCAACCTAGAACTAAGGAGAAACTTCCTGACAGTTAGAACAATTAACCAGTGGAACAACCTGCCTCCAGAAGCTATGAATGCTCCAACACTGGAAGTTTTTAAGAAGAGACTGGACAGCCATTTGTCTGAAATGGTATAAGGTTTCCTGCCTGAGCAGGGGGTTGGACTAGATGACCTCCAAGGTCCCTTCCAACTTTATTATTATTATTATTATTATTATTATTATTATTATTATTATAGGAGTGGAACATGTCACATAATTAACAGGACAACTCGCTGCAGGACAGGAGTTACACTAATATCAAAGAAATAGTGGGACAGAATCATTGAAGAAAGGTTGCAAAAAGAGGGACAGAATGAAATGTGAATGACAAAAATTAAAATAATTTTTTATTTTAAATAATTAAGTAGAATTGTTAAATTTTCCCGCAGCCAGTTGTCCATGGTGAGTTGGCCGCAGCAAGTTGGCTGTGGCAAGTTGTCCCATTTTGCACCCAGAAGGACCCTTTTGGCACTTCAGGACTATCGGATCTATTGTGGCAGCAGCTTTTGGGTACTAGAGCCCACATAATCCGACACATGCAATGTTTACAGGAGTTAGAAGCATAGATCCACTGATGGTTGATGGAATAGTAAGCATTAATATGAAATGAAGAAATTAAAGGGAGTGGATTATGTGATTAATAATGGTCATTTCCCAGGCAATTGTTAAGTAGTAACATACAAATACACTCTCTCTATTGGATAGCTGATTTATGCAAATAGTGGGATTTTTCTTTAGCAAGACTGTTTTTTTCAAGCCACAAGGTATAAAATGGAATGCTGAAATGCTCCCCCACTTATTTCAGATTTGCACTAATTTCTTTCTTTCTTTTCCTTTGTAAAACGAGACTAACCTACCTGGCTGGTATACTGAGACTACCCCAGCATAATGCCGTGGCCAAAGTTATGGGAAAGTCTAGATTCAAATCCCTTCTCAACCACAGAGCTCATGGATGAGTTGGGGCCCTTCACTCTTTCTCATTGTCCAACCTCATAGTGTCATGATGAAGATATAAAAGTAGGGGAGATCTCAAGTATGCTTTGAGGTTTCTTAAAAAATGAAGGATGTAAATTCATAAACGAACGAAGGAAATAATAACTTGCAGAAAATAGTGGGGCACTGGTAGAAAGTAATAGCAGGTATCATATTGGATTTGTAAAGGTTCGAATAATATTATTAGGTCCTGCAATGATGTTGTCAGACAAGATACGGGGAAGGGGAAGCAGCAGAACTGGCACCTGACACAAGATCTACTTCCTTTGTTGGTATTTGTTGGTGATCTGAGTGGAACCGTCCAGTGTGTTCCCACAATTTGTGTGATTTCTGTGGAGCTGGGGAAGCTCCAGGGTAATACTCAGAGAGAGTTTTACGGTGTTTCTCTGGAGTGGCGGAGAAACATGAGTCCCCATTGGTAGGAGCTTCGGCCCTTTCTAAGCTTGGATTTTCTTCTTTCAGTTGCAGTGAGAATTATTTTCATGGCCGTGAAAGGACATCCTAGAGGGGAAGAGCAGACGACATTTCCCTTGAATCATCGAGAGGGAGTATTGACCACCGGAAGGATGAGAACGTTTTCTTAGGACATGAAAAATTTGCTTACAACTGGGAGTGACAAACTAATGATCACCAGATAGAAGAGGTCTCTGAGTGCAGATCATGGAGAAAGAGATAGAGATATATAAATGTGTGTACGTGACAGAGAAAGAGATCTCAAATTTGAAAAAAAAAAATTCACTGGAGTGTAATTTTCTGAGTCCAAGTTAAAGGGAAGAGATTTAAGTTTAAATCACAGAATATAAAATCAAACTATGACCACTTCCCACCTGTAATAACTTAAACTGGGGGAATTAGGAATGATAGAAACAGTCTGCATGTCTTCAGGGAAAGAGAGCAATGGAGATCAAACACAGTTTCTGGTGTGTTTCCTCATTGCAAATTGCTTGCTGGAGAAATGTGTTACGAATTATTTTTATATACAGAATTCCACCATCTCTCTCTGTCTCTCTGTCTCTCTGTCTCTCTGTCTCTCTGTCTCTGTCTCTCTCTCTCTCTCTCTCTCTCTCTCTCTCTCTCTTCTGAGGTTTTCCCGGGTGTTTGTATGTAGGTCTTTGGTTATTCGGGTTTTCTCCCGCATAAAATTGGAAGTGTCTTGGCGACATTTCGACAAAGTTGACTTCATCAAAACGTCACCAAGACACTTCCAATTTTACGCGGGAGAAAACCCGAATAACCAAAGATATATATATATGAATGAACCCTGGGTATATCCATATTCAAAATAAATAAATAAAAGTGAGCACCAGGGAATTCCAAACTGTATAAAGGTTTAATAAAACCGCCAAGCTTTCGTCAGCAACTGCCGACATCATCAGGGCTTAAAATGCTAGTCAGTGAGGAAGTCCTTTTATAGATTGGTCAAGGTCTGCACCCGCGTCCTAGAACTCGTCATTGGGCCTAATTAAATAAATTGTGTTCCGGTTGCAGCTGTTACATTGGCAGTTGTTCTTTTCTTGCATCTCTTGTCTGTGTGCGTAGCACCACACATTCTCCCTTCGTTGGCCTCAGAATCGGGCAGGGTATCCCCCCCAAACAAAAAAAGGGGGAATACCCTGCCCGATTCTGAGGCCAACGAGAGGAGGGATTGAGGAGTGTGTTAATGATAACAGTGCAGGGAGGGGGAGACAGCACAAGGATGACAGAGCAGAAAAATACAATGTTAGAGTGCAAAAAAGAGAGGGCGGAACAGTTAAGGCAGTCACAGGCAATCAGGAAGAGTGGCCCTGTCACGAGGGCAATGAGTAGGCAATTGGATCAGCAAGGGGATAAAAAGAACTTCCCACCCCCTAAGCCCCACTCTGAGGACGCTGGCAGAGGACCAGCGAAAGCTAAGTTGTTTTAATCTTGTATATAACTGTTTTTATTGTTTTAAATGTGAAAAATTCTCACTCAAGGCACACTGGGTCAAATTATTATATTTTGATACATGAGGCAAAGCATAAGATAATAAGATAAAAATATAAGAAAAATAATAGTCCAACATAAAAATATAAGATAATAAGGTAAAAAACATGATAGAATCAAATTTTAAACACTAGAAGGAAGCTTTCAATTAAAGAACACAAACTTGACTAACAGTTACAAAATGATGCAGAATATTGAAATATTGGAAATACTGAAGGATATTTTTAAATAATGGACTCATTATTTCATTACTATTAACAATGACAACAGAAATATCTGCCTCTATGGATAGAATGTCTCTAAAAGATGTTATGAAAGAAGAACAAATTTTATCTGAACTGAAAGTGGACTTACGGATAAAAGGCTACAAGAATGACATGGAAAAGGATTCTAGACTGGATATACAAAAGAATCTTCCCTTGAGATGGGGAGGAGAAAGAGACAGGATATGTCCATGAGCAATTAATAAATTTGGGAGATTAACAAGTTTAATGGTGAGTATATGGGGAACAAAAGCATATCAAATTTGTTGGCCAAAGGTATGGGAAAAGAAAAACTCATAGTTTTAATGGAATACATACCGTAGTTGGATTAGTTATGGAAAGTGAATCTGCTATTTTTTAACCTCTTAAAAGTTTCTTTTAGCAGTTAAAGAGGAACAGATGGATCCTATTAGAAATGAAGCTCTCCTTCATTTGTATCACAAAAGCCATGGCAAATATCTCTCTGGATATTTTTTTTTTGTTCTCTTAGTGTTACTATTTAGATACTTAAAATGAATACTTTAGTTCTGGATTAATTTTATCCCTTCCCTAGAAACAGCAAAGATTTGGGGTTTTTTTCTTTCTTTCTTTTTTGGTGTTATATCTTTATTTTAAAAACAATTTCTTGGTTCAAATCAGATAGGTTGTTTATGAGAGCGCAGAATCCAAGACAAGTCATTGGTGGAGTTCAGTGAGAGAAATGTGCAAATTAAGGACGATCTTGGCCACCTCACTTTTATTTTTTCAGTTTTAAAACTGAGCTCATCAGAATTTTACCCTTTGTCATTGATCATGTGTGACCTTATTCATGGGAGAGTCACAATTCCAGTGATTCCTTGGTAACACCTTTTTTTTTTTTTTTTTTGCATAAGGGACAGACTTTGCAACTGCAATTTTAAAACTCAGCATTTCTGCACTGTACTTTTTCTTCCCGTGTCCTATCAGTGGCATACAAACCTCAAGAAATCAACTGTTTTAAGGTGGCATGCTTACTTTAGCAGTAAATTGCTCCTACTTTTAGCTTGCATAGCCTCTGGCTGAAAGCCCTAGTTAAAAAATACTTTAATGAAGTTAAAAATAAAATGCTACTTACCAGCACCACTTTCTTCAAGCAGTGCCTGACATCCAGTTGAAATCTGCTGAATCTTAAACAGATGTCCTTCAGCAGGACCTTATCCAGTTTTGTTGGAAGTTACTGCCACAAAGCACTTCCTTTAAATGAAGCATCTGGAAAGTTTGCCTTCTCAAATAAAGTTTGTTGAAGTGGCTGCCTTGCATTTGCAACGCAGTTTCTTCTAGCAGCTTGTTTTTTTGGCTCAGCTTTGCCAGAGGCATATTTTGATTATTGTGTAATGTGTTTGAGTGTCTGCCTTGAGTCACGTGAGATAGGGAAGAAAACCTTCCACACATGTGGCTAAACACTTGGAGAAATCCCTTCCCCTGTGTCAAAGGCTTCCAAGGATCAGGAGCTGCTTGTTTTCAACACGCTACCTGGTGATGCTAGAACAATGTTTCTGTCTAAGCAACTAAGATATGTGGACTTCTCCCAGAATTCCTTGGCCAGTCCATGTCTTAAAGCTGCTAAGGTGGAGGACCATTGCCCATTACTGGTCAGCGGGTAGCCCTTAATCTAGCTCAGAAGTATTTCTAATTCTGTTCCAAACAATTTTGCCAATTTTCAACAGGTGCAGGCATCATGTATTTATTTTAAGATCAGTGATGTACTGTATTGAAAAAAATTGTGCAGATGCTCAGTGACAAATACTGTACATGTACTAAGGAAATTTTCAATTATGTTTTTGTGGCAAGATTCTGAAGGGTTCTGGAACAAAGGGAAATTGTTTAGTTTTAACTGTTGCTTTCTTGCTTTTTGTAATTGACTTTTGCACCAGAGAAATGTCATGCAAGCGTGGGAAACATGTACATGGATGCGATATACTGAAGGAGGGAATAAGGGAGTGTACAGGAATAATTGATGTCTTCTTTACGATGTAATGGCTCTGTTGTTTGATATTCATTGGCTAACAAAGTTTATAAAGCAATGCTACCAACTTTCTAAGATGTGACACTTCTGGACATAACTCTGCCAGCATTCCAGATTGTTGGCCACCCAGCTGCTTAATTTGATCAAATAAAGTGCTGCTTGATCAAGAAATCTCCGCTTGGGTTATCTGATTAGATTGATATGATATCTCAAGTTCACATAAGGGACTAGGTAGGACCTTACAATTCCAAAACTAACGCATGAACACTTTGGAGAAAGTTTTATTTAAATAAACAAAGCTTCCATTTATAAAATACACACATTTAACAAAAGGCCTTTTAGCCACCTAGAATGGATTCTTTTTTTTTGTTAAAGAAATGTAAGGAATACTACACCTGTCATAAATACATGCCAGTTGCTAAGCGTCCAAATTTTGATCACATGACCATGGGGAAGCTGCAACAATTGTGTGAAAAACAGTCATAAATTACTTTTTTCAGTGCCATTGTAACTTCAAATGGTCACTAGATGGTTTTAAGTCAAAAACTACCTATAATTCCAGTTCTTGTTGTCTTTTTCAAGTGTGACATTAAATGGTGCAATAAAACTGACAAGAGCATGTTTGTGATCTTTTTGCTTGTTTCTTTATGTAAACCAGTGACCCCCTCACCATCAGGATGCTTTGACTGTGCCTTACTGTACTTCTTTTTAGTTGTCCTCCGTTTCCAAGCTTTAGCCCCCTTTGTTCCAGCCTTGGCAAACTGTGCAATATTAAGCTACCGGTATGTTCTTTACTGGAGCATTGTTGCTTCTTATGAAATCTGGGAGAGTTTGTGCAGTGTCCAAGAGATCTTGTAAACTATTCTAACAGCAAAACAAAATGCTTAGCTTAGGATATATTAGACTTTATGAGGCAATTTTAACTGCTGTTTAGATTTGTATAGCTAAAAGCCCTTAAAAAAATGAAATGTTCAGAGATGTGAAGCAAAATAACAGTACGATTTAGTTTAGGCTAAAATGGGGCTCATATTTTAAATTAGCACTACCTCGTTTACAATTAACGTAATATGCCAGAACATAGTCCAATATTTATGTGGTAAATAAACTCCAGTGTAATTTGTATTAGGACAATCACAGATGGTGATATGTTATTTTGGATATCAGCCTTCTACTACACTCACTAAAGAGAAACAGAGGTAGATGTAGACTGTGAGTAGGTTCTCCTGCTGTTAGCAATTACAGTATAAAATAAAGGAAAGATATAAAAAAGATTATGTGGAAAAACATATGTGGAAAAACATAGGATAAGAACTGAATTAGAAAAAAACCCAAATATGACAATATGAAAAACCTTTCCTGGGCTGTATTGGATATGGCTCATGAAAAGCATTGGACAGATCTAAAAAACAATAGCTTTTCTAGAATCCAATTCAGTTTAAAGTGCAAACCCAAATTCAGTGATGGTTACTGTGCAAAATTATTATTTTTCCCATTTTCCCCCCATTGTATAAAATCTGGTACAGTATTGCAAGTCTTAGTGGTGTGCTGGCTTTCTTGCAACTAAAACCCCTAGAAGTATTTTGATGAGGTTTCCAAGTGTCAGTTCAGAATAAAAGCCCTTGAAATTTATGAAATACAAAAGTTTTTCTTTTGCAGATAAAATCCTCAAACAAGATAGTATGGAATTTACAGATTTTAAAATCAATCTAGTTTTACTAAGAGTCTAACTTACTACTAAGATGTTGCGTTACACTGGAAAACAATACTTGGACCTAAACATAAAGATTAGTGTAAAAGAATAAGGGAATTATTAACTTATAAAAACTGAGATAATAAAAAGCTTATGTAAAAATAGACATTTTTGGAATAATATGCTTTAAAACAGGGTCTTTTTTTTCTATGCTGCAATTACAAATGTCAAAATATTCTCTATTATTTTCTACTTTTTAAGTGTCAAATTCAATTCATCTGTATTTACCATGTTTCCTCGAAAGTAAGACCTGGTCTTACTTTCTTTTGGGCTCTAAAGTAAGCACTAGGATTTTCTTTTGGGGAGGGCTTACTTTTTGCCGGTACCAGTAGGCCACGAGCACATGGGGGTGGGGCAGGACCTGTGCATGGGATGGAGAAGCTGGTGGCGGACCAGGTAAGGTCCTGGGGTGGGCAGGCAGCGTGTCCTTCCCGTGCCAGGCTGACCCCTGCAGCCCCGGGGTGGCTGTGCTGGGCGGTGACGGGAAGGGCGCCAAGGTGGGGGTAGCAGGCCGACCAAAGCTTAACCCTCACTCCCCCCCAACCCTAACGTGGTGGCAAATGCCCACGGCTGGCGGCAAACAGTGGCGCCGTGGCCCGTTGAAACTGGCCATTTGCCGCCTCATGCCCAATGCCACTGCCATAAGGCTGTGGAACAAGCCGGGCGGTGGTAAGGAACCAATATACCGGTACTGTGGGTCAGATCCCCCCTCCTCCATCGGCTTTGCAGGCCATCTGTGCTGGTCGTTAAGTAGGGCTCACTTTTGGGAGGAGGGCTTATATTAGGCCCACTCTCCGAAAATCATCTGGGACTTACTTTTGGGGGTGGGTTTACTTTTGAGGAAGCACAGTAAAAAATATCCCATCACTTGCCAGCAATGCCTTTCTATTATAACCAGAGGGATAATTTTGGCCAAAAAAGACAGCTCCATAAGAAACAGCAATAATAAGCAACCTTAGGAATTTTCCTAAGGGAGAAATGATTAATCTAATGCATATTGCCCAGTTTGATTCTATTAATTTATAATTAGGTCAAAATGAGTTTTTTCCTTCCACAATTAAATACTAGAGCCAGGAAAATTAGCAATCACACTTCAACTAATATAAATATCCATTATACTTCTCAATTGAGCATTACATACTAACGTTGGTCTGTACTCTTTGCATTTCAGTAATTTCTGGCTTGCCATGTTGACGTGGTAAAACCTCCCTCCAATTTGAGGCCCTCAGTTTGACTAGGCACAGTCAATCCAGGCATATGTTACAATTAATGAACCCTAACCCTAACCCTTTGATACCATAAGACTCAACATTTTGTTAAAATATTACAGTTAGAATTAAAGCATTTCCAAACTCATAAGAATTTGAATTCGTTATTCTTGAATTCCAAAAATAATTACTAAGCTGAAAATCATTCAAAATCACAATGCTTTTAAAAGAATGTAAAAGATTTTCCCTCAACATTATGCTTTTTTTGATATCGTGACACTACAACTGCTAAAATTCCAGGCCAACATGAACAAGTATGGGCAGACTGATATAAAACAAAAAAGCTCAGGGGTCCATAGATGAGTCTATAGGAAAACAGAATCTTTACATGCAACAGAATAACGTAACCTGTTAGAAGTGCAATATCTGCACCACTTTTAATAACTGGAATGCTAAAATAAATTCTGCTGAAGAACTGAGAACCATTTCAGAATTGTGAAATTCTATTAGATTCAGAGAGTTTTCACCAAAGTCAACTTTAATCTATTCAGGGAAGTAAACAATTACGTATTTTTGAAACAGACTCTATCAACTGTGGGCTGTTTGGTATCTGCAATATTTTCTGACTCTTCCAATCAATATAGCTTTTTTTTTTTTTTTTGAAATTCAGAAATTCATTCAGCACATTTCAAGGATTTGAGCAAACCTGCTTAACAAACAGAACTCTGGCTGGCTCTCTTTCTATTTGGAGAGCTCCAGGATGGCTGGGCCATGCTCTAGTGTGATGCGAAAGAACAGGCCATTTCAGCTGACAACTTACTAAGGGAAAGTGACCCACATACAACATTGATCCATTTAGACGCCTATTTACAAGTCCTTTGCCCAAAACTATTGCCCCAGAAAAGAGGCCATGGGATCATCTGGTCGCTGGCGCTTCATTTGGTAAGCCTCCATTTCCTCCTCTGTTGGTTCTCGGTTTTCATACATGCTATTATATGGTCTCTTTCTCTCATCTAATTGCATGATTTCTTTCACATGAAGGAGACGGGCTTCTTCTGCATTCAGTGCCTGAAAATAAAAATTCACTCATGTATTACAGTGGCCCCTGGAATTACAACTATGTTTAAACAATCTAGTAAGAAGATGGAAAGACTCAGTATAGTACAAAGAGTGAAGCTGTGCTAAAAGATAATCAGGAAAAATAATGAGAAATCTGGAAAAAGCTGCAATCCCATAATAGATCACATGGGCCAAGTAAAAGTCAGATTTGATCCAAAGATTTCCAGTGACTGGCCAATATAAAATCTTCAAGAGTTATAGATCAGAATAGGATAAAAAAATAATCTCACAAATAATTTCACAGAAGTGAAACATGTTTTCGTCTAAGCTAATAGTGTATAAATGATTATATCATTCTGCAAATTTATTCAAATTTCACAGACTACTAATAATGCTAAATATAAAAGCTTCAGCATCCATTGAGATTTTCAGTAATCAATAGAAACTTGCTCCTATGTAGCTGTGAAAGTGCAGCTTGCTATTCCAGAGACTGAGAATACAATTTCAGTGGTATCAAAAGGGACACAACAGGAATTTCGGATTCTCTTAAATCCAAGAAAACCAGAACATAGTTTATTATGCAAATATGTTCTGATTGGAAAAGGCAATTGGAAAAGGCAATGAGCCGAGGTGGCGCAGCAGTTAGGGTGCAGTACTGCAGGCCACTTTAGCTGACTGTGTTCAGCAGGTCAGCGGTTCAAATCCCACTGGCTCAAGGTTGACTCAGCCTTCCATCCTTCCGGGGTAGGTAAAATGAGGACCCAGATTGTTGGGGGCAATGTAAATATACATATACATTGCTTACTAGTGTACACCGCTTAAAGAGTGCTTGCACTTAAAGCGGTATATAAGTCTCATAAATAAATAAATAAATAAATTTCTCTTCCCTAAATTCAATATGGGTCTGTGAAAATAAATTTGGATCTATGAAGATCTGTTGCTGGAAAGACAGCTGTAGGAAAAGAAGTTCCAGCATGAGAATTGAGAGAAATAAGCCTCTATTCTCATGTTGGAACTTGGTATGCTTGATAGTCTGTACCAGGGGTGTCAAACTGCTGGCCCACGGGCCGGACGTGTCACATGGAAGCCACGCCCACCCCATTGCCGGCAATGGCAAAACCGTCCGGATACGTTGTGCGACGTCACAAGTTTGACATGCCTGGTCTGTACACTTCAAGAGGATTTGAAAATTCTATAGGATTAATACAGTTGACAATGCTCCTATGCATACCTTTTTCAATTTTTCTTGTTTCTTTCTTTCTTCTCCCTCACTATCAGAACTTGTACTCTTCTTATGCTTTTTCTTTCTCTTCTTCTTTTCTTCTTTTTGTTTTTGTTGGTGTATCTGTGGCAATCGGAAAGATGATACAATAAATGCAGACAGACATAAATGTGGGTACTCTAGGCTGCAGGCAATGGGTACTCAAGGGAGTTACATAGACATGAAACCGATGACCCAGAAACCTCCTGTTAGGGCCAGATACGTGTATCTGTATCACTTACCTGGCAGAGTCCTGTCCTACCTGAAAATTTCAACAACTGCAATAGATGCGTAATTGTCGTTGTACAATAGTTGCATTTTAACTGCCTAGAAAGTGCTATTGTCAAGCCACGAAACCTACTGGCTTTAGGACCGCTGCGTGCTTCTAGTTTGCCAACAGGATAGGAAGGGGGAGAGGTTTGACTCCACAGGTGTTCTTATCAACGTGAGAGCCAAAGCAATTGAAGAGTTTTGGCAAACTGAAGTTTCTTCTTATAATAATTGCTGGAAAATGTATTGGACAATGTGACTTGAACTGTCAGAGAGGGGAGGGAGAATTTGGCTCTTTTAATTAACTGCTTCCCGCCATTTCTTCTTCACTTTAATCCTACCGGTTTGTTATTGCTCAATAAAGTATACATTAGAGAACACAATGGCTCTGGTGTTTTGCTTGCTTGGGCCTTTCAGCCTGAGGTTGACAGCTATAGTAGCTGCCATGTTTTTAGGACTTCATATAAAGCAGAAACAAGTAACCTGAAGTCCATTCACACTTCACAACTTACTTTTCTATTGGCCTCTAAGATCATGCCACTGAATAATGGCAGAATGTTTATTTTTTACTTTTTGCAAATTAAGCAGCAAAATGTGTGGCACCCCCTTAAAGCTTATATGTACTTATTTCACTTAATCTTCCTGCCCTCTAAAATAGACAAAAAGGGAGCTGCCATATCCTGTGACATAATTATACCACTGCTATCCCTTGTGGGGCCTTTCTGGCTAGTGGGAAAAAAAATAAATAAATTACACTCTATATACCAAAATAGCTTCTCTTGTCCTTGTCTGGTAATAGGCTTGTAGGAAAGCCATCCATTAGAAAGAAAACAAAAACAATAAAACAAGAAACCCACCTCCACTAGAGTTTTGGGTTTGGTTAACTGCTCGTCCTCATGCACCTCAGTTAGCAATTCTTCACTGGCATCCTGTGTGTAGGAAAAAGAATGAGAAAAAACCAATTTCACAAAGAGAGTTAAGTATTAGGTTTGTTTTAAAAATGTCACTTTATAGTTCCAGTAAATAAACTATATCTTACAGCAATTTCCTTTCCAGCTTCTCCTGTACAGTATGAAAACTTGACAAATGAGTAGCAGCATTTATAGCCCCATCTTCCTTCTTTCCAGTAAGAACCCCAAATACACTATAAGGAAAACAAAGGAATTAACCGCTTATAATCATGGCTTGCAATTTCATGCAGTACATTTCATAAAGGTTTTTTGTTTCCCAAAGAGATCATGATAAATTTAAGAAATACTTTATTCTTCAAGTATATAGTATTTAGATTTCCATACAGGTTCGGTACAAATGAGCAGAGACAATGAAAAATACACTAATCAGTTGAGTTATATGTAATAATTCCTTCGTATCAAGAACCAAACCCTGTTCTATTATATTGGTTTATTTGAAAGGTTTAGCATCTGCTTAATTCTAATGAAATCAATGGAATCTAAAAAATATGGGATAGATTTTACTTGCAATATTTTTCACACTTTATGCTCATTATCTTCCCAGACAGAAGGTTCAAACTGCTAAAATTAGTTAACTACGCATTTCTATAATTACTTGATGAACTTTCTCTTTGCATTTAACCTTAACCAGTAAATATTAAATGCCTTCCTCATAGAATATTTTGAAATAAATAAGGAAAATAAACTGGTGGTTCAATGAAAGAAATGTCAAGCCTCTATTCAAGGAAACAAGCTGCATCTAGAGTATCTTCAGTTTCAATTCTGCTAAAAACTCCTTCATAACAAATGTTTCACAATACGCTCTATGAACGTATGCATGACTAACATCAAACACTTTGTGATGACTAACACCATAGTGTTATGAATGACTAACAAAAAACAGAGACTTAATGTTTAGATAACAAACTGATTGAACATTACAAACTGATTTCTCATGTTTTAAATCTGATTTTGAGTAAAGTTAGTAATAACCAAGCCCCAATTCAATCTGTTGGCTTCAACTTAATTGTGCCAGGAAAATTCCCTAATGGACCACATGCCACAGTAGAACAAGACTATTAAGACAATAATAATAGAACAAGACTATTTCCTAAAGAAAGCAATCCTAAAAAGTTATTTTAAAAAAATCACTGAAGCCAAAAATTATATTGGCCTCTAGATTTTTGCTGGCTTTTTGCAATTGTAAATCTCAGAATAATTCTGAGCAGAGAATCCTTGCTAACTGTTCATTACTTGAACAGACTGATTTCTAAGACAGAGCTTTTTTATTTTAGGTTAGACCAGGCATTTTTATTTATTTTTAACCAATGACAGCAATTCACTGAGAATGGCATATTGGGGACAGCACATGCCAGGGTAGGGCTGAAGTTATTAGCCCAGCAAGTCTTTGATGTATGACCATTCTTTTATATGATGGCACTGAAAGTATGGTTATAATCGATCCTCAGAGTTCCATCCACCCCAGCACCCTACAAGTCATGTAATTGTGATCCGAGTGCTTGGGATTCACACTTACAATTACTTGCAACACCCATGATTGCGGTTTGTGACCTTCCCTGGTTTCCCCATAAAGTCAGTGGGGGCAGAGAAAGTTAGAAGTCACTAGGATAAGTCTCTCCAACCTGTACACCCTCTCACAGCCCCTGTGTACTCATGCTGGCCCCGTGCACCCCTGCACACACTCCGACTCTCATGCCTCCTCATGCAACCCTTTTTCAAACTGCACCATTGCGCCTTCTTCCTGGCCCACAGGACTCTTACGCACCCCTGGCCACGCCTCTCGTGTACCCCGCTCAGAGCCCCGACTGTGCCGCATCTCTTGCACACTGTGTGCCACTCCACCCTCCCTGACCCTCTTATGCACACCCTTTCTATCTTCATGCACCCCTTTGCTCCCACCCAGAGGCAGCCGCTTACTACTCTGCCAGCCTGGAGCTTTCAAGCTGCTGATTTCGGTTGTAAAAAGTTCCATTGCCTAATGACTGTGGGAGCTGGTTAATAGTAATGGCAACTGAGACTGCAGGGATTGCCATCACTAAGCAATGCAGAGTCTGGTTACACTTATTCTATGCAGAAAATACTTGAAATTAGTTCAAGAACCACAAATTGCCAAGTCCTGCTTGAGGTGCTTACTGTGTGGTTGTTGATCCTTACATCCTCCTCATATTTAGAGCGAGCAACAGCCTTCTCTTGTCCTTTAATAACGGTTCCATGTCTAGAATACTCCACATAGTCTTCTGTCTGAGCAAGTAACAATTCTGATGGTGGGGCATCCAGATGTTCTTCGCCTCCATACTACAAGAAGAAGAAAAAAGAAGTCTGAAAGATTTATTTGCAGGACTCCCTCTGTCAAGGTTCCGACTAATGAAACATTTCAAAGAACTTGCAGGCATTTTATCCTAAAAAGTCTTTTTATTCATGTGACAAAATGTCGGCACGGCATGATGAAAGGATGCTAAGATCTGAAATCTCCACCCCCCCAGCAGTTATTTTTGCTAGCATTTCCCCTCCCTTATTTTGCTGTCATGATTTACCGTTCTCCAATTAGTTTGAAGGGCAAAGATTCTCTTCTGTCCCCCTTATCTCTCCTCCCTCATTCTCATCTGAATTAACTCTAAAAGTACCAAACAGTTCTGCATATTTTGTCAAAGCAAGAATATTCAATATTAGCAGCGTTGACACCCTCTCCCTGAAGATATCTGCCCATTCACCAGATTGGATAAGATGGAGAAGCTCCAGATTCCTTCCCTTAAATATTGCTATCTAGCAGGTCCTAGGAAATGTGCCTCTTCCATAATGATCCCTGCCTTATGGAACAGCCCCCCCCCCCAGGATCTGGTAGGCTCTCACCTTTTCAGTCTTTTGGATAACTGTAAAGTGCTGATTGGGTTGGAACAGGGTGAGGTTGCAGCCCTAGTATGACTTTTTTTGGGATACGCTGTGAAGCATGATTCAGGTGCCAGGTTTTGTCTTTATTGTTTTTGTTGCTTTTATTTTTAGTGTTATTGTGAACCACCCAGAGTTATGTTTTAAGCTGAGTAGCCATATACATGTTTCAAATTAAAAAAAATATATTTTTGTAGCATTTTACAAGCTGTGCTTGCATTTATGCTTGTCTATAAGATTCCTATAAAGGAGACAGCACCGATAAAGGTAGGCCATGTGTTACGATGAATCATTTAGTGATTGTTCAAAATTACAATGGACTCCCCCCAAAAGTCTTTACAACCATGATTCATAAGTTCAGACCCCCCCTCCCCCCCAAATGGTCAACATGTTTAAAAAACTGCCTCAAAATCATCTGGGAATTTAAAGTACCTTACAAAAAAACATCAAAAGCCAAGAATTACATAAGTTTATTCTGACTTTGAAGTTAGATATGTTTATAATTGTGAAGATTTTAACTTTCTCTGGTGAGATGTGAGATTCCCCCCCCCCAATTTTTAATTGATTTATTGTTTAGAGTAATACTGATCTGGTAATTTGACATCTAATTACTTTATAAAGTTTTAATTAATTTATAAATGGGAAATGACATCATAGTGTTGCAAACCTTTTTTTCATCTACAATGGTAAAAAACTTTAAAAAGGACATTCTGAAGGAGACTCTTAATTTACCTTCTCTAAGATGCTTTCTTTCTGCTGTTGTTTAAAGTCTTCTTTTTTCACTTTGAAAGATTTGTACAAGAGTTCAAGTTTTGTAGGATCTGCTTGAAGATGAACTTCAGAGCCTTTTTCATAGGCCTCCCAGGCGAACACTTTGAAATTAAAAGGAAAATATTTTCAGTTTTTCTGAAATACATGAATGTTGAATTATTAATTAATAGGCACTTAGAAAATATTGTGAAAACTCTCTGTGAAGGAAACCCTAGAAAAGAAGATTCTTTCTCTGGGATGCTTCAAGAGACAAATGGAGGAGAGAGAGTGTGGCGGATAAGCACTCATCATCCCCGCCACGTCCATTTCTGGACCAAGAATCTGAGAGAAGTAAAAGGGACTGGAGGACATTTCACTTCATACCACCCCATCCGTCCGTCTGTCCCTCCCTTGATGTCACAGGTTAATTCACTTCCAGCTCCAATCTGCTAAGAATTCATAAAGGTAAAGACAAAGGTAAAGTTATCCCCTGTCTAGTTGTATCATACTTATCTCTATTTCTTAGCTAAGGGAGCCAGAATTGTCTGAAGACATTTCTGTGGTCATGTGACCTGCACAGCTATACACCAAAGGAACACAGAACACTGTTACCGAAGAGGTACTTATTAATCTACATGCATTTGCATGCTTTCGAACTGCTAGATGGGCAAAAATTGAGGCAAGCAACAGGACCTCACCCCATCGTGCAGCTGGGTCTTGAATCCAGTCTGTTACCTTTCTAGCTGATAAGCGCAGCATCTTTAACCACTGAGCCATTGCACCCCCTAAGAATTCATGAAAGTGTACATTTCTTTCTGTAGTCAGTGGCCTACAGTATAGGCTACTGTACTGTATTCTGTAGTCAGTATAAGGAAAGCACGCATGTACAGTCTGGAAAGATATATGCACAGCACCTTTCAAAAAAGCAATGGTTTTAATATACTTTGGGAGATGGCACTGTCAGAGGACTTTGCCTGTAGTACTCCCTCTTCATCTTTGTTTGGGAAATATAGTAACAAATATGACATTCCTTGCAGTAAACTGGGCACCTATGAGGGAGATGAGCAGTTAAGAAGTGTGATATATATTCTTCCTTAAAGAATAATCTTATCTGAAACAAATTTAACTTAAAAATAAGTGAGCAGCACTAAATGATTCATTTTAGATTTAATACTTACACTGAGTTTGGGCCATGGAAATGGTGGCTCCCGTGTAACGAACAAAGTTATCTCCTGCATAACTGACTCTGTAAACAAAAATAGTTTATTCTGTAAATATTTAGTTTGTGATTATATTTTGAACAAACAGAAGCAAAGCAAATACTAGGCCATTCTGATTAAAAAGTATAAATTTAATAAGACCTATTCTTTGTTCATTAATGTGATTCTGGGATTCATTATTGCTTCCCCTATTGCATTTTGATTACAGCAGCCAATCTTTTCAGTCTTAAAATGTCATTTTAAATTACTTTGTTAGTAATTTAGATCAATGTGTTGACAGAGTAATTTGTAATTTATCTGTCATCAAAATGTATTATGAGAAACAAGCTCCAAATAAAATCTGAGTAAGAAAAAAAGATAATTCTTCTGCAGCAAAAAGTCCATTTCAACTACATATAAGAGATTAAAAATACTTTTTTCCTATATGGCATGGTTATTCACTGTGACTTAAAAGCTTTCTGAAGATAATTACAGTAATCTGAGGCACTTGTTTTACAGCAGATGTTATATTGTAGGCAACTAATATTCATCTGTGTTCACTACCAACTCTCCTAGGTTTTCCAAGATCTATGAGCATTCCAGACAACCTGCTTTGAAGAAAGAGCACTATGAGACACTTCTCTATATTTTTAAAAAAACTTTTTTCAAACTGAAGATCAACCAGGAGAGACCTTCCCATTTATCAATTCTAGGGCAGTATACAAGACCTTGTATTTGCTGAAGCAATTTGAAGTTAACTTACTCATCTGGATTCTTTCCTGCATTGGCATAAGGATTCTCCCTCATTGCTCTGGTTTTAGGATCATAATAGGCAGAATTGGGGTCTAGATTTCGTAGGTACTAAAAGAAAGAACACAAAAATATCAACTTGAAATTCTAATACAGCTAATAACACTATCACTTTAATATAGCTATTCTGAGATTATCATGTAGAGGTACCCATGAAATCAGATAATCAATATTGTGAATTCAGCCCACCCAAAGTTAGGATGCATTACAGCTATCACCCATCACTATATCCGTTACCAGTTCTCTTTCATCCTTTTTAGGAAGGAATGCCATTCTGCAGAAAGGGAAGATAGCTGTAATTCTGTATCTTGGACTATTTTGATCATTTTACACAGTACTGAACTATTTACACTATTATGTTGCATATGCTGAATTCACATAGTATCCTAAGCCATAGAGTGGCATACTTAGTTACGACCTGATGATACTACTGATGTGATAGGAAGATAAACAGAAGGTAAGCCTTTTAGAATAATATGGAGAATGTTAGCTTCAAAATGACAGTTCTTGATGTTGTCCAGCTTACTTTAGCGATATCTTCTCGAATACGCAAGTTTCGGACTGTAATGCGTCTTTTGGAGTCAAAATTCTGTCCAGGCATATCAATGTCATCTGCATATTTGTCTTCGTCTTCATCTTCACTGTTATGATCTCTTTCCTAAAAAGAGACAGTGTGGCATTAAGTAACTGGTGTGATTTATTTGCATCAGTAACAAAATACATATACTGAATTTTAGATGAAATGTTTAAAAAAATAGTACTATCAATACAATTTTATTAGTGATTGATTGAATTAGTTGGCTAAGTACTTTGTAAATAAAAAACATATAATGCTTGAGGTTGTTAGGTATTTAAATTCTGCTTTGAGCCAAAGTTTCATTATATCACTTGCCTGAAAAACTGCAGCTGCAATGAGAGATGAATCTACAGTATATATCTCCATATAAGAAGGCAAAAGGATAAAGGCTACTTAAAAATCAAGGAATGCTACAGAGAACTTAAAATTCTTTATGTGAAAGACTTACTTACAATAAAAGTGTACATTTTGTTACTTTTTTTTTTTTTTTAAAAAAAAAAACCCGTTCTCACCGTTTGTGAATTTGGTTCCTCTTCTCCCCATCGATGTCGTGGAGAATTCTGGAGCAAACAAACAAAAAAACCTCTCAGAACCAGCACAATCACAGAACTATATAGTGAAGTTATCAGAAGAAATGATAAATTGTTTGAGAAAAGGCAAAGCTGTATTCTGAAAAGAAAGGCCTCCACTGAAACTCTCAAGCTAGACCAAGGTGGATTATTAGCTTCAAGCCATTTTATTTATCTAAGACTCTCTCCTCAAAATAGCTTGGCAGATCATTCTTTCATGCTTTCTTACGTCACAAAATAAATAACTAGAATATTTCTTAAATACCATACTCACTCTTAAAATCAAGAATGAAAACATACTTTTAAAAAATACTTTTTAAAAAACATACTTTTAAAATAATATAGAATACTGTCAGTTACATAAATTGGCATGTAGTTTAGATTTTAAAAGTAGTTGTTAAAAGGAGATAAGGGATAAATTGGTCGTAGTGCTTAAGATGGCATCCTTGTATTGGTTATGTAAAGACCAAGTATACATCAGGACTTAACTATTACCAAAAAGAACACATACTCATATAGAGAGAAGAGAGTTCATTCTGTATGCAATTTTAATTTCTGACATTTCCAGTTCAAAAGATCAGGTAGCCAATGATGCAAAACGCTCCTGCCTAGATTTGGGGAGCTGCTGCAAACCAGAATAAGAAATGTTTAGCTAGCTGAATAAATAAATAGGTTCCCAAGCAAAGGAAAACAAATCCTAAATAATGAAAATATCTTTTCATCCTGAAATAGCTCTGGTTCCTCCAATTCAGAAGAATTATATAAAGTTTACATTGCCATCTAGTGAAGCAATTAAGAATTTACTGCACAATGAAAGAAGTCCAGACATTCCTTTAACTTAGTTAACGGAAAAAACTTGACCTTACATAGATTTTAGCCATATTCAGGGCTTTGGGGTCAACCACATCCAATACTAGCTAGAAAAAAATATTAAAAAAACAGGAAAACAGTGTTTTACCCTTCTGATTTAGACGTTTTTTCCCTGACTTACCACTTGCTCTGTTAGTTTTCCTGAAGCCAGTTCTTCCTGCAGTTTCTGAGCTTTGAGTGTGCGTTTAGCCTATACATTAAAGAAAAAAACAGGGTATTTCTTTTAAAAGATTTCCTAACTACTCCGTACTTACGATGAAATAATGTTCTTCTTAATTTTGATGAGCAAGGCATTATGATTTAGAATCAATAATACAGAAGTATAAGCAATTTACAGACAGAAAATTTACCTCAGTATAAGTCAATTGTTACTAGTTTGCTTAACTCTGTCTGAAATTGGTTTCTCCATTTCTTCAATGACTTTCTCAAAACTTGAGAATGTTTAGCCTCTTTGGTGCCTTAATTCAGAGGCAGCCAATGGAAAAATATCAATGGAATCAAAAGTAAAGGCAACCAAAGATTGAGCAGGGTGTGTAGGAGGATGCACCTTCCTCTTGCTTCCTTTTAGTGTACATGCAAACATTAATAGGTACAGTATATTCCCAGGTCTCCAGGCATGGAAGAGGAAATTATCTGAACACTTGGAAAATTAAAATAAATGAATCAATAATAGCTCTGACATTATTTTATAAACATGTCTACATATTTATATTAGCACAAAAGTCAATTCTGGATGTTATTTATTTTTATAACAACATGACACAATCACACAAAGATATTGTTGATGTTATATCCAGAGAGAGAAAAAATTCCACTTACTAGATCAACCTTGGCATATTCTTCTACAATCTTCATATGCTCTTCTGGGTTATAACCATTCCAACGGTCTCTTTTCCCATCATAATCAAACATCAATTGAGGCTGCATGTGCTCATCTGGTGCAATGTTCGTTCCTGTAAATTTTGCTCCAACTTTTCTAGGTCTCTGAAGGGAACAATATGCAATGCAATCTTTGCTTCTCGGAAAGAAAACGGCCTATAATTATTCCTGTTTCTTAGCAGATATTAGGGAAACAGCCCCTCCATCACCACATAGTTTCTTCTACTTTTTTCTTCCTGCAGACTCTTTCCTGGTGGCATTAAGTTTTTTCCCCAGGTGTAATGCAGCTACTGTATTCATCTGATTGAACTACAGCCCCATTGTTAACACTGAAACCAAGGACCATATGGGACAAATGAAAATATCTCCTTACAAAAAAGTAACTGCTTTGATTTCTTTTAAATGAAAAACACTACTAAAATGTTGTAAATAAAGAAATAAACAGGAACTTCATTATTTGGAATAATAAACTCAAATGCTATTGGTCCATCTATTGGGGCCTGGACCCCTATATCCCATAGTAACCTCACTGCAATAACTGCATAAGAATATGCCTTATTCTCTGTCATGTGGTGGAAGCCATCCCAGTTCTTTGTGACTGAAAAATATGGGAAAGCCAGTTTAACAATTGCAAATAGCCCCGATTTAGCTATATTTAACAACATACTTCATTATCTTGCTACTTTACCAAATTCAGTTGCCTTTTTCAAAACTGGTTCCTGTTTGTCATCTGATTAACCTCTTCCTAATATAGGCAGTCCTTGCTTAATGATGATTTGTTCAGTGACCATTCAAAATTATAGCAGCATTGAACAAATGGGATTTATGCCTAGTCCATAAAGTTATACCTCTTGCGCCTCCACAGTCACAAGATCAAAATTTAAACATTTGGCAGTCTACTTACAACCACAAGGACACCGTAGTTTCACCCACCTGCCTATCTCTCTAACATCTCTGTTCCTTCTGCTACTCTGTGCAGCAGCATTCCTCAGCAGCAGTGCTGGGGCTGAAGTAGAGGCCTGGAGCCTTTAGAAGTCTCAGCTGACTGCTGCAGGCCTGGTGCTGCTTCTTCTGCAAAGCTCCTGCCACTTCCAGCTGGCCTTCCCCACCTTTTTCCTTCCACTACTGAGGCAAGCCTCAGCTGCCTCTGCCCGTGTGGAGAACATACATACAATGAAGAGTTAAGAGGTAAAAAGGTGATGCAGAAGGAGGGGGAATGCCTTGTTTGCTGAGAGTTACAGCAGCTCGTTTCAAAATGCATGGGCTGAGGATGGAAAAAGATGTCACTGTAATTCTCCCATGTGGTCCAGTAAGAGAGGCTTGCTCTCTTTTTCCCTCCCTACCTGAGCTCTGTAGATCTTCACAAGGTAAGCAAACATTGTGAGGGCTGGAGGAGGACCCTGTGGAATTCCCCAGTGTTTTTGGGGACCTAGCAGGATGTGGCAGGGAAATAGATAGGAAGGCATGCTGCATCTCTGTGGTTGGTCGGAAAGGCAAGTGACTGGATGAGTTCTGTAGAATTTGTAACTTTGAAACAAGAGGGTCTGTTGTAACTCTGAACAGTCATTAAATGAACTGTCGTACCTTGAGGATTACCTGTATATACAATTAAATGTTCTCTAAAAACCCAACATCAAATCGATCTCGCATCTAAAAACGTACTGTCATTTTGAAAAAAAGTGAAAGACAGCAAAACAAGAAGAAAGTTATTATGGAGTATGGAACTTCTGTTCTTATGTTCCATGAAATTGCCTCTTCCAATTTCAATTCTATTAGATACTAATTTCTAAAATACATAACAGACTATAAAATTTTACCCGACAGATAAGAGTCATGTTGCTTTAAGGAATATTATTTACCTCTAGGCAATCTTTCTTCTTATGGGTCAATGCACCACAGTTCTCACAAGCACCTTTACGGTATTTGGTTGAAACAGCATTCTAAAGACAAAACAAATAAGCTATTTGCAGCAATAGAGTATTTAGTTTGTCCTCTCCTATACGAGAATATAGAATATGGTAGGTCCACTCTAACTTTACAAAGAAATTACCTAGCTATATAAATTACTCTAAAATGGTAATTGCAGGGAATTTTAGCCAGACACAACTAATGAACTATGCCCCTTCACATTTGAATCTAAGAAAATGTAACATACCACCACTGAATTTGACCATTCAAATGCCAGTCATAATAAAAAAAGCCCAACAAATTGGCTAGCGCTTATTAATAGTCTTGCACAACAGCATCACTTTTACATATAACTACTTACCTCTTTAACTCCTCGCTTATACCATTCTCCTAGTGATGTAAATTCTTCTTGTTTCTCTTCCTGAGGTCTCTGATGTTTCAGTGTAGGCCTTTTTGAAGGATCTATATACCATGGCACTGAGGAAATGTACTGGGGAATATGAGGATTGATGTCTCTGTAATAAGTAGTGTTATAATTAGATGAAAGGTTAGGCTCCAGTCATTAAGTAGGAATCACTAAACGCGGCACTTATTTTCCAATAAGGAACCATTTCCATCATACCATACTTTTAAGATCTCAACTGGAACTTTATCTGTAATATGGGGAATGGAGGAACGTTTTCACAGTGAGATACCCATGTGGCTTAACAATATACCTCATACATAATAAAATATCTTCACCTACATTTTCACAAGCTTTCTGTACATGGATTCAGTCTCTGATTGGTATTTCTGCCAAAGAAGCATTCTGGCCAAGATTAAGATCCTCTGTCAGCACCAAAATGTTGTCTTATTAGTAGGTTAGGACTAAGACTCCTCCTGTGGGGTCTTAGTCCTAACCTAATAGAATCAAAAGTATCTACAATACACTTTTGAGTTCCAAGATTTTTAAAATTCTGAGCTAGAGAATGTATTGCAGTATCTTTTGATTCTAGCCATATTAGATTTGACATTCCAAAATTTAAATACTCCCAATTGCCTACTCTAGGCTAGGCTATAAACAGTTAGGAAAAGGCGGCATAGATCAAAGATAGAAAGAAATCAATTAACTTTGTTCACTTCATTACTTAGATCAATATCTATTAATATAAAAAGAATAAACAAATTCTTTCAGAAGCAGCCTCACACTTAGTTTTGTCATAACATGCTAAAAAAGCTACAGAAAGTTGTATTGAGATTGCAAACAATACTTACTTTCCTTCTTCATCCACTTCAGCTGGTGCATTTCCCAGTTTTCGTTGTTCTTCCAATTCCTTCTTCTTTCTCCAATCTTCTCTCGTCATCTTCTTGGGTTCTTCCAAGCCATTTGATCCTCCAGGAGGATTAGCAGCTATAGTTTCCATGCTCCCAGATTCTGTTCTTCGGCCTATTAATAAACACATGTTTATATTTGTTAATAGGTTTTCAAACTATTTTAATAAATGCTAAAAAAGTCCTCACCATTTTTGATTAATTAATCTAGCTGGAAAAGCAAATTCCCTCCCAAGGGTACCAAGATATGGATGGATGATATGGAAGACCAATTTTTTTTCCTTTGAGAGAAATCCCTGGATTAAGAACCAGCCTAAACCGAGCTTTCATGCTATTTTTAGTTGTGAGAGCTAGTGCATCACTCAAATACTTCTGAAGTGTTTTCTTATTATAACTTTATACCAATTGTATGAGTTCAGGCAAGACTTTTAGTTTATGATTTATGACACTTTATTGCCATTTTTATTATTTAAAAATATCTTGCATGTTTCTTTGTAATTCAGCTCCCTTTTGTAGATATTACAAACTTCTTTTTACAAGCATACATATAATAGGAATATGGGAATATGAGCTAATTTAGTGATATGGAGTTTGGCATCATTAGTACAGGCATTCTCAACTTATGACAGATCACGAAAATGGAACTTACAGCCCAGATTCAAAGTTCTGATGTCTGTAACCCCCATGTACAGTCACATGACCACACTTTGGGCATTAGCAACCAGTTTGCATTTATGGCTGTTTGCAGCACCCTGCAATCACGTGACTTACAACAGTTCTGCCAGAAACTGGTGTTTATTCATTTCTGGCAAAACCCATACTATAGCAATCAATGGGTTACTTAATGACCATGGTGTTTGTTTTACAATTGCTGCAAAACAGGCATAAAATTGGTTATGGGCATGTTGTGACCTGCTTTATGGTCATCACAACTTACATTCAAAATTGTCGGTTCAATTGCAAGTCAAGGACTATCTCTACGCTGATTATACCCAATCATATATCTCTACCTATGCAGAGCAGGTGATACCGTTCAGGAGTTTGGTCAGCACTGGGAGGCTCTATGGACTGGGCAAGGTTGGGGAGAAATTGGCTGTGAGTAATTCTACCAAGACAAAATGGTTGTGGACCATTATCCCTCTGTTGTTTGGACAGGTTAACCCAGGGTTAGGCAACCAAAAACACTCAAAGAGCCACTTGAACCCGTTTCTCACCAAAAAGAAAACACCGGGAGCCGCAAAACCCTTTTGATATCTAAAATGAAGATAACACTGCATATATCCTTTTTTATCTTTATTATAGGTATGTGTGTGTGTGTGTGTGTGAGAGAGAGAGAGAGAGAGTTTGTGTGTGTGTGTGTGTGTATACACACACACACACACACACACACACACACACACACACATTAAAAATAAAAGTAAAAATATGACTCTTGGGAATATCCATACTATTAAAACAATGATCACCGAGAGACTGCTTTAAGAGAATAAAATTACATACACACATAGGTTAAAAAAAGGATATATGCAGTGTTATCTTCATTTTAGATGTCAAAAGTGTCTCTCTCTCTCTGTCTCTCTCCCTCCCTCCCTCTCTGCCCTTTGTCTGCCACTCCTCTTCCCCCACTCTTTCTTTCTCTCTCTTTCCTCTCTCTCTCCCCTCCCTCTCTCTCTCTCTCTTTCCCCCCCCCATCTGCTGCTCACCTGGCAAGCTTCAAGTTGTTCTCCAACAATCTCAGGGGTAGGCAACCTCGTCTCTTTTATGACTCATAGACTTCAACTCCCAGAATTCCTGAGTCAGCCTAGCTGGGCTAGCTAGCTCTCTCCTGCCCTTCCTGCTTCCTGCAGAGACACAGCAAAGGGAGGAGCTCCGCCCAGTAAGCTTTTCAGCTCCTCGGAGAACAATGTGAGTGCACTCTTTTACACATACACACACACACACACACATACAAAACACACACACACAGAGAGAGAGAGAGAGAGAGAGAGAGAGAAGCAGGGAAGCGCAATTGCCTCTCTCTGTCTCTGTCTCTCTCTGCAAAGGCAGAGGAGGCTGGGAGCCACAGGGGAAAGCTCAAAGAGCCGCATGCGGCTCCGGAGCCGCAGGTTGCCGACCTGTGGGTTAACCCCTGCCCCAGACAGAATTATCGTGCAATTTGGGGATCCTTCACTGTAAGTGGTTCAGAATGGGTGTCCTGTGCTTCCAAGTTATAGTGCGACTGTTGCAGTGTGAACTGTACTGGCTTCCAGTTGCCATAGGTGCTGCTTATCACCTTTAAAGAAATACATGGTACAGGGCAGTTACTTATGGGACTGCCTCTCTCTCTCTGAGGGTATCTGCCATCCCATTATCTGACCTGGGTTAGTTCCAGTTCCCTTCTCTTAAAGGCTGTCATATGTTGGGGCTTTGGAGATGCGCCTTCTCTATAGCTGGTCAGACCTTCAGAAGGCTTTTAGCCTTCTGGAAGATTATGAAGACCTGGCTCTTACCCCAAATACCGGGCTTGGATGAGGGTTGAGTCAAGAAGTTAATAGTGTGGTTGATCTGGCATCTGATGGGAAGGGTTTTCTATTGTTATTCTGGTTTTTATTGGTTGTTGTGAACAGTCTAGGATCTGTATGCGAGACAAATAGACATATAAAGTCTAAAATATATTCGCACATACGGTGTAAAATATAATCGAAAGCATTCCCAGCCACCTTCCCGAAACTCCAATTAGAT
The DNA here is from genome assembly GCF_016545835.1 of Crotalus tigris. Taxonomy (NCBI): domain Eukaryota; kingdom Metazoa; phylum Chordata; class Lepidosauria; order Squamata; family Viperidae; genus Crotalus; species Crotalus tigris. The sequence continues at coordinate 1,869,484 of NW_024096469.1, forward strand.
GGGGCAGACGCCCCCTTAGGCGGCTCAAAAATGTTTTGGGTTCTAACACCCATCAGCCCCAGTTGACCTTCCCAACAACATCAGGAGTATGAAACCTATATAACCCAAGCTCCTGGCCAGCCTGAGTTCCCTTGAGCTTTATACAGCAGCGGGCAGGAGAAGAGGCAATAACTGGAAGTGGCTCCTCTGCTTTACGAAACAGTTCTGAACTGCCCAGGTCTCGTTAACGAAGAGATCCAGAATTTAACTGCCTGCCAAACTTAACCTGGGTTAAGTTCCTCGTGTAAATACACAGGTTTCGCCCGGGAAAAGCAAACAAGCCCCGATAAGTCTCTCCGACCCAAACAAGAGCACTCGCCGCTTACCCAAGTCACAGATCACCCTTCCTGCGCCACGGGGCCTACGACGCTCATTGGAGCCCCACTTCCGGTGTTTTTCCGCTTCCCACAAGGCAGAGCGGCGGCCTTCTCGTCACTCCTTAAAGGGGCCGCATCCTATTTTAAAAACGCTCCGCTTTCTCCAACGACGTTCCATTCCCGGACTTTAGCTTTCAGTAACCCTCTTTTGCGGACGTAAGTTTAAAGCTCTTCGGAGACGGTCTTTCAAATGTCGATGGAGTTTATTCCCAAATGAATGTGTACATTTATAAAGCCATGAGGATCTGAAACTCAAGACTTGGTGTAAATGCATTTTCTTTAATACAAGCCGCTACTAGAATCTGACGTTGCTGCGATAGGATCTGTTATTTATTACGGCAGAAGTTTCCATCGATCTTTGCCTTGTTTTTTTTAAAAAAAAAAAATCTGAGAAAGTGAAACGTGTAATTTACAAAAGTTTTTATTTCTTCATGGAGAAACCCTAGTTATGTAGTCGCTAGACAAGATGACTTGATGGCACCTAATCATAACGTATCATTAATGTAATCAATCATTACATATGACTACAGGGGCAGCATACAGTTATTTTGGCAACGATTTTAAAGTGGGTTGTATTGCCTTCCTCCGGGACTTTCTCGACCAGTGTAGCCGACAGTCGTGGTATCCCTGGGGTGGCAGTCTCCCATCCAAGTCTTAGCCACGACCAACCCTGCTTGCCTTCCCAACCCAGGTAAAATAAATCAGACGCTACTAGCTAAACTTACTTGGTCGTAATTCCCCGAGAGTTTCATGGGACTTTGGTCTGATTTAGACGTCCACAGCATCATAGTAAAACACCACGATTCCATGCTGATTGTTGCGATAGACTAAAACAGCCATCCCTCTGAAATATATATATTTTAATTAGATTATCCTGGAGCTCGAAGTTCCCTTTTTTCCCCACCACAATTTGAACATTATGGGATCAAGTCGGTATCGCTTTCGTATTTCACAAGTCGACACCACGCGTTCTTGGCTTAAATATCCCGCCTTGCCTGCAAATGAGATTGAAGGCAAAGAAGTGTAACCTCTACCTCTCCCCCACCAACATTAGTTTAGAAAGGGAGCCAATCAGGAGTTTTAACATCGCAACACAAGGAGCAACAGCCAATCAGGAACGAAGTTAATGATTTAAAACAATCCGGTAGAGAAAGACCAGTTGTATATTTTACACAAAGTGTTTGGCGAGGTAATGAATCAATAAAGGGGGGGGGGGATAGATTTAGAACATCTTTTCCATGACAGCTAGTTTAATTTTCGTTTCTATTTGTTCCTACTGTATTACGCTTTAAAGGCTAGCTCTGTTGCAATATTATAATTGCAAGCAGTAACTTAGGGAGAAGCGGGATGGTCGGTATTTCAATTCTTCTATTTTGTCATAGTTGCTTAAACTAGATTTTTTTAAAAGTCGTATATACTTTCTGTGGACTTGCACTGCTTAGGTGCAGTGCACCTAAGTGCAGTGTACTGCAGTGCTATTTTTATGCTTGATAGCCTTCTAAAATTAATTTTGGAAGAAGCCCTATTAATGAATATAGAAATGCTGGCGCTATTAGTATTACATTGAAATAATTGAAAAATAAAGGCTTCAGTTCTGTTTACAAGTAGCAGAGAGCAAGATATGCTGACTTCTATAGTGCGTGCACATCACCAATTCATATGGAATAATATTTTTGTTTATAGAACTAACAAAAATGCTGGTTTAGAACTTCATGAGGCACGGTATTCCAAAATAGGGGAAAATTATTTTTTATTAAAAGACTAATTGTTTAAACTACAAAGTGTTTAATTCAAAGTAAATCCGTGAATACTAGATGTTGGGAAGATTATGAATTGAGACAATTTGGAGATCAGATGAATGGCTATACTACACTGCATTTAGTCTGACCTATGTATTTTGAATCTTACTTTCTTAACTGTAACTCCTAATTTGATGTAAATAAATCTCGTTTTATTGAGCTTGACACCTACTTTATCAAAATGTTTATAGAACCAAAATGAAAGTAGATTGTAACTGCCCACTAGTGGGATCTCAGTCTATCTAACCATACTGATAGTTCTTAACTTAGTGTAAACTAGGTCTGATTTTTCTTAGTTTTGAGCCCAAAGTAGCTAAGGCCATTTGCTGAGGCATAATTATCCACAGATGATATTCTTAGTGACCAAATTATTGTTTAGCCTGTTCAAATTAAGACAATACAATTTATTTACTTGTTTACACTGTCAAATCAAGGAATTATATATATTGCATGTAATAAATGGCAGACTATGTTTTCCAAATTGGGAAGAAGCAATTATAAAGTCACATTTTCAAATTGTTTAAGTGAAAAACATTTCTTGTAAGAAGAAGAGATGAATTTTGTATGGAATTTGTAGTCTTCCCACCTGAATCAACTTAAGACAGTCTGAACTAGGATAACTGTCGTGGTTCTGAAAGATTCTGAGCTTAGAAGCTGCTATCCTAGCTATGTAATATTCTAAGAGAAAAGTATATTTGCAGTCTTGTATTGATGTGAGAGGTTTAGAGAATAAACTTAGATGTGCTATAATTTTGTGGGTATCTGTTTTAGGGATCATTTGATGCCATAGGAATGGCAACACATATCTTCATAGACAAAGAGAATGGAGAAACTAGCACGGCTACTGCTCCTAAGGACCGACTAAAACAGCTATTGGCACCTTGTGAGTTTGCATTTATATAATACAACTAATATAAATGAGCAAAAAAAAAATCTTTCTCTAAAAAGATTTAGCATATTAAATGTTTTGGATGCTGTCTAATCAGAATGCTTTGTTATTTTAAGAGGATGGAAGATGAAGAGCTACCTAAATTTGATATCAGTTGTGGCTGTTGTGTAATGGACAGCAGTGAGAAAAAGCCAGCTTGAGATTTTAGGTGTAACTTGGTGACTTGTGAAAAATTAAAAGCGGCTATCTTTTTGCTTTGTAGTCACTGTTTGGACTCTGCCTTGTATGGAAGGAGCTGAACTAAACTGCAGGATATTGTCTTAGTTCACCAGACAAGCAACTTTTATTGAAATTATCTAAAGGTCATAAAGGGCAATGTGGTTGTACTAATTCCTCCCTAGCCCTATTCTGACTTGTCTGATTTTAGTGCATTTGGGGATGCTAAACCTATATTAGAGAAAACCTACTTTAATAAAAAAAAATGTTGGAATATAGGATCTAAATTGCATTGTGTAACAGGAACTTCCCTCTCTACAGCAAAGGTTTTTGTTGAAAGGTCTCATCCTAAAACCCCTCTTGTTGGAAGGACAGCTAATGTGAATCTAAAAGAATCTCAATCAGTCAGGAAGGCTCTAGGAAGTCTGAACAGACCTCTAGCAACAACAAAGAATCAGTTCCCTAAAGGAAAAAAGCTCTTGTCAAAAAAGGTTAGTAAAGCTAATTTTCTGTTGGATGCTATTGAGATGCTCAGACAGAAGAAACTAAGAGTATTCTTGTCAAACAACTTAGAGTAATTTTAAACCAAAGAATGAATAGAAAGCTTGAATCACAATTTATAGAAGTTGAACATAAAGCTTTACAGGTGTCTCCCAATCTGCCATGTATCACATTTAAACAGCTACAAAGAAAAGAAATAACATCTTAGAAGCTGATGGACGGCCAGAAAAGCAATACAATTGCACTTCTATGCCATTTCATTGCAAGGAAAATGAAATTGATATCTATAAGATTAATTTGGGGTGGGGGGTGGGAAAGTGGAGGGAAAGACAAAACAAATAGACCAGAACAAGGGTGATATTTGAGACTAAACAGAGGGGAAGGGCTTTGGTAACCTGGATTGTGTGAAGGGAAGCACAAACCATGAGCTGGTCAGAGAAGTTGCTTGCCCTACAATTCAAGAAGATGAATTAAGCCTAACAAAAGTTATAGTATGCATATACATGGAGAAGGAAAACAGGTCCCTGTGTAGGTAGTTTCCAAACTAACTATAATTTAGAGTCCCAACAAATCAGGATGGTATTATGGGACTTCCAAGGAAATGACAATAAAGGTTATCTTATATTCTAAGTAATAAAGATTACTGCAATGTTCAGATTACTTTACCATTGCTGGTGCATTCTTCTAATGCTGAAAGAACTAATTTTTCTCTGAACAGCAAGGTTTTGTTTTGATGCAAAGTCTTCAGATCAGGCTAGATGCCTGATGACTATTTAGGAACATCCATATAGTTTTATTCTTAACAAAATAGAAATAGTTTGCTATTTTGTTATTGATGTTTTGTTTTGTATCCATGTTCTAACCAGCTCTTCCCCTCTTAACTTTTTGATATTAACCAAAGTTTTCTAGGTGTCTTGTTTTATACATCTTAAGTCCAGGAACTGAGGGCCAGAATGCTTTCTTTTTCATATGATTATCACTTGGGGATTAACTGTTACCAACAAACATGTCCCGCACCGGATCTCTTAAAATATTATTAAATTTATATTCACTCTTCCTCCTTCCCTTGGTTTATCAGAATATATAAACAAATGATTGTCAGATTTTATATTTAATGAAAGCATATAAATTACTGCTAACAATATTAAATATAATTTCTATTATTTCACATTGATAAACAGTGATATAAGACTTGAAATAGGTAGTTCATGCCCATAGAGGCAATACAAGGGAATTCTTGATAAGGACAGTAATTCTGTATACCTTCTATATTCTACTGAAGCCTTTGATCACAGGAGGTGAAGTACATGAAGAAACACTTGAGCCTCGAATTTAATCTCTGTCAACTTCATGTAGAGCAGACATGTCAAACTCGTGATGTCACGTGACATCGCGCCACGTATCGGAGCTTTTTCGCCATTGCCGGCAATGGGGTGAGCGCAGCTCCGGTATGATGAAACCGGCCCATGGGCCGGCAGATTGACACCCCTGATATAGAGGAATAAAACTTTTACCTAAAAAATTGGAGCTTCTGCTTATGGGTCTTGACTATAATGGGGCACTGTGGGCTAATAACCTAGGCTAGTAACACTGGAATAAAACAGCCTCTTATATACCCCAGGTATTCATGTGCTACAATCTCTAATCTTTGTCTTGAGAGGGTGTTGTAATTACTATTTATTATTATTCTTACTTAGGCAAATGAAAATACAAGCAGAACTGAAGACAACAACATGGTTCCTGAAGAATATCCAGAGAAGGAGAATCTTTTTTCTTATAATCCACTAGGTAATGCTCAAAAGGGAAAGAGCTTGAGCTTTTTTGGCAACAGAGGACTCATTATTGAATAATCAGGTTTCACAAATCAGTATCTGGACAATTAGATGTGATATCACTGGTACGTCATCCTGTATATAGTGCAGTAGGCTTCCATTCTTGATCAAGGTTAATCAAGATCATGAAAAGTTATAAGTTATATTGACTAAATTTAAGCATAGTTTTAACCAGGTTTATCTCTGACCCATGCTTAAGATCAAATGGGAAGTTGCATTTCATTGTATTCTGTTCTACTGTTTTCCATTCATAGATTTTGAGAGTTTTGATGTTCCTGAAGAGCACCGGCTGAGCCATATGTCTTTGACTGGAGTTCCTCTTATGACATTTGACAGTGCGCCTGATAGATTTGCAAGCAGCATCCCTCTGCCTGCAAAACAACCTTTAATTTCATGGGACTATGGTAAATAGTTAGACTGTATTCAGAAAATCTAGCAGCTGTGATGTTTTTTTCTTTAACTGCCTTGTTCAATCTGGGGTTTTCAAGATGTACTGAAAGTATAATTTCTAGATTTACTAGCTAATTTTTGTCATGTGGGCTACTAGTTTTGCAAACTGATACTTGGGAGGCACCAGGTTAGGAAGGGCTAGAACTGAAAAAAGGTAACCACGGTTTAGAAATTATCCAATAACGGCTACTTTAAGAATGATTAAGTAGACACACTTTTTAGTCACTTAGAGCTAAATCAGAGAATATAACTGACTAGAGATATTATAATCTTTTATTTTTTTATATTTTTTTAGATTATCTGCAGTCAACTAAAGATTTTCTGGCTACTCTGGATGAAATAGTAATTGATCTTCCCCCTCCCTTGTAAGAAGTAAACAAGCTGTATTTTAAAGTTGTATTATGAATAATGTTGTAACTCATTTCAATGACATAATAAAGAACTTGTAATTGTAACTCTTGTCTTGTTTGAACTGCTGATAGATTTGGGGAAAAGAATTTCATATAATGAAATTATTTATTTACCATTTTTACCCCAAAGAAAGGTAATTCTGATTTTAAGATGAACTCCACAAAGGAGAATATAAAAAGCGAACACACCAAAGAAAACTGTTTTTCAGCAGCAGTTTGCAGCCACTTGTCCATTTCCCCTTCTATTTCAAAATCATCTACCTTCAGCAAACATAAGAGAAATTCTTCTATCATATTTACAGGTAATAATTTGTGAACAAATCATTTTTCTATAAGATAAGAATAATATGTATGTGCTTTCTATCTTGCCTGCTGGTCTGATAAAATGTGCAAATGTATGCCCTTGAACGTATTTAATATTGCAGACATGGTTAGCTGGAAAAACACGTGCCAAGTTTTGTGTCAACTCAAACTTCTAGATTGGATTTGTATAACATACTAGGTTAAAAAGTGATTGACTAGTTTGTTTTTGAGGGTTGTATGCAAATTTGGCCCCTGTTTATGTTATAAATGTTTAGTGTGAGCCTAGACAGCCGAATTCATACAATGAAGCAGGAGTTAGCATGTTGTATGAACACAGTGCAAATTTAATTGACATAATTCTGAACTTCACTAATTTAAACATCCGGGCAATGAAACTAGGTTTAATTATCATGAGTTGAACTCAACACCACAACGTTCCTTTTATTGCCATTCCTTTTATTGCCTTTGCTATTCTGGCAAAGAGGTTGCATTACACAATTGAAATTCTAACTTCAACATCCCAAATCTAACAATCCTGTTCTGGGATATAGAAATGGCTTGTATAGTTGAGAATGATTACATTACAATAATCCCTATTCTAAATGACAGGCCACCAACTGACATTCCTGCTGACCAATCTATGTGCCAGACAGACATAGGTATAAAATGATATTTTTTTTGTGAGGCAGAGATACTACTGTAATCTGATTCATTTAACAACTGCAGTTAACAACTCTGGCAAAAAGGTTAATTAAACTCGGAATCCTGATTTAACAACAACCTTGCTTAGCAATGAAAATTCTGGTTCCAATTGTGGTTGTCAGTCATGGACTATCTGTGTAAGCAATCTGTAGCTACATTGGCTGATTTTGTCCATTTTCCCCCTTTTACTGAAATTGTTTGCTATTATGCTTTCAGTATCTACTTTTTTTTAGGAATTTGCCTTCACTGTGAATTCCTTTTTTACAACTGCTGCTTCTATCACTATTGCTGTGATATTTTTATAATTTTTCTTGAATCTGAAGAAGTTATTGGGCTACCTTTGATTTCAGTTTCTTTAACAATCAAGGACTACAGCAGGGGTCCCCAACATGTGGTCTGCGGCCTACTACCAGGCTGCAGCCTATTGGCCACCAGGTCACGTAAGTGGCTGGTCAGTGTGTGTGTATATGTGTGTGTGCATTCAACCCCACTCATGCAAGTGTCCACGGGCGTTCATGGGCCCACTTGAGTGAGCATTGTTGTAAGCATTCGCGGCCCCACTCTCACGAGTGTTGTTTGTGGCCCCACTCGTGCGAATGTCATCATGAGCATCATGGGCGCTCGTGGCTCCACTTACACAAGCAATGGGTTTTCGTGGGCATGCATGTGTGCACACGCATTTACCCCTCCCACAAAACCATATCTTTTTCCCCTCCCCCCGCTCCGGGCCACCAACACCGAAAGGTTGGGGAACTCAACTACAGGACTAGATGATCACTTCTCCCAAGGTTATTTTCCCTTTTCATGTAGGCTTTTGTTATTGGTTAATACGAAGCACAGCTTCTGCCATCCTGAAGGGGCAAATTTTGAAACAACACAAGCCAAGCATTTTCAGGAAGGGCCGTTTGATAGAGTTTGTCGATCTTAACTTGGTAATTAAGGTAATTAAAGTCTTCCATCACAGCTACTCAATGCTTCTTTGAAAAAAATCTACAGCTTAGTTTTAAATCATCCAAATAAAAAAAAGCTCACCAGTATCTTATCCTTGATTGGGCAGGCTTTACTTTTATTAACTTTAAGCTAGATGCCCTCTGAGGTATTGCCAAGTTTATTCATTTGGATTTCTGAGCCAGTGTAGATATTTTAAATGCAGAGTGCAAATCTTCATTTTGCCTTTTTGTCACAGTTCATCTTTGATTGTTACATTCCAATAACCTGAATCATCTTGCCAATATCTGCTTCGCTTCTTAAATTATATTTATCTTCTTGTTCTAAGAGTTGAAGATCATCTTGTTTCCTAAAATCTGGATGTTATTAATGAGCCAATGTTATTTCTGAAATAATATCCAGTAGTAATAAGTTGCATTATTGGATTATCTGTGATGTTTCTTTAGGAGTTTTGCATCTCTTTTTTGCAATATTAGTTTAATACTTCTAACCAAATTTGTCATGTTTTGGTAAAACACGTTTACTTGTCTTTGTGAGGTACAACCCGTCCTATGTTTGTAATCCATCAGTCACTAAATTTATGTTATGGTCCCAGAAATTAAATCTTGTCAACATCACTTGCATAGCTCTTTATGGCTTGTAGTCTTCAACTCCCAGAATTCCTGAGCCAGGAATTCTGGGAGTTGAAATCCACAAGTTATAAAAGGGCCATGGTTCCCCACCCCTGGCTTACAGTTTCCTTTTTTCCCATTTTTGGTCTTCTATGACTGAAAGAGATCATATGAACCATCAAGTTCTTGAGCTTTCTTCTTAGAGCTTCAGAGTTCATAATGGAGGATGTTACTGTTCTTTGCAGCATTGCTTGTTCTGATACGATTTAGTGGAAGGTTGTAATTATTAAAGAACATGGTAAGAATTGGAAATTCACATTCATAATGTTCACAAACTGATGGGCTCATTCAGCATATCTTTTCACTCTGAAAAATAATGTCTCCAATGTTCTAATTTGTGCTAGAAGTTGGCATAGTTTTAAGCATCTGTTTTTCCATTTAGTTGGCAGAAAGTTGCTATGAGAAACTGTTCTGCTGTTACTGTTTGTGAAATGGAGCTCTGCAGTGACTTCTCATTAATGCACTTTAAGCAATGCATGGTAGTTAAATTTTTGACTGCTGAAGGAGTCCTTCCAGGTGAAATTCACTGCCAAACATAGATTGTTTATAATGATGAGTCTGCTGGGTGTGAATATTTACCTTAATGGGCCCAAGTAGATAATGATGGTGAACGAGAAGAACAGATTTGTGCAATCAAGAATGAAGTGGATGAATTATGACAGCAACTGATGAGTTTCACATTTAACTTGGTAGTTTACTCAAAGGGAAAATGCTGTCAAGCTTGGAATTTCACAGGAAGATGTGGTTCACATTATTGATGTTTTTCAGTACTGGAAGGTTTATACAAGATGGGTTCATTGCATACTGACAGTAGATATCCAAGTGTCAAGAGTTGAAATTTGCTATCAATTGCTGTCTTGCTAGAAGGATGAAGAAGATATATATATATATTTTGCAATATCATGGTTACAGCTTGGGTAGGGGATACAGATGCAGGATTATTGACATGGATTTCCTTAAGTGTAGCAGCTCTATCATTGCAACAAACATTTGAAACGCAGTTAAGCAGAATTTGGAAGAGCAAGACATTTTGCTGCAACATGACAACATTGTGCCTCATGCCTCATGAACCAACCAACATACAGATCAGACATGCCAGGAAACTTCTATCTTTTTCCACAATTTTTAAGGGCATTGGCTTGACCCATATGAAAAGGTAGAAAAGACTGTAAGAAGCTGGTAAAAAAACCAAGTGTGGAGTTCTTTCATGATGGCCCTTAGAAGCTTGTCTATGACTAACAGAAATGAATAGTGATGTGGATGATGTGGAGAAGTAAATACAGGGAACAAAAGAGCTAATTTCAAGGATTATTTTCCTGTTTCATTTATTAAGATATCCCTATTTAAACTAAAATAACAGAGGTGAATGCATTAAGTTCCATTCAAACTTTGTATTTGAGTTTGGGAAAATTAATTCTAATATAACATCATCCAGCAGAACCTGGATTACACATTTCAGTTGTGTGATTTATTGAAATAATATTAATCATATAAAAATCCCATGTGTTGTATATAGCCATAGAAATTGTATTCAGAAATACAGATAGTGATGACTGTTAAACTGAAATATGTGTGATGAATATTTAATTTACTTTGCTTCTGGAACCTTTAACGTTAATTTATTGCTAAAATAGAATCTTAAGCATGGAAGCAAAGTCTTCAGACACTTAAAATGTGCAACTACACACTATGAATATATCTAAAGTTTGGTTGTTGTTTCTTTGGGGCATCGGTTAAAGCTCACCTTCTTTTTAAAACTTCATTTTACAGAGAACTACTCACACTTACCAAATGTTTCATGTTCCAATATAAAGAATGTCAAGAAAAGGCAAGGGGGGGGGGGAGAGGAGTTGAACTCAGAAAGAAAATTGAGATATTGGTCACACTAATTTCCTTATTCAGATCTGCCTAATTACCATTTTCCTGGGCCCTCAGCTTGGAAATGCCTATGGATAATATATGAAGTGAATCAAATAAAAGGAGGGATTGCAGCCACACCCATAGGAGGGAGGGAGGAAGGGAGGACTGGATACTTTGAGAGTACATATTTTGCATTGGTACAATAAATCTATTTGGAAAAGATGCTTAAGAAGTTGAAAGCCAGTGTCCTTGAACACTGACAAGTATTTTGGAAAATGAACTTTTCCATAGTTGCTATGGATAAAGTATCTGAATACTGAATTCCTCTTTTGTTTGAACTTTGGGCATTGAGAGCACTGTGAGAAATCTTTTTTCTTCTGCATTTATGGTCTTCTGATATCATCTCTCAGGATCTTGGCTGAAAACCTCTAAATGTTCTCCCAGTGTGTGGTAATTTTATATATGTTATATATTTCAAACCACACAAAAGAAAATACATTTTGGCCTTCATCTTAAACCGTCTTTGCTGGCTTAAAAAATAAGGTAAGGATTAGGATTTGGTTTATATTCTATAATGCTTGAGTCATGTTTAATGTTGCAGTTTAAAGAAAAAAAATCATGTTTATTTCCAACGACAACAGCAACAACAACAGCAACAACAACAACTTGCTACAATTTCCCCATAGTTGAAGCCCTAGTACACAGGTCGGCAACCTGCGGCTCCGGAGCCGCATGCGGCTCTTTGAGCTTTCCCCTGTGGCTCCCAGCCTCCTCTGCCTTTGCAGAGAGAGACAGAGACAGAGAGAGGCAATTGCGCTTCCCTGCTTCTCTCTCTCTCTCTCTCTCTCTGTGTGTGTGTGTTTTGTGTGTGTGTGTTTTGTGTGTATGTGTGTGTATGTGTATATATGTGTAAAAGAGAGTGCACTCACATTGTTCTCGGAGGAGCTGAAAAGCTTACTGGGCGGAGCTCCTCCCTTTGCTGCGTCTCTGCAGGAAGCAGGAAGGGCAGGAGAGAGCTAGCTAGCCCAGCTAGGCTGACTCAGGAATTCTGGGAGTTGAAGTCCATGAGTCATAAAAGAGACGAGGTTGCCTACCCCTGAGATTGTTGGAGAACAACTTGAAGCTTGCCAGGTGAGCAGCAGATGGGGGGGGGAGAAAGAGAGAGAGAAAGAGAGAGAGAGAGGGAGGGGAGAGAGAGAGGAAAGAGAGAGAAAGAAAGAGAGTGGGGGAAGAGGAGTGGCAGACAAAGGGCAGAGAGGGAGGGAGGGAGAGAGACAGAGAGAGAGAGACACTTTTGACATCTAAAATGAAGATAACACTGCATATATCCTTTTTTTAACCTATGTGTGTATGTAATTTTATTCTCTTAAAGCATTCTCTCGGTGATCATTGTTTTAATAGTATGGATATTCCCAAGAGTCATATTTTTACTTTTATTTTTAATGTGTGTGTGTGTGTGTGTGTGTGTGTATATACACACACACACATACACAAACTCTCTCTCTCTCTCTCTCACACACACACACACACATACCTATAATAAAGATAAAAAAGGATATATGCAGTGTTATCTTCATTTTAGATATCAAAAGGGTTTTGCGGCTCCCGGTGTTTTGTTTTTGGTGAGAAACGGGTTCAAGTGGCTCTTTGAGTGTTTTGGGTTGCCTACCCCTGCCCTAGTAGTTTCCATACAGGCATGATGGTGCTATAGTTTTATTAATAGCGCTTTTTAAAGAGTATGAATCTTTTTCTCCAAATCTATATTGAAACAGCCTAAACGTGCAAATTTAGTTTTTTTCGCAGGAGCTCAATGATCTGAGAAATTACTCAGAATTTAGCTTTAAGGGGAACTAATCTCTGGCTTCTAGTGAATATAATTTTCCAAATGGACTAAGTTTTATGACAAAATGTCTGAAATTCTACACACAAAATGCTCCTTACTGTTATAATGAACGCTTGACACAAAGAGCCATCAGAAACTTGTAGCTGAATTATTTTCCCCTAGTAATAAACTTTACTACCTGTAAAATATTATCTAAATGCATCCCTTTTCTTCTCTGAACAAAAGAGATGTATGTTTTCCTTCCTAATAAGTAGTTTCCCCAGAGGAGAGCAAAGGCCTCCGAAAATTGTTTTCTTATTAATCATGCCAAATTAACTTGCAATATAATCCTAGGTATTTTTATTTAGAGTAAACCCTGCTAGATCAATGGGATTTAGTGAAATGAATGCATATTGCAATTATTAAATTATCAATACATGGTATGGGTCTAGTAATTCTCATACATGTTATAATATACTGGGGATGGAAGAATATTTATCTTTGCTGGGCTTTGGCACACTAGCTTAATATAGCACCATTAACCATAGTATAACTTTTTCTAATTGCCTGTGCTCTTCCTTTAATTTGGTAGTCTTAGCAGGATAAGTATTCCAAATTAAACAGTTTCAGCAATAGTAATAATGTAGATGCATTAGCAGGAATTAATTACCATTTTATGTCTCGGACGCTTGTACTGTAGCAGAGGCTATAGCAATTATTTGTTTCGAAGAAAAAGAAAGAAAATATAATGTATAAATGGCACTGATATCACCATAGCACTGGATACAGAAGCAGAGAGATGGCAATACAGAGAGAATCTATTCTAAAGAAAACAGAAGGGAGCATCAGAGGATCCAATCTTTTTCTTTCTCTTGTAGGAGAAAGAATTGCAACACTGATGTATTCAAGGCTGGCTGTCCCATTCCCTTTACTCAAATGTAAGGAGAAAAAAAAGGTACGGAAGAACACTGAGGAGTATGTAGAAATAAAACTCGTAGAATGTAGAATTACTGATTTTTGTTGCATTTAGGAATGTGAAGAATTAATTCAACCAAGTAAAGCAAAAAGATGATCGTTTTAATAAAGGTACATTGTGTATTTGCATATATTAGGAAGCTGAGGTTCAAGCCAGCTTATGCATCTCTAGGAAAATAAGACAATTTATATACAGTGCACATTCATCTAGGAGAAGAAACCTCGGCTAAGCAGTTAATATCCACAGCGTTTCCATAAACAAACAGAGAGGAAACTATCTGATATTATGAAACAAAGCTATTTTATGAAGATTGAAATAATAACAATTTAATTTTTTTTAGAAGATTAACCTGTTCCGGTGCACAACTATCTTGGCTTCCAGAATCATAGAATTATGAACTGGGAACTTATAAGTTTTTCCAATTCTTTGTTCAGTTCAGTGTAGGAATCCACTGGACCATCCCTGGCAAGTGGGCCATCCCAATTTGAAAAACTCAGGTAAGAAGGAATCCATCACTATTGTAGGCTGACTCTTGCACTGTTTAACCACTGTAATTGGCTGAAAATTCTAATAATTGGCCTGAATGCCCTTCCTTTTTAATATTTTGGTCCGTGTCTTGCTATGAGCTTTTGTAGAAAATAGTGAGCTTTTCACTTGCACATGACAACTTTTTAGATATTTGTAAGTATTTGTTTTTCATGTTAAATATGCCAGGTCCTTTAACTGTTCCTTATTTTCAGATTCCTTAAGGACAATGGAACTATTACCTTCTCTGATGTGAATTCTGAATTCACCTCTATTCATAAAATATTCATTTTATATTGGCCTTGATAACTGCTGTATCAGACTGCTTCCTCGTGTTCAGTCAGAGGGACATTAGCATTTTTAGATTTTCTCATATGTCGTAGTATCATGGCTCAGCCTGTTAGGTAAAATACTGTAGGTTTCAAACTTCCTTTCTTTAGTAATTTCCTGCTGCCAGCTCTCTTTCAGGGAGTATCTCACCTATTGCCTTTCTTCTGACCCAGAGGAATAGTAGAGGTGGAATTCTTACAACGATGTTGGTTTTCTGGCAAACCAGAAGGAGAAAATGTGAAATAAATTCTGTAGCATTTACTTGCTGGTTCTGTAGCAGCAAGCTGGACAGTTAATAAAATTACCCCCTCCCCCCATTTCCTCTCCCTCTCACCTTTTTAGAGATACAATGATGGGGCGGAAAAAGATAGAGTTCAAATAATAGATAGCATATTAAAACAGTCTTCAGAAAAAAAAAGGCTCTCTGCATATCACAAGATCTGCTCCTATTTAGAGGAACCTCAGTTGCAAAGAAATTCCAGGTGACATAAAACTCATGATTACTGAGCTTATGGCATAGTGGTTAGATTGCAGTATTGCAGGCTACATCTGCTGACTGCCAGCAGTTTGATTCTGATCGGCTTAAGGTTGACTCAAACTTCATCCTTCTGAGATTGGTAAAATGAGGACCCAGATTGTTAAGGGCAATATGCTGACTCTGAACTGTTTAAAGAGGGCTGTAAAGCACTATGAAGTGGTATATAAGTATTATTATTATTAATAATAATAATAATATTAAAAAGTTGGAAGGGACAGTTAGTAAAATTACCCCCCCCCCATTTCCTCTCCCTCTCACCTTTTTAGAGTGCTAAGTACTATTGCTATTGTAGAAAAATAAATATTGGAAATAAAATAATAGATAGGCGCACATACAGCAACAGAATTAAACTTAATGCACATTTCCCCCATCTGTTTCTTGGACCTAACTTGCTTTGGTGGATTTCCCCCCCCAAATTCCTTTAATTTTTTCTTTTTATCAGAGGTAGAAGAGATTCTTTTTTCTTGCCTTGGTTCATCTTCTTTCCCCTCATTTTTAGACAAATATCTCCCTATGTATTCTGTTTTTTTGACCATGTATTAGGATATTGAAAGCTTTGGAGTGATGTAGAGAGTACAAGTCCTTCTTGATTTATGACTGTTCATTCCACAACCATTCAAAATTACAATGGTACCGAGCAAATGGACTTATGACCTATGCCTGAAGTTATGAATGTTGCAATGCCCCCAACAAAATTCATGTGCTTGGCAGCTCACTTGCAGTTATAATCACAGGAGTGCTGCAAAGATGAAGATGAGCCTGCAAAAATGAAGTGAGGAAATCTAAGGCTCAAAATGAATTAAGATTTGCGATAAAAGTAAAAAATAACAAAAAAAGCTTCTTTCAACATGTAAAAAATAAGAAAAAAGTTAAGGAAATGATTGGTCCATTAGTGGGAGAAAATGGGAAAAAGGTGACAAGCAACTGGGAGAAAGCAGAACTACTTCACTTTTTTTTTGCATCCATATTTATACAAAGGGAAAAAACAGTCCAACTTATTAAAAACAGTACCATAAAAAACAGATTAGAAACACAAATTAAGATAGGCAAGAAAATGGTAAGTGAACACCTGTCCACTCTAGACAAGTTTAAATCACCAGGACCAGATGGATTACACCCCAAGGTTCTCAAGGAACTGGCAGATGTGATCTCAGAACCACTGAACTATATCTTTCAAAAATCCTGGAGCACTGGGGAACTACCAGAGGACTGGAAAAGAGCTGATGTAGTTCCCACCTTCAAAAAAGGGAAAAAAATGGATCCAGGAAACTACAGACCTATCAGCCTGACCTCAATACCTGGGAAGATTCTGGAAAAGATAAGCAACGAATCAGCGAACACCTAGAGGAAAACAAAGTCATTATCAAAAGCCAACATGGGTTTGTCAAAATCAGATCATGCCAGACAAATCTTATTGCATTCTTTGATCAGATGATAAAATTAGTGGACCAGAGGAATGCTGTGGATATAATTTACTTGGATTTCAGTAAGGCATTTGATAAAGCAAACCACAACCTACCACTTGATAAGATAAAAAAATGTGGGTTAGATAGCATCATCACCAGATGGATTTGTAGCCGTAATCAGTGTGTGGTCCTCAGTGGAACTGCATCTACATGGAGGGAAGTGTGTAGTGGGGTGCCCCAGGGCTCTATTCTGGGCCCAGTGCTCTTCAACATCTTCAACAATGATTTGGATGAGGGGATAAATGGGGAACTCATCAAATTTGCAGACGACACCAAGCTGGCAGGAATAGCCAACACTCCAGAAGATAGGCTTAAGATACAGAAGGATCTTGACAGACTTGAACATTGGGCGCTACCTAATAAAATGAAATTCAGTGGTGAAAAAAGTAAGGTTCTACATTTAGGCAAGAAAAACAAAATGCACAGGTATAGTATAGGTCAGTGATGGTGAACCTTTTAGAGACTGAGTGCCCAAAACCCGCTCCTGCCCCCGCTCTGCCCCCACCCCTCCCACCTTCTGGGCCACAACCCACCTCCACAACCCGCCACAGATCTCCCAGGCAGCCCAACAGCACCATGGCGGCTATGCCCTCCGCCCGTGCCCCACAGCATCATCTGTGTACAACCCGGCATGAGGTCGGAGAGTCTTGTCCCCGCTGCTCGGCTGCCATGTCCTTGGCTGCGCTGCTCAGCGCGGGCCATGCCCGGGAGCAACTCTCTTCAGGGGGCTGTTGAGGAGGGGGACGTGGGGGAGGAGAGCTGGGGGGATGGCACATGTGCCCACAGAGAGGGCTCTGAGTGCCGCCTCTGGTACGCGTGCCATAAGTTCGCCACTACTGGTATAGATGGTACCTTGCTCAATAGTAGTAACTGTGAGACGGATTTCAGAGTCCTAGTTGACAATCACTTAAATATGAGCCAGCAATGTGCTGCAGCTGCCAAAAAAAGCCAACACAGTGCTAGGCTGCATTAACAGAAGGATAGAATCAAGATCATGTGAATTGTTAATACCTCTTTACAATGCCTTGGTAAGGCCACACTTGGAATACTGCATCCTGTTTTGGTTACCACAATGTAAAAAAGATGTTGAGACTCTAGACAGAGTACAATGAAGAGCAACAAAAATGATTAGGGGACTGGAGGCTAAAATATATAAGGAACAGTTGCTGGAATTGGGTATGTCTAGTTCAGTGGTGGCGAACCTATGGCACAGGTGCCAGAGGCGGCACTCAGAGCCCTCTCTGTGGGCATATGCACCATCGCCCCAATCCTAGGCCTTCAGCTCGGTTTTATAAAACCTTTTCGCTTTAGGCCTCTGTTGCCGTGTGCAAAAAAAAAAAAAGGTTCAATCAGTCAATTTCAACTTCTTGCGGGGGAAAAAAAGATCTTGCAAAGTTGGAATTGATTGATTGAACATTTTAGTCCCAGTCTGCCGTTACCACCGCAGCCACACCCACCCAATGGGCCACACTCATCCAATGGGCCACACCCACCCAGCACCTGATGATGCATAAGTGGGTTTTGGGTTGCAGTTTGGGCACTCGGTCTCTAAAAGGTTCGCCATCACTGGTCTAGTTTAATGAAGAGAAGGACAAGGGGTGACATGATAGCAGTGTTCCAATATCTCAGGGTTTGCCACAAAGAAGAAGGAGTGAAGCTATTTTTCAAAGCGCCTGAAGGCAGGACAAGAAGCAACGGATGGAAACTAACCAAAGAGACAAGCAACCTAGAACTATGGAGAAATTTCTTGACAGTTAGTACAATTAATCAGTGGAACAACCTCCCTCTAGAAGCTGTAAATACTCCAACACTGGAAGTTTTTAAGAAGAGACTGAAATGGCTAGGGTACAGGGTTTCCTGCCTGAGCAGGAGGTTGGACTAGATGACCTCCAAGGTCCCTTCCAACTTTATTATTATTATTAATTGTCACCACTCAACAATCCTATTCTCATGATCCTTCAGAATCCTCCTTTTCCAGATCACACAATTTGGGAGGCTTCTGAAGCACTGCAAGAGTCAACTCATCTTTGTGATCCTTGAGAAGAACTTCTGAAGGATCACACAAGGCAGTCTTGGTAGAAAGGTTGTGCCTTGCATTAGGCTGGGGTGTCTATCAGCATTTGAAGAAAAATCATGAAGGTTAAGTGACATGCTTTGTGCGCACTGGTGGGTTAAATAGCTGGTTAAATAGCTCCTTGGACATGGTAAATTTCCACATGCTGGTGAGCACTGTAACCATTTGCTTAATAACCCATGTGATCACTTAATGACCCCAATTAGAGGTGCCAGGATGTTGTCATTGAGCAAAGTGGACATGTGGGTGTCTCACTTAATGATCACTTCACTCACCAAATGCGATTCCAGTCCCTATTGTGCTTGTAAGTCAAGGACTACCTGTAGAAGATGACCTTGATGCAGAAATGCAGAAACCATTCCCTAGGCCAGTGGTTCTCAACCTGTGGGTCGGGACCCCATTTGGGGTCGAACGACCATTTCACGGGGGTTGCCAAACAATGCAGTCTGCCATTTTTTTCCCCTTTTCCTTAGCTATGCTACTCCCTTTTATTCTATTGGCTTTTGAAAGCCAATAGAATAGACTCTCTTGAATAGAGTCTAATTCTATTGGCTTTCAAAAGCCAATAGAAATTATCCAGGCTGTCTCTGTCCTGCTGAGTCCGCCAAAAGTCCCATTCTGCAAACGGTGCTGTACTAGTTGAGTAGTCCTCGACTTACGACCGGTTGAGTAGTCCTCGACTTACGACCAGTTGGGGGGTCGTGGCATTAAAAAGGTTGAGAACCACTGCCCTAGGCAAAAGGAGGGACTGAAATATTTTTAAGTTTTGTATTTCAATTTAATATTTTTTAAATCCAGAATGTTCAGATGACATTTGGAAGCAGCTCAGTCAGACCCCTCCTTAATTCACTGAGGTATAAGAAGAATAAAATGGAGGTGCAGCATAATCAAACAGGCAAGATTTGGTTATTATAGCTATCATTAATAAAAGTAGTATTAGCCTTCCTGTAGATTTGGATTCTTGGTTTGGCCTCCATAATGAGGAAAAAGCCTTGGGAGATTCCATTCAATACTTAATGCTGAGGTCAATGAGCAGCTATTTGCAAGTCCCCTTTAGGTATGGTTACTTAAACAAGTTGTAAATCCATTGCTGTACCCTCTAGCACTGACATATCTTGTGCATAAAGAAATAATGAGAAATCTTACTGAAAATTTTACTGAGATCATTTACTGAGATATAAATACACTATATCCACTGTATTTGCTCAGTCTTCCAAACTAATAATTCTTTCATAGATAAATGACTCATTAAGAAGATGAGTAAAGGACTGAAGTGTTTTTTTAAATGAATGTCCAACAATTTTACAAACCACGATATCTGGAAATTAAACTGTTTAAGTCACATTCACTTTCCCGGGTTAGACTCTAGGAAAATTGGTGCGGCCAATTTCAGAACAGACTATACATATTGCATTATATTAATTGGTTAGAAACATATGATATTATAAACTCTGTTTTATTTAGATAGTTTTGAGCCTTAATGAAAGAAACTAGATGAAAAAGCTGTAGTTTTTCTTGTGATAAATTGTCCACTCTTACCTCCATCTTTTTTTTTTTTTTCAATCACTAGAATTAGAGATAGCATATTATCATAAATGAGATCGGGAAAATTAGATTTAAGCTTGGGCTTTTGAATAATTAGCTCGGTAATCTGAAGTTCTGAATTTCAGACTACATGGTACTGTTATGTAGATTCCACGAACAATGAACGCCATTTGTGCGGTGACCGAGTTTCCAATAAGAGCTAGAGGGATGTTATTGATGCTCTTTGAGTACACTGTAGATTGTTTTAAGCGAATCTGTGACAACTTTGCTATATATATTAGCTAATTGCTCTGAGTGATTCTGAGGGATATATTGATATTTAAACCAAAGCTGGCATTGTTTTGGGTGTGCATACATGTAGAAAGCTTAAGAGTAGAAGAATTATGATAATGGTGGGAAGCAGATTCCACTCCCCCCCTGCAATTAAAGGAAGTCTATTATGCTGATTTCTTGCATGTACAAACCAGCAACTTTCTTCTCCAGCATGAAGGAAAGTATAACAGTCGTTTCTCTCCACTGATTCTGTAGCCAGACAGCTTCTGTCTAGTCAGAGCATTAGGTATGAGTTATCTCCATGCCCCCTTTTGTTTTTCAACTCATAAATCTTTTCTCCCAAGGAATCTGCTCTAACAGTTTTGAACTTCTGATAGGCCATAATATTGAACAAGGAGAGAAAAGTGCCTTCAGTATGTATTTAAATGGCAGATACATTCAGATGACTTTCCATTGTCAGCTACCATGCTGCTTGGGAACACATAGCAATAGTCCCATTGCAGAAAGCTGCCCTAGATAGGGGGGTAATTGTGCTTATACATCTACGATTAAAAAAAAAAATGTGGCT
Organism: Crotalus tigris; assembly: GCF_016545835.1. Lineage (NCBI taxonomy): Eukaryota > Metazoa > Chordata > Lepidosauria > Squamata > Viperidae > Crotalus > Crotalus tigris. The sequence continues at coordinate 1,890,598 of NW_024096469.1, forward strand.
CAAAGGGGGCATATTTAGCACCCTTTCAAACAAATAACTACATTTCTTTGTTTTATTTGAATTGAATTCAGTTTCCTTTTGAGGTAAGGCACCTAGTTAAATATAAAACAAATAACCTGTGATGTTTCCAATTTCATTCAAACCCCCCATTCATATTCCCAAATGTATTAAAAATTATATCAATGCTCTCAGTTAGCAATGCTGGGTTTCTTCAAAAATAATTTCACTAAGAAAGAAATCACAAACTCTATGGGCTTCCAAATTATTCTGCTGGTAATGTCCTCTGCACTAATACATTTTTAATCTTGTCAGATACTGCAGTTTTCAAACTGATACAATTTCTCTGGTTATTTATCCGAAAGCATTCTGAAAAGGCCTATATACCTTTCAGAAAGATTTCAAGATCCAATTGATCCATTTGTTTATCTTGGAGATGCTCATAAAATGTTGAACTGACAGGAAATAAATTCAAGTTTTTCCTTGGCTCCTTCACTAAACAGTATCAAGAGATTTGTCTAAGGAAATGAAACATTTGACTTCTGGGACTAAGATTCAGAAGGGTGTCTAATCTTGCCTGAATTTATCTCATTAATTATTTCAATCTAAGATGTTTTCTTTAAATTATTGTTACCTGGTCTAACTCATATGAATTCATATGAATAACACTAATTCATATGAATTCAAGGATGTATTTGTATTTGGCTTCTATGCATTGGTTTCTGTGTAAAGATAAATTGTGCAGTAACAAATAGCAAGCATTTGGATTCTGCCTTATGTTCCATGAAACTTTGCTGGTGCTGAAAGAAGTGGCAAGCATTCATGGTCATATTATCTTCCCCAGAATGAAAGTACTTTAATGTTTGAGGAACCTCTGGGCAGGCTTGGAGAAAATCCATGTTTCTTTCACATGTGAGGAATCCTTTGCTGGATATTGGTTCCTTGTGTTCACTGAAGACTTATTCCTTTTATTAAGCATCATCTTGCTGTTTTAACTTGGTTAAAAAGCTTAGGAAGAATGTTAGGTTGCCTGTCTGACCATTTGTATTCTGGAAGATTACAAAGCTCATTGATAATTTACTTCACTTTTTGATGGCAGTGGGACATAGCTGTCAATGTCTATGGAGATTCTCAGTCAACCAGGTCATGGTTATTCCAAAAGTGCATTTTTAGGAGGCAACTGGATTTTCTTGTTTTTTCTTTGAAGACTTCTCATGGAAGAAGATTCTTCAGCTCTGACTGGATGGTGAGGAATGGAAGGATTTATATTTCTTGCAGACAGCTGGTCATTTGCATTCTTTTAGAGAGTCATAAATCTCTAAATGGCCTCAATGACTCGCTAAAAGAATGCAAATGATCAGCTGTCTGCAAGGAATATACATCCTTCCATTCCCTACCATCCAGTCAGAGCTGAACAAGCTTCTTTGATGAGAAATGAAACATCATCAAAGAAAGAACAAGGAAGTCCAGTTGCCTCCTGAAAAAGCACCTTTGGGATAGTTGTCAATGGTTTTCTTATTTACAGCTAACATTTAAAATAGATTTAAAGTAGATAAAAGATTTTATGATATTTCACAGTGAAAAGAATTTGAAAGGGAATTGTGTGCAAATGACAAATAAGCAATTTTTAAAAAATATTCTTTATCTCACCTTTATTATTTTGTAAATAGCTCAAAGTGTGGTGAACATACATCAAATTCCTTTTTCCTCCTATTTTCCTTTACAATTGATTACCACTGTTCTACTGTGGACTCCCTAAATAGTTGACACACTATTGCACTAATGCATGATCGGAATGTACAGGAATGCCAGACAACTTAACTTGCAATAGGTTCTGAAACTGGGTTCCATGAAACCCAAGGGATTTGAAAGGGTCTGCAGGATTGAGAAACATTTTTTTTTTGCAAATGATTAAGAATAAAAATCAGAATGTACCTAACTATCCTCTCATGCATGCCCATAGCCATTTTCTAAGATGGATCAGAAAGGGCTTATTAACTGATCCTTTTGATCAGGGTTTTGGGGAATTATTAGTTTTAAGTATCAAGTTTCATAGTTTTTAAAAATTTGAAAACATCAGCTCCAAATACTTTAATTTTATGGCCTTTACTGTTTTAGAACAAGAACAGCAGCCTCTCCTTTGTTCTCTCCTAGGGTAGAATATGGAGGGATCTGGAAGTTGACATCTGTTATGTTCTAAACAACATTATGTTTAGAAAAGAGGAAAGAAAAAGTGTTATTTATGACAGAGTTTCCTTTTAAAAAACATTATTGAACAAAGTTATGAGCGGCAGAGGTATAGTCAAAGGGGCAGAGGAGTAAGACTTGAGATCACAAACCGAATCTCATGGCCTGACCCAATCAGTCCTGTTGCAGCCCTTGATTATTGGATGTCTTCCTTGTGGCTGATGTCATCAGACCATAGCTTTTGATGTAAAGCCATTGTTTCGGCCAAACCATAGTTAAACCCAGTGCTTTTTTTGTCATAGAACGAACGGAATGGCGTTCCGGCACCTGTTTTTTGAAGGGAAGAACCTGCTTCTTCTAAGCCGCCAGCATGAGTAAAGCTCTGGCTTGGTGAAAGGAAGCCGCCCAGAGAAATTGGGGGAATCAAAGATCGACACGGAAACACTACCACGCCCCTGAAAGCAAACCCTCTTCTCTGCCTTGGTTCACGGGGCTCCCCTCGCCACCGCTGCCCATCCTCACCTCCACGTTGCCCGCCAGAGACCAGGACTGGCTCCTAGAGTGAATCTCTTTGAGGGACCAGGCATGCTCCCAAGGCACCAGCGCTGCCGCCATCTTGGTTGCTTTGGCTCCAAAGGAAGCTTCTGTGTCATCAGAGGCGGAGGAGGATGAGGTGGCAGAAGACATCCCAGCTCTGAACCAGCGCCCTCTCAAAAGCTGCCGCAATGGCATCCATCAGCTGATGCTACTCACATGATCTGCACCTCGGAAACTCCCTAAAGCAGTTTCCCCTCCCCACTCCGTAAAGGGCTTTCGATTGGAGTTGGAGCTGTGCATGAGTTCCGGCACCTTTTTTTTTTTTTTTTTTTTTACAAAAAAAGCACTGGTTAAACCTATTTGCAATTTGTGATTTGGATAAAATATCTGAGAATAATTGAAAATAAAAGCAGGTATCTTTAGTCCTGCAGCATTCTTGTGGAGTGGAAAAGGAGACTAGCACAGGCAGATATTGCTAAACTATGATCCAGCATGGTTATTACTGTGATCTATATTTGCAAAGGGTGGTATGTTGTCCATTGTTCTGGTAATTAAAATAATTCTAGATTGCTCATAGAATCTGTATATCTTATGCAAATGATTAGATTCTAAGTGTCATTAATGCCATTCCATTACAATAACTTGTACAGTTTCCATTTATAATCAACGTAGTGTTATGTATAATCAGGATGATTTGGTGGAAGAAATACATATTAAAATGTAGGTAGTTTTAGGTATGTTTAGAAATACGTAATCAAATCAAGTGTCTCATTACCTCTGAAATAAAAAAGGTCTTGATTTATTATAAACTCTTTTTTTGTTACATAACTCAAACCCAAAATCTTGCATTTTGGGAATGTCACAAAGTCTGTTTTCAAAGAAGTTCAATTATTATGGTGCAGAAAGAAAGCAACTGAGTCTTAGGACAAATTGAATGCAAGACTGAGCTAAGCAAATTGCATTACTTTTCCTGACCTTAAAATTATCTAGGGCTATAATGATTTAGAATGAATGTTACATTGTCTAACAAAAGTTCAGTGGACTCCCAAGTGTTATGTTGCGCTTTTGCCTTTCTGTGGTACTTTAATAGTGCTGTAGGCTATAAATACATGTTGTTTTGTCTCCTTATAGAGCAGAAAAATAGGTAATTGTTCTAACTTTTAAGGAGGGAAATGAGGCTGAAGACCTTTCCAGAAAAGAAAGTCCCAATTTCTATGAACATGGAAATAGCTAATTATACTGAGGTGGGAAAGTATGTAAGAAAACACAGTACATGTAGAATTAGTGACCCCACTTCACACCATGTTTAAGAATCAGGATACAAATACAGGTAGTCCTCGACTTACAACAGTTCATTTAGTGACCATTTGAAGTTACAACAGCACTGAAAAGAGTGATTTATGATCATTTTTCAGACTTATGACCAATTGCAGCATCCCCATGGTCACCTGATTTACATTCGGATGCTTGACAAGAGATTCATATTTATCATGGTTTCAGTGTACCAGGATCATGTGATCCCCTTTTGCGACCTTCTGACAAGCAAAGTCAATGAGGAAACTGAATTCACTTAACAACCATGTTACTAATTTAACAAATGAAGTGATTCACTTAACAAATCTGGCAAGAGAAGTCATAAAATGGGGTAAAACCCTCTTAACAAATTTCTCAGTTAGCAACATCAATTTTGGGCTCAGTTGTGGTCCTAAGTAGAGGACTACCTGTTGTCATGACCCCATTGGATCCCAGTTTGGAGGAGGAGGAGTTGGAACCAGGACTGTCCAGTGGGAATGGCATGTCTCTCTTGGAATATTTGGAGAGGCCAGGGGCTGAGGACGATGCTGTCCCAGGCCCCTCAGGCATTGGGGTAGGTGGTCGACAGGACAGAGCTGCCTGCCCTCACAGATCCAGAGGAGGATCGGCTGCAGATAGGCAGTGGTGCTGAGAGGCAACAGATCCCCTCTGATGAGGAACAGCTGCCTCCTCCACTCGATCCAAGAGCACATGGAATAGAGTGGAGGCAAGCTGAAAGGAGGGCTGCGAGGCTACTTGGGAGAAGATCGCCCTGCCCCTCCTCACAAGCAACACCTGTCATGGGTTGACTTAAGAAGAAGCCGGGGGAGTTTGTCTTTGTCAGGAACAATTGTTTGCTCTGGGTTATGCTCCCCTGGCTTTGAAAAAACTCAGCCTTCACTCTTGTTTCTGCCAGTGCCTTGCCTTTGGTCTTGTGGACTTGCCTTTGATCTTGTGGACTTGCTTTGTCTTGTGGATTTCCTTTGGCTTTGTGCTCTTGCTTTGCCTTGTAGATTTCCTTTGGCCTTGTGGACTTGCCTTTGGCCTCATGGACTTGCCTGACCCTGCAGAATTGCCTTGCCTTTGGACCTTGACTCTGGACCTTGCCCTGTGGCCTTTCTTCCTCTTTGCTTTTACAAATTGGTTTTGTTTGTTGACTAGTTTCTGTTTGTCGGACTGAGGGTGACTGCCTTTAGGGAAGTGTGGGGTGGAGCCTTACTGGCCGTTGTAGGGCCATTTGTTGTGGCAGCTAACAGGGCAATAAAGGACTCTTATCGATGCCTGCCTCTGTCTAGGCCAGACATGTCAAACACAAGGCCTGGGGGCCGGATGTGGCCTGCGAAGTGGTTTCATGTGGCCTACGAAGCCATCCTGGAAACAGTGAGGGAATGGCCCCCTCTGCCTTGGCTCTGGCCCAGGCCAGCTGGGAGCCAATGTACAATTTTGTGGTGGCTCTCTATGCTGAAATGCATTCAGTCTTACCTCCATAAGCCCCCCCCCCCGCATGTCCTGAGAGGAACAGCGAGGCTCCTCCAGAGGACCATGCCTTGCCCCGATCCCACCCCCTTCTGCCAGAGACCCTCAGATCTATCCCACTCCTGCCCAGGCCCCCACAGGCACCCTTGACGTGAATGATGTAGAGCTGGCCACACCCACCAGTAGGCCACACCCACTCCATCCATGCCCACCCAGTGGGCCACACACCCCTGGCCACACACGCCCCTGAGAGCAATCGCAATGCTGATGCGGCCCGCAATGAAATTGAGTTTGATACCCCTGGTCTAGGCGACCTGGATCATAACACCTGTACGTAAAATGGGAGGGCACCATAGCTGGCACAACAAACCTGTGCTCATTATATCTAAACACAGTGACTGGCAGCAATCTGCTAGTGGTTTGTAGAATGGCATTACATGTAAGGTAACATATTTCTATATTAGCAGAAAGTAGGAAATAATACCCTACAAAGGAAATGGTAGATGTTGGCTACAAGTCCACATGAAAACTTAAATCTAATTCTGTAAGAAGGCAAGAAAGAAGTTGTTGCATGTTTCTCTTATGCAAAAGAAATTCTCCAATATGGCACTCTTTTCCCTTTGGATTGACAATTTTTAAAAATGATTTTATGTCAAGGCCCTAGCAACACTCGAGGCCAAGAAAGTTTTCATTCAATTGAGCTAACAATTGATGAGATTTATTAAAAGCAAAAAGGGATCAGGTTTCATATAAAATTTTGGAAATTAGATTCGTATCATTTAGCACTATTTTTAATAAGTAGATGGTCCTCTTTGATTTGAGTGATCCTCTTTCAATTTGCTTCTTGATGCATGGGAAGGGTTGATACCAGTTTGCTTGGTAAGGAATGAAATTATAGATGTTCTGTCTATGCAACTTTTTGCAAATCTTCCACTTCCCCCTTAATATCCAAACTCAGAGAATTAGACTGATATCTTCATTAATTTGTTTAGTGAATTTTCCCTGCCAAGTTAAAAGAAGAGAACTTAATTAAATAAAATGTATATTTCCTCTGTAAAAATGTTGCTTCTTTTAATATGGATTTTATTGTGCAAAATATTGGGTAAATTCCAACATTGTTCTGGAAACTGTCAGGCTTTATATCAGTGTTCTCAAGCTTGGCAACAATATGTGAATTTCAGCTCCCAGAATTCCCTAGCTAGCACGACTATCTGGGGAATTCTGGTAGCTGAAGTCCATACATCTTAAAAGTTGCCAAGTTTGAGAAATGCTACTTTAAACGAAGGAAGGCATTCATTCCTTTACATCTGACAGAAATGAGAGAAATATGAATGTAATAAGATCTTTCTCTGCCCTCAGGCAGATGTATCTCTAAAAATGAACTAGTAGGACTACATTTGATATTGGGGGAGAAATTGGCAAATAATAATAATAATAATAATAATAATAATAATAATAATAATAATAATAATAATAATACCCCCAGTGAGGCACTACCTTGACGTGGTTGTGGGGCTTGTGTACTCTGAGGAAGATGAGAGCTATGCCAGAGGTTCAACCATACTGGACAGGTCTCATCAGAGGAGTCAGACAAAGAGTGTCTCTCCCATAAAAAATATGGTGAGACGTAAATTTCAGAATGCCATACCGGCTCGGACGTCGCCCGGGTTAACAAGGTCCGCACTAGATATTGGAGTTCCTGGATATCTGGTGAAAAATGGGTTACAGGACTCAGGACTGTTGGCTGAGCAACCAGGGCCAGCAGCTGCAGAACTACTGGAAGAAAAGGTGTTTACCCGTCGCAGATACACAGTGATGGAAAACAAAGAAATAATGATCTGTTACTACAGATCAAGTCCAACAAGGCGAGGATATCTAAAACGAATGCACCAATTCTGGAAAGAACAACATCCAGAATCAGAAATAACAGAACAGAGACTAGCAGATCAACGCCGATTTATAACACGAAATAAAGTATTCACAGAAACAGAATTGGACGAACTGCAAAGGTTTACCCAGGGCAAAGAAATCAAAGCCTTACAGAAGTAATTCAGAATGTAGAGGCAAACCAGGGGGAGTTGGCAGTGAAGGAATCCAGCAGAGATATACAACTGTTCTCATTTGGAAACCAGGCACCTCTTCCTCAGGAAGAACAAAACCCTCTAACTAAAGAAATAAAAGAATTGAAACAAAGAATAACTGAGCATCTAGAACAGCACAAAAACAACAGAATAAGGCTGCCTGCATTGAAGCTTGTTTCAAAGAAACAGCTAGCACAAGCATTAAAAGATGCAAATACTGCAATAGCAAGTATAAGCACCAATTCACTGCAAGAAACAAACCAACTAATGTACAGCACAGCTGCAGTTATAACAGAATACCTGGGATGTAAAATCAACAAAAAGAAAAACAAACAAACAGTGCACCACAAAAATGGAAGGTTAGACTAGAAAATAAGATCAGCAAGTTAAGATCACATGCAAGCAAGCTAAAACAGATGAAAGAAAAGAAGCTGAAGAACAAGAAGACCAAAGAATACCTAATCAAGAAATACCACTTAGAAACAAGGAAGATCAAGGAAGCACTGGAAATAATAAAGCAACAAATAACAGCTATAGCCAGGAAAATCAGTAGATATGAAGCTCGAATTGCAAACTATAGGCAGAACCTCCAATTTCAATCCAATCAGAAACGTTTCTACCAATCCATCAATGGAGAAACTGCAAGGAATCAGTCAGTACCTGACAAGGAAGAAACAGTGCAATTCTGGAAGCAGATATGGGATAACCCAAAGAAATACAACAAGGATGCAGCTTGGTTAAAAGAGGTGGATGCAAATAAAACAGAAGTTGAAATGAAAGAACTAGTAATAACAACAAAAATGGTAGAAAAAAGAGCAAGGAAAATCAAAAATTGGTCAGCACCAGGTGAAGATGAACTGCATGGGTTTTGGTTGAAACATCTAACTGTTATACACCCACTCATTGCCAAGCAATTCAACAATATATTACAAGGAGGAGAAATTGAAAAGTGGCTAACAACTGGGAAAACCTACCTAATAATGAAAAATCCAGCAAAAGGGGCAACACCAGGTAACTACAGGCCAATTACCTGCTTACCAACAACTTTCAAATTACTAACTGGTGTGGTAGCTGATGCAGTACAACAGCATCTAGTTGAAAACAATCTCTTTCCACCTGAGCAGAAAGGAAACCGCCCCAATAGCAGAGGAACAAAAGATCAACTCCTAATAGACAAAATGATCTTGGAAAACTGCAAGAGAAGGAAGACCAACCTGAATGTGGCATGGATTGACTACAAAAAGGCATTTGACTCTCTGCCACATGATTGGATAATCAAGTGCCTAGAAATAACAGGAGTAAGTAGAAACATCAGAAAATTTGTGCAAAAATCGATGGCACAATGGAAGACACAGTTGCAGATCAATGGTGAAAAGCTGGGAGAGGTTAATATCAAGAGAGGAATATTTCAAGGAGATTCATTATCACCATTACTATTTGTTATTGCACTGTTTCCTCTGTCAACAATACTGAATAACTCAGGACATGGTTATCAAACATCAAAAACATCTGCTAGACTATCCCATCTCCTTTACATGGATGATCTGAAGCTGTATGGAAAAACATCATCTGAAATAGAATCGCTGCTCAACACTGTCCGTATATATAGCCAAGATATTGTAATGGAGTTTGGCTTGGACAAATGTGCCACACTTACTATCAAACAAGGAAAAATAGTGAAAACTGAAGGAATCAAGATGCCCCACGAAAATAACATTAAGAGTCTGGATGAGGAAGAGTACTACAAATACTTGGGTATCCTTCAAGCTGACAACATCAAGCACACTGAAGTCAAGAAAAAGATTAGAGGTGAATACATCAAGAGAGTGAAGAAGATCTTAAAGTCCAAACTCAATGGAGGAAATACCATAAAGGCAATCAACACCTGGGCAATCCCAGTCATTAGGTACACAGCTGGAATAGTGGACTGGACTCAAGCAGAACTAAAAGCAATGGATAGGCAGACCAGAAAAATAATGACAATGAATCATGCCCTTCATCCACGCAGTGACATTGATAGACTTTATCTACCAAGGCAAATAGGTGGGCGTGGAATGCTACAAGTACATCAGATGGTTGAAGAAGAAAAAATGGCTTTGGAAGAATATCTGAAGAACAATGATGAAGATGCACTGAAATTAGTATATCAGGAAGGCTTACTAACTACTGGAGAGACCAAACTGGCCTACAAGAAAGACCAAATGAAGAACAGAATAGAGGCATGGGAAGACAAAGCACTACATGGCCAATACATGAAAAAAATAGCTGGGAAAGCAGATAATAATAAAACCTGGCAATGGCTAAGAGCAGGAAAATTGAAGAAAGAGACCGAGGGACTAATTCTGGCTGCACAAGACCAAGCTTTAAGGACAAATGCATACAAAGTCAAAATTGAGAAGACAGCAACAGACAGTAAGTGCCGCCTATGCAAAGAAGCTGAAGAAACAGTGGACCACTTGGTAAGCTGTTGCAAGAAGATTGCACAGACTGATTACAAGCAGCGGCATGACAAAGTAGCAACAATGGTGCATTGGAAGATCTGCAAAAAATATCATTTGCCTGTAAGCAAAAACTGGTGGGATCATAAAATAGAGAAAGTCATAGAAAATGATAAAATTAAACTGCTCTGGGACTTCAGATTCAAACAGACAAGCACCTGCAACATAACACCCCAGACTTAACAATTGTCGATAAGAAAGACAAAAAAGTCTGGATAGTGGACGTGGCAGTGCCTGGAGACAGCAGAATAGACGAGAAAGAACTGGAGAAGATAACAAAATACAAAGACCTACAAATAGAAATAGAAAGACTGTGGCAAAAGCAAGCAAGGGTAGTACCAATAGTCATAGGCTCCTTGGGTGCAATCCCAAAACAACTGGAGCACCACTTGAACACCATTGGCATTGACAAATTCGCTATTAGTCAATTGCAAAAGGCGGCCTTATTAGGAACTGCTTCCATCCTGCGACGATACCTGTAATACCATCAAACATCCACATCTGCCTATCCCAGGTCCTGGGTAAGGACTCGATAGGTAGACAAAATGCCAAATCCAGTCTGAACATCTGGCTGACTGTGCGATGATTGATAATAATAATAATTAGGAACTGCTTCCATCCTGCGACGATACCTGTAATACCATCAAACATCTGCCATCAACATCCACATCTGCCTATCCCAGGTCCTGGGTAAGGACTCGATAGGTAGACAAAATGCCAAATCCAGTCTGAACATCTGGCTGACTGTGCGATGATCCATAATAATAATAATAATTATTATTTGGCATTGACAAATTTGCTATTAGTCAATTGCAAAAGGCGGCCTTACTACGAACTGCTTCCATCATGCGACGATACCTGTAATACCATCAAATACCCTCATCTGCCTATCCCAGGTCCTGGGTAAGGACTCGATAGGTAGACAAAATGCCAAATCCAGTCTGAACATCTGGCTGACTGTGCGATGATCCATAATAATAATAATAATAATACCCCCAGTGAGGCACTATCTTGACGTGGTTGTGGGGCTTGTGTACTCTGAGGAAGATAAGAGCTATGCCAGAGGTTCAACTATACTGGACAGGTCTCATCAGAGGAGTCAGACAAAGAGTGTCTCTCCCATAAAAAATATGGTGAGACGTAAATTACAGAATGCCATACCGGCTCGGATGTCGCCCGGGTTAACAAGGTGCACGCTAGATACTGGAGTTCCTGGATATCTGGTGAAAAATGGGTTACAGGACTCAGGACTGTTGGCTGAGCAACCAGGGCCAGCAGCTGCAGAACTACTGGAAGAAAAGGTGTTTACCCGTCGCAGATACACAGTGATGGAAAACAAAGAAATAATGATCTGTTACTACAGATCAAGTCCAACAAGAAGAGGATATCTAAAACGAATGCACCAGTTCTGGAAAGAACAACATCCAGAATCAGAAATAACAGAACAGAGACTAGCAGATCAACGCCGATTTATAATACGAAATAAAGTATTCACAGAAACAGAATTGGACGAACTGCAAAGGTTTACCCAGGGCAAAGAAATCAAAGCCTTACCAGAAGTAATTCAGAATGTAGAGGCAAACCAGGGGGAGTTGGCAGTGAAGGAATCCAGCAGAGATATACAACTGTTCTCATTTGGAAACCAGGCACCTCTTCCTCAGGAAGAACAAAACCCTCTAACTAAAGAAATAAAAGAATTGAAACAAAGAATAACTGAGCATCTAGAACAGCACAAAAACAACAGAATAAGGCTACCTGCATTGAAGCTTGTTTCCAAGAAACAGCTAGCACAAGCATTAAAAGATGCAAATACTGCAATAGCAAGTATAAGCACCAATTCACTGCAAGAAACAAACCAACTAATGTACAGCACAGCTGCAGTTATAACTGAATACCTGGGATGCAAAATCAACAAAGAAGAAAAACAAACAAACAGTGCACCAGAAAAATGGAAGGTTAGATTAGAAAATAAGATCAGCAAGTTAAGATCACATGCAAGCAAGCTAGAACAGATGAAAGAAAAGAAGCTGAAGAACAAGAAGACCAAAGAATACCTAATCAAGACATACCACTTAGAAACACGGAAGATCAAGGAAGCACTGGAAATAATAAAGCAACAAATAACAGCTATAGCCAGGAAAATCAGTAGATATGAAGCTCGAATTGCAAACTATAGGCAGAACCTCCAATTTCAATCCAATCAGAAACGTTTCTACCAATCCATCAGTGGAGAAACTGCAAGGAATCAGTCAGTACCTGACAAGGAAGAAACAGTGCAATTCTGGAAGCAGATATGGGATAACCCAAAGAAATACAACAAGGATGCAGCTTGGTTAAAAGAGGTGGATGCAAATAAAACAGAAGTTGAAATGAAAGAACTAGTAATAACAACAAAAATGGTAGAAAAAAGAGCAAAGAAAATCAAAAATTGGTCAGCACCAGGTGAAGATGAACTGCATGGGTTTTGGTTGAAACATCTAACTGTTATACACCCACTCATTGCCAAGCAGTTCAACAATATACTACAAGGAGGAGAAATTGAAAAGTGGCTAACAACTGGGAAAACCTACCTAATAATGAAAAATCCAGCAAAAGGGGCAACACCAGGTAACTACAGGCCAATTACCTGCTTACCAACAACTTTCAAATTACTAACTGGTGTAGTAGCTGATGCAGTGCAACAGCATCTAGTTGAAAACAATCTCTTTCCACCTGAGCAGAAAGGAAACCACCCCAATAGCAGAGGAACAAAAGATCAACTCCTAATAGACAAAATGATCTTGGAAAACTGCAAGAGAAGGAAAACCAACCTGAATGTGGCATGGATTGACTACAAAAAGGCATTTGACTCTGCCACATGATTGGATAATAAAGTGCCTAGAAATAACAGGAGTCAGTAGAAACATCAGAAAATTTGTGCAAAGATCGATGGCACAATGGAAGACACAGTTGCAGATCAATGGTGAGAGGCTGGGAGAGGTTAATATCAAGAGAGGAATATTTTAAGGAGATTCATTATCACCATTACTATTTGTTATTGCACTGTTTCCTCTGTCAACAATACTGAATAACTCAGGACATGGCTATCAAACATCAAAAATATCTGCCAGACTATCCCACCTCCTTTATATGGATGATCTGAAGCTGTATGGAAAAACATCATCTGAAATAGAATCGCTGCTCAACACTGTCCGTATATATAGCCAAGATAGTGTAATGGAGTTTGGCTTGGACAAATGTGCCACACTTACTATCAAACAAGGAAAAATAATGAAAATTGAAGGAATCAAGATGCCCCACGAAAATAACATTAAGAGTCTGGATGAGGAAGAGTACTACAAATACTTGGGTATCCTTCAAGCTGACAACATCAAGCACACTGAAGTCAAGAAAAAGATTAGAGGTGAATACATCAAGAGAGTGAAGAAGATCTTAAAATCCAAACTCAATGGAGGAAATACCATAAAGGCAATCAACACCTGGGCAATCCCAGTCATTAGGTACACAGCTGGAATAGTGGACTGGACTCAAGCAGAACTAAAAGCAATGGATAGGCAGACCAGAAAAATAATGACAATGAATCATGCCCTTCATCCACGCAGTGACATTGATAGACTTTATCTACCAAGGCAAATAGGTGGGCGTGGAATGCTACAAGTACATCAGATGGTTGAAGAAGAAAAAATGGCTTTGGAAGAATATCTGAAGAACAATGATGAAGATGCACTGAAATTAGTATATCAGGAAGGCTTACTAACTACTGGAGAGACCAAACTGGCCTACAAGAAAGACCAAATGAAGAACAGAATAGAGGCATGGGAAGACAAAGCACTACATGGCCAATACATGAAAAAAATAGCTGGGAAAGCAGATAATAATAAAACCTGGCAATGGCTAAGAGCAGGAAAATTGAAGAAAGAGACCGAGGGACTAATTCTGGCTGCACAAGACCAAGCCTTAAGGACAAATACATACAAAGTCAAAATTGAGAAGACAGCAACAGACAGTAAGTGCCGCCTATGCAAAGAAGCTGAAGAAACAGTGGACCACTTGGTAAGCTGTTGCAAGAAGATTGCACAACTGATTACAAGCAGCGGCATGACAAAGTAGCAACAATGGTGCATTGGAAGATCTGCAAAAAATATCATTTGCCTGTAAGCAAAAACTGGTGGGATCATAAAATAGAGAAAGTCATAGAAAATGATAAATTAAACTGCTCTGGGACTTCAGAATTCAAACAGACAAGCACCTGCAACATAACACCCCAGACTTAACAATTGTCGATAAGAAAGACAAAAAAGTCTGGATAGTGGACGTGGCAGTGCCTGGAGATAGCAGAATAGAAGAGAAAGAACTGGAGAAGATAACAAAATACAAAGACCTACAAATAGAAATAGAAAGACTGTGGCAAAAGCAAGCAAGGGTAGTACCAATAGTCATAGGCTCCTTGGGTGCAATCCCAAAACAACTGGAGCACCACTTGAACACCATTGGCATTGACAAATTCGCTATTAGTCAATTGCAAAAGGCGGCCTTATTAGGAACTGCTTCCATCCTGCGACGATATCTGTAATACCATCAAACATCCACATCTGCCTATCCCAGGTCCTGGGTAAGGACTCGATAGGTAGACAAAATGCCAAATCCAGTCTGAACATCTGGCTGACTGTGCGATGATCCATAATAATAATATAATGAGTTTAAAAGTGGCCTGAATCCATTTTCCCATTTTTTTTTTTCATTTTCCAAAATTATTTTTCCCCTGCATCTCTATGACAAGGGTTTGGAATGATGGCTGATGTATTCATTCTAAGCTCTCACCCTATCTAGAACTAGATTAGAGCTATTATTATTAAGGAACTGGAAAGAAGTACAGAGAAGGCTTGCTCTGCTTGTTGTTGAGCACAATAATTTATTTGTTTATTTATTTAAAACATTCGTATAACCATCCAAATTCTGGGCACTTCACAACCAAGAATGAAATCATACATGCACAATAAAAACCAAAACTAATAAAAGCAGTAAACAAAACAACAGAAAAACCTGGCATCACTGTGAACTCCCTGACTCTTGTAATATCAAGGAATGATGGGTATAAATGTTATGGTCAGATATTCTTTTTATTCTTATGCATGGGTCCAGGCTATCTGAGGGACTGGCTCATCCCAATGGGATGAATCCACCCCATCTATGCTGGCAGAAGAGGCATGCTTGTCTTTCAAGGAATTTTGACTAGGGAGGGTCAGGAGAAGCGCTTTTTCTACTGTGCAATCACCCTTTGATCTCAAGCTGAGATTTGCACTCACCCTACTTCTGAAAGGACTTGAAGGCCTGCAAGAAAACTACCAAGCTCAGAGAGCACCAAAGACACCTCATTTCAACCCTGAACTACAAATATTCTCCTTTATTGGGATTACCTCCTCCTCCCATACGCACTTTGCTCCTTCCTGTTCCCTTGTGGTTAATTGAATTTTAACTGAATTTTTAACTTCAAGGTTCTTCCAAATGTCCTCTAGACATTTTATTAATTGTTAGTAATTGCAATCATCTTTATTTGTACAAACCCTTTGGTAAATAGTAAATTACAGCCAACTAAGTGACAATTACAGTTGAAATAAACCATGTTTTATTAGAAGCATGAAGAACAATAAAAGAACTTAAAGGTAATAGAAATATTAAAAATTCTGCTCAACAGTAGAAAAGAAATCAGAATCAATAGGTTGACATTTAAAACACATTTCTTAAATAAATTATGTAATTATTCACTCTGTTGTAGTTTTTAATACTGTCAGCATAATGAACTGTAGAATATTTTATCAATTGTCTAACACCTGGCATCAGACTATATTTATTTTTAACAGATTGCTTGCGAGCCATTTTATGGTCTTGGTTACTTTCTTCCACTTTACTTTCCTACTGGATCTCCTTTGTATTCTGTCTTACATTCTTCTCATTCCTCCTGACTTCAACTTGTCTTGCTGATGTCTATAATTCTTTTTGATTAAAACGTGAGAGAAATATGCTCGTCTTTCCTTGACTCCCAGGCTCCCTTTCTAAATATCTGCATGCAATTGCATCATTGAGAGTAGAATTGTGGAGTTAGACTGTTTTGTGGTAGGGTGCAGTTCAAGCCTATGTAAATTGGCAACAGAACGGAATATATTCACCCGGGAAAGGAACATATTGCTTTGTACAGGATTAAATTCTTTGTGCTTTGTTTGGCAGTATGCCAGATGATGGAATTTGTTCCCTTTGGCTTCAAAATACACGATTCAATTAATCTAGCTACAATGTATTAGTTGTTTTTTTTAACAAAGTGCCAGTAGCCATTTCCTTTTGTATGTTGTGTGACTGTCCCATTGCCCTTCTTTTCTGGTTACAGTTTGCCTGTTCAGGCAGAATAGTCCCTGCAAAATTTCTCTGTCTATGCATTTAAACCCTCAGTATTTATGAGGTACCTCATTTGTGGAACAGAAGGCTGTTAGTAAAGAGCCAAACTGCACTATCACGTTTGATAGATCTTAAAGTAAGATGGCAACCATTTTTTGAGAGCTGAAATGGACAACATCAGCCTTTGCTCATCTCTCTGCCTTTGTAAATTTCACCTCTGGAAGTAGTTTTGCATAGCAGTTTGGATGTAGTTTTTTCCTCTTAGGTTGCCTTGAGCATTCTTCTCCATTTCAGCTAGACTGTTAGAAGCTAATGCCAGCAGTTCCCTGGCTACTTTACCCCATCAAATTAGGCAAAGGTACGCTGATATCGAAAAGAGTCCAATACCTTTCTTTTTTTCTTCAGAGAAGGGCAACTAAGATGATCAAAGGCCTGGAGACTAAAACATATAAAGAACGGCTGCAGGACTTGGGGTTGGCTAGTCTAAAGAAAAGAAGAAATAGGGGAGACATGATAGCAGTGTTCCAGTATTTGGGGGGCTGCCACAAAGAAGAGGGGATCACATTATTCTCCAAAGCACCAGGGGGCAGGACAAGAAACAATAGTTGGAAACTGATCAAAGAGAGGAGCAACCTGGAATTAAGGAGAAACTTCCTGACAGTGAGGACAATTAACCAGTGGAATAGCTTGCCCCCAGAAATTGTGGGCGCTCCATCACTGGAGATTTTTAAAAAGAGACTAGACCAGACATGTCAAACTCGCGACATCATGTGACATTGTGCTACGTATCGAGACAGTTTTGCCATTGCCAGCAATGGGGCGGGTACAGCTTCTGCGTGGACTAGACAGTCACTTGTCTGAGATGGTATACGTTCTCCTGCTTGAATAGGGGACTGGACTAGAAGACCTCCAAGGTTCCTTCCAGCTCTGTTCTGTTCTGTTCCGTTCTGTTCTGTTCCGTTCCTTTCTATTATTGGTGGTAAAATAGCATGGCTAGGAGCTTTGCCTACTATGGAAGAAATGGGTGGTTATCAGGCAGAAACATTTTTTTAAAAATGTTACTTCTTTCAATTAGACAGATTTTTCTAACTGGCTGAAAGCTTTTTAAAGTAAGAAGGTAAAGAAAAATTGTAGTTTGAAAACCAAAAGATTCCTACTGGCTTTGCAGAAGGATTGGCAAGAAAGATCTTTGTGTCTCTGTGTGTGTCTGTATCTCTTTGTGTATACACACACACATGTACACACACATATTTATATAAATATGTCTGTATGTATATGTATTTATGTATGTACGTGCATTCGTACGTACATACATATGAATGAGTGTATATAAAAGACACCTCCCCCCTACTGCATATGATGGAAAGTGATTGGCAATTGCTTTTCTGGGACAGAAAAGTGGGAGGGCACAGCAGCAGGATAATTATCTGGTGGGAAGGTGCGATAGCCCACAATTTCAACAGACTTTTTTGCAATCTGTTGCAAATCTGTCTAGACCTGATTTTCTTTAGCCGGTTTAATCTTACGTGGTTGTAAATACAGAACAGGAGCAGCTTAAAAAATAAGTGTATATATAATCTAAGAAACATCTAACCAACAAGCTGTAGAGTACATAAAGGGGTGTAAGTATGCATGTGGACATGGAGAGTTATCAGAGAACATGGAGAATTATCACAGGGTTCTGACATACTTTGTCTTTGAGCACAAAAAATCAGATTCCTCACTACATTTGCTCAGATAGGTTAACCACTGATCAAAACCAGGAAAGATCTTGAGTCTAGATAGTCTCCTGTTAAAACTGCTTCTCAGTGTAGCTTTGGAATAGGCAGGTATATTAAATCATCGCCATCGTCATCGTCTTCTTCTTATACCTATAATGAAAGCAAATAAGCAGTAGACAGGGTCTATAGAATGGATGAGCAGTATCAATTTTGAATGTTCCTACCAGGTTTTTTTTTTTAAAAAAATCCTACCTGAAGTAGAAAAGTAACTTATCAAGAAGAAACATTATACCCTAGCCCAGTGGTGGCGAACCTATGGCACGCGTGCCAGAGGCGGCACTCAGAGCCCTCTCTGTGAGCACGCATGCCGTTACCCCAGCCCCACCTCCCCCCGTGGCCCCTCCTTAGCAGCAGCCCCCCCCCAGAGAATCACCCTCGAGCAGTGCAGCCAAGGACATGGCAGCCAGACAGTAGGGACAAGACATTGCACTCATGCCCTGTTGTGCAGATGATGCTGCGGGGTGTGGGTGGAGGGCGTGGCTGCCATGGCGTTGCTGGGCTGCCTAGGCGATCTGCGGTGGGCCATGGAGGCGGTGGGGGCCCTGTGGGTGGGCGGGGTGGGGGCGGAGCATGGACAGGCTGCGGACAGGGGCGAAGTTGGGGTGGGCGTGGGCAGGGGCAGTTTTTGGGCACTCAATCTCTAAAAGGTTCGCCATCACTGCCCTAGCCTCTCACCTATGAGGATGATGTAGCATTTGCATGCTTTTAAATTATCTTTATTATTTTATTTTTATTTGATTTTATTATTTCTTAAAAAGTAAGGGATGAAATTAAATACATTGCCTTCCCAGGAGACTAGTGTTGAATGAAACCGAAAGCTTCTTTTCCTTAGTGTTTCTCATGTTTTAGTGACTTCAAAAATATACTCCAAGAATGCCAGTGCATGAAAAGTTTCTGGCCAAACTGAATGTTCAACTTCTGTACTTTATATATTTTAACATTTTGTCATCCCACTATAGCTGATCATTTGGTTGGAGCTTCAGAAGCTGTTTGGCAGCAAAGTATAGTTTGAAAAGATTGTTTGCTCAAATTCTTACATTACTTTTTTGTTGAAAGCCCAGTTGCCAGGCAAGCTATGTTAAAATGAAGGAGCAGTTTCAGTGCAAAATGAAATGATATTTTATAATGAGAAACTACTTAGAGAAAGATGTCTTTATCTGCAAATGTATTGACATATTGAGTGCCACACTCGGGTGAGCCTGGTATTTTTCTGAAGATGGGCTGTCAGTCAATGGGCCCAGAAGTCCCATAGGAGATTGATCAGTCAGATAAAGCCAGATTTTATTAAAGCTTTTGGGTTCTTCTTGCAAAACTATTACATCTTTACCTTGGATTTAAGTACAAGAATTCCAGAAACCAGTACCTGAGGAATTTCCAACTCATCCCTGAAACTTTTGAGTATGCAAAGGTCCTTAGAAGTTCTTTGCTGGAGAGATGGAGAATTTATATAATTAAGAAAAAAGTAAGCAAGTGTAAAAGGGATGGAGCAATAAAATGCAGTGAAGAAAATGCAGTGAAGTGCAAAGATTTGGTATCGGAAATCTCTTCTAAATATAGACTCTTCAATTTGCATGTTGATATTTACCACATTGAAACTCATATTCAGTAGGAATTTATATGAATCTAAATAATCCTAGGATGACTGCTTCACATTTTCTCTGTAATATATCTTCTCTTGAATTAGTGTGATATTTTTGAGGTAAAATCATCAGAGGCAATCTAATTTAATTAATTTTAAAACCCAAGTTGGCTGTATTTTATGAAGAATAAAATACAATGAGTTTTACTCTCCTCCTCCTGTAATGGTCCATTAGGCTCGGAAAACTTTGCCAGTCTTTACCCACTAAATATTTTGAGAATCCTTATTTCTCTCATTAATGCCAACAGCTAGAAGAATGTCAGCAACAATTGGGAGATTCAATAGTTGCTACTGGATGGTAGGAACATATAGTGGGGACTTAACTTTTTTGGAGGATTCAGTATGATGAGTGTATTTGGACATAGTTTTGTATAATAAGGATTAGGAAGTCTTCCAAAGAGTTCTTGGATCTATTAATTCTCATTTGTAGTATAATGTAGATTTGTCTATGGAGATTCTCAGTTATCCAGGTCATGGTTGTCCCAAAGATGCTTTTTCATGAGGCAACTGGACTTCCTCATTTTTTTTGAAGACGTTTTGCTTCTCATCCAAGAAGCTTCTTCAGCTCTGACTAGATGGTGAGGAATGGAAAGATTTATATTCCTTGCAGACAGCCGGTCATTTGCCTTCTTTTCTGGAGGTTTATCTGTTAATCTGTGAAGAAGCTTCTTGGATGAGAAGCAAAAATTCTCCAAAGAAAAACAAAGTCCAGTTGCTTCATGAAAAAGCATCTTTAGGACTATAATGTAGATTGAATATCAGAATTTACTCTACTTTCATACAGCAACTATGGGCTGCATTAGGGATCTGATTGTCTATTGCACATTGTCTAATGCACCTTTGTATCATAGCTATAGATTGTGATCTATCAATGGAATCTCAATGTGAACATTTATTGCAGAACTGGATCAGTTGGCCTCTATACATCTAACCCAACTTGGAATTTTCTGGAAGTTGCTAACAAAAGCTCAATCCCTTTCACTTGAAGCATGGGAATTTTTCATAAGAGATTTTCATCCTGCTCTGTCCTTCCAAGAAATATTTTCATTGTGCAATTGATTTACTTCATTAGAGTTTTACAAGTATAATTATGACGTGGAAGTCCCACTCAGGTTTTGCTATTAATTCTTTTTTTCTTCTTCTACAATGAAGAATCACAAACAATACAGTTTGCTCTTTTTCCTTCAGTTTACTTCATTTTGTTGCAAATACTGGTCAACATTGGGATACATTTCCCAGCCTTGGCAACTTGAAGATATGTGGGCTTCACCTCCCAGAATTTCCTGCCCAGCATGATGTCATTTCAACTACTAACTAGGAACTGTCCAGCTGGAAATATTGCTGAAGCAATTCTATTTGTTCATGTTTCTACACAGAAGACTTTAGATATAAGAAACAAACTCTAAAATTTTATCTTTTATGCTTTTAGTATTGTAACCTGGTAAGCTGAATCAACACAACATCTTTTGTCAGGTTGCTTGTTTGTTAGCCCAGCAATCTGTTTCCTTTGGATGATCATATTAGGTCTCTGCTTCCCTCCTGGTACCTGCAAGTTGATGACAAGCTATTACTTCTAAATATGGAGATGCTAAGGGCTATTGGCTATGTTCTTCCTTGATCCTTTGACTGGAGCACAGAGTAACCTGCAATAGAATCTTATTGCTTTTGCTACCCTTTAAATGTCCTGCTACTTACATTGGAGAACACTGAATTACAATTGTTGTGTTCCCCAAAAAGAATGGATGTTGAATAATATTTGGCATTCTTTGCTTGAGACTAATCTGTGAATTGCAATCAAAATTATCACTTGTAAGTGAAAGGTTAACATTAGGTGTTTTTTATCTTAGGAAAAAAGTCATGGACAACTAATTTGCAGCAATTAGCAAATTAGAAATTATATCTTAAGTTATGTGCACTAATGCAAATAGAACAATGGATACAGAAATAATTCAACATATCTTATAATGCAATTGTGCATGTACATCAGTTCAATTTTCCATCCTCAAGGTTATAAGAGCTCATCATTATTGTACAGCAATTGAACCGTCAGTTTCTTAGTAAAAATATCCCATTCTCCTCTTCAAGTTTCTCCTTAAAAGTTGTATCTATCCTTTTGTGGCTAAATCAGGCAGTAGAGTTCCTCTTCTTCTTCTTTGTGTCCAGTGCTACAGTGAGAACTGTGGTTTATAGATCTTCCTTGTGCAAAAGTTCACAAATTAAAGGTGGGTATCTAGGTTATCCATTCTATATATGCAAGCTCAGAGCCCTTTAGAATTAAGATTTGAAATTTCACGGCAGATATGTATGCATGATTGCTTTTTTCCCCTGGAACTTTGGGAAGGATAAGTCACCTGTGTATCTTGTTTGTTGTGCTTTTAGAAAGTTGACTATAATTAAAAAAGAAACTGTTTGATTTTACTGGGAATTTAGGAGTTTAGGATTGAGGTATTCAGGTTAGGCACACATTCTATAGACTTCATTTCTCACTCTAAATGCTCCCCCCCAAATTGTAATGTGTTTATTTGGGAACCTTTATCACTTTCAAAATCCACATAACTAATTTTTATAAACATTTAGAATTCTGATTTTTAGATTCTAAGAAGCATAGGATCACATTTTTGTAGAATTACATTGGATGAGGGCATTTCCTTAAAGCATTCTATAATTGTGATATCCATGAAGGTATTTGGACAAAGTCTGCCTAGGACTTTATAAACTTTTAAAAATAATCTTCTTGAAAACAAAAGTCCAATCAAATAGGCCTTTCTAAGGGTATACATGGAGCAGAAGTAGTTTTCAAAGGCAGAATATCAAGTAGCCCATTTAGATTAGAGATGACCTGATCAAGTGGTTTTAATAACATCTGTTTCACATGACGCTGAGTCATAGCAATAGGAATCTTGGGATGTGCATTTATATAATTATTTGGTTTCAGAAAAAATGTTTAATATGATGTTCAGAAGGATTAGCATCATATACAGGACACTGGGAATAGATTTTCTGCATGTCCAGATATCAACAGCCAAGATACCTTAGAAGATATTTTCTACTTAAAAGGACATCTAGTACTAGAAGATGAGATTAGATCAGCACTCTGGTAACTACCAAGTTGGAAGGGTATGGGAACTGATGGAATATCCATTGAAATATAGCAAGCAAAGAAAAAGAATAAGTAAAGGTTCTAATGCCAGAAAATCTGGAAGAACACCACAGTGGCCCACATTTTGGAAGACAATGTAGAATACTACTCCTCCTCCTCCTCCTCCTCCTCCTCCTCCTCCTCCTCCTCCTCCTCCTCCTCCTCCTCTTCCTCCTTGATACTATCCCTCTGTTACTGGAGCCTAGGATTACATTGGTACTTTAAGTGGTTGTCCACTAGGATTCCTAGAGCCTTCTCACAGTTAGTGCTGTTGAGCCACATACCATCTACATTTCAATACCAAAAAAAAAGGCTTGCAGAATGTGCAAACTATTGTACAATATCCTTAATTTCACATACTAGCAAAATAATACTTAGAGCCATATATGGAAAAAGAGATGTCAAATATTCAAGCTGATTTTAGATAATGTTGAGGAACATGAAATATTGGAAAACTGAGAAAGCCAAAGAATACTAAAAAGAAGTTGGTATGTGCTTCACTGATTATAGAAAAGCTGTTGATTGTACTGATCACATCAATCTGTGGAATGTGCTCAGAAAAATTGGAATCCCAGAACATCTCATAGTCCTCATAAGAAACCTATATACAGATCAAAGCAGAACAGACAGAACATGGAGAAACAGACAGGCTCAAGGCTGGCAAAGGAATGTAACAAGACCATATAATCTCCCCTTATCCATTAAACCTATGTGTTAAATACTGTATATATTAAGGGAAGTTGAACTGAAAGAAGATGAGTGTGGTTTTAAAATTGGAAGAAGAAATATCAGTAATCTGTGCTGTGTTGATGACATCACTCTGATAGCTGAAAATGTAAAGTATCTGCAAGTCTGAATAATAAAAGTCAAAGAACACAGTGAAAAAAGTGGGACTAAAAATAAAGAAGACCAGGCTAATAATAACAGGTAGAACATCTAGCTTTAGAATTGACAATCAAGATATTGAAGTGATGAATAGTTTCTGCCTTTTAAGATCAACCCCTATCAGGAAAGGAACAAGTCATTAAGAAATATACATTGCAGCCTAGCATTGGTAGAACAGCCATGATGGCCTTAGAAAAGATATTCAGATGCCATGATGTGTCTACACCTACAAAAATCAGAATCTTGTAAATATGGTATTTCCTGTAACTCTTTATGGAAGTGAAAGATGGACTTTGAAGAAGCAATATAGGAAGAGAATTGATGATTTTGAACTTTGGGGTTGAAGAGGACTCCTGAGAATATTATGGCAAGCCAAGAAAACTAAAAAAAAAAAAAAAAAGGATCCTCAAACAAATCAAGTCAGAGTTATCATTTAGGTACAAATGACCAGGCTCAAACTATCCTATTCTGGATACAGAAGACCTTGCTTTCTGGAGAAGGCTCTAATGTCTGGAAAGAAAGAAAAGAAGAGGACAAATCACAATAGATTCAGTTACAGTTGCAATAAGTGCACGGTCGAAAGACCTGAAATGCCAGATTAAGGACAGATCATTATGAAGAAAATTCTTTCTGTGTGGTCGCTAACAGTGAACAATGACTTGCTGGCACTTAAGTTTAATTTTATCAAACAAGAAGGTTTTGAGGAAATGCCTGTAAAAAGTTATGACTCATATTCTTTCCAGGATAGCCATTTGTCTAAAGGAAGAAGAAAATTTGCTGTTGTAAAGATGAAATGCTAAACAAATGTA
Organism: Crotalus tigris; assembly: GCF_016545835.1. Taxonomy (NCBI): domain Eukaryota; kingdom Metazoa; phylum Chordata; class Lepidosauria; order Squamata; family Viperidae; genus Crotalus; species Crotalus tigris. The sequence goes on from NW_024096469.1 coordinate 1,915,310, forward strand.
ATGCTTGAAAGAATATCTATTAATTAAAATTAATTATGTTGATTCAAATTAAAATTGTTCTTGGTTAGTTGAATTAAATAGGGAACAGCTAAGGATTATAAATACATCATCAGAACACTTCAGAATAGTTCTTTAAGCATTCTTATTGTGAAATGTGTCCCATTAGAAGCTGGAGGTTCTCCTTTGAAATAATTTTGTGCATAATTGGAATGTCTGCATTACATTACCTGGAGTGAACTGCTGCCTAATGCAGAGTGGCAATTAAATCATATTGGCACATCTCAATTAAAATGTTATTTATGTATTTCTTTATTTATGGATCACCTGAAGTTTCTTGTCCATTGCAATGTATAGTGCATGAGTCAGAGATTCATGCACTATACATTGCAATAAAGCAGAAGAAATTGTATTCAGCAAAGAGTCATCTAGTGAAACTGGTAGTATATTATGCAAATATAAAAGGGCATATTTCTCAAAATATAAAACTCATTTCTAGAAGTTGAGTATAATGTTAATCACTATTTTAGAAAAGAAGACAAGAAATTAATGGACAAATGTTTGGAGTAATTCAGAAGAACATTATGATGCTGAGAGAGTAGAACAAGGGGTAGGGGATGATCTTAAAGGGAAAATGAAGAAGAAGAATAACAAGATGAGGAAAAAAAAGCCCTGCTCATGAATTGGAAGTCCGTACCATAGAGAAGAACTGAAACATCCCAAACAGATGCACTTAGAACTAAATTGGTATTATGCAAATAATGCAATCACACACACTTTCCCCTGGTTTATAATCTGAAATGGCTAAGTGCGAAATCAAATCAGTGTCGCAGGTTTATACATTTCTTTTGCCAATTGCCACATAAACTTCAAGTTAAATTCTTAATTGCAAAGACAATGGGACTGTGTTTAGTGCCAGAAATCTAATGTCCCTCTTGGGCAAAGAGAGAAAGAAGTCTATTTGAAATAGCAATTTTCTCTATTGCTTTTTTACCTCAGTGTTGTCTTAATGCTTCATTTGTCTTATTCTTCAATCTTAATACATGCAGAGCAAACATTGACACACTTTTAAATTTTTTTATTAGGCAATTAATGTGTAATGAATGGGAAATTTATAATAATAAACATTAAATGTTAAAACAGCCTTAATGCCTTTTAGCTGCTACAAGAATTAACTTGCAACTTTTTGTGTCCTTGAGTCTGGTCTTAAGCACATTTATTTGGACATAAGGGCCTACTCAGTCCTAGCGGGCCTATACGGTGAAGGAGGGTTTGAGGGCCAGTAATTACTGTGGTCCCAAAACAAAAACAGACTTGACCATGTTCAGGTGTAGGACCAGATTTCTTTCCATAATGGAACCTAATTTGCTTAGAGCAGCAAGAAGGGCATGGATTGTACAGTAGGTAGAAACTGTACTGACACTCCAAAATTGCTAGCACTGCTTGACCACAAGGGAAAGCTTCATGTTTGCTATAGGTTGCTGTTGCCATTCTTACCTGACTCATGAGACCAGCTATTGTGCACCTATTCTAGGCACCTGAACAGAGTGCTGGTCGAAACAGAACAGCTTTGGCTGTTCTTGTTATAGATCCCTGGAGATGAGATGAGGCTAGACTGTGCCTTGAAATGAAACCCTCAGAGACTCTGCTGCATTTTCCAGCACTTGCTGCTGGCTGCCCTTTTACAAGACAGAAGCGTCTATGAAACCCTCTCCCTTCTTTCTTCCTCCCTCATCAACCTGGATAGATGGGCTGAGGTGAGCCTGACCTCTTACCATTAGATGAGGGCATCTCAGAGTTTTGTCCTGGAGGCAAGAAAGCTCTAACCCAGTGATCCTCAACCTTTCTAATGCCGTGACCCCATAATACAGTTCCCCATATTGTGGTGACCCCCAAGTGGGTGTGGCCACCAAGAAGAGGGAGTAGGCAGCTAGGGAAAAGGGAAAAAAATGGCGGACAGCGTGGTTTGGCGATCCCCGTGAAATGGTCATTCGACCCCAAATGGGGTCCCGACCCACAGGTTGAGAACCACTGCTCTAACCTATGCCCCAGCTTATTCCTTCCATGTTACGGCCATATGCTTATGCAATAGGATTATGATAAGGAAGCTAAGTGACTCTGTAGCCAAAAAAGAAAATATTTTATATGTTCCTAGGAATCTGTGTTTTATAAACAGCATTTATACAGTGCAGTGGGAAACCTCTGCTATGTGGTAATCTGTTTATTTGTTTTAATTTTCCTGTCGAATGGTGTTGAACATTTGTTTGGTGGTTACTTCAAAGCCTACAAGATGTTCCTTAGTGAAGTGCTAGATACATTTCTTTGCATTAATTTCCTCTTTTCGTTTGTCCTTTCAACATGCAACCACATGGAAGAATCGGGTGCATTTTAGGACACATTTTCAATTTAGATTAGACAAGGCTATAGTCAGCTTGACCTTTTCTGCAATATGTATGAACCCAGTGAATGCTCTAAATGGCCTTCCAAGAATTGTTCCACCTCCATTATCCCTATTTTCCATTATCTCCATCTCCAATTCTAACCAGCATGGTAAAAGGTGAAAGATGCTATGAATTTTAATACAGCTACATCTGGAAGGGTACAGATTCTTTATCTTTTTTTTTCAGACAAGCAGAGCAATCTATGATGGCTTGGATCTGTTGGCCGATGTGGGAAAGGACCTTAAAGTTACAAAAATTTGAAAGCCATGGTATACTGTAATCTATTGTTACATTCTGAATGTTGTTTGAAATTGTCTGAATGTTCCCTAGATTGGACAAAACAATATCTTCCATTCCTCTATCTTTGCTTTTTCTCGATGTCACTGAGTTGGCTTGGGAAGAGAGGCTTATTGCATCCCCAATATTGTATCCCCATTTCCATCTTTCCAGGTCCTGCCAATCATCTTGTGACAATGTATTGCAACAATGTGTATATATAAAAGGGCATAAAATCATTGGACATATTGAGCAGAAATTCCTGGCACTGAGTTATAGTGCTATGAGAAATTTCACCTGTTAAAGCCTTGGGTTTCATGGAGCTGTTAAAAGAATTCCAGCTGCCAAAACAAATTGTTAATGTATTGGTGTCAGCTGAAAGGAGAAGACCAATTTTTGCTCTTCCTTTTGGGCTGGTTAAAAAAAGGGAATGTTAGGGAGTTGCAACTGTGCTGGAGATTTAGTGGGCTGGAGGCTAAAACATATGAAGAATGGTTGCAGAATTGAGTATGTCTAATCTAGTGAAAAGAAGGACTAGGGGTGACATGATAGCAGTGTTCCAATATTTGAGGGGCTATCACAAAGAAGAGGGGGTCAACTTATTTTCCAAAGCATCAGAAGGCAAGACAAGAAGCAATGGATGGAAACTAAATCAAGGAGAGAAGCAACTTGGAATTAAGGAGAAACTTCCAGACAGTGGGAATAGCTTGCCTTCAGGGGTTGTGGGTGCTTGATCACTGGAGGCTTTTAAGAAGAGACTGGACATCCATTTGTCTGAAATGGTATAGGGCCTCCTGCTTGAGCAAGGGATTGGACTAGAATACATCCAAGTCCCTTCCAACTCTGATGATGATGAGTCATGCTAATGACTTTTTACTGCTGAATTTTGAACAGAGAATCCACATGCTGGGTGACTGCACACAGTCAGTGGGATAGTGTCCAAATGTGACTTGTTTGGTAAACCAAATAGGAACCATAATGAGATGATTTAATTCTACTTTATTGTAAAGTTCCATTGGCAGAATCTTGCAAGTACACAATTACAATCCTCATCTCTCTATCTCCTTTATAGCTCAAGAAACCAGGAAAGCTCTCTTGAGCTTCTTGTACCACTTTCTAACCAGCTGCAGGCTATGTTGTCTTCATCCCTTGGTGGCATGTCTTGGCCAAGTCTTACAATTATGTCCAACCATTCTATTTTGCAGGCCATGCTTTATAGCAGGGGTCTTCAAACTTGGCCCTTTTATGAGTTGTGGACTTGAACTCCCAGAATTCCTCAGCCAGCGTGCCTGGCTGAGGAATTCTGGGAGTTCAATTCCACAAGTCACAAAAGGGCCAGGTTTGAAGACCCCTGCTTTATAGCTTAACATGCTGTGTGAACCCAACCAATAGAACATAATTGCCCAGCTTTAAGGAACTCTGAGGAAGGAAAGAAAATAGAAGGGGGAGAGGAACTATTTGCACAGTTTTGATTTCTGCAGAATTCTTACCAAACAACACCTGTTGCTGTATTTGTCAACCATCAAGATGTGACTATGCAAAAAACCCCAAAAAACTAAACAAGGTTAATAATGATCTTTTGATTTTGTCTTGTCATAGTCTTGAGAGACCAATAGATGGCCCTCTTGGACTATACATGCTAGCAACAATGGCTGCAAAATATTAAATTGTACTGCTTTCCTTGTTATTTTCCTAATAATAGAGTGAAAACATATACAGAGAAAATTAGCCAAGGGAAAAAAGAAGAGTCCTCTTGGTGGAATTGTGGGCTTAATTTATTCCTGAGCACAGTGCACCTGAGGAATGATAAGAAACAACTTTGATATCCTTCTAAATAAATAAATAAAAATTATATAAATCTCTTAGGTTCTTGGCTTAGGTTTATCCGATTGCCATTTAACCACTGCTGTAGTCATAGAGCATAGAGTCCTGGGAGCAAATAAAAGCTTATTTTGATTGATATATATTCCTCAAGGACAAGATGAAATATAAAAAGCAAGCTTGCAATAGCTGCTTACCTGTTGTTTTGAGCTTTCCTTTTCCTACTCCACTCCAACTGTGCAATGGAAACAAAGTGCAAACCAGTAATGGAAATTGTTTCTTCCTTCACTTACTCCCTCCCTCCATGCTTCACACAAGTCCTTGTGTACTTGAACAATGTGGAACGAGAATGAATTGGGATAGAAAAGCAGTTTTGATAGCAAGGGGTAGAGATAAATCCACAGGTTTTGGTAGGGGCCCAAGAGCACACTTTAAAAGAGAAGGAAGGAATCCAGCTTCTCCCACCCACCCCCATGATCCCATTTAAAGAATGCCACAACTAGTGAAAAACAGGTAGTGCTTTTATAATTCCATTCAGAGTTATTAGGAAGGTGGGTTTAGCTTCCAGCTAATTTCTGATTTGTTGCCTACACAATACAAATGGATTGCATTGTCCTACCACCCAAATTGGACAGGATAAATAATATGTTAGAAGACAGAAATGAAATGAAAAATGCTTTGATAAATTATTGGTGTGGGATGATTTAAAAAAAAATACAGAGATTTTAACAGAGATGAATGCCATGTTATTTAAGAGCACAGGTAATGGGTGGGTGGGGAGTTGGCTTAGAAATACTAAGTGTGAAAAAAACCCCGCCATTGTGATTGATCATGGTTTGAATATGAGTCAGCAGTGTTGTGGATGGAAAAAAAAAAAAGACAGACACAGCATTGAGTTACAGAAGAACAAGTGCTCTTTCCAAATTGTGAGAAACAATATTTGCATTCTATTTTGCACAGATCAGAAAGCATTTCAGGTACTCTTTCCGGTCTGGCTACCATGTTTTCAGGAAGATTAAAAAAAAAAAGTTGAATAGATGCAGAGAAAGATTAGGAGGATGGTCTGAAATCTAGGAAGAAAACTGGAAGGAACTGGGGAAATTGAGAAGAGAAAATTGAGCAGGATATGAGTGCACTTTTCCCATACCTGAAAGGATATCATGTGGAAGAAACTGAAACTTATTATTTTTTTATCCTAGAATGTAGGGCATAGAATAATGATCTCAAATTGCAGGAAAGCAGATGCCAGTTTAATGTTAGGAAAATTTCCTAATGGTAAATAGTGTTCCAGTGGATGTGTTCAAGCAAAGGCTGACCAGCTATCTGTTGTAAATTCCTGAATTGATCAGAGATTTAGATTTGGTGACCTGAATACCCCCTGAACTCTATGATCAGATAATAAGACAGCAATAAGCCAGGCCGTTTCTCATGACTGAGTTAATATGCTGTTCTTAGTCCCTGAGCTGGCAGAAAAATAATAAAGTGGTATAAACTGCTGTGCCAAATGTGACTTCAGTGGGAATTCACTGACTTAAAATGGGGGAAACATGACCTCACCCCCTTTACATAGGTATAATGTGTGGGATGCATAGTAGAGCGTTGACTACCTGGTTGTGTCCACTATTTTAAAGCCAATGACTGCTGTTGCATCTATCCTGATTCTGCCACCTTTGTCTAGCCTGTTATTTATTTATTTTTAACATGTCAAGCTAAGAAAGAATATTGGCAGTCTCCTGGTTGCCTTTTCCCTCCCAATGAACAAAACCACCATGTTCATACCCTTTAACATGAGGTGAGTTTAGTGAAAACTTAGAACCATGAGGTTAGTCACCAGTTCAGTTGCCTGATTACAAGACGGTGCTCTTCACTTTTTTTGAAAGCATGAAAGAAATGCTCAGAAATAGCCTAGAAAGAGCTGATCAGGCATTAAGGAGTCAAATGTCTCAGCAGAAGGCAGCAATCTGATCCTTCCTGCAGCCTAAGTCAAAATGGCTAGACTTGGCAATGCCCAGGGATTGGAGGAAGGAGTGCCTTCAACAGTCTAAAGTGGCCTGATCAATAATACAGGGGTATCCATGGAGGGGAATCAGTAAGTCACAGTGGTAGTCATGGAACTGAAGATCTGCTCTCTTTTTATATGCATCTCATATACAATCAATGAAAATGGTATTAGAGCATATCAAATTGAATTTGCAGCATAAACTGTGCCAGGATAAAAGGAGAAACACTATATGTGGAGTAGTTAGGAATGACTTATCCATGTTAGGAATGATCTTGGGAGGGCTTTCTGGGAAGAATGGTGAATTTTCCATGGAGTCAGCACTGCAGCCAAGGATAGGGAGCTGATGAGTAGAATCGTTCTATTGATTCTATTTGGATAAAGAGAGATGAGAGATTGGCCAAGTTGTGCTCTGTACAGTTGTTTCTCATGAAGAAAAAACAGCCCTTAAAGAAGTTAGATACCTTCAAATGACAAGGCTGGAAACATTGGGTGAATGGTTTCAGTTCCTAATATAAGCAAGTGAAGATGCATCTTTATAAGAATTTAAAATAAACAGCAAAAGCAAGCTAAGGCTATAGAAAGTGTTAAACAGATTAATGGCTCAGAAAACGCTGGGATACTGGATCTTTTTACATTAAGACTTTGAAATTAATTTTAAAGAATCAATGCATTTTTGTGAGAAAGAAAAACTATTTTTGATATTGAAGACACAACAAGACAAACAACTTATAATGGCATTTGAAGTTATTTTTGAGGAACTTCATCAGGATTTTGAATCAATAATGTCAGCTATGTTGTGTCTTCTTGGGAACAGTCTGTTTCCAGAAGATATAACAGAAAAGGTATGCACTGGTCGGAATAACAGAATAACAGAATTGGAAGGGACCCCCAAAATCCTCCAGTCCAACCCCCTACCCACGTAGGAAATTCTATATCATTTCAGACAAATAGTTGTCAATCTCTTCTTAAAAGCTTCCAATATTGGAACATTCACAACTTCTGGAGGCAAGTTGTTTCACTGATTAATTGTTCTAACTGTAGATTGCTTCTCTCCTTGATTAGTTTTCATGCATTGCTTCTTGTCCTGCCTCCAGATGCTTCAGAGAATAGCTTGATTTTCTCTTCTCCGTGGCAACCCCTGAGATATTGGAACACTGCTATCAATTTCCTTATTTTCAAGGAAAGGGCAAAAGTTTAATGAAAAGATGAATTATTCACTTAGGAGCCATTACAGCTAGTCTGGACATGGGTGATCCTAGATACATATGTCATATCCCATTAATTTGAATGCAGGGTTAGTAGAATACAGGGACTATGAATTATCACAAGGTACCCAACATTCCCATAAAAGGAACTGTAGATTAAACACTGGATTTGCAACACCGATATGCACGTGGAGGATATTAGAAAGCTGGCTTAAAGAAATGGTAGACATGACACAGGATATATAATGCAAGACATGAAGCCAAAGCCTCTAAGGAACTTTCTTGTGATTTGGCAATTATCCCCATATCGTGTTGCTTTAGCTAGCTAGAAGTACTTCAGAGGATGTTTTGGTGTTGTTTGTTAATTTATGACTCAGCAGATCTTTTGGATCTGAGAAGCTGGTTTATTGTTAACTCCAAATGAAAGAAAATGTCTGTATATCCAACTTCATTGGGTTGTGGTCTTCTGTTGCTTTTCTTTCTTTGTGTTTACCTTTTTATTCTATCTTATCAGAATTTAAACAATAATCAGCTTGGGGACTTCCGGTGGTCAGTGTCGATGATGGCGGCTACATTGTAGCCGTCCTCCTGGGACGGTGTCAGAACCGCGGAGCACAGTGTATACCAGCTGTCCCGCGGCTCGAAATCCCCCTCCCGGGTGAAGGGAGAGGGTAGAGAAGTACACGAATAGAGGTAGAGCCTCTTAAACCCCCCAGGACTTTTCTTTTTGGGGGGTGAAAAGAGAGCTCCCTTGGAGTTCGTGTTATCTCCGCCTCCCAGCTGTTTTTGCTTCTTCGGAAGCAAAGTGAAACGCCACTACCATCTCCGCACCTAAAACGATCGGGTGAGTGACTTTTAAAGCGGACAGAGCCGGATAAAGGATTTTACTTACTGAGTTTTATTTGCTTTTTAGTTTATGTTGATTTCTTTTTCTTTTGTTCTTTGTCGGTTTGGAGAGTGAAAGTAAAATGGCGATTTGAAAGTGCCCCCCCTTTTTTTTTCCGGAAAGAAGCAAGTTAAATGGAATGTAATGGACTATATAGTTCTTTCTCTTTTAAACTTTCTAAACTTTTTTTTGAAAGTGGTTTTGTGGTTTTAAAGTTTATTTTGGACTCTCCTTTGCTCCTTTTTAATTTTTGAGGATTCTAGTATTTTTTTTTTTTTCAAGAAGGAAGAAAGAGGGAACAAGATCCTTTTAAAAAAATGGCTTCAAAGAGGCAAGCAGTTCCTACAGTTCCTAAGGTGGCTTCTTCTCCTGCAATCTTACCAGTACAACAACCTAAAGCTACACCACCATCTTCTCCTCCTTTGCCAGTATTATCTGTACAAGATATGAAAGATATAATGGGAAATGCTGTATCACAAATCAGAGAGGAAATGAAGGAGCTTCTAGATCAGAACAAATCTGAAACTAAAGGGGAAATGAAGGAGCTTTTTGATCAGAACAAAATTCAAATTAGAGGAGCAATGAAGAACCTCTTAGAGCAGAATAATACTATTTTGAGGCAAGATATAGTTACGGCTCTATCAGGATTGGCCTCTGTGGTTGAGAAGCTTGATTCTAGAGTGGAAGAGGTCGCAGACAAAGTTGATATCCTGGAAGATAAATTTGAAGGTATGGAAAAAAAGATGGAAATTTCACAAGATGATATTGTTATGTCTCAGTATAGGAAAATGGAATATGCCCTAAGAATCAGGGGTTTGAAAGAGGATATGAATCAAGATTTGATAGAGATTGTGGTTAATGACCTTGCCATAGTTTTGAATAGGGAGAAAGATGGATTACGTAGAGAAGTGGAAAAAATTTACAGAGTTAACTCCTGGGTCACAAAACAGAAGAACTTACCAAGAGATGTTGTGATTTATTTTGCAAAGAGATCTCTGCGCAATGAAACCATACAAGCTTTTTATAATAAGAGGTTCCAGATTGCTGCTCAAGATGTTATCATTTTAAAGGAGATCCCATCTAAAATTTTAAGAAATAGAAAAGACTTTTCTTTTTTAGCCAATGAACTTAAAACAAGAATGATGCCATTCAGATGGGAGATTCCGATGGGTATTGTTTTGAGCCATGCGGGGACGCGTTACAGAGTTAACACAGTCGCTAAAGCAAAAGAGTTTTATACTTCGGTCCTGGGAGCAGGCTCATCGTTATCTATGATGCAGAAAGTTCTGGATGCTAAAGAGGCGGAACAGCAGTCTGAAGGATTAGGTGTGATGGTTGCTGGAAAGTTACAGACGGAATGGTTGCGACAAACAGAGATCAAAGAGCAAAGAATCACCCGTGCAGCACATAGACGCAAGGAAAAGGAACAACAAAAGAAAGAAGTTAAAGAATCTCTCCAAGAAAGTGCTTTGTTGCCGGTGGGAGGAGCAAGACCCAAGAGTTCTGCAACACATTCTTCAATGGCAGACCTTCAGGCAGTCTTCTCCAGGCTTCTGGTTAAGGGAGATGGTAAAGCTCCTGACTTGGAATGCTAACGGCCTTAACTCCCCGAATAAGAGAAAGAAAATCTTTCACTACTTAAAGCAACATAATAATGATATTATTTGTTTGCAGGAAACACATATTTTACTTAAAGATCAAAAATATTTAATCAATTCTCGTTTGGGATCTCATTTTGTATCTTCAGCTCCTGGGAAAAAAGGGGGTGTAGTTATTTATGTTAAGCAAAACTTATCAGCCTGTTTGGTAGAATCTGATCCTCAAGGGAGATATGTTATGATTGAAGTTGGTTTATATGATAAGAAAATACTTATAGTGGGACTGTATGCACCAAACCAACAACAGGAACAATTTTATAGATTGTTGCATCAGAAATTAACTTTGTTGGATTATAGATCTGTCATATTAATGGGAGACTGGAATGGTGTCTTAGATATACAAAGAGATAAAAAAGGATCTTCCACTTTTTTTAAACAGGCTAAACTACCCAAAGCTTTTTTTGACTTGAAAGAGGACTGGGAGCTGCGAGACTACTGGCATAAATGCAACCAGGAGGAGAGAGACTTTACTTTTTTTTCAGATAGACATCAATCCTTTTCAAGAATTGACTTTTTTTTTGATTACAACTGATTTATATTTTAGGGTAAAGAATGTAAAAATTTTTCCTAGGATGTTGACAGATCACAGTCCAGTCTGGATGGAATTGGTTGATGAAAAAGAGGAGAGGAGATTGTGGAGGGTGAATGAGAATTTATTTAGACAAGAAAAGAATATTCAAAAATTAAAAGAACATCTAAAGGATTATTTTGTTTTAAATATGCATAAAGGAACTTCAATGTCAATGGCATGGGATGCAGGTAAAGCCTTCATGCGTGGGATTTTGATACAAATGAATAGTGCTCAGAGACAAAAGCAGATTCAGAAACGTAAGGATTTGGAAGATGAGATTAAATTAAAAGAAAAATCTCTGATTCTAAATCCCACAGACGAAAAGGTTAAAGAATCTATAAAATTGCTCAAAACACAATTTAATATGTTGATGGCTGATCAAACCGCAACTAACTTATTGTATATGAAACAAAATACATTTTGTAATGCCAACAAACCAGGGAGATGGTTGGCTTATCAATTGAGAAAGAAACAGAGATAGAGAATTATAGATAAAATAAATTATAAAGGTAAATTGGTGTACCAGAAGGAGTTGATCAAGAAATCTTTTTTAGATTATTATCAAAAACTATATAAGAGTACTAATGTACAAACTTTAGATATAAATAATTATTTAAGTGAAGCCAACTTTCCCAAATTAACAGAAGATCAGAAACAAGAAATCAATGGTTTAATTACCACTGAGGAAATTGTGACAGTGATTAGGGAATTAAAATTAGGTAAAGCACCGGGTACGGATGGCTTGACATCTATTTATTACAAAACTTTGTTAGAAGAGATGATTCAACCTTTATGTGAGCTTTTTAATAATATATTACAGGGTTTAGAGATTCCTCCGTCATGGGGCAGAGCTTTCATATCTTTAATTCCAAAAGAAGATCAAGATCTTACTTTACCAAAGAATTATAGACCTGTATCTCTTTTAAATGTAGATTATAAGATTTTTGCAAAAATCTTAGCCAATAGGCTTATGAGGGTTTTCCACCAGCTTATACATAAGGACCAAACGGGTTTTATAACTGGCAGGTATATGAAGAATAACGTTAGACAAATTATTAACTTACTAGAATACTTAGATAAGAATAACCAAGTTTCTGCAGGACTGATATTTTTAGACACTGAAAAAGCCTTTGACAAATTGAATTGGCAGTTTATGTTAAGATTAATTGAGGATATGAATTTTGGAGAAAAATTTTTACAAGCTCTTGGTGCTATATATCAAAAACAAACGGCACAACTTATAGTTAACGGGGGCTTGTTAGAGGTTTTCACAATAGAAAAAGGGACAAGACAGGGATGTCCATTGTCACCACTACTGTTTGTTTTAACTTTGGAAATTCTGCTGATTAAAGTTCGAGAATCCCAGGAAATAAAAGGAATAGAAGTTAATAAAAAAGAATATAAACTAAGAGCTTTTGCAGATGACTTGGTGGTTACCTTGTCTCAACCTACCTATTCTGTAGTAGAGTTGTTACAATTGATTTACCAATATGGACGGGTTTCGGGATTTAAAATTAATAATAATAAGACTAAAATATTACCCAAAAATATGACTAATTTGGATAAGCAGACTTTGGTTAACTTGACAGATTTTGAAGTTGTTGATAAGATAAAATATTTGGGGGTCACTTTATCTGTTTCTAACGCAAAGTTGTATAAAAATAATTATGAAAGGTTGTGGGTCAGGGTACAAAGAGACTTGAAAAATTGGGAGAAGTTGCAATTATCCCTTATGGGAAGAATTGCGGTGATTAAAATGAATGTCCTGCCAAAGTTTCTCTTTTTATTTCAAATGATACCTATCCTAAAGAATGAGGTTAACTTAAATGAATGGCAGAAAGGTATCAATAAATTTATTTGGGCAGGGAAAAAACCAAGAGTAAAGCTTAAAATTATGCAAGATATTCGTGAGAGAGGTGGACTCAAGGTACCGAATTTGAAATTGTATTACGATGCTGTGGCTTTAACATTACTTAGTGACTGGGTTAACTTAACAAATGTAGAAATACTCCACTTGGAGGGTTGGGATTTACTTTTTGGATTGCATGCCTATTTAATTTTTAATAAAAAAGTTGACCGGGTTTTTAAATCTCATATTATAAGGATTTCTTTACTTCGGGTTTGGAGGAAATATTATAAAAGTGATTTTAAAATACCATTATGAGCTATACCTTGGCATGCGATAGAGGGGATAAGGAGAGGAGTTAAGATGGATAGTGTTTCTTATGCACAATTACTCAGATGGGATGGTAAAAATTGGTACTTAAAATCTTTGGAAGATTTAGCACATGAAAATATTACATATTCATGGTTTCAGTATAGACAAATAGTGGATAGATGGAAGATAGATCGCAATATGGGTTTGCTTAGAGAAGATGAAAATCTTTTTAAACAAGTAAAAGACCAAAGACAAACTCATATTAAGAGAATCTATGGGGTGTTAGTAGAACTGGATTCAGAACCAGAACTAATTAAAGAATGTATGATTAAATGGGCACAAAATTTTGGTGAACCAGTTCTACTAGACACTTGGGAAACCATCTAGGTGAGGAATGTTAAATTTACACAAGCCCAGAACTTAAGGGAGAATTTTTACAAAATGTTTTATAGATGGCATCTTGATCTACAAAAAATGTCTCGTATGTATCCTGACTTACAGCCTAAATGTTGGAGATGTGGTTGTTTGGATGCTACTTATTATCATATTTGGTGGTCGTGTAAAAATATAAAAGCTTTTTGGATTAAGATATGGTGGAATATTCAAAGAATTTTTAGAAGGAGGGTAAAATTTACCCCACAATTGTTTTTGTTGGGTATTGTTACTGATTGTGATGTTAAGGAGGTTATACTGATGTTAAATTTAATCACAGCTGCAAGGTTGTTAGTAGGGCAATACTGGAAGAAGGAATCTTTGCCTACCTTGCAAGAATGGTTTTTTAAAGTTTCTTATTTGGCGGAAATGGCAAAGATTTCGGCTTTTTTAAAGGATCAATCGCAAGAGAAGTTTTTTGCGGTATGGGAAAAATGGATAGATTTTATACAACATAAGTTGGATATAAAAAAATATTACTTAGTTTTTCAATAACCTATATATAAATTTTAATATTTTATAGATTGTATTTTTTTTCTTCTCTTTCCTTATATTTTTTATTTTTATCTCATCTTATTTTACTTCTTTTTTTTATATATATATCTTTTCTTCTTTCTTTTTTCTTTTATTCTCTTTCTTTTTAAGTAATTTTTTTTCTCTTTTTTTAAAATATCTATGTTTTGGTTTTTTTTACATATATATTATTGTTAATTATCTTATAAGCTTAGGTAATGTATTTAGATATATTAATGGTTTATATTTTTTAATTTTTTTAAAGATTTTTAGAAATTTTAATCAAGCCTATATTCAGCTCTGGGAAGGTGGGGGGGATGGAGTGGGAGGGTTGGGGTGGTTGGGTAGGGTTGTTTTTTGTTTTTTATTTTTTTTTCTCCTTATTTGTAAAAACTTCTAAAAATTTTCAATAAAAAAAAAACAATAATCAGCTTGGGAAACACATTTGTCTTGTTTTGTGTACAGTATAGATTTATGATTCCAAGAAATATGGATTATTATAGTGGCGCTGAAGGAGAACCTCTCTTTTTATGCATGTTTGCAAATATAGCTGTAGCAAAGTCAGGTTCCCTTATGTGGAGAAAAGCACTCACGTAGCAGGTTTATTTGCGCAGAGTGAGGAAAGGTGCCCTTTACATTCTGAATGGTGAATAATTTGCTGAAATAACCACTCAGTTTCACAAGAAATGGGAAATAATTAGTTTAAGCAGCTTTTCACTTAAAAACATTTTTCACTGACATTGGGAGAAACAATAAATTAACAATTTACAGAAGGATATGGTTTGATTAATATATCCTTCCTAGCGCAAGTGTCAGGTTCCAAATTGCACAGTTCTGATTTATAGAAAAGGGGAACAAAATTCTATATGTCATATAAAGAGGGAAGTATTAGAATGTTTACTGGTGGAAATGGTGAATTGGAGAGAGTAAAATGAGTAAGAGGTAAAAAGAAAAAAGATGAAACAAAGCATATTAAACAAAAACATTAAACAATCTTGATTCTGATTAGTTGGAAATCTAGACCATGTAAAGGTTATTCTTAGCCTCTCAACTTTTAGAAGTGAGGCTAACCTCTTTAAGTGATGGTAGACATGATGGTAGACATGTACTATGTATTTATTGCATTTAAGACCCATATTTGCTCCGGACATTTAAGAGAAAATTGCCATAAGTATCTTTATTGCTACAGCAATAACTGCATGAGATGGATAGGGCTAAGAGAGCAACTTGCCTTGAATCACAAAGTGAGCAAATTTGCCACCATTATATAAGATATAAATATACCATTTCTGGTCTTCAAAAAAATTGGCTGATTAGATAGCAGAAAAGAGTTGTAGTTTGATGTATCTCTTTTCTGCCATCTCACGATCATCTGGAACTCATAGTCATTGCAACCCTGATACTATCTAATCTCTTGAAGTTTGGCATGGTAGGATAGAACTCATGATGAATGTAGAACTGAAAGGATACAGTTTGTTCAAAAGAAACAGATCCAATAAAAGGGGAGGTGGGGATGCATTATAAATGAAGAATGACTATGTCTGCAGAGAAATTCATGACTCCCCTCCAGTGAAAATCCTGCTGAAAACATCTAGGTGAATATTAAGGGGGAAAGAACAATAATGACACTTGTTGAGTCCGTGGCGGGAAAACAGACACGAGAAGCAGCTGGAGTTCTCAGTTTCTTTTATTCAGCGTTCAGCTTACAGGAAGATGGCTTCAGCCTCGCCCAAACGCCTCGCAGCCTCTTATATAGGCAACTCCCGGGTAAATGGGTTACTTTTCCCGCGCCAGCACCCGCGCATGCGCACGGCGCTGGCGACAGCCTGTCTGGTCCCGGGCAGCTTTGCACCTGCCCGGGACTGCCTGCAAACGCCCGAGCCGTTTGCAAGGCTCGGGACATAACACCCCTTTCCCCCGGGCTAAAACTACTACCAACATACAACATTTATTTTATACGACAATTTGCTCCCCAGTGCTCCCACTGTTTACTGGCTTTTGCCTTGCCAGCAATGTTATGTAATCTTCTAGGTACTTAGGAGATTTCTTTGCTCTCTGTGACCTTCTTAGCTCTGGGTTACTGGCATAAGTTCCCTGACTGGAGGGAGGCGTGAGCCTGTTCTCTCTATTGTGCCCTGGTGTCTTCCAAGGACTGTGCCCCGATGCCTGGCCTGCTTGCTTGCCCACCGGGCTTGTCAGGCCAGGGCTTCTGTTGCTTTGTGACCTGGTTGCCCTACCTAGCTGTAGACCCTCAGGCCCCTTGAAGTGATAGCCACTGCTGGGCGTCTCTGTAGAACCTCCTAGGTCAGTCCAAGACCTGTCAGGAGGCTGTCCATTCCCTGAACCCCATTCTGTGCTCGGGCTCGTGTGGGTTTCTGTACTTTCCCAAAACTCAGGTGTTCCCTGATTTGTGCTAGGGGTGTTGTAGTCGGGACTTGGCTCCTCGACTAGCTCTGTGTATATTTGACTCCCTGTAGGATTTGGGGTAAGGTCAGGCCAACCTTGGGAATTTTGTGCCAGCTCTCTTGCGGGGAATGATTTGTTGGGATGCCCCCGGGTATCCTCCGTTACTGGAGTGCTGTGTGATGTGTGTGGAAAGTGAGTATGCCCCCGGGGTGACTCCCTGGCTGGAGTAGGCGTGAGTGCCTGTTGTGTGGGTAAGCTCCATGACTTCCTTTTCGGAGCAATTGCGGAATCTTGGGATGGGCCGTTTGTGGCTCCCTCAGTGGAGATGGGCAGTAGCTCTTGCCCTTCCCTTTGCTCCAAAGGGTCCCCCTCCCCCCCTGGAAAAGACCCAGGAGTCTCATCAGAAAAGTCCCGCCTAGAGCGGAGTTGGTCGATGTGCCGACGCAGGACACGACCGTTGTCCAGGGCTACCTCGTAGGAGAGAGGACCTGTGACCCTGGAAACAGAAGCGGGGACCCATGTATGACCAGGCCCGTAATTGCGAGCCCAAACCGGGGCACCCACAAGTAGTTGTCTAGGTGCCGTAGGATGTGAGGTAGATGAAGGCAGTCTGTCCAGATGCAACCGGTCAAGTCTAGTAGTAAGTTGGCGCCCCCAACGAAGTTCAGCTGGACTTCTCCCTGTAGAAGTGGACGGTGTGGTGCGATAAGAAAGGAGAAAGTCAGCCAACCTGTGATGCCAGTAGGTGAGTCTCTTCAAGGCGTCCTTTGCGATGCACACCATGCGTTCAGCCATACCGTTGGTGGACGGGTGAAAAGGCGCAGACATGGCATGACGAATCAGGTTTGCCTGTAAGAAAGCTTGGAATTCGGAGGAGGTGAATTGAGGGCAGTTGTCGGACACAATGACATCTGGCAGCCCGTGTGCAGCAAAAATCCCCCTCAGTACCTGAATAGTCTTTGCAATGGTGGTGGATGAGACAGGCACAACCTCAAGCCATTTTGAATGGCTGTCAACAAGGACCAAGAAGAACTGGCCCTGAAAGGGCCCAGCGTAGTCAATGTGCACCCTAGACCATGGGGACTGTGTTTCCTCCCATCTATGCACAGGAGCTTGGGGCATCTCTGGGCGAGATCGTTGGCACAGGTGGCATGCGTGTACCTTAGCCTCAATACCTTTATCTAAACCAGGCCACCACAAGTGGCTTCGTGCAAGAGCCTTCATACGAACAATGCCAGGATGACCCTCGTGGAGGGATTCTAAGACCCTAGTCCTCATTGAGGTGGGAATGACAACTCTGTTTCCCCAAAGCAGACAACCCTGAGAAAGGGACAGTTCGTCCCTTTTGGACCAGAAACTCTGAAACTCAGGACTAGGGCAGTGCTCAGGCCACCAGACAGGACCCAGGAGCGGACACGTGAAAGTGTGTGATCTGTACCTGTTTCAGCGGTAACATCCCTGGCACTAAGAGGGAGCTCGGGCAAGGCTTGGATTGATAGAATGTTGACAGCTGGCGCGGGTCAGCTTCTACTACTGGCAGAGGCAATCTACTGAGGCCATCAGCATGGCCCATTTCTTTCCCAGGCTTGTGGAGTAATGAAAAATCATATGCAGACAAAAAAAATAGACCACCTAAGCATTCTAGGGGAAATGATGTGGGGAGTCTGCTTACGTGTGGTAAACAGTCCCAGCAGAGGCTTATGGTCAGTGAAGACCGTGAAATGCCTGCCATATAGAAAATCGTGGAATTTTTTAATTCCAGCAACAACAGCCAGAGCCTCCCTGTCTATCTGAGCGTAGTTGCGCTCGGCAGAAGACAGTGTTCTGGAGTAGTATGCAATAGGAACCTGAGTTCCATCAGACCTGAGGTGACTCAGGACAGCTCCAACCCCGTAGGGGGACGCATCACAAGCGATGCACACAGGAAGAGACTCGTTGAAATGTGCAAGAACACTGTTAGAAGTGAGCAAGGCCTTGACTTCTTTAAAGCAAGCCTCATGTGCTTGTGACCACAGCCACACAGCTTGTTTGTCTAGTAGCCTGTGAAGAGGCTCAGCCTCACTAGCTTTATGTGGAAGAAAAGAATTGTAGAAATTCAGGAGGCCTAAGAAGGCCTGAAGTTCGGCCTTAGACTTTGGCCTGGGTGCTTCTAAAATAGCAGTTAGTTTGGATTCAGCAGGATGAATCCCAGCAGCATCAATTTTGAATCCCAGAAATTCAGTAGAAGGCACCCCAATCTTGCATTTGTCTTTTCTGAGCTTGAGGCCTGATTTCCTGAATCTTAACAGGACAGCCCTAAGCCTTTCAGCTAGAATGTGTGTGGAGTCTCCTGCAATCAAGACATCGTCAAAGTAGGGGCAGACCCCTGGTATACCTCGTAGTGTGTTTTCCATTACGCTTTGGAAAATCCCAGGAGCGACATTCACTCCAAACTGTAGCCTTTTTACCTTAAAGGCTCCCCTGTGGGTCACAATGGTCTGAGCTATGGCAGCATCATCATCAACAGGCAGCTGTTGATATGCTTGAGCTAGGTCAAGCTTTGCAAAAACACGCCCCCCCTTGAGAGAGGCCAGGATGTGACTGACCACAGGAACAGGATAGGCATGTTGCTGCAATGCCTTATTGAGTGTGCATTTGTAATCAGCACAAATGCGAATGTCCCCATTTGCCTTTAGAGGCGTGACAATGGGGGTCTCCCACGGGCTGGAATCAACAGGTTCTAGGATTCCCTGTTGGATTAGTTTGTCTAGTTCAGTGTCAATCTTACTTTTTAAAGCAAAAGGGACCCTTCTTGCTTTAATCCTAATGGGAGTGACAGTGGGGTCTAGCTTTAAGGACACAGGTGGTCCTTTGAATGTGCCCAGCTGGGGGCTGAAAACATCTGCAAATTCTTTGCAGACTTCCTGTAGGTCGAGTGTTTGTAAGCTGTTGAGTCCTGTGATGTGTATCCCCAGGGCCTCAAACCAATCGAGTCCTATGAGACTCGTTCGTTCACCCCCTACTACTAATAAGTCTAGTGGACCTCAAAACTCTTGTATTGCACGTTAAGGGTGGCCTCCCCCTTAACACACACTCTTGAGTTCTGAAAATCTGTTAATACAGTATCAGAAGGCCTTAACTTGGCCTTAGTCCCACTACTGGAACAAATCTTCCTAAATGTATGCAATGAAATGATGGAAAGGGCAGACCCTGTGTCTAGTTCCATAGATAATGGAACCCCTTGTAGCTTCACGTTGAGTGACAGCTTTTTCTTCATGGGCTTGTGTGTGCCTGTCCTACAGATGCTTCTTCGCGAAGCGCAAAAACCTACCCTATTCTGGCTGGGGAGTCTGGTACCCTTCAGGCGTTCTTCTTGGGGTTGTGCCTTTCGTCGGCCCAGACACACAGCTGCAATGTGCCCTTGTTTGCCGCATGCCCGGCAGGTAGCGGAGCGGAACTTGCAGTCGGTTCTCCTGTGGCGACCTCCACAGCCGATGCACTTGAGCGGAGCCGAAGAGCTTCCCTTCTGGTTCTCTTCCTTCGCGGGGTGTAGACGGTCGACTTCTTCGTCCGGATCCTCCTCGGAGTTTCGTCGGACGTCTTCCTGGTGCACGGACGCACCCTCTGCACTGCTTCTGATCGGCCGCATGTTCTTGACGGCGCCGCTTGCTGCTTCTTCTGCGGTGACTTCCCTTAAGGCGTCTTGGAAGGATAATTCTTCCTTAGCGAAAAGTCTCTGTTGTAACTCTTGATGCCTTAACCCGCACACGAATCGGTCCCTCAGTCGTTCCTCGAGGTCCTTGAACTCGCAGGGCTTGGCGGCCTTCCGTAACGCGGCGATGTATTCCTTGGCTGACTCACCGGACCGTTGATCCCTCTGTTCGAAGGTGTGGCGCCATGAGATAACGGACACCTTGGGGTGGAAGTGCTCCTTCAGCAGCTTCTTCAGGTCTGCGTAGCTTACAGACTCTACTGGATCAGGTGCTGCAAGGTTTTCTGCAATTTCGAAGGCGTCTTGGCCGCAAACGCAAAGCAGGGTGGCAGCCTTCAAGCTATCTTCCCTCACTTGGTTTGCCTTGAAGTAGTTCTCCATTCTGGATACGTAGGACTCCCACCGCTCTGGATGTGAGACGTCGAATTCCGAAAGCCTTCCGATTTTCGCCATCTTCGGATCTTCAGGAGACGGGTCTATCAGCCAGCCTACCCCCGAATGCGCACCGGATTGGCGGGCAGCTGCCGAGTCGACGCCGTTCCTCTTCCGCCGCTCAGGACTCCTTGGGTAAGCTTACACTTCTTCCTTTCCAGGTAGTGCAAGGCATCCCACCTTCGTCGCCAGTGTTGAGTCCGTGGCGGGAAAACAGACACGAGAAGCAGCTGGAGTTCTCAGTTTCTTTATTCAGCATTCAGCTTACAGGAAGATGGCTTCAGCCTCGCCCAAACGCCTCGCAGCCTCTTATATAGGCAACTCCCGGGTAAATGGGTTACTTTTCCCGCGCCAGCACCCGCGCATGCGCACGGCACTGGCGACAGCCTGTCTGGTCCCGGGCAGCTTTGCACCTGCCCGGGACTGCCTGCAAACGCCCGAGCCGTTTGCAAGGCTCGGGACATAACAACACTGTTGTGGGTGTGCACTACAGACCACCTAACAGGTATCCAGGAAAATCACCACTGTGGTAGCTACCATGGGAATAGGAATCAAACTCTGCAGCAAGTGGGAGACCTTTTTTTTCCCGAGGTGCGTTGCAAACAGTTTCATGGTTCAAAACTGGGGAAGGGATTTTGAAGATCAAAGGTAATAAACTTAACATTCATTAAGAAGAAATTGTTGAGGATGTTGAAGTCATAGGAAACGAGAGAGAGCAAGCACATGATCCTAGAATTCACTATATTACAATCAGAAGGAGGGAAAGTCGGAGTAATGTTCTAGATGTTGAAATGGTTGACTTTCATAGTCTATACATTCTGGCTGCTGGACCTCAGAAGGATCTTCCAGCAAGAAGCACAGCAAGAGTACTGAAAATAAAAAACAATGATTAATGCCGTATTCTGGTTTGCCATATGAAATAAATAAATAAATAAAAGGGGAAAAGCAAGAAGTGTTTCTTGCTTCTTGAAATCCTGAAGGGAAAAACACTTCTGAGAAATGGTGAAAAATGAAGTAATTAAGGCCCAAACACAAGCCAAAACAGAAAGGAAATGAGGAGACAGTTGATGATTACATAAAGAGCACTCTGATTAACTGAGAAGCAAAAGCATAATTTTAAACAATGGGAAGAGGGGCATTTAGCAGCAGAAGTCCATATATCTTAAAGCTGCCAAGGTTGAGATACATGACTCTAACTGAACACCTTTTTTTTTGCAGCCTCTAATTGTTCAGCTGGAGAAAGCACTGAGGACAGATGGTGATCTTTGCTTGTTATCAAAGTTTTGAGTTTGGCAGAAGTGAAAAATAAAGATAATTGCAGATCAGCTTGAAAACAGGGATTTGGGCATGAAAACTACAGTGGTATGGAAGTACCCATGGATTCCTGAGTAAAAATAACAAGGCAGGAAAACGTAAGGTTAAAAACTATGTACAAATAGCAAGCCAATACCCTGAGCTCTTTTGTTACTCAAAAAAGAAAGAAAAATGATCAGTAACCTTCTTTTATATTATATTTTGGAAAAAGCTAAAGATCTTTTTCAATCATGAGTAGACTTGCACAAACATATCCTTATTCCACAATAAGTTCACTGTTCTATGCTAAACATTTTGTGTTGCTCTTCTTGGACTGCTAGATAAAATTGGCTTATTTAATGTTTCGTAAAACGCACGTCCCCTATCCAACCCAAGTCTTGCATAATTGTTGATTTCATAATAACTTTTCCTGTCCATTAATTGCCTTCTGAAACTTGTTATAGATAATTCTTGACTTACTATTCATTTAATGATTGTTTGAAATGACGATAGCAGTGAAAAAGTAACTTACAACTGGTCCTCACAGACTGAGGTCTGTCACACGATCAGAATCTGGGTGCTTGGCAACTGATATGTATTTAACAAGAACTGCAGTATCCCAAGGTCATTTGCAATCTCCCAGAGGGCTTCTGACAAGCAGCCAATGGGGGAAGGTGAATTCGCTTAATGACTGTGACATAAAAAAATTGTAAAATCAGGGCACAATTCACTTAGTGACCAAATTGCTTAATGATAGAAGTTCTGGTCCCAATCGTGGCTGTAACTCGAAGATTATCTGTATCTTTTGCCTGCTTTAAATCAGTAATGCAGCTTTAAAATTCATACACAGTGAAAGGAGTGTGTTAATGATTTAATTTCACTTCGCATTTGGAGAGACTCTTCTTAGAGTTCAATCTTTTAAAGTAATAACAGAGATGAAAAAAGAGCAGATGCTCTAACTCTTGGGGGATATCTCCATGTACTCTCTCTATTCCCCCGATTTTTGTCATTAGTTAAATATATTCATATAAATCTTGCCCCCAACCCCTTTTCAATCTTGCACTTTTAACATCTAATTTCCCAAACAACATCAAACACAACATCAAACAGTATAGGTTTGTGAGAAAACAACAAAACGAATGACTAAAATGCACATTCCTCTTCCCCTTGCTATACTATAACCTCTCAAAATAGATTCGCAGAATAAACTGAAATTAACAGAATTCTGTTCTTTTCTCATAAAAAAAAACCAGAAACAAAAAAACCCTCACATTGTCAGTCTAAAATTAGCAGTGTAGAAATGTGAGTAGAGAATATTTGTAGCTCAGAACTGAAATGAGGGCTCCTTGGTGCTTTTTGAGCTTGGGTTGTTTTCTTGCAGATGTTTCATTACCCAAACTAGGGAGCATCATCAGTGCTTATTCACTTGTGAATAAGATAGGTCAAAAAACAAAATAAAAAACAAAGAGTGGTAAGCTTTGTGGGTTTTGTGCATAAGAAAGAAGGAGAAGAAAAATCTGAAGCCATTCAGAGATGGGATATTTTTTAATCCCCTTAGAAAATAGAAGTTATATTTTCCAGATTTAGCGAGAAGAAGTTCAGAATATTTATGCAGCATGTTTTATGACACTAATTTTGGATTTTGTGTATCACCAGGCGTCTCCATGGATTGAGGTGATAAATGCAAATGCAAGAAATTAAATAAATAAATAAAAATCTCATATTTTCTGAATAACAGTTTATTCGATGCTAGAAAAATAGTGTTCCACTGCAGTGCCCATAGCAGGACGGTTTAAATATCAGGATCATTTGAAGTATCTGACTAACGCTTATGGCTACTTGCTTGGCCGTTAAATATTTATAAAACGTTATCGCAAGCATGCAATATTATTGCAAAGAACCAAAGACAGGAAGATTCATAGTGGAGACCAGTAGAGATTTCAAGCTTGTTGAAAACACAGAGTTTGTAAAACACTACAATAGGCATAACAGAGCATTTCCTGAGGCAAATAGCTTTTAAAATAAATGTTTTGGTAAGAGAATGCCCTATAGAGGAGCAGAGGAGCGTCTCGACTTTAAATGAAACTTAGATCCATTTTAAACAGAGAGAATATATAGGCTTCTAGTGTAACAGATGTTGTAATCCATGATTTCAAAATAATCTTCTTTCATTTGATAAGCAATCTGTTTTTGGCCATTGCCTTTCTCAGTATTGAAAATATCAATAAGTGATTGAAAGAGGAAATATGTTATTTCCTTAGCTCAGGTGGTCATTGGGAACTAAGACTCTGTTTAGGTTATCTGAGATCAAGATGCCTGAAATAAGAGAAAGTGAAGTCTGGAATATGGTTTTGTGAACTAAATTTTACCAATCAAATCCATGGAGTGTATCACGAGATTAACAACAACAAAAAAAGATACACTCTTGATTGGATGGAACAAGAATTATAAATAATGAGTCTAGAACAGTGGTTCTCAACCTGTGGGTCGGGACCCCATTTGGGGTCGAACGACCATTTCACGGGGGTTGCCAAACAATGCAGTCCGCCATTTTCCCCCCTTTTCCTTAGCTGTGCTATTCCCTTTTATTCTATTGGCTTTTGAAAGCCAATAGAATAGACTCTCTTGAATAGCCAATAGGAATTGTCCAGGCTGTCTCTGCCCTGCTGAGCCCACCAAAAGTCCCATTCTGCAAATGGTGCTGCACCAGTTGAGTAGTCCGCGACTTACGACCGGTTGAGTAGTCCTCGACTTACGACCAGTTGGGGGTCGCAGCATTAAAAAGGTTGAGAACCACTGGTCTAGAAGGAAATGAAATGCATAAGATATAAACATTCATGAATATTACTAGTGTAATAAAGATATTCATGCCTCAGTAAATTGATTAAGACTATAGTGAGTATTGTTTTAGTAAGATTTTTTTAAAAAAATCTATCGATTATTTTATTTGGCTTCTGAAAACAGAGTATGGCTTTGCTGGCAAATGACAGTAAACATGGAAGATGAGCTCATGTTGATGGCATGATGGCATCTTAGGCTTGGTTAGCATCCCCCCACCTTTGAAACTCTAATTATTCTGTTTTAACTGCCTTCTAGTGGGATATAATATTTACAATGTTTTTTTTTGCTTTTTTTGTTTTTAATTGTACACCACCCAGAATTGCTCTGTGAGAACTATTTCTAAATCTGATAAATAAATCACTAAAATAAAATCCTGAGATTGGAGTCTATCATTACTGTTCTTGGTGAATGCTATTTAAGATTAATGTTGAGAGAGAGAGAGTGAGTGGGGGGAGGGACACAGTAAGTAACAATGGGGTCAGGTTGTGGAGATAGTACTGAAAGAATGCATTGCCTAGAGACTATTTAATTTCAGCTCCCAGATGCCTCTGCCCTTCTTGCAGGCCAGTCAGGGTGATATCTGAGGATTTTGTTCTTTGCAAATTCTGCTGTGAAGTTACCTTGATTCATATTTTATGGATCAACATAATCTATCCAAATTTGACTATTTACTGAACCTGTTTTGCTTTGAATATAATATATTGTTCCCAGTACTGGTTTCATTTAACATATTTAAATTCTACTGAAATGTGTGTTTCCACACCATTTGGAGAGGATTAAAACTTGCTGGCAAATGTATAAATGGAACAGAAAAAAACTGGATAAAGATATATATTTTGATATAGATTAGATATTGACAGCATTGCCCAGCTATACTGTTTTGTTTTGCAGGCTGCTGATTGCCAGCAGTACGATCCTGATTGGCTTAAGGTTGACTCAGCCTTCCATCCTTCCGAGGTTGGTAAAATGAGGATCCTGATTGTTGGGGGCAATGTGCTGACTCTGTAAAGCACTAAGAAGCAGTATATAATTCTAAGTGCTATTGTTATTGCTATTTGAGCTTCTAAGTTTATGAGTATTTTATTGCCGAGACCAAATTGACTCTGCATATCATTCAATCAACATACAGGCTAAATATTATTCTTTCCATTGGGACTTTTAGGATAATCTTTGAAGGGTAGAAGATGGAGAGCTGAATATCTGGCTAAACCTCAAATATGTTGTCTTGACTCTTCAGCTTCAGTTTTACTACATTTTATGGTGGAAACCCATGGAAACATTTGTGAACATACTTAAGCAGTAACAATTCCAGAGTAGATTGTTTGAACAGACAATCTAAGAGCAAATTTATTCTTTACCGCATTACCTGTATTTATTGGTAAGAAGGAAAAAAAAGTTAATATGCAGAGAATAGAAAGACTTACTACTCTGAATAGAAGTAGTGTGTGAGTATGTCTTTGGGGCCTTGGGTGATATATGATATTGGTAAAGAAGTGGAAAGATCATCAGAAGATTGGATTATGGCTCACAAAATTTTGCTGTGATATCAGTAGTGGGTTGTTAGTCTCCATTAAAGTATACCCATGGTCAGTTTTATGATATATTTTGAGTTAATAGTTTTAATTACAGACACCAGTTTCTAAATACAGAAGAGAATAGTGGGACATCTGAGCATTGCTACTAGGAACCTGAATGGTATTCTTTCACAAGTTATTTAACCATTACCCCAGATAAATCTTCTGAGCAGTGAGTCTGGTATTATACATTCATTCTAGCTGGGTAAAAACTCAGCATTTGAGCAATACAGAGTCCCTACATACTTTTTTCAGGAAAGGCCCAGCGTGCCTCAAGTCTTTGCGTAAAGGAATATTGTTAACCATTAATTACATTATTAGCCCCTTTCTCCATTGGTACTAAAAATGACAATACTGTACAGTAATGGGAATAGAGCAGGAGTGTCAAACTGCCGGCCTGCGGGCTGGATGCATCATGGCAAAACTGCGCCCACCCTATTGCCAGCAATGGGGAAAAAGTTGCAATATGTCACGACATGTTACGTGACATTGTGAATTTGACACCCCTGGAGTAGAAGGTCATACAAATAGTGAAGGCAGAAGTAGTTTCTTTGGAGCAGCAGGTATAGGGGCCCTTGGGCTCCTCCTTAATTTCTCTTTGTAGCAGGTCTCCAGTTTTTCAAACAAGCAAGCACACGAACCTGGTTGCACAAGCCCCTGGTAGTAGCATTGTAGGGGAGCAGCACTGAAGGAAAGGGAAGCAAATAAGAGAGGGGCCACTGTTGCTGCTACACTACTAAGCTGCCATATCTGAATTATGATATCCAGATGAGCAACAAAGATAAAAGCAAAGAGGTACAGAAAATGGAAGATAATATATGTGGCTCAGGGTTGAACTGTGGAGCTTTTGGTGCTCTCTTAACAACTGGATTACTAATTTAACAACTGCAGAGATTCACTTAACAACGGTGGCAAGAAAGGTCATAAAATGGAGCAAAACTTACTTAACAATTTCTGTCTTGCTTAGCAACAGAAATTTTGGGCTCAATTGTAATCATACCTCAAGGACTACTTGTAATATCCCAGGTCCTTGGGAAGGACTTGATAGGTGGATAAAAATGCCAAATCCAGTCTAAACATCTGTGTCAGTCTTGCCTCAACTTGAATCTTTAAGTAAGAATGTACCTTGATTCCATTTAGTGAGAAAGCTACAGTAGAGCTAAGCCAGAACTGAAATTTGAGCACTAAAATCCGAAAGTGTAACTTCCTTTCCCCGCGGCACCTCCCACTGCTGGTCACCCATTGTCCAATTGTATTCGAATGCAGTGTTTTGAGAACGGTCTCTTCAACTGTGGGCTGGCCGGTATGCAGCTGCATGCCATTCCCAGCTGTCTGACCTTGAAGTTGTGTCTCCAGAAGGTAAGGTGAATAGTAAACCTTCCCCCCTCCCATCCAGCTCCCTCCCTCCAGAATTCATGGCAGACTGGCATCAAGCAATAGCAAAGTGCAGGCGTGAAGGGGCAGTTTTGGCAATCTGGCTCACTATAATAATAACCATAATAACAATAAATCCTGTGGTAACTGTAATAGCAATTACGCTCCTTGGAATTGTTTTATGCACCTCACCTTTTTTCCACCCATATATCCTGCAAGAGATCAGTTGAAGCCACTAATAAGAACAATTTATTCCTTCACTGCAGCCTGCTTCCTCAGTTTTATGAAATGCATGAAAAAAACCCCTAAGATGGGGGGCTCCAGAGAGACCTGGCTTATTTCTTTCCTCATCCTTGGCTTGCTCCAGCTCCATCCATCAGCCTCTGACACCTCAGCCCTGTGGGACTGCTCCTTTTGACAGAAAAAAAAATTGCCTCTAGAGCATGAATGGTTCTCTTTTTGCCATCAATCACCAAATTTCCGGATCAATAGAAAAAAGAACATTTGTGGTGGATAAAAAAAGTATTCCAGTTGCTCTTTATCCAGAGCCTCAAAAAGGACAAGCCTTTTTGTAAATATTTACAATGTTTCTGTTGCTGTAGGCACAGCAGCTGGCTGCCATGATACTTGGATCTACAAATCAATATTTATGAGCCCCCAAATGCTTAGATTACACCTGGCTATTAGTCTGAATCGACTGGTTTATTGTTTTAACACTTGTTAGAGAAGTGATAAACACCTTTAAGCAGCACTTTTGTAAAAGGTAGCTTCATTATAGCACTGGAGACTGCTCTTGGAAATTCTTATTCTGTCTGGATGCATTGTAGTGAACACTGATCAACAATTGTTTTTAAAAAGCTTGGGTTAAAAAGAGAACCTTTCAGATGGCAAAATGATAGTGGTGTAAAGGCAAAATGAGAGACAAAGGGAAAGTTTTGGTGTGGTTTTAGAGGTCAACAGTCATGGTTACTCAAGCAGCACTAGTAGTTTGTAGAATCTCTCTCATGGCAAGTCCTGCATTGTGCTGATTTGGCTCATTCCCTCCCCCGCTACACTTGGCTGGGCTGGGCAGGGCTGCATACCACCTGACAGGTGCCAATGTACCACCAGTGGTACATGTACCACCAGTTGAAAAGCCCTGTTCTAGAGAACTCAGTGATTGGTTTTCTTCTTTCAAAAGGAACAAATTCTCCAAGTCTTACATTCCAAGCCATTCAATTTGGTTGTTTTCTTAATAAAATGCAATTTTAATATAGCCTTACTCTGTGCCATCTTCTTTTCAAATACCTACAATGCATCCAGAAAAAATAAGAATTTAGAAAGCTTTAATGATCTCTACTATTACTGCTCCAATTTGGTATATGAAGCATTCCAAAAAGGGTCTTGATTTGAACACATCTTCCCAACACCATTATTTGAGATGCATCCTGCACTGCATAAAGCTGTCTGGGAGCATCTAAAACTGTTTTTCATTCAATCCTCTCTAGTACAGAGGAACTTAGATGGTGTACTGATATACAGAACCATAATATATGAGACTGACTTTCATGGTATTAAACAACAGGTGCTGATGGCTTCTAAGCCAATTTCAGTCTTTTGGAAAATTGGTCTTTTTTCCAGCTTCTGAAGGCTATATTTGACTTAGAGGCCAGCTGTTTTATAGGAAGGAAGCTCTCACAACAGAGCACCCACTGTTGGATCCCCTACTAACAGGTGGGCACTCTTAGTTGGTTCTCCCTAGCTGTCTGAATTGGATAGGCCAAATCTACCTGGCTATGTTGGTGACTTAGATACCTAGGGCCTGGCCATATTTACCTTTACTCAATGCACTGAACTCAGAAATACACTGGTAACCAGTGCAGTTTTTGCAGCATTGATATAATATGGCATGACTGGAACTATATTCTGGAGTAGCTGAAGTTTTCTGAATGATCTTTATGAGCAGACCAATATAGAATGGATCCAGAGAATCCCTATCTTGTGGAACCTTCTGTAATTGCAGCTCAGTCATTTTCTTAACCTTCCTCAAAAAGAGGAGATGTTGGAGATTGGATGATAGTTGTGGGATTTTGTTCCATCTAGATTTGAGCAGTGGGTTGAAAAGAGCCTCTTTAAAGGCTTTGGTAACTACCCTTTCTGTCAAAAAAGCATTAACCAGCCAGGTGGGTTACAGTGTCTAATACATAACTGGCAGTGCTTATAGAGAATTCTGTTCACTTCCTTGAGTTCTAAAGGCTCAAAAAGCATCCTGGGTCACGTTGCAAGACTTCATTACTGCCACATCAATAGATTTTGTCCATCTAGCGTTCAACTTGGAGCAAATGCAAGTATTTTTGGCGCTTAAATGCTTGGACCTATGATTACAGTTACACTAACTAATTTTTCAGATCTGCCCTTCCCTAACAAGATCCAAGATGTTCTAAATAGTGGAACTGAATGACACTCCATACATGCAATAAAGATAAAAATGTAGTCAGGCTCCATTTTAAGCTCAGAACCATATCCAGGCATACTTGCTTCTCATTTTCTGCCATTATTGCGCCAGCCATCACTTCATATACTTAATTTCCTGAAGTACTTCAGAGAACTGAAGGCCTATACAGGATGTGGCCAGGAAATAGCTGTTCTGAAGCAATTCCAGAGGCTAATATAGTGCTCCATTTTTTTTGGCGGGGGGGGGGGACCTTTTGGATCTACATTGAACCTGGGATAGGCTACTTTAATCAGTTCCTCTTCTCCACAGAGATTATTAGCTCCAGCTAATCACATCTAAGTAAGTAATCTATCCATGACAAGATACTGATGAAAATCTCCTGCAGAACCAGATCTATAGTGTAAAAATTACAAAATTGGAAGAGGCCAAAGTGGGTTGAACCTGTAAAGGTGACTGAAGGCCTCAAATGTCCTTTCTTATAAACGGTTTGGGTCTTCACCCTGGTGCTATCTTCTATTCTGCCTAGAGGCTTGGTAGTTCCTACTGCTAACATGCATCTTTTAAGATGGCACCTCCCATGGGATGTTTCTTCCAACCTTTTGTGAGAGAAAAAAAGGGTTCCCATATTTTGTAACCTTTCTGGCAAATAAAAAGGCAAATAACTGCCATAGTGTTGCCTGCTGGTTACATAATGCTCAGGTATATGGAAGATATTTCAGCTCTTTCTTGGGAGACATACCAGAGTTTAACAAAAATCAAAGTTTATTTAAAAAAATGATAACTGTAATTTCTTTTTAAACATTAGATATTAAAATGTTAACATTTTGAAAGAGGTAAAGTCAGAGCTTCTCAAATCAATGGACAGCAAAAACTTTAAAAAGGAATTACAGTAATGGTACTACCATATCATAAATTCACCAAGTTCCGAGTTTTACTATAAACTCAGAGGATTTCCTGGGGGAAAAAATGATCATAACACATGCTATATGCTATATGCATACAAGACAGGATTAGTGAGCTTGGGTAGAGATATAAATAATACTCAACTTAAAACAGAAACAGACAGAATAAATTAACAATTAATACAGCTTCTGCTTAAATGTTTTCTTTTTTGCTTAGGGGTATCCCAAAACAAAGTCCTCTGTTTTCCTCTGGACTTTCTCTGGCCTCAGATGATAATTCCAGCTTTTTATCAGAACTCTTGCAACCGCTTTAAAAAAAACACCAGGCTTTTTCTTGAGAAGGAGAAGAAAAGGCTGGGGCACATGCTTTTTTTCTTTATGTGACAGAAGTCATACCTTTGGTACTGATTCTGCCTGAGATGAAAGTATGAGTATTCCCAGTCTGGGAAGTCAGCTGTCATTCTTATGAATCCAGACAATAAGGTGATTTGGAATATGTAGCCTAACCTTCATTCAGTGTGGGAAA
Source organism: Crotalus tigris (assembly GCF_016545835.1). Classification (NCBI taxonomy): domain Eukaryota; kingdom Metazoa; phylum Chordata; class Lepidosauria; order Squamata; family Viperidae; genus Crotalus; species Crotalus tigris. The sequence continues at coordinate 1,946,743 of NW_024096469.1, forward strand.
TGAAAGCATGCCCTGCTTTGACACATTTAGAGAAAAGATGTGCCTCCTTCTCTTCTCTCCCCCCCCACCATTGAAATGCTCTTACTGTTAGGAATTATCTTTTCCTATAACATTCAACCAAAACTGCCTTCTCACAGCTTAAATTTATAATTCCAGGTAATAGAGAACAGGTCTGGACTTCCTTTGGTGAAACTTTCTTTTAGTTGTTCAAACGGTGCTATTATGCCCATTTCAAGGCTGAACTGGCTTGGTTCCTTCCCTCATTCTCTCTTAATAGGATTTACTTTTCCTTGGTTCCTTCCTTCACTCTCTCTTCCTAGGAGTTCTCTTTACTTTCTAGATCCCTGATCCACCTTCCTTCCTGGGCATCCCATTCAAAGTAGAGGTAAAGATCTTAAAAATACATCTTGGATGATAATTCCTCAGAAATCAACAAATATTATTTCCAAATATGGAATTAGATCACTAGGTTGCTAGTTACCTAAAATAACTAAATAACTATCTGGCCATTAAAAAACAACTTGGCATGTGCAGTCTTTCACATATACCTATATGCAATATTTGTTACATATGTACATACAGTATATTTCAGATTTCTTTAAAAAAACCTCAAAACAGTTTTGGATTCCCACTTAAAATACCTAGATTACTAGTTTATGTCTTTATATCTTTAAACACAATCATTTTATTCTAAAATGTTGAAGTTTGGAAGCTATATAACTTCTATTCTTCAGCAAGGCAGAAATGAGGCATGATTCTGAAATTTCACTGGAAAAAAGAAACAGCCCTTCCCTACAAATATTGTCTATTTTCAAGTTCCCACAAAGGAAATTTTGTGCAATTGTCCACCAAACTATTTGAGCCCCTTTCCTCCCCACAAGAAATATATAGCCATATGCTTCCATGATGTCTTGCACTGTACAGTCAAAACACAATTTCTCGGTATGCTGGTGAAATTTTATTTTAGGTCTCCCATCCAGATATTGCTGCTATGCTAACATAAACAGGAATTATATTGTTCCTTCCATTGCCTTTATTCATGGAGAGTGAAGCCACAGGTGTTGGGAAAGCAGTCAATGTTTACTTTTCCTCCTTGAAAGCTGTGCCTCCTTCACAAAGTCACTGCACTCACAGACCTCCGATGGCTTCGCTGAGCAGAACTTTCAGTGTTCTGTGGGATTTGGCTAGTAAATGGCTCCACAGCTGAAAGTTGTCCAGTCTCTTCCTGGATGCATCTTTTGCCATCGTCCTTGGCTTCCTCATTCAAAGTCCTTTCTCCAAGCATTTCTTTCTGTGGAGGCCCAAGCCCCTGAAGAACATTAGTCTCAGGAAGCCCAAGTGCTGCATGATCACAGATATTTTCATTGAGTTGACTAGGAACATTACTGTGAATTGCTGGGCCTTCTTTTATCAGCTTCCATTTCTTTATTTCCCAGTCCTGTTGTTCTTTTGGCAACTTTTCCAGTTGTTGTGCTTTCAGGATGCAAGATATTTTGAAAGTCCCTTGTAGAGCCAATATAAAATATCTAGGGAAAGCAAAGAAAAACACTAGTTATTATTTCAAGATGAGCTCTCACTCATTTTGTAGATGCTAGATGAAGTATAATGTGAATGGTATTTTTAGTTATTCATATAAAGATTCCACTTTCTACAGAAAACAGTTCTAAAATACTACACATAGAATATAGATTCCAAAGGCACTGGAGGTGACTTTTGCAAAGTACACACCAAGATACAGAAAGGGAACAAAAGCTAGAATGAGGAAACTCATAATTTTATGAAAGTTAGTGTCACAAAAGATGTGTCACAAAGGTAGTTTCCATCTACCTGCCAAGGTGGTGCCATGGCTAAAGATGCATAGGTAACCTGGTACTATCCAAACAAATAAGGCATAACTCACATCAGTTCAGACATAGCAAGATAATTTGGAAATACAATCCAGAACATATAGAGTATATCCGTTTGCCTGTTCTTGGGCTAGGGTTTTGTATGGTGATTATGGACAGTTATAAACTGCCATTCAACCATGTTAAGGCCAGCTGCTATGTTTCAGGAAAAAAGTGGTTTAGTAATGCCAGTCTGTGGGTCATAGCCAATGATAAGTGTATTTCTCTATAGCTCTCTGATATAAACAAAATCATGGTTTTCCTTTCCAGCAACCTTAGTGTGTTCAAGATTGCAGGGAAGAGTATTTAAACTGTCAAGGCTTCTACCAAGTCCTCCATCACTCTTCTGTCCTTTCTGCCCTTAGTCAGCCCATCCTCACTTCTTTTTGTGGCTCAGCTCAAGGGTTCTGTGACTTCTGAGGATATTTTTTTTATCCTCATATCTCCCTGCAAGACAGCAAAGCAAATGCAACTGATTCCAAAGACACAGATGTGCAGAAGGTTCCTCCTAGTCCTGGCATGAAAAAGCTGTAAAAGAAGCAGTAATGCAACATACACTCTATATAACATTAGTGTTAACAGTTGGAAGCTGACAAATGTAGGGACTCATGGGAAATGTTGCTGCAAATGCAGTGACAGAATAGCAGTAAATCAGCAGCAATAGCAAGGTGAGAAATTGTCAGTTGCCCCAAATGTCTTGGAGCATCATATGTACGTGAGGCCTATTCTGTTTTTTGAAATATGGCAGCTCATAAACTACGTTTTGAAGTTGGCTTGTTTCAGACACCATAATAGTATTACACATACTTTTGTCTGGATTTGGATATCAGTGAAGGTATGTTATGAAAAGAAGAGGAAACTTCTGCTCTTCTTATAGTTATGTCAGGAAAGGAGAAAAAAAAAAGGGAACAACTCTGAAGTTTATCCAGGCTTGCTCATGTTAATACTAAAAGCCAACATTTATAAATACATTTGGATGCATTCATTCAAGTTTCCTTCTGTTATTGCAGCTACTCCCATGACACCTCATTCTGAATATCAGTTTTACAATAAGAAAAAAACTTCTCATTTTACAGAAAATTCATAGGAATGTAATGTTAGGGAAACTAACTAAAATGCTCTGCCCTCAAACCAATGTGTTTTGTAGTAAGAGATTAAAGTGGAACTCATGAAGAATAAGACTTCCAAAGGGAATTCTTTTCATAACCCTTAGACCTTGGGTGTTAAGAAGGAAAAGCAGATAGTCAATCTTTGTGCTATTTCTAAGGATCATATGACAGCTGGAGAAGTCTGAGCTGTGACACTAGTTGTAACATGGAAACATATTTCTTTCCTTTGAAGTACTCAAGAGTTGCCTCTCAAAAAAGAAAAAAAAAGGCATCACATAACACAACAAAGCTTTTATATTCTAGCAAAGCATGTCAACTCAATTTCCCCAAACTGTACAGAGAAAGTTGTTACTGCATTAAAGGATGTGGCTGTCAAGGATTTTAAGCTTCCCTTCCATAAAATGACAGCTATACCAAGCAACTGGCTCTTGGCTGGCAGATTTCTGTGGGAATGGGGAAAAAAAAACAGACTAGTAAGGATTGTTCTCTGGAAATCAGATTTAAAGAATCCATCAGGGTCTTTTTGCATGGTACTAGTTGCCTTATTTGCAATATTCAATTAAGACCTTTCTTAAATAATACCATACTGCTGAGATAAGGCTTTCTGTTTCTTGGAACAACATTTAATCAAACTTTGTAATCCCTAGTTACTGAGTGGGACCACATACAAGAACAAGTAAGAAAAAAAAAAGGTCAAACCTTGGAAGAAGTGCTATGACTGGCGTAATAACGATTGTGAAATAAAAGCTTGGCTCTGAAAATTCCATCTCCATAATCCAGTAGGGATTTGTGGGATGGTTACAAAGGACACAGGTTGCATTGTAGATGGATGAGAAGATGAAGTACAGCAAAATGCTCCCAATTATTGCAATCCCATGGAACAGGGTCTGTGAACAGAAGAAAAGCAATTAGAGAAATAAAACTTTTAGTTGCGATTCCTGTCCAGGAATGTCTTGGTGCAGAACATCAGGATGCCATAGTAACAATCTTATTCTGAGGCAGTGCAATTTCTATGCAAACAAAGGCATCTGAATGTAAAATTGCAGCAATGAGGAATCTGCATTGAGGAATGTCAAATTTTGGAATGAACTCTAATGGTTTCTGTCAGGTCTTTCCAAGACCAGTGTGGGTCTGGTGGGAAAGAGCAGTATCTTTTCTGTGGCATTTGAAAAGTTATGCTTTTTTGTTGGCTTTGTGCAAATGAATATTGGTTTCCAAGCCATGGTGTCCATTTATTGCATTTTTGTATGTCTGTACCTTTGAGTCAGTGTTACCTGGGTTTTCTCTGCAGTTTACTTGGAAAGAATTTTCAGAAGTGGCTTTATTAAGGCTAAGAGTAACAGACTCAAGATCACTCAGCTGACTATGTGCCTAAGCCAGGACTAGAACTTTAACTTTCTTCCATTTTCAGCAAAAATATTATCTGCAGTCTTCTCTAACTGCAACGAGCAATAATATTTGTAATTATGTAAAATTTTACTGAAATACATAAACATTTCTGATAGAAATGAGGGGAATGATACTTTTATGCAGAGAAATATTGAAAAAGGGTGAAGGTATTTATGTCTGCTCAAAAGCATGAACAATTAATTCAAATAGTATAAACTGAATAGCTGTGATTGCCTAGTATTAATTTGGAACATAGTTCATAGAACATAGAATAACAGAGTTGGAAGGGATCAACCCCCTGCTCAACCCCTATACCATTTCAAACAAATGGTTGTCCAATCTCTTTTAAAAAAACTCCAGTGATGGAGTACGCACAACTTCTGAAAGCAAGCTGTTCCACTAGTTGATTGTTTTCACCATTAGGAAACTTCTCCTTAGTTCTAGGTTGCTTCTTTCTTGGTTAGTTTCCAACTGTTGTTTCTTGTCTTGCCTTTTGGTGCTTTGGAAAATAGTTTGACCTTCTCATTTTTGTGGCAGCTCTTCAAATATTAGAATGAAAAGACTAGACATACCCAATTCCTGTAAATGTTCTTTGTGTGTTTTAGTCTTCACCCCCCTAATCATTTTTGTTGGTCTTCTTTGCACTTTTTTCAGAGTCTCAACATCTTTTTTATATTGTGATGACCAAAACCGGATGCAGTATTCCAAGTGTGGCCTTACCAAGGATTTCTAAAGTAGTACTAAAACTTCACATGATCTTGACTTGAGCCCTCTATTAATGCAGCCTAGGATTGCATTGGCTTTTTTTTTGGCAGCTGCTGCACACTGTTGGCTCATATTTAAGTGATTGTCCATAAGGACTCCAAGATCCCTCTCACAGTTATACTATTTCTGAATCTGTGTATTACACTATCTGCAAACATTGGCATTTCACTACTTTTTCATCATTCAATAATTCTTTGAAATCCAAGGTGGTAGGGGCTCAGACCCAGACACCCAAATATAGTATCACAAAAGTACATGACTATCACCTTAACAGCCAGGACACTGTTTCCATTCAGCCAGCCAGCAAGCCAGCCAACCAACCAGCCAGCCAGCCAGCCAGCAAGCTGGGATAGTTATTGAAACTATATACATACCCACATCTGAATTTCTAAAGCTTGGTGAAAAAGAATAGTAAGAAGGGCACCAGTGTTGACTACCGTTCCAAAAGCGAAAACATCAGTATCAGAATCCTGGTATACCTGAAAAATTAGATAAAATAATACTGATATATCAAAATATGAAACAGAAGCACTGAGTTTTACGAATCAGCCTTCTCAAGTCTGATATGCTTCAAATCTGAGCTTGAGAGCAACAGGCTGAGAAAGTCTGGTTTAGAAAAAGTTGAATACCTTGTGATTTGAACACTTACTAGATAAGGGACAAAGAAGCAAATGAGACTCTGGTAGAAGGCATCCAAGATAGCAAGGCAAAACGTTAGAGGTTTGTAAATCTGTAGCAAATAGGACACAAAAGGAACAGAGAATTTCAGAACATGTATATTTTCTTGATATATCACTTATAACTTGATGGCCACGGGGGAAGCCACCAATCAGTGGTAAATGACAGGATTTGCATCAGTGTCATTCTCTGTCATTGCCTTCAAAATAAAAAACAGAGGAAATGTAGTATGCCTAAAACCTGAATTTTTTAAAATTTATTTTTATTTAAATTGATAAACCTATTTATTCTTATATCTTTATCCAAACAGAACAGCACTGGAGGTTTAAATGGAAGAAGAAGGCATGGAGCTTGGGTTATTGATGGACTATCATAAGAGGTCCAAACAAGCCTTTGTGGGCAAAAATATCTATTCCCAATGTAATTATTTTTTGGGTTAAATTGATGCATAACTTTTCCACCAAGCTCAAGGAGCTTCCATGGAAATCTCCCTGTCTTTTATCTCCACATTAGCCACCTTGTAACGCAGGATGGGCCGATATGGTAAGATGGGCCCAAAATTACTTAATGAGTTTCCATAGCTAATGAATGACTTCAAGCTGGGTCTCTCTGGGTCTAGTTTGGACCTGCTCTAACGCTTTAAACATCACAACACATTACAGTTTTGGTTAGTATGATAGGTGTAACTTTTTCAAGGTAGAGATTAGTCATAGCTGTCCCAGCATTGGAATATTGTATTTTATCTGGAGACTGGACTTTTGTAACATATTTCTGCTCTTGAGAGTGTTTCATAAATCACACTTAAACTAGAATGAGGAACTAGGTTACTAGGGACTTATTGATTAATTTTAGTATTATAGAGTCTGCATTGTCTGCTGTGTAGGTACCAAGCTACTTTTCAGATTTCATTTTGATTGACAAGCACAAAGCTAAGTTTTATGAACAATAATTTTCCACAGGTCTTTATCTGGTTTTTAGAGTCAGAAAAGAATGTTCTCATACTGTAGTTTGCTGAGGTTCTTCTTAAAGGATTGTGGCTTTTTAGTGTGGGATAATCTTCTCTGTGAATGTCTTGGTTTGGAGGGTTTTTTTTGCTATCAGTTAAAATACACAGATGTTCCTACTGTCTCCTGGATATCCCTATCTTAGTCTACCCTAGCAATTGTTAAACTAGCACCCTAATTTGTTAACACATTTTATTGCACGTATTGTATCAACTTATATCTGTGGCTTGATCCACTGAGAATCAATGTGTTTAAAAATGTATGAGTTGCATTTATTCTCTTAGTGCAAGATCAGACTTTGCACAATAGCTTGGATCGATGAAAAATGGTAGAAGAAAGCACTGAACACTCTATAAAAATTGCTTTCTTTAACCTATTTTTTCACCCTTTCATGGAAAAAATGTTTTAAAAAGATGCTTTTTAACCAATGGAATACAGTTGTTTAATGAGGGAATTACTGAGCTGAAAATTAACCACATTCAACAAATACGGCTTAATGCAGTGTATGAACCCAACCAACATCTACTTTAGAAAGGATATTTGTCTTGCTATACCGTGAAAGCTGTTATATTATGGGATATTCTTGAAAAAGTGTTACCTCTGAGTTTTGTCCACTTTTGTAAAGTGCAGGAAGGTTCAACAGAGTTTCTGCAGAAATGTCTTTATCCAGAACTCCAGAAATTAATGGTGGCACAGATGTAAAAAACAAGTTGAAAAATATCATTTGCCAGTAGTCTATCATAGAAGCCCCAGAGAAAGCACAGAAGAACTGGTACCAGAAGAGAAGGTTGACATAGGTCTGGTGAGAAAATATGAAGAAAATAAGTATCTGTAGAAACATCATCCAGCCTTTGCTATCCAAGGTGTTTGGTTAGTCGTAATACCTAGCCTTTGCAGAGCATGATAAACTCTTAGAATCTGATCAAGGACTCACAGCATTAGTCCAAATAAACTCAATATGCTATTTGATTTTAATTAGGTTTTTGATTAAGTTGAGAGACTGGCTAAAGTTACATTACAAGAATTTATAACTGAACTCTGTTTCTTTCTATTTTAAAGTGCTGGGAGTGAGAAAATTAAACTAGCTTTTGGAACAAAGAGAGAAGCATATTTATCTTTTTCTCTACCTGCTATTTACCCATGCTAATTTGCTTTTTGTTTGTGTTTCCGTTCTCAAGCTTTTAAATGTACCTGACTTAATTTTTGGAACCCATGATATGATATTATTAGGAAAACAGCAGATGGACAAAAGGATTGAGAACTGCTTTCTCTTGATTACTTTCCTACTTTTAAACTACCGCATATGCCGTCGTATTAGGCGACCCGGCGTATAAGATGACCCCCGTCTTTATAGCCGGGCCGCATTCCTAGAACGTTGTCTTATATGCTGGAAACTACCAGTATGTCCGGCGTATAAGACGACTCGGCGTGTAAGACGACCCCCGTCTTTGGCACTGATTTCAGCGCTCGCGGAAGTCGTCTTATACGCCGGCATTTACGGTATTTCTTTTAATGCTGCTTTTCAACTAAAAACAAATTTGACTGTCAAATTAAGCAGGCCAAGGACCCCTGGCGGCACAATGATTAGAATGCAATATTGTAGGCTAACTCTGCCACTGCTGGCAGTTCGATCCTCACTGGTTCAAGGTTGACTCAGCCTTCCATCTTTCCAAGATTGGTAAAATGAGAACCCAGATTGTTGGGGGCAATATGCTGACATTTGTAAAATCGCTCAGAGAGAGCAGTATATAAGTCTAAGTGCTATTGCTAAGAGTAGTAAGAGACCCACTGAAATCATCAGAACTTAATTATGACTACAATATGTCTACTTGTTTTTAGTAAATCTACTTTAAACACAAATAAGACTAGATTCAGTATATTATTAGGTCTTAGTGGCAAACATTTGCATGAAATATATAGTTAGCCTTGGGTTTATGTTAATGATTGTAGTCATCTACTTGAGATTCACAGTCAGAGTTTCTTTCATGAATATAAATAGCTTTTGTATTCCTTGCAGCTATGTGATTGTCACTCAGAATCAAATGTAAATTTTGTATGCTGTAAAGGTAACATATTCATAAAATGTCACTTCTGTTTATTTTTGTACAAAAAAATGAAATAGGAAAAATTAAATAAGTGGCAGAGAAATCCCTCTTATTGTTTTCTACTATTGTCTAGCTGCTTTCATAGCAAACAGTGTTAAGGACCTTGATAGTAATAATGCAGAAAAACAAAATGTAAACAGTATGTGACATAATGAAATTCACCAGAAACAAGAAAAGTAGAAAAAATTCATTTACTACAAATTATGTGAGTTAAATATCTATATAAATGAAGTAGATAAATAGATACCAGTGAGAGGGTAACAGCGTTCTGTGTGCCATGGTCTATAGTCGTGATGGCCAAATGACCACTGAAGCATTTTCAGACAAAGCTGGATCCCTTGTCTAGGAAATGGAGATGAGCACCAGCTCCCGGAGTCAGACATGACTAGAAGGGGGAGACCCTTATCTTTTTTATTTGTAACAATGTAGGTAATGAAATCCATTATTCTTTGGTAATGGGAATCATACTTTTTTCTTGCATCAAACCTAATATTACCCCCCCCAAGAGTTATTAGTGACAAAATAAAAATTAAATACCATTTTAGAAAATCTCCATGGTTTTTTTACAGTGTGATGGAACATTGGGAAATGAAATAATAGAGGGAAAATTAATGACATTTATTAAGATGATGCAACTTAGTCATTTCCCCAAAGAGATTTGATTTTCTCTCAGTCCTTATAAAATTGTAGGTTTGGACACCAATGCTCACAGTGGGAGTCAAAAAAGGCCAAATAATACTTGTAGCAATGCAATCAAAGCTCATCCCTTTATGTGTGTGTGTGTGTGTGTGTGTGTGTGTGTGTGTTTGTGTATATACACATATATATACATATATGCAATTTTGTATATAGAGTACATTGCAATACACATGCAAAGGAACTCTGGCTTTGATTATGCAGCCATGATCACTATCTTGTGTTTTTTTTAAACCCCCCCCCCTTTGGAGGTGCTAGTTGGTCCAGATCCCAAGAGGTGCATGTTAATTGCATGCTTAAAATGTCTATGCTCTGAGAACATGGATGCCAAATTGAATTTCCTACAATGTGGCTAAAGCTGGCTAGTGTGGTCATCTATTGGTAGCATAGATTTCCCATCAAATTAAGTGGTTGTCAGCCTGTAGAGTTCAAGTCAGGATCAACTTCTACTTGCCATGATTACAATCAGCCATTTTATGTGCAGCAATGGAGCCACAATTCTGTTAAGGATTGTCAATATAACATTTTAAATAGGAAATTAGAGAATGAAATTTATTTTATAGAAACTAAGTGAAAATGAATCTATTTATGAATCAATCCATTTAACCAAAAGATTTTTCACTCTTGAATATTTCAAGAATGACATTATGGAATATTTCCTTATTATATTTTTGGAACTTGTAAGCTCCTGGCGCAGGGTTCCAGTCAAGTAATCTATAAACAACAATTGTTCCTATTGTTACAAGCAATAATGGATGGCATGCAAGATGAAATAAGCAGTTAAAACACCTACCACATTTTTATAGAAAAAGTATAGCACCATCTTTCCCAAGCGAGAATAGCACCAGTGCCCATGGACTAGAAGTAACTTCTTGAGGTGCTTAAACTGAGATACTGAAAAATCACTGGCCATGACAGCCTGAAATGAAGAACATATATAAAATGATACAATTTATATTTTCAAGTTTTACTGATCCAATATATATCAGGACTGCAGGCAAAAGTCAAAATAATAAAATGCAAGAATGGGAAATATAATGTGTCTCTGGGTTAATGTTAAATTCTTCAATGGTAGCTTTTCCAAACTTTTGCTCTTTAGATTTGTTTAGTTATCATTTCTGGAATTCCTAGAGAAGAATCACCAAAGTTAACCGGGAATTCTGAAGTTACACGCTAATATAATTGGAAGATAAGTTACAAGATGAATGTGCTAGAGTTTCATTATGACTGCAGCTCTCTCCCTTTCCAAACCCAGTGTGACAATTTAATTCATAAGAAAGTGATCTTATGACAGTTAGACTTAGGTAACCAGTTTTGGATAGCTAAAGGCTTCACATCACTCTAAAATAATGAGGAAAAGAGGGCGGGAATATATTATACACATGGATGGAACTAGATTTCCCCAATTCTCCTTAATTTTTGGGTGAAAGCCATCTTGTCTATTTTAATGCCCTATTGTTTGTGCATGTTTCTCTTCTCCAGATCCGGCAACAGAAGAGAGTGACAAACAAGCACTTGGAGAACCTCTTGTAGCTCTGGAGCCACAAATCACCCATCTGAATCTAAAATAACAAGAACAGCTTTGGATGAAACAACCCAAAGCACTGAATACTTCTTGAGGAAAAAATTCTCCAGTACTGCTTGTAATCCAGTACAATTCCACATCAAGTATAGTCCTGTGCAGAGAATATGGACTTAGTGGTAGGGGCTGGACAACCCATCTATGGTTTTACTGGATTACAGCGTAGTTCTGATTCAGCCTCTGTCCATAAATGTCAATCAACAAGAAAAGTAAGCTTATTTTTATTTGGATGCTTCCAGTGATGTTTCTACCAAACAATTAACCCCCTTAGGAAGGATGGGGGAAGGGATGGAGAGAGAGTTTCCAGATGATGCTTCTTATTGTTAATCAACTGCTTTATTTTTTTCTGCTGCACAATGTCTTTGTTCAGAAACATTATAGCTTTGGACATTTGTATGGGAGAAGTTCATATGCCTAAATGAATAATCAAGGTAAGCATACAAATGATTTGATTCATTATAAATGCAAATCATCTCACTCTGAGGTCTCAAGGATATTGCTTACCTTGTTATAACAGAGAGCAGATGATACTTATGTTCACTTTTTATATGGAATACAGTTGCTTAAAATTCTGAATATGCATCTTATCAATTGTTGCCAAGGGCAAGAGGGTATTCCTCAATTATTATGCATACCTGCATACCTTCTTGTCCAGAAATGCCAATTCCAATATCAGCTGCCTGGAGCATACCTACATCATTTGCACCATCACCTAGAAAAGAGTGAAACATTTATTTCTCTCAGACTGAAAAGTAGGCAGATAGTATGTAAGGCAATGGAAATATTTGTTGAGCACATCTCTCATTCTGCAATATATGGTTTATGTCAGAGGCATAAACCATTATGTAATTAAATATAGAACCATTGTGTAATTAAATATAGAAGGAAAAAATACTTCTTTTTGTTTGCCTTGAATTTTGCCATTGCTTGAGTAGTATGAAGAAGAGAAATAAACTTCTTCCCATTCACTTTGTTCCAAGTCACTGCTGACTTTATTATAAATCTTTGACAGTGAAAACAACAATTTCATTTCCAATTCTTTTATACGTTTGCTCAGCAACTTTGCCTTTTTCTCAGCAGAAACAAGTCATTTTTTGGTGATATGTTATGTTTCACTAACATATCAAACACAATACTAGGACCCCATTCTTACACTTGATCTTAGTTCAAAACCGAGGAAACAGTTGATTCAGATTCACATTTCCAGACTTAAGATAATAGTTAGCTTGTTGATAGGTGGATAGTTAGATGCATGGATGGATGACAGCTCATTTGATGCAGTGGTTTAATTACTAGACTAGAAACAAGCTGTGAATTGCTGACCTTCCTTAGGTACAAAGCCAGATGGGTGATCTTGGGCCTCAGCCCTAGGATGTGTGTATAGGTTCTTGGGAGAAATGTGCAAAGAACGCTGGGTGTGTGTGCCAAGAATGTACATTCTCAGCAGGGTCATTCAAGGCAGAAAGAATATCCTAGAGCAGGGGTCCCCAACCCCCGGACTGTGGACCAGTACTGGACCATGGCATACCAGCAACCAGTTTGTACAAACAATCAAAGCCCCATCCGTGGGATGCAGGCAGCACACAAAACCACATCCCCTCTGGTCCATGGAAAAATCTCTGTACATGTAACTGGTCCCTGGTGCCCAAAAGGTTGGGGACCTCTGTCCTAGAGCAGCCAGATCCCTATGCTGAGCAGCAGCAATATGGAAGATTGACCACTTTAGTAACAATGACAAAGATAAAAGCATCATGTTATGGTAGAAGGCGATGGTAAACTATTCCTATATTTTACCAAGAAAACTAGATGAATAGGCAATATGAAATGATGGGCAAAGTTGGAGACAGAGTGTTTTGGAGAAAATGTATCTATGTAGTTGTTAAGCACTGACAGGGACTTGATGACACATGATGCTCACCTACAGCAAGGGTCAACACTTTCAGCTGATTCCGTACAAGTTTAACCACCATGCTTTTCTGCAAGGGAGTGCATCGGCAGCACAAAACTGAGTGGCTATATTTTGTAAGCTGAAGAAACTTATGCTCGAGGTGTCCTTGGAAAATAGTATTCAGAGCTCTCCCATCAACTACTAGTCCAATCACCGGATTTGGACATCCTGTGGTTGACCAAGAAAATGGCATCTTAAAGCCAAAAATACTCCATATTTTTCTAGGAATTACTTGACCCTTCTGCACCTCTTCCAACATGATATCCAGCAGTGATTCACAAGTTTCCTATGGAAAAAATAGTGAATAAATTGTAAAGCTGCATAGCACTACAAACAAGAATTCTTCTGTTACAAAACAGTATATGCTAAGCTTTTAATTACTTCCAATCTTTCATTCCATTGGATTACCACATAAATTGAAGAACATTAGTGCTGACTTAAATAAGTCATTTAACAAGTAACTTGATCAAATATGTAGTAACAATTCAAAATTGGAGAATGTGGTATATTATACAAGCTAATTCTAATGTATAGTTAATTTGTACTTCGTTAATTCTTAGCTTGTATATTCATGTTTTTAATATAACTCTTGAATTTTGATTACAATTTACATCACCCATATGTGTCACCTGAGCTCCTGATCTGAGACCATAGATTGGTATGATTGGGATTATAAATAAAGATATCTAGAGGGCACCAGGTTGGAAAATGATGTTATACAATGTTTGCTATCATTAGTGTATATTCAGAAGAAATTGCAGTTTGTTCGCTGCTGATGCATTGAGATAAATACTACTGCATATATAGTACATGACTAAATGTATTATTTTATTGCATATTGCAGATGAATTAAATAGCCTTTATCATTACATCACTGGTAACTGAAATATTATCTGGCAAGTAGGTTTACCATCTGTTTGTTATTTCAGAGAAGGATTACTTATTTAGTACTAAAGGTTAGTATTTATAAATAAGAATCAATTTTCCTAAATAAGGAACAAATGGTAAGCCTGTGATTCAGCACCAAGCAAAATCTCAACAGCATGTGGAGACAGGTTCTTTTGCAAATCTTAAAGTTTGTTGCTAGCATCCACAAGATCCCGTTTGGTTCTGAAGGCGGAGATACAGTGCTGCTTCCAAAGGCATGCATGGAATCCAGTGATACATCAGCATTGACTCATACAATGAGAATTCTCCTCACCTCTCCTCATCACTTCCCACACCTTCAAAATCTACTATGAAGCTGGAACAGATTTTTGATACATATGGGAGGGGAACTTTCTGGGGAGAACAAATGGTTCTTTTACCCATGGGAATACATAATTGGATTCAGTTCTTTTTTTCTCCAAAATTCAACCCTTTTCTGAAAAACGTTTGCATGAGAACATATTTACCTATTATGGCATAGTCTCTCTGCTGGCCATTAGAACCTACCTTACTTTCTGTATTAATGGTAAAGACAGTGTCTCTTTGGTCTAGAAGTTTGCAAGAATAGGCAATGTTGATAGCTGTTTCCTGCTTATCTCCAGTTAATACCCATGTTTGGATTCCAGCTTCTTTGAAGGCAGAAATGGTATCAGGCACTCCTTCTTGCAACCGGTCTTCAATCCCTGTTGCTCCTTATGAAAAGGAAATAATCAGTGTTATTGATTGCTGCCACAGGGAAGGCACATCTCTGGGGTCTAGATAAATGGCATTATTTAATTGATGGAAACTGGAGTACGCCTACCCTGCCAGGCAGATATGAGGAGAGATATGAGGGTCTCTCAAGTAACTAGGCTCTATGTCTTCATTAATTAGGAATAATTTTAGGAAACAATTGCTATGTGATAAAGCAACCCATATGCCAAGTTTAACTTTTGTTATATTTCAGAATAATTGCTTTGCAAAACAGTTGTGATCAAGAGATTCTTCTCTAGGACTTTGGAACATAAACCATCTTTTTAAATTCCTACAACTGGCTTATGCAAAATGGTTTGTATGCCAAGAGTCTGTTCTGTATGCACTATGGGGTTAGGATGCATTCATTATATACATATCACTTGCACCACTGCTGGAGCAATGAGGCATAGGATTGCACAAGAACATTTGTTTTAGCCTTTCATTATCTTCTGGATCAGTGGTTCTTAACCTTTTTGAACGAATCACCCCCTTGAGCCAATGAGGAAGTTGTCATCGCCCCCCTCCCCCAACATAACCTCTCAATCACAACATTGGAAATAATTCTTCAATTTATGCAAACACTTTTTTTTGTTTTCTTTAAAATTGTCATCAGGACATATCGATGCAAATAATTTATTTCCAGTCTTTTTCCCATATCTCCCATATTCTGGCCAATGGCGTGCCACTGTATGGGTAGAGGCTGCTGCGCAACGTGCATGAAGATAAGCGATGTGTATTCACATATGTACGGCGTTCTGTACTGAAGCTAGCTGGAGGAACATTTGAAAACACAATTCAATCAATTAATAGGGAGCAATCTGATGATTTTGTACGACAGATATAAAGCAATTCATTGTACAAAAAAGTCTCAAAAATGTCCCCAAAACTTCTTGCTCCATTGCCCCCATATCGCCCCCTTTTCGTTCCTTCACCCCGTGTCACCCCTTTTCATTCCATTGCCCCCCTGAAAAATGAAATCGTCCCCTGGGGAGCAATATCGCCCAGGTTAAGAACCACTGTTCTGGATGATGAGCTGTATCCTTAAAAAGGTCAAAACTTACACAAGAATAAAAGAGAAACTAATGGAAAACTGACCTGTTTAACTGAAAACCATTTACTAAACAGATTAACTATTGTTTCAACACAAACATTAAAAAAATATATTCCCTGGCTTGAGATGTTCCACAATTAAAATAATTTGACTAAATGAACATAGAAAATAATTACTGAAAGAGTAATAACATCTTTCCTACAGGGATCAATATAATGTTATTGGAAATTTTAAGTATTATATATTGAATACAAACTATTGCATAAAACCTGGATAGCTAAGTTGTGACTGACAGCTAAGGTTTATAGAATTCCTGGATTGGTGCAAAGAGGCCTTCATAGGATACAATGAATACAATGAAGCAAAATAGTCTATATCAGTGCTCAGAAGATATGAACATGCACTATAAGACATATGTGCTGTAGTGCAAGGGTCCCCACACCCTGGTCCGTGGGCCAGTACTGGGCTGCGGCATGCCAGCAACCAGGCTGCACAAACAAGCAAAGCTCTATCCACGAGATGCAGGTAGCACACAAAACCACGCACTCTCTGGTCCACAGAAAAACCTTTTTCTACGGAACCGGTCCCTGCTGCCCAAAAGGTTGGGGACCTCTGCTGTAGTCTACACCTGAATGATGTCCTTCTATGCTTTGGATTTCTGAGTTGCAACTGCAGATAGATCGGCTACCCTTGACTCAGAACAAGATAACATTAATTTTAAACCTGTATTGAGATACTGATTTACATTCCCATAGATAGGATGATAAAATGATTGCAAAATCTATTTCATGTGTGATCCAACTATATGACTATATCAATATTGGCAGTTATACATTGCAAATGCATAGCATGGATATGTGCACATATGCACATATGGTGAAGCAAGACTGGAAACACTGGAGAGAAACTAGACCTTAGGCTCCGCACTCAGGTAAGTTAATTTATATTAATTTCTGTGGAATCGTTTAAAATGTGTTTTTGTATAAATAAATAAAATATGAGTTTTAGTCTGACTTTAGGACGAAGCCAGGTGCATGACCTTGGGCCAGTCACTTTTTCTCAGTCCTAGGAAGGAGGCAATGGCAATTCTAGTTCAGGCAGTTGAGAGAGAGAGAGAGAGAGAGAGAGAGAGAGAGAGAGAGAGAGAGAGAGAGAGAGAGAGAGAGAGAGAGAATCATAAATCTGTGGCAAACTTGCAGTTATGCATATCTGTACAAAATCTGTATGTGTTTCTGATACATGTTATTAAATAGTTTTTAAATGTATCATAGGCAGCAATGGTAATAATCCTTTCTTTACAAATGACATAGGTAAGAACTGTTTTAAATAATGACTCATTTCCAAGTAATTTTAGCGCCAGATATAAGTAATTCATTAGTAATCACGAATATCAGGTTAATTAATCTAGAATGAATAAATAGTTCAAGATACCTAATAAAGTGAGTTTACTTTCCAGATGTTGTGCTGCTTCCATTAAAAGTTCATCTCTGTTTTCCATAGCTACTTCTGCCTCATGATGAAAGTTGAGCCATTTTTGAAATTCCTCTTCACTTAAAACCTGTCATGGTGTAAAGTCAACATGTAAGTGAAAATATTAAATGCCTGCCAATTAGGCTGGTGGAGGTCAACATCTCTAATTTGACTCAGTCATTAGAACATTTGCTGTTACTAACTGCAATTCTAATACATCATCACTATGATGGGTTATGAATATTAAGGTAGTTTTACTTCACAATTACAAATAGAGTCAGGTGTTAATAGTATTTTGACAAATGAGCACAAAGTATGCAGCATTACAAACACACAGCCTGAAGCATAGATTGGATGAAGTATTATGCCTAAAATTGAGTTAATTTTCAAGCAAAGATAGTTATGTTTTATTTTACTAAGAATTCTGGGAAGACAGGGAAATTCTAGTGAAGGAAAATAAAGCATTTTCAGTAGAAGAAACTGTGGTTTAAGAAATGAGTTAAAGTTTGCAAATGCCAGTATCTGAGATGACAGAGAAGAATTTTAACTTTTATTCTGCCCACAGAGGCATTTATATGAGATGATATCCAAAGATTTCCAGTGGATAAAACATAGATGAGGTCCTGTTCTTTGAATCATGATCAAAGTAAGCCTAAGAACATGCTGCCTGAAATGGATGCCCTTGCAAAGTCCATGAACAAAAGACTATTTCAGCACTGATAATGGAATAGCATCCTCCAATGAGTCTGGATGCATGCAAGTTAGGAGATATGGTAAATGTTCTTCAAAATTATTGTTGCTCACCACTCACATAATATCACCTGAGGTTTCACCCTGTTTAATAATAAAGTCAGTCCTAAGGTGCAGGAGCTCTGCCTTTTGGCATTTATTACACAGCAATGAGATTGTAATGACTGAGCAAGAAAACCATAAATTGTACAACTGGAATAATAATAAAAAAGCCTCATGTCTTAATTACATTAATGCAAACCAAGTGTTATAGTTTCAGAAGATTCTTATTGACAGAGTTTGGTATCACTTTGGCAGATGATAAGTGTTAAGTCCTTGAAACGAAGGTGAAGGAATAGGACACGTCTCTGTAGAACAACACTCTTTATTGTACTTCAACCAAAACTCCAACAATGAGCACACAGGCCTCCTTTTATATGCCCAGATCCCTGGACAACATGGTTACATAATAAGGCCCTTTTTGCGCCTTGCGCACGTGCGCAAAGCCGGCGCCACTCATTCTGGTCCCAGGCAGCTTTTGCAAAGCCTGGGACCCTTGCAATGTCTCGAGCCTGCATCTGCAGGCTCAGGACACAACACCCCTCCCCCTAGCTTGGAACACCCTGACAATCAAGCATGGAAGGGATTCCTTACTGTTGCCACCACTCACACTTCCTATCCTTGCTTCCTTATTACAAGACACTTAATCATAACCAAAACAAAATACATTATTACAGTATTCTTAAGGGTAGTACCCCTTGTAACTGGACAGCAATTTTACAAAGTCTGAAAGATATTTGGGGGGGGGCCTTGGTCTTTTGCGACTTCCTTGGACCAGGAGAGTTTCCTGGGTCCAGTCCATGACCCTCTATGTTTGGTAAGCAAGACATGGATGGCCACTTAGTTCAGGAGACCCTGGAGTTGTTGCCTGACCTACCTGCTCGGCTGCCAGGCTCAGTAAGTCAGGGCTTTGCTGGCCCCCTGGTTGATCTGCCCCTCTGTTGATGGCTGAGTCCTCTACACTCAACCCAACATCTCTTGGAGGGGTGGTAGTCCCCGGATCCACAATGGACCCTTCTTGGGAGCACTGTCCCTTGCCTCCATGGTTCGTGGGGGGATAATCAAGAGTGGCTACAGGCCCCCTGTATCCCGTGGACCCCAATGTGGTGCCTGAGGTTCCAGAATCGGGAGCAGCCTCTCTGCTTGCCCCCCCTTACAGAAGACCTCCTTCTGGGGACAATTGCAGAATTGAACCTGCTCCCTTGCTGTGTTGCCAGTTCTTGCGCATTATATGAGTTATGTGGATACCCCTGGTCAGTCTCCCTGTCTGGATTGTTACTGGTTCTGTGTGGAATATATGGATGCCTCCGGGGTGACTCCCTGGCTGGAGTGCATCTGGGTGTGTGGAATACTTCTCTGCCCCATGAATTCCTGTTCGGAGCACTTGCGGAATCTAGGGATGGGGGAATCAATGTTCTCCTCAGCTGAACATAATGGCTGCTGACATTGATCCTCAAAATGCACTATATGACCTTCCTCCCCCCCCCCCCCAGTGCAGAACCAGGAGTACAAGGGTGCAAATCCAGCCTCACATGCAGCTGATCTATGTGCCACCGAAGAACGCGGCTGTCTTCCAAGGACACTTCATAGGACAGAGGACCCGAGACCTTGCAGACAACTGCTGGTACCCACGGATGCCCAGGCCCATAGTTCCGAGTCCAAACTGGAGCACCCACTTGCAGGCTCCTCGGTGCCCGAGGATGCAAACCCAGAGAAGCCCCCTGGTCTGAGTGCAGTCTGTCCAGCTTAGTAATGAGCCGGCGACCCCAGTGAAGTTCAGCCGGGCTCTTTCTGGTGGCTGTGCAAGGTGTGGTGCGATGTGCAAGAAGAAAGTCTGCTAACCTGTGATGCCAGTCACCGTAAAGGCATTTATTACACAGCAATGAGATTGTAATGACTGAGCAAGAAAACCATAAATTGTACAACTGGAATAATAATAAAAAAGCCTCATGTCTTAATTACATTAATGCAAACCAAGTGTTATAGTTTCAGAAAATTCTTATTGACAGAGTTTGGTATCACTTTGGCAGATGATAAGTGTTAAGTCCTTGAAACGAAGGTGAAGGAATAGGACACATCTCTGTAGAACAACACTCTTTATTGTACTTCAGCCAAAACTCCAACAACGAGCAGAGGCACACAGGCCTCCTTTTATATGCCCAGATCTCCGGACAACATGGTTACATAATAAGGCCCTTTTCGCGCCTTGCACATGTGCGCAAAGCCGGTGCCACTCAGTCTGGTCCCGGACAGCTTTTGCAAAGCCTGGGACCCTTGCAATGTCCCGAGCCTGCATCTGCAGGCTCAGGAAACAACAATAAGCACCAAGAACCAGACAGTGGAAAAGTCTGTTTTGTTTTGCTGGAATGTTGTATGATTTGATACTAATGATACTAATATTACAGCATTTAATATTAATTATTAAGATGTTCTTCCAAAGACTCTCTCAAGGATGGGATGGGCGTTGGAGAGATTGGTGTCTCCAGTGGTGACTATCTATAACAGCGGTGTCAAACTGCCAGCCCACGGGCCAGATGCATCATGCTGAAGCCGCGCCCACCCCATTGCTGACAATGGAAAAAAAGTTGCGATACATCACGACACATCATGTGATGTTGTTAGTTTGACACCCCTGATCTAGAAGGTGATAATGGTTTTCTTCAGAATTTTATTTTCTCCACCACTCTATTTAAAATGCGCCTAAAATTTCTGAGAGGCTTGTTCACATTCTTGACATCTGATACTGCCAAATCCTTATGAGATGTAATTCTGTATGTCTTTTCCACCTAAATCCAAGATGGCTATTTAATGATTATTACTGTCAATAAAGGATTACATGAGGAAACAACAAAAAGAAGCTTAATCCAAATAAGTTGAAAATGTTCATGTCTAAGACAGACTGGGGATCAGGGATTCCATCTGTGTTGGAAGGAACTGTGATTCCTTTTACTCACTATTTGGCCGTGAGTTCACATTTGCACAGCTACAGATAGTGTGCCAACTGCACCTATTCCTGGAGATGTTAGATGATGATACATGTCTTCATTATATCATATATATGATATATATTCATTAACACTATCACGATGAACTAATCTTTGAAAATGATTCAGAAACTTTGATTGGCATAAAATGCTGCAGGCAGGCAATTGACCTTCAGTTTTAGTGGGCATATCTCCCTTACTGCAAGAGCATTATTGATTTCCAAGCTGTTTCTGGCCGCAGTTCAAAGTGCTAGTTATCCCCTAGAAAGCTTTCCACAATTTGGGATCAGTCTGTTTGAAAGAAAAAAAAAACCTCTCTCATATGCCCTTACTCAGGATTTAAGATCCTCTGAAGAAGTTCTTTTTCTGTTCTGTTATTATCAGAGGGAGGAATGCAAGAGACCTCTCTTCTAAAAATTCTGGCGTGCCCAGCTTTGTCCCTTCTTTAACACCCCTCCACTGTCAGACTAAAATAGTTTTATTAATATAGATGTTTGATTTTTCAGCTGCTCTATGAGCAAAATGCTGCATGTTTTTCCTTTTGGAAAAACATTTTTTTTACATTGTTTTGCATTCCACCTTGTGCATATTGTAAAGAGGCAATATGGATTTGGAATTAAAGGTAGGCCATTTCTGCCAATAAGCTGCTGCATGTCTTCAGGTCATGATGATGGATTTTCTGCTGTTTCTTTCTCCTATTAGGTAAAGGTTTCATAATGAAAGTATTTTTTTCTCCTAATATTTCAACCTAACACTCAGTGCTACTGAGAACAATAACTTCCAAATATACAGTTTTTCTGATCATCGACCAAAGGTAATTCACATAACACTTATTCTGGAGCTGTCCAAGAATGTTTATGCAGGCTTTGATTCTTCTTCTGAAATAAAGCAGGAAAAACACTGTAGCTTGTAATTTACACTACCGGTATGATTAATCAGCCTATCCGGAATATTAAATGTTTCAAGAAATCACAGAGAAGCTCTATTTGATTGCAAATGTTTTTGATATCCAAAAGTTAGTAATAATGAGGATAGCAACAGGAAGAACAGATGTCAAAAGATTGGATTAGAGTATTGCTCTCCTTCAGCTTCATTTTAAAATGATTCATATGAGGGGGCAGTAAGAGCACTAGAAAATTAATCTAAGTAAAAAAACATTTTGCCATTGGGGAACTGGTTCAAAGGGTCAAAACAAGCCATTTACTGAAGTAGTTATCATTATTATTGCTATTATTACCATTTTTTTTAAAAAAAAGAATTACCTTCTTTGCTATGCATAGAGTTCTCAGACCGTCACGTGCATACCAATCTAAATGTTTTTGTGTTTGTGTTCTCACTCTTCTTATCCTTTTTTCCATGGCTGCACTAGCTGTGAAACACAAAGGAAATCTGCTGATTCTCATCACACATTTATGAAATACTTAAGTACCTTTCTGAAGCATAAAACTAAGACATTTTTCTGAGGGCATTTTTCTCTCTTTCCTGTCAAGACTTAAACATCACCCACACGTGAGGCTCAGTTCTACTTTATACATGCACAGAAGCAACTTGCTCCTTATTAATTACATCTAACCTGGGCAACTGACAGCTGTTAAGATGCTGCCGAATTTTTAGCATTTTTCATCTTTGGCATTTTAGCTAGGGTTGCTGAAGTGGTAGCTGCAAAGCTCTGCAGGTTATGGGGTTCCTTATCCCTGCCCTAGAATGTGATTACTATTATTAAGAGCTTACTGTTAATTACCAGTTTGTCTATTAGAGAATCACTATGCTCGTTTCTTACCATTTTAATACAGTGCTCATAAAAACAAAT
Source organism: Crotalus tigris (assembly GCF_016545835.1). NCBI lineage: Eukaryota > Metazoa > Chordata > Lepidosauria > Squamata > Viperidae > Crotalus > Crotalus tigris. The sequence continues at coordinate 1,969,671 of NW_024096469.1, forward strand.
TAATGTAGGCTTTCTGCAAATCTTAATTAGTCTGTTCAATATCCTTTCTAATTGTATAAATCAACATCCTTGCTCTCATTTTCACTACAGTTTCTAAGTATATAGTTTCTGCTACAAACAAAAATCTATAAATCTTGAAGATATTGTCCAACAACCCAAGCTTTGCCTTCCTCCTAGTTCATTGGTTCTTTACCTTTGGTAGGGTCTTCCAATATATCCATTATGGCGGAGTCTGCCCCTTTGGTATAGACTATGATTTCTTTGGTGAGGGGATGCCTCACTACCACCGACATCCTCTTCCTGCTGGAATCAAATCCCAATGTGAACAAGAGGTCAAAGGTCAGAAGAGTCCCTTCCGGCAGCCTTACAGTCACTTGTTCAGGAGTTCTGGAGACTAATGTAAACTGGTAGGCATGGGCTGCGTGGACTAGAGCTGCTTCATCTGGGCTTTCTGCCTCATAACAAAATTCTCCCTGCAAAGGCCCATGGTCTCTGCCTGCAAAGCTCCTCTCATTTGGAGAAGGATCTGAAACCCCACAGAGGTCATTCTCACTGAAGGACTCCCTTCTAAGACTGTCATCATCTGTTAAGCTGGAACAGCTTTGAGTAGGACATTCATCTTTTGTATTTGATTCAGCAGAGGCTGTGCTGCTCTCAGTGTTAATGCTCTCTCCTAAGTCTGAACTTGATTGAATCGATGTCTGGCTGAGGCTTGCCAACTTCAGCCACTGGAACAGCTGGTGAATTTTCTCCAGGGAGAGTCCTGACTGCTTCATCAGTGATGGAGTTGTAACCTTAAGAGAAAAGAGGGAATTGGGATTAATTAAAGAAAACATTCTGCAGCATAGCTAATATGAAATTGGACCATTTCACATTAACAGAGGAAACATGAAAAAGGTGCTGAGTAATGCCTTTACTCAAACCAAGGGGCTCCTTAATTGGACATCTAGATTGGGGGAAATTTTGTTGACTTTCTTATGTAGATAGAAATCAAAGCTCTACATGAGCAGTTTAGGAATTGAGATACTTACATAGCACCCTTTTTAATGATTGAGACAGAATGGGTATAACTGAAATTTCTGGGTACTCCTTCAGTGTTTTAAGCTCTATAAATGGTTTAAGGGGAAAAGTGGGTGTCTTAAGCCTCAGAAAAATCCCCAACTCTCAAATGATTGTGCCTTTTTTCTGGTCTATGGTGGTTAAGTGACTAAAAGATTTTCTTACTCATCTGCCTGGTTTACAATCTAATTTTGCCTCTCAACTCACTTCCCCCCATATGCATGCACACACCAAGAGGGTTAAAAAGTCTTGGTCTTGCTTGCTATGATGTGGTAATGACATTTACTGATTGTGCCCTTCGTGGATCTTAGTTTAGGCAAGAAATCACACTGGTTCCAGGGTGAAAAATGGCCAACTCATGTTCTATATGAAGATGATAGTTTTTCTTATTGTATAGAAAGATAGATTATTTTTTTAATAAGCTCCTATTCACTGCAAATAGAAGAATGAATTAAAGATAGAGATGTATGAGTCAGCCATTTTACTGCATGACAGTTTGCATTGCCATTTGTGTATTCCACCCAGTTTCTATATGGGTTTATGGAGAAGATTATTTAAACAAACTATGCAAGAAAAAGTGTGTATTTATAATGACATTTACTGATTGTGCCCTTCGTGGATCTTAGTTTAGGCAAGAAATCACACTGGTTCCAGGGTGAAAAATGGCCAACTCATGTTCTATATGAAGATGATAGTTTTTCTTATTGTATAGAAAGATAGATTATTTTTTTAATAAGCTCCTATTCACTGCAAATAGAAGAATGAATTAAAGATAGAGATGTATGAGTCAGCCATTTTACTGCATGACAGTTTGCATTGCCATTTGTGTATTCCACCCAGTTTCTATATGGGTTTATGGAGAAGATTATTTAAACAAACTATGCAAGAAAAAGTGTGTATATAAAATATGATTAATGACCAAACAACATTCCCAGGCTTATCCTATCCATGGGTAGCATCTTGCTAATACTTTAGAGTATTGTAGAGTATTCATGCTGTTCTAAAATTCTTTTTATTGGGTTACACTGAGCTGAACATTTTGGGTGCCAGGGACCAATTCCATGGAGGGCGGTTTTTCTGCAGACTGGGGGGGGGACATGGTTTTGCGTGCTGTCTGGATCCCACATGTGTGCAGATGGGGCTTCACTTGCCTGTGTAGTCTGGTTCTTGGCAGTGCTGGTCTGCACCTGGGGATTGGGGACCTCTGATTTAGAATGTAAGGGATGATGGAGGGAGAAAGCTGAGCATTGTATTTCTTTGCTCAACCACAAGGACTTTTCTGAGTGCATAAAATAGTTCTGAAAAAGAAGTGAGTTTCAGGATGGGATAAAATATAAAAATTGCAATAACAAGGTGAAGGAACTTTTACAAAAAATCAAAGCGTTTCAAATGGAGGTGTCAAATGAGAGTGCACAAAACCTTCAGCAGGTCCAACAGGAAACTGAAAGGGGTGATACTGAACTACACATATTGACCTTTCTAAATTTTTGGCTTGATTATGGATTACAAATGCTTAACATAGAATATAAATGAAGCAAATACTTCTCAAAAGAGAAAAAAAATCATTTAAAATCAATTGAAAAACAATTTTCTACAAGTGACACATATTGGAAAAAAGACACAAATTATAAAACTTAGGTGAAGAATTTATTTCAGCAAAAATTAAAAAAGAAATGGAGTTGTTTTGTATATATATATTTTAATTTTTTTATATTTCATATTTCTTAGCCATCCATCTCCATCAGCAATGGGCTCTAAATCACTTGGATAAATCCTCCACTGAAACCAGAACTTGTATTGACTGATGACCATAGTAGATTTGTTGGGGTGAAAATTATTTGAAAGGGACTAAGACTTTGACATGGGGAATTTGTGCCCCAAATGAGGATAAAGTAGTGTTCTATAAAGAACTTATGGAAAGTGTAATAAAAATCTATCTTAAAAAAACTTTTAATAAAATTATAAAAACTTGCAATATGACTCAAATTTTGACTGTAGCAATTAATAAATTAATATTTTTGTTATAACCAAGAAATATGATATATCCTAAGGTTATTATTCAGTTTAAATATATTGGTTTTCCTTTAAGAACAGAGCAACATTTTTTTACAGAAGAAAAGATCCTCATGTTAATCCTCATGTTGGCTATTTTTTCTCAGAGTAAGTTTGCTAGAGACTTTTAATTGGCATGTTTTAGCTGATAAGCACAGGTAGCTTAAATGTATTATTTAAAATAAACCTATTTCTCTGACTTTATTCTTCATAATTTAGTAGAGAAAAAATACAGGCTTTTGGGAGGGTCTTTTTTTTGAAGAACCTTTTAGAGAATCTGTGAGTTCATGTTTAAACATGGGAATATAAACCATAAAAAGTAATAAAAGAAATTGATGCTTTTTTAAAATGTGAATTTAATTAGTTTCACCTTTTTCTTTCTAAAGTGGATGTTTTTCTTCCTAGAGTGGATGTACTTTGGATTTGGTCCAGGTTATTTGATATTCTCATTTTTTCAAAGATGTAGAGAAAAAGTAAATAGAATTAGTTCATTCATTTCAAAATGTGTTTCTTTTGTTGTAGATTCCAACAATATGGTCTATTGAATGTCAGTCTTCTCTTTTCTCAATTACAGATTTTTTATATGAATAAAATTGTAATTTATATGTTATTATTTTGTATTGCCCTTGATAAAGGATTGCTTGAAACTTGTTTCTGTACAATGAATTATTGTTTTTCTTGCACTTTCTCTCCTCTTTCAGTAGGATGTAGTTTAAATTCATTCACACAAAGGTAGGGAATCCTGGACATTAACTGGGATTATTGAAGGCCAAAATTACAGAAATATTCTCCCTTGACATAAAGCCAGATTTCTTTCTTCCCTGTTTGAGAGTGGTTGCCATATACATTCAACTATTATATTCAATAAATTAATAAAACATTCTTCCTCAATTAGCAAAGCAGTCAAAGTGAAAGATTACCCTTTGCCTTGGTTCAGTTGCTGTGGAGACCACCACCATGTTGCAGAGGGTCAGAGCAAGAAAGAAGTCTGTGATGGAAGAGGTGGTCCCTCCAGCTGTAAAGGATTTCAAAGATTCTGGTGGGCATGAGAGGTTCTTCATTTTCATCAGCAGTCTGTTGTCAGGGGTCACGTCTTTCTCCTGAAATGCATTATTATTCAGTTAAAAAAAAACATTTGCAGGATTAGGATTGTATGAAAAATAGCATCTTATGCTGGGTGTTGTAAAGCTTTCCAGAACACCGTGTTTGTACAGAATAATAACAATCTAAACACAAAGGCAACAGGGCAACTTACTTCAGTTGCTGAATATAGCCACGCATATATAACCATTCTTCAGTATTACAGTTCACATGTCAGTTTCAACAGGGGTCAATAGCACATAGGTTTCCGTTCTTCTGAGGTGATTAAAATGAGGACCCTGTAAACTGCTTGGAGAGGGCTGCAAAGTCTTATTGCTATTGCTATCACATCCCTCTAATTTTCCACAGATTGTGCTCCTAAATTCAGTGGTGAACTGCCTGAACTGTGATTCTTTAATTTTTCTTTGCTTTTTGGGGGCACATGAAAGGAAATAAATGCACAAAGCCTCAGACAGAAGGGTCTATGACTATTTGCTGCAGTCAACTCACCACGGCCAACACACCACAGGACAACTCACTGTGGGGCAAGAGTTACACTAATATCGAAGAAATGGTGGAATAGAATCATTAAAGAAAGGATGCAAAAGAATAAAATGTGAATGGTAAAAATAAAAATAATTTTTATTTATTTTAAATAATTAAATAGAATTGTTAAATTGTCCTGCAGCGAGTTGTCCTGCGGCTAAGTGGCTGTGGCCAGTTGCCCCACAGCCAGCTGGCTGTGGTGAGCTTGCTGCAGCGAATTGGCCATGGCAAGTTGGCTGTGACAAATTGTCCCATTCCCCAGACAGAATTAGCTTATTATCAATAATTGCCAAGGTTCCTAAAATATGAAAAATGTACCCTCGATGTTCTGCCCCAGCCTCCCTTGGGAAAGACATCAGGTCCTGCCATGCTTGTCTCTGCCAAGAAGCCCAAAAAATGTTTTCAAAGTATTATCCATCGTTAAAAAAAATACTTGCACCTGCATTATAGTTCAACATCTAGAAGAGAATATTTATAGCTCAGGGTTGAACTGTGGGGTCCTTGGTGCTCTCTGAGCTAGGTCGTTTTCCTGCAGAGGTTTCATTACCAAAACTGATGCTGTTACCTAGTTTGGTAATAAAACATCTAAGAAAACAAACAAACTCAGAGAGCACCAAGGAGTCTACAGTTCAGCTTCTTTGTATCTTACTTTTGGAGGGATTGGATATCATTTGCTGGATGCCAGAGACATTTTACTAAATACCACTGGCTCCAAGATGGGAAGGAATAGGGCTGAGTGAAGACAGATATTTGGGCTTCCTTCATGTGTAAAGGCAGGGAGTCGTAACTAACAACAGTCAACAGTGACTGTTTTTGTTGCTTGCTCTCACTGCTCCAAATTTATATCTAATTCTCTTCCAATAACCAAAAAAGCACATTTGCATTAGCAGAACAATAATCTGCCTAGACCAATTGATTTGTTCTTCTCATTTGCATTTGCCTCTCTGCATCATTTGCCTGATTTTTGCCTAATATTTTAAGAATGCGCTCACGTATAATTTTGCCCATGTAATGTAGCTACTTGCCTGATTTTTTGTCAATGGTCTTAAGAGACAGATATTTGAAGGAGTCATTGTACTAACCTTTAACTCCTGTGCCTTCGCGGCATGCTAATTTATTTCTTATTCTTTTTACCTCCTTATTATTCCTGACTCAGAACAAAAAAATCAACGAACTATATATTTGGGGCATATGCCAGGATATGCTTTTATGTATAAGAAGGGATATTTAAATGGAACCCAATTTATCTGCTCCTGATACAGTTTTTCAGAACAGAAATTGCTTGTTCCATACACACACTTTCCCTGCCTGAAGAGTTAAAAACTTGTGAAATTACTTGCAGCCAGAGGCTGTTGAAGGTGTGTGTGTCTTACTTTGTTCTGCAGCTTGCCAGAAATGTGGGAGCATTTGGGGAAAATTGAAGCAAATAAAGGGCGGTTTGAACTGCCAGTTGACTGTTTTGCCTCTGTGCCATGCCCTGGGTCATCATAATTACCCTCCATTTCTTATAGTTACAGCTGAGACTTTTTTTTCTTCCCTAAACCAGCTGTAGGAGCAAGGTTATATAATTTAAAGAAGTGAAAGGCCATACTTACAAGGGTGCTGCTAAATGCCACCTGAGATGGAGCTATTCCCCAGAGACCCTGATATTTCTTTCTTGCATGTCCCTGAAAATGGGGCCGAGCACTATGACATCTTTGCAAAGGCCTAGCATTGTTTTTCTGTGTTAGTGTGGTTGTTTCTCCAACTTTGGAGGGGAGGCTCAAATGTTTTTTCCAGTCTTCATTCTCTGAATCAAGTTCCTTATAAGAATCCAGCCGCTTAGCTATGAGAGATAGAAAGAACCAAGAATGTGTAGTGGTTAAAATGTTGGACTTGAAAGACCCAGCATCAAATCCCCACATATACCAGGGCTCACTAGGTGATTTTAAGCCAGTTATGCTCATCAATCTACTCCACATGAGTTTTAGTGAGATAAAGAAGATCACCGTGTTTGTCCCTTCAAGCTCCTAAGAAAGGTGCCCCTTCTATTGTTCTGGCAGGGAAGGCAGAAACAATGGAGGAAAGGCAGCCCTGCAAGTCACTGTGGGGTAGGAATTAAGCCTTAAGGGCAGTGGTGGGATTCAAATATGTGAACAACTAGTTCTCTGTGTAGATGCCGCTTCTGGAAGTCCATTCTGGGCCTGGGCAACAAAAAATTAGCTACCGGTTCTGCTGAAGTAGTGCAAACTGGATGAATCCCACCACTGCTTAAGGGGAATGGGGGTCAGGCGCAAGAGATCAGGTTCACATGTGAAGGTCTAATTAAATTGATTTATGGCTACTGATGCCTATGCACAGGAATAGGCTCAACTAACGATGAGCCCCTGTTAGGAATTCAGGTCCCTTACACACAATCTAGGAGTTAGATAGGGATGAATGGAATTCAAGGGGGGAGGGGTGGACTTAGCTTGCTTGTGGCTATGTAGAGATTTTAGGCTGATCCTCTTTTAATTCCACCCTCAGGTTCTGCCACTCTTTCCCTACAATGGGGGGTTTGAAGGCACTCCCACACAACTAGGGACTTTACTTTTCCAAAGTTGGCTGCATTTCTGCATTGCTTTGTGCATATCCACATGGTTGTTCCTTGGGATGGGGGTGAAGTTGAGGTAGCCAATGGTTTCTCTTGCAGAGAATAGTAAGCAAAAAATTGTGAAATCCCCAGAGCCAAGCTGAGGTTCCCTCACATTTCCAAAATAAATGCTGGATGGATATCTTATGTTTGCTTAAAGCTGAAGCTGAGCTGATCTTGGGTCAGCTTCTCCTCATATAAGTTCCTTGTTTTCACAGAGGTGCAAATACTCTTTTGTACCCTTCTGTGTGTAAGGGACCTGAATCACAAAGTGTTTACACTGTGAGAAACTTCTCTATAGATAAATGCATGTATGATATAGTCCTGTGTCCTTTATTTGCACACAACGTACCCTTTAGTCTAACTCCTTCTCAACTCCCAGGAAAGGACTAAGCTGTGGGACATTTGCTTTTCATATTTGAGGGAATTTCTTTCTCCAGCAGTTTTCACATTCAAACTAATTTAGCAGTTAAGAGCAAGCCAACAAATCTTACCATTTTCCTGATGTGAAAATTCCTTCCCATTAATTGTACATCTTCGAAATACCATCTTGTTCTCCGTCAGTGTCCCTGTTTTGTCAGAGAAGACATACTGAACTTGTCCCAGATCTTCAGTGATATTGAGTGCTCGGCATTGTATGGGCAAATCTTTCTCTTCATTATACAAGTCAATATCATTATGAATTAAGAAGACTTGACCCAACTTGACTAGTTCAATTGATATATAGAGGGAGATAGGAATTAAGATCTGAAAGAAGACATTTTTCAGCATGTTAGAAATTCTTTTGCTGGATAATTTTCTGTTTCTTTTTTGACATTAACAATGATTGCTACAAGATGTCTTCACAGAGATTTCCATAACATCCCCATGTCTAACTCTGACTTTATAGCCCTTCAAATCTACAGAGTACTCACCCATTCCAGTGCCTCTTTCTCAGCCATCCTGGAGCTCAACAGAAGTCAGGAAAATAATGACATTTATTTTCCATGGCTGGTAACTTTTACTGTAATATTTATATCAGTTTTAGCACTTGATTTTTATTATCTGCTTGATATTGTTTTTAAATTTAACTTTCAGATTGAATGGTTCATTGTAATTACTGTTTTATGGTTGCTGTTTTAAACTTTACTGTTAGATCCTGTAAGAACCTTTTTAAAGAGTGACCTTCAAATATAAGAAATGAATATATAATGACACATTATAGTAAGAATATATAATAATACAGACTACAATGGGATTCTTCTGGAAAGTTTTAATATAAAATGGTATGGATTTATATTGGATTAGATCTACTACTTTTACTCTAAAATTGGAGCACTTTCTAAATAAATTTCTGCTCAGAATTTTCTAATGAGATCATTCTCTCCCTGTTTCTTTGCAATCACTGGCACTTTTCATTTCTGCCTGCCTGCCTGCCTGCCTGCCTGCCTGTCTGTCTGTCCACCCATCCATCTATCTGGGATAACCAATTTCTTGCAGCTTCTACACCATGTCTAAAACTCACTCTGAAAAGTCTTGCATGCTCAGGAACCTGCAGTCTGCTGGGTGTATTTAGAATTCTGTGTAGATCTTCTAAACCAAATTTCCTTCTTTAACTGTATTTGCATTACAGGTAAATTCTGCTGTTACTCATACAAACCTGAATGTTTTGTCCTGCAAACAAATTTGCAGCTTGGGTCAAGGAGTAAAATTTAGACAGGTAAAATGGCAATAATTTATGTTATAGTATGGCAGCCTCAGCCTGATCCCCACCTTCACATTTTGTGAGCTGCTTTAACTTTTAAGCCTGAGCCAGGATCAGTTTTCTTTCCTAGTTTATATAGTAACTTCCTTCTGCATGACAAAAAGCAGGAATGACATTGTCCATAAATAATAAAGCAACTGTATATGTATTTATATGTACAATTTGATTTGGTTTGATGCTGTCTGATTCTAAATGATTCTTAATTATAAAAGGTTGGGCTTCTTTCTTTTTGTTGTTGTATTTCTTCTCCTACATGCCAGGATTACAATATAGAAATTTCTAAAAATCGGTGCTGTAATTTCCCACCCAGTTGCTAGTAAAAAAATAGGCCAGTGGTGGCGAACCTATGGCACGCATGCCAGAGGTGGCACTTGAAGCCCTCTCTATGGGCACATGCACCGTTGCCCCAGCCACGCCTCCTCCCATGGCCCCCTCCTCACCAGCAGCCCCCCCAGAGGAGAGTCGCCCCCGGGCGTGGCCCATGTGAAGCAGCCCAGCCAAGGACATGGTAGCCGGGCAGCAGGGACAAGATTCCCCGCTGCCCGGAATCCCCATCGTGTGCAGATGATGCTGCGGGGCATGGGCGGAGGGCGTGGTCACCATGGCGCTGTTGTGATCTGTGGCGGGCCGTAGAGGTGGTGGGTGGCCCAGCGGGCAGGGTGGAGCGGGGACAGGGTGAGGGGAGGTTTTGGGGCACTCGGTCTCTAAAAGGTTCACCATCACTGAAATAGGCTTTTAGTTGGGACTACATATGTACAATAGGAAACTACAACAGAAATCCTCAGAAACTTTAAACTTTGCTCTGTCTTCTGCAGTTGTTGGTTACCAGTAAGAATACTTTAAAAAAGAGTGGTCCAACCAAGACTACAAAATATTCTTCATTCCACATCTAAAATCATATTTAAAGATTACCACTAAAATAATGAGATGCTGTTTGAAGCAGTAGTATTAATACTGAGATATTTCTCTCAACCATTGATTGGTTCCTCGCTGAAAGAAGAATAACAGAGCTTATTTACAGCTCTTTCATATTTTAAAAGTGCATTTGAGGAGTAGTTATGTGATTATTATTAACCAAACAAGAATAGATCAATAATGTATTTTCCTGCACTGCAACGAGGATGGCTAAACTGAAGCTGTGATACTGAAAAGAAGATGCTTGTCCAAGGGTGTCTCTTGAGTTCAAGGCTGAGATACAATGTGAATTGGAGTTCACACCTAGCTCATCATTAAGCTGCTTGACTGTTCTGTTTCTCCACAGCACTGCCTATGCCTCCTTGAAAGAAAGCCCCTGTAATGTAATTGAGATGTAATTGTGGGGTAAAACATAACCTTAAACCTTTTCTCATTCATGCAATAATGATTTTTCCCACCTGTAAAAGGATGATCATTGTTAGAAATGTGTAGAAACCTGCAAGAGCTGGAGCAAGGTAATTGCCATTTACATCTGGGATGATAAATAAGGGATGTATGCGAAAACGTCCATTCCAAACACTTTGACCTGCATTCAAATACAAAATATTTGAGATAATGAACTCAGCAGAGCATATGCAGGAAATTGGGAAGAGGGAGACAAGCACATTAAAATAAAATATAATAAGCTGTATTCAACTATGTTGCTACACTGATGGAGCAGCTTTTGGTAGCTGGTATGGATTTCCATCCTCCCCTTTTTTGTGTCCCTCCTCATTCCTCCCCCTCCCCCCTCTGCAAATTCAGAGCAGGACTTTCTGCAGTAATTTTGGGATCTAATGAGATGGAGAAGAGAAGAAATAAATATCCTTTTGCATGAGTAGAAATTCACTGGTGTAATGTGGTATATAACCAACATTGAATTAGTTCATTACTTTGTAATAATTCTATGTGGAAAGATTTCCCTCCCCCCCCTAGTTTTATTGCACCCATCATGGGCTATTTACTCTACAGCCGTAACCTGTAACAGCTAATTCCACTTCAAGCATTCGGATGTGGCACTAGTTTATAAGCCATTATCTAATAAACAGTTAAAAAACAAACTGTACCGCTTTTAAGTGTATAAAATTGGATTTTCTATGAAATGAAGCAGGAGATTATCAATAGATATCAGCATCTGACTTTTTCGTTAGAATGAGTTTCCATTTAAATGAAATACAATCAGTGTGTATTAAAGAGCAACATTAAAATCTCTGGCAAAGAACAGTGACAAGCAAAAAAAATAATAATCATTTTCTACCCATCTCCTTATAATGAAATGTATGTCAAAAAGAAATACATGCAGGGCAATCCTGGGAAATCTGAGGAAGTAGATCAGGACATGTTCCCCAGTTTTAAGGCTTACAAAGATTAAGACTAAACTTGTTTGTAATTCACTTTTCCATCTTTTGATGTATTTTTTTCCTCCCTGAAAGAGGAAGACATACTGCATTCCCAGTGTATAAAACTCCTCCATTTGTGATCCCAGATTAAACCAAGACTATAACTTGAACCTGAAGCTCCCATTTTGTTAAAAATGAAATGAAAAAAAAACAACAACAACTGAACTGCTGCTTAGTTAGGATTCTTCATTTCTAGATAGTTCAGCTCTTTTTGTCTGGCTAATTCAACAGCTTACAGCCATGCCATGCCACTTTCCTCAAAGGCTCTCACTACACAAAATAAATTAAATTCCAGTGGAGCATTGTGCAACTCACTTGTAGACTGACACTTAGAAATTGGGACACAATTATAGGAACATTTGCTACTTCTGCCAAATATTTATTTGTGGAGTCTTGGTGGACTTGTTTTCATTAGAATTTGACATCCGTGCAACTCCTGCTCACATTAGGACACAATCTCTGCAATTGGTAAGAGAGCAATCTTTCTTTTGCTATTTATTGAAAGTGATTGGTACCATCTAGGGAATTTACAACAATGAATTATTAATTTTAGCAGTGAACTTTTTCTCTATGTCCAAATTTCTATCCATATTGAATGTGCTTTAGCCCATTGTGGTTTTCAAAGTGTTTCTCATACGCTTATTATGGGCTTCACAATGAAAAGACTAGAAATCGCAGGCAAAAATTCTTCAAGGCCATTATAACTCATTCCTTGTAATTTTCAGCCAGACTCCTACTCTCAGTGCACAATAGAAAGGAAAAAAAGTAAAGGAGTCCCTGCAGATTTTACTTCACTAATCGTTGCCAATTATACGGGGTGGTGCTCATCTCTATTTCAAGGCCATTGAGGCAGCACTGTCTAAAAATATTTCTGTGGTCATGTGGCCAGCATGATGTCATGGAGCATTGTTACCTCCCCACCAAAGTGATACCTGTTTATCTACTTGCGTTTGCATGCTTTCAAACTGCTAAGTGGGCAGGAGCTAAACAAAAATGGGTGCTCACCCCATCGTGCGACGCTCAGGTCTCAAACCCAGGCTGTCAGCTTTCTAGTCAACAAACCCAGCATCTGAACCACTGAGCCATTGTGCTGTCCTGAGCCATCACTTTCACAATAAAAGGAGTAATAGAAAAAACAGAAAGAATAATAGCAATATCCAAAAGGCCTAGCCGGTGAGCACACCTACACACCAAGAGTATTCCACAGAATAAATTTAAAACACAACATCCCAATATGGAAATAGAGATTTTCAATTGGGCAAACCAATTAGAAAAGTTTGAAAAGGCTATATGATTCCCCCCCCAAAATTATGCTTTTCAAAAGCATTAGAGCAAATTAATTATCCCATTATTCCAAAATATCATGTACAACAAGATAGATACAGTAAGATCCCTTCATTATTGGGTGCAAAATGGGTTGGGTTCACATGTTATTCTGAAAACACTTTTTGTTTAGCATAGTATATATTGAATAAGCCAAATCTGACTACATACATCATATTAACATTTAAATGATGGTTTACAAAGCACAATAGATGGCATTAACTTTATTGTTATATTGTTATAAATTAAGCAACCATATTAAAACTGATCAACAGATGCAAATCCAGGCTTAGGTAATTTTAGATGAAATCTCTATGATTTTAATTCAAAGGGTTAGAAGAAAAATGCATCTTCCATCAATAACAAATACTCCATGATTAACAAAATGTCTTTCCTAAAAACATATCTATGAACTAAAGAAGGGGCTTTTAAACTTTTTGAACTTAGAGAAACTGCTCTATGATAGAAAATTGGCTGCATTTGAATAAACTTTTTTTCTCTTAATCTCTCACAAGACCACATCAAGTTCTCATGTAATTTTAGTGTTCTAAAGAACACAATTTGAACATCTGATCTAAGCATCTTTAAACATTTGTCTCTTTCCCTATAAAAGCTGTTCCTTCTTTCTTCTCTCTTTTTCTTATGACAAAACATTTTTTAAAAAAGTTTTTTAAAATGAGTTTTCTAAAGCAGGGGTCCCCAACCCCTTAGTTGTGGCCCACTACTGGGCCATGCCCTGTTTGAAACCAGGCCAAATCCTGTTTGAAACTGGGTTGTGCAAGTGATGGGCAAGCAAGCACTTGGGAAACTCCACTCATACGAGTAGCAGATAAGCATGTGCATGCAAAGCTCTACTGGCATGAGTGGTGGGCCCTTCTGCTGATGCACAAAGCTCCACTCGCACAAGTGAGGGTGCTTGAGTGGAGTGCACCTGTGCTCATGCATGAAGCTCCATTCACGCAAATGGAGCTTTGCGAGCCAGCACTCTCTAATCATACAAGTGGAGGGTCACATGAGCACAAGCACCCTCCACTTGCATGAGTGGAGTTTTGTGAGTGAGCACAAGTGCCCTCTGGTCCAGCGCCCTCACTCACGTGAATGGAATTTCATGTGCGAGCATAAGTGCCCACCACTTGCATGAGTGGAACTTCACACGTGAGCACAAGCACCCTCTGCTCCAGTGCCCCCCACTCACGACTGGAGTTTCGGCACGAGTGCAAGCACCTGCTGCTCATGCACAAAGCTCCATTGGTGTAATCTGAGGGTGCAGTTACCTGCCGCTCACACCAAGTATGTGCATACTACTCACATGCCCCCCCATGCCGGGCTGAGCTGTCAAGGTGGAAAGGTTGGGGACCACTGTTCTAAAGGTCTATAGCATTTGGAGGCACAGTGGCGATGAGATGGGCTGCAAACAAATTATTTCATAATAATAAATAAGTTTTTAGTTAGTTAAAAAGTGTTTTTGTGTGTGGGGTGGGGTATTCAGAAAGTGTCTTTACATGAATCCAAATATGTAACTTTTAAATATACAGATATACTTAATGCTCACATGCATTGTTCTTTTCTTCCTTTTTTTACATAGTGACCCCTACAGAATAAAAAGTACTTCAGGCTGTTCTGTTCTACAGTGTGGGTTAAGTTTAAATTAAACAAACTTCATGGCTAGTTCAAGAAATGTTGCCTGGAGCAAAATATAAGAGAGTATGTCTTTTCCAGACATAAAAGTTAGCTGGACTAACAATAAATCTTTATTAATTTTTAATGTTAAAGATATACCTGTAGTGGGCAGTCGATATAACTTTGATGAACAAGAGGAAGAGCTGCAACCAAGCCAATGGTCAGATTAAAAATAATTCTGAATCTGGGGTCAAAATATAATTTGAGTAAGCACTTTAGACATAACCCTCTCTAGAGTTCAGGAAGATAAAGGAAGGAGAGGGAAAGTGCATTCAAACCTCTACAGATCTTGTTACTGTAACCTTATCATAAAGTAGTTAGCATTCATAACCTCAATGTCGTAGTCTGGTCTATCTTGAGATGCTGATCGTACAAGATCATAATAGAATTAGTGTCACTGGCTGATATTGATTGCCACTGCTCAGGTTTTTTCCTCATGTACTATGTGAGAGCCTCTCTTCCCTCTGTCAAAGGGCAGCATTGATCTTCTCATCTGTAGAAAAGTCTGTCCAAGTGCACCATGTTACAAAAAGCTTTCACAAATAGTAGACATGGTTTTTACCACTGTTCCATACCTAATGCTCCAATGAGACACATGATGAAGAGCAGTCCCACACAGAAGAATATATCCATGTTCATCTGTTGTTCTATCTTGCTGCGTTTATACCGAGGACCTCTGTTATTCAGCATAGCTTTGGTTTCATGGCCTTCCAGGTGTGCACATGCATAAAGATAAAATTATCTTATGAATGCAAAGAACTCAGGGATTACAAGAAACCAAACTTTAGCCATACACACATGCATTTTCATGGTAGTTTTTGGAATATAAAGGATAGGTATGTGCAACAACATGATTTCCAGAGATGTTGAGTGTCTTGCAATTTCAGAGGTTTTGGAAAGAATTGTATCTCACAAAGAATCTATTAATATCTTCTCTGGAGGAAGCTCGGAGAAACAAAGAAAAGTGTCTAAAACCAGAATTCCTGCTCAACTGAAAACACAAATCCTGGAGGAAAAAAAAAGAGGTCTGCACGTGTGTTGCGAAGGACATACTTTGAAGTCAAAAGATCCTTGATTCAACCTGTGGGCATATAATTTTTGGGTACATCAAAGGAAGAAACCTTAAAGAAAGTGAGTGATAGATGGATTCAGAAAAATGGTCCAAAGAAGGATAGAAGAATGTTCACATTGTCCTCTCCATAACTGAAAGCCAAAATAGATTAAAAAAATACTGATGTCACAAAGAATCACAGGTTCATGGAAGAGATTACAGATGGATTATACAGAAAAGATTATCAAATCCACAAAGTCAAAGGTGATCATACTCATGTTTTCAGGCTGGATTATTATTTAGAATAATAAGGCTGAGATTGGTACAAACGCTTCCTCAGCTATCTGTAGAAGTAATTCAAACTGCATTCTTGGCAACAGATTTCCAATGGTAGATTGATATTGCAGAAGCCAAGAAGATTACAACAATATATCCCGATTTCCTAAAACAGCACAGTAAATCTTGGATTTACCGGAAATAAATAATGGTAAAACTGGGAAAATTTTTTATCTGCAACTGAGAGGAACAGCTGCCTGACAGCACAGATAATTAAATGAAGCAGTAGTTTGATAGGGCTATTATGTTCTTATTGCTGCTCATCAACCTGGATTTTAGAAAGCTGAAAGGCGTTTTAAAAATATCTTGAAAATACCACAAGTACACAAATAGTTTGGATTTTTACTTTAGGAGAAAAAAGGAGGAGGATCAGAATTGGACTTTATAAAATTGTCAACAATGCGGAGAGAATGAATAGATAACTATTTTAAACTGAACTTTAACAAAGGTTTTATTGCAGCTTATTTAATAATTACATATTTAGGGAAAGTTAAACATGAATTTCTTTGAGGTTTCTTAATAAAACAGATGGCTGTAATGGATGTATTATTTACTTCTGCTGAATGTTATTTATTTTAAGGCAGATGTATGTTTATAAATGGACAGTTTCTAAATTTAATTAATAAAATAAAATAAATAAATGTCTTCTAAATCACCTGAATAAATAACACCTATCCCAAACGTAAGAAGTAAATGCTAGCTAATAATTGCTATACAACTTTACAAAGGTCACTCCTTACATAATTTTTAAAAAGACTGGAATAGAGATCAACAATATGTTTATGGTTCTATCACAGAATCTCACATAAGCAGACCGGAGGCAAGAAATCAAAACAATACTTTAAAAAATATTTCTCATTTCATAAAACTACACTCTTTGGTGATCTCCTCCCCCCAAGATCTTTTCCAAGTAGTACTGAAATTCTTAAGTTCCCGAAGATTATCTTCTTCTGAGCTCATGTAAGAATGTTAAAAAAATATATATATCTGTGAGATTCTGGCCATTTTTTTAAAAAAATGATTTATAACTTTTCTTTTTACAAAAGCTTTGGAATTCTGCAGTTGCCATCTGGGGATGCTGTTTCTTGGTGCTTCAGGGGCTGTGCTGACAAACTGTGGATTAGTTTACTATGTGTTGGGTAGCAATATCACTGAAAATTAACCATAAGCATTCAAATTAGTTTCCACATTCTGAAATAATTTGCTTAATAGAAATTGGCCATTGCTGCTTCATCATGTTCTGCTTGTGACTTTCTCAGCACCATCTGGCTGGCTACAATGGAAATCAGAGTGATTAGTTTAATGGATTTTTGATTTGATCCACAAATCAATTCATAAATTCTGTCTCTGAACCCAATCCAGAGGCAACAGACATAGTCAACTGAGATAACTTCCCAAAATGAGAGTTCCTATAGAGCTCCCTGAAGTAATTTCTCTGATATATTTGATATCTAGGTTAATTCATGGACTATTACAGGAATGAAAACAGGACTGATGATGTTTGCTGTAACTATTTATTGTTGTACATTTTGTGAAAACTCTGGTATATTGAGACACCATTATATGCTGCATCTCACTTCCATAAAGACAACAAAGTTTTGTTTTAGTGTCTTAAAACAGTGTAGGGATGTGGGATGCTTTTAGATACTATTTTTCCTCTGCCTTTTGGGCTGACTGAACCTCAATCCATTGTATAATGCTTTCTGCAAACCAGCTGTGGGGCAAATCAGCAGACCTGTATTCCTTGTCCCATTTGGAAAGTTGATTTGCATTTTCTATCTCTTGTTTCATAGACATATGCAACTTGTTTTCCAGTGAATCATTCTTTGTTTGTTGGCATGTATTTCCCATTTGGTTTCCATGTCCCCAAGCTTTCGATTCCCAGCTAGGACTTTATTTAGCCTAGCAAGGAGAAAGCGCTCAAGTGCAATTTTGTTTGCATGTGGTTCTCATGGGGTTTGTTGCCTTGCAGCACTCAGGATTTGCTGGGATAACACACTTCACACATTATGCTAAAATGCCACTTTCGCAAGATTTACAATGATTCACAAGCTCTACCATGGTGATTTGATTTCAGTGAAGAGGAACTGTTTGAAGCTTCTCTGCATTAACAGTTTCAATAGTCAGTCTTTCTGTGCAATGGATTTAATAGCAGGCAATTGGAAAAAATATCTTGCAATACAGTCAGTGGATGTTCAAAAATATATGTGAACAAGTGCGTGAGCAGTATGCCAAAATCTATGTGCGTGTGTGTGAAGAATACTAAGCATGCCATTGTTCCTCTTTCTATGCAGGTAGAACAATCTAATGCAGTTTTGGGGACAATGCATCCAGCATCTGGCTGGTTTAAAAAAATGAGTATGTGGCCAGCAGGCTTTGTGCATAGCTGTCTACAATTCAAAAGCTATAGTCATACAGACAACATCATACTGACTGTGGTTGAGACTACACATAATGAGAACAATGTAGAGAAATCATAGGTTAAATTTAAAGTCTGTTGGGGATTCTTTGCAAATGGAAAGCGGTTAGCTGAAGTCCTTATTCACAATGAATTTCAACTGGAGCCAGAAAATGCAGAGTACTTTAATGCCTTAAAACCTAATTAGATGGCCGACTGATTTCTAAGTAAGTTTGACTGTTTCACAGTTGCCAGAGTGTCTTAATGAGAATCTACTAGTGCATGTTCTGGGTGAACATAAAGAAAGTCCAATAAGTTAGATCCAGCAGTGAATAATTTTAATGCTGTTTAGATCTTTCCAAAGTGAATCTGAAGTACCAACAAAACAGCAGGCCAGAAAGAAACACAGAGTAAATTGGAATCTAATGGTTCCCATTTCAGGAGAAATTATAACCAGGGAATTTCATTACATAGGGACTGATTATTTAAAGGACTATGTATTTTCTGTAGTTTTTGTCTGGCTTGCACAACTAGCCATATCCAACATGCTCAATGTCCCATGCATTAAGCAGCTCCATCTGATGGGATCTAGGAGGCATGCCTTTTCTGTTGCAACCCCTGCTACCTGCAGCATCATCCCAGATGCATTTGGCCCTATCTGAGCCATGTTTAAAAGAACCTTAAAAATTGGCTCCTTCCCCAGGACTTGGATTAGAGCAGGGGTGTCAAACTTGCAATGTCATGTGACACGTCGCAATGTATCGTGACTTTTTTTCCATTGCCGGCAATGGGATGGGTGCGGTTTAACACCCCTGGGTTAGAGTGCAGGTGATGAGTCTCTGTATTTGAATGTTATTAGGAGCCCCGGTGGCACAGAGATTAGAATGTAGTATTGCAGGCTAACTCTGACTGGCCCAAGGCTGACTCAGCCTTCAATCCTTCTGAGGTCAGTAAAATGAAGACCCAGATTGTTGGGGGCAATATGCTGACTTTGTAAACTGCTCACAGAGCACTGTAAAGCACTATGGAGCAATATATAAGTGCCATTGCTATTGCTCTCCCAAAGATGATTTTCTTCTCTCTCAAGGCAACAACAGACACAAACTGAGCAACGTGGTATATGTAGTACAATGCAGTGAGCCATCTGCAGGTCTGTACATTTCAGAAACAAAACAACAACTTTATAAACGTATGGCACAACATAGGAGAACAAATCCATCAGGACCAGATTTAGCAGTCCATCTGCATTTAAAAGACAAAGGCCACTCTTTTGAAGACACATTTTGGACAGAGAGGACCACTGGTTTGAAAGAGGAGTCAAAGAGGCCATCTATGTCAAAACTGAACAGCCCTCTCTCAACAGAGGGGGAGGGATATGGCATCATCTATCTCCAGTCTACAATACAGTCCTTTCAACAGTTCCAAGAAGGCTCCACACACATTTGCACCACTCAGGTGATCCTAAAGACACAGATAAGCCTCCAGGTAGCATTAACCACTTGCTAAAAGAATGCAAATGAACAGCTGTCTGCAAGGAGTATAAATCTTTCCATTCCCCACCATCCAGTCCAGTGGTTCTCAAACTTTTTAATGCCATGACCCCCAACCGGTCATAAGTCGAGGACTACTCAACCGGTCGTAAGTCAAGGACTACTCAACTGGTGCAGCACCGTTTGCAGAATGGGACTTTTGGCGGGCTCAGCAGGGCAGAGACAGCCTGGACAATTCCTATTGGCTTTTGAAAGCAATAGAATTAGACTCTATTCAAGAATAAAAGAGAGTAGCACAGCTAAGGAAAAGGGGAAAAAAATGGCGGACTGTGTTGTTTGGCGACCCCCGTGAAATGGTCGTTTGATCCCAAATGGGGTCCCAACCCACAGGTTGAGAACCACTGATCTAGTCAGAGCTGAAGAAGCTTCTTGGATGAGAAGTGAAATGTTTTCAAAGAAAAACAAGAAACTCCAGTTGCCTCGAGAAAAAAAAAAAAAGCATCTTTGGGATAACTATGACCTGGATGACTGAGAATCTCCAATAGACATTGCTATTGCTATTGCTATTGCTAAGTGCTATTTAATGGTTATTTTTATTCTGGCACTTGGGTTTTTAATGATATTTTTATGGTTTTTACTGTAAGCTATTCAGGGTTATTGTAGAGTTGGGTGGTCTCGAACATTTCTAAAGAAATACAATAGGAAAACAAAACCAGTATTATCACTGTGATTTGAGGTTTCCACTTTTCACTGCTCATGAGCAATACGTGTTGTGTGAACACCACTGGCATCAAAGAAAAGAAATTTTGAAAAGCAATTTACTAGGAAAATAAAAATATTCCCAAGAGGTACTGCTAGGTTATGCCAGTGTTTTAAAGTCAAAAGCTGCCACAACATTTAAAGTGACAAGATAAGGATAGAAATTAATTCCAAATGTCTCTTTCCTGAGTGATAGTTTTACTGTTATCAGCACAGCAACTGCAACATTTTTTATACAAACTAAAAAAAGTGCACGCTGACATTTCAGTCAGAAGCCAAGTTATTCAGAGCAAACCTCATTAGTTTAGGCAGTTCTTGAGGACTTGGGATGGGGATTTTATATTTACAATACAAGGTGAAGACAACTCTTCAGATTGGTTGAGAGTGCAACTTTCCCCTTTGCCATTCTAAGAATTTGAAGAGTTCCAGAACCCATTATTTTAAAAATCATTCTTGACAATGCTTTCTTCTCTCTGGGTAGTATAATCTTTACCTATATTCAGTCACTAATGAAACATACCATAACCTTTCTTCCCTTTCCATTTTACACATCTTGATTAAGTGCTGCTTTTATAGTGATCTTCAATAAGCATTTCTAAAGTAGTTTACAAAAATAGCACAATCCTCCTGCTCACAACCATGAAGAATGCCATCAAAGGCCACAAGTTGGTTTCTTGTATGTACTGTATAATGCAGCATT
This sequence comes from Crotalus tigris, assembly GCF_016545835.1. Classification (NCBI taxonomy): domain Eukaryota; kingdom Metazoa; phylum Chordata; class Lepidosauria; order Squamata; family Viperidae; genus Crotalus; species Crotalus tigris. The sequence continues at coordinate 1,990,854 of NW_024096469.1, forward strand.
TCTTCTTCTCTTAAACCATAAAGCTGACTTTTAAGAAGCAAGATATAATTCACTAAAAGAATGCATTAAGTAAGAATTTATTTCTCAGAATAAACTACGAATGGTAACATAGACAGTTTTGAGTTTTATAAAATTATTACTCAATTTAAAAGTTATCCAAAATAATGAAGGGTAGGAGCCGGTAAGAAAAAGAAAATTGATAGAGGTAGATTCCCCAGTTCTGCATTTTACAGAGAAAGTGCTAGAGGCAAAACAAATTTTACTTTGCACAAAAAGTGCTGGGAGAAAGAACTCTTTGCAACCTTAGTATCAATCTGTAGCTGTATGAAAAATAAATCCAATAATTACCTGCATAGATAACAATTCCTATTGCAACTTCTGTATTCCTTATTATGCAACCACGAAGAAGAAGGCTTTCATTGTCAAGTCCAATTTGTGTGCAATCAGGCTGTTCCCTGCAAAGAAGAAAGATGTGTGTTGTTTTCTTCATATATTTTTCCTTGTTCTCTCAGAGCTAAATAATACACTACTAATATCATGACCATGGGTGATTATGTTTTGAGGCTCACTGATGGTATAAAGTACTGCAGGGGCTCACTACCATGCTGAGGCTTCAAATCAGTGTTAAAAGGCTGAGAATTTACATTACAGAAAAGTCGATTTCTCTGATGTCCTGTGCCCTAGGCTCCTATAGATCATCATGTAATGTTTTGACACAACACATTATTTAATTTCACACAATAGATTCTTTTAATATAAATGTTCAAAGGTCTCGGCGGCTCTTCTGACTTTCTGTTCTAGCAAAGTGTCAGCAGTGGAAATTCAATACATTGGGTATATTTTGCCAGCAGCATTTAAGAAAGTATGTCCTTGCCACTGCAGATAAATCTGTGTACATGGTGAAATGCTTTCAGGCACTTGATTGGAGTCCTCATACTTAATGCTCAAAGGCTACTGTACTTTCCGGCGTATAAGACGACTTTCGAAAGCGTTGAAATCAGCGCCAAAGTCGGGGGTCATCTTATACGCTGAGTCATCTTATACGCTGGAAATAATGGTAGTTTCTGGCATATAAGATGACTTTCTAGGCATGCGACTCGGCGCCGAAGTCGGGGGTTGTCTTATATGCCTGGTCACCTTATATGCCAAAAAATATGGTATTTTAAAGCAACCATCTGTCTTTTGTCTGGAAAAAAAAAGCCTCAAAATGCTTCATTTTTTTCTATGACTTAAGTTTCAAGCTTACTTTTGGAAGATTCTGAATGGAATGTTTATCATGAATTTTCCTTTCTTATGATGGAATCTAAGGTGAGAGAACAATTACCCCTTTCCACAGATGCATGGCAGAAAATTTGACTTTGTTAGCGAACTAATATTCAGGATTGGAGCTAGGGCTTTTTTTTGTCAAAGAACGTCCAGAATGGAGTTCTGGCACCTTTTTTGGATGGAACCTTGAAGGGTAGGCAAAGTGGGTTGCATGAGTTTTTAACAGCAAGAAGAAATGCTATTTTGCTATTATTTTTGTTTCCTCCTCACAAAGAAGAGGGGGAAAGGTTTAATGTCATACAAGTGGGTTGGTCTGATTTCTCTGTAGAGATCCTTTTCCTTTTTCCTTTCCTTTCCTTTCCTTTCCTTTCCTTTCCTTTCCTTTCCTTTCCTTTCCTTTCCTTTCCTTTCCTTTCCTTTCCTTTCCTTTCCTTTCCTTTCCTTTCCTTTCTCTCCTCCCCTCCCCTCACTTCCTCTCGTCTCCCCTCCCCTCCCCTCAAGTCAATACTTATATATTTTTTTAAATTTCACATTAGAAATTGGTAGAATACTCCTCTACTAGTGTTTGTCCATTGAATGTTAGCAATGTGATCCTACAAATGACAGTTTGTGCAAACTACAGGTTGCTTCATCTCTTTTGCCAACGCTTCTGCTAACCACTATCTACATACTTGCAAAATAACTATGGGAAAGGTTAGGGAGTGACTGATTGGATTTTACAGTTCAATACATTGAATATATGCTTTTAATGTAGGAAATCTCAGCTGTAATTTTCCATTAAAAAAGGAACCGATAAAGGATCAGCCACAGACCTAAAGAAAGTCCTCATCAGTAATAACATTCAGTGAGGCTTGGACCTCTCCCAATTTTCAAGTGCTTGGCTACAATAAAAATGAAGGTAATGATCCATAGAAACCAAATAATTACAGCCCATGTTCAGATGATCCTGATACTGGGATGCTATAAGAGTTCCTAGGAACAGCAATAATGAGACACACCCAGCAGTGTTGCTTTACATTTATCATGGTTGGGAATTGACATTTGTTTGCATATTTAAATATTCTGGCTCGGTAGTACTAGTTTCATATTACATGGGCTGTATAAACCCAATGACTCCCCATGAGTCAGAAAATTAACTACAGATAGCTAGCAACTAGAATATGTTCTGGATAACTTGCAGTGTTTAGTTGGAGCATTATAGAAGTCAGTTGTATTAGTTCACTTTTAGAATATAAAAACATTCAGTGTGCTATGGAATAATTTATCAGTACACTTCCCACTAGTTTATATATCATGTTGGGAGTTGGATGGATTAACTTGATTGGTGAATATATTTTTGGAAAGCTCTTTAGTAATTCACCCATTGTAAACACAAAGAGCAAACAAGGTTGAGTATCCAAGCCTCAGTTATCTTTTCCTGATATTCCTGTCAGGAAACAGCCAGAGAGACACAGATAAAAGATTGCATCCTTTGAAATAAAAATGATACACTCCTCAGTTTATGGAATATTAATACAATTACAGCTCTTTGGATATTTCTCATTATAAAAGGAAATTGAGGATGGAAATGGGTGAGACAAACATTTCATTAATTGTCCCCCACATTTGCATTTTTGAAAAGAGGAGGACCTAAGAGCATTTTAAGCTGAAGAGAGCAGAATTTCAGAAATGTGGTTGACTTCCTTATATGCTGCATCTCTTTGAAATGAGGTCACAAAACAGTCTTTTGGTGCAATCTCTGAATCCCTGATTCTGATATAGAATTCATTGCAGAGCTCCTGAGCCCATTAAAATTCTTTCTGAAGAAAGCTCCTCATACAAATCCATCTAATTTCATACTTAAACAATGACAATTGCTCCCACTTTATAAGGATACTTTGGTAGAGAATAAAATAAATTTTATTCCTAAAGTGCTAAAGCCACACACAAAGTTCTCTGCAGAAGGACAGAGCACTAACAGCCTATTCCAGTGGTGGCGAACCTATGGCACGGGTGCCAGAGGTGGCACTCAGAGCCCTCTCTGTGGGCATGCGCGCCGTTGCCCCAGTCCTAGGCCTTCAGCTGGGTTTTATAAAACCTTTTCGCTTTAGGCCTCTGCTGCCATATACAAAAAAAAGGTTCAATCAATCAGTCAGTTTCAATTTCTCACAGGAAAAAAAAAGATCTTGCAAAGTTGGAATTGATTGATTGAACTTTTTAGTCCCACCCAGTCTGTTGTTACCACCGCAGCCACACCCACCCAATGGGCCACACCCACTCAGTGGGCCACACCTACTCGGCACCCAACAATGCATAAGTGAGTTTTGGGTTGCTGTTTGGACACTCGGTCTCTAAACAGTTCACCATTACTGGTCTATTCAATCTTAATCCTCAGTGAAGAAGAACAAATATAGCAAAATATTGCTGAATATTTCATTTCTGGACTATATGCATGCTTGGAAAGACTGCAATAATTCAGTACTTATATAAATTGTTCACAATATCTCAAAATATTTCAGGTAGAATGCAATCATAACATAACATAACATAATAACATGGCATTCTTTACAAACTACAACAATGATAAATAATAAAATGTGTTGCAAAATCATGACACATACATATTTTGTTACTTTTCTCTACTGGCTATGATAATAGTGATTGAATGGTAAAAACCAAAACTGCAGTAACTTACATGTAGCCTATAAATCTATTGAGATCATTGTTAGGTTTTTCACAAACAATGATATTTTGGAACAATTCTGGCTCAAATTCAGTATTCTGTAAACAAAACAAAACAAAACAAAATTAGTGATTTATAGTAGCAAATGGATATTTTTTCAGTCGGTTTTTAAGAGTTGTCCCAACATTTCTTCAATGGCTAAAAGTGATAACTGCAGATTAATATGGCATGAATGAATCTAAAATGTGACCCCATTCAAGTACTTATTGTAATGTAACAGTAGCTGAATGAAGCCAATGAATTAATCCAACCTACCCCAAGTTGGTGCAATCTAGATTTATTAGATTCCAGTGTCTATTATTACAAAGGTTGAAATTCAATGAATTTGGAATGCAACATAATGGGGGAGGTACAACACAGGTAAGGCTAGAAAAGGTTAAATATGTAGCACTGAAAAAAAGAAACATTTAAAAATACTTTTTTGATCTGTAGAAGATGCTGACTTTATCATTAATGTATTTGAGAAATCACTCTATAACTTAAATAATATGTCTTCCAAAATTAAAAATGTTTCACAAATGGATTTATATATAAAATAGATAAAAGGAAATATTTATTATACTGCTTCTGAAAAAAATATTAACACTAGAATAAGGATATTAAAATGCCTATTATTTCTGGCCAATCAGGCTTAAATTTGAATTAAGGCTAATACTGATAATCAATTTTTCATATTCCACTGAATTTAGCATTCAAAAATGCACATTTCCAGTGGGTGGATGAAGCTTTAGTTTTGTCCTGAAATAAGTGATTTTAAATTGGGTCTGAAGTCCCTTCAATGCATTTGAATAAAAACACAATACTATGTATGTCTATATATAGGGATGAAGTGTTAGTAAGGTTATTTATACTTGTGATAGGGCTGGAAGTCACTTCTTTCTATATTTCTTTTTTCTTTATTATATTCTTGCTTTTCTTTTTTTTCTTTCTTTTTTCTGTTTTTTTCTTTTCCTTTACAATTTCCTCTCTCTCTCTCTCTCTCTCTCTCTCTCTCTCACTCACTCACTCACTCTCGCTCACTTGCTCTTTCTTTTATTATTATAAACAAAATTACGTTATTTTTTTTTAAAAAGATCCTGAAGAAAACTGAGTAAAGGTGCAAGAGAATGTTACATATTGGTAAAAAGTTAATGGGTTTTTTTAAACTGGTGGTCACAACATTCTCTTCAAGATATATCTCTGGAGACCATTAATGGCTTGCTTGAAATTAATGACTGTGTCTTGGTTAGGGGTAAACGTAGAACCTCATTCTCAGGATGTACACACTGATATAACCAATCAAGATCAATCTGCACAGTGTAGATGACAATCTGACACTGCAGCCTACAAACTGGCTCATCACTTTGGAGCAAAATAAATCGCCTGTTTTTTTTTCACCCTCCTCCTCCCCCATCTAACTGTAGCCTTATCAAGCATCTGACAGTCTAGACAAATGTGCTGACAGGCTGGGAGTTTCTGTGCAGGCCTGGAGTAGAGCATGCCCCTTCCTGTGTTGGCAAAACTTCGAAACCTACATTCCAAAACTCAGCTTTTATGTAACATTTTAATAGCTGATATGTTGTAAATATTACTTTTCTCCTCCCTTCTGCTCTATTCTATTAATAATTATAACTTGGAATAAGAACCCGAGGCTGTCTTACAAGACCTCCATACCGCTTTTCCACAGATTCCATTGAATTCTGCACCTCAAATGGTCCCATCTTCATACATTTTGCAAACAAAGGCTGATATAAATTATTCCCTAAGTCAGTGGTTCTCAACCTGTGGGTTGGGGCCCCATTTGGGGTTGAATGACCATTTCACGGGGGTCGCCAAACAAGGCTGTCCGCCATTTTCCCCCCTTTTCTTTGGCCACGCCCCTGGCACCCAGTGATGTATAAGTGGTTAGGGGTCATCACAATATGGGGAACTGTATTATGGGGTTGCGACATTAGAAAGGTTGAGAACCACTGCCCTAAGTGTTTAGTCTTGTGATCCTATCTTGCGGCACTCTATGTCAGTATTAAAAATCAGTGGCTTAGAAAACTGCTCCAAATGAAGAGGAGAAAGAAGATGGGGAGGGTTAGGTTTAATGATTTACTTTCCTAATCTTGACTGAAATAATCAAAGGTTTCAAATATGTGAAGCCAGGGCCCAACTGTACCCTTCCATCACTTCTCCTCTACCAAGGAAAGAGAGGAAAGTTGTTTACCTGATGGGAGAAGCCTTTCACAACTTGTCTTTGTTTAAGGTTGGTTTCACCATCAAGATTTGCTGTCTCCAAGTAACAGATCCTGTTCTGATCAGAGGAGTATAACAGTAGAATATCAGCAGGAATGACCTCATTGCATTGCAGCTGCACAAAGTCTCCCACTTGAACATCTTTCCAGCACTTCTCAATGTAGGTGTTTCGGCTCCTGTTATGAGAAGATGCACCATCAGTTAACAATCTGTGACTGCCCCATCAAGGCACAGAGCACTTCTTTTCCTTAGGGCACAGGAAAGCATTTTGTTCAAAGACATTTTTTTAAAATGTAAGTGGATTTATGGAGAAAGCAAATTCATTCATTCATTTGTTCATTCATTCAATCTGCATGGCTTTCTATCTCAACAGGTGACTCTGGAAAAAGAATCTTAAAATAAATTAAAAAAAACAATTGCTAAGATAAATACAGAAAGTGAACTGTATCAACTTTCACAGCAACCAGATGTTGTGAAAGTTGATATTATATCATTGATATATGTACTCAGAGGGATTCCCTTAGGTTCATATATTTAAGTTCAAGTGGATCAATAAGCTATCAACAAGTTTTTAAGGAGAAGGACAAATATACAAAAATTGCTTATTTAATCTATATTGTCATATAATGGTCTAAAATTTCAGGTACATCTTTTTTCCTTAGGTCAACAGAGTATTAACATCTTAGAAAAGATGATTGCTAATAAAGATTTTTTTAAAAATCATTTGAGTTATTGCAAAAAAAAATTGGCTTGTTTAAAGCTGTAGGACGGCAGTATATAAAATGAAATGGATTTTGTTTTCAGAAATGCAGTCAAAACACATTAGCATCCTCTAACACTCTTAAGTTATTGTTAACACCGAAGAGTGTACCCACATTACTTATTTAGATTTGTTATAGCCGCCCACTTCAGTCTTCTCTATATTTGTACTATATTTATCTTTATTTTTTGCAGCAATCATTCCCTTACATGGATTTTTCCTTACCCACAGGCTTTTTCATGTTACCTTTTCATCACAGATTTTTTTTCATCCTTCCCACTATCATAATTTCATACCCTTCCATGATAATGTGTAACACATTATTTTTCACTCTGTTTCAAATGACTTTTTTCTTTATGTCCACTGGCCATTTATTCAGTTTATTTTCTAATGCTTTTTCAACAGAACTCCTACATCAGTGGTGGCGATCCTATGGCACGCGTGCCAGAGGTGGCACTCAGAGCCCTCTCTGTGGGCACTTCTCTGAACTGCTGGTGGCGGGCTGCGGAGCCCCAGAGTGCGCCAGTTGAGGGACCGTCAGGCTGTGGCTGCTGATGGACACTGTTGGCCCCCATGCACTCTCTGGACTATGTGTGCAGGGGCTGATGGTGTCAGGCAGCAGCTGCCCCAGCCCCTGCCTTGCCTTGCCTTGAGATAATGTCACCCCCACCCTGCCTTGCCTCAACCCACAGGACGAGCCTCCTACCCACCACCCCACCTGCCAGAGACCCCCTGGATCTCCCCCAACCTGCCCGGCCCCCACAGGCGTCCCTCTCCATGAGCAACATCGAGGTGACCAGGCCCACCTTGGCCACACCCACCTAGTCTGCCATGATCACCACAGCCATGCCCACCCAGTGGGCCATGCCCACCTGGCACCCAGCAATAAATAAGTGGGTGTTGGATTGCAGTTTGGGCACTCAGTCTCTAAAAGTTTTGTCATCACTGTCCTACATCCTCTTTTGTACCCGTTATATTTTTTTGTTTCTTTCTCTTTTTCTCTCCACCTTCTTATAACCCATGTTTCTAGTTTTCCATCGAATTCTCTCTTTCCAGCTTTCGATTTTCTTTGTTCTTCATTGGTCCACCATCAGCAAGATTCCTAGTTACATCGACACCATCCAACTCTATATCATCTTCACTTTTTCTTGTTTTATCCAGTTTGGGGGAGGGTTTTTTTTGAATAAAATATGAGAATTGTTTGCTCTTGACTTTGCTGTTGTCATTCAAGTGACCATCCAATTCCAGTAATATTGCTGTTATCTGATAGTGGTGTTTGCTTGTTTTAGTGGGCTGTTGGGATGAGTTTCTTTATTTGATTGACTCCATCTGAAGAATACACTGGCATACACTCCCAGTACTTTTTGCTCATCTCTCTCAAGAAAACTTCATTTTTCGAACCACAGGTCATGCTTTTAGATTTACATTTATTCTTTTAACATGCATATGTATGAATCTTTTTATGCTTAAAACAGGCATTTTTTTTTTAAAAAAAGGTAACCATAGATCAGCATTCTCATTCTTTCTTGGGTTTCTGAAAGGCCCAGTCACGTTATTTGCACTCTCATTCCTACCAGCTATTTATGTCACCTAACAGAATAATGTTTTCATTCAGATAACATTCATTCAGAATGCTGAATTATTTTCTCAAGAGACTGTTCTCCAGTTCTTCTATAATCACCATTCACTGGAGTTTAATTTGCAACTGTCACCATTCTATGGATTCCTATTTTTATATGCAATCCACAGCAATTAATATATTTTAGCACTTTCATTCCTAATTAAGCCTGCTCTTGCTCCATTCATGTATAAATCAACTCAATTTCAATAAAAGTCATTCAATCTTTACTTGGATCTATTACATCTTTCCCCTCACTTTTAGTTTCACACTGTGTACAGACAATATTCTTTTATTTCATTTGTTAATTCATACACTTTGATATTCAGTCCTCTTACATTCCAAGTCACAAACTTTCCTTAGTATATAACTTTTATTGTTAAAGGTTAAAGAATTTGAAAGAAAACAATGAATTTTGTTAATATAAATGGTGATAGTTTATAAAGGTTATTAAGTGCAAATAGAAATACACATTATTTCAACAGCAAGAAGGATAAAGCAGTAATAGTTAAACTGATTATTCTATTCAAAGAGGAGAATATATTTATGTTTTTTATTTGGATATCACTTCTGGATTTTGTGCTTGTGATGAAAAAAAATGAAATTTTAACTTTGGTTTTGCCAATTAGATAGATTTGTTGTTATATATAACAAATATATACTAATGTGTAAAAGTAAAAAGTTGAGATTGTAATGTTACAAAGTCTCAAACTTTCATATGCCATGACATCACATAGACTCATAGTTATTGGCCTTTGCTGGTCATCATGGCCTCGGTTACTTGAGACTTTCACATGGTGCTTTTTAATAAGAGAAGGAAAAAAATAACTAGTCATAATCATGCCTGGCCGCATACAGCATTTATTGCCATATAAAAGGACAGTAATGATTAGATATGCAAATAATGCTAATATTGTAAACTGTCCAGAGAATGTTGTAAAGCATTCTGGGACAATATATAAATCTAAATGCTATTGTTATGGCCCTGAATCCATCAACTAGGAAATACATATGGTGTACTGATATATTCTGGATGTAATCTTTTGACAGTTTACAAAAAACCCTGAGCAGATTAATTGAAAGTAGGATTTTAAACTAAGTGTGCCAGGTAGCAAGTAAATATTCTTTAAGATGGCTTTCTACAACTAGGGCAACTAACGAATTGATGGCATGTGAGTATTTATAAGGAAAAGAACACTTGGGGAAAAGCTTTTCACTCGTTATGATAGAAGAGACAAAGAACTCTGTTCACAGGTTGTACAGAGCTTTTTTACACCAGTACCTACAATTGTATTTGGGAGACCACAAGTAACCAAAGAGGTTAAAGACAAGGTAGATTCATGTGGTAGCAAACAATCTAGAGGTCATGTCATTAGTATCTGAAACCTCCCAATTCTTTCAAGAGAAGCCCCATCTACTGTGCATCATGGTAATCTAAAACAGTTTTTTCCAAGGCAGAAATGATGATCACTGGGCTAGTTCTGTGACTGAAGAGGTTCTTCCATCTAAGATAACAAAGTATGATTCATGCTCATAATTGACATTCTGAGAGAAGACTAAATCTAATAGCACCCTAACTGTATATTGACTCCCAAATGACATTTTCAGGCCAACAGAGCAAAAGTCTGGAAGCAGTCTATTATATAAGAATGGAACTGGAATTTACTGCTCTAGCTTCTAATTCTCCAATACTCTATTAGAAAAAAAATTGCAATTCCAAAATCTTCTCCAATCCAGGGCAACCAGTATGATTTAAAAAGACGGCCAGATTAAAATGATTTTTAAGGAATGCAGCCTTGCCCCTGAGTTCTCATGAATTCAACATCCCTCATTACTTCCCTCTCTCAGGGAAAGGAACAATTGATCTGGATTGCACAATTCATGAAGCCATAGACCACACCATTAAGCAACAGTGGCTGAGTTCAGAGAGTATACTATATATTAAGATCAAATACAATCATATTATCTTTAGTTTGATTTATACATTTCAACATGAGGTTTCAGAAGCGTGGCTCTGGGAAAGCTGATCACATGTAGCTGGGAGTGGTGGGTTTTTAAAACTTTTTGGGCTTTTGTGTTTGGAGTTTTTCCTGCTTGAGGCTTTGTATTTCCTGTGTCATGTACTTTGACCTGAGCTTTTGAGTGTGTTCTTTTTGGTATTGATGGGTTAATATTATTATGTCCTAAAGGTCATGTCTTTTAAAGTTTGAGTGGGGCATGTAGATTTTAGGGGTCTTTGTCTTCCTAATCTCACCAGCTTCTAGCTTTCTGGCTCCAATCTTTCTGAAAGGATTATCACATCTGCATTTCTAAAAGCTGGCCACTGCCTAGTTTCTGCTTGGGGCTATTTAAGAAAAACTAGGCTTGCTTTTCTGCCTTTAAGATCCTTTGGGGAAATATATTCTGCCTTTTTAATATTCTACAAAATATTTCTTTCTCTGGGGGGGGGGGTGCTGTCCTCCTACAATGAGGTTTGCATAAAACTCTTTACATGCTGTTGTTGGTAGTGGTTACTATTACACTACACCATAGAACAATACTGATTCACTTTAAAGCCACCAAATCCTTGCAAATTATTTTGAGTTTTGTTGGATATAGAGGTAGATAGCGTAGAGAACTAAGCCATGGTTTTCATTTTAGAACTCTTTAATTTTGTTTCTTGTGTTTCCAGGAAATTCACAGTGTCTGTCCCAAAGTTAGGAATGTTTAATAGAAAATGAAGTTGGTTATTGCCTATAGAGTAGTTCTGATTTTGGGGTGGGTGGAGCCCTTATATTTTATATCCATAATTTGATTTTTCCCAACCTCTACTTATGAAGCAGGGTTGGATCTACCTCTGGTTCAATACATTTTGCCCAAGTCCAATCAGATCCAAATGAATGACTCCCCTTTTCTTCTTCCCAAAAAGAACTGATCTTTTAGAAAGTACAGATCATATTAGGCTGATTTTCTTTATATTTCTTGCAGTCTTGCTTTGTTAGGACATGTGGCAAAAGATTGCCAATTAGCACTAAACCCTTTTTCTCCTTCTCCCAGGTTGTGACTGAAAAGCACAACCGGTAGGAATTTGTGAAAGCAATTTAAATACAGCCTAATAGTACCAACACTCTGAAGAACTACTGCATAGGTGTTGCTAGCATTCCTTTTTTCTTTATAATGAACAAAATCAATGTTCAAAATGAATGGGATGTCTTCAGGAACAGTTTAATCACATGCTTAGATGTGGAAGAATTTTTTTATAGACATGTACATTCAAACATTCATTTTCTATTGGGAGAACACCTTTCTCGAAACCTGCATTACACCAAGCACTGGAACCAGAAGGTGTGGTACAGGCAATGACCGAAGATGCACCTAGCTTTTCCAGTAATGGAATTGCACGTAAAGTAAAGTTTTGGCAAGAAGAAGCAAGAGCCTGTCTCCCTGATAAATATTGTACCTCCATTAATTCATTGCTCGGAGTTATTTCAGTGTTGCAGCATGTACATTAATAACATTATGCAAAGCAATTCCATGTAAGATTAAGCTTGAAGATGAGCATATATTAGGACAAGCTTTTCTAAGAGAAATCTCACAATAGCCTGTGAAGATTTGTCTTAAACATTAAAGGCTCTGGTTTAGGAACTAGCTGCAACTGTGTAAAATAAGCCGAAGTACTTCACAGTGTTAGACATAAATAGTGAGAAACCAGTCACTTTACGAGGGCAGCATAAAATTTAATCAATAATAAATAAATAAAATAAAACAAAACAAAATTTTTCCTCATTTGGTGCCCTGATGTTGGCCTTCAGGTTTTTTTTTGCATATAAGGAAGAATGACTAAGAGCAAAACTAAAATAAACTTTCTTTTTATAAAAGCAGTGATGAAATAATGTTAAGAAGGTTATGGAAGAGCTTTCATTAGACGCATCTGGCAGGAACCCTTCAATTTAAGAAATCTTATGTAAGATGAATCCAACTGGCATTCTGTGGATCCCAGTTCATAATATTGTAGCAGTGTGTGAAAAATTCTTGTATCCAGACAGATCCAGGTTATGTGAATATGTATGTAAAGTAGTCAAGCTATGGGAAGCACAGTTTGTTATCAATATCTTTAAACCTGATAGAAAACCTGATAGAAGAGTACTGCTAAAAACAATGATAAAGGATCTCATCCATTTTACAATCTTTCAACTTTTTAATCACAAGTTTTCCTTGTAGCCGATATAATTATTATTTTTTTAATTTGTCACCAGAAAAAAAGGCAATTTTCTATATTCAAGGTGTTCTGATATATCAAGGCAATTAAAGTGTTCTGATATACCTATAGCACAGTGGTTCCCAACCTGTGGGTTGGGACCCCATTTGGGGTCGAACGACCATTTCACGGGGGTCGCCAAACAAGGCTGTCCGCCATTTCCCCCCCCTTTTTTTGGCCATGCCCCTGGCACCCAGTGATGTATAAGTGGTTGGGGGTCATCACAACATGGGGAACTGTATTATGGGGTTGCGACATTAGAAAGGTTGAGAACCACTGCTATAGCACATATCTCCAAGGGAATGTTGAAGGACAACCATATGGAAAATACCAAGTGAGATATGGAAAGCTCTAAGTGACATCAGGAGGTAAATTAAGTGCCCCTGTCCAATTAGCCAAAATTTGTCACTTGCCTTAGGGAAGGCAGTTCCTATCTACTAACTCAGCTTCCTCTAATTTTGAGTTTAGGTCAGAGCCCTGAGGCAATTCAGAGTAAGGGGAATCGTCAAAATTTGTTGCTGCTGAAGAAAATGTTTGTTTTACTCTTCTCTTACATGTCAAGGAAGCAGAGATCTTGTCCAATAGTATGGTATTCAAATATACACCTGTACACTATCATTCTTTAGACTTTTGTCTGAAATTATGTTCCATACTGGTGCCAACTTGCTGTTTGGATGACAAATAGTAACAAAAAATGTTCCCCCCATAGCTGGACATCATGACAAGCCACAGTTTGGATAGTCTAACCTGGCAAAGAAATAAAGCCTTTATGGTAAATGCCCATGGAAAAGCCTTTCCATCCTTCCTAAAATATATTAGACATTGGCCTATTAGCCAGAATGACAATCCTGTGGTATATTTATGCTACAGTTTGAGACTGGAAAGTTTAGGAGACGATTTGGAATTCAGTGAGTTAATCTAAAATTAAAGCAGGATATAGAGATGAGAGAGATATGGGGCAAAACTCAGATTAACACTTCTTCCTTGTTTGGAAACTCAGGAATAAAGTACAGATAGCAATAAAACTTAGTGCTCTTAGGAATAGAAAAAGAGTGTTTTATTACTATCTGTACTTTATTCCCGAGTTTCTAAACAAGGAAGACGTGTTAACCTGAGTTTTGCCCCATATCTCTCTCATCTCTATATCATCTCTATATCCTGCTTTAATAATTCTTATTTTGTGTGGGTGACAAAGTATGGTGACCAAGTAAGCAAGGGAAGGAATTGTAATACCAGAAGGAAGAAGGAAGGAGGAGAAAGAAACTCTAAGGCCTTAGGGATAGCTCTGATGGTTGGCTTTGTGGTTTGACTGTAGTATCTGAACTGGGCTATGCACATTTTTAACCCAAAAGATTACTGAATAGTTCTCCTTTAGACCAAGAAACTACGAACAGAAATATAATAATAAACTAAATAGTAACAAAAACTATAGGTTAAATATTATCTTTATAATGGTTGTAAGAAAAGAAACATGATTATCAAAACTTGAAATTTAAAGTTCAGTAAACGATGATAGCAACACGGATATCATTTTCAAAAACCAAGAGATGGACTCCTCAAAGTATTATAGAAACTCTGCACATATTTTGCTCACTGTTCTGATTTTATAGGTTCTGACTAGCTATAGGAAAGGATTGTCATGTAATATGACAACTGTGAAAAAAAAAACAGAACAAAAACAAAACAAGTTGGGAAACATTTAGAAAGGATCAAAATTAAAATTACCAAAATCATAAACTATGGCTATTGCCTTTGCAATGAGCACCACATCTCTATGATATGTCACATAAGTTTAGTTTTGAACAGAGAAAGAAGCAGGAGAAAGTGACCTGCTGGGGTTGATAAAGAAAATCTCACTCTCTTTTGCAATATTGAAATATTGTTTTCAAGGACTTAGCTAAATTATTTAAGCCTTATGTTACTTAGTAGTAATATTAGATAATATTTGAAGGCTCATTAAAGTTGCTTCTGATACATCCCCAAATTGCATCCCAGAATGTATTTACCTGTTGTATACTAGGCAGCACATGCTATTGATCTCCTTGTCCAGCTTGTATCTCCGGAAGTCTTCCCAAGCATCTTTAAGAGCAGTGATGGCCATTATAACACAGATGGGCAACACAGATATTCCTGGCTCAAAAACACTTACTACTGGCACAAAATTAAGAACAACGATGGCCACAAAATATACGTTGGCAAAGCGGTGAAACTGTTCAACAATATTTTTAGGGATAAAAGACAAGAATGTGTATCGGGTGGTCTTGATTTTGTTGCCTGCATGACGTCTATTTGGATTTTCTTTCCACTTGGCTTCAAAGGGCAAGTTCGACAGCACAACTCGTTTAGTTTCTTCATTCTTTTCCCTTTTCCTTCTCGTCACAGATTCCACACTCTCAGACTCTGAGACAACACTCTGGCAGCACGGTCTTCTGAACCAAAGTATATCCCATAGGAATGTTATTGAGCACATTTCCTTGACATCTTCCTTCCCCTTTAAAGCTACACTTAAAGAATTAAATACAAACTATATTCCAGTCGGTTTGTTCCAGGGTGAAGTGTCAGGCTGCATTTAATTGAGCCAATTTCTTTTGCTTGCTTTAGTCAACACCTGTTGAAACACAGAGGTGTCATCCTTCAGCAAACCAGTTTTGCTGCCATCAAAAAGAGTAATTCTGGGTCCTAGTGCCTGCTTTGCTGCCGATCTGGATTTTTTCCTTGGCTGTACAATAACACTGAAACATTCTGAACAGTATAAAATAGAAGACAGAAGTTCAGTGGTCTCCTACTTGAATCTCAGATATGTGTTAGTATGGATTATATGGCCTTTATAATTCTATGCAGAATTATAAATACTTGAAATTTAAAACAACAACTTCAAGCAGTCACATTTCTCTGCATGGAAATTACACTGTTTTCCATAGCTTGTATGCCATTCCCCAAAATGCTTGCATCTCCAGCTATCTGCACTGTCAAAATATTATTCAAAGCAATGTCCAAAGGAGTGGAGATATATTCTATGTGCACTAGGAGCAATACCTGTAGAATAGCTTCACCTTAAACCATGCTTTAACTATGGATTATTAAAGAAATCACTTTGGTTGCAAATCATGGTTTGTAGAAACCAGTATGCTAAAACCAGGCATATTACATGATTGCTTATGTGAAATAAATCATAGTTCTGTAGAAATCCAAATAACTATGGCATAACAGTAGGATTGAATTTTGTGACAATTGTCATAATTGATGTTTGAGATACAATTTTTAACAGGAAATTGAACGAACTAACAGATTTGTAGCAATATTATAAAGATAAAATTATCTTCTGCCACACATTGTATTCTCAAAATTTATTGCTTATATCAATATGCGGGATGGGATGGGGATATCAGGAGAAATAATGTAACTACACATTTATAGACTTACTTATTGTATGCCTTTGTTTTAGAAGAATTGATCTGCTGATCCAGTTTGTATCTTTTATAATCTTCAATGCCATCCTTAACTGCTATAGCTAAAAGCATAGCAACTAAAGGTATCATTGTGATATTCTTATGAAAAACTTCCAGTTGTGGGAACCAGTTGATGACCACCAAGAGGAGGACGTAGACGTTGGCCAACCTAAAAAGATAGAATCATTAATGGAGTTGTTACATTTATCATTTTTCTTATTGAGCTTACTGAGGCAATGATTTCTAGGTCAGACATAATTAGTAAACAATCAAACAAATTAACAAACAAACCCTTATTCTTTCGTTTGCTTTAGTGGCTAAAGTTAACTCTGCCCACAAACTGTGTTTATGCAATGCATGTTCCATGGTTTACCAAATTAATTTAATTTTTCATGTTTCTATTATGCACTGAACCACATGAAGTATGCAGGGTGATTTTGCATAAAATATTAGACTAAAATGTGATGAGTTAGTCTGTGGCACAGTGGCAAGCCAGCTGTACCATTTATGTGGGAAGGTTTGAAATAAGCAAGATGGTGTACAGTAGGGTTCCCCAACCCTTGGGCCACAGATTGGTACCAGTCTGTGGTCTGTTGGGAACTGGGCCATGGAAGCGGCAGGTGAATGAGAGAAGTTTCATCTGTGCATGCAAGGGATCTAGATTGTATGTGAAACCACCACCTCCTGGTCCATGGAAGAATTGTGTTTCATGAAACTGGTCCCTGGTGCCAGAAAGGTTGGGGACCACTGGAATATGGAGTTCTTTTTTTTTTTTTTTTTTTTAAAAATATCCTAGTATCATGGCTTCACTAATTTGGATTAACATCCCAGAGGTAGCTTTAACTTTTTGCTTCCCTGTTTCTTTCTTGATCCAACCCTAACCCCCAACTATTCTGTTATTTCTCTTCACAGTATGAAGAACATTTACGCCCAAATGTAAAAATATGCGCAGATTAAAGCCACATAAATGACCTACAGACTTTTGAGAGCCACAAGCAGAACTGTAGATTATCTCATGGCTTCAACTTCAATTTCCCAAATAGGCCTTGGGATGGTTTTAAATTGTTTTGGATGATCCATTCTAACAGAGAAAATGTATAGCCGCTTTGTCATGACCCAGTTGCTGTCACAGGGCTATTCAAGACTGGTCTATAATTTCTCAGGTCAGATGAGTTTAATTAAAGCTTCTTCTTCTAAAGGGTGCTTAGAATAGCTTCCTGAAGATCTGTAGCATCTCCTTACTTAAAGAAGTGTTATTTATAGCTCCCAATGAGTCACCAAGCCTCTCCCAACACATTAGAATTAGGCAACGTTTGACACACATCACAATCTATTGTCATACTAAAGGAGCTATTGTTTAAAAAGCTATTGGACTGTCCCTTATTATTCATTTTATAAGTAATCATCCTTATCTAAATATGGAATTTAATGTTGCCTGTGTGACTTCCTGTTGCACAATGGGACTTAGATCCAATCCTTCCCTTCCCTTCTGTAGTCTTCCCCATGAGCTCTGGAGATTCTTCTGACTTTTT
The DNA here is from genome assembly GCF_016545835.1 of Crotalus tigris. Taxonomy (NCBI): domain Eukaryota; kingdom Metazoa; phylum Chordata; class Lepidosauria; order Squamata; family Viperidae; genus Crotalus; species Crotalus tigris. Next base: position 2,008,658 of record NW_024096469.1, read on the forward strand.
AAAAACAGATTTATAGGGTTGTGTGTGTATGTGTGTGTGGAGGGGAGGGGGCAAATTTCCTTCCCACATCCACAGATGATGCCAAAAAGAAGTATTAGATTCCACTCTAATATACTGAACAGAACAGAATAACAGGAAGGGACCTTGGAGGTCTTCTTGTTCAACCCCCTGTTCAAGCAGGAGAACCTATACCATTTCAGACAAATTGTTGTCCAATCTCTTCTTAAAAATCTCTAGTGATGGAGCATCCACAACTTCTGGAAGTAACTTGTTCCACTGATTAATTGTTCTAACTGCCAGGAATTTTCTCCTTAGACCTTGGTTGGTTCTCTCCTTGATAAGTTTCCAAATAGATTGACACCCTCTTATGGCAGCCCCTTAAATAATGGAACATTGCTATCGTGTTACCCCCTAGTCCTTCTTTTCATTAAAACTAGACATACCCAATTCCTGCAACCATTCTTCACATGTTTTAGCCTCCGGTCCCCTAAACATCTTTGTTGCTCTGCTCTGCACTCTAATATAGAGTATTTATACACTGTATAAATCATTCCCACTTTTAATTTAAAGTTCACTGAATATCTGTTGTGAATGAGATCTGTAGTAGAGATACTATATATAGGCAAAAATTTAGATTAAATCTTTCAAGGTTTTGGCACTGTCACTCAAAATCTCATAAGATTTTGGTCATTTTAAAATAAAGAAATAATTTTATTTTAATGTTTGGTGCTATGTAGGAAAATCATATACACTAGTGTTTCTAAGTCTCGGTATGCTAACTGAGGAATACTGGGAGGCGAAGTCCACATGTCTTAAGCTTGCCAAGGCTGTGAAACTCTGATGTATAACATTGTGTGTGCCAATGCTGTGTTGCCCGTTCCTGACATATATAGTAATGGAAAACTTCTGATGACGATAGAAAGGAGATGTTTGGAATCTGCAACAATATCTGATTCTTAATCTCTCTAAAGGCATTCTGTGCTTTTTTGTATTTTTCTGAATACTTTTCTTCCATTTACTGAAAACAGATATAAAAATAATGATCATTTTGGTTTTCTTATGGTAGCAGTGGTGCATTTTCATACCTGTGAAATTGTTCAAAGAGATTTTGAGGTAAAAAGCTCAGCAAAGTGTATTTTGTTGTTCGTATCCTATTTTTGCAATATGTCTTCAAGACTTTTTCCAACTCCTTTTGAAATCTGGCATTACTAGGAAAGACAACCCTCCAACTGTCCCAGTTGTGTTTCTGTTTCTGCCTCGGTTTGTCAGAGGATAAGAGAGGTGTTGATTCCAGCTGTGAAGTTTCTTCTTTTGGCCGTTGCCAACAGTACACAGTTGAGTCAACTGATAAAGTCATGGTCACAGATAGGGAATGTCTGAAACACAAATGCATAACAGGAGCTGAAAAACAATTCTAGCCTGAAAGCAAATACAACTCCTACTAGTGTCTGAGTTCACACATTACATGCTACCCAGTACAAGAAAAATGCTTCCCCAAGTAACAAATGAGGAACACATGGTTAACTATTTGCAGAAAATGATGAAAGGCGTACAGAATTTCTTTCAACCTTCATAACTGAATGATTTATAGAGCAAACAAATACAATGAACTGTGTCATAGTGGTTGCTGACATTTGACAACACAAAGGGAAATCCCATCAGGCTTGCTGTGTGCAATGAACATGTAGAGAAGCTCTGCTCCTTTTGCTTCCTTGGTGCTGGAAAAAAGGGGCCAGGATTGTTGGCGGTGGTGGTGGGGGGCAGAGAATATGGGAAAAAGCAAAAACAGGAGGAAAAAAAACCTGATATTCGTCTTTGTCAGTATTGTTAGAAAAGTCTTTCGTGATAAGAAAGGGTTAAAGTGTTGCTTATAAGATCATTTCCCTGGAGGGGAAAAATTAAAAGCAAGGATAATTACAACTTACGACACACACCTGGGCCTTGTAAACAGCAAATACATCCCATAGTCACACAGAGTGTGCTCATCTACTATTTTAAATCCAACCCACTCCTGTATACAGTCTCTCATTATTTCAGTTTCAACTCTCTACTTCTACTACAGGTGAAAACATAGACAGTTAATGGTTTAAACCTCTAGCCAAAGCTCTAATGACAACTCAGCAGCTTTCATATTAATTTTTAAATACTGATGCAAACAGAACACATTGCAAACATTTGGAATTTAGCCTGGAAACATAATCACTAAGTTCTGGCATAACATTTTACCACTAAAGCCAGCATTTTAGGCAGAACTCTGACTCTTTCACTGTTTGTACAAAACATACCTCTCAGTTGAAGTTGATACTGTTCTGGAAACCTATAGTTTGTAGAGCTCTTTATATTTTCTTTGTATTTTGGTCCAAAGACCAGCTGTTTGTCTCATCCCCTGTCTCTATTTTCCTAGTGTTAAGAACTGAGACTTAGATACAAAAGGAAGGCAAAGTATTGCTATGAGTTGGAGAAGAGTAATTAATCACAGGTTTTTTATTTCACCTCTTGAAACATACTTTGTCTTTTTGTTTTAAAAAGCATTTAAAAAAGCAAATTCAAACAACACACAATTTAAAATATAGTATGCATTTAATACCAGGATAAGGTAAACAAAATGCAATGTAGATGTCTAAAACTTTTAAAATATTAACCAGAAAGGTGATAAAATCAATTCAATCCAGGAGAGCCAGTCTGGTGCAATGGTTAAGACACCAGGCTAGAAACAGGGAATCTGTGAGGGAATCTAGTCCTGACTTAGGCCAAAGCCAGCTGGAGATCTTGAGGCAGTTGCATACTGTCAGTCCCATGAAGGAGCCAATGGCAAGCTGCTTTTGAAAAACTATACCAATCGGATTTCAGGGTTTATACAGGCAGTTATCAGGAGCCAACACTGAGTTGAAGGTATCCCTTCCTCCTGAAAAGTTTTCAGCATTGCCTTAAAACAGGGAACTGAAGAATTTCTTGGGTTAAGGATTCTACAAATGTGGCAGAGGCCACCGAAAAGCCCCCTTATGCAAAATTGGCTTTACTGGCAATAGGAAGATGGCACCCCCACCCCAGAGAAAGAAATATTTTAGGAGATATTAAAAAAAGCAGAATATATTTCCCCAAAGGAATAATAGAAAATCTTAGGTAGAAACCCCACCCCCCAAATTTCTCTGCTCCAAGCAGAGGCCAGGTCTGTAGAAATGCAGATTTGATAATCCTTTCAGAAAGGTTGGAGTTGAGAAGTTTAGAGCTGATGGGATTGGAAATACAAAGATCTCCAGAACCAACAACCCCTCACCCCAAAAAATCCAACACAGGACATAGCCATCAGCCATAGCTCCAGGGAAGCAGGGCATGACCTTTAGGACATAATAGGATTAACCGACCACCATTAGAATACCAGAAGGGCACACTGAACCTCAGATCAAAGTTCATGCCACAGGAACAACTCCAAAAACAAAAGCCCAAGAAGGTATAAAAACCCACCACTCCAAGCAACATGTGGTCCAAAGTCACATGCTGTTGTGGTTCTGCTCTTCAATAAACTAGAACCTTCTTTCTAAAGCAGTCTCCATTTTGTTTATTCCCAGCTTGGACTGGACCCTGAAAATGTTTTTTCAACACTGGGAATGTGTAGTAGAGCTGTATGATTGTTTTTTTTTTACATGTGTGGGAAATTCATGCAAGAGTAGATAGCCTTTTAGATGCAGAAGAAGGGATCAGAACAATTCCTTATAATTTGAACTTGCTGATTCTGATTTTTTTTTTTTATCCCAAGTAACAGACATTGCCTGATTTTAGAAGACAGTGTCAATTCTTCACTGTCTTTCTCCAAGATAAATGTATCCAATTCCTTTGTGTCACTTGGTCTCCCACTCTCTTATCTTCTTTGTCAATCTCATACCGCATTTTTTGATATAGAATCCTTAAATTATTGAAAGAATAGTTCAGGTGACAGTGGAACAAAGCAAGGATTTTATTGCTACTTGGATAGAATACTTTTTCTGCCAGAATCTAGATGTTTCAGTCCTTAACAGCAGCCTATAACTAATGTAAATTAGAGCAATGCATAAAGTCTCATTAATCAGACAATGCCAGGTAAAAGAAAATTACAGAATATTGGGAATTAAATTTGATATACTCCAGCCTTCAGAATAATAGAATAACAGAGTTGGAAGGGACCTTGGAGGTCTTCTAGTCCAACCCCCTGCTCAGGTGGGAAACCCTATACCATTTCAGACAAATGGTTATCCAATCTCTTCTTAAAAACTTCCAGTGTTGAAGTACCCACAACTTCATTTATTAGTGAGTACATTAAGGCAGGCATGTCAAACTACCAGCCCACGGGCCCGATGTGTCATACTGAAACCGTGCCCACCCAATTCCAGCAATGGGGAAAAAGTCACAATACGTCATGCGACATCACGTGATGTCATGAGTTTCACATGCCTGCATTAAGGTGTGGGTCTCTGTGAGTTATACTCTTGGCAGCTTACAGAGAATTTAATTGTCATCCCATTTCTAACTCATGATTTGCTTATGGTCTGTGAAGAGAGTGGCTTTTTACATATACAATCGTAAAGCCAGGAATCCACTAATCCTATAATTGTGCATCTGCTTTTCCTACCTAAATGCAGAATCCCAGCTATTTAGGATGATTTTGTTAATTGAAGTCTACAAACAAATACAAAAAAAAGGATGGCTATTGCTTTTATGCTATGCTTCTGTATTTGCAGTTTCTTAATAATTTTGCACAAAACAATTGTGTTTTTAAAAAACTCAATAACAGATTAAAGTTTGCCATTTTTTCCCCCTTTTCCTTAGCTGTGCTACTCCCTTTTATTCTACTGGCTTTTGAAAGCCAATAGAATAGACTCTCTTGAATAGAGTCTAATTCTATTGGCTTTCAAAAGCCAATAGGAATTGTCCAGGCTGTCTCTGCCCTGCTGAGCCCGCCAAAAGTCCTATTCTGCAAACGGTGCTGCACCACTTACGACCGGTTGAGTAGTCCTCGACTTACGACCGGTTGGGGGTCACGGCATTAAAAAGGTTGAGAACCACTGCTCTAAGGAAAATGGGTGAACATTTAAATGACTTTTTTTTCACTTGGGAAGGTCTATAATAAGTAAGTCTGTTAGCAGCATTGGGAACAGCTGCTTAAGTCAGAGTCTTCTAGAGCATTTAATGATATATTAAGTATTAAGTAGATGGTGACCAGGGGAACCCAAATTAAATATTTTAGAGTTACCATATTTCTAAAAAGTTATATTTTGGAGAGGTATTTAAACTGAAAAGTTTGTATTTTACACTGGGTAAAAATGCTGTGCAAAATTTGTTTATTTACTGAATTTAAGCTTCTTTCTTTCAGTTAAATACAGGGAAGGCATTACTTGCATATGGAAGTCAATGTGGGCGAGGACCTTGTAGCCAACATTCAGCCAGTTGGAGGGAATACTGGAACTAACCTGCTCTATCATGGTAAATGCTTGTTCATCAAAGTTCATCCTCTCTATTTTAGCTCATGTCAAGACTGACAAATGACAGCCAAAGTCCAGAAGAAAAGAATCTGTTCACAAACAAACTTGCAGAAAGAACCAATGGCTGATGCACAGCACAAATTTTGAATAACTCAGGTAGGCAAAGGATTTGGTATTGAGATTTTTTATTTTATATTCACATTTTTGAAAAAATAAGTAAGAGCCGTGGTGGCACAGTGGTAAGAATGCAGTAGTATTGCAGGCTGACGCTGCTGACCGCCAGGAATTCGATTTTGACAGGCTCATCCTTCGGAGATTAGTAAAATGATCCAAATTGTTGGGGGCAATATGCGGACTTTGTAAACTGCTCAGAGAGAGCTGTAAAGCACTATGTATAAGTCTAGTGCTATTGGTAGTGCTAGCGCCATTATTTATTTGTATCCCACCTTTATTATTTTTACAAATAACTCAAGGTGGTGAACCTATCCAACATACATTCTTTCTCCTATTTTTCCCACAACAACAACACTGTGAGGTGGGCTGGATTGAGAGAGAGAGAGAGAGAGTGGCTGGTCCATAGTCACCCAGCTGGCTTTCCTGGCTAAAGCAGCACTTGAACTCACAGTCTCCTTCTTTCTAGCCTGGTGCCTTAAGCACTAGATCATTTTCCACTATTTTTATGCATACAGTATTTGAACTGAGGAGTGCTGTGGATTTATTGATACCAGTCTCTTGCTTTCTTGCCAGACATGATGGCTGTTGTAGTTTCCTGGTTTTATCATGATATTTCTTATCCTCGCTGAGAGGACTACAATATTTTATAAGTTATTATTTATTTTTTTATGTTTCTGTGATTCTTTTTCTTTTCCACCTGAGGGAATACAAGCAAAATCCACATGATGGATCTATTTCAAGTATGGAAATGCTCTAAGTGACTCTGAAAAAGAGAGTCAAAGTATAAAAGTTTTCAGAAATCACTCAATCTTTATCTGAAGTGTTTTTGTGATATTAAAATATGAACCAGCAAGTACACAAAGAAAAAAAACATAGCAAGATACTAGTAGTCCTTGACTTATAACCATTTGTTTAATAACTGTTTGAAGTTATGATGGTGCTGAAAAATGTGACTTATGACTCGTCCTTGCATTTATGACCACCACAGTGTCCCTGCAGTCATGTGATCAAAATTCAGGCACTTGACAACCAATGGTTCCAGCATCTAGGGGTCATGTGATTGCGATTTGCAACCTTCCCAGGGGGCTTCCAACAAGCAATGCTAATGGGGGAAACCGGATTCACTTAATGAACATGTGATTTGCTTAATGATTGCAGTGATTCACTTAACGACCACAGCAAAAGAGGTTGTAAAATCGAGTCTTGAATTTCCTTCAGAACTGCTAAATATTGCACTTTTCTTTGTATTCTCATGAGTATGAAGCAAGAAAGAGATGGCTTACCTGCTGATTTACCCAAAAGCATTTTATTTATACAGTACAATGTCAGGTCTACTTCTTTACACAGATTTTTTTTTCTTTTATGAAAACCAGTCACTCTGAGAAGCATGCAATATTCTGAGGAGTGTGCATGAATAAATCCAAAGAAAGAAGACAAAATGGAGGGGTGAAAATAAATGATTGCTTAGAAATATGCTAACATTTTATATAAGATATATAGCAGTGGTGGTGAACCTATAGCATGGATGCCAGAGGCGGCACTTGGAGCCCTCTCTGTGGGCAATGTGCCGTTGCCCCAGCCTTGCCTGCCCCCCCAACCCCCTCCTCTCCAGCAGCCCCCTGAAGCAGAATTACCCTCAAGTGTGGCCCACACGGAGCAGCGCAGCCAAGGACATGGCAGCCAGGCAGCGTAGACCGGCAGGACAGGGGATGGGGGGGCAGACCAGGGGCTGGGAAGGGGGGTGGAGCGGGGGCAGGGCCAGTTTTTGGACACTCAGTCTCTAAAAGGTTCGCCATCACTGATATATAAGATATGATTTTGAAACATTAGCTCCAGTTAATTTTCTTCCATTATTTGTGTGCCATTTTTTTATACATATTTTATTAATTTTCTAATTTTACAATCATGAGTACTTAATAAACAACATGTTGTCTGGGTCCATTGGTAATTCAATGGTACATATTAACTTTCTCAGTCTAGTTCTAATACTACACCATTCAATACTTCTTTCATCCTATCTTCCTCTGGTGGTATGCATTTTTCCACACTGGCAAATACAATTTTTGTTACTGTGAATACATATACAATTAAATATAGACATCTTCATCACATTTTTCTGGTATTGTACATAACATTGATAGTGTCAGTTTATAATATCTTTTCTAGCCAGAACATACCTCAATTGCATTTGCACTTAAAATCCATTTTTTCAATCAATATCTTGTTTTTTCCCACTTTTAAAATATTTTTAATTTCTCATCAATGTTCAAAATATCTCTATCACTTATAATTTTCTCATAATAAATTATATTTGGGTAACCAAAAGCTTCCCTTAATCAAACCTTTTAGAATTTCCATATTTCCCATCTCATAACAAAGTATAATATTTTAGTTACAAATCATATCCTTCTAATTATAATAATACTTTTATTTCTAAGAGTTATCTATTTTGTTAACCATATTCAAACATCTGTTTAATAGTATACTGTAATATCCCATATAATAGGTCAAAACCTTTATTTTCTTCAGTCTTACTCTAGCTTTCTTCCTTTGCCAAATAACTTTCCAAGTCAGTGTATTTGAATCATCAAGTAATTCTTCCTCTGTTTTCATATATATTGTTTGAAATGAGGAAGAAAATTTGATTGAAGTATTTTTGGAAGAACACTCAACCCATTTATATTCATTAAACAGCCTCCATCCTTCTCCTTCAGTTTTTCTTTTTATTTCTTGTTTGTCAATATTCAGCATTTCTCCTAACAGATTTATCATCCGTTCAATCAGCTCTTTTTCCTTACCCTCAAATGTGTTCTGAGATCTTGACAAGTAAGATATCTTTTCCATTTCCGGAGACAAGTGTTAAATGGCTCTATTTATCATTTAAGGCTAAGTATGAAACACCCATTTTGTTTTTGTATGTAGTCTTTATTGTTAAACAGGGTCCCCAACACAGATAAGCAGCCCAAGAGATTTTTTTCTCCTTTTCCCAGATGCAGTCTGCAAAAGTGAAAGTTTCCAGGAACAACAAAGAGTCTTATCTAAGTCTGGGTTTCCTTTAAGCATAATAAATTGTAGTGCCGTGATTTGCCATTAGATGTGGTTGACACTGTCTTCCAGCTTTCTAAATCTAAGCCTATTTTACAGATTTTCAAATATCTTTTCTAAATAAAGTCTCAAAGGTACTTTTAGTCCCCAAATTTTAAAGCTATATATCTGTATTAATTCCAAATTGATCTTTTAGTTTTCTTTATTGTCCCCCAAAGCAATTAATTTGCTGCTTTTCTTTTCCTGAGGGAACGGGGCAAAAACTTCCCTTCTCTCTCTCATTGGGAAGGATTCTTTGTTTTGGGCGTTCTTTTTTCCAGGAGAGTAGTATTAAGATCATAAAAAGAGGATAAAGTCTCACCAAGTTCCATCCACGTTGCTGAAAAATTGCTAGTTAGAGCTTATCTTCAGTTGTCAGCAGTTTCTGACTGGCCACATAAATGTAGCCAGTCTTTCCCCTGTCGGTTTGGAGGGCTTCCTCGGATCCAGGAGAAGGGCCACCACCCCTCCACGATCGATGAGAGTCCCCTCCTTCTTTGTTGCGTCTCTGGGGTGACTATTGATCCTTTTTAGGGTGCCCAGTGGGACAAAATCGAGTGTGGAAGATTTAGCCCTGTCTTCCTGCACCCGTAACACCACAATGCCTAACTGGAAGTCCTGATTTGAGTTTAGGCACAAAATAAAATATTTTTTTTTTTGCACCAGTTAACCCTCACTCTATTATTTGCAGCTGAGGTATCTACTGTGGTGGTAGTAGTAATAGTAATAATTTATAGATATATTTTTCAAAGATTAGATTATATCGTGGTATGTGCCTGTTTGAAGGAAAATCTATTTTTAATAAAGCTATGGAATGAAAACAAATCTCTCTTCCATAAAATAATTCAATCAATTTCTGTTTGATAAACCAATGTTTGTAAAATGAAATCAGTCTCACTTTGATAAATCAGCATTTGCAGAATTAAATTAAATCGGATCTTTCTTCCATAAATCACTTTTATTCAAAAAAATTAGTAAATAAATGAAATCAATTTCTCTTTTAACCAGTTTGTTCAGCTCTAATGAACATTAAAATCCAGAAACTGCACTGTGCTGCCTCCTTTCTTTCTGACTCCTATGACATGTGTCCTCTTTTTACTGCCATAATGATGTTCCATCCATTTTATTCAAAATTTCACCAAATTTCTGCATTTATTTATTTTCTTTAAAGTTATGAGGCAGGTATAGTTTCCACCAATGCAACAATCTTATTATTATAGGAATCAGAAACATTCCCCCACTGCAATTTTTTATTCAAAATTTCTGAGCTTTAGTTTAATTTTGGTGTTTTCAGAGACCTGTTTGGTTTTACCTCATGTAGTGTACTGAATTATTTTTTCTTGTGGTCTGAGGCATGTTCAATATTTTCCCCCAGTGCTACAAATCAAACAGGATAACTGAGAAAATCATAGGCTTCATAATGCCAGTATGATGTTTCTGTACTTTAATAGTCTTGAAATGTCTGAATTCTCAGATTGAAACATTCTAATTAGCTGGATTGACCATATTGAATTGGCCAATAATCAGCTAAGTTGCTGGTTTCTTAACTTCATACAAATTAACCAGCTAGAAATTTGAAATATGGTCTCTAAGTTCCCAAAGCAATTTTAATTACATAGTTTTGCTAAGAGCCTTAACTAACCTTGTTCCAAATTTGTTTTCAGCAAATGTTTCTTTTGCCAAAAGTACTCCAAAGTATCCATTATAAGGCACATAGCTATTACTACAAGTTTTTCAAAGAAGGTAATACAAAGACAAAGAAATACTGGTCTTAGATCATAACATAGTTATATAAAGTAGAGAAGGAGACTGAAATTAGATGGTGCCATGGCAGGCATTTTGGGATGAATTAGGACTGGGCAAGTCTAATATTATCAAATATGAATTAAAAATGAGAATATTGAAGACTGAATTCAGACTGAATACTGGTGGAAAAATAAAAGGAATTACAGTGGGATTAGTGAAAACAATTCATCCTGTCTGGACAGAATAGATGAAAATCTTGTTGTAATAGATTTACATATTTCTGTCCTGTTTTAGTTGATTTGTATATTTATAGAATATTTAAATTGGGATTTTTGGTGAACTAGTTTTATATCTTATCGCAGTGCACTGGATTTTTTTTAATGAACCTCTTTCTATCTATTCCAGTGTCAAACCCGGTGAACATCTGGATATCAAAAACCTCTCAAATTGAGGACTATGTCATTTAATTCTATCCACAGAATTCTTTATCTGATTCCATTCTGATATATCAAGCAGAAGTCATAAAAGTGTTAGAATTCCCACCTTAAATGCCAGTAGATTGCAATGGTAGCATATAATCATTCTTTCTTGCCCAGAGATGTGATATACTTTACATTGCATCATCACAACAGAACCACACCAATTTCCTGTGTTTAAGGTAATTTCATCATCTCTCTGTGTGAAGGCCTCCAACTTTTTAAGGCTGTAGTTATAAACAAGTGTTTGCCTCACAAAATGACCACTATAAATATGCCCATTCACATTACAGTTGCTGAGGAGGATGCAGTTATTCAGGGAAAATAAAATTCAAAGGAAGACTAATTGCGAGGCAAAACCCAAATAACTTTTCTAAGATCCTAAACATGTATTAGAGTAGAACCAAATACCAAAACACATTTTTTTGAACCCTATGTTCTATCCCAGCCTATTGCCGTCCTTGTTAAAGGCACAAGGACCAAACCCCTTTTGATAAAATAGGCTGGAGACTTTTAAACAAAGCAAACCCCTTTTAATATGGGTGACAAACCTGTCAAATAGTCCAAAACACAAACAGCAAAACTCAGGTCCAAAGAAAGGAAATAGTCCATAGGAAACACGATGCAAACAGAAAAGTAGTCACAAGCAAGATGAACAGACCAGGATTCCAAGAAGCACTTTGCAAATGGTTGCCTTCAGCAACCAGCACCGCCCACACCTCCTCTTTTTATACAGCAGCCCAAGGCATTGCCTCTCATTGCCTTCTCCTTTTACTCTGGAGTTGCCGTATTGACTGCTGCTGATTTACTCTCACTAATTGACGACGTGTGTGAGCATCAATTAGCAAGTCCATCAGGTGTGAGTCCTCCGACTCTGACTCATTCTCCTCACACAGCTGAGCTTCATCAGGAACACGACTGGAGGGCCAGGCTCTGCATCAAACCGTGAGTCCTGTAATTCATCAGAGCTTCTCTCTGCCCCTGCTGGCCCTTCAAATGCCTCCTCCACCTCCTCCTCAGATTCCTCAGACTCAGCTGTTGGGAGCACAGGCTGGCACAGAATCACAACACCCTATTTCACTGATACGCCAGATTCAAAACTGTTTTTTTCTTTTTTTTAACAATACTTTATTCATTTTTTATAATCACAAATCTTTAATATTGCATCAGCAACATGTTGTCTGGGTTCCAATATTGAGCTTATTAATATATGTTAAACTTCTTTCTCTCTACCTTGTTTTTCTAGCCATTGATAAAATGTATCCCATGTTCTAAAGTATTCTGAATCTTCTTTTTCATTTTCAGTGTAAGTCTGTCCATTTCTGCACAGTCCAAAATGTTCTTAATTATCTCTCCCTCCGCTGGTAATTCTTCATCTTTCCAATGTTGAGCCTGAGCAGGGGGTTGGACTCGATGACCTCCAAGGTCCCTTCCAACTTTATTATTATAGATCATCGCACAGTCAGCCAGATGTTCAGACTGGATTTGGCATTTTGTTTACCTATCGAGTCCTTACCCAGGACCTGGGATAGGCAGATGTGGATGTTTGATGGTATTACAGATATCGTCGCAGGATGGAAGCAGTTCCTAGTAAGGCCGCCTTTTGCAATTGACTAACGGCGAATTTGTCAATGCCAATGGTGTTCAAGTGGCGCTCCAGTTGTTTTGGGATTGCACCCAAGGAGCCTATGACTATTGGTACTACCCTTGCTTGCTTTTGCCACAGTCGTTCTATTTCTATTTGTAGGTCTTTGTATTTTGTTATCTTCTCCAGTTCTTTCTCTTCTTTTCTGCTATCTCCAGGCACTGCCACGTCCACTATCCAGACTTTTTTGTCTTTCTTATCGACAATTGTTAAGTCTGGGGTGTTATGTTGCAGGTGCTTGTCTGTTTGAATTCTGAAGTCCCAAAGCAGTTTAATTTTATCATTTTCTATGACTTTCTCTATTTTATGATCCCACCAGTTTCTGCTTACAGGCAAATGATATTTTTTGCAGATCTTCCAATGCACCATTGTTGCTACTTTGTCATGCCGCTGCTTGTAATCAGTTTGTGCAATCTTCTTGCAACAGCTTACCAAGTGGTCCACTGTTTCTTCAGCTTCTTTGCATAGGCGGCACTTACTGTTTGTTGCTGTCTTCTCAATTTTGACTTTGTATGCATTTGTCCTTAAGGCTTGGTCTTGTGCAGCCAGAATTAGTCCCTCGGTCTCTTTCTTCAATTTTCCTGCTCTTAGCCATTGCCAGGTTTTATTATTATCTGCTTTCCCAGCTATTTTTTTAATGTATTGGCCATGTAGTGCTTTGTCTTCCCATGCCGCTATTCTGTTCTTCATTTGGTCTTTCTTGTAGGCCAGTTTGGTCTCTCCAGTAGTTAGTAAGCCTTCCTGATATACTAATTTCAGTGCATCTTCATCATTGTTCTTCAGATATTCTTCCAAAGTCATTTTTTCTTCTTCCACCATCTGATGTACTTGTAGCATTCCACGCCCACCTATTTGCCTTGGTAGATAAAGTCTATCAATGTCACTGCGTGGATGAAGGCATGATTCATTGTCATTATTTTTCTGGTCTGCCTATCCATTGCTTTTAGTTCTGCTTGAGTCCAGTCCACTATTCCAGCTGTGTACCTAATGACTGGGATTGCCCAGGTGTTGATTGCCTTTATGGTATTTCCTCCATTGAGTTTGGATTTTAAGATCTTCTTCACTCTCTTGATGTATTCACCTCTAATCTTTTTCTTGACTTCATTGTGCTTGATGTTGTCAGCTTGAAGGATACCCAAGTATTTGTAGTACTCTTCCTCATCCAGACTCTTAATGTTATTTTCGTGGGGCATCTTGATTCCTTCAGTTTTCACTATTTTTCCTTGTTTGCTAGTAAGTGTGGCACATTTGTCCAAGCCAAACTCCATTACAATATCTTGGCTATATATACGGACAGTGTTGAGCAGCGATTCTATTTCAGATGATGTTTTTCCATACAGCTTCAGATCATCCATATAAAGGGGGTGGGATAGTCTGGCAGATGTTTTTGATGTTTGATAGCCATGTCCTGAGTTATTCAGTATTGTTGACAGAGGAAACAGTGCAATAACAAAAAGTAATGGTGATAATGAATCTCCTTGAAATATTCCTCTCTTGATATTAACCTCTCCCAGCCTCTCACCATTGATCTGCAACTGTGTCTTCCATTGTGCCATCGATCTTTGCACAATTTTTCTGATGTTTCTACTGACTCCTGTTATTTCTAGGCACTTGATTATCCAATCATGTGGCAGAGAGTCAAATGCCTTTTTGTAATCAATCCATGCCACATTCAGGTTGGTCTTCCTTTTCTTGCAGTTTTCCAAGATCATTTTGTCTATTAGGAGTTGATCTTTTGTTCCTCTGTTGTTGGGGCGGTTTCCTTTCTGCTCAGGTGGAAAGAGATTGTTTTCAACTAGATTCTGTTGCACTGCATCAGCTACTACACCAGTTAGTAATTTGAAAGTTGTTGGTAAGCAGGTAATTGGCCTGTAGTTACCTGGTGTTGCCCCTTTTGCTGGATTTTTCATTATTAGGTAGGTTTCCCAGTTGTTAGCCACTTTTCAATTTCTCCTCCTTGTAGTATATTGTTGAACTGTTTGGCAATGAGTGGGTGTATAACAGTTAGATGTTTCAACCAAAACCCATGCAGTTCATCTTCACCTGGTGCTGACCAATTTTTGATTTTCTTTGCTCTTTTTTCTACCATTTTTGTTGTTATTATTAGTTCTTTCATTTCAACTTCTGTTTTATTTGCATCTACCTCTTTTAACCAAGCCGCATCCTTGTTGTATTTCTTTGGGTTATCCCATATCTGCTTCCAGAACTGCACTATTTCTTCCTTGTCAGGTACTGACTGATTCCTTGCAGTTTCTCCATTGATGGATTGGTAGAAATGTTTCTGATTGGATTGAAATTGGAGGTTCTGCCTATAGTTTGCAATTCGAGCTTCATATCTACTGATTTTCCTGGCTATAGCTGTTATTTGTTGCTTTATTATTTCCAGTGCTTCCTTGATCTTCCTTGTTTCTAAGTGGTATTTCTTGATTAGGTATTCTTTGGTCTTCTTGTTCTTCAGCTTCTTTTCTTTCATCTGTTCTAGCTTGCTTGCATGTGATCTTAACTTGCTGATCTTATTTTCTAGTCTAACCTTCCATTTTTCTGGTGCACTGTTTGTTTGTTTTTCTTTTTGTTGATTTGCATCCCAGGTATTCTGTTATAACTGCAGCTGTGCTGTACATTAGTGGTTTGTTTCTTGCAGTGAATTGGTGCTTATACTTGATATTGCAGTATTTGCATCTTTAATGCTTGTGCTAGCTGTTTCTTTGGAACAAGCTTCAATGCAGGTAGCCTTATTCTGTTGTTTTTGTGCTGTTCTAGATGCTCAGTTATTCTTTGTTTCAATTCTTTTATTTCTTTAGTTAGAGGGTTTTGTTCTTCCTGAGGAAGAGGTGCCTGGTTTCCAAATGAGAACAGTTGTATATCTCTGCTGGATTCCTTCACTGCCAACTCCCCCTGGTTTGCCTCTACATTCTGAATTACTTCTGGTAAGGCTTTGATTTCTTTGCCCTGGGTAAAACTTTGCAGTTCGTCCAATTCTGTTTCTGTGAATACTTTATTTCGTGTTATAAATCGGCGTTGATCTGCTAGTCTCTGTTCTGTTATTTCTGATTCTGGATGTTGTTCTTTCCACAACTGGTGCATTCGTTTTAGATATCCTCTTCTTGTTGGACTTGATCTGTAGTAACAGATCATTATTTCTTTGTTTTCAATCACTGTGTATCTGCGACGGGTAAACATCTTTTCTTCCAGTAGTTCTGCAGCTGCTGGCCCTGGTTGCTCAGCCAACAGTCCTGAGTCCTGTAACCCATTTTTCACCAGATATCCAGGAACTCCATATCTAGCGCAGACCTTGTTAACCCGGGCGACGTCCGAGCCGGTATGGCATTCTGCAATTTTACGTCTCACCATATTTTGTATGGGAGAGACACTCTTTGTCTGACTCCTCTGATGAGACCTGTCCAGTATGGTTGAAACTCTGGCATAGCTCTCATCTTCCTCAGAGTACACAAGCCCCACAACCATGTCAAGGTAGTGCCTCACTGGGGGTATTATTATTATTATTATTATTATTATTATGGATCATCGCATAGTCAGCCAGATGTTCAGACTGGATTTGGCATTTTGTCTACCTATTGAGTCCTTATCCAGGAGCTGTGATAGGCAGATGTGGATGTTTGATGCTATTACAGATATCGTCACAGGATGGAAGCAGTTCCTAGTAAGGCCTCCTTTTGCAATTGACTAATAGCAAATTTGTCAATGCCAATGGTGTTCAAGTGGTGCTCCAGTTGTTTTGGGATTGCACCCAAGGAGCCTATTACTATTGGTACTACCCTTGCTTGCTTTTGCCACAGTCTTTCTATTTCTATTTGTAGGTCTTTGTATTTTGTTATCTTCTCCAGTTCTTTCTCGTCTATTCTGCTGTCTCCAGGCACTGCCACGTCCACTATCCAGACTTTTTTGTCTTTCTTATCGACAATTGTTAAGTCTGGGGTGTTATGTTGCAGGTGCTTGTCTGTTTGAATTCTGAAGTCCCAGAGCAGTTTAATTTTATCATTTTCTATGACTTTCTCTATTTTATGATCCCACCAGTTTTTGCTTACAGGCAAATGATATTTTTTGCAGATCTTCCAATGCACCATTGTTGCTACTTTGTCATGCCGCTGCTTGTAATCAGTCTGTGCAATCTTCTTGCAACAGCTTACCAGGTGGTCCACTGTTTCTTCAGCTTCTTTGCATAGGCGGCACTTACTGTCTGTTGCTGTCTTCTCAATTTTGACTTTGTATGCATTTGTCCTTAAGGCTTGGTCTTGTGCAGCCAGAATTAGTCCCTCGGTCTCTTTCTTCAATTTTCCTGCTCTTAGCCATTGCCAGGTCTTGTTATTATCTGCTTTCCCAGCTATTTTTTTAATGTATTGGCCATGTAGTGCTTTGTCTTCCCATGCCTCTATTCTGTTCTTCATTTGGTCTTTCTTGTAGGCCAGTTTGGTCTCTCCAGTAGTTAGTAAGCCTTCCTGATATACTAATTTCAGTGCATCTTCATCATTGTTCTTCAGATATTCTTCCAAAGCCATTTTTTCTTCTTCAACCATCTGATGTACTTGTAGCATTCCACGCCCACCTATTTGCCTTGGTAGATAAAGTCTGTCAATGTCACTGAGTGGATGAAGGGCGTGATTCATTGCCATTATTTTTCTGGTCTTCCTATCCATTGCTTTTAGTTCTGCTTGAGTCCAGTCTACTATTCCAGCTGTGTACCTAATAACTGGAATTGCCCAGGTGTTGATTGCCTTTATGGTATTTCTTCCACTGAGTTTGGACTTTAACATCTTCTTCACTCTCTTGATGTATTCACCTCTAATCTTTTCCTTACTTCAGTGTGCTTGATGTTGTCAGCTTGAAGGATACCCAAGTATTTGTAGTAATCTTCCTCATCCAGACTCTTAATGTTATTTTCATGGGGCATCTTGATTCCTTCAGTTTTCACTACTTTTCCTTGTTTGATAGTAAGTGTTGCACATTTGTCCAAGCCAAACTCCATTACAATATCTTGGCTATATATACGGACAGTGTTGAGCAGCGATTCTATTTCAGATGATGTTTTTCCATACAGCTTCAGATCATCTTGAAAAGGAGATGGGATAGTCTGGTAGATGTTTTTGATGCTTGATAGCCATGTCCTGAATTATTCAGTATTGTTGACAGAGGAAACAGTGCAATAACAAATAGTAATGGTGACAAGGAATCTCCTTGAAATATTCCTCTCTTGATATTAACCTCTCCCAGTCTCTCACCATTGATCTGCAGCTGTGTTTTCCATTGTGCCATCGACTTTGCACAAATTTTCTGATGTTTCTACTGACTCCTGTTATTTCTAGGCACTTGATTATCCAGTCATGTGGCAGAGAGTCAAATGCCTTTTTGTAGTCTGAAATTTGCGTCTCACCATATTTTTTATGGGAGAGACACTCTTTGTCTGACTCCTCTGATGAGACCTGTCCAGTATGGTTGAACCTCTGGCATAGCTCTCATCTTCTTCAGAGTACACAAGCTCCACAACCACATCAAAGTAGTGCCTCACTGGGGATGGTTGTTGTTGTTGTTGTTATTATTATTATTATTTACAATTCTCACTGCGGTTAATACATGTAACATTAAATATACACATTCTTTCTCATAATTTTCTACAATTATACATAACAAAAATAATTCTGGCTTAAAATCTACATGTTTTTTATCATTTTCTCTAACCATATATGTATTCTTGACCAAAATCTTTTGGCTTTAGGGCATGTCCACCAAAGATGATAGTATGTGCCTGGTTTTTGTCTATATTTCCAACAACTGCTAGACATATTTTTGAACATTTTTGCTAACCTCATAGGTGTTAAGTGCCATTTTATATAGGTTTTCTTTGTAAGCCACCACCTTTGTTATTTTAGAGTTTCTTTCCCAGAGGCTTTGCCAGTTTTCTAACTCTATGTTATGCCCAAAGTTTTTTGCCCATATTGTCATTGTTTCTTTAACTTGTTACTCTTCCGTCTTTAAACTTAAATATATTTATACAGTTTCTTAATCAATTTTTCATCTGATGTCAATAGTATCTGGTCAAATTCTTTCTGTTCTTTATAAAATCCAGATGTTTTAGCATCTTTTTCATATCTCGTTTGAATTTGCAGGTGTGGCCACCATGATAGATCAATGCCCTGTTCTTCCAGTTCTTGTCTAAATTTTAGTTTCCCTTCAATATTCAAAATGCCTTTATAGATCACAATTTTCTCATAGTTAATTAGGTTTGGGTAAACAAATGCTTCCATTGTTGAAAGCCATCCAGGTATTTTTATGTAAATTTTCACTTTTACCTTTCCCCATTCTAGTAGAAGTGCGTTTCTTATATAGTGGTTTTGAAAGTATCTATGTATTTTATTCTTCCCATACTATACGAAGGCATGCCATCCATGATTTTTTTCTGTACTTCACATCTTACCATAATTCATTTATTCAATCAATCAATCAAACACATACACAGAGACCATAATCGTGCAAACAATTGTGTTCTTTGTGACACTCTACGGAAATGAAACTTGGACTTTGAAGAAGCAGAATAAGAAGACTATTGTTGCTTTTGATCTTTGATGTTGGAGAAGATTCCTGAGAATAATTATGGACAACCAATAAAACACAGAAATCATTTAAAATAATCAAACCAGAGTTCTCATTCAAGGTACAGATGATCAGGCTCCTATTACCCTACTTCAAACACATTTTGTAAAGATGTAGCTCTCTGGAGAAGGCTTTAATAATGGGAAAGGTGGAAAAAAACAAAGAGAAGGAACAGCAACAAGGGAGATGGATTTAGTTGGTGATGGAGCACTGTTCGCAGACTTGAAAGATCAATTTTGGGACAGATTGACATGGAGAAATTGACATGGACAGATTGACATGGAGAAAATCGATGTGGTCACTAAAAACACTGACATGATGTCAATCTCTCTCTCTCATCTATGTATCTATATCTATATCATCTATATCTACAGCTATATTATATCTGACTTTTAGAAGCACATTTTAAAAATAAGATGTCATATGTCAAGTTTTTCTTGTTCTTCAGCCATCAGCCATTATATTAGGATAATGAGAAATAAACAATAAATTCTTTCTTTATGACATTTGGCTATGAATTATCACACATAAAAGAAAGCATGTTCCTTAAATATGAAGTCATAAAATGCTACAGTTTTTAGTCAATTGTCCCTTCTACAATAGTGATTCGTTCATGGCAGTTCTTACAACCAGGTGCTCTCTTGTTGTGCTTCCAGAATTCCCAGCCTCCTTAGTTACATGACTCAAAATGGCTTATCTGTTGAGCAATTCATTATAGCCTACCCATAGAGCGTTTAATTGAGATTTATTTCACCCACTTATTAAATGCATTATTTTTAGATAAGAGGAACCCTTTTGTTCTCCGTAGGACCCATTGTTTGCAAACATTAGTTTGATGATCTATGATTTCCTTGATATTGTCTTGCTCCTCTAAAGACAATAGTAAGATTTCAGTACTCTATATCGCTCTGTCTCACTTTTAGTAAAATCATGCCACATATCAGTAAATGAAATTATGAAATCATAATTTTATGAAACCTTAAGCTGCAAAAGTTGCAATTCCTTCCTCCTCTGCAAGATATTTGATCAGCATCTCTCCCCCCAACTTTTAAAATGTCTGTAAAGATTTAGTTGTTTCTTTTAAGTTTGGGGGCAGGGCTGTTGTGACTGTTTTCTGGCTGATCAGTGATCTTTTTTATTTCAAATATTTAGATTCCTGATTTAGGCCTGATGTATTATAATTTATAGTTTTTAGCTTTGATTATGTTACCAAAGTTATTTTTGTTTGTTTGTTCACTGGTTTGTTTTTACCCCCAAGTTACATATTTGAAAAATGGTATGCTATAAAGAATAAGTTTGTTTGGAATGGCTTAATGAAATTAGGAAAGAAGCATGCATTGAAGAAGTTGCATAAACTTAGCTGAATCAAAAATATACAGTACCTATAATTTTGGCTGATAAATGAGGAGTACAGGTTGTCCTCTGTTAACAACTACTTTTTGGTCCCATTTCAAAGTTATGATGGTGCTTCATGGGTTGTACTTAGAACCAGTCCTTGAAGTTCCAGGCATCCCAGGATCCCCACAGTCACATGATCACAAGCTAGAGGCTTGGCAACTGGCTCACCCTTATGATGGTTGCAGCATCCTGTAGTCCTACAATTGCCATTTACAATTGTCCTTGCCAATTTCCCACAAACCAAATCAATGGGGAAGCCAGCAGTTAAGATCATAGGTCCATCTGGAAGTCTCCTCCCATTGAGAAGCAGCCATTCCCAGCATAGCTGTATCTGTGCCCTATCTCTCCACCTACCCTCCCAACCTGGCAAAGCTCCCTGTCCATTAGCCTGCTTGCAAGCTGCCTGGGACTTGCGATTTCCTGCAAGCTTTCACACGGACTTTGCTTATGGGAAGCCAGCAGGAAGTTGTCAGGAGGTATTAATTTAAACAGGGGCAACAGAGACTGCCAGGATCGCCATCGCTAAATTATGTGGTCACATGACATCAGAGTTTATGACCACATCACTTAGCAGTGGAAATTCTGGTCCCAATTACCATTGTTAAGTGAGGAATTTCTGTAAGCACTTATATGGTAATGATAAGCTATGAACGGTGACAAATTTATTTTATAGTTAAGATATTCCACTTACTACTTCCATCAATTAGATGTTGTGCTTTCTTACCTATACAAATAGCCCTCTTGAAAGCAGTTGCACTTATGAACAGTGCATGCTGATCACAGTACTAGCTGTCACCAGACAATCATCGTCACCAAGGGGAAAAAAAATGATGCTGAAGAGAAATGGATTCCCGGGGTGCTCACCATAAATATATTAGCATAATAAAAAAAATGCTGCCACCTATAGGGTCCTATTAATGACTTTCAAGTTTTGTCTCTAAATACATAACTTCTCTGGTTTTATTTGATAACAAAAATATAACAAAAATCATGAGGCATCTTCAGAGCTATAGTAGAGAGACTATGGTGCAACCAGATTCTACATTAGCATATTTTTTTAACTTATCCCCTCTGCTTAATATTAACTTTTTCAGTTGAGACAACAAACAAACATCCAGTTAGATATAGCAGAATAACAGAGTTGAAAGGGCCCTTGGAGGTCTTTAAATTCAACCCCCTGCTCAAGCAGGAGACCCTTCACCAGCGATTGCGAACCTTTTAGAGATGAATACGCAAACTGCAACCCAAAACCCACTTATGCATCGTCATGTGCCAGATGGGTGTGGCCCATTGGCTGGGTGTGGCCCATTGGGTGGGCGGGGCTCTGGTGGTAACGGCAGACTGGGTGGGACTAAAAAGTTAAATCAATCAATTCCAACTTTGCAAGATCTTTTTTTTCCCACGAGAATTTGAAATTGATTGATTGATTGAACTTTTTTTTTTTTTGCACACGGCGACGGAGGCCTAAAGCGAAAAGGTTTTATAATACCCATCTGAAGGCCTAGGACTGGGGTGATGGCATGTGTGCCCACAGAGAGGACTCTGAGTGCCACTTCTGGCACCCGTGCCATAGGTTCGCCACCACTGCCCTACACCCTTTCAGACAAGTGATTGTCCAGTCTCTTCTTAAAAACCTCCAGTGATGAAGCACCTACAACTTCTGAAAGCAAGTCATTCCATTGGTTAATTATCCTTAATTCCAGGTTGCTTCTCTCCTTTATTAGTTTCCATCCATTGCTTCTTGTCCTGTCTTCAGGTCCTTTGGAGAATATCATTTAGTTGAGATACTTAAGAAAATAACAAGCCAAACTTGATATTTTCTTTCTTCTTACATTATACATCCAAGCTCACTAAAGTGCATGTAGCAGCCAAATCTTGTTGGCAGAGGAATAAAAAAGTGTGATTCTAATAAATCATGCCAATTTGGCTACTGTTGCCAGTAAGCATTTTGCTTGACTTGGCCCATGCTAGCTCTTCTAGCTTATGAATTGAATCAATGCTTATCCCATAATGAATTGGTTACTCTCAGTGTGCCATAAGACACTTTTTTTGTTTTAAAATCTTGGGATGGAGTAAAGCATAAACCCAGCTTGAAATATTTGAATTGACCTAGAAAACAACAAACTGCAGTAGTTTCCATTTATTTGTGCAGTAAATATCCCAGCAACAATATCCAAAATGCATATCCAGCCTTGACCTATTACAGAATCTTTTTCATTTTTGTTTGGTACTATTAAATAATACATATTAATATATCAAACTTCTTAATTGGCCTTCTCCCTCATAGAGGGTTTATCTATTTGCCACATAATTTCCAAGAACTTGAACTTGAACCGGGACTCTCAACTAGATCTAGAAATGTAAAGAACTCCACTGAACCCCACAACTATTCTTATGTCTATTTTTGTTGTTGTTGTTGTTAGTCTGAAGCATCTTTCTTGTGGTGCCAAGTTCACTTTTGTTTTTAAATAAATATAGGCTTTTCCCAGGAACAAGCAAATGAAGTGAATTCCAAAGAAAGGCAATGCTGTCTTAGATTTGCCATTTTTGCAGACTACAAACACCACAGCACATTGAAAAACCATGCTGGCTGGTTTCTAGCATTTATCAAGGACAGTAATGTAGATAAAGTGAAGAAGAAATAGCTGCAAAGTTGTGAGTATAATTTGTGCCATTCCAAAGTCAACTCCGTACATTTTTGTTTTTCTTCTGAATTTTTTTTGTGCCTGAAATTGTGTAAACAATTAAGAGATCCACTGGTAATACCACTGGGAGTTCCTTGCCTCTACACTCAAATAATTTCTGTTAAGGACATCTGTTCCCATCTGTGTCTGTGAATAAATGTGTCCATCCTTTTTTACATGTGTGTCCATCCTTTTTTACATGGTCGCTGTATGAGGCAGTAGCTAAACATGGTTGATCTTGGAATCTGATTATTCAAAACATTTTTCCCATATCAGCCTAACCATACAATAGTTCTTTTTTGTTTATGTGGCCCAATATCTGAAGTAAGATGTGTGACTCTAAGAAAAGTAGTAATTAAATTTAAAAATGTGCAAGATTCAAAGAACAAAGGGGCCTACTGAATTTATAGTGGTCTAACATGGTTTTCGGTATGGATTATATTTCCTTATGCTTTGAATGTTTGTTTATTATTCTGAGGAAAATAATAAAAAATATTCTCAATGAAGAGAAAAAAATCTGTTCAGATTATAGGATTTATTTATTAATGGGACAAAATTAAGGTCTCTTGAATCTTTTGTTATTCAGCGCTCTCCCACATCAAGTGGTTACAATTCATTCAAATAAATAGCCACAGCTACAAGAAAATAATGAAAACAAGAGGGAATTTGGGGAATTTGATTGGATTTGAAAATTTTATAACCCATAATAATGGCTAGGTATAATTTATGCTCTGTTAGCAAAATAGGATTCGGAACTTGAATAAGTTAATAAATGTATTAGTAAATGAGTGCAACATTTCAATAGAGTAATAGATACAGAACAGTGAAATTTTCAGTGCAAAATTAAAAAATACCACGGTTGCCTCAAACATGATACATAGAGAGAAGTGATACAACAATTTATATTGCAAGTACATTATCCCATTGCTAAAATGAATGGCTCCTTTCTCTCAAAATGCTGTAAATGCAATGAATTGATTGTATCTTTCTTCTCTACAAGATGGTGATGTTACAAAGCTCAATATTACCAAAAAGTCATTGCAAAAATGAAAGAAATCTTGAAAACTGTAATCCCATTTCAATCTGAAGTATTTTTTTAATTAAATTTCACCAATCTCATATAAAAGAAATCTAAAATAAATCTGGCATATAATTGAATTATATTTGGAAACTGCTTCTGGACTACAGTCTTTACACGGGATTGTGCCATACCCCAAATTTGGGTTCTGCACATCAGACATACAGTCTATACCAGTGGTGGCGAACTTATGGCACAGGTGCCAGAGGTGGCACTTGGAGCCCTCTCTGTGGGCACATGGGCTGTTGTCCCAGGCTCGCCTCCCGCTGTGACCCCCTCCTCTCCAGCAGCCCTCTTGAAGGAGAGTCGCCCCTGAGCATGGCCCACGAGACCAGTGCAGCCAAGGACATGGCAGTCAGGCAGCGTAGACAAGACTCTGCCCTCACACCCCATCATGCATAGTTGATGCTACAGGGTGCGGGCAGAGGGCGTGACTGCCATAGTGCTGCTGGGCTGCCTGGGTGATCTGCGGCGAGCCCTGGAGGCAGTGAGTGGCCATGCAGGCAGGCGGGGCAGGGGATGGGGGGTGGAGCAGGGGCAGGGCAGGGGGTGGAGCAGGGGCGGGGCCAGTTTTTGGGCACTTGGTCTCTAAAAGGTTTGCCATTACTGGTCTATACATTATTTACACCAGGGGTCCTAAACCTTGGCAACTTTAAGTCTTGTCGACTTCAACTCCCAGAATTCCTCAGTCCACAAGTCTTAAAGTTGCCAAGGTTGAGGACCCCTGATTTACACTCTTCTAATGTGTTTTTTTAAAAAAACTGTAGCTTTTATTTTTTCCTTTATTGATTTTAATTGTGTAACGAGATAGCTTTACAATTCCATAGAGACATCTCTGAGCCAAAAATTGAGTATGAAACATCTTATAATAGTCTACGGTGTTACTGGTGTATTAGAATATATTAGCATTGTGATATCTTCAAGCTTCTGGTTCTTTACAATTGCCTGGTATTCATCCCTATTCCATTGCTTATGCTGTTTTCTTTATTTATTTATTTCCTATATATCTTTAAATATGTATTAGTATTAGTTTTATGCTTTTTCATTTTGTTTTGAAATTCTAATTATAATAATCTATATTTTTTTTAAAAAATGAGAGAGATGGTGTTTTTTTAGTTGTGAAAAAGATTTATTTAATTCCATAGATTATGTCTTTTGGGTAATGGGAAAGACCACTTTTTTAATCTTCCCAGATGATTTATCTCTTCCACACGTAACTTATTCCAAGCTTGCTTGACTTTTATTATTTTTTCTAATTCTAAGTTTTTTTTATTTTGAAATGAAGAGAGACACACAAAATAAGAGTCTCAAAGCAGCATCCCTGTTGGATGCTGCCATTCTGATGGAGGGGGGACAACCGCAGACTGCTATCATGGTCTTTGTTTCTGCATTTTCTGGAGTTTTGTTTATTTATCATTAATCACATTTGTATAGTGTGAATTCTACAAATGAGCATGGCTGCAGCCATTTTCCTTCTCATTCTAGGCTGCCACCTAGAACGGAGGGAGGGGGTTTGCCTAGGTGCTTCGCTAGTCAAAATAATCTTTTGTCCTGTGGGAACCAAGGTCATCGGCTGCTCCAGAGACTCAGGAGTGGGCGTTGCACACAAAGCCCGGCAAATAATCATATTGGGGAACGTAGTTGCTTGCATAGCTTTTGTGGGTGGGACATTTAACTTTGGATTGGGAAATTGTTGCTTGTATATCCAGACTTGCTTTCACTCTTGACCGTGCCGATACTTTGTAACTAATAAACATGTTCTTTGAGGAGCTTGCAATTGTCGGAGTTCAATTTATTTGTCTCTGTCGGAACCTTGACATATAACTTTTCTTCTCACCCAAAAAAACTTTGGGTGGCATATAGTAATCAAATAAAACAAGAAACGTAAAAGCAACAGATATAAAGGTATGAAACTCCACATTAAAAGATATTTATTAATCAAATTTGTATTGCCGCCCATCTCACAAAAACTGACTCTGTATACATTGTACACACCCAAGCACACTATATATATAAAACCACTTTTTCCTACATTCAACTTCAATCTTAAGACAATCAGGTGCCTCCCAAAAAGTGCAGAAACAGAGACTACGATACACAACAGATTTCAACAGGTATAAAATGAGGTTGAAATAAAATGTTCAATCCTGAAGAAACCTGCCTATATTCTTAAATATGTTCCAGATACTAGAACCCCTTACCTGATTTCGTTTTTTGGGAAAAAAGTCAGAGGCAAAACTTTACATGCAAGCTGTTCTTTAGCATATCCCACTTAACAAATAATTATGCTAAATAGGTTCACTTTCAGCTTTCCCTCTCTTTGTGCATGACCCTAGAGGCAGTGGTGAGATTTAGCCAATTCGCACCACTTCGGCAGAACTGGTAGCTAACTTTTTGTTGCCCAGGCCCAGAATGGACTTCCGGAAGCAGCATCCACACAGAGAATCAGTTGTTCACATATTTGAATCCCATCACTGCCTAGAGGGATGCTTATCCAGCTGCAAGAGTACTTTCTCCTTTCATTTCTCGTCAGCATTCACATCAGTGTTTTTGGCTAGCAGTCAAGCGCCAGATTCCAGATACATCGTTAAAAATGAACAGTTGTGCCAGCTGAATTAAACCTTTCAACTGGAGACACTTGGAACCAGTAGTTTTTCACACATCACAGGCCATCTGAAACCTTCAACTCAAGCTGCTTTCCCCCAGCTATTACATCCTGTGTGCAGAAACCAAGAGCACTGCCACTAATCTGCAATTGTGGTGAATTGCCACAATTCAACTTGTTAGACGTGTTTACCCAGGCGGATCTTTCATCATATAGCAAATGTATTGGACTACAACTTCCAGAGGTTGGCTGGGAATTGTAACTCTAGTACATTTAGAAGGACTGAACTGGAGAAGCAGTACCAATATATAGGGTCCTTCAAAAGCTTATTTTGCCATAAAGGATTGTTTATATATAGAAAATAGAATGGGATTATTTTTCTAGGTGTGCCTGCTGTAGGAGATTTTGCTGTTACATTTCTAGTTTTGGCCTTATACTTGTATTCACTAGGAATAAGAACTATCCGGGTGTTGGCATCTGAGAATTAGCTAGAAGGTCTGGAATCAGAACTGAAGCTGATTCATTCAGTTTCTGATTTCTTTCTGAGGGTGATCTTTGCCACTAGATCTAAAGCAGGCAATCTTTTTGCAATCAAGACCCATACTTTTTAAAGAAAAGCACTCTCTTGAGAGCAGTCAGGACTGTAGTGTTAATATCAAAACAGAGTAGGCATAGCTGAAATTTCCAGACTTTTCTCACATCTGGGAAACTTGTGTTTGAGGTGTTTGCAGACTTTACACTAATTTTAGGAATCAAATCCACTAAAAGAATTAATGACAAATGTGTCCAATGTGATGGCATAATCTTGGATTTGCAAAGATGGGGCTGGAGTGTTACAGATTGCCTACCCCAATTGAATCACTCCTGTGGAATTCAGATAGAACAGCAGTGAGAAAGACACATGTAATTGGTGTGAGAGGAACACACTCTACTGTACATCCATATTACTGAAACTGTGAGAGTCATTGGAGGAAATAATACTTTTCTGTTTGCAAGATATTATCAGCCTGGCTGACCTTGATTGATCTTGAAAAAGCTAAACAGGATGAGTACTTGGAGAGAAAACCACAGGAAATATCATGCAGGTAGAATGACTATGAAGCTTAAAAAACAAATCTTAAAGGCAACAGCAAACCACATCCATATTGTTAGCAAAAAACAAAAGACAAAAAAACCCACAGCAACCTGAAGGTATCTATATACTCATCAGGAAGTGAGCTTTACTCAAGGGAGACACTACACATATCTGGAATGTTTATCCACAATCTAAAAATATTATTCATTAATGCACCATTGATGAATTTTTCAGTCTTCTTTATGTCTACCACAATAATAACCAGAAATACACAAACAAACAAACAAACAGGAAGATTTTCAACATGACATATGAATACTATTTTAAAGAGGTATTTTGAAATTTTAGGGTCTCTGATAATTTTCTCTCTTTCGCCAACTATCCTTGACAAAATTAATTTCTATCTGTAGACTATTAAAATATGTCCAAACTTAAAAACCTCCAACTGAATAAATCAGTTTCACGTGTTGGGGCAGGATAAAGACTGGGGTGGGGTTGGGGAGGAAAAGAGGAAGATTTACAATGCAAATTATGGAGCAGGATCCCAAAGGAGAGAGAGAAGATATTGTTGCATTAAGGAGCCATCTTCCTTTTTCTGAACTTAGTGGCTATATTGCTGCTGCTTCTTTGCATGATGTGTCTATTATATGAAAGTCTCATCATTTGAGCTTATATGAAAAGCTTAAACTTGATTTCCTACCAAGGTCAAAGATATGTTGGTTGGTCAGTCGGTGATATTCCACTCTAGAAGTGGCAAGTGAAAGTTACAGTGCCTACTGTCTACTATACTGAGATATTGGCTCTAGAAGACCACCAGGACATTTTTATTATGAAGTTCCACAAAATAAAGATATCTAACTTAAATCTTAGGTTCCTACCTTATTTGTTCTTAGGCAATTTTCTACATGCTCAATATTTTTAACTTAGAATAGTGATTCACTTATTTATTTAATTTTTATGTCATCTGTCTCCCCTCCAAGGTGACTTTGGATGGCTTATTATTACTTAACTTATATCACTTTGTCTTACTTCTATTTCTATTTGTGTGTCTTTTTATTTTGTTATTTTCTCCAGTTCTTTCTCTTCTATTGTGCTGTCTCCAGGTATTGCCACATCCAATATCTAGATTTAATACACTTAATGTAATGTATATAAATAACAAACTTCCTTTATTTTTAAATATGTATTATTTTTCCTAGCAATCCAGATCCACATGCAGCCTATGGACACAGGTTAGACATGCCTGTTTTACATTGTCTTGTACTCTATACATATAGCTAATAATTTATGCTATATTTTATACCATATGCCAACATTGAAAATGAGCATGGCTGTGGCCGTTTTTCCTATTCATTTTCAGTTGACACATTGAAAGGGGAGAGGGGAGATTGCCAGGTGCTTCGCTGGTCAAAATAATCTTTTGTCACTTGGGAACCAAGGTCATTGGCTGCTCTCGAGACTTCTGGCTGGGTGTTTTGTGAAAAGTCCGCCAAGGAGATGTATTGGGGAACATAGTTGCTTGCATAGCTTTAGAGGTGGGATTTCTTAACTTTGTACTGGGGAATTGTTATGTGTGTCTTCAAACTTCACTTTTGATGTGCCGATAATTTGTATCTAATACACATGTTCTTTGAGAAATTTCCAAGCCTCAGAGTTCTGCTTTATTTGTCTTTGTCTGTCAGAACCATGACACCATACCTATAGTTTCTCACTGTACTCTAATTTTCCACTTCCTTTCCAGGCCAAACCTGCATATAACCCAGTTATATGCAATATGCAGCCCTGTTGCTTGGAACTGTTGTTAAGAGGGACATTGGCGATTGTAACAGACTCCTTTCTCCAAGGTCAATTTCAGATCAACAATCAAATAAGCAATACTCCAATCAAGATACTGCCAAAGAGCCAGTAGTAAACAGCCCAACCAAGGAAGTCCTGAGTCTCCCCCCACTCATCCAGACAGGCAAGACCCAAGAATAAAAACTGACAGCAAACAGCACTCCTTACTAGCACTGATGATGTTACCTAGTTAGGGTAATGAATCGTCTGCAAGAAAACAAACAAGCTCAGAAAGCACCAAAGACCCCTCAGACTCTGACACTACTCTGGGCCTGGAGTTGTACTCTCAGGCTGATGTTTTGTAGCTGTCAATGTCAGAGGCTCTATAGCAGTGATGGCGAACCTTTTAGAGACCAAGTGCCCAACAACTGGCCCTGCCCCCACTCCACCCCCTGCCTTGCCCCTGCTCTGCCCCTATCCCCCATCCCCCGCCCCACCTGCCCACAGCACCACTCACTGCATCCAGGGCCCACCGCAGATCGCCCAGGCAGCCCAGCAGCACTATGGCAGCCACACCCTATGCCCGTGCCCTGCAGCATCAACTGCATGATGGGGTGTGAGGGCAGAGTCTTATCTACACTGCCTGGCTGCCATGTCCTTGGCTGCGCTGCTCCATATGGGCCACACTCGGAGGCAACTCTCTTCAGGGGGGCTGCTGGAGAGGAGGGGGTTGCAGGGGGAGGGAAGGCTGGGGCAATGGCACGTGTGCCCACAGAGAGGGCTCTGAATGCCACCTCTGGCACCCGTGCCATAGGTTCGCCACCACTGCTCTATAGGATGTCAGTGGCTAGTGACTTGGGCCTCCTCATCTTAACACCAGGCCATTCTTGAATGCCAGTACTCTGGACCATACAGCGATTGCTTGGCTGATGTCTTTTGAAGTATAAATATTGCCCTGTTCATGCCACCTCTATATCTTCTTTTATGTTTTTAGCTATTTTTCTATCTTCCTTTCAGCTAGTGTGATACTACCATACTTTCTGTTACAGCTTGAAGCTCCTTCAATTTTGAAGGGAGATGTCCTCAAAGATAAAAGGGAGAAGGAGAGGCCCACAGAAAATATTTCTAGTGCCATGCATCCTTCCTTCCACATGCCTGAAGAAAAGTATCCTCTTTAATTCCAGCAAAGAAAAACTTGATTTTTTAAAGCAACTTTTAACACTTGTGGACTGAACAGGAATAGGAGCCGTGAGAGACAGAAGGAAAATTAATATTTTGTTTCTTTTAGCAATCCAGATAATCATTTCTAGGGGAGAGGTTTAATACCAAATGGCAAATCAAAGAATTAAGAAATAGCAATGGATTCATGCTTTGGAGACAAGTAACTGAAGCCAAGGTTGCGAGGATGAGAAGTTTAATCTCTCCCCTCCTTCTCCCAGCAATCTTGACTTCAGTTGCTTGTCTCCAAAGCATGAATCCATTGCTATGTCTTAATTCTTTGACTTGCCACTTGGTATTTTTTCCCAAGATCATGTGCTCTGCTTCATCTTATTTTCACTTGGCTGGTGCGAAATCCTGTTTCATTAAACAAGTCATATATTTCTCCAAAAGATGATTATATTTGCAAAGCTTAAAGCCGCAGCCGCTGGCACAAAATAAGCGAGTGTAATCTCACTTCCTTATCCAGGACCTGAATCAGGTCAGGATTCTATTGGCTCTAGTTCTTGTTACGTTTTCTTGTTTTTAACAGCACCTACGGGAAAGGCAGGAGTTAGAAGCCGCTGGTGGAAGTGCAACAGAAAGAAGCTAGAGCTTCTGGTCAGATGTTATCAAAGGCAAAACCTGCTGGCTGACCTTGTCAACCAAAAGAGCCTTAGCAACAACACATGCCAGTGAAGTTAGGCCATATGTTGTTACACAGTTGTTTTGGCAGCTGACACAGTTCCAATTACAATGCATCCCCACGGAGAAATGATTCTGCTAATGATTAATGTCTCCTGATCTCTTAAGGTCTTTCAACAACCATGCTAATGTTTGATAAAGAGCCCAGCGATTGGCTTTCAGAGTTTCTGCAGGTATGCGTTGACCTCCACAGTGAGGTCAGATGAGAAGTCCTGTCAGTAAGGGCAAAGAAGGGTGAGAAAAGGAGGAAGAAAATAGGTGTGAAAATAGAAATGCAAACATGATATTACAAAAAAATTTGGATAGGCAAGTAGCAAAAACGCTAGTACTGTTCTGCTGAACTGTCTGAATCAATTATTCAAGTCACATTCTTTGTCACTTCCCTGGCAGAAAAACTGTTCCCTATGGCTCCTGGTAAACGATTACCTGCTAGAGAAAACTATTTTCCAAATCTTCAATACTCCACTTGCATCTTTCCATGGCATCTCTGCTTTAAATGCATTATTTATGTCTGAGCTTCGTGAGAGAGGTATTAAGGCAAGTTGCATAAAATGTGCAAAACCTGGCTTGAATTAAGAGTAGAGAGCAAGCAGTAGATTTTGGCTACAAGTACCCTTGCCACTTTATAAATGCTAGCATGATATTTTCGATTTTTCTTGCTTCTTTATATAATTAAATTTTGCCATGGAAAGAAAGTACAATAGTTGTTCATTTGCAGGAATTTTTCATCGCTATCTTTACCTGAGCTGCCAAGGATATCAAACCCAATGAGGTAGGACAGTCATTTTCACTGTTTTGTAGATTTCCAAAGTTAAAATAGCATCTTCCAGCAAGCAATGTTTATTCAAATAGACTTTTTCTTGCTAAGCAAAGAACCATAAGCTTAGGCAAGAGATAAATTTATGTTCAAAAAGTAAAAAAAAAAAAAAAGCATGGAAGAGTTCCAGTGACATTCAGTGTAAAGTTGGTTAGTAATAACATGTAAAAGTAGTAAATGGCTGAACTAGGATGGAGGGACACCTTTTTCATTGACAGTTCCTGACCAGCTTCTTGATGGATCGGGGTAGGACAAGGGTCTCCAACCCCTGGTTCATGGCCCAGACCTGGGCCGTACAAGTAGTAGGCAAGCTCCATTTATGTGGAACCATCCCCTCTCCCCCTTCCCCACTGCTGCTGTTGCTGCCGGTTTGCAGAGCGAAAAAGGTTGGGGACCACTGGGGTAGGAAATTCAGCATTGTAAAGTGATACTTTCAGCAATATCAGCAGCGGCTCTAAGCTGCCTTTAAATTAGTTGTATGGTAGTCATTATCAAGGTTTGGAAAGCATGCAAAACATGGAATTTATTTTGGAATTTTCTTTCCACCTACTCTGGCAGCAGTGGCCCTAGGGCAAGGGTAGGCAATCTTGGCTCTTTTATGACTCATGGACTTTAACTCCCAGAATTCATGGCTGGCTCAGGATTTCTAGGAGTTGAAGTCCATGAGTCATAAAAGAGTCAAGGTTGCCTACCCCTGCCTTAGGAGGTAGTAGTACTTTCTTGTTTATTGGGCATAATGAAGTAAAATATTGCATTTGTGTACACTTTTTCTCTTGTTTTAATAAGAATGTGTATGTATGTAAAGGTCTAATCAGAGTGAATGTATATGGGTTGCCTCTGGGTGTGTTGTGTTCACCGAGAAGCAGAAGTCTCTGGTGCTGTGCTCATTGGGAAGTGTAGATCAGGCTGCAGATATGTTGGTCAAAAGGCCAGGATGGAGGGAGAGGAGGTGCTTAGCATGGAGCAATTGACAACCTTCTGAGCTACTTTACTGTCCAATTTTTTCTTTCATACTCAGTCAGGAGGAAAATAGTTTTGTTTTGGGTTTTTTTTCTCTTTCTCGACAGCGCCAAGCAAATATATAGCCAATTTTTGGGATGTTATCTTTCTTTTGCTGATTTCTCCCACTACAGTACATTAAAGTTGGTCCAATTCTGTTCAGTGTTCAGATAGTTATCTTGCAGATAGATAGACTGGTAGATGGACAAAATTCTGACTTCTTTTACATAATTTCCAACCTTTCAAGTTCTGCAGAGTAGCAACTGGGGATTACTACTATTGCCCATTCATCACTGTATGGGTTAGGGAACAATGACTCTTTGTGGTGATTAATGCCTAAGTGAGGACAGCTATTGTAGCTTAGTGAGGCTGTATCTTCTGATCCTAGAATACTACTCTGGGGACAAGATCCATGGCTACTTAGCAGTGAAGGAAAAGTACTTTTCAAGTGCTTTTTATTGGGCTTCCTTTCATCAGCCCAAATGGTTCTGTTATTAGAAACTGATTAAAGGGTTGTATGTAAATGAGCATTTGCTGATATAAATCTCTCTTAGATGTAGAATGAACAAATGAACAAATACAGGTAGTCCTCAACTTACAACTGTTCATTTAGTGACCATTCAAAGTTACAACAGCACTGAAAAAAGGGACTTATGACCGTTTTTCATATTTACGACTGTGGTCACATGATCAAAATTCAGACGCTTGACAAGTGACTCATAATTATGACGGTGGTAGTATCCTGGAGTAATGCCATCACTTTTTGCGACCTTCTGACAAGCAAAGTCAATAGGGAAGCTAGCTTCACTTAAAAACCATCTTGCTAACTTAACAACTGCAGTGATCCACTTACAACTATAGCAAGAAAAGCCGTAATATGGGGCAAAATTCACTTAACAACTGTCTCACTTAGCAACGCAAATTTGAGGCTCAGTTATGGTTGTGAGTCGAGGACTGCCTGTATATTGACAACTATCAGAATAGGAATTGAATGGTGAATAGGGCCATTGCAGCAGTTAAGAGAACGCAATCCTTTTCCATCCAGCTTGGATGACTCCAAGACTGCATATCTACCTAGATAATATCCTTAGATAATAAATAGATTTTATTGCACATAAGAATTCTTGTCTGCAAGGAGTGACCTAGGTGAAGCTTAAAAAGAGGGATGAGTTGGGTGTATTACTGGTATCTGGAGCCCATTTGTAAATCTCCATATTTAAGTAAGATTTTATAGCTTGAACACAGTAAGACTGTATGACTCAATATTAGGCTTTTTAAAAACAATTATATTTTACTTAGTTACAAGTAAGTTTAATCTTACAATTAGGTTTACATTTCTGACAAGACATGTTTAATCCACGTTTAGCATAAACTTGTACAGCAGTGGAATATTTTTCAGGCTTCAATATATTGTTGTATAAATGTCATAGAATAAGGGAAATACAGAAAAATTAAATGATTGATTACAAGCCTCCAAGAATATCAATGCCTATAAAAATTCTATACAATTCAGTGGAAATCTATCTAATTTGTGGGCTTTCCCAGATGTCATATATCCTTATGCAATCTTTTGTAATGTCGGTGTTGTGCCAATTTATTTTTATTTTCCTAAGTTAGGTCTTCTGTTTCAATAAATCCCAGCAAATTAATAATTTGTGGTTTGGTTATAGAGTCCCTGGATAATATAGCTAAATAAAAATAATAATAGCCATTGATTAGTAGATTGTGATTCATTGTAACTATCCATTACTTGCTTGAATTCCAAATACATTTCATTATTTTTGTTCTTTCAAATGATATTTCTAGCTTTCTCTCCTGATTTCCAATATTTCTGGTTAATACATTAGAAAGAATAGGTAAATCCTTCTAACAATGAGATTTAGGTTGGTTACCATTAATTCTAGATGACACAATCTAGGTCGCTACTGAACTGGCATATTACAGAAGCATTGAAAATCATTATCAAAATGTCACAGTGGTTTCAAGTATTCTAGTATGTTTGAAAAAAAAAGTGCTCTTTGTGCTTCTGCTTCTGTTTTTCTCAATCATTATGTATAAAATATAATCCATGGTTATGAGCCTAAAGAGATAATGGGATTCTTGGCATAGCATAAAAAGCAGGATGATTTAGGAGACAAGTTCAGAAGCCAGTCTGAAAATTCATCCAGGACAAATTTTTAGAAGATATTTTCAGGCAGTGATACTTTGTTTAGCGTAACAATAAAAATGATAGATATCACGTTTATTTATAATTGCTAGAAATTAATTTTCCAGTACTGATTGTTCTTTTTTTAAAAAATGTTTTATTGATTTTATAACATAGTCACCTTAATATTTGGTAAACAGTGTGTTGTCTGGGTTTACATTTAAGAAACATTCACTAACAGTTTTTATAATCTATAATCCACACAATAACTTTACTTGGTTTTCTCTTTTTCCCATAATGTTCTCTTTTACCAACCTTAACTTAATACAATTCTTGTTATTTTAGTGAACGACAATTGAATATAATTTTTTTTTCTAATATTTCTACAGATAATAATCACATCAATATAATATTTCTTTTCTATCTAGTCATTCTGGTTGTCTTATCATAGATCCTGTTTACAGTTCTTGTTCATTTGAATATTTAAGTCTATTTTTTTCTCATGTAAGCCAACCCAATACTTTTACCTTTCTTAAGGAATAAATAAGATTAAAAAAAGAAAAAGGCAGAATAAGAATAGCGAAAAATAAAAGGATAGTATGCTACTTGAAATCCCTATTTCCTATAAGCTAATACATATTTATTTCCAAAGTTTTTTTGTTCTTTTTTTACCATAATTAAAAATATATTTAATCTTTAAATATTCCATTTAATAAATCTAGTCCTCTAATCTTTTAATTCTTATTCAAAACATTTTTTAATCTATTGCAATTTTCTTAAAGTCAATCACCTTTAAATATCTAAAACATTTCCTTTATATAAGCCATTCCAACTCTTTTATATTACTCATATCAAGAAATAAAATAAAAATAAGAAAAAGAAAGTATTATGTTACTTGAGGGGCTCTTCCCTTTTAAAATAAAATTCATATCCAAAATCTTTTCATTTCTTTAACAATATTTGAACAGGTGTTTCTTTTTGATAGGTCCTATCGTTTATTTCCTTAATTTTCACTTTAGCCTTTTTCTTTTGCCCAGTATCTTTCTTGATCAATATGTTCTGCTGAATCAAAGACTCTTTCCATATTCTTGTAGGTGTTACTGTAAATATAAAAGGTAAGTCAAGTACAATATCTTTGTAAGAGGTATTTGCCCATTCATGTTTGTTGAAAATCTTTTTCTTTCTTTTTCTCTCTGCTTCTCTTAGCATTTTTTGTCTCTTCAGTTCTAGTGCTTTTCCTGACATCTCTGCAGTCCATTTTGTCCAGTCTTTTTTTTATCCTCAAATTTGTTTTGTGGTGTTAAAATATAAGTTGTCTTTTCCAAATCCAGTATTGTAAAAATTTTTTCCACTTGGATTAAATCATACTTCTTTGTTTTGTTAGGTTCCATCTTTAAATCTCTATCCTCAGATTTGCATTCAGTTGTCTGTTTTATCTGTTCCTTCTTTATTGTTGTTTTCTGGGATTTTGTTGTTGTAAAGTTAAATTGGAGATAAATTGATTTATATTTTCAAAGTTATTTTGGATTTATTTGTGGTTTGAAATCATTGTTATTTGAATTAGTTGCAACATATCATATGTCTCCTCTTGAAAAGTATTTATTTTTTCTTGATAAGTTCTTTCTATGAGTCTCTGATTTTCCATAATGATCAAGAGTCCAAGTTTTCTTTTCTCTACAAATAGCTTTTGGGTCAGTTTTTTTTGTTCCCTAAAGTTTATAAGTCTCACTTTGTCTGCAGTCCAGATTGTTTTCTTTTTTGGTCACAGCTGTTCTCTATTGTTAGAACTTTGAAGGTCACAAGTAGAAATTAGTTTTTTTCCAGATTTTGCCATGTCCTGCATGAAAGCCATAGCTGTCGTAGTCTTCATCCACCACTAGATGTCAGCACCAGTTTATTTTTCAAATTTTCAAAATGAACAAATTACCTTTAAAATGAGAATCTTAACCACTCAGTAATTTCAAACTTATCCATATTTATGTTTTATAGTCATTTCATTTCATTTCAATATGTTTTGATCCTCCATAAAAGATTTAATTTGCCGTTTCCATTAGTAAAAGGGTGGGACAAAATCCCCCTCTTTCACTTTCAGAGGTTTTTTGCTTCTTGGGATTTTTTTTCTTCAGGAAAGTTGATAAATAGGATAGAGAAAATCGATGTTCTTACCCAGATTCAAACATGCTTTTTACAGTCAGCTTAAAATAGTGCTTTTGACTTCGGTTGCTTACAGCTTGGGCTACACTCTGAAGTTAGGCTAGCCTTTCTCCTGTTGGTTTCTGGAAGGCTTCTCCTGGACTGATTGGGTCGACCACCATCTCTCCATGGTCCCTGGGACTTCCTTCTTTGCTGCCTCTTCTGGGTGGCTTCTGGCCCGTTTAGGGCCCCCTAACAGGAAGAAACTCAGCCGAAGGCACGGAGCCCCGATCCCCTCGACTGCTGTGCTGCTGCAGGATCAGAAGTCAATGTGTCATTGTTCTGAATCTCTTTTTGTTCTCAAGTCTTTTGTTCTTAAAATTGATCAATTATTCTTGAAAATATATGTGTTCCTAACAGTCTTCTGCTGCTGCTTCTTGTCATGTTTTGCTTTGCTTCAGTTGATGCTTTTTGTAGAAAGCCTCCAATTATCTCTTTGAATCAGTCACAATGATCCTGCCAGCTTGATTCAGGTTTAAAACTGAAATTCTGATTTTCTCTTTGTTCATTATATTCCACCGCATGTTCATGGACAGTTGTATATAAATTCTCATTTAATGTTAGATACCGTTGTTTGTTAAACAAGGGGGCTCTGACGAGAGCATTATTCCCATGTTTATTTCTCTGACTCTTCCCTATAAGATATAATTTTACATCAATTAACTATTGTTTCTTTTTACACACATTGGCCACTGGACTGTTGATTTCTAGAACTTGGCAAGTACTATTATTTTTCATTTGCTTCTACTTAGCTGCTTGTACTAAGCTATACTTCGTCTTGATTTAAGTTATTTTTATCTTTTAACTAAAACAGAGATTTAAGCCTTTGATAAAGTTCCCCACTAGATTCACATTGAAAGCATCCTTTACCATTTGTATAAAATCATAATTTTATATTTTGAATGTAAGAATGATTCTTTTATAAACCACCATTTCTTGGTGCTAGATTGTTGTATTTGTTCTGGGCTTTCATCCTTTTCTTTTATCCATTGTCCTAAATCTGTTCTCTCCCTCACTTTGGCCCTTCTGGTTAGTATATAGGTCAAATATAACTTATTTTATGTGGTATGCTTTTCTCTCTCATCCACTCATTTGCACTCACAAATATAATAACTAAATTCAACAATTCTTATCAATGTCATTCAAAAATAAGAAATAACATTGCATGTGAATTTTACATGTTAATGAATCATTGAAATGGTAGTTCTAAAACAATGAATACTTGAAATTATTTCTATTGAGAGAAATATCTGGGATAAAAATGTAACTTTGCTATATAAATAGCAAATCGGTAGAAGCACTTTAAATTCCACACATGATATTTTGTGAAGGCTGATATTATGTATTTCTGATGTTTTCAGTTTGCTGCCTCCTTGATCAAAGACAATGGAAAGCTCACAAGCAGCTTTTTGGCATTTGCCAACATAGTAAAATACATTAATATTGGATATAAGTAATTTCTGCTTTATCACTGATTACAGAATGAAACAGGCATGGCAATATTTCTGTTACCATGACAACAGTGAATGACAGAGCTCTGCATGCTGTTCGTAGGTTGTCTTGCATATGTGTGTGTGTACGTATATGTATATGAATATAAAAAAGATAAAAGGTGTGTGTGTACGTATATGTATATAAATATAAAAAAGATAAAGTGACGTATCCTAATTTTTTTTGAAACAGAACATCTTTGTAGCATCAAATTCAGATATGTTAGATTGCAATCCCCAGCTTTTGCAACCAACATTCTTATGAGAAGTCCTTGGAACCAGACTTTGTTTTCCTTTCACGTCATATATAATGCACACATGAACAATGATCAGGCAAGAACTTATGGCCAAACTATACCAGTCAACCCAAAACATTACAAAGTTGTCCTAATTTGTGGGAAAGGAATGCTCTTAGGCCTTATAAAGTAGAGTGACAGAGATGATGATTTGAACTTTTGCCAGCATGCAGTAGAATTTGCATGTCCTAGTCCAGGGGTAGGCAACCTTGGCTCTTTTATGACCTCTCCATTTCTCCTCAGCATGGCTAGCTCAGGAATTCTGGGAATTGAAGTCCACAAGTCATAAAAGAGCCAAGGTTGCCTACCCCTGTCCTAGTCCATAGAGTTGTCCTAGTCTTCAGTTTAGATGGTTTTAAAGAATTCATAGGTCTGCATAATTTTGGCTGTATGTTATCTCCAATATTGGAATCACTGCATCAGTAATCTGTCACTTGCTTGTGATCATATTCTGTCTACAGGATTTCCATATATTGATAGAATAGAATGCAGAACTAGACAGGCTATATGTTTAATTCAGTTTGGCTTTTTATTTCTGCTAAACATCATGCTCAGGTTTGTTTTTGTCCTTCGAGAATTTACAAGTATTTGTACCTTATCTGAAACAAGTGATAGTAG
Organism: Crotalus tigris; assembly: GCF_016545835.1. Lineage (NCBI taxonomy): Eukaryota > Metazoa > Chordata > Lepidosauria > Squamata > Viperidae > Crotalus > Crotalus tigris. The sequence continues at coordinate 2,048,922 of NW_024096469.1, forward strand.
GGGACACACTAACAAAATCTCTTTTTCCATCTTACATATCTTGGGAACCAGTTTGCTTTTTCTGTGTTTGCATTTTTTAAAGTGAAAATACAAATTACATATAACAATAGTCATGACTGATTTTGCTAGAACAATGTTTTCTAGAAGATTAACTCAGAAAAGAAACAAATTAGTGAGTGAGGATGGAAAGTGCAGACAATTGCTATATGAAACAAATGTATATAGGCATTCTACTTTACAGTATTCACAACCATCTTTTGTAGAGATAAATCTTTTCTATATTTTTAGAACTCCTACAAGCAAATGGAACTTGTAGCTAATACAGCAGTTTGTGTGGTTTGTTTTTTTTTAAAAAAACATGTAACTTATACTTCTAGGTGGCATTGAGAATGCTGATGCAAAAGGAACGAAAATCTAGGTAAGTAATTAGTATGAATGATGCACATTTGTTTTCAGGGAGACTCACCTGGCTAAATCTGAGAACACCATTCATCTATATTAAGCATTTACTGTATTTTCCGGCATATGACTGGGCGTATAAGACGACCCTCAACTTTTGAGAAGATTTTCATGGTTTAGTAAGTTGTCTTATACGCTAGAAAATACGGGTAGTTTAATTTTCTAATAAAAGTAATGTAAGTCCTAAACACATTAGCATTTCATTATATTTCATTGCTTGTTCCTGATCTGCTGAAGACAAATGTAGCTGGGTAACATCCCATAATAATCATGGGGGTGCACTTGTGAAGCTTTGAAGTATATGAGGAACTGCCTCACCCCAATGCGACTAGCTGGCCCCTCTCGTTCCAGTGGAAGCAGCGTAATTTGGATCCCACTGACCAAAAAATTTCTGCTGCTGGGCTCCAGGAGAAGATTTCAGGTTGCCAAAGAAGCGGCCAAGCATGGAGGAGGAAACGCTGAACATCCGTCCGTCCGTCGGGGTCCTAGGGCTTCTGGTTCTCAGCGCGACGGCACTGGGTGCAGTCAACCCAAGGAAGCGGCACCCTCTGCACAGCCCGCCGGCTCCCACCAGCTGCTTCTGCCGCCCACCTGAGCAGAGGCTGGTGGCGGGGGGGCGGGTTTCCCCAGGGGAGGAAAAGCCCTGCTTGCACTGCCTTCCTCCACCACCCTAGACTGGAAGGGGCCGGATCCCCGCCCGAGGGGCGGACAATTCTGCGAAATCACTGGCCTTCTGTGAGTGCTGAGCAGCACTTCCGCAACAAGGGGGGCAGGGGCACTTCTTCTCGGGAAGCCCCCGCCACTGACCTAACACAGGCATTCTTACTCGGCTGGCTCTCCGCCAGTGCTCCTCTCCCGCCATTGGTCCGCCACAATGCTCCAATCTCGCCCCTTCCTCCTGGCTGTTTCTCGGAGGGACACTTTTCTAGGGCTATTTGGCTGTGTGGGACATTTAAACTCTCATCCGGACAGCCAATCCCCGCGCCAAGGGGTGAGAAGCATGGGGCGCAGGATACGGGGGAGCTTGCTTTGATGTATCATATTTTCCGGCGTATAAAACGACTGGGCGTATAAGACGACCCCCAACTTTTGAAAAGATTTTCATGGTTTAGAAAGTCATCTTATACACTGGAAAATATGGTACCTGAATTGCTCTTCACTGATGTTCTATCGCTGGGAGTAATTTTTATAGACTGTTTTGGTATCAAGTGCTATTTTCTTTCCCAGATGAAAATATAATCCTTGCTCAGTTCCTGGGAAAAGGGAACAATCAAATATATTGAGCTGTTCCTCTTATAATAACATCTATCTACTTATCAGATGATTATTTGTAGGGGAAATAGCTGTCAGACCTCAACCAGCAATTAAGAAACATAACAGGTTTCTTATTTTCCTCTCTCTTTATTTTTTTATTTTTTCACTCTTCCTTTTGATACAGTGGGAAGAAGGAACTCTTGAAGCTCTATGCTGAGAATGAAGCTTGTTTTCATCATTATTTTTGTGAAGCAACACAAAGCATGACTGTGGTTTCAATTACGTATAATTTGTTCTACTGTAATAGATTCTCAGCAACGCCTAATGCCGAATACCTCCACGCTCATTATCATAGGTATTTGTATGAAGTAACAGTAGTACAAGATTTATAATGTTCTCTATGGAGACATTCAGTATGTAGGTTTGCAGATGACATTTCGATACTGTAACAAGCATGAACTGTTGTAAAGTCTGTGGGGATTGTCAGATCTTTGTTTTTGCTTTTGGTATCTTTGCATCACACTTCTGATTCTAAACAAAAACAATGTTTAAAAAGAGTGCTTTGCTTTGTAGCAGCATACCCACTTATCTAAGGAGGAAAAGACTATTGGTGTATACACACACACACACACACACACACATACACAGCTTGGGTTAAGATTTGACAAATGTTATAAAAATGCAGTGCACTGATACAATGGTTGTCATCAGTGATCCAGAACAGTCCTTTCTGAGTCTGGGCTTTGTTGAATTAGACAGACTTTGAATCATATATTCATGGCAGTCTTCTATCAGCCTGCATTTCTGAGAGAACTTACGTTATATAGACATTAAAGTAGATTCGCAACATTTATTTTGAGAGGCAGCAATATTTAACACCAGTAATTCTTGAAAATACATTGATTTGATTGTTTCATCAATCTATCAACTTTTTACAATAAATATCATAAAGCAGTGGTGGCGAACCTATGGCACAGATGCCAGAGGCGGCACTCGGAGCCCCCTCTGTGGGCACACATGCCGTTGCCCAAGCCTTGCCTCCCCTGTGACCCCCCCGAAGGACAGTCACCCTTGAGTGTGGCCCACATGGAGCAATGCAGCCAGGGACATGGCAGCCAGGCAGCGTAGACAAGACTCTGCCCTCACACCCCATCATGCAGTTGATGCTGCAGGGTGTGGGCAGAGGGTGTGGCTGCCATAGCGCTGCTGGGCTGCCTGGGCGATCTGTGGAGAGCCCTGGAGGCGGTTAGTGGTCCTGTGGGCAGGTGGGGTGAGGGATGGGGGTGGAGCTGGGGCAGGGCAGGGGGTGGAGCAGGGGCAGGGCCAGTTTTTGGGCACTCAGTCTCTAAAAAGTTCGTCATCACTGTCATAAATTAAGGGCAACTCAAGAAAAATATGCTGGATTATCCATGGACAATCTAGTCCAGCATCCTAAATATACTCCTCTGAAATTCCCCAGAAAAGTATGGAAAGGCTGAAGTTGATATCAGTAGAAAAATCACAGTGTGATTTCCCCCCCCCCCCTTGGGATGATATTTCCAGTCACATTGACCACAGGGAAGCACCATATGACCAGTTTTGTGATATTTTCCTGCATATATATTTGTCTAAAAACTCCAGATACAAGGTTCGAACCCCATAAAATAACCTCAGGTTACCCATGTCTGATGAGTTTCAATAGGACAAAACTGGTCACAAGCTGCCGCCTGGTGGTCGATATAACTAGGCTTCTTTATCACAGGAGTGCTCCACTAAAAAGTTTACAGGGAAGGAAATACAATCCTGTAACAAGGATTTTATTTTTGTGGGAGTTCATTTCTTGTTTCCCCCCCTATGTTTTAATCAACAGGAAAATGAAGTGTTCCAGCACTGTTTTAGAATGAAAAACTGGAGATTGCTGTTTTTTTTAAAAACAATAACGATAGCACCGGGACCTAAATTCCAAATGTCAAATTTAATACTGTAGTTGCTGTGAACTATATAAGGGAGCACATTTTCCATATTCCTTAAAACTACATAATAATACTAACTTTTGAGGTGTCTTTTACCTGGCACCTCCTTGACATGCCATCTAGACTGCCATCATCTCTAAGAAACTCTCCGTCCAACAAATATAGGTAGTCCTCAAGTTACAACAGTTCATTTAGTGACCGTGCAAAGTTACAATGGCACTAAAAAAAGCGACTTATGACCGGTTTTCACATTTATGACCATTGCAGCATCCCCATGGTCACGTGATTAAAATTCAACTGACTCATATTTACGACAGTTGCCATGCCCCAGGGTCGTATGATCACCTTTTGTGACCTTCTGACAAACAAAAGCAACGGAGAAGCCAGATTCACTTAACAACTATGTTGCTAACTTAACTGCAGTGTTTCACTTTACAAATGTGGCAAGAAAGATCATAAAATGAGGCAGAAGGCACTTAAGAAATGTCTCACTTAGCAACCGAAATTTTGGGCTCATGCCAAGGTATTAATTTAATAGCTAAACAGCTTATGTAATGATGCAATGTAACATAAGGTGGACGATGCAGCGATAGGAATGACTCAGCAGGAGTCTGTATCTCTTTAAGAGCTTGAGTATAAAAAGAAAGGCTCTGCTGCTGTGTTCTCTCTCTCTCTCTCTCTCTCTCTCTCTCGTCCGTTTCCTGCTATAACTGCTGAATACTTGCTGTATTACCACATGTATGTATTGTGTCGTAAGTTGAGGATTACCTGTATCACCACACCCACCAACCTTGCCTTGTTGACAGAATATAATGGGAATTATGGCAGAATCAGTTCCAAGGCACCGGATTTCAACGCAGCAGCACATTTCATTGCACAGGCTTGATACAGATCAACTTGAACATTTTGTTGTATCCCATCATTTGAAATAAACACAAACACAGTCCAGAACACACTTGAACCACATGACATTTCAGTGGCAAGTATGAAATTAACCAGATAATATAGTTAACATTCAGTGAAGCAACAAAGGTCTCTCATTCTGAATAAAAGCAAAGCAATCTCTTTTATAGTTAGAGTAATTGTTGACCTTATGATAGCCAAAAGTTGTTGAGTGACCACAGAACGGCACACAAGTAGCTCTATTCCAGGAATATACTCATCTGCTGAGCTGGGTTTCTTTTTAAGATAGAAATGGAAGCAAGTACAATGCATTAAATGCTATGGGTTTGTTGCTGAACAGCTTATTTCCACTTCAGCACAAGAGTTCATAGGCATCATTTTTTCAGATCATTTTTTAATTTAAATGATATTACTCTACCATATCCTTCGTCTCATAACAGTGCCACTGAAACTTTGATTACTTTGCTTTTATTATAAGTGACTCCTTCTGTTCTTTATGCCTGCAATAACATTCTTTATGTCCACTGTAGAAGCCCATGCAATTCCCATGGGTCTGTTTCTGAGAAATTATGTATTTGCTTCAGCCAAAGGCATAGCTGTGCTTAGGATCTGTTGATATTATTTGCGTGGTAACCTTTCAATGGGCTGTGGAAATGTTTTAAGATACTGATTTTATAAAGCTCTCTAGCAGTATTATTTTTGTTAGGTTTCCTGATGTCCATATCCTGAAATCCTAAAAGGAACCCTGAGTACTTTTGAATGGGCCAGCAGGGCCAGCATCAGAAAAAGAGTCAAAAAAAGGTCAAGAGGACATGCATGCAGTCAAAGTCACTCCCTTGTATTGCAGCCATTGCATACATTATATAGAAAAGGGGCGGGCTTTGATCACGCAGTCAACTTGATTCACCCAAAACAGCCTTGGGTGCCAAGAAAACAAAGGATTATGCTTTTAAAATGCTCCTATTTCCTTGGAAGATATTGGTACCAAACTAGTGGGCAATCATGCTAGACTATTTCTGACGCCTTAGTTTTAGACTCACAAACACCAATAGTTATCAGGTAAAACAAATAGAAAATTGTCTCAGGCCACTGTTGAGAAGCAATTTGCCTCTTGTATTCTGACCCTTCCACCTCAGGGAAAAATGCTAAATCTCTCAATCTTCAGAGGACTAAGTGAGCACAAAATATACTTTTTTCATCACATTAAGCCATAATAAGATTTATATTGTTTTGCCATTGTGTGTTGTGTAAACCAGCTTCTGAGAATTTGAAAATTGTAGCTTGTGGTTCAGCACTGTGAATGTAAATGGTGCCAATTGTTCAGTCTTTGAATTTGTACTATATTAAAGGCATCTCAATACTTTAATATTTCCAATACTTCAGTCTATCACTAGCTAGTCTGCAGGTGACCTGCAATAACTTTCATTTGTGCTGACTTGAAAGCTCAGAGAGCCGGCAGTAAACATCACCAGCCAATCAGTCCTATCACATTAGCTGACCAATGAAAGAGTACAAGAAAAGAAGTCACTGTCAAAGCTTTGCACCAAGGTATTGTCAGTTGTGAGGCAGCAAAAATCCCCTTCCTCCCCCAGTCTGTGCAAAAACAGAACAAATTATTAGCATGCCCTGCATCTGTACTTCAAGAACATAGTGTGTATGTTTGTCTCTTTGCAAAATGATCCTAATTGTTGTTATGCTGCAAAATGACTGATCCTCTAATGAATTGAAAAGCTCATTGCCAATGGTGAGACTGAAAGAATTGCATTTTGGAAAAACTGGCAACCAAAAGCTTCCTTAAATAGCTGTCACCATGATGGAAGGTTGCTGCATTTCTGGAATGGAGGATGGGAAGAGATATTGTAGAGATGCAGGAGCAAGGCATTGAAAATGGCCTATGTGAATGAGGGAGATCCTTGGAAAAGCAAAAACAACAACAACAACAACAACAACATAATCTCCTCCCAACAGAAAAGAGAAAGAAAAGAACTGGATACAATCTCTCTCCACTGCCAGCCCTCTCTGATAGTCACTGGGAAACAAAAACCCCTGAAGGGAAGAGGGAAAGAGAACATTTATGCATTCACTTCTGTTCCTTTCTTTTGGGCTCCTGTGCACCTGCAACTCTCTGTGAAGGCAAGAACAATCCTGGCTGCACATTAAAGAAGAACCAGTAGGTCAGGGAGGCCTGCAGCTGTCAGGCTGTAGGAAAAAACATGTGAGCAGCTGCTGGAAGGAGGAGGTCAAGCCATCTTTCCTGTTTAATTACCTGCAAGCAAAATGCTACCACAGTGAAAGCTCAGAAGACAGAAGACGGGATGATCCCAGACTATAAGGACCCACCTCAGCTAACCACCCAAGAAAGCAGAACTCTTGAAACAGGCATTGTCTCAAAAGGAAACTTTTATTAGGGGTTAGTGACAGTAGGGATGTCAAGGCAGGATCTGGGGAAAATCCTGCTTAAATGGTATAGTTAAACCAGCAATATTCCTCCTCCCACCAAAGTCATAATATCCATTTGAAATCCAGCCAATCCACAGATAGCACGATGTGTGGGTAACTGGCACAGTTGGTCTGCATCTCAAGGTTTTCTCCAGCTTTGTTTCTCTGTAACCATCTCCCTAATAAGGGAGACACATTCTTTTCTCAAGTGGATAGAGGCGGGAGAGGAAAAGTAGAAAGCGAAAGTTATCCCAAGCAAAAGCAAATATTCCCCCTCCCCCCAGTAGAATGGCAGGCTCCAAAACAAGAGCACAAGAGTATATATACAAGAAAGACAATAAGGATTTGGGGACCTGACACAGACTTTCAGTCAATGGGAAAATGGCCTGTCCATGAGCTTCCCCAAGCTTCAATATGGCAACTGGAAATTTCACTCATTTTCCTTTTGGAATTAGACTGCATTGTGATAGCATGAAGAAACAGATATCGGGATTTGACTGGAGTGCGCAAAGACCCTATAGCAGCTAGAAAAGTTAGGTTTTAGAATTTTTTTGTATATCTAGCTGTTCTTTTTGGACCCCATTTCCAATGACAAGATCAGACTCCTTAACAATAGATCAGGACTGCTCTGGCTGTTCTGAAATCCTGAACCTACTGGGATTACACAACACTATTAGCACACATTATGATTAGCTTGTTCTAGTCTCATGTTGTGATATGTGAAGACCTTGTTCCCTGGAGAAGGTTGTAATTCTGGGAAAGATTGAAGGAAAGAGAAGAAGAAGACCAGCAGCAAGGTGGATACAAGCTATAATGGTAGTGGGAATGCTGTTCGAGGACCCTATGGGCTGGTTGTCATGGAGAAAGTCTATGTGGTCACTAGGAGTTGAAAATGACTTGATGGCACATAATCAATCAATCAATCAATCAATCAATCAATCTGTAGTCAGGGGTTGGAGGACCAAAATAGCAATAGCACTTAGACTTATATACCGCTTCATAGTGCATTACAGCCCTCTCTAAGTGGTTTACAAAGTCAGCATATTGCCCCCAACAATCTGGCTTCTCATTTTATTGATTTCAGAAGGACTGAAGGCTGAATCAACCTCGAACTGGTCAGGATCGAACTCCTGGCAGTGGGAAGAGCTAGTCTGCAATACTGCATTCTAACCATTGTGTCACCACAGCTCTTGCTTACCTTGCTTTTTCAATTTGAATTGCGAAGTGCTGTGGAAAAATGTGAGGGGGAAACATGTGAAAAAGCTTAAAAGCTTAGATTTCAAGTATTAAGTATTAATACCAGCCCACCTGTACACCAGCCCACACACACCCATCAAGCCTATTGTTCCTATAGCGGGAGCTGAGGATTTATGAACCAGGGTGAAAAGTTAATGTTGCTGTTAATAAAAAAAGCTACTAAAGGGAGTTGTGAAACATAGAGCAGAAAGTCATAAAAACAGAGGCCAGAAATAGGGCTCCAGCAATACCACCGGCATCATTCCTCTATAATTCAGTCAGCCTGTTGTTTCCCTCCGTTTCATATATTTGCAAGTGAGGATGGGTAAAGTTTAGTGCTACATGAATAAATATCTTCCTAGAACTCTGCACATTTCAAGCATGGGAAGACAAAAGATGCCTCTCTGCATCCAGTTTAGTACTCTTTACATGGTTTGGTGACATCTCCCCAATGTCTCAGAGAAATGCCAAGGGCTAAACTGATCAATCTGTAGCATTGCAGATCCCTCCTCATTCCCACTTTGAAAGATTAGAAATGGCTTGGAAACAAAACTGCATCTTGACGACTAGGATTAGAAGTACATCTGATTTATAGTATAGAATGTGATGTTGTTCCCCATTGAACATAATAGTAGTGTAAGTTTATTTAATTCAGTGCCCTCCAGGGGTTTGGACTACAGTGGTAGCCATGATGATCTAAAAGTGAAAGAGTGCCTGTGTGGGTGAGGCATGCAAAATCCTGGCTTTCTCCAGGGTTTACTTCTATACCTGCTTATTTTTCTTCTTGCTTGGCTCTAACATTAGAAATGATCTTTGACAGGTGAACAATGAGCAGGGCTTGGGGGAATTAGTCAATAGGCTCTGCAGCTCTGTGTTGTGTTAAATTTTCCAGTGGAAATACCTGTTATGAATTTTTCCCATGCAGCTTGGCCCTCAGAGTGATATGTCTGCTGCTAGAGATACAAGTATCATGCACTAAAGCCTAAGAAATGCAAACTTGTTCCATTACATTGCCCATCTTCTGCATTCTCCTTTTCCAGACTGCGAAGCCAAAGATAATGTATATTCTGCAGGCTGCTCGACGTCTGGCATAATTATACCCTCTTCTTGAAACAATAAACATTGCTTTGGCCTTTGCTAATGCAAAATGCAACATCAATACGCACAGCTGATTTGACTTGTTAATATTCCTCCTGCTTGCATAAACTTGTACAGGTCACACAGCAATCTATGTTAAAAGCACGATCGCACAGAGAAACAGGGTGTATTATGGCTGGGAAGAGCTTTGGTAGCCCATCCCTGCTGCCTGTGCCAGTTTGAAAGGGTCAAAAGCTGCAGCCAGGAGGTATCTTTGTGGGTGGGCAAGCATCCTGCTGCAATTTAAGCAACTAGAAACAATTGTTACTTATTCCTGGCAAGTGACTAGCAAATTACAACTCTGTTCTTTGCATATAGAGGAAAATAGTCCGTTCTTTATGCTGCAGCTCTCTTGCTAGTAATCCAGCATGGTTTCTTGGTTGTTGTTTAGTCATGAAAGATGGGAACAAAGTGGCACAGGAAGATGGGAAGTGGGGAAGCCATCTTAGGATATATGTTGTAGGGCAGAGGTCCCCAACCTCTTGGGCATCAGGGACCAGTTACGTGGGGAGAGGTTTTTCTCCGGACCGGAGGGGGTGTGGTTGTGTGTGCTGCCTGCATCCCACGGATGGGGTTTTGCTAGTTTGTGTGGCCTGGTTGCTGGCATGCTGCGGCCCGGTACCGGTCCATGGACTAGGGGTTGGGGACCCCTGTTGTAGGTTAAGATATCACATATATAAAGTATGGAAATAAATACTTTTTACTTTTCTCTCTTTGAGGAGAGATTTCTATGAAAGAAAGAAAAATCCATGCAATAAGCCACCTAGAATGAATTAAAGTCATGAGCTCTTTTTCTATTGCAACCCTTTGGCATGTTTTTTTTTTTTTTTTAAACTGCATGCTTTTTGAGAATCTCAGGACCACTTTTGCTGTTTCATCTGATGCGGGTTAAAAGGAATAGATCTCTAATCTGTATGCTTATGACAGTACCTTTGTGCTTGAAAATTCTTAACTGGTCAGAATTTAGAAAATTATGTTTCAGGGTTCTTGGATACTTGGCTGGAATGCTGTTTTTGAAATGTTAGACTGCCTTTTTTCAATTCTCTATGGATAGCCATGGAACATTAAGTCAGAAACTTCATAAAAAAAACAGAAGGGGGGGCAATGGGGAGAAAATACACACGAGTGGCACTGTATAAACCAGAATAGCCCATTGTTGTATCTTTTAGAGAGTAGGAAATTTGGATGGATACCACAAATATTGATCAACATCTTATAAATGTTCTGATAGATTTTTTTCAATAATATTTGTTGATTAGTCAAAAATAAAATATATGCTGAGGAGAGAAAGATTGCCTTTCTTCTAGATAATGGTAAATTATCCTTGATGCACAAAAATACGTGTGTTTGTTTGTGTGTGGCATATTTTCCTGCTTTAGGATAGCCACTGCTTCCCTCTATGTTTGCTTATCCAACAACACATACATTTGTTAAGGGATTCAACATTGACTCCATTTCTTTTCTTTTCCTAAGCTTTGGGCACCAATTATATATTTGATTTAACTTATAAAGTAATCTCTCCATTGCTTTAAATGAATAGCACACTGAAAAATTGGTAAAAATGTGCCCTTGAGAAAATGAAGAAATTTCATTATATTATAGGTTCCAGACGATTGGAATTTGTAGAATTAGTTTTTATTTAAAATCAGCTTCTCCACAGTTAGGACTTTCAGAGAAAAGTATGAATGAAAATATGAGAAAGCTTCTTCAGTGACCCACCATTCAAATTGTTATGAGGTTCGTATCCATCCTTTTTCATCAGCTTATCTATTATAACTAATTGCCTGAGTTCTGGAGGGTCAACATTACTCTGCTGCTTAGCTCTTTTCTGGTGCCTCCCCAACCTTTGAAGAGAATTGCATGAGTTGGAGAAGGAGATTGCATTGGTTGGCTCACCCTTCTATCAAATGTCCAGGTAACTGCCTTTCCCCTTATATCTGTACTGCAATGGGTGCAAACCTCCAAGACTAACCTGAGACACATATGGGTATAAAAGGATAAATCATTCCCCCCATTTCAAACATTAATATAGGATAGGACCACCAGAACAGAGATGGGAATTTGCCTGCAATGTAAATTTTTAGGAGACGGGAATTTGTCTGCAATGTAAAGGAAAAACTAGGGATTTTCCTAGAACAGAATGCTTTTAATCCAGAGTTCCTTGAGCTGCATCTGAAACTTATTTGCCAGCTATCAGAGACTTATTCTGGAGTAATCCATAATTTATAAGGAAATCTGTTTTTCCATCAGGCATTTGATCATTGATCTTATCACTCTGGACTTATATTTTCTAGAATAGGGCAAGAAATCAATTGGGAGGGAGAATTCATTGCAACCCAAGATAGTTAATCAAAAGGGTTTGCTCTGAAAGAAATCCAAGGTTATAGGATTTCCAGAAGTATGGTGTGGCTCATTAAGTCTACCATGGGACTCTAGGGTTCCTCTGAAAAAGAATCCACTAAATAGGTGAAGGCCAGACACAAGTTTCCAATATACCATTTTTTTTAAAAAAAAAGCTCCATTTTGAGTTGCCTACTGAGGTTTACTGGTTTACGTATCAGTCAGGATTATTGTTGCTTAATGATGGCAAGGAGGACTGCCAGATTTGCCATTGGTAAGCAATTCAGTCAGATCACACTTTATGACTGCATCCCTAACAACGGAAATTCTTCCATCATGACCCAAAGATTACCTGGACCTACTTTCTTATTAAGTGATGCCTTTGCAGAAGAAGTACCATCCAGAGTATTGCCAATTCTTCTAGACTATCCACACCAACTTTTTAAAATCTAAATCCATTCTATTTAACAGAAAATGATTGTAAATGGAAGATTTGGGGTCTGGATGAAGATGGCTGAATGAAAACTTGAGTAATGTAAGACAACCAAAGCTTGTGATTTTGTCACATTGTGATCCAGCTTATAGCAATTCTAGAAATAGTGTTAATGAGCATCCTGCAATAAATGCTCTTTTCTTCTGGTTAAAAAAATCTAGTTCTCTTTACTAGTAACAACTAAGCAAATACTGTCTTAAGGGAAATGGCTCTGTTGCCTTTTCAAAAGGATGAGATGCCAACTTCAGCCTATTAATATAATTATCCCATGAAGCTAATTTAAGGAGAAAAGATGAAAAAACAAAACAGCAGGAGAGACAGTAGGACTGCATCATTAAACCCAAATGAAGAAAGGCTTTTTGACCAAAACAATACTCTCTTTTGGATACACCACTCCTATCTTATAGGAAAATTAATGATCAGATGTTTAGTGTTGTTTCTATCATATCTAAATGTAGAAAGGAGGGAGAGAAAGAGAGGGAAAGAAGAAATCTGAAAGCACAAATTATCTTGGGCTTATTACAAGTAGAACTTATTACAAGTAGAAGCCTTTGATATTGAAATGGTAGCTAGCAATATTTTTCCCCTCTAGAAGTACAACAACAGCATTAATAGAAGACATACAACAGTATCAATCAATATCAGTGGCTATGCTTGACAGGTGTGAAATTCAGAACAACAAAATATGCCAATAACTTGACAAAGCCATATTATCTTCGAATGACTATGTTTATTTACAAGCTTCTTTTTAACACAAATTTTTGCTCAAGACATTGACACTGTAACAATATACTAGATATAAAAAATTCCTTAAATATAGGAAGCATACACTTCATTTAATACAAACCCTAACATTTATTTAACACCTGGACTTCACAGCTTGACTAAGTCTGAACTCTGCCTATGCCTCAAACACCAGGTGAAAGAAATCAAACACTCAAACTCTAGTTTCTCATCTTCCTTCTAATGGAGTTCAGTACTTCCCCAATGGGGAAAATAATACCACTACGGCAATGTCCTTTGTGCTAATAAGATTCTATTATGTGGAAAGGAGCATTGCTAGAGGAAATGGAAATTTGAATACAGTTGCTACTGGATATGGTTGGGATAAACTGCACACTGATGACAATGTAACATTGCAACTGAAAAAAGACAAAACACTTCCATTAAAATTAACAGGCTTGCCCTACCATGTCTCTTATCCTCATTTGAAATGATAACATTCTGATATATTTAGCAGCTAGTCAGATGTACATTCCTTCTCTCTGGGACGGTTGTCCTCTTCCACTGAGCATGCAGCTTTGGGAAGGATGCATAAGGAATGGTGAGGGAGGAAGGGACACTCACCTAGCCAGCCAGATCAGCCAAATTAGGCCTGGCAGTGGGGTGACAGATGTTGCAGCCAGATCAGTCTCACATTCAAGTCTGATGCATAAAATGTGGCAACAACAAAATATATCTCGTTCTCCAATATAAAAAAACCCACTTTTTGATCAAATTCTTTCTCAAGAATTAATAGTCTCCTATTTCATAGGAATTTATATGCCAATTACTCTGCCTACTACATTGCCCTTCCTTGAGTATGTGTGAATTAGTTCTAAAAAATTAATTTGAGGATCATAGATGTAAAGCTGTCCTCCTTTCAACTGATATGGGACTTCATATTAAATCTTTGAGTTCTGAGTCCACCTATTGTTTTAATCTTACCATAGAAGACTGCCAAGGCTTCCTCTAACCCTTGGGTCTTCCTCAGGTGGATACTTTTTATTATCATTTATTCATTATTATATTATTTAACTATCCTTTGAGATTTTAAGATGGCACACATACAAATAGAGATGGAAGAGGTCAGTTAGGCCACCATTTAACCACCATCTCAAATTAAAAGCATCTCAGATAGTGGAATCCAAATTAAAAGCATCTCCGATGGTGGATATCTTGACTTGTGTTTGATACATTTAAGGAAGGAGAGCTTACCATTTTCTAGGTTCAAACTATTGAAACTCTCACATTTTCTTCCTTACCATTTAGGTTGAATTTGTCATCCTGTAAATTTAAAAGACTGCATTTTGGTGTCCTGCATAATAAATGACAGAAAATAAGTCTTGATCTTTTTCTGTGTGACATTCTGCTGTCATATCCTCTTCTTCTCTCCTGGCTAAACATTCCCAGTTCCTTCAATCTCTCTTTATAGGACTTGTGTTGATTTTCCACATGTACATTATTTTTTCATTTCATCTCATTGTCAGTGATGTCACAGCAAACTGTGATAATTGCCAGATGATGACATCTATATGTAACAGAATGAGTGGATGACCTTGGAGGACAAGGGAAAGAGATGATGCCTAGGAAACAGACAAAAGAAGGGAGACACCCACCCCAAAGGACTTAAAAGTCAGACAAAGAAACTTAGGAAGGACCTCCCCTAGTTGATCAGATTTTTAAAAGTGATGGTGGGAAGTTTGTACCCTTAGATTGCAAGATTCTTACAAGATTTAAGTCATCTAGTTGTGTTTTGTGTCTGGTTTATCTGGGAGGGCTGACTATATATAAGGAAGCTGCCGTTACAGATTTGTTTCTGTGCTACATTGCAGCTTTTGGGTCAGGACCATCATGCATGCTTCCCTTTGACTGGCCTAAGAATGCCATGCCCACAGGAACACGTATTTTGCATTTGTCCACCAAATTTGCAGGAGGAAATACATGGATGGAAGGACCCATTTCTCAAGGGCAATATCTTGAACATTGACAGGAACTACTATTGAAAAAGACCCAAGAGAGGAAGTTTCGGGGTTTTTGCTCTTGTGATTTAATGAGAAACTATAATGATTGTAGACAAATGAAGATATGACAGGACTGTTGATGACAGTCACATACATCTCTTTGGCTCATGACTAATCACATACATCTCTTTGGCTCATGACTAATCACATACATCTCTTTGGCTCATGACTAATCAAGTGCAAGAATAACGCCCTCCTCCTTGAGAATTTCTTCAACACTTTCATTTCTTTTTCAAGATTTATAAAACACATTCTTTATCACTGAGATCTGGTCACAAAAAAAGAATTTTAACATTGAAATTCTCACTTTCTCCCAGTAATAGAACTTGGCTTGGCACATCAACATCATTTCCCAAAGATCAGTAGTAGTAGAAGTGGAAAGGTGTTAGTATCTGGATTGGCAGATATGTACAAAACCCCCTCTAGGTATGATGGTGATTGCCTTAGCAATCTTTCCTTCCCCCTCCCCAACTCCCCTTCCTCCTCCTCCTCCTCCTCCTCCTCCTCCTCCTCCTCCTCCTCCTCCTCCTCCTCCTCCTCCTCCTCCTCCTCCTGCTCCTCCTCTTCCTCTTCCTCTTCCTCTTTCTCCTCCTCCATTAGTACAGAACCTATGCGTGGTCAGAGATGCTCATTCTGGTATTTTTACTTGACAACTGTATTATCCTTTTCTGTGACCAAATGATGCTTATTCCCAAAGAAACATGCTTAAAATTCAGGCAAGCAAAAGCAAACTCCATTTAATTCATGTGGCATGGTTGAAGAATGCCTTTGACCACACTGGGAAGGGAGTGATAGGAGTTGCAGTCCCAGCCCAATTGGAAGGTCCCAGGTAGGACGCAAGTGACAACTACAAAACTGAGTCCCAAAAGGCAAAGACAGACAGACAAAAGTGTTATATAACAGCAGTAAAAAGAAGAATTTATACATACAGGGAGACAGAGAAGACAGCTAAAATTGCAAAAAGATTGCAGTTTTCAGGAAATGAGAATTCTGAGTCTTATCATTTTCTTTCTTTTAGGCTTCTAAGTTAAAGAGAGGAGAATGCAGTGATGTGCGGGAGGGACGGCCATTCTTTATGCTATCGACATAATGTAATTTAATACAGGGATTTGGGTTTTTTTTCTCAAAAGCCTCATTCAACATTGTCTATTGTATAGCTGTTCAAAGAATCCTGCACAGATAGTTGCATTCATCTTGTTACTTTTCTGTGCTGCAGAATTGTGATTTTAGAGTTTATGTTTGCCAAATCTTTTCCCTGTTTCTTTTCAGAGGCCAAACTAATATGAGCTCCAAAGTTAGAAATGGACAGTAGGGGGCAGTTTGGTTTCATTTTTGGGAGCTGGGCATAGGCCAGTTTTAAAAATTCTCACTCTGGTCTAAATAGAGCACTTTTAGTTTCTACACTAGTAAAATATCAATAACATTAAAAACTAAATATTTGCTTAAATTCAGAGGAGAAAAACATGAATTTGATATGAATCTCTCTCTCTCTCTCTGTATATATATAGAGAAAAAGAAAGTCTTTAAGGAGAGATGTAATTCTGTCAAACATTGCAACACCTTGTTATAATTGATGATGTATAATTTAGTGAGAAAATCTGACTTTCTAATTACATATATTTTTAGACTGAACATTTCTCAGTTGTGCCACAGAGGGCCACCCATTCTCTGGCATTTTTCTATTTGGTCTATTAAAAAAGAGTATTTTTTCATTGTTATGTATCTTTTTGTTTACTATCTATTCTAATATCGCCATGTGCTCTGGTTTCTAATAGTCCATACAGTTAGCAGAATAGATATATGTGTTATTGTTACAGTCAAGAACTTAGTAGAAGGGCATGTTATTTCCTTCTTTAACAAAATCAGAAAAAAACACTTGATTTCAAAGTGAATCAGAATCAAAACAGTGAAAAGCATAGAGTATGTGACTGGAAAGTTCTACCTTATAAAATAGATATATATTCTCCGTGTACAGTATTTGTCCTTTTAAGGTTTGGGGTGAGGGTCAGGCATATAAAAAAAGAATTTATTCTGATCATTAAGATGTTGATGTTTTATGAGTTTAATAATATTTTTCTTCTTTCAAATTATATATTACAATTCAACATCCACTTTATGGGCCCAAACTTCAGACTTTGGCTTCACAATGTGGATTATTGTAAATTATGAATGTTACTTATTCTTTAGAGGTACATCATTTCTTTCCTCCAAGAATTCAGGGCCCCATATATATCTCTAAAGCTTTATAAATTATTTGAAGAAAGTGTTTTGGCACCTCCAGGAATGTATATGAAGCATTAAAGCAAAATTAAAAGACCTATATCTTTTTTCAGAACTTCCCCCCAAAGCTGCTTCTGAGTGTCTCTGCATGTATGAGCATGCACAGGCCCTTTGCTGGAAAACAAACACAAAATGTCTGCTTTTGCAGGTAGAAAACAGCTTGGGAGTAGGTGACACAACAGTGGAGTGAATCTAGAGAAAAGATGCTCTAAACATCCATAGGATGCTTTGTTACATGTTCCCTCCAGATATAAGACACCTCTTTCAGCTCTATATAGCTCTCCCTCCTCCAGTTTTTTCCAATTATATGGAACCTGTGAATTGAGGAAATCATATGTGTTGATGTGAACAGAAGAAGGTGTTGAAAAGGAAGCAGTGGGCAAGTCTGTAGACATGACTGCTGTATAGGCTGGATGCTTTTGAAGATTGAAGAGCTTTTTTGAAGATTCAAGAGATTTGGGAGGGACTTTTGCTGGAAGAATTTAGTTTCTTGGTTAATGCCTAACCAAGGCTTCTCCCTTTTTTCTTACCTTTTCCATCTACTTGCCACCTCCCATCCTCCCCACGTCTCTACACATTTTTGTCCCTGTTTCTCTTCTTAAGCTTCTGCTCCTTCCTTTTACCCCATTTCTGCCCTCTTTTTCCTTATATTTGCTGTTGCTCATGAAAAGAAAGATGTATGTTTGTGGATGTATGTACAGTATACTTGCATTTGTATAATTCTGGTGTGAGAGTCATTTGTAGAAGACAGAGCATGGTTGACCTGTGCAGATGGAAATGAGTTATTGTTATAAATGGAATAGCTATGTACACCATTGGGAAAGAGGACATGACCACTTTCATCCTACACTGAGATTTGTCAGATGTATGTAGCTAGACATATCCCTTCCTCAACATTATTATCAGAGCCTGGATAGCCCGTACAGCTAAAGCTCTATTTTTTGTTAACTTAAAGTACAATGGTCCACAAGTTAAATTTCAAAGAGAGGGTTTGAACACATGAAGAGCTGGTTACATTATGTAGAAGGCCCAATATAGGATGAAACTGATCATGTACTGCCTCCTAGTGTTCTACCTAAGTAAAAACATCACACAGGACAGATACTTTATAAAAAGAAAGACATTTCCTTCCTTCTAAGGGTGGGGAAATGTGTGTGCATATTTGTCTGTCTGTCTATCTGTCTATCTCCTTGCCCCTTCTTTTTTGTGTGGACTTTAGCTTGTGACAGTCTCTCTCTCTCTCTCTCTCTCTCTCTCTCTCTCTCTCTCTCTCTCTCTCTGTGTGTGTGTGTGTGTGTGTGTCTTGCTCACACAACACACCTCCCCTATATATGCATACTCCCCTGCATGCATATATTTATTGGCTGCAGGGGATTGTCCCTGGCTATATGAGCTTCTCAGTAAGGAGTCAATTGTTGGCATGTGTCTCATGACATCAAAATGAAAATAATGTGCTTTACGTACTTCTATCAAATGCCATGCCACAAATACCTCAATGCATCATTTGTGCTATGATGTCATAAGGCACCACTGTGACTTATTGCAGATGAGTAGACCTCTTTAGTGCATGTGTGCACAGCTCTTTTCCCTGCTAAAAGGCATTTGAAATGCCACAGCTTATCTACTACTCAGGCTGGGGATTTTTTATTGCTCCATTATTATTTATTCAATTATCTCTGCCTTCCTAACTGGAGTTTCTCCAGATTGGTTTTCCTGCCAAATATGCAAAGAGATTAGACACTACCGATGCTTGGGGATTATCCTTTGGGAATTCTTTTTACAGCTTTTTTGCAAAGGACTGTTTCTGATATGTAGAAATTTGTTCCTATTTTTTTTTCCAGCTCGCTTTTATCCTCGCTGTCCATTTCCCTGTCCTCTTGTGGTTAGCAGTAGGTTTTAGCTCAAAAAAAAAAAAAAAAAAAAAAAAAAAAAAAAAAAAATCTGTAAAGTGAAATGAAAGCAAAGATCCTTCTTAAAAATCCATAATTTAAGCCACGTACTGTTTTACGAAGGCTGCAGTTCTGCCAAGAAAATACAATAAAGTTAAAAAAAGAAATAACCGAAGGCTGATACATTTCAATGATTTTGAAGAAACAGTGCTCAGCTGCTTGGACATTTTATTTTGTTTCCAATTCTACATGTGTTAATTTGGAGTAATAATCATTATAGGAAACCTATAACTGAACTCACCGTGGGCTCTTTGGGACATCAGAGATAATATACTGGTATTTTCACAAAATGGCTACCTGAGAGGCTTCTCAGTGATTGATGTGGTGGGCAGAATCACACACAAAATTCCTATTTATCCAAAATCAAACTGGTGATGTGATTCCCCCCCCCAACTAATCTCCACCATGCTACATTTATTTATTTTTTGTGACCTGGTGGATGTGCTGCAACCACTTCTCAATTCTATTTTTTGAAATTTTCTATGGATCCTTCTGGGATCCAGAGGCATTTTTCTCAATTAAGAACATGCTGGAGGTTCATGCTTTCTTTTTCCAAAAGCAACATTAAAAATAATTAATATCAGATGGGGAGGGAGTCTTGCAAACATCTAGGGAGGTGTTTGCAGCCACCATCCTTCCTACATTTGTGTTAACAACTGAAAATCATTTAAGAGCTACACCAAATAGGTTTCTTTTTTAAAAAAATGTAATAGGGAAGGTGATGAGCAAAAATGAAAAGCTGTGCTTACACTAGCAGTTTAAAATGCTTTAAACATACATGGATCTGATAAAGAGCTTGACAGTATTGATAAGGTTTTTATTCTTATTATTATTATTAAGAATTAATGTAGTTCACACTCTTCAGTAGCTGTGATATATTTCTACTATGGAAGAATAGAGGTACAAAGGAAGGACCACCAAAGCCTGAAATAGTATTTTTTTAGGTATCTAGGAGAGCTTATTTTCAGTAGTCCTGACAATTCTTTTTCTGACTTTCCTTCATGTAGATTTTTTTCTTTTTTCTTTATCCCACTGGGAAAGCAATGGAAGGAATTTTACAATGGTAATATTCATTTAATACGATTCTACAGTGGATGAGTTGAGTCACCATCTAAGGACTCTGTTGATAGAGTTCTACAACACTGGAAGGTCAATTGCAATTCCACTTTTCTTGAATGAATGATTGTTTTCCTCCAGCAGGGCATTCAGAGACTCCCTGTACTGGAAGTAAGGATGATTTGCTCTGCATTCTTGCTTATGTGTAGTTGGTTTGTGCAAGCTGAATTAATTTTGCCTCTGTCAGCTGGGTTTTATGGTTAGAAGGGTACATGTATTAGGAAACAAGAATCTAGTTTAAAAAAAACCTCATATTTTTGCCCCATAAAGGGTTTGGTAGTACTCACCATTGGAATATAGCCATTATGCTCTATACTGAAAATAACACTTGGTCGGACCCTCTCCAACTCTAATTTACCAAAACATTAAGAATAGGATTATACTAATGCCTCTAATTGGGAAAGAAAAACCAAGACATACCTTTCAGTTCATTAAGAATACAAAAGGTTCATTAAAGCAGAAGACCTCCATCCTCCTCCATCATAACTTTACTCCCAAGAAGCCCTTTCTCTCTAACCAATCAAGTCATGTTATCCATGACTGTGGGGTGAGACATCTCTCTAGCAATATAGGAGATGCACATAGCCCCTCAAACTGTACCATATAACAGCTGGGTAAAAGGCAGATATCATAGAGAAAGAAACATGCTCCATGGGATCCTTCTATGAGCTATTGCATTTAGCTAGAGATTCTGGGACCTGATGTTAACCTATCTGGAGGATGCCATCTTGAAAAATAACAACTAGTTGCCATTGCTAAAAAAGAAAAAAGAGCCTTGCTGGATCAAGCTGAAGGCCGTCATTCTGTGTCACACTTTGAAAGTAGCAGCTGGCCAGAATAGTAGAAAAGGATTTGCAAGCCAGCAAGTCCCTTACAATAACAATGTACTGTACCTTGAAATGAAGAGCTTTCAGCCCATTATGATATAAGGGCAGGAGAAAGAAATACAGAAGTTGAATTTGGAAACTGCTATATATCCAGCTTCAGTATTACAGTTTTCCTCTATTCATAGGGAGTTTTCTAATATCTGTCATGAAAATATATTATCAGAGTTACTACCTTGAATCTATGGCTGTAAGTTCAAGCAACATACAGTTGAGAATGTAGGTTTAAGTCAGTGTTTCTCAACCTTGACCATTTTAAGGCATGTGGACTTCAACTCCCAGAATTCCACAGCCAGCATTGCTGGCTGTGGAATTCTGGGAGTTGAAGTCCACATGCCTTAAAATGGTCAAGGTTGAGAAACACTGGTTTAAGTGTATTGAGGTCTGAGTTTATGCTCACATAAACATCTGTAAAAAGGAGCTAGTCAAAATAATAACTGATTAATCCAGTAAAAGGCCTTTAATAGGAGTTATTAATTAATGTGGTTTATGGCTTTCAGACTATGGAATGCCTCCCTCAGGAGTATTTTGGTCTTTATTCTCTATGCCTATAGAAGATGAGTGATGAAAATCTGCTCAGACTTTAATCATGGCTTTGGAACATAGAACATAGAATAATAGAGTTGGAAGGGACCTTGGAGGTCTTCTAGTCCAACCCCATGCTCAAGCAGGAGACCCTATATCATTTCAGATAAATGGTTGTCCAGTTTCTTTTTGAAAGCCTCCAATGTTGTTTAAATATTTGAGTAAATATAAATAAATATTAAATATTATGGAGGCTTTAAATATCTACTATTTTTTCTTTGGGGTTTAATTGCACTGTGTTTATTTTGGGTTTTTTAATGGGCTTAAATGGGGTTTACCAAATTTGGACAAGAAGTCAGGATATAAATTGAAATAATAACTTCATTATCAGCAATAGCAACAATAATACTTAAATCCCAGAAGAGTAATGATACTTAAGGAGGATTTGATAACATTTGAGAGTAGGGGTAGAAACCTAGAAAGGCATGCCATAAGAATCATTCATGAAATAATCCTTTCATGAAATGTATATAAAGGTAATAAGCATAATAGTGCAAAGTTTGCTATAGAAGGGAACAATGCAGAGTTGAGGAACAACGTCTTCTGATTTACAGCCTGACTTATCCATGCTTACTGAAGTGAGTTCAACTCTACTGAAATGAGACATATTTTCATACAAACCTTTTCCAAGAAAGGAAGGAAGGAAGGAAGGAAGGAAGGAAGGAAGGAAGGAAGGAAGGAAGGAAGGAAGGAAAAGTAAGTAAGCAGATTTAAATTAGGAATATGTATAGACTATAACATTCAGTTTTGAGATCTGTTTTCAAATGCCTTACTTCAGCTTAGACTAAATTGATAACAATCTAATGTGATTTAATAACTGAATCTGGAGCAAGATTTTTAAAGGAAATATTTTCACTTGAATATGGATAAATTAAATAGTTTTACATTTTGGTAATGAAGTGGAAAGAATTTCTGGAGCACATTAGATTGGGGATGTAGTCTAACAGTTTTTAGTGCAGAGTAGTGTTGTAGTTCAATCTGGGTCAGTCACTGGAACCAGAGGTGTAGTCTTCATGAATGAACGATGAAGAAAAACATACATTCAGTTTGCAGCTACTAAGATTGCTGGCTGAGCAGGTACAAAAATAGCCAGGGAAATGATTGAAGCCTGGGAAATGGGCCCCTTGTCAGTCAACAGTAGTGCTGATTTACTTCCAACTTATCAGGTACTCAGGAGCCAAGGACTTGGTAGCACAAGGAAACAACAGCCAATGACTTAATAGCCGGCCGTCAACACCCCAATCAATACTAAAAAGCCACACACAACCTGGCACCATGTAAGTACTACACATAAAATAACCCAAAGCACACATTCTGGTGAGAGAGAAGTTCTCTGAGAATGGGTTCCATTACAAGTCTGAAAGCCCAGAAGACTAAACATCTGGTCCTGGTGACCAATCCAGATTGGATTCTACAACGTTACCCTGGGACATGTATATTTGCCTTTATTTGTCAGAAATTAGACTTGAATTGGGGAGACCTGGGTTGAAGTCCACCCTTAGTCTTGAACACTCACAGGGCAATTTGGGGCCAGTCACTCTCAGCTTCACAGCTCAACATCAGAAACTTTTTGTGTAGTTGTGGGAGGGAATACCACTTAGTATACCACCTTTAACTCCTGAAGATAAGATGGGACATAAAGCTAATGAATAAGTATTCTGACTATGCTTCTTTATATGCTGAGAGGTTTTTTTTAAAAAATAAAGTGTTTATTAACTGATTTGCCACATAATTCATAGAACACTCTGTTCTATAAGAAGCAATTATGTTGATGTTCAGACATATAATGGGAGGTTTATGCAAAGAGATAGGTGAATGGAGAGTTTTGCCCTAGAACTCTGTGGTAAGACAGACCTTGAGGGTAGAGTAATAATAGGTTAAGAGAATTACTGTGAAAACAGACAATGGAAAAATAAGACTAATTATAGTAAGGACGTCACAGAAAGGAAAAGGGGGTTTGTCTATTAGGGACAGGGAATAGAAAAGAGGAGGAACTGAATGGCAAGACAGTCATAAAGTTAAAGAATAAAATATATCACTTGTTTCAGAAAAATTGAACAAAGGAAAGATCAGAAAAGAAAAGTGTCATGGTTGTCCCAAAGTTGCTTTTTTTCAGGAGACAACTGGACTTTCCATTCCCCACCATCCAGTCAGAGCTGAAGAAGCTTTTTGGATGAGAAGCAAAACGTCTTCAAAGAAAAACAAGAAAGTCCAATTGCCTCCTGAAAAAAAGCACCTTTGGGATGATCAGAAAAGGAACTCTTCTGTGATTGGCCTCTTCTATTGGTTTGAAAGCTCTGAGCATTGGTGAATCCCTTCATAACTGAGCACTGTCCAGAGAAATAACTCTCCTTTTTTCCCCCTTTAATTGCTCCAAAGCTCTGGCACTATGAATTGGGAATGGAGCTTTAGGGAGATCAGGACTGAGGCCATTTTGGAAGCCATTTCCTTTTTTGGGATATGGAGTTTATCTGAATCTAATGTACCCTTATTAAATATCTGAGACTGCCTATCATGTGTAACTACGTTGCAGGTGGTTACATCAATCAATAAAGATATAATGTGCACAATCTTTTGCACAGCTAGGGTAAGCCATGCTCCAAGAAATTGTTTACAAATTCCACTTCCTTTTCAAGATGGATATAAAACCCTTTTAAACATGAACTTAGATGTTCCCTAAGGAAAATGAAGTATTTCATTGCGTTTTTCAAAATTCTTTATTATGACATCAAGCCTATTTGACAGCAGAGGACAAATTGTTTTTCACTTGATGGAAAGTAATACGCTAGCAGTTCAAGAAAGGAGTAAGATTAAACTAGACTGTCTACTGGAGTTATCTATACAAAATACAAATCCCCCAGAAACTTTTAGGTGACATGGTATTTAATAGAACCAGTGCAGCTTTCACATAGAAAGATACTAATGTACAGGGACTTGACTCCCAAGCTCAATGTGATACTGGAACATTAAAAGGGCCCACTTTCCATATGAATGTGGATCTTTTCAATACATTTGCAGTGTATTTCATTCCCGGTTTTACATTCTGCAAAGGTAGGCAGCAACATTTGACTCATCTTTCAGATACTTCCTACAGAAAATGTGCACCAGAGAGATACTATGTTTGATTCCTTAGGCAGGCAGAACATTCCTGACAGTGAGCTACCAGAATAGTGATATTTCAGCCAAAGATCCAGCTTGTAGGAAACATTACCGGAGGAAAGGATCACTCCAAGAGTAGTTCAATGCAACTCTTAAATGATACAAACCCATGAATAAACAACCTTTCAGATGTGAATTATTTTCATAAACATCCGATAAAGTTTTATATATCCCCTGTAAATAGAAGCAGGGCATGTAAATGTGGATATGATCAATGTCTTTCTTGAGTTATAGTCTAACAGAATTCATGACTTATAGCTTCACTTTTTGGGGGGAGGAGAAAGAGATGAAACTGAACATGTCAGAGATAGCTAGATTTATGGTGTAGGCCTAAAGAAATCAACTCTCCCTTTTTTCCTGAATACTTTACCTTCTCATGATTTAGTATGGTACTTTTTAATGTATTGGTCTAGAGCTCTCATAATCCATGGCCACTGGCAAGCTGGTTAGAGCTAGAGAGAAATGAAGTCCAAAATTATTGGGAAAGTATTAGATTCCTCTATCTGAGTTTTACTGAGTTTCTGTAGTGTAGGAAAACAGCACCCCCTGAGGGGAGGATATTTTGGGGAGTGTTAAAGGGGCAGAACATTATATTTTTCCAAAGGAACTTAAAGGCAGAAAAGCAGGTCCAGTTTTTCTTAATAGCCTCAAGCAGAAACTAAGCAGGCCAGCTCTGTAGAAATGCAGATTTGATAATCCCATTCAAAAAGACTGAGGCCCCATTCATGAGCAAATAGTACCTGGCAGAAATCCATTCAAAACAAAATAGTTTGAAATCCCTTGAGGCAAGATTTGATAGCTAACAACCAGCAGAGTGATAGGATTAGAACCAGCAACCCCTCACCCAAAAAATGCAATATAGGACATAGCCATCAGCCACAGCCCCAGGGAAGCAGGACATGACATTTAGGACATAATAAGATTAACCTACCACCATCAGAATATCAAAAGGACATGTTCAAAAGCTCAGGTCAAAGTTCATGCCCCAGGAACAGGAAAACCTCAAAAACAAAAGCCCCAAAAGGTATACAAACCCACCACTCCCAGCTCCATGGGGTTAGCTGTCCCAGAGCCATATTTTTGTCTGGTTCTGCAACTCAATAGACTAGAACTTTCTTTCTAAAGCAGTCTCCATTTTGTTTATTCCTGACTTGGACTGGGCCCTGATGAAGATTTTTCTTTCAACAGTAGTTATCTAGAGAAAAAGCTACTGTTTAGCCAGAATTTCTATAGAAATTCTGCTGATTCTATAACCAGACATATACTGTGTGTGACCCTTAACAAGTTTTAAATGCAACCTCCTGAAGTCCTCTAACAATTAACACCAAGTTGTAATGCTTAATGTGACCTAAAGGAAAGGATTAAAAGCATGACTGGGGAGTAATCATGTAAACTATGTTTAATTAATCTAATTTCATCTAATATTAATTATATATACAAGGAATGCAATCAAATTTAGCTTTTTTATGGCTTCATCTGCTTTTTGGAATGCAGACTCCAAGAAATCATTCCAAAGCTTCAGGTGCAGCCCTTGCTATTTTCCTGAGGCCAAATCTTTTGATGTGTCTCTTGCTTGTTGCTGTTGTGTTCCACATATGCATACAACTGTACATGCAAGAATATGAGCAAAACTGTTATTGCTGTTGTTACAAAGAATTAGCCATCAATAGTCAAAATAATACTGGTAGTGTATGATTATTGGAAATGAGAGGAGTGGCATTGGAAACATATTGCAAGTTTCTGCAGTATGAAAATGATACTTTATAACCACACCTTAACCAATCATTTTGATAAAGTTGTTGTTGCTTTTGTTATTATTACTATTTACAAAATTTAATGATTGCCTATCTTATATGTAATAATCCTAGGCAACTCACAGCAACATTCCCTAAAATCAGAATAAATATAACCCACAAAACTCCATAACAAATCACATACCCATTGCAGTGCCACATCATCCCACCAACTTTACATTTACTGGTTCCCCATCTCCCAAGTTGGTGCAGGATAGGCAGGCTGATAGGCAGAATACACAGCCCTAACCTTTTGCCTTCCTTTCTCTCATCCTTTCAACATTTTTGTTTCCTTTACCACCATTTCCACTCTGATGACAGATTACATGTATGGTACTTACAGTAGTACTTGTACCACAGCTTCTTGGGTGTTAACTGATAAAAGGGGTGAGGAAGTTTATTTATTTATTTATTTATTTATTTATTTATTTATTTATTTATTTATTTATTTATTTATTTATTTATGAGACTTAAGTGCAAGCACTCTCTAAGCAGTGTACACCAGTAAGCAATGTATATATATATTTACATTGCCCCCAACAATCTGGGTCCTCAAGTGCTGGCAAATTTAGGCCAGCTATCCTCCTCTGTTTGTTGAATAGGTTACCCGGTTATACTCACTGAGATTGTTGGTGCCTATCTACAACAAGATTGAGCTACTATCACTTGAGGAAGACAACAATTCTTATTTTGCATGTGAGAACGACAGTGCAGCTCAGCTATCAAGAAATGAGTCAGTCTGGATTTTAGAATTTATCAGAAAGATGGGGCCAGAACTTGCAACAAGACAGGCAGAAGGGCAAAATTTCCTTTTGGTATTATTAAAGTGTATTGCAAGATCTCTCTGGCTTTGACACTTTTCTTTGATCATCTTCAAGAGGCACAACATACAGGTATAAAATGCTGGACACTTGGCTTATGAATGAATTTTGAGAATTGTAGTGAATAAGAGCACTGCAGCATGGCTCTAAAAATCTAAAATCTAATCTAATTGCATCAAGAGAGAAAGTAATAGTTCCATGGTGTTCTGCACTGGGCAGGTGCCATTTGACCATTCTGGGTATTGCATTTTTAAAAGCTAGAAGAAATCTGAAGAAGGATTACAGGGGCAGTCAGGCTATTGGAAATTGAGCTGAGCAAGGAAATGAGAGAAATGAATATGCTTAGCTTTGAGTAAAGATGACTGTCATTACCAGATGTGTTACATGAAGGAAGCTATCACTTATTGTTCTATTATTCCAGAGTGCAAGAAATAAAAGCTTGTTATAGTAATGCATAGAAAAAAATGTAATGATATTTTAACAGTTTAACAGAAGAATCTACTACTTGAGAAAATGGTGGGTTTCCCTTTGCTGGATTTGTTCAAGCAGAGGTTGAACAGTATTTGCCATGGATACAGCTTTCTTTCTTTCATGAAAGATTATGAGCCATCAAGTTGTTTTCAACTCCTAATGACCTCACAGATGGATTTTCTCCAAGATGATCTATCCCCAACTTGTAGTCTGTAGTAGTCTGAAGCAACTGGATGCATGCATAAAAAGTTGGTTGCAAGACAGTTTATAAATATGGAAAGGAATTAACAAGCTGATGTAAGGCAGGAGAGATTGTTAGGCTAAAATAGTAACATGCAAAGGAGATAGGAGTCTTGAGAACTGTAAGGCAAATAGATGTGAAAACTGAGGGAAATGATAAAGAAGTTTTTGCTAAATATCTTGACTCTGAGGTTAAAGGTGAATTAATTAGCTAGCTACTAAGAATAGGTACTAAGAGAAAGAACAGAATGGTGGGAAATTGAGGAAATAAATGGAGGAACATATTAAACCCCAGTCTCAAGAAAGATGTTGGGAATCAGAAGAGTAAGTAGAAGGTCTGCTGTACTGGTGTTTATGTCTAAGGCTTTTACCTCTGCAGCTAAGGGGGAAGAGCAGCTTCATCAGGTAAAGTGAGAATAATTCAGATAGACGGTCACACAATTGTGCTGAGAGAGAGAGGAAGAGAGAGAGAGAGAGAGAGAGAGAGAGAGAGAGAGAGAGAGAGAGAGAGAGAGAGAGAGAGAGAGAGAGAGAGAGAGAGAGAGAGAGAGAGAAACTGCCAATATTCTCCTTGAGTAATTTCTCCAAAAGATTGGCTGAAAAAGAATCAAGGCATGAGCAGCCTAAAAGATGGTGGAGAGGAAAAGCAATTTAGATACTCAGAAGGAAGGATCAAGCAATTAGAAAGATAGCTATCAGAGACTTTTGCTGAGTCCTTCCCAAGGAACAATTGGTGTACTTCAGCATGCACTGTGTTTCTGAAATATATCTCTGCCTTAAGGAGATTGCTTTCTTACATAGGAGAGAGGACTAACTCTGAACAAGTCGTAGCGTTTTATTGGGGGTATGCCCATTCTATTATATGTCAACCAATACTTTCTTGTCCACTTTCTACATACTTGTACTTTCTTATTAAGTTCCATTAAGAGGTAAATAATATCTAACTCAATAAAACTGTGAACTTTGTTGAAAGACTGGATTGACACTTCATTGGCTGGTGTTTACATCTTCTAGAATGAGAGTGGCCTATATCAGGCATGCAATGGAACTTAGAAATCTTTCTTCTTAACATAAATTAAACTCTTACTACAATTTGTATTCAATTGCTCATGATCATTTGCATTCATAAAATTTTATTTTCAAAAGGCTTGTTTTAATTTTTTTCAGATATGAGATGGTGTTACTCAATCCTTGTGACCCTTGTTGAAGTCTCAAGAAGATGGTGAGGAATGGTCTAGCTGCTTTAGGATATATACACAAGATCATACCTTCTTGTGACTTTAACAAGGATCTCAGAGACATGCATGTGACATACCATTTAGGCTCATTGAATAATAAAACTAATAGCCTCTCTTAATAAATCAATAACTACCTTTCCAAAAATTAAAGAGGCCAGCAGTTGTATTGTACATGAGAAAAATAACTTCTTAAGGATGTCTAAACCATAGCTCCTTAATTTAGTGACAGCTTATATAAGTACAGCTTAAAAATAACTAGCAGACACCCTGTGCAAAGGAAGCACTATGTTTGCAGTTTCTTGTTAATCAACTCTCCACAAGTGTTGACAGATGCTAATGATCTGAGAAAGTGTTTCAGTATGAGATCTTTTCCTTCTGGCTTTTCTATCTCATTTCTCAAGGTGCTCAAGATAATAAAACATGGAAAGAGACAGATTTTTCTTTGCTCCTTTGATGGATTCCAAGCCACAGATGACTGGAATAGCTATAGCAAATACCTAATCAGAAAAATAAACATGAACACAAAATAAAACAAACCCTTCCAGACTAGCTCAACACAACCTTGGAAGTGTCATACAATCAATTTTGCTCTAAGGGATTTCAGCATGAGTGTCATTAGTTAACTCTCGTGGGCTTTGAGCCTTGACCTGTTTTAGGCTCTTGGCATGTTGAATCAGAAAGCTCAGCTGCTGTAATTCCCTCATTCCCCAGTAAGGAGTATTCCACAGGCCTGTACTCATGCTATGTCTAGTGGTTAAAGCACCAGCTAGAAACCAGGAGACTTTCAGTTCTAGTCCTGACTTAGTCGTGAAGTCAACTGGGTGACCTTGGGCCAGTCACTCGCCCTCAGCACTAGGAAGAAGGCAAGGAAAAACCAATTCTGAAAAACCTTGCCAAGAAAAACATAGGGCCTCACCCAAGCAGTTGCCAGGAGTCAATGCTGACTTTGAAAGCACCAATAAATTAATATTCCATACCTTAATTTAAACTAGTAGAGGTGGTTCTTTTGCCGAGTGCCTACAACAATAAAGTGATATTTTAAAAAAGACT
Source organism: Crotalus tigris (assembly GCF_016545835.1). Lineage (NCBI taxonomy): Eukaryota > Metazoa > Chordata > Lepidosauria > Squamata > Viperidae > Crotalus > Crotalus tigris. The sequence goes on from NW_024096469.1 coordinate 2,079,504, forward strand.
TCTGTCATGAGGCAAGAGGAATCCAGTCCTAGTTTAAATAAAGTTTTCAAACTGGGTGAAAATTATTTTTTTTTGTAAAAGGAAAAATTAATTCCCATACAAATCATATCCATTTGGTAACAGCAAAATCCTTTTAAAATTGTCAGTGAATAGAAAAGACAATGGTTTTATTGATTCACTTATAATATTTCTGACTCACTTTTCATTATTAAAACCAAAAATGATGGGGCAACAAAATAAAAGTAATAAAACTGTTTAAAAGGGCATAAATAATAAAATCACATTATGTTCTAAAAGCATGCTATAAACGGAACCAACAGGCTGGATAACAAAGAAAAACAGAAAAAAGATCACAAATATTTTTAGGTGTACATATCAATCTTCAGATACTGTTCAGCAACTTATGGGACTCAGCAAAACAATAATCCTAATTAAGAAAGGAAAGAATTATACAGTTGGGATGTCTGTACTAAAAGTATCATGTTTCAGCTTGCTGCTTTGTTATATCACCTAGATTAGATATTGCTTGTTTATTTATATCCCACCTTTATTATTTTTATGAATAATTCAAAGCAGCGAACAGATCCAACAGATCTCTGAATTTCCCCACAACAACAACAACCCTATGAGGTGGGTTGGCCTGAGAGAGAGTGACTGGCCCAAAGTCACCCAGCTGATTTTCAGGGCTATGGTGGGACTTGAACTCACTGTCTCTTGGTTTCTAACTTGGTGCCTTAACCACTAGACCAAACTGGCTCTCTTAATGGTTAAGCCAATGAAGGAAGCTTTTCTGGATAGTATGGAGCTGATTTGGTGATATCTTTTAGAGCAGTGGTCCTCAAACTTTCTGGCTTGGCGGCCCGGCCTGGCCCATGGTGGTGTGTGTCTGAGTGGCAGGTGCATGCAAGCACACAAAGCTCCATTTTAATTGCAAAGCTCCACTTGTACAAAAGACACAGACTTGTGCTCGCATGCAAAGCTCCACTCGCACAAGAAATGGGCAAGCACGCGCGTGAATTACCATATCCGCAAACAAAGGGCACTTGTGCTTGTGCATGAAGCTCCATTACTTCATACACCATAGGGGTTTTAAAATTGTATTTAATTTGTGGCTGTCATGGATGTGAACTTGGGAGTCATGGATTAGTTCCCATATATAACCTTGCTATTTCCAGATTTAATTTAAAGGGTTGGCACGTACGTTAGTTTGCATCTTTCAATAACCAAGAACTCTTACTTTGTCCGGTAGCTAAGTGGGTTTTTTTTTGGTATTCATAGTAATATTTGCTTTTGAAGAGAAGAATTAGATACAGCATATTAAAACAGAAATCCTATTCTCACGCTTTCTTGGGAGCAGATCAGGTCATACTTCTGAGTGACACATAATGGCAGAATTGCATTCGCTGCATTCACTTTGAAAGTCATAAGGTGAATTACATAAATTACAAACTAAGGAATGACACCCAAATCATGTTACAGTATTGCTTTATGAGATCCTACTTATGCCTGAGAAGTCTCATTGACCATTTACAATTATAGGTAGCTTTCGACTCACAACCACTGCTGATTGCAAAACTTCTGTCGCTAATCTAAGTGAATTTTGCCCCATTTTATGACCTTTCTTGTCACAGTTGTTAAGTGAATCACTGCAGTTGCTAAGTTAGTAACACAGTGGGTAAGTAACTCTGGCTTCTCCATTGACCTTGCTTGTCAGAAGATGATCACAGGACTCCAAGACACCGCAACCGTCATAAATACATGCCAGTTGCCCAGCGTCTGAATTTTGATCACATGACCACGGAGATGCTGCAATGGTTGTAAGTGTGAAAAATGGTCATAAGTCACTTTTTTCCATGGCGTTGTAACTTTGAGCAGTCTCTAAACAAATGGTTATAGGTCAATATTTAAAGAATATGAAAAGGGTTTGATTCAGTTTAGTTGCAAGAAAATAAGAATAGTAAATAGTCAACAATAAGGGGACATCTCAAATTGTTTAGAAAAGCTTCCTCTATATGATGAAATGGAACCCTAACATTAGAATAACTTTTCAGTTGTATGTCGTTTCTTAGTGTTGTTTTCCCCAATGGAAGGTCTGGAGAGGTACCACTGCAATTCCCATACTCCCCAGCTGAAAAGGCTAAGGGGACTCATTTCCAAGTACTGAACTGAAAAGATTGTGATTCAAAAGCACACATTACAGCAGTGTCACTTGTAAAACATCAAAGAAAAAATCTGTGTATGTAAGAAAGGGAGGGAATGTTTGCCCTTGGAGTTCTCTTTTGCCAGATCTAGCCTGTTCCAAATTTAGATAGACACACTACTCAACAACAAAGAGAAGAAATTGCAGTGAACATGTGCATTTGTGGAGGAAATGAAAGGCCCTATTTAATTTAATGAAAATTTTGTAGATGACATTAAGGATAATTATACTAGCATCTACAGAGAAAACAAAAACTCTGACTTGCTTGATTAGAAACTTAATAGATAAGGTCCTTCATTAATGATCAAGGATCTTACAATAACCCACATGCATTAATTCAAGTTTGAATAGTGTCTTAAGGTTAAGAAGCAATGTATTCATTAAGCATTTCTTCTGCAGATGTCTTTAATTACATGTAACCAAAAGTTCAGATTTTTTTCTCCTTATAGACAGAATTTGAGAAAGCAGTTAAAGTTTTTTGTCAACAGCAGTATCAAATGTCATTGTGCAGAAATAAAACAGCCTTCACAAATGGAATATTCTAGTGACAAAATTCCACTTTGGAAGGCAAAATTAAAATCTGGCTTTAAGAAACTATATTAAACATCAGGAAGTCTCATCTTTGCTTAATGAGGAGGAGAAAGTTCTAGCCTTTGAAGCACTGATATTGGTGATTTGAGGATGAAGATAAACACAAATTAGGCAGATGTTAACAGTTAAGCATCCATGGCAATTTGCCTAACCCTGCTAAACAAACTTCAACAAAACAACTGATATGTTGATGGAGAACCAGCAGGTAAGTGAGACAACTGAGTGTGTTAAAGTAATATGAATGACAGCTGGGCTCATATGAATGACAGCCTTCATATCAATGATGCTCATATGAGTGACCTTACCCTCCTGGGATGAACTCATGGCTATGTGAACCATGCCACAAGTTCCTGACTCTCAGAGAGCCAGGTTTTTCTTCTGAGACCAAAAGAGCTGCCCTAGAAAAGCTGGGAGAGACAGGGAATTTGAGGAAAAGTGGTTTCAGGGACAAAATCAACACTTTCCTGTTTCCACTTGGCAATCAAGGACATTCCTGAGATATGATGGAGCCACTCTAAGAGGGGAAGAAGTTCTTAGCAGCAAGCTTTTCTCATAGGATGTAAAGTTACTTTCTCTCATTGAGGATATGTCTCCCGAAGATTTAGGTGCAGGGAGGAGAAAGTACAGGTTGTGAGAGACGTTGGCACTGATGAAATGAGGCAAAGTAGTCGTGCAGTAAAATTTACTTCCAACAGTAATTGGAAGTAAAATTTAAATTACTCTCAGCTCATTTCACATAGATCAGCAGGGCCAAACAATTTCAATGAGTGGACGAGAGGATGGCATTTGAGGAGGGCTTTACAATTATGAAAAACTTGCATCCTTTTAAGGAACAATCAAAGAGAAATGGCCAGGCTCCTTTCAAACTAGGAGGCTACAGATGCCAGCACTTAAGATCAGAAAGGTATTAAAATTGTGTTAAAACTGAATAGGAATGGGGATTGCTGACAACATGTGAAAAAACATTCAATTTAGAAAGAAGCATCCCTAGAAGTTGAGAGACATTCTGGTAAACAACGAAGAAGAAAATAAATATAATATGGACCTGCCCAGAATTACTGAGCCATATAGGAATAGTTAGAATGTTTGATGCCAGCAAAGAATCTTGTCTTCTAGTATGGAACCTGATGAAGTGGAACTATTGTACAGTTCTCTTGTGATACAAGCCTACTGGGGGAAGTGCGGAAGAAGCCTTTCCATATTTTTATGACTAGACACTCTAGTTCAGGGATAGGCAACCCCAAACACCCAAAGAGCCACTTGGACCCGTTTCCCACCAAAAACAAAACACTGGGAGCCGCAAAACCCTTTTGATATCTAAAATGAAGATAACACTGCATATATCCTTTTTTACCTTTATTATAGGTGTGTGTGTGTGTGTGTGTGTGTGTGTGTGTGTGTGTGTATACACACACGTTAAAAATAAAAGTAAAAATATCACTCTTGGGAATATCCATACTATTAAAACAATGATCACCAAGAGAATGCTTTAAGAGAATAAAATTACATACACACATAGGTAAAAAAAGGATATATGCAGTGTTATCTTCATTTTAGATGTCAAAAGGGTCTCTCTCTCTGTGTCTCTCTCCCTCCCTCTCTATCTGCCCTTGGTCTGCCACTCCTCTTCCCCCATTCTCTTTCTTTCTCTCTCTCTTCCCCCCCTCTCTCTCCCCCTCCCTCTCTCTTTCTTTCTTTCTCTCTCTTTCTCCCTCCCTCCTATCTGCTGCTCATCTGGCAAGCTTCAAGCTGTTGTCCAACAAGCTCAGGGGTAAGCAACCTCGCCTCTTTTATGACTCATGGACTTCAACTCCCAGAATTCCTGAGTCAGCCTAGCTGGGCTAGCTAGCTCTCTCCTCCCTTTCCTGCTTCCTGCTTCCTGCAGAGATGCAGCAAAGGGAGGAGCTCTGCCCAGTAAGCTTTTCAGCTCCTCGGAGAACACTGTGAGTGCACTCTCTTTTACACACACACACACACACACACACACACACACACAGAGAGAGAGAGAGAGAGAGAGAGAGAGAGAGAGAGAGAGAGAGAGAGAGAGAGAGAGGCAGGGACGCGCAATTGCCTCTCTCTCTCTCTCTGCAAAGGCAGAGGAGGCTGGGAGCCACAGGGGAAGGCTCAAAGAGCCGCATGCGGCTCCGGAGCTGCAGGTTGCCGACCTGTGCCCTAGTTACACCCTCAGAGACCTGAAATGATGGATTTGGGGGACCTTTTTAATTTTTGGAGCTTGGGAGGAGTTTAGGGATACCTAAAGTGTGGATACCTTAAAGTGTGTATCTTTTTCATTAGTGGCAGAAGAAAGGCAAGTCAGAGAGGTATCTATGAAGATTCACAACGATCCAGATCATGGTTGTCTCAAAGGTGCTTTTTCAAAAGGCAATTGGGCTTGGTTTTCCTTGAAGATCTTTTGCTTCTCATCCAAGAAGTTTCTTCAATCTGACTGAACTGAACTGGATGACTTTTTAATGCTAGCAAAGAACCTTGACTTTTGGTAAGGGACCTACACTGAACTGAAGAAGCTTCTTGGATGAGAAGCAAAACATCTTCAAGAAAAGCAAAGTCCAGTTGCCTTTTGAAAAAGCACCTTTGGGAAAGTCACAGAGGTGATAGTAATATAATGGTGCTAGTTCAGATGACACTTGTATTTTTCATTTTCCATCTCAGATTTACTAGCCACATGGGGACAAAGATACCAACTTGCAATATTTAAATATTAAGATATAAGGAGTTGGCCCTGAAAGACTAAATCAAATTGTCATTGGTGCAACACTGAAAAATACAATATTCAGACTGCAAGATTGCATCAGGAATGAAAATGGTGGTGGGAAGCAGCAACGAACTTGTATTTTTTGACCTAGGATCCAAGGCATAGTATTTATATCTGTCATTTGCTTTTAGGTTTTGTAGCTGTTTCTCTTTGTTATTAAAAAAAATTACCAAGGACAAAAATGCAAGTAAAATAAGAGGGGCGGGGATTGAGTTCTGGTTAGCTAGAGCACAAGATAATTATATTCTTCTGTTATTTTTTCAGCAGGATTTAATGCGAAAGAAAATGAGGGAAAGAAAAGAAGACTTCTTGGCAGGCAATCTATTTTTCTTTCTAGCTAGTAAGCTGTACCAGTTGAACCTGATTATAGCTAAGGGCAAACTAGACCTGACGTTCCTCATGTGGTTTGGTTTTGTATCGCTGATCTTTGCTGAACAAATTGCCAGAGTGGGACCACTATGCTTTGATGGCACTATATTGGAGGTAGAGGTACACTCTTAATTTTTGGACCAGTCATAGTTCCAACTACAATTTTGCCCTCCCTGATGACTGATCTCAGTGGGAGAAAGGGTCCCATAATGGCACTTTCCCACTCCAGCTTGTTTCAATGAAATTTTATTGTTTCTCTTAAAGTGTCTGGTCTACATTAAAGTGATTTTTTTTTTCTTGGAGAGGATCTGGAAATAACAAATCGATTCATGAATATTTCTTTGTTCCTGAAGCAACCAAGTAAATACTCCATGATTTGTCATATAATATTACCATAGTCAGTGGCAGCCAGGGCTCACTAAGGCTGCTGGAGCAAAAGGCATCTCATGCAAGCAAAACCAAGAGATTAAGCAGCAGGAAGAGCTGAAAAGACACAAATATCTCTCCACCCTTCTTTGTTGACACATTCCAAGGATACTTCATTAAAATGGATTACAATTACACAGTCCATAATTAAATAAAAGAATAGAATGAATAATAGCTACTCAACTCTACAAATGAGCATAGCTATGCTCTACAAATGAGCATAGCTGCAGCCATTTTTCCTACTCATTTTTGGTTGCCACATAGAATGAAGGGAGGGTGGTTGCCCAGGTGCTTCGCCAGTCTAAATAATCTTTTGTCCCATAGGAACCAATGTCATTGGCTGCTCCCGAGACTGCAGGCTGGGCGTTGCGTAAAAAGCCCGCCAAGAAGATGTATGGGAACGTAGTTGCTTGCATAGTTTTAGGGGTGGGATTTTTTAACTTTGTATTGGGGAATTGTTATGTGTTTCCAGCCTTGGTTTCACTTTTGACGTGCTGATAGTTTGTAACTAATAAACATGTTCTTTGAGGAATTTGCAAGTCTCGGAGTTCTGCTTTATTCGTCTCTGTCTGTTGCAACTGTGACAGTAGATTTGTGAAAAAGTGATTGATTTAAGAGCATAAGAATAGCTTGATGAATCTGGCAAAGGCTCATCTTAGTTCAGCATTTTGTACCAAGCTAGAATGTTCCTAAGCATGAGATGGAGAAAGGTCCCTCTACTGCTATTGTTCTGCTGCAACTGGTATTTGGAGGTTTTTACGTCAGACTGTTGCCATGTCATGCGATCAAACTCTCTGAGAAAGACAGTTATGCTTGGAATGGTCAATAGTAATAGGAATTGAGGCCACCCAAAAATATGGTGGCTAGACACCCACAAAGCCAACACCAGCCATAGCATAAAACAAGCAGAAAAAGATCAGAAAATAAGAAGAGAGCTAATGTATAAAATTGTCAATAACTGAAAATATAGTATCATCTTTATCTGAGATTCAATGGAAAATGGAAAGTAAAGCTGGAGGTCTTTCAAGTGGCAATTTGAAAGTGCTCACAAGTGTGTGGGAAAAAAAATAGCAGAAGAACTTGTCAGAGAGCGGGCCTGGGGACAAATTTTGAGTGTTGCTGCTCTTTTCCAATAGGGCATCTTCTGACTAGCAGAGAAAGCAAAGCAGGCACCTTTGCCTGGTCACTTGGACAATTACAAAACACACCACCACATAAGCTACAAATGGCTAAGGGGTGGCTTTGTGGAGTTAAATGTAGTTGTCATAAGGCTCTATTAGGCAAACAAAGTCATCCAGTGAATGGGCCAGAATACTAAAAGGATTATCTGTCACCTATCATCACCCTCATCATCATCTGGCGGTCAACGTAATAGAATGTGATTCTGGGTGATCTATGATAAAACCATAAAAAGAAACAATATTAAATCACCATGAAAAAACATTGATATTATTATTAAAAAGGCTAGGAGAGAGCATTGGATGATATAAATAGAGTATCCAACTCAACAGATCCCCATTTCCTTAAGACCCCTAGGACTGTTGACACAGCAACATATTGAGCGATTTCTAGAAGTATGCCAGAGAAAGGGACAATCTCACCTGGGATGGGGGAATGGTGTTCCACCGAGTGGATGCCATGGAAGAAAAGGCCTGCCTCCTTGGTGCCCCCCAGATATAACTCCTCAGTAGATGGGACCCACAATATAGCTCCTTTTCTGTGATAGAATGGGCAGATGTAATCGGGAAGAGGCAGTCCTTCACATAACCCAATCCCATGCTATGAAGGGCTAATATAAGGAAAGAAGCCATGTCAAAGCTGGAAAAGGTATAGATATTGCAAAAAGAGATGGGAAAATGCACAAGGGAAAGAAATAGATTCCAGGAAGGATATTTTTGCCCTTCGCAGGTGGGAAGGACTTAAATATTAGAGTCTATTCTCAAAAGTAAGCCAATTCCTATTAAGTTGCATCCCACAACAGAAGGTATGTAGCGCTTCTTTGTTTTTTAGATGATTAAGAACCAAATAACATCAGTGTGATCATCTTGTGTCAAAGGTTTAATCTTGCTACTTCTGATAATTGCAATGTCACTTCTAAACTACTGCTGAAATGCAAATCAAACGCTGGAGAGCTTCATCGCAAGGCATTAGGAAATGCTTGTGAAGTGTGCTGAATTATATTCAGTATAAAAATTAGAGTGAAACAGTAGGGTTCAAATTTACCCTTGGAGAGCTAATTTGTTTTCAGAATCATATTCCATTGTACAATCATGAAGGTCAGAATTAAGATTCCAGCTCACGTTCTTTAGAATGTCCATCTTAGAATACAAATCTGAACAAGAAATGTATCAAAAAAATAAATATAACTAACATTCGTAGAGCAAGGCTGAACAATTTTTAGGGGTGGGGGTGTTAAGATCTTCCATAAATGGTGGAGATATCACTTAGACAAGATTTTCTTTTTTTATTGATTTGGGTATTCTCTTTGTATTTTAAGATGTATCTTTCTTTGTATTTTTAAAATGATCTATCCAATAATTTACACAATAGTTTTACTATATTATATGTTTTGTAGAAAAACAGCAGAAAACAGATTTGTTGATGGAGGCTGAGTGGAAGTTAAAAGCACATAGGTGTTCATGGGGATCTGTATTACTCTGTATGAAAGCCATACAGAGTATTTATCTGTCAATTGTGCAGTTTTACTGTGACCTTAAGGATGTGCAATTGTTCCATAGGACATGGCTGAAGTTGATGATTGTATGGAAATTGCTGAAATCATGATGGAGTTTTATGAGTAATTCATTTCCATGGGTCCAGATGTTAAGAATATTATTATGGTTCTCAAGTAAAGGAAAGGCTCCAGAGTCAAGAGTTGAGAAAGCATGGCCATGAACACTCATAGAACTTTACAATATGGTTGATCTAGAACACATTCTTCACAGATATCCTAAACTGCATTTATTCTGATTAACTTGACAGAAAAGTTTAGCTCAGTGGTGGCGAACCTATGGCACGGTGCCAGAGGTGGCACTCAGAGCTCTCTCTGTGGGCATGCATGCTGTCGCCCCAGTCCTAGGCCTTCAGATGGGTTTTATAAAACCTTTCACTTTAGGCCTCTGCCGCTGTGTGCAAAAAAAAAAAAAAAAGGTTGAATCAATCAGTCAATTTCAACTTCTCGCAGGAAAAAAAGGATCTTGCAAAGTTGGAATTGATTGATTGAACTTTTTAGTCCCACCCAGTCTGCCATTACCACTGCAGCCATGCCCACCTGATGGGCCACACCCAGCCAATGGGCCACACCCAGCCAATGGGCCACACCCACTTGGCACCCGATGATGCATAAGTGGGTTTTGGGTTGCAGTTTGGGCACTCGGTCTCTAAAAGTTTCGCCATCACTGATTTAGCTGATAGAATGAAACCAAGCATTCAGGAGAGAGAACTATGCACCCAATAAGATCACCAGACAAATCAATAGAACCAGATCGACTGCTGGGAGGCTTTACTAAAAGATCACAAAAGGTGAACCCACTGTTATCACTAGAGCTTATTGCTCAAACTACTCAAATTAATTATTAATATTCCGTATATTGTATGATGACATTGTGGTTTCTCAGATATGGCTTCAAGGACTGTACTTGCATATAGATAACCATCCAACCTGAACCAGTTTTTCACAAGCAACAAACAAAGACAATACAATGATGCTAACATGGAAATCAGACACTGCAACAAACCCTGATGTCTATTTTGTATCCATATTTACATCAGTTGGACCATTCATTACCCCTGTCCCCAACCTTCACACATTCTTTCTCCAATGTGATATAGACCTTCATCCACCAGGCACACCCCTCTGGATTCTGCATAGAATAAATGGGACAAATTTTGTGCAAAATAATTAATGGTTGATATTAAGACTTAAACTGAGTAATATTAGAGCATTTCAATCTCAAGGTGCCCATCTTAGAAAAAGTGAGAGTTTAACAACATGACTGAGCAACAGATCACTGAACATGCAATATAATATAGGTTTCAGGCTATTGTAAAAGGTCTCAACAAACACGAGTTTTTAAACACTACAATTGTTAACTAATACTTCTACTGTATCTCACATGTAATCTGTATCTGCACACGCAACCCATCTTATCCGCTTCCAGCCTCATTGCAGTTTAAATTCTATAAGATCAATTTAGCATCTTGCACTTCTAAAATGAAGAGCTGCATATTAAATGTTCATGCTTTTTAATAATATTTGTTAGTGGGAAATGGTGCTCCTAGACTTCTTCTGATATTTGTAGATTCTTATGTATACCCAAAGGGGCATTAGGCTTTCGGTATTCACCCACAACAGAAGCAGATGTTCCCTGTTACATTCTGTTTGAATGCATGCTTGTTTCTGGTGATCTAATTTTCCAGTAAATAGAGATTTTTCTCTTCATTTTGCTTTATAACAACCACCACCATTATCACAAGGAAGGTGTTTGGGAATGTATGAGCAGGTATTTTAATTTTTTTCTTAAAAAGTGTAGCAACAACAGAGATATTTACACACATATATACAGATACAGACACACAGAGATACATTTAGACCAAGACCAAATCCTCTTGCTGGAGGGATGCAGTGTCCCTTTTTTGACATTCTGGTGACTAACACTTGAAAGCTACTCAAATAGCTCTCAAATATTAGGGCTTAGTGAGAAAGCATCAGTAACTCATTCTAGACCATTAACAAATCATCTCCTGAGCCACTAATAACCCCACAGCCATAATCAAATATACCATACCTGTACAAAATAATCTAGCAGTATAGGTAAAAGAAGGAGGAGAGAATTCTGTATCATAATTGGAAAAAAATGTTTCCTATGATTTGTATTTTTATTGTCCAAAATAAATGTACTTACAGTATTGATCAGATTCTTCTGTGTGGCCTTCTCATCTGCCTGCAGTGTTTCACGGAATAGCTTTTCCAATGAGTTGAGTATGCGGAGAGCAGCACGGTGTCTAACACTAACAGCCCAGAGTTGAAAAGCAAGGGTAGCTGGACTTGCAAACCGGAAAAGTTGTAATAAAATTTTAGTCCCACAATACCTGGACTGGACAAACTAGAATTTCAAGACAGCAGCCTCCTTGTCCTTTTACATATTTGCATAAGAGTGAAGAAAAATGGATGTCCAAAAAGAATGTTTGACAAACCATAGGTTACACTATGTAGTGCAACACCCAAGTTGTGTGGAGTTGATAAAGAAGGTCTTGAAATACTTGATACTTGAATGCAAACAAATGAAGTCCTGCAGAAGGTAGTGGAACAAAAGCCAGAGGTGATTAAGATCATGCCAGTCATTACGGCTCCGCATACATAAGGCTGATAAATATTAATTTTTTTCTCATGTGATTGCTACACACATTTTTTTCAGCAACAGCTATGCCTTTCACAATCCTTTCTTTAGATTAGTTTGTTTCACTGTTTCTTTAATTAGAAAGATATCTACTATCTACACACTTTTAAAAAAATTCCAAGTCTTTAACTTCCAGAGAATCAGCTCTACAATGAGATCATGAAAATAAGAGGAAACCAAAATGAAATGTGACAAGTGAGTTGTCTACATGTGTTATTAATTTAGATTTCAGTCCAAAATCCTCCATGATGTTACCAAGAAACCAGAAGCCTTATGAATGGTAAAATTTCCAAACACAATTAACAGACGTGTGGAACCAAAGCTAGCAAGACAGTAAAAATTTAAGAAATGGATGTTAAAGTGATGGAATGATTAATGGGCAGCATTGTCTTTATCTCAGATAGTCTACAACTGGAACTGGTGTATGAGGAAAGCAAAGCAGGGTGTGTTAGAAAGACCTAGTTACAAAAATCTGAGGAGACCTGCTACAGTAATAGATAGACTTGGCAAAATGATAGGGTTGCCAGGTCTGAGTTACGTATATCCAGATAGCCAAGAAATATCAGAAGAAATAACCTGTCTTTGCTGCCATCTGCCGATTTTCTGGATTTTTGCACCCTACTTCTAGCAGTCAGTGGAGAAGACATTGGAAATGCTGTGCCAAAAAGATACCAGCACTCGCTTCATTTCATGCCAATGAGGTCATGAGACTAGTCCCTGGGCAAATACTTGTTAGAATGTAATTATGGTGTGGTTGCATCAACTTATTCAGAGACCTTTGATTTTTAATATGTTGCTGAAGCACTGAACTCTGCATTGTATATACCCTGAATAAGTACCCAGAAGCTACCTTGGAGGCAACAGTAGGCAAATTTTTAGTTACACATTTTCACATTCTCAAACCCTCATACAGGAATTATTATTTTTATTACTTAAGATTTCTTTGCTTTGCTGCTCCCTGCTTTGGTATTTGACCTGCAGCAATGTAACAGATGTCTATTTTGTGGGTTTTAAAAATATTGATTACTTGTACTTTATGAATATATACTTATAATTTTAATTCATATGGTTTTGCTTGGGTAGTAGTTGCGGTGATATAGTTTTAAATACCTGTGCTTCTGTCTCATCTTTCTTCCTGCCAATATTCAAATTTGATGAATTAAAATATATTTTTAATCTTGAAAGCTGCAAATTTTTAAATTAAGAACTGCAAACTTTTTCATATATATTGGGATATTTTAATTTCGGTTGCCTCTAATGATTATTTAATTAATCCTGTGTAATAAGCTTATAAAATGCTTTGTGTGTACATGCATTAAAAGGGGTTACAAAACTTTTTCAGATTTCAAACAGCTGTTGGGGGCCGTGCTATCCCTCTATCCCTCTATGTCTGTCTGTCTGTCTGTCTGTCTGTCTGTCTGTCTGTCTGTCTGTCTGTCTGTCTGTCTATCTATCTATCTATCTATCTATCTATCTATCTATCTATCTATCTATCTATCTATCTATGCTTAAAGCTAGATAGCTAATATGATCACTCTCCAGACGTGCAATGTACTGTGTAATTACAATTTGGCAAGAACATTTGAAGAACCCTGCAGGCCACATCAAAGACTTCCCAGAGTCTCAATTTGTGTGCCTCTGGAATAAAACTCTCCAGCTTCTCCTTCCAGCTCTCTGGCTTTGGAAATGAACTGTCTGAAATTAGAGCAATACATCTTCATCCTGTTAATCGTGTGTTCAGTGTATATGGAGGCAGTCTGCATAGCATGTGCAATCACCACACCATAAAAATGATGTGATATGACTGTGTAAATATGATTTAAAAAAAAGGAATTAAAAAAACGTCAACAAAGAAAAATATGAAATTAAATTTATGGTGATGACCATGATCTTATATGGTTTTAAATAGGAGAATTAGATTAATTTATGGTAAATGAGCCTGTCTGTAGCTGCTAATCATAATGTCTATATTCTGCTTCCAGTATGAAATATAGCTGGTTTCTACAAGTCACTTTTTCAAAATAAGATGGCTATTGCTTTTCACAGGCATCTGGTCAGTTACCTAAGACTTTGTACCTTGAATAGTTATATACAAGAAATAATGTTGCTAGTGTAATGCAAACGTTGATGCAGGGATCTCTTTTGCAGCTGACTGTCTAAATGTGCTTGAAGATGACCACTGTAGGAAACAGAACATTAAAGAACCTATCTCTTTGAACTTGCTATTACAGGCTGTCAGGTCAACAGAATGACAAAGGAAAGAAGACACGTGGCATCAAAATGGAGACTCAAATATCACATGCAATCTAATGTATAATGAATAATTAATAATAATAATAACAATAACAATAAGAATAATAAAGTTGGAAGGGACCTTGGAGGTCATCTAGTCCAATCCCCGCTCAGGCAGGAAACCCTATACCATTTCAGACAAATGGCTGTCCAGTCTCCTCTTAAAAACTTCCAGTGTTGGAGCATTCACCGCTTCTGGAGGCAGGTTGTTCCACTGATTAATTATTCTAACTGTCAAGAAATTTCTCCTTAGTTCTAGGTTGCTTCTCTCCTTGATTAGTTTCCATCCATTGCTTCTTGTCTTGCCTTCAGGTGCTCTGGAAAATAGCTTGACTCCCTCTTCTTTGTGTCAGGCCCTGAGATATGGGAACACTGCTATCATGTCCTTCTCTTCATTAAACTAGACATATCCAATTCCAGCAACTGTTCTTCAGTCCCCTAATCATCTTGGTTGCTCTTCTCTGTACTCTTTCTAGAGTCTCAACATCTTTTTTCACATTGTGGTGACCAAAACTTGATGCAGTAGTTCAAGTGTGGCCTTACCGAGGCATTGTAAAGTGGTATTAACACTTCACGTGATCTTGATTCTATCCCTCTGTTAATGCAGTCTAGCACTGTGTTGGCCTTTTTGGCAGCTGCAGCACACTGCTGGCTCATATTTAGGTGATCGTCCACTAGGACTCTGAGAACCCTCTCACAGTTACTACTATTGAGCAAGGTACCCCCTATACTATACCTGTACATTTGGTTTTTCTTGCCTAATGCACAGGTATAGTATAGGTGGTACCTTGCTCAATTATTATTATATACATAAAATATTCACAGTTGTCTGGAGCTAAGCATTTATGAATAAATGAATGAATGAATGAATGAATAAATGAATGAATGAATAAATGAATAAAGCAAATATGCTTGGCTTCATAGGAGGCAGGGAGTATGTGCTTCAACTCTAATCTAGTTGAGTATTGGGTACAAAAGTTTCTGGAATCTATTTCTATCTATTCTTTTTGGATTTCATTATACACTTTCCTGTTTCCTTTCCTCCTCTTTCCTCCACATCAAAAGGCTTTGTGCTACATTGCTTAGGAAGAGGGAACATTTGGCCCATATTTGTTGTGTCTATGATGCATATTTATTTTGATGGTAAAATTCATAACTTGCAAGCAATCAACTCTGCAGAGTTGATCCTGGAATCCTTAGATGGTTCTTATGATCTGGCCAATAGAGTTAAATGAACAAGAGGGCCAGCAATGACTTTGCAGGCAATTAGGGTTTCTTTTGGAATAACGTCACCTCAGATAAATTCCAGTCAGAAACTTATTGATCACAATTTATAACCTATTGAAATGTAATTCTAATCTGGAAAATGCTATTAAGGCCTAAAAGATGACTGGAATTAAGAGAAAAGAAACAAAATGTCTTGCAGGGAATAAGAATTCTGCTTCAATTTAGCAAACTTATATGGAGTAATCTGGGGGAAAAAGCTTTTCACTGACATCATTTGCTGATATTTGAGAATCACATGTTCCTTTATAGAAAAGGGAAATATAATATAACTTCATAAAATGAATAAAAGAAGCATTAGAAAATACTGCTGTGGGGATAGCACCATATGTGTTACATAAACCATTCTATTTATTATTATTGCTTAGTGAAAAAGCTATTATGGCATGATCTTTTAACATATTGAGATGATCCCAACACAATTACACAGTGGAATAAGAGACATTTCTGAGAAGACACAGCAGATTTATTTATCATTACCCCAAGGCTTTAGGATATTACCTAGCAGGTTTGCTCCTATTTGTGAGAATTGGTTGTTGAATTTTATGCAAATTAGATCTAAGCCAAAACATACATTTTTCTTGCTCTGCCTGGACAAGGCAACCTTCTGGCATAGAAAAAATGGAAAGCCTGGAGCAGAAGTGAGAAAGATTAGGCTTTCCATAATTATACTGTATCTCACGATATTTATTATATTTCTTGAAATAATGCAAGGTTTTTTTTGGTGCATCGATGTCCCAGTTATTAACTACTTTCATATTTCTCATTTTGAAAGGCTAACATGATGAGGTATGACAGAATTGTTCATTGCTAATTTAAATAATCCTGTACATAAACCACATTACAAGAAAACAAAATATTGCAACAAAACAGGCCTGGTTACTACATTCATCTCATAGCAAAGTCAGTTGTATACTTTTCCTGCCTCCAATATACAGATAGAAATGGAAGAGGTAACAATTTTAAAATCTCATTTAAAATGGCAGGCAACGGATTGAAAAGGAAAATAAAAAACAGAGTACAAATGGTTATTAATTCTGTTTCTGAAGCAAGTTGAATACAAAGGGCTTCACTAAGTTTCATTTTGAAAAATGCATTATATCTCCCAATCTGATTGCTTTTTTTGTAAACATTTTATTAATTTTCTATTTTTACAATCATAAATACTTAATAAACAACGTGTTGCATGGTAATTCAGTGGTACATATTAACTTTCTCAGTCTAGTAAGGCCACACTTGGAATACTGCATCCAGTTTTGGTCACTACGATGTAAAAAAGATGCTGAGACTCTGGAAAGAGTACAGAGAAGAGCAACAAAGATGATTAGGGGACTGGAGGCTAAAACATATAAGGAACGGTTGCTGGAATTGGGTATGCCTAGTTTAACGAAGAGAAGGATGAGGGGAGACATGATGGCAGTGTTCCAATATCTCAGGGGCTGCCACAAGAAGAGGGAGTCAAGCTATTCTCCAAGGTGCCTGAAGGCAGGATGAGAAGCAACGGATGGAGGCTGATCAAGGAGAGAAGCAATTTAGAACTAAGGACAAACTTCCTGACAGTTAGAACAATTAACCAAGGAAACAACCTGCCTCCAGAAGCGGTGAATGCTCCAACACTGGAAGTTTTTAAGAAGAGACTGGACAGCCATTTGTCTGAAATGGTGTAGGGTTCCTGCCTGAGCAGGTGGTTGGACTCAATGACCTCCAAGGTCCCTTCCAACTTATTATTATTATTATTATTATTATTATTATTATTATTATTATTATTATTATTATTATTTCCAATACTACACCATCCAGTGCTTCTTTGATCCTCTTTTCTTCCAGTGGTAAACATTTTTCCACACTGGACAAATACAATTCTTGTTACTGTTAATACATATACAATTCAATATAGACATCTTTATCATATTTTACTGGTATTATACATAATATCAATAATGTCAGTTTATAATATCTTTTCTAGCCAAACATATCTCAATTGCATTTGCACTTAAAATCCATTTGTTTAATCAGTATCCTGTTTTTCTCACTTTTTTTTTTAAAAAAAATTCCCATCAAAGTTCAAAATATCTCTTATCGCTTATAATTTTCTCATAATATATTATATTTGGGTAACCCAAAGCTTCCCTTATTCAAACCCTTTTAGAATTTTCCCATCTCATTACAAAATATAGTATTCTAGTTAGAAATCCTATCCTTCTAGTTATAATAATACTTTTATTTCTAAGAGTTATCTATTCCCTTTTGCCATATTCAAACATTTGTTTAATAATATAATATCCTGTCTCCATCACTTATAGTTTTCTCATAATAAATTATATTTGGGTAACCAAAAGTTTCCCTTATTCAGACTCTCTTGGCATTTTCATATTTCCCTTCTCATACTAAAATATACTATTCTAGTTGTATATCCTATCTTGTCATACTTATAGTATAGTAATACTTTTATTTCTAACAATTATCTATTCTCTTAGCCATTTTCAAACATCTATTTAATAATATAATGTCCCATCTAATGGGTCAAAACCTCTATTTTCTTCAGTCTTACTCTGGCTTTCTTCCTTTGCCAACTAACTTTCCAAGTCAATGCATTTGAGTCCTCAAGTAGTTCTTCCCCTATTTTTGTGCATATTATTTGAAGTAAGAAAGATAATTTGATTAAAGTATTTTTGGAAGAACACTCATCCCATTTATATTCATTAAACAGCCTCCCTCCTTCTCCAATTTTCCACGATTCTCCTGATAGATTTATCTTCTGTTCAATCAGCTCTTCTTCTTTATCTTCAAATGTGTTCTGAGATCCTGACAAGTAAGATATCTTTTCCATTTCCAGTATTATCACTGCATCTTCTAATTCTTTGTTTGTCTGAGTCTGTCTGTTAATTTCTTCCTTTAGGTCCTCCATTTTTGGATCTCCTTCCTCTAATTTTCCTTCTATTTTCTGGGTTACTGGTTCCTTCTTTGTAGTCATTTTCTGAATTTGTAAGTTTAGGTTATCTTTTATCTCCTTTGTGTAACTTTTAGTCTCATCATGAGCTAAGACAATTATCTCTTGTATTGATTTCAACATAGAAAAAATTTCTTTCTTAGATTCATCAACATTTGCTTGTTGGTATGTGAAGGTGAGGGTTTTGGAGGCAAATGTTACAGATGGTTTTTTTTTTACCATTTAAGACTTAGCGTGGAACATCCATGTTGTTTTTGTATGTGGTCTTTATAGAACAATCTATTTTGAGATTTAAAAAGTTTAAGTTAATTGTCATTTGAACTCCAAATTATTCAGCCTGCCTGTCAATCCATCCTTATGCCCCCCCCCCTAAACAAATATAAGCAAAGTTCAGGTTTTTCTTGCCAATGAAAAACATATCCTTTCTATCCAGTGAGAAAAGAAACAATTAAAAGTTATTCATCAATCAAAAGTTTATAATCCAAAGTGTTCCATCATCTCGAACAGTCATGTCTGTTTCTTCTACAGGGTAATAGTTCCATGACACACCTCTTAAAGTCAGTTAGTTTTTATATTCAAAATCCAAGCAGGCCAATTTCAAAATAGTTTACCATCTCTGCCATGCAGATAAGCAGCCCAAGAGTTTTTTTCCCTTCTCCAGCTGCAATCTTCAAAAGTGAAAGTTTCCAAGGATAAATTTCCTTTAAGCATAATAAATTGTACTGCCATGGTTCACCATTAGATGTCATTAATGCCTTCTTCCAGCTTTAAACTTATATTGCAAGCTTTTCAAGACTCTTTCTAAAAAAAAGTCTCAAAAGCACTTTTAGCCCTCAAATTTCAAGGCTATATATCTACATTGATTCCAAATTAATCTTATAATTTTCCCCCAAGCAGTTAATTCATTTCTTTTTTTTTCTGAGGGAATGGGACAGAAATTCCCTTTCCCTCTGTTATTGGGGAGGATTCTTTGCTTTGGGCAGTTGTTTCCAGGAAAAAGTTTTAAAGTTAAAAGAGAGGATAGAGACTCACCCAGTTTCATCCACATTGTTCTAAAGTTGCTCATTAGTGCTTATTTCCTTCGATTGTCAGCAGCTTCTGACTGGCTACACGAATGTAGTCTTTCCCCTGCCAGTTTGGAGGGCTTTGTTGAATCAAACGGAAGGGCTGCCACCCCTCTGCGATCAGCGAAGGTCCCCTCCTTCTTCATCACCTCTCTGGGGTGACTTTCAACCCTTTTTAAGGCCCCCAGCAGGGCAAAATCAAATGCAGAAGACAGAGACCCATCTTCTGTGTCTGTTATGCCACGATGTCAGACTGGAAGTCCAATCTGATTGCTTTCGTTTGACCTTGAAGGGTTAGAAGAGGCAGAAATGTATCTCCAAAAACTCAAAGGGCAAAGACTGCTTGAATCTGAATGCAGCTGTAACACAGCAAGGTGATGGGTGGACTGAATGGAGGCCTATCATTATTAACTACATGGAGCTACAATAATCAAGTGTAAAAATAGATCTAAAGAGTGACTAAATAATTGCACTTTACTCAAGCCTTTTGGTAGCAGCTTCCTGAATATTTAAAAGTTCTCTATGTGATCACCATAGTCAAGTGCCTGAAAATTAGCAATTCATATATGGCATGTAGCTCCCTGTAGCATTAGAATTAAGGTATGCCAATCACAGATTGCTACACCATACAGGGAACTAAATATGGATTCCATAGGCATATCCTGAGATCAAAGAGAAACTAAATCTTCCCTTACTATGTTGGGCAAATGGATCTATCTGGACAATCCTTTTCCAGCTTGCCTTCCTCTGATATGTCAGGGATATGGCTTTTTAAATTCCCAATTTTGTTTTGTTTCATTGAATTTAGAGTTTAGCACATTGTATTATTTTTGTAAATGATTACTGGCTTTTTTTTTTTTACTTCTCTCACCTTGCTTTGAAGTGATGTTTACTGCTTCTCCTTAGTTTCACTAATCATTCCATGTGATTCAAAATAGCCACGACACGATGGATTTACTGATGATATTTACTGATACCAAGATATGAAAGGTATTATAGTTTGCTCCTGCAGATTGGCATAGTTGAACTCCCTAGCTTGTCCTGGCCACCAACTCTTCTTCACTTATTTTAAAAAGCCAAAATATTGAATTTGATCTTTTGAATCAATTAAGAAAATAGGTAAATAAATGGAGCAAAGACCAGTTTCATATAATGGAATGAACGAGAAGTAAATAAATACATAAATAAATAGCAGTGTTCAACATTCATTCCTCATCTTCTTTATTTTTGCATGGCTCATTGTAATTCTAAGAAGTACATCGGAAGTCCATACATTTCCAAATAGTTGAACTATGCAAAGCCCAGAAATTGGCAACAGGTTAGATCTTTAATTAGTTATATTTGAAATACAGTTATCCAGATATAAATGCAGTGTCATAATTTGGATGATCACCAAGTTGTGCAGAGATGAATAGAATAGAACAGAATAGAACAGAACAGAACAGAACAGAATAGAATAGAATAGAGCTGGAAGGGTCTTTGGGGGTCTTCTAGTACAGCCCCCTGCTGAAGCAGGAGAACCTATACCGTTTCAGACAAATAGTTGTCCAGTCTCTTCTTAAAAACTTCCAGTGTTGGAGCATTCTCAACTTCTGGAGGCAGGATGTTCCACTGATTAATTGTTTTAACTGTCAGGAAATTTCTCCTTAGCTCTAGGTTGCTTCTCTCTTTGATTAGTTTCCATCCATTGCTTCTTGTCTTGCCTTCAGGTGTATATTCCTTTGCAATTATCAATACTCTCCATCATTTGAATATTGCCTGTAATATATACCAGAAAAAATGAGTGGTATATAACTTCCAGGTAATTGGCTTAGCTGGAGGCTCTCATGAATACTTAAATCCAGCCTACAGCAGAAAGGTTTTTGTGGCGCAACCTGAATATACTCAAAGCCATGGTTGCTTCATAATTTGTGCTAAAAATACCAACTGTCATAATGATGGGTATCATGATTTTTTTTTGCCTCTCCCAAATAATAAGATTGTGTTCAGAATGCACAGAGTTAAGAAACTAAATATAGACAGGTTTTTTTTTCAAAAAATCAAAATGAAAATGGCAAATCTAACTCACACGAGCAATGCATCATGATCCACAGTTAGAAAGCAAATTTTATTAAGAATTGGCTGACTTTGGGCTCACAGGTTTGCTTTTGGTTCCTCACCCCCAATTCTACAGAATAAAGGGCAGCACCTAGCAAACCATTGATTGCAAAAAACTTTAAAAATGGTTAGACCTGGTTAGTGTTTAAAGGAAAAGAAAATCACAGAGCATTTGGTAAGCAGATATGGGAACTGGGAAACCCCCCCCCCCACAAACAACCCTTCCCCCCACCTCCAAAACCCAACCACTTCTGTATTATTGCTAAGAAAATGATATAAAGGCTTCCAAGAAATTTGAGTTTATTGTGAAGGAGAATTACATGAAAGCCTATCATTTAAATGTTTTATACATCCAATTCATTTTTAAATGGAAAAATAGCATCTGCAGTGTGAAGGAGTCAAAGAACAAGAGGATGTCACATAACACAGATTTTTACAGTGCCATCCTTCAGGATATAGTTAAGACAGAAATGGGAACAGATGAGAACATCATAAATATGCTACAAGAAAAGTGCCTAATTGGAAGATAAGGAAAGTGCATTAGGACAGCAAAATGAAAGCGCTCATAAAATCAGCACCTTTGACAACGAAAGAATAGTTAGAAAAGAAAGGTGGCAGCAGAGGGCAATGGCAATTTCCAATTTTCTGCATATGGAAACAGTATTTAAATATAATTTCTAAAGTCTCTTTACTTAAAAGATTTCCAAAGAGAGCTTAATTCAACCATGTCTATATTGCCATTTCTCATATGCATATAGGATTAATTAGTTTCACATGAATCTAAGGAAAACTGCAACTACTAGCTAGTTCAAAATGTAGTTTCTATATTGTAAAACGCAGATCCCCTCCTTAAAGATCTTTCTGTTTTAACAGAAGCTTTCACAAATGTAAACAGATTAAAAATATTTTTATTTGTCTACCTAAGGAAACAAAATTTGTCGGAAATACACAGGAATAAATTGGAGTATGTCAACTGATATCACCTAATTTCTAATATGTTCTATATGCTAAAGAGGAAATTTATCATTTTCTTCTTCAAACTGGCATGAAACCATTGATAATTCTTAAGAAAAAGTAAAAAAATGTCAAGACATATATTAAAACATGTTATTATGATTAAAAATTTGCCATCCGTCTTCCTAACTTAATCTCCACGTCAGCTTCCAGGTCATAGACAAGGGTATTCAAAAAGAACCAATCAAATGCTCCATAGTCTCTCATTGGGTGTACCTGCCCCTAAGTTCTGTTGTTTCTTTAACTGCTGATTTTTGTTTGTGTGATTAACAACTCATGTGTGGAATCAAGACCAGAGGCACTTCTCTATTTGAAAGCATTTAAATGAATGATAGAATTCAGCATAGGATGTTTGCTAGGCAAAGTTCACTTGCAGAGAAAAAATACAAAAAGAAATAAATAAAAAGCCTTGCAAAGAATGTTATTACTGAAGGGCAGGCAATGGGCAACTGATTAGCAAAACTGAGCACAGCAGCAGCACATGGAGTCAACAACTTTTAATCTCTTGCAGGCTTTTACTCACTCAGGCTTCACATATGACCATGCTGGAAACCAATTTAAATTACACTTTAGGGACAACTTAGAAACCATATTAGCATTTTGGGGTTGGTAGTATAATTGCAACGGGAATGTAGACATTAGATCTAGATGTTTGGATAAATTCTGTGTGCAAATCTTGATTCCATCTGATATCCACGTGCAGGTTAACGAAAGAAACTTGCTATTGAGTCCTATGGAAGTGATGGCATTATTATTATTTTTTTTTTGCTTTTTAGTTTGTTTTATTTTCAATTTGCTTTGAATATATTTACAATTGCCTCACCTATTCATCAAAAATATGTTTCCTGATGGAGAAATAATCTGCACTTGTCATCCTAAATATCTTTTACCTTCCCAAAGGGTGTTTTATATTTCCTTTGTGTATTTCAGCTGAACTATTTTGAAATTTAATTTTCTACCAATTGTATAAAGGAAGTTGGAAGAACTTTTTCCCCCTAGTAATCGTTACCATTTGAAAAGAACATTCTTTTAAAATGATGATCTTAATTTTCTACAGCCACACAATTTAAGTTTTTTTTTCACAAAGAAAAGATATGATACATTCATCTCTGCCATTACTTCATTCAGTTATTGTTGTCTTCAGAAATCTTGGCGATACAGAAGTTCCTGTGGTTACCTTCATGTAGAAGTACATAACAAGAAGAATATGGCTATTCCATATAGATACAAAATGATTTACCTCTCTTTGTAAAAATAATAAGAGGTGAAAATCTGAACTGGGAACTTCTCTGACTACTAGATAATTACAACTGCCAAAATTCCTATCTGTCCAACATATGTATGTATGTACGGTATGTTTTTGTGTACACACATACATGATTATCATTTAAGACATCTTATATTTCTGAATAACTAAATGTTTTGAGGTACACAATGCATACTATAATTAACACATCTATTTATTATGCACATAATTCTGTATTCTTTGTCGAAATACAGAAATTCTATAGATGGACTCTATTTCTATAGTTCAAATCTTTGAAATAGCTTATTTATTGATTTTAATATGTAGCCAAAGGGACCCACAGTTACTAATTACCTTTCAATGGATTGAAAAGTCTTTGCCAACAATGTATTTGCTAATAATTTGCTGTCATACTGGAATGAATGAGGTCCCACTGAGAACTGCTTAGAGTTCATAATGTTGCAGTATTTCTTTTTACTAGCATATTATGGTTGAAGACTACCAGATACTAGGAAGAACATTGTGGGAAATGGGAATAAAGAAAATAAAACAATTCATACATTAACAATGTGGATCAATATGAGGATACTCTTAAAATATAGAAAGGATTAAGTCCCACAATCTCATAGAGCAGTGTTTCCCAAACTTGACAATTTTAAGGCATGTGGACTTCAACTCCCAGAATTCTGGGAGTTGAAGTCCACATACCTTAAAATTGTCAAGTTTGGGAAACACTGTCATAGAGATTAAAAAAAAGCTAGGGCTAATCTCAGATGTTACCATATCTATCATTTTTGGTGGTCATCCTTTCTTAACAGGTATGCTAATCTCTCAGATAATCTCAGGTAATTCAGAAAATATGAAGAAGCACCCCCTCTTCTAGTGTGTCTCAGAGTAAAAATGAAGCCAGTGACAACCCCCCCCAAAACCTTAAATTTATGAATCCTTGAAAATGTCAGAATTCTTATTTCATCCAAATAAAACAGGCTATAATAAGGCCTGCCTATTTTGAAGAGCAGCATGAGAAATGAATAAATTAGAAAGCTGTAAATCAGCAGGTACAGAAAGGCTTCTTTAAGTGGAAGTGTTGATGTTTCTTAAGAAATTGAAAAGTCAACTGAGGAAGGAGATAGTTAAGAAGGAGCTTTTGGCTAAGGCAGGATCCAAAAAAAGACAATGATGAAATATGTGTTATAAGAACATAATGCAAATTCTATGATTTACATATAAGATTTACATGAACTTCTAGATACAAACATATAAGGGTAATATTTACACTGGAACATTATCATATGTTACAATGTCATTTTTTTCTGTCATTGTGGCTAACTGTAGAAGCCTATGTTTGCTGAAACAAGTTTGAAACATATTAGTTGAAAGCAAAACAGGGTTCACTTCCAAAATCATCTGAAGGCTAAAGATTTTGAGAAGGCATAAAAAGAAAATGCTTCCCATGTCATCCTTGAGGTGTTAGAAGAATGTGCTTATTTTCATCTGGAAACTATTGAAGAATACTAAGTTTAAGAGACAGGAAGCACACTGGGAATTGCTGTCATGGATAAGGGATTTTCATCATAATCTGATTTGCAAAGTGGAAAGCTACCTAGGCCAAATCTGAGCTGTATCTCTAGATCCTTTTTTAAAGTTGCTAACAAGTTTTTTTCAAATTTATTTAGTACAATTCTGAAAGTATATGCGGTTATCTGAATTGGAAAAGGAGCTTCATTAGAAGGATCATTGGTTTGTTCTAGAATAGTAATTCAACCTTTTTGTGCCTAGTGTTATTTTCCAGATTTTTAAAGATCTCAAATTTAACTAATGCAATTAGCCATGATTTTTTTCATCATTTCATCAAGTAATAAGACGTGAAATATGTGATACGGAGTTTCTCCCTGTAATTACTACTGTTAGAAGAGGAAAATCATGGAGCATTCACTCAAATGTTTAGCAGACATCTTCCTTCTTGGTATTTATCTTCATTAAAAAAATACGTAAATAAACTCACTTACAATCTGCTCTTTGTATATGGATGAGTAGACACAAGGCCATGGATTGTTTTATTCAAAGAGGGGAGCATATTTAATTATGTTTTTTATTTGGATATCACTTCTGGATTTTTTGCTTGTGTTGAAAAAAAATGAAACTTTGACTTTGGTTTTGCCAATTAGATAGATTTGTTGTTGTAGAAATGGCTAGAATAGAAATGTACTTTTATATTAATGTGTAAAAGTAAAAAGTTGAGGCTGGAATGTTGTTATCCTGTACTGTGCTAAAAAGAGTCAGAAGTCAACACTTTTTTCTTTCTTCCCTTATACCTCATATTGTCTTTCCCCATCTCTTTTTCTTTCCCTTAATTTTAAAAAGATTTAAAAATTGAGATAATAATACTGAATGACTTTGATGCCCCCCCCATACATTTAAATTTGCTTGACTTTGGTTGTTTGTTACATTGACTAATTTAGTTGGGCGTCCATTTAAGTTAATTATGAGATTACCCTTTGTTCATAATAGATTAGGATGAATTAATTACAAGAATGCTCATTAAAAGCATGTCTGCTGGATCAGCATATTAGAACTACACAGCAGGGAGAATAGGTTTGGTGTATTGTTACATTAAAGGTAAGCTCCCATTATGGTCAAAGTCATCTAGGTGAATTGGAACTGTGGAAGTTACAGGAATTAAAATATCTTTTGACCTTCAGAATTTGGACTACCTTTCTGAGTGCTGAGGCCGTAAATTTAACTGCACCCAAATATTGTAACGGCCTAAACTTAGATTTAACTGAATTAATTAGTTTCAGAAAAGTCATCTCCAACAGATGATAGTGAATACTCAATGTTCTTGCATAGATACATGTCACTGAAGAGAGAGCATGATATTTGCTTTGATCATTGAAAAAGAGCAGTGCTTTTTGTCCTTTTGTAATGTGCCTGCAATTGTCTATCTCTATTTCTAAATCCTAAGCATTATGGAATAGAGATCTGTTCCCACATTCTTTATAAAATGTCATATACATGCACGATGCAGGAGTAATAATAACTAATGAGAAGTAGGAACTCTGAAATCAAATTCTCTTATTCCTCTAGGAGAAATATCAGTCACAGATACATTTGCACAGGTATGGTAAGAACATTAAGACTAATTCTCACTCTTACCTTATACTACCTATTATAAGAAAACTGGATTGGACTTTGGATGGAATACATTATAGTAATGTGGACAACATGTTGATGTGTGTAATTTAAAATAGAAGATTGGTAACAAAACAACAGGACATTTCTTAGCAATTAGGGATGTGTTGTGCTTTTAAAAAAAGTACATAAATATGGGTGGTGATGGGAACATTATGACTGCATGAATAAAGTTCTGAGCAAAATAAACACAGGAGAGCTAAATATGGAAACTGGCTCAAAGAGTTAAGGAACAATAACAATAATAATGCTCAGAGTCCATGAAAAGTTGGGCACTATACAAATTTAAATCATCATCATCTGAAATTGTTTGATTCCAGACCTAGGGTATAGCTTGGAAATATCCTTACAATGATAATTGATGTAAGTCACCAAAAATCCACAAATATTGCTTATGCAAATTGTTAGTTTGTGGGACCCCCTGTAGTAACTCAGCACTTTTTCTTTGTCAGTTTATTGATTAGTCAGCTGATCAAATCAAGACACAACCCAACATCAACTAACAAAAAGATCAAGTAGGATGGAAGATGAGATTAAATTAAAAGAAAAAACTTTGATTTTAAATCTTACAGATGAGAAGGTTAAAGAATCTATAAAACTGCTTAAATCACAATTTAATATGTTGATGGCTGATCAAACTGCAACTAATTTATTGTATATGAAACAAAATACATTTTGCAATGCTAATAAACCAGGGAGATGGTTGGCTTACCAACTGAGAAAGAAACAGAGACAGAGAATTATAGATAAAATAAATTATAATGGTAAACTGGTATACCAGAAGGAGTTGATTAAGAAATCTTTTTTAGATTATTATCAAAAATTATATAAGAGTACTAAAGTACAGGTTTTAGATATAGATAATTATCTAAATGAAGCCAACTTCCCTAAATTAACAGAAGATCAGAAACAAGAAATTAATAGTTTGATTACTAGTGAGGAAATTGAGACGGTGATTAAAGAATTAAAATTAGGTAAAGCACCGGGTACGGATGGCTTGACATCTATTTATTATAAAACTTTGGTACAAGAGATGATTCAACCTTTAAGTGAGCTCTTTAATAACATATTACAGGGTTTAGAGATCCCTCTGTCATGGGGTAGAGCTTTTATATCTCTAATTCCAAAAGAAGATCAAGACCTTACTTTACCAAAGAATTATAGACCTATATCTCTCTTAAATGTAGATTATAAGATTTTTGCAAAAATTTTAGCTAATAGGCTTATGAGGGTTTTGCATCATGTTATACATACAGACCAAACGGGTTTTATAACTGGAAGGCATATGAAGAATAATGTCAGACAAATTATCAATTTATTAGAATATTTAGATAAAAATAATCAAGTTTCTGCAGGATTGATATTTCTAGATGCTGAAAAAGCTTTTGACCAATTGAATTGGCAATTTATGTTAAGATTAATTGAGAAAATGAATTTTGGAGAAAAATTTTTACAAGCTCTTGGTGTTATTTACCAAAAACAAACGGCACAACTTATAGTTAATGGGGGTTTGTCAGAGGTGTTTACAATAGAGAAGGGGAGTAGACAGGGTTGTCCACTGTCACCGTTGCTGTTTGTTTTAACTTTGGAAATATTGCTGATTAAAATTCGAGAATCATAGCAAATAAAAGGGATAGAAGTTAATAAAAAAGAATATAAATTAAGGGCCTTCGCGGATGACTTGGTGGTTACCTTATCCCAACCTATTTATTCTGTAATAGAACTACTACAATTGATACATCAATACGGACGGGTTTCGGGTTTTAAAATTAATAATAATAAGACTAAAATATTGCCCAGAAATATGACTAATCTGGATAAACAGATTTTGGTTAACCTTACAGATTTTGAGGTTGTTAATAAGGTGAAATACTTGGGGGTTATTTTATCTGTTTCTAATGCAAAATTGTATAAAAATAATTATGAAAGGTTGTGGGTCAATATACAAAGAGATTTGAAAAATTGGGAGAAGTTGCAATTATCTCTTTTGGGAAGAATTGCGGCGATTAAAATGAATGTTTTGCCAAAGTTTCTTTTTTTATTTCAAATGATACCTATTTTAAAGAATGAGGTTAATTTAGATGAATGGCAGAAAGGTATTAATAAATTTATCTGGGCAGGGAAAAAACCAAGAGTAAAACTTAAAATTATACAAGATATTCGCGAGAGAGGTGGACTCAAGGTACTGAATTTGAAATTGTATTATGAGACTGTGGTTTTAACATTAATAAGTGATTGGGTTAATTTAACAAATGTAGAAATACTCCTCTTGGAGGGTTGGGATTTACTTTTTGGATGGCATGCCTATTTAATTTTTAATAAAAAGGTTGATAGGGTTTTTAAATCTCATATTATAAGGATTTCCTTACTTCGGGTTTGGAGGAAATATTATAGAAGTGATTTTAAAATTCCATTATGGGCTATACCATGGCATGCGATAGAAGGGATAAGGAGAGGAGTTAAGATGGATAGTGTTTCTTACGCACAATTACTTAGATGGGATGGTAAAAATTGGCAGTTAAAATCTTTGGAAGATTTAACACAAGAAAATATTATTTACTCATGGTTTCAGTATAGACAAATAGTGGATAGGTGGAAGATAGATCGTAATGTGGGCTTGCTTAGAGAAGATGAAAACTTGTTAAAACAAATAAAAGATCAAAGACGAATTCACATTAAGAGAATTTATGGGGTGTTAGTAGAATTGGATTCAGAAGCAGAATTAGTCAAAGAATGTATGATTAAATGGGCACAAAATTTTGATGAACCAGTTCTACTAGATACCTGGGAAATTATTTGGGTGAGGAATGTCAAATTTACACAAGCCCAAAACTTAAGGGAGAATTTTTACAAAATGTTTTATAGATGGCACCTTGATCCACAAAAAATGTCTCGCATGTATCCTGACTTACAGCCTAAATGTTGGAGATGCGGATGTTTGGACGCTACTTATTATCATATCTGGTGGTCGTGTAAAAATATAAAAGCTTTTTGGATTAAGATATGGTGGAATATTCAAAGAATTTTTAGAAGGAGGGTAAAATTTACCCCATAATTGTTCTTGTTAGGTATTGTTGTTGATTGTGATACTAAAGAGACCATATTGATGTTAAATTTAATTACAGCCGCAAGGTTGTTAGTAGGGCAATGTTGGAAGAAGGAATCTTTGCCTACTTTGAAAGAGTGGTTTTTTAAAGTTTCTTATTTGGCGAAAATGGCAAAGATTTCGGCTTTTTTGAAGGATCAATCGCAAGAGAAGCATTTTGTGGTATGGAAAAAAT
Organism: Crotalus tigris; assembly: GCF_016545835.1. Classification (NCBI taxonomy): domain Eukaryota; kingdom Metazoa; phylum Chordata; class Lepidosauria; order Squamata; family Viperidae; genus Crotalus; species Crotalus tigris. The sequence goes on from NW_024096469.1 coordinate 2,109,682, forward strand.
GGATAGATTTTATACAATATAAGTTGGATATAAAAATATTATTTAGTTTTTCAATAACATATTTAAAATTTAAAATATTTTATAGACTTTATTCTTTTTTTATTTTTATTTTTTATTTTTATTATATTTTCTTTTATCTTTTTCTTTTTTCTTTTTTATTCTTTTTTCTTTAAAGCATTTTTCTTTTGGTATTTATGTTTTTCTATATATATATTATTGTTAATTATTTTATAATTTGTTCAATTAATGTATTTAGATTTATTTATGGTTTATATCTTTTTAAAGATTTTTTGAAGAAATTTCAATTAAGCCTGTATTCAGCTCTGGGAAGGTCGGGGGAGGGAATGGGAGGGTTGGGGAGGTTTGGGGAAGGGTTGTTTTGTTTTTGTAAAATTTTAAAAATTTTTCAATAAAAAAAAAGATCAAGTAGGTATAAATATGCAAAGCTACAGAACAAAGTATATTACAATAAATATATCACTTTTACATGTGACTTAGAACTGTGCTATGAAATAATTTCTCAGCTGAACAGTTTTAACCAAAAATCTTCATAGTCCTGCTGGCTACATATTTGTTAGTTTCCTTAGTTTCTCTTCATAGCGTATAAAATAGGCTTTACTTAGGCAGGTAAAAGTTCTAAATACTGGGTCCTTTGTAGAGAGTGTAATTGACATTTAAATAAGACATTTGCAATGTCTTCTATATTTGGGCCTCCTCATGTATATTTCCTTTCAAAACTCAAATATTTATTGCAGTAAGTGTTGTTTTTCGATGCGGTATCAACACAATGTCTGATATCAACACTAGATTACTCTGGTGCTAATATGCAAGATTCTGTGTTTGAAGATTAGTGGACAGCAAAGAGTAGATCTTGGACTCTGCTTGATGTGATTTTTGTCATCCAGAAACTAGATTAGGAAATTAGACAGAGTGATGGAGAAATCAACCCTTTCAGCAGTAGATATTTGGAAATGTGTTGGTACAAACCTGGAGGTTGAATTTAGATGGCTGCATTGGGTGTTGATATCCAATAGTTTGGGGTGTATTTCAAAACCATTTGAAGTTACATGAGCATAGCAGCATAGTGCTCCAGCTTTTTTCCCAGGCTTCTGTATGAATCTGAAAAAAGGATGCTGCTGTTTAAAAGAACCCACACTTTAAAGTTAACCTAGCTCTTCAAACAATGGCACCTTCCCCCCCCCCAGGCTACCATAGGAATCTAAAAAATATTTTTAATCACTAACAGAGAGATGCTGTGCTCAGGTAAGCTCCAGAATATTTCTTCTGGATCACTTTCAAAGGCTGCACAGCCCTAAAGTCTGGGATCTCCTGATTCAGAAATGTTGTATGGCCTGCAACTATTTGGAGCATTATTTGATAATCAGGGGTATCCATAAAAAGAACAATCTGATTACAATTTAAAGCCCTTTAAAATCTTCAGTGAATCACTAAGAATGTAATAAGAGAAACATTGCATCATTCAACAGAGGAAGATAGTTTAGAATATCTATTTGAAAAGCTTAGTTTTTAGCCTAAAGAAAATAGCTTGTGGTGTCTATGAATCTTCCGGGTTTGAATGAAAGGGCAGGAGAATGATACATCAGTGTTGTCACTTCACCACAGGATGTGTTAATCTGCGACTCAGGGGAAGGCTAGATCTATAAACCTGACAAACCCGCCCTTTATATATAGTGTATGAGAAGCAATTATGGATCCATGGGAATCAATCAACATGGTGACTTCTTTCATTAAAAAAATCTGATTTGGATCTTCACACTTTTTCATATTATATTTAATCTGTATTTTCTTTAATGTATATTGTTGCTGCTTATAACTTGCTTCACTAGCTTTTTGTTTATGATGGTGTATCTATGTTTATGTTTAGAGAATAAAAATCAATGTATTACGTGGTATATGAATGTGCTAGGAGCAAGGATAATTTGTGATAGTAGAAAAGCATGTAGAATTATGGAGAAAGTATGGTAAAATACAGAAAGAGACAGATTAGTGTAGTGGTTAATGCATTGGGCAGAAACCAGGAGACCATGAGTTCTAATCCTGCCTTAGACAGGTGTGTGGGGGTGTGTGACCTTTGGGCCAGTCACTCTCTTTAGTCCTAGGAAGGGGGTAATTTCTGAATGTTTCTGAAATCTTGCCAAGAGAACTTCAACACACATCCAGGTAGTTGCTAGGAGACAAAACTGATTTGAAGGCACAAAAATAATTTTGGAGAATTATACCGAACAGTAGAAACTAGTTGCAGCTTTTTTCCTTACTGTAAATCTTGCACTCTAACATTGTTTACTCCAAAAAGAAATATGTCAGCTTTGTATTTATGTAGTACCCATGCCATTGGTGATTCTTAAGAGCAGCCCCTATTAGACATGGAAAAGTCAAATTTAAATATTTAAATAATAAACAAAACAAGCAACTTGACAATATGGATCAAGAGAAAGCTAATATATACAAATACTACTTTGTTATTCATCATTAATAACCTAAAACCCTCTTTTTTGCCTGAAAGAAATCCCAACTGTTTAAAATATAGTTAAAATTTCACATAAATAATTATACTGCTATTTAAACAGGACAGCTTTTTCAGCTTCCGATTAAAACAAAATTTTCCACTTTGTCTAAATCTGAAACCTGCTGTAGAACAATGGTTTCTATTATAAATCTTTTCTACAGAAAATTTCAGCTTCCAATGTTTGACATTTCTACTTCAATCTCTGGTTGCCAATCACCGTTTTAACTCAGCAGAATTTGAAACCCGTTTCTTTCATAATTCAAATCCTTGCCATCCTCATCCTTTTAATTCTGAAAGTAATGCTCTGGAAAAATTGATCAAAGAAAAGTGTTTTTACCTTACATTATCCAATTATTCTGTGTACAGTACATATTTTTTAGTATTTTTTTTTTTAAAAAAACTCTTCTCAAGTTCTTAAGTTGGGCAAAGCCCAAGTGTCTCACTGACTTCAGCCATCATGTTGGCTACTTAGAGAGTAAGGAAAGGAGGGAAAGGTATCTAAGTGTTTGTGTGTGTGTGTAAAATAAGGTTGCTGTCATGGCAGTCAAAACATAATATGTAAGTCTTTGCTGCTGCTGTGGTTATAAGAAATTGCCTTGACAGCAAGTCCACTTGAATAATGTGCTGTAGAACACAAGAATTAGATCTGTTTGCTTCTTTCATGCTTTTCTGGATAGCAGGTAGCTGAAAAAAAAAAATTCAGCACATTCACCAGGGTGAAACACTTTCATTGGCATTCATTGCAGCCCTATGAAGTTGCTGCCAGATTTTTCCTTCCAGGAGATGAAACTATTTTATTAAAATGTCTTGTGTCCTGTTTTCCTACAGACTTTTGACTGTGACTGGATTACTTCTCTGGATTGGAAAGAAGGGGTGAAGCTCTTTTCTGTTATGTCTGGAAAATGTTCCTGTTTATATGGAAAGGCATAACCAAAGGATCTCAGGCAGCAAAGGCATTTTATCATGCATTGGCAGATTTTGTCAGCACGAGTGAATTATGTAAAAATGCTACATTGGGAAAGCACTGCTGTCTTCCTACTGCATCACTTTAATTGCTATTAGCTATGTGTTATTCACCATTATGTGGAACTGCTGAGTAGAGAAGAGACTCAGCTGGAAAAGACATGGCTAATAGGCAAATACAGAAAGAAATATTAACCAAACGGCTGAAATACATTTATGATTTCAGATGTAACATTTCTGGCATTCCCTGGCCATCACAGTATATGACACTGCTTAAAATCTGTTTGTGCAGTACCTAATAGGTAAAACCATTAATTATGCACAGTGCCAATTACATTTTATTTGGGGCAGGGAAAAGGATGGATAGGGAAGTGATCCAATTGTCTAGTTCATTTCCTTCTTTTTACTGAAGAAAAAAAAAACCACATGGCTTTAACCACTAATGACCATCCTATGCAGAGGATCAGCACTGCCTCTTCCTGCTACCTTGCAGGAAACAATACAGGTCATTGAGGACCCTGATCATTTGTAGGAACAAAAGTATTGGACAGACATGTCAAACTCGCAATGTCACGTGACGTCATGCAACATATTGGGACGGTTTTGCCATTGCCGGCAGTGGGGTGGGTGTGGCTTCCAGATGATGCATCCGGCCCATGGGCCGGCAGTTTGACACCCCTGGTATTGGGGATCTGTTCAAGTAGAGAATTAATATTCATTCAGCAACTGCCATGACTTTACATTCATTGCTTATCTACTCCATTTTTAAAACCTTAATAAGGAATTGAAACTGAACCATCCTGCAGTTTCATAGGAGATTCATAGGCTGGTTGTAGGGCGATGTGTCTGTTGATGGAATTGCTTGTGGCGTGCCAGCCTTCCATGAACTCATGTGCATGACAGGTGGTAGCATGGCTGATGATTCTTGTATTGTTCCAATCGATGATTCTTGTATTGTTCCAATCTGGTGCTGTTCAGTGTCAGTGTGAGTAGAGATTAGGGATTTGGGTTCATAGTGGTTTACTGCCAGCTGGTGTTCGTGGATCCTGGCTTTCAGCTGACACACTGTTTGTCCCATGTAGAATCAATTGCAGTTGTTACAGTTGATTTTGTAAATTGTAAATTACATTGTTTCATTCATCCTTCTGTATCTTGTCTTTGGTTCTGGATAATTCCTGGCAGAGTGTGGCTGTAGGTTTCATTTTCTCCCCGAGCTACAGCTATTCATCACCATCGCAAACCGAATGATTTCCTCTTTATGTGGTCCAAGGAGTTCTCCATTTCACAGGCATTCATAAATTGCAACTGGGAGTACCATGGCCTTGATAAGAGAGAACCAAGAAGTCCATAATCTTTGTTTTTTTAAAAATAGATTTTAATATTGAGGTACATTTTACGTTGTTTTAGTTTTAGCATTTCAGAGTATTTTTGTTTCCTTCATCTTTAATGATATCACACATTCCGGGTCAGAGTTTTTCAAGCATTTTATTTATCAAATGTAATCTGTTAAATCTATTTTTCCTTTCATTGCGTAATCATATGGAATATTGCTGAAGTCATATTTTGTTGGTTGAATTTTATTTGTTTTTCTTAGTTTGATGTGGAAAGAAGAAATTATCTAGCAGTTGACATCCATGTATTGTATAGAACAATCTTTATTTAGACATTTACATACTTCGGAAACACAATTAGATGAATAGAAACAGGTTTTTGTGGTAAACATTGAACTTGCTTGAAAAATTCTGTTGGTATTTCTCCTGTTTTGTTTTGTTTTTTTATACCAAATGTTTCTTTTTTTTAAGATGATATTTTTCTTCCACCTTTAGCATTTCACTCCACTACAATTAACAATAACATAATTTTTGAAATTTTCTTGACAAGGAGTTGCTCTTTATCATAGAACTGTTTGATTTCCATTTCCTCCGTATCTATGATTAGAGTATAATTTGAACCACTTCAATACTGATTAGTTTATTTTTGATTCAATTTGAGACAATTACGTTATTTTTTAAAGGGGGTTGTATCTGAACCTTGACTTTTGCACCCTTTTGTTCATAATACTGAATGGGATACTATTTCCTTCTCTACTGAGTTGTAAGTTATCTGATCCTTTATCTATGACCTATCTGTCATGGATAACCTTTTTGGAAACATATATTTCCAGCAATATAACTCATACAATCATGAGCAATGTCTCCATAATTGCAAGGTAAGAAATCATGAAGAGGTTTCAAATGCTACTAGCCTTCAAATATCTCTGCTTTCTTCATTTAGACATTTACATACTTCGGAAACACAATTTATTCATGGACTACTTTTAAATGTCTATGGAGATTCTCAGTCATCCAGGTCATGGTTGTCCCAAAAGTGCTTTTTCAAAAGGAAACTACACTTTTTTCTTGAGACATTTTGCTTCTCATCCAAAAAGCTTCTTCAGTTCTTCAGAAGTTTCTTGGATGAGAAGTGAAACATCTTCAGGGGAAAAAAAAGTCCAGTTGCCTTTTGAAAAAGCACCTTTTAGGACTACTTTTAAACCTCACAATTTTCTATAATATTTAAAAACTATGAACAAAGTTAATTTCTGTTCATTAAGGTCCAACAAATAAATTACTGAATAAATATTCAGATATAGCATAATCTAAAGCATACTTATTCATATGTCTCATAGAATTCCTTGAGTTTTTTCCTTAGGGAATATGCTTAAGCTTAATGGACTTGGCTTTACCTCTGAGATATAAACTGAATACTTACTGAAACATACTACTAGTTTAATTTACTCGGACCATTGTGAATGCTAAGACAACCATAGAACAAATGGACTAAGAGAGATATCAGCTTTTTTCATTTATGGAAGATCAGAAATAAACTGATTCTTTCATCAAACTTATCAAGAAATGCAATTACTCCATATCACTTTAGATCAATATGCTGTCATGTAAAAAATTATCCTGCCCACCACAGTTTTGCATGTGGTTCAATTGCTCTCCTGCATTTGCACAGGTACAGTATAGGTGGTACCTTGCTCAATAGTAGTAACTGTGAGAGGGATCTCGTAGTCCTAGTGGACAATCATTTAAATATGAGCCAGCAATGTGCTGCAGCTGCCCAAAAAGCCAACACAGTGCTAGGCTGCAGAAACAGAGGGATAGAAACAAGATCACATGAAGTGTTAATACCACTTTACAATGCCTTGGTAAAGCCACACTTGGCATACCGCATTCAGTTTTGGTCACAGTGATATAAAAAAGATGTTGAGACTTTGGAAAGATACAGAGAAGAGCAACATAGATGATTAGGGGGCTGGGGCTAAAACATATGAGGAATGGTTGCTGGAATTGGGTATGTCTAGATTAATGAAGAGAAGGACTAGGGGTGACATGATAGCAATGTTCCAATATCTCAGGAACTGCCACAAAGAAGAGGGATTGAAGCTATTTTCCAAAGGTCCTGAAGGCACGACAAGAAGCAACAGATGGAAACTAATCAAGGAGAGAAGCAACCTAGAACTAAGGAGAAACTTCCTGACAGTTAGAACAATTAACCAATGGAACAACCTGCCTCCAGAAGCTGTGAACGCTCCAACAGTGGAAGTTTTTAAGAAGAGACTGGATAACCATTTGTCTGAAATGGTATAGGGTTGGACTAAATGACTTCCAAAGTCCCTTCCATCATCATCATCATCATCATCATCATCATCATCATCATCATCATCATCATCATCATCAATTATACATTAGATATACATTAGAGCACTTCTAAACTGAGTTTCTGCTTCCATTTATTAAACTCTGGGATTTCAGCAATAAGATTTTGCATCAGAAACTATGGTTTCATCTCTAGGGCATAGAGAAACATATTACATCTATTGTATATGCATGCATTTTTCTTAGTCCAGCTTTTTCTTTCCCACTTTTACTTCACTGAAAGAACTGGTGCTTCTTCAACATTTGTACCATTTGTACCATTGTTTTTCTTCTATTATCTATTTTGCTTTCTATTTAATCAATGTAATCTAACATCAAACATTATAAAACTTTAGTGAAAGGGGAGGGTTTATGGAAATCCCCCCCCCCAAGTATTTCTAGTTCCTTGCTGCCTGTGGTTCTTTGCTGATCATCAGTGCTTCTTTAGCTAGTGCCATCGCAAACACAGATTCTGAGTCATGATTTGGATCTAAAGTTATATAGGCATAATGCACTCTCCACATATTGTGAGGGGTTAGGCTTTTATTTCCTTTTTCTTATTTCCAGATCAATCTGAAGAGTCGTTGGCATTTGTCTGGTCAAGATTATGCATGGAAGTACTGAGGTGTGTTTATGGGTTTTCAAGAGGTTATTGGTATGGAAACATTGTGCCATCATGCAGAGATCAGTGGTCCCTCCTCTCTCCCCCTTTCCCCCTTTTATGCTCTAATGCAAAGACAGAAGCCTTTTTGAGAGAGAAAAGAGAATGGATAATCAAATTATATGGAAATGAGATGGAAAGGAAGGGAGGAAAGGGAGATGATGCCTGGTATTTTTTAATCTGTTGCTGGGAATGGCAGTTTGCTTACGAATCAGATAAATGAAATTTAATGTTAATTGCCAGCATGATTAAGCAGGGCGTATTGCATCAAGGGATATTTTGTCTTACCTCAGTCGCATTATTTTCTTGCTTCATGCTTGAGCAAAAGATAGCAGTAGGACCTGATCCAATTCCTCAAAGCTGATGCATCTTTTCCCACAGTTGATGACTGCTCTCTTAGTTACAGTCTAATCCTAGAAAACATATGATTGATTTAAGGAGGGACAAACACGTACAACTTGGGTACTTGCCTGTTAGCTCGGAAGTATCTTTTGCTTTTGAATTGCTATAATGACAACAAATAGCTGGACAACAAAAAGCTGACAATTGTCAAACACATTTATTCTTGAGGTTTTGTGATGCTATCAATCACTATAAAGATTTCTTAAATTTAAATGTGCTATATTGTTATTTGTTGATCCTTTGTAATGTACTCTGAGAAAAGTAGCAGAATCACACTATAGAGAAATAAACTAGGCCGAAAACCTAGTTATTTTATCTGTATTGGGCACTGGTTGTCTTGGTTACAGTTGCTATGTAAGGGGACTTTCACGATCATGCTTTAAATTAATCTGTAGATTGTAAAACACAATTGGGATTGATAAAAATGATCAACAAATCTGGAGTGAATGAGGTAGAAGCAACTGAGATCTTATTTAGGGAACATTGCTTTAAGAATAGGAACGGTCACTAGGAAGTATAGTCAAGCCATTTCACTATTTGAAAAGTGACTATTGGAAAAAAAAATCAACTTAAGTATTTATTTAATTCTTTCGTTGGAAGATAAAAGCCCCTGTGATGCCCCCTTCCCTTTTAGCCAGCATGTGTGGCAGCCCCAACTGTCTCTGATTTGCCAGGAAGTGTCAAAATGAAGATCTGAAGCAGCCACATATGATGCCTTTACTAAAATGGATTAAGTGCACCTTTCTGGTCCTGGCACACATGAAATGGAATCCCCTCAATATAATGCCTTTTATCAGAGTACTGTACCCAACCCATCTCTCATTAAAATCCACATCTAGGAGAAGATATACATACTGTATCTTCAAGTCCCACAGAGCAAGGGTCAGTCTTCCTCTCTGGACTTCACATGTCCCCAGGGCAGGGCCGTCTTAATTTACACATCTAAAATGCCTCACATCAAAGTCCATTACTTCACGATCAAAGCCCTACTTGTACTCTTAGCTTTCTAACTTTGTAGTCTTCCTTCCATTGCTATATTCCACATTAAGTTGTTGAAAAATAATACTAAAAAACTATCTCCCTCTTCAAACTGCTACCCAGTGTCTTTTTTCACAACCTTTTTTTCAGATTCGGACTCAGATTTTCTTCCAACACTGTTCTACTAAATAGAATCTCATCAGTGATGTTGCCACTACCTGTCAATGTTTACCACTGGTATTCTGAACTTCTGTAAGGATCAAGTTGTAAAGTTGGATGGCGATGGTTGGAGTATTTGAAGTTAAACTCAGCTTGGGAGTAGAAGGGATAGCAGGGATTATCTATTACAAGGACATAATGCAAGCTTTCAGATCCACTTATGGATCTCAAAAGTGCTTTTTTCAAAGGCAACTGAACTGTTTTTTTCCTTGAGGAAGGAGAATAAGGCATTTCTTTTCCCATCCAAGAAATTCCCTCAGTTGTGATGGTGGTGGTGGTGGTGGTGGTGTGGGAAGGATGGAGGATAGGGATTGACAGTTGGGACTGGGCGATGGGAAGATAAAAGGATAGATGGTGGAGGTGGGGGGAAATGGAAGGATTGTAGTTCTTTGCAGTCATCTGGTCTGTTAGCACTCTATGTGAGAGTTCTTGAGATCCACTCCTGGGATTCTACCATTTTACCATCCTACTTTCTGTACTTATGTTCCAGGTTGCCTGCTTTGGGTTTTCCTTCACCCCCACCCAGGTAAAAGAGCATTGCTAGTTAATCTGTCCCTCCTAGGACTATTAGTTCTGGTGACAAAGATTCACAAGATCATAGATGGCAACTGGGATTTTTGCAGCCCAGTCTTGGAAGGACTGGCCACTACTTGGTTTTGATGCTCCCCTCCTTCTATTTTTCCTCATAACAGTAACTTGTGAAGTAGGTTGAACTGAGAGAGAGTGACTGGCCAAGTCATCCAAGGAGCTTCTCTAAATGCAAATGGAACAGAAAACTGAGCCTCCCAACTTCCAGTGCAACATCTTAATCACTGCCACATTGGCTCTCGTTTGACTTGTTCTTTACAAATCATCAGCTAGGTAGGGACAGCATTTGCTGCATGCAGAATTTATTGCCACATGCTACATTTGAACTGAAGAAGGTTTTAATACAGAGCATTTCACTTTCAGACAGTCTCTGCAGTGGGCACAAAACATCCCATTTGTATTGCATAACACTGATTGATATAGTATAGTATCAAAATTAAATGCTACAACCAAATGAAACTGCACAAGGAATTTAGTGACAAAAGAAAATATGAAGATGTATGAAATATAGTTAGTAGTCCTGTCTGTCTGTCTGTCTGTCTGTCTGTCTGTCTGTCTATCTATCTATCTATCTATCTATCTATCTATCTATCTATCTATCTATCTATCTATCTATCCAAATTGAAAGAGTATGCATTTTGAGTAAAGCTATAAATTGTAAAGCAGGCAAAAAGTAGTTGCATGCCCTCTGCCTTTTCTATCATTTTTCCTGATAAAATTTATACTGTATTTGAACCATGGGAGTACTTTTTATGTGAGGATCCTAGAATATATATCTCTTCTGGCAAAAGAGTTAGCATGATGGTCATTCCTGAAAATCAGTTTTCCCATCTGATACTTTCTAGGATGCCATATGAGTTGATTATAATTCCTGTAATTCCCAGGCAGCATGGTAGATTGAGGTGAGAAGGTGTTCAGTCCAATACACAGAACATCTATGAGGCACCAGCTTGAGCAACTCTACCTTAAATGACATTGAGAGACTCATCTGATTATCATCCTTTACTATATGGAGTCTCCTGTTTCTCAGTCTATCAAAATGATTTTCCACAGCTTGAAGCACAGAGAAAAATTAGCATCCCTTGAAAAGTTCTAATTTGTATTTTTATGCTAGAGGTATAATTAAAATAAACAGGTGTTCTCCTGACTAATTCATAAATTAAAGCATTTCCCCAAAGAACCTTTACACTGAAGAAAAAAGTTAAATGTTATGCATATTCTTTATTGAATTGCAAAATAAATGGAATTTGATTTAGATCAACTAAAGAGGAAAGGAGGGTGTTTAATACTAGTTAGGTCATTGCATGTTAATAGATAGTCTTTGAAGCCCAACCATATCTAAGAAAAAAATCATGCAAACGGCATTACTATTTTGGAAAAAAATTGTATTCCTTGTGCTATAAGAATGTTAAAGCGCATGTACTTGAACAGATCAAATGCCTTATGTTTAATCTATGTTGCTTCCCAAGTATGTATGTATGTATGTATGTGTATATATATATATATATATATATATATATATATATATATATATATACAGAATTTGATTTTTTTTTCAGAGCAAAGATTATGTTTTTTCTTTTTTTGCTTAGCATTAATATTATTAGAAGTTGGCTTCTGGGAAAGAAGAGAAAACAGCCTTATTGCATCCCTCCAGGAAGAAAATATCCCTAGCATTTGGCAATTTGTTCATGAATTTTGTTGAGGATAAAACTTACATATAGTTCTGGTAGATTTGTCTTGTCTAGTTATGTTTCAAGTTTTCCCTATAGTCACAAGCTTGAAAAAATGTCTATGGAGACCATTTTAATATTTCATTTCCGCATGACACTGTTTTAGCAGCATTTGTGTTCCAATCTAGAATTGTTCCAAAACTGCAATCTGATATTTAAATGTCCTCCATGTGGTTAGTGGTCATTTTTAAAGTCCAAGTGTGGCGAGTGTGTCTGTATAGGGAGAAGGAATGCGGGTATTGTTGTTTTTCCAGGATCCATTTATTCTTCCACTGTGTTGGTCTAATCCTTACAGCAAAGCTATTAATGCAAGAAGAGTTTTTGTTTATCAGCCAGAAAAGCTTGACTATGATTTGAACTGAGAAAGAGTGACCGGCCCACATTCACTGACAATCTTCATTGCCTGAGGGAGTATTTCAACCTGGGATCTTCCCCTTTTATCTAATGCCTTAACCACTCTACCATGCCAGGCTATCTTGATTAAATGAGGGAGAAGGGTACATAAATATAAGACAAAGGATCATAAATGGCATGCTCATATTGGTTGTGCTCTGCCTGTTTTGTATTATCACCGTTGTCAATTGGACTGTGGCCCTGCTAATGGCTAGGAAATGGGCCCCTGAAATGCTTGTTTTTTCAGTTGAAGTAGGATCCCATTCCAGTAAGTTCATCTTTATAGATAGACTACTATGGAGCTTTTAACATTTTTTTTATTGGTATATAATTTTTCCTTTGAAGAAATTTTAGAATTACATATTTTAACTTCTTTCTGCCCATTAAGGTTTTGATGCTCTTAGGATTTTACATAAACTTAATGCCTGTCTCCCAAATACATGACAGAGGAGTAAATATGAGAAAAGGAAAAACATATACATCAGTAACATACATAATGTACAAAGCTTCCTAATATAAGGACAAAACAAAAAAAAAGGAAGATGAGCAGAAAACTGTAAGACATGTACTGAAGAAAAAAGTTCTTTCAGTGAGGTAGCAAGAAGGACAATTCTGGTCAACTAATCTTTTCATGAAAAGGTTAGCAACTTTAGTATGATGGGCCCATAAAGAGAGACTCTCTCTGGATTTAAATATCTCAGAATGAATAAGTGGTTTGAAATTCTAAACTACAGTGGTATTTGATGTCTGAGATACATATAAATATTAGTGACTGCCCTCAGTTGACATGTTCATTTAAAAGTAACCCATTCCCTTTTTTAAAAATATGCATCCTAAGTTGCATATTTAAAATTCAAAAATTGAATTTCTGCCTAATATACAATTAAAAAGCATCATTTGCATATGCGCATCAAGTATGCGCAATTATTAGTACAACTTCAATTATTATTGCAATTATTTAGTAAACAATAATTTGGAGCCTTACGTCAAAACTGTGCTCCATCACTTTGACAGTTTGGTTATATATGTTTCATTTCCTGTCAGAAATAGTTCTGCAGTAAGCATTCAATTTCATAGTAGTAATTTTTACCTTAAATTATATGTTTTTCCTGGTAGTCCATTTTCAGAGCTGTTGGGACTCAGAAAAGATAGCACAGCAGTGGTGTCCCATTGTTGTGTATCTTTAAACTTAGTTTATATACATTTGTGTAGAGATAATATCCTTGCTGGTATGCATAACACATTTTGGTGTGCAGAAGGGGTGGGCATAGATATTCCATCTCTGTTCCTTCTATCATATGTCCTCAGAAAGAAGAAATCTACTTGCAGTTCAGAACCTTTAAAATCATGTTCCTAAATTGGAGAGTTTTTCCATAGGTAGGGGATGTCTTCTGCTGCACATATCTGCCCTTTGTACACAGAAAGCAATGGGGATATGACAGAAAGGGATAGAGCTAGTATAGAGTTAGTACACTTTTTCCTATTCTCCTTCCCTAATATGTAAACTGTCCATAATTTCTCAATACTTGAAGTGATATAGAACTATCATTTTACTAATAATAAGGTGGCATGAGACTGAATTCTATCTTGTTGGAGTTTGGATTCTATATTCTGTTCTTGTACAAAATGTAGGGGCAAAGCATCAGCAAAAGGAGAGCTAAATTCAGTGATCAGTTCAATTCCCTCACTCCAGATCAAGTTCCATTGAATTACTCAGGCTTGTAGGCTAATCTTTCCCAAACTGGCTGATGGGAATTGTATCCCAATACGTTTAGAGACTCCGACATTGGAAAAAACTTATGCAGATTTAAATACTGAGCTATTTGGAATATTCCAAATGATTTCTATTCTTTTTTGTTCTGTGTTCATGATTGTGTGCAATGTAGAGACAAATGCTCATGTGGTTTCACTGTCTTTCCTACCCCTACTTGTCTTCCCTCTGTTCAGCCTTCACTAGGAATCAAACTCGTTTTAATAGATTTTGGCAGATTTAAAGAGTCAAACTGGCAGCAATAGCCAACACTCTAGAAGACAGGCTTAAGATACAGAAGGATCTTGACAGACATGAACATTGGGCTCTATCTAACGAAATGAAATTCAATGGTGAAAAAAGCAAGGTTCTATGTTTAGGCAAGAAAAAACAAATGCACTATAGGTGGCACCTTGCTCAATAGTAGTAATTGTGAGAGGGATCTCAGAGTCCTAGTGGACAACCATTTAAATATGAGCTAGCAGTGTGCTGCAGCTACCAAAAAAGCCAATACAGTGCTAGGCTGCAGTAACAAAGGAATAGAATCAAGATCACATGAAGTGTTAATACTACTTTATAATACCTTGGTAAGGTCACACTTGGAATACTGCATCCAGTATTCTACGATGTAAAAAAGATGTTGAGACTCAAGAAAGAGTACAGAGAACAGCATCAAAGATGGAGGCTAAATCATATAAGGAACGGTTGCTGGAACTGGGTATGTCTAGTTTAATGAAGAGAAGGAGAGAGGGATATGATAGCAGTGTTCCAATATCTCAGGGATTGCGACAAAGAAGAGGGAGTCAAGCTATTCTCCAAAGCACCTGAAGGCAAGACAAGAAGCAACGGATGGAAACTAACCAGCGAGAGAAGCAACCTAGAACTAAGGAGAAATTTCCTGACAGTTAGAACAATTAATCAGTGGAACAACCTGCCTCCAGAAGCTGTGAATGCTCCAACTCTGGAAGTTTTTAAGAAGAGACTGGACAGCCATTTGTCTGAAATGGAATAGGGTTTCCTGCCTGAGCAGGGGGTTGGACTCAATGACCTCCAAGGTCCCTTCCAACTTCATTATTTTTTATTATTATCGATCATCGCACAGTCAGCCAGATGTTCAGACTGGATTTGGCATTTTGTCTACCTATCGAGTCCTTACTCAGGACCTGGGATAGGCAGATGTGGATGTTTGATGGTATTACAGATATCGTCGCAGGATGGAAGCAGTTCCTAATAAGGCCGCCTTTTGCAATTGACTAATAGCGAATTTGTCAATGCCAATGGTGTTCAAGTGGTGCTCCAGTTGTTTTGGGATTGCACCCAAGGAGCCTATGACTATTGGTACTACCCTTGCTTGCTTTTGCCACAGTCTTTCTATTTCTATTTGTAGGTCTTTGTATTTTGTTATCTTCTCCAGTTCTTTCTCTTCTATTCTGCTGTCTCCAGGCACTGCCACGTCCACTATCCAGACTTTTTTGTCTTTCTTATCGACAATTGTTAAGTCTGGGGTGTTATGTTGCAGGTGCTTGTCTGTTTGAATTCTGAAGTCCCAGAGCAGTTTAATTTTATCATTTTCTATGACTTTCTCTATTTTATGATCCCACCAGTTTTTGCTTACAGGCAAATGATATTTTTTGCAGATCTTCCAATGCACCATTGTTGCTACTTTGTCATGCCGCTGCTTGTAATCAGTCTGTGCAATCTTCTTGCAACAGCTTACCAAGTGGTCCACTGTTTCTTCAGCTTCTTTGCATAGGCGGCACTTACTGTCTGTTGCTGTCTTCTCAATTTTGACTTTGTATGCATTTGTCCTTAAGGCTTGGTCTTGTGCAGCCAGAATTAGTCCCTCGGTCTCTTTCTTCAATTTTCCTGCTCTTAGCCATTGCCAGGTTGTATTGTTATCTGCTTTCCCAGCTATTTTTTTCATGTATTGGCCATGTAGTGCTTTGTCTTCCCATGCCTCTATTCTGTTCTTCATTTGGTCTTTCTTGTAGGCCAGTTTGGTCTCTCCAGTAGTTAGTAAGCCTTCCTGATATACTAATTTCAGTGCATCTTCATCATTGTTCTTCAGATATTCTTCCAAAGCCATTTTTTCTTCTTCAACCATCTGATGTACTTGTAGCATTCCACGCCCACCTATTTGCCTTGGTAGATAAAGTCTATCAATGTCACTGCGTGGATGAAGGGCATGATTCATTGTCATTATTTTTCTGGTCTGCCTATCCATTGCTTTTAGTTCTGCTTGAGTCCAGTCCACTATTCCAGCTGTGTACCTAATGACTGGGATTGCCCAGGTGTTGATTGCCTTTATGGTATTTCCTCCATTGAGTTTGGATTTTAAGATCTTCTTCACTCTCTTGATGTATTTACCTCTAATCTTTTTCTTGACTTCAGTGTGCTTGATGTTGTCAGCTTGAAGGATACCCAAGTATTTGTAGTACTCTTCCTCATCCAGACTCTTAATGTTATTTTCGTGGGGCATCTTGATTCCTTCAGTTTTCATTATTTTTCCTTGTTTGATAGTAAGTGTGGCACATTTGTCCAAGCCAAACTCCATTACAATATCTTGGCTATATATACGGACAGTGTTGAGCAGCGATTCTATTTCAGATGATGTTTTTCCATACAGCTTCAGATCATCCATGTAAAGGAGGTGGGATAGTCTGGCAGATGTTTTTGATGTTTGATAGCCATGTCCTGAGTTATTCAGTATTGTTGACAGAGGAAACAGTGCAATAACAAATAGTAATGGTGATAATGAATCTCCTTGAAATATTCCTCTCTTGATATTAACCTCTCCCAGCCTCTCACCATTGATCTGCAACTGTGTCTTCCATTGTGCCATCGATCTTTGCACAAATTTTCTGATGTTTCTACTGACTCCTGTTATTTCTAGGCACTTTATTATCCAATCATGTGGCAGAGAGTCAAATGCCTTTTTGTAGTCAATCCATGCCACATTCAGGTTGGTCTTCCTTCTCTTGCAGTTTTCCAAGATCATTTTGTCTATTAGGAGTTGATCTTTTGTTCCTCTGCTATTGGGGCGTTTCCTTTCTGCTCAGGTGGAAAGAGATTGTTTTCAACTAGATGCTGTTGCACTGCATCAGCTACTACACCAGTTAGTAATTTGAAAGTTGTTGGTAAGCAGGTAATTGGCCTGTAGTTACCTGGTGTTGCCCCTTTTGCTGGATTTTTCATTATTAGGTAGGTTTTCCCAGTTGTTAGCCACTTTTCAATTTCTCCTCCTTGTAGTATATTGTTGAACTGTTTGGCAATGAGTGGGTGTAGAACAGTTAGATGTTTCAACCAAAACCCATGCAGTTCATCTTCACCTGGTGCTGACCAATTTTTGATTTTCTTTGCTCTTTTTTCTACCATTTTTGTTGTTATTACTAGTTCTTTCATTTCAACTTCTGTTTTATTTGCATCCACCTCTTTTAACCAAGCCGCATCCTTGTTGTATTTCTTTGGGTTATCCCATATCTGCTTCCAGAACTGCACTGTTTCTTCCTTGTCAGGTACTGACTGATTCTTTGCAGTTTCTCCATTGATGGATTGGTAGAAACGTTTCTGATTGGATTGAAATTGGAGGTTCTGCCTATAGTTTGCAATTCGAGCTTCATATCTACTGATTTTCCTGGCTATAGCTGTTATTTGTTGCTTTATTATTTCCAGTGCTTCCTTGATCTTCCTTGTTTCTAAGTGGTATTTCTTGATTAGGTATTCTTTGGTCTTCTTGTTCTTCAGCTTCTTTTCTTTCATCTGTTCTAGCTTGCTTGCATGTGATCTTAACTTGCTGATCTTATTTTCTAGTCTAACCTTCCATTTTTCTGGTGCACTGTTTGTTTGTTTTTCTTCTTTGTTGATTTTGCATCCCAGGTATTCTGTTATAACTGCAGCTGTGCTGTACATTAGTTGGTTTGTTTGTTGCAATGAATTGGTGCTTATACTTGATATTGCAGTATTTGCATCTTTTAATGCTTGTGCTAGCTGTTTCTTTGGAACAAGCTTCAATGCAGGTAGCCTTATTCTGTTGTTTTTGTGCTGTTCTAGATGCTCAGTTATTCTTTGTTTCAATTCTTTTATTTCTTTAGTTAGAGGGTTTTGTTCTTCCTGAGGTAGAGGTGCCTGGTTTCCAAATGAGAACAGTTGTATATCTCTGCTAGATTCCTTCACTGCCAACTCCCCCTGGTTTGCCTCTACATTCTGAATTACTTCTGGTAAGGCTTTGATTTCTTTGCCCTGGGTAAACCTTTGCAGTTCGTCCAATTCTGTTTCTGTGAATACTTTATTTCGTGTTATAAATCGGCGTTGATCTGCTAGTCTCTGTTCTGTTATTTCTGATTCTGGATGTTGTTCTTTCCAGAACTGGTGCATTCGTTTTAGATATCCTCTTCTTGTTGGACTTGATCTGTAGTAACAGATCATTATTTCTTTGTTTTCCATCACTGTGTATCTGCGACGGGTAAACACCTTTTCTTCCAGTAGTTCTGCAGCTGCTGGCCCTGGTTGCTCAGCCAACAGTCCTGAGTCCTGTAACCCATTTTTCACCAGATATCCAGGAACTCCAATATCTAGTGCGGACCTTGTTAACCCGGGCGACGTCCGAGCCGGTATGGCATTCTGAAATTTACGTCTCACCATATTTTTTATGGGAGAGACACTCTTTGTCTGACTCCTCTGATGAGACCTGTCCAGTATGGTTGAACCTCTGGCATAGCTCTCATCTTCCTCAGAGTACACAAGCCCCACAACCACGTCAAGGTATTTATTTATTATTATTATTATTATTATTATTATTATTATTATTATGGATCATCGCACAGTCAGCCAGATGTTCAGACTGGATTTGGCATTTTGTCTACCTATCGAGTCCTTACCCAGGACCTGGGATAGGCAGATGTGGATGTTTGATGGTATTACAGATATCGTCGCAGGATAGAAGCAGTTCCTAGTAAGGCCGCCTTTTGCAATTGACTAATAGCGAATTTGTCAATGCCAATGGTGTTCAAGTGGTGCTCCAGTTGTTTTGGGATTGCACCCAAGGAGCCTATGACTATTGGTACTACCCTTGCTTGCTTTTGCCACAGTCTTTCTATTTCTATTTGTAGGTCTTTGTATTTTGTTATCTTCTCCAGTTCTTTCTCTTCTATTCTGCTATCTCCAGGCACTGCCACGTCCACTATCCAGACTTTTTTGTCTTTCTTATCGACAATTGTTAAGTCTGGGGTGTTATGTTGCAGGTGCTTGTCTGTTTGAATTCTGAAGTCCCAGAGCAGTTTAATTTTATCATTTTCTATGACTTTCTCTATTTTATGATCCCACCAGTTTTTGCTTACAGGCAAATGATATTTTTTGCAGATCTTCCAATGCACCATTGTTGCTACTTTGTCATGCCGCTGCTTGTAATCAGTCTGTGCAATCTTCTTGCAACAGCTTACCAAGTGGTCCACTGTTTCTTCAGCTTCTTTGCATAGGCGGCACTTACTGTCTGTTGCTGTCTTCTCAATTTTGACTTTGTATGCATTTGTCCTTAAGGCTTGGTCTTGTGCAGCCAGAATTAGTCCCTCGTCTCTTTCTTCAATTTTCCTGCTCTTAGCCATTGCCAGGTTTTATTATTATCTGCTTTCCCAGCTATTTTTTTCATGTATTGGCCATGTAGTGCTTTGTCTTCCCATGCCTCTATTCTGTTCTTCATTTGGTCTTTCTTGTAGGCCAGTTTGGTCTCTCCAGTAGTTAGTAAGCCTTCCTGATATACTTAATTTCAGTGCATCTTCATCATTGTTCTTCAGATATTCTTCCAAAGCCATTTTTTCTTCTTCAACCATCTGATGTACTTGTAGCATTCCACGCCCACCTATTTGCCTTGGTAGATAAAGTCTATCAATGTCACTGCGTGGATGAAGGGCATGATTCATTGTCATTATTTTTCTGGTCTGCCTATCCATTGCTTTTAGTTCTGCTTGAGTCCAGTCCACTATTCCAGCTGTGTACCTAATGACTGGGATTGCCCAGGTGTTGATTTGCCCTTATGGTATTTCCTCCATTGAGTTTGGACTTTAAGATCTTCTTCACTCTCTTGATGTATTCACCTCTAATCTTTTTCTTGACTTCAGTGTGATTGATGTTGTCAGCTTGAAGGATACCCAAGTAGTATTATTATTATTATTATTATTATTATTATTATTATTATTATTATTATTATTATTATTATCATTCATCGCACAGTCAGCCAGATGTTCAGACTGGATTTGGCATTTTGTCTACCTATCGAGTCCTTACCCAGGACCTGGGATAGGCAGATGTGGATGTTTGATGGTATTACAGATATCGTCGCAGGATGGAAGCAGTTCCTAATAAGGCCGCCTTTTGCAATTGACTAATAGCGAATTTGTCAATGCCAATGTGTTCAAGTGGTGCTCCAGTTGTTTTGGGATTGCACCCAAGGAGCCTATGACTATTGGTACTACCCTTGCTTGCTTTTGCCACAGTCTTTCTATTTCTATTTGTAGGTCTTTGTATTTTGTTATCTTCTCCAGTTCTTTCTCTTCTATTCTGCTATCTCCAGGCACTGCCACGTCCACTATCCAGACTTTTTTGTCTTTCTTATCGACAATTGTTAAGTCTGGGGTGTTATGTTGCAGGTGCTTGTCTGTTTGAATTCTGAAGTCCCAGAGCAGTTTAATTTTATCATTTTCTATGACTTTCTCTATTTTATGATCCCACCAGTTTTTGCTTACAGGCAAATGATATTTTTTGCAGATCTTCCAATGCACCATTGTTGCTACTTTGTCATGCCGCTGCTTGTAATCAGTCTGTGCAATCTTCTTGCAACAGCTTACCAAGTGGTCCACTGTTTCTTCAGCTTCTTTGCATAGGCGGCACTTACTGTCTGTTGCTGTCTTCTCAATTTTGACTTTGTATGCATTTGTCCTTAAGGCTTGGTCTTGTGCAGCCAGAATTAGTCCCTCGGTCTCTTTCTTCAATTTTCCTGCTCTTAGCCATTGCCAGGTTTTATTATTATCTGCTTTCCCAGCTATTTTTTTTAATGTATTGGCCATGTAGTGCTTTGCCTTCCCATGCCTCTATTCTGTTCTTCATTTGATCTTTCTTGTAGGCCAGTTTGGTCTCTCCAGTAGTTAGTAAACCTTTCTGATATACTTATTTCAGTGCATCTTCATCATTGTTCTTCAGATATTCTTCCAAAGTCATTTTTTCTTCTTCAACCATCTGATGTACTTGTAGCATTCCACGCCCACCTATTTGCCTTGGTAGATAAAGTCTATCAATGTCACTGCGTGGATGAAGGGCGTGATTCATTGTCATTATTTTTCTGGTCTGCCTATCCATTGCTTTTAGTTCTGCTTGAGTCCAGTCCACTATTCCAGCTGTTTACCTAATGACTGGATTGCCCAGGTGTTGATTGCCTTTATGGTATTTCCTCCATTGAGTTTGGATTTTAAGATCTTCTTCACTCTCTTGATGTATTCACCTCTAATCTTTTTCTTGACTTCAGTGTGCTTGATGTTGTCAGCTTGAAGGATACCCAAGTATTTGTAGTATTCTTCCTCATCCAGACTCTTAATGTTATTTTCGTGGGGCATCTTGATTCCTTCAGTTTTCACTATTTTTCCTTGTTTGATAGTAAGTGTGGCACATTTGTCCAAGCCAAACTCCATTACAATATCTTGGCTATATATACGGACAGTGTTGAGCAGCGATTCTATTTCAGATGATGTTTTTCCATACAGCTTCAGATCATCCATGTAAAGGAGGTGGGATAGTCTGGCAGATGTTTTTGATGTTTGATAGCCATGTCCTGAGTTATTCAGTATTGTTGACAGAGGAAACAGTGCAATAACAAATAGTAATGGTGATAATGAATCTCCTTGAAATATTCCTCTCTTGATATTAACCTCTCCCAGCTTTCACCATTGATCTGCAACTGTGTCTTCCATTGTGCCATCGATCTTTGCACAAATTTTCTGATGTTTCTACTGACTCCTGTTATTTCTAGGCACTTGATTATCCAATCATGTGGCAGAGAGTCAAATGCCTTTTTGTAGTCAATCCATGCCACATTCAGGTTGGTCTTCCTTCTCTTGCAGTTTTCCAAGATCATTTTGTCTATTAGGAGTTGATCTTTTTATTATTATTATTATTATTATTATTATTATTATTATTATTATTATTATTATTATTACTATTATAGCACACAGGATCAGTGTAATTCTCTGGACTCTTCAGAGCCCTAAATCAGGGATAGGCAACCAGATGCCCTTCAGATTGTTTTGAATGTTATTTCTTTGTCAGCACAGTGGCTAATGGCATTGCATATGGTTGGGTCTATTGCTCTGAATGCCATCTGCTTGGGGTTGGCTGTGTGGGAAGCTTTGTATGAAAATATTCTTTATTCTTTATAGTGTTTCCACCTTTCCTTAAAATGTTAACATAATCCACAAGAGACTGGGAATCAACATCTCCATTGGATAACTGACAGTCAAGCAGAAACTAAGTTAATTATGTAAAAACAGCAAATGAGGAAAAATCTTTTACTCAAACTTCCTAAAAACCCCAAACAAGTTACCTAGACCTAATCCACATATCAAAGGATAAGGTCTGTAAATAGAAATAGAATTAATTAAATTGGTCTCCCAGTGGAACTGCATGTTCACAAGAATAAACATCATACACCCATGCCCCTCAAGTGTCACCCTAGAATCAGCATATATACCTTCCCATACCCAGGACAAGCTCCCCTATAAAACAATGTCTCTGTACCCCATTTCTCTGCAGCTGCCCCCAAGGCAAATCCCTTTGTTTGTGGGAATATATATTTCTCCTTTCCTCACAGATGTTTGGATTTCATTTTTATTTGTTCTCTGGCTCATGTTGGAACCCCAAATTATTCTTCTGACAGTTACTTGGTAGATAAGTAACAAAGACTTGGGTTCCAAAACCTCAGTGGAAAGATCACCAGTCTTTAACATGGAAAGGTAAAATGTGTCATGCACACTTGTGTAACACTGGGAGCTACCTTTTTATTAAATGTTTCATCACTCTGGAGTGACTTAAAGGTCCTTTTTAAGACCTGGGTTTAAAGTCCATAAACATTGTTCTGGAATAAAATTGAAGACCTAAGAGTTACATCCACAGGCAAACAACCAAACAGCTGTGAATGTGTGAAATGATATATCACAGTAAATAAATGATTCCCCTTCCTGGATGCTGCATATGTAGGAAAACAGAGTCTGTTTGCCTTGATGCAACCCATAGCTTTAGAGCTGAAAGGGATTTATACAGTCTTGTCCCTCAGGAGAGCAACAGATTTTTCTTTCTCAAATCTGTACAGAAGTCAGCCTAGCTAAGCACCCTGGGCTCCTCAAAATGTACAGCTGAATTTCAGAGCTGGGAGAGCTGAGAAATACTATAGTGGGGTTATGAATGTCAACAAAGCCCCAACAGCAGCCAAAGTTCAATGTAAATTTTAATTATAATAAACTAAGAAAAGAGGATTATTTAAAGAATTGAATAGGCCTCAACTAAATCAAATTGCTTTTAAGGCAAATTATTTTCAGAAACAACTAGAAGGCAATCACCAATGCTTTTGAAAAAGGATCATCAGCAAAAGTCATCTGTTTTTTTGTACAGTACTCAAGGGGTAAAATTTTCTGATCTATAAAAAAAAAAAAATCAGGGTTCAGAATAAAAGAGCAACCAGATGATGGTGTGGTATTATTCACATAATTGGTTATAGCTTAAATATTTGTCACATGAAATTATAAGGCTAGATGTGAACAAGCTGACATTTAATACTCATTATTTCTATTATTTTTGCCTTGCTAGTGCCCTGGCACATACCATGCCAACTTGGTTCCAAAGTCAAAGGATCCTTTGATCAAAACCCAAGGACAACAATGTCAGGTTCTGGGATGTATAGCACCTTAACAATCAGCAAAAATACACATGGTCCAAGAATGCAATACGCTATTGTTGTGTGTCTATGGAGATTCTCAATCATCCAGGTCATGGTTGTCTCAAAGGTGCTTTTTCAAGAGGCAAGAGGATTTTTTTTTCTTTGAAGATGTTTTGCTTCTCATCCAGGAAGCTTCTTCAGCTCCAACTGGATGGTCAGGATTGGAAGTGTCAGACCTTCGAACTATCTATTCATTTCATTTTATTTTTGGGTACTGCCATTCTGTTGGGAGGGGGCAGGTTCTGTGGGCTTTAAGATGTATTTCCTTTATTTTGTTCTTTTCACCTTTGATGCATCCCTCTGGGTGTGACAGGGAGGAGGAATGTGCCCAGGGCCATCTTCTTATCTCTGCTTCACTGGGAAGAGACCCAGAGGAACATAGAAAGCCTGAGAACTGCGGTTTTATCACTCCAGTTCCCATAACAACTTCACACCTATGGATTGGCCTGGTCTGTTGGGCACTGGGGAAGGGTTTGAAAGGAGAGTTTTAATGTAATGTGTTGTGCAAGATTCCTTCAGATCTTGCTTTGCTATTCTGCTATCACTATGTCCCAATAAAAGTTCCTTTTGAAATGATGTTAGTTTCAGGAGTTCTGCTTTTTTGGGATTGCTAGCTGAGGCAGGACCTCACAGGAAAGATTTATATTCCTTGCAGACAGCTGGTCATTTGCATTCTTTTAGAAAGTCATTTGTATTCTTTTAGAAAGTCAAAGGCTACTTGGCTTTGGTTTCTACCTCTTCCATTTGCATCTGTGGTGCAAATGGGTGTGGAGCCTTCTTGGAACAGCTGAAAGGACTGTGTTATAGACTGGACATGATGTTATATCCCTCCCCCTCTGTTGAGAGAGAGCTATTCAGTTTTGACATAGATGGCCTCTTTGACCCTCTTTCCAACCAGCAGTCCTCTCTGTCCAAAATGTGGACTTCGCTGTCTTCAAAAGAGTGGCCTTTGTCTTTTAAATGCAGATGGGCTGCTGAATCCTGTCCTGATGGGTTTGCTCTTTTATGTTGTACCATGCATTTATGAAGTGGTTGTTTTGTTTCTCCAATGTACAGAACTGCATATGTCTCACTGCATTGTACTGCATATACTGCATTGCTTAGTTTGTGTCTGGGTGTTTTATCTTTGGGTGGACAGGCTTCTGCCTTAGTGTATTCTTGGGTTTCAGGTGTGCATGTATGTTGTGTTGGCTGAAGATCTTCCTGAGCTTTTCAGATATTCCTGCTGAGTATGGAATGCCAACGTTGCTTCATTTGTTATTCTCTTCTGTTATGGAGGAGCTCCTGCTGGGTCTTTTTTGGGACTTGATGAAGGCCCAGTTGTTCTGAGGGCTTCCTTGATGTGTTTTAGTTCTTTTTCTTTCCCATCTTTGCTGGAAGACAGGCCTTCCAGTTCAGTGGTGTATGGTTCTGATAACGCCCATTCTATGCTGCAGTGGGTGGTGAAAATCAAAATGTAAGTATTGATCTCTGTGTGTGGGTTTTCTGTAAACTTCAATATTAAGACTTTTGTCTTCCTTAATGTGTATAGCACAGTCTAGGAAGGGTAGACTATTTTCCCTAACATCTTCTCACTTGAATTTGATGTATCTGTCCATAGCATTGATATATTTGACGAAAGCTTCCAATTCTTGTGTTTTGATCTTGACCCAATAATTGTCCACATACCTATACCAGTGAGTGGATGGAATTCCTATGAAGGAGTTTAGGGCTTTGGTTTCTACCTCTTCCAAGTAGAGATTGGTCACAAGGGGGACACAGGTATTTTTGTTTATAAAAACCTTCATTGTATTTAAAATAGGCAATGGTCAGGCAGAGGTCCAGCATGGTACATATGTGATCTGGGCTTAGGTTGGTTTTGTCATCTAAGGTGCTGTCTTGTAGGAGTTGTTTCTTCCCTACCATGACAGCTTCAGGTGTTGGAATGCAGGTGAAGAAGGAAGTCACATCATAGGAAACCATGGTCTCATCTGGGTCCAGTTTTAGTTTCCAAACCTTGCTGGCAAAGTCCTGTAAATTGTTGATATGATGAGTGGTGTTACCAACTAGAGGAGCTAATAAGGTGGTTAGATGTTTTGCCATGTTGTAGGTGACAGAGTTGATGCTGTTGACAATTGGTCTGAATGGAGTTCCCTCTTTGTGGATTTTGGGGAGTCCATATATGTATGGGGTGGCTTCCCCAGGGTAAAGATGTTAATATTGTGTCTTGTCGATGGCATTCTCCTTCAGTAGGTGTCGCAAAAAATCAACGACCTTTTCCCTGTAACTTCTGGTGGGATCTCTCTTCAGAGTCTCATACCTAGCAGTGTCCTTCAGAAGACTGTTCACTTGGATTTGTAGTCATTTGTGTTCAGGATGATTGTGCATCTTCCTTTATCAGCTGCCAGGATGGTGATGTTTGGGTCTCTTCCTAGGGATGTCACTGCTTTCCTTTCTTGAATTGTGAGGTTGCAAGGGGTGTTTTGCACTGGCAAGGGCTGCAGATACCTTCATCCTTAATTGTTCTGCCTCTGGTTCTGCCAGTTTATTGTTCCTGATGGCTGACTCTGTGGCTGTGAGGAGATCTACAATTGATAGCTGTTCTGGTGTTACTGCAAAATTCAGTCCTTTGGCTAAAACATTATTTTCTGTCTGGGTAAGCTCTCTGTCAGACAGATTTCTCATTGTTGTGTGTTAGATGCCCAGATTGCTATCTGCTGGGAAGCCAACTATATATCCAGTCTGCCCAGACTAGGGCAGTCTAGTGTGGAGAAAATATTTGAAAGCGCCAACCTGTGTGACCCACAGAAACTCTACTGTATTTTGAAAACATATAAATGGAAAACTGCAAATCTGAATCTCCATAGACAGAAAGCTACAAAATTGAGATTCCACTTAATAGAATAAGGGATCTGTAGAGGGATCTGTAAGCCAGGCAATATTATAATTCTTTGCCTTTAAACACACACACACACACACACACCCCATTTAGTTCATAATACTCTAATGAAAATCCCCAGACACCCATTATTTTGTGTTCCAGTTCTCTGCAATCATTGTTTGGGTATAAAGATTCCATTTTTATATAATATGCCACCATTCTTCCAGTCTTATCTCTGGAATTCCTGAGTTCTTAAGCATCATACTTCATTGATAGTATCACAATATTTACCACTGATAAATACGCGTGCACACACTCCCTTAAGGCTTGCAAACCATTAGAAATGCAACTCTTACTGATTATAAACAAGTTTACCTTGAAGAAAATATATATCTTCAGATCAATGAGGCTATCATAAGAGCTTGCTAAGCTTCACAATAGTTTTTTCTGCCACTTCTTATTCCCAGAGCACTTCATTTCTTTTAAATACACTCACCGGGTCACAGTAGTGATCAGTTGATGCAGTTTTAGAGGGCAGTAGCATTGGACTAAGTAGAAGCTTAGCAATCTTTGCTAAAAATTGAGTGGCCCTTTTTATATTTGGGACATGAGAGATGTCAGACCTGGTCTTCAGAAATCTGCCTGGCTATTAAATGAAGGCAAAGAGGATATAGAAAAGTTTTTTTCTAGCATCTACTGATCATTCAGATTTTTGCAGACCAGATGTGGTAGCCGTAGAATAATTTGTTCCAAAATATTGTTTATTCAAAGTTCATTATTTGTCAAAGACTAACTACCATTAATGGCCCTGTCATTTTAATGTATTTTTCTCCCACCCTTAAGTTGAGAGAAAAGTATATCAGCATAAACTGTAGGGTTCTTTTACAGTCTAATTTTAATGTGCCTTAACAATGAATCGAGGCAGTATTGCTTCTTCACACAGTTTAATGCCACTAATCAGTTTCCTGAATATGTAGCTAGGCAGATTCAGGAATTCAACTTGATTTGTATAATTTAGTTATTCATTATTTACTTATTTTTAAATTACTTTGGGAAACTTCTCAAAATCGATAGTTCTATGAATCAGAAATCAGAATTCCATTCTGTAGTAATCCAGACAGCCTCTAGATGTCATCTTCTATGGAATCATTTTGTGGGACTATTCATTTATTGGGAGCTCAAGAGATCTTTTTAAGAAGTGGAAGATCAATACATACACAGAGTATGCACGAGTGATTTGAAATACTTTTTAAATATGTGGGCATTTGTTTACCAATGGGAAAGTCTATCTCTTGCAAAACCCACTTAGGGTGTTCTATGAGATTGATAATCTCTTGTTGATATCTCTTACAAAGAAGAAATAGACTGTGCAAATGAGATGTTTACTTTTTACTGCAGACACAGTCAAGCATTAATGGAAGTGTACTATATATTGATCTAAAATGTTTTGTGTAAGGATAAGAGGGGAAACACATATTTCACACTGGAACATCTAATGCTAATTTCAGGTTGCCTCAGGACTAGATTAACTAGATGAAAATAATATGAAGATATGCTCTCTGTAAACAGTTAGTGGGGAATCTTTGTGTCACAGCAAGCAAGACATCGATGAGCCTAGATTTGTATTTGGGATAACATACCAGCATTATATGCCAGCAATGCCTCTTAAAAGGCCAGTATTAATATCAGAGGTGATATCCTTGTATTAGTCTAACCTCTTATTTTCTTCACAGATTTTAGGATAGTATCATGTGAGGCCTGAAAATAGAGTAATTCTGCATTCTATAATTATCAGAGCTGTGACCTTAGAACAGGGGTGTCAAACTCGCGATGTCACGTGACGTGTTGTGACGTATCACTACTTTTTTTGCCATTGCCGACAGTGGGTTGGGCATGGTTTCACTATGATGCATCTGGCCCATTTGACACCCCTGCCTTAGAACATCTCCTGTAGCTTGTCCACCTGACACTACCTTACTAAACTCTGCTTATTGCCAGATAATAACAGATGGCTTCACCCCAGCCTCCCCTTTTTGTTTCTGTTACCATGTCCATCTATTTAATAGCAAAGATACATAGTTTTACCATACAATTGCACTTCAGCTTTCAGAGACATTTTATCATCATATATATTAATGATTGTAGTTTGGGTGCTAAGGGCTAATTACAACTCTTTTTAATTTCTGCATGTGTAGAGGTATAATGTGAAGAATGTTAATTTTTTAAAAATGTTACATTGGCAATAAACACATTATTTGTAGCTAGTATGTAGGTTTGAGATTATGTGAAAGAAACAATTTTATTAATTAATTAATTTGTATCTCACCTTTATTATTTTTTCAAATAATTCAAGGCAGCAAATGTATCTAACACGCTTTCCATCTCCTATTTTCCTCACAACAATAACTTTGTGAGATGTACTGGGCTGAGAAAGAGTGACTGGCTGTCTTTCATGGCTAAGACAGGACTTGAACTCAAGGTTTCCCAGTTTCTAGCCTGGTGCCTTGATCAATAGATCAAACTAGCCCAAAATCCTCATTAATTGCAAAATTAATTCTTCAATATCTCTTTTCTAGCAAAATTAACCTATGACACAATTTTGTCATGGCCAACCTATCTTAGAGGAAGATGGGTCTCCATTTGAAGAGACAATTAATGTGCATAATACCTGGGTGGTTTATTTTTATGTTCCTATAATGACATCACATTTTATTCACTACCAATAAAGTTACAGAGCAAACCTTCTTTTATTCAAAAGACATAGTGGAACAGGTGAGTTATCATGAAAGATATAAGAAATAATATTGTAACAAGAATTATCCCCTGACTGAATAGTATCCATTGCTGATGAAAAGATTTTGATGTTGATGGAAAATAAACCATACCTTGGGATGTCACAGTTCAACCCCTGGTTTTTCATAGGTGTGACTTGATATCAGATATAACTCTGTAAGTCTTAGGATTTTCACTGTGAATGTATAATTTGTCCAAGTTCTGATTGCTTACAAGTATTCTTCTGCTTTGAAAAGGCCTCCTTCCCTTCCCTCTTCCCCATTCTATATGCTTTTTAGAAGCACATTGGAATTTAATTCCATAGATTTTTGTTGTGCACATAATTATTGTTAGCATGTTGACACTTCTTTTTCCTACTATCTATGAGTGTAGATTTTTTCCTTATCTGGAAAAAAGGGGTTGGGGTTGAATTAAACTCTAAGAAACTGAGACTGAGACTGATTACAATTGGAGGGATATTTGTACAGCAAATCGTTATTGGTCTTAGCTAGATTTATGTATCCATAAACTTTTCACTGAGTTTTTCTGGGGGGGGGAGGAACAAAGAAGATGATTCCATCCTCCACAATTGCATGGAAATGATTGAAAAAATGTTTAACAGATTTTCATCGCATCTCTAACAGAAAGATGGTTTGAAAGAAGTGGAGTGGGTGGTTAAAAAAATGGAACTAGTTCTTAAATAGAAAGAACCGTAATAAAAAGATAAGCATGAGAATGATGAGGGAAGTTAGCCCAGAGAAGGAAATATTAAAAAGTCCTTTTCCTCAAAAGGACTTTTTAAAACCAAACCTGGCCCCAAATCTATCTCTCTGCCCCAAGCAAGACTTTAGCCTCATACAAATGCAGATGTAAAACCATCAGAAAGTTGGAGCCAGAGCAATCAAGAAGACAAAGAGAAGATCTGCATACCCCACCCAAACTCTAGGAGTCATTAGCCCCATCACCTGGGAAGCAGGATATGATAATAGGATTAAACCACAGATATCAAGGCCTAGACAAACACACAGAAACAGCCTCAAGGTTCATGCCACAGGAACAGGAAACTATTCCAAACAAGGCTAGAGAGGGTATAAAAAACCCTACTACCCCATGTGCTCAGCCCTTCTCTCCTCTGCACTTTCCTGAAGAACCATCTTTCTGCAATAAACTGTAACCTTCTTCCTAAAGCAGTCGCCATGTTTGCTTATTTATTCCCGGCATGGATGAACCAGGATGAAGACTTACTTCTGACAATGAGAATGAGAAAAGCTGAGGGTAAATTCCCTGTCTGTTTTTAACCTTCTCACTTTCAAGACAGCTAGTGCAGAGCTTCCAAACTGTCTCTCAAAGAGCTCAACTTACAGCCTGTCTTCGTACTTATGACTGTTACAGCATCCACATGGTGACACGATAAAAATTTGGGCACTTAGCAACTGGCAGGTATTTACAAAAGTTGCAACATCCTGGGAGAATGGGATCACCCTTCCTAGGAGGGCTTTCAACAAGCAAAGTCAATGGGAAAAGCTGGATTGTGTTTAACAACCATGTGATTTGCTGAACAAAAGAAGTTGGTTGCAAAAGATAGTTGTAAAATGGGGTGTGACTCACTTAATGACAGCATCAATAGCAATGGAAATTCTTGTTCCAACTGTGGTCTTACGTTGAGGACTACCTGTAAAATTGAGGAGGGTTGCCTCGTATACAAAGAAGGGACTTGAGTTGATTTCTAATAAACTTGAGACTTAGCCATCACGCCCATTTCCCTTCCAGTCTCCTTTCCTTCAGAATCCTCCCTCCCTCTTCCCCTTCTCCAGAAGAACTTGTTGATTTTCTCATTTTCCCTATGCTTGATCAAGAATATCTCCTTTCCCTTTTGTGCCACAAAGTTAGGAAAGACAAAGTAGAAGTAGTTCTGTGCTGATTGAAGATTGATTTAAACTGGGAGAGGATGTAATGGGTAGTAAGCATCACCTTGAAGGTTTTGAAGAAAGGCCCTGGAAGCAACCCTTTCCATCAAATTTGGTCAAACCCACGATTGCTGAACTTCTGCCTTAAATGAAATAAATTTGACATTGATAAACATCACTGAATCATAGCTTTAATTTTTCAGTGTTTTCAGCACAGTAAAACAGATATATAAACCATATCCCGAACAGCTCCTCATCAACATCTATTTTCACCATAAGCCCTTTTAAGATTGTGAGTCTAACTGGATTTGGGTATTTCTATTTTTCTTACTAAGATCTAGAAAGCTTTCATTGATCCCAATGTACTCTTTTACGAGTAATTCCAGCCTGGGGGCAATGAGAGACCTGACCAGAGAAAGCAGCTTGTTTGGGAAAGAGAGGATGATTGTTGGGGAACAAGTTGGCTGGCCAGAGGGGACCCAACCTGGGCCAGAACTGGCCTTCAAATAGTTCTATATCATCTCTAACATATTATATTCAATGGGGGAAACCTTTTAAAAATGAAGAGACTCACTTTTCTGGAAGAAGTAAAATGTAAAACTTTTATACAAAGCCCCTTCCCCATAGAGTGACCTATGCTAATGTGATAGTAATATTCTGTGCTATTCTTTTAGCTTATGTTTTATATACTATATGGCCTTCCTCTTCCATTTTTAAACAATTCGTTCATTGTTTTGTTCTACAGTGGTCTTTGACCAAAATAAATTTTGAACTTGAACAATTAATTCCCCCCCCCTTTTTTTGCAGAGTGGTGTTGAGGTAATTTTGGTTACTTGAGGGCCTGTGGCAGCTCACGCAGGACAATGATTAAGAGCCATCCTTTGCTCTTTGTCCCTAGTGCTTCAAAAGTGGCAGATACAAATGGTCTGCAAACTGTTTTTGAAAGCTTGGAGAATAGAAATGGAAAAGTAAGCAGCACCCTTACTTTTATTTTGTTGTTATATATTTGAGTAGTTTGGGAACATTATGCAGTCAGCAGCTCATGACTATCCTGAATTTTATTTTTTACTTAACCTAGAGCAATATTTTGGCATTTTGTATTTTTTCTGTAATTATCTCTTCTCTTAACCTGGAAATATATACTGTAGGTCAGGTAAATTTAAGAAAAGATTCAAGGCTGTTTTAGCATTCTTAAAGAGGTCTTTTAGGTTTCTATTTTTCAGTCTTATACCTACTGAACATATTTAATGTTATATAAGTTATATTAAGTACAAATATTGTTTCTGGCTTTCTTTCTTTGATAGCCTTTTTCAAGCCACCATCTGTTTTCAACTGTCAACCAAAACAAATAAACCTTTCCTTTTTGGTCTCCTTATAACATTTCTAACCTTTTCTTGGCACCAAGCATGCGGGGAAAAAACCCTGCAAGCTTTTACTCTGAACCAATGAACTCAAACAAAATGCTATTTTGGGCTTTGTTCACATTTTACTTCTTCCAACAAAGTGTATGCCTTCATTTTTAAAAGGTGGCCCCCACTGAATATAATTTTTAGAGGTGATGCATATTGTTTAATATACTACATTTCTGAACTTTATCAGGCCCAGGAGAGACAAGAGTAATAAGGGAGATAATGAGGAGAGGCAAAGCCAACAAATAGCAAAGAATTCATGCAAGCAAATGGAAGTGCCCTAATTTCAGAACAATGCCAACCACTGCCAAAGACTTGGTGGAGGCAATCAAAATAGGATGGAAGAATTGCTCCACTGACAGGTGGAAACTTCAATCTCAAGAGGGCATCAGAATATTGGTAGATAAGATTAATTCAAAGATAGTGACTTAAATAAAGGGTGTTTCAGGGGAAGCTGGTAATAGATTGGACATGAACTGATGTCTCTGGGCTCAGGACTTCTTCGACTGGCCTTCAGAATTAGGCCTCTTGATTTCTTCAGTCCAAAGCAAACATCATTATTCTCTCTTTGGATGATTGCATTAGGGGGGAAAATAGAGGAAGAGGTTGACAAAAAGGATAGGAGAAAAAAGAAACTGGATATATATATATATATATATATATATATATATATATACACACACACACACTGCTATGACATTCCTCTGGTGAGTCATAAATGCTTGCCTAGTTATTACATGGTTGAGAAGATAAAATGGGAAGAGGAGACTTGTAGACTGAAGGGTTGATTAGAAATTTGAAAATGAAATGGGTGAGGACATTGAATACAGGACAGTATGGAAAGAAAAAAGAACATTGGGGAGGGAAAGGAGGAGGGGAAAAAACAGTGAGTTCTTAAAGTACTTTGGGCACTTTGGGAAGACTTTTTAGGGCTTATGATGGTTATTGAGAAATTCCAATTCCTCAGTGCCAGGAAATTTCACACAGGAAGGCTGTTCTCATGGCAGGAATTATAAACAAGCCTCATCTTAATTCTGAAAATCAAGATTAAATATTCTGTGTGCAATAGTTAATAAATAACTAATATAGTACATTGAGAAACCTATATTCACCATGAAATACTTTATAAGAGATTCAGTTCAGTTGATTGTGCAAACACGTAAAATCTTTACAGTAATTCAAAAGATGAAATAATGGTTGCAGAGGGGTTTTAGTTCCCAAGAATGAATGGTGTCAGGAGTATCCGCCGTTGTCCACAAGAAGAAAGAATGCACTGGAACGCCGGTATACAATGAACTCATTAAGTACTTTATTCCAAGGATGAAATGAAGTCAGCACTGGGAATGGTAGTTCTCCGGTGCTCTATAACTGTTTGCCACACCCTGTTGCCCCGCCCTCGGCCCCAAACCGACATCCGCCTAATTTGGATAAATGCCCCACCCTCTCCCTGTGTTCCCCCTTTCACCGACGCTATCCCGCCTCCGCAATCCTCCACCCCGTCACCCAGCCTCTGTGTATTGTCTCCACCCCCCATCTGTCCCCAGCTGCTATGCCGCCCGACTGGTGAGTCTTCCCCACCCCTAGTCCACCCTGAGCACAGTTGAAATGTCCTCCAATCGTGTCTGCTGTGTTCTCCTCCGCCCTGCGCTGTCCCGCTCGGCTCTTGTGTCCGTGCATCGGCATTTCCCCAGCATGCCGGTGTCAGCTGGAGTTCGGCGCGCCCCGGCAGCAGCTGGTGTTCGGGGAGGGTGGAATCCGGAAGTGAGTTTGCAGCCGCCCAAGCCAGTATGGCCGGGTCGGGAAGGTGCGCAGCTCCGGCTCTCTGCCTGGTGTAGTTCTTGGCTGTGGCTGCTGGTATCTCGGCATCCACGGGGTAGGGGGGTGTATCCATCGTGTTCCCTCGTCCCCATGTGTATGTCAAGCCCTTGGGGGCTTGACAAATGGACTGTTGGATTCCATTAGAGATGAATAGATGACTTGTACGTTTGAACATATCTTTTTCCCACTTGGTGATAAGATTAAATGTACTGATACAAAAGGATTTTTTTTGTAGGAATCTTTGTTTAATTGGTCCAATAAAGTCAGTGGTGGGATTCAGCTGGTTCGCACCATTTCGGTAGAACTGGTAGCTAATTCTTTGTTGCCCAGGCCCAGAATGGACTTCCGGAAGCAGCATCTACACCAGACATGTCAAACACAAGGCCCAGGGGCCAGATGTGGCCCACAAAGTGGTTTCATGTGGCCCGCAAAGCCATCCTGGAAACAGTGAGGGAACAGCCCTTACTGCCTTGGCCCTTGCGCAGGCCGGCTGGGAGCCAATATACAATTTTGTGGAGGCCATCTATGCTGAAACACATTCAGTCGTAGCTCCACAAGGCTGTCTAGAAACAGCAAGGAACCAGCCCCTGCCGTGTTGGCCCTGTCCCCTGGATGCATGCTGGGGAGGTGTCACCCTTTGTGAGGAATGAAGAAATGGATCATACCTTGGCACTTGCCCCGGTCCCACCCCCTTCTGCCAGAGACCCTCAGATCTGTTCCACTCCGGCCCATGCCCCCACAGGCACTCTTGATGCGAATGATGTAGAGCTGGCCATGCCCACCAGTAGGCCACACCCACTCCAACCATGCCCACCCTGGCCCCTCCCCCCCGAGGGCAACCACAATACTGATGCGGCCCTCAATGAAATTGAGTTTGACACCCCTGATCTACACAGAGAATCAGTTGTTCACATATTTGAATCCCACCACTGAATAAAGTGCTATGACATAAATGTATGAGACAGAATAAATATATGAAGGAAGAGGAAGGGAAGGACTAAGAAAGTTGTGGTTGGGTGGGATTGAGATCACCCTCCAAAAAAGAGAGATGAGAAGTGCAAAAAACAAAAGGCAATGCATGAAAGCGAATGGACATATGAAACCAAGTTGGTTTGCAGTGGCAGAAGGGTGTGAAGTACAGTGAATGGTATTGATATAGTGTTAGTTTTAGCTACATTTCTCGGTACTCTTTTTAATCTCATGCCTTTAATGTCTTTGTGTAACTAGGATTTTTTTTTGTGTGCTTTGTATAACATTTCTTTATCTTGAAAGGAAATAGCTTGATGGATGCAAATATGACATCCCTGAGTTGAGAAGTGTTAAGGAGATTGGGAAGGAATGAAAGAGAACACAGACATAAGCAATAAAAAGACAGCGGGTGAGTCAGATGACAGCTTATTTCATATACAGGACCTCTTTCCAGTTGCAGTGAAATCTGAGAAGAAGCATATCAAATCACTCAGAGATTCTTCCTTGATTACCTATGAGATTGGGAATTCTTACTAGTTTCCAAGATCATGTATTTACCTTTACTAGCACTAAAGATAACTGATTGAAATCTGTGCAGCTCTTGCTCTTGTCCAGCTGTGTGGGATTTAACACTTAATCAAGATCCAGCTTCATACAACTGCCTGGTCCTGGATAAAGAGCACGGGTATTCAGACTTGATCGTGTCATGTGATGTATTGTGATGTATTGTGACTTTTTTGCCTTTGTGGAGCTGAGGTGGGCGTGGTCTGCGCGTGACGCACCCAGCCTATGGCCTTCAGTTTGACACCCCTGATAAAGAAGAATACAATAGGCTATTAATTTCAGTTTATTGTCATCCTGACAATCACAAGTTTTCTTTAGACTTATCACTTATGAATTCTGTAGAATGGTTTGTATGAGTGTTTCTAAAGAACTTAGTTTTAAGTTTTTCTTGGGTGGACAAGTTTGCAAATAATGCTTATATTTACTATATTTTTTTCACACACACATATAAATATCTAATTTTTAAGCTGTGCCTCAACATTCTAAAATGTGCAACTTTTAGAATGCAAGTTCGGTGTCCTAGGCCCATCTATATATTCAGTAAATTCAGACCTTAATCTCAAAATTTCTGAGTTCCTTGATTCATTTTCACTGCTGCTTTGATAATGAATGCTTTTATGATGGAAAAAAATATTCTGATGAAGGCAGAACCAATTAAATAAAAGAAGCATTAAGATTATTGCTATCATAACTTTATAATTTGAAAATTAATCTTCACAATAGGTTTCTGGATTGGCTGAATGAGAGGAAAATGAATAAAATTCTAGAGAAATAGATACATGACCTAGCATGCAGTATATAAATAATAAGTTTATTGTTTCTCTGACAGGAAGGAAATGAAAATAAGTCAACAATTTTGTCATCACAATCATTCTAAGGCACCAATCAACAATACTTATAATTGCAAAAATATATAATACTTCCCATGAAGACTTTTGCACTTTGGATGTGATTTAGAAATGCTCCATCATAATCATTAAAATACTTACAGTTTTAAACATTTTTCATTTTGTTGAATATATCCTATAATAATGGGACTTCAGTTACAAATTCATCATAGTAAAGTAGCTCTAATCAAATGTTTTCCAAATTCTGTGCTTTATTAAACAAGATACGAAATAGAAACCTGTGAAAGTTTCCTTTGAAATAAATCCTCATGATTTAAAAGTGGCTCACTTGAACTAATGACGGCAGCTTGAAATATTTTTAGCTTTTTCAAATATCTATATGGACAAAATGGCAAAGAAAATTATAGCATTCATTAAAAAATGAAGCATCCTTGATATGATAAAAGCTGCAGTAAATAATGGCAAATTAAATATATTAATTATATGTAATATGTATAATTAATCTTTCCCTGCTGAGATAAGCCTTTGTGGCAACAACAATAATAACAATGCTATCATGAAACACACAGCGCTATGTACAGTCTAAGGTTGTGCTAATGATAACAGACAGTACTAAAATATATAGAACACCTCCTGGAATATTGTAAGCCTACAATGAACCAGTGCTAATTGTAACTTCATAAAAATTGTACTCCATTTTTTAATTTTCCTTGCCAGAAGCGCTCCTGTACAAAGCAATATGGAGCACCTAGTCCATATTGTAAACTGGTGTATCATTGGCACTCTCAAATTATATCTTTAAAAGAATAATCATGATGGCCTGATTAAATATTAAGTCCCGTCAAGAAATCTATGCCGTTGTTTGCACCTTTATTATTTTGCCACTTTTATTTTTTGCTTTGAAAAGATGAAAAGCCTGGGCTCAGGGCAAAAGGCAGACCCAAGAAGAAATCAAGAACTGGATATTTTCTGTTACTCGGAACTTTAGAAAGACTTAATTCTCATCTGTACATCAAGAGCTCCTTGTAGCGAAA
This sequence comes from Crotalus tigris, assembly GCF_016545835.1. Lineage (NCBI taxonomy): Eukaryota > Metazoa > Chordata > Lepidosauria > Squamata > Viperidae > Crotalus > Crotalus tigris. The sequence continues at coordinate 2,147,733 of NW_024096469.1, forward strand.
GGCCAACTAGGAACTTTGGAGTTCTGTTTTCATTGCATTTCAAGAGTTTTGTTTCTTTTATTACGCAACTCTTCTGTGAGAATAGATTATATGGAATATCGAAGAAAATATTGTATGCAAAAATTTCTCCTCTTTAACCATTAACCTGAAACCAGATGTGACTATTCGTTTAGGATTTATTTGACACAATAAATAACTATTACTGTGAATAATTTATCTACTATGCATAATACTATGCAAAGAGGTGCTGGTTTGGATTATAGAAATCACATTGGGTTGAATTGTAATAGATGTACATGGAAGAAAGTTTGGGGAAAGTGACATGCCTGGCCATGTTCATGTGAGTTCTTTCACTGGGTTTTGACTGCCTCCTTTAGTCTTTTAGTAACTTCCTTATTGCGTTCCTGCCTTCTCTGTTATTTCTGCATGTTTTGGTGAAGGTCAGGACATAGCTGGGCTGTGATGAGGTGAAGTGTGTTCCTCTTTCACAAGCTCCTTCCTCCCAAGGTGCTCTGGATTCAAGTCAAGAAAGAGTTGCTGTCGAATACATAAATGCAATCTTAGTTAATGCTCTTTGTGCATAACACTATGTCCAATTCAGAAGAATATATGGCATGTGATTTTTAATGATCAGCTAGGCATAAGTCTCCATGTGTGTGGGTGGATAATTAATTTCTAGTATCGCTGTATCACTAAAGTGACACATTGAATCATAAAAACAGTGAAAGATAAATATCAGGATGGCATATTAAAATTTTAGAAAGTGCACTAAGAAACTAGCTGGAAAAGCGGTTTTTTAATGGCTTTCAGAAAGATAACTCGAATGAGGGCAGCTAGATTTTGGATGGGGGAACATATTCCAGAAGGTGAAGGCAGCAATAGATAAGCCTTCCTGCTGGGTCTCTTCCCCCACCAACTTCTCAAACTGGAGGATTCCATCTGTTTCAGATTCTGTCTCTGGTATCACCTATTATTAATTTATAATCTAGACATGAAGAAGTAACTATAGACCTAGAAAGTTTCTTTCACAACTGAAAACATAACTAGTCTATTGAAAACATCCTGCCTTGGGGCCTTCTGGACAGGGTATGATGGAGGGATCCATGGACAACAGAGTAGAATGGAAGATCTTCAACTTCAGTGAAGGAAATTAAATAACACAGGCTGTGATCTAAACAACCCTCCATTTGTAGATTAAACCATAAATCTACAGGTACTTTAAATACACCACTGAACCAATTTTTTTGTATCCAGGATCTGATCTATAATTTTGTTCACATGCACGGACACTATAGACATTTCATTCCTGTCCCTAAATTATGTTGTGGTTAGAAAAGTGATGAAATTACATTTTTCTTTTCTACACTTTGCCATTGCATCAGCATTGGCAAATAAACCCATCTGAGAAAAGTGAGGTTTACTTCTTGATTTCCCAAAAGTATCTGCTGGAATACTGAGTTCAACTCTGATGTTTAATTCCAGAGATAAGCTAGCAACTGCATTATGTTGACCTCAAATGTAAGAAATGTGCAGTGCTTCCTTTCTGTCCTCTACCTATAATGGCATGCTAGAATATATCAAAAGTGTTTTGAATGTCATAAGGGTTGCTGTAATCCTGTTATATGTTTACGGTGGGGAAAAAGAAGAAAGATGGGAGAATGTAGTGTATTCTATTCTGTAAGAACCAAGCTGCCTGGAGAGCTGAACATTCTGCCAATCCAGTAATGCCAGACTAGAAACAATGAAAGAAACAAAAATGATGACCTTTGCTGTGTATTTAATGCATGAATGAATAAATGCAAGAATAAATTAAGACAATGGAGCAAACATTTCTGCTTCTGGGCCTGTGCTTCTAAAACTATTTCTCATCAACTTCTGCACAAATTCAAATGTATCCTGATCCATAATACCCATCACTGCCATTTTCTCTTACATACCTTGCACATTCTCTTTTACATACCTTGTACACAGTCATCAAAGGGTCAATTTATGACAATGATCATATGGCTCAATTGCTTTCAGAGTGATGATCTGAAATGGGGAGGGGGGATTTTGATTGCTTCTCTGACATGGTCAGATCTCTTATCTGGTAGTCCAGGAGTTCTCTAATGCAGAGGTCCCCAACCCCTGGTCCATGGACCAGCACTGGGCTGCTGCATACTAGCAACTGGCTGCACAAAAAAGGAAAGCCCCATCCACAGGCTGCAGACAGCACACAAAACCATGCCCCCTCCAGTCTGCTGAAAAACCTCTCTCCATGGAACCGGTCCCTGGTGCCCAAAAGGTTAGGGACCTCTGCTCTAGTGCTATCCCCTACCTCAAGGAGTCTGAACCTTTTTGATTGGTCTATTCCAGGAAATGAGTGAAGAGACATCTAGGGCATTGGTGAGTGATGAGGAGTGAAACTGATCAAGCATGAATAAGAGCTGCTATTAAGGTCTACTACATGGTGATAATAGCAGCAAAACCTCAGATTTTCTCTGTCTTATTGTATCTGTGGATAGCTATTTAGCAGCCTAATTTAAGATAAGGAATTTCCTGGTCCCCCTTGGGAAGGGCTGGCTCAGAGGTTACCTATAAGGTGTTGTGAGGAATATGCTGGGTATTGGTTGGATAAAGTCATTTAGATTTGCTACAAATTGGACTCTACCCTTGGAGCATGTCCTATGAAGGTAGCTGGAGATCACTCTAACTATGTTATCTGGAAGGAATATTATCTTGTTGGCCCTTATGAAGTGGACAGGGTTCTCATAAGTGTTAACTTATCCACCTCTGTATTAGATCCATGTCTAGTATATAGCATGAAATAGCATGGGCAGTTATGTGTGTTCATTCTTCTGAGCATGTTATATCTCTGCATTTCTATGCTTCTGAGTTCAATTCAAGATACTAGAAGTGACCTATTAAGCCCTTCATTACATGGGTTATTTGAAGGACTCTCTCTCCTTGTTATGTTAACTCGTGAAATTAGATCTGGCAGAAGAGGTATGCTTTGGTTTCCATCTTGTAATTTAGGGAGTGACATTAAGATAGATTTTTCGTTGTGGCACCTGACTTTTGAAACATCATTTCTCTGGACATTAGGTTGTCCCCAATCTTGCTGGCCTTTCAGAATATTTGTCATTGAAGTTGGGGATCCTCAGTTAGCTCCAAAGAAACTTCTCTGTGTCAATAGAATAATTTTTCTGCTTGCCAGTTAAAACACTCTGCTGCCTGAATGTGTTGCTTCTGTTGTCCCTTGATGACCCATCTTCTCTGGAATGTGGCTTGAATTGTTTTCCATTAATTTGGAAACATCTTCTCTCTAACTGCCTAGTAAATGCAATTGATCAAGTCCTTGGTGATTTCTTGTCAGCAATTTTGGGTTGCATTAAATTCTTTTAAGCAGGTTATTGCAAATTGCAAGCTTGCATGTTCCATCTTTTCTACAGAATTCCATTTTGAAGTGTTCTAGGAAGCTGTTTAACATTCATCCAATTAAGGGACAGTCATTCCTTGAACTTCTAGGAGACACGATATTTCTAGCATGAATAAATCAGAGAGACCTTACTGCAGAACCTCATAGCAAGATGAATTTTAGAAAAGACACTATTTTTCCATGTATGGTGTTTTTGAAGAATAGACTCTGTTTCCTCCGCAGCCCAATGTTGAGGTAATATCACACTGTATCTAATTGTTTTATAGTTAAGTAGTGCCTTCTCTTTCTTTTGGCATTCCTCTACTCAATTATCCTGACATATGAACTGTCTTATGTCCTGAATGAAGAGGCAAGGGATAATAAAGAACAGAGATCTGGCCAGCTCCTCCTAGCTGTCTACTGTATGCCCTTACACGAATACGTCCTTCTCCACTTAGTCACTGGACACTGTTTTCTATGGTTATTTGGGCCTTGGTTGTGAGAGAGATTGTACACCAGGCTTGTATACCCTCCTTCCAGTGTGGGTGTCTTTTAAAATGCATATTAACCTCCTAAACTCTTGGAATTGAATATTGACTTATTGGTGAAAACATCTTCCCCCCAAATAGCTGATAATTTGAGTATAACAAGGATTTGGGCAAAGCAATTTATTTCATGCTTCATTCCAAAACTGTATGAACAGTCTCTCCTTGCTTTTTCTACATTATTTAATGGAATGGTGATAGTTAATGAAATGATTCACGAGAACCATTCTCCATGCCTCACCATTCACCTAATGCATTTTTAAATTTTTATTTCAACACATTAGCAACGACCTGGGAAACATAGTCCTGTAAAAACCTCTCTTTGTCCCAGGCTGTTGTAGGTGGAGAGTTTTAGAGGAATAGCCACTAAAGTAGTAATGAGCCAATTTACCTGACTTTTTCCTAAAATTACTGTAGCATTTATTTATTAATATTTTTTTTAAAAATGTGTTTTGCACAAAGAGCCAGAGGAACATATCCATTTTGCTATCACCATTGGTAAGAAACGGACTGTTGTAAATTCCACCCCTGATTTTCACACAGGCTACTTTGCTTCTCCTGATTTGACATTGAACCATCTAGATACTCAACCAAATTGATGATCTTCAAATATGAATCAGCCCTCCCCAGTTTCTCAGGATTCATGACTCATGCCATATACATCATCTTAGACATAATGCTGGTAACAAAGAGGAATATGCAAAATCGGATCAGAATGAGCTATGATTGATATAGTGAAGGCACAGGGATATATAGAAAAGAACCCCCTAAATTTATCTGCATTTTAAAACCTTTATTTCTTCCACCTAGTTCTTTTAGTCCCGTTTATGTAACACTTTATTCAAAACTGTGAATCTGAAAGTTGAAGAGTCTAAAGAACAATTCTGAATGACAGTTCCAGGGTAAAGTAGAAAAAAAATAGGTAAAGCACATCTCTGCTTTTTGCCTCAACCTCTGTTCTTATTAACAACTGTGGCAGCAGCGATCAGATCATTAGTTTAGCTCTTGGGCACAATACAAGATTGATGGAGGCTCCTTGTACCTAGGACACCGTGTCAGCTTCAGGATAATGACTAAAAATGATACTGTTTTGCTGTTTCTGCTGCCTGGAAAGATCCAAGTTTCGAGATGCAGTATTTTAACTTATAATCAATGAACTATTGGTAGCTTGTCTCTGCCATATAACGACTGCCATATTCAGTGTAAGTGCTGGTTTTTTTCCCTTTGTTTCATCAAAATTTAAACATGGTAGCAGAGGAACTGGGTAATTGTTTTGCCTCCATTACTTTTATTTATTCATTGATAAATTCACTGTTTCCTGATTTCTAGATTAGCACCTCAATCACTACACCTTTCCTTATGTGTATATTTATTTGGAGGCTTTCAAAATGTAACTTCAGATTTCCATTATGGAAAGATCACTCTAAGAAGGAAACATGGCATCTAATAAAAAAAGATATGTTTATTGTCAGTTTTGTGCTGGTCAAGGGAAGCTGTAAAACAAACCAATGTAATATAAGATTAAGCTGGGTGGGAGAGGTTTATATTGTAATTTGTAAAACTTTTAATAAAAAAAAAGGTTAAGCTGCTGGATTTGAATTTCTAACCATAACTTAACCACAGTATTCATTGGATGTTTGAATACTGTCATTCTCTCTCATCCCAACTATTCCAAGTTTTTTGTTTTTGTTTTTGGTGAGGGTAAACATAAGAGAAAACTCCCATGGAAGTTGCTCTGAACTCTGTGAGAAAAAACAAAATATAAATACAGTAATAACATAATCACATCAATAACTGCAAGCCTTCCTTCAACAATTGCAGTATTTGCAATTCAAATTACTCAACTTGTTTCTTTTCTGATATTAGAGTAGATTTGGATACAAGCACAGCAACATTGCAGTACTTTTAAGCATCTTCCCACGCTACACATAGATTTAGTTGGGGAATTCAGTTGCTAGGAAAGGATCCATGTCTGTTTGTTCTCATTATATTTTTATAGATTTTACACAGGATTATATATGATTATTATTTGTAATTGCCTGTTGAATTCTTCCCAGCGGTTTAACAGATTTTATGGGCTATTTAGTATTCTGATTATTAGATAGATGATAGGTTGATAGATAGGTTAGATAGATGACAGATAGGTAGGTGGGAAGGAGGGAGGGCGGGTGGGTGGGTGGGTGGATGGATACATACATACATACATACATACATACATACATACATACATAGATGCATAAATAGATGATAGATAGATGTGCCTCCCAAAGTCACCCTTGATTTCAGTTAGATATATTAATGTTTATTACTTGACTTTCCCTGTTCTCATTTAAAAAGTATAGACAAACACGCAAATCTGCTTCATTTGTTTTCTAGATTTGCAGTGAAATTACTTTTTCAAGTTTGGAGGTTGCATGCTGCTCTTTCTTTTTTTGCTGCCAGACATTCTTCTGTATAATCCAGGCAGCAGAAAGAATCAGCAACATCCTGCTGAAGCTGAAATGACTGGAAGATTGCTGAAATGACTGATAAGTTTGACTTAAGTCAGTCAGCAGTTGAGCAGATAATATAACTTATGAACAATATAGATAGGAGCTTTTCTTTTGTGATTCCTTAGTATGCAAACTCTCTTGCAAATTAAGTTTTCTATACTTTTTTCAAGAATATACTTGCTTTTTATTAGTCATTTATAATATGGCAGATTATGGGTTGAAGGAAGAACTAACTAAACCTGTGCCTTCCAAACGTATTGGATATTTTCATCGTTAGAAGTTGTACTTTTAGGCTAACGAAAGCTATGCTGGATTAAAGCTACAGTTCTGTGAACATTTCCTGGGAGCATGTAAAATTACTTTTTGAGCAGACAAGTAAAGGTTAATATTTCATGACTTAGGTTGTAGTCATATGACTTGGATTCTGTAAAGGTCTGGATGGAGAAAAACAGATTGAAGCTCAACTTTAGCCTCAAGCCTTAAGAAGCTTTGGTTTCAAAAAAGTTCCTGTCACAGGGATTTACCATATTTGGTTCTCAACAAGGTTGCATGTCCCAGGTAGAATTGGTACACAACTGGAAATTGTCCTGGACTTTGGTTTCTGCTCATGCAGCAGGTGGCTGTTGTTGCACAAATCTATCTTGTAGAGCAATTACTTGCTTTCCTAGATCACGACAAAAGAAAATTCTGACCTAATCATTTCTCACTTGGACTGCAACATGTTCTGCAAAGGTTTACCTGAAGACCACCCAGAAGCTACAATCAATCCAGAATGTTGCTGTGTGAGCAATTGTGGGGATTCTTCAGTTTACATAGATAACATCGCTGTTCTGTGAACTGCACTAATTATCAGGGGAATTCTGTGTGCAATTCAAAGTGTTGGTTGTCATCTATAATGCCTACATGACTTAAGACCAGGTTGCTTTTGGGATTGTCTTTCTTCTGCCATTGCTCTCTGATCAGTAAGATCTAATCTATTAGATTTGGTATACTTCAGTTTTCAGATGTAAAGCATTGTCATCTTGTGTGTCCTAGGAGACCTGAATTTTTGATGGCTGCTGGCATGAAATTAAGAATATATCATTTGAAATATAATTGATGATTTGAAGCACAAACAAGCGGAACATCTAAAACCAATTTCTCTACGGAAGTAGAAGAAAGGCATGAAATGCTATTATCTACCTTAAAACTGGGGATACCAAATTATTGGCTGGTTGCAGTTAAAATGAATCTTCCTATGGAGTTCATATGGTAGCTTAAATCCTATATCCTTTCTAGGGAGGGTTCTTCTGATCCATTTCTCTTCATATTTGTATCTGCAGAGATGTTACATGCAATGCAGTAACTACCCTAAATGAGAGAGATGGAATCAAAAGTTAACAAATTCTGATCTTTGGAACTTTGGTTACATTTTATATTCTTCTTCAAAGAATTTTTCTCACCAAAAGTCTACTGTGTGTAAAAAGTTTCCACATCTCTGAGCCAGAACAAGAGAAGAAATGGCATTTACAATCTTCATGCTATTCATCACGGAAGCCTTTAGACTAATCATCTACAGTGATAGCACAATGAAATATTACTTCCATGTCGGGGGAAATGGGGTTGGTAGAAAAATGGAGTTTCAACTCTGGGTGTTGCAATTTTAAAGTGAAAGTCAAGAGAGATTCTTGTTCATTGAAAACAATGGCACAATTTTTCCTGAGAAGAGTTAACCCTTGAGGATAGCTCTAAATTTGATGAGCTAAGAACCTAAGTAGGCTTCCACTGTGAGAGACAGAATTTGTGATGAGAAAGATATTTTTCTCATCTACTTGTAAGAAAGCAAATAGCCCTACAGTGTTGAGATCTGAGATGGGGGTGGGGAGGTGGGGGGCTGCTAGCTTATCTGAATTGCAGATTGGATGTCTGCAGTTCTCACTCACTTGGGATGTTCTGTCTCTCTGTAAGAACACATTGGTCAGAAATAAGATTCCACTTATCAGGTAAAGAAACATTAATGGAATCCTTTGCAATTCAATTGCATCACTTTTCAAATGTATTTGAATTTGATTTGAAAAATATAGAGAACTCACCTCCCTGTGGGCTTTTTATTTTAATATTTTTATTTTCATATCTGCGTTAGAAAGGATGAAAATATAATTAATATTATTTTATGGAATATATTGCTAGTAACTGTTCAGCTGATTCAAAATACAGAGGAAATGTTAATTGGTTCAGGAAATAGAGAGCATGTCCGGCCAAAAATAGTGATTAAAGAACTGCAGTAGTTATCAATATGTATCTGAGAATACTACAGCACAGCTATTGATTAAAAATACATTGAATTCTAAGACTGCAACCTACGTCATTTAACAATGAATTAAACCCATTGAAGCCAACATCAGCTGCTTCTGAAACAGGCACTGCGTTGCAAATAGACTGAACCTTTAATAGAGTTTTCTCCTTTCTTTATACCTGAGCATAAAGATGATCACAATGTCCCCAGCTTTTAATACAAAGCAGGGATCCATCTTTGTAATTCTTAACCCTTTCTTTTCCTAATGGGCCTTTAATCTGTCTTTTAAGTTGTTTTGATTATTGTTATTATTTAAAAGTAGCACTAGAGTTTAATATTGTATTGCTTGCTGTCTGTAATTATTTTATGAGGTATGTGCAAATCATATAATAATTGTGCAAATCATATAATAACCTTCGAAGTTGTGCAGTTCAGGAAAACAACTTCATAAGAAGACTCGAATGGTACTTCACTGAGTTAAGTTATGGTAACAGAATCGTGTAAATCTGATTACGTTTTTCCTTCTTTCCTTCTTATATTCCAGTGAGTCAGGAAGGAGCCAGTTTGTGTCTCTTCCTAATAATTCTGTCTGTACCAATAAAGGAGAATATTTGTAGCTCAGGATTGAAATGAGTTCTTGGTACTCTCTGAGCTTGGTTGTTTTCTTGCAAGAAAGCAACCAAGCTCAGAGAGCATTAAGGACCCCTCAATTCTGTCTGCTCAAAATCTATTTTCTCCACTGTCATCTCTATGACTCCCTACAAAACCCCATTGTGACCACACCTTAAGCTCTGGAATAGCCATTCTAATCACTCGTCTTTCACAGAGGAGACCTGTTGGAAATGTCTTCTGGGCACACTTACAGATTTTGTCCAGAATTTCAGGACGTTCTCTAAGCAGCTATTCTTCTAGCTTTAAGCAGATCTAGAGAGGCTCTTTTTTTTTATAAAAGTTTTTATTTTCAATTTTACAATACATTACAATCTTAAAAAATACTTCAGATAAAAAATAAAACAAATTGATACACACCACTTTCGGTATTGCCCACCCATTTCCCCCCAAACCGCATCCATCCCCAACCAACTTGCCTCTTTCCCTCTTCTTTCTCTTCCTCACTCTCCACCTCTCCTCAACCTTCCTACTTACTTCTCACCTTCTTCTACCTTCTCGCTCCGGATGCAGTCCAGGGGAAATGCCCGAGCAATTCCTCTCTCCAAATTGAAACATTAATATTATATAAGGTAAAACTATTTCTACTTTATCTGAACTACTTAAACTTCGGCTCTTTTGATAAGTGATTTGTACGGGGCTTAATTTAATGTTTAATATTTGCTTGAAAGCTTGATGGATTTTGAATATATCATATCAACATTAATTAGAGCTGCATTTTTAGAAAGTGCCTGATCCTTTTTGATAAGACTGCAGTTTTACAATGGCATTGAGCTAGAATCATTGCTCAAATGTTACTCATCAAGGTGATGGAATTGAAATAATGAGGAAACAGTAATTAATCACAAAATATGCTAAACAGCACTTACATATGTGTTTATTAATGCAATCTGAGAATTTTCCTTTTCTATTTTGTTTATTCCTTTCATTAATCAATTTATTCAGGGAAGTCTAGTTGATAGGTGTCAAATAATAAAACTCCTGAACTTCCTGACAACCTGTAGGACATAAATGCTTTCAACCCCCTCAGTTTTATTCACACTCTAAGAATTAATTAAATCCTCATCACCACCCTCTGTTTTTGTTGAGTGACATCTGATGCATTACTCGCTCTCAATTATCTTTATAGGACTTGAAGCTTAGGAACCAGAAGCAGAGAGAGTGAATGATTCCTTGCAACCTGTATTCAAATGTTTGCAGAACAGATCTGATACCCATAAATAGAGCCATATTATTATTTTTTGTTTGCTTATTTATTTTTCTATTTTTAAACTAGTTTTGCTGAACCAAAAATAAATCAGTTCAGTTGTCCAACACTGCCAGCATCACAGGAAAACATATTTGGAACTGCTTTCAAAGTGTCCTCATATTACTCAGTTGCTTGTGAATTCTTCATCCCCTGAATGTTATTGTGTGTACTTTTTAGACTAGGGAGAACAGAAAGTAATAATAACAAAAATGAAACAGAGAGAGAAACAAAGAAGAAGAAAAGTAAAATAAATATTAAAGATTAAGTTACATTGTTCACCATTGTTGTGTGGACTTCATTCTTCATCTGCAATATTATGCTCATTTCAGAGTTTGATAGATCCCAGTACCATCTTGCTATCTCATGGTGCCCAGGCATTCTACAGAATAAAATTGCCAAAATATAATGAAATTTCAAGTGAAAATGCAAAAATCTCTTGGCCTGAAATAAAATTGCTGGAATTTCATGAGAATGTTTGTGAGATGGCTAAAAGTTTTATGCAATGTTATGTTCTCCCCAAATTTCAGCTAATTGGAAGGAAGGATAACTTGAGAGAGTCTTGGAAATATTTTGACATAGCTGAGCATTGTGTTGGTGAGTCCCAGCCTAATGTACTGCAAAATCTGAAAATGACTTCTATTTTCTTCATTTCTGTGTTGTTAATACAAAATATACTAAACAAACAACTCTTTGAACAGTACATTTTCTTTCTATTGAAAGAAGCAACGCAATTAGAATGATTTCTACATTTTGGAATGATAATATATAATTTCCACCATTAGGTTTGATAAAATATAATCAAAACTTGGCTGACAGTTATGTTCTCCTTAGGAAAAAATCAATAATCAGGTACTAGGAAACTAAATGCCACTGGCAATGCTCAGTCTCGAGTATAGCCTCTTTTAAACCATCTCCCTCTCTTAGAATACAGAAGTTTAGCTATCAACTTCTGCACCTCTTTGATATTTTAAAATGGAGTTCAGCAGGGAAATAGAAACACAGTGATAATATTAATGCCAAGTGAAATCTGATGACTGCAGATGGCCATCACACTTCCTCACTCTGAGATTTCATTCACAAGCCTCTTCATGGCAGCTTAACAGTAGCTCAGTAATCATTCTTCAAGGTCATCTCCTTATCATAGCACCTTTCTCTTACCCCCACTCTGTAGCTGATGCCACCCATTCTTTTTATGTAGCTGATTCATTCTAAATAGATCTAAATTCTAAATGGGCATTTTCCATTTCCCTTTCCCTCATTGTCAATGAACCTTTGTCAGTGCTTCCCAAGGAAAGAAAGAGATCAACTCATCCATTTTGAGGTCTTTTATGACAGTTAGGGGTTACAAAGGCCATATTGCAGTGGAAGAGAAAAAGTATTGGTTACCATGGCAAATCAGACACTATTCTGAGGTAAAAAAAAGCTTCATTTTAGCTTAAGTGCTAATGTCCTCCAAAAATGCTTTTCATTAACTAGAGAAAAATACAAGATACAGTATACTTTTCACATTTCTCCCATTTTATTTTTAAGTTACACAAGGTGAGATAAAGATCAAAATGTTGAATTAGGAGTGGATAGACACAGTACCTCCTAAGCCATGGAGGATCATTGGGTGATCAGACGCCATTTATTAGCTCATAGACCATCCTAACTCACATAGTTGTTGAAGGGAAAAATTGGAGCAGACACAACTATATAGGCTGCCTAATAGTCCTGGAGAGAAAGCAGGCTATAAAACAAATGAAAAATAAATAAATGTCAAACACATCAACTCTTCCATTGATTTTAAATGAATTTACTTCTAGTTAATAGTGCTCAGAATGTAGTTTCAAGTAAAGACAATTTAGATGGTCTTATAATCAAACATATATTGCTTTCAAATACTTATTTACTATCACAATCCTAGACATAAGATTTATCTGCAACATTGTTCAATACAGCACAGATCACTGATGATATGTAAACTGAATATATCCAATAAATTAACAGATGTGTTGATAAAAACCTCATTCTTTTTCTTTCCCTCTAGCCAGTAATATGATTATTTATTTATTTCACATATTTATATTCTCCTTATTTATGGAATCTGGGCAGATTACATTAAACACATTATGTAAATCAAGCAATAAAACCATATGTTGCCCAAAATGCAGGGATCAATAATCCCTTTTTCAGAACTCATCTATCAAATTTGGACAAAATCCACATTTGCTTACATGAATTGACTCTTATTTTGAGCTAATGAAATCCCAAGCTGATTTAGCTTCTAAAGTGCTATACTTTTAGAGACTTGAAGGCTAGAAGGCCAGATTTGATCTGTCCTTTTACCATTACTCTTAGGATTTGTTTGAAAGAATTTAGTCTCATAATCGTACTATATAGACCTTCTATATACATTTATCTTCTCTCCCTTTCATTTCTTTTTCATCTAGACTAGGAGTGCCAAACTTGCAACATCACATGACGTGTCGCAATGTATTGCGACTTTTTTTCAATTGCCGGCAATGGGTGGGTGTGGTTTTGGCATGATGCATCCAGCCCGTGGGCCGGCAGTTTGACACCCCTGGTCTAGATATTTAGAGAGGACTGAATAATTGTCCAGTCTAGTAAAAAATGTTTCCATTTCTTCAGAGGAGTTTATTTATTTAGGGTTAATCAAAATATACTTTTGGTATATAGTATCATAAGAATTGATTTAGAGAAGACTTGGATGAAATTATCTATTTATTTCATCACAAAAGACTGGAACCTGAGATCCCAGCATTTAATGGCTGCACCATGGTGGTTCATAGTTAGCTTACATTACCACTGTTATGTTCGATGATCGGTAAGGCATTGACGAGGCAGCCGGTGCAACAACAACTCTTTATTTAAGATCTAAACAGAAGCCTGGATAACTGCCGCTCCACCCCTATTTACACATTCAGCAACTAGGTGGCAGCCAATAGGATTCAAGTATTAGTTCCCGCTTTAACACAAGTTAATGAACATGTAGACAGAAAGTCTGGCACTTAATTGACAGAGTCTTATGACCATTTTTTCAACATTTCCAAGTAATTCACATCAATACATTACAACCACCATTCTGGACTCTGTTTAACCATGGAGATTAATATCTACCGTATATGCCGGCATATTAGGCGACCCGGCGTATAAGACGACCCCCGTCTTTATCGCCAAGCCACATTCCTAGAACGTCGTCTTATACACCGGAAACTACCAGTATTTCCGGCGTATAAGACGACTCGGCGTATAAGACGACCCCCGTCTTTGGCGCCGAGTTTAGCGCTTCCGGAAGTCATCTTATATGCCGGCATATACGGTAGATGAGATTTTTTTCTGTGAAGAAAGGAAACAAATGGCAAAGAGCTAGGTAATGGCTGTCACAAAGGTGATTTTCCAAAAGACAACTGGACTTCCTTGTTTTTTTTCCCTTGAAAATGTTTTGCTTCCCATCCAAGAAGCTTCTTCAGCACTTTTTGGCATATGGCAAAGAAAGAAATGTAGGAAATAGAGGAAGAAGAAGATGAGAGAATGGTGTAGGTGAGAGAGAGGGACAGAGAGAGAAAAAAGGAAGTGGGGAAAACCAAGGTTGGAAGGAAAGACAAAGCAGTGAATAAAGATGGTAGCAAAGTACTATCGATTCTGACTCCTTCTATATATCTTCTCCTGATGGGTAATGACTTCTCTTTTTCCAGTATGTAATCCTTGAAACCTTCCTATAATTGACTATTTGTGCCTTCTTGGGATTTTGATCTAAGACACATTGCATGAATGCCTCTTGTGACTTTTTTTCTCTTTTATTCAGCATGCCAAGAAAAGTCTTTTGTTTCAGTTGCAGGCAGCCTTCCTGTCCTCCACCTTCTCTACTTTAGAGAAAGAAAGCTCCAAGAAAGCCATTAGCTAGCAGCTTGAGTTGAAAGTGACTGCCTGGCCATTTTACAGGGACGTTTTTTTCCCCCTACTGGTAAAATAAAACTTCCTGCTTTGGATAACATGTACTTTGTCTATTGTGTGATTTATAATGTTGGCTATAAGTTGGGTATTGTTACTCCTCTATTTTAGTTAAAGAATTTTGATGGGTGGGATTCAGGAAGAGGGCCTCCTCTCCTGTGGCTCCCATGTTCTGGAATACTTTCCCCCCAGAAGTGAGACAGGCCCACTCTCCTGGCCTTTTTAAAGGAGCTTGAAGACCTGTTCTGTTAATTTGTATGGAGCTCCCTGAGACACATGAAACCTGGCGGTGGTTGGCACCTTGATACTCTTTGTTCTCCTTTGTATCTTTTATCTTATCTTATTCTTGTTTTTATCTGGCTTTTTTCTGGAGACATATATGGTTTTTAGGTTTTGTGTTTGAATTGTATACTGTCCAGAGTCATTCTGTGAGTGAGATGGGTAGTATCTATATTTGACAAATAATTACATAAGAAGGTATATGAAGCCAGTGAAAGGTTTTTTTGTCTAATTGCTCTACAGGGAATATCTATGGATTTGCATCAGAGCCTGGATTAAATAGGATCAGAGAAAACATTTCCTTTGAAGCATGGGTTACCAATATATAATACATAAAATCAGGAATGGCTGCACCAAATACGAATGTATGTTTGTATTTTTTCTCCCACATTATCAAATAGTGTCCAATATAATAAACACCAAAAGTTCATTTGAAATTATCAGGGTTCTCCTCAGCCCCAAGGAACTATTCAGGCTTTTTCTGTAAACAGCCAAACAATGATATCAGAGAAGAAAATAATGTTTTCCTTCAAACCATTCATCCTGAGCATTCACCTAGCTGCATGTGTCCTGCTGTATGAGTACAATAACTTTTATTTTAGCATCCCTTCTGACTCTAACTCATAATAAATGAAGCATGAGAAACAGAATAATATCAGATGTAATAATAAAAAAGCCCCATTCAAGTGAAAGTCAAAATACAATTATCATACCAATGCATCTGTTTCTGTCATGTCGGTTGCACAGCAATATAAACATTACATCTGGTGCACCTGAAAATAAAGGCTTTTATTGTCAGACCTATAGGATAATGAAATCCAGAAGTTCTTCTTTAAAGGGCCGGCTGGATTTGGATATACTGCTTAATTCCTAATTAGTCTGACAAATAGTTGCAGATAAATGGAGATGGATCATAGTTATAGGGATATTTGATTTGCCTGAGCCTTGTGCAACTGTTATATTAAAGAAATTGATTGCATTTGACAGGTCTGGCTCCTGGCAATGGCAGGTGATGCTATGGAAGCTCTCATGATGGGGTAATTCATGTTACAGTGCATTCTTTATGCTCTGAACAAACCATCTTCCAAATGCCAATAATGGCATGCAATTTCAAATCATCTCTCCCTCTCTCTCCATATTTTTCTTTATTTATGAAAGCAGTACGAAACATACATCTAACATGACAGTGATCAATATAAAATATTTGTGATTACCAAATGGCAAACAACATTATTTAAAAGGAAAATATTCAAGCACTTAAGTGTACAGTCATCATTCACCAAGCAGGTACCTCAAACAACAAAAAAGATTTTAATGATGAACTTTGTTCCAAAAGCTGGGAAATCCTTGCAAGCAGATTTGGGAAGGTATACCTATGGAAGAAGAAAAGTAAACAATATTGCATGCTAGGTATATCCCACACTTGATGTAGCTGCTATTTTCTTTGGTGCAATGTCAAAGATTTGAGTTTGTAGTTCGGAGACATGCCCGCATTATACTTAATCCTCTTCAGATATCAAAGAGCATATGGAGGCAACAAATTAAGGAGTGTTTTTGAATTACAGATGAGTAAAAGTCTGAAAAACTATTAAAGCACAGTACCATTGGGTCATCTGGAATAGTGTTATAAACAACTGCAGTAATTCTCTTCAAAACGAGATGCCAGAAGTTGCAATCTGTTTCCAGCTGTGCTGTGATTGAAAAATACTTTTTCTGCCATGTTTTCCTCTCATTTTGAATCTCTTTGAAGAATTTAATCTTTGATGGTGAGGAGGTTGACTTTCTGCACATGACAATCACATTCTCTTTTGTAGTATTGTATCCTATGACAGTTCTAGCCTCAACTCCTGCAGTATCAAATCATGATCTAGATCAGGGGTAGGGAATCTTGGCTCATGCTGACTCAGAAATTCTGGGAGTTGAAGTCCACAAGTCATAAAAGAGCCAAGATTCCTTACCCCAGGTCCAGATCTAGATCATATCTTCTATTAAGTTGTCACCATAAGTAAAACCCCTGTTCAGTCTGGTGGTTTATTGAAGTGCCTTGGAGAACTCTTCATCATCCTGATCAACCCCAGTTTGATACAACAGAAGGAAGTTAGAGAAGGGAATTGACAAGTGTGTTATTAAGTTCAGTGAAACATTGTTTCATGCTAATTCATGATGAACAATTCTGTTTACAAGGGTATTGATTCAGAGAGGGCGAGAAAGAGGCAAATTATGTTCTGCACACAGAAATAATTCTATTCAGAAAGAAAAATTAAAAGCAAAGCCCTAGTCAGAAATACAGGCATCCTAAATCTATCCTTCCTATCAACTTGCAGTCCAGATTTGCTCAGCTAAACTATTATCCATCTTTACAAAATCCTAGGGAATGTAGAAGCCAAGATGTGCTGCTCTGTTGTATATATTTGACTCAAGGCCAATGGAAGTAGTTGGATTATTTGCTTGGCAGGACAAAATGAACTGGTTCATTACTCCCAGTCATGAGATAGGTAAGCTTAATAAAATTAGGTGAAGGAAAGCATACAAAGCAGATCTTGGTGTTGCATCTGATTAACAAGGTGATAAGAAGAACTAAATCATGAGTATATTTCCAAGTCCCCTTTTTGTAGCTCTTGGAACCATGTTGAAATTCGATAGTTGATATTTTGAGGTGGGAAACAGATGAAAATTAGATACAAACTCTTTTTTAAAGGAGTGCACATCATAGTTAATAAAGAAATTAAAGAATACCTCCCCATCATACCCTGTGCTGCCAGCATTTGTGATATATCACTAGGCCTCTTTATAACTCTCAGACTGTCATAAATGCTCAGTGTGGTCCTCCTCTGCTTTAAATCATGCCTTTTCAAATTTATCCTGAAGCCTACTTTGGACATGAAAATTCCTAATATTATTTAGTAAATACAAACAGATTTTGGGGATCTTCTATAATGTGAGTCTGTAATTCACACATAATTCTCCCTGTGAGGGAATGGGTCCATCCCTGGACATGCACCTTAGCACCACAGAGCAGCCCAACACAATGTCAAATACTAATGATGAATAGACTGCACAATCCTGCGGGAAGTAGGATGCATACATCAATTTGACAATCCTCCAATTGCTGAAGCTGTTAAACTACTATCAGGGCTGGAGAAAGAAAACACCAGGGAGATGTAGCTTGAGTCCAAAACATTCTCCTTGCTTGAAGACCAAGATATAGTATTCAGTACAGCATTCCATGGGGCAAGAGGGAAGAACTGCTGTCAAGCTTGCTGGTATTCTTCATAAAACTAAAGCTTGAGGAATGAGACAGTTATAGACCCTAAGATTATCTTGAGAGATAATCATGGTCTTCTGCCTTGGGCATACTCTGTGAATCTTATCCCACAGCATTCAGTAAACTTTGTCACCAAGACAGAATGGTGAATTGTGCCATTGCCCAATCATAGGTGGCAGAAGGGTCAAATTCAGTTACTTGTCAAAGAAAGATCAGCTGAGAAACAAAGGTCCTTATGAGTCATGGATGACTCACCAATAAACCTTTCCTTGAGAGATGGAATACTCAACACAGTCTTTTATTGCTGACAGCTGAGCCCTGGGTGTGTTCTGGAGAATTCAACTTTCAACTTCATTATGGCTGGAATAATGCCTGCTTGCTATATTTATCAATCTTCTCTAATCAGCTACCTGTGGCCCTTGTTGGGTTTGCTATGCCTAACTCTTAGATTTGTTTAGACATTGTATTTTTGTTGACTAAGTATAGCTTTGGACATTATTCAGTAGATCAGAGTATATTAGCTTTAGACCCCTTCATAAAGCATCTCTCTCTCTCTCTCTCCTTCCCTCCCTCTCCCTCCCTCCTTCCCTCTCTCCCTCTCCCTTCCCCTCCCTCTCCCTTTGTGTGTGTGTACGAATGTCTAATCCTTTACCCTCCCTGTATCACTTACTGTATCATATTTAAGTAGCAAATTGTAAATATATGGTGATAACACTACTGATGTACCCTTTAAGAAACTAGGCCATGGTCCTTGCCCACAAAAGGTATTTAAAGGGGATCTGTGGTGAAGAAAACACTGATCTAGGCAATTAGGAGATGACAGCCAAGAGTGAGATTTTTATACCTCTTGATTGTCATCTAATGTTCCTTTTTTTTTTTTTTTGCAGCAGGGATCTCTGGGTATTTCAGAATGTCCTCTTCTACCCTCAGCTTAGCCACACTATTCATGTCCCTCCTTTAATGTTTTCTGATCCTAAACTCCACAGAGATGTTCCCTGCAGAGCTGGTGAGGCCAATTACTCCCCTCCCCATTCTTTTCCAAACAATTTCGATCTGTGCTAATGCATTTGTGAGCAGGACCTCCCTCTTTGTGCACCAGAATTTAAGAAGTACAGCTGCAGAGAGCCCACCTGGGCAGCATGCTTAAGCTCCCTTTAACTAGAATGCAGAGGATGCCTTGAGAGTCATTAAATGCTTGGTGAGTATGGAACAATATTTGGGCTGCTAAGGGTCTGTTTCTGAATTCTAAAGTGCTATGAAAAAGTAAGGCAAACTGCATCCTTATGCAACAAGACAACAGGATTCTGAGAGGCAGAAAATTCAGCCATCATCCAAAAATGATAGATCTTCATTCTCCATTTGGCTTAGGTGGGAAGGCTAAGGTGCAGGAATTACAATGTAAAACAGAGTACATACAGTATAATGATTGATAGAGAATACAGTTGTGGTCAGTACTGCAGCAGTTATAATCTGTAATGAATATTGAGGATGGTTTTGAAGGGAAGAGGGAAGATCTGTTGCCAAGGCAACAACCTAATAAATGTGGTTTGAGCCCAGACCAAGGAAGTGGTTTATGAAAATACACCAGATCTCCCACCACCGATTTACATGAAGATAAAAGAGAGAGGAGGGGAAACACATTCAGACATGCATGGATCTGTTACTGTAGCTATTCTAATAAAATGAGCATCAGTAGCTTCCACATGGCGTCTGTTCCTTAATTTGGTCTATCTTATAGAACTGACATAATCTGATCAGTTCTGATATTTTTAAAAGAATTTTAACGGCATCCCAGCTAGTTATGTATTACTTGTCATTGTTGCTATTCCTTTATATTTTAACTTTCCCATTCTTCATTCCTGGTGTATATAAACAAAATTATACAAAATACAGTAGTGAGTCAGACCGTTGAGACACACCAGAGACAAAAACCAAAGTTATGAATGCTTATGAATGTGCCTCCTCCCATTCATCCTAGAGAGAGCTAGGGAGAGTCAAGTTTGAGATATTTTCTCAAATTACATTCCTGCTTTGGATTCAGATTTCTCTTATCTGACTATGGTCTTGGCTGAGGCTCTTCCTCCTGTTCCTAAAGGTTATTGTCAGAGCCCATTACATGGTGAAGGCTTAACATATACATATTTTCCATATACAAAACATCTTGGGGTAAAAATGTGGTAACCTTTCAGTCAGAAGTATCTAGGAGAGCAGTAAGGAGGGGGCAGAATGATGAAAGCAACTTCACACTGAGGTTGCACACATGCCCTAAAGCAGACATGTCAAACACAAGGCCCGGGGGCCAGATGTGGCCCGTGAAGTGGAAACAGTGAGGGAACCGAAACAGTGAGGGAACGGCCCCCACTGCCTTGGCCCTGGCCCAGGCTGGCCAGGAGCCAATGTACAATTTTGTGGTGTCCATCTATGCTGAAATGCAGTCAATCTTAGCTCCACAAGGCCATCTGGAAACAGCAAGGAACCAGCCCCTACCACGTCGGCCCCACCCCCTGGGTGCATGCTGGGGAGATGTCACCCTTTGTGAGGCATGAAGAAATGCACCATCGCCTGGAAGTGGCCAGCAAATGGCCCTTGCCTACTTCACATATCCAGCTTGATGGGCTCTGCCCTGGTCCCACTCCTTTCTGCCAGTGACCCTCAGATCTGTCCCACTCCTGCCCAGGCCCCCACAGGCACCCTTGACGCGAATGATGTAGAGCTGTTCACGCCCACCCAGTAGGTCACACCCACTCCAACCACGCCTACCCATTAGGCCGTACCCATCCTGGCCAAACCCACCTGGCCCCCTGAGGGCAACCGCAATGCTGAAGCAGCCCTCAATGAAATTGAGTTTGACACCCCTGCCCTAAAGTGTGTGATGTGATGGTATAACATTACTCTTCTTATTCTGATGAAAGCAGGAAACTTTGCTTGCAGCTTCCTGTTCCAATTTCAGAATGGGTTGTTTGCAATGTCTAGATTTATCATGTTTGAAAAATGAATTTTCCAAGCTTGGGTTGGAGGTTAGAATAACCAATTAGAAGGCTGAACTGATTTAGACTGGTTCTAGTGCAGCACACATGATTATTCGGATGAAGAAAAGGAATGTTTTGTAGTTGAAACATTTCAACCACAAATGTTTTGCACATGCCAGTGATTTGCACTGGAAGCTCTTATATAGGGTCTATCTGTAGCAAACCACACTGATATTCCAAAAGGCTTGGATGCCTGAATTGAGTGGAGCCTCCAGAGAGGCAGTCCAAAAGGGCAAAATGGTGGACATGGCATTGCAACCTTTTCTATGTGCCTGTGAATGACAATGCCTGTGACCTTGCTGTCGTATTTAAAGAAGTATTCCACAGCTTTTGATTCTGTCTCCCTGACCTAATGAAAAATTGCTTTCCTGTAGCTGGCAGTGTATTTGATATGCTTTGTCCCTATTCTAGGTGCACTTGATCCATTGTTTCTTTCCAGAGGTAGAGACAGAAAGATGAAGAGTTACCTAATGAAAAAGTGAAGAGAAGGGCAGTTTGCAATGGATGCTAGGCCTCCCGAGAGCAGCAACTAAGCAATAGTTTTATATATATAAATCTTTATTAAATTTCAAAGACACACATTAAAATACAAACTAACATAAAGGGAAAAAAAGGAAGGGAATAACAGGACAAGTTTAAAAGTGACAAAAATACATCAAACAAATATATAACACAAGTGACCTCCAACATTTCAATACAGAGATATTAGTACAATACAGCAACCTCTCTCTAAATTTAAAACTAAGCAATTCTTCTGAAACTCAATTCACCATGGCCAACTTGCTGTGACCATTTCACCACAGCCATCTCGCCATGGCCAACTCACTATTGCCATTTCACTGTGGCCAATTTGCCACAGGTCAACTTGCTGTGGCTGTTGGGACAACTCACCACAGAAAATTCCACAAGGGATAACTCAATGCGATCAATGTTATCCAGAAATGGAAATTATGTCAAAGAAACAGAGGTGGATAACATTTATTTTGTTGAGTTATCCCTTGTGGAATTTTGCCTTGTTGAATTGTTAAGCTGCATCACTAGTATTGGGCTGGTGGGTACAAATTTATCTGCTGACAATTTATTTGGCATTTATAAGGTTCCATGTTGGGTGTGGAATTCTGGGAGTTGAAGTCCATACATCTTAAAGTTGTCAAGTTTGAAAAAAACATTGAGTTAAATCAGACCCCAGATAGACTTGAATTATCGGAATTGGGCAGCCTACATTTCTGAGAAGCTTGAAAGTCAAAGTCCACACTTCTGTAGGAAACCTATCAACTGCTGTTTCCCAAACACCTGTGAATTTCATATTATCAGCCTTGCCAGGTAGATCAAAAATGAAACAGATCATATAAGCTCATACCACTTTATTGTTAAGTCTACATTAACAGAATCTTGCAAGTCTTAAAGTACAAATTTCCCACTGACTTATTTTAGCATCTGATGTTAGGGAAATTCCTTTATGAGGATAAATAAATTCCTTTATCCTTTTCTCTGCCTGTTATGCAACTGTGGGCTCTGAATCCTTTTATCTGTTCCCTGGGCAGCATCTCTTTGCTTTTCTCTCTCTCAAGGTCATTCCCATAATTAGACCTCAGAAGCATTCTTAAAATATTTAAAATGAAGATCTGTAACCCAGCACTTGTGTGGAGAAAAGTTAAGCTAGGGATGATAAAACATATCTTGGTGGGCAAGAAGGAAGGAAAGCGATTAGTTTGCCTGCTGAGAAATAGACTATGGCTATATAGTAGCTGCCTCAAAATTCTAAATATGTCCACTAACCAAGTTTGAGGACCCCTTATATGAAATATTCTTTTTTTGGCTGGAACACTTCTTGAATGAAGTCACGGATGGAAACTAATCAAGGATAGAAGCAACCTAGAACTAAGAAGAAACTTCCTGACAGTTAGAACAATTAACCAGTGGAACAACCTGCCTCCAGAAGTGGTGAATGCTCCAACATTGGAAGTTTTTAAGAAGAGACTGGACAGCCATTTGTCTGAAATGGTATAGGGTTTCCTGCCTGAGCAGGGGGTTGGACTTGATGACCTCCAAGGTCCCTTCCAACTTATTATTATTATTATTATTATTATTATTATTATTATTATTATTATTATTTGGCTAACAGGATAAATATGCTAATTATAGTGGCTCCTTGGAATGTGTTCAATAATTATTTACCGCTTCCTTTTTCTGAGTAATCAACAATGTTGATAATCTCCAAAAAGAAAAAAATGAACTTGATCTACACTATGACTTGCTGTTTCACTCCAGATAAAACATCTTGATTCTTTACACTTCAGCGAATCCAAACTGTTAGAAAATGAGGCATGTTAATATAGTACTTACTGCATAAAATGCTTCTAGAAGTTGTAAAGCTTCAGTTGCTGGGAAATGACAAGAAACATTTGGGGAAATGTTTAGATGATAAAAATACAAATTCCTGTTTCAGGGGCATCCTCAGCGGAGTAACAAAAAATTAAGATAATAGTTTTGTCTGTTTGGTTGAAAACTTCACCTCTTTTTACATGTTATATGTGTGACAGATATTTTTTAAAAAAGCAAGGGTTTGATTGCATGATCACAGCCACCATTTTGATTTATTTAAACACCTCGTGCCCTGAGACAACCCTGTCTGTTCATCCCATTATGAATGGGCTGATTTCGGACATCACAATGCTCTTTGTGCTTCTAATTCCTGCTTTAAGATGAGAATTCTTCCTTGCCTGATACAGCTGTTCAATCAGAAGACAGAAGGTAAAGCAGCATCCCAATGCACAAACTTAAGGAAAAAAGATACCATCATCATTAGATTGGTTGGTTATTACAGAGTGAGATAGTCGACATTAACATTTCATTGGAAGGGGGCAAATAATATTTCCAGGATTTGCTGTTCTCTTTGTAGATGAAATGAAAGGAACTTGCTTTTTAAAGATACAGACTACTGTACAGTGGAGGAGAGATTGACTTATCAGAGATGCTGGTAGGGAGGAAGATGATTGGCTATCTGCCCTTCTAAAAATTAAGCTTCCTTTGTTCTCTCATTACCTTCAAGCTAAAGAATTGGATGGAACTATGACAGCATTAATGGAGATCTGAACTGTTAGGAAAATTTAAACAGCTAATAAGCGTCATCTCATCAATATGAATAAAGCAAATTGACTTTTTTTCCCTTAAGGGTGGGAGGAAATTCATTGGGGAATTCATGAGTTTAATTTTAGAAAGAATGGGTCTGGGTTTGAGAAATGTTTCTTTTTTTCTGGCAAAAACTAACTCGAAGAGATTTGGAATATTGAGACTTAAAATCCTAAACAAATTGCATCTCAGCCTCATAAGTCTGTCTTTTACAACATGGCAGCTTTATTAAAGCAACAATTTAAACTCATTATCTTATATTGGACAAATAAGTTATTTCCTTCTAATCTGGCCCTCTGTTACCAGCAGTGACCACACAACTGTCTTGATTAGTTGATTGGCTGTGCAATGTTTTTAGCTTACTTGTTCTTTGTTTCTAGTACACTAACAGGACAGCATAATGGGAATTTCTTAGCAAGGTTGGGGAATGTATAGTGGGCTCTCACTCATGGGTTATATTTGGTCTCTGAGTCACTCTTGTCATCTATGTCTCAGACTTTGCCTAAAAAGAGTAGACAGGTATAAAAGAGTCCAATATTTTGTGGATGAAATCAATGTTTGCAATATGAAATGCCACAGTTGCTCCTAAGCGGGCAATTTGTATCCATTATTGCCCTTGTACATGGCTGATGTCATTTAGGTAAAGGATCAGTGATAGAATAATATCAAGATGCAGTGATGCAATTGAACGCAAAAGCCTCAAGCTTCCTTTTTGGGGATTTATAACATGGTTTATCTATTTAATTCTACAGATGATCAGTGTAACAGCTTTTCTACATAAAAAAAAAGTTAACCCAGCTAGCAGTACTGGGTGATTGACCAAGCAGAAAATACTTTCCAAGCTATCTGTAAAATCTGATCTGCAATATTAAACACACATAACAGACCAATCTGCTTGTTTCTTTTTAAATGATGAAATCTGCCTATACAGAAAAAGCCTAGCTTGCTTCAACAATGCAATGATTTTTATCAATATCAGCGAGATAAAATCTTTTTATATCTATGCCTGGTTTTTGTAGAATACATTTGCAAAATATTAGAAAAAGAGATAATATATGATGTTCCAAGTTCCCCTGATTAAAGAGAGAGATCCTTATAGTTCAGGGATAGCAGAGATACATTTCCTCAGTGCTTTTTTTCTAAAAAAAAAAAAAAAAAGGTGCCGGAACTCACACACATCATACAACCTACCTTGCGTACCCTATAAAGTTCCAACCAAAAAAGGTGACGGAACTCCGTTCTGGGCGTTTTATGACAAAAAAAGCCCTGCATTTCCTCAGCAATTTCTAGGTTCAATTTCTGATATGCTGTTTTTTAAAGTTTAGAGAATTCAGCAGCTGCTAGACAGAAGAGCTTATAGCAGTGGTTCTCAACCTTTTTAATGCCGCCACCCCCAACCGGTTGTAAGTCGAGGACTACTCAACTGGTGCAGCACTGTTTGCAGAATGGGACTTTTGGCGAACTCAGCAGGGCAGAGACAGCCTGGACAATTCCTATTGGCTTTTGAAAGCCAATAGAATTAGACTCTATTCAAGAGAGTGTATTCTATTGGCTTTCAAAAGCCAATAGAATAAAAGGGAGTACCACAGCTAAAGAAAAAGGGGAAAAAATGGCGGACTGCATTGTTTGGCGACCCCGTGAAATGGTCGTTTGACCCCAAATGGGGTCCCGACCCACAGGTTGAGAACCACTGGCTTATAGGAAAGCTATGAAATCTGAACTGCAAAAATCCAGATAATCAATAGGAGGCATCAAATGGAGACTTTTCCATCTCTCATTGTTATCAACTATAGTGCTGGATTTTTGCAACTTAGATCTGATAGCCAGATTACATCAAAATCTATGATGCATTCACACAAAACACTAAATCAGAGTTCTTAAAATCATGATGTTCTAACTGTCTTAATGGTCTTAATCAGTACTTTTTTTCAAAAAAAAAAAAAAGGTGACAGAACTCTGTTCTGGGCGTTCTATGAGAAAAAAAGCCCTGGTCCTAATTTATAGATCCTTCCAAGATGAAAACCAAGACATTTTGGTTTAACATTTGGGGTGAATCAGAACATAGTCTAGCCTACTGTATCAGTTAGTGCACTAAGAATTACACCATGTCTATAAATGTAGACATTCAGATATCTACCAATATATATATGAAGACCATAGAGTTACCTCTTGGAAACAACATTAGATAACCCCATTGCAGAATTAGAGGAACATCAGTTGATACAAGTATTAGGTGCCTACAGCCCAAAGTTCCATGAACATTTAAGCAGAGCTTGAGTGGGCAGAAGCAGCAAGTCCTGACAGTTCAATTCTGAAAGTAAGAAAAAGCTTCTAGCATAGTGATCAATTCCCTTCCACTTCTTTTTTTGGCAATTATGAAAGACAACATGAACAGACAGAAGGTTCCTAGCTTTGCTGAGAAGGGCTGTAACAATGAAGAGGTTATCAAATTGGGCCCACAATGTCTTGGTTCACTCGGCTGTGAAAGATTAACTGTGTCTCCAAGGGAACATTGATGTCATAAAGTATGCAGTGCCGGAGAGATGCAGGTGACGTTTAGTAGGATGCTGGGAAAATTGTGTATCTCATTTGTTGACTGCTGTGAAAAAAAAGAAACAGAAGTTTTTTTTTATATCAGTTGACTTCAATAAAAAGAGATGGCATTTCATGGAGAATGAAGGTCTGTGTTGTTCATTTATATAAGGTCTTTAAATGACATTTCACCCAACTCTGTTTATTGTCATTAGTGTGCTACCATTATTCTCATTCACAGGGTTTGTGTGCGCGAGTGTGTATATTTGGCTGATTTCACAATACAGGGACCAGTCCTGCCATAATTACCCTCTTGTATCTTATGTAAGATATCCTCTTGCCTCCAAATAACCTGATCTATCAATCTTCCTGTTTTAGGTTGGCTACTCTCTGGATTAGCTAGTTTAGCCTAGTGGTTAAGGCATTGGGCTAGAAACCAGGAGATTGTGAATTCTAGTCCCTCTTTTGGCATGAAAGCTGCCTGGGCGACCTTTGGCCAGTCATTCTGTCTCAGCCCACCCTACCTCATAGGGTTATTGTGGGAAAAACAGGAGGAGGAAGGAGAATTAGATATGTTCACCATCTTATTTATAAAAATATAAAGCGGGATATAAATCAATAAATAAAATGTATCTGATCAAGTTCATCATCAGCATCTTGTTAAAAGCTGTATCCTCATGCAATGTTTTGGGCTTATTGTCCCAGCCTGTGCTCAGAGGTTTTTATAACAGAGCCCTACTTCACTGTGTTGCATATGATCAGTAATATCAGTGGCAATATGATTGTTGCTACTGCCAAAACTTTCTAAGAACATAGAGGTGTGATTATGTGCAAGAGGATGGGGCTGAGTCAAGGGGAGGCAAACTGATCACACTTCACTGCTTCACTAGCATTCCTGAAGATGTATCTCTTTGTGGCTGCCAGGCTACTTGTCCCACCTGGATAATTCTTTTTTAATTTTTTATATTTAAAATTAACTCACTGAGAGGTTAACTTTGCAAAAAAAAAAATTGCTGGTATCTAGCCTCATTATTTTTTTTCTTCCATTCAATTGTGTCCATCTCTAGGAGACTGCCTTAACAACTACACTAAACTGACTCTCGTAGCCCTATTATTAAGTGATTTCATATCTACCAAAAGTATGGACACTGCGAAAGAAGCAACAGAAATCTGGTAGATAGGCTCGTTTTCTCCTTACTAAACAACTACAGCATGTGACCCACATTTGTTACAAACACTTGTTCATCTCTTTCCTGAAGGAAAGGTGAAAGCTGTGTTTCTTTTCTTTAACAAAGATGGTGCATGTACGCAGATATGATACTGTGACTACCTTGCTAATGTCATCAGAATGAGACTTCCACACAGGACTGGGTGCAAGAATTTGTTGAGGAGCAACTATGACGGGAGGTGAACCCCAAGTGGTAGAAGGCATTCTAGTGGAAATAGTAAATGCTTGGCGGTATAGAGCAAGAAAGAGTGGAAGAATCAGGATGAAATGCACGCCACTGAAACTGACCAATTGTTTTAAGCTCTGCCTCCCCCCCAATCAGAATGAAACCCGCCTCCCTGCTCCCAAACACTGAACAAATTCTCTCTGTGTATGTGCATATAAATAAATTGAACACTTACACTTCAGTTTATAAAACTGTTCGATGTCCGCAAACAAAGACTGAAATAATAGTTTTGCCATATTTTGTGTATGCTGGGCATTTTCCTGAAAATGTAAGCTGTCAGAAAATATCTATATTTATGCTGTGATTTGCAACCAAGCTGTTCTGACCAACAGAAAAAAAGAGAGCGAATGATATCATATTTCCAGCTACAAGAGCTCATTAGATCTCAAATTCTAAGTGGCTGGTGACTCTGTACTCTCCAGAAAGACAGCTCCAACCCAATTAACATGATGGTATACAGAAGGGACCCCCCTCCCCCAATTGGGTTAGTGGCTGGGGTTAAGTGTGTTTTGTAAACAGAAAATTCGAAGGCTGTGCTCTCATGATAAAGCTGACCTGATCTGCTGGTCCCCCGGGATAGAGGCTTCACCGGTGAGCCAGAAAAGTTGATCTGGGTTGCCCCAATCAAATTATGAGGGGCAGCTTTGAAGAGAGCCTAGCCACCATAAAAATGACCGGGATGCTGTCACTTCCTGCTATTATTTTTTTTTTTAAAAAAACTAATTGATCAGAATGAAGGATTATTGCTCCCCTTCTTTTTCTGGCTCACCCCTTTTTGTCCAATTGAAAAATACAATGAGCAATTAGCTAGACTTCTTAGAACTGCAGATCTCTAGAAGTTCATGCCAGAAGCAAAAAGAGTTAACCTTACCCAGGAATGAAAGAAACCTCTGCAAAACAGTGATTTACTTATGGTATTTGCAGGATGTGCTTAACTGGTGAATCACCAGGTAAGCATGTTGTGTGAAAAAGCTCGAACAAGCATAAGTAAAAGGTTATTTTAAGCTCTCCTTATTAACCAGGAGAAATAGGACGCTACTTCATAACTTGCATCCTTCCACAGAATAGCAGAATTACCAGTTAATGTTAATCATAATTGTGTGGGACTTTCAAAGATCTAAGCGAACTGGAGGGGCTGTACTGGAGTAGGTGGTCCATCCTGGGATTAAACCTGCATTAAAGTCAGTGGCTCCTTTCACGGAGATATGACTCTTTTTATGACAACTGATTTCCCCTTCCCATTTTTCTTTTTCCTGACTGATTTATCATAATGCACCTGCCTTATTAATTCCCATTGTCTTTCTAGCCTATTTATGGCTGAGAAACCAAGTAAAATATTTTTGGGATTACCACAACTCATCCATCCATTTTATATGGCCATCCATCTCAGAAGAAGCAACTCTGGGAATTTGTGGGAACATTGGACTATGGTCCTCATTCATTCCACCACCCACCCACCCACCCACCCACCATTCTTACTATTTCAGGAGCTATATTCCAGGGAAGCAGCTGGCAGATGTTCGCTCCACAGTTCCAAATATGTCCTGGCATCCAGAAATCCGCAGTTCTTTTGTCATTTATCTGGGAGTTATTCAAACATCTGCTAGATGCTGCAAGTGCTTTTCATTGGTTGGATAATCATAACAAAGTCACATGTGGATTTTTCTCAGTTTGCTTTATATAATTAATCTCCATATGCAATACAGATTTATTTTAAGGCAAAAGGAGGATATACTGTAAAATCTGGGTGGAAATGGTGGTGCAGTAAGACAAATTGTCCTCAGGTTCCCATGCCCTTCTAAGCACAAATGATTTACACCCATATTCAACGAATATAGATAGTACAGAATATTTTGAAATGCCTTAGGCTAAGGATGTGCCGACTTTTTCTTGACCAAAAGCCAAATTTGGGGCATGTTAGGAGCTTTACTCTGATCAATATATGTTATTAATTTTGTAAATAAAATAAAACAAACATGTTTTTTCTTGTAATACATTTAGTCATTTCTCCTTTTAATTATACTAACAATTGCAATTTGGGAAGTTCAGATCTTCATTACAGCTCATAGCAGTCTCAAAACACATATTTAGGCCCTTGAAAAATCATATTGATCAGCAAAGCCAACTGTGAAGAATTATAGGTGAAGAGTGAGCAGTGGCAGGAGTCCTAATATTCTCAGGTCCTGTCTCCTTTCTGCCTACCTGGCATAGTCCCTGGTTATGGGTCACACAGTACTTCTATTAC
Organism: Crotalus tigris; assembly: GCF_016545835.1. NCBI lineage: Eukaryota > Metazoa > Chordata > Lepidosauria > Squamata > Viperidae > Crotalus > Crotalus tigris. Next base: position 2,178,250 of record NW_024096469.1, read on the forward strand.
CACCACCCATCTATCTGGGGAACTACCAGAGGACTGGAAAAAAGCTGATATAGTTCCCATCTTCAAAAAAGGGAAAAAAGTAGATTCAGGAAATTACAGACCTATCAGCCTGACCCCAATACCTGGGAAGATTCTGGAAAAGATAATCAAACAACAAATCAGCAAACACCTACAGGCAAACAGAGTCATTACTAAAAGCCAACATTGGTTTGTCAAAAACAGATCATGCCAGACAAACCTTATTGCATTCTTTGACCAAGTGACAAAATTAGTGGACCAGAAGAATGCTGTGGATATAATTTACTTGGACTTCAGTAAGGCATTTGACAAAGTAGATCACAACCTACTACTTGATAAGATAGAAAAATGCAGGCTAGACAGCATTACCACCAGATGGATCCGTAGCTGGCTGACCGGCCATACTCAGCATGTGGTCCTCAATGGAACTGCATCTACATGGAGGGAAGTGTGTAGTGGGGTGCCCCAGGGCTCTGTTCTGGGCCCAGTGCTCTTCAACATCTTCACCAATGATTTGGACAAGGGGATAGATGGGGAACTCATCAAATTTGCAGATGACACCAAGCTGGCAGGAATAGCCAACACTCCAGAAGACAGGCTTAGGATACAGGAGGATCTGGACAGACTTGAACACTGGGAGCTATCTAACAAAATGAAATTCAATGGTGAAAAAAGTAAGGTTCTACATTTAGGCAAGAAAAACCAAATGTATAGGTATAGTATAAGGGGTACCTTGCTCAATAGTAGTAGCTGTGAGAGGGATCTCGGAGTCCTAGTGGACAATCATTTAAATATGAGCAGGCAGTGTGTTGCAGCTGCCAAAAAAGCCAACACAATGGTAGGCTGAATTAACAGAGGGATAGAATAAAGATCACGCGAAGTATTAATACTACTCTACAATGCCTTGGTAAGGTCACACTTGGAATACTGCATCCAGTTTTGGTTACCACGATGTAAAAAAGATGTTGAGACTCTAGAAAGAGTACAGAGAAGAGCAACAAAGATGATTAGGGGACTGGAGGTTAAAACATATAAGGAAAGGTGGATGGAATTGGGTATGTCTAGTTTAATAAAGAGAAGGAAAAGGGGGGACATGATAGCAGTGTTCCAATATCTCAGGGGCTGCCATAAAGAAGAGGGAGTGAAGCTATTTTCCAAAGCGCCTGAAGGCAGGACAAAAAGCAATGGATGGAAACTAATCAAGGAGAGAAGCAACCTAGAACTAAAGAGAAACTTCCTGACAGTTAGAACAATTAACCAGTGGAACAACCTACCTCCAGAAGCGGTGAATGCTCCAACACTGGAAATTTTTAGGAAGAAACTGGACAGCCATTTGTCCGAAATGGTATAGGGTTACCTGCCTGAGCAGGGGGTTGGACATGATGACCTCCAAGGTCCCTTCCAACTTTATTATTATTGTTATTATTATTATTATTATTTTGGATCATCGCACAGTCAGCCAGATGTTCAGACTGGATTTGGCATTTTGTCTACCTATCGAGTCCTTACCCAGGACCTGGGATAGGCAGATGTGGATGTTTGATGGTATTACAGATATCGTCGCAGGATGGAAGCAGTTCCTAGTAAGGCCGCCTTTTGCAATTGACTAATAGCGAATTTGTCAATGCCAATGGTGTTCAAGTGGTGCTCCAGTTGTTTTGGGATTACACCCAAGGAGCCTATTACTATTGGTACTACCCTTGCTTGCTTTTGCCACAGTCTTTCTATTTCTATTTGTAGGTCTTTGTATTTTGTTATCTTCTCCAGTTCTTTCTCTCTATTCTGCTGTCTCCAGGCACTGCCACGTCCACTATCCAGACTTTTTTGTCTTTCTTATCGACAATTGTTAAGTCTGGGGTGTTATGTTGCAGGTGCTTGTCTGTTTGAATTCTGAAGTCCCAGAGCAGTTTAATTTTATCATTTTCTATGACTTTCTCTATTTTATGATCCCACCAGTTTTTGCTTACAGGCAAATGATATTTTTTGCAGATCTTCCAATGCACCATTGTTGCTACTTTGTCATGCCACTGCTTGTAGTCAGTCTGTGCAATCTTCTTGCAACAGCTTACCAAGTGGCCCACAGTTTCTTCAGCTTCTTTGCATAGGCGACACTTACTGTCTGTTGCTGTCTTCTCAATTTTGACTTTGCATGCATTAAGGCTTGGTCTTGTGCAGCCAGAATTAGTCCCTCAGTCTCTTTCTTCAATTTTCCTGCTCTTAGCCATTGCCAGGTTTTATTATTATCTGCTTTCCCAGCTATTTTTTTCATGTATTGGCCATGTAGTGCTTTGTCTTCCCCTGCCTCTATTCTGTTCTTCATTTGGTCTTTCTTGTAGGCCAGTTTGGTCTCTCCAGTAGTCAGTAAGCCTTCCTAATATACTAATTTCAGTGCATCTTCATCATTGTTCTTCAGATATTCTTCCAAAGCCATTTTTTTCTTCTTCAACCATCTGATGTACTTGTAGCATTCCACGCCCACCTATTTGCCTTGGTAGATAAAGTCTATCAATGTCTGTGCAATCTTCTTGCAACAGCTTACCAGGTGGTCCACTGTTTCTTCAGCTTCTTTGCATAGGTGGCACTTACTGTCTGTTGCTGTCTTCTCCATTTTGACTTTATATTATTTATATTATTATTATTATTATTATGGATCATCGCACAGTCAGCCAGATGTTCAGACTGGATTTGGCATTTTGTCTACCTATCGAGTCCTTACCCTGGACCTGGGATAGGCAGATGTGGATGTTTGATGATATTACAGATATCATTGCAGGATGGAAGCAGTTCCTAGTAAGGCCGCCTTTTGCAATTGACTAATAGCGAATTTGTCAATGCCAATGGTGTTCAAGTGGTGCTCCAGTTGTTTTGGGATTGCACCCAAGGAGCCTATCACTATTGGTACTATTATTATTATTATTATTATTATTATTATTATTATTATTATTATTATTATTATTATCTACAGAAAGGAAATACTTTGACTAAACTCCTCCCCTTAATCCTGTCTGTGGTATCCTCACAGCCTGAGACAAGTGATTTATAATCCAAGCATCATTGCTGAAGACAACTCTGTAGTGCTGGTAACTGAGGTATGAGCCTGAGTACAGCAATACTATCTCATTTTGAGAAAATAAAAACAAAAGCATAATAAAAAAACCATAAAAGTATAGCTTTCCTTTAGTTAGTCAACTGCCTATACATAGAGTACAACAGAGTGAAATAAACCAATTAGCGCTTCTAAAAATCACACATATTGTTCAAACTTCAGGCTTGCTTAGAATTCTATAGAGAGAGTGGACACAGACTTTGACAAGCAGGAACAGAGATTCAATAGGTCGGAAGGAATGGAGTTTGCACAAGAATATAAACTTCTGATTTAGAGAGAATTCCTTGAAACAATTAGTGGATATTTTGCAAATAACAGCATTCATAAAACAGATGAACCTACATGAAAAAGATAATCTGAATGCAGATCTTGGCCTGTACATTTATTTTACTTTTGAATTCCTCATAGCTCCAGCAGCAGCTAGATGGTCCTAACTAACCCTTGGCTTCCATAGATTATCACCTTCAGTCAACATTTCAGAAGTAGTTCCTTTTAGCTTCTGGTGACTGTTGCCAAATGTGGCTTCTAGGAAAGTGCCTTGGTATGCTAAATCCTAATATATTCAAGATGGACAGTATTTAATATTTATTTGTTATGTATATGTAGGGGTGTGGGTCTACACATATGTTGTATATAGTATGTTTAGGTGTGTGTCATGTATGTGTTTCACTTTGAGAGCGGGCAACTAAATTTCATTTTTGATGTGTGCCGTTGTGCCCACAATAAAAAAATGACAATAAAGATTATCTTATCTTATCTTTTGTTACTAAGAGAAGGAATAGCATTTAATTTATAATTTATTTGAAATGCATCAATTAAAATGTAAATCTTCCTTGTCTCAGCAGCATAATCAGGGTCTAGCATACCAAGGCACTTTCCTAGAAGCCACATTCATCCAACAAATTGGTGTGCCAGCCCAGGAGATCTTTACCTTGGGGCAATTCTTCTTTGGATTGTTCACTATCAATGAACAATGAACATTTATCATTTGTCTGGGGTTCAAGAGATTGCTATCAACAATGCAGAAGACCTCTGTAAGATAAAGAAGATCACTGTATATAGACACATAGAGGAAGGACAAGCTACATCCAACAGAAGCTTATTGGAGGCAATTTGGTAAGTGTTGACTTCCTTTCTTTTCTTTCAAAATCCTACTGAACAACTAGGCAGTTCAGTAGCTGACCTATCAAAAAAATTAATCTTCTGGGTTATAAAACCATTAAGAGTCCATTTCTTGGGTTCACATAGGCAAGGTATTAAGCCATTAAAAAAACTGAGGAATTTGTTGGTCAAATGTGGCTGCCAAGAAAGTACCTCGGTACGTTAGACTCCAATTATGCTACTAACAAGGAAGATCATTTAGTTTATGATTTATTTCAAACATTTCAATTAAAAAGGATTCACTTTTTAATTTTATAAAAGAGAGAGAACCTGAAAAAAATGGCTTTCATTTACTTTTATAGTTAGCAGAACAAAGAAACCTCAAAGTAAAAATTGATTGTCCAGAGTTAAAGCATCCAATATATGAGCATAGGGTAGAAAAGAGCATTGTATTCTGAATAAAAGTAAAAGAAAGATTTGCAAGGAAAAAAGAATGGGTATGGATAAAATACATTCACAATGCTTCCCAATGCTGGGCTTGAATACTTGCTTTGTTCAGGGAGGCTTGAGGATAGCTGAAAACAAAACTGTTTTACCTCCAATGTATTGAGTACTTCAGCCAGTCCTTGATTCTAAAAGGGAGGATTTTTACATTCTTCTTGAAGGTTAAAGCTTATGACAAATTATTAGCAATACATTTGAAAAAGGCAAATTTAAAACACAAGAAAACCCATGTTAGTTAGCCAGGGCAACAGTACTACAAAAAACATATTGCAAGTGTTACAAAGTTCATCCTACACATTTCTCATAACTCTTAAATATTTAGAATAGACTAGAATAACTGAATTGGAAGGGACCTTGGAGGTCTTCTAGAACAACTCCCTCCTCAGCCAGGAAACCCTATACCATTTCAGACAAATGGTTGACTAATCTCTTTTTAAAAACTTCCAGTTTTGGAGTATTCCTCACTTCTAAAGGCGGGTTATTCCACTGATTAATTGTTCTAACTGTCAGGAAATGTCTTCTTAGTTCTAGGTTGCTTCTCTCCTTGATTAGTTTCCACCCATTCCTTCTTGTCCTGCCTTCAGGCGCTTTGGAGAATAGCTTGACTGCCTCTTCTTTGTGACAACCCCTGAGATATTGGAACACTGCTATCATGTCACCCCTAGTTCTTCTCTTCATTAAACTAGACATACCCAATTCCAGAAACCATTCTTTATATGTTTTAGCCTCTAGTCCCCTAATTATCTTTGTTGCTGTTCTCTGCACTCTTTCTAGTTTCAACATCTTTTTTACATCATGGCAACCAAAACTGGATACAGTATTCCAAGTGTGGTTTTACCAAGCATTATAAAATGGTATTAACCCTTCACATGATCTTGATTCTATCCCTCTGTTAATGCAACTTAGAACTGGGTTGGCTTTTTTGGCAGCTGCAGCACACTGCTGGCTCATATTTAAGTGATTGTCCACTGGGACTCTGAGATCCTTCTCACCAGTTACTACTATTGAGCAAGGTACTCCCTATACTATACTGTATCTGTGCATTTGGTTTTTCTTGCCTAAATGTAGAACCTTACTTTTTTCACCACTGAATTTCACTTTGTTAGACAGCGGCCACAATTTAGATAGTGCCCACAATCTGGATCACAATTTGGTGTTTTCTTTCACATACAGTCCAGAGACACTTCACTCACTCCTACCATAGTTCACCCTATCCACCCAGAATTCCTGCCTTTTCCCTGCCCAAATAGGCCTTTTGTTCTGTTCTCCAAAGATTCCCCCCCCCTCTGGCTCTGTTGCTCTTCCTCACCTATAATCCAGAGAAGTTCAGCTTTATTCTTACTGTGCTTTCTGCTGCCACAATGCCACCTGGCTCTTTGCTTCTCCAGAAAAATAGATCACCAAACTTTTGCAGCTATTTCTATTCTCCATCTTGCCTATATCTGTTCTTCCTCCCTGATCTTCACCCAGGTGATCTGCTTCCTTTTACAGTATATCTGTGAGCTACCTTTCTCCCCATTGTCTCAAGGCAGCATTTTTTTAAAAAAGATGGGGAATATCAGGGAAAATGCCTTCTGTATTTGGGGGAGGTGGCGCAGCAGTTAGAGTGCAGTACTGCAGGCCACTTTAGCTGACTGTGTTCAGCAGGTCAGCGGTTCAAATCTCACCGGCTCAAGGTTGACTCAGCCTTCCATCCTTCCGGGGTAGGTAAAATGAGGACCCAGATTATTGGGGGCAATATAAATATATATATATACATTGCTTACTGGTGTACACCGCTTAGAGAGTGCTTGCACTTAAAGTGGTATATAAGTCTCATAAATAAATAAATAAATAAATAAGTAATGGTGAAGGAAATCTCTTTTCCCGTCCCTATCTGGAGGCCAGGACACGGAAGAGACCAAAAGTTTTGTTCTCTCTTGCCAAAAGGATGGAAAGGGGATGTAAATGTTCTTGCTTTTAACTCAGAGTGGAGTTTTACATCTAACAACTAGACTTGGTGTACTGGCTGGCTGGCTACATGATTATTTGCTTGGCCTACATGCAACACAGACTTGAGTGAACAGCTAAATGATCATAGGGGAGGGGAGGGGAGGGGAAGGGAAGGGCTTGCTGAGCTTTAGCAGAGTGAATAGAGTTGTGCATTCACTACCACTCAAGCTAATGGCAACTGCAGTTCTTTTAATAGGATCAGGATAGTAGTGCAGCTCAGCATATCCACCCATCATGGATTATAGGAATCCTGGTGGTGCAGTGGTTAGAATGCAGTATTGTAGGCTAACTCTGCCCACAGCAATGAGTTTGATCCTGACCAGATCAAGGTTGACTCAGCCTTCCATCCTTCTGAGTTTGATAAAATGAGGACCCAGATTGTTGGGGACAATATGCTGACATTGTACACCATTCAGAGAGTGCTGTAAAGCACTATGGAGTGGTATATATGTCTAAGTGCTATTGCTATTACAAATCATGGTTTATAACTTAAAATGTATGGTGTGAATTCAGCCTATGTACCTCGAAGCAAATATTTATCATGCATTGTAGAAAAAATACCACATCTTTTCCACACATTACCCCCCCCTCTTTCTCTCTCACACACACAGATTCAGCAGGCCATCTATTGAACCATCAATCGTTCAAGCCTACCCAAGAACTTTTATCTACTGTATGCACAGAAAATCAAACATTTTCCAGGGTCAATAGTACTTTTTATTAGCAGATTTATATAGCCTTGAATCTAGGCAAACTTGCATGCTTGAGTGATAGCCTTGTCTGCTCATTAACACTGAATTCATTCTCTGCCATGGCCTCTGTTACTCAATCACTTGTCTGACTTATCTCCTAAGAAGATGCAATTGTGGTCAAGTTGCCTGCACTGAAGAAGCCTAGATCCTTATGCAAAAGTTACAAGAAAATTCAGAATTATCCTTGCTGGTCATCAAAATAATGTGAACATTCTTGCATTCCACTCCCCCCCCCAACACTAGAGAAATGATTTATACCTTATAGGGAATGTAATAAATGTTATAGATAACTTTTTAAAAATTGTTATTTGTCTGACTTCTTTAACTGAAAACAAAATCAGAGTTATAGTTCAGTAACCTATGTGCTAAGACGTTTCTCATTCCTTTAATGTCCAAATACTGAATTGTTAGCAAAAATAGTGACTCACTAAAAAAATGATAAATCATGTTAAAAAAAATGCTTTGCATGCAAAAAGACACAAATTTACTTCCTGATATTTCCTGGTATGAAACTATGAAAAACCACTGCCAATCCATGTAGGATGCACTGAACAAGATAGATCAATGTTCAAATTTTCTGTGATCTTTTTTTGCATGAAAGTTTGGGTAGATTGAGCGACCATTCATTCTGCCAGGACAGTTTTGATGGGCAAAGCTTGTGACTGCCTTACTGCTTTCTTAACTATATAGTTGAGGTAGCAGATGGCTTTCCAGGCATCCCACATCTTTGCATCTGCCATAGGTAGACAACTTGTGACACCCCCCCCCCCCGATGTTCCTCATTCATCAACATGCTGCCTAAAGTTTAGGGGTATCCAGTGACTTCTAAAAGACCCATATTGCCCTTCCATGCTGAATCATGTTTAATATATTTATTTCTCTTACAGAATAATAAAAAGAAAGGATAGAACAAGTTAAATGAGTGGAGTTCAATGGAATGGTAGTACATCATTGGACTTTCCCTATTAAGGAAGTGCTCTGATTAGTCTCCTTCTTCATTCACTGAATTCTCCTACCCTTAAACATCTATATCAATTGCATATTCTGTAATTATAATAATGAACAATGAATCACAAACATTTTAAAGGCACCTTTATATCTGTTTAGAATGCAACCTACTTTTTTCAATATTATTTGTTTCAAAAGAGCAATTTTCTCTATCGTCAAGCTGCTGTTTTCTAATAGTATGAAACTCAATATAGCACAATTCTAAAATAAGGATTCATGCTGATTTTAACATAGGGAATGTAATTCTCTTCAAGCATTTTCATTTTGAAAAAAAAAGCCGTAATATGATATTTGCATATTTCTCGTCTTTGAGTGCTTTAACATTTGAAATGCTCAATCGGGTTTTGAGAGCATTGTGTTGATTTTTATAATGAAAACATTGTTTTTTGTGTCCTTTGCCCCCTAAAGATACTTCTTTGAAACATTTCCTGAAATGAATCAGAAAAAAATAATCAAACGATCACTGTATGAAATGTGAAACATAACACCACTTTAAGCTTTATTTAGTTGGCATGCAAACATTATCCCAGGGAGGAATTGGTTTATGTAATGTTAATTCTGGAAGATGTCCTTTCTAAGCACCATGCAAATCGTGTTTGAATCATAAATCTTGTTTGAGTATGTTTGTTTAAAAGATCTGTGGAACCCTCGGTATGATAATTGACTGATATCTAGCTTTGCCACTCACGTCCCAATTCTGTATCATAGTGTTTCTCTATGTACCATGGCAGATATGCAAACTAAGATTTCCTTTCCCCCCCTGACCAAAGGATGACGACGGTTGCAATCACAGGTAAAAAGTTCCTTGAGACAAAATCTAATGTAAATAAACTTGCCAGTCTTTTTTCAGCATCAGGTTGCCTTGTTGCAAGGAAAAGAAACAGATGTTCACTATTTGCATGCTTGATAGCTTACACTCCATCACTAAGTTAACATGGCAAGTGGAAGGATGATCCCTAGCCTAATTTTCCTCTCAGCCTTCTTTCATTATGAACTTTTGATCAAAGGACAAGGCTCAGCTGCTTTTTAGATTTCATCTGATTCTATTCATTATGCAGCATATCTTCAGGGAATTGAACAGCCATAAACAAGAGAAACATGTGGTGTGGGTGCCTCTGGCTGCTCTTTTTGGATTGCCTGAGTGCATTTGTGGTGTAGTTTTGCTCAGATTCTAACAATGGCCTTATTAATCAAAAGGAATCAAGCAAACTGCATAATGATGGGATTAACATATTATGCTACTTGTTTGTTGACAAGATTCTGCCAGTTCAGGGGATAAACAGGGAGACCTGATTGCTGTGTAAAACTTGCCGTGATGGTGGGCGGGGGGGGGGGGAGGGAGAGGAAGGAGAAATATTCATAAACAATGTAAGAAAAGACAGGAACATTTTTTTTTTTGCTTCCTAGGCCTAAAAAAGTTGTCAAACAATAATGGCATGTACTATTGTAATTAATGGAGAAATGACCGATAGCTTTCAAATTAAAAATGGTATGAGGCAAGGTTGTCCGTTATCGCCATTGTTGTTTATACTATCTTTAGAGGTATTAATCAGAGTAATTTGGCAAGATGAACAGATTAAAGGTTTAGAGATCAAGAAAGAAACATTTAAAACACAAGCCTTTGCAGACAATTTAGTTTTTATAATTGAAGAGCCATTACAATCAGGGACAAGATTGATGGAAGTACTGAGTAAATATGGGGAAATAGCAGGTCTAAAGATAAATAAAGAAAAAACTAAAATGCTCGTCAAAAATATGACTAAAATACAGAAAAATGAATTGGTTGACAGAATAGGTATTCAAATTACGAACAAAATAAGATATATAGGGATACAATTAACTGCTAGATGCATTACACTCAAAAGAGACAACTACGATAAGTTAATTGAACAGATTAAAAAGGATTTAGATACTTGGACCAATTTACAGCTCTCCTTTATGGGCAGAATTGCTGTAATCAAAATGAATGTGTTACCCAAAATTTTATTTTTGTTCCAATGTATACCCATAAAATTGGATAAGAATTTTTTTCAAAACTTTAACAAAATTATTCTCAGATTTATTTGGCGAGGAAAAAGAGCAAGGTTTAAATTAAAATTACTGCAGGATTCGAAGGAAAGGGGGGGGGGACTTGGCCTCCCTGACCTGGAAAAATATTATCAAGCCATAGTATTATTATGGGTAAGGGATTGGATACTATTAAAGAACAGGAGATATTTATGTCTGAAAGGTCATGACTTACAAATAGGATGGCATGCTATGTTATGGGATCAGAAATATAAGACACACAAATATTTTCGAAGGCATTATATCAGACAAGCTCTAATTGATGTATGGGTAAAACCTGGCAACCAAATTATACTCAAGTCCCCAACTGGATCTCATCATTAGAAATGCATGTCCACCCAAAATTTATTCAACTAGGAAAGATTATAACATATAAAAATGTTCTAGATGAGAGAGGGGAATTGAAACCCAGGAAAATTCTTCAAGACAAAGAATTAGAATGGTGGGCATACCTTCAATTACAAGCGAGATATTGGAAATATGAAAAAGAGTTAGGCATAAAATTAGAACCGATAGGGCTGGATAAAATACCATTAGGTACTGAGGATAAAATGATTAAAAAACTATATCATTATTTGTTAGATCAGGCAATGTATGAGGAACAGGTAAAAGAGACCATGTTAACGTGGAGCAGGGATTTTGATCTCAACTTTGATCTGCACATCTGGCAAGAATTATGGGTAAGAAACAGGAAGCTCACTCTGGCCACCTCCTAAAAAGAAAATCTCTACAAAATGTTCTACAGATGGCATCTCCCACCCATAAGATTAGCTAAAATGGGTCCAACTGTCTCTTCCAAATGCTGGAAATGTAAATTGTTAACAGGAACATACTACCATATGTGGTGGGAGTGCCCATGAGCCCGTGATTTTTGGAATAAGATAAAAAAATGGCTGGAAGAAATATTAATGTTAGCGGTAGAGTTAAAACCAGAACTCTTCTTACTAGGCATAACTACGCAGAAATATGACAAAGGGATATTTTATTTGATGTTACACATTCTCATGGCTGCTAGATTGGCGTATGCTCAAAATTGGAGGAATAAAGGAATCCCAACAGAAGAAGAGATTTTATACAAAATTTTATCGTGTGCTGAAATGGATAGGCTCACAATGGAAATGAAGGATAAGACAGAATCAGATTATTTTGAAATCTGAGACAAATTTTATTACTCGTGTGAATCAAGGAGAACTGCTCGGGTTTTAAGTTAGTGCTAAGATAGAAATATATATAACTGTATGTATAACTGTATTGTACAGATGAATATGTTTATATAGAGATCAAGAATTATATGTATTAAGAGGAACAAGTTGTTAGGAATATTTATTCTGGAATGTCATGTTATGTCCATCTTTGTTTAACTGCATTATAAATAAAAAACTTAAAAAAATGGCATGTACTATTACTGTAGCAACCATTGCATTGTTGAACATCCATAAAGCAAATTATAGCAAAATTTGAGAGAAAAAAGCAATTACTACATTAAAACATATATGACTAAACATATGATTAATCTATCCACATTGTCACGTTGTTTTGGAAAGAAGAGGCTGAACTAAATGGAATTTGAGTTTCGTTATACTGTGGAAAAATGTAGCTCAAATGTACTAAGTGTGAAACGGTACACATAAGAGTCACTGTGCTCTGGAAAAAATAAGGTTAATGTTTGTCATTAGCCTCCCTGAGTTTTTGCATTTATTTTTCGAATGAAAAAATTCACAGCAAATTTTAAATTTGCATTTTGATGTGAAGTTTTTGAAAAACTGGCATATTTTAACCAGCATTTTTGTATTTGCAAGCATCTTTCATTTCTTTGGATTCTGGCAGATTTCAAACACTGCATGCATAAATGCTGGCATGCAGACAAAGCTTACCAAAGAAAGACTGGCACAGAGAAATGTTTTTTCAAAGGTGGCTATCAAAGGTTTGTGTTTGGTTTCTATTGGTGTTTATTCCTCAATTCCCTATCTGCAATATTCAAAGGGCAGTGCGAGTTCACTGAGAATTTTATTTCTAGCAATATTCATCTATCATATTCCTAGATGTTCCTAGTCAATCCAAGGCATGGTAGCTAATTGCAATAATTCTGGGTAAGGTTTGGGTGTAAAGGATTGAGTTCTGAGAAGAGAAAACAGTGTATTATGTGGAGAAAGCAATGACAATCAATTCTTCAGCAGTCCAACTCCCTATTCATTTATCTGCAGAAAAGACCAGTGAACCTAGCATTATGTATTTATGAGTAGACATATCTAAATTCCACAGTCAGGCAAAATTATACTCAACTAACATGTGTTGAGTTCATTACTTATATTGCAAATCCATGCTATGTGATTTTAATTGATTGAAATAGTTTAGAACAAACAGAATATTTATCTAATTCTTTCACAATACTGCCTTGATGAAAAAATAATCTACATTCAAACCTCCTTTATTCATATTTATTGGTTTGTCTGTATTGAATAGCTCGGTTCAGCATATATATGGAATTTTACTAAATACAGTGGATTCTATGAATGCCAATAAGAAAATAATAACCACCTGCCAATTAAGCTCCAAAGAGCAAGCTATTATTACTAGTCCTTCTGTGGAGAAGGAGATTAGAGGCACAAAATTAACCTGAAAATTCTATTTTTTCCAGCAATGCAATGTTTGTATATCTGTATCAGGACAGTTTGTATATTTATTAAAATGACAAGTATATGGTGATGGATAAATTAAGCTTTGTTAGTTTTTTAATATATTTATTTGAGAAAAAGCTTGTACAGAGGATGAAAATAGAATTAACTCAATAATCTTAAAGTGGCATGAAGATGTTCTTGAGAAGTTCTTACTACAATCTATTTCTCTCTCTGGAGATTAAGCAAATTATTTTGATTAGCCATTTCCTTTGCATTTATTTCTAATAAAACAAATTGAACATTGGCAAAATGCTTTGCACATTCTTTGGGGCAGGTCACAGACAGCTTGCTAACTTTTCAATGGGAACCTTCATCTTCTCATCTTTTCATCTTTACATTCTTAGTTATTTTTTGGAACCCACAGAATTCCATCTTTTTCTCATAGCTACATTGTTATTTTACCATGAGAAAATGACTTGGATGATAACAGCAACCCCCGGCCTCAGTCATTTCTCTTTTCTGCCTTTGATAACAGACTTTCCACCAGGTCTACATACTAATGCCTTTAAAAACAGTTGTACGGTCTTTTTTTCCATTGGACAGGAACTTTCTCCTTGAGATGTATCATCCATCAGTTTTGTCATTTCCATTGGGCTCTTTCAGAGATGTTCAAGAGATAATGCAGCCCCTTTAAATAAGGCAGGAGAATCTTCTCTACCCAGCTGATGTTTGTAAGACACATCCTTATGTCTCATCTGCAGCAAATCACATAACCCCCCCCCAAATCTACATTTCTAAAGGCAATTACAGTGTTTTCCCGAAAATAAGACCTATCCCGAAAATAAAGCCTAGCTATATTTTTACATGTGTGCCTAATATAAGTCCTACCAACAAAATAAGCCCTAGTTAGGACCCTGCCCACTCTGTCATACCATCTAATTGTATGAGGTGAGGTGAGGAGTATGCATAAAAATCAAGCTAGGATGGGGGTGGGAGGTGGAACTGCCCCATGGGCCTAGCACCCGCTTACTTCAGGGCCTCCGCAGTCAGGCCTCCCCTGCCCTGACACTTGCCTTGCCTCTCAGCAGCGGCATCAGCAGCCATGTCTAGCAGGAGCCTATGTGGCGTCCTGCCATGAGCAGCGACACCATGCAACATGCTATGTGACCTCCTGCACCAGCACAACATGCCACATGGCCTCTTGCTGTGTGCAGCCATGAGCGGCCGCAGAAAAAATCAGGCAGCAGCATGTCAGGTGTTGGCTGCAGCAGTCCTGAGGTAAGGAAATTTTTATCTTGACAGCAGTCACTAAACCTTGAAGCTCATCACTGCACATCAGATAACTGGCCACGAAAGCCTACAGCAATACACTAATTTATTTCACTGAGTACTTGATATTGCAACCAACATACACATACACACACATACACACACGGTTTATTTTGATTTCTAGTTCTCTGTCTTACATAAAAAAGAAGCTTACATAGACAAAACAATGCAGGGATTATTTTTTTTTAGCAACAATATGAAAGTAATTTGCTATTGCCTTTTTTTCCAGAATACTTTCCGAGTTCCAGTCTACAACTGCAGCCCTGGGCTTTCCAGTTTTGATCCTGCTCAATTCTGAGATAAAATGGGCTGTTAGTAGTTTACTAGATATATGAGGTTATTTAGTGCACGTCAGTCTGCAATGACCATAGCTCATGTCAAAGTGTTTAGAGCCAAGGTATTCTATTCTGGCATGGTTATAAGGTCTACACTGACATCATAGCACATCCATCTGGTTTGTTTGGGGGCATTTCAGCCCCATGGAGTGTAACTGCACATGGACAAGTTTTCTCTAGCTGGCAGTTTGGAATTTATCCCAACTCAGGGACAAAGGCAGGATATTTGCTACTATTAGCATCCAACTTTTTCTTCACCTTCCACCTGTTTCCTCCTTTTTAAAAAAAGTTTGTCGTATTCTTTCTGATACACACCATTCAGATTGTGGCAGTCCACTTTATATAAGCTTTGCATTTTTCTTGCTATTGCCTTTTAAAGAGTGAGGGTTTTTTCCCCAGAAACATTAAAAAGATTTCCCTTTCCTTGACTTCCTCCTTTATTTTGTGAGCTCTTAATTATCAGTTTATAGCTGGGCTGTTTCCCCTTTTTATTATTGCTGGCATGCTTCTTATATTATTTTCAGCCGTACTAAGTCTATCATTGACCTGTTGTTCTGCCACCTTGCTTTCCAATTGTGTTCTTAACCAATAACAATAAATGTAGCTATGTTCAATAGCTAGACTGAATTCTTATTCTTCTAATATAGGCTTAATGATTGGAAGGAGCACTGTGGTTACTTTGTGTTTTCTGAGAACAATTGGTTGCACTCATCTCCTCTAGCAGATGAAATTGAGGAAAATCTACAAATCCTTCACTTATCAAAAATATGGCTAGGAAAACATTGAGGTTCCAGGTTTTTTTTTTCAAGTAAACTTCAACTCTTTTCTTTCTCAGACAACTAACCCATCTGGAGATCACTAGACTGAGAAAGGCTGCAATGTAATTAATTTTCCACTCATCAATACAAAGTCTCGGAATGAGCTGTTAGCACAAATTTAATATAGTCTCTCTATATTTCAGCTGACAATAACTTTGTTATTTTCAAAAGTAATTTCCACTTTCTGTTTTATATTTCAATTGTGAAATATGTGTATGTCATGATGGTGATAGTATGCATACATATATATAATCACATATGTACCCATTATACTATTGCCACTCAGGATAAGACAGATTATGTAAAGTGTAGAAAGGGAATATGAAATAGTAAGATACAGAAACTGAGAAATCCAGCTTAGAGAAGGTATTTAAGACAATGCTATCTCTCAGAAAATGGAAGAAAGGGGCTGCTAAGTTTTCCATTGGCTTTTATTACACAGCAAGGAAAGGAGATCATTTGGCTCAACAGTAATCCAGAATGACAATACTCTTCTTTTTTTGGGGGGGGGGAAAGGAGGTGGAAGATGGAGAAATGCAACTTACAATTATGCACTGCAAGGTAGTTCAGATTCACAGATGGATTCATCAGTTGCTCTTCACAATGGGCATCATTTGAAATAGTGAAATGATACAGTTTGTAAATTCATTCAGGAGCAGATACAAATTAAACTCTTTTGTGACAAAGATAAGATTCTGTCCTTCCCATTCCCCCATACACAGATAGATATCAGACTTTGTCTCTATATGTGTCTGGCAGTTCCTGTATAGACTTGGGATTGGATCTGATTCAGACAATCTCTGCTTCTGCTGAATAAAGACTGAGGTTTTAGTGGTACTTATAGTTTAAGGTTAACTCTTGAAAGGATAAGATGCACACTGTTGCAATGGTCCCGGGCATTCCAAAAGCTGCCCGGGACCAGACAGAGTGGTGCCAGCCTTGTGCGCATGGGCAAGGTGGTTGCTGCCTGGGACCAGACAGAGCGGCGCCGGCCTTGGGCGCATGCGCAAGGTGCAAAACGCTGTTACTGTTGCTTGTCATTGTACGGGTCCTGGACATAAAAAGGGGTCTGTGAGCCTTTTGTTTTTGTTTGGTGTGTTTGATTAAAGAATAAAGAGCTGTTAAACTTCGCCATGTTTATTCATCATTTGCAAGTGAACAGAGTACTTAACACACACTCTGCCAGGACTTTTCCAAAGTTGGAACAAAATAATGGGGATGTATGAGGTTAAATAGAAAGATGTGTACAACACACTAAACAGATGCATCTGAAAACAATTCCAACTTACACATTTGTGAGTCAGCAGTATCAAAGAAATCCACCCTCTCCACCCACATCCCCACCACTTTGAACAGGTACCTTCCCAAAAGAAAGCCTCATTTCCAGGAAAATGGTTATTAGTAAGAATTCTAATTTGGCATCCTGTTAACAACCTTAATAAATAATCTCAGTGCAGAACTGGAGAATATTTATTCTACGAAATGCTAAAAGGCCTTTTTTAAAGAATGCAGTGGCTTTTTCAGTCTCATATACTGGGGTGGAAGGATGAAGCCCCTCTGGGAATAGAAAATGAATGGCTCCATTAGTCAAAGTGGTCGCTTTTTCATTTCAGTGTGTTTATTACTTTACTTCCATACCTGGTCAAAATGATTTATTATCATATTTTATTATCTTGCCTTACACATCTTTCATCAAAGGAACTGACCATTATTCTCAGCAGTCATTCTAATAATAAAAAAGTCTGTTAATATGATTTCCTCTATAGGCCATTTAATATTCATTATACCCAGATAAGATAAATGATTTATGCAGTGGAAGTAGAAGGAAGAGAGACCTACGACTCTGTAGAAAACTGAAATCTTCAGGTATGGGCAAGAGTACCAGATTATATCTCAATCACATCAAGTGACTCCTGTTGACTCCCCATCTTACCTTGAAAATGAGCTCTGAGCATAGTCAGAACACAAAGCCTCTTTGCATGGAAAGCTGAGTCTTCTCTCCTTCTATGCTCTCCAAATTGACATCTATTTTTACCACAAGTGAGAGACACATAAAAACCCTAAAAAGCCATTCAAAGAATAACACATTGCTTAGGGAAGAAATGTTTGTCCCCAGTGTCCATTATACCAGTTTGTCGGTGTATTTGCATTAGTGATAGGCATATTGGCAAAGGGGAGGGAAAGGAAAGTGAGGTCAAAGGGAAATTTGAAACACCAAGAGTACAAGAAGTGATGAGTCAATTATTAGCAATGACTGTTCACAAAAGCAACAGAAGGAAGAGAGGATCCAGACCCCATCAGTAAAACAATTTTTATATCAACAATATGAAATCTTTAGCCCAGTTCAAGCCATAGGTATTCATTCCTCTTGGTGAATTATAACTTAGTAAAATAAGAACTCTGTTTGTCCATTTTTGGATGGCATGCCTATTTAATTTTTAATAAAAAAGTCGACCGGGTTTTTAAATCTCATATTATAAGGATCTCTTTACTTCCATTATGGGCTATACCTTGGCATGCAATAGAGGGGATAAGGAGAGGAGTTAAGATGGATAGTGTTTCTTATGCGCAATTACTCAGGTGGGATGGTAAAAATTGGCAGTTAAAATCTTTGGAAGATTTAGCACATGAAAATATTATATATTCATGGTTTCAGTATAGACAAATAGCTGATAGATGGAAGATAGATTGTAATGTGGGTCTGCTCAGAGAAGATGAAAATTTCTTTAAACAAGTAAAAGATCAAAGGCGAACTCACATTAAGAGAATTTATGGGGTGCTAGTAGAACTGGACTCAGAACCAGAACTAATTAAAGAATGTATGATTAAATGGGCACAAAATTTTGGTGAACCAGTTCTACTAGATACCTGGGAAACCATCTGGGTGAGGAATGTTAAATTTACACAAGCCCAGAATTTAAGGGAGAATTTTTACAAAATGTTTTATAGATGGCACCTTGATCCACAAAAAATGTCTCGTATGTATCCTGACTTACAGCCTAAATGTTGGAGATGTGGTTGTTTGGATGCTACTTATTATCATATTTGGTGGTCATGTAAAAATATAAAAGCTTTTTGGATTAAGATATGGTGGAATATTCAAAGAATCTTTAGAAGGAGGGTAAAATTTACTCCACAATTGTTTTTGTTAGGTATTGTTACTGATTGTGATACTAAGGAGGTTATACTGATGTTAAATTTAATTTCAGCCGCAAGGTTGTTAGTAGGGCAATATTGGAAGAAGGAATCTCTGCCTACCTTGCAAGAGTGGTTTTTTAAAGTTTTTTATTTGGCGGAAATGGCAAAGATTTCGGCTTTCTTAAAGGACCAATCGCAAGAGAAGTTTTTTGCGGTATGGGAAAAATGGATAGATTTTATACAACATAAGTTGGATATAAAAAATATTACTTAGTTTTTCAATAACTTATATATAAATTTTAATATTTTATAGATTGTTTCACTTATATATTATTGTTAATCATTTTATAAGTTGTTTATGTAATGTATTTAGATTTATCTATGGTCTATACTTTTTAATTTTTTTTTAAGATTTGTAGAAATTCTAATTAAGCCTATATTCAGCTCTGGGAAGGTTGGGGAGATGGAGTGGGAGGGTTGGGGTTGTTTTTTTTGTTTTTTTCCTTTTCTTTTTCCTTTTTTTTATTTGTAAAAATTTCAAAAATTTTCAATAAAAAAAAAAGAACTCTGTTTGTACAAAGAGGATCTAGTGCATGGTCTGTGACATGCAGCTGCTGAGATACTGATATGTCCTAGATGTTTTAAAACTATGGCAATCTATTTAGGTAGGCCAAGTCAGGAAACAGGCATGGCAGAGTTTCCAGGAATATTATTTTTTATGGAAAGGTGGAATCCTGAAAGCCGGTCCAATTTCTTTCTGTTCCATCTTATAGACAACAAAATTTGAATTATTTGTGGAAATAATAAAGTTGGATACAAATAAAAAAACAAACAAAATGGAGGTGAGTTTATTATGAGTTTCTTTCTCACACTTTCTCAGGACCATATAATCTTTTCTGAAAGCACCACCTCCCTTTTATTGGCTCTCTTATTCTTCCTTTCTTTCCAAGATCACATCCATGTTCTTCACTGTGGCAAGATTTGTGTTTAATTATTCTCCTATGCAAATGAGCACAAACTGCATTGCTTCCATGAGCTGGAACACATTTGCAGATGGCACATTTTTCTTCTTTTTTAAAAAAACATATACACTCCTTATGATATGAAGATGGGGTCTGAATATGATTGGTTGCCCTGCTATTAGAAGGAATACACACACACAATGTTCAACAGATTTTTAATATAAACTAATCCATCTACTATACACACATATATATAATAAACTAAAAAAGTTTAATACCTTTACCAATCACCAAGCTTTCGTCGGAAGCTTCCGACATTGTCAGGGTTAAACGCCAGTCTATGGGAGAGTTCTTTTATAGATAAAACGCCGTCTGCACCCGGCTCCTAGACCTTGTCACCGGTCCTAATTGGTTAAGCTGCACTCTAATTATAGCCTTTGTATCAGTGACCACTCTTTTCTTGCCTCTCCTGCCTATGTGTGTGTTACTGCTCATTCTCTCTTCGTGCGACTCTGGGTTAGGTGGACTCCCTCCCCCCTTTTTTGGTTGTTCAAGCTCTCCGTATCCCTTAACTCATCCCTCTTCTCACACTCCCTCCTCCCTTGTCTTGGTTGCCCTCTTGCGATGCATTCTCTATCCCCTTCCTCTTTTCTATGCTCCTCATCTACACCCCAGTTGTTACCCCTTGTTCTATGGGGATGCTTGGCTCCTTGACCTGGTTACTGGTCCATCCGTTCTCTCCATCTGGACAAACAGAAACGGAGAGTGGTTGGATCCAGGAGGAAGGAAACAACAGCTTTGGACAGCATCAACACAATAAAGGACGTGGGTCCTTTAAGAAACCAGATGGAGAGAACGGATGGACCATGGACCGGTAACCAGGTCAAGGAGCTGAGCGCAAAGCCACCCGGCAGCATAAGAAGGGCTCTCAGCAATCTTGCATCATGCTCTGATGATGTCGGTAGTGTTGACCTATGAAAGACTTAGCTTTTAATTAAATAAGTTTTGTTTTTAGTATTATCCTGGTGTTCGGATTATTTTATAGCATAAAATAATCCTATTTTATTTTATTTTGTATACCACAAAGATTATTTTAAATAACCAATTTGAACCTCACCTCATCAAATTTCTGGGTGAGCAAGAACAAATCTAACTGAGACTGAAACATTTAACTTTGGGGAAATAGTTTATAGATGCAATCTTATAAACATAGATTACTTCCATTTTTAATAGGATTACATTTCAAAATAGGATTACATTTAGTATCTGAATGATTAAAAGGGAGCTTCCTCCCCCACCATTTTTGTCCATGCTTGTAGATAGACTTGTATACTTACTGAGGCAATGAAACACAAATGCGGCCATTCTAGGCCATAGGCTAGTTAATATGAAGGTTCAAAAAGGCAAATTTAATCTCACTAGTTTATATCCTTAAAGCTTTTCACTACCACCATAATTTCTAGATTCCAGCAGTCAGTGATCCCCTTTCATGGATGACTGTACAAAGGAAAACATTTTATTTGTCATATTAGGCTTGACTACAAACTATTTTTGTTGTTTTATTAAATGCAGTGGCAGCGTCAGCTGAATTGTGCTAACCTCTCTGAGAAATCGCATTAATCAGCAATGTAGCAAAACCCATAAGCCAAATTGCAGGGAACTCTTTTCTCTTTTTTGTGTCTTTTAGATGATTGCACAAAACTACTGCCAAACAAGCTGTGCAAGCTGCCACCCCAGCTGGAAATACTTCTGCTTAGCAACCTATAAGCATGATTCTCAACAGCTTCTAAAAGTTATGACTAATTCTATTTAGCCTCATTGTAAAGTAATGCCATTGGCTAGCCAATAGTTCTGCTCATTAGATGAATAGAATGGCTCTCAAATTATCATAAAAGTCTCTCTTAACCCGCTTTTAATGAGGCTATTTCAGTTCTATGGGTCTCCTGGCAGACACAAGATAGGGATGTAATATGTTCCATGAATGCACTTCCTAGTTTCTTATGGAAGAAACAAAACAACACAACTATCAACATTTCAGAATATAGAATGGACTCAAACATTATGTATGTTTCTATCGATGCAACATTATGATTAGCTTTCAATCCAGAATGCATAATTCTCCTTGTTATCACATAGACTGAGAATAATGATAAACAAGTTGTTTTGGTGCATCCAGATGAGGTTTCTATTGTGCAGTCACCCCATCTGGTTGATGTAATTTAACAGGGATAGGAAAAACATCATTATATGTATTTTGCCAGCATTTTTCCTTTTTAAAAAACAAAACTTTGACCAAGAAGGGAAAAAAAAGAATAGTTGCCTAACATCTATTGACTTATTGTGCTAGAATCCACCCTACCTTAGCTGGAGTTTAATTTTCTTTTTTTCAGAAAGTTTCTAACTGTAAGAGATCTCTTTCTTTCTTGAAATAACCAATAAAACAACATCTGGGTGGTCACAGTGATTCTCACCAATTATTCTGAAAGGGTTTCCAGGCTTCATTTGCCAACTGTTCACATTAGGAGGCTAAATTGGATTTAGCAGATTCTCTGAGTTGTATTTCTATCTCTTAGATGATACTTGACGTCACTGTAGGATTTCTGAAAGCCGTCCCTCCAACTTTCTATTTAGTGTCCTTATTGCTGGAAAGATTAAAAATTTTTTTAAGAGGGGTGAAGGTGGTTATATTGGGACCATTCCCACAGGATTGGGAATGCATGGGATGGAGAATGGAAAGCAAAAGTTTAAATTCAATGTTTTGGAGCTTGTTGAGTATGTCAGAAATAGGCACATTCCACCTCAGTACTTTGATTTGGTAGAGGTAAAAAAAATCAGTTTCCTGAACTTGGTGGCTTTGTTTTTAAAAATTCAATTACATTTTTAAAAAGCCAGTTATCAGAATAATTAATGAGAAAAAGTGAGATATATAGGCATTGATTAAATTGCTGGTCGTTTTAAATACACACTGCCTTGAGTGATAATAGTAATTACAGGAGGCAAATAATGAGCAGCATCAGATAGGACAATGATTTCTGCATATTTTAATTATTTGAGTTGGTATTCTCACACAGACATGCAATTTTCTATTATTAAGCAGATGAAAAAGATAACAGTATGAACTGTAATCAAATGAACAAGCCAACAAATGTCAAAAATGTCACCCTGAGCTTCATTGGCTATGTCAAACTCTGAAATGTCCTGTCTTCTTGTGAAGTCTATGTATAGAACAGGAAACCACAGTCCAAAAACACATGGTGAAACAGATTGGCTCCAGATCAGCAAAGAAGTGAGTTGAAACGGTATAATCCTCCCTTGTTTATTCAACCTAGATACTGAACGAAATGAAGGAAGCTGCAGCAGGAGAAGATAAGCATGGGTGTGCAATTGAATAGCTATAGCACTTAGCACTTAGCCTTATATACTGCTTCATAGTGCATTATAGCCTTCTCTAAGCGGTTTACAGAGTCAGCATATTGCCCCCAACAATCTGGGTCCTCATTTTACTGACTTTGGAAAGATGGAAGGCTGCGTCAACCTTGAGCCAGTGGGAATTGAACTGCTGGCAATCGACAGAATTAGCCTGCAGTACTGGATTCTAACCACTGTGCCACCACGGCTCTTTGAAGGGGGATATGTCAATACCTTGCCCTATGCTGGTGATATTATTCTGACAGCTTGAAATGCAAATGATTTGGAAACTCTAGTAATGAATTCAAAGAGCACAGTGGAAAAAATGAGACTATAATTAAATACAAAGGAAACCAAATTAATGACAACAGGTATAGCAACCAGCCTTAGAAGCGACAATGAAAGATTGAAATGATAGATAGCTTCTGCCTTTTAGGACTAACTATATTAAAAGATCCAGAAATCGGGGCATGCCCCACGGATTAATAACATTAGGGTTAGGTTAGGGTTAGCGATGAAGGCATTGGAAAAGATACTCAGATGTCCTAGTTACAAAGACCAGTATCAGGAAATGGTTTTATTTGTGACGCTCGCTAGATGTGTTTGTTTTACTTTGAAGAAGCATGATCGAAAGAATGCCAATGCTTTTGAACTTGGGGAAAATTCCTGAGGATACAATGGATCACCAAGAAAAAGAAAAATGATCATAGAACAAATCCAGAGTTTTCATTCAACCAGACAAACAACCAGACCCAAATTACCATATACAAAGACACAGCTCCTTTGAGAAGCCCATAATGCTGGGAATGGTGGAAGGAAAAAGAAATTAAGAGTGCCCAGGAGCCAGATGGGTGGACCTAATTATGATAGGAATGAATTGTTTTCTTTTTTTAATTTAATTTTAATTTTTAATTTAATTGAGAAAATAAAAGGTGTGGCTGAAGACAGATTATCTTGGGGCAATTGTATCTACGTGGCTACTAAGAGTTGACAGCAACTTGACAGCATTTAATTGTTTGAATTGGTATTCCAATCTGATGCAGAGAACAAAACAATTTTATTTATATGTGTTTGGAGATTGGCAGCATTCAAAGATGCTTTTGCCCTGTACAATAAAGTGCTAGTAAATGCCCAATAGTGTTGATATTTTTGGAGGAAAACTATGTTGTATTCTATTCCCCCTATTATCCTCATCCAAACAAACTACTTTCTGATGAGCATGTCTAAATTTCTTTTGGTACCAATGTTTGATACATTTTCTTTCTTCTCATGCATAAACAGCTAAAATGCATAAGATAGATATGGAACATTTACACAGAGTTGCAAAGGATCTGCTCTTAATCTAAAGTTCATTTGAATGCAGGAGTGTCACTTTGGAAAGTCAAGGGAGAGTGGATACAAATATAATCATTCAGTGGTGGTGGTGATGGTGGTGGCAAGGCATGCACATAATAAATCCTTACATTTATTGAATCTTGCTGTGTTCAATGGGGCTTACTGCCTAATAGGTGTGTTTAGGATTACAGCCAGAGCAACCCTATAAATTTGTAATGCCAATGGTACATTAGCATTAGTGTAACTAAGTCAAGATTGTGTTTTATTTTTATTTATTATGAAGTGTATATTTCTTGTTTATTTTCTATGTATTCCCAGCTGTAAAGGTAAGAAGACATATAGCAATACAAATACTCTCATCCCCCACAGCATATTAATGGCTTCTGGAATATTCTAGTTGTAGAGTGACAAGCCAAATCTGCTCCCTCATTGCC
Organism: Crotalus tigris; assembly: GCF_016545835.1. Classification (NCBI taxonomy): domain Eukaryota; kingdom Metazoa; phylum Chordata; class Lepidosauria; order Squamata; family Viperidae; genus Crotalus; species Crotalus tigris. Next base: position 2,203,175 of record NW_024096469.1, read on the forward strand.
TTGGCATGGAAAAACAACAACAACAATCCATATTATTGTGAGGGATCCTTGATACTCTCTGAACTTGATTGTTTTCTTGCAGACATTTCATTACCCAAACTAGGTAACTTCATCAGCGCGAGAAGGGAGTGAGGTTTGCTCTCAATTTATATTGTAGTGACTTTCCTTGTCAGTGTTGGTGATAGTGGCCTTGATAGATCTTTAGTTGGGCTGTTATTAGCTTGTCTGGTAGTTCCTTGACTGGGTGTGGTTTACCTCTTGATTGTTTGTCTGATAGTAATCTTGGTGTTAATCTATGCTCATCTGGGTGTTGATTACTAGTGGGCCAGTGGGGCAGGTCTTTTTGTTCCCTTTTGGCTTGTTGATTATCTCTTTTATACAATATGTCAATATTATATGTTTAGGTGTCTATTTATGGCCAATTTGTCAGAGTGCCAGGCTTCCAGGAATTCTCTAGTCCTCGATTTACACCAGTTTGTTTAGTGACCAAAGTTACAATAGCATTGAAAAAAGTGACTTATGACTCTTTTTCACATTTATGATTGTTGTGGCATCTCCAGGGTCACATGATCAAAATTCAGACACTTGGCAACTGATTCATATTTATGACAGAATGGGGGAAGCCAGATTTACTTAACTTTGTGACTAACTTAATGATTACAGTGATTCACTTAACAAATGTAGCAAGAAAGGCCATAAAATGGGGCAAAATTCACTTAAATGCCTCACTTAGCAACAGAAACTTTGGGCTCAATTTTTGTCGTAAGTTGAGGATTACCTGTATATTTAGATTTGGCTTGGTCTTGGGATGGTCACAGTTTCCCAGTTGAAACTCTGGTTAAATCTGTCCATGTATTGTGAAATTAAGGAGTTGTAAGGACCTGCCTCAGTCAAACCTCCCAAGAAAGCAGAACTCTTGAAACTTGCATCATTTCAACAGGAACTTTTATTGGGAGGTATTGACAACAGGAAAGTAAGGCAGGATCTGAGGTTTTCTCGTGCAGAACAGTAAATTCAAAGTAGAAATCCAAACCCCACCCCAATTGTCCATCCGGCCAGTTCAAACAGAGCTAATCCAAAGGTGTCAAATTGTTGTGGGAAAAAGCTGATAAGGTGCTGCTCTCAAGGTTGTCAGGTCTCTCCACGGCTTCTTCCCTCTGCCTGGAGATAAGGCAGATGGCCTGAGGCACATTCCATTCTCACCCCAAGAAAGAGATATTTCAAAGAGGAAAGTACAAAGCAAAGGAAATACACTGTGGAATATCCATAGGCCCTGTAATGTATTGAGGTGAATTACTTGGAAATGTTGAAAAAACGGTCATAAGTCTCTGTCAGTTAAGAGCCAGACTTTCTGTCTACATGCTAATTACTTGTGTTAAAAGTGGGAACAAATACTTGAATCCTATTGGCCACTGCCTAGTTGCTGAGTGCATAAATAGGGGTGGAGTGGCAGTTATCCAGGCTTCTGTTTAAACCTTAAATAAAGAGTTGTTTGTTCACCTGCTGCCTCGTTGATGCCTCACCGAGCACCAAACTTAACAGGCCCCCTGTCCCCAACAGAATGGCAGAACCTGAAAAAGGAAGAAGATATCAGGGAAGAGAGGGAAAAGGTGTTCTGACAGGAGTTTTCATCAGGTCTGCTGCTATTTGGTATTCATGGATACACTCTGCTAGTCTTCTGCCTGTTTGTCTTACATAGTGGCTGACACATAGATCTCAGAGAATGTTCCTCAACTATCTTGTTATCTTTAGAATGAGCTTCAGATTTTATCTAGACTACACAACTCTGCTGATATAGAAGCTGGAATCTATGACATCTTCAAAGCCTGCAAATAGCAGTTTGACATGAAGCCACATAGAAAAAGAAGATATCAGTAGGGTATCCTGGCTACCTTAGTAGGATAGCCAGTCAATTCCAGTAGCAAACTGGGGATGGCTTTCCCCTCTTCACACAGTCCATATGAATGCTTTGCCACTTTCTACAACAGGCCTCCCTCCAGTCTCCATTTTTATTACTTTGGGCTCAGCTTATTATCACAACAAGAGTAACCAAAGTGATTTGAAATATGATAGTAGGCCTCCTTAGCTATGATAGAGATTAAGTGGTCAGCCAACAGACAAGAGACAGACTCACAGATGTAGTCATGGTGAATGGCAGAGAATATTGGCCAGTCCTTAGTCCTGATTGTAGAGCCTTACCCTTATGATGGCTGCAATAAGCAGAGGGTTTGAAGAGGGTTTCTGTGTAAGTGAGAGGCAACGGCTGTTGCAGTCAGTCAATTTCTATTGAATAGTATGAGCAGCTTATATGGGCGAGTCCGATAAATAGGGCTACCAGCCATTGATACTAATCTGGGTTCCCATGCTTTTTAATGTAACAAGACAGACAAAAGAGAAAAAAGAGAAAGCTTTTTTCTCTACTCCTGCTGAGGATGAATTTACTTACACATGTAATAGTTTGTAGAGATACAAATATCAAATTTAAAAAAGCTTGATAGATTCAATAGGAATAAATAATTCCCAAATTAAATCCTCAGTACAGAAGGGCTATTTCTGTGGGTAAACCAAAGTTAAACACCAAGAAGAGAACCCTGGTATATCTATGTATAATCTATTAATTTCTGACACAGAAAGCCATTAGATTACTGTCCAGTGGAACTTCAATACTTACATTTTTTTTCTACTTATGACACTTTTCTTTGTTTCTCCTTCCCTCTGCCCATACTGGACTGTTGGAAAAAGGAGAGACCTCTAAACCAATTGCTTGTGTTTAGTTAACTTCAGTTTGCATCCAGCAGATCCCAGCCTCAGCCCTCTCCCAAATTTGGTTTTCTCCAGGATCTTTAAATTATTCATCTTTTGCATCAATGCCCCTCCCACAAGGAGCTGGACATTGCTTCTAGGTGAGCTCCAGGCCATTTGTAGTTAGGGAGCTGTCATCCAGCCTGCCTTGCTTAATCTCAGTAGAACATGACATGAGATGACTTCAGATTTTTCTCTGGGTTGTATCACCTTACTACTTATACAGAGACATGCAACAAGAAAATTAAATGTTAATAAGATGTGCCTTGAGCAATATAATTAAAACTTCAGAGCATTTTAAAGTCTGCAAACTGTCAAGCAGCTCTCTTGTAAGCAGCTCTGCTGGTAACATTTGGGCTTTAAAGAATATATTCCAAGGGGATTCAAAGGTCCCTTGTGCTCTATAAGCATAATTCATGACAGGAATAAAATAAAGCAAGCTGTGCATTGAGCTAAAATAAATATGCCACTTGTTAAGTACAAGAGAATTACACTAAGTAAAATTTGGTGAGTAATTAATGCACACTTTCTAAGCAAGACCTTTTTCAATATATAAATTGAGAAAGACTTATATAAAAATGCATGTGTTGCAGACAGTTGCTGGGCATATCCCTTGTTTGCTAATGAGGCCAAAGACACCAGTGTGATAGGTGTTGTCAAGGAAAATGTTGCTCGTAAGAGATGGCAGTTCTGGATAGCTTCTGGAGAGGCAGCAGAGAGAATGATTGTTTGAAATAGCAACTAGAATTCCAGAGGCTAACTTGAAGCCATAGTGATAACAGGGCTAATTTTAATAACATAACAGAGACTTCCAGGGCAGATCAAGAGAGAGGACATCACAGCACTTCAGCTGACTTGTTGATGCCTGAATGCTGCTGCCATGCATTGACATAGAGACCCTCACTCAATTGCACTGATTTTTGCTTCCTGCTAATAATTTAGAAAACCTGCCACAAATGTGGGGAAAATGGCTGCCTGCCCAGTACATAAAACTTATCAGTAACATGTTTAGTTGATGTCATTTCTTCTCAGGGGAAGCAATGTGATTTAAGAAGAGAAAAACCAAAATTTGCAGACTAAGAACTGAGTCCCATCGTTTAGTAACTGTTTTCTTTTCTAACTAGATCTTTAATATTTCTCAGCAGCAAATTCACACACTACAATGGTACAGCTTGTGAACTAATCTATCTTCCTTCCTCCCTCCCTCCCTCCCTCCCTCCCTCCCTTTCTTCCTTCCTTCTTCCTTCCTTCCTTCCTTCCTTCCTTCCTTCCTTCCTTCCTTCCTTCCTTCCTTCCTTCCTTCCTTCCTTCCTTCCTTCCTTCCTTCCTTCCTTCCTTCCCACCTCCACCCCCACTCCCAAGTGGGGCTTTAAACTGACAGATTGCTGGAGACATACTAGCCATTAAAATATGACTTCTCTTCTGGCAAAGATGTCATATTATGCCGATGGCAGATGTAGCCTAATTTAAACCAGTGTTTTTCAAATTGAACCTCATCTTCCAGAATCCCACAGCCAGCATGACGGTTGGGGATTTCTGGGACTTTTAGTCCACAGATCTTAAAGTTGCCCAGTCTGCAAAAGATTGAGTTAAAGGTTTCAAATGACCTAAACAGGAAACCAGATGCCACCAAGCTGATCGAAGTGACTCATTCCTGCTGTAGGGAGTGAGAACTGAAGTTTCAAGAATGACAAGCAGATTTATATAGATTAATGCAACCTTAATTTAACAGCAGCACTTAAACTGGATTTCCAGATGCTTGATTGCCCTGAATCAGTGTTGGTTTTGAGCATCTTCCATTTTTTAGAATTCCCCAGGTTTTCTTAGGAGAATAAGGTAACCTTGATTACAGCAAAAGAAAAAGCAGTAAACAGTAGAAGAAGAGAGATTATATTGATAAAATAATTGTTCTGGAATACATAAATCCAAAAATAAGTCCATCAGTAAAACTACTGCATTTCTGCAAAAGTCCTTACATAACAGTTCCACACAAGGGAAATGATTGCTTTGTGTGCACAGAGCAGTTTGTGCATTTCATAATCTACAAAAAGGGCTTTGGTTAAAGAAGTTGATGTCCTCATTTATACAACTGATCAAAAATGAAAAGAGGAAAAAAACACACCTAATTAAATATTTTCCATACTCAAATAACTTAGAGTATGTAGTTGAAATAACGTAGACATGTTTGAACTGCAAGCAAGTCAAATCATTGTTTTTATCATATTCCTGATGGTTGGGTTCCTATGGCAACAACAACAAAGCAACCTGGGGATAAAAGGCTGGGGGAAATATTCTGAAAAAAAAGACTAATAAATAGTTCTGAGGACTGCCAAAACAATGGGCTTTAAACACAAGTAGAGCCATGGCAGTCCTACACAGTCAGAAACATATCAAGCTGAATGCAGCCCATTAGCCATACAAGAAGCTTGGAGAGACTGATGCACTGGAGTTATTGGAGCAAAGAAATAACATGTTGGGGGGGGGGAGGGAATTCCTTCAGACTGTTATAATGGCCTGATTCCTACTGAATATCAAATATTTTTGCCAGATGGTTGGAGGCTGTTGTTAAGTACTTTGTTCGCATGCGAATGATAAAGACACATGGCGATGTTAAACAGCTCTTTCTTCTTCTTCTAACAACACCCAAACAAAAACAAAAGGCACGCAGGCCTTTTTATATGGCCAGAAACCCGGACAATGTCAACCAATGTGAACAGAACGTTTTCGCACCTTGCGCATGTGCACAAGGCTGGCGCCACTCTGTCTGGTCCTGGGCAGCTTTTGGAATGCCCGGGACCAATGCAACATCCCGAGCCTGCTTTTGCAGGCTCAGGACACAACAGCTGTCATATCTAAGACTTAATTTGAACCAGCTGGGTGAGTTGAAACCACTCTTATTTATAAGCCCAGACTTCCTCATCAGTTAGAATCCCAAATGCATCCCACCCCTGAAGCATCTTTGTAAGAACTATAGTTATTCATCTTAGAGAACCCCAGGCTGAATGCTGTATAACAGATTGCACAGGAGCTCCATAGGATTCAGCTTTTGAGACCATGGTCTTATTAGGCCTCCCTGATAATATGGCCCTGGAAGTCAATAGGATTGTTTCTAATAGACAGGTATAGATTGTCTTGTGCATTGCTTTCCCTTCTAAGATTTAACCTCTGTGTCTCTGGAAAACAGGGCTGTGCAGGCTTCAAATAAGATTAAGAAGAAGTGCTCCAGACCTTTGCACAGGCATGAGCAGTTCTCTGTTATTTATTAAAGCACACACACTTCATCTTTTAGGCTTCCACATGAGTCTGAAAAAAAGAGCTCTTTTTTCAATTAATCAAATCATTAAATCAACACATCCTTAATACAACTGTTGAAAGAATAGTATCTTTGAGTTTGTGCTGAAGAGTAATATCAATAATAACAATGAGATGGGGCTGTTTGAACGAATCACAGAATGGTGCCATGCAGAGGGATCTCTTCCAAAAAAATGTTTGAAATATACACTGTCCTATGGGAGAATACATTTTCCTTGCTGAAACAGCTTACTCCCATCATTCTTTAAGCAGTAAAAGGAATTTGCTTCTTTCAGAATGCTGTCTATAATACATACATTGTATTAAGTTCTATTATCTCAGATAGAATGAATGGTACTGTACACCATCTTCAATCAATATAGCAGAATAACAGAGTTGGAAGGGACCTTGGAGGTCTCCTAGTCCAACTCCCCTGCTCAAGGAAGAAACACTATACCATGTCAGACAAGTGACTGTCCAATCTCTTCTTAAAAACCTCCAGTGTTGGAGCATCCACAACTTCTTGACGTAAATGGTTCCACTGATTAATTATTCCAGCGGTCAGGAAATTTTTTCTTGTTCTAGGTTGGTTGTCTCCTTGATTAGTTTCCATCCATTCTTCTTGTCCTGCCTTGAGGCACTTTGGAGAATAGGTTGACCCCTTCTTCTTTGTGACGGCCCCTTAGATATTGGAACACTGCTACTCAGTCGTGGGATTCAAATATGTGAACAACTGGTTCTCTGTGTGGATGCCACTTCTGGAAGTCCATTCTGGGCCTGGGCAACAAAAAATTAACTACTGTCATGTCTTCTTCTCTTTTAGGAAGTATTTCCTAGCAGCGTATAAATAAATTCTGTGAATGGCATTCATTCATTGTCATTTCCATTTCCAGCATATTCTATGTCTACACCAACTCTTCTTGCAATTCAGAATATTCTTTATGCTGTGTAGATTCACCTATGCTCCTTTGGATGTTATGAGACCTATTCTCATAAACATGCTGTCATTTACAATTGTTCAGCTTCATGGGGAGTCAAAATGGCAAGTTCTGATTTCTACCATTTGTAAAACCTGAAATGGATGCTGTCAGTGTAAGTAAGAGGAGGGCTCCCTATTTATTTAAATATACATTTCATCTAGCCCCATCCCATGCTACTATTGTGCAAGTATTTAAGTAGTCTTGGGTCTTGAGCCTAATAGAAGGAAATGTTCCCAGTTTAACATTTTCTCATTTTCTGTAATTGCCTGAAGGGGAGGTACAAATTTGTGCAGTAACCTATCCATCAAATTTTAAATTTCCAAAATGATTAATACTGTCTGCCTAGACAGTTACCCAAGGCAATGCTCAGTTTAGTAACACCCTCTCCAAAAGATCATAAATAGGTAACAGTGGCACACCAATAATATAAGAGCAGCAGCTTACTCTGTTATATCTGAGAATATAAAGTTTTACAATGAACAAAAGTGAACAAAAAATATTGCCCACTGTTCCTCAGCAAGAAGTTCAAAGTTCTGCAACATTTTCTGGTGTACATCTCCAGAAATGGAGAAGTGGAGAAATGGAGCATATATCCTCAGCTGCATAATGTCCTAAAAGGTTAAAACATTGATGTGAATCTAGAATCATATAGGAAGCTAATTTGGAAAAAAATGCAAAGCATATTGACTACTTTGTAGACCTCCAGGTAATACTGAACTACAATTTCAAACTGCCCTATTCAGGTTGCCCAATGGTAAAGATTACTGGTGGGAATTGTAGTTCAAACCATATTTGGTGGGTCAAAGTTTCCCACCCATGCTCAAGGGGACATTGTATTCTGCATTAGGTGGAACCTCTGGGATATCTTCAAGGATAACCTCACAGAAAGCCTTGTTTCTTTTTAATTCAGTAGTCATCTAAAAGAGAGTTCTTAGCAGTTGTCAGGCTGGCAGATATCTTCTAAAATGACAAACGTCACCATGGTCACCTTTATTTCCTTCATTGTTCTTTTGACATCAACATATTATGTTTAAAATGAAGATGCAACCTGTAATAAAAACCTATTCTGCTGGGCTTAATTGTCTTATACTTAAATGCATATTCTTTTTGGATGAGGCAAAGTGAATTGGGGAATGCATTCTCTTCAGATTAACCTTGTGGGAGGAAAATCAGTTTCTTTTTCCCTTCATTTGGCAAGGTAAAACATAGCACTTGGTTTTCAAAATATGACCAAGCAAAATATTTGGTAAATGTTATGCAATAGCTGTTGCTTAGGCAACCATCACCACCTTGATACATGCAGTGCACTCTCAGCATGTTTATTTTACATTAGTTTTATCTCATATGCTGAAAAAGGAAAATCCTATGTTTTGATAGGAAAAATGCAAATAATTATTTATCATTTTTTAATGTAAGTCCCCATTAAGTTCAATGGGCCCAACATTGCAATGAGAAATTGTATTCTTTATCATAAACATCTGCAGAGCTCAGCCATATATGCGGAATGAATGGAACTACAGATAAAGGTACAAGCAAACCATAATGGGGCCTGCCCATCAAGGTTATATCTTGTGACAATTGTAAGGGCCGGTCACATGATTGACCTGATTTTACAACTTTTCCTCTTTATATTGCAGCTTTAAATCTAGGGAATACTTCCTCTAAGAGAAGAAGAGATGCCAGTTCCACTTTCCTCTGCAACCTCTTGAATCAATACTACATTAAGTAAATCACCTTTGTTTTATAAAAGTTGGTATGTCTGGAGAAACATATCAGTAAGTTGACTGCAGTGGGAATGAGGTAGTTAAGAACAGTGAATGCTGAAACAGTGAGGAGGTAGGATAATTTAAGAAAGAAAGGAAATAAAAAGAAAAAAAGAAAGGCAGTTGAATGAATCCAAAGAGAGTGACTTGATCAGGGGTCTTCAAACTTGATCCATTTATGACTTGTGGACTTCAACTCCCAGAAGTCCTCAGCCAGCATGCCTGGCTAAGGAATTCTGGGAGTTGAAATCCACAAGTCATAAAAGGGCCAAGTTTGAAGACCCCTGGACTAGATGAATAAGGATAAACAGTTGTAAAAGAAACATAAAGGAAGGGAAAATAAGTTTAATGGAAGGGAAGGAAAACCCCAAGGGATTTCTGTGAGAGATGTAGTAATCTAAAGATGGCTCTGCAAAAGCGGAGCCTTAAACTGCAGCAAAGAACAAAGGAGCTGATTAACAGATTGATTTCTTGGAGTGTCTTTAGATATGGAGGCAATGGTACATTATCCACATATGTTCTGGATGGCTGCCCTCTGTGAGGAGACTGCAGAGCAGCAGATTGGTGGGCAGAGCACCAGGAGATGATAGGATTAGCTATCTTGCTTGCACTCACAGAAGAGAATTTGTCTTGCCTTGGTTTTCCAAAAAGTCTAATATGATGGGTACATATGACATATACAATGACTATAACATTTACTTTTTTATTCACTCAGGCTGGAAATTATTTTTATGCTTTGATTTAGGGAATACTTCTTTTCTTCCAGTAAGTAGAGAACAGCATACTGGAGCTCATTTACTCCCCCTTTCCCCCCCCAATTATAAGACTTGGTCATGCAAATATCACAGGTTGTTTTTTTTACTAGTAGCTTCAAAACAAGAAAAGCAAAAATCTAGATCTCAGAAAGGATAGAAGCTGACCAGATAGCTTGTTGCCAGGGAAACAAGGCAGTGTCATATTTGTGATAGATAAATAGCTCTTTAAGAGATCATTGTCCCACAATTTCAAGATTACAAATTATTGCAACTTGCCAAAGTCCATTAGGAATATTGTAAAAACAAACTAACAAACCAGTTTGTTTTTTACACTTATTCTTCTGGATGTATATTTCATTTAGGGATCAGATATCATACTAGTATGAGAGGTGCTTTCATTTCTGCAATGAAACAGTAGCTAGTTGCTCTGTAGAATGCAGGTAGTGGGTGAGTTGCCTACTGATAAGGAAGGCAGACATAAAGTTAAGAATACTTTGAGAAGAGAAAAGAAACAGGAGGCGAGTGAGGGAAGAGGAGGAGAAAGAGGCAACTGACATTTGAACAAAACAAAGGGAGGGGAAACAAAGGAATGGAAGATGAATAATATAAAAGAATAAAAAGTACCAGTAGCCCCTGTAGTAAACTCACCAAGCATGCTATAAAAAGTTTGAAGGATGACTTTTGTTTATCTATCTCTTTAAAAAGAAAGAGTGGATTCCAATTCTTTCTGTTTACAGAACGTTACTATGAAATAAAACAGAGTCTTCAAACCTTGCCCTTTATGACTTGTGGACTTCAACTCCCAGAATTCCTTAGCCAGCATGCCTGGCTGAGGAATTCTGCGAGTTGAAGTCCACAAGTCATAAAAGGACCAAGTTTGAAGACCCCTGAAATAAAGTTTTACTGTCCATATCAACCAAACCTCTGAATAAATGTGAAAAGTAATATAATACTTTCTAAGCTACTGAACTACCAAAAAAGGGGACTGACAAAAGAGTACAGGTAGTTATCAACTTACAACTATTCATTCAGAGACTCTTTAAAATTGTGACAGTGCTAAAAAAAGCATGAAAACTCATGAACAATCATCTCTCTTCACTAACATAGTTGATCTTGAAATCATATTCAGAAACTCTTCTCCAAATGTTTCTCCTTTAGAAGGAAGATATAAAGCTATATCATCATTAGATGTGTGCAATTCACTATCAACTTCAAAAGAACTGATGTAACTCATCACAAGAGGAAGACCAGACTTTGACCTAATCGGTCCATCCAATGAAAGCATCACCACCATTACCTCTTAAGCCAAAGGGCATGGAACAGCATCTTGAAAGGAACAGAGATCTTGGAATTAGTAGGCTGTTCCTCTTGAGTATCCCAGTTTCTTGTAATTGTAAATCAATAAACATAGAGATACAGTATAACAATGATATGCAAAACCAGAGGATTCGGCTTTCTGACTAAAAAGATTTTCTACTTCTGAATATACAATGTTCTTCTCAATTAGACTCTGGAAAAACTTCCAGTTTGCTTAATATCATCCCATCTATCTCATTGGTTGTAACAATTGATAAAATCTTTTAACCTTTTCCTGTCGAATCTTAACCTGTAGAACTCCAGATTTTCACCAAATGTCAGCTCGAGAAAGCTATCATTACTTCATATCCCTCTTGTTTGGATGTCCACTGGATTTTTGAAGAGATTCTCATTTACATCATGTTAAAATTACTAGGAAGGACGAAGATTGAAAAATCATAAAAGGCAATCGACACGTTTTCTACGAGCTCCTGAAATTTTCCTTAATGTAATTCACCGCCATGTAATTTGCACGGTATGTCTTGGAGTCACGTTTGGTTATTCCTTCTGAGTCTGAGTTCTTAGACAGGAATATGCTAATGTGCATTTACTGAAACAGGCAGAAATATCTTCCCCCAAATGCATTTAATAGCTTGGTTTTGTGCTTGATTCATTTAATTAAAAATGTGTCTAAAATGCAGACAATCTAATGTTCTGGAATACAGTTAATTGTGTGATATAAAAGCAACACAAGGAAAGAAATGTCTTAAGTTCCTACAGTTAGGAAACAAGAATGTAGATATACTTGGATTTGCTGTAAGAAAAATTCCACAAATTCCATATGAAAGCATTTCTACAAGTTCTGTGAGTTCTAAAAAATTCTTCATCAGGAAAGAGAGGAGAGGGAGGAGGGAGGAAGAGGAAGAAGTTCCATGTATAGTTACAGTCCAAACAATGGAGTAGAGCAGTGATGGTGAACCTTTTAGAGACCGAGTGCCCCAAAACTGGCTCCACCCCTGCTCCACCCCCTGACCTGCCCCTGCTCCACCCCTGCCCTGCCTGCCTGCAGGGCCACTCTCCGTCTCTAGGGCCCGCCGCAGATTGCCCAGGCAGCCCAGCAGTCCCATGGCAGCCACGCCCTCTGTCTGTGCCCTGCAGCATCAACTGTGTGCGATGGAGCATGTCTACGCTTGCCTGGTTGCCATGTCCTTGGCTGTGCTGCTCTGCATGGGCCACGTTCGGGGGCAACTCTCCTCCAGGGGGGCTGCTGGTGAGGAGGGGTTTGTGGGGGGAGGCAAGGCTGGGGCAATGGCATGTGTGCCCACAGAGAGGGCTCCGAGTGCCACCTCTGGCATGCGTGCCATAGGTTTGCCACCACTGGAGTAGAGCTTGCAGGAATTCAAATTAGTTGTTGCAAGGACAGTCATCAAATAACTGTTTTTATGGTTTCCAGCATCTAAAAGTAATGGTTAGTTGGTCTTTCTCTTTTTTACTATCCAGTTGCCTTACTGATCACCACTACTAAGTTTTTTTTTTTTAACTTTAGAATCAGCTAGGGATATTTCATGTTGCAGGCCAACAAAAGATGGAACAAAAAAAAAAATCACACTAAACTAAGCAAATTCCAATTAAGAGTTGAATTCATTTATACCAGTGAACTTATAAATGATTGATTTATGCTATTGACTGTAGCATATGTGTATGGGTGGATGTTTGTAATACCAGGCAGCATATTGTAAATTTGTGGGTTGTGTTACCTGGATACATGTACTGCATATGCTTATAGCTATTTTAGTTAGCTAGGCAGATTATAAAATCTTGTCTTCAGTGTATAATATTTCCTGACAAGTTGTGTTTTGCTATACGGGAGTCCAAATTTAATGAAAACTCAGATCTAAGTATCAGTTTTAATAAATACTGATCTCTAACAGTAGTCATCTAAAAAGTGTTCTTAATTAATAAGATAGATAGTTCAAACCGGTCAGTCCTAGAAGAGATCAACCCTGACTGCTCTTTAGAAGGCCAGATCCTGAAACTGAAACTCAAATACTTTGGCCACCTAATGAGAAGGAAGGACTCACTGGAGAAGGGCCTAATGCTGGGAAAGATTGAGGGCAATAGAAGAAGGGGACGACAGAGAATAAGATGGCTGGATGGAGTCACTAAAGCAGTAGATGTGAGCTTAAATGGACTCCAGAAGATAGTAGAGGACAGGAAGACCTGGAGGAACATTGTCCATGGGGTTGTGATGGGTCAGACACAACTTCGCAATTAACAACAACAACAAGATAGTTTATAGATAACACAGTATAATAATTAAATCTATAGACAATTGTGGTGAGCCATAAAAACAGCATACCAAAAACATATCTGCACACCCAAATGCAAAAAGAAAAAAAAAAAGCCAGATGACAGTGGAATTATTCAGGGGCAAAAAAAACCCCTATGCTGAAATGAGGGACAAATGTCAGTCTAATGACATTTTCCTGTAATAATGTTAACGCTGAATTTGTCTCCTATATTAATATTTCTGTGTTTCATGTTTCACTTGTTTTTGCGCATCTACTCATTTGAAAGCACTCATAGTTCTAAAGCAAATTTAAGTTTTTATAAACATGGATATAAACAGTTTGTCTTTTGCACTTTACTCTGGAGATGACAATGAGAACATGGAAGTTGTATGACAGAAATCATAATGAACTCAGAGGCTCTCCTTTCCTTTGGAATGATATCATAGTGCAAGAAATTATTCCACTGATATATACTGCTGCAGAAGCTCCTTACTAATTTATAAGCTCCCAAAGACAATCTGCTATCATCTAATTATATATTTCTAGAAACTTCATTTAGCTGGCAAACAGCCCATTGCCTTGTTTGTCTCAAGAAGTGCAAAGTAGAGGAGACCTGATTCCATTTTTATAATGTTTGTGACATTCATAGCAATGGACTAAATAAAAAGTTTGAACTAACGCGACATAGGAGAGCCTAGTTTTAAAAAAAGAATATTTTTTAATATTTTTAAAGATCCATTTATATACTAAAATTCAATATAAAGTATATGTAAATGCAGAATGTTGGTGTCATGTCAGTTTTAGATCAGGTCTTTTGAGATAACTGTGGTTTTAACAATGGATCAATTGGAATAAATGGAATTTTGATTGTCAGTGAGATATGTTATATAAGGAAGTATTTTTATCTCATTATAGAATACTTCTAGTGTGGAGAAATGAAATTAATTGAATCGTAATTTGTCTACAAGATGTTTTGGTGTATTCTCTCCATGCTATTTCAATCATTCCTCCTCCTCCTCCCCCCCACTTTGGTTACACTGCTACTTCAGGGTTGAATGAATTCCTCTTTTTCTATCTAGCTCAGTGGTTCTCAACCTGTGGGTCGGGACCCCATTTGGGGTCGAACGACCATTTCACAGGGGTTGCCAAACAAGGCTGTCCGCCATTTTTCCCCCCTTTTCTTTGGCCACGCCCCTGGCACCTGGTGATGTATAAGTGGTTGGGGGTCACCACAACATGGGGAACTGTATTATGGGGTCACGGCATTAGAAAGGTTGAGAACTACTGATCTAGCTCATTCTTACATTTATTCTTGCATTCCTTATTTCTGTTTCTTTTTAATAATCCTACTATCAGGTTTGATCTGATCTAGGCAGCCACATTTTATTTCTTAATTCAGTTTTGACGAACTCAGGAGAGGGATGAGAGCACAAAAGGAGAACAGAAAACATAAAGAGGGAAATTTAGAAGCTCCAGTTCAATTATATCATTAGATGAACACAGTATTTAAAATTAATTTTCATCCAGTGTTATCTAATTCAGATTTTGTACTTTATAAACCATAGTTTGTAGCAAACAAATAGACTTGTGTGTAAATGTTGTTTGGGTGTGTAAATGTTGTTATACAAATAGTCCTTGTTTTATGACCTCTTGCTTAGCAACCATTCAAAATTACAATAGACCTGAAAAAGGGGACTTACAACCTGAATTTGAAGTTCTGACAGTTGGGCACTTGGCATCCTGGCCACATTTACAGCTGTTTGCAGCATCCCACATCATGTGACCACATTTTTTGACAGTTTTGCCCAAAAACAGCACTTTTGGCAAAATCTCACCCATAACAAACAATTGGTTCACTGTATGATCAGAGTGTTCACTTAATAACTACTGCAAAAAAGTCATAAAATCAGGTGAGTCACATTACTGACCCATTTTCTGACTATTATGATACATGACTGTAATGAGCAGGCTCCTATGATCGTATGTAGAGGACTACCTGCATATTATTCTCTATACTATTACTAATATGCATCATTGTTTGTTTCTTAGCTTATCAGAAAGAAGAGGGGGTCAACCTATTCTCCAAAGCACCCGAAGTCAGGACAAGAAGCAACGGATGGAAACTAATCAAGGAGAGAAGCAACCTAGAACAAAGGAGAAACTTCCTGACAGTTAGAACAATTAATCAGTGGAACAACCTGCCTCCAGAAGCGGTGAATGCTCAAACACTGGAAGTTTTTAAGAAGAGACTGGACAGCCATTTGTCTGAAATGGTATAGGGTTTCCTGCCTGAGCAAGAGTTTGGACTAGAAGACTTCCAAGATCCTTTCCAACTCTGTTATTCTGTTATTCTGTCTGTCTTAAGTCCTTCTCTCTGGAATTGTTTTTCTGTTAATGACTGATATGTAGAGCCCTTGCACTTTTCTTTCTTTTTTTTACATTATGCTCTGTTTTGTTGGGCCTCTATATTTCTTTTCCTCTCTTTTCAACTCTCTACTCCCTACGAAGGAAAAACTTCTCCTTTCTTTTGGCTGCTCTACTTGGTTTGCTGACGACTGCAGAGCTCCATAATATGCCTCAGCTTCCTTCTGCTCCTACACCTGTGTCAAGATGGCTGCTTGACTGGCAATTCTGCTGCTGAGGGAAAGGCTCAGATGGGAGGGAAAGAAGGCAGCACAGGTGCCTGCAATTATGCCAAGCACCTGCCCTTCCACATTTCCCCTTCCTTTTCCTTCCTGCCTTCTCACTTCATTTTATGTTTCCTTCTCATAATGTCTTCATTCATTTTCTTTTTCTGTTCCCCCCCCCTATCTTATGCTTTGCTTCTCCTTTAGAATTGGAAAACAGTTGGACATGGGGAGGTGGAGTACTTTCTTGTGTAGTTGGGAAAAAAAGCTTAGAATCAATTGTGCTGTTCAAAACTTCTTTCTGTTCTGGGTGGTCTAGGTGCCTTTTCTGCTTTGAAATACTTTGTAAATAGAGGGAGTGAAAGGGAATGAGCGGGAAAACAACTTTCCTATGCCATTCCTGAAGAATACTGGCTGATGTACCAAGGATGGTTTCTGTCTCTTAGAGCTATCCCTTAAATCTACCACCAGGGCTGCAAAATATGAAAGATCAGTACAGAGGTATCAAACTGCCAGTCCTCAGGCCGGATGCATCATGCCAAAACCACGCCCACCCCATTGCTGGCAATGGGGAAAAAATCGCGATATGTTGCAACACATCACCTGACGTTATGAGTTTGACACCCCTGGATCAGTAGATGGCAGCAAAGAAATATAAAGAATTCCAATTATTTGCTGCCATCTAGTGGTCACCTGGAATGTTGTCTGGCACTTTAAATTTAACATTGTCCTAATGTTCTTTGGCTGTCTCATACACTGTTGTTACTTTCTTTGTCTGGCTGTCTCAAACATGTATCAGCTACCATTCTCAATCTGAAGGTATTGAACACACATAGTAATAGTAGTAAAGTTGGAAGGAACCTTGGAGGTCATCTAGTCCAACACCCTGCTCAGGCAGGAAACCCTACACCATTTCGGACAAATGGTTGTCCAGTCTCTTCTTAAAAACTTCCAGTGTTGGAGCATTTACTGCTGCTGGAGGCAGGCGGTTCCACATGTCCAAATATATCCTGTATTCTATATATCCTATAAAACAGGGGTCTCCAACCCCCGGGATTGGGCTTCACAGTTGTAGGTGAGTGGTGGTTGAGAGAGCAAAACTGAAATCATCCCTTCCCAGTTTGTGGAAAAATGGTCTTCCACAAAACTGGTCCCTAGTGCCAAAAAGTTTGGGAACTGCTGCTATAAAGCAGAATATGTTCCATAATCTGTTTTGGAATAGATATTGTAGGACAAACAATTGGCCATGTAATCCAGGCAGGTTTTAGCATGAGTTCTCATATGTAAATCCAAAAGGGAAAAGTTAGATTGATATTTAATGTTCCATCATTTTCCCTGGAGTAAAATAGATAATTTTTAAAATTATATGCTGTTGTTGTAATTTAATAGAAAGCGGGTTTAATTATAAAATGTAATGCTGGTTGGCTTTATAGCCCACCAGATGGTAGTGTCAGTTGTTTAAAGCATAAGATTCCCACCCACTGCTTTTAATGTTCTCATAGGTCTCATAACCTGGTCTGGCATTACTTAAGACTGTTTTTTTCAGTCCCCAGATGTTCAGCAGTATATAAAATATTTAAGATGAAATCTTGCTGACGAGACAACAGGTGGCAGAGCTGGGGATGTGCAACCTGTGGTTTTTAAACATAGCTGCACTACAATTCCCAGCATCTTTCCCATTGACCATAATAAATGGCATTGCTGCAATATATATATATCAACAATCATCTGGAGAGTCACATGTTTCTAATCCAAATCTTATCCTACATTAGGAAGATTTTCCAGGGTTGTAACATCCAGTTCCTTTAATAAATTTAAGATTTATTTCATACTGATGAAGAAAATAGACAATATTAAAGGCTAGTCATGGCAAATGGGTTTTACAATAAAAGACTGGTTTTATGTTACAGGATGAAATGTTAGATTTAAACTGGTGGCAGAGATCAGTGCTTTGGCTGATCTCAGAAAAAGCTAGAAACAGTCAGACGTGATTAGTACCTTGATGAGAGAATTCAAGAAAATCATACTACCATGGACTAGACTGGGAAGTCAAAACATTCCAAGAGAAGAAAGTGACACATCTTGCCACAACATTACATGAACATGTCCATATAGTCATCAGGAATCAAGCTTGACTGAAAGGGAAATATTTCAAAGGAAGCACTTCCCTGTCCTTTGCTGTTGGCATTACAAAGTAGGCCAGACCATGAAATAGACACCATGTCTGCCTAAAACTACTTTTATAGTGATTGCCTGTAGTAACAGAATCTTACAACACCCCCTCCCTTCTTTATATATCACATGAGTTAGGGGGAATCCCTGCTTGTTTTCATCACCCTCCCCTATTATCTGGGCTTCTGCCATGTTTGCTAACTGAATGCCTCTCCTCTTTCTGTCCCCATCAAGATAATTTTCTTTATTTTCTGTAACAATGATCTCAAGGAAAATTCAGCAGAGTCATGTCGGATTAGTACTGGATGGTTTAGTAATATAGGCTAATCTGGGAAAGTAAAAAAAAGTGCAAACATCCTAATTTACAGGAATCCACCTCAGCATTGTTGCAAGAAAAGTCCATGGATCTGCCTATGAAGTCACCAAGAGTTGAATCCAATTTGAGAGAGTTTTAATTTTTTGGATTCTTGTTAAATGTTATCACGGAAATAAGACCCCCAAAACTTGTGGAACTTCTTGTCAAAGGCAAGCATAGAAGCTATTATGTTATTGTATAAGCATTATGGGTTATATTAATAATTGTTTCTTATTTTTCTGTGGTTATAACCCATTAATCTCCCATTTCTTTTCCACTAGATTCAATATTTGTCATTCTTTTTTTGATAGTCATTAGCATGAGAGTAAATTCAGCTGAGATGCATGATTGACTGTAATTTAATATTATGCTTAATCTTTCTTAATGTGATAATCCCTTTTTCTAAAAAAAAAGATAAGTAGATTCCTTTTGGTGTATCCTTAAGTTAGCAGATATACACTTACATAATTTTCATATGGAGAGAAAAGAAAGAAAAGCAATATGGAATATGCACCAATTATTTATTTGTATTTTGTGATTGGACATTTGATTTGGAAATCTGATTTTATGTGGTGCTCGGACACTTTTGCCAATCCTAGTGCATGTTATTTCTTTCCTATCCTAATTTATTTTTCCATATGATTAAATTTCAAATGATAAATAATTCTGGGCTTTTGTTCAAGATGACATTACTCTGTGTCACATGTTAGGACTCTGGGAACCAGACAAAAATCTAATTTTGATTTAATTGAGAATCAAACTTATTTCAAAATGATCCAGTTTAGATTTTACATGAGGCAAGAAAGTGATAGGCCAGAGTTTGATTTTTTTTAATGAGGAAATCCATCCAGTGTCCCTTACATTAGAGTCAGTCACCTTATGTACCTACCTACAGTTCTGTGAAAAAGTATTTATTCTTTTTGAATTTTCTGGATTTCTGCATACCTGTGCTACCAAGCTACAAATGATGAATAAGGGAAGTCCCACCAGAGTTTGATGCTTGTTTCATTTATTTCATAAAAAAGTTATCCAACATGTAAATGCCAATGTGAAAAAAAAAACTAATGGTTTTTCGTATCAGATTCTTTCTGTGGTTGTTCTATTTTTATTCTAATTTCTTTCACTTCTTTCTGCTCCATGTCCATTCCCTTCCCCCCAAAATCCACTATTAAAAAAACATAAGACTCATATTCAAAAACTTTCATCATCCTTCTTTTCTACACTGATTGTGTCTTTCTTCATATTGAACCAAATCAATCATACTTTTAGATTTATATTCATTCCTTTAGCATATGCATTTATGAATACAGGTTTGAGTACATATTTGAAACAGATCTTTGTGTAAGCACAGACCATCACCAGTCTCATTTATTCCTGGGTTTCCAAATGGCCCAGTTCTTATGTTTATATTCACTCATCTCATTCCTTTCCATCTCTTTGTCTTGCAGAATATTTTTTTCCATGGGTCGCCTTCATTCAAAATGTGCATTTTCCCCAAAAATAATTTCTATTTTTTCCATTATCATTCTGGCAGTAACCTCTGAAATTCTGCTTTCATACTCACCCATATGTCATAGTCATCATGATCTGATGGTCACAGAAACATTTATCTGCTATTCCTCATGGCTTTGGTCAGTTAAGGTTTTCACATAACACTTTTTATAATACAGAGAAGATACATAGCAAGTTACCACTTTTAGTCATGCCATATGCAGCAGTCCTTACTAATGATAAGGACTATCAATCAGTTTGGGTACATTTGCACCACTTTGCCATAAGGGTAGCCAAAATCTTTTCAAGCATGCCTACACCATTCTACACAAACCAGACTCTCTCCTAACCCCTTACCAGCCACCATACTGTTATCCTTAAATGTATATGCATGGGTAAAATCTCCATGAAAGCTGCATTGCATGACATTGCATATATAGAAGAGAATCAACAAATGTACTATTTTGGCCTTTTACTTGTGTGGGAAAAAAAATAAAAAAATAAGCTCTTCCCCCCAAAAACAGACCCAACACACCACTTTTGATTTTGCAGCAACAGGGTGATTTTCCCCCCAGCCATCATGTAAAGATTATGTTTTATAAATATAAATAATAATAAAAATAAATAGATTCTTTTATATTTCCTTTATTTATATTTTTTTAGTTTAAGAATTACACACTAGCCAACATTATTATATATTTACATGCTGAAACTGGCTGTAATAAGTTTAGTTTCAAGAAAATATCTCTTATGTGCTATTCAATTTACAATAATCATTTGACTACCTCTATTATTCCAGAGGTTAGCAGTCCTTCTGAGAAAAAACATGATGCAATGTTATCCACTAATATTTTGCATTTTCTAGCCATTGGAAAATGTGCATTATGTGCATATTAGAAAGGCTACAAGGTCATTAGTAAGTCTCATGGTTACTACATTATGGAGTAAATAGTACTAGGTTAAAAAAAGAGGAAGAGAAGGATGCAAAGACAGTACTAACAGAATCATTTAAACACCCATGCAAATTAAAATTGTGAAATCTCAAAACATGGTAAACTATGATAGAGTTCTTAGATGTTTTAAATGCTTGCATGAACTAAAACTATATGGTGGATCTTAAATGTATTCCCTGGTGAATCTTTCAGTGGCACTAACAATGCAAACATATATAATGCTGCTAAATTTGAATTTAGAAGAAATTGAATTTAACTGTAGCTATTTGGAGTTAAGACTTAAAATAATAACCTTAATATAGATTCATTATCAAAATACTTAAATAATTTGACACACAAAAATGTGTTGCATATAACCTGCAAAGTTAATCTACTCCACTTTATCATGAATTAATTAACTTGGATTATAAATGCCATTGGTAAAGGCTATAACATGGTCTCTTGAACATTTCCTAGTGCATTTTTGTTAAACTTTACCTTTGGTGTTAAGCAATATCTTGATAGAGTTCCCTTTAAATATATTTCTTTCGCATTGGGTGGATTGAGTTAGGCTGGAAAGGAACAGAATGCTAAACAATGACAGACAAATTTCTTTGTACCAGTCTCTAAAAGACAAGGAATGTGCATGATGTCTTTCTGAGAATAATATTACACTCATGAAAAAAATCATAGTTCCTTTAACTCCTTAAATCTGTATTATATCTTTTTCACTTCCTGGAAGAGAAAATCATCAGTATTATTACTGTGTCTGGATAAAAGGCTGTCACTGTGGCCCAAACTATAGAAAATTTCTTTGTTTCTCAACCTGAACAACTTTTAAGATGGGGGCTTTCAGCTTCCAGAATTTCCCAGCCAGCATGGGTGGCTGAGGAATTCTGGAAGTTAAAGGTCACATATCTTAAAGGTTACTGAGGTTAAGTAGTAATATTTTATTAAGGACTCATGGTACACTAGACAGACTACTCTCTAACTAGAAGTATGGTCTCTTTAAGTCACTTGATAACTCCAACTTTCTCCAGGAGTTCCTTTAAGTCACATTCCCTAGTTAATGGCAATTCTGAAGTCCTTTCAGAATTGCAGACTTAGTATTAATGGAAATCAAAATAGGCTCATGAAAAACCAGGGCCGCAATTCTAAAACTACATGTAGCTCCAATTTTCCCAAGAAGCTCTGCAGAATTAGCAGTTGCCTTATTCATTTCAATATCAGACACCATCCCAACGAAAATATGGAGTTGACTCCCTCTAACTTGCAGTGCTTCAGAGATGCTAGTGTAAAAAGCACACCTGCAGATCTATTCTGAAGTATCCACATGCCCCTGAATCTCCATGTGCACCAAAGTCAATGGATAATGGCACTCATTAAGGATTTTTATCGGTTCTTTCTCCTCCCCGCTTAGAATTGAACTGGTTACATTGATACTGACTGAATAATATGCCAATCTTATTAAGTATTTGTATATTTTGATATTGTCCTCTGAAATCCAAGTCTTATGCAAAAGGGTGTTTAAATTGTTCTGCTAGAAAGCTGCAATTACTGTACTTAGTTTTTTTTAAAAAATCATTGAACAATTACTCTTTTTATTGACATTTCATTTACAGCTTATTTAAATATTTACATTTTAGGACACTAACCTAAACCATAAATAGAATCAACTTTTTGCCTTACATTAAAGTACAAATTAGAAGTTAAAAATGTTAAGAAATCTGATAATATTTACAGTTTTGTTTTTTTTAAATTACGATTGCTCACATTGTATGACCTATGTACAAATAGCAAAATGTTATGATCACTATTTTTAAACTATTGTACCTGAACCCTCTTATCTTTTTTCTCCCCAGAGAAATATGTCATAGTTTTGCTTTTTCTATCTAGGTATTAGGACTTTTTAAAAAGTTAGTAGAGATGTTTTCATTGAAAAAAAAAAAGAAATAGACAAACAATGTGAGAGTTAGTCTCTGCTGAGATGGTAGAAGATATAGTACTATCGCAATATCCACTGTGAAATGCTTCATAAGAATTATACGCATTGATCTGCTGATATAGAAATCTCCAGTTACCCTGTATAGTAAGATTTTAAATACATTAATAATTTATGTTCTCAAAAAATATTCACATATTGGTTGACTATAGAAACACAACTGTTATTAGCTTATTCCTTTTGAAATACCAATGCAAGATTCTAGCTCAAACCCAAACAATTATGAGCAGCAGAGGCTGAAGGTCTGCAATGCTAATTAAAAAGGAAGTTGGACTGGACAGGATGGCGATGTCTCTAGCTCAGCCCTGATCTTTCTCTCAGGAGGATAAAATAGAGACCATTTCTCTAACAACTCAATCCTTGTGTCTTTTCCTTTCTTTACATCTGCTGGTGGCATCTCAAATTACCTCTCATCTTTCAAGTGTGGTCATCCTATTAAGAATGGGCAGGGGGCTTCTTTAACATCCCTCCATAGCATCAAACAGATGTAACAGAAAATGTAAATGTGGTCCTGTAGTTTTATTGTGGCTGCAAACGCTTTCAGGAAATTGGAATTTGAAATGTCCCATCAATATAAAAGAGACACCAGTGTCAGAAGCTGCAAATATTGGAACAATCTTCTCCCTCACCTTACTCAGCAACCTGCCCACCCAGTTTACAGATCAATGTGCTCATATCCATTTCTATGCACAAACTGGTTTCATTAGATTAGGAGACTGTAAAAATTCATACGTATGTGTGTGTATGTCTATGCATGTGTAGTTACACACACATAAGATATAAACACATATATGTGTATACATTCAAGAATATATATAAACATGTGGAAATATGTCTTTATTTGTATCATATATGTAGATAATGGTCTGAGTTTGGCTTACTTAAATTAATTTCACTAAGTGGGAAATTGAAATATAAGCTTAATTTAAAAGAAAGAAAGAAAGAAAATGTATATTTTACCTAGCAGGATCATTTTCCTAGATATATTTAGCTGGCTAGCAATATGTATTTGCTCTCATGTTATCTATGCATTGTGCTTTTGTCTGGCTGATTTTATATATTAGAATGTAAAATTTCCCAGGTGTGTCTTTCAATACTATTATTCAAACTTTGCTGAAAGTATTCAGAATGAAATTACTTGGTTCTTTCTTCCTAGTCATTTAAACTACCATGTCTATAAAAACATAGCTTTCCTTAGACAAACATAAATATGGCACATGAGTTTTAGTTGGAAAATGCATATTAAACTTAGTAGCAGTCATATACAGAACATATTTACAGAGCATTAATCTGAAAGATATGGTTAAAACTGTGCCATATTATATCGTTGTAATTTTGTGGTGAACTTAATATATGAAGAAAAAACACCTTAATTGCTGGCTAGTATGCATCCAAAACCTGAAAAAAAGTAATAATTAAAGGAATAATTATTAGGCAAAACATGGCTCTAAACAAAACAAAATTAGAGTATATTTCAGATAAATACAACGGTAATAGCTTAGTTCAATGTCCTTTGTGAAGTAAACTGTATAATGTTTTTTTAATCTCTACCACATGCTGGTATTGGAGGAGATAAACCTTTTTTTGTGTTATCTTAGATCTCCATTTGCCAACCTCACTTTAAATCTCATTTTAATTTAAGTTACTCGTATGTCTTTGAATTAATTTATTCAGAAATGTGATTTCTCATTTACTCCTGAAAGCATCTTCTACTTAATAACATAAATGACCTCATGGAGATGAATATGTACTTTCTTTTTTAGCCCCCAGGGTAAAATTCACCCTCTCCTTGGAAAGATTAGAAAATATTATGGCTTGTACTATAAACTTCAGCTATGGTAAAGTGCAGTTTTAGAAGCTGATTCTGTAGTTTTTCTAAGGCTGGCTTGTTGAACCAATCTGAGAAGAAGAAAAAAAAAAAGGATAGAAGGGATTCTCTTTTTTTTAATGTCTAAAAATCCCTTGGTTGATAGTTTTCACATTTTGGTTTTTATAAAATTAATGGGCAATTTCAGCAAAAGAAAAAAAATAACATAACACATGAATGTAGCAAAACACATCTTATTTGTTCCAAAAGATGTTTTAGAAGGGGGTGTTCTAAAACACTGTCCATCTGATGGAAAAAAAAAAACATGACAAAAAAAAAAGTGTGCGACTCAGTGCTGTTGTGCCTGAGTCACAATACCAGTCTTTTCACAAACTGTGAAGTTCATAATTCAACCAAGTATGCTTGCAAAGAGCCTAGGAAGCTTAATTTTAAAGTATATTACAAAGAAATAAAGAATCCTTTGTGCTACGGAAACTATTAGCTGGAAGCAATATATACATACATACAAAAAAGAAACATGATAAAAAGAATATGGAACATTTCTAGTTCCAAAGGATACTCATTCCCAACTATGATAATGCATTTATTTCCTGAAACAGGTTGATCTTCTGTTCCAGGAGGACACGGCTACCTTATATGAATTTCATGTAAATTCTACTGAATTGATTGGACAATATACATGAACCAAGAGAGCGTAATTGTAAAATACTTATGTGAGGAAAAAAAATTAATGAAAATCATTCAGTCCCTTCAGCTGGAAAATATATGAGTAGCTCTCCCCCATTCATTGTCCTCTCTTAAAAAAAGTTCTAAAACTGAATGGAAAGTATTGAGTGAAGACGATGATCCAGTTCCTTTCAATAAGCTTACTTTTTTGACGGGTCTGTTTGCATATCTAAATAAATATGTGAACTATAAAATGTATGATCTACTCAATTGTTTTCAAATAGAAGGGAAATACAACCCCAAATTATAATTTAGGAAATATTTTGTTGATCAAGATTTGTAATTTGCATGATATTTGATCCTTGTGTTTGACAACATTTGGCACGTCTTTCTCTGTTCCAGAAGAAAGTACAAAGCACTGAGAAAAAACTACCTATGAAGTAATTGCCGGCCCACTCTCATTTGGCACTAATACATAGAAGGCTCCTAGATATTACATTTAATGGTGCACAGTTGGACATATTGGCCATCTCCAAAATAGCTCTATGGTTCACACAATGGTAATTGATATGCTGACTTAAATACTTCCCAATTATGTGTAATTTGCTTTCATATTTTCCAAAAAGAATTCTTAATTCAGTCAACAGCTTGATACATGTCTTCATAATATGATGGCAGGCATTATGACTCACTGTAGCTTCAAATTAAAATAAAAAGGTAAAATATGAACATGATGTTGATTTTGATATAATATGACCGTACTCTTTTCATTCAAATAATGCTCTTTAACCCAGATGAGTCTAGAAGAAGAAGTTCAAACCTAACTTTTTAGCTTCCCCTTTCAGTATCATCCAAAAATGAAGAGACCACGTTTCAGGTCTGCCTCCAAACATCAAATGCAATTATATCTTTAAAAGCCAGATTGTGTACATTTGTACTGTAACTTGATAGGCTTCACAGTTGTGCAAAATAAATCCAAACATTACTGAACAGGTTATAGAGTGGGCCAGCAAATAAGGTGTTTTAAAATAACTTGTCCTGAATAGATTTTGTTCTTCCTAAGTCCCACATTTGGCTGTACAATCAATTTTGAAGAGAAATCCAGTTCTTGATATTTGTGTGGCTTTCTTTGTTTTTAGTTCACATAGTAAAGCCAATAGACAATATTGAAGAAAGAAAAAACAACCGGGAAGAATATGCGTGACCATCGATCTATGGCATTTACATCAGTCAAGTCAGGGATAGTAATTTTCAACTGAGAAGCACGTCTCCTTAACCGGCTTTTCTTTTGGGCCACGTGCCGTTCCAGAGCATTACGGCCAAAGCTGTGTCTTGGTAAGCCAGCCTTCCGATACTGGATACTTGAGGTATCATAGGCCAGCATCGTGCTTCTAGGGTCCCCGAGCCCTATAACAGCTTCAGAGGCAGCCATCTCATTTTTAATTTCAAGCGTGCTCAACAAAATGTTCTCATGTGGGTCCATCTGTAAAAACAGAAGAAATTGTCTTAATGTGTGAAATCAGTTACCAAACTCCACTAATTAATAAAAGACTGGATCTAAGCCATTAAACAGTGCTGATAAAAAGAGAAGCATACAAAGCAGGGCTATGCGGTGCTTCAGATTTGAAATCCACTAATGCTTTGACGCATTAAACATTCAGTTTCTATTTCCTTAAAATAGCTACATCCTTTCTTGAGACAGCAGAATTGCCATGCAATTCCAGGAAAAGATGTGCTCCATTTAAGAGGTTTTAGACAAGAGAAAATGTGTGTCTCATAGTTTCCAAAGTCCCTTTTGCTTTCAAATCTGAAGCACTGCGTAGTCCAAATACGAACACAGGCTGGTAAATTATTTTTTTTTATAGCTCAGGCAAATAGATTATATGACACATTTCACTACCTTTATCTGGCTACTGAATCTCAGAAATTTATAGTTTTGCTACTGTTAGCTACATTTAATTCTGAACATCTTAACAGTATTTTTAATGAGCTCAAGAATAATGTAGCATGAGATAGTTAGGTATTCGCCTGCTTTCCTCAAGATGTTTGTTATATTTATTCTGTTGTTTGGATGCAGGGCTAACTCCATTGAAAATACTTTTGAAATATGCAATTGGGTGGATGTGGGCTTACAATGCTCACTTTGGTATAAAAGATCATTAATTTTTCATTGCCAGAGAAACACTCTTTTTTGTTTAGACTGGTGTCATCAAGTTATATTACTGTGGATATCATTGGGAAGAAAATAGAAAAAAAATCAATCCTGGATCATCTTACCAATGCAATGACTAGGCAGAGCATTTAGCTGTAATTCAGAAACCAAAATAACCAGGCATTTATTTTACAGTAAAATCATATTAAAATTTAATATTCTTTTTAAAGTATTTTTAATTAAGAGACAAGCTAGTTTGATGTAACGGTTAAGGCATCAGGCTAGAAATTAGGAGATCATGAGTTCTGGTCCTGGGCTTACACAAAGGCCAGCTGGGTGACCAGTCACTTTCCTTTAGCCCTAGGATGGAGGCAATGGCAAACCCCACTTCTGAAAAACCTTGCTAAGAAAACTGCAGACACTTGTCCAGGCAGTCTCCGAGAATCAGATACGATTAACGGGGGGGGGGGGGAGTGAGGACAGGATTATCGATGTTTCAAATGTCGTGTTTCTTGCAAATGCTACTCTCAGCTATTCAAAACTAAATACGGGTTATACGGGTTATGCTTTCATTGTCTGTGAGTTATTGCTTAAAAATAGCATCAGTCTTTATCCATGTTAGGAAAAATTGTATTCTTAGTATATAATCATTTGATTTCTGATTATCTGAGCTTTAAATGTAGTTTTTGAGTTAAGTATATTAAATTTAATGTTGAGACCCTGAGTATCAGTTTAGAATAGTCTAAATAGTCACACACATCTCAATCAGTTATGCATCACAATGACAATGCTGTGCATCACCAGTGCTTTGTTTTTAAAAGGAAGTACGTTGGGAAGACACATGGATGAAGGGACGTATGCTTGAAAAAAAAAAATATTCTGATCCATATTCCTGGCAAATTTGTAAACCATTTTTCAGAGTGCAACCTGAAAACTTTAGGTCTGCAATTGGTTTGGTAATAGATGAATGTGTCAACCTGTCTACTGCCGTAGGAGACAGTGGCATAATTGCTTTATATCAGGGTCCACAAAAGACATAAGCATTGCATCAGTCTCTCAGAAATATTCAAACAAACAGTACTATGTATTGTGAATTTTACAGACATTGTTTCATGCATTTGCAGAGAATGTGTACATTATTATTATTATTGCGTTAAATATGACATTGTCAATTATTGAATTGAATTTGATAATTCTGGTCAGAATGTCTGGGGCTGTTCCTTTATCATTTCCTATGAAACAAACATATTGATAACCAAGCATATCATGTCTGCATTCCCTTAAGAAATGTATATGCATAAGCATAGCCAAGTCATTTTTCAAGACATTACCACTTCATCCTTGAAACCAAAAGTCAGCTAGCCACTCCCCAAAAGAGGTAAATGGGTAGGGATGATAATATTTTCACAGTACAGACAAATGTGCCCAGTATTTCCATGTGCATTTCATGGAACTAAACACTGAAGAATTCACCATTTGCCAAATGGTAAATTATTTACGGTTTAAGTCATTATATTGAAACAGTTTAAAAGGAAGAAAGTTAACTCTGGGATACAGTTGTGAAATAAATAACATAGTCACTGATATCAGAAATCATAAAAGAGGAGCATTGGTTAATTCGGGGAAGAGTGGTTGTATGGAGTGAATCATACAAGCAGGGTGGGCAAGCTTTCTAAAAGTTTATTTTTTATTTTTTAATTTCCAGTCAGCATCCAAACCCTTTAACCAATCTCCAGCCTTCTTTAGATCTCATAGTTAATACAGTGTGAATAATAAGCTGACATATATTTAAATAATTTAGAAGAAAAAGAAAATTGTTTTCAGAATATGTCATTTTGTATGTTTCATATTTTATTCTTGTAATCACTTTTTTGGTAATCAGACATTTGTCAGAAGACACTATTATTTAAGAAGGCTGGAGATATCTACTTCTTTTCTAAAAACACACTGGAAATCATTTACTAGCAGAAAATTAGTAATGGATGAGCCTCCACAGGGAGATAGAGATTTTGTATTTCTCTTTATAAACATTAAACAGATATCAATTTTCTAAAATAAGAAATAAATTCAATTGATGAAAAGCAAATTGAACTAATTTTTGAAGTTGATCTGTGTTTTTGATTAGGAAAGCAATGTTGAGTTTCAGAACAACAGAATAGGTTCACCCATTTCTAATGAAAATGTATGCTTGTAACAAAAGAAAAGCTTACAATACAACAGTGAAACACATTTATTCTGCAGGCGCTTTTCATCCAGAAGGATCCCAAAGCGTTTTACAGACTTTAGAAAGCAACATCACTTCACCAAGTGCAGTCATCTGAGGCAAAAATGTGGGAGCTATATAACATTGCCAAACAATACAGTGTAGTTCATTATAGGAAATGAAGAATGCATTGTCAATTAGACCTAGGTTGTGATTGGGTAAATGATGTGGAGATGATTCAAAAGAATGAACACCCTTTGCAATTCAACCAAAGTTGGACAAGATTTTGGCATGAAGATGCCAGGTCACAAACAATGTGCCATTGGTCTGTAATGAGTTCAAGCCCTCAGTTTTACATCCCTAAGGATAAAACCATTAAGAAAGCAATAAAATATACCTTTGTTGAATACATTTCTGGACAATGATATGTGCCAATTATTCTTCTGTCCTGTAAGTTAATAAATCAAAACCAGTTTCCTTAGAAAAAAATCAGCTGTTAGTTTTCATTAAAAATTAATGCACTATAGGCTATTATTGTAAACTATGCACACTAATTAAAAGCACAGGGCAGTGTGAGCCAACAAGCAGCAGAAGTACTGTAGGTCCTTATTTTAGAAATGCTGTTGTTGTCTTAGCCCTGACACTATGGACAACATGTATTTGCAATGGAAGTAAATATAAGTGAGCATATATATGCATGTATACACATGCACACATATATATCCAAACTGGTAGGCATTGAAACTACCCCAACCCTCAACATATGAATTGAAATGACGTGAAAATAACATTAAGAAGGGGCTTAAGGATTATACAGCAATAAGACACAAACTTTAGATGTAGCATAGGATAATTCCATAGGAAGAAAGCTGAAAAGATAAACATGGATGAATGGAAAAAACAAAATATAAAATGAATACTATATTAATACTCAAATTAGTAATCATGGAAGCATCTTATAATTACCTTAAATCATTATATGGCAAATAGCACAATGGAATTTACAGACAGACCAAAAATCAACTTGTAAAATTGTACAGTACCCTGAGATACTGCTGATATTTTTCTTTATATACTTACTTGGAAAGGCAATTCCAATGAGTTCCTAGAAACTCCAAAATGATGGCTATCTAAAGGAGTTGCATGTAACATTTTAATATATCAATGAGATGAGATCTAATATCTGAAAGTATGTTCATTGATAACAAAGGGAAGTAATTATTTTTCTCTGGGAGTAATTTTACATAGGCTATTACTTCCTGCCTGGCTGAAATTTCTGCACTGTTCACTTTCTTCTTTAATATCAAATATGCACTACATAACTAGCATGCTAAGATATGTGAGTTGTACAGTTTTGTTGCTTGCAAAGCATAGGCTGAAAAGTCAAACCATTCACAGAAGTTCATCCTGATTTTTATATTAAACGGAACAATAAAACATTGTGTGGGAGTAATATTTAAATTGTCTATACTCCAATTCTGAGGTCCCCAACCTTTTGGACACTGGTTATGTGGAGAGAGTTTTTCCTGCAGATGGGGCTTTGCTTGTTTGTGCGGCCCGGTTGCTGGGCGTTGGGGACCTCTGCTCTAATTCAAAGTAATAGAGGCCTTAACTCCCAAGTTGTTATAAAGCAGGGGTGTCAAACTCGCAACATCAATGGGGTGGGCGCGGTTTCGGCATGATGCATCCAGCCCATGGGCCGGCAGTTTGACACCCCTGTTATAGAGTATAACTGAAGGTGTTAGTTAATTGTAAATATGTAGCTCAAGGTGTGGGTATCTATAATGTTATCTATTACAGGGAATAGATAACTGTGTAATATCTTGCCCTTTGAGACCTTCTAGCCTTGCAGAAGCTGGTAAAGATCTGTCTGCTCTAGAAGGCCTGGGGACCTGAATTATTATCACTAAACATGGTAATATGTTTTAGCATAATGTTATATAATACAAAAATTTTAATTATATTTATATGTATTCTATCTTTCTTGCTGTTGCCTTCCTACCTTTAAAAAAAAAACCTTCCTGCATGCCTTCTTTTCTTTTTTTTAAAGATTCTAAGCTCATTTACTAAATACTACTTTGTTTGTCCTGGCTTTCTGAACAATTCTAGAACTGGCAGCTAGAGACCATTAGAATCAAAACAACTTTTGTATTCCTTTTTTTTTACATCAGCTCAGCCATTATTGTCAGATAATTTATTGCAATATCCTTTTATGCATTACTTTACAGATTTTTGCCCTATCTTTTACATAATTTAAATACATTTTGAAATAAAACTTAAACATTTAAAGTCCAATTGTATCCCCAAATTTGCATTCATAGATGTATTATCTAATTACCCTTTATTATTTGTAAAAAGATAGCTGAAAAATAAATCTAGTTTTGATAAATAAAGCAGAGTGAATTAGCCCTGTCTGAATGTCTACCTTTTCCTTTTGATTGCAGAGCAGATGCAGATATAATGAATCATGTCAAAACTTCTATTTTAAACACCATAATAGGCATCTACTTTAAACCAAAATAATGAAACAAAATGTATCCCATTGTCATAATGTAAGCCCTGGCTGTTTGTACTTATGTCTTCACTTCAGAAACAAGTATAAAAGTCACAGGGCATGTGTTGAAATTTATTGCCACCTCTTTCCCCCATGTCTTGTGCACTACTTATTAACATCATACATAAGTATGCCTCTTTCATAGTATTCTTTCTACTGATATAATACTCTATTAGGGTAACTATTTCTTTATTTGATTTATTAAAACTGCTCAACTCAAAAACAATATGTCCAATGTGTATGTTAAAGCTCTATTAAAAACACATGACTGTTGAAACTAAAATAGCACTCCCCAACATGTAAAAAAGGACTTGACAGGGATTCCACAGAGATCATAAGCCTAGGTCTGGGAACTGAATCAAGTCTCAAGAGACTTGTGGAGAGTGGGATCTGTGTATATCTCCAGACAGATGCTATTCCAGAGGGTAGGGCAATTTTTAGAATCATTCTCATTGGAAATATATTTATGTTCTTTCTAATAGGCATAATCAAAACAGCTTGGAGTGCAGCCAAGCAAACCCAATGACTGTTCTATTCTCCTAACATTTGAATTGCTGTTCCTGTTTAACTGTATATGACTTGGCTTTGCCATAACAACTAATAACAACTAAATTGACTACAGTTCCATAAGAGAAGGAGCTACACACACACACACACACACACACACACACACACACACACACACACACAAATGTGCATGCATGAACATACAGACACTGAAAGGTTTGTGCAAAAAACATTCTTGAAGACATTCTTGGGTCCAGTAGGCTCTTTCAGAAAGGCAATTGTATCATGATTCATTTCAAAGATCCTCCTGTAGATCACTATGCCACAATTCTACTAGAACAAATGCTAGACTGGTTGCTTAAAAAACGAGGTGATCAAGTGCAGAAGGAGTTAAACAGGTACTTAGATATGGGTCCTGAAATTTGACCATAGCCAAGATATAGAAGACATTATTGACCTTACTTCCAAAGAGCCTGAATCTCTAAATAGAACTTTGCCGTGTTTTCTCAACTTTTGAATTAGGAATACTTTTAAAATCAAATTATTTTGAATCTGAAACATGTTTTCAGCATGTACCCCATTCTTATTTTAAGTATTTGAAGAGTGTAAAATTCTCAGAATAGCAACATTTTACACTTGAAGCAGCTGTTTCCCACTCAAAACAGACTGTTTTGAACTCAACATTTTGATCCAAAACATTTGTATTTTGTATGTAAATGTAGGCTAAAAAAAAATATCCTCAGAGATAAAATATGTTGCCTGAGAGTGCTGCTCATGGCAAGAAGTATTTTATTTTCCAAATGTACTGGAAGATAAACTTTCTGATTATGTAAAAGGACTGTTATACCTTAGACACTGTATGTGAATATCCTAGGACAGTGTTTCTCAATTGAGGCTGAGAAATTCTGGGAGTTGAAGTCCACGCCTCTTAAAAGTTGCTGAGGTTGAGAAATAATGTCTTAGATAGAATGAAGTGAAAATGGAATTCTGAGATCATTCTGATACATAAAAAGTCTTGCACAGCTGATTTGACTTCTTTGGTGATGTCACCAGGATTACTGTTGCAGAAATACAGTGAAGTTAGCATCTACATTTTCTGGAACAGTCTACAGGTTGCTACTGTATCAATCACTTTATATTAGGTTGACTCAGCCTTCCATCCTTCCGGGGTAGGTAAAATGAGGACCCAGATTGTTGGGGGCAATGTAAATATATATATATACATTGCTTACTGGTGTACACGGCTTAGAGAGTGTTTGCACTTAAAATGGTATATAAGTCTCATAAATAAATAAATAAACGAATAAATAAATGAATAAATAAATAAATAGTTTTACCACATTCTTACATAAAGCTAAGGGAAAAAAAAGCAAACAATGCTATTCAGGAAACTGATGGTTCAAAGCAAATTCTTATATAACAGTGATATATAATGATCAATAATATTTTTAGGTTGGTTTTTTGCATTATTAAGACTGCAAATTCAGTGTGAGCAGCATGGAATAAATCAAATTCATTTATTAAATAATATTTTTACTTCTATAACCAATCTTAACTTCTATGTTATTTTTTTGAACCATGTAGATCAGAGGTCTTCAAACTTGGCCCTTTTATGACTTGTGGACTTCAACTCCCAGAATTCCTCAGCTAGGATGTCTACAAGTCATAAAAGGGCCAAGTTTGAAGACACCTGACGTAGATCAATTTCTACATGATTAATTAATTAAAAATTAATTTTTTTCTTGGGAATTTATCTTTTTTTTTTAAGAATTGTTAGAAACAGAAGAAATTCTGTTCTGGATAAGAAACAAATGCCATTTGGTTTTAGACTGAGTTGAATGTGTATTATTCTGGTGCTGTATGAGAGAACCAATGAAATGCAGTTCAACACAATGCAAGTATTGGACTAGAACTGCATAATATCATGGTTTATTTCCACCCTAAGCTAGGCAAAGTACTGAATTATTGGGGATAATTGATATTTGTTAGTCTAACCTACCTCATATTTTTTATGAGGAAAAGTTTGAGGAAGGTATGCTGTGTACATTCTCTTAAGTTGCCACTGGTAAGATAGACCAGAAACAATCTACTGTTTCTATCAATTGAAATAATAGCTAAATAACAGATTGCCAAAGGGGAAAAATATTAATAAGGCTTTTGTGTATAATGCTCTGTGAAGTTTGCTCCTTTTCCTGCATTAAAGTTCTCAATTGTTGAGAAGTTTCTCTTCTTTAAAATGCTCAGAATAAGCAGTTGCCATTGAAATCTCAGGAGGAAAAAGCATTTCCTTAATGGGTTTCCCCCTTTCTACACTTCCTAATCCAAAGGAATTTTGGACAAAAAAGAAGAAGAAAAATAGTCTTCAGACTCTGTCAGTTTGTCTGAAAGCAGGATAAGTCTTCACAACCAGAATAAGATGAGGCTAAATTTGGTTTAGCAGAAGCAAACAAAAGAAAAACTTGAATTGGAAAGTGGGCTGAATTCAACTGCAGAGGGAACCCTCCCCATTTTTCATAATATAGCATAACATTATTGGAAAGACAATTTCACAGCAGCTCAGAATTCGGCTGACTATTCCATTCTTAAATCCAGTTGCTTCCTGAAAAAGCACCTTTGGGATAACCATGACCTGGATGACTGAGAATCTCCATCGACAGTTAGCTATGCACTTTGGGATGTACACCCTTCGAATGGTGTAGGAGTATGAATGGACTTCCAGACAACATTACAGACTACAGGAACAGGGCAGAAAACATCCTGCAGTCAGAAGGCTCCACATACATTTGCACTACTCAGGTGACCCTGAGGACACAGAAGAAACCTCCAAATAGCCCCAACAACTCTCTTGCTGTCTGCAAGGAATATAAATCCTTCTATTCCCCACCATCTGGTCAGAGTTGAAGAAGCTTCTTGGATAAGAAGCGAAATGCCTTCAAAGAAAAACAAGAAAGTCCAATTGCCTCCTAAAAAAGCACTTTGGGACAACCATGACCTGGATGACTGAGACATTTCATTCTTAACCACCCTGCCCTCCCTTCCTAGAACAACAACAACAACAACAACAACAACTTTCAAATTACTAACTGGTGTGGTACCTGATGCAGTACAACAGCATCTAGTTGAAAACAATCTCTTTCCACCTGAGCAGAAAGGAAACCGCCCCAATAGCAGAGGAACAAAAGATCAACTCCTAATAGACAAAATGATCTTGGAAAACTTCAAGAAAAGGAAGACCAACCTGAATGTGGCATGGATTGACTACAAAAAGGCATTTGACTCTCTGCCACATGACTGGATAATCACGTGCCTAGAAATAACAGGAGTAAGTAGAAACATCAGAAAATTTGTGCAAAGATCGATGGCACAATGGAAGACACAGTTGCAGATCAATGGTGAGAGACTGGGAGAGGTTAATATCAAGAGAGGAATATTTCAAGAAGATTCATTGTCACCATTACTATTTGTTATTGCACTGTTTCCTCTGTCAACAATACTGAATAACTCAGGACATGGCTATCAAACATCAAAACATCTGCCAGACTATCCCACCTCCTTTATATGGATGATCTGAAGCTGTATGGAAAAACATCATCTGAAATAGAATCGCTGCTCAACACTGTCCGTATATATAGCCAAGATATTGTAATGGAGTTTGGCTTGGACAAATGTGCCACACTTAATATCAAACAAGGAAAAATAGTGAAAACTGAAGGAATCAAGATGCCCCACGAAAATAACATTAAGAGTCTGGATGAGGAAGAATACTACAAATACTTGGGTATCCTTCAAGCTGACAACATCAAGCACACTGAAGTCAAGAAAAAGATTAGAGGTGAATACATCCAGAGAGTGAAGAAGATCTTAAAATCCAAACTCAATGGAGGAAATACCATAAAGGCAATCAACACTTGGGCAATCCCAGTCATTAGGTACACAGCTGGAATAGTGGACTGGACTCAAGCAGAACTAAAATCAATGGATAGGCAGACCAGAAAAATAATGACAATGAATCACGCCCTTCATCCACGCAGTGACATTGATAGACTTTATCTACCAAGGCAAATAGGTGGGCGTGGAATGCTACAAGTACATCAGATGGTTGAAGAAGAAAAAATGGCTTTGGAAGAATATCTGAAGAATAATGATGAAGATGCACTGAAATTAGTATATCAGGAAGGCTTACTGACTACTGGAGAGACCAAACTGGCCTACAAGAAAGACCAAATGAAGAACAGATAGAGGCATGGGAAGACAAAGCACTACATGGCCAATACATAAAAAAATAGCTGGGAAAGCAGATAATAACAAGACCTGGCAATAGCTAAAAGCAGGAAAATTGAAGAAAGAGATAGAGGGACTAATTCTGGCTGCACAAGACCAAGCCTTAAGGACAAATGCATATAAAGTCAAAATTGAGAAGACAGCAACAGACAGTAAGTGCCGTCTATGCAAAGAAGCTGAAGAAACAGTGGACCACCTGGTAAGCTGTTGCAAGAATATTGCACAGACTGACTACAAACAGCCGCATGACAAAGTAGTAACAATGGTGCTTTGGAAGATCTGCAAAAAATATAATTTGCCTGTAAGCAAAAATTGGTGGGATCATAAAATAGAGAAAGTCATAGAAAATGATAAAATGAAACTGCTCTGGGACTTCAGAATTCAAACAGACAAGCACCTGCAACATAACACCCCAGATTTAACAATTGTCAATAAGAAAGACAAAAAAGTCTGGATAGTGGACGTGGCAGTGCCTGGAGACAGCAGAATAGACGAGAAAGAACTGGAGAAGACAACAAAATACAAAGACCTACAAATAGAAATAGAAAAACTGTGACAAAAGCAAGCAAGGGTAGTACCAATAGTAATAGGCTCCTTGGGTGCAATCCCAAAACAACTGGAGCACCACTTGAACACCATTGGCATTGATAAATTCGCTATTAGTCAATTGCAAAAGGCGGCCTTACTAGGAACTGCTTCCATCCTGCGACGATATCTGTAATACCATTAAACATCCACATCTGCCTATCCCAGGTCCTGGGTAAGGACTCGATAGGTAGACAAAATGCCAAATCCAGTCTGAACATCTGGCTGACTGTGCGATGATCATCATAATAATAATAAAGTTGGAAGGGACATTGGAGGTCATCAAGTCCAACCCCCTGCTCAGGCAGGTAACCCTATACCATTTCAGAGAAATGGCTGTCCAGTCTCTTCTTAAAAACTTCCAGTGTTGGAGCATTCACCACTTCTGGAGGCAGGTTGTTCCACTGGTTAATTGTTCTAACTGTCAGGAAGTTTCTCCTTAGTTCTAGGTTGCTTCTCTCCTTGATTAGTTTCCATCCGTTGCTTCTTTTTCTGCCTTCAGGCACTTTGGAAAATAGCTTGACTCCCTCTTCTTTGTGGCAACCCCTGAGATATTGGAACACTGCTATCATGTCCCCCCCCTCATCCTTCTCTTCATTAAACTAGACATACCCAATTCCATCAACCTTTCCTTATATGTTTTAACCTCCAGTCCCCTAATCATCTTTGTTGCTCTTCTCTGTAGGCTTTCTAGAGTCTCAATATCTTTTTTACATCGTGGTGACCAAAACTGGATCCTCTAAAAATGAAGAGAACTGGACCAAATTTGGCACATAGGAAAAACAAGATCAAGCTTTAAAATGGGCCTACTCTGGTTGAGGACTATCAGCCTTGTGAAGTAGTCCAAACAATAAACACGCCCAGAAGAATTAGCTCTACTTTTATTGTAAGGTTACATTAAAATAATTTTGCAAGTACAATTCTCCCTCATTGCCTTTATAGCCGAGGGAGAAAGGAAAGTCCTTTCTGTGTTGTTTGCCATTCCTGTTGTGGGCTAAGCTGTTGTTTATCTGACCATG
Organism: Crotalus tigris; assembly: GCF_016545835.1. Taxonomy (NCBI): domain Eukaryota; kingdom Metazoa; phylum Chordata; class Lepidosauria; order Squamata; family Viperidae; genus Crotalus; species Crotalus tigris. The sequence continues at coordinate 2,241,727 of NW_024096469.1, forward strand.
GCCCTGATGGAGATCTTCCCTTTGTCTTCCAAGGTCATTTTCACAAACTGTTACATTGGATGTGGAATTTTTTTTAAAAACAAATATATTCCCCACTGCATCCCTAAGGTAGAGGCTGTTGGGAAGTGACTCAGAATACTGCAGATTTCTCCATTTGAAGTCCCATGCCTTCTTTCTTGCTGGTCACATAATCCTGGCCTGTTCTTAAGAAATGGGAAAGAATTCCATGATTCTTTTTATGAAAGATGTTCAGCATGCTTTCCTTATTTTATTTATTTATACACATCTTTATATTCTAAACATACACAGTAAAACAAGATTAAACATATTATTTGGCCTCCTATCTAAAAGTAATCCTTCCCAGGTACTATAGTTTTTAATTATTTTGCACCCCTTGTTCCAAAGGTTTGGAAAAGTCAGTCTTACTGCTTTCTAAAATGATTACAGGAACATGGCTGTCCTAATGTTAGTTGAGAGAGCAGGCTATTCCAAGTAATTTTCATCCATACCTCTATTCTGAGTGGCCATCTGTCTTTTTTTATAAAGAGGAGTCCCCTAATTTGAATTCCAATTAAATGTAATATTTAAGCTCATGAGAAAATAAGGAAAGAACAAAATACTTGAATTTGCCCATCAATAGAATACCTAAATAGCACACTTAGCAGAACAATAGTCTGTGGTCATACTCTCTATAACACGGGTGTCAAACTCGATCATGTCACGTGAAGTATCATGATTTATCATGACGTTTTTTGCCTTTAAGGAGCTGGGGTGGGCGTGGCCTGTGCGTGATGCATCTGGCCCACAGGCCGCCAGTTTAACACCCCTGCTGTATAATGAGTTACACTGTATACTTATTTCACTCAGAGATTGTTTGTTTTTACGTCAGCACAAATGTTATGGGAATCTTTGCATCCTGCCTTTTCTTTCTATTTCTTATAGAGTTACCCAAAATCATGACTTCTTACTCTACTTTCTCTAAATCTGTTGGTGAATCTATTTGTTTCCCAATGCATTCACAAAATCAAAATGGGCAGTTTTTATTATATCTAAAATAATTGTAAAATGATTTAGATAAAATGCCTTTATCTCTAAACTATGTAGCAGGTCATAGATAAAAGAGATGGGAGTTATAAATGAGTCTGGCTCACAAGTGAACAGATTTAAAACTGTTTCAGGTAACAAATTAAACAATGTTTGCTTTCGTATGATGAAATTTTGCAAGTCCTATGTATATCTGATAATCAAATCTAGTAGAAGAAATGGATACTATCTGCCACAGATTTCTATATTGTTTTCATCTATTATTGCTTAATAAATTCTTTCATTAGCATACATGTATTGTTTTTTTCCTAGTCTATTACATTTTTGATCATTATGATTGTAAATATGATAGTAGCAAGATTATGGCAGATTTACTAAATTATTTAGAGCAATATTAAGGAAAAATTGTTGGTGCTCCCAAAACAGAAAATGAGGTGAATTTGTGCATGTCTCAGAGGCCCCAAAGAAACTATCCATGAAAAAAAGCAAAGCTAAGACATTATTGTTATAGAATTATACACCCTATATGGAGAATGAAGAGAAAAAAGTTCACTAAAGAAAGCAGAGTTAAATGTAATCTGAAGCAAAGCAAATCTAAGATGGGAGGTATAAGAATATGAATTAAGATTCCATGAACATTTTAAATATAAATACATTAAAAGTGTAAAAAAAAGTCCAACAACAATAAGAATGGGTGAAAAAAGCTAAAATTCAGTATGGTGGGAAATAGGTTATACTAAACAATTACTTTAAAAACACACATACATAAACACACACAAACAATATGACTTAAATTTAAGACAAACATAAATACACCTCTAAAAGGGACTTTTCAATCATCTATACTTGATGACAAAAAAAGAGTTTAAATGAAGACATTTTTCCTGAAAGGCTGAAATAAGATCATTCTGACTCTATTCTACAACCTTAGTTAACTCTTCTGTAATTATTAAACAAAAGAAGGATATAGTTGAACAGAAAAACATAAGATGTCTTGGACAGTTAATACAATCAAATGGATCAAAAACTGGCTATCTAACCGTTTTAAGAGGGTAATCGTAAGTGGCAGTCCATCTAGTTGGGGAGAGAGTTCCAGTGGGATCCAGGGATCGCAATTCGGTCCCATTTTGTTTTATATCTTTATAAAAGATCTGGAAGACAAAGTAGAGAATACGCTAAATAAATTTTTTAGATTTGACTACTTAGGGAATGGTGAGCAAAACTAGAACTAACATAGTAGTGTAAATCATTTAATTCTAAATGTCTCTGAAATTGGATGATAGATTTTACATTCCAGTATTTCTAAACATAGAGACAGAAGAAATTAACAGAACATGAGAAACTTAACAGAAGGAAAAAGAAGGCGACTTTGCTACATAGATCTGTATCCTCCATCAAATATCTATATACTAATAGTACAGATCACATGACAAAATAGAAGAGGCTACACAATCTCACATGAAGCCTGATTACAGGTACTAAATATATAAAGAACTTGGGAAAAATGAAAACAAAGAACAGGAGAGTCAAGTGCAGGAGATTCAAAGCCAAACGTGGAGGAATAAGTTCCATTAAAGCCAATGGTAAAACATGCTGAAATATTGAAGTGGCAATTCTTAACATTAAAAAACCCTCTGGCAAATACTCAATATAATAGTCTTCAGACTATGTTTCCAAGTTATTTCTGTGCAGGGTTAGCGAAGAAAATGGCACACTTGGAACAAAACAAAATGAAAATTCATAAAAAAAACATGGAAGGAGATTTTCCGCATGAACACACTGAAAATTCAAAGTGTAAATTATAATTTAATTCAGGAGATCAATGCATGCATTTTTTTGGGTAAATTTATTTTGTTTTCAGAACTGAATTAAGAGGAGAGTTTTAATGGAAACAAACACAAAAACTGCATATTATTACACTGAAATTGTACAACATATAAGAGCAGAATGTGAGGTAAAATAAACTCTGCTGTACTTGCCATCTTTTATTATGTTATATTATTGATTTTATAGTAATTTGTTTAATTGTTGTGAGACATCCAGAATTATTTTAACTTTATTTGGTATTATTGGACTGTTTCCCAGTATTTTCCTTTTCTCGATATAGTTCTTTTAATATCAACAGATTTGATATCACTAATTTAAAAAGAGAATTTCTTTTTAGAAATCCATCATTTGTGCAAGACTCCAAGATTACTTTGCTATTCTTACATTTTAGGACTAAAAATAAAGTTTGTTAAATTGTGTGATTCTTCTCCTTAAATGTCATGAATTAACAAATGTTCCCTTTGTGCAAGGCAATGCTTAATATGATATTCTGAATGCTGCTTCAGTGTGCTACTGTATATACTAAAATAAACCCCTATTATAGCTATGCCAAACTTTGGATTTTAAGAGTCTAGGAGTACTCATATAATATCTGTTGGGAACAATCAAAGCAGTTATATCTTTCTCCAGGAAATAAGCTGTTTTTGGTGTTCTTGGGGTTCTCTGAGCTTCGTTGTTTGTTTGCGGACATCTCATTACCCAGCTAGGTAATAGTACTGTGACGGGGGGGGGTTGGTGGAGGGAGAAAACAGTACTCTAATTAAGGAACTGTCAAGGAGAAAATTACACCCCTCCATAAAAATAGGCAGCAAACTTCACAATCACTTGCAATGATGATTCTATCTAGTTGGGTAATGAAATGTCCCCAAGCAAACAACCAAGCTTAGAGAATACCAAGAATTTCACAATTCAACTCTGAGCTACAGATATTGCCTTCTATTGAAAAACCTGCTAGTTTTAGGCGTTCCTGATAGGTGCTACATGTATGCCCATGCACACTGCAAAACACTTTTCCCCCTGTAAAACTGAAGTACTACATAGCCCTTGTACTAATCTTCAACCACTAGGCTACTTCGATTTATTAGATCTTTGTTTATCTCATACATCTTAGCAGACACTTCAGTAACACATATGCTATTTTTAATGGTTTTCCTTTCATTCAAATGGTAGCATTCACCCAACTGTCCAATTGAAAGAAAATAAAACAAAGGAAACTGTATTCTATACAGAGCACCACCATTTTGATAGAATGGAGACCAGCTCTTGAGATTAAGTTTGAAAATAACTTTCCTTTGATAAAAGTCTGTTGCAATTATCATATAGTGCTGATATTCTCAGTGTTTGCACATTCAGCTGAAAATTCTGGTTTGGATGTTTAAACTTGGGGTATTGTAGATACCAGATTTGGCCAATGTATGAATACCAAGTCAATTAGGTTGCTTTAGAACACTTTTGTGGCTCACTGAGGTGAGATTGGGGGCAGTAATGGAATGACTAAAAATTAGGGCTGTGCATGAACTGTGTATTAACAAGAAGAAAAGATAAAGGCTTGGAAACAGCTGTGGGTTGTGTTTGTGATTTAAAAATTGTGGAAGTGGATGTATATGGACTCTTAATAAATATAGTTTCCACAAAAAGATTAAAAGACTCTTTTACTATGGAAATAGAAGACTTTTACCCACAGCTTGACTATGAGCTGATATTGGAAAAAATATTGGAAATGACAGAGGAGATGAAGTCATGGAGAAAAACTAAAGACCATCTTGTAGAATCACAAGCTGAGCCTCAAATGTTAAAAGACCAATCTACAGGCCAAGAAGAAGCTTATATGCAACAGTATACACAATTTGAGATGGAAGAACTCACTGATCAATTGAACTTTAGAAAAATTCTGGACCCAAAATCCCAGATTGAGACTTTAAATGACTACTCTATAAATCAACTAACTACTACAGAGGAGGATATTTCACAAGTCTATGTACAAACGGTGGAGAACTTTGAAGATCAAAAAATGACTATAAGTGAAGTACTCCCACTGCTAAAATTAACAGGAATTGATAGCCAGACACGATTGATTGAAAGTTATGACAACCTGGATAATCAACCTGAAATTATAATATAGAATAAAATGGACTATATTGCTTAAATGATACTGGAAGAAGGGGAAGAGAATTTTGATCAGAGCGATTTGTTGATAAACATTAGTACTCAAATACTGAGATTTGACGACATAGATGCGACATTATGGAAACCAGCTTGGTATAGAAAAAAAGCCAGAGTTAAATTTAAAAGTGTGATTGAAAATCTTAATTACTGGATCAAAAGGGCTTTAGAGATTTGGACTGATTTGACAATCTAATTGAATAAATGAAAGCAGTAAGATAATAATTGGTGTAATAATATGTTTGTCTTAGATACGATAGTTAATTTGGTTGAGATTTAAATTTTACTTAACAGGTTGAAATGATTCTTTTTTTGTTTTTTTACTCTGTTTATATAGAAAACTATTTTGTAATAGCAGAAGAATTAGAGAGATCTACGATAAGATAAGAAAGGGTATTAATTAATGATGTATTAAATCAGTGTTTCTCAACCTTGACAATTTTAAGGCATGTGGACTTCAACTCCCAGAATTCCACAGCCAGCAATGCTGGCTGTGGAATTCTGGGAGTTGAAGTCCACATGCCTTAAAATTGTCAAGGTTGAGAAACACTGTATTAAATTAAGATATGGAATATATGTGAAAATATTAGAATGTTATTCTTGGAATATTATGTGTGTTGTAGAAGGGATACCCAAAGTTTTATTAATATGTTTGTTTAAGATTAATTGAAATATGTTAATTGAAATTAGTGGAGCTTAAAAGCAGGAGTGATTTATATAGATGTAATAGTAGGGATGATTCTGCGGATTGATTGAATTTTAAGAAGAAATAGATTAAACTAAATTTGTTATATCATGTGAGGGAAATAGAGGGGGGAATTTTTAAGATATTAATTTTAGTTATATATATATGACTTGTTTTGCTATGATTGATTACCCTTTCACCATGGTGTTTTCCTGAGCACCTTGATGTAAAAATTAAGAAGACCAATAAAATGTGTATATAAAAAAAAATTAGGGCTGTGCATGAACTGGAAATGCATCAGATCTCATGTGAGATCAGAACTGTTCTTCTCGTCTGTGTGATACTAAATCCCCCAAAATGCTGCTTTTTAAGAATCTCAGTAAATCACTACAGAAGAAGATTTTTGAAGATATTTGCAAATCAAAATATTTACCATAGATCACTATCTGTAAAACATCCCTAGAACACATATTTACTTATCAAGTAAAATGTCTGGATCTACCTTTGTGAAATTTGACATGATTTCTTGCCATAGAATAAATATATAACATTATTTTTTATAGACATTGCCCATCAAGAGAGAACAGCAATTAACATATTCTACCCCCCAAAAAAATAGAATTTACTTTAGAGATGTAAAGCTTACATCAACAGGCATTTTGTACTTTGGATTACAAAGGAGGAAGTCAGAAATTAAATATTAATTTATATTAATTTTAGATTAATTAATTAATTAATTTTTCTTTTACTTTTTCTAAACATTTATAAATAATAATATAGTGGAGATTTTAGAATTAAACTCAAGCTTCCTTCCTTCCTTCCTTCCTTCCTTCCTTCCTTCCTTCCTTCCTTCCTTCCTTCCTTCCTTCCTTCCTTCCTTTAATTTATGTAGTCTCCCATCTTGCAAAAGCAATTCTGCACAACACATAACAATGAGATAAAACAACAATATAAAAGTTAGATATGCAAAAATCCATATCTTCAAATATTTATAAAAATATAGCAAATAAATCATATATAAAAATTATAAAAAATCAAATATACAAATTCTAGGTGATGTGAAGGGATAACAATGGCCACCTCAACAACAGAGGCATCTCAGTCTCCAGTGCCATGGCAGTCCCAGGCCTGATAACATAACCCACGGGTCGGCAACCCGCGGCTCCGGAGCCGCATGCGGCTCTTTGAGCCATCTCCTGCGGCTCCGGAGCCTCCTCCTCCCCCTCCCCCTCCCCCCTTCTTCCTCCTGCTGCCCCCCCCCAGGCTTCAGTCCCCGGCTGGGGCAGCAGGGACATCACTTCCTGGGTCGACGAGCCGGCCACCTGTCTGCCCATGCCAGGCGGAAGTCCCGGCTGGGGTGGCGGCGGCGGCATCTCTCCCTGGGCCGTCCCCGGGCCACTGAACCGGCTATGTGTCTTTCCAGGCCGGGCCAGGCAGCAGTCCAGGCTGGGGCGGTGGCAGGAGGGTATTGCTTCCTGAGCCGTCCCCGGACAGCTGAGCTGGTCACGCATCTCCTTGGTCTGGGCTGAGCAGCAGTCCCAGCTGGGGGGGGCGGCGGCGGGGGCATTGCTCCCTGGGCCGTCCCCAGGTCGCCAAGCCGGCCAAACATCTCCCCACGCCAGGCTGGGGACATTCCTTCCTGGGCCATCCCTGGGCCACCAAGCCGACCACGTGTCTGCCTGGGCCGGGCGGCAGTCCTGGCTGGGGCGGCGGCAGGGGCATCGCTCCCTGGGCCATCCCCAGGCCGCTGAGTTGGCTACGCGTCTCCCAGGCCAGGCTGGGTGGCAGGGGGACATTGCTTCCTGTGCCGTCCCTGGGCAACTCACCCGGCCAAATGTCTCCCCGGGCTGGGCAGGCTGCAGCAGGGGGGGCATCACTTCCTGGGCCATCCCCGGGCCTCCCCTCCCTGCCCCTTTGGCGCTGTCTGCCTTTCTTTCTCTCTCTCTCTCCTCATCTGGAGAGGGGGGGCAGAGGAAAGAGAGAGAGGGTGACTTGTTCGGGCAAAGAACCAGTGGGGGACAAGGCGAGCTAAGTCAAAAGACACGGAACTTTCGTGCTAGCTTCTCCCGAATCCTTGTTATACCTGCCACAAACTTAGCTCATCCGCCCTCACTCTCTCCTCTCCTCTCTCTGTGGACGAGGCTGCTTGCTTCAAATGGTTTGCTACCGAGGCGGGTAAGTCTCGATCGCAGTAGTTTGTTGCTGTTGTTTTGCGCACATGTGGCGCTGGCTGGGAACAGAGCCAAGCAAGCTCTGTGGTTGGAAGTCCCTGCAACTTAGGAGCCAGGACCCCCTCTCAGTCCCAAATCCCAAGCAGGATTCACCACTTTGGGATTGGAAGTGAGCTGCGAGGAGATGGTCTGTCTCTTTTCCTCCCTTGCTCCCTTCCGCGCTGGCTACTGAGGCTCCCTGCTGGGTGCAGTCGGCCTGAAGCGGAGGAGGGGGAGAGGCCTTTCAAAGCGTGACATTGCAATGGATGGGACAGCCTTTCAGGAGGGTGCGGATGAACTGTAGCTCTCCAGATATTGCTAACATACAGCGTTTGCTGTCCCTGCAGCAGAATTGATGAGAGGTGCTGGCATTTCTCTTGGTCAGAATGTGGTGAATCCACATTGCCCATCTCTAAAGGAGGAAGTTAAATGTTTTGGTAGGTGAACTGGTTCTGTTAGTAAAGGGGGGGAGGTGAAGAGAAAAAGAGAGGGAGAGAGAGAGGAAAGAGGGAGGAAAGAAAGAGAAAGAGGAAGCAAGAGAAAGGGAGAGGAAAGAGAGGGAGAAGGGAGAGAAAGGAAAGAAAGAGAAAGAGGGAGAAAGAGAGGAAAGAGAAAGGGAGAAAAAAGAGGAAAGAGAACGGGAGGTAGACGAAAGAAAGGGAGAGAAGAAAGAGGGAGAGAAAAGAGGAAGGGAGAGGGGGAGAGAAAGGAAAGAGAAAGGAAAGAAAGGAAAGAGGAAAGGGAGAAAGGAAAGGAAGAGAAAGAGGAAGAAAGAGAAAAGAGAAAGGGAGATGAAAGAAAGGGAGAGGGGGAGAGAGGAAAGAAATAGAAAGAGGGAGAAAGGGAGGAAAGGGAGAAAGAGGAAAGAAAGGAAAGAGAGAAAGGAAAGAGGAGAGAAAGGGAGAGGGGAGAGAGGAAAGAAAGAAAAGAGGAAAGAGAAAGGGAGAAAGAGGAAAGGAAAGAAAGAGGAGAGAGGAGAGAAAGGAAGAAAGGATAGAAAGGGAGAAAGAGGAAGGAAAGGAACGAAAGAAAGGGAGAGGGAGAGGAAAGGGGAGAGAGGAAAGAGAGGAAAGAGGGAGAAAGAGGAGAGAAAGGGAGAAGAAAGAGGAAAGGGAGAGACGAAAGAGGGAGGGGAAAGAGAAAGAGGGAGGGAGGAGAGAGAGGAAAGAAAGGAAAGAGGAAAGAAAGAAAGCGAGAAAGAGAAAAGAGAAAGGGAGATGAAAGAAAGGGAGAGGGGGGAGAGAGGAAAGAAATAGAAAGGGAGAAAGGAAAGAAAGGAAGAAAAGAGAAAGGGAAAGGAGAGGGGGAGAGAGAGGAAAGAGAGGAAAAGAAAGAGGGAGAAAGAGAAAAGAGAAAGGGAGATGAAAGAAGGTGAGGGAGAGGGGGAGAGAGAGGAAAGAAATAGAAAGAGGGAGACAGGAAAGAAAGGGAGAAAGGAAAAGAAGGAAGAGAAAAGAAAGGGAGAGGAAAGAAAGAGGGAGGGGAGAGAGGAAAGAAAGAGGGAGAAAGAGAAAGGGAGATGAAAGAAAGTGAGAGGAGAGAGGAAAGAAATAGAAAGAGGGAGAAAGAGAGAGGAAAGAGGAAGAAAAGAGGAAAGAGGGACGAAGAAAAGAGAAAGGGAGATGAAATAAGGGGAGGGAGAGGGAGAGAGGAAAGAAATAGAAAGGGAGAAAGAGGGAGAAAGGAAAAAAAGAGTGAGAGAGAGAGGAAAGAAAGGAAAGAGGAAAGAAAGGGAGAAAGAGGAAAGGAAAGAGGAGAGGGAGAAAGGGAGGAAGGAAAGAGAAAGGGAGAGGGAGAGGAAAGGAGGAGAGAGTAAATAGAAAGAGGAAAGAGGGAGAAAGAGGAAAGAGAAAGGGAGAAGAAAGAGGAAAGAGAAAGGGAGGGAGAGGAAAGAAAGGGAGAGAAGAAAGAAAGAGAGAAAGGGGGGGAAGTGCAAGTGCCTCTCTCTCTCTCTCTCTCTCTCTCACACACACACACACACACACACACACACAGATGTCCTTTTGACATCTAAAATGAAGATAAGACTGCATATATCCATATATATATGGATATATGCAGTCTTATCTTCATTTTAGATATTCAAAGGTTTTGCGGCTCCCTGTGTTTTGTTTTCAATGGGAAACGGGTCCAAGTGGCTCTTTGAGTATTTTGGGTTGCCTACCCCTGACATAACCTGTCTTGAGGGCCTTTTGGACTGTCAAAATGAATGAACATAATCTAATGTTGAAGCGATAGATATTTCTTAAGGCAGGTGCCATTAGAGAAGGCACGTGTTCTAGGAACCACCAAACATAGGTTCTGAGTTGATGGGGCCCACAACATGCCCTCTCCACTAGATCTAATGGGGATGAGCTGATAAGAGTGGGGAGAGGCAGTCCCTCAGATATATACTTTCTTTTGATACTTCTTTTAATAGAGGTATTACTAATTGTGATATTGAATAATAATTGTAACCTCAGTAATTATTTTTTTATTCATAAATCATTTTTCTAAAAAATATACCTTTGTTTTAAGTAAAATAAAAAGATTATAAGAAAACTAAATAATAATAATAAAATAAGCACAGACTACTGCTTATATATATATTTAAAACAAGGAAATGAATATCTATCTACATTTGTAGACCTCTATATGCTGTATCATTGTTAAACAAAGTTAAAATCATATTTTAGCCAATTTATAAAATGTTCTACAAGTAGTCCTCAACTTATGATCAAACATAGTTACAATGGCCTCAGAAAGGATGCTTTATGGACTTTAAAGCACTTTTAAAGCACTGCTGTAAAATGTCACACTGCCCCTCTGTAGTCATGTGACTACATTTCAGGTGCTTGACAGTTGGCTTGCATTTATGACCAGTTGCAGCATCCTGCGCAGGACTGTGATTTGCGATCTTTGGGGGAGAGAATGGATTCAGACTTAAAGCCACATGATCTGTTTAATGCCATGTGATTTGCATAATGACTGCCATGAAAATGGTTGAAAAATCAGGTCTAATCACATGAGTTACTTATGAATAACTTATGGCTGAAATTTTGGTGTCAGTTATGATTGTAAGTCGAGGACCGACTGTATTCCATAAAATCCCAAGCATCAACCTAATACAAATAAGATCTGATGTAAACAGAACACTGCAATTATTTTTTAAAAGATGCATTCATTTTTAAATATGTAAAGGAGCCAAGTTTTCAAAAGTTACTGTTATTCTTTTAAAGGTAGGCAGTTTTCATTCCATTTTTTATACTTCCTTCTTCCATTGTTTTATTTCAGAATTTACATACTATTTTTCCACCCTGAGATCCTTACATTATATGGTTTTGTAAGAATGTTGTATAGAAGGCATATCTGGGTAATTTCTCAATTTAGTGGCTTGCATATTGCAGAACACAATTTTTTGCCTCTTCTGCTGCATAACTCCTCTTTTCCATCTTCCACTGAGAAAAATAATGACCAAGCCAGCCACAATTTTAAAATGTTAAATAGGGCAGAATACTATTGTCTCTCCAGCAATTGTCCCCCCCTTGCTGTAAAACACTAGACAAAAAAAGCCCCCAACCAACTACAACTCAAACTCATTTGCGAGAACGTATGGCGCTCTGAACTCACTGACATTTTGAACATCCATTGTAATAAAAAGGTAGATGTAAATTGTCATTAGGATTTTCATTTTTATGTGTATTTTTGGGAGTCTGACTCACTGGAGGAAATAGAATTTCCTGCTGAATATTGTGGAATATATTTTTCAATAGGTTCAGTATTGTTACTGAAATACATGAAATGGGCTAGATGTCCAAAGAGATACAGATATAGACACAGATCTATCCATACGTTATTTAAAGTTCTATTAATTTCAGTTTAATTCAATTTAAGGGTACCAACTTAGATCAGATCAACAGATCATCCCTCCAAACTCTATGAAACTTAGCTTTTTAAGTAAACATGATTATATTGTGTAGTATATCGTAATTAATGTAATTTATCAATGTTTTCTAGATTCTTTTCTTGTGAAATACCACTAATGAAAGCAGTATATCACTTATACTGAAAATTGATGAATACCAGCATATCTTTCTTTTCCCTGCCTCTCTATACTGCATAATTTATTTTAATAAAACTACAGAAGCTAGATAAGGCTAGCAAGAGAGATGTCTATGCTATTTAGCCAGCCATTATGCATATTACCTTGGTCCGCTTGCAAGTTATAAATAAAATGATCACAGCACTACCACTATAATACTGGGGCTGGAAAAGAAGGAATTTAAAAATATTTGGAATTATACAAACTTCAATATATTTCTGATCTCCTTTCCTTAAATTTTATACAAATATACTGATAGACAGTTTGGATTTACAACATTGTTTATAAATTCTAGTTTTATATACATACAATTTTACAAAAATGTATATTATCTGGATTTATTCTGTACTTCAGTGGAACTAGATTTTCACTGATATCTTTGCTGTAAAAATATATAACATGCTAGCCTGTAAAATAAATAAATGAACAAACACACACACACACACACACATTTGTTTTTCTCATAAGATTTCATGCAGCTCTTTAGCAGTTTTAGCCATCATTTTGGATTGTAAAAGTCTTCAAACATCACCCTGAAATATGATAAAAAATTGAATGTGCAATGTATAGATCTTGGAAATCAACCTTGAGAAAAAAAATTTCCATTAAAATGACAATGTAGGCTCCTAATGCATTAAAAGATGATTTTTCGAGATGATTACTTATTTTATAATCAGAATAAAGTCACTTTCTTACAATACTACATTTTTTGCCTAACATCATGGAACTCTTGACCATTTCTGATTCAGAGTACTAACTAGAATCTTCTGAATTGAATGGTTCTATTAAGAAGCAAAACTATCAGGAGCACTTCCAAGAAATAAATTTATTCAAATTATAAATTGCTTACATGTGTATGTGTGTGTGTGTATCTTATTTACCTACTGCAAATGGGTTTTTATGTTACTTTTGCTATTGGTTATTATCTGCATTGTGTCTCTATCTTGTAAACCATCTAAAGAACAATGTAATTAGATAGCATAAAAACAGTAAACAATTTTAAATCTATACATATTCATATGCAAAAGTTGAGCACATCAGAAGTGTGAAAAAAGGGAAAAAACAATTCTAACTAAATGTTTGCCTTGCTTTAAAAAAAAGAATAAACTTCAGCATGTCTTATTCATTTTATTGCTTTGAAATGGGCTTATTTGACCTCTATGTAATGAAAAGCTGTAGATCAGTTTTCATTTATATTTTCATTAGACTGGATAATCCTCCAGCCGTAAATAAGGATACATTTTCATTGCATTGGAGCTTCTGATCATCTGGAAAACCCTATCTTAAAAGCCAAGACATTACTCTCTTACCCTATGTGACTTGTTTGGCAGAGGCTATTGCTTCTGAAAGGCCTGTTAGGAAGAAATAAATTATCTAATACTGCAACTGGGAGAGGGTACTCTATAAACTTCCCATTTCAATTTACCTTATTGACATCCATTCGTAATTTCTCATTGTTAGCACTGGCAGCTTTTTCTGCTGCTTTCTTCTGGCGCTGTGGTCCCCTGCCAAAAAAGATGTAGTTCACCAAGGCATATTCCAGGAGAGCCATGAACACAAAGACAAAGCAGCCCATCAGATACATGTCAATGGCTTTCACGTAGGGAATTTTGGGTAGTGTTTCTCGTAGATGGGTATTAATGGTTGTCATAGTCAGCACCGTTGTGATCCCTGTAAAACATCACAAAACTCCAATTTAGTGTGCATTTATGTTTTCTCTGTTTTTTGGTGTGTATGCATGCATGCGTGTGTTTTTCTTGTTAATGTGCAAAGGTCATTGTGCTATAGAGTGCAACACGGTGTAGATCTAGAAAATGAGAGAGGGGTAAAAAGAAAGTACATCCTTACATTTTATTATTGCTTTCCTTGCTGTTTGGTTTTGTTCTGGCGGTGCTGAGAAGATTTTAAGTATTATGAATTATGCAAACCAACATCAAGGAAATGCAGTAAAATTTTTGGTTTAATGGTTCAGTTACAATGAATGAATTTACTGCCATTTAATAGACTGATGCTTGGTAAACTTAGGGTGTGCCAATTAAATTGAAGTTTTACTGCAATGACAGCATTTATATCAATTTTGCACACAAATGATCCAAATTTGGGTTTAATTGACCTCTGTTAAAGTGCAAGGAAATTTTCTTCTCCTGATGATTTGTTAAACAGAGATGTTACCACAGTCAGGATGGAAGCTGATGTTTTTCTACTTCATGTTCTTTATAGTTAAGATGTTTTTATGTGTTGTTTTCTGATTTGAAACATTTGGTTTGGTTGTCAGAAAAAAAATATCTTGCTTAGAGTTCAGGTGCTTGAAATGGAGCTTGTGGATTCTTGCATTGAGGGAGCAGTCAACAGTACACTTAACACATATTTCATTATAATAATATTTCTTCTTATAAGCTATTTAAACATACACAATTGATGGATTTGTATCTTTGTATCTTTTGATGCACTGGAAAACGCATAACAAAAACCAATTCTAATAACATTTAAGGGTTCATTACAAAATAAACAGACAAATTTACATATGGTACTTTCTAACTACAAAACTGCAACATATATTAATGCTGTGTAAGAAATCAGAACTTTCTTTAAAAAGTTTTGTTGGAAAGAGTTCACTCTAATGTCTGATTTGTGGGCAGTGATACAACTGCAATGGTTAGATTAGGATCTGGGAAATACAACTCAGGACAAAGCACAGTGTTGATTTCAGGAAGTTTGCGATTTCTTAAATTATTATGAACTGAAATTGAAGGATGAGTACTGTGTGCACCATCGCATGATCTTGAAAACAGAAATACAATCAATAAATAACAAATATTTTGTTTATTTTTAAATTTATAAATGATACCTTAATCCCAAAGAACCAGCAAGGTTACATATTAAGTATAGTAAAATAATCTAAAATTGAAATACAGATCAAGTGAAACAAAAAACAAATAACATTAAATACAATTAATGTTATTTAATTAGATTTAAAATATCTGGGCAAATAAGTAGCTGAAAAAAGTAAAAAATCCCTATAAAACAAAACTTCGTCTATTCCGATCTGAGATATAATCTAGCTACATTTTTATGTCCCTAGAAAATAGTAGAGAGCATTAAATCTATGAATAGAGGAAAAAGTCCTAGGTCAGCAATTATTTATTTACTGGTATAAGATATAAATTCCCTTCTCATCCCTATGGGTGGTATGTGTTTTCCTCAATCTCGGGTCCTCTACTAGAGATCAACCCAACTATTAGTTTCAGATATTGTGGACAATGCATTCTGCAGTCTTTATTAAATATAGTTGCCTTCAGTCCTGACCATTTCAAAATAACAGGAAGCATCTGTGAGATTCCTTGCTTGCGTAACAAGTTGTTATTCATAGGTAACAAACCTGAAATAGCAGCAGAACAATAATACAACTGTATAACTCCTGGCAACCACTCTTTATAGCATTATTTTTGGCAAATTTTGTAACTTGTAGAATTTGAAACAGAAATTAGCAGAAGACAACTTAATCCTACTAGGTCAGACATGTCAAACTCGTGATGTCATGTGACGTTGCACAATGTATCAGGAGAGTTTTGCCATTGCTGGCAATGGGGTGGGCACAGCTTCTGCATGACGCGTCCGGCCTATGGGCCGGCAGTTTGACACCCCTGTACTAGGTAGAGCAGGGGTCTTCAAACTTGGCCTTTTATGACTTGTGGACTTCAACTCCCAGAATTCCTCAGCCAGGCATGTTGGCTGAGGAATTCTAAGAGTTGAAGTCCACAAGTCATAAAAGGGCCAAGTTTGAAGACTCCTGAGGTAGAGTATTGTTTTATGCTCATCTGATAATTAAAGTAAGAGAAGGGCAATTGAATCTTATAATATTCTTGGGTAAGAAATTCTAGAAACTGCCTTCTACTGAATCAGAATCTACCTTCTATTGAGTCAGCATATAGGTCTTTCAGTATTATTTATCCTGATGAGCAGCAGCACCTCAGGGTTTTAGGTGGGTGGGAAGGAATATTTATTATATCTGCAACTCAAATTATCTTTAACTCTCACACCATTCACAGCAGTTTTAAGGTAAGGAGAGGCTGCCTTCAGATATATAGCAAATAGACAAGACACACAAGGGTTGAGGGATGGAAGGAAAAGGAAGGGCAGATAGACCAATTCTTTAAGGAGGCATCTTATGTCCAATTCAAACCTGCTGATTTTGCTTGGCAATTAATGGTTTCTCTAACAATAATTCTTGTTCTTTTGTCCCATAGCTGGCAGTTGAATTTGAATAGGAGTCTTTTCCAGTCTTATTATTGGCATTAGTCAGGTACTGAATCTAGGCCTTTTTATCTGAAAGTGATGTTTCCCTCCCTGAAATATGCAAGTTTCCTCTGCAATTTAAGTGGTAAAATCATACGAGGAATCCAATATTTTTTTTTACATTATCAGTAACATAAAGCAATACTGTAAAAGTTATTTGGTGATCAGGATTAGAACAAAATGTTTAATTTTACTTAAACATGTTTGATTTTTCAGCTGAAATATAATTAATCAAACATGGAATCTTAGACTGGAGTGGCAATAAGACTATGTAATAATGCTGCATCACATCAGAACATATTTCATATAGTCCAGATGAGTTCAGATTTCAGTTAACTTAACTACTTATATAACTTTGAACAAATTACTTAAGTACAAATGCTGGCCAATAGAAAATGTTCCACTCATACAATCATGCAATTTAAGTATATTTGTTTGTATAGGTAACGTATTCAATGTGAATAAATAAAAAATACCTACCTAAAGCCACTCTTGCAGCTGATGCATCATAATTAATCCAGAATGATACCCAAGACAGAATAGTGATCAGAATGGAAGGCATATAAGTCTGCAGAATGAAATAGCCAATGTTTCTCTTAAGTTTAAAACTTAGGGACAACCTGGGATAGGAACCTAGAACAAAAACAAAGAAGTTTTCAAACACTGTTTAAGAACAAGTATCATGTAAACAGACAATTCCAGACTATTATGGCTATTGAGATGAAAATTCCATTAACTTAACAAAGGAACAAAGAACTTACGCATCTTAACTTATACTCAAAGAAAGTTTTCAAAAGGCAATGAACAGATACAGCGGATTTGCCTCTTGAGTGTGTGTCAGTACACTGCCAGCTTATCCAAATGGGTGAGATATGGCAACAGTACATAATCATAGCTTTCATAGAACACTTTTCAGTAATATAGAAAAAGTGAAGACTACTATCTGTGTTACCTATAGCGTTACTTATTTGGTCACATGTATAATCAACACCCAGTTTTATCCCAGCATGCTTATGTTCTCTTTACAGGCTAAGATCCTTAATCTAGAATTACCTTGGTAGTTGAAAGCCTTGACTGACCAAAGCCAAGAAGTGTATCAGAGGTCAATCTCTATGAGTTCATCTGTTGATGACTATAGAATATGGAAAATAATGACTTGGAATGTGAAGGAAATGAATGGGAAAGAATATGAATTTACTAATGAAAGGAAATGAAGAAAAATTTAAGTTGTATATTTGTAAAACTAAAAGAATGTGGAAGATTAGTAGATCTGAAAGAAATGGTGTCATGCCACAGACTAGATTAGATGCATACATGTGGGAAAGTGAAGGTGTGGGCTTAATTATGAATATATATGTTAGAACATATTTTGACATCCAAATTGTTACAAAATGTGTACGAGGAATAGGAATCCATAGATTAGTGATACTGCAGTGAATAATTATAATGGAAGGAGGATGATCACTGAAATTAACTTTAATGAAAGTTTGATAGAACTGATGAAGGACTTAAGGGTAATAAGAGGCTCTCAATAGGGGAAAGACAATTTTTTGGTAAATTTATTGAGATAAAAATGGACGTTTAAAGAAGAAAGAATCTTTCATGAAAGTAGAATGACTGCAGGGAAAGAAAAAAAAAGTCCTGCTGGAAATTAAATTAAATTTCCTAACAGAATGAATATGAGGTGGAAGTGATGAAAATGGATGTGGGCACTACTTGGAACAGACTAAAAAGAATTATGCTGCCTAATGCCATAGAACTGTGTGTGGAGATATGCTAATGAGAAAAGTTATGCTAAAAAAAATGACTGATAGAATGATCAAATGCTGTAAATGCAAACAAAAGTAAGATTGTTACTAAAATGAAAACAACACAAAGAAATTGAGGGGCTGCCACAAAGAAGAGGGGGTCACATTATTCACCAAAGCACCAGAGGAAAAGACGAGAAACAATGGTTGGCAGCTGATAAAAAAGAGAAGCAATCTGGTATTAAGGAGAAACTTCCTGACAGTGAGGACAATTAACCAGTGGAATGGCTTGCCTCCAGAAACTGTGGGCGCTCCATCACTGGAGATTTTTAAGAAGAGGCTAGACAGTCACTTGTTGAGTGGTATAGGTTCTCCTGCTTGAGCAGGGGGCTGGACTAGAAGACCTCCAAGGTCTCTTCCAGCTTTATTCTATTCTAAATTATATAATATCTGCATAGAGAAAAAAAGAAATTTAGAAGAAACATAGATAAAGAGAGCAAAGATTAAAAGAGGCAGAGAAAATAAGGTAATGTAGGAGATGACCAGGTTGAACCCAAGAGGGGGGTCAAACTCATCATCTCCTACGGGTAAATTTTGATGGACAAAATTGTGTGTTTGTGTGTGTGTGGGGGGATGATTCTTTTTCTTTGGTGGGTCAGTGAAAAAGGCTAGATAAAATAAGTAAATATCAGAGTGAATAGAATCAAAAATTAAAGTAATGGAATTACTTGAGATAAAACTATGATGATGGAAATTTATACAGAAAGGTAATTGCAGCCGAGAACAGAACTGAAAATGCTTTAACAAGACTTAAGGTTTAAATAATTAACTAAAAATTATTAAAATATAAAATATAACCAATACTAAGTGGTTATGACTTGTTTAACATAAATGTGAAGATTATATACTGTATTTGCCTGACAATTATATATAAAAAAACTGTTGCTGCTCCTATATACTATAACACTGCCCTGGTGGTCCAGTGGTTAGAATGAAGTACTGCAGGTTAAGTATGCCCACAGTCTGGCGTTTGATCATGATGGGTTGAAAGCTGACTCAGACTTCCATTCTTCTGAGATTGGTAGGAGCAATATGTTGCCATTGTAAACTGCCCAGAGAGTGCTGTATAAATCTAAGCGCTATTGCTATTACTATTTCTAGACTAATGGAAAAATTGAAAATGAATACAAAAAATTATAGGGTGCTTAGTGTATCAAGGACATTTGGGGATAAGTTTAATAGTTTTCTAATCAAAAGAGTACAAAAACTAAAATCAAACTTTTGAAAGAATAATGTGGTTGTATGCTGGGCAATGAGTTTGCAGATCTCTTCAACAATCACACACACACACACATGCACGCACACACACACACACACACACACACATACACATATATGTATATCTTATATGTATATGTATATTTATATCTTTTAACCTTTTCTCTGGCTCTGCCAGTCCTTCTCCTACAAAATTGAAGTTTATTTTATATTAGACAACCTATGATTGGCTGGCTTATCCTTTCAGAGGTATTTCCTTACTTAAACAGAGAAACAGAATGATCATGGTTGAGCAAAAAAGCAATGGGAGTAGGAATGACTTCTGACTTCCTGCTGGCTTCTCCATTGATTTTCCTCATGGGAAGCTTCCAGGGAGGATGGGACGCATGTGAAATCTCCCTCCCTTCCATCCTTTCAATGTATGTATATTTCTGTATGCAGGTGATGCCATGTAGTTGGTTGAAACTCCCAATGATTTGCAGCAAATATAATTTAGAGTGTATAAAACAACAAGGAATACAGATCTGAAAATGAAGTCAAGAATCTAGGGCTGTTGAATGAATGTAGACAGAAAACAAAAGAGAACAAAGAACAAAAAATACATTGAGATGGTTTGATCACATAAGAGAGAGAATGGCAATCTATACGAAGGAAAAGTGAATGGTTAAGAGAAAAGGGAAGACAAAGGAAGTTGTGGCTGTATGAAGCTAGAGGACACCTTAAAAAATGTGAAATTTGAAGAGACAATAAATGAATCAGAATATGGACATAGTGGAAGTCAGGACATTTTGCCAGGATGGGAAAATATGGAAAGATATTATGAAAACTGTTTGCATAAATCAGATTTATTTACTTTCTTATTCTTAATGGCTTTAATTTCTTTGCTTTATTATTTTAATTCTCTTTCTGAACTTCACTTAACAGTACTTACCTTGAAAGGGAGTAGCATGATGCATTTGTCAGTGTCACACACAAGTATGCATGCAAACACGCATGCAAACACACAAGCACACAGTGCTAACACATGAATAGCATATGCAATAGCCATGTTCAACACAGCTGCAGGAACGATATGGCAGAAATATATCATGTTCACATCCCTATGTGCCCTGGAGTATTTTTCAGTATCAAATCTAAAGCACTGCACAGTTATAATTAATAGACTCTGCATAGTCGTATGAAAAAGTAAAGAAATCTATAGGAAAACATAGAAAGGCATGGCAAGTGAAAACACAGAAATTGTATCTCATAAATTGTCTGGATCTAAACTTTCCTCAGGAGTTCATCTCAGGTCTCAAATGGAGATTCTAATCCTAGTACTTCCAAAGTTTTGTGCTCTGTTTTAAGAACAAACCAAAGGCTGTATTCTACAGATTTGCAATATATAAAAATAATAATTATGATTTGATTTGATTTGATTAGCAATCTAGAAAGGTATTTCTCAACCAAGGATTACATAAAGTAATTTCTTGCTCTGCCAAGGACTGCTTGCCAAAATAAAAAAATAACCCAACTTAACTAGATTTAGATGTCTGAATAATAGAATAGAGGGCAGCTAATGATTACTCTATAGGGAGCCATTAAAGATTGGAAAGAGATAGTATACTTTTCAATAATGAAAATGACTGGATAAAGTTGATGGTTTTTTAAACTTAGCTTTGAGAGTAGAGTACCTCCAGAAGACAGAAAATAATTTATTAGCTTTGGTTGTTAACCATTCTTTAGAAAGTCTGAGTAAGGCATATAAGTTATCTAATTTCAAGAAACTCTTCAGAACTCTAAGAAATGTGAACCAAGCATAATTCACAACATTTTAAAGCAACTGCATCTTTTGTCTCAACTGCATGGTTGCCGTATATAGCTGCTGCATTGTCCTAGAAAAAGACACAGTTGCATTAAAGAGTTGCCAACAAATACTAGATCCTTGCCCTGGCACATCTTTATATAATTATTGAATAACTTCAAGATTTATTATTTACACAAGCCAACCCTATTAATGTTTATTCAGCAACAAGTCTGTTGTATTCAGTAAAATTAATCCCTGGGTAAACTTGCACAGAATTGCAACTTCAGTCTGCTTACTATCTCATAGTTATATTCAGAGAACAACTGCTATTATCCATATTGGATAGAAGTGATGGAAGTTTCAATTCATAACTATTGGATGTAATGCAACAGTCCACTAAATTAACCTGTTTAAAGTTTATTGAAAGCCCAAATTATTTTGCAAACTATGCAGTTCACCATTGTGTGATATTAAAACAGTTTAAACAGTTTTACATTGGAGAAGCATTCTCTTTCTCAAATTTCCTCACAAACCTGTTGAGAAAACAACTTTCCTGGTGATAAGTTTGTAATCCACTATAGAGAACTGTGGCAGTTCAATCTTTGTCACTCCTGTAACCGCATTATCACCCCCGCGCCAGTAAAATTCAATATCATCAGTTGTGTAGCCATCTGTTAAAAAAAAAAAAAACAAGCAAAGATTTAGGATATAGTTCTTTCACACTACTATAACTGTAATAAGAATAATGTGATCATTTTATTTGGAACCTTGTAAATATTTACAAAACAAAACCCTGTATTGTACATATCCTACATATTTTTCAGTCATGTTTCATTTAAATATCAGGCAACTGTAAGGTAGAATCCAATTAGAAATATAAATCAGAAGCAAGCTGGTAGAAACAAGGAAGTGTGCCTCCTCTGTTGTGGCAGGAAAGATCCATAACTCCTTGCCTTGGGATATCTATCTATTCTCATGACTGGTTGTATTTTTCTTGAGGTAGGAGAGCCAGGCATCCTATTTTGCAAAGCACAAAGGAGACTCCCTGTATGAAGGCATCCTGTATCTCAAGGGTTTCTTAGGTCAAGTCAGTATATATTAAAGGTAAAGAACCATAAGGAGGAAAACACCAGCTGAGGCCTTGAATGTTTGAATAGGCAGTATTATTAGTGAGCCCTGGCGTGTGGTAGTTAGAATGCAATATTGCAGGCTGACTCTGCCCACAGCCCGGAGTTTGATCCTGATGGGCTCTAGATTGACTCAGTCTTCCATCCTTCTGAGGTCAGTAAAATGAAGACCCAAATTGTTGGGGGCAATATATGACTATGTAAACCATCCACAGAGTGCTGTAAAGCACTATAGGGCAGTATATACTGTAAATCTAAGTGCTATTGCTATTGCTATGATCAGGTACTGATTAATCAATAGCTATAATTCTAACTTCCTTAAATTGTCCCCCACTCAACCTTAAAGCACATTCATATTTTGCCTTATTCTTTTCACTGGGAATGCAGTTTTTCCACATCATCTTTTGAGGCTTTTATTGTCTTTTCAGTTGCTTTACTGTTCATTCATTAGGAACATAGAGCTGGGAATATGAACAGAAAAATGGGTTAAACTTCTGAACTAAATAAATACATAGACTCAAATACCAATTTGCCATCTGTAATGATTATCTAGAAAGTGGGCCAATCTGCCTGGGGGACAAAAAGAAGACAAGATAAAAGAAAAGCTAATGTTATGCGGAGCAGCCTGGGAATGCAAAGTGGAGTGGTTGAAAATAACCACCACTAGCTGCACATTGCTAAATGAGTATTTTGTACTAGGCCATGTCCACCGTGGCAACTCTTTTATGAAGGTACCTGTACTTTGTGGCTTAATCTCCTTTTTATTTTTTGCTTGGCAAATTATTACAGTTTGAAAAACCAAGGCCATGTTGCCCCTCATGTTGCTATGGCAACATGGGATAGTGCTTTAGGTCTGCTAGCCATGAATGCTTGTCATCCTTCCCCAAACTGATACATTAGTTTCTAGCCAGAATGGATATTGGTAATGTTGTTTGGTGGATGATAGGAAGGCACCACATTGGCAGGAAAATCATAGCTTTAAATTTAGGATTACATTTTCAAATAGAACAAATTTCCCCCTCAAAAAAGTTAGAAAAAATCTCAGAAAACAACTATGGAATTTGAGAAATGTTTATGACAGGTGTGCAGGACTGAGAATGAGATATTTCCTTTAGCTTCTCTGTTAATGAGAACTGACATTTACCTCCTGAAGTCTTTTTTCTTCCCAGAATGTGCCACATTCTTATTACTGCTTTAGATATGATCGCTACCAGGGATAATACAATACTTCACTCAAACCGAGCTATCCCTATGCTTTACTGCATTTGATCCTTCTCGTGAATGAAAGGACTTCAGCTTCTGAAAAGGAGCTTCTCATACAGTTTGGTCAGTACACCATCAAAAATACAGTGAATAAACTGAGAATACGGTAAGTGACAATCAAGATTTTGTGAACATGTAATGCATTAGGGCAAGAGAACATCATTCTCTAGTTAGGAAACACACAGGAGAGATATGAGTCATGCATTCAGCATCTGTCAGCCCCAAAGGAAATTGTTTAAATTGAAGTATTTATATTGTTACATAAACATATTATTTAATCTCCCATAAATTCTAAAAAAAGCTTAAAAAGTAATAATAAGCATACTTTTTAGAAATACACGATTCTTCAGATCTATGTTATATAGGTAAACAAAGCAACAAAAACAGAGCATTATGTTCTGCACCAATAACTGTTTAGCAGTAATTTTATGCTATTTAACTAGCTTTAATTCTCTTATTAACTGTTATTGCCTTAATTCTATACTGAAGATTCTTTAGTTCAGTCTTTTATATTTTATGTTTGTTTTCAATCTTGATCATATGTTAGTCTTTGGATGTTTTTTAAAATATTGAAATATTTATTTAATAAAGAAGTAGTTCTTTAAGTGGTTCTTTTGTCATGTTTGGATTTTGTTTCTGATGAATTCTTTAACCTGGACTGACCTTGATTTAGTCTGTTGCTCTGCCAGGCACAAATCTGCCTTAGTCTCCAGTCTCCAAACACACAGATAGAACTAAGATCACTTTTAAAAGTTAATATAGAAATGAATATATGTATGTATTTAAAACAATTCTGTGGCTGTCCACCTTATATAGAACAACCTAGGGCAGCTCACAAAAAAGCAATGAAAACATAACAAACAATAAACCATTATCAGAAACGTCTGGTACAGTATATCTGCCTCTTACACAAGGGTGATAGACAAGGCCAGTTTCATCCAGTTCATTCTCCAAAGGTGGAAAAAACAAAGGTATCCGCTGGTCCAATTCTTATTTTGGTTGACAGTAGCCATGACGGAATCCATCCCTATAAGCCCTGGGATTTTAAAAGTCTAGTGTCAGCCTATCCAAGTGTCTAATCCCAGGGAGAAGATAGCAGAAACTGCCAAGATGGTTGCTGCATTATATGGTTGACCAGGCAGCAGCCACAGGAGACCTGCTGGTTCTCCCATAACACTCCTGCTTTGTTTCTTCTCTTACTGTTATCACCTACCTAGGCATAAGTGTCCTCTGTTCTACTAAGGACTCCAGTTCTCATGATTTAGCCACTGCCACCTTGCTGTGCCAAACCAGCTCAATTAGAGTCAATTTTATCTCTACTGCTGTCCATAAAATGGGTGAAAACAGAACCTGCTCTCTGGCCATTCTTCTAGCAAGCCACTGGAAGAGGGGCCCTTGGTACTTGGTTGTTTTCTTGCAGACATTTCATTACCCAAGCTAGGTAATATCATCAGCACTATCATCAGCACAACATCAGCAACCAAGATCAGAAAGCACCAAGGACCCCTTATTTCAACCCTGAGCTACAAATATTTTCCTTTATTGGAAGCCACTGAATTTCAGGCGCTGTTTGTCAGCTGAGCTACAAGTAGTTGATACTGAACTCTAATAACCCTCGATTGTGCTCTGCTTCCAGAAATAAAAAGCCTCAACCTGCTACCACTCTACCTGTTTACCACCTGGATAAATTCAAGCGTGGTTCTGCTCTTTGCCACTGTTTCCTCTATCTCTCCCACTGGCTCAAACTGTTTCCAAAATACTGCTGGCAGCCTGCCACTCTGGCGGTGATCATATCTGTCACAACATCCATAAAATACTTGTTCTTTCAAAAACAATGAATATAGCATATTTATCCCAGCACCCAGCACCATGACAAAACATTGAGCCAGTCAGGACTGAAATCCTGGCAGTGGGCAGAGTTAGTTTGCAACACTGCATTCTAACCATTGTGCCACCATGGCTATCCATAAAATACTTGTTCTTTCAAAAACAATGAATATAGCATATTTATCCCAGCACCCAGCACCATGACAAAACATTGAGCCAGTCAGGACTGAAATCCTGGCAGTGGGCAGAGTTAGTTTGCAACACTGCATTCTAACCATTGTGCCACCGTGGCTCCTATGAGTTTTAGTACTACCATAGTTATGCATGAAAGCCAACTTTTTCACAGTCCAAGCCACTTTTACAGGATTGTCATTGTGGGAAAAGCAGGAGGCGGAACGAGTAATAGGTATGCTTACTGCCTTACTTATTTATATATCAAACTTCTTAACTACCCATCTCCCTCACAGAGCGGCTCTACCTCTAAAGTAATACATAAAGTTTTTAGTCAGGAAATAAATAAGTAAATGACTCTGTGATTTACTGTAACATTTTAGTGGATTTTGCCATTTCTGTTAGAAATAAATTACTGGCAATTTTCTTTCATATTACAACTTGTCCCTTTTATGTATTCTAATTCTCCCTCACTTCTATGCTTATTTTAAATAAGAACAATAATAGAAGATAATTTAAAATGATCCTTGTTTCCTTCCTATCCACTATTGGTAATTGACCTTTACGTTGACATTTCTTTACGTTGATTATTTTCAGTTCCTAATCATTTAGAAAATCTGCCATAAATGTGAGGAAAATGGCTGGCTGCCCCTATATAAAACTTATGAGTAACATCTTTTGCATTTAATTGATTTCATTTCTTCTCAGGGGAAACAAGGGTGATTTAAGAAGGGAAAAACCAAGATTTCCAGACTAAGAAGTGAATCCCATCATTTAGTTACTATTTTCTTTTCTACTGGATCTTGTCAACAGCAAATTCAGACCACCACAGTACAGTTCCTGAGCCAATCTTCCTTCCTTCCCTCCCCTCCATTGCCAGTAAGAGAACCTTATATTGATGATATTTCTTAGGAAGACAGCCAGATTGGCATCGTGATTAAAATATCATATCAGAAACCAGGAGATTGTCAGTTCTAGTCCTGTCTCAGCTGTGTGACTGGGCCAGTCTCTCTCAGCCCAAGAAAAGATGCAATGGCAGATCACTTCTTAAAATCTTGAAAAAAAAAAAAACCCTACAGGGACTACTCCATGTAATCACCAGACATCAACAGTAATTTAAAGGCACACACATATAAATTCCTAGGAACAGCCATTATGTTTGAACTAGAAGAATTTATATACATGAATTACTAATTTAATTGACAAGCTTACCCTCCAAAGTTCAAATATCACTACACACAGTTAGATTTTATATTTCGAAGGAAAACAAACATGCACAATATTTTTATAAAGTTAGATAAAGTTAATTGCTCTTATATCCAATGGATGTTTATTGCATCCAGGCTGAGTTAAAAAACAAAAGGAAACCAGCCTTCTATTGTCATAGCTACATAGTAAACAATAAAAAGACTGCAATGTATTGCAGTCCCATGTTTTTCTGATTAGAACATTCCATATGTTGTTTGCTGCCACTGTAATTGGGCATTATACTGGTAAATTGGGCTGACTAGATTTTTCTTTTTTTCTCCATCTGCACATCTGGCTGTTATATAGTAATTCATTCTTCTGCAAAATACAAACATTGTGCAAGCTAAAACATGTGATACAATAGGGCCAAAGGAAAATATAAATAATTTCCATGACCTAATTTGGACTATAACAACAGGAGAAATTTAGAGATGTTTGTAGTTGCTTCTTAAGGTATCCTTTGAAATTTTATCTTTATCATTCTCAACACATTCTCTCATAGTATTGTTTTTTGTGATTAAAATGTAAGGTCCCTAATCCAGATGTGTAGCAGAAATACAATCTTCAGCAAGAAACTACAACATTTTTCATTACACATCAACTTCACAATTTGGAATATAAAAATTGTAATGTTTTTCCTTATGGACCTCGTAAAAAGTTCAAAACTCTTTATTTAACCAGAATGGTTCAATATAAAAATGTTAGGTATTATTATTCATTGCATTCTCCAAAAGGACTTCCTCATTTGACCTCACTATGGCAAATGTAAAGTACTTTAGGACTGGAGCACTTTCTGAATATGTAATGATTTTTTTCAATGTGAGAACTTGAATATGTAACTACATCAAAATCAATCCAGACAAACAACATTTCTTTCTTCCATTAGTACATGTATATATAGCA
This sequence comes from Crotalus tigris, assembly GCF_016545835.1. Classification (NCBI taxonomy): domain Eukaryota; kingdom Metazoa; phylum Chordata; class Lepidosauria; order Squamata; family Viperidae; genus Crotalus; species Crotalus tigris. Next base: position 2,269,384 of record NW_024096469.1, read on the forward strand.
CACATAATAAATACAAAGAAATTATTTTACACCTATTTTACTCATTGGGCTATTTCCATAAACCACATTTTACTTTTGTGTGATAAAATACAATGGGCTTGGGATAAAAAGAAGAAACTGATGCAGAACGATTCTAATATATATATATTTTCCAAACAAAGGGACAAGGGAGAAAGAGACTTAATTTTCCCTTTCCCCATACATGATAAGTCTTATTCAAGAGAGCTCTGAGTTAGTCTTGACTTCTGCCAACAAGTCGTTGAAGATTTCTTGGCAAGATTTATGGAAGTGGCTCGTCCTTGTCTTTTTCCTAGTGGTGAGAGAGAGGAACTAGCCCAAAGTCACCCTACTTGATTAATACCTAAGGCAGAACTAGAATTCATGATCTCCTAGTTTCAGTCTAATACCTTAAACCACTATACCAATTATACCAATCTGGTTCTTATTCTGCCAGTATAAAGAAAAGCTTAAAATTCTGCAGCTGTTGTTATTAATGAATTTGAATGTGAAAGAACAATTGTTAAACTATCTAAAAAGAATATTAAAGTTATCAGATAACCATGCCTCCAAAATTATCTGGTATTTTGGATCAGAAAATTAGGTAAAGAAATCAACCCCTATTCTTTTTTTAAACCTGTTTTCTTCAAATCAGGTAACAGCACATGCTGTAGCCTAATGCAGGTTCTCAACGTTTGTAAGTGAGGAAGGCAAATTTTCCAGCCATACCATCTGGAAAGCCTGAAGCAAAAATGTAATTATGTCTCACTGAGTATTCTTATAAAGCTCTGCAAACATAGGAGTGTAGGCTTGCCAGGATGCATAATTGTGTGGAGCTTAGTTAGCATCCAGCCGAAGAACTACATTTCTACTTCGAACATAGGCAATAAGGATGAGGTTCCAGATTAAGTTCTCATTATGGTTCAGTTTTTAAAAGTCTGAAGATAGCTTGTGCATATACCAAAACTTCTGGCTGCTTAATTTTCCTTATGAACATTTATCACATGCTATTATATTCTGTTTCATATAGCTCATTCCATAGGGAAAATTATTATGCTCTTGACCACATGTTAAATACTGGGACAACTGTGCTGAAGAAAACTGAAATTAACTCCCCATCCCTCTTTGTACAAAATAAATTCCAAAGCAAAACTCTCTGGCTGAAAAAAATAATAATGGATGGGAATAAAATAGCTGTAATTCATTGTGCCAATGAATTGCACTAAAATATTACAATGAAATACACAAATTCCAAACTATTTTTTTTTCAAAAAAAAAATCAGGGTAGCATATAATAGAGAATGTAACCAGAAATATTTTCTAGAGCCAGTTTGGTGTAATGGTAAAGGCGCAGGCAAGATCGGCAGTTCCAATCCCACCTTAGGCACAAAATCAGTTGGGGGACCTTGGGCCAGACAGATATTCTCAGTCCAGGAAGGAAGGAATGGCAAACCACTTCTGAAAAACCTTGACAAGAAAACTGCAGGATTTCATTCAGGCAGTTGCCAGGAGTCAAGACTGACTTGAATGCCCACACATAGAAAAAACAAAACAACAACAACAAAACCCATTAACCCCCCACCCCACAACTCTTACTAATTCAAGATTTAATTCTACAAGTACATTGATATGAAAACCCTCCCTATTTTCAGCTGCTCAAGCAGGCTAATGTCACAGTGAATTAAAACAATGAAAACAACTGAATAACTTCTGGCAACATCGACAGTGGAAGTGCATCAGTACTGTATTTAGCTTAATTATCACAAATCCAAGATGCAAGAAAAAAAATGCAAACTGACTAAAACCTGAAATCAGTACTTGCAATAATGGGGTTCCCAAGAATAAATATTGTTCAAAAAACACCTGAAGTGAGAAGGAAGCATTAATGGGGTCAATCTTGCTACTAAAACAAAAGACAATACAAAATGAATGTGGAGTTCCCAAGTGGTCTCTCTGGATCAGTGCAAGCAAATGTAAAGACATACAGATGGAGGTTGGGTAGAAATAACTTCATAGCTGGCAATGACAGATTAAAAAAAAAGATTCTAGGGTTTGGTGGACAGCAGGATGTCATAAAAAAAACTTGCTTCACTGAAGGTAAAGAAACTGTATTTTTTTTTCAATTCCTTTCTCCCTCTTTGCTTTTATTCTTGGATTTTAAAGGTAGGACTGAGAGCACACATATGGATCCATTTCCACATTCAATTCCCCAAATGGTTTAAATCATGTTATTAAAACTTTGAAAATAGCTAAATTTGAAGTGCCAGTTTAAGCAATATTTTGAACAGCTGGATGGGGAAGGTTTAGGATAGATATAGGAGTAGATTTGCTTGTTTTGAAAATAAGTCTGGAATGCTGGGGTGACGCAGAAACTGTGAGTATGAGGCATACATAAGCAAACATGCTAAAATAATTTTCTCATATAATCATTTCCTTGCCTCCAATGTTCTGCCTGCCCAACCAGTCTCTGCATTATTACATGAGAGTATGTTGCTATGGTGCACAGGCCCTTTGTTCTGATGACCAAATGACACCTCTATTTGCCTATTATAGCTCATCAAAGTCTCAGTGTGACAAAACAAGAGGCAAAGGTACCTCTTGATCTTGTGTGAAGGAGCTGTGTTTTGTAAGGAGGTGTTTAACTCCCTTAGATCAATATATTATCTATATTTTTTTCTCAACTGTATGCAAATAAGTGTAACATACCATCACCTCTTAGACTGGAAAAAGAGATCTCTATTCAAACATGTATAGTACCTTTATATTCCTTCACGCAGAAAAAGAATTTCAAAAGAATAAATCATTCTATATTAATGCAAAGAACACTATATTGATTTATACAGGGGTATGAGATCAAGGCTGCAAAAATCTAGAAGACTGATAGATAGAAACAAGACATTATAGAAAATATTAACTCTGCTTCTGTGCTTATATACTTCCAGAGTTTTGCAGTCCAGATCTGGTACTGGTAAATCTGGTAAGCAGAACAAACGAAAAAGAACAGCATGAAGGAGTTCAAAATTAGGAGTTATTTATTATGTCCTGATCTAAAAACTCTTGAGAACAGAAACATGTGGAGTGTGTACTGCTTTGGTTCACACTAAGAACATCTGGATGGGTGTCTATGTTCTGTAGATAATCAATAGATAATTATTTTTTCTTTCACCTTCATATCAAACCATCGTATGTAGCAGATTAGAGATTCAAATGCAGGTTTTCTTGATCTCTCTGAATTGTTTTGTATGGGCAAAAGGTACAGTGGTATAGATTTTCAACTAATGGGTATTTAAATCCTGCATAACATTTTATTTTTAGATATAGCATTGCTGCTGGGGCTTCTTATAAAAGAAGAATGTTTTTAGGCCCAGCTTAGAAGTGTTAATCATTGTGAAGGAAGCATACTGATAGACACATATAAGCAGACCTGAAGACACATGAAAAAAGATGAGGATAGAAAAGTCAAATCAATAAATAATATTGTCATTGCTCTGACCTGCAAATGGTTTTCATCATCAGTCATCATTCTGAGCTTATCAATGAGCTTTCTTTAAGCTGTAGTCTCAAAAAATATGCAGAACAGCAGTTTCAGCTCATAAGAGAGCCTTTGGGGTATAATTTGTGCTTTAAAAATGCCACATGCCTATGTATTGAAGACAATTTCCTTCCAGCTGTTTGCACACCTAGAGCAATTGGACATTCTAGATGAACTCTCACTCAGCAAATTAAACTAATTATCTGCTCCTCCAAATCCCTAAACTCTTGAATAATGGAACAATAAAATTCTTTTCCTTGTCACTTACCATCAATAACTTACCTGTTTCTGTAAAAGCACTCATTTCATTGTTTAGAACATTAGTTGTTTTCATGTTAAATTGCTAAAAAGATTTAGCTCATTTTACTTTCCAGCACAGAGGTGGAAATACTGTTTTGGAGAATTATTATTTGGAATATGTAAGAATATTGGATGTGCATTCAGTAGAAATATGGCTAAATCCCGAATCCAACGTAGACTTGGTTCATTTTGAAAATCTATGGATTCCTGTTTCTTTTCAGTATTCAGCAACCCAGAGATCCTTTGGTGAGATGGGCAGCATGTACATTTAATAAATACATAAATTTTCTTCAACGTGTGGAAAGAGAATAGCAATACACATGCAGTCCAAACCTCACCTGTCCTCAGGCTCCATATATTCAGGATGGAAGCCTAAACAGCTAATTTAATACAAAGACAGCTCTCCATGTGCATTTATTTAAATGATTTATATGGATACCCATCTCATAATATTGCTTCTGGACAACATACAAGGATTAAAACAACAGCTACAAGCAGTGACCCACAACTCCTGAGGTAAATAATACATCCCAATAATAAAAAATATATCAGTACCACAACTTGCCTATCTTCCTGGCCAAACAGCTGAGGAAACAGCTCAGTCTTCAAAATCTTTCAAAAGGTGAACCATGTCACAGCTATCCAGATATCTAAGGTGATGTTATTCTACACGGCAGGTCCCAGAACCCGGCTTTATTTAGATTCCAGATCAGAAAAGAGCTGTACTTATATTCAGCTCAGCCCTGGTATAGGGCTGTGCCCATGGCCTCATTCTGTACCCTTCACAGATTCACAAATGACTGGGTAGGCATTGAATCCAACCCTGTAATAGTGTTGAAACTAAATCTTCAAAAGCTCTGTAAATAATTTAGTTTTTTGGAGGGCTGCAAAGAGGCAGATAAGATATCTGCAGAAATTAACCGGTTTGCTTCTGACTTTCCTTATATGGAAGATTGGAGAAAGAAGTGTAAGTGGCTGAAAAATTACAGAGAATGATTCACCAAGAGGTCTAAAGGATGCTGAGTCTTATATAACAACGTGTTCATATGCATTTTAAAGCCTTTTATAGTCCAATTGCATCTGAGAAATATATTTGAAGACTTTTGGAATCAGAGAGATCAGAGGTCTGCTTATATGTCACTTTATATACTTAATTTTTTATATCTCCAGTGCTAGTCTTTTCTTTTCTATATGTTCGTTTACATCAGGACTGTGCAATAGTTTGCAGCCTGCCACACTCAGTTTTTTGTGCTTTCTTTGGGCTGCCCTTGCACATCTATTTTTGGAAGAGGTAGCTGAAAACTGGTTTATGAACCTGGCGGTTTTCAGAAGTCAGACGGTAGCTGTCAGTCTGTGCTAATCTTAGGACATCTGTTTTGTCTCCTAAAGCCCTCTAGGTTTACAAAAAGAGCCATATTGACCTTGTTAACTCCATGGGTACTCCAGACACTTCAAAAACAACTACAGAAGTTAAGTTTCATTTATTGTATCTACTGTTTAATGCCCTCTTGTTATGGATGAATAGTACATCTCCAGTTCATTTTACCAAATTCTGATAAATTCTACAATTCCTTTTTAAGGGTCAGTGGCAATTTATTTATTATATATGGGCAGTTCCAACCTACACCACTGCTTTATTCTTAGATCTTTTGTGCAATTTGACTTTTATACAATATGCATACATGTGAATAGCTGGTCACCATTTGGCCCATGTACAAAAAAGCTAGCTACCATGTTTCATATAGTTCATTGTTCCAATATGCTATCTTCAGTTTCTGTAATTTGTTCAGTGTTCATTTAATTTATAGTAAATTTATCTCCAAATTGAGTTGTTACTCAGCTTTCCAGAATGACTGACTGAATTCTAGGCCCAGCGTTTGTTTTGTTAAAAAAAGCATACTTTGCATATATAGTCAGTATGAAAGCAATTAATGTGGAAAGCAACATATGCAAAGTCTTGGGGATTGAGGAGGACAGAAATAAGTTTCACTCTAAAGAGAGATCTCCTCTGTTTCTAAGTAGGAGCTGTCCACAGTAATTGCTTTCATACTGACTATAAAAATAATGTATAAAAAATGTATCCATTTTTTAACAAAACAAACTTTTGCCATAGAATTCATTCATTCATTCTGGATAGCTGAGTAACAACTCAATTTGGAGATGAACTGGCTGTAAATTAAATGAACACTGAACACATTACACGTCAGAAGCTGAAGACAGCAGATCAGAACAATTTTCACCTAGTTCTGAAGTGTCTGCATGCAGAAGACCCTCCATCACTTCTTCAAAGATGACTTCTTATAAAAGAGGCTGCAGGTCCCCTCATGGGAATTGTAATTTCAGCGTTTGAGAAGCAGGGCAGGGCATTTTGCCAGGCACTGAAAATTCCGAGTAACTCAGAATAGGAAAGGAATTCACTACTGGAGAAACTTGCAGCAATCTTCCATGCAGAGCATTGGCAAGAAAAACAGAGGTACCCTTTTGCCTGGAAATGCTCCTTCTGATGCCCTTACTCGTATGGTAATAGAATAGCTACTTTATACTTTAGACAGCATCTCTGAGCATATTCTTCATTTGAATGTTAGTAGGTTTACTTTATTGGAGCTACCCAGTGTCCTGTTTTGACACTGTCTTCTTAGCTCTCTTCAATTTCTGACCAGGGCCCGAAACAACAATCCCAAACTGGCTTAAGAACCACGCTGAATTCTATTCAGAGGATTGCCAGTCCTTGACCCAGAATACCAAAGATGTTTTTGTTTCCATTTTTGTGCCTATGCAGAGAAAGGGAGAAACAGAAAAGATACCTAGATATACACATTTTCAGTTTATACTAAAAAATAGGAACATCTATTATCCTAATAAATTAACAAGTAGTTTGGGGGAAATACGCTACATAAACTTCTCCATGAAGATATAATAGAATCAGCTTATATTTTAAGCTTCCATGTGCCATCAGAGTACATGCTGAATTTGAATAAACCTAACATCACCATCCTCACAGAGGATTTCAATGGTTTAAACTGATTCATTCCTTTGCCCACCCCCTCCAAGCACTTTTTTCTGACATTTTGTTAAAACTTAACATTCTAAGGAATGACAGTTGACATCCTTTCCAAAGCTACTTCTAGCAAACCTCAGCATATTCTACTAAATAAGAGATGCCTTCTAAATTTAGGTTTTTAGTTAGAAACAAGTGGAAATGCTGTAAAAATGCTGTGAGGCAGTAACTGATGGATTCACCAATTGAATAATTATAGCTTATATTAAGAAAGCATTATTCAGTCTCCGGTTCGGAAGTCTCCAAGATCATTCTGATCTCTTTGTATCATGTTGTTCTTACCACCCACTGTATACACTTCATATCATAGCTATTATTATTTATTAACCACCAGGCAGGATGAAGGCAAAGACAACCTACTTCTGTACTGGTTTCAAGAAAATTACATGGATGCCTCTGTGTAATCATCATAAGATGAGCTTGTCCTGAAGGCTTCTATTTTTTAAACAACAAGCACTTAAAACAGTTTTTACACTCCAGCTTTTATATTCACAAAGTATGGCTTTTAATCTACCATAGTAAAAATTATGATAAAAGGTTCCAATATTTTCTCATCTCATTTATGTGGGTGTATGTATGTATACATATATGTGTATATGTATGTATGTATATCCTCTGTAGAGCTTTGAAAATACAGTATACATTCTAAGTAGTAGTAATCAGTGCTTTGGTCCTGAAAATGTACTTTGTAATCTGGTATTTTTCCTACCTAAATCCTCAGGAAAGCAAATACATTTAAACTAATTTTAAATGCTTGGTACAATATGTGTAAACCTAGCAAACAACATAAATAAATGGGCAAAAAGAATCAGTTATAAACACAGACAGAACAATATTTTCATACAAGAAGTTCCCAGTACCAATGGAAAATTCCTTGCCAAGACAAATGACAGTTTCAAAGAAACAATTATTTGCAGGACCCTAGTGGACTGCTTTTTCCTAAAACAATGTTTTCATTCATACTTTTCCCTAATACACCAGTATTCAGTTCTAATTTACAGATGAAGAATGTGAAAAGTAAGAGTGTGGAGATACACAAAGTAACCCAACATATCAAAATCTTGTTGTTTAATTATTTAATCTGGAAGTAATGGTATTGGATTTTTTCAATTCCAGCTAGAATCTCTCTAATGAGTTTTTTTTTTTTATAACTTTTAGTTACAAAGCTTCCTGCAAATGAACTGTATTTCTGGAAGAAAATATAAGGATTTAATTGTATACTATTGACTGTGTTCAGCCAAGTAGGTCTTTAAGAAGCTATTTACTAAAAGTTAGAATTGGTTAACATTAGTTTTCAAGGAAGATACATGCTGGAATCTAAAGTAAAACAATAAATTCATTAAGGACAACTTTGCTGCCCAATCCAAATCTAGTTTCTGGTTACTTAATATCTCAACCAATATATAGAGCCCCTTAAAATCAGTGACTTGGGACTTGGCCAAAAATCTATTTGCTTGATCAGATAATGGTTTATCACAGTGGTTCTCAACCTTTCTAATGCCGCGACCCCATAATACAATTCCCCATGTTGTGGTGACCCCCAACCACTTATACATCACTGGGTGCCAGGGGCGTGGCCAAAGAAAAGGGGGAAAAATGGCAGACAGCCTTGTTTGGCGGCCCCCGTGAAATGGTCGTTTGACCCCAAATGGGGTCCCGACCCACAGGTTGAGAACCACTGGTTTATCAGATCTACTAATCTGAATCCTTCTGGAGGAAGAGCAATGCAAAACTAACATTATTATTATCAATAACAGTAATAGTAATAAATACTATTGAATTTATAAATGTATAAAGACTAAATTGAGTATTAGGCTGGCTTTGGGCAAAGAAACTACATTTTTACTATATTGGTCTCCTTGTGAGATGTAAAACCAGCGGGAAATTATCCTGCACATTTTCTTGATCTATCTGTAGCTTTTAATGTCTTCAACAGTAATATCCTTGACAGAAGCTGTCTTAATTAGATGAGAAAAAGAATAATTTTGTCTGGGTGGCTATCTACAGAAGGTTTTCCTCACCAAATGGTATTTGGTAGGTTGCTACTGACTTTTATTTATTCATTCATTCATTCAAGTTATATGGCAACCCAATTCAAAGCAACTCTGGATGATTTACAACAAATTCAAAATCATGATGCTGTTTAACAACTTTCTGAAAACGTAGTAAGATAATTCAAAGATTAAGGATGAAGTACAATCAGTATGGTAATAATATAAAGCTCTGCTTCTCCTTTTCATTAGATCTAGGTGAGGCAGTAAAAATACTTAATGTACATATAATATTCATACACCAGGTGAAAGTTAATAAATTGAAACTCAAGCCAGATGAGATAAATGTTCTGTTATTTGTTGTGGAAAGGTTTTCACTCCCTATGGAGTCACATTTACAATTTGTGGGTGCATCTAAATTCATCTGTTGTAAAAGAGGGCAGAAACATTATTTTAGGTATGCTTCAGAACTGAAAGGAGAAATATGATTTGTAGTATGCGGGGAAATATATGTACCACAGCTGGAAATATATTAAGGCAGTAATCGTTTCTGGTCTCACATGAGTGACATTCACAACTACCCTGGTTGTTTGACCCCAAATGGGGTCCCGACCTACAGGTTGAGAACCACTGTCTTAGATGGAAAGCAAAACTGCAAGAAGTGTTTCATCAGAAGTGGATCTGATTTTGCTAATGATTCCCAGGTTCTGAACTGCATGCAAGCCATGTGATTTTGGATTGCAAGCTCATATACATTAAGTGAAAGTCTGAGAAGACATGCATCCAATTGCACTACTAAACCATTAATATTAAGGACTTCAAAGCATAACTACATGTTCATATAATCTTGTATTGTTTTTTTTAAAAAATGGTTCCCAATGGTGTAAAAATCTGTTTTTCTTTAATTGTACAATTTCTATTTTACTTTTTTTGTTTCACTAGGTTTATAATGTTACCCTCACTCTATTTGTTTCACTAGGTTTATAATGTTACCCTCACTCTATTATAATGTTACACCTCACCTCTTCCCATTTTCTGAAATTTTGAACAAACATGAATATCCAGATGTCATGCTAGACATAAACAATAGTAGTATTCTCTAAATATAATGTTCCTTGAATTCCCTGTTTCATTTTCATATATTTATTTTATTGAAACACTAAGAATAATTTTAATATTTTTGCTTTGCTCTTTAAGTAGAGTTTTATTACAGAAGGCATTTTCAGAGCTTCTTTATGACCTAATTTATCTGTTTTTGAAGGTATTGCATTTCCTTTGCTCAGTGATACTTAGCACTGAGCTCAATGAAATCTAAGACATTCCATCCCGCTGATACTCTATAAAAAAACACACAGCTGGCAATATACTTTGTAGATTGTGCTAATGCTTTCTCATGCAAGTGTAAGTAAATTGAAAATGCTTTTTTCTTATAAAGATCATGTTACTCTTCTTAATTCTAGGTCATTATTGCTTGTTTGATGCACCTATAGAATTTAAAACAATCAAGAGCCCCCCTCTCTGAGGGAGATGGGTCCTTAAGAAATATGAAATATAAATAAATAAGTTAATCTAGAACTAATACTATTCCATAGATTATTTTATTACTCTTTCATCTTTTTTAATAGTCATGTTCCCTCCCAAATTAATTATGCATAAAATATTGGATGAAATTCAGATTTACTGCTATGTACACCATTTACTGTTATGTAACCGCAATGGCTCAGCGGTTAAAGATGCTGAGCTTGTCAGCTGAAAAGCTGACAGCTTGGGTTTGAGACCCAAATGCAATGCAATAGGGTGAGCTCCTGTTCCTTGCTCCAACTCCTGCCCAGCTAGCAATTCGAAAGCATGCAAATGCAAATAGATTAATAGATATAAATTCAGTGGGAAGGTAACAGCGTTTCATGCACCTTTGGTGTATATAGCCATGCTGGCCACATGGCCATGGCAATATTGTTCCCTTGGCCAAGAGACAGAGATGAACACCATGCCCTAGAGTCGGACATGACTGGATAGCAGATAACTTTACCTTACTCTAGATTCAGTGAATTCACTGTCAGTTGAAAAAGAGAATATTGATGTACATGGGGTAGACTTCTGACATGGTACAAATAGCTTCCTAATTTTATAGAAATAAAATGATCTTATTTCCTATGCACCTATAACATGGAAGAACAATGAAGAAAGTGGGTTACAGTCAGTGGTGGGATTCAAATAGGTGAACAACCAGTTCTCTGTGTGGATGCCACTTCCGGAAGTCCGTTCTGGGCCTGGGCAACAAAAAATTAGCTAACAATTCTGCCGAAGTGGTGCGAACTGGTTGAATCCCACCACTGGTTACAGTGTACATTTAATAACACTACTGATGATGCAACACAATCTGTTTTGGGTGTTTTGGAATTCATCATTTTTTTTAAAAAAAAAATATTACAGTGCCTCAGATCGGAACAGCCTGTCCAAAAGAACGCTATGCAGTATTGAGAATTATTGCATGCTGCAGCATCTTTAGTTGATAGGCTCAATTTAAGCAAACATTTGTGTTGGAAAAGAGGGTGTCATTGAGGCCTTAGATTTGAGCTTGTAGAAAATCAAAAGTTTATTTCTATTGCTGCTCTTGTTTTCATTTTACCCCATTCCTTCTGGATTAAGGTTAGTAAAGATGACATCACTTACCCGTTCCAGGGACATATCAGGGCATTATAGGCATTGAGAAGACCTAAAGAGGGCAGGGCTTTCTTTCTGCCATCTTCTGGAACTTAGAAGACTCCCAATATATTAGAACCACATATGCTAGGATTCCTAAGTATCATACTGGGAATTCTGAATTCAGAAAGCACCATTTTATAAGGAACCTGATGTTTATTTTAAGAATAATTTAAAGATGAAAAATAGCTAATGATTAAAATACAGACCTGTCTCAGATAACACAAACAGGATAGATAACTAGAAAACACAAAGTTTCTTATGTGTCTCAAGCTATAAATTATATTTTTTGATTTTTTTCACAGTATTATTTTAATTCTGAGTATATTCTCATATAAATTTGCAACATTGTTTGGCTATCATGATATTATGTTGCTATTCTCTTCTAAATCAAAAGGTTTCAGCAATTTTATACCATGTCATGTCCCTCAAACTGATGACATTTTTACTAAACTTCATCCAGAAGGGACAAGATGAAATTACAGTGGGAATGGAAATCAAATTCTGATTTTGGAAAGGTTGAATAAGACACTCAAGTCTGAGGCTATATTGGCACACTCTCTTCTTTGCATAAATTGAGTCCATCAGCTAAAATGCTATAGCACACAATAATTGACCAGATTTTATTACCTATTATAGAAAGACAGAATTAATTATACATGCAATAGAAATGAATCAAGTACAATGAATCTGTATAGTGAATCAGGAAAGAATTATTTAAAAAGCACAGAAAGTACCACATATTTCTATTATGCAAATTAATTACCAGATGACAAATATCACTGAATTCAAGAATAAATATAAAGTGTTTATTAAAAAAATAAAGCAAATATGAATTCAAGATCAGTAGCATAAAAATGAATTGATATTAATTCCCATGCTCCTCTCATTAATGTTAAAAAAAAATGAATGAGCTTTTAAAACTGAAAATTGTTCATCAGGTAAACCAAACAAAAGCTCTTAATCCTTACGGCAGAAACATTAGTCCATCCAAAATATGTAAACACAGATGCAACTAAATTAACAGAATGTGTAAGAGAAAAGTGTTAACCCAGCTGAATTGAGCAAACAATTGTAATGCAAATCAAGATGCTGATTATCTTCCATAAAGTCCTTCATGGCATAAGATCAGTATGCAGTAGGGCCATGTCCCATACAGTCTAACAGGATTGGCATGCTTTGGGTGCCATCAGTTAAATAATGTGATCTGGTTGGAACCTGTTATGATGCCTGGCCTCTGGAATGCCTTTCACCTCAGATTCATATGGCTCCTCTCCTGTCCCAGTTCCTGGGTTAGAATGGGTGGTAGATCCCTTGTGGATGTTTTGGTTGTTTAATTGACTATTGTTTTTCTCCCGACTTTCTTTTGGATTACAGTATTTATTCTGTATTTCTATTATTTTTTTAATGGTTGCATCCTATAGGTCACCTGAGTGATATAGATTACCACAGACAAGTAAACAAACAAAAATAGCATTTACAAAAATACTTACAGCTTTCAATCTCTAATGTGCAGTTTTGTTCATCTAAGGGATATCTTCGTAGATCCATCATGCATGCAGCTGTTGTTGTAATTCTAGAAAAGACAGGAATGAAAACATTTTTTTATTTGTTCAATCTGGTTAAAATCTAGATAAAAGACTGGAAAATTGATGCATCTATTCCATGTCACTTAAGGTCAGAGAAAGATATGTATACATTCAAGAAAGCCATATACTGGCTTTGTTTTGACTTTAGTTGTATATTAGTATTGTACTTTATATTTCACATTAACTTCATATTTTCTGGGCAGACAGACTAATAACAAGGGGAAAACATGAAACAGCCCCAACCACAGAATTCAGTCTATCAGAATCTATAGAAAACATAGTGATAAGATCAAATTGGTTTGGCTAATTCCAATAAACACATTCCTGAAGGTAATTTGGTACCAACCCATAAACTACCTACAACTACAGAGTACTCAACTGTCTTCAGTTGCATTCCCGCTTTATTTCCATCATTGTGTCTATATGTTCATTTCATTTTCTGCAGCACCTCAGTAAACTAAGGACCCTATTGGGATCTGTGAGAGAAAGGAAAGCTGCTTCGGGGCAATCTCTATTTCCATTACCATCTTATAGTTCTAGAGATTGACAAAAACCCATGGTGATTAGCTCACAAACCTCTCTCACACAAAGACATTGTAATTTAGCAAGTTCCTGTGTTTTTAGGTCAACATAACAGAGTTAGAGAGAGAAATAATTGTTTAAGTAAGAGGTTTGCCAAGTTTGTACGAATCATTTTTCAATTGTATTAATGTCAATGATTAATTTGTGCTAGTTTGTATAGCATCTCTCAGGAGCATTATACCTCTACCTCCAATAATTGGAAAATGTAGTATTGTCCCTTATTTATAATCACTGTTTTAATATTCTCTCTCAGAGATATGGAAAAGCAGTGAAAGCAAGTAATTATTCTGTGAAAACCAATTTGCGGTTTTGGAACTCTTAGAGCAGTACTTTTCAAACTCAGAAACTTTAAAATATGTGGACTTCAGCTCCCAGAATTCTCCAGTCACCATACAGCATGGAAACATGGAAACATCTTAATCAAATAACATAATAAAGGCATTAGCAGGACATTGTTTCTTTGCTTGTGCAGCTGGCCTGCAGTTTAATTTAAAAAGAACATTGTTATGATTGTTTTTTTCTTCAAAAAGATTGCAATTCATTTACCAAATCTCAGAAGATCAAAAAAAAAAAAAAAAAAAAAAAAACCATTGGAAACTTAGTAAAAACAATGTCCCCTTAAGGTCAGATTCAGTCCTCTATGATTCCATAGAAATGTCTATGTAATTATTTTAGCAACAATAGGGAGATGATTTCACATTGCCTCCCATAATACTCTGGAGATTTCTAATAATGCATTGGGACTATTTCCCTTCTTTCTGCCAGGCTCTAGGCAGACTGCATTACCAAAATGAAGATTCAAGTTTTCTTTAACAAGATTTATTAACAGGGAAAGGGATTAGGTTACAAATACTTCAACAAATGAATTTCTTTCATTTTTGAACCTAACTTATTTTTCAGCTCATTAGGATAGCCATTTCTTTAAATTCTTTCTAACAATCCTTGTTTGAACTGGTTGACTGGCTAGCTGCTAGTTTCCTAGACAACTGAGGGATGTGCAGGAGTCTATTAATGTTTTCTTAACTGTCTCTGGAATACTTATTGGGCTGTGAACACACAGTATCATTAGATCCCTTAAGTATTCTCCATGATCAAAAAGTTAAAATATCCTTTTTTTCTTTTTTAATATAACCACATATTCTAAAACTCCCATTCATTAATTGATGTATTTCAGACATACATCAAGCTCAAACTGCTAATCAGCAGTCTTTCTACTGATCTGTCAGTATAATTTTTTTTTGCACTTGACTGCATTTGACCAAAAGACTTTTATTAGAATCATTATCAGGAATCATCAATGCATAAAGACTGAGTATAGTGATTTTTCTATCTAAAACAATTAAGAAAACTGCACTTGTAGCTCTGCCCAGCATTCTGCTTCATGGAAACAATTCTCTTTTTAACAGTTGGATGGGTTGGCAAGATTCCCAATTATAATATATGGAAATTTGAGGACAAAATTGTCTTGTTGATTATTTTCTCTCGTGTATGGAGAGAACAGCTTTGAATAAAAATGTTTTAGCTTTTTTCTATTGTCTTTAATTTGCTGAAAGTTGGAAAAAATAGAATAAGTCTGTCTCAAAGCCCCTTGTGAAAAATATAAGAGAACTTTTTTTTCATCATTTGCAACAATCACCTAAGTAGTTTACAAAACCCCAGAATTGTATTATTTCAATTTATATTATTTGGGGGTAGTCTCACAGCAACTGCTTTTCATCTCATTCTCTGCCTTAGAAGAGTAGATAAAAAACAATAACATATCTTTTATGTGAGGCTTTTTACTTTCAATTAATTTTACAATTTATTTGTGATTTTTACCTTTTCATTTTGTGTTCTGCATTTTTAAAGGTTGTTAGTCTCCTGTGAACTCTTTGAGAATATAATATCCTCATTTGAAGTGAACAAAGAAATCAAAATATTTAAAGCAACAAAGACAATTAACACTATTTGTTAAAGTCATTTGAGTGATTGGACAGGGAGGCCTCTGAAACTATGCAAACATTTTAAAAGGGGACATTTCTTGCTAAACAGTGCCAGCCTAGGATTTGGGTTTTTTTTTTTTTTTTTTTTTGTCAAAATAAAATAGGTATTTTCAAATCACCTTTTGGGTGATGTAGTAATAATAATGTGTTAGCAAGCTTATCTTTTATCTGGTTAGTAGCTAACCAGTCCATTCATTTGTAGCTTATTCATTGCTGTTGTGAAACTTGTTGTTTCTAGAGTTATTTTGTCACTTAAACCAGATGGGCCAAACATAATGCCACATAATTATAGCTGTCATGGTAAAGCTATAATTTCATCTTTATCTATCCATTTCAATTGTCCTTTACTTAATACTTGATAGCTATTCTCCAGTTCAGGGACTAGTACAGAATCTAAAATCAAACATTTCTTCACTATTAATGTGGTGAGAATGAAGCCAAATTTTAGCAGAATATATTTATGCCTGGCAAAATATATAAGTACACAGATCTATTGCTGGATAATCAGTAAAAGTTGGTCTCGTAGCTCTTGGACCATTTGGTTTAAGTGACAAAATAGTTTATTGGAGGTGATAAGCCAGGAGGGAAAGCCGGAAGAAGGTTGCTGTATAACCTAGATCAGGGGTAGACAACCTTGGCTCTTTTATGACTCGTGGACTCATGGAACATAGCCGACTCAGGAATTCTGGGAGTTGAAGTCCACAAGTCATAAAAGAGCCAAGGTTGCCTACCCCTGACCTAGATAATAGTACTGGGCACATGTTCAGGTTAAAGATCCACATAGAATAAAATGAAACAAATGAACAAATAAAAGACCTTGTTTGAATTGACTATGTCAAGTTATAGAATATGCTTAGAAAAGTAGGAATTCCAGAACATCTTGATGTCCTCATGAGGAAACTATATATAGATCACGAAGCCACATTATGCAAAGAACATGGGTGAATCAGATGAGCTCCAAGCTGGCAAAGAAGTGAGACAAGGCTGTATGCTCCGCATTTATTCAACCTATATGCTGAATATATATTAAGAGAAGCTGGATTGGAAGATGAGTGTGGTTTAAAACTGGAAGAATATAGCCCAAAATGCAAAGGATCTGCAAACTCTAGTAATAAGAGACAAGCAGCATAATAAAACAATGGAATTAAAATTAAATATAAAGAAAACCAAATTATTGATATCAAGCACAATAACCAGCTTTAGAATTGACAATAAAGATATCAAAGTGGTAAATAACTTCTGTTTTTTAGGATCAGCCATCAACAATAAAGGAATAAGTATTCAAGACATACGCCATTGATTAGCACTTGGTGGAGCTGCAATTAAGGCCCTGAAAATATATTTAAATACTATGATTTGTTTTTACCTACAAAAATCAGAATCATTCAAGCATGGTATTTCCTGTGACACCCTATGAAAGCACATATTGGACTTTGAAGAAGCAGGATAGGAAGAGTATTGCTGCTTTAGAACTTTGGTGTTGGAGACAAATGGACAGCCAAGAAAACAAAAAATGGATAATTCAACAAATCAAGTCACACACAGGACCAGGCTCAAATTATCCTACTTATCCTACTTCAGTCACTTTATGTGACGATCTAACTCTTTAGTGACGGCTCTAATTCTAGGAAAGGTGGAGGGAAAGAGCAGAAGAGAATGACCAGGAGCAAAGTGGATGGACCCAATTACAGTGGGATGACTGCACCATTCAAAGATGAAAGAATAGGTTTGGGATAGATTGTCATGGAAAAAAATCTATGTATTTGGAAAGAAAGAAAGAAAGAAAGAAAGAAAGAAAGAAAGAAAGAAAGAAAGAAATCAGAGCACTGCATAAAAATGCAGTTCTATTCAAATTTAGAAACTTTCAATTTAATTATATAAATTAGCATTTTTGATATTATCCTAGCCCATTTATTCTTGTCCAACTCTTCTTTAAACAGTTTCCATAACAAATTTCTTTAATATTGCTCTAGCATCAGAAATATGCTATGCAAAATGTTTAGGACATGTTTTTCTTGCTAACATTCCATCTTTATTAGCCTAATAATCTTCTAATTTTATTTTACATTCTTCACAGCTCAATTCATCATTCATTGCCATGCCAATGAAAGCAGTCAAAACTATGGCTAATAGCTTCCCACTACTGTCAGTACAGATTTCAGGTTTTGAAACAGCAGTGAAGTTGTTCAAAATATTTTACATGTTATGGTTCTCTTCCATTTTTTAATAGCCAGCACAGCTTGTACTATTTTATTTCCAATTGCGCTTACTGAAACTTCCTCTCCAATTAGAAATATGCATCTAAAGCTTAGGATCTTAATTCATACATCTAATAAAGATTGCAGTTCAGAAAAAAAATGAATGCTGAAATGAATGTGTTAATCTTTACAGTGTTACAAGACTGTTGCTTTTCCATCTTTCTTACTCCTGAAATACAGAATGTTGTTGTAGTCCTGAGGAAGGTAAGATCTGAACTGCACAAAATCAGTTGAATTAAGATGAAAGAAAATTAAATGAAAAGATACAGGCCAGAAATGGATAAATGACATCTTTATTTGCCTTTCTCCCCTTGCAAATAATATTGCTTTGAAAAATAAAAATAAATAATTAGCATAACTTTAAAAAAGCTTTTTTGAATAAAGGATGAAAAGGTGAAATTGTTCCCTTTATTTCCTCATTATTAGATGGAATAATGGGATAAAAATGAAGGGAGAGAGGGGAACAAGGGAAGAAAAAATCTGTAGCAAATCCTAGATTTCCACTCTTTCAAAACTGCATGTGATCCAGAGAAATATGAAACAGATTCTCTTCTAAATGATATTTGAAGTAGAAGGAAGAAGCAGAATATTTATGCACTCATTTAGAAATCTATTAATTGGTTAGTATACATGCAGAATATCTCAGAATATTTTGAATTTTCAATTTAATAAAATTATGTATGCCAAGCTTAGTTCAAGAAGCTCATCAATATTTAGGACTATTCATTCATTAGGTTTCATCAAGTTGTTTTCAACTCTTAGTGACCATGTAGATTTTCTCCATGATGATTTCTGTAAATAGGACTACAAGTAATCCTCAAGTTATGACAGTTCATTTAGTGACAATTTGAAGTTATGACATAACTCCCTCCCCTAGTACTTACAACACAATCCCGAAGTTACAAATGTTGCAGCACCATGGCAGTCATTCACCCTTATGAATGACCACATAAGCACTGCAACATTCGCCATGCATATTTCTCCACCCCCCCACTGGGTCTCCACAGGCACTGGGCCCGTGGATACTCACCTTGTGAAGATCTAGCGAGCCTTCAGTTTCTTAGCCTGGTTTGGTGCTTCAGGTCTTTGATGCATTCACAGACAATGGACGCTAAAGTATCATGAGTTCACATGTGATCTCATGATACTTTAGGCCTCTGTTCTAAGCAAATAGAGGTTTTGCAAATGGAGGGAAGGCCTGAAACACCAAAGTCTTCCCCCTGTTTGCAAAGCCTTTTGCCATTTTTGCAAAAAGTTTTTATGGCCAAGAACAGAGGCAAGGGGCTTTCCTTCTGGCCTCCCTTCTTGGCAGCAAAAGCTTTTTGCAAAGATGACCAGAGCCTATAGGGACACAATCTTTCATCCCTGCAGGCCTTGGCCAACCTTTGCTTAAGGCGAAACCGTAGCAGAGAGGCTGGAAAAGAGATAGTTCCCTTGATCATCGAGATCTACATAAAGTAAGTGACCCGGTTGGACAGGATGGGAGGGAGGGAGGGGGAAGCATGAGATATCTCAGTGGGTTGGGAGAGGCCTTGAGTGGTTGGAAGCACTAGTCCCGCTGGCGTTCCCCATCCTGACATACCTCATGCATTGTATGATCCCCGCATTCGATTAGCAAATGTGTGGGTAAAAGCAGCAAGTGATCATGTTCAAGTTACATGATTCACTCCTACAAATCCTTGGGTTACAAATGTATGCCATTCATTAAATTAAACTAATTGTTTACTTAATTTAGTATTATTTATTCTGGCAATCAGAGTTCTGTGATCTTTCAAAGAGATGTCTTTCACTTCATTTGTTACCTGATTCTGGTTATCAGGATTGGATCTGAGATCTGCATGTAAAACATGTACTCTATTATTGAATCTTCTCAATATTCCCTAGATTTGTATGTGCAACTTATGATCAATAGGAAACTTTTCAAAACTGATTAGAAGAATGCTTATTATAAAGTTTCATTTCTGAACATCACTTAGTGCTCAAAATATAGATATAAGAAAGACTGATGTTGAAATATATAGTCATAGGTTAAAAAGGCAATGAAGAATTTATCCATGAAATTTTACAGGTATTCATTATTCTGAACATTGTCTGTTTTATACATAACATCAATCAGTTCAAAATTAAAAATTAATCAAGAAAAATTAAAATAGAGGTGAATAAGGAATATAAAAGGGTAAATTTGAAACATCCAGGGCCAATCTATAACTTACGGAAACTACTTCAGTTCAGTGGCTAATACTAATCTCACATATTCATCTCATATAATGATACATAAAATTTACATTTTTAATCTCTTAACAGATTTCTCCATGAACAAAAGTTGGTACAAACTCTACGAATTTAAACATGCCATCTTCCTGCAAACTTGAATGGCTGCTTACTATTTATGCAGTATTATGTAATATGTCCTATGTCGTACAATTAATATGTCAGGTGTGGATTTTGAAAACCTTTCCAATTGATTTAGTGATATTTCCTTTCTCCTTTCCTTTCTTTATTTCTGTAAAGTTGTTGCCAGACCCCAGAATTTGATGGATTTGACAATTAATGTGATGAAAGCTTTTTAAAAAAATATATTTTATTGGGTTTTTTTAAATTTTAACAAAGAGTACTTTAGACACACCGTGGTGTTTGGGTAAACAAACAATTCAAGGTGAAAAACATACATAAACAGCTCAACTTAATACATTCACTATCATCTCTCTATTTCTCACAAATAACATAATAGATTTAATATATTCCATTTCTAGCTTAAATTTCTCTTACTACTCCACCTGTTTTAAAGCTTTATCAATTTAAAATTACCATAATCAAATATTGTTTTATATCAACAAATTATCACTTCAAGTATCTCTACCATGTATATTAAAGTTTTTAATCTCTCTCAGCCCTCTTCTTATCACCAATCTCATTCATTTCTTCTTCCAGTGATAACTAACTTAATTAAAAAAAAAACAATGTTAAACCTTAGTTCCTTTCAATTCCTTACTCAAACTTCAGATATCCAATTAATTATCATACCTTATCAGATCATATTATTATAGGCAAAAATCACCTAGTCAATTTAAACACTTCAAAATTACATTCTCATGACTGAACATTTTTTTTCAACTCCAGAACACACACACACACACACACACACACACACACACGTATGTATATGATTATATATTTTTTGTCCTTAATACAATCCATAGAGCCAAGGTTCTTTTATCCAAACCATTCCATACAACAAAAAAAAGCATCTAACTAATTTAAACACATATGTATATAGTTATAACTGACTTAATTAAGAGAAAAGAAAAAATAACAATAATGTTAAACCTTAATTCCTTTCAATTCATTACACAAACTTCAAATTCCATTCAATTAATGATCATACCTTATCATATTATTATACACAAAAATCATCTAATCAATTTAAGCACTTACTAATTTAAACACGCATGTATATAATTGCATTTTTCTTAGTTCTGGCTCTAGATCATTATCCTTAAAACAATCTATAAAATCAACATTGCCTTTTACTCCATTAAACATTTTTAAATTTCTTTTTCAGTCTAATTCTGGGTTTCTTTCTATGCCACCCGGGCTTCCATAAAAGCGCTTCCCTTTCAACCATTCTTGATGCTTGTAGTAATCTTTGGGAAAATGTACATCCCTTCCTCTGCAGTAAACATCTTTTTTCCCTTTCAACCAATAGATCGATTCTTGTTGCTTGTAGTAATCTTTGAGAAAATATAAATCTCTTCCTCTGCAGTAAACATCTTTTTCTGTTCTCCTTGCAATGTAGTTGCTTTGTATTTTGAGGTCTTAGTCTTTGCTTCTTCTGGTTCTCTAAGTTGCTGAAGAAAGGATTGTCAGATGGAATAAATTCCACTTCTATCTCTGTAAATTCCTCTTCTGGTACATTTTGATTTATGCCATGATCAGTTGTAACCTGGACATCGGTTTGAGCAAATGTAGTAGAATCTCTGGATCTTAATTCCAAAGTACAGTTTTTAAATGTAGCACAAATTTCTGCAGTGGCCTCATAAATCTTTTCCAATATAAGTGCACAGTTCAGTTGTATCTGAGGTTTCTCCATTTTAATATTAATGCTTAAAAGGAAATCTCTTTTTCTTTTTTGTAGAGGCTTTGTTTAATGTAAAAACATCTACCCCCACAGCTTCACAGGTGTACAGCTTATCTTTAGTGTTTTGAAATTCAATAGAATAAACAAAGTTGCAATATTAAATTTTCACCACTAGATGCCCTCAGTGAGTTAAGAAAATCAATTCCTTTTTTCCAGTGATTTCCAAAAATCAATTCTTTTTTTCTGTCTTTTAGAGTATAATATATATATAAAAAAATAGAAATAGTAAAGTTCTTAAAAAGAAAGGAGAGAGAAAACCTTTTCCTTCTTTTTCCCTTTTTAGTGTCCAAATAAAAGTAAAATATAGTCTTTCAGTATTTTTAAAATGCCTTTCTTCCCAAAGAAAGCAGAAGCTGCCTTTCCAAGCCAGGGAAATAATTTCAAAAGCTCTTACAGGTACACAAACGAAAAAAGGCGGAAAAGAGAGAAAAATAAGAAAAAATTCTCACCCGGATTCAACACAGGGGCACTCAAAGCTTAGATGTTGTCTGACTTATGGTCTGAAGTGGCAGGACGATCGGCCATTTTACTGGCTGATCTTCTTCTCCGTCAGCCCTCGGAAATTCGTCCGGACAACTGGAGGAGCCGCTGCTCCTCCGCAGCCAGACAGCAGCCTCCTCGACGTAAGTCGCATCCTCTATGGTGACTTTGGACCTGTATAAGGGTTCACCAATGGAGGGAACCCTAGCCAACGAGGAGAGAAGTCTCCCCATGCAACTAGTGACGCTGTAAACCGGAACCGGAAGTCTGATAATGAAAGCTTTTATAGGTGAACAAATACTCTCTCATTCTTGAAAATTGTGGTGATTGTTCTATTGATTTTCAACAAACATGGGTTCCTCTAAGCAGTTGACTGAGCATTTCAAAATGAAGATAATCATTTGCCTTCATTCATGAAGATAATCAATTCTTACATAACCAGTGTGTACATGCATGCATGCATACATACATACATACATACATACATATTATATATATTATGTGCTGTGGCCCAATAGTTCATTTTTTGTTTCCTCAATCACACTTTGTATATGTGGAGAAAAAAAGGAAATAACATGTTGCTAATCACTAGTGTAGGGTGGTTTTAGTTGTTCTGGGCTATCTAGAAAGTAGAAAGTGGAAAGAAATATAGATTCTACTAAATATCAAATACCTTAAAAACTAATGTCCCGCTAATGTCAGTAAAAATTTTTTTTATATATAATCCAGCATGAATTATCAGTCTGAAACACTTCAAAATCAACCAAAAATTACAAGTAAGAAAGATAAAAGTTTGGGATTTCATTCACTATTTCTAGATGTGGATAGTTCTAAAAAATTAGAGATAAAAAATGGGGAGATAAAAAATTTGTGGCATGTGGAAGATGGAAGAATAGTTTCAGCTAAAAGAATTCTACAAGAAAGGTGGGGAAAAAAACCCCCCAAAATAGAAAGACTTTTACCCAGTTACAAAAATGTTTGGAAGCTGTTACATTTGTACCAAATGAGAGTTTCTCAATTACTGACTAATTACTGACAGGGTGTCCAAGCTTCTGTAATTGCCATATTCTCCATTTTGTTATTTGAATTTGTAAGCAACTGCATATAAATGGTAACTATATGCTCAAATTTGAAGAAAGATGTGCAATGTAAATATTTTATTGGTCTACAAGTTTACTGAAACATATTGCACAATTCACTTAGGGATTCGTCCAAACATATTGTATAATTTGAGCTGAGGTGCCTCATCATTCGCATGTAACTTGATATGCAAACATGGTAGATAGGTAGATAACAGAATATGTAAGAGGCATAAATAATTAGGGAAACAACCCTGGGCAGTTCCCCCTCCCTTAATTATTTTCCTATACCTTTTTCTTTCCTCATGTTTTGTCCTAACTTAGTATGCTAAAAAAAAGTATGGGGTTTTAACATAAAAATATGTTACATGCAGAATTCCATTTGACATACTGAATTGCCAAATATTTTCTAAGGTCTATTACATTTAATTTAATAGCATATTTGCAGGCAGGTAGATTCATATTTTCAAGAAGTAATTGGAATTTTCATCATAATCATCAACACATATAACTGCAATCGATGGACAAAAGAATACTAGGAAATTTTCAAATATTTACATCCTTAAAATAATACTAGAGAATACTTTGTCTGCATTATACAATGAATAGCCTACTGCTATTGCATTCATAAATAAACATTAATGACATAAACTATCATACATTTATGAACAAATGTTTTCATAGCTAGGTACCAAGTTTCATTCTTGGAAAATTAGGTAACTGTCAGTTCCATAGAAAGAAGAAAAGGTTTTGGAAAATAATTCATTTCTGAGTTTGAACACTTCAAAGCAACTTCAGTTTTATCCACTGCAATTTCTTTTACCTTCCTTTCAGCAACTTTAAAACAAGATTATTTAAATATCCAAAAATATGGCTATTAAAAGAAGTAAGACTGAGCAATCTTTGAATGATTATCCCACTTTATATTTTAGAACTGTGCTTTAAACATAACATTCTAAAACAGCAAATATCACTGGATTCAGGGCCTGAAATTATACCTCCTATCTCCTGTCTTTGATTTTCCTACATTTGCATCTATAAAACCTCTTTGAAATCCATACACATAAGAAGATAGATGGATTATTTGAGACTCTAGAGAAATAATGATGAGATGGTGAATGAGATGAAAAGCTTATCAAAAAGAGTTCTGTAATCCTACAGACTATAGTATTATTTTTTTTTTCCTGAACTGGCTTTGTGAGACTTAGTGACATTGCTTGCATGGCTTCTCAAGTTTTAACAAAACAAAACCTAATGCTCAGTGCGTGTTTTCAGTCTAATTCCTATGTTATTTACAAAGAGGAAAAACAATTTAGCATAAAAACATATATCAATAGAACATTTTCTTGTCATAAAAGTATTGTAGCATCTTAAAGACTATAAATCTTTTTTTACATACGCATACACATTTATGAAAGTAGACATAAATCATAGAATCTTATGTAAGATTAATTTCCAGGTACCACTTGCTTTTTGTTGATTGATTTTGTATTTTATGTTAGACTTTTACCTTTTCATAGTTAGAAGTTGTGCAGCAATATTCCCTACTACAGTGAAAAGAAACATTTGATAGTACTTCCAGATATATGGTTTATAGAACTATCAATCAAATATATATTTGCAGTTGGCTGATAGATTTTCTGGAAGATTTTCTGAGTAAGAACAAATATATAGTAGAAGTAGGAAACTATGTATCAATTACAAATATAATTCCAGTGAGAATTCATGCAGAACTAGTCATTCCTAAAGGAGCAGGGATGACATAATGGCAGAGGTAGGTGGCCAGACAGAGAATTTTGGCAATGCAGTCTCTGTAGAAAAATAAGAGATCATGAGATTGTCCACAGGTAATCCAAACATCTGCTCCTCATGAACAGACTGCAGGAACTGAGGTTTTTGTGCTTAGCTTGTGAGAGTTGAAGGATTTCAATCAAGCTTACAGCCATAATACATATGGATGTAAGGTTCACCTGAGCACATTTCTTAAACAATTTTAACTAACTAATTTACAAGTAAAGAGACAGTAGTAGGATAAGAAAATTCCACTTGGTGAATCAACATTCTTTCAGGATTACAAAGGGAAAAAAGGTTTTAAAGATTTAAAAAATTATGGCAAAAAAACCCACCTTAATTAGAAGAAGGTATAAAAAAGTTTAAAATGGATACAGGGAATAGTTATTTTCAGTGCTTTTTTAAAAAAAGGTGTCAGAACTCACACATGTCATACAACCTGCCTTGCCTACCCTACAAGTTTCCATCCAAAAAAGGTGCCGGAACTCCATTCTGGGCGTTCTATGACAAAAAAAGCCCTGGTTATTTTTAAGAATTAGTTTTTGGTGAAAGTTCTTTTGAACAGATTGGAATTAAAATAGAGAAATAAACTGGACTTTGTAGAAATTTCTTTTTGTTTACCGTTAAGGAGTGCAGAGAACTGATGAATGATACAAAACAAAAACATAAAGGTACTATCATCCAAAGTGTGATGCTGGGCGTAAATATAGAGATAGTGACTGTGAGCCTGACTGTACCTACAGAGTGCTATTTGATACAAAAGAATTAAGGATACAGAAAGACAGAATAGGAAAAAAAGGAAGCTTGTTTGAGAAACATTCATTTTGAGGTAATATTATAGTGGCAACCACCAGAAAAGCTGTAAAATTAGTGGGGGGTAGGGATATATAGAGCAACCCGCAGAGAGAGGAATTACACCATATTTCATTCAGAAAATATTTGAGCAACTGAACAGTAAGTTAGCTGAATCACTTGATACTAAACTGACAGCTTTTGAAAGAGAATGGATGAAGGATGAAAGAGGAGATGAAAAAGGAACTTAAGAAGGTGAAAAGGTCTGTGAAAAGACTTTCTGGAGATTTAAAACAAATTGGTGGAAATTCTGGAGAGTAAGACAGAGAGTTGGGAAGAGAAGTAAATAATTTGGCTCTATTGGAATTGAGAGAGAAGTTATTTTGTTTGAGGTTTAGAGCAGTTCCAGAAGATTCTGATAAAGATATTTGAAAAAAGTTTAGTAACGTTTTTGCAAATTTTTTGGACTGGGATGACAAGGCTACAGAAAAAAATTGATAAACTCTATAGAATAAATACAAGATTTGTGAGGTGAGGTTCCAAGAGATGTTTTGGTACCCTTTTGAGAAAGAAAAAGAAGAGATCAAATTTTGCAGCTGACTGCAGTATTATCAAGACTGAAGATTGAATTGTTCTTGCACAAGAGAAAAAAGTATTCTTTTTTGACTGAGAGATTAAAGCAGAAGATTCAATTTCAATGGGGCAAATTGAAGGTGTGATTTTTACTTTTAAAGAGCAGAGGTTTGCATTGACTTTAAAGAGGAATTAGAGGAGATTCAAATAGAGGTGTCAGATGAGACTATACAAAAATTACTACACAAAAATTCCAACAACTGCAACAGAAAACTAAAAGGGATGATATTGATATAGGCATTATAAGTATAGGTTTTTCTAAAAATTTTTGACTTGATTATGGAATACAAATGCTTAATGTAGATTATAAATGCAGCTAATGTTCCTCAAAAGAGAAAAGATAATTATTTGAAAAAAAAAGGAAAAATAATATAAAATATTTGATTTATAAACATTTGGGTAAATAATTTGTACTGACTGATGGACATAGTATACCTATTGAGGAGGAAATTAATTTTCATTGGAGTAAGATTACTGGGAATTTATGCCCTAAATGAGGATAAAGTAATGTTCTATAAAGGGATTTTGGAGAGATTAATATGTTTCTCTTATGAAAATTAGTGTCTTATAGGAATTGGAATAGAGTGATGTCCTCACAGTGGGACAGAGTTTCTGATATTAAAATCAAGACAAATTATCAAAAGTTTTTGCAGATTTGATGGACAATTTAGGGCTGGTTGATATATGGAGACAGAAAAATGGAAATTGAAGAAAGCACATCTATTTTTCTGGAAGTCATGGATCCTTTTCAAATACAGACATAAGTTTGATTTCAAAGAACATTACTACTAAGATTTCTAAAGTAGAGATATTACGCAGATTGAACAATGGTTAAATATGTGGTTGAATTTAAATTTACACTATGTTATAATCTTAAGCATAATTTTTATAAAATGATGTGCTGTTGGTATATGTCACCAGAAAAATTGTCTAGAATGTATAAAGTATCTTCAATTTTATACTGCAAATGTGAACCACAAGAAAGAATATTTTATCACATTTGATGAACTTGAAAAAAAGCTAGAAAATTCTGGATTTACACAAACTGATTCAGAGGATTTTAAATATTAATATACAATTGAGACCGGATGATTTTCTTTGGAGATTGATGGACAAACAAACAAACATGGAAAAATTAGACACTGTCCACAATGGAGATGATAGAACTTGCTGAGATAATTAAATTGACTTCTTGGATCAGAGAAAAGATAATGTCTACATTTATTTCTGATTGGAACCCTTCTTCCGAACTGGCCATAAAATTGTTGATAATCCAAAGCAACCAGCCATAAAGATTAAAATGTTAATAATAAAGAGAAGTAAAAACTCCAAAGACCAGTGGACTGGAGATAGATGATGTCATATCCCTTCCCCTCTGTTGAGAGAGGGCTGTTCAATTTTGAAAATCATCATCTATCTCCAGTCTACAACATAGTCCTTTCGGCAGTCCAAGAAGGCTCCACACCCATTTGCACTACTCAGGTGATCCTGATGAAACAGATAAACCTCCAGGTGGTCTCAATGACTTTCTAAAAGAATGAAAATGACCAGCTCTCTGCAAGGAGTATAAATCTTTCCATTTTCCACCATTCAGTCAGAGCTGAAGAAGCTTCCTGGATAAGAAGCAAAATGTCTTCAAAGAAAAAAGAGTCCAGTTGCCTCGTGAAAAAGCTCCTTTGGGATAACTATGACCTGGATGACTGAGAATCTCCATAGACATAGATAGAAAATAATAGATTTTCATTAACATAGAGATAATACTAGGGATTTTCTCTTTTTCAGTAATGGAACCTAAGTAAACCTCTGATCCTGGCTAAATATCTATAGAATCTAGCTACTAAAAAAAATATGATAGGGCTTTTACCCTAGAGGGCCCAGAATATTTTAACATACTGTGTTCAACTGTGCTGGAACAAAGTTACCAATATGTTCATTTTTCAGACAGTCTTGTTCCTGACACTCATGGCTCTCTTGACCCCATGCTGTTGTAATGATTTTATGATGAAATTTTATGATGAAATTATATTGAACCCTGCTTTTAGCACACTATAATGATGATATCACTATGAACTGTTGCCAGATTATGTTTCAAGAGCTTGTATCACTAGGAAACAGATAGTGAAACATGACAATACTGATGAGAAACAAATCATGTAATTTGAAATTCTATTTGAAGTTTTATGTTATTTTATAATAGGTTTATTATAATTACTCTTCTACAACTGAGCATTTTTCTTTTATGTATATTGCAAAATAGTTTTATAATTTAGTTATTTAGTTTCGGATATTTAATCTTTCAGCACTATTCCTTGTATTTTATTGCTACATTTAATTTTTCCCTAAATTAGTAATTTTATGTATTTTCATCTGAGCTCTGTAAATCCTACTATAAATTATGTAACTGTGCTTAGTGATCATAATAACAAATATGTACTATTCTGAACACTAACTTTAGATTAACTTCCAAACAATTAAATAAAAATAATATCTAAGTATGTGTGAGGGTATAATTATATTTTTAAATTAAAAAAAATTGTGAAAGAGAAAGTGATTAGTATATACAGTATATTAGTTTTTTTCTTAGCTAAATATTAATTTACTCATAAATGAAATCATGTTGCTATTTACAAATGTTAATAAAAAATATAATGTCCGCATTCTTATGGTTTATAGTATTAATATGTATGGAGGTTGTTGACTCAAATCTTAACTCACTCACTATTTGAATAGCATCAGGAAGGCCACTTAATCTCAGTTTAAGTTACTGAAAGAAGTAAAAAAAATGAGGTATCTTAAATTGTTTCGAATCAATTTAAAAAATTCTCCAAAAATATAAAGAGTTATTTATTTATTTGTTTATGAAATTTATATTGCTGCCCATCTCAAGAAAAAATGACTTTGGATGGCATACAATACAATTAAAACAATTAATATATAATAACAATTACTAAAAAAATAAAAAACTGAGCAGAGAGAGAACAGCATACATTAATAACAGAACCACCTCAATACCTCACTGGTTCCTTTAATTCATTGCTCTCAAATATGAATCGGATTTCAGATACTTTCTAAAAAAGAATCAGATTTTTTTCTAGAAAAAAATTGTATTCAAACATTTATTCTCACAAAGCAAATAAAAGCTGAAAGGAACATGCTATTTTCGTTACACATTCCAAGACACTTTGCTTAAAAAACAAACGTTAATCTAGTAATCAGTGTGATCTTTCAATATCTACAGTATATTTTTATATAATGGTAAAAGAAAAAGAAGAGAAAAGTCTGCATGTTGTTCCTTTCCCTGTGGTTTGAATTTTGACATCTCCCTCTGGTCCTGTAACATACTTCCCATCTGTTCATACATCTGGCAGATTAAAAGGAAGTGGTGTCCTGATATTCTAATACATTATATGAGATCTGCACAGATATGTGGCAGTATACAGGGCACTGGAAGTCACTCAGACATTTGGATGGAAAGTAAAGAAGAAACATATATGTCTAAATTTAATTACAGTATACTGTTATATAATTGTATTCCCATTCTTTTCCTCCTAATTGTATACCATGACCAACACCAAAACATGATTGCAAAAATATTTTATTGCAATGTTTTTAATTGATTATTCTTAAAGCAGACTGGAAATGCCCCTTGCCACGGATAGCATTCATGTTCCACATCAAAGCTTTGGCTGAGTTCTAACAAGGGGTTTAAAAAAAAATGTTTAAGGAAGAAAAAGCTATCTAAATACTAAATGCAGAAAACCTGATTCCAAACTTGTTTTGATATAAATCATGCTGTTTTCAACAGTACTTTGCAATAATATTGGAATTTTGAATGTTATTGTCTTTAAATATAACACTGATATTACAAGGAAGTGCTTTGACATTGGACTTAGTTGGTATTGTGTGAGCCTTCAAGTCAGTATTGGGTCCTGGGACTAGTCCCTGCAGTTTTATTGGCAAATGATTTGCAACTGTCTCCTACCTAAGGCTGACTGAGAGTGACTGGCCCAAGATCACCCAGTTGGTTTCATCTAATCCAGTGTTTCTCAACCTTGACAATTTTAAGGCATGTGGACTTGCTGGCTGTGGAATTCTGGGAGTTGAAGTTCACATGCCTTAAAATTGTCAAGGTTGAGAAACACTGATCTAATCCTAAGGCAGGGCTACAATTTATAGTCTCCTGGTATCAAGCCTGATGCCTGAACCATTACAACAAAACTAGTTCTCTAACTTAGCTTAAGGAGATCATTCTGGTCATATAAATTAGTAGTCACTTTGATGGCAGTGCTTCTGAGAATTAAATCAACCTTATCCAATCTGGTGTCCTTTAGATGTGTCAGACTTCCACAATTCCCAGAGGAAATGCATTTGTGACTGCTGAAATCTAACACATCTGGACAACAATCTGATGGGAAGAGGTTTAGAAAAGATTAAGTTTTTAATCTGCCTTGTTAATATATTTTTTTAATGATTAGATTAGATTAGATGGATTAAAAAAATGTTTCTTTTTTTCTCTTTTGCCCAGCTTTCATAAACCCGTTAAAGTTCATGTATGTCAAATGCTAAATCACTGCATGAAGAAATTACTACACACAAAAAACCAAGTTTTCTCTTTTCTGATGGTTCTTCCTATATATAAAAGTTTACTTTTCTGTTTT
Source organism: Crotalus tigris (assembly GCF_016545835.1). Lineage (NCBI taxonomy): Eukaryota > Metazoa > Chordata > Lepidosauria > Squamata > Viperidae > Crotalus > Crotalus tigris. The sequence continues at coordinate 2,300,947 of NW_024096469.1, forward strand.
TACAAGTCAATGTAGATAGGTGGATTTATGTAAAGATTTTACACTGAATTATTTTGTGACTCACTTAAATGTTTTCTGACAAACACAGGTCTGATAATCCACACAACTCTTATCTGTAAAATGTTTTGTGTGTGTGTATGTGTGTGTGTGTGTGTGTCTGTGTGTGTGTGTGTGTGTCTGTGTGTGTTTAAATTTAGAAACAAGACAGGTCAAGAAATGCTAAATACTTTCTTGGCTGTTGTACAATCTTCAATTTCAAATTATTCCCAGGTACAATTTTCATACCATGTTGGAAAGTACAAATGTAGGGAACATTTCTCGGCAAATGAAAAGGCAAAAGAATGAGTTAAAAAATATTTTCTTGACACTATAAAAAAAAAAAACCTCCCAAGGATGAATATATATATTACTGTTTTGTAACAACAAAGCATCTTTGCTGCAGAATTCTTATCTTGAAATTCACAGACATCAAACCACTCTCAATATTCTGCCACAGTATAATTCTGATATTTATTTTCAGCTGTTACATATACATTTTGGTTTGCTGTTGCTGTTTTGCAATTTCTTATTGTGCAACAAGAACCATTTAAAGGAAAAAGAAGTATCATCTTCCAATCCATTTTTATTCCCTTTTAAACATTACTTATATACTAGCACAGAAAAAACTAATATTTTGGAAGCAAGTGGCAATAATATAGGTAAAAAATAAAGATGAGACCTAGTATTCTTTCTCCCCCTCAATCGTTAAGCAAAAATCTTTATATGGAATTGTACATGTCTATAAAATGTTTCTTCACTAAAGTGACTTGCATTGTTTGTAATTAAGCCATTTAGTTTTGCTACAAGACCTACTGTATATTAGCCTTCCTCAGTCTAGTGCTCTCCTAAAGAGTTGGATTGAAAATGCCATAATGACCTTCAGAATATGGGGCTTTAGTGCCAACCATTTTGATGAGCACAAAGCTGAGGGAAGCTGGCAAAATTATACACAACCTACATAAAAAAGAAAACTAGAGAAAGAAAAGGAAAGGGGAATTAGTCTTTTGGTTTATATACAAAATGCCACCGTTCAAAATGTTTAATGCTGACCTGAGACCATAGAGAACTCTCCCATCTGGATGTAAACGAATCATTCTGTTCTTCACAGTGACACCGTGTACAAATGACTTCTTATCATTCAGGAAGTAGGTATCAGGAACCCAAAGCTGATCTGCTACTCTATTGTCCAGTGTAAGATTTAAAGGTATTACATTATACGAAAGCCTCTTATCCCTCCATGCTTGTTGAAAGTACATGGTCAAAGTATAGTCCTGAAATGATAGAAGAGAGAGGGAAAAATAGGTTGAAAATTTTACTATTTTTTATTCTGCTACTTGAAATAACCAAACCAAACCAAAGGGTACTTCTTCAATTGACCACCATTGTTTATAAAATTACTGTTTTAAAAAATAAATGTTGTGTTATCCTCCAAAATAGAAAATATAAAAATATTTGGCACCAGTCTCTATCAATACTACAATAATATTATCTCATATTTTTAAAAACACTTTATTTAATTAAAAGAGAAAGCATGGAATAATGGCTACAGAGTACCATATAAGCAATTATCCATAAATATTGTTTTCTCTTTAAGAATCAACACTATTTGATTAAAGTTTGGGAATATAATTTTCTAGATATTAATAATAATATTTTATTTTATCTATATATTCCAATGTATCTAATACAAAATTGCACTTAGCTCAATCAAGTACACAAATTATGATTGAAAAGGTTGTTTCTATAAAGAATTTTTTCAGGCTTCTAACAGAAACAAAGATTTCTTGTCAAAGAATTCAAAAACATACACTGCATAACTAGAGATTATGTGAATTACAGTTCAACACATCTAAAAAGCACCACATTAGAAAAGGCTTAATTAGACAAAAAGAGCAGCTCTTTCTGACATTCCTTGAAGTCTGGAGATGCAGTTATCTTTGTAAATTAAATTTCTTCTTCTGTGAACATCTATTCAGCCCACCAAGGATGCTGGGAAAAGTAAGACACAGTATCCTATGATTAGTTCTCTAGACATCAGTACCTCCAGATGTGACCTATCCTACATTAGCACAATACTTATTGCTTTCTCTCTCACATTTCATGATTCTCATTTGAATATACTAACCAGAACCAGTTAAAATGTTATGTCTTAATACAGATGAAAAGCTTAATCAACCAAATGATTTAAATCATTTGCCTAGGTAATTTATAATCCATAGACTTGGGATCCCCAAATAATCTAAGGCAGGGGTAGGCAACCTTGGCTCTTTTATGACTCATGGCATAGCTGACTCAGGAATTCTGGGAGTTGAAGTCCATGAGTCATAAAAGAGCTGAGGTTGCTTACCCCTGATCTAAGGGATATTTCAGGTAACACAGAAAGCAATTTTGTTAAGGCCCTGTTTCAGTGTGGCATTGAAAAAGGCCCCTGACACTATTGCTCCTGACTGCCCTCGATAGCTAAGGAAAGCTTGAAAAATTGTCTGGCTTTATGAGCAGCTCCAAACAATAAAGAGAAGTGGCAACTGTCTAGAGTGAATCCAAAATAAACTTGCAGAAAAATACCCAAGCACAAAAAGACTACATAACTATGTCTGTCTGTAGTAAGGATGGGTCAAAGAAGGTTTATTTCTCCACCATTATTGCATTCTATCCTATTAGACCTTTTGCAGACTTTGGCAGACAGCTCAAAGCTATCCCAGAAATGAACTCAGTTGACTACTCAGCAAACTGGTACAATAAATTTGCAAAGAACACTGAAAGTGTATTGCTTGCATCCACTTCAAATTAGACATGGCAGTTATGCTGAGTTTATGGTAGCATCTTGACCATACATAAACAATTTGGGGATGCTGAGGAAATCGGCAACATTTTCAAAATTTATCATCTGGTACAGATCTTCAGTGAGGGTAATCAAGGTTGTTTCATATAAGAGGCATGGCAGATTTATACCCACTGGCCTCTCTCAAAGAGATCCTTAATGAACCATCTGATTTTAAGATAACTATCACTATTTGTAAATTTGTCTTTATTAGGAACAATAATAGAGAGGATACTACCCATCCAATTCCAAATGGATGTGGGGAAAACTGGATTATCTAGATGAAGCTGGGTCTGTTTCAGGATTGGATATGGTACTAAAATGATCTTGGTTCCTCCGACTGAGAGAGCCAGTTTGATATGGGGCTTAAGGCATCAGGGTACAAACTGGGAAATCATGAATTCTAGTCCTCCCTTGGGCATGACGCTATTCTGAGTCAGTCATTCTTTCTTAGAAGGTAAGGCAAAACTCTGCTGAAAATCTTACCACACAAAAATTCCCGAGACTTGTCCAGGTAGTCTCTAGGAATGAATACTGACTTGAAGGCACAAATCAAACAAACCAAAGCAAAACCCTGACTGAAGCTCTTTATGAGATGACAAAGATGGAGAATATCACTATGTTGATCTTATTAGTATTCTGAACAAATGTTGACACTATTGATCACTGGTTATACCGGTAGCTGGAACAACTCAGTTCGTTGGGAATTGAGGAAAAAAAAATCCATCATAATTTAATTCTAGAATTCAGGAAAAAATATTATGAACTATCTCCATCTACTTGATTGCACTTTGTTCATTCTTTGGAGAATGTTAGCTAACAAGTGAGTAAAATATTACAAGAAGTTATGTAAACAGTATTTTCTGTACCTACTGAGATTTCTGGTGAATAAATTACTTTTTCTTAATGACAACTGATAACATTATTCCCAATGTTCTGATCTTGTAAAAGCTCTTAGTATTATGCCTTGAAATAAAGCTCATGTGTTCAGAGAATTTTCTTTCAAGGTCATAACTGAACACATTTACATACAGAGAATGTTGTTTTGAGATCATAACAAAATTCTCTGTTTGGTTCCAACATTAGAAGATAATGACTGTTTCAAGCAGTGGTGTCTTCAAAGTTCTAGACATAAAAAATAAACTTGAAATTAGTCATTCAACTGTTCCATACGTGAAATGGAGCCTTTATATTCAAGAGTTTGTTTTGAGGCTGGAATTACACACTTTGACTCATTTGGGTTTTGTTCTGATCGAAAACAGAAAACAGCCAACTGGGACTATTCTGGCATAACGTTTCAAGTGAGACTCTTTTGTTCATAGCTCAAAACAAGCACATTTTCCATTTTGTATATATCTTTAACAATCTCCTTTTGTCGCAGTTGTTGAATGATCCAGAGAAACAGACCAATTGCTTAGCACTAGATGTAAAAATTACCATATCTAATAAAAACAGAGCGATGAAAGAGGGGGAAAAACTAAGAATAATATTTTTCCTTAATAAGATATCAAAATGTACTTAAACAAAATTAATTTGAGGATAGAATGAACGATGTAAATACATTAATCTGAAATACATCATACATTGACTTTCAGATCAATCCTTTTGGTGAAAACTAAGGCAATCCTAATACATCTAAACTAAAAGAAGTAATGTTCCACTGGTTATTGCTGACCCAAAGAATAATGAATCAAGCCATCCCTTGTCTTTCTTTTCTTAAATCTAGACAAGCCAACTATTAAACTGAGCAGGAAAAAAAAAATACTTGATTCAATGTGTTATTGCACAATTTTTGCTCTACAGAAATCCTCCTTTCCTAACAGATTATTTATAAAGCCTTTATTTCCAGACATCTTTTTCTAGGATGCTTCCATCTTCAAGCAGAAAAGCACAAACAGTACCTAAACAGTTATTAGATATTCATTCTGTAAGCTGACAACCATGCGTTTAAAGCTAATGTGTTATGTCTTTTGCTATATGGTGCACAGTGCTGCAGTTACAGATGCATCCATGCATAGGAATCTTTTTAAATTTAAATTTCTGATATTCTTATTTTGAATCCCCAGCTTTGTTAATGCTCATTTTCTGAAATGCACTTTTTTGCTGCATTTCAATCAAGACTTAGTTACAAATCTGCCTGTTGAAATTTTGCTTAAATAAATTTGAGTGGGGGTGGGGGTGGCAAATACAAATGTTTAGCCTTCTTAGTTTTGACAGACAGATACCAGTCTCCTTGCAAGAAACAAACAATGAACGACTGGCTTACTGGTGACTTATCCCCAAGTCTGTATCCATATTAGACTTGGATGAAACCTGAATAGAGCTTAGGTAAATAATTTTAGATCTTAATTAACAAAGAGACAAAATCAAAATTTCAAATCTCTGCCACAATATCCTCATACTTCCTCTTTTTACCATTCCCAAATATTTGTATCATTTACTGGTCCCACTTCACAGGGTAGCCTTCCTATTGGCACATTTGGATACAGTCTGCTCGGTAGTATTTTCCCCTCAACGGTAAGCACAAGTGTGTTTATCTATTTGTTCAAAATTGAGATACTAGTGCATATACTTGTCTTATATATCATTCTTGGAAGTAGATTTAATCTCCCCTATTACAAACAATTCAAAGTCACTACCTTCTAATCAGGATCAGGAAAGCTCTAGAACTATGGGCAAATTTTGTATCACAGCATGAGTAGAAATTCTTGGACCTTGTAGTTTCTTTTGGTGTTTTTAGTTTGTTCACTAATAGGCTTTTATTGAACATCTGAGCTATGTTTTTTTTTTCTCTGAACTTCTGTCTTTGATCTTTGACTGTTTATTTTAATAATCTTTTAATCTTTCTTTGCTACCTGCTTGCACTTTTTTATTGTGCAACAAGAAGCTTTGTTTTTTTAATAACTATTGAATTGTGTGACTATTGGTATTACAAGCAATTTTTAAATATCTCTTATATATTTGATTTATATATTCCTCCTTTTTCATATTTTTTTTACAAAGCAACCCCAGTAAGATGAGTTGGGCTGAGGAAAAATGATTCGTCCAAGTCACTGAATGTCTTTTATTTTTAAAACAGCATTTAATTGCTGCTATTGTTTTAACTGATTTGGTTTCATTTTTCTTCTGCTTTTTTCACTAAAAAAATTCCAAAGCAAGATTTTACATTAGCTTTCTCCATCCAACATACCTTTTTTCAGGCATGTTGGATAATTCAAGCATACTGGATGACTATCCTGAAAAACATTTTATGGAAATTGAGACCAATTTAGCTGAAGGGCCCCAAGATATGTACATTTTTTTTTACTTTCTGAAATATTAAATTAAATTTTAACTTGAACCTCTGCTTCTGAATGTGCCCTTTGCAAGTTTCATTCCAAATGAATCTACAAAAACCACAATCTTGAACATATACTTTTAGGCCAGGAGTAGGCAACCTTGGCTCTTTTATGACTCGTGGACTTCAACTCCCAGAAATCCTGAGCCAGCATTCCTGAGCCAGCATTCTGGGAGTTGAAGTCCACGAGTCATAAAAGAGCCAAGGTTGCCTGCCCCTGTTTTAGGCCATATCATATATGTACTATATGACTTCATGCACAGATATCACTTTTGTAGAGGAAACCTGCACTCATAGTGCAATAAATTCATACTTTTGCTATTCTGAACCAACATGTAGGTTTTCTAGGCAAGATTCTTAATACTAAACAGAATAAAATAGGATTGAATGGAGTGTGTGACTTTTGAAGTTAATACTGTGGATGTTGTCTGATGCTTGGTTTATAACTAAGTTTATAATTTTACCTTTGACAGGGGTGATTGAAGTCCCCTTTGTTTTCTTTCTCTTTGTTTCCATCTAGTTTTGTCATTTTGGTCATCGTTAGTCTTTTTGTTATTGATGTTGCTTCCTTGCTTTTAAATGTTTTTAACTATTTGCCAACTATCCAAATTTGCGTAGAGTTATAATTTATGTTCTTCTTTTAAACTGGGAATTTCTACTTAATACATAGTACCTTGTAGGCCATTCCTACCTCTGTTCCCTAGATAAATACAAATGAGTCAGGTACTTTTGCAATATTTTACAACACCAAATTTTAAATGTATACAGTGTAAACTGTTACAATTACAAACAAAGCATGAATTTGTGTGCACATGCCATACTGCAAATCCAACATTGTTCTCTGAGAGAAATGCCACATAAGGGAGAAAGGAAAAAAGAAAATGTATAGCCTCAATTAACTCCTAATAAACTGCATTGCTATATCAACTTCAATCTCCCTAACATTTCCCTTAGGAAATAATCATTCTACATTACAACTCACTAGATTATTTAGCAAGGTTTTTATATAGCTCTTTTCTCTCTTTGGATATCCTGTACTCTGAGATAATACACACAATATTAAACTATCTGCCTGCACTGGAAATACGACTTTTAAAAGTTGCCAATATTTCAAAGGAATATCTAAGTTGGAAATACTAAACCATCCTATCACATAGTTTGCAACTTTTCTTAATGAAGACAATAAAACTTCTGTATGAATAACTTACGATTACAGAACTTTTTAAAAAGTTATTAATCATTTCTGGCTAGGGGTTATTATTATTTAATTGTGATACCCAGGGTCCCGAACAGAGGCAAAACACTTAGCTGGTCAGAATAATTTTTTTTGTAAGCACTGCCAACGTTCACCCAACTGTTGTGGAAAAACCACTTACATCAGAAGACAAGACCACGAAGGGTTGGAGAAAACAGGCTTTATTTGTGCATAATAATTCAGAGCATTAGCATGACAAATTCTGAACCCTGAGTTACTCCCAGGGTGTCAATTTTATACAGTTTGCCACCCACACTTAACCTAATGGATGACTTCTTATCTACCTTTAACAAACTAAAACAGAGAAGTTTATATCTTGAGGCTACACAAGGAAAAAGGAGAAGTTCACACAAACGGTTGTCTTACCACACCTCTCTACACGGGTAATAATAATAATAATAGTAGTAGTAAAGTTGGAAGAGACCTTGGAGGTCATCTAGTCCAACCCCCTGCTCGGGCAGGAAACCCTACACCATTTTGGACAAATGGCTGTCCAGTCTCTTCTTAAAAACTTCCAGTGTTGGAGCATTTACTGCTTCTGGAGGCAAGCTGTTCCACTGATTAATTGTTCTCACTGTCAGGAAGTTTCTCCTTAGTTCTAGGTTGCTTCTCTCCTTGATTAGTTTACACCCGTTGCTTCTTGTCCTGCCTTCAGGTGCTTTGGAAAATAGCTTAATTCCTCTTCTTTATGGCAGCCCCTGAGATATTGGAATACTGCTATCATGTCCCCCCTTGTCCTTCTCTTCGTTAAACTAGACATACCCAATTCTAGCAACCGTTCCTTATATGTTTTAGCCTCCAGTCCCATAATCATCTTTGTTGCTCTTCTCTGTACTCTTTCTAGAGTCTCAACATCTTTTTTCCATCGTGGTGACCAAAACTGGATGCAGTATTCCAAGTGTGGCCTTACCAAGGCATTGAAGAGTGGTATTAATACTTCACGTGATCTTGATTCTATCCCTCTGTTAATGCAGCCTAGCACTGTGTTGGCCTTTTTGGCAGCTGCAGCACACTGCTGGCTCATATTCAGGTGATTGTCTACCAGGACTCCGAGGTCCCTTTCACAGTTACTACTATTGAGCATGGTGCCACCTATGCTGTACTTGTGCATTTGGTTTTTCTTGCCTAAATGTAGAACCTTGCTTTTTTCACCATTGAATTTCATTTTGTTAGTTAGTGCCCAGTGTTCAAGTCTGTCCAGATCCTTCTGTATCTTAAGCCTGTCTTCTGGAGTGTTGGCTATTCCTGCCAGCTTGGTGTCATCTGCAAATTTGATATCTTACACCATCTGTGACTTTCAGTTGACACTTCTTGTAAAAATGTTTCTTCATAGAATTGCACACAGGTCATCACACTCAGCCAGTTTATAGTATTAGTTAATGCTTTCAAAACATCACCTCTGTTAATTAAAATATAATTCAAAAGTGCTTTATCATTTCTCTTAATGGCAATTTTCCATGTACCTTACAACAGTCCCCACATATGCTGGCACAAGTTCAATAAAACAGTCAATGGAGTTAAACAGTTCTTTAAAGTAAAATAGATAACAAAGTATAATCTTTTCCATGCCCAGCTTGCCTGTAACATGCAAACTGCAAAACTGAGGACAGCAAGGAAAACTCAGCAGGAAACAAACTTGATCCAAAATACAAAGAGTCCAGGTACAAGAGCTCACATCACAAGAGTTCACGTTTGTTCCTAGCAAATGCCCCACCCCACAGTGTCTCCTTAAATACCTACTACCCAGGTGTGCCTTGTGGAGTGGGGCATGATGCTCTCCTCCCGAGCAAGTAAGCCTGCCTCCATTGTTCCCTCCTCCTCTCTGCTCTCCTTGCTCTTGGATCTGGTGGGGAGAGGCCTTGCTCCTCGCCTGAGTTCTGCCTTCCCTGTTCCAAACTTGAAGGGCCCTGGCCTGCTTCAGCCTATTCCTCCCCACAGTCCTCTGAAGCCACAGACACACCCTCCTGGGCCTCAACAGGGAACTCCACGTCGTCCTCAGAGTCAGGCTCGGACGGAGGCATGACACTATCCCCTCCGTAGGACTCCCTCCTCCGGGACCATATGGACTAGGATGGTGCGGGAACCGGGTATGAAAGTCGTGAACAAGACAAGGGGCATGAATGTCGGTAGCATCAATCCACGTGAAGTCCTCAGGTCCATAGCTTTTCCACGCCACGAGATACTGAAACTGGCCCCACAACTGACGGGAATCCCGAATACTGTCCACTTCATACTCCATAACTCCATGGGGGGTGGCCGGACCTGGCAGTCCGGTGGAGCTGGCTGATGTGGATTGTCGGCTGTGACTGGAACCAGCAATGACCTGTGGAAAACCGGGTGAATCTGCATGGTCCGGGGCAATGATAAGCGAAATGCCACCAGATTGATCACTGCTTCGACCAGAAATGGACCCAAGTAATGGTGATCAAGTTTTTTCGATGGCCTGCTGTAGGCAGGTGCCGCACGGAAAGCCAAACCTGATTGCCCACAGATAACGGAGGGACATCTCGACGATAACGGTCAGCGAATCATTTGTATTCCTCCTTGGCTTTCTCCAGCTGGTGCCGAACTACTTGATGCACTGCCTTCAGGTCCTGGAGGAACTTGTCCACGGCCAGAACTGGCAAAGAACGGTGACACATGGGTAGATGCATGCTGGGCATTGTTATAGGCGAACTCCGCCACAGCCAGCAGCTCCACCCAATTGTCCTGTTGGGTGTTGCTGAAACAGCGGAGGTACTGTTCCAAGATTGCATTCACCCTCTCTGTGCCCTCGTTGGTTTCAGGGTGATGGGCGGAGGACAGACATGCCTGTACCTACAGTTCTGTGAGTAGGGTCTGCCAGAAGCATGCTGTAAATTGCACTCCCCAATCTGACATGACTCAGTCCGGTAACCCATGCAGCCGAAATACATGGGCAATAAACAAGTGGGCAATCATCCATGCTGTAGGAAGACCCAAACACGGGATAAAATGAGCCATTTTGGTGAGCATGTCCACCACCACCAAGATGGTTGTGTCACCCTTGGAAGGGGGCAACTCGGTAATGAAGTCCAACGAGACCACCCCCAGGGTCTTTCCGGCATTGGTAGCAGCTGCAAGAGACCAGGGGACGCACCAGTAGCATACTTGACTTGTTGACAAATGCTGCATGATGTCACATAACTAGACACATTGTGTTGGAGCTGCAGCCACCAAAACATTCTGGAGACAAGGTGGAGTGTTTTGAAGACCCTGAAGTGACCCGCTGATGGACTATCATAGCATTGTTTCAGAATGATGCCACGGAGGGGTCACCCAGGAACATAGACGCAGTCTCAGAAACGCAACAGGTCATCTGTATACATCCAAGGGTTCTTATTTCCCTCATTGCCAGCCAACTCATGACGTCGAGCTGCCATGAACGGATCCTACTGTTGCATGTCACAAATTCTGCCCCATAGATCCAAGGGCTCCTCTGCGGCCGCCAACCATTCCAAGGGGATAACTGTTTTGGGCATGATCTTATCCTCCTTTCGGGTGAATTTGGGCTTCTGAGACAGTGCGTCCACATGCTGGTTCTGCCCGCTAGGGACATAGGTCACCCGAAAGTCAAACCTCACAAAAAACAGTGACCATCGTACCTGTCGCTGATTTAGTGTTCTGGCAGTCTGTAGGTGCTCTAGGTTCTGATGGTTTGTTTGAACCTTGACTTGGTGACGGGCCCCCTTTAAGTGGTGCCTTGTCTCAAAAGTGACTTTGACCGCCAACAATTCCTTGTCCCAGATCATATAGTTCTGTTTGGGGACCGACAGCTTCTGTGAATAATAGGCACATGGGAACAAGGTATCTGCAGGAGCATAGGCTTGCAGAAGCATTGCCCCGATGGCCACATCTGATGCATCCATCTCTACCACGAACAGCCTTAAGGGATCAGGATGCTTGAGGATAGGCTTGGAGACAAACGTGGCCTTAAAGACATCCAAGACCACCTGATCCTCGCGCCCCAGCAGAACTTCAACCCTTTCCTTAACAGATTGGAAAGGGGAGCAGTCAGGGTCACAAAATGAGGAATGAATGTGCAGTAATAATTTGCAAACCCCAACAGACGCTGCATGCCCTTGACCTTCCGCGGAGGCTGTCATTCCTGCAGCGACTTTACTTTCTCTGGATCCATCTCCACACTCTCGGGTGGGATGCGATGGCCCAAAAGTCAATCGTGGTTTGCACAAACTGGCACTTCTCATGCTTGGCAAAGAGATGGTTATCCCGCAATCGTTGCAACACAAGCCGAATATGGTTCCAATGCTCTCGTGGGGAGGACGGGTAAATCAGGATGTTGTCAAGATAGATGACCACAAACTTGTCCAACAGGTCCCTGAACACGTCATGCATAAAGTGCATGAATACTCCCGGTGCATTGGTCAGGCCAAAGGGCATAACCATGTACTCAAAACGTCCATAACGTGTCCGGAAGGCCGTCTTCCACTCATCTCCCGCTCGAACTCAGACTAAGTTATAAGCTCCCCTTAAGTCCAACTTAGTAAATATTTTGGCCTGGCGGAGCCTCTCAATGAGTTCATAGATGAGCAGGAGTGGGTACCGATTACGGATGATGATGGCATTCAGTTTCCGGTAATCACAGCGCAGTCTAAGCTCCCCTGACTTCTTCACGAAGAGCAATGGCGCAGCCAATAGGGAGGTGGAAGGCCGTATAAACCCCTTCCAGAGATTCTTGTCGATGAAGTCCCTCAAAGCTGCCAACTCTGGTTCTGACAGAGAGTAAATCCGGCCAACCGGCAATTTGGCATCGGGCACTAAATCAACCGGGCAGTCATAAGACTGATGCGGGGGCAACTGATCTGCCTCTTTTTCCCCAAAGACATCGGCATAATTCCCCAACTCTGCTGGTAGGTCCAGACATGCAGGTGATGGGTGGCACACTTCTTGCCGGGGAACCGCTCTGTACCAGACAACCAAATAATCTGCGGATCATAAGCCCTCAACCATTCCAAACCCAACACCACAGGAAAGTGAGAAACGGTAGCCACATAGAACACGGCTTCTTCCATATGCAGCCCAATACGCATGTGAAGGGATCTGGTTGCAGCAATCACTGGGCCGGAATGAAAGGGCCACCCATCAATCATCTCCACCAAGATTGGCGGTGACAACTGCTGCTGGGGAATGGACCACTGCGCAACAAAATCTGAGTCCATGAAATTAGCAGTAGCCCCAGAGTCCACCAAGGCCTGGACCTCCACCGCTCCCTGACTAGGCATGAACACAGTCGCTGGTAACACAAGGTGTTTAACAAGAGTCTGCTGAGGTGGAGATACTGGATCCGTGTCCAAGCGAGCCCAGCCTACGGAGCCCTCTAGGCTGGCCCCGGCCCATTTCACACTGCTGCTTTGGGTGCCTTCACCAGACACTTGGCTACCATATGGCCTGGACCACCACAATACAGGCAAAGGCCTTCACGGCGGTGGCAATCTTTTTCAGCTTGGGTCAGATGGGGTTTTGCAGTCCCCAACTGCATTGACTCCTCCGGAGGCGGTGCCAATGGTGCCATTGTCTTAACAGGTACGGGCAAGGCCTCCGTCCATTGTTGCGCCCGCCACTGCTGGAGTCTTGCATTGATACGGAGACACAGGTGCATGAGCTCCTGTAAGGAGCGAGGGCATTCAGTGCGTGCCAGCTCATTCAAGAGTTCAGATGAAAGTTCCTCCTGAAACTGGTCGATAAGCCCACCTCGTTCCACTGCAGTTCCTGACAAACCAACTAAAACGTAGCAATGTAGTCTGTCAGCAAACCACGCCCCTGTTGCAACTCTCTCACCCGACAGTTTGCAGTCTGGGCCATAACTGGGTCCTCAAACATGGCCTTGAGTTGCCGGCAAAACTCTGCATAATTATCCAGCAGCTGATTGGGCTTGGTCAGCAGGGGTGTTGCCCAACGTGCTGCCATTCCTGTCAACAGGCTTAGCACAAACTCCACCTTATCCTGGTCAGTGGGGAAGTCCTCCAGCCGAAGGCTCATATATAACTGGCACTGCCCAAAGAACGATGAGAATTGTGCCTGTGAGCCATCAAACTTGTCTGGCACTGGAACAGGGTTTCTGCGGTGTGGCCAAGCTGCTTGCATCTGCACCATCTGTGCAGTCAGGAGGGCCACCTGCTGTTTTAGCTGATCATTTTCCACACGGAGCTGATCCATGGTCACCCTACTCGGTCTGGAGGAGCAATTGGGAGTAGGCTGGGAACAGAATGTGATGACCCAGGGCCCCGAACGGAGGCAAAGCACTTAGCTGGTCAGAATAATTTTCTTTGTAAGCACTGCCAACGTTCACCCAACAGCCCCCACATATGCTGGCACAAGTTCAATAAAACAGTCAATGGAGTTAAACATTTCTTTAAAGTAAAACAGATAACGAAGTATGATTTTTTTCCATGCCCAGCTTGCCTGTAACCTGCAAACTGAAAAACTGAGGACAGCAAGGAGAACTCAGCAGGAAACAAACTTGATCCAAAATACAAAGAGTCCAGGTACAAGAGCTCACATCACAAGAGTTCACGTTTGTTCCCGGCAAATGCCCCACTCCACAGTGTCTCCTTAAATGCAAGACTCCAACAGGTGTGCCTTGTGGAGTGGGCATGATGCTTTCCTCCTGAGCAAGTGAGCCTGCCTCCGTTGTTCCCTCCTCCTCTCTGCTCTCCTTGCTCTGAGATCTGTGGGGAGGGGCCTTGCTCCTCGCCTGAGCTCTGCCTTCCCTGTTCCAAACTTGAAGGGCCCTGGCCTGCTTCAGCCTGTTCCTCCCCACAGTCCTCCGAAGCCACAGACACCACCTCCTGGGCCTCAACAGGGAACTCCATGTTATCCTCAGAGTCAGGCTCGGATGGAGGCATGACATTAATTCTTGTTCTAGATTGTCTATCAGTCAGTTACCAGTGTGACAGAACACCTTCAAAGTCTTAATAATTCACTGATAATTATTCTTCCTTAGAAACATATACAGAAACAAGCTAAATTTTAAAAAAACTAGCTACAACTTCATCAATAGACAAAGAAGAAAGGGCAAGAATCTGGAGTTTCAGTTAATCCTACCTTTTCATAGGATGCAAAATGAAAGAATTCTGAAAATAAATGACTGCTATGCAAATGATGTCAAAATGAGAGATATAATTTCTGCGACTACTGTATTGTCTGAATTATCAGGAACAGAGGTCCCCAACCTTTTGGGCACCAGGGACCAGTCCACAAATCGGGGGTTGGGGACCCCAGATCTTGAAGATTGACTGCTAGAACAGGATGGATCCCATCTTACAAAAACTGATAAAAATCTATGTGGACAAAACATGATGACCATGATGATGAGAATTTTAAACTGACTCACTGAAAGAGAGTAATAAAAACTTAAGCCTTCTAGATGGAGCTTGGAATATACAGTATTTCTAATGCGGTCTATTCAACCATTTGGTGAAAAATCAGAAAGTGCACTGGATCATAACATTATTTATTAATGCTTCCCCCCCCTTCTGCTCAGTTGCGTTCGATTCTCTGATATTGCTTGGATAAGCTCCTGAAGTTTTCTGGGAAAGGTTTTTAATAAGTGGTTTGCCACTGCCTCCTTCCTGGGGCTGAGAGAAAGTGACTGGTTCAAGGTCACCCAGCTGGCTTTGTGCTTAAAGCAGGACTAGAACTCATGGTTTTTGAGTTTCTAGGCTGATGCCTTAACCACTACATCAACTGGCTCTCTATTAACATTTACAATGTGGGAAATAAGCAATATGAAACTGCAAACAAGGTAACTTGGTGAGAAGTCTCTGATGATTTATAGCAACTGAGCGATACTACTTATTCAAAAGCAACCAAACAATAAAAAGGAGGTAATTATGTTGTACATAATAGAATAGCATATAAAGCACATGAAAGGAAGCAGACCACCAAGGAAAAGTACAAAGAGCCAGCCTGGAATTGCAGAGAAGGTGCCAAAAAGCCTAAAGAAAGCTTCTTCAGATACCTTTGATATAAAAGGAAAATAATTGGTATACCAGCTGTGAAATGGTATAATGTTAAACAAGAAGAGATTGAACAATTCAAGTTTTGTTTTGTTAAATCATCTAAGATAAGTATGTCCAGTTTAATGAAAAGAAGGACTAGTAATGATACGATAGCAGTGTTCCAATATCTCCAGGGTTTCCACAAAGAAGAGGAAGTCAACCTATTCTCCAAAGCACCTGAAAGCAGGATAAGAAGCAATGGATGGAAACTAAAAAGGAGAGAACCAACCTAGAACTAAAGAGAAATTTTCTGACAGTGAGAACAATTAATCAATGGAACAATTTGCCTGCAAAAGTTGTGGGTGCTCCAACATTGGAGCTTTTTAAGAAGAGATTGGACAACCATTTGTCTGGAATGGTATAGAGTCTCCTGCTTGAGCAGGGGAGACTAGATGACCTCCAAGGTCCCTTCCAAATAATTGTGAACAGCAGGATTGAAACTTGGGATTGATAGCAATATAGTCAAATTTTATTTATTTATTTATTTATTTATTTATTTATTTATTTATTTATTTATTTATTTATTTATTTTCAGTTCAGATCTCTAGGATCAGGTCAATTTCATCTGACACCAATGGAATTTCCATCTGGCTGTACTTCTATCTGTTGTCTAGAGAAAGGCTCAAATACCAGAGAACTGCAGGTGGACAAATATTATATCCTATTGTCAAAAAGGTGGAAATTGCAGAAAAGCACCGACCATTTAACGTGATATCAATAACTGGGAACCTTCTAGAGCAGATACAACCATTTTGAAACTATGCAGAAATGGTAAAAAATCTGTAAAATTTTGCTAACCAGTTCTGACAAAGCAACCCTTTATTTTCTTTTTAAAAAAATCAAATAAATAACTTCATAATTTGTAGATATGATAAACTTTGATTTTAGCAAAGCAGTTGACAAAGTACCCCATGGCATTCTGATTAGCAAACTACTTAAATGTGAGCTGGCTGGCATGGCAGTTAAGTGGATATGTAACCGGCTGAAAATTCATATTTGAACAATCTTCATTTCTTGAGGGATTTGAGTGGAATACTTTGGGCCTTAGGTCATGGTCCTATATTATTTAGCATTATTTTATCAACTGATGATATGCAGAAAACACTTTATCAGATCTGCAGATGACACAAAACTGGGCTAGGAGAGTTGATGCCCTGGCACATAAACATATATATACTTTTGCCCTGTTAGAGATTGCAAATGTAATGATTGAAAAGCCAAGGATTGTTTTTTCTATTTCTTCAATCAAACAATTCAAAGTTATTAATGAAACACACTTATGCCTCAGTGTAAGTCACTAGTTATTGCAAAGCAAGTATTATATTATCCTATTTAATTGAATATAACTTAAGAGTTACCAGTTCTCCTCAGAAAAGTGGCATAGGAGGGGGTATAAATGCAAATTTTTAGACATAAAAATTGTTGTCATATTCTAATTCATCCAAAAGGACAATAAATTCTGACACCTATCACACAGTACTCAAGATGCAATGCATTATCATTTTTTTTATCTTTATTCTGAATTTTAACTGGAGGAAAAATGAAAGGATACAGGGGGTGGGGGCAAATAAGGAAAATACTTCAGTTTATTACTGAAGAGAACTGCAAAGCCAGAAAACAATGTGCTCCTTAAATATATAGAACAAAGAAGTATAAACATTCACTTGTATTTAAAAATTATTACGTGGAAAAAACAGATAAACATGATTATGTGTTTTAAAAAAAGTAATAGTTCCTGGTAGCTCCTAAATAAGGAAGGTTCTATCTTTAAATTGATTTTTTTAAACCTACATTGTAAAGGTATATTATTGGGTTAGTGAATAATGAAATCAAGTAGAGATAAGTGTGCATTTTTTTTCTTTTAGAAAAAAATAAATCAAGTTGAATGGAGTTTCCTTGGCTTGACATTGGTAGAAGTAAAATTATCTCAGTACGGAGGTTGATCTAAACTGAATATGAGTAAGTATGAAAATAACAATGTAAAAAAACCAAGTATATTTATTCTATGGTGGTAAGACCTTACTTTAAATTCATTATCCAGTTTGGAGCATGATACTCCTTTTTTCAATTAACTGAAGTGCCCCTTTCAGAGAAAGACAGGCAAAAAATATTATTAAAAAACTGATGTCTATGGGGGAAAACTATATGGATATATTTCAGTTTAAGAAGATCCCAGCTAAATTAGGATTTCTCTCTGCAGACAGTAGAATTAAATGCATCATGCTTGCAAAAAGCCAATGTCATCTGAATTATCTTATAAAAGACACAAATTAATCACATGATGAACATTCTGAATAAGCCTTAAATGTACACAGAAAGACTTGAATGTGCAACAACTGCAGTTTTCAGGCATCCCAACAGTTATCCCGCAAGAGATAAAACAACATCTCTATTATGTTCCACAATGCAAGACAAACTGGTATTAAGTTAGAGCAAGACATTCTGGTTGAACGTCTAAAAAAAGCTAGAAAAGAAAAGCTGAAAAAAAAGTAGTTCGAAAACAAAATCCAGATAAAAGATACATTCTCCATCTCTCATGCTGTTCAAAAAAATGTTGAATGGCCATCTGTGGCTAAATGCCTTAATTCAAATTACTGGCATAAGCAGGGGACTGTATTCTGTAGCCTTACTAACCCTTCCAACTTTATGATTGTCTGCCAGAATGAATTTCCTTTATCAATTCATGGAGATCAGCCTTATCTCCACAAAATAGCATTCCAATGTATTAGTCTCCAATGAAATAAGAGGGATATTAATTAACTGATTCTATCTGGTTTACATGAATCAACCATTCTTTTTTAACTTGATAGTGCTGGATCATGACCAGCAGCTAGCTGAGGTATTTTTTAGGGTTTTTATTCCACCTTTATTATTTTTATGTATAACTCAAGACAGTGAACATACCTAATATGTCCTCCTCCTTCTATTTTCCCTACAATAACAACCCTGTGATATGGGTTGAGCTGAAAGAGTGACTGGCCCATGAGCACCTAGCTGACTTTCATCCCTAAAGTAGGATTAAAATTGTTTCTGGTTTCTAGACTGGTGCCTTAATTGGCTCAAACTGGCTCTTTAATCACATGATAGTTATGCCACGTCTGCATGCCTTACAGCCACCTCAGCCCTCAAATATCCTAAGCCCTCATCCCTAAAGAAGAGTGAGAGAACCATAGTGGTCCTATTTCTACCACCTCCAATTCTGGTCTTGGGAAGCCATTAATTGCCGTGGGAGACCTAGTTCAGTAGAGGGAAGGAAAGGACTCAGTTATAAGAAAAATAGGTTTTTACATCGATTCTGTTGCTAGGCAGATTAGATTACTGTTTTGATGAGGAAAAAGAAGGTAAATTCATGATAACCAATGTATTGAAACTTCTTTTGAGGATTTTTGCTCAACCATCAGCAAGGAGGAGAAATTTAGCATGCCATGGGAATCAAGTTATTGTCTGCATGTGTATAACACATTAAAATTAGCTTTAGCTGGATTGACCTCATTTCTCAGAACACACAATACACTAATAATCAAACCTGGCTGGCTTCTTGTAACGCATTAAGCAACATAAAAACTAATCCAAGTTAAAAACTAATTTGATTACTAATGGAGTTTGGCAATTTAAAGCCAAAGTAGTTCCTAACCACCCTTTCTGGAAACTGTGGTGCAAATCAAATCTCAGGCTGATCTCCTCTCCATAAAGAAGGTTTTTTAAAAAATTAAATAACAACCCAGTCCAAAACTATGCTTGAATTGTTCCAGAATTCTTGAACAACAGCAGCATTACAGAGACAGGATTTTTTTAAACACTTTTTAAAGAGCACAGACATGTCCATGTTTACACTATTTTTGTTTCTTGAGTAGACAGTGATGCATTGACTACCTTAGCGTAAAGAGTAGGAATGTATTCATGAGAGAAAACAAGAACTGAAATTACTTTCAACAGCTTACATGAATACTTCCCTTGAACTTGCAGATTTGTATTTATTTTTATTATTACAATGCAAAGCATTTCAGTACACATAAAACTACTGTAGAGGAATATTGCTTTTTTTAAAGGTCATGATAAACTAGAATATGATTTTTCTCTGGATTAAAACTGGTCAAAAAGCAGAGAATTTAAGTGCTTTACCACCTCAGAGTGTTTCTATCTGCAGATCAGTAGAGATGAGATATCCTCTAACTACATTGTAACCTACATGACACATAAAACCAAGGGTTAAATAGTGTGTTTTACTTTAAATGTTAACATTGCACTGTATCTAATGCCACACTTAATGATATACTTCCCTTCAAGCCTATAGGCAGGAATTAAGTCTTCATTTTAATGTAGTAGATTAACTTGCAATGGTGCTGATTAGGAGTATGAGTATCCTAAAATTAAAACCATCCAAAAGCCCTCCAAATTAAGTCTCTGCTTGTAGATAAGCCTTTTCAGCTGTGTTTCTAAAATTTAGTTTCCAATTACATATGTGGGAGAAAACCAGGACAGACTTTCAAGGCACCTGGGTAGTGGGATGGTGGTTAGGAACCATCATGAGGGAGAGATAGAAAATATCAAGATTCTTTCTGCCGTCAGTTTTTCTCTCCTTCTTTTTGCAGACTAGTTTGAGGAGAGAAAGAATTATAGAGTATTGACAGGAAAGCATTCAGAGTGGTCATACTTTTTCAAACTTGCTGAAAACCTTAAGCTTATTGACCTAAGTTGAGGGTATTCATCTCTAATTTAACAGTGTCTATTGCACTCCAAAGAGGAAAAAAAGACAACACTTGGGATGAATTCATGTTTCAGAATATAGCATTTGTTTTTTCATGGGATTATAATGGCCACATGATAACAAATGTTCCTGAAATTTATGGGAAAAACATAGACCAAACAAAACAAGGACCAAACAAAAGCATCAAACCATTTCATAATAAGGTGGATTTAATTTAAATCATTTACCAAAGACCTTCAGTATAGTATTTAAATCTCAATTTAAATGTGTGGAAGATATCATAATCAGTATTTCTTTTATTTTTTTCTGTTTAATATAGTCAGTCTTTAAAGAGAAATACAGAATTCAGAATTAGAAAGCATATATCATATAAAGCAATTAATTAAACAGATCTTGTTCAGATTAATTTTCTTCAAAATGAAATGGTCTTCATTACAAGCAATCAGAGACATACTGATGACATCATTAGAAACTGAGACCATTCCAGTTAAATGAATTATTGATAGATTGAAAGATGTTTTTGCTATGGCACCCCAGGAGAATCATCTTTTTTTAAAATCTGGGTAGCTTTTTCCAACAAAGAATAGAGCACAAAGTAAAAAAAAAAAAAAAAAAAACCACAAGCAAAATTATTTTGAGTGTATTACTTTATTCATAAACTTTTGTAAAAAATAATTTTAGCTAAATTATAAAAACTTCAAATATTGGCAGAATAGTTCAGTTTTATTTTCTTTATTCAAAATCGGGGGGGGGGGAGGAGAAATCAAGCTTTTTTTTCAGGCCCCAATCATTTTGAAATAATTACTCCAAAGGAAGAACACTCTTTTAAAAAATCACCAGAAAGTATTGCTGAAAGTACTTCAGCAATGTTTAAGAGATTTCCATCATATCATCACTAAAATTTTCTTGAAAACATCAACAAACATTTATCTTGAAATTTATCATAATTGATATTGTAGAAAGATAATTGTTCACATCATTAGCAATTCCTCCTGTCAGCAGTTATAATCAACCTTGTTATAACTACTGAGAATAATGTAAAGAAAAAGTTGGAGGTATTGCTTTTCTGTTTATTATTTAAATTATTAAATTTAACTTTCTCATTGTTTATTCCCTTTTTTTCCAGATTACACCCAGTTTCTTCCAAACTTCAACAATATTAGAAATAAAAGTTGTTTCCCCTTATTAAAGATTGCAGAGTAGGCTTTAGGACAGTTATCAAACAGTCATTTTTTTTCTTTTTAGCTCCATACTGAGAACTTTGGTCCTGATAATTCCTATCTGTTTCTTCATCATCTTGTTTAACAATTGCCATCAATAGTGAAATTCTTGATGCAGCACTTCAAACTATCATGTTCCATTAAGTATCTTGTGGGAAAGTTATTAGTTCTTCCTGCTTCATTTGGAGAAGCTACTACAAAGTGAAATAACCAATGAAAAAGCTGTTCTGTCTTAGGATGCAGATAAACACACAGAGATACTGTTGCTATACTGTTGTTATTTACTACAGCTAAGCAGATAACGTAGGCAAGGTAAAAAAATCAATGTCTGTATAAAGAGTACTTGCCTGAATAAATAAATCTGTTTGAAGTTCAAACAGCAATAGTCTGGTCCAAATTCATTCCAGGAATCAAGAGCTGAGTTGGATAGTCAGCTGGTCCAATAGTCAAAGGTTTAAGAATAAAAAGCAGCAAGAACCATAAGCTGGAATACCAAATGGTTCATTTCAACAAAGGCTGAAGGCAAAGGAGTTACATAAAATTGTAACTGCAGGAAGCTAGCTGCAGTTATTCTTTTGATCTTTGCTTTGTGAGGAGTTTCATAGAGTGTTGTTCTGCTTGCCATTTCATGCATCAAGACTTGATGCTTGGGGTCGTGCCTCATCATCCAGTTGCTCCAGCTGATCACAAGATGCCTATGATTGATCAGTCTCCTCAGATCATCATGGTTTGAAGATTCATGAGTCTGACAGCCCATAGACATGTTATCAGAATAGGAGTCAGAGTCTAACCCTAAACCTAACAATAACCCTATTTATGTTTCCATATTCTAACAATAACCCTATGTATGTTTCCTCCTTAATATTTCCAATGTTGGCATTCCAATATCCAATCTTGGTAGTGTATCTTGGTTTCATATTCTGTCACTTTCAGATAAAATGTTATTGTAATATCACAATACTCATCAATTTTATCAATGATTGGAGGATTAATTTGGATAATTTTAATATTAAAGGATTGTCCATGAAAGTCTAATTCTATTTTGTCTTTCGTTGCATCTACCAAAATACAATCCTTGCTATGAAAACAACACTGTTTCTTTTTTCCTTTTGGATTGTGAGTAGCATACAGCATGATTTTTTTGATGGAAATGTCCAATTCCAGTTCATTTCAATTTGCTGATGATCTTAGAGGTCAACATGTAATTGATTTGTTTAATCTTTTCCTGTGTTAAGCTTTCCTATATTCATGCTTCCTTGCAGCTTCAGATTTTATTTTCCAGCATGTCAACATCAGTAAATAAACATCTGCAAGGTTTTGAACTAGCTGTATCATAAGCACTATTAAAGATGTGCAACTCTCAGTCCTTCAGTAGCATGTTGAATACTATCCAACCTGAGTAGTCATCATCCAGCATTATATCATTAATTTATATTGTCTATCCATGTGGTTTTCTTATTAAATACAGGAATTATTTCTCATTGTCTTCTCCAAGGCAGTATGAAATGATATCATTATCACTGCAACCAAATATGTTCATTCAGGCCCAACATCTTTTTATATCATATTATATCATTGCTAGCCCCTGTAGAGGCCTGTTTGCTTTAGTGGGCAGAGGGATGCCCTTCACATGCTGGTGACCCTGGTGGTAATATATAATTTTGGCATACACTTTCAAGGTTCTTTGCTGATTTCCAATGCAAATCAAAATTAAATATGAAATTCATTTTTATAACATGAAAGACATCTTTGAAGCACACATGAATCTTGTTCAAAAATATACAACAGGCCATCACTTTTGATGAAAGAAAAGCAATTTAAAGATACAATATGCTAATTTTAAATTATCCTAAAGGTGCTCATGTTGTTGTTGTTAATTGCGAAGTCGTGTCCAACCCATCGCGACCCCATGGACAACATTCCTCCAGGTCTTCCTGTCCTCTACCATCTTCTGGAGTCCATTTAAATTCACACCTACTGCTTCAGTGACTCCATCCAGCCATCTCATTCTCTGTCGTCCCCTTCTTCTATTGCCCTCAATCTTTCCCAGCATTAGGCTCTTCTCCAGTGAATCCTTCCTTCTCATTAGGTGGCCAAAGTACTTGAGTTTCAACTTCAGGATCTGGCCTTCTAAAGAGCAGTCGGGGTTGATCTCTTCTAGGACTGACCGGTTTGAACGCCTTGCAGTCCAAGGGACTCGCAGGAGTCTTCTCCAGCACCATAGTTCAAAGGCCTCAATTCTTTTGCGCTCAGCCTTTCTTATGGTCCAACTTTCACAGCCATACATTGCAACTGGGAAAACCATGGCCTGGACTATACGCACTTTTGTTGGCAGGGTGATGTCTCTGCTTTTTAGTATGCTGTCTAGATTTGCCATAGCTTTCCTCCCCAGGAGCAAGCGTCTTTTAATTTCTTGGCTGCAGTCCCCATCTGAGGTGATCTTGGAGCCCAGAAAAATAAAATCTGTCACTACCTCCATTTCTTCCCCATCTATTTGCCAGGAATTGAGAGGGCCGGATGCCATGATTTTGGTTTTCTTAATGTTGAGTTTCAAGCCAACCTTTGCACTCTCCTTCTTCACCCGCATCAAGAGGCTCTTTAGTTCCTCTTCACTTTCTACCATTAGAGTGGTATCATCTGCATATCTTAGGTTGTTGATATTTCTCCCGGCAATCTTAATTCCAACTTTTGATTCATCTAGCCCTGCCTTTCTCATGATGTGCTCTGCATATAAGTTAAATAGGCAGGGCGACAGTATACAGCCTTGCCGGACTCCTTTTCCAATTTTGAACCAATCAGTGGTTCCGTGTTCGGTTCTCACTGTTGCTTCTTGACCCGCATATAGGTTTCTTAAGAGACAAATGAGATGGTCTGGTACTCCCATCTCTTTAAGAACTTGCCACAATTTGTTGTGATCCACACAATCAAAGGCTTTAGCATAGTCAATGAAGCAGAAGTAGATGTTTTTCTGGAACTCCCTAGCTTTCTCCATGATCCAGCGTATGTTGGCAATTTGATCTCTAGTTCCTCTGCCTCTTCAAAATCCTGCCTGTACTTCTGGTAGTTCTCGATCCACATACTGCTGGAGTCTAGCTTGTAGGATTTTAAGCATAACTTTACTAGCATGTGAAATGAGTGCAATGGTGCGATAGTTTGAACATTCTTTGGCATTGCCTTTCTTTGGAATTGGAATGTAAACTGACCTTTTCCAATCCTGTGGCCACTGTTGAGTTTTCCAAATTTGCTGGCAAATTGAGTGTAGCACTTTTACTGCATTGTCTTTTAAGATTTTGAATAGCTCAGCTGGAATACTGTCACCTCCACTAGCTTTGTTGTTGCTCAGATTTTCTAAGGCCCATTTCACTTCACATTCTAGGATGTCTGGTTCGAGGTCAGTGACCATCTCATTGTGGTTATCTGGGATGTTAAGCTCATTCTTGTATAGTTCTTCTGTGTAGTTTTGCCATCTCTTCTTAATCTCTTCTGCCTCTGTTAGGTCTCTGCCATTTTGGTCCTTTATCATGCCCATCTTTGCATGAAACGTTCCCTTCATATCTCCAATTTTCTTGAAGAGATCTCTGGTCCTCCCTATTCTGTTGTTTTCTTCTATTTCTTTGCACTGTTCATTTAAGAAGGCATTCTTATCTCTTCTAGCTACTCTCTGGAATTCTGCATTCAATTGGGTGTATCTTTCTCTTTCTCCTTTGCCTTTCGCTTCCCTTCTTTCCTCAGCTATTTGCAAAGCTTCCTCAGACAGCCATTTTGCTTTCTTGCATTTCTTTTTCTTTGGGATGGTTTTAGTTGCTACCTCTTGTACAATGTTGCGAACTTCCATCCATAGTTCTTCAGGCACTCTGTCTATCAGATCCAGTTCCTTAAATCTATTTGTCACCTCTACTGTATATTCATCAGGAATATGATTTAGTTCATACCTGAGTGGCCTAGTGCTTTTCCCTACTTTTTTCAATTTAAGCCTAAATTTTGCAACGAGAAGCTCATGATCTGAGCCACAGTCAGCTCCTGGTCTTGTTTTTACTGACTGTATAGAGCTTCTCCATCTTTGGCTGCAGAGTACATAGTCAATCTGATTTCTATGTTGACCGTCTGGTGATGTCCATGTGTAGAGCCGTCTCTTGGGTTGTTGGAAAAGAGTGTTTGTTATGACCATCGTATTCTCTTGACAAAATTCTATTAGCCTATGCCCTGCTTCATTTTGTTCTCCAAGGCCAAACTTGCCTGTTATTCCGGTTATCTTTTGGCTTCCTACCTTAGCATTCCAATCCCCCATAATGATAAGGACATCATTTTTTGGTGTTAATTCTATAAGGTGCTGTAGGGCTTCATAGAACCGGTCAATTTCATCCTCTTCAGCACCAGTGGTTGGGGCATAGATTTGGACTACTGTGATATTGAATGGTTTGCCTTGGATTCGAATTGAGATCATTCTGTCATTTTGGGGATTGTATCCCAGTATTGCTTTTCCTATTCTTTTATTGACTATGAAGGCTACTCCATTTCTTCTGAGGGATTCTTGCCCACAGTAGTATACCTGATGGTCATCTGAGTTAAATTCACCCATTCCTGTCCATTTTAGTTCGCTGATTCCTAAGATGTCGATGTTCATTCTTGTCATCTCTTTTTTGACTACGTCTAGCTTGCCTTGATTCATGGATCTTACATTCCAGGTTCCTATGGAGAAAAAATCTTCACAGCATCGGACTTTCCTTTCACCACCAGATATATCCACAGCTGAGCGTCCTTTCGGCTTTGGCCCAGTCGCTTCATTCTTTCTGGCGCTACTAGTACTAGCCCTCTGCTCTTCCCCAGTAGCATATTGGACACCTTCCGACCTGAGGGGCTCATCTTCCAGCGTCATATCTTTTTTCCTTTTAGTACTGTCCATGGGGTTTTCATGGCAAAGATACTGGAGTGGTTTGCCATTTCCTTCTCCAGTGGATCACATTTTGTCAGAACTCTCTGCTATAACCTGTCCGTCTTGGGTGGCCCTGCACGGCATAGCTTATAGCTTCATTGAGTTACGCAAGCCCCTTCGCCACGACAAGGCAGTAATCCATAAAGGGGAAAGGTGCTCATATGATCCAGGATATCTGAGCACATGTGAATATAATTTCAGCTGAGGAAATCCTATTGACAGAAAGATACAGACAAGCAAATTGAGCATATATATGAGTTATAGGTATATTCTATCAGGACCTTAGCAAGTTATTATTTACCGTTTCTAAACTATATATGATATAGTTAATAATAATAATAATAATAATAATAATAATAATAATAATAATAATGATAGAAGGGACCTTGGAGATCTTCTAGTCCAATCCCCTGCTCAGGCAGGAAAACCTATACCAGTCCCTTCTTAAAAACTTCCAGTATTGGAATATTCACAACTTCTGGAGGCAAATTGTTCTGCTGATCAATTGTTCTAACTGTCAGAAAGTTTCTCCTTAGTTCTAGGTTGCTTCTCTCCTTGATTAGTTTCCATCCACTGCTTCTTGTCCTGCCTTCAGATGCTTTGGAGAATAGTTTGACTCCCTCTTCTTTGTGGCAACCCCTGAAATATTGGAACACTGCTATCATGTCCCCCCTCGTCTTTCTCTTCATTAAACTAGACATATCCAATTCCAGCAGCCGTTCTTTATATATTTTAGCCTCTAGCCCCCTAATCATCTTTGTTGCTCTTCTCTGTACTCTTTCTAGAGTCTCGGCAAAAACTGATGAGAACATACATATTTCCATATACTCTAGTTCCAAAAGGTGGATATACTTCCAGAGAAATTTAGAAGTCAGGTTGTATCTTCTCCAGTTTTAAGTACATCTGAAAAGATGCTTTGATTTTCACATAAAATCACCTGCTAGTACTAAATATGTTGGAAAATGTAAGGTGAACACTGCAGAAAAAACAGTCTTCTTTATAGCTAGATGTCAATTCCAATTACAAAGTCAGGTTACTATTAGTGTTGTACAGAGGTCAGATCTGAAGGGTAAAATGTGAAATGGAGAATTTGTCAGTGGCCATATAACCCTTGTCAGGACTATCTTAAATTAAATGTGTCTGGTTCATAGGATTATATATCTGGTACAGAAAGTAACAATACAAGCCCATAAAAAGAAGCAGCTGCTTTAAACATTTCCAACAGAAACTACAAACTTTAGTTTTTATTAAAAAATGCCAGTCCCTGCTTTTTCTGGGATTTTTTTTTTTAAGAAATAGAACTAAAAGATAATCATACTAGTCATTCTATACCACTAAATAGATGCCTCCTTGCCAAAATGTCAAGTGTGGATATATTGTTCTGTTCTCAAAAGTCAATGTTATTAAGAGGTTCATCAACATGAAATGTTACACTTCAGGCCTCTTATGATTTTTCTAACAATTTTTTTTGTGTATCACATGGAAAAACCTTTATTGAAATTTTTATTTTTAATTTGCTTATTGCATACTTATACATGCTAAGAGATTTAAATGAAAAATTAAGTGCTGAATTTCATAACAGCCTTCATCCATATGTCTTGAAGAGCATATTTCAGCATAATGACATTGAAATATGACTAGTATCTCATGGCAAAACAAATCTGTGAAGCAATCTACAAATAGCAAGGGATGGGGGAGAGGAGGCCATCTCAAGATAACTGAATACAATGTTTATTCTTCATTTCAAAATGTTTTTACATTCAAAAGTTTACCTTAAAAGCAATACAGAATTGTATTTTGAATAAGCAAATGTACTAGAGATATAAGCAATTGTGACATAGGTTGTCACTTTGGCTGGCTCAGACTTGGCAGAATTTACCCAACTGCTCAAACTGAGACAGATAATAACTATATCATGCATGAGAATGAGGTCACAAATCATTTGGTTCTCCTCTGCAGTAATTAGGATGAAGTCCCATCTTCTACCCTCCAAAGTTTAAATCTGGGGCTTCTTTTTCCCACCTTTTCCACATTTAAGTGGAAATGTATTGCTTTGTGTATCTCGTGTCTACTGCCATGCAGCAGTTAGTTAATGGCATAGCTTTGGAAAGTTTAGCTCTCAATATACAATATTTCTCACACAGTGGGGAAGATATCTTTGCCTACCCCACCACATACAAAGACACCCTGCACGTTCCATTTTTCTTTCTTTTGGTTTTAACATCCTACCAAATTCCTTCTCACTTCTCAGATCGATAAACAGGAAGAGGAAGTCTGACTCTTTAAGTCAGATACTTAAACCTCTCCACAGGTGAAGGCTCTACCAATCTAAGCATTGTTTCACCTTTTCTATTCTCACAGTGCTATGGGGCAATCATGCAGCTTGGGAAGCCAAACTCCTTAAGACCATTGTGTGACACTTTTGCAGCATTTCTCCTGGAGCTACAGGCAAGAACTTATCCCCGATGCTGTCCCCAAAATAATCAGATTTCATCCTTTTGCCAGGGGAAAGGCACAATTTGGTATATAATTCTCCCATAGTTCCATTAAAAAAAAATCAGCTTTGCTGCAAGCTTGCATTGTGACGGTTGTTTAAAAAAATATGTTTTGTTCCTTGACCTAAAAGGAAGCTAGCTGCAAGAAGAAGAGGCTAAAGTAAAGAGCAGGGTGTTGGCTAATTGCTGTTTTAGCTTCTCTGCCATTGGTGACCTCAAAGAAAAGCATGGTGAGGATAACAGCATGGAGATGTTGCTTACAATTACCAGTAAATGTGAGGAAGAGTTCCCTGACATGCATTTATATACAGTACATGTGGCACTGAGTCTAGACTCTGCAGTTTGTAAAACACTGGATCTATGTAACTTAATGGCATTAGTGATTTGTCTTTGATTATATTTTCCCCATTTGGTTTATTCCCAAATGCATATTCCTCATTATTAGCTATTGAAAAGTTGTATACTCTTTCCTTGCTAACCTTTTCTTTCATTAATTGGTTTCCATGTTTTTGCTTATACTATATCTCAATTCATTAGGGACTTGTCCTTCCCCTTCTCTGTTAAGTAGTATGTACACAGATATACTAATACAAACAATAAAAACAACAAACAAAAAACCTCTAATGTAATGAAGCTTTTAAAAAACTGGCACTTCTTTTGGTAGATCTTTTTTTCCTTCAGTCATTTAGTGCACAGCAGCAATGAAATACATAAATCAGAACAACTTGCAGAAGCCTAGTTAATATAATATATTCTCTTTACTGCCTATCAAAGATCAGATGTCAAAAGAGAAGTGAAATGTTATCTAGGTTTCTTTCATGCTTCTTTTAAAATGTGAAATGATTGACAAAAAACCTTGTTATTCCAGTTGAAATTAATTTCAACTGTTTCATACTGAAGGAACAGTATGTATAGAACAGTATGTATATATGTATGTATGTACTGTACATCAGTTAAAAAAATCCTAGAGGAAGAAAAAAAACAGGAAGGATTGTAAAAATAATACATTGGCCATGCCAGCTTGAAGCATTTGGAGAAATGGGGGCTACCCTTGAAGAGCGTTCGGAGGCTGCAGTTGGTTCAGAATGCAGCCACGAGAGTGATTGTGGGTGCGCCAAGGTACACCCACGTATCACCTATCCTCTGCGAGCTGCACTGGCTTCCTGTGGGTCTCCGGATGCAATTCAAGGTGTTGGTTATCACTTTTAAAGCCCTTCATGGCTTAGGACCAGGTTACTTACAAGACCGCATACTGCCGCATAGTTCCCAGAGACCGGTGAGGTCCCACAGATTGGGCCTCCTTCAGGTCCCATCGGCCAGACAATGTCGGCTGGTGGGCCCTCGGGGAAGGGCCTTTTCTGTGGTGGCTCCGACCTGGTGGAATCAACTTCCCCCCGAGCTTCGAACTGCTCCCACCTTGCCGGCCTTTAAGAAAGCCATTAAAACTCTCCTGTTCCGGCAGGCCTGGGGTTGATCTCCCCGGGTGGGCCGGGATACGATTGGGACATGTCTTATGAATGCACTTATTTTACTGTTTTATTGTTATATTTATTGTTTTAATTTTGTATGCCGCCCTGAGTCCCTAGGGATTGGGCGGCATATAAATTTTAAAAATAAATAAATAAATAAATAAATTTTTGTATTTGATGATTCATTGCAAAAATATTAAGATATATTTCTCACTTTGTTTTTCAAATGATAAAATAGAAGTCATGGGAAAATTTAAACTGATGTGAGTTTCAAGGATGGATGTAGAGAAGGCACAGTCCATAGAAGACAGAAAGATTCTTATGATTAACCATTGGGAGAAAGATATTTCTGTACAGGATCACATTATTTTGGAAGGATTTCATCTGCAGAAACTCAATAATGTTTTAAAGATGATTGCTGTAACACAAGTACTTTTCCTAACTTTGACAGCTGGGATAAGTGTACTACTGGTTAGAAAAGGCACTCCTAGCCTCAGTAATTCATGTTTTAGTCATTTCCTCCTTAGGTAACTGAAATCTGCTTTACCTCATGCTGCCCTTGAAAGCCATGCCTATATAAATACTGCATCAAAATTGCTTTCAAGTATGAGTTTTCCAGAAAATGCTATATATCAAACCTATATGAACTCTATTAGCTTTCATTCTGTGTTCTATTGCAGTAGAAGTGTTTAATCGATAAAGCTTTACTAATTTGGAAGTCAGGGTATCTAAAAGTG
The DNA here is from genome assembly GCF_016545835.1 of Crotalus tigris. Classification (NCBI taxonomy): domain Eukaryota; kingdom Metazoa; phylum Chordata; class Lepidosauria; order Squamata; family Viperidae; genus Crotalus; species Crotalus tigris. The sequence continues at coordinate 2,332,000 of NW_024096469.1, forward strand.
ATCTTTACCCATGCAAATTGTTCCTGTAATTTATAGTTTTCTCTAATTGTTCAGTTTTATTTTTTCAAATGTCAAGACAGTTTAGATTAGTGCGTATAGCAGAGAAGTGCCTCCTTTGTAGTGAGATCCCAACTATGAAATTACCTTTATTCCAAAATGAAATACTTTTCTTCCTTTTAGCTTTCTATGGTAATTAATTTCTGCTTTAAGAGAGGGGGAGAGTTGTTAATTATAATTTTGCTGTCAAGCTGACTTATTGAATTTATTTTATTTTTTTTTCTTCATCATCACCACATGGCCTAGCCTGGGTTGAATGGTAAGTTAAATAGTCCACTTAAAAAATTAGCAATGAGCTTTCAATAACCAGCAAAAAATTAATTATCTAAAAATCTAATTATATATTACTAATTGGGGAAGGATGTCATTCTGAAAATTATTTGGCTAAACCAGAATATGAAGAAGAAGATGACACTTCTTCTGGGAATTTTTCATACTTTTCCTAAAATTATCCAACTGTCCACTTACCCTGAGGGAGGGTAGACTCTGTTAATGATCAAAATTCCACAATATTCATTCTGTTTTCAATGTTAATACAATACACAAGGTTACTTAACACAGGTCTCCTGGGAAATGGACCATAGTAACAAACACTGAACATAGGCGTGAGAATTCTCATTCCATATGAAAAAATCTGACCCATATGCCTTACAACAATAATCTACCTATTTCTGCCTCTCCCATTGCTTTTCAGAAGATGTGCCAAGAACATCTAATTATAAATGAGGTAGCACAAACCTGCTCATAATCCAAAACCAATTATTTTCTTGCCAGGGTAGTTCAGCACACCATAATCCTTAGTTAAAATGTTGTTTTATCTGATTCAAGGATATTTTACAAGTGGTTTTGATGGCTAATTTAAACCATCGACAAAAGCCAAACATTTAAAAGAGCCTGTAGAATGTTATTTTCAGTGAGGTTTGATCCCCAAAACTGACATTACCGTGACATTAACTTGGGTTTAAATCTAATACTATGTTGTGGGAACATGGATGTTATGGCAGTTCCGATCATATGTTGAGGAGTGTAAGGAGGAGCTTTCCCAACTTGTACTTGCCAAATACATTAAACCAACTCCTAATATTCCCAGTGAGCATGGGCATTAAAATTTCAAAAGTTTAAATCCAATAAGGAAACAAGTTGTAGAAGACTTTTCTACAAGAACCTGAAATCAAGTACCTCACCTAAAAGATTAGCCAGAACAATCTGATGGCCCTATTAAGTGCTGTAAACATCATCTGTTGTGGAGCGTCATAGTGCAATTTAGATTATGCCAATGGGATTATGTTGTACATGCAACACATATCCAAAAAATGATTTATGCACTGTTTTCCCTCAATGAACAGAAATGAAGGAGTTCTGAATAAAGGGATAGTGAATATTACTACATTCAATTTCAATTACAGCTAATTTCATTGAAGAATATTTGCTTTCATTTAACTGCATTTCTTCCTTTCCCCTTATGATACATGCAAAACCAATCTTACAATTTAATTCAAATTATTTGCTGCGACCTTCAAAGCAGAGATATGCATTGTTTGAAGAAAATGTGGGCATTGTTTATTACTATAGTTTCCTATTTTGTCTCACTACAATCTTAGAAATACATTGAAAGACTGCAGAATGTCTTGGAGAACCTATTTTTCAAGCAATTACTATACATGCTGAGCTCTTTTCTTTCCCAGAAAGATACAGCACAAAACTGATGTATGTTATAAAACAGGAAGGTACATCTGTACACATATACATTACTGATGCCTGCATCACAAATGTCATTTCATTTTCCTGCCTCAATATATTATCACAATTAAAGTGTGAGAATGAGAGAACAGAAAAGCAGAATTTGCAAGCAGATTTATATAGAAATTCCTAAATTAAGGTATAAAATAAAATAAAAAATACTTATTTGTAGACTTTGCCTATGTATGCTGTAATCTATAGTAGCTCTTTACACATCATGCTATGAAGTCTTAGACATGGATCGCAACATTTATCCCCACCCTTGATCATAATTAAATGTAAATGATATCCTTATTCTTGTATTTACTATGCTTCCATCATCTCAGAATTAGGACAATCATCAGCAATATCTGGTTTTGAAACTGAACTAAAGTTATTTATTTATTTATTTATGAGACTTATATACCGCTTTAAGTGCAAGCACTCTCTAAGCGGTGTACACCAGTAAGCAATGTATATATATATTTACATTGCCCCCAACAATCTGGGTCCTCATTTTACCTACCCCGGAAGGATGGAAGGCTGAGTCAACCTTGAGCTGATGAGATTTGAACCGCTGACCTGCTGAACATAGTCAGCTAAAGTGGCCTGCAGTACTGCACTCTAACTGCTGCACCACTGATGCCTCCAGCCTGACCTTCAAGATTCTAATTCTGAATCATCTACCCCAGTGGTTCTCAATCTGTGGTCCACAGACACCTTGGGGGGCCATGATGTCATCACAGGGGGTCTGCAAAGGCTTGAAGAAATAGCAATAGCAATAGCACTTAGATTTATATACCATTTCACAGTGCTTTACAGCCCTCTTTAAGCGGTTTACAGAATCAGCCTGCCTCCAACGATCTGGGTCCTCCCTTTACCAACCTCGGGAGGATGGAGGGCTGAGTCAACCTTGAGCCGCTCAGAATTGAACTCCTGGAGTGAGCAGCGAGTTATCCTGCAACACTGCATTCTAACCACTGCGCCACCACAACACCATCATGGTGTTATGATTTAAATCTTGAGTTAAGTCTTGATGGTCCATGTGGCCACAAAAGGTATTTAAAGAGAGTCTGTGGTGAAAGCAAGTTGAGAACGACTGATCTATCTGGTTCTTTTTCCTTTTTTTCCCAGCTATAATTAGGAAAGCACAGAGCCCTGACCTCTCTTTAAAAACCAAACAGAAGGTTTATATTAGTGAGAAGGTTCATACTGCTAATGATAAAAGGTTGGCCATTTAAAAAAATAAAACCCATTAATAGCAGAAAACAGGCTAGAAAAAATATTGAATTACTAGATGGGAAAGAGAGGCAATATGACTAATGCAAAGCTAAATGGATTCTCTGTGCCTATTTTTACTGCAAAAGATGTAGCACAAATTCCTGTGCTAGAACTGACATTTCCAGAAAATCTGAGCAACGAAGACAAACGATGGCAAAAAAAAAAAAAAAAAGCGCAAACTTCTAAATTCTTCTCATTGTAATGACAGGAAAGTTTCACTGAAGATCAAAGAGCATAAATTATGAACAGTTATCCCAGTGCAGTAATGTAATCATTGGAATCCCTCAATGATCTGTGTGGTGCATGGCATTTTTTAATTTGCTGCTAATTTAATGTAGTACGGTGCAATAGCCAGATTTACTGATAACATCAAGTTGTCAAGTGCTTACAAGTAATTACAAGGAACCGCAAAATAATTCAAACAGTTGAAACGAACATTAAAATATGACCCAATGGGGGAAAAAAGAAGAGTGTGAGACAATGCACATTAGATTTCACGTTGTTTGCGCTAATAGGTTTAAACTGGAAATGACAGTTTAGAAAACAAAAACAGAGATTATACTGAACAGCTCAATGAAATCAATGACCCAATATAGGACTGCTCTGAAAAAAAAACATGATCAAGGTTCCTGGTGCCACTATATTTTGAAAGAACAATGGAAAGGGGAATCCAAGCAATAAAAGATTTGAGCAATGTCTCCAGCAGGAAGGTTTTGGACTTTTTAAAGTAACCAGGTAGGAAATGTGATGGAAGCATATAAAACTATATTATAATAGGAAAAGAAAACCCTCACAAACATCTGTATCTATTATAGCTATGAAAGTTGCAACATTCAGAACACAGGAAGGAAAACATTTTATCAGTTTGATGGTAGGTTGACTGTCATAATATAAGCTGGTGCCCAGGCATCTAGATGGTTTTGAAAGAAAACCAAATAAAGGAATGATTGATCAGAGTACCAATAGCTAATAGCCATGATGGATATTTATTCTGTCCAGTAGAAGAAATAACTTATCTCTGTGTACTGTATTAGTTCCACTTATCATGACCTGTCAGGGCTTTTCCTATCATAAACATGAATGTTTTCCTTTTGCATCTTTCCTCTTTCACTATTGTGACAGTATTGGATACAGATAGTCCTTGACTTACAACCTTTCATTTAATGACCATTCAAAGTTACAATGGTGCTGAAAAATGTGATTTACAACCAGTCCTTGGACTTATGACCATTGTAGCAACCTCCACAGTCACGTGATCCAAATTCAGGCCTTGGCAACTGGCATGTATTTATGATGGTTGTAATGTCCTTGGGTCATGTGATGGTCATTTGCGACCTTTCCATAAGCAAAGTCAATGGGGGAAGCTGGATTCATTTAATGACCATGGTGATTTGCTTAACGACAGAAACAAAAAGGTTGTAAAATTGGATGCAACTGACTTAATGATCACATTGCTTGGCAACAGAAGATCTAGGCCCAGTTGGGGTTATAATGGTATAATGGTATGCCATAGTACAAACATAAGAAGACTTTAAGAGAGGTATTTAGAATAGCCTTAGGCAGAATGTGGTCCTTTGGATGACTTTGCGTAAAGGAAGAGGAAGAAGGGAATGCTGTTGTTGTTAATGTTGTTTTTAAGAACACTCCTTTTCCTTTGCCTCTTCTGAGGGAAAGAAAGTGTGCAGAGAAATAATGAAGAGGACATTGGGGAACTGAAGGCATAATTAAGCAGGAGGAAATCACCTCCAACTCAGATTTATCCTAGATTAAATTCTCAGACCCAGTTCTGGTCTGACCTGGACAAAAATAAAAAGTTTCTGGGGTGAGGAGGTACAATTAAAACGTAGCTTCATATTTGATGCTATCGCAGACAGAAAAATTTAACCAGCATTTATGGATCCCATGATTTTATTGTAAACATTCCTGTTAAGGTCCTGAAAACAAAGGCCACTAAGAAATTAAGACTTCCTCCTAGAGATATCTACATATGGGTCTGCATCTTTGGAAAGAACTTCAGTAACTTGTGGAAGCAGGTTAAAACTGGTTTTTCAGAGAGGTCCTTGATATATAGAGTGTTTATATTCAATTTCTGTTTCCTGATCTTTCTCAAGGTTTTTTGAAGAGAGTTTTGAGAAACGTTTGCAGTTTCAATTATTCTGAAACAGATATAATTCAGTTTTTAAATTACTGTTTTGTCATATTGCACTGTGCATCCAGATGAAGCCTACAACATTGGAAATACATTTTTAAAATAGCAGAAATAAAATGAAACATCACATAGTTTTTCAAAGCAAGTTGGAATAGATTCACCCAGTGCCACTGTTTTCTAATTTTATTGGGCTCAGTGGAAAATTAAATAGTCTATTTTTCTAAAATTAATTATATACCTTTCCTAAAGCATACCATGTTCTAATTCCTAAAGTGGAAAAGGTCTGGTAAACAAACAGAAGTTAGAACCTAAGGAATGTCGTTTGACTCATCTCGTCTAGCAGCCTCTTCTCTCAGTGGCCAAACAACTAGACAAGAAAGTGCACTAATCTCCCAGTAGATGGTTTTCAAAAGCAGTTTTGCTGTCCTCAAGACTATAACCATTAATCTTCATGATTTTCATAAATTGGTCCAATGCTTTTTTGAAACCAGCCTGCTACAAAAAAAACCCATAATTTTCACTCATGGTCAAGTGTTATCCAGGCCTTCTTATACATATTCTGAATCTTGAGCTAATTACTTCTTAAGTTGCCTACTTTTCTAAAAAGTATTTTAAGAATGTGGAATCTCTATGTAATTCTTCCTTCTAGTTCCCCATCTGCTTTCTATAATTTTTTTCCCTTTGATTTGCTTCATTAGTTTCAATGTTAAACCATAGATTCAGGGTAATTGTATTTTATTTTAATAAATTAAAATAAGATATGCTGTTTTGCCCACATAAACAACTTCTATCATTCCTGTTTCTGTGTCTTTTTTTAAAAGTGCCTTTAAAAATAAACAAAAATCATGACACTACCACTATTTGTATTGTAAGGTTAGAGAGCCAGTTTGGTATTAGGTTAAAAATTCAGAGAGTGTGAGTTCAAGTCCCACCAAGGCAGAAAGCCAGTTAAGTCTCCTTGAGCCAGTCACATTCTCTCAACCCTAGCATAGGGGAAATGGCAAACTTCTGAAAAATCATGTCAAGAAAAATGCAGGAATTTGTCCAGACAATCTTCAGAATTGGACATGATTGAATTGAATAAAAATAACTCGTAAGGTTAACAGAATCTTGCAAGTCTGAAAGCACTTCTCTCCTTCCTTGCTTTTACCTTCCAGATAATTGCAGAGGTCCCTTCTGAGACACTTTCTCAATACTTTGTTGGATTGGGATATCTCTTGTCTAATCATTGCCCTGACTGTGGCTCCTCTTCCTCTGTCCCAAGGTTATTTTCACAGTTCATTTTAGCTACAGTAAGAAGTTTCAAATTCAACACAGCTCTTCATTTCACCTGGACTGGAAAAATTTGTAACCAGAAAAAATGTTATCTAGTTATCCACCTGAAGTCATGGATTTATTAACAGGTATGGCCACCTGCCTCAGACATGTGACTGGGCAGTGATTACCATCTGAAACTACATGGAAAAAGTCATTTATATTTGAGCATATGAAATCAAGATCCAGCTGTGAGAACAAAAAGAAAAGAATTGAAATGCCATATGAAAATGAAGTATATTGTGAAATTCTATGTATTTCAGACCAAAGTGAGTCGTTCCAATCTCCCCTGGCATCTCAGGAATTTGAAGAGGAGCTGGGACAGAAGAATTTGTAGATTCCAGCCAATGAGTTTCACACAACCAAGATTAAGCCACCTGCAAGAATATTTCATAATCTATTTTGGCATTATTCACTTTTGAATAATGATTCCTTCACTGAATAGTTCTAATTTATGTTTCATAACAAACCTGCCCACAACTAATGGTGGATAATCATGTTATCAAAGTAACAATGTAAAAACATAACTTCCCCTTTTCAAGTAATAATGCACTTCCAGGAAGCCAACCAGGTTAAGTTAATAGGAAGTAAGTTGCTGTCTATGGATTCATTTAAAATAAGCCCATTAGTCTCTATATTGACACAGGAGAATTCGTAATCCTATTAACTACTCAGCTGTTTTATAATATATGATAGTGTATGAAATGATATACTGTAGTTCTAACCAAATACCATATCATTCTAGCATTAAACATTCTGATTCAATTACTTTTCGGAAACAACATTGAAACAAAATATGCAATGAGTCCCATTCCATCAATAATAACATCTCTCTCTTTCCACATTTAGTCTCTCTCTCTCTCTCTCTCTCTCTCTCTCTCTCCCCTTCTCTCTCATCACAACATCAGCTTTGGTAGACCACATTCACTAAACCTGACTCTTTAAGTGTTATTCTACGTGACACTCAAGAATGGCTTTGTCAATACTTATAGTTTATAAAATCATAATGATTGTTTTCATATCAGTTTTGTTTTTACTCCTGGTGACTCCTTGAACTAGTCTCTGCGGTTTACTTGTTAAGATTTCAGAAGCAGTGTGCCATTGCTTTCTTCTGAGGGTTGACAGGAAGAGATTGGTCCAAGGTCTCCCAGCTGGTTTAGTGCCTAAGATAGGACTAAGGCAGACCTAGAACTCACAGTACCGTAACCATTACATGAAACTGACTCTGGGAGTTAATTATTGGTGTGTATATTTCAATTCTAACTTCATTGTTTATGTTATATTCACACACACATAAATGCACAGATTTCTGTTGCAAGATTGACTTGCCTTCATGCACTATGTATGATAAAATATGTGCAATTTTTCTAAGGGGCTCTTAGGATCCTTTGATGATTTCTTTGAAGATAAATATCCCCAAATACAGGTATTTTGTTGTATATAACATTTAGTCCCGTTAAAGATGATGGGATTTGTGATTGTTAATAATGACAGTCAGTGCTTTTTTGTTTAAAAAAAAAAAAGGTGCTGGAACTCACACAGGTCATACAACCCGCCTTGCCTACCCTACAAGGTTCCATCCAAAAAAGGTGCCAGAACTCCGTTCTGGGCATTCTATGAGAAAAAAAGCCTTGATGACAGTTGATAACTCTGAGTCCTCACAGTAACTCTCATTCCATGATGACCCTGGGTCTGTGCCCACAATAGATATGTTTTATCTTGTTTCTTTCAAAAAATGCTTTGTAAAGATGGAGAAATCTGAAATCATCAAGCTATATTAGGCTAAGTGGGAAAAAGCAAAGTTGACTTTGAGTATACCATTATTCCTATTTAATGATTAGAGGAAACTTAAATTTTAAAGTTATTCCTCTTCCATTTATTTGAAAACAAGAAGGCAGGTTTTATCTTTGATGGAAAAAAGCTGGGTTTTTAAAAAAAAATAGAGGGGAAAAAAATGAGGAGACAGGAAAGGGGCTTTTTATTCTCTGTCTGCTGATACTATGAACTACTAGAACAATAATGATTTTTTTCCCCCAGAAGCTATCATTTTATTCATTTCATTTGATGTATCTCATGTTTTGTTTTGCAGCTCATAGCTGGTGAAAGCAACATCTAGAAGGCTTTATATGACCAAATCTCACGGACTCATATAAAAGAGACCAGGTGAGAAAGTCAACTCATTCTTAATATAGTTAGTTCTAAATCTGTATCTCATAAAAATAAAACTAATTTGCACCACATATTTATTATAAAAGAGAGAAATTATTATGAGCTGAACTGGAATAAAAATATATTTATTAAGCTAACAGATGGATGTATTTGTATATATCTGGCAAAATACTATCTCAATGTCTTTTTATGAATAAATTGGTATCAGTAAATTGGTGGAAGCTGGATTTAAAGTTAAAACATCCCATTTTTAAAATCAAAGGTAAATAAAATGTAGCGATTGCATTTAATAATTAACAGAATATATTTTTTATAGTTTGGTCATCATATTATGTGCCTAAATACCATAAAATAAAGAAATATTCAGTGGAATGGAACTATAACCTTAAAAGAAAATATACAATAATTAGAGTTAAAAAAAACTAGTCTCTCATGAAACCAAGCAAGGCTATTTTGGCATATTATTGGCATTTGAAGTAAAAGCTGAAAATAGTTGCAGCAATCTGTTGGGCCACCAATTCCTCATGAGAGTTATTCTAGACAATACAAATCCTCTTTTTGTGCAGTGAAATGCCACCTCCACAAAATTAATAGAGAAGGAATCATTTTGCATATAATGCAACTTAACCCAATGCTTTTCTTAAACTTCAAAGATGGATTTGCATGCATAATAGAGAAGAACATGTAGCCTCTTAAAAAAAAAATCTGCATTTAGAAAGAAGAGAGAAAAGATAATGAAGAATTCTTGAATGTGAAAGACATTCTTTTTCTTCTTTTTCAAAATCTCAACAATTTAATGATACAATAGTAATATTTTAAAATAGCATACCAATAAGTGAAAATATAGCACAGCAAAGGGTCAAGAATGGGTCTAAATTGCTCTGTCTATATCTAGACTACTTCAGCCTCCCTTGTATTCAGTGATAAGTCCGTTTGGCTACAGTTCTACATAATTCTCTCCCCCAGCCACCTCCTTTTCCTAAATAGGAGCATTTCTTAGTATAACTTCTCTGAATACAGTATATGAACTTGCTAAGAAATTTCTGAGATGGTATTTTCAGGAAGATCCCATCAGACATTGTAAATTATAAGCTTTATTCTGGTTTCATGTCTCCGATATCTCTTGCAAAATGTACAACCTCAACCTAAAATACACATATTAAAATAGGTCCTCTATAGGGAGAACGGAAGAACAGATTTGATTATTGTCCAAAGTTTTTTTTTTAAGATCATACATTTTTATATAGAAAATGTTTATTCTAGGGGAAGAAATACTCTTGAAAAGAAACATTTGGGTTGTTAGTACCAACAACATAAAAAATAAAAACCTTAAATTAATGTAATTAATTTACCCTTGTTGAAATTCTTGTTGATACTGAATGTTATCAATGTTAAAATATTGCAACTGCTAATGTCATTGTAATTGCTTTTGACAATTGTATTTAGGAGAAATGACTATTTGTTGTACTAAATTACTTATATGCTACTTCAAATGTATCTTCAACAAATTTTGTATATAATCGCTGAATACCCTTGGCAATATAACTTGAGATAGAAACTATATTTATGTTTCTTCATGAACAAACATGCTCAAATATATATGAGAAGCATCTTCTTAACTTTTCTGACCAAGATTATGTAAACAGTAAATTAATGCCAACATTAAATGATAATAAATAACCTTTATAGCTGTGGTTGGCAATTGACTATGGACAGAATGGTGCCTCTAGGATACTACCTTGATGCTTGTCAAGGTCCTCTGTCTTTTATGTCATCACCACCTAGACAATTTTTTTTTACTTTGTACAAGTATCAAGAATCAAAATCCCAATTACTCTTCTTTCTCTTTCCACTATTCCTCTAGAGCAGGGGTGTTCAAACTTGATCTTTTTATGATTTGTGGACTTCAACTCCCAGAATTCCTCAGCCAGACACAGTGGCTGAGGAATTTTGGGAGTTGAAGTCCACATGTCATAAAAGAGCCAAGTTTGAACACCCCTGCTCTAGGGTCCACATGTTTCTGATCTTTCTTCAGAAATGGGAAAAAGTGTGGAGAGATGAAGGTCAGAGGTCTGCTGTTTTACAACTTCAAAAGAAAGGAAGAGTAGAAAGGAAAAATTGTCTTAAATAGATGGAAATGATGGTAGAACATTCTGGTGGAGCAGGGGGCAATCTAGAGGGAGATGAAAGAGAGAAAGGAGACCTGATACAAAAGCAAATGGCCATAGGTCATGATGAAAATTTATCTGAAAAGATAAGTGTATGTAAATAGAAGATAAAAAGGATTTAGGTGTGACCCAGAAGGAATCAGTCATTAAGAATGTATGAGTTTGGATCAATAGGTTTAGATTATAATGTATTTAATAATAATAATGATGATAAAGTTGGAAGGGACTTTGGAGGTCATCTAGTCCAATACCCTGCTCAGGCAGGAAACCCTATACCATTTCGGAAAATGGCTGTCCAGTTTCTTCTTAAAAACTTCCAGTGTTGGAGCATTTACTGCTTCTGGAGGCAGGTTGTTCCACTGGTTAATTGTTCTAACTGTCAGGAAGTTTCTCCTTAGTTCTAGGTTGCTTCTCTCTTTGGTTCTTGTCCTGCCTTCAGGAGCTTTGGAAAATAGCTTGACTCCCTCTTCTTTGAGGCAGCCCCTGAGATTTTGGAACACTGCTATCATGTCCCCCCTCGTCCTTCTCTTTGTTCATACCCAATTCCAGCAACCGTTCCTTATATGCTTTAGCATCCAGTCCCCTAATCATCTTTGTTGCTCTTCTCTGTACTCTTTCTAGAGTCTCAACATCTTTTTTACATCGTGGTGACCAAAACTGGATGCAGTATTCCAAGTGTGGCCTTACCAAGGCCTTGTAAAGTGGTATTAACATTTCACATGATCTTGATTCTATCCCTCTGTTAATACAGCCTAGCACTGTATGATTTTATATACTAACAGTGTAGGTATGTAGTGATTTTTTTTTGTACGTTTCAAGGGAAAATAATTTAGGAGTAATCTTCCTATGAAAAGAAAATTTGATTGGACAAATTGAATTTAGAACTTGGAGATCTGATGAAATTAACTTTTACCTACACTGATTTTTAGCTAGAATAGAATACTGTGGAATCAAATGAGATCTATATTCTAGTATGTCTTTCTTAGAAATTTTACTACATCTTTTTTTAGGAAAAAAAGATTTAATAGAAAATATTTGATTGCTCATACCTATGGCAGCCATTTTTTAAATAAAACAAAACAAAAACTGAAATGTGCCATAACCTAAAGGTTGAAGGCTACTGTGTTATGTAACAGGTTTGGGCTGTTAATCATGATTAATCATGATTATAAACTTATAAACAATGTTTTTTTTTAAGAAAGTGGAATCAGGTAAAGATGTCAATCACTTGATATGGTGTTGTCAGAAACAACCATAGATTTATATTAACTCCTCAACTTTTTATTCAAAACAAAATAAGAACGTACTCATTTACTGGTGAGTAAATATACTGCTCAAAAAAATAAAGGGAACACAAACGTATAGGATCCTATACGTTTGTGTTTCCTTTATTTTTGTGAGCAGTATATATTGGTCAAAATGCTGCTGACTTTTAAGTAAATACAGTATGCCTAGAGGTAACTTCCAAAATTTCAAAACACCTATTTTGTCATATAGGCTAAGGATCACTGATATCAACCAACAAGAAGGCAATCTATATGTGAAATGGTATATAGAGTTTCCTGCCTGAGCAGGAAGACCTCCAAGGTCCCTTCCAACTCTATATTATTATTATTATTATTATTATTATTATTATTATTATTATTATTATTATTCCTTATGAAGTTTAACATTCTATTACAGCACTACCAAGGTTTAGGAACATTCTATCATTAATGCCAAGGAAATATACTGCAAGTGAAATTTGAATCAATCAGATAACCAACTATTATTCTTGCTCCTGGGAAAAAAAGTTTGATACAAAAACAACACCACTCTTATACTAAGCAAGCCTCTGTATGACCTCTTAGATTCACATAAATTCACTATAGCCAATATAGCCTATATCCAATAGGTTCTCATTGAATTTTGCCCTTAACCATGGTGAGAAATTAAGGGTAATTAATGTAAAAATATGATTTTTCTCCTCAGTCCTTTCCTCACATAAGCACAAATTCTTTACACTGAATTTATATCACACTTTAGAATCCATTAGCATTCGTGTTTAAGCTTACCTAAGAGCTGAAAGTAGCTCTGAATCTGAATTAACAGCAACTTCAATGTAACTATGATACATGTGGTGTAACCATGACCTTTAACTATGGATAAAGTCAGTAGAGAAAAGTTCAGCATGAACAAAGAGTTGTTTGTGAAGAAAGGATTTAATGATCCATAGATTGTGCCAAATCTGAAATTAGTATAAAAGGAATCTTTTTTTTTTTTTTTGCACATAGACATATTTCAACTCTGAATGACTTTAGGTAAGAAATGAATCTAGTAGAGGTGAAATAATTTGGAACATCAAAGACCTTGCATGAATAAAATTTAACATTAGCACAAGTATTTAGAGATGCATTTGATAATGTATCTTTTATACCATCTGTACTTTAAAGACTTATTAATAAGTGGCTGTATATTTTTTGTAAAAAAAATTGTTCTTCCACTCTTGGGAATACAGCACAGCAGTTATTGAAAGGGTTCATTAATGTCAAGTCAATATTCTGAATAAATATTACAAACATAAATACTTTGAAAAATACAAATTGAGCATTTTGTGTTAACTCTGATTTAGCTTTCACAAAAGTTAATGTTATTTTAATTTGCTTTAAATTTGACTTTGCCTTCTTGTCAGTATGTAGGCTTGCATGTTTCACAATTCCTTAGTCATTGCCAAATTGCTTATTTTTTGAAAAATCTGATAATTGAAAAGCTTTGTAACAAGATTTATGCTGTCTTCACTATATCAGCAAGAATAACTTCTCAATAATTTTTGTTTCAGAAAACTAACATCCTGCTGGTAACCAAAATTATGTTCAAATGGCTTGTGTAAAAACAAAGCAATCTGTGTCTGCTAAAACATACTACAAAAATCACTCTTATTTTTTTACAGTCTTTACAAATTGCTTTTCTCACCATAAAAACTGGAATTTTCAATAAAAGCTTGACTCCGCAAGCAAGCTGAATTTTATTCCAAAATGCACAAACACCCATTCTTCTACTTCTATATCTAATGGTAATCCTGTATACTTCAAAACTAGCAACACACATATAAAATATTGAAACAGTCAACTCTAATCTCATTGTCCCCTCATCAACATTCTAAAATAATTACATACGGTGATTCCAAAGAGTGAACAAAAATGTTACAGAAATACAAGATGCAGTGCAAAGTTGTGTCAGCAGGGGGCAATCCTGCATGAGCAAAAAGTGGCCAGAATTGTTCCCTTATGACTCTCTTAACTGTATGTCTGAAATGGTATCTGCTAAATAGTACAACTGTCAATACATCTGACCAGCTTTTTACACTCTATAAATCATAATAGTTAAACAATCCCAATATATTAAAATGGCAAACATTCATTTGAAAAAAAAGAAAAGTATGCATTTCAAATGCCCTTGTGAAGCCTGTCAAATTCATTTATTCTGGGTTTGGGTGTGAATATGTGTATGTTTGTGTGTATTATTATTCAATATTATTTCAAATACAAAATGCAGCCAAATATATTGTTATTCCTTAAAATACACTGGTCACAGTTTTCATATTCAGGAATCACAGGTAGTCCTAAATCAATGCACTGAGTCATACGAGAGACAGACAGAGAGAGAGAGGGGGGGAGGGAGGGAGGGAGAGGGAGAGGGAGAGGGAGAGGGAGAGAGAGAGAGAGAGAGAGAGAGAGAGAGAGAGAGAGAGAGAGAAAGAGAAACAGGGACCAGATATTGCGGAGGGGGGTAGAAAAGGAGTGGCCTAAAATATTGCTGCCAATGTAAATAAAAGGTGCAAAACCCACAGACCTTTCATTGGTTCCCCTTCCCTATAACAGGATGTAATATATTCCAGACCTTAATACAATGTAGAAGGTGGAGATGGGTGGGAGTGAGCTGAAGTACTCACCATATTGACTTCTGATACCATGTCTATGCTGGCAATGTCTATGTTCATGCCAACCGCCACAGGAGGACCTGCAACATAAGACGGTCTGCACTGTGATCTTTAACCATTTAACTCATTTCAGGGAAGATTAGCTCAGGCTCAAGAAGGGGTGGGGCACAAGGACTTCTCAGTCTTAGTTACCTCCTTCCAGGATCTCTCTCAGTAGCAGAAAGGCTTTATGTAACTAGCACACATGCTTATACCTTCCTCCCTGTAGGTGTGCTACATTAATAACTGGATGAAGGGTCTAGTTGGCCAGGCAGAAGGAGACCTGACCAACTAGAGGAAATTAGGATGACTTTAAAGGAAGTAGGGCTTTGATTCCTGCTTGCCTTGTGGACTCATCCTGGTGAACAGAGCCTTGCAAAGTCAACCCATCCTAAATTCCAAACTATTCTCTTAACTGAATGTTCTCTTGGTATGTATTCCAAAGGACTCTAATTTAAATTTAGGTTTAAATGCATATGGAAAGATTTTTCTGAAAGTCCATGGGTGGTTGAGTGACATGTACATTCAGTTTGTAGGATATTTGTACTTTAAAATACTCATTGTAACCACAGGCATAGTTTGATGAATGAGCACTGGATGAACTTAGGACATTAGCATCTCAATAAACCTAATTAAAGTTTAAATTAGAGAGAGCAATGTACACTGCCTGCCAACACATATTCCTACAATGAGGCCAATCCCCCCCCACACACACACACACTAGTCATTGTATGTTAGAGAAAATTGGAGAACATCGACTTAACTTGGAGAAACCTTCAGAAATCACAATTCCCGTGCATTAGAGAGAGGCAGCTCCCTGACAATGTTTGAAACAGGCATTGCATGGCAGCAAGATTCTTCTACAAAAGCAACCGAATTACCTCCAAAATCTGGCCTCAGTCGAATGTCGTAGCCTTTCAGCAATCTATCCACAGTCTCTTTTACTAGGGACATATTGCTAGGATCATTAGCACTAAAGAGAGACAGAGAAAAATACATCAATACAGAGACATTTTCTGTTTTCTCTCTCTCTCTCCCCCCCCCTTCAAAATGCATTTTGCACCTCCAGTTTAACGGAAGCATACAATACATTTCAAAGTGAAGGACTGGGGGGGGGACATAGAAGAGAACCTTTAATCACTTACCTCTGTGCACAAACCACTGTTATTATAAAGGGCAACGACCAAATCCCAAAGCAACCTTTTTTCCGAACTCTCAGCATCCCTTTAGCTTTTGATAGGATTTTAGGGTTTCAGTAGAAGAGAAGAAGAGATCCAACTTATTCTAGGCAGTGCAGTAATTCTAATGTGGAACGCATGCGCACGGCGTACCACAACATCAAAAGGAGCAGTGGTTGATGTTGGAGATGGAGCAAATTTCCTTGCCAAAAGAGAAAGAGGGAAAGAAGGAAGGAAGGAAGGAAGGAAGGAAGGAAGGAAGGAAGGAAAAAAATTAAAGGGGAAGAAAGAAATGCATCATTTAAAAGAGAGTACGGCACAAGAGGCTAAGCGACATTTTGTTCCCCTTCTGAGTGTATGGGTTGCACTATAGCAACCCCAGAAGTTTCAAGAGTTGCAGGTTGCAGTAGTTTTGCAACCTAATTTAAAAGAGAGAAACGTGCAACATCAAATGGGACTTAAGGGGGGGAAAAGGTTAAATGGGAATCTAAGGCATACACCTGTATGCGTGTGTGTGTGTGTGTGTGTGTGTGTGTGTGTGTGTGTGTGTGTGTGGAGGGGGAGCTAGACTTTTTGTTCCTTGAGAATAGCAAATGGTGTGTGAAACCAGGGAGGGAGGGGGTCCGAGTTTGCAGTCGGTGGCTAGAAAGGACTCAGCCTATAGCATTTGGGGGAGGGGGCAATGCCAGATGATGACGAGTTTCTTGGAAGGGGCTAGATGGCTGTCTGCTCTTCCGGGGAGAAAAAAAAAGAAAGGCGGTGGGGGGGGCGCAGAAATGAAAGGCTGGAGATCGTGAGTGGCGTTAGGCATACTACAGTCTTAAAGATTCTTTACATCAGAGTAAAAAAAGTACCAAAGTCAGATCTTGCCCAGCTTTTACATCAAGCAAAGGGTCTGATTTCAAAGGCCACCTCCGGCTCTCGCTTTAATAGCGCTTCCTCACGGGCAAGCGGGGAGGGAGATCGTGCCTAAATACACTACCCGTATCTGGAAATAAGGGGGTGGGAAGAGAAGATGGGGTGGTGTGGGGCAGGGCAAAAAGGGGAAATTATCCTCCCGGTGACCATGCCGCCGCCGCCGCCGCCGCGCATTTTGCGCTTGCAGTCTCCTTACCTTGTCGGAAAGTAAGCCGCAGAAATGCAATATTCGGGGCTCAAATCAGCGCTTCGGAGGAAACCGGAGAGGAGCCGTAAGCTGATCTGGGGATGCTTTGAATGACATTTAAATCCCCAGTAGCAGAGCGAGACCCGAAATGCTTCCTTTTAAATATGCCTGCTGCCGTTGCTGATGCTGCCAGCTCCTTCCCTCCACCGCCACTTCCTCCTCCTCTTCCTCCTCCTCCTCCACCACCACCACCACCTCCTTCTTCTCCTCGTCCTACAAAATCCCACTTGGAACGGCCGGGAATCTTTGCTGCTTCATTGAACGGTTACGGGGCCGGAGTGCTCGCTTGCCTGGGATGGGCACGGGAAAAGCGGGGAAATAAGCGGAAACACTTGGATTCTTCAATTTCGTCTCAAAACACTTATTTTGCTGCAGGAGAGACTAAGAAGCGGGCGGGGGAGCGTGGCACACCGCGGGAGGCGGAGGGGCACCGGCGCGCGCAAGAAAGATGTGAACTGTGCGCGGAGAGGAGACGCCGAAAAGCCTCCACGGCTCCTCAATCGACGTTTAGTCATTCCTCTCACACAGACCGTGACAGCTACCCAGCCCCCACCGCCCGCTGCCGGTCGCCTCGGCTCGCCTTCGGAGGAGGGCTGGAAACAGCTCCCGCGACCGGCCAATCCCACCGTACTCCCACTCGCGTCGCTCTCGCCCTCGCAGTAACCCATAGGCGCGCCATCAAAGCCGGCGCGAAAGAAAGGCCCTTTCCAGAGAGCGCGGCCGCCTCTCGGCAGCCCGCGGAAAACCGAGGACCGGGCGCCTATATATATATATTAGGCGGCGTTTCCTCAACGCGGCGTGAGCGGCGGGGGAAGAGCCGGCGGCAGTGGTAGCCTGGCTCTTTGACAGTTATGTTCCGCAGAGGCCACCGGAACAGAAGCTCCGAGAGCTAGCCTGGGGGAAAAACGGGCGGGGGCGGCGGCGGCGGCGGCCTGCACACAGCTCGACGCTTCGCTTGACGCGGAGCCGCCAACCGATTTCGGGAGTACAAGCCAGGAAGCATCCTCAGGGCGCGCCACTCCTTCCTTCTCACTCTTAGCGGGTCTTCAGCGGCCCCCGAAGAGCGGGTGTGAGAGAAAGGGGGGATATACGGTAAAATGTCGGGGACAGCTCTTTGCTGGTCTTGAGAGGGGAAAAGGTGCTCTGCTATCGGCAAGGCTTCCCACACGTGTACATAACATGGCACAATTATGTCTCAGCCACCTTTTGTTGTTCTATGCCATCTTTATCTGTCCCAGTGTTTTCCTTCTGATTAAAGAAATGTTACCATGGTTACAAGCTAACATGCTTTGCCAGCTCTTTGTTTTGTGGATGTGGTTAGGTGATTCCCAGGGATTGGACTCAGATCCGCTGTTGTAGGACATTTTAAGAGGATGAAGGCATGCCTTGCTTTTTAGTGCCTGCATTGTCCTGCAGGAACATCATAGGCTGGGCAGGAATAAAGCTGGTTCTTTCACACTAGCCTCTCCCTCCTTACCTGTCAGATCTGAGCCAATTCCTATTTTCAGGACACTAGCTCACCAGCAATTGCTATATAAGGCTACATAAGGAAACAGAACAACCTGTTAGTTTCATAGCCCAATCCCCTTACATCTATTCTTATGGTTATTTTTGAACACAGGTTTAATAGTGTTCTATGTAAGCACTAAAACCATGTCTAAAAGGACACTTGTGGTAGCTGATATCAGCTATTGGTTGGGCTCCCCTTGGATACATTTGTACCAACACGTGCACAAATGAAAGTGAATTTTAACAGATGGTGAAACCCACTGCTTTAGCCATCTGTCAAAACACACCTCATTCTTCTCTCACATTGAGAGTAATTGGTGGAAACCACCATCTAGAGTGGTTTCATAGGAGGGGAGGGAAGCAAAACAGTCCCTATACTTAAATTGTCTTGTTCATTATATATCAGGACAATACTAGGGTAAGAATCACCTATGGAAGCAGTACATTTTATGCAGCTATAGGTTTTCAGGCAGATAGCTCATTCTTAGAGCTTTGAGCAAGAGCCAAACTGACATAGTTTAAATTGGGCTGGCAATAGCAGCTCACATCAGAAAAGAGATAATACACGGTGGGGGCAAGGAAAAGGCCACAGAGCAAGAAATACAGCATCCACAATGCAATGTCAGTATAGAAAGTGTCTCCTATTAGGAGCCAGCAAGTGGCTGAGGAAGTATATGTCAAGAGGGGTGAACAACATTTGAAATTGCTGTTCCTAATTTGATCCTCAGCCCTGGCAGCTGAGCTCTGGAGTCCATGGCATCTATAATTAGCAATAAAGCAGTAAAAAGTCTCCATTGAACTGAACTTGATTCCTGGTGATTTCATGGATACATACATCAGGCTTTTTGTCAACTGTAGAAAACTATTTTTTAAACTTCCTAGAGGAAAGGGTAGAGGAATTAATGAATAAATGAAATGACAAGCATGGCAACAAAACATAAACATGCCCTTACTTCTTCCCTGAATTAAGCAATGGTCTACTTATTTTCTCTCTACCTTGCTTGAAGCTTGAAAATAGGTATTAATACATAGGGCACATGCTATGGGTAAATGGCTAGAGAGCAGAGGGTTTATTCCTACATCCAAATAGTCTCCAAACTCATTTCTGATCACACTCACTACAATACTGACTATCTGAAGTTATCCTCAATATAATATATGGAAAAGCAAAACAAAATAATAAATGTTTTGGGTCTGTCTGTCATTGAAAGATGGAATAAGAGGGACTTAACAATAATGACTTAATCTCACACATGGGTGGAACCAAATGAGGCCAATATAATGGGACCAAAGGAAAATATGAGTGTTGTAAGAGTGTAATTGTAAAGCACAGGTGGGAATCTACCTTTAGTCCACTTACATATATTGCTTCCCAGTGGAATAAGCTTCCATTCAAGGTCTTTCCTCCCTTGGACCTAACCATGTCACAAAAATACCTCAATAAGCCTTTTAAGTGCCATGTCCTCATGATGTTGCCTTCAGCTCATCTTCAGTCCATTACCAGCTATTCCAGTGTCAAAATTATTCCAAAAATAGCATTGAAATCTGTCCATGAACACTGTCCTCTGGGCCATGGGGGGGGGGATTGGTAGAGTCAAGTTCTTTCAGTCTAGGGTCTCTCTCTCTACCTGCCAAGTCTCTAAGCTGACAGGGTTGGGGAGAGCGTGCATAAGATTCTCTGCTGATTTATCATGAACCTCTTCTATGGCCAGTCAGCTGTTATTTGGATTACTTTTGAACAATGGTTTAGCACTTTTCTAGAAGACAGATAAGCCAATGCTTAGAAACTAAATAAAAACTGGGAAGTGTAGGAGGACCAGTGCACTGGCAGAGAGGTAGAACTCTCTTCTACTGTACAACATCCCATATGTGTCTGTTGTTAATCACATTTTTTTTTTTTTTAATAGCTGAACCCTGAAGAAGGCAAAGGAGAGCTGTCCCATGGAGCTTTCAAAACTGCAAGGTCTCCAATCCCAATGATTATATCTGGCAGACTTGTAGGTAAGTGAACCTGATAGGATAAAGAATTACATTTGCTGCTGTCTAAAAGTGTCAGAATTCGGGGGATGAAGGGCTGATTTTGGGTTTCCAGTTTTGTGGCATTATTACTTTTATTAGAGGAGTCTACAGAGTAATTTGAATCTTGTAGGACCTTGAACTAACTATCTTTTCTTGTTGTAATTGTGACCAATACATTTGATAGCCAATCCTTTCCTCTTCTGACATGTTGTTAGGAAGGAAATATTCCATTTGAGTATCTCCTCAGTAACTTCTTCACATTGTAGAATGTGACAACATTCAGAGACAGAACCTTGGCCATAAAAAGATCTCACCCACAAAATCTCTTTAAACCTGACACAGAGCTGATTTAGTACTTTGGGAGTAATGTGAGAAGTTACTTGGCTTTTTGTCAACTGTCCAAAAGCCAACATAATAAGTGCCAAGAGTTAAGATGTAGTTTGGGGAGCAAAGTTATTGTTTCTTTTTCCTGATTTCCATCTGCCTGCCATGTCCTCCAGGCAACTGTGGAATGAAAGAACGTGTCAGCTTCTGCCTTAGCTTTTTAGAAGATTGATAGGATGTTTGGAAAGAGTACAAACTGTATTGCTGGTTACCATTCAGAAAAGGGAGTCCCTCTAGTTCTTTTGAACCTGCTCCAAGCTGGAATATTATACATTTTCCACCTGAATTGCCACCTTAAGGATAGCCAGGATAGAACAAGTTGGATCTATGCCCATCTCAGCATAATGCTTGGCTGACAGAGAGATTAGTTATTCAGGTTATCTCCCATTGGCCAAATCTGCTTGTGGCAGTATTAGGGAGTCTTATGTTAATGTATAAGCATACTTTATACTTTTATTTTAATGTTACCTAGATATCTATTAAAAGTCATTTATTCTTGTAGGGGGGGACTAAAACAGGAAGAGAGAAATAAATCAAAGATGGGGAGTGAGTCTGTGTCTAATGTATTTGTTTCACTATCCATGGCTAATTACAAAATGCAATCTTTTATTCTATCCTGTTTTAATCACCTCTGTTCTTTAGATTTCCTATCCTGATCAAAATTAAGATCCTCATTAGTGACTTATGGTGTTTCCTAGCATCACCCATTCACTATTGGGTTGAGATAACAGCAAGAGGACAGCTTCTGTAGGTCTCAATGATGTCTAGGTGATCATAGAAGGTGCTATAAGTCGATATTGGACAAACAACCTGAGGCTGTGCTCCTATGATATGCTGTATCAACTGCAAACCAGCCAACTACAGTTTAGCCTAATAATGTTGAATGAATCCAATCAGCTTAGGTAATTTATCATTCAGTGTGTCATACAAATCCAGAAAATTGGAATAATAGAAATTAATTTAGATGTGTATGTATGCTGTACAAACAGAACCTAAATGTATTAGTTGAGAACACATGATCTATCATATCACTAACACTTGAACTTTCCTGTCCTAAACAAATTCTGAATCATCTTTGCTTATAATGTGTTTATCATGTGTAGACTTTTGTGCATAAATGTTCATTTAAAATAGTGTCTTTAGCTGGGCTTTAGTTATTTCTGATTTGACAAATAATGATTCTGTATTTCATTAATGATTGATACATGTATCCATCATATGCACCTCATACTCCTTATGAATATCTCTTGTTTAGATGACCATTTGCACAATTCTGATTGCATTTCATGGAATCGCTACTGCATACTCATTAATTAAGGAAATGCAGTAAGAATGTAGAAACTTATGTATTGAGTTTTGGCTACATCTAGAATGTATATAAACAGCAACAGATATTCAAAGTTTTCATGTAATATAGTTGATTCAAATGATCAAGCTGTCAAATCTATATTTTTTTTTCATTCTCCTGACTTATATCTAATATCTATTATACAGTTTTGTTCATTTGGATTGAAAGTCTATGAAATATAATCAAAATGGATGAAAATTGTTCTTCAGGAATTGCTTGATAGATTGTTTTAGAGGGGTTTTTTTGCCCTCCTTAGCTATTATATTGGAAACATTTTTAAGTGTGTAACAATAATTCATTAATCACTTTTTTGGGTTTGCTATTTATTATATTTTTTCAATGCAAGCTTTGATTTTCTGGGCAAATAAAACCTGTCATCTTTCTAGTGCTGAGTGGGAACCACTTAATTTCAAAGCTGATAGCTTTCTTCCCATTTAAAATACAACCTTTGGCATTGTTCTTGTCAATTTCTCCTCCGGTTAAATTTTCTTAACAATATTATACTCAAGTAACCTGTTCAAGTACTGTGTTGTCTAAATCAAAGGTGATCTGTTATAATGCAATTCAGCTCATTCTTGAGTTAATTGCTATTAAACTTGTCCACTTTCTCTGATCAACTGAGCCAATATTACTCATGTGGTCGTTTTTAACCACATTTATAGGCCAAACTCCATTTTAATGGACTGTTTTCAAAGAAACATGGATTGTCATTTTATTGTTGAATAGACACAGAAGAAATTCTGTGGCTATATTTACTCAATACGTTGAGCTATGCATAGTGCTAACAAAGGTTAGAACACTAACTTGCCCAAATTAACCAAGCCAATTATCCATTGATGGGCTTTGGCTCCTCTGTTGCTGTGATTAGCAATATTTGCATTTATGAATATTATTGTTGGCATTGTTGTTTTAGGAAAGGATTGACAGTAGAAGGTTAATTCCCTCTAGGAATGTCTATGGATTATCAATTATCTAACAGATTTGTTCGTTTCCAAAGAATTCAGAACTGAATTAATAATAATCTTGTTTGCTGTTTCTAGTGAAAATAAATATGATGTAATTATGTACAGTATTACTATTTCAGCTTACCTATTTACTATTCATTCATTCATTCATTCATTCATTCATTCATTCATTCATTCATTCATTCATTCAATGTGCTAGTGATTGTAGCTCACAGCAGTTAAAACAACAATCCAATAAAAACAAGTTAAAAAACCAGTCGGCACAAAAATCAGAGAGGACCAAGAAATAAAGGGTTTAAAAATTAAGAAGGAAGAATATAAGGTCCAGGCCTTCGCTGATGATCTGGTATTTATTTTGGAAGATCCATTAGAAACCAGCTTTAAATTGATTCAAAAAATAGAAGAATTTGGTGAGGTAGCCGGACTTAAAATTAATAAGAATAAATCCAAATTAATAACCAAAAATCTTACAAAGGTACAGGAAAGTGAACTGGAAGATAAAACAAAGATAAGTATAACCAAGAAAATAAAATATTTAGGGATCTGGCTTACAGCGAAATGTTCCTCGATTAAGGAGGACAATTATGATAAAATATTATACCAGATTAAAAAAGATTTAGAAAATTGGGAAAATCTGCAAATTTCATTTTTAGGGAGGACCGCTATGGTCAAAATGAATATATTGCCAAAAATATTATTTCTGTTTCAAGTTATTCCAATAAAATTAGGGAAAACATTCTTTCAAGAATTAAATAAATTGGTCACTAAATTTATATGGCAAAGGAAAAAACGCAGGATTAAATTAAAACTCTTGCAAGATATGAAAGATAAAGGGGGATTGGTGTTACCAGAGTGGGAAATATACTACCAAGCATCGAGCTTAACTTGGCTAAAAGATGGATGGATTTGAAAAATACTAGAGTTTTAACAATAGAAGGACATGACTTGAAAGCAGGGTGGCATGCATTCCTATGGGACGAAAAATATAAAATACACAGATACTTTCAAAGACACATAGTTAGGAATGCATTGCTACAGACTTGGGAAAAAATAAAACAAAAACATTATATAAGAATTCCAACATGGTTATCCCCAACAGAAGCTCTGAAATACCCAAACCTACTGGATATAAATAAGATAATTAAATACAAGGAATTAGTAAATGAACAGGGAAATCTAAAAACAAAACAAGAATTGGAAGAAGATATAGGCAGAGAGATTGACTGGTGGACATTTACACAAATTCAGTCTAAATATATAGAGGACAAAAAATTATATGAAATACAAAAAGAGCCACAAGAATTGGATAAAATTATACATGGAACAGAAATAAAATTAATTAGCAATTTATACAAATACCTATTGAGATATAAAATGGAAGACAAGGTTGTCAAAGACACAATGATTAGATGGGCAAAATTTTTTGGATATAATATAGAATTGGAGAAATGGGAAAATATATGGGAAATAAACATAAAATTGACTATGTCAGTGGCATTCAAGGAAAACCAGTTGAAGATGTTTTACAGATGGCATCTTCCACCAGCAAAGCTTGCCAAGATGTTCCAGATCTTTTTGCTGGGTATTTTAAACAGAAAATATAGTAAAGAAATACAGTACTTAATTTTACATATAACAATGGCAGCAAGAATAACATATGCACAGTTCTTGAAAAATGAGAATATACCATCAGAGGAAGAAGTGATAAGAAAAATCCTGGACTGTGCTGAGATGGACAAATTAACAAAAGAGATAAAAGAAAAGGAAGACACAGAGTACTATCTAATATGGAACAAGTGGTACGACTGGTTGGAGACTAGAAATAATAGAGGAGAATAAATGTGGAAAGGTCAAAAGTGAAATATGTGTGTATAATAATGTATAGTAATAATAATATGTATTATTCTTAGTATGAAGTATAGTATGAAGGAAGAAAAGTGCAAATAAGAAACAACGGGGCTACAAGGACAAATATTGTAAAGAAGAATAAGGGGGGGGGAATGCAAATAATAGAAGATTACCGTTACAAAATCGCTGTTAAAAAGGGGGAGGAGTATATACTGTGTGTGTATGTGTGTTTTGTTTTGTTTTGTTGGTTTAAAAAATAAAAAAATAAAAAAACAGTTGGCAATATATAAACATATGGTGCTGTTCAGTAAAAGGGCTCACAACTTTTGTGCCTGATATGGTGTTGAAATCTTTGGCAGCCCCGAGGGTAGACATGTCAAACTCGCAACATCACGTGACATCGCGCAACGTATTGGGACAGTTTTGCCATTGCTGGCAATGGGGTGGGCGCAGCTTCCATATGACGCAACTGGCCTGCGGGCTGGCAGTTTGATACCCCTGCCCTAGGGATACATCCACCTCAAAGACAAGTCTAGCAGATGCAAGGATGCATCATCAGACATTGCTCATCAGAAATGTCTAGTTCCTTTGGCTAGTTAATCCTGAATGAATGCCAATAGTGGACAGGTGAGAAGTTTAAAGATAGAAGCATAAAAACCAGTGGGAGCAATATCCCACTAAACTATTTCACTGGTTTTCCCTAACTGCCCCACTTCCACCCATTTGAACTCTTCCAGGCCAAGTTCTCTATATTATATGATTAATTCAAAAGCAATAATATTTACACAGTTTCTTTCCTGATCTAATTGTTGATTCTTCTCACCTAATTGTTTAACTGCTGTTAGAACTGCCTCCATATTTATCAGCTGGAGCTATAAACCAGAGCACTAAATACTATATTAAACTAGGATCATTTATGTGCAGTTTGAGAAGGAAGCAATGAATCTGTGGATATTTGAAGTATTGATGTTTTTTTAGATTTCATGGTTACACTATTTCACACAAATATTAATTCAGGTGAACAACTAATTGAAAGAAAGGACATGATTGCCATATATCTATTGAGCAGTGTCACTATTAAAAGAAAGCCGCTTCGATGGAATAACAAGGGCATTGGCTTAGCAGAGCTGGCTATGAAATCAAAATTTCATGCCTCCTTGAAATATCAGGTTAGTCCTGTGTAGCTTCTATGGCATATTTGACTTCCATGGTTTTCCATGACCTTTAATTAGACATATAATTATATTATTGAAATAAAGAAAACTCAAATGTTGTAGTTGTGGCTGAATTATATTGTGGATTTGAGTAACAGTTTGGCTACACCTTCTGCTTTATAGTTGGCTCATTTTTTGGGTGACAATAAAACAAAAATCTTGTAGTAATATTAAAGCCTTATACATTTATTATAGGAAACAAAAACTTTGCCATAATACATTTTAGACTTTATGGCTTTTGGTTGTTTTTCCTCTTAACGTGTTACAGTTGTCTGGAGGTAATAAGGCAATTTATTAATTCCATTATTAGAAAAAGATGGTGTAATGCATTCATTATTCTTTTATGACTATATTCTTTGCTTTAGGGCCATTGAAAATATATGGAGAAGTAATGGCAATGGCAGTTCTGAAATTAATTTCTATTCTGTACCAGAACAGAATATAAAGATTCCTATGGGACAATCACTATGTTTAGCTAGATAGGATGATTACTGTTAGATATGCAGTATTCTCAAATATAAAGTCTGCTACTCATTTGGGTCAGCATTAACTTCTGTGGAAACCAGAACAAGACTTACATTTAAGAAAAGAGCATTTACTCAACTGGAGACAATCTATATAAATAAAAATGTAAATATTCGTTTGTTCAAAATCTTAAATCTCCAAAAGTTCTTCACCGATTTGCTTTGAAATTTTGACACAACGTTGCATTCGAATATGCATGTGTTTTTATATACCTATATTATATAGATGTCACACCTGTGACAGGTAAAAACATACTTTTTTTCAAAAACAGTGCCATCTGTTGGATGTAAAAGCAACACACGCTACGTGCGCTTTCTCTTTTCTTTCTTTTCCATTTAACCAGACTGAGCCACAGCAATGTGTGGCTGGCTCCGGCTAGTGTAAAATAAGGAACACCTGCAATGATACATTCCTTTGATAGGAATGTAAGTTATAACTTAAATGTAAGTTATAACTTAAAGAGGTTTTCAAGGCACTTCATAACACCTTTTAAATTCCATGATTTGGTTGGATAACTGTACCCCAGCAAATAATTATTTCATTATTACGTTGGGCACAAATATTAAGCTGTACACTGTCTTCTACTCTTACGATGCATTCCCAAACATAGAGTGCTGTCAGATTACCCACTCATTGGATTTACAAGTTGTTTCCAATGGAAAGTAAATCTAACCTACTTTTCCTCCAGCAGTATTTTGCAATCCATTTTCAGATATGCACTCCTTAGAAACAGAAATCCCTCAGAGGCAGGATGGAGTCAAGAATCAACCTCTACTCCAGAAGAGCAGGAAGCAGGCACTCAAATGCCTAGTCTTCCTAATGGGAAGATGTAGGAAAAAAGACATTTTCCACTGTTTACAGACCACTTAAATATGCTCAGCTTCTGGTATGTAGGACACAATTATTTGAATACAAATTCCATTGAGATCAAGACTGTTCAAAAATTTATTCACAATTATATGTTTCTGTATGCTTAGAAAGTGATAGCATGGCCAAATAGGTTCAGAATCTAAGCTTGGTAAGTACTTGATAGGAGATGTCCAAGAATTCTAGCATCAAGAAGGTGTTTTATAACAATACAAACAATCAGTAGAAGACAATGTCAACAACTTCTATATTAATGTTGAAGGAAATTGCATTTATGTATCTTTGTAATTACTAGAAGTTGAATTCAATTCAAGGATATCAGTTCTTTTGGAGAACAAAGTCAAGAATCATAAAACTAAGGAAACTGGCCTTGTGTTTACTTAGGTTCATTTTGAGATATATAATGATGATAAAGCAACATTGATTCTATAAATACCTGAATAATGGAATTCTTGTTCAGGAAACAGAATAAACAGCTCAACTTCTGAAGATTGCAAAGATATATCCATGCAATTTCTTCAATAGTAATATAGAAGTTGTTTGAATAAAATATCAGAGTAGAGCAAATATGGTTTGTAAGGATTGAGAACAGGGTGCACAACTTTTCCCAGGCTGACAGCCTCACATAGTCCTTGAGTTGTGTAATAAAGGGGGAAGCTGGAATTTAATCATCATCATCATCATCATCATCATCTAGCCCCATGGTAGCTAGATGATGATGATGATTAAATTCCATATTCCCCCTTTCTGTGGGCACATGCACTATCGCCCCAGTCCTAGGCCTTCAGCTGGTTTTTATAAAACCTTTTAGCTTTAGGTCTCCGCTGCCGTGTGCAAAAAAAAAAAAAAAAAGGTTCAATCAATCAATCAATTTCAACTTCTTGCGAGAAAAAAAAATCTCGTAAAGTTGGAATTCATTGATTGAACTTTTTAGTCCCACCCAGTCTGCCGTTACCACCGAAGCCATGCCCACCCAATGGACCACACCCACCTAATGGACCAGCCAATTGGCCATGCCCACCCAGCACCTGATGATACATAAGTGGGTTTTGGGTTGCAGTTTGGCCACTCGGTCTCTAAAAGATTCGCCATCACTGATCCAGCCAAACAAAACCAAAAAGTGCTTTATTGAAAATTGCAGTATATTAAATTTAAATATGGTTACCATGATTACTTTCCTGTCATATTTAATGTTTCCTAGTTCTCTTATTTTAAAAATTATAAGATTGTAACAACTAGGAAGTTTTGGGAAGGTTGAGAAGAAGCTCAGTCTATATCTTGCTGAAACCAAATAAACTCAGTGTAAATTCCTTGGTGCAGACTGCTTGTGTAATAAATGGACTGAGTTTGTTTGACAGAACAAATCACAATTACCAACCCCATTTCAGCCTAACATTTTACAGAAACCTAATCCATGTTGTTAGGTAATGGTTCATTGTCATGCAAAACCTAGAATATTGGGTTAATGGAACATTTTATGATCAAATTAAGCACAGACAGCATAATATGAACAATTTCACTCAAGTT
The DNA here is from genome assembly GCF_016545835.1 of Crotalus tigris. Classification (NCBI taxonomy): domain Eukaryota; kingdom Metazoa; phylum Chordata; class Lepidosauria; order Squamata; family Viperidae; genus Crotalus; species Crotalus tigris. The sequence goes on from NW_024096469.1 coordinate 2,361,364, forward strand.
GTCAGCAAGGTAAGAAAAGGACAAGTAGTCCTGAAATAACCGTAGACAACTAGTCTATATATAGATTATATATAGCCTATAACTAAAAATTTCAAGTGTTGTCAGGATACTATACTCTTAATTTAGTGACTGCCTTGTTTAGCAACTGTTTGCAGTTATGATGGTGATAGAAAAGTAGCTTTACGACCAGCCCTTTCATTTATGACCTTTGCAGATCTGGTCCAGGGGTGTCAAACTGCCGTCCCATGGGCTGGACATGGAAGCCATGCCCACCCCATTGCCGGCAATGGCAAACAGTTCCGATATGTTGTGCAACGTCATGTGACGTTGCGAGTTTGACATGTCTCTAAGCAAAGGAATGCTGAAGTAAGATCATAAGCACAATTACAGTTTTACTTAATGACTTCTTCAATTAACAATTGAGTTGCCAATCTCAATTGTGGTCACTGTGTTGTTGTTAATTGCAAAGTCGTGTCCGACCCATCGCGACCCCATGGACAACATTCCTCCAGGTCTTCCTGTCCTCTACCATCTTCTGGAGTCCATTTAAGTTCACGACTACTGCTTCAGTGACTCCATCCAGCCACCTCATTCTCTGTTGTCCCGTTCTTCTATTGCCCTCAATCTTTCTGTGGTCACTACATAAGGACTATCTGTACTTCGGAAGAACAATGAAAAATGGTGTATCCTGATACCAAAAAAAAAAAAGCTCAAGGAGGAGTTACTGTTGTTTTAAAGTAAAAGACTTAGTGGTAGTGATGAGAACATTGGATCCTGGTATATGATACTGTTAGTAATGCATCTGGACTAGACTCCCCCCCCCACTTGCTTCTGGACTGAGAAATGTAAAAGTATCCCTCATAGATTTACTAGTAGGATGGTAGTTTTAAGTAGATAAGCACAGCTTTACTGGGAAATAATTGTGGAAAATTCTGTTCAATCTAATTAGAAGAAGGCACAAGCCTCTTAATTCGATCAATGATGAAAGTATATGACAACAATTCCACAAACATCCTAGTTGGCTGTCTTTTCTAGAAAAAAAATGAAACTTTGAGCCAAGGCCTCTGATCACTAAGAGAAAAACAAGGTATCTAACTGTTATAATGGTGAGTCAGTATATGGAATCTTGAATGTTTGCAAAGTCTCACAGATATAACATTACTGAACTGGGGAAATGGATAATTTGATAAATTCTTTCCCCGGATTTGTACATCCTGATAGTTTGCACAAAAAGTTCAGGTTATGATATCAATTTTCTCAGGTGAAACACTTTTCAGATAACCTACAATTCTAGGTGGATCTACAATACATTGTATCCAAAGAAGACGAGTTGACTTCTGACTTCATATTGCACACTCTGTCTTAGGAAAAGTTTTGCAGCACTACTAACCATCCAAGTAATTTTTTTCAGAGTTTATGTGGCAATTCATGCATGAGTCTAAACGTGTTATTTGGCTGACAGTAAGCTAATGAACTTGCTGCTTACTTATGTAACATATGTCTTATTGCATAGACACAGTGTCAGCTTCTCCAGTGATCTGTCAAAACTAAGTAGCACATACTTCAATATATGTGACAGCATATACACAAAAATCTATTCAAAGTGTGTCTTGTAAATTCAATCACCTTAAAGACTGCAACAGCTATGAGTATGTATTACTAACATACTCATTTGACAACAAAGAAACATGATCCCTGTGATAATGGTGGCTTAATGACCGGCATTTCTGCTGTTGTCCTGTAGTCTATTAATTAGCCCTAGTCAAAGTTCTAAGAAGTTATTGTGATTATTTCTAAAATGACTACTTATTTTTAAAAGGAAATTTTTATGTACATTATCTAGGGATCTTCTAAAACAGGGATGTCAAACTTCTGGCCCGCAGTCCAGATGCGTCATGCCAAAACCGCGCCCACCCCATTGCCAGCAATCAGAAAAAAGTCATGATATGTCATGACACGTCACATGACATTGCAAATTTGACACCCCTATTCTAGAATTATCCAGTAATATCTTAAGTTCCTGAAAGTCCTTTCTCTGCTCTCTTGAGAGTGAGTAGGAGAAATTTTGTACATACAACATATAATGTAAATATTATTTAGCAATCTTATCTTTTTTTTGGCTTTAGCTTAGTGTGAGCACCATCCTTCCTTCAGTCACCAAATCTAATTTGCTAGGGAACCAATGGTCCTTTTTCATTTGTTTCCTGAGAACAGTTGTGTCTTTGTACCCCCACAAAATACTTGCACAAAACTGAAACAGATTTTAACCCATGGCTAAACCAGCTAGTCTAGCAAACTGTCAAGATTTATCTTCTTCTTCCTGCCAAGTCCCACCTCATGTTAAGCACAATGATAGATGTTTTCTCATCAACTTGATGAAAGTGGAGACAAAACAACTGTCACACCAGCTGAAACAGTACAGAACTCCCCCCAACTCCCCAACCACAGCTTCCGCCTGCTATTTGAGCATGATATGTGAGCTCAGAAAAGTCTCCAAGTTCCAATCCCTTTGGGGTGTGCTCAGGGAATAATTACTGGGATGTTAGCCATGTTATTATTTTGCCTATTTCAACCTTTTCACCCATTGTACCACTTTTAGGATATGGCAACATCTGAGTACCACCAGTCACCTAGCAAGGTGTCAAAAACTTAATGACCCCCCCCCCCAAAAAGGAAAAAAGTGATAAAGTACAGGTAGTCCTCGACTTACAATAGTTTGCTTAGTAACTCTTCGAAGTTACAATGGTACTGAAAAAAGTGTCCCCAAGCCACAGCTGAGCAAGACACCTGTCTGCCCACCCAGCGGCGCTCTTCCTCCTGTCTGAGGTTTTCATTTTTGTGAGCATTTCTGTTGAGGATTGGCAGTGGGGGTGGGGTAGGGGGGTGTTTGGTTTTTATTCCTATCTGCTGGGTGGTTGCAGCAGGTTTTGGTCCCTTCACATGACCCTGGGACACTATGACTGTCATAAATATGAATCAGTTGCCAAGCATCTGAATGTAAATCACAAGACCCTGGAGATGCTACAACATTCCAGCTGATTGGTGCTTCTTCAGGGCTCAGCAGAAACACCAGGATCAGAGCCGAGCTCCAGCTGGAGCCTAGTGTTGATCCTGGTGCTTCCACTGAGCCCTGACAGCCCCAAAGAAGTGCCAATCATATGGAAAGCGGTACTGATCCTGGTGCTTCCGCTGAGCCCTGACAGCCCTGCAGCTCCAGCTATCTCTTGCTCAGGCTTGTGTGGTGCTGCCACTGGTTCAGCTCATTCCCCTCCCCCGCTACCACTTTTCTAGGATGGTCGCATACCACTTGCCAGGTGCCAATGTACCACAGGTGGTACCCGTACCACTGGTTGAAAAGCTCTGAACTAATGTATCAACTCTGCAGTCCTTTTGCAGATTTCATGTAGCTCTACAAAAACTCTATCACATGCATTCACTGTCTCCTTCCTTTTGGTTCAGGGTCTTCTCTGCCAAGGTCAAGAGAGTCTTTCCTAGCATTCCTTTGTAAAATTTGTCATCCTAAATCAGCATCATTTTCCCCCTCTCAGCTGAGTTAGAAAGAAATTAATGAGCTGTCCCCTGGGCCCATCTACCAAATCAAATTATTTATCCTCAGCTGTTGATTTACTGCTCAGCAACTCAAGGGACTATGTAGGGATTTTATTTCCCCGGAAGGAGACCTACACTTATATATACACAGAGAACTTGGCAGATGTCCTGCTGAATTCAATGGGACCAGCTTCTAAGCAAAGCAGGCAAAGTAAATTGGATTCTGGGCTCAGACAATAAGGTGAACTTCATGACTTTAGATGGCACCAAGCTGGGTCAGTGAAGATAGAAGTTTCTGCCTAAAAGGAGCAGCCTGTGCATTTAATCTGCAACCTTTTGGAAGCTCCCCTTGAGGCAGAAGGAAAATGCAGTGAGTGGGACCAAATAGTTATAGTCATATTATGCATAATATTTAGTATGTTAGTATTTAGGCTAACATTGTCTCCGTGTTGCTTATGTGTTTGAATCCACAACCACATTTCAGCCACCCTGAATTTGACCTGGTGTTTTTTGTTTTCCTCCTTTCCTATTGGCAACCTTCTTTTTCCCTTACCATCAATAAGATCCTTGGGTATTGGCCTGAAACAGCAGACTTAGAACAAACAGAACCATTGTAAATTCATTAGGAATAGAGAGCAGAGGGACAAAAGGTGTCAGAAAAAAACAAGGCTTACATAAGGAGGGAGATGGAGACACCTAACAACCTCTGAAACCAATTCAAACAACACTCCCAGAAAGAAAAGAGCAGGAAATATGAAGAAGGACATTATGTTAATGAAAGCAGAGAAAAGCCTGAAAGAAGTTGGAACCCTAAAAAAAAAATCCTCAGAAGAGCGACTGAGAGAACTGGATGTCTTTAGCTTTAAATAAAATGGTGAGTTGAAGAAAGAAGGAACAGAAAGTGCTTAGCTTGAAAAGAGTTGACTGAATGGTTGACCTGAATGGTTGTACAATTCCACCCCCCCCCAAAGAAAAAGACATGACCCAGAATATAGGGCACCGAGAATAATGATCTTTAAGATACAGGAAATCAGAGTCTGGTTACAAATTAGGGAAACTAATAATAAGCAGATGAAAATGAAACCAATTCGCTAGAGCAGGGGTGTCAAACTCAATTTCATTGAGGACCACATCAGCATTGTGGTTGCCCTTAGGGGGGGCAGGTATGTGTGGCCAGGGTGTGTGTGGCCTACTGGGTGGGCGTGGATGGAAAGGGTGTGGCTTACTGGGTGGGCATGGCCAGCTCTACATCATTCGTGTCAAGGGTGCCTGTGGGGGCCTGGGCAGGAGTGGGACAGATCTGAGGGTCTCTGGCAGAAGGGGGTGGGACCAGGGCAAGTGCCAAGGCATGGTCCACTGGAGGAGCCTCACTGTTCCTCTCAGACCATGCAGGGATGGCTAGATAGTGGTGCGGGCTGCCCAGAGCTCTGGGCAGCAAACGTCAAATGCCCAGCCTGGCCCTCAAGCACCTGTGGCACCAAGCCCAGCCCCACTTCCCCAAGGGGGTGCCCAGCTGCACTTACCTCAAGGCTGCTGCTGCTGTGCTTGTTCTGCTTAGTCAGGTTGTTCATGATGGGTACGAGGGCAAAGTCAGAGGGAGGCCCATTCCCTCTCCATGTATCCAAAGCTTCCTTAGCAATAGGATAGGAGACCTGTTGGAATATTCATGAACAGGAAGAGTCATGTGGTAACTCAGTCAGCCAATGTGAAGAAAGTGCTACTGAGTCTGTGCAAAAGAGTATTGAGTTAGGAGCTGGATTTCCAGTCTCAAGGTTTATCTCTGGTCTGTCTCTTTAAGAAGTCTTTGTTAAGCTATGTTGCTGTAAAGAAGAATGGTATTGTAAATATTTTTATATAAATATAAAGTTATTTGAATCAGCTAAATACAGTCAACTGTGAGAGCTTCTGATTTATTTTTCACCAATAGAGAAATTAAAATTCTCTAACAGGTTATGGGCCCAGAGCTTACTAAGGACTGCATTGTAAGTTAAAGCTGGAAGAAATTGCCTATGTTTAGAAAGTATAAGAACAAGGCAGAATTAGCAGAATGGCTGCAATGGAATTTGAGGAAAACTCTGTGCCTCGTTTGGGCCAGAAGAATTACATTGTGTGGGCTGCAAAAATGGAATGTTTGCTGAAAGCTAAAGAGCTGTGGTATATTGTTGAAAATCCACCACGAGTGTTTGCAGCAGCAGATCAGAAAAGCCATGATCAAACTATGGCTTATCTTATCTTGAATTTAGATGATGATCAATTTCTAAATGTTGCAAATTTAAAGACTGCAAAGGAGATATGGTTGAAGTTGAGAGCTGTGAACGTGAATGTTTCTGCATGCAATATAGTGCAATTGTCAAGAAAACTTTACAGAGCCTGTTTGCAACCAGGTGAATCTGTGGAACAGCATTTAAATAAAATGCAAAGTTTATTTTTGGACTTAGAACAACGTGGGATTAAATTCCCTGAGTCCCAGAAGGTTTTATTGGTGTTGAACAGTTTAGATAAAACCTGGGACACAGGTTTTCTGCAATATTTGAATGCAAAGAAGAGCAAGACTTAAAGTTTGAGGCTTTAAAGCAGTGGTTCTCAACCTGTGGGTCGGGACCCCATTTGGGGTCGAACGACCATTTCATGGGGGTCGCCAAACAAGGTTGTCCGCCATTTTTTCCCCTCTTTTCTTTGGCCATGCCCCTGGCACCCGGAGATGTATAAGTGGTTGGGGGTCACCACAACATGGGGAACTGTATTATGGGGTCGCGGCATTAGAAAGGTTGAGAACCACTGCTTTAAAGGCATGTTTGCTTAATGAAGAGGAAAAACGCCATTTTAGAAGCAGCCACGAGAAGGAGAAATTCCTGAGGAGGGGGTCCAGACTGCAAGTCTCCAGAGGAGAAGAAACAAGCAGATCAGACCCGGACCAAATTGCAACAAAGGAGAGATTTTGCAAGCAGAGAGCTTTACCAGTAAAGAATTGCTACATTTGTGGAGCCAGCACACATTTGCAAAGGAACTGTTTGCAGAAAAAGACATTTGTGCAAAGAAAAAGGACTACTTTGCAAAAGGAACATTTTGGTATTGCAAAAGTTTGCAATAGCAACAACAGAGACAAGTGGCTAATTGATAGTGGTGCAAGTCAAACAATTGTTAATAACTCTGAATTATTTTGCAGGTTTGTTCCAGTAGCACAAGAAGCTGTGGCTTTGGCAAATGGCCAGAAAGCAAAAGTCATTGGAAGAGGCGATGTAAAAATTCCATATTTGGAATCAAAGTTTACCAATGTGCTTTGTGTACCTGAGATGGAACATAATTTGTTAAGTGTGTCTAGTTTAGACAAACAAGGTTTTGAGGTCATTTTTGTAAATGGGAAATGTCTCATCAAAAGGAATGGGAATATTTGTGCAGAAGGCATAAAGGAAGATAATCTATATGTATTGCAGGGACAAAAGGTTCAATGTTCTCATATATTTAAGAATGTTGCAGAGCATGATTCATGTGTTCATCTTCTGCATAGAAGACTTGGCCATGCAAGCTTTAAAGTTTTGCAGCAAATGCAAGATTTTGCAGAAGGGCTAAATTTGAAGGGATGCAAAACATATTTGGACTGTGCAGTATGCAAAGCATCAAAGTCAAAGGCATTCCCAGTTGTAAATGTAGCACAAGACAAACAAAAAGAGTTCTAGAGCTGATCCATGCAGATCTGGTGGGACCTATGCAAACCAGTTTGGGAGGAGCAAAATATGCACTGGTAATTGTTGATGATTTTAGCAGGTATTCGTTTGCTTAGAGCAAAGACAGAGGTGCTACAACAATTCAAACAGTGAGTAAGTTTTGTAGAGAGAAGGTACAGACAACAAGTGTGTCAGTTGCAAACTGACAGAGGTACTGAATTTATGTCAACTAAATTCCAACAATGGTTGGGGCAGTTGGGGATAAGACACAGACGTACAAATCCTTACACAGCAGCAGTGAACGGTGTAGCTGAAAGAAGGAATGGTGTTTTGCAAACAATGAAAGATTCATTATTGGAGGATTCTGGTTTGAGCAGGTCATATTGGGGAGAAGCCATATTGACTGCTAATTATATAGTTAACAGGCTGTGGAGTTCCTCCATTAATAATACTCCATATGCCATTCTATATGGGAGAAAGCCATCACTGGCACATTTGAGAATTTTTGGAAGCACTGCATGGGTACATATTCCAAAAGCAGTCAGAAGAAAGGGACAGCAAAAGGCAAAAAAGCTTAGGTTTGTGGGCTATGAGCCAGGGTCAAAAGGATATTGCTTTAGCGATGGAAGTAAAAGAATTATAATTTCAAGGTCTGCTAATTTTGCAGAACAAAATTGGGACAGAATTAATGCAAATTCTGGGTATGTCTCACTTAATGATGGTGATCTGTTTAGTGACAATAACTCATCTAATGATGAAAAAATCATTATTGAAGATGTCAATGTTCAGGGAGGAGAGGCTGAACAAGACATGAAGCCAGAAAGAATTGAGACACAGAAGCAGTTAATACCACGTAGGTCAGAGCGATGTAATAAAGGAATTCCGCCTGACAGGTATTCTGCCAGCAAGGTAAAGGTTTGCAATGTGTGGTATGAGCCAAGAAGTTATAAAGCGGTGTTGGCATTACCAAAAGCTGAACAAGAAAAATGGAAGGAGGCCATGGATAAAGAGATGAAATCCATGGGAGACCATGAAGTATTTAAATCAGTGACTTTGCCACAGGGAACCAAAGCTGTGGGTTGTAAGTGGGTATATAAGAAAAAGGTATTGCCAAACAATGATGTACGGTATAAGGCCAGGTTAGTGGCACAAGGTTTTTCATGATTAAAGAATGTATTAAGTCAATAGGTCTGATGTCTCTTCCTGTCATGAAGGGAGGAGTGTTGGAATATTCATGAACAGGAAGAGTCATGTGGTAACTCAGTCAGCCAATGTGAAGAAAGTGCTACTGAGTCTGTGCAAAAGAGTATTGAGTTAGGAGCTGGATTTCCAGTCTCAAGGTTTATCTCTGGTCTGTCTCTTTAAGAAGTCTTTGTTAAGCTATGTTGCTGTAAAGAAGAATGGTATTGTAAATATTTTTATATAAATATAAAGTTATTTGAATCAGCTAAATGCAGTCAACTGTGAGAGCTTCTGATTTATTTTTCACCAATAGAGAAATTAAAATTCTCTAACAAGACCCCCCCAGGATAGGCCTGGAGGAGAGAGCAAGGGGATGGTGAAAGGGCAGCAGGGCAGGACTTCCCTCAGACCTTCCCTCTCCTTTCCTTCTTTTCTTCTTTCCATCCTTCCTTCCTAAGTACAGAGTGGTGGGAAAATATTTGAGATGAGGGAGGGAGAAAAACAGGCACGAAACGCAGCTGGGGAGGTGTCACCCTTCATGAGGAACGAAGAAATGCACCATCGCCTGGAAGTAGCATATGGCCCTCACCACATATCTAGCTTGGTGGGCTCTGGGGGAGGGCATGGCATGAGCAGCATGAGAGTCAATGTTACCTGCACAATGCCCCCCAGTCCTCATTCTGCCTGGTTTCGGCAGGCAGCAAGGCGCTCTCCTCACAGCGCCGAGAGGCTGAGACAGGTGGTGTGAACCCAAAAATAAGCGTGACACCACCCAACCCCCAACCTGCCTGGTCTTGGCAGGCAGTGAGGTGCTCTCCTCACAGTGCTGAGAGGTTGAGCCGGGTGATGGGAAGCTCGCCAGCTTTCCACCTTGCTGCCTGCTGAAAGTGGGCAGGCTGGAGGCTAGGCAGAATTGCACTTCTCATCAGATTTGTGCCACCCGGCTCAGCCTCTCGGCGCTGTGAGGAGAGCGCCCTGCTGCCTGCTGAAACCCCTCCCCCGGTGTCCATCAAGCCAGATATGTGAAGTAGGCCAGGAGCATTTGCTGGCCACTTCCAGGCAATGGTGCATTTTTTCATTCCTCACAAAGGGTGATACCTCCCCAGCATGCACCCAGGGGGTGGGGCCGATGCATCAGGGGCTGGTTTCTCACTGTTTCCAGATGGCCTTGTGGAGCTAAGACTGAATGCGTTTCAGCATAGATGGCCACCACAAAATTATACATTGGCTCCCTCCCGGCCAGCCTAGGCAAGGGCCAAGGCAGCAGGGGCCGTTTCTTCACTGTTTCCAGGATGGCTTCTCGGGCCACATGAAACCACTTCCCAGGCTGCATCCAGCCCCCGGGCCTTGTGTTTGACATGTCTGCACTAAAGAGTTCATAGTTTCCCTTTCATTGGACAGGAGGGACTAGAAAGACAGTTGTGGTAGATGCTTTGACCTGATGACTTAAACAGATCCTTCCAGTTCTATGATTCTAATGTGACATAGGAAACAAATTTTATTGAAATCAGTCAACATAGCTGAATATTGCCCACATCAAAACTCCAAGGTTTCAGCTATGAATATTTCCCAGGAATATGTAAAAATGCCAGAGTCCTAGTCTTGGACCTTCAACATGCAATACATTGGCTTTATCTCAACTCTTCCCATTAAAGATGAATCTTCCTTGAATTGGTTTAATGTGGATGAACAGGTATCCTTGGTGTATGACCACAGTTGAGCCCAAAAACTCTCTTACTAAGTGAGACAGTTCTTAAGTGAATTTTGCCCCATTTTACAACCTTTCTTGCCACAGTTGTTAAGTAAATAACTACAGTTCTTTTTTTTAATAATTTTTTTTTATTTTCCATTTATTCATACAAAATACAATTCACAAGATAAAATAAATTCATAACCATTGGTACCGCCTGCCCATTCCCCCCAGGCTGCGTCCACCCTCTCTGATACCTTCCCTACTTCCCTCCTCTTTCTCCCCTCCCCTCCTACTCTCTTTCCCTCCCCTTCTCCTCTTACCATCCTACTTCCTCCCTGCACCTTCCTCCCCTCTCATCCCTCTCAAACACATGAATGCAGCATAGGGGAAATGCCCAAGCAGCACGTCTCTCGTAAACTACCATATCTATATAATCCTTACCCACCCACCCACCCACCCTCAACCCTCCCCCACTCACTTCCCAGAGCAGAGTACAGGGTTATTAATGAGAAAGTTAACAATAAAAAAAACAAAAGAAAAAAGAAAAGGAAAGAAAAGAAAAAAAATATCATACTTAACCTTTAACTCCCCTTAAATTAAATCATCATAAATGAATCTCTACAAACATTTGCTATAAAATTTACTCATAAAATAAATGAAACTTTGTAGTCCCATACTTTTTCTGAATATAATCTATCCATCTTCTCCATACAATAATATATCTTTCTTGTGTATGATCCTTCAAATAAGCAGAATTTTTTGCCATTTCTGCAAAATTAGAAACTTTAAATATCCATTCTTCTAAAGTAGGCAATATTTCTTCCAATATGAGCCTACTAGTAACCTTGCTGCACTTAATAAATTCAACATTAAAATAGTTTCTTTGTCATTTAAGTCCACAAAAATACCCAATAAGAATAATTGAGGAGTAAACTTTATCTTCCTTTTAAAAATCTTTTGAATGTTCCACCAAATCATAATCCAAAAAGCCTTTACCTTTTTACAATTCCATCAAATGTGAAAATATGTCGCATCCATATTACCACATCTCCAACATTTGGGTTGTAAATTTGAATACATACAAGATAATTTTTTAGGATCTAGATGCCATCTATAAAACATTTTATAAAAATTTTCCCTCAAATTTTGAGCTTGTGTAAATTTAACATTTCTAATCCAAATTATCTCCCATAAGTCCAATGGGATCGGTTCCTGGATATTCTGAGCCCATTTAATCATACAATCTTTGACCAATTCTGTTTCCGAGTCTAATTCTATTAAAGCATTATTCTTTTTATATGGACCTGACTCTGATCTTTAATCTGAATAACCAAATTTTCATCTTCTAATGTTATTCCCTCTTTCTTATCTACAGTCCATCTGTCCACTATTTGTAAATATTGAAACCATGACTGTAGAATATTTTCTTGCCTTAATACATCTAGGGATTTTAAATGCCAGTCCAAACCTGACCAAATTAATAATTCTTTATACGAAGTTTTGTCAAAGATCATCCCCTTAGAAATTCCCTCGATTGCATGTCTAGGAATCCCCCAGATAGGTATTTTATAATTTAACCTATGATAATACTTTTTCCAAACTCGAAGTAAGGCACTCCTCAAAATGTGTGATTTAAAAGTCCGGTCCACCTGTAATGAAGCTCTGCCACCCGTTGGTATCCAAGTCATTTTCAAGTAGCAACAGCTTTTCTGCATCTTTTCATTTGCAACGATGAAAATCTTGTAATGTTTTCTAGATCAGGGCTTTTCAACCAGTGATACGGGTACCACCTGTGGTACATTGGCACCTGGCAGGTATACGCGACCATCCTAGAAAAGTGGTAGCAGGGGAGGGGAATGAGCTGAACTGGTGGCAGCACCGCACAAGCCTGAGCGAGAGATGGCTGGAGCTGCAGGGCTGTCAGGGCTCAGCGGAAGCACCAGGATCAGTGCCGCTTTCCAGATGATCGGCGCTTCTTTGGGGCTGTCAGGGCTCAGTGGAAGCGCCAGGATCAGCGCCAGGATCCAGCTGGAGCCCGGCGCTGATCCTGGTGTTTCTGCTGAGCCCTGAAGAAGCACCAATCAGCTGGAAAACAGCAGTGATCCTGGTGCTTCTGCTGAGCCCAGAAGAAGCGCCGATCAGCTGGAATGTTGCAGCATCTTCAGGGTCTTGTGATTTACATTCAGATGCTTGGCAACTGATTCATATTTATGACAGTCACAGTGTTCCAGGATCATGTGAAGTGACTAAAACCTGCTGCAACCACCCAGCAGAGAGGGGGAATAAAAACCAAACACCTCCCTACCTACCCCCACTGCCAATCCTCAACAGAAATGGTCACAAAAATGAAAACCTCAGACAGGAGGAAGAGCACCGCCAGGTGGGCAGACAGGTGTCTTGCTCGTCTGTGGCTTGGGGGCACTTTTTTCAGTGCCATTGTAACTTCGAAGAGTCACTAAGCAAACTGTTCTAAGTCGAGGACTACCTGTCCTTTATCACTTTTTTCCTCTTTTGGGGGGGGGTCATCAAGTTTTTGACACCTTGCTAGGCAACTGGTGGTACTCAGATGTTGCCATATCCTAAAAGTGGTACAATGGGTGAAAAGGTTGAAAAGCCCTGATCTAGTCCAACCCCCTGCTGAGGCAGGAAATCCTATACCATTTCAGACAAATGGAGCATTCATAGCTTCTGGAGGCAGGTTGTTCCACTGATTAATTGTTCTAACTGTCAGGAAATTTCTCCTTAGTTCCAGGTTGCTTCTCTCCTTGATTAGTTTCCACCCGTTGCTTCTTGTCCTGCCTTCAGGTGCTTTGGAAAATAGCTTGATTCCCACTTCTTTATGGTAGCCCCTGAGATATTGGAATACTGCTATCATGTCCCCCCTTGTCCTTCTCTTCGTTAAATTAGATATACCTAATTCTAGCAACCGTTCCTTATATGTTTTAACCTCCAGTCCCCTAATCATCTTTGTTGCTCCTCTCTGCACTCTTTCCAGAGTCTCAATATCTTTTTTAAATCATGGTGACCAAAACTGGATGCAGTATTCCAAAACCTCTGAGGAAACATACATCCTATTCTTAAAAAGCTGCATAGCTTGACTCCCTCTTCTTCGTGGCAACCCCTGAGATATTGGAACACTGCTATCGTATCACCCCTAGTCCTTTTCTTCATTAAACTAGACATACCCTTATCTTATCTACCATCTTCTGAATTAACCCAGAGGAAGAATGAATCTTCTTGAAGAGGAACAGCCTGCCTTAATAAAGTGCTTGGACACAGGAACTCTATTCAATAAACATAAAAGCCTTAATCAATTGATGGGTTTGATTAGTCCCATAATTGAGTAACCATTGATTTGAAATGCAGATATTTAATTAGACTTCCATTAAAACAATTGTTTCAGACAGAATTTCAGCATTGTGAAGACATGAAGGGAATATTGTATTGTAGAGATGAAGAGCTCTGAAAATAATATAGTAACTATGAAGGATGCTCTGTTTGTATGGGTGTATCATACACATGTATTTAATAAAAGAGCAAATTGTATCAAGTATAATGTTATTTTATTTCAATAACACACTTTGTTGTTGTTGTTAATTGCGAAGTCGTGTCCGACCCATCGCGACCCCATGGACAACGTTCCTCCAGGTCTTCCTGTCCTCTACCATCTTCTGGAGTCCATTTAAGTTCACACCTACTGCTTCAGTGACTCCATCCAGCCATCTCATTCTCTGTCGTCCCCTTCTTCTATTGCCCTCAATCTTTCCCAGCATTAGGCCCTTTTCCAGTGAGTCCTTCCTTCTCATTACGTGGCCAAAGTATTTGAGTTTCAACTTCAGGATCTGGCCTTCTAAAGAGCAGTCGGGGTTGATCTCTTCTAGGACTGACCGGTTTGAACGCCTTGCAGTCCAAGGGACTCGCAGGAGTCTTCTCCAGCACCATAGTTCAAAGGACTCAATTCTTTTGCGCTCAGCCTTTCTTATGGTCCAACTTTCACAGCCATACATTGCAACTGGGAAAGCCATGGCCTGGACTATACGCACTTTTGTTGGCAGGGTGATGTTTCTGCTTTTCAGTATGCTGTCTAGATTTGCCATAGCTTTCCTCCCCAGGAGCAAGCGTCTTTTAATTTCTTGGCTGCAGTCCCCATCTGAGGTGATCTTGGAGCCCAGAAAAATAAAATCTGTCACTACCTCCATTTCTTCCCCATCTATTTGCCAGGAATTGAGAGGGCCGGATGCCATGATTTTGGTTTTCTTAATGTTGAGTTTCAAGCCAACTTTTGCACTCTCCTTCTTCACCCGCATCAAGAGGCTCTTTAGTTCCTCTTCACTTTCTGCCATTAGAGTGGTATCATCTGCATATCTTAGGTTGTTGATATTTCTCCCGGCAATCTTAATTCCAACTTTTGATTCATCTAGCCCTGCCTTTCTCATGATGTGCTCTGCATATAAGTTAAATAGGCAGGGCGACAGTATACAGCCTTGCCGGACTCCTTTTCTAATTTTGAACCAATCAGTGGTTCTGTGTCCAGTTCTCACTGTTGCTTCTTGACCTGCATATATGTTTCTCAAGAGACAAATGAGATGGTCTGGTACTCCCATCTCTTTAAGAACTTGCCACAATTTGTTGTGATCCACACAATCAAAGGCTTTTGCATAGTCAATGAAGCAGAAGTAGATGTTTTTCTGGAACTCCCTAGCTTTCTCCATGATCCAGCGTATGTTGGCAATTTGATCTCTAGTTCCTCTGCCTCTTCGAAATCCTGCCTGTACTTCTGGTAGTTCTCAATCCACATACTGCTGGAGTCTAGCTTGTAGGATTTTAAGCATAACTTTACTAGCATGTGAAATGAGTGCAATGGTGCGATAGTTTGAACATTCTTTGGCATTGCCTTTCTTTGGAATTGGAATGTAAACTGACCTTTTCCAATCCTGTGGCCACTGTTGACTTTTCCAAATTTGCTGGCAAATTGAGTGTAGCACTTTTACTGCATCGTCTTTTAAGATTTTGAATAGCTCATCTGGAATACTGTCACCTCCACTAGCTTTGTTGTTGCTCAGATTTTCTAAGGCCCATTTCACTTCACATTCTAGGATGTCTGGTTCGAGGTCAGTGACCATCTCATTGTGGTTATCTGGGATGTTAAGCTCATTCTTGTATAGTTCTTCTGTGTAGTTTTGCCATCTCTTCTTAATCTCTTCTGCCTCTGTTAGGTCTCTGCCATTTTGATCCTTTATCATGCCCATCTTTGCATGAAACGTTCCCTTCATATCTCCAATTTTCTTGAAGAGATCTCTGGTCCTCCCTATTCTGTTGTTTTCTTCTATTTCTTTGCACTGTTCATTTAAGAAGGCATTCTTATCTCTTCTAGCTACTCTCTGGAATTCTGCATTCAATTGGGTGTATCTTTTCCTTTCTCCCTGGCCTTTCGCTTCCCTTCTTTCCTCAGCTATTTGCAAAGCTTCCTCAGACAGCCATTTTGCTTTCTTGCATTTCTTTTTCTTTGGGATGGTTTTAGTTGCTTACCTCTTGTACAATGTTGCGAACTTCCATCCATAGTTCTTCAGGCACTCTGTCTATCAGATCTAATTCCTTAAATCTATTTGTAACCTCTACTGTATATTCATCAGGAATATGATTTAGTTCATATCTGAGTGGCCTAGTGCTTTTCCCTACTTTTTTCAATTTAAGCCTAAATTTTGCAACGAGAAGCTCATGATCTGAGCCACAGTCAGCTCCTGGTCTTGTTTTTACTGACTGTATAGAGCTTCTCCATCTTTGGCTGCAGAGCACATAGTCAATCTGATTTCTATGTTGACCGTCTGGTGATGTCCATGTGTAGAGCCGTCTCTTGGGTTGTTGGAAAAGAGTGTTTGTTATGACCATCGTATTCTCTTGACAAAATTCTATTAGCCTGTGCCCTGCTTCATTTTGTACTCCAAGGCCAAACTTGCCTGTTATTCCGGTTATCTTTTGGCTTCCTACCTTAGCATTCCAATCCCCCATGATGATAAGGACATCATTTTTTGGTGTTAATTCTATAAGGTGCTGTAGGGCTTCATAAAACTGGTCAATTTCATCCTCTTCAGCACCAGTGGTTGGGGCATAGATTTGGACTATTGTGATATTGAATGGTTTGCCTTGGATTCGAATTGAGATCATTCTGTCATTTTGGGGATTGTATCCCAGTATTGCTTTTCCTATTCTTTTATTGACTATGAAGGCTACTCCATTTCTTCTGAGGGATTCTTGCCCACAGTAGTATACCTGATGGTCATCTGAGTTAAATTCACCCATTCCTGTCCATTTTAGTTCGCTGATTCCTAAGATGTCGATGTTCAGTCTTGTCATCTCTTTTTTGACTATGTCTAGCTTGCCTTGATTCATGGATCTTACATTCCAGGTTCCTATGGAGAAAAAATCTTTACAGCATCGGACTTTCCTTTCACCACCAGATATATCCACAGCTGAGCGTCCTTTCGGCTTTGGCCCAGTCGCTTCATTCTTTCTGGCGCTACTAGTACTAGCCCTCTGCTCTTCCCCAGTAGCATATTGGACACCTTCCGACCTGAGGGGCTCATCTTCCCGCGTCATATCTTTTTGCCTTTTAGTACTGTCCATGGGGTTTTCATGGCAAAGATACTGGAGTGGTTTGCCATTTCCTTCTCCAGTGGATCACATTTTGTCAGAACTCTCTGCTATAACCTGTCCATCTTGGGTGGCCCTGCACGGCATAGCTTATAGCTTCATTGAGTTACGCAAGCCCCTTCGCCACGACAAGGCAGTAATCCATAAAGGGGAACACACTTTAATCACTGTATTAATATCAAGAGAATGCAGAAGAGCTCCTTTCCATTGCTATCCCAATTCAGATATATAGATACATACCTATTATGTTGTTCCTTTTCTGCGTGAAAAGTGCAGTAAATTTAATAGGAAAGAGTAAGCCACATAAATCAATAATGGGTTTTTTAAAAAAGGAAAGACAACAAAATATTGTTTACATCAATATCATTGACTGTGTTGCTCCGTATGCTTCTACTCTTACAAATTATCCCCATTTCTGTACCATATCTTGCCTTTTGTTTTTTAACCTACTCACTGCAGACATCCATAATAAGGGACAAGGAAGAGGCAAGTCAGAAAATATGTGTCACAATACTGCAACAATACTTACCATTGGCATTGCCCAGTTGGGTTCCAATTCTTCACCAATCTGAGTGGTTTTTGAATCTGATATTGCTAGAATTCTTCTTAGCAGCCCTTTTACAAACAGAAACAAAGCTCAGGTTTACCCCAAGCAGGGTCACATTATTTTAAGCAAAGTGAGATTGCTAATCTAGAAACTACTTTGCAAAGCCAGTATACTGTTGCCCATGTCCCACCAACTAGGAAGTAGATGCAATGTACACAAAATCAGGATGCAGCATAAAGAATCTCAGTGCTCTTACAAAATGTTTGCCTGAGTAGAAATTCAAAACAAGCAACTGCACAACACTGAGAGTAAAGCCTAGAAAAAGGCAAGACTGGGCCAAATCAAGTAATTTAACATAAACATTACATAAAAAAAAGAAGGAACTTGATATTGATTGACAGTTAAGTGATCAGAAACATGGCCAAGGTACTGTTCCAGGGAGGAACAGGCAAAAGTAAAACACTGGAAAGAATTATGAAATATATTTTCTTTTCTATTTTTTTTTTCTTATCCAGTCTCTTCAAGAAATCTGGAATTGCAAACCTGAATTTGCTCAGAAGTGCTGAAGTCATGACTCATGGCTCCTTTGCAATCATAATCAATTTGGGAGGTGGAGTGTTAACTTTTCTTAAACACAATCTAATTTGTGCAGGCTAAGCAGGAGCATCAACAAAATTTACTCCTGCTTTGTCTTAGCAAGCCAGCAGCAGGTTCATAAAGCAGGGACCAAACTTCACAGCAGATTTTAAGAGATGGCTAAACCAGTAGGTCTAGCCACCTGCAAAACCATTCACTGATCACAGCAACATAGTAAATGACAAATGATGCCTTCTACTGAAGAAAAGCCAAAGAGGATCAAACTTCTGGTTATAAAAATAAGCCCATCACTTGCCTCAATGAAATCTTCAGCCTTATTCATGATGGGAGAGGGGCTGCCCAGATTCATTTATCACAACATTGCAAAACTTGAAGAATTAGCCCATTCAATACACAGTAATTTAAAGAAAGGTAGGCAGTGATGCAACCAATAGCCCAGTGAAGTTAATGACTAAGCATGAGAATAAACCTAGGTCACATTGATCCAGGATCAATACTCTGTTGAATCTAGTAAATCACATTTTCCCTAATATCTCTGATTCAGGAACTAACTGAAGACTCCTCTCAGAAGGGCATCAGAAATAACTGAACATCAGTGAGTAAAGCAAGATGGGATGGAGACAAGGACCAAGCCATGGGCAAAGTATAATTATTTAGTTTAGACACTAGGTGGCACTAGACTTAATTGTATTTGGATGGCATTTCCTGTTAATACTCTGTTTTTAGTTAACAGAGAAAACACATTTCTTGTTTAACTTCATTTCCTTAGATTGGGCTGAATTCTAAATCTTCCATTATATGACCAAATATTACTAAGACACAGTCGTTCTGGTTCTGAAATAACAGAAGGAAATGAGTAGGAAATGGATGCCATCTTTTTTTTGTGGGTGTGTGGATACACTTGAGATAACCATATATGGGAGCAAACTCAGGTATAGTTGGTATTGTGAAATGTCAATATTATTTACAAGCAGACTTAACAAAAGACTCAAGCTCCACCGCTCAAGTTATTTTAATAGGAAAGCATTTCAACTCAAAGAAGGGAAAAGTGCCATGATATTTGATCTTTCTATGGAGATTCTCAGTCATCCAGGTTATGGTTGCCTTTTTGAGGCAACTGGACTTTCTTTGTTTCTCCTTGAAGAGATTTTGCTTCTCATCTAAGAAGCTTCTTCAGTTCTGACTGAAGTTCTGACTTCCATTCTCCACCACTCAGTCAGAACTGAAAAAGCTTCTTTATTTTCAAGGAAAAACAAAGAAAGCCCCCTTGCCTTTTGAAAAAGCACTTTTGGGACATGATATTTGGTTCTTCTGTATGTTAAGATGTCCCCTCCCCCCTCACATTAACATTTTGACAAGCAATGTTTGTATGAGTTATCTGAGCAATCATGATGATAGTATAATAAATTCATCATTAGTTCCAAACTTTTTCAGGATGAACATAACAGAGAAATGTTGTTGAAACCATCCTCTTAAAAGAGAAAGAATCTAGCTGTCCTTTGATGGTTACATAGGTAATTGAGACCTTCAGTAAAAAACTTGATTTCCTATTTAAACTTAGCAATTCCTGCATTTTACTTACAACTGGCAGTAATTTGTTTTTGAGAGAAAGTGAGAATCAAGATAACAGTTGGTTTTTTTAAAATATTGATCAATATTTTTGAGCCATGCATCCTAAACTATTACAATTTTATTTATTTATTTATTTATTTATTTATTTATTTATTTATTTATTTATTTATTTATTTAATCTATAGGCTGCCTACCTCATTATTGAGCAACTCTGGATGGCTTTATTTTAATTTATTTATATCTATATCTAGTTTATTGTCATTTGTTTGAAAAGACAAATTCAACAGGCTAAAACATTTGGTAATAGTTACATCGTGTTTTTATTATTTCTCCTAATTATTGCATAAAATGATATCTTCTCATCCTTTGTTCTTTTGAATAGCAACATTACCTAATTCTTTCAGACCCATCATCTTCTCCATTGTTGATGCCAACATCTCTCTGGTCTTCCAATAAGGTAAAGGAAATGGGGGAAAAAAAGACCTCAGCAGCACACTCAGTAACCAGAACAACATCATTTGGAGGTGATTTAGAATATATGCTGTGGAGGCATGATAGGAATTGAGAATAAGAAAAGTAAAATTTATGCCAATATTGTTTTGTGCTGACTCAAGAATGATTTGATAGCACTTTAATTCAGTTATGAGGAAGGATATATTGTCACTTGTAATAATTAATGAGCAATCACATGTTTTGATATGAATAGAATAGAATAGAGCTGGAAGGGACATTAGAGGTCTTCTAGTCCAGCCCCCTGCTCAAGCAGGAATCACTATACCATCTCAGACAGGTGAATGTCTAGTCTCTTCTTAAAAATCTCCAGTGATGGAGCACCCTTGATTTCTGGGGGTAAGCTGTTCCACTAGTTGATTGTCCTCACTGTCAGAAAGTTTCTCCTTAATTCCAGGTTGCTTCTCTCCTTGATCAGTTTCCAACCATTGTTTCTCATCCTTCCCTCTGGTGCTTTGCTGAACAACCTGAGCCATTCTGCCTTGTGGCAGCCCCTCAGATACTGGAACACTGGTATCATGTCTCCTTTATTTCTTCTTTTCTTTAGACTAGCCAAGCCCAAGTCCTGCAGCCGTTCTTCATATGTTTTAGTCTCCAGGAATATCTACATGTCATACAAAGATGTAGGTTTGGGTTGAGCAAACAAAAGTTCTTTGGAACAGTTACTGTAAGATCTAGGAGATGAAAACTACTTTTGTTGTTGCCAGTAGTAGTAGACAGGAACTGGTTGAGAGAGAAAATCTTCTTCAGCTCTATTAGTTCAGAGCTGGGGAGGATTTGGGCATCTTTTAAAGAGAAACATTTATTAGATTTTTTTTTTCTAAAAAAAGAGTATGGAGTAAAAATCCATACTACAAAATGTGAAAGCAGTTACCCAATACATTTATACACCTACATTTATATCAGACTCATGTAAAACCACCTTGGTCCTATCTAAATGTCAGATCCATGTTTTTATGGTCTTCTCCCATCTGAATATCCATCAATATTTTATTCTTATTTAGGAATTAGAAAAAAGATGAAGGAAAGGAAGGGAAGACAAATACTACATATTTTGTAGATGGTCAAAAACTGTATCTTTCCTAGCATAAGGTCTATCTAGAACAGGGCTTTTCAACCTTTTCATCCATTGTACCACTTTTAGGATATGGCAACATCTGAGTACCACCAGTCGCCTAGCAAGGTGTCAAAAACTTGATGACCCCCCCAAAAAAGAGGAAAAAAGTGATAAAGTGCAGGTAGTCCTCGACTTAGAACAGTTCGCTTAGTGACTCTTCAAAATTACAATGGCACTGAAAAAAGTGCCCCCAAGCCACTGCCGAGCAAGACACCTGCCTGCCCACCCGGCGACGTTCTTCCTCCTGTGTGAGGTTTTCATTGTGACCATTTCTATTCAGGATTGGCAGCGGGGGTGGGATAGGGTGGTGTTTGGTTTTTATTTCTCCCCGTCTGCTGGGTGGTTGTAGCAAGTTTTAGTCACTTCACATGATCCTGGGACACTGTGGCTGTCACAAATATGAATCAGTTGCCAAGCATCTGAATGTAAATCACAAGACCCTGCAGATTCTGCAACATTCCAGCTGATTGGCATTTCTTCTGGGCTCAGCAGAAGCACCAGGATCAGTGCCGTTCAGGCTTGTGTGGTGCTGCCATCAGTTCAGCTCATTCCCCTCCCCTGCTACCACTTTTCTAGGATGGTCGTGTACACCTGCCAGGTGCCAATGTACCACAGGTGGTACCCGTACCACTGGTTGAAAAGCCCTGATCTAGAAAACATTACAAGATTTTCATCAAGTTGCAAATGAAAAGATGCAGAAAAGCTGTTGCTACTTGAAAATGACTTGGATACCGATGGGTGGCAGAGCTTCATTACAGGTAGTCTTTGTCTTACGACAGTTCATTTGTGACCATTTGAAATTTCAACAACACCGAAGAAAGTGAGTTATGACTGTTTTTCACACTTTCAACCATTGCAGCATCACCATGGTTACATGATCAAAATTCAAATGCTTGACAATGGATTCATATTTATGATGGTTGCAGTGTCCTGAGGTCATGTGTTCACCTTTTGCCACCATCTAACAAGCAAAGTCAATGGTGAAGCCAGATTCACTTAATGATCGTGTTACTAACTTAAGAACTGTAGTTATTTACTTAACAACTGTGGCAGGAAAGGTTGTAAAATGGGGCAAAATTCACTTAAAAACTCTCTCACTTAGCAAGAAAATTTTTGGGCTCAACTGTGTTCGTACACCAAGGACTACCTGTTCATCCGCATTAAACCAATTCAAGGAAGATTCATCTTTAATGGGAAGAGTTGAGATAAAGCCAAAGGCGTTTGACCTTTGCTGCCCAGGGCTCTGGGCAGCGCGCAACACCATCTAGCCACCCCTGCATGGTCTGAGAGGAACAGTGAGGCTCCTCCAGTGGACCATGCCTTGGCACTTGCCCCGGTCCCACCCCCTTCTGCCAGAGACCCTCAGATCTGTCCCACTCCTGCCCAGGCCCCCACAGGCACCATTGATGCGAACGATGTAGAGCTGGCCATGCCCACTCAGTAGGCCACACCCTTTCCATCCACGCCCACCCAGTAGGCTGCACCCAACCTGGCCACACACACCTGCCCCCCCTAAGGGCAACCACAATGCTGATGTGGTCCTCAATGAAATTTAGTTTGACACCCCTGCTCTAGCGAATTGGTTTTATTTTCATCTGCTTATTATTAGTTTCCCTAATGTGTAACCAGACTCTGATTTCCTGTATCTTAAAGATCATTATTCTGGGTGCCCTATATTCTGGGTCATGTCTTTTGGGGGTGGGGTGGAATTGTACAACCATTCAGGTCAACCATTCAGTCAACTCTTTTCAAGCTAAGCACTTTCTGTTCCTTCTTTTTTCAACTCACCATTTTATTTAAAGCTAAAGACATCCAGTTCTCTCAGTCGCTCTTCTGAGGATTTTTTTCTTAGGGTTCCAACTTCTTTCAGGCTTTTCTCTCTTTTGATTAACATAATGTCCTTCTTCATATTTCCTGCTCTTTTCTTTCTGGCAGCGTGGTTTGAATTGGTTTCAGAGGTTGTTAGGTGTCTCCATCTCCCTCCTTATGTAAGCCTTGTTCTTTTCTGAGGTTTTTTGTCCCTCTGCTCTCTATTCCTAATGAATTTACAATGGTTCTGTTTGTTCTAAGTCTGCTGTTTCAGGCCAATACCCAAGGATCTTATTGATGGTATGGGAAAAAGAAGGTTGCAGATAAGAAAGGAGGAAAACAAAAAACAACAAGTGACTGGCCTGGTTTTGGTCACTTCACATGACCCTGGGACACTGTGACTGTCATAAATATGAATCGGTTGCCAAGCATCTGAATGTAAATCACAAGATCCTGGAGATGCTGCATCATTCCAGCTGATCGGCGCTTCTTCTGGGCTCAGCAGAAGCACCAGGATCACTGCTGTTTTCCAGCTGATTGGCGCTTCTTCAGGGCTCAGCAGAAACACCAGGATCAGCGCCGGGCTCCATCTGGAGCCTGGTGCTGATTCTGGTGCTTCCACTGAGCCCTGACAGCCCCAAAGAAGTGCCGATCATCTGGAAAGCGGCACTGATCCTGGTGCTTCCACTGAGCCCTGATAGCCCTGCAGCTCCAGCTATCTCTCGCTCAGGCTTGTGCGGTGCTGCCACCGGTTCAGCTCATTCCCCTCCCCCGCTACCACTTTTCAACCGTACCACTGGTTGAAAAGCCCTGATCTAGAAGAAGCTTACTTCAGACTAATGCTCTATCCAAATTGTAATCTACTCTGCCGTTCTCCAAGACTCCTGAATATTTTGCAGATCTATTGTTTGAGATGGCAGGGGCTGAAACAGGAAACGTATACAGTACATGCACACTTTGTACCTTGCCAACAAACTATTTTTCTAACTATATTGTTCAATGCTGATACCTAATTAGAAAAAATACATAAAATGCTGAAGAGTAAAAGCAAATAAAAGCAGCAAGGAAATGAACCATGTCTATCCCATTGGGTGTATTATCTAAGATATTCCTTGCACAGATGGAAAACCAGCCCAAGTAGGTTAAATGATGAACAAGGAGTGGCTGGGAAAATATATTTAGAATAACACTGCAAGTGAAATTGCTCAACATAGCTCAGAGTTGGGAGAAGGCAGAACATGCTTCTCAGGTGAGACAACCAAAAAGCATGGGCTGGAAGTAATAATCACGGGGGGGGGGGGTGTTTCATTTTTGTGTTAGAATGGAGGTTCCTTGCTAATAATTCCAAAACTGTGACAAATATTTCTATTTATAAAAAAATAAGTATTTTTTTTTTTGTAATTTGTGGCACATGTAGAAAAAAAAAGTTATGTAAGAAAAGTGAAAGATGAAGCTGTTCCTATGGAACCGCATCCCCCTGAGATTTGGATGCCCCCCAACTCTCTTAGTCTTTCACAAGGCACTGAAGACTCGGCTGTTCTCCCAGGTATTTTGAGTCAGTGTGGAAATAAATGTGCTAATAGTAATAGTTAATACTTTATTTATAGGTGGATTATATTTTATTATTTTTTTTGTGGGGGGGAGAGTGTTTTTAATCTTGTAAGCTACCTACAATCACTTGAGTGAGATGGGTGACTATTTAAATTATATAAATAAATAAATACATGAAATTATATACTTTTTGTCTTTCAGATAACATGTAATTCAGAATATCTCAAGCTTTGGCTTTTAATCTTATAATCTCACATGTGCCTCTTTAGAAGTGTGTCAATCAGAATTAAATGATTTTTCTCCCCATGTAAGTGGTTATAGGACTATATCCAAAGTGAGGAGGGTGAATTATAATTTTTCCATTAAGCCCCACCCTTTTAAAAAAAATAGCTGATTAGAAGCTTTTCATGTGGGGATGTGTTGCAAGAAAAATATGTTATTCACTTTGTAGTGACCCCTGTTATATATACAACATCATATTTAGATGTGAAAAGGCTAATGGTGATGTTGGTGTATGTGTAAAATATTTATATACATATACAAAATAAAATAATGTTTTATACTGATGTGCTGCAATTAGTTGTATATTTATACTATTTTACTTTGTGAAGTATTCTATAAAAGTTTCATTATGGAAGAAGTCTATAATAAAATCTCCCCAAAGCATTAATTTATGATTCCCTAAGCCAATTTATATTTTTATTTGTCATTTTTTCACAGTTTCAGATAAACAAAGTTCAGTCTTTCTAATGGGCAATTTTTGCAAGCAAAATAGTTGGGTGAAATAAGGTACATGTAAAGGAAAAAAAACCCACCCAGAATAAAAAAAAAAGACGGCTGATCAAAGGAAAAGCTTGGAGATGGAATAAAATTCTTATTTCAGTGGACTTATTTTGACAAGGGCATCTTGCAAAAGGAACTGAACAACAAAGAGAATCTACAGAAGAATCCACAGAAGAATTGCAGCTGATTCCAGTCTTAAGGCAAAGTTAAAAAGACCTCCTTATGTAGCAAGTAGGCAATGCTGGCTTCAGTTGTGGCAAGAAAAAAAAGAAACATATTTTCTCCCTTGTTGGTACATGACCTCTTTAGGTTCATAACTTTTAAGAAAATGATGAGCTGGATGTGTGTGTTCTGAGAGTAAACATTTGAAAGGAAAGTCATTACATAAGCTAGGAAAGAAAGAGAGAGATCTTGTAATAAAATGGTGTTGGGTATTTAATGCTTTGGCACTGTTTTCTACAAATACTTATTTCCATCATGCATATAATTTTATATTTGATTGACATAGTGATACGAGCTTCTGTTTTTGAACTGGAGGTGTATTTATTTGCAAAAGAGGTAATGGACCCAGAAGCTCACAACAGTGGAGGCTTCTATGCTTTTTACAATATATAGTTCTTTACAGAATTATTTACAAAAGGGCTAAACAACACAATCTTGGGATGTCAGGTTTTCTTCCAGGTTTCTCTCCAAGTGCCTCCCCAGGTTTCCTTCCCCTTTCTCTCCCTATCCCTCACCTGTTTCTGAGCTTGACAAGAGACAGAGACAGAGAGACAGAGAAAAAAGTCCTAGTGTGGCTTGAATTTTCTCCTGCTCAGCCAAAACATCTACTGTTTCTCCATTGGGAAATGAACAGGGTCTTCTGCCTAGTTTTCCCCTGAAACCAGAACTTCTCTACAGGCACTCAATTCTCTCTGTCCCACTCTTAGGTAAAGTCACTGGGGGCAACCAGCCAGGTCTGTCCCTTCTTCCCTGGGAGCAACTAGCCAGGTCTGTCCCTTCTTCTGGGTCTCAAGTGGAGCTGTCATCCCCCTGGGTCTTCACTCCCCTTCTTTCAAGGAAGCTACCCCTGGAGTATTGGTCTCCACATTTAATTTCTCTTTTTCTCTTTCAAGGTTCTTCCTCCAGCCACTCTACTCTGACCATAGTATTTTCCCTCTCCTCTCCTCTCCTCTCCTCTCCTCTCCTCTCCTCTCCTCTCCTCTCCTCTCCTCTCCTCTCCTCTCCTCCACATATCTTGCCAACAGAATAGCAAGCCACTCAAACCTATGTGTCACATCGAGATACTCCAAAGGATCACCTGAGTGAAATTGACCCAATTCAGCTAGAGCACAAAAAGCACATAAAACAATAAGTAGCACCAAACTTCAAGATCATGAATGGAAAGCTAAATAAAAAATGTGATACTCCCCAACAAGTTTGAGCATACACTTTACTCAAGGGCAAAGGATTCCAGTTGATTGTGATGCTTAATATCTCAGTAATCAGAAAAGGTTCTATTCCTTTGTCCCTGGAAAATGTTTGGCATTTCAAAATTTTTATTAAAAGTTTCAATAGCTTGGCTAAGTTCTCCATGCTCTAGTAGAAGTTAGGTCCATTCACACTGAGACCTGGCTACAGTGCAGTTACTTTTGGAAGCCTTTTGGAAGCTTCTGTCACTGCATAACCGAGCCAGCAAAGTGACAACTGGAATCAGTCAATGGCAATGTGTCTCTCTAGTCTTGGTAGAAGGTCACTATTTTCATTCTTATCTAAGCTCTGCTCCTTTCCTGAAAATGATATACAGTTTGACATGTTTGCCAGAAGGACTCACTTGTTTTTCTAACCAAATGGTCTGGAAATCATAATCCTGTTGTGAGGCTTTGCTCTGGCTGTTTCTACCTTCTGAGATAGATACCATTGACTTAGCTTGTTTTATTGCATCATGGTTTGTTTGTTTTTTTCCATATGGGAGAATTTCTGTGGTTGGCTGATACAGAGATGGGAACAAAAAACTGGCGATCAGGAGAAGATTCCAAAATAAATGAAGAAGCAAGGATCAAGGGAAGTGAAAACTGAATATGAGGCAAGATCTATGAACCACCAAAGATGGAACTACAAGAGCAAAGGTTATAAGAAAATTTCAGTGGGGAAGTGGATGGACATTACACTCCATTCGGTCTAGAAGAACCCAATAGGCAAGCTGACTGGAAGCCCTTCATGGCCTGAAGATGCTTTTCCTAAATATTGATTTCTAGAATACTTTCTGCGTGCAACTACATCTGAATTGTGAAAAAGGAGAACTAACAAACGAATTCCATCATACCCACTCCAATTTATAGGCTGTAGGATGTTACTATTATTTCATCAGGCAGTTGTCAGTGATTTCTATTACCATCCATCAATATCACCACAAGCTATATAAGAAAGTTAGAAACTGGATGACTTAAGAAACTTTTGGTAATGAACTCAATGTAAATTAGAAGTTAAGACATTACATTGTTTGCTAAAAGGACTGCAGAAAAATGCCTATTTTTATGATAGCAATTTCATATACAAATTGGTACTTTTACAACACGGCACTTGTGTTTTTAATATTGACAGCACTAGGCACAATAAATATTCTAGGCATTCCATCAAAATCCAACTCCAATAGTATATTGCTTATTATATAGCATGAGGTAGCCAAACATTATAATGTAATGGTATAAGATACAGTATCTCAAATAGTCATAGTGGGAATTTCCAAGGGGTGTTGCATATGAGATAGCCAGAGATTACATGAACTTTTGAGTTTTAAATTCTACCCTCTTTTGGAGCATAATCTCTAAAGCAAATTATTTATGAAACTTTATCTTGGTACCTTGCTGAGGGTGAAGACAGGATAATAGAAATAGAAAGCCTTGAAAATTATCTGAAACCCCTGGAAATAAAGTAAGTTAGGGTACCATATCCTCATACCTGAAGGCTATACCAGAATATAAACTCTGCTTGAAGAGTACAGCTGAACATAAAGAAATTGGAAAGTTGCGGAATTTGCTATCTAAACTAGACAGTGTTCCAGGATTAGTATAAAGAACTTGCAATTTTAAACCAAGCTCTTAGAGTAATAGGCCCCTCTTTGTAGAGCTTGTGTTATGCTAAAACAATAGTCCTCACTAAAGATGGCTATAAACAAAAAGAGTTATTCCCAGTAACTGAAGATATTGATGTGTATATTAAATCTCAGAAACAATCAAGAGCTATTTTTTCTCCAGGAGCATAACTCCAGTAAACTAGGGTAACTAAGGCAGTGACATGAAAGAAAATGGAAAGTAAAATAATACACCGTGTTATTTGACCCTGATCACTCTGGGATAGATATTACCGATATCATAGATTAAAAGACCTCCAGTATTCCAAATAATGCAAAGGGACTAGCTATTGTTGAGAGAGAGTTCAACTCTGAGACTACCAAAACAAAACAACCCCACCCCACAGGCAATAGGATATTACAGGTACAATCATGCTCAATAAAAATTCAATCTGTAACAACAAAGTCCCTTACCAAGGCACTTTCAATGCCTTCCATTCCCATATGGCTTGGGAATACTTCTCGACAAATCAGGTACATTATTTGATGGGTTCACGGGATTTCTGTTTGCTAAAGAGTATAGAAGCTTAGGGAGAACAACATGAAGCTTTTAAGAAATTTAGCATGAAGTGGTCATCTGACTTCTTACTACTGAAAGAATTTTTTTCTACTTCAAATGATCTTCTTGGGACCTTTATCAAATTATTTTCAAATGACATTGGATACAGAAAAACACAGTATTTGATGATAATTCACAAGTACGCAACCATTCCCATACCCAGATGCATGTTATAAATAAGAGAAAAGCCAAGCCCCAGGTGAAAACTGAGAAAAAGAAAAAGAACGCACAAGCAGAAAAACAAGTAATGAGAAGTAAGAACTGAGAGAGTATTTCTATTCCCCAATAGGCTTCATCTTAAGTATAATAATATATTTAAACTTTTGGGAGTAGTTAAAGAAAGAAACCATAGACCAGTGGTTCTCAACCTTTCTAATGGCGCGACCCCATAATACAGTTCCCCATGTTGTGGTGACCCCCAACCACTTATACATCACCGGGTGCCAGGGGCATGGCCAAAGAAAAGAGGGAAAAAATGGCGGACAGCCTTGTTTGGCGACCCCCGTGAAATGGTCGTTCGACCCCAAATGTGGTCCCGACCCACAGTTTGAGAACCACTGCCATAGACCAACCAAAAGGCCATCAAAGCAGAAGATGGAAACAAATAAAGGCCCAATGAAGCAAGTAAGACCTCTGTTAATGTTGAAATGACCAATATGGGGCTAGTAATCCAACAATGCCCAATACTCTCTAAAGGATTACATTGTTGAATAGAATTCTCTTGCAAAGAGCTCAACAAAATCTGTTCTTCTGAAGACTAAAAAAAGAAAAAAAAAGTCCACAGAGAAGGTAGTACTTGCAACTAATGAATGCTAAGCAGGCATTTATTAAATTCTCACAAAGACTTCCTTTCACAGATGGAATGAAGATTGCAATGGTCAGAAGTTCGAGGACTGGTTATAAATGGATATATATATATCCATTTATATATTTCCGTAGATTTTCACAGGTGTAGGTATGCAGATCTTGGTGTATTCGGGTCTTTTCCCATGTACGATTGAGAGTATCTTGGTGACATTTTGACGAGGTCCCATTCAAACTGTTGTAAGTTGAGGACTACCTGTACTTTATCACTTTTTTGCTCTTTTTGGGGGGTCATCAAGTTTTTGACACCTTGCTAGGCGACTGGTGGTACTCAGATGTTGCCATATTCTAAAAGAGGGTGAAAAGGTTGAAAAGCCCTGGCCTAGAGGAGTATTTAATTCCATCTTTCATCTGTGTGTGTGTGTGTGTGTGTGTGTGTGTGTGTGTGTGTGTGTGAGAGAGAGAGAGAGAGAGAGAGAGAGAGAGAGAGAGAGAGAGAGAGAGAGAGAGAGAGAGAGAGAGAGAGAGCATGTGCGCTCATGCTCACTCATCATCTCCCCTCCTCTTCCCCCTGCTTCTCACTGCAGACAAAAATTTCTGATCAGAAAAAGTGTTCCAAGTCTACAATCTTATAGGGGCAAATGTTTTTCCAATTTGTCACTATAACCATGAGAAAGCAAAATCCACGAAAACTTTTACTTTGTATCTTGGGATAAGATTAGCCATTGGATCTGGGCAAGGTGTTATTTCATCTGAGATACCTAGTCTGACCACATTAGTTAGCTCATTGTCAGGTACAAAAGACCAGGACCATACACGAAGTTGCAATTAAACAGATTTATTGCTGATGTCTATGCACAAGTATATTCTCAACTAATGGGTTACACCTGCTAGATGTTAGATAAAGGTCAATGGAATTTATGGTGGGTTGGACTATACTGTTTGTGGCTACATAGTGATTCTAGGCTGATGCCTCTTTTAAGTCCACCCCAAGCCTCTGCAACTCCTTCCCCTATACTTATTAAATACAAGGGACAGGATCTCCTGCCTGCTGGATACCATTGTAGTAGTAGTATAGTAGTAGTAGTAGTAGTGGTAGTGGTGGTGGTGATGATGATGGAAGGGACCTTAGAGGTCATCTAGTCCAACCCCCTCCTCAGAATAAACACAGGGGAATGCAAGATCTCTATGGCAAAAGGCTATATTATTTGCTGTACATTGGGAAGGGAAGGTGTGTGTGTGTGTGTGTGTGTGTGTGTGTGTGTGTGTGTGTGTGTGTAGGTCTTTGGTTATTTGGGTTTTCTCCCGTGTCAAATTGGAAGTGTCTTGGTGACGTTTCGATGAAGTCTCATTCGTCATCTTCAGGCTGGTGTTTTTGGCTTCGTGCTTGTGTGAGCAAAATGTGATCGGAGCTGCCGTCTCTCTATATATATTGGTGGGGCGCATGGAGTGCTGGCTTAGTTGCTGTAGGTAGATTGGTTGGCTGTGTAGGAGCTATTGTTTGTGGATTGTTTGGCTGTTTCGTAACATCCTGAGTAGTTGAGGTGCTGGCTGTGTGCCCATTAGTCTTTTGTGTTGTAACAACCTGGGTAATGGGTTGTGTGATGACATCCTGAGATCTAGTGTAGTGATATCCTGAGTTCTGTGTTGCACCATCCTGGGTAGTTGATTGTGTTGTGACATCCTGAGCTTTGGCGTTGTAGCCTCCTGAGTTCTGTGATGTGATGTCCAGGGCTGAAGGCTGTGAAGTAACATACCGGGCTTTGGTTTGGCTCTGAGTTTGCGGTCTAGCTCTGTGTTCATGGCGTGTGTCCGTTTGCTTTGTGTGGGGGTCGGAGGGAAGTGCAGCAGCTGATGATGTCATCGTGGTTTGGTTTCTGGATGGTGGTTGCATTTTGTCTGAGGGATGGGTTTGGGCTTGGGTTTGGGTTTGGTGAGGGTGAATGGTGGTGGTGTACTGTGTTGTTCTGGGTCTGGTTTTTGATGTTAGGACTTGTTTGTTGATTAGGGCTAGTTTCCAGATGTTTGGTAGGTGGGAAGTATCGTCACATTTATTCATGTTGGGGGGGGGGTTCTATTTCGATGGCTTCCATAATTATTCTCTTATTGTGGTGTTCAGTTTTGGAGATTAGTTTGGTTCCTTCAAAATCAATTTCATGTCCTGTAGCTTTAAGGTGCTGGAAGAGGGAGGAAGTTTTTTCTTCTTTTCTGACTGCGTTCTTGTGTTCTGCAATGCATGCATTTATTCTCCTATTAGTTTGTCCAATGTATGTGTCTGGGCAGATTTTGCCTGGTATTTCATAGACTCCTTGGTTTTCTAGCTGGATCATGTCTTTGGGGTTTCTTAAGATGTTGGCTATTTTTTGGTCAGTGCCGAAGGTTGTCTTGATATTGTGTTTATGGAGAATTTTGCTGATTTTATCTGTGGTGCCTTTGATGTAGGGGAGGAGGGTGATGTTGTTGTACTGTTCTATGTATTGGTCCTTGGGGGGTGTTTCCCTTTGGATTAGGTTGGTAATAGTATTTCTTTGGAATCCGTTGGAGATTAATACATTTGTGAGAGTGTGTAATTCAGTTTTCAGGTGGTCTTTGTCAGCTAGGCGTTTGGTTCTGGAGATGAGGGTCTTGGCTACAGAGTTGATCTGTGCAGGGTGGTGGTGGGATTGTGTGTTTAAGTAGCGGTTGGTGTGTGTTTTTTTCCGGTAGATGGTGTGTCCTAGGGAGCCATTGGGTTTTTTGTAGATTAGGACAACCAGAAAGGGGAGTTGGTTATTAGCTTCTATTTCCATCATGAATTGTATTTTGGGGTGTAGGCTGTTGAGATGTGTGAGGAAGTTGTCCAGTTTTTCTTTCCCGTATGGCCAAATTACAAAAGTGTCATCTACATATCTTAGCCAGAGTTTGGGTTTGTGTTCAGATTTGTCTAAGGCGTTGGTTTTCAAGTGTTCCATGTATATGTTTGTGATGACGGGTGAGAAGGGTGATCCCATAGATGCTCCTTCCATCTGTTTGTATCTTTGTCCATTGTGGATGAAGTATGTGTTGGTTAGGCAGTGGTTGGTCAGATCTAGGATGTGCTTATGGGGTTGTATTTGTTTTGGATAGCTGTCAAGGCTTCTTTGATAGGCACTTGGGTGAAGAGGGATGTGACATCGAAGCACACGAGTAGGTCGCTGGGTTGTAGATTTTGTTTCTTTATTGTTTTTATGAAGTGGAGTGAGTTTTGTGCGTGTGAGGAGATGGATTCTGTGTAGGGCTGAAGTTTTTTGGTGAGAAATTTGGCAAGATTCTGTAGAGGTGAGCCTATGGAGCTGACTATGGGTCTGAGTGGTGTTCCTTCTTTGTGAATCTTGGGGAGACCATAGAGCTTGGAGCATCTGGATAATTTCTCTCTGGGTATGATTCTTTGCTGGATCTCTTCACTGATGGGAGAGGTTTTTATTTTGGATTTGGTGGTCTTTTTCCAGGTAGGTGGTGGGGTCTGTGTTTAGAGTTTGTAAGCGGGGTCTTGGAGCAGGTTGGATAGTTTGGCTTGGTAGTCTGATGTGTTCATCACTACCATGGCGTTGCCTTTGTCTGCTGGGAGAATGATTATGTTGTTGTCTTTCTTCAGGTTGGTGAGTGCTTTTTGTTCTTCTTTATGTAAGCTGCTTCTAGGTGGATTGCTGGAGAGGAGGACGTTGGTGACTTCAAGTCTGATTTGGTTGTCTTCATCTGGGTTGATTTTGGTTAGGGTAATTTCAACTCCGCATATGATATTTTCAGTGGGGATGTGTTTGGGGGTGACTGCAAAGTTGAATCCTTTGGAAAGGACAGTGGATCTCCCTCCGACTCCCACACAAAGCAAACGGACACACACCATGAACACAGAGCTAGACCGCAAACTCGGAACCAAACCATACGCTGTCTCTCTCTCTCTCTCTCTCTCTCTCTCTCTCTCTCTCTCTCTCTCTCACACACACACACACACACACACACACACACACACGCATGAAAGATGGAATTAAACACTCCTCCAGGGCAGGGCTTTTCAACCTTTTCACCCATTGTATCACTTTTAGGATATGGCAACATCTGAGTACCACCAGTCGCCTCGCAAGGTGTCAAAAACTTGATGACCCCCCCCCCCCAAAAAGAGGAAAAAATGATAAAGTACAGGTAGTCCTTGACTTACAACAGTTTACTTAGTGACTTTTCAAAGTTAAAAAGTGCCCTCCAAGCCACAGCCAAGCAAGACACCTGTCTGCCCACTCGATGATACTCTTCCTCCTATCTGAGGTTTTCATTGTGACCATTTCTATTGAGGATTGGCAGCGGGGGTGGGGTAGGGTTGTGTTTGGTTTTTATTCCCCGTCTGCTGGGTTGTTGCAGCAGGTTTTGGTCACTTCACATGATCCTGGGACACTGTGACTGTCATAAATATGAATCAGTTGCCAAGCATCTGAATGTAAATCACAAGACCCTGAAGATGCTGCAACATTCCAGCTGATTGGCGCTTCTTCTGGGCTCAGCAAAAGCACCAGGATCAGTGCTGCTTTTCAGTTGATTGGTGCTTCTTCAGGGCTCAGTAGAAACACCAGGATCAGTGCTGAGCTCCAGCTGGAGCCTGGCACTGATCCTGGCACTTCCACTGAGCCCTGATAGCCCCAAAGAAGTGCCGATCGTCTGGAAAGTGGTACTGATCCTGGTGCTTCCACTGAGCCCTGACAGCCCTGCAGCTCCAGCCATCTCTCGCTTAGGCTTGTGTGGTGCTGCCACTAGACCACTAGGATGGTCGCATACACCTGCCAGGTGCCAATGTACCACAGGTGGTACCCGTACCACTGGTTGAACAGCTCTGATTTAGAAAACATTACAAGATTTTCATCAAGTTGCAAATGAAAAGATGCAGAAAAGCTGTTGCTACTTGAAAATGACTTGGATACCAATGGGTGGCAGAGCTTCATTACAGGTAGTCTTTGTCGTACAACAGTTCATTTAGTGACCATTTGAAGTTACAATAGCACCGAAGAAAGAGAGTTATGACTGTTTTTCACACTTTTGACCGTTGCAGCATCACTATGGTTACATAATCAAAATTCAGATGCTTGACAACAGACTCATATTTATGGTGGTTGCAGTGTCCTGGGGTCATGTGTTCACATTTTGCCACCATCTGACAAGCAAAGTCAATGGGGAAGCCAGATTCACTTAACGATCGTGTTACTAACTTAAGAACTGTAGTTATTTACTTAACAACTGTGTCAAGAAAGGTTGTAAAATGGGGCAAAATTCACTTAAGAACTGTCTCACTTAGCAAGATAAATTTTGGGCTCAACTGTGGTTGTACACCAAGGACTACCTGTTCATCCGCATTAAACCAATTCAAGGAAGATTCATCTTTAATGGGAAGAGTTGAGATAAAGCCAATGTATTGCATGTTGAAGGTCCAAGACTAGGACTCTGGCATTTTTACATATTCCTGGGAAATATTCATAGCTGAAACCTTGGAGATTTGATGTGGGCAATATTCAGCTATGTTGACTGATTTCAATAAAAGTTGTTTCCTATGTCCCTTTAGAATCATAGAACTGTTTAAGTCATCAGGTCAAAGCATCTACCACAACTGTCTTTCTAGTCCCTCCTGTCCATTGAAAGGGAAACTATGAACTCTCTAGCACAGACATGTCAAACACGAGGCCTGCAAAGTGGTTTCATGTGGCCCGCGAAACCATCCTGGAAACAGTGAGGGAATGGCCCCTGCTGCCTTGGCCCTGGCCCAGGCTGGCTGGGAGGGAGCCAATGTATAATTTTGTGGTGGCCATCTATGCTGAAACGCATTCAGTCTTAGATCCAAAGGCCGTCTGGAAACAGTGAAGAACCAGCCCCTGATGTGTCGGCTCCGCCCCCTGAGTGCATGCTGGGGAGGTATCACCCTTTGTGAGGAATGAAGAAATGCACCATCACCTGGAAGTGGCCAGCAAATGCCCCTGGCCTACTTTACATATCCGGCTTGATGGTCTCCAGCAGAGGAGTTTCAGCAGGCAGTGGGGCGCTTTCCCCACAGGACAAGGAGGCTGAGCCGAGTCGCGCAAATCTGATGAGAAGTGCAATGCTGGCGAGGTTCACATTGCCCGGCTCAACCTCTCAGCACTGTGAAGAGAGTGCCTCGTTCCCTGCCAAGACCGGGCAGGCTGGGGGGGTTGGGTGGTGTCGCGCTTCTTTTTCAGTTCACGCCACCTGGCCCAGCCTCTCGGTGCTGTGAGGAGAGCGCCTCGCTGTCTGCCGAAACCAGGCAGAATGAGGACTGGGAGGCATTGCGCAGGTAACATTGACTCTCACGCTGCTCATGCCATCTCCTCCCCCAGAGCCCACCAAGCCAGATATTTGGTAAGGGCCATGTGCTACTTCTAGGCAATGGTGCATTTCTTCGTTCTTCATGAAGGGTGACACCTCCCCAGCTGCATTTCTTGCCTGTTTTTCTCCCTTCCTCATCTCAAATATTTTCCCACCACTCTGTACTTAGGAAGGAAGGAAGGAAAGAAGAAAAGAAGGAAAGGAGAGGGAAGGTCTGAGGGAAGTCCTGCCCTGCTGCCCTTTCACCATCCCCTTGCCCCCTCCTCCAGGCCTATCCTCAGGGGGTCTCCCATCCAATTGCTAAGGAAGCTTTGGATACAAGGCTGGGTCTCCTCCCATGGAGTGGGAATGGGCCTCCCTCTGACTTTGCCCTCGTACCCATCATGAACAACCTGGCTAAGAAGAGCAAGCACCACAGAAGCAGCCTTGAGGAGCAGGTAAGTGCAGCTGGGCACCCCCTTGGGGAAGTGGAGCTGAGCTTGGTCCGCAGGTGCTTGAGGGCCAGGCTGGGCATTTGACCTTTGCTGCCCCGGGCTCTGGGCATCCCGCACCACCTTCTAGCCATCCCTGCATGGTCTGAGAGGAACAGTGAGGCTCCTCCAGTGGACCATACCTTGGCACTTGCCCTGGTCCCACCCTTCTGCCAGAGACCCTCAGATCTGTCCCACTCCTGTCCAGGCCCCCACAGTCACCCTTGACCTGAACGATTTAGAGCTGGCCACGCCCACCCAGTAGGCCACACCCACTCCATCCATGCCCATCCAGTAGGCCGCACCCACCCTGGCCACCCCCCCACCCCCCCGAGGGCAACCACAATGCTGATGTGGTCCTCAATGAAATTGAGTTTGACACCCCTGCTCTAGCGAATTGGTTTCATTTTCATCTGCTTATTATTAGTTTCCCTAATATGTAACCAGACTCTGATTTCCTGTATCTTAAAGATCATTATTCTGGGTGCCCTATATTCTGGGTCATGTCTTTTGGGGGTGGGGTGGAATTGTACAATCATTTAGGTCAACCATTCAGTCAACTCTTTTCAAGCTAAGCACTTTCTGTTCCTTCTTTTTTCAACTCACCATTTTATTTAAAGCTAAAGACATCCAGTTCTCTCAGTCGCTCTTCTGAGGATTTTTTTCTTAGGGTTCCAACTTCTTTCAGGCTTTTCTCTCTTTTGATTAACATAATGTCCTTCATATTTCCTGCTCTTTTCTTTCTGGGAGTGTTGTTTGAATTGGTTTCAGAGGTTGTTAGGTGTCCCCATCTCCCTCCTTATGTAAGCCTTGTTCTTTTCTGAGGCTTTTTGTCCCTCTGTTCTCTATTCCTAATGAATTTACAATGGTTCTGTTTGTTCTAAGTCTGCTTTTTCAGGCCAATACCCAAGGATCTTATTGATGGTAAGGGAAAAAGAAGGTTGCCAATAGGAAAGGAGTAAAACAAAAAACACCAGGTCAAATTCAGGGTGGCTGAAATGTGGTTGTGGATTCAAACACATAAGCAGCATGGAGACAATGTTAGCCTAAATACTAACATACTAAATACTATGCATAATATGACTACAACTATTTGGTCCCACTCAATGCATTCTCCTTCTGCCTCAAGGGGAGCTTCCAAAAGGTTGCAGATTAAATGCACAGGCTGCTCTTTTTAGGCAGAAACTTCTATCTTCACTGACCCAGCTTGGTGCCATCTAAAGTCATGAAGTTCACCTTATTGTCTGAGCCCAGAATCCAACTTGCTTTGCCTTCTTTGCTTAGAAGCTGGTCCCATTGAATTCAGCAGGACATCTGCCAAGTTCTCTGTGTATATATAAGTGTAGGTCTCCTTCCGGGAAAGTAAAATCCCTACATAGTCCCTTGAGTTGCTGAGCAGTAAATCAACAGTTGAGGATAAATAATTTGACTTGGTAGATGGGCCCAGGGGACAGCTCATTAACTTCTTTCTAACTCAGCTGAGAGGGGGAAAATGATGCTGATTTAGGATGACAAATTTTGCAAAGGAATGCTGGGGAAGACTCTCTTGACCCTGCCAGAGAAGACCCTGAACCAAAAGGAAGGAGACAGTGAATCCATGTGATAGAGTCTGCAATCTGCAAAAGGACTGCAGAGTTGATTCACTAATTCCGTGGTGGCGAACCTATGGCACGGGTGCCACAGGTGGCACACAGATCTCTTTCTGTTGGCATGTGCACCGTCACCGCAGTGCTAGGGCTTCAGCTGTGTTTTATAAAACCTTTTCGCTTTAGGCCTCTGCCGCCAAAAAAAAAGTTTCAATCCATCAATTTCAACTTCTCGCAGGAAAATAAAAGATCTCACAAAGTTGGAACTGATTGATTGAACTTTTTAGTTCCACCCAGTCGCCGTTATCACTGTAGCGACGCCCACCCAATTGGCCACACTCACCCAACAGACCATGCCGACAATACATAAGTGGGTTTTGGGTTGCAGTTTGGGCACTCAGTCTCTAAAAGATTCGCCATCACTGCACTAGTTATTGGTATAACTTGGAAGCTGATGTAATGAGCAAGCAGCAAAACATTGTGAGGTGAGAATGAAAGAGACTTGAAACTTATTACTGTGGGAGAAAAGAAGAAAACCTGAGATCTATGACGATTGATTTTCATAAAGTAACAATAGCTAAAATGAATGGAATTTGCCTCTGGAATCATGTTCCTGCTCAGAATGCAACAGAAAAAAACAATTCTAAACTGAATAGATTTTCAAAAAGAAAAAATTTAAATCAGCTTCTCCATCTGACATTCATACTCTCTGCAAACTCCTTATTGCATGGATATATACAAAGTAAAACATTAAAATATAATGTATGCAGGTACAACCAGAGTTTTTTTTCTCCTAGAATGCCCAGAACGGAATTCCGGCACCTTTTTGGGATGAAACCTTGTAGGGTAGGCAAGGCGGGTTGTATGACGTGTGTGAGTTCCGGTACTTTTTTTTTTTTTTTTTTTTTTTACAAAAAAAGCACTGGTACAACTACCTTTAACAATCTATACACACAGACACACAGACATATACATATATTTTCCTAACATTTCTTCAAGAAAATCTGTTGAAACTTCTTATACAATGCAGTAGGTCTTTCTAAGTGGTACAATGGTTGTATTACTTAATTGACATACTTAATGAGCCTGGTCCAAAACCTAGAAGAAAGGTTTTTTTTTTTTTACCATTCTTATCTCTGTGTGCTATTTCTTTTCCTTTTCTTTTGTGGCCCTAGCCAAACTACAAGAATATCAATATGATACATTCTATAGTGTTGAGCTGCATGCTCTCTACAGCAGGGCTTTTCAACCTTTTCACCCATTGTACCACTTTTAGGATATGGCAATATCTGAGTACCATCAGTTGCCTAGCAAGGTGTCAAAAACTTGATGATCCCCCCCAAAAGAAGAAAAAAGTGATAAAGTACAGGTAGTCCTCGACTTAGAACAGTTTGCTTAGTAACTCTTCAGAGTTACAATGGCACTGAAAAAAGTGCCCCCAAGCCACAGCCGAGCAAGACACCTGTCTGCCCACCCGGCAGTGCTCTTCCTCCTGTCTGAGGTTTTCATTTTTGTGACCATTTCTGTTGAGGATTGGCAGTGGGGGTGGGGTAGGGGGGTGTTTGGTTTTTATTCCCATCTGCTGGGTGGTTGCAGTAGGTTTTGGTCCCTTCACATGACCCTGGGACACTATGACTGTCATAAATATGAATCAGTTGCCAAGCATCTGAATGTAAATCACAAGACCCTGGAGATGCTACAACATTCCAGCTGATTGGTGCTTCTTCAGGGCTCAGCAGAAACACCAGGATCAGAGCTGAGCTCCAGCTGGAGCCTGGCACTGATCCTGGTGCTTCCATGAACCTTGACAGCCCCAAAGAGGCGCCGATCATCTGGAAAGTGGTACTGATCCTGGTGCTTCTGCTGAGCCCTGACAGCTCTGCAGCTCCAGCCATCTCTCACTCAGGCTTGTGCAGTGCTGCCACCGGTTTAGCTCATTCTCCTCCCCCACTACCACTTTTCTAGGATGGTTGCATACCACCTGCCAGGTGCCAATATACCACAGGTGGTACCTATAGCACTGGTTGAAAAGCCCTGCTCTAGGCTATATAGCCTTCGATTCACTTGTATGCTGCTGATTTATCTATAGTCTTACTATACTGTTATCAGTCTACTCTTTGTACTTTAATTACCGTAAATGCCGGCGTATAAGGCGACTTCCGCGAGCGCTGAAATCGGCGCCAAAGATGGGGGTCGTCTTATACGCCGAGTCGTCTTATACGCCAGAAATACTGGTAGTTTCCGGCATATAAGACGACGTTCTAGGAATGCGGCCCGGCTATAAAGACGGGGGTCGTCTTATACGCCGGGTCGCCTTGTACGCCGGCATTTACGGTATGTAAATTGCTCTGTTGTATTTTTATGTAGGATGGCATATAAATCCAAGTAAAAACAAACATGCCAAAGATCCCCAATTCATTTCTGTTACTTCCAGGTAGGACCAGGAAAGTCCCTATCTGAACCAGTGGCGCAATTTGTTGCTTTCCACAGTGATTCAAAAGCGTTGCATCCATTAGTTACCTAGGTGGACCTAGAGTAGGTTCTGCTTCCCTTCAGTGGTAGCTAGCATGGGGCAATTCCAGAGTTACCACAGATTGATCTGACCAGGACAGGGGAGCAATGGAAGTCTTCCCCAATTCCAATTGCATTGCCACTGCTACAACAAAAACCATAATAAAAAACATGACCATTGTCATGAGTTGGTCCCTCAATGACGTGGATCAGGCCCATGGCTTTCATGGTGACCATTAGCTCCCAAGCTTCTTTAGACTCAGCTCCTAGGGAAGACAAAGGGAAGTCTCCCAGGACCATACAGTAGTCTGAGGAACTTCACTACCAATGCAGCCCTGGAATCAAGGCACTCAGGCAGAGAGGTTGCTACACAATTTAAGCCCACACTCAGCCATGGGCATTCACTCGGTGAGTTTGAGCCAGACATTCTTTCTCACTCCAGCTCACCTCACACACTGGTGATGGTTCTGGGGGGAAAATGGGGAAGGGAGTGCTTTGTTTACTGTCCTGAGCTCCTGGAGAATAGGATGGATTTAATCAAATAAATGAATAAATATTGAGTGAACTCAGCATTTTATTTTACAGTTTATCAGCTTGGCCTCCCTATTGCATTTCTTTAAGTCCCTGAAGCTTGGAAAGTCCATTGCTTTCCTTATTTATTTCCTCCCCCCCCCCTTTTCCCACTAATTCCAATATCTGAAATATTTGAAAATCATAAAGGGCATAAGAAGCGCTGCATTCAAGTGAAAAGCACAAGTTACACATTTTTTCCATTGTTATTTCAGAAAGAAGTTGAATTGATCAGATACAGCTTTGGACAGACTATTTTGCAAGTCCAAATATGCCCTCCTGTATCTCAAGTAACCAGCAAGGTGTGAAATAACTAACTAGATCAAGAAAATTGCTCTGTTACTCATTTTAAGAGCTCCACTTGTATTTTCGAGTGGTGACATCTTCTACCGTAAATCCACACAGGAATCTTTTTTCTTCCCTCTTACTTTTCAGTCAGCCTTCTCTTTCTTTGGAACAAAGAAAAAAAAATACTGTTCCATTTCACAGGGTAAAGTGGCAGAGAG
Source organism: Crotalus tigris (assembly GCF_016545835.1). Taxonomy (NCBI): domain Eukaryota; kingdom Metazoa; phylum Chordata; class Lepidosauria; order Squamata; family Viperidae; genus Crotalus; species Crotalus tigris. The sequence continues at coordinate 2,403,044 of NW_024096469.1, forward strand.
AAAAATCTCACAATTGAATATTTAGGGGCTTTCCAAGCTATTCCCAAGCTATCAAGCTATTCCCAAGCTATCATTTGGATGTTGTACTGATGCCAGTACTCTTAACTATTAACAGTAATTAAAACACTCCTTAACTACTGCCCCTGAATTACTCTTAGAACTAGAGGGAATGAATAAAAAAAAGAAAAATTGCTCATATGTAACCGGGAGACAGTTAAGAGCCCACCTTCCAAATTAGCGACTGAAATTAACAAGGGACTAAATCTCACAAAAATATGTGCAAGGCTCTCCCCCTCCTTTCACTTAACATAGAGCAATAGGCATATGGGAAAGGGGAAATTTAAAATTTCCCTGGGGAAGGATGTGAGAAAGTTGTATTAACTGTTAAGAACATGTGGGGGCATTTGAAAGAGGAATGCAGCTTTGAAATATTTAGTTTATTCAATGTATGATATCACTGGAGGGAAAGTAGACAAGGGACTGTATAAAAAGCAATCTGGGTAGAGGTGTTTCTCTTTTATCTACTGATGAGCAAATCTTTTTTATTTTATTTCCTTATTGTTCCTGAGACCAATTTACCTGTTCTGGCTTAGCTAGGAAAAGCTCTTCAAAACCAAGAAATATAACTAAATGCAGTTTGCTATAGCATTCTATTCTTCTATTTGAAATTATTTCTTTTAATCACTCTAATGACATTGGGTGAAGGGTATTACTGGTCTGCTAGGGTATCAGTGTCCCTCAAAATATGATTGATGAATTTTGCTTTAAAAGCACATATGACAGTGCTTTAGCAGCAGACGCACATCAATAAATCCATTTATGAAAAGATTCTTAATAATAATATTGGCAAGATGGGAAAGGCAAAGAAATGAAACGTGTAGAAGCTGAATACTCAGTGAATTTCAGTTATTCACCTTGTAGACAGTTTAGAAATAAAAATTGAAGTATGGCCAATTGTTAAGGTGTATCAGTTCCAGGTCAGAAAAAAAGCAAATACATTGGAATTCCAGAAACTATGGAAAGTATCTCTAGTTCCAACTCTTGTTTCTAGTTTCACAATTTCCTCCAATTATAACTTATAAACTTGTTTCTTGTTATGAACAAGATACAAGAGTCAATTGTCTAGACTGAGGAATTAACAATGCACAGAGAATATCCAGAAAACAAAATAGGCAAATAATCTTTCTATTATTATTTATTTTAAAAACTTAGTAAAGGATTGATAGATATCTTGTTCCATACAATTTATTTCAAAATAACACACTTTCAAAATGTTAAGCAACTTGCATATAAAATGCTTGTCATCCATAACTGGCTGCATCTTTAATACCGTAATCAATCTGAGAATAAATACAACCAATCAAATTTTACCCACTGATAGTTTCCAAGGTAACTAGTAGAAGTAACTGACAAAGATCAGGCACAGAGAAAAGAAGTAAATATAATGCTGTTTCTATCTATCATATATTCATCCAGCTTGCTTTGGTGGAATATTCAAAAAAGTTATGATAGTATTGACAAATAGAGATTATACCAAACTGAGACAAATATTCAACAAAAAAATGTCAAGAAAGAAACATATGGTAATCCATTAAATTGTTCCTAAAAACTCACATTTTCCATAGGTTCAAGCAGCCTTTCATGTTATCCAAGTTGATTTGGACTCTAATTTCCCTAATTGTCAGCAATAATAAACTAGTCTAATTCTAGAAATGGCACTACTACATTTTATACTTCCTTTGCGCAGAGCCTCAGTGTTCCGTCCCTCCCTCTATATTCTCTTTTTCTCTTCCCTGCTGCAAGCCTTTTGTGGAACAGACTGGTCTTTTCCTTATTGTATCTGTAAATGCCTATATAAATTGCTGTATCAATATGTATTCTAGTCTGCATTCACTTATGAGCCACTGGTGATTTCAGGAAAAAAGAAAAGGCATTTTTCCTCCATACATTATGTCAGTGAAAGAAAAAGTAGCCTGTTTTCTCTTCATGAAACCACTCTCTGAAATTAGCAATTACTCTCATACTGGAGTGGATCATTACAGTGTAATCTGATAGATTTGCACTATAGATAAATTAGCACTCAAGTCTTCAATGTCACTGTGAGGCTGAAGGAAGGTCCTTCAAGTCACTCCTGAGAAGAAAGGGGAAAAACAATTTAATTTTTTTACTTCTGAGGCAGTGCAAAACCTCAGAGAATGCTAATCATCATCATCATCATCATCATCATCATCATCATCCCCCAGTGAGGCACTACCTTGACGTGGTTGTGTGGCTTGTGTACTCTGAGGAAGATGAGAGCTATGCCAGAGGTTCAATCATACTGGACAGGTCTCATCAGAGGAGTCAGACAAAGAGTTTCTACCAATCCATCAATGGAGAAACTGCAAGGAATCAGTCAGTACCTGACAAGCAATAAACAGTGCAGTTCTGGAAGCAGATATGGGATAACCCAAAGAAATACAACAAGGATGCGGCTTGGTTAAAAGAGGTGGATGCAAATAAAGCAGAAGTTGAAATGAAAGAACTAGTAATAACAACAAAAATGGTAGAAAAAGAGCAAGGAAAATCAAAAATTGGTCAGCACCAGGTGAAGATGAACTGCATGGGTTTTGGTTGAAACATCTAACTGTTATACATCCACTCATTGCCAAGCAGTTCAACAATATACTACAAGGAGGAGAAATTGAAAAGTGGCTAACAACTGGGAAAACCTACCTAATAATGAAAAATCCAGCAAAAGGCCAATTACCGCAGGTCAATTACCTGCTTACCAACAACTTTGAAATTACTAACTGGTGTGGTAGCGGATGCAGTACAATAGCATCTAGTTGAAAACAATCTCTTTCCACCTGAGCAAAAAGGAAACTGCCCCAATAGCAGAGGAACAAAAGATCAACTCCTAATAGACAAAATGATCTTGGAAAACTGCAAGAAAAGGAAGACTAACCTGAATGTGGCATGGATTGAGTACAAAAACGCATTTGACTCTCTGCCACATGACTGGATAATCAAGTGCCTAGAAATAACAGGAGTCAGTAGAAACATCAGAAAATTTGTGCAAAGATCGATGGCACAGTGGAAGACACAGTTGCAGATCAATGGTGAGAGACTGGGAGAGGTTAATATCAAGAGAGGAATATTTCAAGAAGATTCATTGTCACCATTACTATTTGTTATTGCACTGTTTCCTCTGTCAACAATACTGAATAACTCAGGACATGGCTATCAAACATCAAAAACATCTGCTAGACTATCCCACCTCCTTTACATGGATGATCTGAAGCTGTATGGAAAAACATCATCTGAAATAGAATCGCTGCTCAACACTGTCCGTATATATAGCCAAGATATTGTTATGGAGTTTGGCTTGGACAAATGTGCCACACTTACTATCAAACAAGGAAAAGTAGTGAAAACTGAAGGAGTCAAGATGCCCCACGAAAATAACATTAAGAGTCTGGATGAGGAAGATTACTACAAATACTTGGGTATCCTTCAAGCTGACAACATCAAGCACACTGAAGTCAAGAAAAAGATTAGAGGTGAATACATCAAGAGAGTGAAGAAGATCTTAAAGTCCAAACTCAATGGAGGAAATACCATAAAGGCAATCAACACCTGGGCAATTCCAGTCATTAGGTACACAGCTGGAATAGTGGACTGGACTCAAGCAGAACTAAAAGCAATGGATAGTCAGACCAGAAAAATAATGACAATGAATCATGCCCTTCATCCACGCAGTGACATTGACAGACTTTATCTACCAAGGCAAATAGGTGGGCGTGGAATGCTACAAGTACATCAGATGGTTGAAGAAGAAAAAATGGCTTTGGAAGAATATCTGAAGAACAATGATGAAGATGCACTGAAATTAGTATATCAGGAAGGCTTACTGACTACTGGAGAGACCAAACTGGCCTACAGGAAAGACCAAATGAAGAACAGAACAGAGGCATGGGAAGACAAAGCACTACATGGCCAATACATGAAAAAAATAGCTGGGAAAGCAGATAATAACAAGACCTGGCAATGGCTAAGAGCAGGAAAATTGAAGAAAGAGACCGAGGGACTAATTCTGGCTGCACAAGACCAAGCCTTAAGGACAAATGCATATAAAGTCAAAATTGAGAAAACAGCAACAGACAGTAAATGCCGCCTATGCAAAGAAGCTGAAGAAACAGTGGACCACTTGGTAAGCTGTTGCAAGAAGATTGCACAGACTGACTACAAGCAGCGGCATGACAAAGTAGCAACAATGGTGCATTGGAAGATCTGCAAAAAATATAATTTGCCTGTAAGCAAAAACTGGTGGGATCATAAAATAGAGAAAGTCATAGAAAATGATAAAATTAAACTGCTCTGGGACTTCAGAATTCAAACAGACAAGCACCTGCAACATAACACCCCAGACTTAACAATTGTCGATAAGAAAGACAAAAAAGTCTGGATAGTGGACGTGGCAGTGCCTGGAGACAGCAGAATAGACGAGAAAGAACTGGAGAAGATAACAAAATACAAAGAACCTACAAATAGAAATAGAAAGACTGTGGCAAAAGCAAGCAAGGGTAGTACCAATAGTAATAGGCTCCTTGGGTGCAATCCCAAAACAACTGGAGCACCACTTGAACACCATTGGCATTGACAAATTCGCTATTAGTCAATTGCAAAAGGCGGCCTTACTAGGAACTGCTTCCATCCTGCGACGATATCTGTAATACCATCAAACATCCACATCTGCCTATCCCAGGTCCTGGGTAAGGACTCGATAGGTAGACAAAATGCCAAATACAGTCTGAACATCTGGCTGACTGTGCGATGATCGACAATAATAATAATAATAAAGTTGGAATGGACCTTGGAGGTCATCTAGTCCAACCGCCTGCTCAGGCAGGAAACCCTATACCACTTTGGACAAATGGCTGTCCAGTCTCTTCTTACAAACTTCCAGTGTTGGAGCATTCACCTGGAGCCAGGTTGTTCCACTGGTTAATTGTTCTAACTGTCAGGAAGTTTCTCCTTAGTTCTAGGCTGCTTCTCTCTTTGATTAGTTTCCATTCATTGCTTCTTGTCCTGCCTTTGGGTGCTTTGGAGAATAATTTGACTCCCTCTTCTTTGTGGCAACCCCTGAGATATTGGAAGACTACTTTGACAGCCTCTTGAGGAAAGCCCCTCCAAAAAACTGTTCATGAACAGTGTACCTGTCCCACCAGTAGAACAAAAGGTGTGGTGTTTCTTCTACAGCTGCCTACCCCTCTGGCATGTCCAGTAGACAGAAGAAGCTATCTGCTGGAATCTCCTTTGCTTACAGGACATAATAGAGGAGGGAATATACCAATAAAACAACATGAAAAAGAATACTTTTATTATTTGGGCTTCATATTACCTGCACCGGACTTCACCAAGTAGGTTAACCTTCAAATCTCCTCTATTCCTAGCTACTGCTTAAGCAAATAATAAGCTCCTGAGATCTTGGGTATGAAGAAAACAGTCAGCTCTAAACTGCAGACAGGTAGCAATTGACTATGACTGTCAATTTGCCATTATCAGGTTGCCATTGTCTTTCATCTCCTATAAAAAAAGGACCATGGACTAACAGGAGGAAGAAAAATTCCCTGTTAATAAAATGAACCTTGAAAGAGCATACCCCCCCCCCAAAAAAAGTCTCTTTCTCTGTCTCTTTCTCACCACTTGAGATGAGGGAAGAAAAATATAAAAAAAATCTATGAGCATTAACATCAAACCAAGTGTATCTATTTCCCCTCCTCCTCCTCCTCCTCCTCCTCCTCCTCCTCCTCCTCCTCCTCCTCCTCCTCTTCTTCTTCTTCTTCTTCTTCTTCTTCTTCTTCTTCTTCTTCTTCTTCTTCGTCTTCTTCTTCTTCTTCTTCTTCTTCTTCTTCTTCTTCTTCTTCTTCTTCTTCTTCTTCTTCCTCCTCCTCTTCTCCTTCTCCTTCTCCTTCTCCTTCTCCTTCTCCTTCTCCTTCTCCTTCTCCTTCTCCTTCTCCTTCTCCTTCTCCTTCTCCTTCTCCTTCTCCTTCTCCTTCTTCTTCTTCTTCTTCTTCTTCTTCTTCTTCTTCTTCCATAGTAAGATTTTACTGTCCCGAAGAAGTTTATGATAGATGATAACCAACAGCATAACAACAGAACTATAATTCTCCCTGTGAACATAACCCAATCAGAATGGGAACATGGTGGAGGCACATATATATGGACCTCATGTATCATGAAGCGTCTGAATCCATGTGATTAATTCAAGGAGAATATTTCATAGACCAAAGGGGAGCTGTCCAAAAGGGCAGTGTCTGTTTTCACCTGAGTGGAATTTGGATTTTATTTGGCTTGCCCTTTCTGTAGGTTTCCTACAACAAGAAGATAATCCGTCCTTCTCCTTCCCCCCTTCCCAAATGCAGGTTTCTCTCAGGGTATGCAACATCTTTACTGAACTTTACTTAGCATTTAAATCATACAAAGCTGTCTCTCTTCTCCAACACATATGCTCTGCTAAACAGAACCCGTTGAAAGATTTGATAAACTTTAATCAGAGTATCTCAAAATTCCCTCAATAAGATTTTCTGATTCTGTAAATCAGCCTGCACATCCCTGGACAAAGGAGAGAACTACAAGGCCAGTGGTCAGTGAAGCTCTTTTGCTTCTAGAAAGATGATCTGGTTTCTTTTTGTTTTTATTGTTGACTACAAGTCCACTTAGGCTGAGGATCCAATCCTTATGTCTTTTTGCACAGCATTCAGCAGTTTGCTTCACAATGTTTTCTGATAGTAGATCAAATGGGGCCAAATCCCAAATTTTACGTTGGGCCTTGTGTTATTTAACAAAGGCTTGCAGGCCTAAAGCAGGAACATCTTCTTAGCCGTAACAGAACTGAAGGGAAATAGGATAGAGAACTGTCAAATCCTGTTGACAAAGTTCATACCTATAGTTTCTAGTTGGGATTTTCTATGTTATATAACAAGTAGTTATCTAAGTAAAAATGAGGCCTAAGTTACTGAGGGAGCTGCTAAATTTAATTTTTGAATGCTATTAACCTCCTTAGATGAACAACCAGTGGTTGCATCTAGAAATGAAGATTTTAGCCTCTCATGGAGACCAAATAATTGACATGGTTGAAATGGGACTGAGAAATATATATACTGCTTAAAAAAACAAAGGGAACACAAACGTATAGGATCCTATACATTTGTGTTCCCTTTATTTTTGTGAGCAGTATATATGAACTTAGAGTAATTTGGTTAAATCCAAAATATTTGATTTTGATTTGTTGATTTCATTTCATTTCATTTGATTTATTTTTACTATGAAGTTGATAATTTTTTAAACAAGAAAATTGCTTGAAAAGATAGCTATTCTATCGTATGTCTGTCTCTTGTAATGTTTAGCTTAGGTATCCAGAATGTGGAGGTACGCAGGGAAACAGTGATAGGGAAGAGGCATATTTATAAAGAATCTGCATGAGAACAGTTTGACCCAAATGCAAGTTACTAAAATAGACTATATTAGCCAGAATGAACTACAATGCATGCATGCAATCAGTGTGAACTTTGTGACGCTGTCACATCCTGCATATATATTCTGGAACGTATGCTTAGATTAATTCAAGACAAACATTTTACTTACCTAAGGAAATAAATGCAAATCTCTTACCAACACTGTGCTTTTTAGCCATGACACAGCCTTATAAAATCTGATTTCTAGTAGATATTCTACATATTTTTTTTTCAAAAAATTCTACCTGCATAGGTATAAGGCCAAAAAGTTGTCTATTTTTGGATCATTTGGATCTTCAACATAATCTATCTTTAGGATTAACCAAGCTGACATACAGTAGAATGGTAGGCAGAGAATGCAGGAGGAGGAATTAAGCACACCATAAGCTTAAAGTTGTTACGTTCCCACAAACAATCCAAGTCCAACCACTTTTGTCCTTGTTGACCCTTATCTGGTGCCAATTTAGTATTGGACTTTAGTTGACTAGATTCTTGTGTATAGGCTTGAGCCATCAATCTTTGAATGGCAATTTATCATTCTGATCCTTTGCACCTGATATTAACCTAGTCAACTAAAGTTTAATACTAATTTGACTCCAGATAAGGCTCAAAAAAATTCAAGAAGGGTTGGACTTGGATTGTTTGTGGGAATGTAATGACTATAAACCAGGGGTCTTCAAACTTAGCCCTTTTATGACTTGTGGACCTCAACTCCCAGAATTCCTCAGCTAGGCATGCTGGTTGAGGAATTCTGGGAGTTGAAGTCCACAAGTCATAAAAGAGCCAAGTTTGAAGACCCCTGCTATAAACTGATAACACACTTAACTTTGCCTCCCATCTCTGCCTGCTCTTCTCCTATAGGCGATAACAACTATTGTCAATTAACTTCTGTAATAATTGTTATAGTTGGAGACATCTTTAATATATAAATGTGGAGAACTTTCTATACAGTTTCAGATAATCCTTGCTTAACATCCAGTCATTCAACGTTTGAAGTTACAATAGTGCTGAATGAGGGAAAGTTACAATGGGTCCTCATAACTGCAGCTGTCACAGCATCTGTGGTCATGTGATTCCCATTTGAACCTTCACTGCTGTCTTCTAACAAGTAAGGTCAATGGAAAAACCAGTAAGAGGTCATAAACAATGATCACATATTTGTGGCAGGTTGTGACTGCATGATGTTTGCATAACAATGGCAATTGGAACTATTGCTTTAAGTAAGCGCAGTCATATGATACAGTGCCTTAGGATTACATCACTTACTGACCAAGTTCCTGGTCCCAATTACCATTGGTTAGTGAGGACCACTTGTACTTTCACCTATTGTTCATATTTTCTCTGTTTCTATAGAAGCGACAGAGGAAACATGACCAGCTCATGCTTCTTAGATGATATGCTGTTACTGCCCAGGATGATTGCTGGAATACCAAGGAAGTTATTGATGGGATGCTTCCAATTAATAACGTTTTATTAAAAAATTTCCTATACTTACAACGTTGAAGAACACTGGAGAACATTATTAGAGTAATGATACATTAGAGATGAAAAGATGCTGGGGCTTTGAACACTTTTACTTTTATATTTACTTTTGTTTTATTGAAGACTAAATGAAAAAATAGGATGACAATGAGACATTAACAACCAGATTTTGCCAAATGAGGATCTTGCCTTATCTCTCCTGAGGCCACTACTGGTCGAAGGGACAGAAGTTCCTGCAAGTAAGAATGCAGAATTTCTGTGTCTGACCAACCCTTGCACTTGGAGCATGAACTCTCTTCATTAAATACAGCAAAAGGGCAGTGGACTATAAGATGCTCTGCTGACTCAGTAATAGCTTTAGAGCAACTACAAAAGCCCTTCACATCATTAAATCTTCCCTCCATCACCCTTGAAGGCAAAGCATTAAATCTTGTGAGTGTGATCTGTAGTGTTGTAAATATACCTGGGGGTCTCAAAAGGTTATAGAAGAGGGCCTTGAGGCAATAGAGAAAACAGAGAAGAATTTTAGATTGTGTATATCCAGATCAAAGTCTTTCCATTTAACCTCATGAACAAGTTCAGTTGCAAATGAGCAATATTAAGAATGGAATAGAAGGGAATGTCTTTGGCAATAGATTCCCAACACCACTACTATAGTAGCAGAATTAAACTTGCAATCAAGTCAGCCAAGCCAGATACTCACACCTATCTATCAAGGTTTGTCTAGATTAATATTTTAGGTGACAGAATCAGATTTAGGCTGCTAAACAAGAGCATCCTGACTCTATCCACGGACCTGCAGTAGAATAAATGTTGACTAAATCATTTCAAAGTGACAAGTTAGACTAAGCGCGAAGCTCAGCACTGAACAGTAAAAGTCTCAGAACTTTTGCATTAAGTAGTTTGATTGCATCAGAAGCCAAAATATTCCCATTGCAGACTTTTGAGCCTGCACTATGACTTGCCAAATTTGATGCCTGCAGAAGGTAGGGGACTAGAAGTGAATTCCTAAGTATTTAAACTTTTTTTACCTGCTCAGTATGGAAATCATTAATTTCTTATATCTGCTGGCGGCATCAGTGAAGAAGCCTACATTCATTTGCAATGATATATTCCCAACTCCTTGGCTTAGTAGTAAAGCTTGGAGGGAACCACAAAGAGTGACTTGTGTCAAAGAAAGAATCGGTATATTGTCAGTGTAAAGAAGCATAGAAATTAATCTGAAGTTTGACAAAGAAGCATGAAATACACATTTTGAAAGAATCAGTGCAATTCCCAGTGCAATATTAACATGGAAGGAAAATAGGAAGACAGTAAGAATACAACCTTGTTTAGCCACTTTTTGAAGGGGAGATTGTGATGTGCGATGACACCAGTAGAATCACATTTGATTTGCACAAATATAACTTCATAGAGATCATCAACAGCACAGTAAACAGGGGTCAGTGTAGAAGAAGGCTGATTTCTACCATAGCTGCTCACAAGATTTCGAACTGAAAACCACCTTCAAAACAATGAAGGTGGTCTAACAGATCCCTCCAGGCATCTACAATATTTTCCTGCCAATACTGAAGGCTGATGCCTTCTTCAAAAATTACAAGCCAATTTATACCATAGATGTTTTCCTGAGTTGTCCAATCCATCAACTTCACATAAAAACACCTGGCATATGATTTGCTTACTATACCTAATAGTCTGATTAATCAATAGTTAGCTGCATTAGATATGTCACCGTTTTTTTAAAAAAAATTGGGATAGTTATAGAGAGTTTTCACTCCTTAGGCATCTGGATAGATTGATCTATGGGAGTGAATATCAAGGCCATCACAGGCACCATCATTCTGAATACAGTTTAAGGCCTCCTGCTGGAATCAGATCATCATCATCAGCAGCAACAGCTTTGTCACTGTTTAATTGGGGGTTGGACTATGATGGAATGCCTAACAGAACTTGGGAAAGAAACAGAGGAGAAAAGAAATAGGGCTGTTACAAAATAGATAATTGAGTACAAGATAGAGAAACATGAAAAAGAAACACATAATTGTTCTTCCTTAGTCCCTCTTTTCTTTCCTTTCTTGTTCTTTTTCTTTTTTTGCACTCCTGACTTTGCTTTTTCTTTAACGCATGGGTGTCAAACTTGCCACATCACGTGACATATTGTGACGTATTGTGACTCTTTTTGTATTGCTGGCAATGGGGTTGGCATGGCTTCGGTATGATGAAACCGGCCCATGGGCCAGCAGTTTGACACCCCTGCCATTCAGGTGGAAACAGAAGCTGGGAGCCTGCTGCAATGGTTACTTCTGAGTCACTAAAAGAGACCTATTACAGGAATAACTGTTCTACCTTCAAGTTACCTCCAAGGCACCTTTCCTCCATTTGTTTTCACTGAGCAGATCCCAAGTACACCCGGAGAAAAACTCTTGGCTTGGCAATAGGTACAGTACAGTGGTGGGATTCAAATGTGTGAACAACCAATTCTCTGTGTGGCTGTTGCTTCCAGAAGTCCATTTTGGGCCTGGGCAACAAAAAATTAGCTACCAGTTCTGTCAAAGTGGTGAGAACCAGCTGAATCCCATCACTGGTACAATATATGATGCAGCAGAACACTCTCCTACTGAAATGTAATGGAACTTTCTTTTCCTTCCTCTAGGGCAGAAGAAGAAAACAACCCTGTTACTCTATGACTTGCCAGGGGCTTGTCTAAAATGTAGATTAATTTAAGGTCAAGAATCATTACCCCAACCAAGGAGCTGCCAACGGTAGACAGCCCAATCAAAGAGCCACCAAGACCATCCCCACCAACACCGAGAGGGCAAATAACTAGACTATAAAGTGAAAGCAAAGCCCACTCCTTACCAGCACTGATGATGTTACCTAAGTTGGGTAATGAACCATCTACAAGCAAACAACCAAGCTCAGAAAGCACCAAGGACCCCTCATTGTTCCCAGGATGAGGCCACAAAGGTGCCTTTGTTCTTGTTTTTAGTAACTATATACAGTACCTGTAAGCCAAAACAATTCTCTTATTATATTGCTCTGCCCCAGTCCAGCAGGGTTGGATCACATGTTCTTTTGTATGCAAAATAGCAAATAATATATTTCCCAGTAGCAATAGCACTTTCATTTATATATCACTTCACAGTGCTTTACAGCCTCCTCTAAGTGGTTTACAGAGTCAGCATGTTGCCCCAACAATCTGGATCCTCATGAGTCAACCTTGAGCTAGTGAGAATTAAACTGCTGAACTTCTGGCAGCTGGCAGTCATCAGAAGTAGCTGCATTCTAACCACTGCGACACCATGGCTGACTACAGAAGCAATGACTACATTAGTATTATTTAAGGGTTTATTCCAAGGCTGTATAAAAAAAATAGTATATGACACAACAATGAGAATATTCAAGACTTCAATAAAACAATGAAAAACCTTATGCTCTTTTCATCAGTCATGCAACCCGCAAAAGATGGGAGTAAGTGGATCCCTTTAAAGCTAACAAATACACCGTAACCTCAGATATGTCTGCATTGATGTTCTGTCCCATGGGACTTTCTAACTTGCTTATATACAGTAGATCCTGAATCATCATTACTCACACCTAGGTTTGATGTCCTCATCTCTCTGGGATTTGCCAAGGACAAATCTTTCTTAGCTTTTACTTTGAATGCTTTGCCTATTTCAAATAAGATACTATCCAGGTTAAAGATCCCACACACCCACTTTACAGTCTGTTTCTGTTGCTCCTCTCTGGGAGGAGGTTTCAGAATATTTATAGCAGGATTCCCTGATTCTGTAATAGCTTTGTTCCCTATGCCATCCATCTGGTAATCTTGCAAGATTCGTTTTTCTTGCCATGCACATATATACATAACCCAAACTAGACTGTTGTTCGCTGTGTCATGTAAGATATGTGGGTATGTGCATAATTCTGTATTTATTTATTTTTGTCATATTTATGTAGTGTATATTGGAGGTGGTGACCCTTTGAGAGCTTTATGCAATGAAATTTCATTTTAATGTATGCCGAATAGTGTACAGTCAAAGTGACAATAAAATTATTATTCTATTCTTTTTTTTTATCCTGGATGGCAATGAGACCATCTCAAATGTTTAGATTAGACATGAGAAAGATCATCTTACTCTACATAAGTATCTCACCAATGATGGTGTAAAAGAAAGTATGCCCCAAATATAATCCTTTAGTGATCAAAATAAATGCTTATTAATTCGATATCACAGACTCAACCATCATACGGGACCATAAAATTCTATGCACATCAGGGAGATACATATCACTATGTAATTCCTTCTCCCAAATCTTCTGAAAAACCGATAGCACTTACACTCATTTTCTTGCCAACTCTTGTATGCAAACAATCAAAATATGGGAGCAATATCAAGTCCAAGTTTGTTCCTTTTTGGGGGGCACATATAAAAAGGATCTATCTCCTGTGGAACTAAATGTATAAAATAGCTTCAGAGAAAAATGGCTACTAAGTTATAAATATTATGGCAGAAGCCATAATAAAAAGCCAATATATATTCATTAAGAACAGTCTCAGCTTGAGCAGTATCAATATTAAATGGGGGGGAGGGTTAGGTTCCTTTTCTTTTGAATTAAAAGTCTTAGTTTCTTTTTATAAAGGCATGTAGGTAGTTGATTTTTCTACAGTTCACTAAAAGAATATCCATTAACATCACTGAGATCTACCTTAATAATTCAAACATGTTACATCACCCAACCCTTCATAATATTGCTCAATAACTATGCAGAATTGTTACTGTTAATACATCAAACCTGTCGAATACCCATTGTCCTAGTAAATCTGCAGTGTTTTACATTATTTAAACATTTCCTAGATGTTTTGTACCATTGCACACCAAGAATGGGAATATTTATGCTAGTACTAGGCAGTTTGGGAATATTCAAAAGGTGATTCCATTTTTCTTATTTTTAAAACAAATTATTATATAAACATTTAAAAAAACCTGCTTTATTTTTTTTTTTAAATCATGATTGCATTTATAGCCTATGTTCCTTTTTTGGGAGCTTAAAACCATGCACAGTAAAAAAACTCTCCTCCAATTTTATCCTAGCCAAAGCAACCCTGTAAAGTTGGGCTGAGAAGAGGAGGGTTGGACCAAGTCACCTGATGTGCTCTTTGCCCAGGGAGGAAGACCTTGAATCAAGGTTTTCCAAGTCACTCCCAACACTTAAACGATTGCATTTTTTTTGGTTATTCATTTATATCGGATTCTCAGAGGCTACCTAGACAAGACCCTGCAGTTGTCTTGGCAAGGTTTTTTCAGAATGGTTTGCCATTACCTTCTTCCTAGGGTTGAGAGAAAGTGACTGGCTCAAGATCAGCCAGATGGCTTCTTGTCCAAGGTGGGACTAGAACTCACAGTCTCCCAGTATCCAGCCTGATGCTTTAACTACTACATCAGATTGGCTCTCAAGCTACTACACTATGCCACACCAAGTCGTAGCAGCAGTCTCAGCTGGACTGATTTTTTATAATTTCTCTAAAATGTGGAGTTTTGTTCCCAATTTCTAATATGCTGAAATATAGATCAAAGTTTTTTTTTTAAAAAAATCCTCATTTGCTATTCTTAATATTAATTTTACCAAGATAAATATTTGCTAATCACTCTAGTTTTCTAAACAATTATCCAACTGTTATATTACTGAATACAGTGGTTGTGGTATTGTGTTTTACGCCACAACCATAAGGGGTGTACCTGGAAGATGAAATCCAAAAGATCAAAGACTCAGCATAACCTCACAAACAATTTTTTTATGCTAAAGAGGCATAAAAGTGCTTTCAGCTCAAGTTTGGGCACAATTCCTACATGGCCCCAATTAGGCTGATGTCCTTCCCTTGCTCCTTTGGAAAAAATTCAGAATCAATTGCTTGGGACCATCTTCTAAATCCCACACTGCATTTTGAACACAACTATTTTGTGAGACTGATGTCAGTAAGATCAAATTTAGTGCCTGGATACACAGTTTCAGATATTAGACCAAAGTGTTCTTGTTTCCAGCAGCTCTGATCTCCTGGGTCCTTTCTGATATATTTTTTTTTTCTTTTTCTGCCAATGAAATACTTTCAAAACTGGAACTTTGGGTCCCAAGGACATGATCAGGAAGTAGAGACAAGCAAGCAACGTTTTAAGGATGCCAATATTCAATCAGGTCTGATGTCCCTTCCTAATGACATAATTCTAAGTAGACTTAACATTCCCTTCAGAGCTGCTAGTAGTTAAAATCAAATTACTGTCTCCAAACTAAGGAGGAGATCCTTAGAGGTTTGGTGTGGTTCAATGTGCTTCCACCAGCAGTTTTAGAGGAGAGACACAAGGGCATTCCTTTTGAAGTCAGACTAGATCTGAAGAGCCTTTGAAACCCGCATATCCTCTGCTCAGTCGTTTAGTCCCTAGTCATCTCATGGCTAGACTATTGTAATGTACTTTACTACATGGAGCTGCCCTTGAAGAACCTTTGGAAGCTACAACTGGTTCAGATTGCGGCAGTGCAGGTAGCTTTGGGGGCCCCAAAATTGCCTCTGTAACACCACTGCTCTGCAACCTGCATTGGTTGCTAGTCTGCTTCTGGGTGCAATTCAACGTGTTGGTGATCATCTTTAAAACCCTTCATGTCCAGATTACTTGAGGGACCATCTCACTCCACTGGGTTTGGCCCGTACTTGTGCCGGCAGAGGAGGCATGCTGAGGGTCCCATCAGCCTGATTATTCTGGCTGGTGCGGTCCAGGAGGAAGGCCTTCTCTGCTGTTGCTCCTGTCTTCTGGAACATCTTGCCCCCTGATGTGAGGTTGGCCCCAACCTTCCTATCTTTTTGTAAGGGCCTAAAGACATGGCTGTGCCAATTGGCTTGGGGCACAAAAGTGGTGGAACAGCACATTGGAGGTGGTTGATTGAGTAATAACATATCCCACATCCCACCCATTCTGCTCCCGCCTTTCCCATGTTTCCTTGGTTTTAATGCCTTTTTATGTTTTTAACTGTATATGTAACTGTAAGCCATCCAGAATTACCTACGGTAAGATGGGCAGCCAATAAAATTTATAAATGCATAATAAATAATACAGGTCCTATTACTTTGTTTGTTTTATGCTCACATCTGTTATGAGCGGTCAGTCCCACATTTAACCAGATTCCCTCCACATTTTGACCAGTTTTATTAACAATTCTATTTTTGAATCTAAGTGATTCTATCTCTTTAAGTACGGCCAAATTCATGTAATATGTAAGATGTACAGCAGTTTGATTGATAAGGTTAACTAATTAATTAATTAATATTTGTTTTGTGTATGCAATGTATGTTTTATGGTCTGGTCATTGATTATAATAAAGAATTTCTCTCTCTCTCTCTCTCTCTCTCTCTCTCTCTCTCTTCCCTCCCTCCCTCCCTCCCTCCCTCCCTCCCTCCCTCCCTCCCTCCCTCCCTCCCTCTCTCTCTCCCCTCTCCAGTATATGCACTCACCTTTAATCTCTGTCTCCTTCCCACATATAGAGATCAGTACTAGCACTCTTCTAAAAATATCTAAAGCTTTGCTGAAACACCACAAATATTTTATGTATATATGTATGCATATATGTATTTATGTATGCATTTAATTATGTAGCAAATTTACTCAGTCCCCTGTTTCACTGAATATAACTCTGGACCATATACAATATCACAACCATTAAGACAATTAATGCAAATAAACATAAATAAAGATAAATAAAATGCAATATGTGCTAAAACAGTGATTCTCAACCTTTCTAATGCCGCGACCCCATAATACAGTTCCCCATGTTGTGGTGACCCCCAACCACTTATACATCACCGGGTGCCAGGGGCGTGGCCAAAGAAAAGGGGGAAAAATGGCAGACAGCCTTGTTTGGCGACCCCCATGAAATGGTTGTTCGACCCCAAATGGGGTCCCGACCCACAGGTTGAGAACCACTGTGCTAAAACATCTTTAGAAGATCATTTTATTTCTCTAATATCTGTAACTCAGTTATAACTCACATCACACAGAGCAGAAGGACAAAGTCTGCCTTATACAGAGACAGATCTGCACTCTGCATTGTGCAGTCGTCTCTATTAGGTGAGCTTTTTCCTAGCCCTAAACCTGAAATATTTATACAGAAATACCTGTCAAATGAGAAAATTTGTGACGTGGAATCTCAGAATTTTTTCCTGTGATTTTGAAAGCTTTAGACATTTTTTTTAAAAAAGAGGAACATCTAATCCATTCAGAGTCTGAAATGATGGAAGGGTATATATACCCAGTTAAATGTATGCATGTGTGCATGTACTGGAGACTGCCCACCTGCTTCAGTATATTCCCAGGTGGATTTCTCTAGAAGTATCAGGAGCACTGTTACCAGTAGTGATACTGCAGTTTTACATGACCCACAATACTTTGAGTAATCTTATGCTAGGGGAATGAAGAGAAGATGAAGCTCAAGGCAAGTTTCAAGAATGATGCTATTTTGTTTGAGTATCGGAATTCCAGTACTGAAGTATTGAAGAACCAGTTTGGTGAGGTGGTGAAGGCATCAGGCTAGAAACCTGATGTCAGCGCTACTAATATTGAATATTCTTGCTTTGACAAAATATGCAGAACTGTCTGGTATTTTTAGAGTTAATTCAGATGACAGAGAGAGGGAGGAGATTAGTAAGGAAAGCCTGGGAAAAGGAACGGAAGTGAATCTTTGCCCTCCACGTTAATTGAAAGATGTGAATCATGACCCCAAAATAGGGGAAGGGAAATGCCTGGAATGTTACGTGCAAAGGGAAGGGAAATTCAGATCTTGGCATCCATCATGCCGTGCTGACACGCCTCTACACTAATAAAGGCTTTTTTAGGTTAAACCATGCCTGAAAGTTCTTTGAAGTGTTTCATTAGTCAGACACATGACACCCAGACTTCTTGTTTCTACTCCTGCCTTAAGCACAAAGCCAGCTGCATGATCTTGGAACTGTCACTCTCTCTCAGCCCTAGGAAGAAGTCATTGGTACAATGGTTCCAAAATCTTGCTGAGAAAACTACAGGGACTCACGATGGCAATCACTGTGAGTCAACACTGACTTGAAGATATCCACACATAGACACGCATAAGTACACACCCATACACCCATACACATACACAAATACATTAGTGTCCCTCGGATGATGGGATGTCACATACAGATGTTGCTAGGTCTAATACAGTATGTTAGCACAGAAAGACTGGAAGTGTATCTCCCTTTCATCAATGCAGATGGAGACATATCTCAGGAGAGGGTTTACAACTTCAACAAAAATACACCAACATGCTCTGCAGAATGGTCTTCACCAATCAAGCCTTGTTTAGCCCTGAGGACATCATCTTCAAATTATGCACTTCCATTGATATGAAGGCATTCTTATTCAGCCTCTATTGTGTCACTCAAGATAATGAGTGTGTATCCTGACAAGGACATATCTGCGCACTACACTGCAACAGCCATACAATATGGCTTTTCCATATTGATCCAGCAAATGTTTGCCTATCTAGCAAGAATGTATTTCTCAATCACATGTTGCATCAAAGTATTTTATTTCTGTTAATGACTGGATAAATCTTTGCATTCTTTCTAGTGAACAGTTTTGCTACATTGGACTCCACATATTTCACATCAAGAAATATTTGTCTTTTATGTTATGCAATCGATTATTGGTATCAAGAAAGAACCAGGCTGCTGTTTTTATGCAATATGTTTCTTATGGTTATATTAATTATGTAGAATAAATTTGTTCAAGAATTTTTTTAATGAAGAAATAGTTTCATGGGATATAATAATTGATTTTACATTTATAAGAGAAAAGAATTTCAATTCCTAATTTTAGGAATATGTTAAACAAGCACTGGGAGCCAGTTTGTGTAATGATTAAGGCACCAGTCTAGAAATCAGGAGTCCCATCTTAGGCACAAACTTAGCTAGGGGATCTTGGGCCAGTCATTCTCTCAGTCCTAGGAAGGAGGCAATGGCAAACCATTCTGAAAAAACTTGCCATGAAAACTGCAGGGACCTATTCAGGCAATCTCTTAGAATTGGTCACAATTGAACGGAATGATAAATAAACGAAGAAATAATCTTTTGGGGTTTCTTATTTTTGCTGCAGATTGAAGTTTGTGCAAAAATGGGTGGTAGAACAGGTCGTACCATTTCAGCTGGAGGAAGTGTGGTGAATACTTGTTTTCAATAAACTTCCAGATCCATGAACAAAACTGCCTGCAAGGAGAAAGTAAGGACATCAAACAAACAAACAAAAATGTTTTCCAGTTATCTGTCAGCTGTTCACTGTTTCTATTTACAGGGAATATTAATTTCTACCTTCTCTTTGTTTATTTAGAATTCTGCCCTTCGAAATTCAGTGAGACCTAGCCACGTGCATAGAATACAACTTGAGATATGAAAATATTCATAAAAATGATCAACCATCTGGAGTCTGAAGTACTATGGTTCATTCCATGCCTCTGTAGACAAGTTATTATGTATGCAATGGTCACAATTATTTTATGTGCCACTGACATAACTGCTTAGGTCATCTATCACACTAAGCTATGTTTTGTTTATCTCATTTATTGAATAAGCCCCAATTGGCTGAGTCATGCAGCATACTAAATCAACCATGGATAACAGATCATGATTGTTGGGTTTGTAAAACCTGCAGAACCCAAAGCAAGTCATGTTATGTCTTTAGTCAATATGTGAATCCAATTAACATTATCACAATAGATGTAATGTCAAGGAACATCATGATATGATAGACAGGACAATTATGTAGATATTTAAAACTGGGCTCATTGATTAGTATCTGCATTGTTTATGTCTAAAAATGTATTCAGAAGTTTTATCATTCCCCAATGCTAGTATTTGTACTACAATACACTCAGTCAAACATAGTAGGATACTGACTAAGTATAGGTCATACTCAATATCTGTATTCCCTCTGAATCACATTTTCAAAAATCAGAAGTTGTACTTCTCCTAGCCTATGCTTTTAAAAGCAATACCTAATTTAGTGGACAATAAAAAGCCATGGATATGGATTTTTAATTATGAACACCATATTGAATTCACACAAAAGAAATGTAATAATGCCTCAATGTTTTTTTTTTAATTCATTCAATGACACTGCCAGCATTTTCTCTTTAAATTAGGGGATTTATTACAGATCTGAACTACAAATCTTTTCATAGATTCAACATTTACAGCAGTCAAATAAACCCATTGTGTGATCAGTTCCTCTCCCCAGATACTGAATGTTATTGTACTTAGTTTTCCACGTTGAAATAGTATTTACCTCTTTTAAAAGCAACAAGTTATAGAAGCTTTGCTGCAATAAAAATCCAATGCCCTTCACTGACCATTTTCTTGATGATGAAGATAACCTCTAGTCTAGTATATTGGATCTGCTCTTATTGGGCACTTTAGTACAAAGAAATCAAGACCAGTGCCCCAAAGAAAACTTTCAGTATGATCTCTAGCATCACCTAACTATTGCTGAGGTCTTTGTTACACTAGCAGCATAAAATAGCATCAGGTGACTTCAGAAGGTGCTCTAAATCACTGTTGGCGATCCTACCTATGTTCAAGAGATTATATTCCTAAGTAGCTATGTAGCTCTGAAGGGGAAATGGACAAGCAAGAAAGTCTAAAAATGTTATCCCACCGATTCAAGGTGTGAATAGAATAGAGCTGGAAGGGACCTTGGAGGTCTTCTAGTCCAGACCACTGCTTAAGCAGGAGAACCTACACCATCTCAGACAGGTGATTGTCCAGTCTCTTCTTAAAGATCTCCAGTGATGGGGCGCCCACGATTTCTGGGGATAGGCTGTTCCACTGGTTGATTGTCCTCACTGTCAGGAAGTTTCTCCTTAGATCCAGGTTGCTTCTCTCCTTGATCAGTTTCCAACCATTGTTTCTTGTCCTTCCCTCTGGTGCTCTGGCAAACAACCTGACCCCTTCTGCCTTGTGGCAGCCCTTAATATACTGAAACACTGCTATCATGTCTCCCCTATTTCTTCTTTTCTTTAGATTAGCCGAACCCAAGTCCCACAGCTGTTCTTTGTATATTTTAGCCTTCAGGCCTTTGATCATCCTACTTGCTCTTCTCTGATTTTTTTTTCCAAACTCTCAACATCTTTTTTGTGATATGGTGACCAGAATTGGCTGCAGTATTCCAGGTGTGGTCTTACCAGGGCTTTGTAAAGTGGCTACACTGCACTGCCTTTATTAATCCATTTGGAGTAATACCCATCAACTTATTGTCTTTGTCACAAGGTGTCAAGACCTCCGATTTAATATATGTCATGTTTGATGGAATGGTGAGAGTTAAAAACTAACAAATGTAGTGGGTGTTAAATTGGAAAAAGCTGGTCACAGTGTTATTAATTGTTGAATTGTGACCACATTCTCTTCTTTTCCCCAGTTCTGACTATTCCACTTAATATAAGAAACACATAGGTGCAGTAGAGAGTATCCTTAAAGTAGATTGGTGATCTCAGAAGAAATTCCTTCCCTTTGACTTTCCTAGAACAACTGCTTCAGTTAAATGATAGTGTTTTCTTTGTCCTGTAGAGCAGGGGTCCTCAAACTTGGCCACTTTAAGACTTGTGGACTTCAACTCCCAGAATTCCTCAGCCAAATTTGAGGACCCCTGTTGTAGAGCAATAGCCAGAATTCAACACTGGGTGCTTGGGATTTAAAACCTAGAGTGGCTTTGATTCTGGCTATGTTCTCACAGTCAGTTGTCAGTAGCTGTGGTGGGAGCACTGTCTTGTCTTTGAAGATAGTAAGTGTTCTATCTGCAATCCTCTGTCATTGCATGCTCTCCCCATTTCTGTTCTTCCTCCAAAACAAACCCAGAGGAGAAAAAACACCCAAGAAAATAATTAGGGTCAAACCTCCCCTCCCTTTTTAAAAGTTGGCAAATCTCTCCTCTCCCCATTCAAATCACTAGGCTTTTTGTCTGTATCCTGCTGTCTCCAGAATGTCTTTGCTATAATTATGCTTGTCCTACCTTTATTGCTTCTCAGGTGGCAGGCTGAGATGTCTCTATTCTCCCAAGTATTTTAATCATTTAATGTTTTTTTTTTCCTACACATTGCTCTTGAGGAAGTTTTTATTTAGGCTACACTGTTGTTCTTTTCATGTTCTGTATTTCAATTGTCACTCTTTATGTTTTCATTGATTCAGAACTGTGTGAGGCTTTCATGTGTTTATGAGCAACCTTGCTTTGAAGAATGGTATGCACATTTTATTAAATAAGTAATTTCCCCAGACGGGCAATTGATTTTTTCCCCCTCTTTTCTGTACAGCCAATAGGGCAAAATTTTCTGCTGCTCCTAAAGGCAGTGGTTTGTATGGAGTATGTTCCAGTCAACACTTGAGCCAGAGTCAAATGTTGAACTGAATTGCGGCAAAAAATGAGCTGGCTGCTTAATTCATTCAGACATGAATTGTTAGACAGACAAAGGCTATTGTGTGTAGATTGAGTCTGCAGCCTCAGTGCAGAGAAAGGCGGCTCTGTCCTCAGGAGAAATGTAGGCCAGGCAGCTTAACTGAAACCTTTCTGGGTTTTCTTACAACTCAGAATAGGTTGATTGTTTCATAGCAAGGTCAAGCTAAAAGATAAACTCACTTTGTAGTAGAATTTCAAATAAAGATCCTTTTGGTTCTAAATAGGTGTTGGTTAGTAGGAATAAAGAGGACGGCTGAGACGGTGAGAAACTGCAGGGAAATGCTGAAGGTTGGCAAAGCAAAAGGGAATGATTACAAGCTGCTCTCACTGGCTGTTGATGCTGAGCAATCACAACTTCTGGTGGAGGATTCATCTGGTTCAGCTTTGATCAGGTTGTGCACAGGCTTGGCTAAGCACTTGAGGAATTTAGGATTTAAGCTGCTATAATGTCTACGGAGTTTCTCAGTCATCCAGGTCATAGTTATCCCAAAGATACTTTTTCATGAGGCAACTGGACTTTCTTGTTTTTTTCTTTGAAGACATTTCATTCTCATCCAAGTAGCTTCTTCAGCTCTGACAGGATGATGGGGAATGAAAAGATTTATATTCCTGCAGACAGCTATATTTTTTCTATCCTGCTCTATGGAGTAGAGAGTTGGTCTCTGACAGAAGGCCACCTGAAGAGACTAGAAGCATTTGAAATGTGGATTTACAGGCGGCTGTTAATGTATAAGCTGGGTTGACAAGATCAGAAATGAGGAGGTGATAAGCCACCTGGGAAAGTCAAGGGAAATCATAAAAACAATTAAAAAATGAAAATTAGAATATTTCGGATATGTGATGCGACACACAGAAAAATACGGCATACTCCATTTAATCCTCCAGGGAAAGATTGAAGGCAAACGAGGTCCAGGCAGAAGAAGAACATCATGGCTTCAAAATCTAAGGGATTGGTTTGGACAAAACTTTTTCATGTGGCTGCTGATAAAAACAGGATCGCCAACATGATCGCCAAAGTCCGATAACGGATATGGCACAAGAAGAAGAAGACAGCTGTTCATTTGCATTCTTTTAGCAAGTCATTAAAGCTACCTGGAGGCTTATCTGTGTCTCCAGGGTGACCTGAGTGGTGCAAATGTGTGTAGAGCCTTCTTGGAACTGTTGAAAGAACTTTGTTGTAGACTGGAGATGGATGATGTTGTATCCCTCCCTCACTGTTGAGAGAGGGCTGTTCAATTTTGACATAGATGGCCTCTTTCAAACCAGCGGTCCTCTCTGTCCAAAAGCTGCTATAATGTGTATGGTTTACTTAAATACAGCAATAGGGATGGGAGGTAGGTTAAAAAGACCAGAATAGCAAATACAGGCAAGGACAATGCACTAGGTGCAGAACAAACATTCAGATGTATATAGATGTGTGCTTCATGGTGCAAATGTGAGCTATGAACTGATCTGCTTACAGGAAGGAGATACAAGGGCTGACATTGTGATGTAATGAAAATAATCTCACACTTAACACCACAAAAACTAAAGAACTTATAATAGACTTCAGGAGGAAGAGAGATGTACATCTACCATTGTACATAAATGGTGAGGAAGTGGAGACGGTAGGTAATTTTAAATTTCTGGGCACTTATATCTCAGAGGACCTCTCATGGACTATGAATGCTCACATGCTTGTGAAGAAGGCACAGAAGAGGCTGTACTTCCTGAGAATACTCAGGAAGATAAATTTATCTCAGCATCTACTTCTGTCCTACTATCACAGCACCATTGAGAGTGTCCTGACATACGGCATTCTTGCATGGTATGGAAATAGCTCTGTAGTGGACAAAAAAGCTCTACAGAGAATCATTAAAACTGCCCAGAATATTATTGGATTTCAGCTACCAGCCCTGGACAACATCTTCAAATCTCGTTGTTTGAGGAAGTTGTATAACATTCTCAGGGACTCTTCCCATCCTGCTTACAATCTTTATGGACTGTTGCCTTCTGGCAGAAGATACAGAATAATTAAAACTCGGACCACACGTTTTCTGAATAGTTTTTATCCCAGAGCTATAGTTGCACTCAACAATAAACTAAAGGGCCACCATCAACGAACTGTTGGACAGTATTACTTGGTTTGTTGTGTGGATGTTTCAGTGGTCTTAGGGGTGGGAAATTGTGGTGGGTGGGAATGTGCTTGGGGATTATGTGTGTGGGACCTGGTCTTTGGGTGTCAAGTAAATTTCGTTGTATGTGTACACTGTGTATGCACATACAATGACAATAAAGTTTGACCTAATCTGACTCCCCCACATATCTTTCTTTGAGTTAGTGGGACAATATAGGTTGAGATATACTGCTGCCCAGTCAGCCACTCACTTGCCATGTGATTAATTTGTTATGTTCTGTGGACTCATAGTGGCCATATATGACTAATTCAATGCATCTATCTGAAGCAAAAACTCCTGTATACAGTCTTCTGAGATTCATTCATCTGCCTTTTGCTCATCTCTACAACAGGTTAATAGTATCTTTAGGACTACTAGACAATACCTGCATATTGCCTGGTTGCTCTAAGTGAAGGCTACCAGACCGAAAGGCAGGAGGTGGCAGCAAATTATAAGAACATTATGGGTTTCTTTGTTGCCATCTAGGGGGTCAAGTTAATTTTGTGGGCAGATATAGCAAGTAGCCTTGCTTGAGGAGCATGAATCCAACTGACTCAATCACTCTGGAGAGCTGTTTTTTTCCATTTGGTCCCCATCCTACTGCAATTATCCTGCTATTAGATAATCAAGATAATTGTTCAGTTTTTTCCCTAATGGTGTGTGTGTGTGTGTGGAGAGAGAGAGAAAGAGAGAGAGAGAGAGAGAGAGAGAGAGAGAAGAAAGAAAGAAAGAAAGAAAGAAAGAAAGAAAGAGAATGAGAGATAGTGAGAGGGGTTTCTTGTACCATCAGTAATCAATATTTCTTTAGCAACTTCTCTGCCACTGATGTTAAAGATATTAATTATTACCACTTTAAATGCATCATTAGAGAGCTTGTAGGGAAGCACCATTGATCTTTTTCTTCTTTTCAAATAGTTTCCTCAATAAAGGTTGACATGGTAACTGGGAATGAATACCTCTGCAAAATTAATACATATTGTATTGCAAGTAGCCTAGGAATCTGAGTTGGAGTTTCATCCTCCATTGATTCTTGCGCAGGTGTGAGTGGGGTGACTGGTACCTTGGTTCCTTCTCAATGTTCATGATATAATTTCTCTCTCTGGAATTTATGCTGCAGCTGTTGAAGAGCTCTACCTTCTCTTATTGCAAGTCAGACACTCAGATGCTACATACACAGGAAGCTGCCCCCCCTCTCTTTTTCCTCTTGCATTGCCCAAACTCTGACTTCCCAAGTGGCAGTTCCTAACCTTGCTTCTGCCTGCCAGCCTCTCTCTCTAACCTGCTGAGAGACAGCTTTGCTGTAAATTTAGAGCGCTCATGGCCTCCAAATATAAGTGCCTCAATCTTTTAAGGGAGAGGAGGCTCCGTTTGACTTGGGCAATGATATCCTTAATTTTGCTTGCATTGGGTTCCCTGTCAGGTACCTATCTGAACAAGTGCCCACAGAAGTGTAATTGATCTTGATCAAAACTAGAAGGATGGTCATGATTTTGTGAAGCATGCAGTCAGACATACAACAGGTTTGTGCATGCAGAGCTTACTGCTGCAAAACAATAGCCTGCCCAAAGGAAAACAGGTGGTATTGTTTGACACTCAATAAAGAGTAGAAGACCCAGTAGAGAAACTCTTGGACTATTGAATAACTTTGTGTTAATACTTCAATAATAGATATGTTATTATCTTTTAATATGACATAGTAATAGATGCAGGAAAAAGATAACAACTGAAATCAGTCAAGGAAACTGGCCAAAGTTATTTTAAATAAAACAGTGAAATTTAAAATCAGAATATGTTAAATTAATGTAGGAAGTGGAAATAAAGATGGATTAAAGAAGGGAAGCTGGAGATAAAAATAATTTTGAGCTGCAAATGAATGGGGGGGCGGAATCTGCATTTAGCAAGAAGTAGCTGTTCAAAGGAGGAAATTAAATAACATTGCTAGGTCTTCAAAAGAGGAAGTCTTAAGCAAATAAAGTCGGATTGAATAGGATAAGGAATAATCAATTCTAGAGGGAAAAAAGCTTAATGCAACAAGCCAGAAAAGTTAATAGACAGCCTTGGGCAGATGGATCTGTTCTCTCGGAGAATCTGTTGAGAATGTGGAGGAAATAATAAGAAATGATTACCCTTCCCCCCCTTTAATTAAGGGGTGAACTGGCATTTCTCAAAAAACATTGATTTAAAGGAAAGCTTGCCAAATGTTGTTTAATTTCAGTGTGATCCCCTTCATTTATTCTACTGCTCTTCCCTCCTATGGTCCCAGAAACCAGCTTTTGAAAGAATGGAACGGCACCCAGAAACTCCTAGCTGAAGCTAATTTGGACTGAACATAAAAAGTTCTTTTCAAATCTCCCCATCTCCTCTTGGGTATTATAGTTTTGCCATCTGATACACACTCCTGCCAGGTGGATACATTTTTTTCCTTTTTCTACTTTAGAGGGTATTATATTCTATTTTAGAGGGCATTGTAAATAGATTTTAGTCATTGAAATTCATTCCTAAGCTATATGTTGAGGTCATTCAACATTATTAACTAAGTCAAGAGTGGACATTGGAGGCCACACAAATATGAACGCAATCCAAGGATTGTTTGGAGTCCAATAATCCTCCTCCATTCAGCCAAGTAAGGCAGTCATGAAAGCTGGTAATTAGAGGAGTCATTCACCTATACAGTCCATATATAGCAGGTGCAATCCCAGTGAAACTGTTAATGTTAAAATGTTAACTTTTATTTGATTTCCCTCCTCCCAGTGTTTTGTGTTTGTGTATATATGAAAAAGAGAGAAATAGAGAGGGAGGGAGGGAGATTCTGCAAAAGAAACTGAGATCCCAATAAAGACCACAGTTCCCAATGTTATTGGTGCTACTTAGCACTGTATTGATTACAACTTGCCACAACTTCAGTGGGGGTTAGGAGTAATAGTAGACTGGGTCAGTTGAATCATGTTCTGCAGACATACAGCAATAATAAAGGAGGGGAAAAGCCCTTGAGAATATTTAACAGTGCTAAAGATTTGCACTGCCAAGATTTGATGTCAAATTGTCAAACGTTAGCAGTATTATTTCCCACTTAATTCCAATGGGAAAATAAAGAACTACAATGAACTAAGCGTTCTGATAGACTGAATGCATTAGACACTAAATTGCACAAAATAAAAACAATCACAGACATATAATCTGGCTTCTCCAAAATAATATGTATGTACAGTATATATATATACAGGCTATATTTGCCTCAGAAGGGGAGAGAGGCAGGGAGGGAGGGAGAGAAAGAGAGAAATTTCTGCTTTAGGAAGTTTAGTTCATTTTGTTTGCCAGCTTTATATCCTACCTTTGATTCCCTTCTGCAAGGGTAGGAAAATGGGAGATACAGACACAAAGTGTGGGGAGCTGCTCAAAGGAAGCCTCTTGTTCCTTTTTTGCTCACCAAAAACTTTGTGTACCAATAAATTAAGTCTGCTTATTTTGCCTTTCTTGCATTACCCCACCCTCCTCCAGCAAATGGGCTCATTATTGATCAATGGCAGACAACTACTTCTGCAAATTTATGAACTGATGCTGTAATCAAAAGGATATTGTGCCACTCAGTTGTGCTTGCTTATTTTGGCAGTCTCTCTCAAAAAGGCAAGCAAAATCTTTTTTGACAATACATATTATCAGCTGGATTTGGGGGGCTATATGTTATTGAGCAAAGTGGAAAACATTTTTCAAGGTTTTCTCATACGGTTCTTCAGGACTTGCTTTTAACAGGAGCTTTTATTGTTTAGTTGTACAGTTTGCTGATTTTTTTCCCCCTTTTCACAAGAATATTTTTCTACTTTAAAACTGAACTACTAAAATGTACTAGTTGACAGAAAAGACTGTCTTCTGTGCAAGAGTAGGGTCCCTAGTGCTCCCTGAAGTTGGTTGTTTGTTTGCAGATATTTCAGACTAGGTAACATTGTCAGTGTGAATGAGTATGGGATTTTCTCCCTGTTTATATAAATTAATTAGTCTTGCCAGTGTTGGGTGTATGGTTTCCTTGTTTATAGTTTATTGTTTTTTGTTTGATTGTCTGATTTTAATCCATGTTTCTCTGGATGTTTCATGGCCACATAATTAGCTTTTGTAAGGAAGGGATTGTATCAGTAAACTTAAATTACAAAGAAATATGAATAAATAAATATTCCAATTCCAATTTTGCTCAGGTGCTACTTTTTCTAATCCAATCACTTTAGTAACTTGGAAACCTATTTCAACACTAATGGTTTATTTTGCATATTTATATACAAGTATTTTGTAATGCTTTCATTTAATATGCATATTTTTTACAAATCTTTTCCCCACAATCAATAGTTTTTTTTCATTGTTTTCACTAATGTGCATATTTATGTGCGTCCTTTAGGAACTGAAAATTCTTGTAAATGTGGACTTACATGCATTCGAGTACCGACAGATTTGGGAAATGCAAATTGGATAAATTCATATAAAAATTCCGGTGGAATGCTTCTTAACTTCTAAGCATTGTACCATGCTTCTGAATTTTCCAAAATTAGTTATTAGTTGGAGCCCTGGGATTTGAAATTGTAATTAGCCTGCTAGCACAAAGCAGTTGTTAAGTTCACTTCAATAACGCATATACAATGGATGAATATTTAGAATAAGAAGCTAAATATTTTGTACCCGTTTATTTACTTGCATGTTAAGATTTTAGAGAAAGATTCATCACATTCATTAGTTAGGGCATTGTGGAAACACTGCAGGCTAAAGCCTTTCTAGAATCAAGTCTGAAGGTCACTAAGGAAATAGCTGTGTCCAATCCAAAAATCTTAATATTGGGTTGATGCCCAGAACAAAATTGTTTTAAACAAGAGAGAAAACCACTGATTGATAGAATAACAGAATATATCATAGAAAATAATATTCTCACAGATCTTTGGAAACAGTAATACAAGTAAAGTTTTATTCCTATCATAATGAACCTGAGCATATAATTTTTTTAAAAAAAACATTATTTGGATTCTATTGTCACTTTTATCATGCTGATGTACTTTCTCAAGATAATGATAATACATCAGTACAATAATAATATACAAAATAATTTTTAAAACTCTATAAAAATATAAACTTTTTAAAATGCCAGTAAATTAATGAAGTAGGGTTATTCGAACTACAGTTAAGCAACAACTCTTGCTATTAACTAGTACACAGTTGATAAAATAATTGATATTGGGAAGGGTTCCTTAAAGCCCATAAAAGTAACTGAAATTGAAGCATGACATCAATAGCCTAATTGACTTTGACAGTCTAGTTTTTATCACACCACACCAATTTATGTAAAAAACATAATCAATCCTATAGAACAGGGGTAGGGAACTATGGCCCCTTTATGATTTGTGGACTTCAATCCACAGAATTCCTGAGCCAGCTATGCTGACTCAGAAATTCTGGGAATTGAAGTCCACAGGTCATAAAAGAGCCTGTGATACAATAATGTAATCTTTGGTTATGATGATTTTATTTTTTTCCCACCCAAGTCAGCAGATGGCAATATTGGCTGTCTGGGTTCAGAAGCTAAGCAGGTTGGTTGGTCTTCAAAAGGAATTTATTAGGAAATTCCAAACCTGAAATCTCGATTGGGAAGTTGAAAAAAGAAGTCAGCAATGACAATCTTCTTGTGTGTTGTTGCTCAAGGCTTCATGGTGACTAGATTTCTCCCTATTCCATATTTCCAAGTAGACTCAAAAAGATTGAATAAGTATGGTAGATTTTTAGATTGCTAACAAAGAATAAAGGAAGAACTGGGATAGCTATTTCGAGTTTTTTAACTCTCTTCAGCCAGACTTACACTTCTGAGATTCGAACCTGGACTGTGTGCATGTTAGGCAGCTGTATTAACCTCTAGGCCACAGGCTCTTTCTCACTTTGTCAGCTAATAATAGCTGACAATAGCCAAGACACTTCCAATTTTACGTGGGAGAAAACCCGAACAACCAAAGACCTACATATATATATATATATATATATATATATATATATATATATATATGTTTTCTGAGGTTTTCGCGGGTATTTGTATGTAGGTCTTTGGTTGTTCGGGTTTTCTCCCACGTAAAATTGGAAGTGTCTTGGCGACGTTTCGACGAAGTCCCATTCGTCATCTTCAGGCTGGTGCTTTCAGCTTCGTGCTTTGAGCAGCAATGTGTGGTCTTAGCTGTTTCTTCCTTTTAACTGCCAGTGGGGGTATGAACTGATTGGGTGGGAGCTTGGCTGTGTTCTGATTGGGTGGAGGTGTGTTCTGATTGGTTAGGGGCTTGGCTGTGCTCTGATTGGCTGGGGGGTTGGCTGTGCTCTGATTGGCTGGGGGGTTGGCTGTGCTCTGATTGGCTGGGGGAGTGTTCTGTTTGTTGTGCTCAGTTAGTCTGAGTTGCAGAGGGATTCAAGATTTTGGGCTGCCCTGCCATTCCTTGGCTTCGCGTTCGTGGTCGTGCTTCCTCTTCATGGAGGGTGTCAGTTTGCTTCATGTATGGATTGGGGGGGTTTAAAGTGGCTAATGATGCAGCTGTGGTCTGGCTTCTGGTTTGTGGTCGTGCCTCATAGTCAGTGTGGCTTTGGGTTTGTTTTTTGCGTGGATGTTTGGTGGTGACCTCCTGTGTGGTTTTTGTGAGTGTGGGTCTGGTATCATTTTTTGTGTTAGGGAGTCGTTTGTCCATGAGGGCGGGTTTCCAAATGGCTGGTAGGCGGGAGGTATCATCTCGCTTGTTCATGCTGTGTGGGCGTTTTTCTATCTCGATGTCTTCTCTGATTATTCTGTTATTAAAATGTTCATTTTTGGCAATGGTTCTGGTATTTTTAAAGTCAATTTCGTGTCCTGTGGCTTTAAGGTGTTGGACCAGGGAAGATGTTGTTTCCTCTTTTTTGACTGAGTTCTTATGTTCTTCAATGCGTGCACTTATTCTTCTGTTGGTTTGTCCGATGTATGTGGTGGGACAAGTGGTGCATGGGATTTCGTATACTCCTTGATTTTCTAATTCAATTTTATCTTTGGGGTTTCTAATGGATGGTGGATATTTTTCTGTTTGTGCAGAATGCTGTTTTGATGTTGTGTTTATGGAGGATCTTACTGATTCTGTCTGTGGTGCCTTTTATGTATGGGAGGAGGGCTTTGCCGTTTTCTTGTTCTTTGTCTTGGATTTTAGTGGGGGGTTTTCTTTTGGTGTGATTAGGTTTGTAATCTTATTTCTTTTTCTATGGAATCCATTGGGATGTTAGTACATTGGTGAGAGTGTGTAGTTCGGGTTTTAGGGTTGTTCGTCAGCTAAGCGTTTTGTTCTGGAGATGAGTGTCTTGGCTACAGAGTTGATCTGTGCTGGGTGGTGGTGTGAGAGAGCGTGCAGATAGCGGTTTGTGTGTGTTTTCTTCTGTAGATGGTGTGTCCTAGGGAGCCCTTGGATTCTTGGAGACTAAGACATCCAGAAGGGAGTTGGTTGTTAGTTTCTGGTTTCCATGGTGACCTGTATTTGGGGGTGTAGCTGTTGAGGTGTGTGAGGAAGTTGTCCAGTTTTTCTTTCCCATGTGGCCAGATTATGAAGGTGTCGTCTACGTATCTGAGCCAGAGTTTGGGTTGGTGATCAGATTTTTCTAGAGCTTGGGTTTCAAAGTGTTCCATGTAGAGGTTGGCAATGACAGGTGAGAGGGGTGATCCCATGGGTGCTCCTTCTGTTTGTTTGTATTTTTGTCCATTATAGATGAAGTATGTGTTGGATAGGCAGTGGTTGGTCAGATCTAAGATGTGTTTGGGGGGGGTATATTTGTTTTGGATAGCTGTCAAGGCTTCTTTGATAGGCACTTGTGTGAAGAGGGATATGACATCGAAGCTCACTAGTAGGTCGCTGGGCTGTAAGTTTTGTTTCTTTATGATCTCTATAAACTGGAATGAGTTTTTTACGTGTGAGGTAATGGATTCTGCATAGGGCTGTAGTTGTTTGGCGAGAAATTTGGCTAGGTTTTGTAGAGGTGAGCCTATGGAGCTGACTATAGCTGACTATAAAATCTAATCCCCACATGTTTCCAACTGAAATTCCACTCCAACTCTGCAGCCACCAAACGGATCCTGAAAAGAACAGAATTGGCCCTAATCAGAAATGAACTTCACACAAAAAGATTCCTCCTAGACCGAATTAACAAAGATCTCCTCACACTCCACCTCAAACTCAGCAACAAGATCCACCCCGCACTTTGGGACAAATCCAAACAACTTGCCGTCTGGAGAGCCGAAACACAGACCACCCTCAAGACAGATACACACACCAACAAACTCCGAAGACTACAAGAACGCCAGAAACAAACCCCTCCTCCCTCACAGCCACACATGAAGCAGACAGTGCATAACATCTCAGATAGGATCCTCACCAAAGCCGAACCCAATGTCCTTTCCAAAGGATTCAACTTTGCAGTCGCTCCCAAACACATCCCCACTGAAACCATTATATGTGGAGTTGAAACCAGCCTGACTAAAATCAACCCCGACGACGCCAACAGAATCAGACTCGAAATCACCAACATCCTCTGCACCAGCAAGCCACCCAAAAGCAACTTACCCAAAGAGGAACAGACAGCACTACGTAACCTGAAAGAAGACACCAGCATAATAATCCTACCAGCAGACAAGGGCAACGCCACGGTGGTTATGAACACATCTGACGACCAAACCAAATTAACCAACCTACTCCAAGACTCCACATACAAACCCCTAAATACAGATCCCACCACCTACCTGGAAAAAACCACCAGATCCAAAATAAAAGCCTCCCCCATTAGCGAAGAGATCCAGCAAAGAATCATGCCCAGAGAGAAATCATCCAGATGCCCCAAACTCTATGGTCTCCCCAAGATACATAAAGAAGGAATCCCACTCAGACCCATAGTCAGCTCCATAGGCTCACCTCTACAAAACATAGCCAAATTTCTTGCCAAACAACTACAGCCCTATGCAGACTCCATCACCTCATACGTAAAAAATCATTCCAGTTTATAGAGATCATAAAGAAACAAAACTTACAGCCCAGCGACCTACTCGTGAGCTTCGATGTCATATCCCTCTTCACCCAAGTGCCTATCAAAGAAGCCTTGACAGCTATCCAAAACAAATATAACCCCCCAAACACATCTTAGATCTGACCAACCACTGCCTATCCAACACATACTTCATCTATAATGGACAAAAATACAAACAAACAGAAGGAGCACCCATGGGATCACCCCTCTCACCTGTCATTGCCAACCTCTACATGGAACACTTTGAAACCCAAGCTCTAGAAAAATCTGATCACAAACCCAAACTCTGGCTCAGATACGTAGACGACACCTTCATAATCTGGCCACATGGGAAAGAAAAACTGGACAACTTCCTCACACACCTCAACAGCCTACACCCCAAAATACAGTTCACCATGGAAACAGAAACTAACAACCAACTTCCCTTCCTGGATGTCTTAGTCTACAAGAAATCCAATGGCTCCCTAGGACACACCATCTACCAGAAGAAAACACACACAAACCGCTATCTGCACGCTCTCTCACACCACCACCCAGCACAGATCAACTCTGTAGCCAAGACACTCATCTCCAGAACAAAACGCTTAGCTGACGAACAACACCTAAAACCCGAACTACACACTCTCACCAATGTACTAACATCCAATGGATTCCATAGAAATAAGATTACAAACCTAATCCAAAAAGAAACCCCCACTAAAATCCAAGACAAAGAACAAGAAAACGGCAAAGCCCTCCTCCCATACATAAAAGGCACCACAGACAGAATCAGTAAGATCCTCCATAAACATAACATCAAAACAGCATTCTGCACAAACAGAAAAATATCCACCATCCTTAGAAACCCCAAAGATAAATTGAATTAGAAAATCAAGGAGTATACGAAATCCCATGCACCACTTGTCCCACCACATACATCGGACAAACCAACAGAAGAATAAGTGCACGCATTGAAGAACATAAGAACTCAGTCAAAAAAGAGGAACCAACATCTTCCTGGTCCAACACCTTAAAGCCACAGGACATGAAATTGACTTTAAAAATACCAGAACCATTGACAAAAGTGAACATTTTAATAACAGAATAATCAGAGAAGCAATCGAGATAGAAAAACGCCCACACAGCATGAACAAGCGAGATGATACCTCCCGCCTACCAGCCATTTGGAAACCCGCCCTCATTGACAAACGACTCCCTAACACAAAAAATGATACCAGACCCACACTCACAAAAACCACACAGGATGTCACCACCAAACATCCACGCAAAAAACAAACCAAAAGCCACACTGACTATGAGGCACGACCACAAACCAGAAGCCAGACCACAGCTGCATCATTAGCCACTTTAAACCCCCCCAATCCATACATGAAGCAAACTGACACCCTCCATGAAGAGGAAGCACGACCACGAACGCGAAGCCAAGGAATGGCAGGGCAGCCCAAAATATTGAATCCCTCTGCAACTCAGACTAACCTGAGCACAACCAAACAGAACACTCCCCCAGCCAATCAGAGCACAGCCAACCCCCCAGCCAATCAGAGCACAGCAACCCCAGCCAAATCAGAGCAAAGCCCACGCCCCTCACCAACAGGAACAACCCTCCCACCCAATCAGAAACACAGCCAAGCTCCCACCCAATCAGTCATACCAAATTGGCAGTAAAAGGAAGAAACAGCTAGACCACACATGCTGCCTCGAGGAACGAAGACCTGAAAAGCACCCAGCCTGAAGATGACGAATGGGACTTCGTCGAAACGTTCTCCAAGGACACTTCCAATTTTACGTGGGAGAAAGACCCGAACAACCAAAGACCTACATATATATACTATATTATATAGATTAATAGAGATAATATATATTACTATATATATATATATATATATATATATATATATATATATATATATATATATATATATATAAACTTTCCATTTAACAATACCCAAGGTTTTAAACTTGAGTCCTTTCCTTTTGCTTTTTTTGAGTCAATGGCCAAGTGGCTACTTGTTTCTCTGCTTTGAAAAATTTTGCCAACTGTCTCTTGTTTGCCTATTCACTTTCTCCAATATGAGAAGCAAAGATCCTCATTTCATCAATCCTTAACTATCTTGTTTTTTCTCCATGCCCTATAGATCTGGAGGTGACAGAAACATTTGCTTCCCCTTTGCTCCAGCTGATATTGGTAAGTATTGTGCCCCTGGTTCCATTTCCATTGTTCCATAACTGAAGTTGGCAAAGTCTCTCTCTCTCTCTCTCTCCTTTAATATTTGAAAACCTCTTTCATCCTAGTCACGGATCTCAGGAGGAATTTCCATTTCTTCAACTGGAGGTAGAAAGTGTTTCATTTTTGTCTCTTTCCCATGCTATCAACTTCTCTTGTCTGGGATCTTATCTTTGGGGAAGGGGAAGGAGAAAGGGAAGGAGAATTTTCATTTTTTCTCTGGCAGGAGTTAGTCTTTCTCAAGCACCCCCTCTATCTCTTCTGTTTTCTATTCTTCTGGTCCCAACAGTGCACACACTGAAATATAGTTCCTCCCCTTGCAAACTAGTCCCCTCTTCCTTTAGAATCAATACTTCTTATAAACACCAATGTTAGATTATGTAGAAGACAGTCAGAGGCTTAGTCCATGCAGGCATCTCAATGGAACTGTTACAAAAAGCTCTTCTTGGGAGCTTCATCAGTGCAGCAGTCCCAGTGAGTCAAATATTAATCAAAATAAGTTCCACCTAATATTTTCCCTACTGCCCAGCAAATCAGGGAAGGAGGTGTGTATGAGGGATTGGGTGGGGCATTCAAGAATCAGGATGAAATTGTGGAAGTAATAGAGAGAAGCTGTAGATGAAAAGCTAACATATTGAACTGTGCAAATATGGGAAATGGTCTAATAAATATTGCATCTTATTTTTATATGGTCATATGGAAGAGTGGAATATGGTAGACATTTACCACTGGAGACTTCCTAGTCCCTGGGTAAATCTCCTAGCTACCAAGCCACAGCACCTTTCATAGTTTCATTAAGAAGAGACTGGACAGCCATTTGTCTGAAATGGTATAGGGTTTCCTGCCTGAGCAGGGGGTTGGACTAGATGGCCTCCAAGGTCCCTTCCAACTTTATTATCATGGATCATCGCACAGTCAGCCAGATGTTCAGACTGGATTTGGCATTTTGTCTACCTATCGAGTCCTTACCCAGGACCTGGGATAGGCAGATGTGGATGTTTGATGGTATTACAGGTATCGTCGCAGGATGGAAGCAGTTCCTAGTAAGGCCGCCTTTTGCAATTGACTAATAGCGAATTTGTCATTGCCAATGGTGTTCAAGTGTTGTTTTGGGATTGCACCCAAGAAGCCTATTACTATTGGTACTACCCTTGCTTGCTTTTGCCACAGTCTTTCTATTATTATTATTATTATTATTATTATTATTATTATTATTATTATTATTATTATTGTTGTTGTTGTTGTTGTTGTTGTTTTTGTTGTTGTAAATATTGTATAAGAGCAAGCTGATAGTTTCTCTTTTCTAATTCAGCTTTTATCTAACGGGTGCTACATTATACGAAACTCCAGAAATATCTTCTAAAGTGGCAGATCCTTTACATAAATATCATCACTGCATGTTGATTATCTCTCACTTTGAAAGATTTCTGTGCTTGGTTCTGGCCTGAAAGGTCTGTGCAGAGAGCTTGTGTCTAGCCTGCTCATGTGAGATATAAAAATAGAGACAGAATCTGGACTTACAGGAAAAGCCTATTCTGTATCAATGCTAATAGATTTCTTGACCTTCTTATTATCCATATTTATTAGATTAGGAGAAACCAAATTAGCCCAATGCTGCCAAAGCAGTGGTAGTATCCTTAATGAAAGAACCTGAAGTAGATGCTTTCAAATTTTCAACTCTTTATCCAAAGGATTGCTCTTCCCCACAGGATTCAAGGGGAAAAAAGGCTTGG
Source organism: Crotalus tigris (assembly GCF_016545835.1). Classification (NCBI taxonomy): domain Eukaryota; kingdom Metazoa; phylum Chordata; class Lepidosauria; order Squamata; family Viperidae; genus Crotalus; species Crotalus tigris. Next base: position 2,440,679 of record NW_024096469.1, read on the forward strand.
GGGAAAATTATCAGAGGATAGAAGTGTGCTAATCACAAAGATTTCCCTCTTCTGAAATTTGAATCTGGAGATGTGAAAGACTGAATCAAATCCCAACGTTTGTGTTGGTACTTATGCTGTTGGAGCTTTCCATGGTTCTGAAACTGGCCTCACATAGTACACTGCAGCTTCTGAACATCATGACAGAACATGATTTCACAGTGTGAAATTGATAATCATCACTGATAGAATGAATAAAAGCTTCCCCGTGTTGGACTGTGAATAGGTATTAAGAACACAATTACATACAAATTTCTACATTCAAACTCTTGGTATTTCACTAGAAAGCTGTTAGAAAGAGATTCAAAAAGCTTCCTCTCTAATATACACAGTAATATGCTGATCCTAAACTGAAAATAATTCAATTACTGTAATCTCCTCATTCACTTCAACAACAATAACAATTATGCATATGTCACCTGACCCATTGCAATTCTGAGGGATTAAAACATTTAAAAACAATCTAAAAAACCACAAAACACAAAAGAACACAAATAAGAAAGATTTTTTAAGACCCTTTGAAATACCAGTAGGGTGGGAGCTATTCAAATTTCATCCTAAATCTAGCTGAAGGGAACTCAGTGAGAACTGTGTTGGGGAAAAATCATTTTCACCTTAGGCTACTGTCAAAGAACCTAACCCTAAATTTTGCATCTAATTGGTCATGCTGCCTCATGCTGATAGGTCTTAAAACTCAGCAACATCGAGAGAGAAAGGAATATAAGTTGCAACTAAACCTTACTAGAGCAACATTATCTTCCTGATTTCTGTTGTTTCATGGTTTGTCATTTAGTAATATTGTTGTTGATTTTCGAACACAACTCCTATTCCTAATTCATTCTTACCTACTACCCCTATTAGCTCCTGATCTTTACAGGCTCCTTGGAGGAGGAGAAAATTAAACAAGAAGTTACCAAAATGATTCATATTTTTATCTATAACTATTTAGAATATAGATGGATTGGTAGATGGATGGATAATAGATACATAGTTAGATTAGTTATCTTGAGGGCATGCTGTATTTCAGCAATAAAATGAAATAAATGATTGTATCAATCTGAACATGTCTCTTATACTCGAGAAAACATTTTTATTTTTATAGGATTTCCTACACCTTTTGAAGCTTCCTTCCTGCCCTAAGGATTTCTTTTTCTAAAATTTACTGTATAGTAAGATTGAATGGCTTCTTGGACATGAAAGGAAACTGGGAAAGCAAGGTTTTGTTGCATTCCTGAGCAGCAGTAGTAGTGATAGAAACAGCAAACTAATGCCTACAGATGTATTGGACCTCAGTGCTCATAAGCTCTATCACTATGGCCAATAATCAGGAATCATGAGCGCCATTGTCCAATTATGTACACCACCTAGAGCAGTGGTTCTCAACCTGTGGGTCGGGACCCCATTTGGGGTCGAATGACTATTTCACGGGGGTCGCCAAACAATGCAGTCTGCTATTTCCCCCCCCCCCTTTTCCTTAGCTGTGCTACTCCCTTTTATTTTATTGGCTTTTGAAAGCCAATAGAATAGACTCTCTTGAATAGAGTCTAATTCTATTGGCTTTCAAAAGCCAATAGGAATTGTCCAGGCTGTCTCTGCCCTGCTGAGCCTGCCAAAAGTCCCATTCTGCAAATGGTGCTGCACCAGTTGAGTAGTCCTCGACTTATGACCGATTGAGTAGTCCTCGACTTACGACCGGTTGGGGGTCGCGGCATTAAAAAGGTTGAGAACCACTGACCTAGAACCTCTCCTTCAGGGAGATGGGTGGTTCAAAAATGTGAAAAATAAATAAAAACAATTGTAGTTAGATAAAAAATGGAGGATACTCATAGAACAAAAACGATGCTATGAAGTTTCCTAGATTACATCTCCCATAATTCTGCACTATAGGCTATGTTTGCAAAGGGATGGTGTTTGGAATTCAATTCCCAGAGGGACCTATGCTGTCAACTCATTTATTGAGTGCCCATAAATAAACAAAGAGAGCTTGGGGAGATTTATGTCCTTTGGTTCCAAAAGCTTCAAGTGCATTCTTCCACTTTCTATCCATAAAGTTAATAGTTGTAACTCATTCTTATTGCTAAGTGTTACACTGAATTAGAATACATTCTATCTTTCTCTTCAAATGCAAGACTGACCAAACATTCCTCACAGTCCTTCTACACAAAGTAATCACCCTGTGCAAATTATCCCACTTACAGTTATGCATTTAGCGTTATTATTTCAATATTTTAATAACAAATATTTTCATTCCCAAATGTGTCTGTTTCTAATGAGGAAAGTGACTTACCTGTCCAGGCAGAATTGATTGGCAGAATCAAACATCAATATTTTTTTAAAAAATCTGCAAATAGGATTAATGAAGGAATTGAACTGTACACTTCAAGATTAGTGCCAATGTAGAAAATGCAGCATCTCAGCACTTTTAGTGGTGACACGGATAGCTGTAGGCAATATACCTGCAATTCTGTATCTATCCTGTGGTATTCATGTCCTTCCCAGGGGGCGTTTTGGTGAAGAAAGTGATGGTAGGGAAAGGTCAGCTGCTGCTGCTGCTTCAGTAAAAATGAGGAGACAATTGTTTCAGGGAATGCCATGCAATAAATCAGCCACTCCCTGATTCCACACTTTGGGATAGAGTAGCAAATTGAAGTTCACTTTTTCAGTCTATCTCACTAACTCTCTATTTTGGGTGGCTTTCTGTAGCACTGACTAAGATAACCTCCTGAGTTGAGATGGGAATAATAATAATAATAATAATAATAATAATAATAAGAAGAACTGGAGAAATAGAAGAGAAAGAACTGGAGAAATAGAAGAGAAAGAACTGGAGAAATAGAAGAGAAAGAACTGGAGAAGATAACAAAATACAAAGACCTACAAATAGAAATAGAAAGACTGTGGCAAAAGCAAGCAAGGGTAGTACCAATAGTAATAGGCTCCTTGGGTGCAATCCCAAAACAACTGGAGCACCACTTGAACACCATTGGCATTGACAAATTTGCTATTAGTCAATTGCAAAAAGCGGCCTTATTAGGAACTGCTTCCATACTGCGACGATACCTGTAATACCATCAAACATCCTGTCTATCCCAGGTCCTGGGTAAGGACTCGATAGGTAGACAAAATGCCAAATCCAGTCTGAACATCTGGCTGACTGTGCAATGATCCATAATAATAGGCAAGTATTGTCATGTTAAGGAACTCTCACAGTATTTAGTAATGAGTTTTGGCCACATATTGTCAAGTTGGTCTTTCCTTTTCTCCTCCATCTTGTCTCCTAATTCTGTACCTTGAAAAATCATGTGGGGATAATTGTTACATGGAAATTTACTATTCCCAATATAATGCAATTACAGTATAATTGTTGCTATCAAGTGATTTAGATGTCTTAAATCTGTTTGCACTAATAATTTCCTAATGACCCAAAAGTACATTGAGAATGTGATATTGTAAGTCTCAATGAAATCCATTCAATCTTATCTAAACTTAGGGACAGCAGCATGAGTGGGTTAACAGATTCTTTACATGGTATCTCTTCAAGGATTGTATTGAAAGAACCCAGGCTGTTTTTCTTAGGAAACTTCTGGGTCTTCCTCCTTGTGTTGGATTTGCTTCGATGTACCTGGAACTGGGGATTCGTTCAGTCGAATGCATGGCATGGATTAACACCTTTGAATGGTGGTTTCGAGTGCTCTTTTCGGCAGTCCCTGGTAGCTACCTCTCCCTGGTGTTTGCTGATTCTCATACTTCTCATTGGGAGAGGGAGCTGACGAAGAAACTCCACTTGCTAGGTTTTACGGGGGATGCTCTGGGAGATTATGGTCTCAAGGATGCCCAGTTTAGGGTAGTCCAATGGCTTGTGGACATAGATTTGCAATATTTAAGATCCAGAGCCAACAAAACCTGCTCCCCTTTGATCTTCAGCCATTCTAATAATTATGGATTGAGGATGGCTTCATATTTCTATACTCTTAACCATCCCCAAGTATAGAAGTCTTTTTCTTAGCCCGTTTCAATGTTTTGCCCTCAGCACTACTTGACGGGCGATTCAAGAGGCTCCTGTTTAGTGAGCGACTATGCCCCTGTGATTTTGTAATTTTGTACGCCGCCCTGAGTCCTTTGGGATTGGGCGGCATATAAATATTTGTAAATAAATAAATAAATAAATAAATAAATAAATAAATAGGGCTGAAGTTGAAACTGTGGAGCATGTCTTATCATACTGCCCTATGTATAACACAGCCAGAATTAAATTACTGTCTCTCCTTGGAATTGATCCCTCTGGTTCTAATGTTAGTAATTTGGTCTTATATTGTCTAGGGGATGGCTCCTCCTATATTACTTCTCAGGTTTCTAAATTTCTTTTAAAAGCTTTAACTATTAGAGGAGAATGTTGTAATTCCCTTTAGCCAAGGCTTCTGGTGTTAACTGTTTGTGATTGTATTTTTCTTGTTGCACTTGCATTTTGGTCTGTGACTGTAAAATAAAAATAATAATTATTATTATACATGGTATCTATTCAGTGGTGGGATTCAAATATGTGAACATCCAGTTCTCTGTGTGGATGCCACTTCTGGAAATCCATAAAAAAATAGCTACCAGTTCTGCTGAACTGATGCAAAGTGGCTGTGTCCCACCACTGTATCTGTTCAACATTTCATAGTTATCTTTCTAAATCAGTTCAATTTTTAGAGATGTGTAGGAAATCAGCAAGGGAAATCCTACATGATTGCAGTTACTGAGCTATTTAGAATTTTAAGTAAACCTACAATTATTAAACCTAGAATGCAGAACAAATTAGTCTATTTGTCTGCATTTAGATAACATTCATGCTATATTTTCAGAAAGCATTAAATTGTATAAGGAAGTTATTGGAAACCAGTTTGTTTATTTCCATGGGGATAAACTTCTTCACATTCTTTTCTTTTCTTGTTTCTTCTTTCTTTCTTTCTTTCTTTCTTTCTTTCTTTCTTTCTTTCTTTCTTTCTTTCCTTCTTCCTTCCTTCCTTCCTTCCTTCCTTCCTTCCTTCCTTCCTTCCTTCCTTCCTTCCTTCCTTCCTTCCTTTCTCTTTCTTTCTTTTAATTATATAACTGCAATTTGCAGATGATTTACTATTTTTTTTCAAAAAATTGTATATATATTAGAATTGCTAAACTACTTAATGACTAAACTTTTCTGGGCAGTTTACAATAAAACACAGTAAAAAATACAATTTGAATAAAAACATATACAAAAATAAGTAAATAAAATCCAAAATGAAAATACCAAACTAGGCAGTAGGTAGGCAGTCATTCAACAGCTAAAAGAATGTGAATTAAAATTAAATTAAAACTCAGTTAAAACTTGGAAAAATAAAAGGATCTTCATCTGACCTGATGCCAATGCCAAAGATTCCATAGCACTTGGAAAACCTAGATGAAATGTCAGATGCATCTGATCCATCAAAATTAGCAGTGTTATCACATTAAATTTGGCACTAACCTGAGAACTTTCTGCAAAGTGATAGACTCAAGGGAATTATTATGCAACTGGCAAACCTGACCTTCTACTTCTACTTTACAAGTACACAGCTTTCTTTTACTTTTGGACAACAAATTGAAAAGACTATGGCACGGAAAGTATTTGAATGTTATATGCCAGAATAATATGCTTAATTTACAATTTCAAGGTATTTTCAATATTTTTAGATTGTAAGAAAATATTCTCTTTTGCACTCTTCAACTAGCTCAAAGTTTTTATCCATATACATGGATAAAAATATAAAATAAGTTAGGAACATCATGCGGTACATATTTTGTGCGATCATTTTTCTCATCCTTCTGATAGAATTAGGCATATTTGCCTGCCTATATGCTTGGCTCCTAAGTCTCATAACACAGTCTTTTGAAGTTCGTCTCCCAGCAAGCATGAACTATTTCTGTCTGTTGGTTCAGTTTATGTCCAAACTCCTATTGCTTTACTGTGACAGAATCCCACCAGCTGTATCACCTAGGCAAAAACATGCCAGGAAGTTCTGGCCAGTTTTTTTTATTTTGTTTTTTGTTTTACTTTGGACCCAATGTTTGTACTATCTTTACCTAGTTCCCCTTCAACACATTTTACATCTCATATGGTTGGAAGGCATTTAATGGAGCTTTCTACAGAGCAGGCTATGCACATCAAAGCTGAGGTCATTTTCCTCTATGACTCAGTTTCTTGGAGAATGTCTCTATTGTGTGTGTGTGTGTGTGTGTGTGTGTGTGTGTGTGAGAGAGAGAGAGAGAGAGAGAGACAGAGAGACAGAGAGAGAGAGAGAGACAGACAGACAGACAGACAGACAGACAGACAGACAGACACAGAGAGACAGAGACACAGAAAAAACCCAAAGAGAATGTTTACTAGAATTTAAAGAGCTAGGGCAAAAAGCTGTAGAGTCAAACACAGATGTAAGAATCCACTAAGCTCTCATATGTAACTCAGTTGAAACTGATTTATAGTTCCTATTTCTAAAGATGTCCAAGATGAAAGAAAGCAATTGTTCTTGTCCTCCCCAATGAGAGGTGCAAAAGAAAACTGAATGAGCCTTATAGATAAGAGAAGCCCCATAAAATCTCCAAAATGCCAAAATACTGTAGAGATGAGGTTTATGAGAAACATCAGTCCATGCTTCCATTTAAAAAAATAAAATAAAATAAATTTATAAGAGTTACATTATAGAGGGAGAAAAATGCCATAGTCCATCATTAAGAGCACTATGAATTCTGGAAGATGTTATCCCATAATGATGTAGTTCATGGGAAAGGGCAACATCATACTGATGTAGAAAACCAAGCTATTGTCATTAATCCAGGTCAAATATCACCATTCTTTTCTATCAGCAATAAAATTCTTGAAGTTTGTTGTCCCCTTTTTTTGGCTGTAAGTCCTTTAAGTCCTCAACTCTAAAGTAGTTTAATGGCAATTCAAAGTCATGATGGCTTCAGAAAAAATGATTTATGACCTGTACTGGCACTTACGACTATTACACCTTCACCATGATCATGTAATCATTATTCAGGAACTTGGCAACGAGTTCAAATTTATAACTGGCTGCAGTCACTTATTCATGATTTGCACCTCTCTTTTTTTGCCAATTTCTGATCAAACAAGGGCCACTGCAGAAGTTGGATGGGTAAACCTATAGTAAAATTAAGTCCAACTTGACTTACGACAACAACTTACAGCAGAAATTCTGCTCCCAATTGTGATCACCAATTGAGCACTACCTGTGTTACGTTATACTTCACATAATAAAATAGAAATCACCCTTGTGTAGGAATGTGTAGAGCTCAACGGTATAGCACACATTTTATATGGAGTAGATCTTCGGTTCAGTCCCTTCATCTCAAGGTGAGAATAGAAAGATTCTACCTGAAAATTTGCTGCCAGAGTCTAGTGTATTCCTTTGTGGGACATACCTGTCTCCTTATATGCAATAGCAATAGCACTAGCAACAGCACTTAGACTTATATACCACTTCATAGTGCTTTACAACCCTCTCTAAGCAGTTTATAGAGTCAGCATATTTCCCCCCAACAATCTGGGTCCTCATTTTACCGACCTCAGAAAGATGGAAGGCTGAGTCAACCTGGAGCTGGTGAGAATTGAACTGCTGAACTGCTGTCAGCCAGCAGTAATAGTATTGCATTCTAACCACTGTGACACCATGGCTCATGTGATTGTTAGAGGCACGTTTGTAATCTTTTTGTTAAAAGTAGGAAAAGAATATTCTATGGCACCTTATGGTTTGAGTGTTCACCTCAGGAAGAGTTGCCCAAATCCTAGCAATCCTCTTTTAGCCCTATGTAGTTTTTTTTTTTTAAAAAAAGTTTTTTGGGGTTTTGTATCAAAGTAGTCTTGAAATTGATTGCCTTCCTTCAATTGCATTAATTCCCATTATAAAATGTCTTTTAAAATGACATTTAAAAGGCACCCTTCTAGATGTTAATGAAGGATAGGATATAAATATATTGCTACATTTTTATGATAAAGAGGGTGGCAACAGAGCTTGACTCTCTGGCAACAGTATAGATATGGTTTGCCATTGTCTTGTGGATTTTTCCCCCTTTCAATTTCCCAGGCTATTTTACAGTCTTGAAATTTCTTAACACCCTCATAGATCTGATCCCATTTTTCTTTCAGGCCAGAATGGTGTTTGGCCAGGTGTTTGTATCAGCTGAGATAATATAATGTTTAGGTTTCATTATTAAACTGTACTGCTGCAATTAAGAATAGTGATATTATGACAAAATTACATTTCAGTTAGGAACTAGCATATGCATTCATCATCACCACTTCAATTACTGTTTGTAATGAGTCACTGGATTTGTTTTCCTTTTCAGCCATAGGTTCCAAATGCCACTTTCTACATGCAATTTGAAGGTGGGCAGATATTGGTAATTGTGACAATCTAAGAAAGAGCTGCAAAATTTCATGGCCTCTCAGACAATGCTGAACTACAATTCTCCATCAGACCACTGAATATTAGATTTTCAGTATTAAAGTCTGAAATTTATGCCAAGAGTTTTCAAGCAAGATCTGAAAAAAAGAAAATCAGATGACAGCTTGGCACTATTGTATGCTATAATGAGAATTCTTTAAGGGAAAAAAGAAGCAGAAGTAGATTATTATACAATATACAGTATCAATTGATTATATCAATTGATTAGCACAAATAAGCACAAGCATGTATCTCATGTGGCTTGAAGATGAACCTATATAATTTGGAACAGTAACACTGAAAACAGCATAGCACAGTCCTAGTTTTAAGCCTGGAAAGGCAAATCATTTTTACTGAAGTCTGTCTCAATCCATCTATTTTGATGTATATTTCATCATAAAATATAAAAGAGAGGATAAAACCTAATATGGCCATCCTCTTCATAATCATAAGTTGCTTTATGGCATTATTCCTGGTTTATGACTATACCTCATAAAAACCTCAAAGTATATTTGACAATAAAGTAAAGATGCAGATAAGCAGCTTCAACTCTGATAAGGAGAAAGACAAAAATAGGCATAAAGAATGCTATCTACTTCCTCTCTTTCTGATTTTAGACCCTTTTGTTCCACAGCAGACACTTTGAATTAAGCCCTCCAAACTTATCTTGAAAACTCTTAAATCTTATAGAACAGATTATTGTATACCACACTCTGAACATAAACATTTGATGTCCTTGTTTTAATATCTCTATCTTCATTTTGCCCACATTCAAAAAATAAGGATGGAAATGAAATCAGAAAGATGTGCTGTAATGGCTTACTTTCTGTAAACATACACACATTTTTACCTTCCTGGGCAGTATCTGTCTTAAAATTCAAGAAACAATTTATTATTTATAGCAGTGGTGGCGAACCTATGGCACGGATGCCAGAGGCGGCACTCAGAGCCTTCTCTGTGGGCATGCGCGCCGTCGCCCCAGTCCTAGGCCTTCAGTTGGGTTTTATAAAACCTTTTCACTTTTTGCCGTTGTGTGCAAAAAAAAAAAAAAGGTTCAATCAATCAGTCAATTTCAACTTCTTGTGGGAAAAAAAGATTTTGCAAAGTTGGAATTGATTGATTGAACTTTTTAGTCCCACCCAGTCTGCTGTTACCACCACAGCTACACCCGCCCAATGAGCCATGCCCACCCAATGGGCCACACCCACCCGGCACCCGATGATGGATAAGTGGGTTTTGGGTTGCAGTTTGGGCATTCGGTCTCTAAAAGGTTCGCCATCACTGATTTATAGCCTTGCTCTGATACTATTGTATACATAGAAATCTCCTATAATCTTGTCTACACAACAACAGTCCAGTGAAGTAAATTAGGTTGAACTAAAATTACTTAATGAACTCTGTGGTTCAATGAGGACATCAACGTGGGTCTCCCTGAACATCCAGCTTTTAACCTTAGTATTGAAGTAACACTCAACTTGAAATGAACTGAGTTCTTTATTAATCAATAAAGAACCATTTTTCTTTTCTTCGAGTAAGGATTACTGAAGTCCTGTCAAGCCCCATCATTTAGACTAGACTAGGAAGTCAATGCTACAAGAAGGCTAAAATTAATTTTATTGAGAGTGACTATAATAATAGAATCTTGAAAGTCTAATTCCCCTAATCTCCTTTCCATTCTTATACTCCTGTGAATTAGGGAGATCTCTGACTGAGTCTCTTCCAAATATTTTCTGTCTGTGATGACTTAAGATATATTTCACCTCCTACTGGTATTACCCTTGCGATGGATCTTGTGTCTCTCTATCAAGGTCATCTTCCTTACTCTCTACACCAGGGGTCCCCAACCCCAGATTTGTGGACCAGTACCAGTCTGCGACATGCCAGCAACTAGTCTGCACAAACAAGCAAAGCCCCATCTGGGGGATGCAGGTAGTACATGAAATCACACTCCCTCCGATCTGCGGAAAAACCTCTCTCCACGGAACTGGTTGCTGATGTTCAAAAGGTTGGGGACCTCTGCTCTACACGAACTGTACATATTGATTTTTCCCCTTTGTTTTATTTTTTATTTTTAATTTGTGAATCACTCAGGGTCATTGGGATTTTGGCAGTATATAAGTAAATAAATGAATAAATACTGTGTATATATGAATTTTTAAATGGAGATTTTTATTTTTTTAAAAAGAAAAACTCTTTCATCTCTGCTTCTAATTACTCAATAAATCATTAGAACTGTGCACCTTTTGAGTGGTACTTTGATTTGACTTAGCATTCCCTTGAAAGTAATTTGATGCAATGTGGCTTCCTCACTTCTGCCATTCAGTCCTTCATATTCTGTGACAAACTAGCTATGGTTTGGCTCTGAAAAAAATCCTGTTCAGGCTTCTCAGGCATCACCTGCCAAGAGCTCTGTTGAGCTGTGTTGGAGAATGTGTCCATGAGTTCTGTTGTCCTTGTCAATGCTCGAAAAAGTTTTTGCCCAGGTCTGCACCATCTGCACTGAACTTCTAGCTTTGGCAAATGAAAGGTAGGAGTTAGGGAGAAGCGTTAAAGTGACATGTAATGGTTCACTGAAGCAAAATATTGCTTTTTGGGGTTGATGAAGAGAATCCCAGCCCCTCTATAGTGATTTTTTTGTCAAGGTAAATCTAAATCCCGCTGCACAGGTAGCTCATTGACTTGATCAATCAATCAATGTATGCCTCTCACATATATGGGCCCTTGAACTTCCTCCAGAATAATCTTATCCGGTACCTCCAGATGTACTGACTTTAAGCACTTACAATTTGTAACTTTCATGCTATAAAGATCAATTCATCTGGAATAATACCTGGTTGGAGAGGGCTAGTCTATGAACATCTATGTGACAATGTGTAGAGAGAAGGAAGGTGACCTTAATGGAAATACAGAAAAGCCAAAGGGGATGAATCAAGTTTAGAACTATGAAATAAAATCTGAAAGTGGCTCAGGTAGACATCTCCCTAATTCACTGAACTATATGAGGATGAAGGAGGTATAGTATAATCAGGTGTGTAAGATTCTGTTATTATATCCAATCTGAATAAAAATAGTTTTAGTCTTCTGTGGAGTTGATTTCCTACTCTAATATACCTAGTGGGTAGTGGGGATGAACCAGCTCCTGTCTTTTCCTTTAAATTCTTCTTTGCATTCCATTTTTCTTTGTGTCTACTTCAGCCAAAGTCCATTTTTTTGTCTATTTGCAGGCATTAATTCCTTCATTTAGCCTTTCTAATCAACTGCTGTGTTTTTGAGAACTGAAACCTGCCTTTTCATTTACACTTATAGCACAAAATATATAAATATAATGTGGAATGAATGAATAAATCCTGTTTAAAGAAAATGATAACATATAATAAAACGTGAAACTGAGATTATATTTATCCATCTGAGGCTGAAATCAGTGTTTGCATTTCCAGTACCATAACTTAGAGCAATAGTTTGAGCAGAATGTTTTCTATCTCCCCCCCTCAACATTATTATTATGCATTCATTGCTGCTGGACCAAACTATTTTTGTTCAGATATTTTGATTTTTATTTACTATGCTTACATCTTATGTTTACTTCACATTTCTGTAAAAAAATATTTTTTTTAATTAACAAAGAAAAAGGCTAGTCAAAGTTAGAAAAGGAACAAAAACATTCATGGCATATATTTACAGACATAAATACAACAATAAATGGAAGCCTGGATTTGCTGTAGACATTCATAGCTAATGTATTGATTAAAGGATACATCATCAATTTATGTGATTAACATGGAGATAATAGTGAATATTTTATATATTGTACAAAACTGACTTCAATCTTATATGCATATATATTTGTTCACTGCTAGAATGATTTGTATATTAAGAAATAATGCAACCTTTAACTCTAGAAGGGAAATAGCAGCTAAATGAAACTGAGACAAATTTATGTTCAAAATGAATTGAAATGTGAGCTAGAACACTTAGTTGTATTTTCTTTGCTTTCAGAAATAGCCATGTAAATACAAAGACTTATTTAGCTAGCTTTATATTCACTAATAGATTGAGAAACAGATTTAATGGAAAACTTCCATGTCTGGAAGCTAAGAGACAAATCATCCTTGGATATGCTAATATAACAGGAAGACTGAATTACATGGAATGCAGGAATGCCTAGAGACTGCATTTGCTACCCTATTATAAATCTGAACAGACAAGACAAATTAATAGTATCAAAAGTAAATAATAATATTGCGTTAGGGCTGGGTATGGGTCTCCCCTCCTTCTTTTGGCAAGAGCTATTTTTGTTGAATTGCAAAATATTTGACTAGATTATTGCAAAAATTTTGCTTCCCCACCCTTTACTGTCAGCAATTAACTTGTCATGAAGAGAAGTTCCATTAGCATAGTTTAAATGACTGGGAAAAGAGCTAACCTGCATTGACCTGAAATGGATGGAACTAGAGCTGCGTGGAGGCTCCAGGGGGTGCAATCTGTAACTCCTGCTCTAATATGGAAGCTAGGAGTTCTGGGACAGGAGGACCTGATTCCCACAAGATCCCCCAGCAGGTTGCCTTTCAGCTCTTTGGCAATTCTACTTTAAACAAATCTGCTGCAACCACTCCAGCCAATAGGAGGAGAGTGCTGTAAGGCAGGGCTTTTCAACCTTTTCACCCATTGTACCACTTTTAGGATATGGCAACATCTGAATAGTCGCCTAGCAAGGTGTCAAAAATTTGATGACCCCCCCCAAAAGGGGAAAAAGTGATAAAGTACAGGTAGTTGACTTACAACAGTTCGCTTAGTGACTGTACGAAGTTACAATGACACTGAAAAAAGTGCCCCCTAAATCACAGCTGAGCAAGACACCTGCCTGCCCACTCGGCGGCGTTCTTCCTCCTGTCTGAGGTTTCCATTGTTGTGAGCATTTCTGTTGAGGATTAGCAGCGGGGATTGGACGGGGGGGGGTGTTTGGTTTTTATTTCCCCCGTCTGCTGGGTGGTTGCAGCAGGTTTTGGTCACTTCACATGACCCTGGGACACTGTGACCATCATAAATATGAATCAGTTGCCAAGCATCTGAATGTAAATCACAAGACCCTGGAGATGCTGCAACATTCCAGCTGATCAGCGCTTCTTCTGGGCTCAGCAGAAGTGTCAGGATCAGTGCTGCTTTCCAGCTGATTGGTGCGTCTTCAGGGCTCAGCAGAAGCACCAGAATCAGCGCCGAGTTCCAGCTGGAGCCTGGCGCTGATCTTGGCGCTTCCACTGAGCCCTGACAGCCCCAAAGAAGCGACAGCCCTGCAGCTCCAGCCATCTCTTGCTCAGGCTTGTGTGGTGCTGCCACCAGTTCAGCTTATTCCCCTCCCCCACTACCACTTTTCTAGGATGGTCGCGTACCACCTGCCAGGTGCCAACGTACCACAGATGGTATCCGTACCACTGGTTGAAAAGCCCTGCTGTAAGGGATGATCTCCCCTCATTCTAGGTCACCCAAAAGAAAAAAAAAATCCACTCTCTAGGCATGAAGTGACTTCAACTTTGGTATCTACATTCATAAAACAATAAGCTTGCAAAGGGAGAGACAGCTTCATATAGGTCCTGTACTGGAATAATGTTAAGGAACAGTAAATTATTGAACTCAATAGGATGAACTATTCTGTATCTTAAAGGAAGGCTTGGACAGAAATAGCAGTTAATTCAGTCTCATTAAAGGTATAGGACATTTCAAAACCAGAGTATAACTACTACAAACCAATTACCCTCCTCTACTTTTGACAAATAGCTATTCTGCAAAAATTCACGCCACTATTTGGTATCCTTTTCTGCATCAGGGCTCCTTCTACTTCTCCTCTCAATTTTTCCTGGCTGCTCAAGCCATGTCCTCCCTTCCCCCATAATGGAGTCAGATTGTGACATGATTGTGCAGTAGATAGTGAAGTTGCTGGATTGTGGATGTCTGTGAAGGTTAATGGAAGTTGTTGCTTGGCATTTTTGATGGCAACATTACCTGTTACCTGTGCTCAGTGTGCTGGAGTGCAGATGCACCTGTGCATCATAAGGAGGCAGTGGTAGGAGCAGGGTGAGTTTGGCAGTCAATGTGAGGGCCACTTTGAATCCAAATCCTCTTTCTTCTAAAGGACACTTTTCTTATTGATTCTGAGTGGTTTGACTAGAAGACTTGCATTGCTTCCCTAACATACCCTCACTCCCTCTTACTGACTTTAGCATCAAAGTTACTCTTCCTTTTCTGTACCAAGAAAACTCTACCCCCTCTTTAACACCTGTATAAACAGAACAATGTCACAATGCAAGTAGGCCTTGCATTGTGAGACACCAAGTTGATTTCATCAGTTTCACCCCTCCTGACTTCTACTCCATGAACATTGATGCTTTAAACCCTGAACTCCCTCTCCTCTCTCAACAGTTTTTACTGTCTGGGGTTGTTCACAGGATAAAATACATTCCAAGGTCAGGATAAGGGACCCCAGTTCAAACTCTGCCTTCGCTGATGACATCATGTATCAATCAAAACCCTGCAGTGCCCAGTCAGGACAAACAGGCAAAGCGTGGCCCCAATCTTCCCCCCCCCACCCCCATTGATCACTCCCATTGCAGAAAAGCACATTATTTCATTTTGGCACAACTTCACTTGCAAGGATAAATCACTGCATTATATACATGGTTCTGTGCATAATTCTTGTGGATGTCAAAGTCAGGTTAAATAAGTGATCTTCATTACACTTATATTCTCCTTTTCATTCTTCAACATAGGATGACTTTCAGAAAGTCTTCCCATATAGGTCCAGCGCAAACCCAGCCCCAGTTAGCATTAATAATGTAAGCCCCAGAAACAGGCACTAGGGCTATACATTGCACAGCTGGTATATCTTGCATTATATGGGTACTCAGGGATGTTTGGTGGGCAATCATGGACATTGATGTCTAACACATCTGTAGGCCACCAGCTTAGACAAGGCTCTTTAAGATTCATTATTGATTCAGAGGGGCATCAAGAATCCAGAACCCATGGAAAGTAGCTGATCATAGAACACAGGATCATTTCCAACATTTTCCTGGTAAAAATCCAGTGGTAAGATATTTGATTGAATAGTAACCATGGTGATTGTTTCTAGTGAATAAATGTCCACTAACCAGCAATGAAAAATTCACTGGACTAACCTTACTAATGTGTGTGTGTTTTTTTTTTAGGCATTATGGGGTTAGTGAAAGGAGAAATCATTCTGCTCGTCTCATTTAGCACATTTACATTTTATCAGAATTTGAGTTTTTGCCAAGAACTTGTGTTTGTTTGATTCCCCCTCCCCTGGACTCCCTCCTGCTGTTTTAAACTTTGATGATGCCACTGGTGATCACTAAATAAGACCACTACCTCAGGATGTAGGGCTTAATATATTACAAGAGGAGAGGGATATATCTAAGATTAAACATATGAAAGCTTTAAACTGTTCTGAGATTTTGTCCTACATAATGAGAAATAATAAATAAACCAGATCTCTGTATTACCAGTGTGTCAGAACACTGCTTCTCCCTGCAGGGTCTAGCAAGGTAGAGATGGAGCTATATGAATGCACAGAGAAGTGGGACACACTTGCCTAAGAGCTGCAATTAGCCAAGTTTCCAAGGTGGTGTTTGCACATTTGTGATTTGCCTTCAAGCCGTACACACAAAAGACATACAGCTTAACAGCATGAAAATTGTGGAAGCCCACTTTTCTTGGTATTGTTTCATTTGGAAAATGAAACGAAATGCAAAAATACAGATTGTTATTGATTAAATATAACATTTTGTGGATTTGGGGGGTGGTGCTTTTGCGGGGTTTCTGAAATTATTGATAGCATCAGAATATTGAGATACAATAGCCATAGCACACAAATATGCAGAAAGTATTGGTCAATGGACCATGTCTTCCTCAAGACTTCAAATAAAAACAACATGTCATTCTAAAATCATTAAGAAGGAAGTCTGTTATTTCATCTTTAGGATGAAGGTGCAAACAAATTGAAAGTATTATTTCTAGAAGTCATGTTTTGAACTCTAGAGATCAATGGCCCTTCAAGTAGATCTCCAATCATGCCAATAATTGATTGGATGGTGAAGCAGTTTCAGTCCATGCTAAAAGCTTCTCAATCAATGGCTTTGGGACTTTCTGTTTCAGCAGCCATACTATCCATTTTTATTCATTTATTTCATTGTGTTTTGTCCTCCAAACATTTTTCTTGCTGTTGTTCTTATTTCTTCATACTGAAGTTAAGTGTCTGCAACTTTGCTGTCCATCTGACTCTACTTATTTTGGGCTCTTGTCATGCTCACTGTTGGCATGCAGATCCTAGCAAATTTTCACTGAACACATGTGGAATCCAGTAGGAACAAAGCATCTCATATATCTATTTTATTTGTTACACAGTGAGCAGATATTCTCTTTAGAAATCCAGAGCTAAGCCATTCAGAACTCTAGAATTCAACCCCAGTGCTTTGAATTGCATTTGTGTCGGTCTGCACAAGTATACAACTTTTAGCCTGCTGATTGCTTGGACAAATGCATGGGTTTCCTTGGCAATAGTTTTGGAAGTAGCTTTTTTCATAGGGCTGAAAGAAAGAATTTGGCCCCAAGTCAAGCAAGATCTGCAAGTTGTAGCCCAGTGCTCTAACCACTACGATAAAGTGGCTCTTGTACTTTAACTTGCAATGTGTGAATAAAACATTACCATAGTTTACACCAGTCAGAAAAAAGGTAGTTGCATCTGGAAGTGTCCAAGATTTCCAAATAAATTTTCCAAAGTAAATGCATAGAAAGCAGTACATAAGCTTAAGAAATAGTTTCCTTTCATGTTTTATACAATAAGGATTTCCTATGTTCATTTGTGCATTGTCAAAAAAAGATGAAGAGGGAATATTTGTATACAGAAATGCATAAAATGTCTCTGTGCTAGTTTATCTATTAATTGCAAGTGTAGAAATTAATTTAATTTAGGGAGAAACAAAATGCATCACAACAGAGTGGGGAAGACTGACCAGGTGACTAGCTACATCCCATCATTTCGGAAAGGCAGGAAGCTGTGAAGAGAGGCAAAGTGTAGCAGGTGACTTCTTATTTAGTGCTGAGGCGGAGGAATAAAGGAGATTCAGCAAAGTGCCCTTCTTTCTTCTCTGGAGCACCCGAGCAAGGGCATCAGTAAGGATAGCTGCAGAAGATACCTGCCCACTCTGCTGCCAAGAAACTCATGACTGTTCATAGCCTCCCATCTCCCATCTCACAATTATTTCGTTAAACCATAGATTGTGAAGCTCTTTGAGGAACTGTCCTCATTGAACTACGGCATGTGGCCAGTCCATGGAAGGATGGCATCTTGCAATTAGGTGTTTTTTTAAAATAAAAACATTTTGCTTCTTTTCACTTCTTGCAGCTCTTACCAGCTGAGCCTTCCCACTAAAATCTATAAATATCAAGAAAGCAATTACTATATATTTCTTAAAAAATAAATTAGATTTGGTCTCATTTGAGAAGCATGTTTCCCCATTACTAAATGGCTAGCTAGAAATATAGATTGTAATCACACATATTTTCACTTGAAAGTGACAACTTGACATAAAACAAGAATATGGCATGGAATCCAGATGACAAATAATTCTAATTCTAGATGTTTCATTACCCAAACTAGGCAACATCATCAGTGCTCTGATGATGTTACCTAGTTGGGCTAATGAAACGTCTGCAAGAAAACAACCAAGCTCAGAGAGCACCAAGGACCTCTCATTTCACACCTGAGCTACAAATATTCTCCTTTATTGATAACTTACAGTTTGGAAGTTGTTCCTGATATCTTACCTGAACCTACTTTATTGTGGCCTACTGAAAGCCCTGAAGATGTGGCTATTCCTGCAAACATTGGGCCAAGTCTAAATAAGTAAGTCTAAATCTGAAATGGTTTAAGTGATGCTTTATGGAGATAAATGTTTTTCTTTGGCTGCTCTTTGTTTTGTTCTGAGTGTTTAAATTTATTGGAAGCCACCCAAAGTTGTTTTGAATCATGTGGTCATAACAATTGAATGAATAAATGAATGAATAAATAAATACAATTTCTCAGTTCTTTTGTTTTTTACCAAATCTTTTCAACAGGATTTCCATGCTCCAATTCCTGAATTTTTTTGAAAGCATTTTTTTTCTTTGTATAACAATACAGCTTTCTATTCTAGTAAGGGCACAAGGTTCCACTTTGCAATAAGTGCAGTTTGGGCCCTCTTTATCCAATATTTCATAATCCTGGGCGACCTAAAAACAACAACAAAATAAACCATAAAAACTCTCACTACACCAAGCACAAACAGTCTTTGATACATCCATATTCAATTTCACTTCATTATACTCCAGCTTCATTATACTCCAAAGCTTGCCAGAGGAATCCTTTCTTCAAGGCTTTCTAGGAAGCTGGGAATGTGGGGCCCTGCTAGATTGTAGGGAGAAATGTGCTGTATAGGGCAGGGCAGTGGTACTTTAGCACCTGGCAGGTGGTACACAACCCCTAGCCAAGTGTAGCAGGGAGGGAATGAGCTAAAGAGGCGCCACATGGGCCTGGAGAACAGCTGGAGCTGCAGGGCTTGGCTGCAGTCCCAGGATCTGTGCACAAAGCTGCATGCTGGTTGGTGCTTCCAGAGCACCCGGAAGAGAAAAGGAGTAGGTTTTGGCGGGAGAGAAAGAAAGAGAGAGAAGAGGTTTTTGTTAGCGAAGTGGTGAGGAGAGAGCGAGCAAGTGGCCTTTCCGAGCAAAGGGTGAGTGAGTGAAAGAGCAGGGGAGAGGCTTTTGCGATCAAAGTGTGACTGAGTGAAAAAGCAAGAGAGCCAGTGAGGGGCTTTTGTGAGCAAAGTGTAAGTGAGTGAGAGAGCAGGGGAGAGGCTTTTGGGAGCAAAGGGTGAGAGAGAGAGAGGAGGGCTTTTGCAAGCGAAGGGTGAGAGAAAAAGAGAAAAGTGAGGGGGAGAAGAAAAAAAGAAAAGGCATTCTGATGTCCTCTGTTGCAATAGAAGGAAGCATTAACATTGAACCTCAACTTTTTATTTTCCCATATTATTATAAACTAGCCATTTCTATAACAACAAATGAATCTAACCAGTAAAGTCCAAAATCCCTCCCCCATTTTTTTTAGTCTTTAAGTTTTTGACACCTTGCTAAGCATTGGTGGTACTTAAATATTGTCATGTCCTAAAAGTGGTACAATCTGTGAAAAGGTTGAAAAGCCTTGCTGTAGGGCATGGTTGCTCTAGAGAAGGCATGCTTTTTAGGTCCCATTGAATGACAACATGTAAGAATAGGGGGTGCACCCATCCTGTCTAACCTAGTAGAATGGGCAGATACCCGTAGGGAGAGGCAGTCCTGCAAATAATTTGACTCTGTATCATGCAGGTCTTTAAAAAGAGTAACCAGGATCTTGAATTGCAACTACAAACCAAGGCCAATGTAGCTTATCAGTTTCTTATGTTTGTATCTAATATTTTTAATATTTTAATATCTATGATTTTAATTGTAAGCCACCAAGAGTGACTTTGCAGAGTGACATGGGAGGCATATAGATTTAATAAATGAATAAGTAACTCAAACGGCAGAGGTATAATACAGACAAATTATGTCCAGTAGTGTAGGCACTACTACATTCTGGATGGTCTTTGAGGGCACACCCATGTAGAACATGTCACCATGTTCCAAACGGGAATCACTCAGGGTTCCCAGGGCTCTTAGTCAGGAAAACTAAATGCTGTACATATCTAGCAGATCACAACAGGGCTTGGAGCCTCTGCTGCTGCTTCCACCAGCCAAAGTCCTGTGCATATTTTACCTCGTTGCTCAGGCTTGTGAGCTTCCAGGAGTTGCTCTCTGGCTTAGAACTAGCTTGGTCTGGAAGACGAGAAGGGAAAGGGGAGGGAAAAGGAAAGTGCCTCGCCTACGAACGCCTTGCAAATTCCTGTTACTTTCCTGATTTCTTTATTCATTTAGTCAGATCTGTTCATCATTTAAACCAGTGGTTCTTAACCTTTTTGAATGAATCCCCCCCTTGAGCCAATGAGAAAGTTGTCATCGCCCCCCTCTCAATCACAACATAGGAAATCATTCTTCAATTTATGCAAACACTTTTTTTGTTTTCTTTAAAATTGTCATCTGGACATATCGATGCAAATAATTTATTTCCAGTCTTTTTCCCATATCTCAACTGTGTGAAAAATTTTGGTGCCACCCGTCACTTTATTCCCAAACTTAAGGTGAAAGCCACCTTACTTCACTGTATGAAAAAGTCTCAAAAGTGTCCCCCAAACTTCTTGCTCCATCGCCCCATATTGCCCCCTTTTCATTCCTTTTTCCCCACGTTGCCCCTTTTTGTTCCATCACCCCCCTGAAAAATGAAATCGCCCCCTGGGGGGTGATATCACCCAGGTTAAGAACCACTGATTTAAACAATGGTTTTTGATATATTATCTTTACCTGCACATATGTAGTTCTTGGCAAAGGACTGAATACAGATTTTAAATGTTTTTATTTTTGCTTAATATCAATCTATACTTTCTCCCTCCCTTCATGTATATTTTCACAGGAACAGAGAGATTTAATTATGAATAGAATAGAATAGAATAGAGTTGGAAGGGACCTTGGAGGTCTTCTAGTCTAGCCCCCTGCTCAAGCAGGAGAATCTAAAACATCTCGGACAGGTGATTGTCTAATCTTTTCTTTAAAATCTCTAGTGATGGGGCGCCCACAATTTCTGGGGGTAAACTGTTCCACTGGTTGATTGCCCTCACTGTCAGGAAGTTTCTCCTTAATTCTAGGTTGCTTCTCTCTTTGATCAGTTTCCAACCATTGTTTCTCATCCTTCCCTCTGGTGCTTTGGTGAACAACCTGGCCCCCTCTGCCTTGTGGCAGCCCCTCAAATACTGGAATACTGGTATCATGTCTCCCCTATTTCTTTTTTTCTTTAGACTAGCCAAACCAAAGTCTCGTAGCCGTTCTTCATATGTTTTAGTCTCCAGGCCTTTGATCATCTTAGTTGCTCTTCTCTAAATTTTTTCCAAACTCTCAACATCTTTTTTTGTGATATGGTGACCAAAATTGGCTGCAGTATTTCAGGTGTGGTCTTACTAGGGTTTTATAAAGCGGTACTAATACTTTGTGTGATCTTGATTCTATGCCTCTGTTTATACAACCCAGGATTGTATTAGCTTTTTTGGGTGCTGCTGCACACTGCTGGCTCATAGTCAAGTAATTGTCCACTAGGACTCCAAAGTCCCTCTCATAGTTGCTGTTTTTAAGCCAGGTCTCACCTAATCTGTATTTGTACCTTTGGTTTTTCCTGCCTAGATGTAAGACTTTGCTTTTCTCCACACTGAAATTCATTTTGTTGGATAGGGCCCATTGTTCAAGTTTGTTAAGATCTTTTTGGATCTTTTTGGAGTTTGTCTTCTGGGGTGTTGGCTACTCCTACCAGTTTGGTGTCATCTGCAAATTTAATGAGTTCACCTTCAATTCCCTCATATAAGTTATTTATGAGGATATTGAAGAGTACTGGGTCTAAGATGGAACCTTGTGGTACCCCACTGCTTACTTCTCTTCATGTGGATGTAGTACCATTGAAGATTACTTATTGAGTATGGTTTATCAGCCAGTAACAGATCCATCTGGTGATGATGTTGTCTAGCTTACCAAGGAGTAGGTTGTGGTCTACTCTGTCAAATGCCTCACTGATCTACTAGTTTAGTCACTTTATCGAAGAATGAGATAAGATTAGTTTGGTATGATTTGTTTTTAACAAACCTGTGTTGACTGCTAGTTATGACTTTGTTTGCTTCTAGTTGTTTACATATCTGTTTTTTGATTATCTTTTCTAGGATCTTCCCAGGTATTGATGTTAAACTCATTGGTCTGCAGTTTCCTGGGTCCATTTTTCCCCCTCTCTTGAAGATGGGGACATCAGCCCTTTTCCAATCCTCAGGTACTTCCCTGGTGCTCCAGGATTTATGAAAGATGTGGTGCAATGGTTCTGAGATAACATCTGCCAGCTCTTTCAGAACTTTTCCATTCCTTTTTGTTGCTCTGTTGGATTGTTATTCTTTTTCTATATTGCTGTTTCATTCTTTTTGGGGCAGCTTTTTTTTTCCTCTGAAATTTTATTCAGCAACAACAAAGCTGGTCCAGGTGTGTCTTTCCAAGGAAAGAGTTTCATAACATACATTTATTTGTCTATTTGTTAATTTGCAGCTATGTATATCCTGCCTAGTTCTTGCAACTTGGAGCAGTTTACAAAAGTTAAAGGCAAGAAACAGTCACATGAAAACAACTGGATCATGTGGTAATCATATGCTTCAAAAGAAAGAGCAGCTTGGTTGCCAAAATAATATTCAGGAAATCACAACATTATTCACCAAACAGTCAAATAGTCCAGGCTTACTATCCTTGCAAAATTTCAGTAAGAGAGCCGAAAAGGAACCAATAAGAAAATGCACTGCAGTACATAAGCAGACACACAGATGTATAGAGAAGAAATAACATCAGAATAGTGATGTCAGTCATGTAAAAGATTCATGCAGTTTTGAATACTGACAAATTCATATATACTATAATTAAGAATCTCAGGCATAAAAATTGAAAATTCTGGTGCATCAGAGAATCGGGATCTAAAGACTCAAAAGTGGATGATCTGCGTTCATAGACTATAGCTTTATATTGGTCTACAATTGTCGACATCCACCTATAAGAAATTAATTATAGATCTATGTGCACAGGTGAGTAAACATAAACAATACAGTTTAGAGGAAAGCTCTAAAATGTTTAGCAGGAAATCTTCATCAAATATAAATTACACAACTGTCACTTAAGTAATCTGACAAGAAATTGCTGAAATACACTTATAATATTGATTGCTATTTATCTTTAACATGATGACATTATGTCATATGGAAAGAAGAATCTTTGCAACATCTCCAGGGTACATTATGAATGATAAACAAATCTTCATAGGCACAAACACTGCTACTGAGCATATGAATATTCAGTAACTCTACAGATCAATGGGAAGAAGAAAACCCGGATACATAAATCTGAAAAAAATATGAAAGATTCGACTTTGTAGGGTATTGCCCTAAAGTAGCATACCTCTATATCCATCCCATTGTCAGCCTTAGTATTTTTATTGCCTCTAGAAAAACAAATAATATTCCTGAAAAAGGAATCCTGAACTCATGTCCCTCTAATACTAATAGCCTCAATGCAGCAGCTGAAAAATGTGTTTCATTATCTAGTCACTAAGAGTCGACAATGACTTGATAGAGCATCATTCCTCTCTCAGCCCCTCCCTATCTCCTTCTGGCTGCAGTAAATAAAAGCAGGCAAGCAAGCAGCTCCTGTCCTTCAAGGACTCACAGGCAGTCTTTACTTTTAGATCAGTTCCACAACATCATACTATAAGGGGTTATAGTTCTGCTAAGGAGCTGCCTCATATATATCCCTATGCTATGCCATCTAGGGTTTTAAGGGGAACATGTTGTGTATTGTGAATTAAGCCCGAAAGTCTGTCAGTAGCTAATGCAGCAACTGTACAATGGACGGTATTATGTACTGATAGGATTGTCATTTCAGTCATGTTTAACATTAAATACATTTTAATATTTACATTATCATTAGCAATAGCAATAGCGCTTAGACCTATATACCTCTTCATGGTTCTTTAGAGCCCTTTCTAAGTGGTTTACAGAGTCAGCGTATTGCCCCCAACAATCTGGGTCCTCATTTTACTGACCTCAGAAGGATGAAAGGCTTAGTCAACCTTGTGATGGTCAGGATCGAACTCCTGGCAGCGGGATGAGTTCGGCTGCAATACTGCATTTTAACCACTGTGCCATCACGGTTCTTAAATATAGGTTACATCTTACATCTCACTCAGAGATGTTAGGATGTTTTATAAATGCATTTGAACTTTGTCTTAAATTTGATTTTATCCTCTACTGAGACAGACTGTGTATGCACTGTATAAACTGAATTGCAATTGCCTGATTCCAGCTCTTTGTATCACTAACAGCTTCTGGATGGTTCCAAAAGGTAGCATTGCCATTGGTCAAACCTAAGTGGCGATCAGTGGGTGGGTTACTTAATGAATCATAGCTTTCCTCATGCTGCGATTCAGCTGAATTATTTGGATTGAGACTGAATTGCAACGTTTAAAGAAATCCCATTTTCTCAGTTTTGCTACTTATGGATATAGTGGCAGGATTATTACCATTTATGTAACAAATGACCAGACATAGAGTATAAAATTCTTCTGGCCAGGGTTCTTGCTAGCAGTATCTTATGGTCCAGATGGAGGTGAAAAGCAAAGATTATTCCTGGCTGCAGTTAAAGAGCAGTGTAGATTTATTTGTAAATACATATGAGGGAAAGAAATGTCTGCATAATGTAAGCCAAGGCTTGAGGGGAGTTCATCTTTTAACCAGCAGAAAATAGAAAACTACAGGAACGGGGTGGGGGTGGGGATAAGGGCTGTCAGAGCGAAGGAGCTCTAATGAGATAGAGCTCATAATAATCTCTCTGCAAAGGATAAAATAATAAAATCTGAGGCCATTTCTAATTTAATCCTCTCTCAGCAGGTTGCCAAGGCTTTTCCAGATTTCCTAATAGGTTTGGTTAATTCCACGTTAAACCTCAGTGGATGTGGATTTTTTTTTTAAACTTAGTATCCCCAACTCTTTATTCCATTAGCGTCTCTGTTCTCTGACTGCATCTGAGCCTTTCAGCCTAAATTCCTCTATGGAAACCCTGAGATTGAGACTGCGGGGCGGTCGGGGGAAATATCACGTGAAGAGAAATGTCGAGGAAATGTCAGCTCCAGGTCTACCTGATCTTCAACCTACAGGTTTACTCCTAATGGGGAAGAAATACTTCGAAGACACGGACGCTATTCCAGATGGAAGATGGCTTCTGAGATGGGCTCTAAGGGACCCGGTGGGGAATCAGGATGTCGTGCAACCGCAGGAGCCCCTTGCCGGCTCGAGGATACGTCCCGCTCATCGTTATAGAAAACCGAGGATTCTGTAGACTGAGACCGTGGTTGCTTTCTGGTTGACGGGAGGGGAGGGGGAAGAGCGCCGGCGAGTGAGTGACAGCCCAGGGATCGCAAGAGCAGCAACTTTTTGCAGCGCTTGTTAAGAATGTAGAGCAGGGTCCTCAAACTTGGCTACTTTAAGACTTGTGGACTTCAACTCCCAGAATTCCCCAGCCAGCATTGCTCTTGCTGATGGGCTCCCCCAGGATGAGGGCAGAGGATGCTGGCCTTTTTATCTCGAGAATGCCTCACGCTCGGTCCCTCAGGTCTTGCTGAGGCAAAACCAATCCAGACGCTTCCCTTCTTCATTGCCACCACTTAATTTCCTCCCGCAAGCGGTAGATGCACTCTTGGCCTGTTCCTCTATTGTGAAAGCTACAACAACCCTTGATTGTAAGGTTGATCCTTGTCCGAGGGAGGAAAATAGCTGTCGAAAAGCCCTTGGTAGAGGTGTGAAGCTAGGGAGGCGAGGATCAAGCGCCTAAGCCAGGAAGCAGGCTTATCAGGTCAACTCAGTTTTTTGAACTCAAAACAAATGCAGCTATTTTTTTTTTTAAATCTGCCATTCAGATAATCTCTGGGGTCCTCCTATAAGATGCCTTGTGGCAAATAATTCATGACTAGAGCCCCCCCCCCACCTCCTGGGACAGCTTTCAGAGTTGCTGCCCAGGTCTTCAGTGCCTCCCCAAGATCATCCAACCAACCCATTTTCTAACAGTGCAAACTGTTCTGCTATTGGCTGGAGCAAGCAAGAGAGACTAACAGATGTATGGCAACTCCCACTTGCTTACCTACATACGACTGTCTCTCACCCTTGGTTCTTGTGCAAATGTTTCCCCCGAGACATTTGTGTGTTTATTGGAACTCTGACATGAACATGTGATTAGCTTTGGTCCTGTATCTGACATGAAAAGATGAGAGTCCCCTCACTATTACAACTGTGAATCCTCAAAGATGGTTTTGTTTTTCCTCTTTCATATTCACCCACTACTACTCTGCATTGTCCCTGTTTTCTGGGATTCAGTGTGTTGCATGTGAGTGGATTGTCATTAGAGGAGATTATGCCCTTTAATCTTCAAGATAATCTCTGCCTTGCAGGGATTCAACAATATATTTCCCATCAGGGCTGCATATACTTAGAAATATAGAAATATACTTAGAAATATTTGTCATAATGCAAATGTGACAGTCTTGCCCCACCCCCATACAAGCCAGCAATTCCTGATGGTTGCAAAGGCAGGTTTCTCCCTGAAGATGACATAAATACAATAAGATTGTAGATACTGGCATCCTAGCGAGAAGAACAACACATCAGACCTCATCACTTGAGAAATAATAGGCAAATGTTCACCAGAGAAAAGTGTGACATTTCTTTGGTTAATGTGTTTCATTACAGTTAGGCACCAAACAATGGATGTTTTTTTAATTTAATGTGTTTCTAAGAAATGCTAAGAATTTGGATTTTTCTTCTGAGTGTCATTAGATCAGCTTTCACTCAAATTCTGGGGCTCTGTCTAATTAAAATTGACTTGATTTGGCTCTGCAATGAATTGTCAGCAGTATTAAGATTGCAATCAGTCTCAGAGTTTCCACTGAAATCAATGAAACTCTGCTTTATATACTGAATAAGAATGTGTTTTTTACTCTTGAGTATAACATCAAAGTCACATTGCTAAAGGGAATCTAAAAGTTGGCTTTCTTTTTCTAGCCTGCCCACACAAACCATTTTAGCTTTAAAGGATTTTTAAAACATTCTTGAAAAAGCATGCACTCAGAAAGGATTTGAAACATTATCTGGTGGATATGACTGATATCAGCCCTTTATTTTAAAAAATAATACCATAAATCCTGATGGGAGTGTCGGATGTTTGAAAGAGGTAGAAGCCACTAAAATGAAGTTTTTGATAATAGCCAATGTATTTATCTACTATTGAAGGGGGCAGAAAGTGAGGCATTTAAGTTTCACATTTTATTAACAAATCTTAAGCTTTCATGTTCTTCCTGTCTTCCCATATCACGATTATGGAAGAAACTAGAAGGTCAAAGGATAATAGAACCAAATCCTCCCCACTGAAAAACTCACCTAAGAGAGAGAAAACTTCCAGTTCTGAGTGGCATCATAATATTTGATTTTCACAGTCTTTGCACATGTACAGTAGTCCTCAACCTATGACCACAATTGAGCCCAAAATGTATGTTGCTAAGTGATACATTTGTTAAGTGAGTTCTGCCCCATTTTACAACTTTTCTTGCCATATTTGTTAAGTGAATCATTACAGTTGTTAAATTAGTAACACAGTCGCTAAATGAATCTGGCTTCTCCATTGACTTTGCTTTGTCAGAAGATTGCAAAACGGAATCACGTGATCCCGGGACATCGCAACCGTCATAAATGTGAGTCAGTTGTCAAGTATCCAAGTGTAAATCATGTGACCATGGGGATGCTGCAATGGTCCTAAGTGTGAAAAATAATCATAAGTTAGTTTTTTCAGTGCCATTGTAACTTCAAGCGGTCACTAAGCGAATTGTTGTAAGTCAAGGAATATCTGTACTGTATCTGATTGGACAGGCCTGATTTTCCTTTAACCCTTTGAATGTCTTGGAATGGAATTTCCTTCTGTGTATTATTCATTGCATTGCATTAGTATAACAGTTCTCCACATTATACTCCACAAAGTTACAATTTTCTTAATATTTTTGAATATTTTATTCATTTAATGAAAGTTAAAGTGTCTATTTTGTTTCTTAGGTTGGTAAACTCTGTTGGAAATTATGCTAACGCTTCTGCTGCCAAACCATAGTGTCTGGTATTCCACAAACGCTAAGCCAAAACAAGCAGACCAAATTGTGATTCAGCACATTATGTAAACCAGGCCAGTGCTTCCTCCTCCTCCTCCACTACCTATTTAGCCACTGAAAAAACACAATAAAGCAGAAAATGCAGTGACTTCTGGGTAAATGCTGCTATCCTAATCCTTTTTTTCCCTCTAATGCATAGTTGAAATAGTCTACAAAGAATGGGTAAGCCAATAAAGCAGAGCATTTTGTTAAAATGGTGTTATGTTCATTTTTAAAATATCAGCTTTTTTGAAACACCTGGAGCATACAGAAAAACCAAGAATGGCTTGAGGTGCACTTTTAAAACCCCATAGAATACTAGATCTGTCCCACTGAATTCATAAGGATTTGCTTCCAAGAAACTGTGCAGAGATTTGCAGTTTGATTGTGGAATCAGTTTTTGTGGACCGCAACTTGGGTCATAATTACATAATGATATCTGGTGAAAGTACAGAAGTGTCATCATTTGTGTGATGTCATAATGGATGTGTCAACATTGAGCTGCTTCTCTACCATGCCTGTATTATTCCATTATTTCACTATGTTTTTGTTTTTCATTAGTTTTTTTTAGATGAATATCTACTCCAGATATTCTGCAAAGGAAAAGGAATGTGTTTCATTCAGGTATATAGGTCTCAAGTAGTCTCTTTCCGTGATAACTGTCTAGATCACGGGTGCCAAACTTGCCAAGTCACATGACGTGTCACGAGGTACCGTGACTTTTTTTGCATTGCCAGAGCTGGGATGGGCGTGGCCCCATATGATGCAACCAGCCCGCAGGCCAGCAGTTTGACACTCCTGTCTAGATGTTACTCACGCTTTGCCTTTCATGAGCTTCATTCATTTTTATGGAGTCCATTTGTGTAAATGAATGCTCTATTTTACAAATAACTTGGCTAAAATAACCTGTTGTCAAAGCAAGTAATTAAATAAGTTGTGGGGGGGGAGCTCACCATTAGCATACTTAGGTTCACATCAGTAAGCAAAAGTTCTACAATATGCACATTTATTTTCAAAGTTCATGCAGTTGTTTGTACTGAGTGGAATTTTCTTCCTAATAAAACAGCCACAACTGTAGTTGTTAAGCGCATTTCTCCAAAAGTACCATTTGAAATGAATAAAGTTTCCTTTGAAAAAAAAATCTGAATCATTTTGGTTTGAAAACGACTGATTTGAAAAGAAGCAAGTCAGTTATTTAAACTGAGGCAAGTTGATACAAGTATTCAAAATACTTACATCCCTCAGAAGACACATTGCTTTAGTCTCTTCCATATTATTCTTATTTTGCAGTCTGTCTTCACGAATACCAGCTCAGAGTAGCATAACCCATCTTCGCCTAAGATACCTTATGCTTCTACTGTATATCAGTTCATCCTATATTTTTGTTTTGTGACACTTACTACTTTGCAATTGTTAAATGCTTTACCAATATTCTAAGATTAATAAAAAAGACAACTATCATTTCAGCAGCTGTAATATTAGCAGAGGATGAGATTGGCTTGGTAATGGTTCACATTTCTGAGAATAAGCAATGTACAGAAGACAAGCAAAGTAGAGAGTGCCAAGCAGTTGGATAATATTGCAGTGATTCTAATCTGGAAGGGATTAGGTAACAAAAGCATATCATCAATACAGGACTTGAATAAATTGCTCTCTGTACCTTCTGCAAGTGAAAGTGCTTTGAGGATTTTTTTTTTAAAGAAATAGTAAAGGTCTGATTGATTTGATTTGAAATCTTATTTTATATGTATAAGCTCATCTTGTCCGTAGACATATTGCTGAACAATCTTGTTTGTGTTACATGAAAGCAATGCAGGATATAGTTGAAGGGGATGCTTGTGTGCTAGCCAGATATTCTTGGATCAGTTTTTAACTGCATTTTGCAAGTGGGTCATTGGTAGAAAAAGAAAAAAAAGACATTAGTCTTTACATAAACTTGATATCTTAAGATAAAGTTTGCTGTATTGGAGGCAGCCCAGATTAAAACAAAGAACTGAAAGCTCATGATATCTGACTCATCTGAAATCATGAAGTTTATTTAATGGAAGAAAAGATTCTGTATTAATAGCTCCAGTAATTTTATATGAGGAATCTTTTACTCATTGTAGGAGTTTAAAGACCCTCCAAGCAAACTCTGTTACTGTTCCATTTTTTCTGTAAGCTTCTCCCAACATTTTCTAACCATTTTGTCACTTTATCACTTGTTTCTTTCACCTGGGAAGATCAGATTCAAAAGAATGGTGTGTTCCCATATTTTCAGAATTTTCCTCATTATAAAAATATTAAAACAGATGGAGGTTGAGTAAAATCACTAAATGTAGAAGAGGATATTTGGCAAAAAGCCAATATACTGCATATAGCAATTTATGAAAGGCAGTGCAGAGCATTAAGCAAAGGGGTCTGGAGATTAAGCTTTAAGGATAGACTCTGGTTTAGTCCCTCATTTCTTAGATCACGTTATTTCTAGTAGCTTGCATATTTCATACACAAGACTTTAAATCTGTATATGATACAATCACATACCTAGATAATATGGAGCTAAAGTGATATTTAAAAAGATAAAGTGAGCAAAGGATATCTTATTTAAAGATATGGACACATGTGTGATGTCTATGGAGATTCATAGTCATCCAAGTCATGGCTGCCCCCAAAGGTGCTATTCAAAAGACATCTTGACTTTTGGGGGTTTTTCTTTGAAAAGTTTCACTTCTCATCCAAGAAGCTTCTTCAGTCCAAAACAGAAGAAGCTTCTTGGATGAGAAGCAAAATGTTTTCAAGGACAAACCAAGAAAGTTCAGATACCTTTTGATTAGTACCTTTGGGGCGAAAGTGTAATATTTATAATGAAATGCTTTTTATTTATGCTGATTAAAATACTTCAATTTCTGTAGAAAAGTAATAGAAAGTATTTCTTCACCTGCCGCATAATTGGGGATTTATGCTGCAAACTGTGGAGCAGTTTAGGTGGCTCTAAAGGGATTTTGATAAATGAATCAAGCCCAAAGATCCCTGTTGTTATATTAGAATTATGGGGCAAAACTTTGCCAAGTTATAAATATATACGTGGGGTTATAAGCAATTTAGCAGTCTCTTCCACATTTGCAATTTTGAATATAGTGTTGAGACAGGAATGGGCTCTTCTTGGTTAATTAACCCACAGTTAAAAGGTTTAATATTGTACAATAGTAAAGTTTACATTTTCCCCCAGGATACATACTCAGGATCATTTAATGCAAATTGGATAAGCTATTTGCATTTTTGTGTTACTCTTTTATATTCTAGTCTCTCTTGATGTTTTTTGAATTAGCTTTTTATCTGAGAAAAAAAACATAATGTACCTTTTTCTAGTTATGCTATGCTTACACAGTAAAATGAAAGCAGGCTTGTGTGAAGCTCTGATTGGATCAAAATACCCCTTTGAACTGAATCTTTGCCAAATTGATTCAACACATTGAACTGAATCAGGTCCTTTCAAACTGATTTAGTGATTTGATAGATTTTTGCATATATTCGTATACACTTTTTATCAACCTGATAATTTAAATAGAATAAATTTAATTACTGAGATTGATGGTTCAAATGGAACTAACCTAATTCTGAAATCAACAGTTCAGGTTGACTGATAAACTTATGTGCATTATCCTAAAATATAGATTATTTTAGATTCATTATTTTGGAGTAGTTCTTCTAATCTTATTTTAATTTGCTGAAGAACTGCAGTTACAGAATTATAACTAAAATTATTGGATTTCCTGCTGTTTTCCTCCTCTTCCATATTTATCATTTCTTCTGACCTTTCTACCTAGAAAGCCATTAAGGCCATTAATATGAAATTCAATGGTGAAAAAAGCAAGGTTCTACATTTAGGCAAGAAAATCCAAATGCACAGGTATAGTATAGGTGGTACCTTGCTCAATAGTAGTAACTGTGAGAGGGATTCTGGAGTCCTAGTGGACATCACTTAAATATGAGCCAGCAGTGTGCTGCAGCTGCCAAAAAAGCCAACACAGTGCTAGGCTGCATTAACAGAGGGATAGAATCAAGATCACGTGAAGTGTTAATACCACTTTACAATGCCTTGGTAAGGCCACACTTGGCATACTGCATTCAGTTTTGGTCACCACGATGTAAAAAAGATGTTGAGACTCTAGAAAGAGTACAGAGAAGAGCAACAAAGATGATTGGGGGACTGGAGGCTAAAGCATATAAGGAAAGGCTGCTGGAATTGGGTATGTCTAGTTTGATGAAGAGAAGGACGAGGGGGGGACATGATAGTGTTCCAATATCTCAGGGGCTGCCACAAAGAAGAGGGAGTCAAGTTATTCTCCAAAGCACCTGAAGGCAAGACAAGAAGCAAAAGATGGAAACTAACCAAAGAGAAAAGCAACCTAGAACTAAGGAGAAATTTTCTGACAGTTAGAACAATTAATCAGTGGAACAAGCTGCCTCCAGAAGCTGTGAATACTCCAACACTGGAAGTTTTTAAGAAGAGACTGGACAGCCATTTGTCTGAAATGGTATAGGCCAGTGGTGGCGAACCTATGGCATGGGTGCCAGAGGCGGCACTCAGAGCCCTCTCTGTTGGCATGTGTGCCTTCACCCCAGTCCTAGGCCTTCGGCTGGGTTTTATAAAACTTTTTCGCTTTAGGCCTCTTCTGCCATGTGCAAAAAAAAAAAAAAAAGTTCAATCAGTCAATTTCAACTTCTCGTGGGAAAAAAAAGATCTTGCTAAGTTGAAATTGATTGACTGAACTTTTTAGTCCCACCCAGTCTGCCGTTACCACCGCAGCCATGCCCATCCAATTGGCCACGCCCAGCCAATGGGCCACACCCAACCAATGGGCCACACCCACCCGGCACTCAACGATGCATAAGTGGGTTTTGGGTTGCAGTTTGGGCACTCAGTCTCTAAAAGATTTGCCATCACTGGTATAGGCTTTCCTCCCTGAGCAGGGGGTTGGACTAGATGACCTCTAAGGTCCCTTCCAGATTTTTTTTATTATTATTATTATTATTGATCATCGCACAGTCAGCCAGATGTTCAGACTGGATTTGGCATTTTGTCTACCTATCGAGTCCTTACCCAGGACCTGGGATAGACAGATGTGGATATTTGATGGTATTACAGGTATCATTGCAGGATGGAAGCAGTTCCTAGTAAGGCCGCCTTTTGCAATTGACTAATAGCAAATTTGTCAATGCCAATGGTGTTCAAGTGGTGCTCCAGTTGTTTTGGGATTGCACCCAAGGAGCCTATTACTATTGGTACTACCCTTGCTTGCTTTGCCACAGTCTTTCTATTTCTATTTGTAAGTCTTTGTATTTTGTTATCTTCTCCAGTTCTTTCTCGTCTATTCTGCTGTCTCCAGGCACTGCCACATCCACTATCCAGACTTTTTTGTCTTTCTTATCGACAATTGTTAAGTCTGGGGTGTTATGTTGCAGGTGCTTGTCTGTTTGAATTCTGAAGTCCCAGAGCAGTTTAATTTTATCATTTTCTATGACTTTCTCTATTTTATGATCCCACCAGTTTTTGCTTACAGGCAAATGATATTTTTTGCAGATCTTCCAATGCACCATTGTTGCTACTTTGTCATGCCGCTGCTTGTAATCAGTTTGTGCAATCTTCTTGCAACAGCTTACCAAGTGGTCCACTGTTTCTTCAGCTTCTTTGCATAGGCGGCACTTACTGTCTGTTGCTGTCTTCTCAATTTTGACTTTGTATGCATTTGTCCTTAAGGCTTGGTCTTGTGCAGCCAGAATTAGTCCCTCGGTCTCTTTCTTCAATTTTCCTGCTCTTAGCCATTGCCAGGTTTTATTATTATCTGCTTTCCCAGCTATTTTTTTCATGTATTGGCCATGTAGTGCTTTGTCTTTCCATGCCTCTATTCTGTTCTTCATTTGGTCTTTCTTGTAGGCCAGTTTGGTCTCTCCAGTAGTTAGTAAGCCTTCCTGATATACTAATTTCAGTGCATCTTCATCATTGTTCTTCAGATATTCTTCCAAAGCCATTTTTTCTTCTTCAACCATCTGATGTACTTGTAGCATTCCACGCCCACCTATTGGCCTTGGTAGATAAAGTCTGTCAATGTCACTGAGTGGATGAAGGGCATTATTATTATTATTATTATTATTATTATTATTATTATTATTATTATTATTATTATTTTCTCAACAAATACTTAGTGGCCTCCACAAGTAGTCATTTTTGGTTGTTGCAAAATGGAAGCAAATAATTCATTAGCGAAGAGATTAGTATAAAATCTATATTGTCTTTTAGAGGTATCTTTGTGGTTTTCTCTCTTCCGATCCACAATTGATTCAACATTGGA
Organism: Crotalus tigris; assembly: GCF_016545835.1. Classification (NCBI taxonomy): domain Eukaryota; kingdom Metazoa; phylum Chordata; class Lepidosauria; order Squamata; family Viperidae; genus Crotalus; species Crotalus tigris. The sequence continues at coordinate 2,475,427 of NW_024096469.1, forward strand.
GTGTTAGTGAGAGGAATTGGTTGTAACTACCGGTCCTCTGTCCTGATGCTATATAGCCATAGGAATAATATGAGCAGCTCTGGCTTGTCCTCCATGAGCTTCTGACACTACTTGCTTTTCCCACTTTAAAATATAGGACACAGCTAGATAATTATTTTATTTCACAACATGAAAGCCAGTAGGATGACTTTGGGCCATTCAGTCTCTCTCAGCCCAACCCATCTTATGGGGTTATTGTGAGGAAAATAGGAGAAAGTAATATTAGGTATCATGGCTGTCTTGTTTTGTTTTTTTAAACTAATAAGGTGAGATTAAAAAATGAATAATTAAATATAAGGTATGGGTAGGAAGGCAAGAAGGGAATGTTGCAGTCTGTGTTTAACAGATGTTCTAAATGGAGTGTGGCTACTTCTTTTGGACTGCAAAAGCCCAGATGATTACTGGATGGCAATAAAGGGATTTAGAATATTCTCTTTGCTGTTGTCTGCTGGTTTTCCAGACTTTTGCATCTGGTAGCCCTAAATCAGAATAACTTTAATAACCACAAGTCACTTTTGGAGAGAACTCAGAGTTGAGAGTTGCTTAATTTTTCCATTTATTGCATCTTATTGTGATGTATCTTCATCCTACAGGTCAGTTGACAGCATTTCTCGAGTTATGACTATTTGTACAGTGACTTTTCAAACTAGCAACAGTGGTGAATGTGGGGATTTACAAGTCCTGGAACTTTTGGCTCCTGCAGTGATCCCCATGATGATTGCAATCTGAGCACTTCAGTGCCTGGCTTGCAATTACAACATTGCAGCGAGCTGCGGTTGCATGATTGCAATTTCCAACATTCACTGCCAACTTCCCACAAGCAAAGTCAATGGAGAAGCTGGCAGGAAGTCAGAAGATGTGGTCAAGTGAGGTCCTTACATAAAGACAGTAACTGGGCCTGCCAGAAATGCTGTTGCTAAGCAACATGGTCACATGACATCATGCTTTATAACCCTGTTACTTAGCAACAGCAATCCTAGTCCCAGTTGTCATTGTAACATGAGGAGTACCTGGATGAGCTGCGTTACCTGAGATGACCTATTAATGATTTATTTAATGTAAAACTAATTACTTTTATAATTTCTTCTAAAGCACCAGCCCCCTTAAATTGGTTCCATTGTAATTAGAAAATATTCCTTATATATTATACTATAATATATACATATATATACACAAATATATATATATTCTGAGGTTTTTGCGGGTGTTTGTATGTAGGTCTTTGGTTGTTCGGGTTTTCTCCCGCGTAAAATTGGAAGTGTCTTGGCGACGTTTCGACGAAGTCCCATTCGGGCCAACCCCCCAGCCAATCAGAGGACAGCCAACCCCCCAACCAATCAGAGCACAGCCAAGCCCCTAACCAATCAGAACACACCTCCACCCAATCAGAACACAGCCAAGCTCCCACCCAATCAGTTCATATCCCCCCTGGCAGTTAAAAGGAAGAAACAGCTAAGACCACACATTGCTCCTCGAAGCACGAAGCTGAAAACACCAGCCTGAAGATGACGAATGGGACTTCATCGAAACGTCACCAAGACACTTCCAATTTTACGTGGGAGAAAACCCGAACAACCAAAGACCTATACACACACACACACACACACACACACACACATACATACATATATACATACACACACACACACACATACACTGTATATATATATATATGTGTGTGTGTGTGTGTGTGTGTGTGTGTGTGTGTATGCAGACCTTGGCGTATTCGGGTCTTTTCCCGTGTAAGATTGAGAGTATCTTGGTGATGTTTCGATGAGGTCCCACTCGTCATCTTCAGGCTGCGGTCTTCGGCTTCATGCTTGTGCGAGCAAAGTGTGATTGGAGCTGCTGTCTCTCTATAAATATTGGTGGGGGTGTGTGGAGTGCTGGCTTAGTTGCTGTAGGTGGGTTGGTTGGCTGTGTTGGAGTTATTGTTTGCGGATTGTTTGGCTGTTTTGTAACATTCTGAATAGCTGAGGTGCTGGCTGTGTGTCCATTAGTCTTTTGTGTTGTAACGACCTGGGTAATGGGCTGTGTGGTGGCATCCTGAGATCTAGGGTAGTGATATCCTGAGTTCTGTGTTGCAACATCCTGTGTGGTTGGTTGTGTTGTAACATCTTGATCTTTAGTGTTGTAATTTCCCAAGTTCTGTGATGCGTTGTCCGGAGCAGAAGGCTGCGATGTCCTTCTGCTCCTCCCTCTTCCAGCACCTTAAAACCACAGGACATGAAATTGATTTTGAAGGAACCAAACTAATCTCCAAAACTGAACACCACAACAAGAGAATAATTATGAAAGCCATTGAAATATAAAAACACCCCCACCACATGAATAAACATGACGATACCTCCCGCCTACCCGACATCTGGAAACTAGCCCTAATCAACAAACGAGTCCTAGCCATGAAAACTGACACCGGACCCAGAACAACACAGTACGCCACCACCATTCACCCTCACCAGACCCAAACCCAAGCCCAAACCCATCCCTCAGACGAAATGCAACCACCATCCAGAAGCCAAACCATGACGACATCACCAGCTGCTGCACCTCCCTCTGACCCCCCACACAAAGCAAATGGACACATGCCATGAACACAGAGCTAGACCGCAAACCCGGAGCCAAACCAAAGCCTGGTATGTTACTTCACAGCCTTCTGCACTGGACATTGTCAATGCTGCAAATATTGTATATTCTTGCTTTTGACAATATGCAGAATTGTCTGGTAATTATGGGGTTAATACAGAACAGAAGGGGGGTTGGGGATAAAGCCCGGGCAAGAAAGAGGAAGAAAATATTTGACTTTCACACTAATTGGATAATGTGAGATATGACGGCTAATTTAGGGAGGGAACATGCTGATAATTTAACTGCTCAGAGGAAAAGAACTTAGATCCTAGAATCCCTCCATTGTGCCTGTGCCGACATTTTGTAACAATAAAAGACTTTTAGGAAAATAATGCCTGGAAGTTCTTTGAAATGTTTCATTAGCCGGAACCATAACAACATGCTAGGATCCAACATTCTTTTCAAACAACCTGGGGTCTCGAACTCCATCCACTGTCTCTATGCTTGAGAGGAGCTGGTAAAGATTCGGGGAAGATCTCATTATGAGAAAGAAAGATTGTCTGAGGCCAGCCCCATGGCTGCAACAGTTTCCCTGGGGGGGGGGAGAGTGACAGCCAGCAAGCCAGGGGAGAGAGGAATTTGGCAGATTTCCCAGCTGAGAGTGAAGATTTCAATTTATAAGAAGTATACATATTTGTTAATGTTGAGAAAATGCTACATGGCTTTTTAAAAAATGTCGTGACATTTGAAAAGGACTCTGTAGATATGACTGAAATATCATTTGATTTGCTGATATTGTGTTGCCCATTATGTAAATATTATTATAGAAAACTATGTATACAGAAGCAGCACACTTTTTAAACAATACACAAATTTTGGGAGTACCATTTTAGTGATTAATGCTGGATTTTTGGCACATGTATTTGTGACTCCATGGGATATTCTTCTGAATCCTTAGGAGTAAATTGCAGATACATGGCTTATATACATCACACCTTGTTATTCAAGGCTGGTTGAATATGTGGCTTTTTTTCCTTTTTTTAAGAAAACTGATTTATTTTTTTATGCTCTTTTAATTTATATTTTTATTCTGCTCCTTTCCTTTCTACTTTCTTTTCCCAGATGATATCATATTCTAATTGAAAACCAATCTAGTGGAGATCCTGGTGTAAGACCAATGTAAATAGGACCTGATAAAATGGGTCTCATATCAATGATTATTGGGACAGGCGACTATGTATAGGCCCTTGCTTTTTACATAAAATTATAGATAAGCCTATAAAACATTGCCTAAAAATAATTTTCAGTTGAAATTGCTTGGTTTAAGCAACTGTGCCTGCTCTGGGCTGGAGGCAAATGCTGCATAATAAAATATGTTGTGAGTCTTCCCTAGACATATCTGAAAGATGGTTTCTCCCCACATATATTGGTAACTCTCTTGGAGGATCATCTTGTACCCAACATGTTATTTTTTTGGTAGTAGGAAGAGACATTCCTTTTCTCCCAGGTGTTTTAGGATCTTACTATTTCAAGAAATGGACTAAAAAAATTATGAGAGAATTTAGTGCTGTATGTAGAATGAATGTACGGAAATTCTAGTTCTGCCTTAAGAATGAACCCAGCTTTGGGCCAGTCACTCTTTCCATGCCCTAAGAAGAAGACAAGACAAATCAGTTCTAAAAATCTTCTCAGGAAAACTGCAGAGGCTTGTCCAGGCAATTGATGAGAAACCACTTCTAAAAATTAAACCAAGAAACTGCAGGGACTAGTCCAGACAGTCATGAAGAGCCAATTCTGACTGAATTGCCATAAGCTATCTTGAGAGTTGTATAATCAGGAAGATGGGATATAAATTATATAAAAGAATAGTAAATAACTTACTAGCCACATACACACACATATACCATGGAGCAATCTGGATTCAAGAGAGAAAAGATGATTCATGGAACTTGTGGACACACCCATTGTACTTGTCAACCACACCTTTGTTGTGTTTAATTTCAGGAAATGATAACAGATTTAGTTTTTTCTTTCTCTCGGTTTTCTTTTCCAAATCCCTGCAGAGTTTTATTATATATTAGGAGCTCTCTAGCTGCAAAACGGGAGTTAATTATTAGGGAACCTCATCCTTCTTAAGCATCTTATGCCAGTTAACTCTGGTGCCTTTGGGCAAAATAAAAGTAACATATGTCTGCTAAAATGGGAGTTTATTTTAGAGTACTGGAAAGTTTCTGCTAATGAGGCTGTTTTTGATAGGGTCAATGGTTTTATCATTATGTAAGACCAGTTCTTAACCTACTTACCACCATGACAATTACAGTTAAATCATCTGAGTCTATAAATCTCCGAGACCAATTAATCTCAGATCCAAGTACTGCAGTACTAGATTAAGCTAATGAATTTGCTGTTAGGGATGGTCACTTTTTCCACAAAGACCATCAAACATCAGTACTCCCAACAAGTCCTATTGCAGCCTTCTCAAGCTGATAGTTTTGCACTTTAATTCCAAGACGATAGAGGATGGTGGAAAATATTACTCAAACAGTGATTTCAAGATAAAATTAGATGGCAATATGTACTGCTGGGAAAGATTGAGGGCAATAGAAGAATGGGACGACAGAGAATGAGGTGGCTGGATGGAGTCACTAAAGCAGTAGGCGTGAGCTTAAATGGACTCCAGAAGATGGTAGAGGACAGGAAGGCCTGGAGGAACATTGTCCATGGGGTTGCGATGGGTTGGACATGACTTCGCAACTAACAACAACAACAACAAATGTATTTGACATTAAAACAAAACATGTAAAGATAGAACAGTGGCTAAAATTATACTGAGGAATGTTATTAATCAGTATGAATAGTGCTAGTTCTGTAGTGATATATTTTGTTTTTAAATTACTAGATTTTATTTTGGATATAGACCAGAATTTAAAAGATAGTATTTGTTCTGAAATAGTAAAGGGAGCATTATGTTAAACCATCACTAGGAAGAAACCCAAGTTAACCAATACTGTATGAGTCTGGATATTGTCTCTGCAGATGTTGATCAATTGCTTTCAATAATATTTAAAAGGATAGGAGAAAAAAATTCATCTGCCTATTTCCCATAAATCTCAACCTTGCTGTCTTTCTGGTAATGTTATTAATGCTACTAGCATTGAGAAAATGAATTCTCCATACTCCTTTGTCAAATCTGGAACAAATGATTAAGACTGTCCTTTAATACTTTAATGTAGAGATTTGAATAGAATACTAGAATAAAGACAGACAAACTATCATCATCATGAGCTACAATTGCAAATAGGTTTTAACAAATGGCATTTTTTAAATTTATGATAGTAAAAGATAGCTTTCAGAGGGTTTTTCTGTAATAACTAATTTATACTGTGATCATTGCTTCAGTGCTGCTGTGGATTTAATAGCCCAGACAGCTGCTTCAGCTTTGAAAGAAGCTATTAGGAAATGCATTAGGAAAATTAGGAAAACTTCCATACCTATAGTGATAAAATATTTCTGTTCATGAACTTCTGGGAACAAGCAAAAACAGAGCGAATGATAGGTGAGAAGACCTGAACTCATTGGTAGCATCAAATTGGAATGAACAAGGACATGCATTCAATTTTGCAGCTACTAAGATTGTTGGCTGAGCAGAGACAAAAATAGCCAGGGAAATGATTGAAGCCTGGGAAACAAACCTCTTGACAATGAACGAGAGTGATGCTTTACCACCAGATTATCAGGTACTTAGGATTTGAGGATACAGCAGCACAAGGAAACAACAAGCAACAACTTAATGCATTAACAGAGGGATAGAATCAAGATCACGTGAAGTATTAATACCACTCTTCAATGCCTTGGTAACGCCACACTTGGAATACTGCATCCAGTTTTGGTCACCACGATGTAAAAAAGATGTTGAGACTCTAGAAAGAGTACAGAGAAGAGCAACAAAGATGATTAGGGGACTGGAGGCTAAAACATATAAGGAACGGTTGCTAGAATTGGGTATGTCTAGTTTAACGAAGAGAAGGACAATGGGGGACATGATAGCAGTATTCCAATATCTCAGGGGCTGCCATAAAGAAGAGGGAATCAAGCTATTTTCCAAAGCACCTGAAGGCAGGACAAGAAGCAACGGGTGGAAACTAATCAAGGAGAGAAGCAACCTAGAACTAAGGAGAAACTTCCTGACAGTGAGAACAATTAATCAGTGGAACAACCTGCCTCCAGAAGCAGTAAATGCTCCAACACTGGAAGTTTTTAATAAGAGACTGGACAGCCATTTGTCCGAAATGGTGTAGGGTTTCCTGCCCGAGCAGGGGGTCGGACTAGATGACCTCCAAGGTCCCTTCCAACTTTACTACTATTACTAATACTATTACTAATACCTGGCCATCCACATCCCAATTAACAATTAAAAACCACACACAATCAGGCACCACACAAACACTATGCGTAGAACAGCCAAGTGCACACATTCTGGGGAAAATGAAGTTCCCTGAGGATGGCTCCAGCACAATTCTGAAAGCTTGGAAGACTAAACATCTGGTCCGATGGTTGACACAAATTGGATCCCCAAAACAGATGGTCCTCTCCATCATTCCCTGCTTGTGAGTTTCCAGTGGCATCATGCTGTCTTTAGCATGTCCATATTTTCTTAGAATTCAGCTTTTCTCAATCTCAGCAACTTTAAGACGTATGAACTTTAATTCCTAAAATTGTTCATCTAGCAATTATATAGTGGCTGGGGAATTGTGGGAATTAAAGTATAACCATAATTTTGGTAACTGTAGGGGCATCAGTATATTTATGTAACCTACGTATACCCATGGTATCAGTATATTTATGATTTGGGTAATTGTAATGGCTTCAGTACAGTGGGATCTGACTAATATCACTTGTGAATACCATGCTTTTGGGATTTATTTCTGAAAAAGTAGGTTTTGCTTGCCACTATTATATTAAGAGATTGGCTTTTAGTTTTGCACCAAAAGTACATTCAGATTCAAGGTTAATGCTCTTTCATTTTCTGTTGTGAATTCCATATTGTTAGAGAATGGAATAGATTTCAACACTTTGTAGTTAACCAAATGCTTTATTTATAATTTGAGTCATACTAGATTTGTATATAGCCAACTACCAAAATATCTGCTTAACTGGGTTACAATTAAAACAATAGGATAAAATTATGATAGCTACTACATGTATGAACTAGATCTGTTTAAACATATCAACCTAAATTCAGGTAGTGGTATTTTTTTATTATTATTCTTTGCAGCCCAACAGGAAGTTGGGAAGGAATTATGTAAAAGTGCTTTGTCTGTTATTAGCAGGATAAATGTAAGAACTAATTTTGATACTGATTGAAGTTCAGGCAACTGTTATGCAACAATCTAAAAACTTTTCCATTGTTGGTGAAGAGAGCTGCCTCCTCCATGGCACATTACATGTTGAGATATTGATATTGACCTGAAATCAAAAATGAATTTACTTGCTGGACTTCTTCTACTACTACTATTTCATCTTAAGAAATCTTGCTAAGTAAAACTATGAATTTGGATTTGGGAAACAATGATGTTTAGATCAGCTGCCAAAGGCTTCATAACATCTCTTTCTGAAAACAGAATGGAATGGGACCAGTTCCATTGGTAGAAAAAGATGCCCCTCCCCAAAAAAAGAGTTTGAAATTTGATGAATATGGTTGGGGGCCTATGAAACCCATCCACACCACCAAAAAGCCAACTGTCATAATGTACTTTGAGAATTAAAAAGTACCTCAGATTGCTGCTCATAGTTTCATTCTTAAGCTTCCCTCTTTCTTGGACATGTGATGACAAGAGATGCTATTAAGGGTCCGGAAGTGCATAGATATAATACAATGGGGAAAGGAAAAACACAGATACACATATATCACAGAAGAAAATACAAATTTATCCTATGGCCACAACTGGAAAAGTTCCAGAAGCTTGGCTCTGCATGCTTTCTCTATCTTGTTTTGAAAGATACCAAAAATTTCTGATAATTTGCCTTCACCCCTCTCCAAATTCCATGGTATGAATGCAATATTCCATGTGGTGCCTGATCAATACTATTGTAGTCTGTTGTGGCAATAATGATATAAGAAGATGCAGCATGCAATATAATGCATCTTCTTCACCTGAATTTACTGCAGCCATCATTATCTAATATATGGACTATGGTCATTGTAAGGAATGATTTATAAGATAAATTTTGCAGTTGCCGCAGATTGCACACAAACACCTATATCTCAAAAAATAGCTGGGTTGGCAATCTGTATTCAGTTGGAAGTTGAGCAAATATGTGTTGGCTATTGTTCTCCATATCTGTGGGATGAGGAATTGGTTCTTCTTGTAAATGAATGCAGTTACTTAAGAAATAACAAATCCAATTAAAAAAAATATTTTAAGATGACTGAAAGAAACTTAACAGGAATTCTACTAGCAATCTATGACAATTATGCCTCATGTTTTTCTACATTACATCTGCTTTATTTATATTTTATTTGCATATTTATCTTAGACAATCTTCTGATTTTTCCCACAAAACATTATCTTCAGAAACACATCTATCCAAAGCATAATACATTTCAAAGGAAGCAAGAATGCTCAGTTTCCTGATATTATTGAGATTAATTCTTTTGCTTCCACTAGTTGCCAGAAGGGTACATAATTCCATTGATATAACAAAAGTAGAATTGACACTAAATATATTTTTGTTGATTTAAAGTTTTACTGTATATAGGGACCAAGGAAAATCTTCATTTTATGTTATTGTGTTCCTCAAAGCTATACTGACAGCAAAATCAAATACTCATAGCACAAATCAAAGGCAATTTGGATATATTAATTTGAATGTTCCTGGAAAATATTCCATGAAAAATATGATGATAGGTATAAAGTATTTCTTTAAGGTGAAAGCATTTTCTTTTTAAGGCTTCAAGTCTACATTTCCCAGACAAATGTATTCATCTTTACAGCAAACTCAGGATAAGTACAACTGTTTAAGAATAACTATAAAATATTGGAGCTATGGTAGGTAAATGCAATTAAAAATGAAAGCAAGAATAAACCAATCTACCATCAGCCTTATTAATGGCATAGTTAGAGCCAGAATTTAAAGGTTTCAAAAAACAATAATTATAAACAGATTGAAGATGGGATTCATATAGGCTTCTGCTGAATCAGGCAATGACGGAATCAGAGACCAGTCATTGCAGGGTGCAAAGGTGTCTGACTGCCTTTCACAGTGTTTATTGCTCTTATACAGTTATTCCAAGCAGCAAAAGATAACATAGCAACAGCATAGCAACAGCACTTTTATTGGTGGATACTCCCTGTCAATCCTTAAGAATTTACCAGCCAGGGGCACCAACCAGGGGCAGTTTTCTGCAACATCCTGTTGGTGTGAACTAGGTGAGATCATTGAACTAGGTGAGATCATGTAGGTGAGATCATGTATTTGAGCCAAGGCAGTGTGCTGCACACGAACTCTACATGACCTGTATCTCTACAAGGCAACATTTTAAATAGAAATAAAATTGCAAAACAGATTACATCCACATGTCATAACCACCTCATTTGCAGTTCCTTTGTACTGTTTCCTCAGGACTATTGCCATGGGTCTTTGCCTTTGCCCAAATCATATTTTCCTCTTCGGTCTTCTAATCATAATGGTATATGACCAATATAAATTTCTGTTGTAATAATGCAATTCATATTTGCATATGTGTTACTTATATTTGAAAGAAATGATGGAATAATATAATACCATTGTAGCATGAACAGTACTTCTGCTTTATTTACAAGGCAACAACTATATTCAAGGACCACGCAGAATAGGAGAATAATGGGATTGTCATACTAGCCCTACTGGTCATAAAGAATGGGGAGAGGTTCACCTTTATATATTTGGGAATACTGTTAAGTCTCCTTTACAGTCAAAAGCCTTTACAAGGTAGCTTATAAAAATCATATACAAGTCAGTATAAGACCTGGCTTGATGGAAAAACATATGAAAAATGTTTTGGATGTTCTAATAGATCACAAATAGATCAGGAGGTAAGAGTGTGATGCTGTTATTAAATAGGCAGCAGGAACATAGAGTCAGATCATGTAAAATATTTGTTCCATCTACTTTGCCTTGCCCACTTAGAATACTGGGCATCACACTCTAAAAAGGCAATTGAGAAACTTCAGAGAAGGCAAGATAGAAAGGCAGAAAGAAACAAGATCTAATGAGGAACAGTTAAAGGAGCAAAAATACTATATCGTACAGTACCTTTTGTTATATGATGGTATTTGTTAAGGCACAAATGTTGTTTATTGTACTTGCTGTACAACTAGCCATTATTGTGGATTTCCATTTCAGTCTAAATCAGACCTACCTGTTGCTCAGAAAAGTCTATTTAGTCTGGGAATGTTGAGGTACTCCCAAAGTTGGGTGGGGGAGAGGATTAAAAATCTAGCTAGTCTGGTAGTGTTTTGAGATTTAGTGGCTGCTTAATCTATAATCTTGGTTTCCACATTAACTTTATATAATTTTAGCTTGTGCTATAATTTAATTGGTAAGAAGTTAATTTTACTTGTTTTTTTTCTTAAGCTATAGCAGTTTGGTTATTAAACAAGAAGAAAATAATTACCCACTATCCAGTCTTCTTCTTGACTAAGTAGGAAGAACAGGGGCCAGTTAAAGTAATCCCTCTCATCTTCCAAGCTGTCGGGTCCCCAAAACCAAGAAAGACACACGATGATTCTTCCAAGTAGATTTTTTGTATTGTTCTACACCTACTATATAGACAGAATCTTGCCAAAGTGAAGTACTCTACAATCTACATCAAGCATGTACTCTGAGAATTATCAGGGAGGAACTGTATTTTTTGTCATTTTTATAGAACTATAGTTTCAGCAGTTATACAATCTGTATAGGTTCTACAAATATGCATTAAAAGAATAACACCATAGTTTGATTCCCTTGATGAGAACATGATGAAGCTCAAAGAGACAGTTACTGCTTCAGATGAAAATAAATACATCAACTTGAATGAAGACCACAGAAAATATTTTGAAGGGCTGTTGAAAGAGAGTAAAAATATTTCAGTTGGATTTACGGGGGTTGATAGTAGAAACTGACTACATTTTCAGAATATTCCCTATGGTGCTAAACTAAATTGATCTGTGGTACTGCACATGGAAAAATTCCTGCATGAAATTCTCCCACTAGAGCCTGAATACAGAATGCTGTAACAGAAGCTGCAACAATTTCTTTGCTGTTAAATGTTAATCATTATAATTGTTTATCTCATATTTACATTAATCAAAATGGATAGTTAAAATCCCCATGAGTTTACAGGGAAGAATAAATATAGTTAAAATGATGTATACTTTCAGAGGAATGTGTATATTAGTTCCTCCTAAGAATTGTGAACTTTCTGTTGGGTAAGCAGCAAGACCATGAGATAGTCCAAACAAGAAGCAATACCATAAGTACAGCACTAGCTCTATTTTATGGGAAAGTTACATTTAGTCTTATGGGTCTGAAACTACATTTCTCCTTCATTGCCTTTACAACCCAAGAAACTGGGGAATACCCCTTGAGAGACGTTTGTGACATGCCCATTCCTTCTGAAGGCTAGACTGCCACTTATCTGACCATGGCCCTGGATGGGGCTCCATCCTCTGCCTCACAAGGTCATTCCTACATCCCATTACAATCTTACAGGATGAGATTTTCAAAATCTAAATTACAACTTTTATATAAGGGTGGAGGGTTTCAATTTTCCTAATTCTAGATTTTTTCGTTTGGCTTATATTTTCATAGCCATTCAGGGTAAATATGTGACTTACCTCAAAAACTATTATGGGAACAATTGGGAAGTTATTTTTTTGCCTCCTTGACATCTTGACCCTACTTAATTCCTTTTTTAGTTATAACTCAATTGTTATTTTCCTACATTAAGGGCTGCAGAAGCAGTGACATCTCAACTGGAGGTCAATGAGGAACAAAATAAAACTGCAAGCCTTTATTAATAGATTGTGATGTTTCATATAGGTAACAAAGGGAGTAGATTTTGACAAAAGCAGCAATATTCTCTGGAAAATTTCTGCAACACAGCATGAACAATGGTGGGAAGACAACAAACTCAATTCTAATTCTCAGTAGAAATTAACACTGAGCAAATATCTTAGCCTGAAAATTGCTGGTATATCTTTACTGAGGGCAGAAAATCCTATTAAGTTCAGGCTTTTAAAACATACCAATTATAAAAAGAATGTGAAAATATTATGGAACTGGGTGACTTCTGCATCAAATAAATAAGCAAAGGATCAATTTATATATGACAATATATATTTATGTAATTAAATCATCATGTGATTTCACCAGACACATTAGCAGCATCTGAAACACTTAAACTATTAATATTGTTAGAAAAGATTTTGGAGGTTCCCAAATCTACAGCATTCTTTTCATGTGCTATTCAAAAGTACTAAAAACAGAAATTAGCAAACACTCAGTTGTGAGGCTGAGTGCTTGCTTTCAGCATAAATAAGAGTGGGCTGAGTTTCAGCTAAATCTTTCAGGGCTTGTAAGACACAAAGAACAAAGTGAAATGGGGATGGGAGAAAGTGAAGGAGCAGCATATCTATCCATTTGAGAATATACAGTGGCCCAGACCTGGGCTACTTTGACCATCAAAGAGGAGGAAAAGATGAGAGGCAAAGTTCCCACTGTTTTATCTAACTGACAACTCTCCTCTCCTTCTCTTACATGACTGGATTGTACTGTGTGCAGACATACATGATTCCTGGCTAAAGTCACTGGGATTGGGGTCATTCTTCAGACAAAGAATGTAAGGGACCCCAAAACCTGATTATCAAATATTGAATTTTCTTGGCATTACATTGGGTAGCTCAGTTTGGCTGACAGCTTCTGAGAACTTTGCTTTCTAGTTTGAGTAATTTTGGCTATTGTTTTGGTACTATAACCTTGAATCTACTGAAGTAGGACTAATTATGGAAATCAGTGCTGTGTTTATACTGTTTGCCATTCAAGGTGAATAAAGGATTTGCTTTAAGTATTGCATATGATTTAGAGCAAGAAAGAGTAAAACCCAACCAAACCTATGGGCTGAAGTTTAAGCCAAGACACACATATTACACAAATTAATGTGTAAACCACGTAGTATTATACAATAAGCACATTACATTCTCTTTTTTGAGATCTAGTACTAGCTGATGACTAAATGAGCAAACATAGGCTATGCTGTGAAATGACATCTCTGATTCTAATTCCTAGTTTTCCTCATATTAAGAGCAATTTATGGAAGTTAAAATCCAAATACGTGGAGAGTAGATATGATGTCTAAACATGGTATCGTTTTGTATATATGTGGCATATAGCCAAGGCAATTCTCCATAAACCATTAGTTTCATCTCTTTTACAACTCTTCAGCAAACACTTTTCAAGTATTTATCCCTTTTGTTTCGCACTATTGATGATGGGCATGCAGTGGAGTTTGCTTCCTGCTTTTTCATATGTGTCAGGAAAGAGGAAAATACTATTTGAAATCAAAGGTGCTACAAATAGTATGTTGGAAGGTGAAAGAGCTAAATTAGGCCAAAGAGCTTTGGCTTAAATATTTAATGCCTCCCCTTCCCTATTTTCATAAAAATGAAAGAAAAATACACAAAAGCCTGGAATAATTTTAGAATCCCAATACACTAAATAGGGTATTAATTCCGAATCAGTGAAAGAGACACATTTCTACCAATAAAATAGCAGAAACTTTAGACAAAGTTAGTCAAGAAAAGAAGGAAGGCTCCCTCCTCCCCCATCAGATAATGACTGTGAATGAATGCTGTGGTTCAAAGACTGTTTAAGGAGCAGGATTATTATAATGATTAAGGCAAATGTTTCTGTGCTACATCTGTGGCTGATTTTTCCTTTTAATCTGTCTCCAGCTTGCTGCATAAGAGGAAAAAAAAAACCCTATAGACATATATGTTTCTTATAGTAGTCCCATCATATATTTGCACAGTGCTGAGAACCATCTGCAAATCCGTTCTGGATATTTGGGTTAATATAATTGGTGTGGAGTGAAGAATAGAGATTTAAAGAATTGATTTTTAGAATGGGAAGGGAAAAGGAGCAGTATGTATAATGACTGATTTGGTCTATAAAGAAAGTTGGTCACCACAAATTGAAAATTAAGTTCGGGAAGAAGACATGGTATTACAGTAACTAAATGGGAGCATCTACAGCTGAGTTTTCTTTATGCCTTTATTTGTACGTGAAGGATATTAAGTACTTGTCTCAGTACAGAAACAGGACTAAGGAGCCATTTAAGCAATGGCATAGTGAATTCTGCCCATTGGTTTCTTATCAACTGCTGGAGGGACATATGATTATACACCCAAGCATTGGGCTTAATTATAGGGAGGAGGTGAATAAAAACATGGGGAAATAAAATATTACAAATTTTATATTATAAATATTATAAATCTTAAACAGACATGATGATTAAGATGTAATCAAAGAACAATCTGTTTCTCTCTGTCTTAGACCAGAGATGAGTTTTATAATCTTTGCAGCATTTTCCTAGGCTTAAGGAACCAATCAAATCACTTTGTAACAATCTTAGCATGCTGTATGCAAGCTTTTCTCCCATTGACATCACTGCAGGATAGAGATCATCCTAGTGGGAATTGCTCTATGGATTCATAAACTGAATCCAAACATTGGTTAATTTACCAGGTAGAATAGTGAAGGATGAAGCAAATAAAAATAAACACTTTCAGTTCAGGGGTCATCTACAAGTGAAGCTAGTGCATACAGACACAGGAGGAACAGGGTAATAGACTGCCTGAACATGATGCAAGTACTGTAATATAGGCATGACTTAAATTGGTCTGTTTCAAAATGGGAGCCTTTAAGCCTCTACTCCACGGTTGTCAAACTCGCCACATCACATGACATATAATGACATATTGTGACTTTTTTCGCATTGCTGGAATTGGGGTGGGTGCAGCCTCCACATGATACAACCGATCCGCAGGCTGGCAGTTTGACACCCCCGCTCTACTCCAAAACCTCATCCCGAATCAGCTGTTACTCATTCAAATATACTTGAAACTGAATAACCTGGAAGTAAGACCCAGTTCTTCAACTGGTTTTTTACTGAAAATCTTCTCTTGCAATCCTTCCTTATAATTCAGCCTTTGTTTCTGATGTATTTATGAGGGCCTTTCTGGGTGAGGACATTGAGTGTTGCAGATGGTTTTCACACAGCCTCTACATCAGGGGTGTCAAGCTGCTGGCTCGTGGGCTGGACGTGTCACGCAGAAACCGCGCCCACCCCATTGCCAGCAATGGCAAAACTGTCCTGATATGTTGTGTGATGTCACATGATGTCACGAGTTTGACATGTCTGCTCTACCCTTCCTGGCTCTGAGGGTTTTATGGTTTCAGCCTGATTCTTGCACTGATCCCCCTTCACAGTGGGATTTATACAACTATACCGTCCACATGGTGAAGACAATTGTATAGAAATAATGGCACACAAAAGAGCAATATTATATACATAATATGGCCAAGTAAATATACAGTTCTGAGGCTACCCTATGTAGACATATCTGGTTGCTAAAGAAAATAAGGCAACAGATACAACTGACTTTTATCAGGGTATTGCACTGAGCCAATTATTTTGTTTAATTTGATCTCAATTCAATTTTTTATTTATATTTGCATAGTCCACTTAATTGAAAGCAGAATATATTTAATTCAGCAAAGAGGTTCAAGTGATTATTTTCTCCTTTGGAAAACTCTGCCAGTCAGTTTGTTTCTACTACCTCATTAATCTCATAGCCAATAGAATAGGAAGATAGAGGAGGATTAACTCCTGATATTGGATCAACTCCTGATATTGTCATAAAATAATCTGTGTGCCTTTAAATTTAACCATCATCTATTTGCTCCAGATATTAAAAGGAAATTATCAAAACTTGCTGAAAATCGAAACAATACACAAGGATGCTGTGGCAACTTCTCTCCCCTTTTGAACAAAAACATTTTTTTTATTTTTAACATTCACATCTGTTCTCTATGAACTCATTCTCATATCAAAATTCATTGGCAATACATATACATAACCACACAAATGGATAATTGAGGGGAGAAAAGTGAACAGGTTCGTAACTTCAAATATCAGAGAATAGTTTTTCACCATATGGGACTATGGAAGGCCCATACTGAGTATGACAGGCAAAGTATGCTAAGATTTTCAATGCCTGTAAACAGTGCTTTTTTTGTAAGAAAAAAGGTGCCGGGACTCACATCTTGTTAATCATTTATTTAAAAAAGCATATATTCAGTTCTTAACATAAATTTCATTTATTCATTTAAGGCAAATGTTCATAGTAAATTTTACACTATTTTTTTTAAAAAAATTTAAATTCAATTTTTTAAAATAAAGAAAATTATTTAATTGTCTTACGTAGTCAATCACTGTACACACACCCACATATGTCAGTTGTGTAACAAAACATAATGGTTGCTGCCCGCAGTAAGCACTCAGTGCGTGACCACATGACCAATCACAAGCTGAGCAGTGCCACAAGCTGAGCAGCACCATAAGCTGAACAGCACCATCACAACCAGTGTGGATGAAGTATGCATGCATTAGACTCGACACACAAGCAGCCCATGTGCACCGTTTTAATGATTTTGCCGCTGACCTGCTACACTCGACAGGGCGATTCAAGTCCACGTGGACCAAACATTAAATTTTCAAAAGTTACTTTTAAAATGTGGAAAATCCATTGAAAAAAGGTGCCCGAACTCCTTTTCGGTGCGTTCTATGACAAAAAAACAAAAACAAAAAACCACTGCCTGTAAAAATTGATCCCAGAACCCTTAAAACCTTTGATGCCAATTCCTTATGAGATTCAAATATGTATCTACATAAACAAGAAATTGAGAGAATGCAGACTAAGGTTTTAAGAACTAGTCTTTTTTCTAGATATGTAGCCTGATATTGCACTTATACTAGAAATTGAACACCTACTGTAAAAGAGAAGTGAAGGTTTGGAAACAGATAATTAGTTATTGACTTAAGTTCCAGGTTTTTCCTTTAGGCTTTGTCCCTTTAAATTTAGCTGATAAACATTTATCATGGTTGAAGGCCCAAATAAATAGTGGCTATCATACTGCCTTTTGACAGAGTTATTTATCTCTCTCTAAGTAATGACCAGGTTAATCAGAATTTCCAACAAAGAGTCAACAGTTTGAAACACCCAAATGAAATGAAAATATACCACAGAACAGCAAGGTTGTGTGAAACATTTTATTGGAGAACCAATGAACCATTTAACCCCACTCAGGTTCCTAAAAGAATGAAGAATGTTCTTTAGGGCTAGGTATGAAGTTCTTCCCATGCATTTTTAAAAGGTAAATACTCTTAAATTTCTTTGGACAAGAAAACCTGCCCATGTGTGTCTGAGACAATTGTAACAATAAATCATGTTTTATTATTCTGCCCTATTCCACAAGCACGTGCATCCAAAATGCATTATTATCCAAGCAGATCAGACAATTTTATATCATTCTGTTTTTTTCAGACACAAAGTATACTATAACTCTCAAGGTAGCCAAGTTCAGTGTAGCTATTACAAATGTACAATAATTGCTTATTCAATATTATGCCTTGGATAGGATGGGTTCTCATTAAAGTTTAACAGTGTTTTACAAATATGTTTTTGGTCTTTGTAATTAAAAATGAATTCATGCATGTACATCTGGGTGATACATTCCAAAAATCAAAACATTTTCAATTGGATTGTGTTTTGGTTAGCAACTTCTTCACTTAGAGATATTAAAATTCTTTCCTTCTCTAGAGAAACAGAAACCAAGAAGCAGAATTCATTGCCCCAGGAATCCATGCTGTGGATGGGAAAATAATGGGCATGAATTTTTTTAAAAAGGGTTATAAATTAAGAGCGTTTGCTGATGATTTAGTTTTGATTTTCTAAGAGCCTCAGAATGGTATTTGAAAATGAAGGGGTTTGGTGCTGGTTAGCTGCTTTTACCTAGGATGTTATTTTTTATTTCAGACAATACTAATATTGATATCGATGTACCATTTAATTAATGAGAAAGAGACATTTCTAAGTTTATATGACAAGGTAAAAACTAAGAATTAAATATAAATTATTGCAAGAGGCTAAAAAATGAGATGGACTAGGATTACTTAACCTAAAATTGTATTATGCTGCTTGAATGGATGAAAGATTGGGTGACTTTGAGAAATAGGTTATTGCAATTGGAAGGACATGACCTGAATTTGAATGGCATGGCTATTTATGGCATGGTAAACTTAAGGTTAATATGGGTTTATATAATCACTCCATTAGGCAAACCATATTGAGAATTTGGAATAGATATAAAGCAAGACTGGCTCCAAGAGTCCTCTATGGTTGTCACAACAAGAAGCTGTTTTTTAGAAAAGGAATGAAAGTTATAAAAACTTGGTTGACCTATGCTGACTTTTTGAGAAAAGTTAAAATCAAGAGAAGAACTCAAAATGGAAGGTCATACTTGTAATGGTTTGCTCACGTTTAGTTGATAGAAAAGTTTAAATTGGACAAGAAGAATTATGATTTTGCAAATGAGAAAACTGCCTTTGAATTGGATTCATATACAAATGAATCTTAGCATGTTATTGCTAAGATGTATACACTTTTCTTGAAAAATGAATATGAAAAATGAAAATGTTAACGTCTGCATGACTAAATGGTCAAACATTTTTGGGTACAATATGCTTGCTCAGTGGGGGAATATATGGTTCAAAAGGCTGAAATTTGCATTGAATTATAATTTGTAAGAGACTTTTTTATAAGACGATGTACTGTTGGTATTTAACACCTGATAAATTGTCAAAGATGTATAAGGGAGTGTCAAATACATGTTGAAAAAAAAGTCAGTGTGAAGGTAGCTTTTATCATCCCTGGTGGACATGTAAGAAAGCTAAAGATACTGGGATTAATTAATTAATGTATTTTAATTCAGGATTTTTAAAATAAATGCACAGTTGAAACCAGAGGCTTTCCTTTTAGGCTTGAAAAACATGGGAGTTTGTTTTTATGACAACAGCAGTGAAACCTTGTATGTACAGAGGCCGAAAGACCTATACATTTCTATAATGGAAGAATGAATGGTGAAGCTAATAGAATTGGCTAAGATATCAAAATTAACAACTTAGATTAATGTGGAAAAAGCATGGAAGCCATTCTTGGACATTCTGCTTGAAACTGAAAAAAATGACAGTGTAAGCTTTGAATTTAATGAGTAGAACTGTTTATGATTATAGAAATACTGTATGTTGTTGTTGATTTTAGAATAAGAGGTTCATGTATTTTGTATCTGTACCAAAAAAAGTTGGAAATTATTTTTTTTCCTGTCCAATTTTTTCATTTTCTGCACTTCTAACTTTCTGCTTTTTCTGATTCTTATTTCTCTATTTATATTTTATTTTAAAATTTAATGATTTTTTAATGTAATCCATGCTGTATTAATCTGATTTAGCAAGCAAAGAAGACTGAAATTAAAAGCACATTTGGTGGAATACGAATTGCCTTAGTCTTCCATTCTGAGCCAATGCCAAAATGTCTTATGTAATTGAGGTGAGAAGATGCTAAAGGGCAACAAGTTTACAATAGCATGAATTCAGAGCAGATTTGCCATTGTGTTGACTTTATCCTCATAACAATCTTTCTCTTTAGTTTCCTCACATTCCAGTCCTCCTGAATTAGGAAAGATTTTGTTTCAAATTAATTCCAGGATAATCTTCTGAATGTTATTCCCTCAACTCATTGGGTTATTTTATGATTATTGATGCATATGTATACACCGGTAAATGCAGTGATTCTGCTGGGTGTTTGTGAACTTTCAGCAGCTTTTAGATAACAATAAGCACAGAATTGTCCTGAGTCAAGTCATGCTTTAAGAGAGAGAAATCCTTCATTTTTAAATCAACGACTGTTTCAGAGGGAAATAATTTGGGGTGCTTCTTAGCTCATTGACAATGAGAAGCCCCCAGAGTATATGACCCTTATTACTTATTTATATGAAATTATCTTGGGATTTGAAATAAGGTGCCATTAGTATGTTAGTGACACCCAACTCTGACACTTTTATCCATCACAATCAGATGAAGCAACACAAAGACTAGATTAATTACAGTTTTGAAGTAGTAATCAAGGTAATTGATTGAAGGGGATCATTACAAAATTCCCACATCATTCAGGCAGGAACTGAATGATATCCATGGTCCTTTCCAATCTTTCCATTCTTGTTATTCTAAGTATTTAACTGTTCCTATATTTAGCATTAAAATAACATCCAGCTAACCCTGGTAATGAGTTGTATGTTAAAATTATACTATACTAAGAGATATTTAGGGTGTTTTAATGATCCAAAGACATTTTTAGTTTTCCCCCCTAGTTATTTGCTGAAGAGAGAAATCTAGTTATGAAGAGAGAGAGAGAAAGAGAGAGAGAGAAACTTCAATCCTCACATGCCAACTAAAAACCACTGAGACTTGCTAAAAAGGCAAAATGCTGAGGTGTTTATCACTTCAATTTTGATCATTATGAAGCTTCTGAATATACGTCATTAATTTAGTGGTTTCCTTAATTCAGATGAAACAGAAATTGTTATGATTGGTCGCATAGTTAACCAGATGTTTAGACTGGATTTGGCATTTTTATCCACCCATTGAGTCCTTGGGAAGGCTCAATGGGTGGATAAAAATGTCAAATCCAGTCTAAACATCTGGGACAGGGACATGTTGTTTGATAGTATCAAAAGTATTCTCCTCCTCCTTCTCCTTCTTACTCTTACTCTTATAGTTATTCTTGAATCAGAAAATCGTATTTCAATGAAATTAATTCAGCCCTTATAAATAAATAGTATGGAATCTTCAGGTGCAATAACAACATTTCTGTTTGAAACCTTCATGATCTATTGCTTTATTTCAAAATCTGCTTAGCGTTATCTCTGATTTAATTCATCTTGGCCACATGATAAGTTCAAAACCTGGTTTTGAAGCAGAAGCTATAAATGGCTGTATTTTGAACATAGTGTTTTCTGACAGTCATGTTCTTGGCTCTAGAGAAATGTGGGATGGCATTTGAACAGATGTTTAATTGCAGAAGCATGCATAGTGATGTTTACAGTTAGCAAAGTCAACATATTAAAGTCATTGCTGTAAAAGGACAGACAACCTCTTCTATACAAGATCAATTTGTAATTAATTTAGGCAGCATATATCTGTACATGCCCCTTATCACAGGCTTATAAGATTGGACTAATGCTATATATATCACAGTTTAATTTAATGCAACCACAAAGTGGGATTTACCATCCACAAACTAGTACAGGTAGTCATAGGTGACATAAACTTGAACAAAATATATTTTTTTAAAATGATGTACCATTGCTATTTAACTCCTCATAAATTGTCAAAGTTTTATAAGGGTATGTCAAATATATGTTGGAAATGTAACCAGACCTACAAATTACTGCAGTAAGAATGGATGGTGAACTTAATAGAGGTTGGCAAAACTGACTGTTTTGATTAAAAAAAAGAAGATTTTGTTTAGCTTTATTTCTACTGGAAACCACACTGGATTTTTGCTAGAAATAAACTAAATTTTAATTTGGGGATTTGATGATTGCAATTGATTATGATTATAGAAATCATAATGGTTAATCTTAGAGCAAAAGGTTATTGTATTTTACACTTGTATTTGTACCAAACATAGTTGAAAATTCTTTCTATATTTTTCTTCCCTTTTTTTCCTGCATTCCTAAATTTTAAACATATTCTTCTGTTTCCTTGTATTTTCTTTTTTTTTCCAACATAAAAATGTTTTGGAACTCTAATATTGCCAAAGCCTCATTTGAGAATTTCAAATCTCAGTAGATAATGTAACACTTTTTTTTTAAACAGAACTTTTAAAAAGTTTTGTTTTGTTTTTAATGCTAACTGCTAAATCGTTACCCTGAAAGATTGTGAACTCTCATTAAATTGCATTTCTATTACAGAGAAAGAAAATGCATTTAAAAGAAATGGCCAGAACATGTTTGTCATGCATACTTAGTATAGACCTTATTGATTCAAATCAGCCATGATTCTTCCATAAAATATGTTGCTGATTTAGGCTTTTGGAGACAAATGAAAATCGATAGTAGCTGTGATGGTGATTGACTGCTCTATAGGCAATGCTTAATGAATTTTTCCATTGAATAGTTTTAGTTTTTTTTAATCTACTGCAATGCATCTTCAGAATATCACGTTACTCAGTGTGTACAAACTCAAATGTGTCACATTGGAAATATAAATGGTTTTTATTTTTAAGGGCATCAATTGAGGACATGAATCACTGGTACATGAAAGACCCAATCCATGTAATGTTCATAGACTCTACAAAGGATGATCATTAGAACAAATTCTTCTCCTAGTTCCTTTATGTTCTAGCTAGTTTCCTAAAAAGCTTATTGCTAAGGTATGGAATTCATTATTCAGCTTGTTCAGGCAGGATATTATCCTTTATGAAGTGTTGTCTTAGGCAAGTATAAATTCCAGTTTTATACAGTATGCCAAAAATATTCTGCTGGTAGGTCACTACTTGAGATAGTTTCAAATTTGATATCTGATGTACAGCTTAATAATAATAATAAAGTTGGAAGGGATCTTGAAGGTCATCTAGTCCAACTCCCTTCTCAGGCAGGAAACCCTATACAATTTCAAACAAATGGCTGTCCAATCTCTTCTTAAAGACTTCCAGTGTTGGAGCATTCACAGCTTCTGGAGGCAGGTTGTTCGACTGATTAATTGTTCTAATTATCAGGAAATTTCTCCTTAATTCTAGGTTGCTTCTCTCCTTGGTTAGTTTCCATCCATTGCTTCTTGTCCTGCCTTCAGGCTCTTTGGAGAATAGCTTGACTCCTTCTTCTTTGTGGCAGCCCTGAGATATTGGAACACTGCTGTCTTGTCCCCTCTCGTCCTTCTCTTCATTAAACTAGACATACCCAATTCCAGCATCCATTCCTTGTATGTTTTAGCCTCCAGTCCCGTAATCATTTTTTTTTATTGAAAGTTTTAAATTTTACAAAACAGATCCCCTCCCCCAAACCCCCCCACCCTCCCATACCCTCCCCCCTCCCCAAACCTCCCAAACCCTCCCCCAACCTTCCCAGAGTTGAGTACAGGCTTAATTAAAATTTTTCAAAAAAAAGAAAAGAAAAACTTAAAACACATATAAATCCTAAACAAATCTAAATACTTTAAATTAAATAGGTTATCTTCTCTAAAAAAATAATAATTACAGTCCTTAAACACATTATAATATACTTTAAACATTTTCTAATATCATAGTTATAATATTATTCATCATTCTATATAAACTCCCTCCAAAACACAAATTTAAACATTACTTTCTTTGAACATCTATACGTACAATATAAATCTAATCTCTCCCTCTTTCTTTATCATAAAAAAAAAACAACATATAAACCTTCATTATACCATTGAAACAAAACACTCTTTGAATACTTAAGCTAAATACTTAAACTTTAAACAAATTGTCTTCTCTTAAAAATAATAGTAATAACGATAATAATTAAAAAAATCCAATCATTAAACACGTTGTAATATACTCTAAACCTTTTCATGTCATCTTAAACTTCTTATCTAAAATTTTCATTCAGTCTCCATATCAGTCTCTCTTGCCCATAAGCATCAAAAGAAATGCGTTAAAATCTGCCCTTGAAGATCGCTCCAAAAAATTTGTAGGTCCTGGTTCTCCCACAAACTCAGGAACCAATACCTGTGAAGCTTCCTCAACCTCCTTTTCTTTACGTTTATATGTTGAACAAGTTGTCTTCTGGTCTTTCATCTCTTGTGGAACTTCCTTGAGTTTCTTCTGTTGATCCTTTTCTTTACAGTTATATATTGCATAGGTTATCTTCTGCTCATCCATCTCTACTTGTTGAGGCCTCCCATTTTTAATTAATATAGGCTCTTCAGACTGCAATTCTGGCATTAAAGGTTGCTCCAATGAATTTATAAATCCTACTTCTCCCTCAGATTCAGGAACCAATACTTGTGGAACTTCCTTAAACTTCTTCTGTTGATCCTTTTCTTTACAATTATATGTTGCACAGGTTGTCTTCTGCTCCTCCGTCTCTACTTGTTGGGGCCCCTCAAACTGCAGTTCTGCCTTTTTTTCTTCCAAAGCTTTAAGCATGGTAGGTGATGATGAGCATACCCCCAGGACCGAAGTATAAAAATCTTTTGCTTTAGAAACAGTATTAAGACTATAACGTATCCCCAGGTAGCTCACCACCATTCCAGTCGGAACATCCCATCTAAACAAAATTTGTCTCTTTTTAGGTTCGTCTGCTAAAAAAGCAAACTCCTTTCTTCTTCTTAAAATTTTTGGTGGGATCTCCTTTAAAATTATAACATCTTGTGAAGCAATTTGAAACCTCTTCTTATAAAAGGCTTGTATAATTTCATTGCGCAGGGATCTTTTCCCAAAGTAAATTACCACGTCTCTTGGCAAATTCTTTTGCTCTGCCACCACAGAGTTAACTCTAAATGTCTGATCAATTCCACTAAGTATTTCCTCTTCTTCTCTATTCAGAATCACAGCAAAGTCCTTTGCCACCATCTCTCTCAAATCTCCTTGCACAGACTCATGTAAACCTCTGATTCTTAAGGCATATTCCATTTGTTTATATTGAAGCATAAGAATGTCATCTTGAAAGTTTTTCATCTCTTTTTCCATACTTTCAAATTTTTCCTCCATCAATTCCAATTTTTCTACCACCTCTTCTACACGAGAATTCAACTTTTCAAGAACAGAGGCAACTCCTTTTAAAGTCAAAACTATCTCTTGCTTCAAAGTCTTATTATTTTCCTCTAAAATCTCTTTCATTTCTCCCCTAATTTGAAGTATAACATCTGCCATCATATCTTGTAAGTCCTTCACCATTGTTGACTGTGACAAGGAAGAAGGTGAAACTATTAATTTAGATTGTTGCCCTGATGATAACATCGAAGAAGAAGCCACCTTGGAAGCTGTAGAGATTAGTGGACGCTTTGGAGCCATCTTAAAAAAAAAAAACTTTACTCCTTCTTAAAAATTGCAAGAATTAAGCAAAAAAAATATAAGAAATTAACTCCATAAATTCAAAAAAAAAAATCCTTCAAGAGGGAATCATTATGATAAAAAAAGGAGTTCAAAAAAGAAAAAGAAAAAGGAGAAGAAAAAAATAAATAAATAGAAAAAATCCATTCCATTTTTTAAAAGTACCAAAAAGTACAAAATACAAAACACAGAAATTAAACAAAAATAATAATGCTAACACTCCATTCCAATCATAAAAAAAAACAAAACAAAAAAGAAAAAAGGAAAGGGAAAAAAAAAAACACCAAAAATGCTTCTAAAATCCATAAAAACCGATCACCATTTTCTTTTCACTTTCATCAAAAAAAAAGAAAAAAAGAATAAAACATCATTCCAATCATTAAAAGGAAAAGAAAAAAAAAAGAAAAAGGGGAAGAAAAACACCAAAAAACCTACCGATCACCGTTCTAGCTTCCCAAAAGGAAAAAAAGATAGAAAAAACACTGGAAAGTCTGCCGATCGCCATTTTACTTTCCCTTTCAGCAAAAAGTAAAAAATAAAAAGAGGGAATATAAAGGTAAAAATAAATCTTTAAGCAAAATCCATATAAAGTCAAAGAAAGCAAAAGTTAAATCCTATAGTCAACTCTGTCCGCTTCTAAGAAAAACTCACCAGATCTCTTTAAACGCGGAGGTGGTTGCAACGGCTTGTTTTGTCCCTAGGGACAAAAGCAGCTGGGAAACGGAGACAGTCTGAACTCCGTGGGAGCACTCCTTTCACACCCCCCCCAAAAAAATATTGGGGGTGCGTAAGTGGCTCTACCACTATTCAGACAACCTCTTCCCCCCCCTTTGCCCAGGAGGGGGATTTTGAACCGCTGAACAGCTGGTGTCCGCTGTTCATAGCGATTCATTACACTTACCCAGGAGGACGGCTACAAAGTAGCCGCCATCGCCCGCGCAGATCCACCGGAAGTCCCGTAATCATTTTTGTTGCTCTTCTCTGTACTCTTTCTCAACATCTTTTTTACACCTTGGTGACCAAAACTGGATGCAGTATTCCAAGTGTGGCCTTACCAAGGCATTGTAAAATAGTATTAATACTTCACATGATCTTGATTCTATCCCTCTATTAATGCAGCCTAGCACTGTGTTGGCTTTTTTGGCAGCTGCAGCACACTGCTGGCTGATATTTAAGTGATTGCCCACTAGGACTCCGAGATCCCTCTCACTGTTACTACTATTGAACAAGATACCTCCTATACTATAGCTGTGCATTTGGTTTTTCTTGCCTAATTGTAGAACCTTACTTTTTTACTGTTGAATTTCATTTTATTAGATAGGGCCCAGTGTTCAAGTCTGTCAAGATCCTTCTGTATCTTAAGTCTATCTTCTGGAATGTTGGCTATTCCTGCCAGCTTGGTGTCATCTGTAAATTTGATGAGTTCCCCATCTATCCCCTCATCTAAATCATTGATGAAGATGTTGAAGAGCACTGGGCCAAGAACAGAGCCCTTGGGCACCCCACTATCACTTGATTCTACTCAGACAAAGCTGATAAATTCCATGAGAGGGAGTAGACCATTCTCAGCAAACACGGGGGGGGGGGCATTGTCTTATATTGATATTGTGCTTCAGTTGCCTTGTCTCAGCCCCTGTCACCAGACTATCAGAGATCCTGGTTTCTGGATACTCCTTTAAAGTCAAGCTGTAATAAGATCTCTCTCGTGTGCGATTGTTGATGAAAAGGGCTGACCTGGCAGATATTACTGAGACCTGGATGGCGTCCGAAGGAGGGTTGATCCTTTCAGAAACATGCCCAGCTCTGTGAGCTGCATTGGTTATCAATCTGCTTCTGGGTCTGATTAAATGCTCCAAAATGGAAATTTTTAAGAAGAGACTGGACAGCCATTTGTCTGAAATGGTATAGGGTTTCCTGCCTGAGCAGGGGGTTGAACTAGATGACCTCAAAAGTCCCTTCCAACTTCTTCTTCTTCTTCTTCTTCTTCTTCTTCTTCTTCTTCTTCTTCTTCTTCTTCTTCTTCTCTTCTTCTTCTTCTTCTTCTTCTTCTTCTTCTTCTTCTTCTTCTTCTTCTTCTTCTTCTTCTTCTTCTTCTTCTTCTTCTTCTTCTTCTTCTCTTCTTATTATTATTATTATTATTATTATTATTATTATTATTATTATTACCACCTCTCCCTGATTACATCTGCTCTTCCCATCAGATCTGGCAAGAGAAGCATGGTGCAGCTCCTGTCTCTCTCTACACTTGGCAGGCCTGTGGAGGTGAGTTTTCTCTTCCATGATGTCTGCCTGATGGAACAGTCTCCCTACCCAAAGTGAGGTCAACTGCATCCCTCATTATTTTCCAGAAGTCCCTGGTTTGTTATCAGGCTTGGGGATCTAAGGTGAAATCTTGAGGTGACTCCATTGCTGATTGAATCTCTTGTGTGCTTTTTTTTTTTTTAAAAAAAACCCCTTTTTAAATATGACTTTGTTTGAAATATTTATTGTCTTATATGCAGTATATATAAATTTGCTTTATGCTACTGTCCACTTCTTGTGAGATTGTGACCACATAAATTTGAGAAATAAATTATTATTATAAATCATTATTTATAATGACACTGATTCCTTAGTAATTGTAGATAGGATCAAAACTTCAATCCTACCAAATTGAATGGGGAAACTAGATTACGCCTGAGCTAGCAATTCATTTAAATATTTGACTTTGAAATGCATTTTAAAGTAAAGCCTTTATCCAGCCAAACATTGATTAACCCTACTCCATGTTTTATCCAGCGTTGTTTAATCAAGGTGATAAAATATAGAATTTATATCATGTCAACTCAAGCACAACATTGCTCTCCTTGCATTTCTTTCCATCTTTCTTAGTATTTTTCAAGATAGGTATATAGTCAGTAATGGATACAGTATTAAAATTTCAGATAAATACTGTGGAATGCAAATGTATCATGACACTAGCCTTTCCTGTACACACCGTCCCTAAGAACCATTGCTAGTGTAATATATTATATGAAAATGAATGTTGGTTGCAGTGTCTTTCTTAGGCAATGAATAACACAATATACAAATCATGGTAGAAGTGGGCTGTTTCATCAAGATCCTGACCTGAGGTCTGAAACTAATCAAGATAATAAGAGTGGATAATTACTAAAAAAGCAAACATAAAGGTAAAGTTTCCTCTGTCCAGTCCAGGGATAGGCAATCTTGGGTCTTTTATGACTCGTGGACTTCAACTCCCAGAATTCCGGAGCCAGCATGGCTGGCTCAGGAATTCTGGGAGTTGAAGTCCACAAGTCATAAAAGAGCCATGATTGCCTATCCCTGGTCCAGTTGAATCTGACTCTAGGGGGTGGTGCTCATCTCCGTTTCTTAGCCGAGGAGCCAATATTTTCCAAAGAAATGGTCATGTGGTTGGCATGACTATATGCTGAGGCAAACAGAATGCTATTACCTTCCCACTGAAGTGATACCTATTTATCTACTTGCATTTGCATACTTTCAAACTGCTAGGTGGGCAGCAGATGGGATAAGAAATAGGAATTCACCCCATTGCACAATGCTAGCTTTCCAGCTGACAAGTGCAGTGCCTTTAACCGTTGTGGTTTTAAAATCCTAGTTTGGCAATAAGTGTTCCTCCCTGTATGAACTTGCACACATTCAAAATTGTTATGTCCCGAGCCTTGCAAACGGGCTCGGGGCATTTGCAGGCAGTCCCGGGCAGGTGCAAGCTGCCCGGGACCAGACAGGCTGTCGCCAGCGCCTGTGTGCATGCGCGGGTGCTGGCGCGGGAAAAGTAACACATTGACCTGGGAATTGCCTATATAAGAGGCTGGGAGCTTTTGGGCGTTGCTGAAGCCTTCACCTGTAAGCTGAACACAGAATAAAAGAAAACCTGAGAACTACAACTGCTTCTCGTGTCTGCTTTCTGCCAAGGACTCAACACTGGCGACGAAGGTGGGATGCCTGATGATGCTGCTATAGCTCAGACTATTGTGACCCACAGGGGAGACTTTAAGGTAAAAAGGCTACAGTTTGGAGTGAATGTCGCTCCTGGGATTTTCCAAAACGTAATGGAAAACACACTATGGGGCATACCGGGGGTTTGCCCCTACTTTGATGATGTCTTAATTGCAGGAGACTCCACACACATTCTAGCTGAAAGGCTAAGGGCTGTTCTGTTAAGGTTCAGGAAAACAGGCCTCAAGCTCAAAAAAGACAAATGCAAAATTGGGGTGCCTTCTACTAAATTTCTGGGGTTCAAAATTGATGCTGCTGGGATTCACCCTGCTGAATCCAAACTAACTGCCATTTTAGAAGCACCTAGGCCAAAGTCTAAGGCCGAACTTCAGGCCTTTCTGGGCCTCCTGAATTTCTACAATTCCTTTCTTCCACATAAAGCTAGTGTAGCTGAGCCTCTTCACAGGCTATTAGACAAACAAGCAGTGTGGCAATGGTCACAAACACATGAGGCTAGTTTCAATGAGGTCAAGGCCTTACTCACTTCTAACAGTGTACTTGCACACTTCAATGAGTCCCTTCCTGTGTGCATCGCTTGTGATGCTTCCCCTTACGGGGTAGGAGCTGTCCTGAGCCACCTCAGGTCTGATGGAACTCAGGTTCCTGTTGCATATTACTCCAGAACACTGTCTTCTGCTGAGCGCAACTACGCTCAGATAGACAGGGAGGCTCTGCTGTTGTTGCTGGAATTAAAAAATTCCATGATTTTTTGTATGGCAGGCATTTCACGGTCTTCACTGACCATAAGCCTCTGCTGGGACTGTTTACCACACGTAAACAAACTCCCCAAATCATTTCCCCTAGAATGCTTAGGTGGTCTATTTTTCTGTCTGCATATGATTTTTCCTTACTCCACAAGCCTGGGAAAGAAATGGGCCATGCTGATGGCCTCAGTAGATTGCCCCTGCCAGTAGTAGAAGCTGACCCTGCGCCAGCTGTCAACATTCTTTCCATCCAAGCCTTGCCCAAGTCCCCTCTGAATGCCAGGGATGTTGCCGCTGAAACAGGCACAGATCACACACTTTCACGTGTCCTTTCTTGGGTTTTGTCTGGATGGCCTGAGCACTGCCCTAGTCCTGAGTTTCAAAGTTTCTGGTCCAAAAGGAATGAGTTGTCCACTTCTCAGGGTTGTCTGCTTTGGGGAAACAGAGTTGTCATTCCCACCTCAATGAGGACTAGGATCTTAGAGTCCCTCCACGAAGGTCATCCTGGCATTGTTCGCATGAAGGCCCTTGCGCGCAGCCACTTGTGGTGGCCTGGTTTGGATAAGGACATTGAGGCTAAGGTGGCATGCCACCTGTGCCAGCGCTCTCGCCCAGAGATGCCCCAAGCTCCTGTGCATAGATGGGAGGATACACAGTCCCCATGGTCTAGGGTGCACATTGACTACGCTGGGCCCTTTCAGGGCCAGTTTTTCTTGGTCCTCGTTGACAGTCATTCAAAATGGCTTGAGGTTGTACCTGTCTCATCCACCACCACTGCAAAGACTATTCAGGTACTGAGGGGGATTTTTGCTGCACACGGTTGAATTTGTGTCTGACAACGGCCCTCAATTTACTTCCTCCGAATTCCAAGCTTTCTTACAGGCTAACATGATTCGTCATGCCACGTCTGCACCCTTCCACCCGTCCACCAATGGTATGGCTGAACGCATGGTCCGCATCACAAAGGACGCCTTGAAAAGACTCACCTATGGGGACTGGCATCACAGGTTGGCTGACTTTCTCCTTTCTTACTGCACCACATCGTCCACTTCTACAGGGAGAAGGGTTCTATTTCCAGGGTCACAGGTCCTCTATCCTACGAGGTAGCCCTGGACAACGGTTGTGTCCTACGTCGGCACATCGACCAACTCCGCCCTAGGCAGGATCTTCCAGATGAGACTCCTGGGTCTTTTCCAGGGGGGGAGGGGGACCCTTTAGAGCAAAGGGATGGGCACGAGCTGCTGCCCACCTCCAATGATGGAGCCACAAACGGCCCATTCCAAGATTCCGCGAGTGCCCCAAACAGGAATTCTAAGAGCCTATCCAACTACCAGGCATTCACGCCTACTTCAGCCAAGGAGTCACCTCGGGGGTACAATCACTATTCACCTGCACAGCACAGTACTCCAGTCAGGGAGGATACCCGGGAGCATCCCAATAAATCATACCCTGCAAGAGAGCTGGCACATAATCCCCAGAGTTGGCCTGACCTTACCCCAAGTCCTACAGGGGGTCAAACATACAGGGAGGTGGTCGAGGAACCAAGTCCCGACCACAACACCTCTAGCCCAAATCAGGGAGTAACTGAGTTGTGGGAAGGTACAGAAACCCACACGAGCCCGGACACAGAACGGGGTTTAGGGAATGGACAGCCTCCTGACAGGTCTTGGACGGACCTAGGAGGTTCTACAGAGACGCCCAGCAGTGGCTATCACTTCAAGGGGCCCGAGGGCCTACAGCTAGGCAGGTCAACCAGGTCACAAAGTGACAGAAGCCCTGGCCTGACGAGCCCGGTGGGCGAGCAAGCAGGCCAGGCATTGGGGCACAGTCCTTGGAAGGCACCAAGGCAAGATAAGGAGAACAGGCTCACGTCTCCCTTCAGTCAGGGAACACCTGTCAGAAACCCAGAGCTGAGAAGGTCACAGAGAGCAAGGAAATCTCCTAAGTACTTAGAGGATTACATAACATTGCTGGCTAAACAAAAGCCAGTAAACAGTAGGAGCACTGGGGAGTAGAACACTGCATCAAGAAATAATTGTATGTTGGTAGTAGTCTTAGACCGGGGGAAAGGGGTGTTATGTCCCGAGCCTTGCAAACGGGCTCGGGGCGTTTGCAGGCAGTCCCGGGCAGGTGCAAGCTGCCCGGGACCAGACAGGCTGTCGCCAGCGCCTGTGTGCATGCGCGGGTGCTGGCGCGGGAAAAGTAACACATTGATCCGGGAATTGCCTATATAAGAGGCTGGGAGCTTTTGGGCGTTGCTGAAGCCTTCACCTGTAAGCTGAACACAGAATAAAAGAAAACCTGAGAACTACAACTGCTTCTCGTGTCTGCTTTCCGCCAAGGACTCAACAAAAATAAAGATGGCAACCTTTTTTTTTTTTGTTTGTTTGCACCAGGCGAAATTGCTTTTATCAAAATCTGAGTTGTTTGCCTGGAAAAGGCCCTTGAAGTTGGGCTGAAGGCTATATTCTACTTTAAAATCTGTTTTGAAGACCCTGCTTGTTTGTTCTCTTACCCTGAGGACACAATCTCTGTTTTTGAATTCTTTCCTCTAAGGAGATTATTACTTAATTCAAAAATGAGTTAAAAGAAGTGCTTAGGCTTTGCACAAGTATAGCACCTTTCTACTCCTCATTAAAAGAGCTTGATCTTTTTTTCAGGCTTCTGCATAATCTTGAAAATGCAGCAGCACCTTTTAATCAGGCACTTGCGGAAGCTTGAAACATGTTGGCCTCCTTGAATGAAGAAGGCAGAGATGCTGTGTTCAAGTTCTGAACCAGTTATTTCACATTATTTTTGAAGCATGCAGAAACCAACTTTTCAATGTCTTCAGAGTTTGGATTCTTTCAAATGTCATTATATTCACTATTTGCATTTTTTTTTCTGCTTTATAGTTGGCATTATTTTAAAGGGGGTTTATTTATCTTTAAAAATTGAAAATATTTTGAGACAAAATGATATTGCTATAGATCAGGGGTGTCAAACTACTGGCCTGTGGGCTGGATGCATCATAACGAAACCATGCCCACCCCACTGCCGGCAAAGGGGAAAAAGTCGTGATATGTCGCGACATGTCATGTGACATTATGAGTTTGACACTCCTGCCATAGATACAGGTGAATGGGAAAAGAAACATCCTCTTACGAAAGGGAATGATGTGTGAATTAGGCAACATCTGAGCTTGGATTATTTCTGGAAACCTTTCACGAAATTGGAATGCCTAGCTTGCTGTAGCTTAGGCTTCTCTTAATTTATTTTCCTCTTATTTCTCTTGATGTTTCAAATGCAGGTATTTGCATTGATGAAACATAGCAGAAAGGAAGTTGCAAAAGACTGATTGCACCAAGATTTTTTTTAATATGATGTTTTATGCAAATCAAGAGAGCCAGATCTATTTCTATTTCACTTCAAATAAGTTATGAATTTGGGCATTTGTTATTATAAATAACAAAGAGATAAGTTACAAACCCAAGGGATGTACTCTGCATAATTCTGCTTATATTAATGATGTTGTTAATAAATACCGGGTGAATATTTAGCTTAAAACAAATAAAATACTGGCATTTAGCAATCAGTTATTGAACTGACTAATAGAAAAGGGGAGGGAAGGGAAGGGAAGGGAAGGATTCCAATGCTCCCTGCCAGAATACCACAAGGAAATTCAAGATTCAGACTTCAGGAAGTCTGAAGTTAATCTTGCTCCCATTACTACATATGGATGCTATGTTTGCTGATCTCAGTAAGACAATATTTGCAATATAATATACTTAGCTTTTCTGTGCCCTCCCTACCCCCTGGCACACATTGTAGCTACCAATTGTGTGTTTTTTACTGTGGCCCCCTTGAATTATTCTATATGGGCCCTAGTTAAGAGTGCTGCTCTATAAGATTGTTATGGTAAATATGCCAAATCAGAATAGAAAAAGTATGTATGGTTGTTTTGGAGTGTAGAAGCCATAAATGCACAAGCTGGAGACAGATGACAATAATGCCAAACACAAAAACGTATAATATATGATGCTCCAAAAGAGAGTATTGTTGTATATGCCATTATACATTACAGGAAACATTAAAAAAAGATTTATAGATGGCTTTTGCTTCCTCTTTTCATGAGGTGGAGAGGACTCTCTTATACTCTTCATAGAGATCTGTTTTTTAAAAAAACCTTGTGCATCTTATCCTGAAGAATTTTACATATTGCAATATTGTACATTATAATGGCAGCAGGGGACAATTGTCATATTTTTATTTTTTTTCTTTTGGATATTGGTCATTAAGAACACAATTTTAATGCTACCACTTGGAAGATGGACAACTTATAAATATAATTAACAAATCACACCACATTTAAAGACAAATAATTTATTAATAATAGGTATTATTAATAATAATTAATAATTATTGAGGCTTAATTGAGGCTCAATTGAGCGCAAAATTTCTGTTGTTACAACCTTTCTTGCCTCCATTTTTAAATGAATCACTCCAGTTGTTAAGTTAGTAATACAGTTGTTCCCAATTGACTTTGCTTGTCAAAAGTTTGCAAAAGGGATCACATGACCCTGGGACACTGCAACCATCATAAATATGAGTCACTGCCAAGTGTCTGAATTTTGATCACGTGACCATGGGGATGCTCAATGGTCGTAAGTATGAAAAATGGTCATAAGTCACTTTTTCAGTGCTGTTGTAACTTTGAACAGTCACTAAATGAACTATTGTAAGTCAAGGACTACCTGTATAGGCTCCTTGGCATATGCCATAGAATCCATAATGTAGGACATATAACAAAAGTTTTTTTTCAAGACAAAGTCTTTTCTTTGGTGTTTTTATGAAGTTGTATAGACACAAACCTCATATGAAAAGGAATTCACTGTTATTCATTCAGTTTTCTAAATACCATACCATAATTTAATCCTTATGGCATAAGCATGGAAAAGTGAAACTAATTATTAGAATTGGTAAAATTGTACATTAAATATTTTTAAAGATGGAAACAGTAAAGAAATTAAATATTTGTAACTAAAGTCATTACATAAAAACCACGATCATACCCATAGTGGGAAAATTAATAAACCTTTGTAATAATGAAGAATGTCATATATTATACTGCTCATGAATTGACAGTAAAATACTTGCTTTGGATATTACTGGTTGTCCAGTGTATAATCTAAAAATCCTGTGCAATTACTATTTCCAATGGTTGATCTTAAAGTTTGTTTATATATCTTAGTTTAATTTCAGTGCTTTTTAAAATAAAAAACAGTTTGGAGAAACTTACTTTGAAATCAATGAATTCAGTTTAGTAGAGAAGATTAGATGACCAAAGTTTGTGGTAATGTGTCCTTGGAGCTTTCCTTCATTCTCCTCTCTAAAAAAGGAGCTTTAAAAATGAATAACATCTGCCTGTATTCTATATTCTAAATATATATTTAGAATGTTTGGTGATCTGGTAACATTTTAATAATATTAAGCATTAAGCATGTTTTGTTGAGAGGATTTGTATCATGAAATGGGGGGCTAAAATGACTAGCAGAATAAAATAAAATAGAACAGGGGAAATAACAATTAAAATGAGGATAGGTAGTGTACAATTGAACTATGAGATTATGAATTGATCATGGAGCAAATAACCTCCCAATAGAAGATATACACAATATAGAAAATGTTTGCTGTTTTCCTTTTAAAGATAAACCAGGCATATTTGGTATTAAGCTGTGAAAATTAACCGCAGAAATGGACTATTCTACAACCACACAAATCTGTTTAGTGTGTCAGAAGGCAAAGTACAGCAAAATAAAGGTGCTATATTTTAATTAGATCAGCTTCAGTTAATACAAGTGTGAAATTTGCATTGGCAAGTCTTCATCTAAAATCTTGAACTCCCAGCAGAGTAGGTCATTTTATCTCCTTTTCCTTATGATCATTTCCAATAATTCTGTTGAGAAATGGATAGTTATTTTTACTATAACAGGGGAAATAATGATATACTAAACTATTATCTTTGCTACAAAAATACAGAAATTCATGCTCAAGAACTTCTGAGGTCATATTCAACTGCCCTACAGTTGGGGTAGAATATTTCATTTTCACTGACTGACAAATATTGTGGGAGGACTATTTATCTGCATGAATCCATATACTTTTCAGTGTCCTGAAAACATTAAATATTCTAAGCAAGTGGAAATCATATCAAGAAGCCAAATGTAATGCCCAGTTAATGAAAATAAAATGGACTGCAAAATAAAATGATTATGGAAAAGACAAAACAATCTGGCTCCGAATTCTAAATAGCATTTTAAATATTGATTCTATGGTACCAATGGAAGAGAAGGTTTGTAGCTCAGGGTTAAACTGTGAGGTCCTTTACTAAACAGTACCCCATTCGAGGAACTACTAACACAGACAAACAACATAACAGTAAACAAGAGTCTTATCAAGGAACCACCAAGAACACTGATAGGACAAGACACTAGTATATAAAGATAATCCTCATATTGTGTAGTGGGCTTCAGTAGGCAAGGAGCAGACCAGCATAGTTACAACATTATTTATTGACTCAAACTAGAACTGGAGAAATGCAGGCAATTGCCTGTAATTTATATTCTGAGCCCACAGGGCCTTAACCAATCACAATACTTGAAAAACCTGCCCAAATATGAACGTGCAAAGTTTCCCTCCAAAACAGTTGGAGTTCATAGTCAGAGTCATCTAAAGCAGTGGTTCTCAACCTTTCTAATGCCGTGACCCCATAATACAGTTCGCCATGTTGTGGTGACCCCCAAGTGGGTGTGGCCACCAATAAGAGGGAGTAGGACATCTAGGGAAAAGGGAAAAAATGGCGGACAGCGTGGTTTGGCGACCCCTGTGAAATGGTCGTTCGACCCCAAATGGGGCCCCGACCCACAGGTTGAGAACCACTGATCTAAAGGTTACTTTCATTTTAGCTTCACAAGCAGTTGGAGTTAAATTAGTTTCACTTTAGCAGGGATTAACACAACTTTATATATATTCAACACATAACAGCTCACTCCCTTTTTAGCATGATGATGTTAACCAATTTGGCAATGAAATGTCTGCAAGAAAACCACCAAGCTCAGACAGCACCAAAGACTCCACACTGATCTATGGTCCTCACTTTAAATAGAGTGGGCCAGTCATGCTCCCAGCCCTGGGAAACAGGCAAGGGCAAACCACTTATGAAAATTTTCCAAGAAAAGTGCAGGGATTTGTTAAGGCAGATACCAGGAGTCAACACTGCCAGGATACCTAGTATCTAATAGTTTTTGGGTAACATGTAAAATCTAAATTTTTTTCCCCTACAAAACTTACCAATTAGTGTAATATTCAAATTTTACTCCAAATTATTATATACCCAGAATATTTATAACTCTACAATTGCAGCATATCTATAATTTTAAGAAAAGACTGTTGATAATCATTAAAAACACCCCAAATATATTCTGACAACATTTTATATTCAAAATCAGTTAAACAAATTATTTTAATTTCACTAATTTGTCTTGTTAGACATGTTAGAAGTTTCAGCACCAAATTAAAAAAATTATAGGAATTAAGAAACATCCCCGATGAGTTCCATGTTGCATTTTAGCTCCTGGTGAAATAATCTCTTTGGTAATTATATGAAAAATTAAGATAATAAATCAA
Source organism: Crotalus tigris (assembly GCF_016545835.1). Lineage (NCBI taxonomy): Eukaryota > Metazoa > Chordata > Lepidosauria > Squamata > Viperidae > Crotalus > Crotalus tigris. Next base: position 2,513,648 of record NW_024096469.1, read on the forward strand.
AGAAATGCATTATATAGGAAGCTTAAACTTCTGAAGCATTTGAACCAAAAAGTAATTTGAAGCATATCATAACCTTTTGCTGTATCTAAGAAAGCTAATACCACAGATTATTCCATAGAGAAATGTTACATTATCAGAAGGTTGATGCCCTTTCATGAAACCAGATTATCCAAGATGAATTATTGTTCATTGTCTTCTGTAATCTTTTTGCCAGTATAACTGTTAAAATCTTAGCTTAGATATTTATCAGAGATATTGGACAATAATTTGCTCACTATGACCCTAGAAAATTACAATAATTTAAGCTTCATAGTATGAATCTGACAGGTATGTAGGTATGTTCAGGGGCTGGGAAAAATCAAGGTGGTGGTTGCAACCATACATCCAATTACAGTGCATATTGCAAAAAAAAAAAAAAAAAAAAGGTTTCCTTTCTCAGTCAACAGTTATATTCACTTTTGTGACACCCCTTGAAGACATTTTTTTTTTTCTGGTAGGACTTTATTTTTATAAAATGTCTGAAATGTCTCCAGAAAAATATGACCAAATTTCTCCTTTATTTTTTATACCAATTTTTGATTATTTGATATGCTCAAAGTCTCTGTCCACATTTCATCCCTAATATTCATAAATTTCCTATAGGGCTAGGGTAAAATCAGCTTGCTTGATTGTACTTCAAAAATTTCAGGAAATATCTATCTTCTAATTAGTTATATCTACGTATGTAGAATAGATTTTTGATATAATTCTAATAATTCTAAAAAAGAAAATTAATTTCATTATAACTGGGATAATGTGTTTCCCAAAGAATCTCTTAAGGTTATTATTTTACTGAGGTTTCTCACTGTACTGAGAAACTAATAATTTCCCTGACTCCCCCCCCCTGTTTCCAATACACTTGTTTTATTTGTTTCAAAAGATATTCTGCACTCAAAGCTTATGATTAATTTCACTCAAATTTTGTTGTTGTTGTTGTTAATTGCGAAGTCGTGTCCGACCCGTCGCGACCCCATGGACAATGTTCCTCCAGGTCTTCCTGTCCTCTACCATCTTCTGGAGTCCATTTAAATTCACACCTACTGCTTCAGTGACTCCATCCAGCCATCTCATTCTCTGTCGTCCCCTTCTTCTATTGCCCTCAATCTTTCCCAACATTAGGCTCTTCTCCAGTGAAATTTAGTGGATCTAAAAGCATGTTGCTCCCTGAATCATTTTATACCTTGTTCTTTCATTGTTTCTTTTGCTTTTAATTCAAGCTATGATTCAGACATTTCTTTCCACCAGGATGCATAGGGTATTATTTTCTAGAAAGGAATACTTTAAATGTATTCCAAGCAATCTTCCAGTTGGTTGAACTTATATTAATTTGAACTTATTTGTTCATTTTTCCCTACCACGAACTCTGAATCTTCCAACAGGGAAGTTTTTAAATATGATCTCCTAACAATTAGGATATAAGGAGTCCTCATTAGTGACCTCAATTAGGTCACTTTTAAAAAATCCAAGCATTTTTAAAATTGTTTTTGTCAAGACTCCCAGTGGGAATATGCCAAACTCAGACTCTTTTTTTATCTGTCTGTCTGTCTGTCTCCTTAGCTGCAAAAAAGAAAAAAAAATTAAAGATGGAGAATATATATATATATATATATGATAATGAAATTGATAAACCCATTGACTCTCCAACCCAATAAACCACTTATGACTGGATGGGTGTGAAATTTGTATGTGTAGATGGATAACCATCTGTTGTTTGAGATAATTAACAGACTTTTTTAGGTTCATAAAATTTCCTAATTCCAAAGATAAATCAAATATTGTGGGATATGCAAACATAGTTTGTATCCTGTGTTGTCTGGCCACATGACAAGCTTGGTAAAATTCACAGTGTTTCTGCACTATTCTGACACACCAAGAGCTTCTTTTCCACATACTGAATTTTCTCAATTATCTCCCCAAGAAAATTAGCTAATAACAGGATCAGAAGATTGTGAAGTCCTGCATCTAGATGACATACAAAACATTTTCTCTATAGATTCAGTAAAATCTATTTGAAATAGGCTCAACATATCATTTTTGATAGCTTCTGTTAATCTGAGAATCATCAGTTTAGTAATATTGAGCATGACAAGAATATCAGAATTCAAAGGAATAATATCAGATGGAATTTTCTGGTATAAAGAAGTGATTTTGGGTGTCAGCCAGAGATCCCACCTGACAAAGAAAAGTAAATAATTTCCAGCTGAAATTTTACTTTCTAGCTTTAAAAGACTCTATAGAATTCAGGCTGGTGGGGGAGGGTCCATACCAGAGATGTTGGTGCTATAGGAGAAGAAGGGAAGGGGGGAGATTTATTAGGTTTGCAAGGTATTATTATTTTCTTCCTGCAATCTGATTACAATTTTAGCTTATTAATTGTCTATCAACTCCACAAGTTTTACTTTTGCAGCTGGCTGCAGAGACAGAAAGTGTATCTTACCATGCTACCATCTTAGCAGAGGTTTATTTACAATTTATATACAACTTGAAATTATTCTCTCCATTTCTTTCTTTTCAAATACAGCTTCCTTGGTCTTTGTTTCATTAAAGCAATTAAACTCTGTAGAAACTCAACTAGCACTCAGGAGTTAGCAACTGAAAAGTCACGGACAAGATAGATAAGTTGCTTCTATTCCAGACACAAGAAACCCTAAATCACTGTGGAATCTAGCAATCCAGTCATTATATATAAAAGCTACAGGAATTAGCATGTCTTGCTTATCTTTCTCTTCATGCAGTTTGGTAAAAGAGTCTCTTGCCGGTATAGTTCGTTTCTTAGCCTTGGATGTGGAACACAACACAACAGAACACAATACAATAAAACCGAACCTCGGAGGTGTTTAGTACAGCCCCCCTGCCCAAGCAGGAGAACTATACCATTTTAGACAAGTGACTGTCCAGTATCTTCTTAAAAACCTCCAGTAATGGAATGCCCATGATTTCTGATGGCAAGCTCTTCCGCTGGTTAATTGTCCTCACTGTTAGGAACTTTCTCCTTAATTCCAGGTTGCTTCTCTCTTTGGTCAGTTTCCAACCATTATTTCTAGTCCTGCCTTCTGGTGCTTTGGATAATAGCTTGACCCCCTCTTCTTTGTGGCAATACTGGAATACTGCTATCATGTCACCCCTGTTTCTTCTTTTCTTTAGACTGGCCCACAGGTCCTCACTGTCAGGAAGTTTCTCCTTAATTCCAGGTTGCTTCTTTCTTTGGTCAGTCTCCAACCATTGTTTCTTGTCCTGCTCCCTGGTGCTTTGGAATGCATCTACACTATGGTTTGGTCCTGCCTGATCCTGCTTGACCTCAGTCCCTTTCTTCCTGGATTTTGGTATTTTAATCCTCAAAGGGTGGGGAATTCTGTTACCCAGGAAACAGGCAGCTAATGCAAAACATGGCAGCTCCTCACCAAACTGGACTTTGGGATGTTTTCTATTCATTTTAGTTGGAAAGTAAGTCCAATTATTCAGAATTCCAAAATCTGAAAAGAGATTAAGATCAATAAAGAACAAGAGGCAATGTACTGTACATAGTAGTGTATTGACATAATGGAAGTAAGGGATGTTCTCAAACATAGAAAGATATAGATATAATAAATTGTGTTTGTGTAAACTAGATTTTCTTTCTTGGAGGTCTTCTAGTCCAACCCCTGCTCAAGCAGGAAACCCCTATACCATTTCAGACAAATGGCCATTCAATCTCTTCTTAAACACTTACAGTGATGGAGCACCCACAACTTCCAGAGGCAGGTCGCCCACGGCTTAATTGTCCTCATTGTTAGGAAATTTCTCCTTAAGTTCTAGGCTGGATCTCTCCTTAATAGGTTTCCTTCCATTAGAATAGAATAGAGCTGGAAGGAACCTTGGAGGTCTTCTAGTCCAGCCCCCTTCTCAAGCAGGAGAACCATCTCAGACAGGTGTTTGTCTAGTCCCTTCTTAAAAATCTCCAGTGATGGGGCACCCATGATTTCTAGGGGTAAGCTGTTCCACTGGTTGATTGTCCTCACTGTCAGGAAGTTTCTCCTTAATTCCAGGTTGCTTCTCTCTTTGATCAATTTCCAACCATTGTTTCTCATCCTTCCCTATGGTGATCTGGTGAACAACCTGACTCCCTCTTCTTTGTGGCACCCCCTCAGATATTGGAATACTGCTATCATGTCTCCCCTATTTTTTCTTTTCTTTAGACTAGCCAAACCCAAGTCCCACAGCTATTCTTCGTATGTTTTAGCCTCCAGGCCTTTGATCATCCAAGTTGCTCTTCTCTGAATTTTTTCCAAACTCTCAACATCTTTTTTGTGATATGGTGACCAGGATTGGCTGCAGCATTCCAGGTGTGGTCTTACTAGTGCTTTGTGAAGCGGTACTAGTACTTTGCATGATCTTGATTCTATGACTCTGTTTATACAACCCAGGATTGTATTAGCTTTTTTGATTGCTGCTGCACACTGCTGGCTCATAGTGAAGACTCCAAGGTCCCTCTCACAGTTACTGTTTTTAAATCAGGTCTCACCCAATCTGTATTCATGCCTTTGGTTTTTCCTGCCTAAGTGTAAGACTTTACTTTTCTCCATGTTGAAACTCATTTTGTTGGATAGGGGCCATTGTTCGAGTTTGTCAAGATCTTTTTGGATCCTGGTTTTGTTTTCTGGGGTGTTGGCTACTGCTGACAGCTTTGTGTCATCTGCAAATTTGATGAGTTCCCCTTCAATTCTTTCATCTATGCTGACTCTGTTAACCGCTTAGAGAGGACTGAAAAGTACCATGAAGTGGTATATAAATCGAAGTGCTGTTGCTACTGGAAAATATATTAGTGGAAATATAATTCCAATTCCATTTTTTTGGCAATATTCTGCCCTAGCATGACTTTGAATAATAGAAATTTTAATTTGTGATCTCGAATCCTTTGTTTTTGTGTTTCTTTCCTCTGAAGTGCTATTTGACACTTGCATTTCAGGGTACTAGATTTACTATATCATGTTTTTTATTAACAGTCTAAACCAAACTACGTATACTTACAAAATTCTTCTTATTCTCATTTTTATGTTTCTCTAAGTTGCTCATGTATTTTCTACTCTTACATTTCAGTTGGCCTTCTGACTTGTTTATGTTCATGCCCAACTGAAACTAATAACTTTCTGTGTATTACTGATCATTTTGAAGGCCCTGGGATATTCCTATAATTCATTTCACAGTACCGGATGTTAAAAAAAAAGTACATCCTGAAAACAGAAAGCTCTTTAGTGAGAAAAAAAAAATAGCAAATTTCAACTATGGGAGCAAACAAATTACAGGTTTAAAAATAAATGTGGAGTGTTGAGATCATGGGGCTTAATGCTAGAACAGTAGTGATAAAATTAAATTGTTAGACTTTATTTTAGCTACAGTGCTTTTTATTAATAAGACACGAGTCTTATTTACCAGCTGCTTTTAATTTCTTTAAAAAGCATAAATGCTTAGCATGTAGTTACTAAAGTCTATGTTCAGATGCCTAAACCCATTTTCTATCATACGGATTTTTTTATTATTATTAAAATAAAAAGTCAATCAATAGATTCATCATGGATAATGATTTATAACATGATTTTGTTATGGTCTTCTCTTAATTACATTTGATATTTAAATTTATATATGTGTATACATTACTTTTATATAATTTATTTTTAAATTAAATTTAAAATTTGCATTTAAATATTTTAAATATATATTTAAAGGCAATCCTATATGAAAGGTTCAAATTGATATAACACCAAAAAGAAAGAACTGGTTATAGTCTAAACTTTTATTTACTACTGTTAGAGACCAGCTAGCAATTACACATTACACTTAATCAGGAAGACAATTAAAAGGAAATAAATAGACAAGTGACATTTTAAAATAACCTCTTGTAGATTGCAGCACTATATAAGATAGATAAATGATGATAGATAGATAGATAGATAGATAGATAGATAGATAGATAGATAGATAGATAGATATAAATAACAGAGAGTGGGAGTGGGAGTGGGAGAGAGAGAGAGAGAGAGAGAGAGAGAGAGGGAGAGGGAGAGGGAGAGGGAGAGAGAGAGAGCTATATAAAAAGAAACACTGTATAGCAACACCAGTGGAACAGAACATTGTAAAACATTGTAACTCTTCTAGAGATTTCTGGAGACAAATCAGCTAATAAGAGAAGACTGTTCTTCTCAGTTTTCCTGCCAAGGCAATCTGATAAAATGGGAAATATTAAATCTGAGGGCCAGGTTTTAGGCAGCAGAGTAATAGATGTGGATCTGTACCAATTTTTTTCACCAGGCACAGGCATAAATGCTATGTATTATTATATTTACCTTCCACTAACATAGTTGGCTGAGCATTCTGAGGCAGGCAGCCATGAAATATTAAGTAAATCACTGCTTGGAGTGAAAGGTCTTCCAGAAAGGTTAGAAGTTGAGACTGCTTGCATAAAAACTAGAAAAGTTATAAATAAAAATGGGTCTACGTACATGCAAATAAAATTACATATACAAAATTGCAATTGGAAAAAGGTCTTGAAAGATTTGGGAGAAAACTGCTTTCTAAAGAAAACTAACAATAATTATGTGATACCAAAAGTTTAAATCAGACAACTGAAAATAGAACTAGAATTTTGCAGATACATTTTGGCAGCTGCCTTCAAGAGTAAGGTGAAAACAAAGAAAAATAGCTAAGAAAATTAAAGGAGTGGAATAGGAAATAAATTGCAAAACTTACATGAGAAAACATAGGAAATTGTAAAAGCAAGTTGAACTATGATTGGATTGCAAAGAGCCTTGAAAACAAAGTCAGAAATAAAACAAATAGGAGAAGAAAAAAATGAAAGCAATCAACATGTAATTGAATTTACTGAAACCATGTTTGGCAGAAGGCGTGAAATGCAGGACGGAGAGAAAAAAAAGTCAAGAAAAACCATGAGCAAGCGGAGAGAAAACTAAAGCATTAGTCATATGGGTAAGAACATGAAGAATATGGGCAGGTGAGTGAAAATAGTGGATAGATGCATAAGTGATGCCAAGATGATAAAATACACATTATAAACTTTTAAAAGACATCTGTCAAATTACATCATTATCCATCAAATACATAAGATCAGACTTTGCAATCTGATGTTGTAACACACATTGTTATATATAGGTAAGTTAAATAATAGTTGGATTAATGTTATGCTGGATCCTACCTCGGAGTGGATAGAAGGGGAACTCATCAAATTTGCAAACCACACCAAGCTGGTGGGAATAGCCAAGAAGATCTTTAGAAAATAGGTTCAGGATCTTGACAGGCTTGAACACTGGGTACTATCCAAATAAAAATGCAATTCAAGGGTAAGAAAAGTAAGGTTTACACTTAGGCAAGAAAACCCAAATGCACAGGTATGGAATAAGTGGTACCTGATTCAACAGTAGTAACTTTGAGACGGATCTAGGAATCTTAGTGGACAACCACTTATGTATGAACCAGCAGTGTGCCACAGATGATAAAAAAGCCAATGCAATCCTAGGCTGCATTAGAGGGATATTATCAAGATCATTTGAAATATCAGTACCACTTTATACTGCACTGATAAGAACACCATTGGAATACTTCATCCAGTTTTGGTCATCCCATTACATAAAAGATGTTGAGACATTAGAAAGAGTACAACAATGATGATTGGAAGACCAAAGGATAAAGCATACAATAAATGGTTGAAGGAACTGGGTAAGTCTAATCTAACAAAGAGAAGGACTGGGGTGACTTGATAGCAGTCTTCCAATATCTGATGGGCTGACATACCGAGGAGGGAGTTGACGTATTCTCCAAAGCACCTGTGGGCAGGATCCAAAAAGATCTTGACAAACTCGAACAATGACCCCTATCCAACATAATGAGTTTCAACATGGAGAAAAGCAAAGTCTTACACTTAGGCAGGAAAAACCAAAGGCATGAATACAGATTGGATGAGACCCGGTGAGAGGTACCTTAGAGTCCTAGTGGACGACGCTTGACTATGAGCCAGCAGTGTGCAGCAGCAACCAAAAAAGCTAATACAATCCTGGGTTGTATAAACAGAGTCATAGAATCAAGTTCATGCAAAGTACTAGTACCGCTTTACAAAGCACTAGTAAGACCACACCTGGAATTAACCAGCGGAACAGCTTGCCATCAGAAATCATGGGCGCTCCATTACTGGAGGTTTTTAAGAAGAGACTGGACAGTCACTTGTCTGAAATGATATAGGTTCTCCTGCTTAAGCAGGAGGCTGGACTAGAAGACCTCCGAGGTCTCTTCCAGCTCTATTATATTCAAAATATTGCCTCAAACAATCTGGGTCCTCATTTTGCCGACCTCAGAAAGATGGAAGGCTGAGTCAACCTTGAGCCAGTGAGGATCGAACTCCTGGCAGTGAGCAGAGTCAGCCTGAAATATTGCATACAGCTCTACCTATCTAGGTTGCAGAAACAGATATGAATATTCACGTTCTTATTTGAATCATCAAACTGATTTAAAATGATTTAAAAGGTGTTACTGAAACTGTTGAGTACATTTTTCCTAGATGTCATAAAATTATATCATCAAATAAAATACAATCACTTACTAATGTTAAGTTCACACTATAAGATGAAATAATACAACCTGAAAATGTTTCAGGGACTAAACTATGAAAACTAAAACAATTGATTCAAGAAGACAAATGTTTGGAGGTAGATTCCCATTTGCCAGTAGGATAACCTTGGTAAATATTTCCATAATTCGCTTGAATTACAGGAAACCATTCAGACACTGCTTAACATAACTTGTTCTTAAGTAAAAGAAGCAATGATAATATGGGCAAAAAACTTTGGATATTCTATAGATTTGGAAGACTGTCAAAAATTATGGGATAGAAATATTAAATTGACTAAAACAGTGTCATATAAAGAAAATCTGTATAAAATGTTTTATGATGGCATATGACACCAGTAATATTAGCGAAAATGTTTAAAAAATACTTCGAATAATTGCTGGAAATGCAAACAAAGGCCAGGTACTTACTATTATATCTGGTGGATATGCCGTAAAGCAAAAAAAGTTTTGGGTTAAGATACATACATGGTTGGAAAAGATGATCAAAAGACAGGTAGAATTTAAACCAGAACTGTTTTTGTTGGGAATATTAGGATCTAATTATGAGAAGGAGAATGAATATTTAATATTGCATGTACTAACAGCAGCGAGAATAGTATTTGCCCAATACTGGAAAAATGAAAACTTACGAACTGAAGAGGTTTTAATTAAGAAAATCTTAGAATGTGCAGAAATGGATAGATTGACTATCCATTTCTGATTAACGAGAAAGAAGATTCAGTGTACTTTAAAGAGATTAAAGAGAAAGAAGATTCAGTGTACTTTAGAGTATGGGATAATTTTTACCAATGGTTAGGAAAACGAATTAGTCAGAAATGAATGATATATTATTTTGAATATATATTAGTAAGAAGAATGATGTGTATTGACCAACTGATACTATTTATGATTATTGTTTATCACATTTACTACAGCTATTTACAACTATATCAATTATTGTTAACTGAACATATGTACCCGGATAATAGTCTGTTTGCTAAAGATTGAAAATGTTGTTGGGGGATAACCCCAATATTGATCCCAACCCTGTCCTAATCCCAATTCTGATCCTAACCCTACCCTAAACTTTAATCCCCACCCTGATCCTATCCTATCCCCAACCCTATAAACTTAATAAAATCTTTAAAAAAACATAACTTGTTCTTGTCTATTTTCATCCAACTCAAGACTGACAGTGGGAAGAATACATTTTGGAGCATAAGAGAACAAGACTAGACCTAGGAAATACTTCATACCAATATATATCTAACAATGAGAAGATTTTAATTTGTATCTGTCATTAATAGAAGAATATGGAAGTAACCTGGATGAAGACAAAAATAAAAGAAAGTTATAAGAAAGTGAATGACAACTCAGTTCTGAGAAATGAGGAGAACAATAGAACATTTGTAGTTCAGGACTGAACAATGGAGTTCTTGGTGCTCTCTGAGCTTTGTTGTTGGCTTACAGATGTTTTGTTAGGTAATATCAGCAGGTCACTTGAAACTTTAAAAGTTTAAATAAACATCCTTGGAAGAGTATTTACAATATGCATTTTAAATAAAATCTGTATTCTTTGCAAACAAATCCTTAGTCCCAAAGTTATACTGTTGAATTTAACCCTTCTTTTCTCTTCCAAATGAGTAGTAACATGCCTTCAAATGTCTTGACAGGTTTTCTTTGGTTCTCTCACATCAACCAAGTGTTAATAAAATAGAATCTACAATTTTGGTGGAGGGGGAAGAATACCTGCACTCTCAAAGGTAGGCACCTCGTAAAGAAACAAGTGGGATCAGAAGAAAAATGCATTGTAATTTAGAGGCAATGCTTGGTCAGGCTTTCTGAACTGCACCTTCATTTCTGCAGTGTTTAATATAGCCTTGAAGTCTATATACCTCTATTTCATGCCCATGGGAATTTTTCTGGTCCCACAGCTATTCCTCACTTGGCTCCTCGGTCCGAGAAGCTGACATTCCATCAAGGACTCATTGATTCCAACTTGGCTCACTGCCAAGCCACTGACACTGAAAAAAAAAAATCTTCTGGATGGATAGGGTACGACATAGTGGATGTATTATGACACCATGAAGGACAAAAAAGGGCAGTGTTAAAACTCAGAATTTTTATAAATGCTAATTATTTCACAATTCACACATCAGTCATTGTGTTGTGTCTAGGCACAGTTCAGTTCTCACATTAACAAGGCAAGTGAGAAAAAAACCCCTAATTTTAACAAGTCATATTTATAATTCTTAAGTGCAACTGAGATTATTGAAAAACAACAAAACTTTAGGAACTATCTTGCTTTCTGCCCCATATTGTGTAATATAGTGGGAATTATTAAGATAGTTTGTTGTTGATACTTTATGTGACTTTTGTTAATCTGTTGCATCAATGCATATTATTAAACCCTCTTATGCATCGATTTAGAACTCATTATCACCAAATAACATATTTTCTTCAGTTCTTCTGTATCAAGAGTGGACAAGAGTGAATAAAATAGGATCTCACTCTAATGTAGGGATATATAATGTTCCATATACTTATTGAAATTATAGTAATATAACAACACACTGACACTGAGACCACATTTTCATTGATGGGAAAAATGCTGCTGCTGCTGTTTTTTGTTTTTGTTTTGACCATTGTGTTATTCTTATCTTTTATTGTAAGGTTTCAATTTAACTACATTATCCAGACAATTGGAAGGAGAAGAATGAAATTAATGAATGCATGCTTAGACAGTTCCAACAGACATAAGAGGTAGAGTGTATGTAACTAAATGGTTCCTTACACATACATTTTATTTCTCAATTAGTTACCTCTGGGATAGAATAATGAATAAAGTATAATGGGTGAGAATCAGCACAAACAAGTCCATGTTAGAAATTGGCAATCCAGGCACAGTTTTACTACCTTGATGTAAGCTAGCCATTTGACTGTCTTCATTTATTTGTATGCTGCCCATCTCGCCTAGAGAGGACTCTGGGCAGCTTACAAACATTAAAAGTCAATAAAACATTAAAACAGTAAAGAATAAGAATAATAATGATATTATTATTAATAATATCAATAATAATAACAAATTACAATTAAAAGGTCGGGAGGAAGGGAGCACACTGCACATGAGATGAGAGGAGGGATCCTGTCTTACTCTGTTAACTACCCCTAGGCCAGGGGTAGGCAACCTCGGCTCTTTTATGACTCATGGATTTCCCTGCCCTGCCCTAGGCCAACTGGCAAAACCAGGTCTGTAGGCCCTTAGAGAAGGTCAGAAGGATGGTTGCAAATCTCACCTCAGGGGGCGTGATGTTCCAAAGGGTGGGAGCCCTGGCAGAAAAGTTTCTTTTCCTGAATTGAACAAGACACTGGTGTATAGATATTTTCAATAAAAGTTATCTATCTTAAGTAAATTTGTGCTAAATAATATTTATTATACCGTAAATCAGGCATCGGCCTTGATTTCGATTCCTGTCCAAATGCTTTAGCAATAAATAAGTTTAATTAAATCTTCATGCATGGACCTGTTTTTTTCATGCCTGACACATGGAATTGCATCGATGTCCTCATTTCTGTGGCAAAGGAAAGATCCACTGGTTGATATACCGCATGACTGACCATTTTCTCTAGCCTACTGAGCACTCACTGGGACCCTAATGGGCATGACACCTTCTGATAAGTAATGCTTTTAATATTGTTGTCATTATTAGTATTTAATATTGTCAGCTGACCTCTAAATTGTTTTCTGTTCATATAATTTTGGTATCTTTTAATTTCATCAGATTTAACTGAAATTTGAGATATTTTTCTTTATACGTAAATGATCTATATAGAATAAACTGCTTTAAGCACAGCCTATTTATGAAAAAATTGGTATAGAAATGAATTAACTATGTCTCGTCCAATTTCCATGTCTCTCTCTCCTATTTTAAAAGTCAAGCCCCAACAAACTAGCATGGTCTATTTTTGGTCTTTGATTTATCTGAAAGTTGTCTTGGAAATTAATATATCTCAGCTGATATAGCAGAAAATCAAATGCCTGAATTTTCATTAGATATTACTTGAGCACTAATAACAGTATGGTCTTCATATTTAAAGTTTGTATGTTGCTATGCAGACCATAAAAGGACACTTTTTACATGTATCACATACATTATCGTTGTTCCATATAGATGATATCTTCTTGGCAAAAAATAACTTCATAATTTTTATATAGAACCAATAAGTCTTTTTTTATTTTGTACCATTGCTTGGGCATATTCATTATAATAGGTTTTATTACATCCACAGTCCTAAATCTGGATCTAGCTAGCTGGAAATGCCTAAATTGAAATGCCTATGCAGTTTTTTATAGACAATATATTGCATGAATAAAGTTGAATGGATTTTTTCTATGTCCATATCATTTTCATAAAACTCCTATAATAAATCCAGTTTGTAGCATATTACGAGTAAATACAACCTTCATAAATAAGCTTTTTATTCCATAAAATGCACATTTTGAATATATTTCCTGATAAATTGCATATTTTCAAGCTACGGATTTCAGCACGCAAAACCAGAAAGACAATATTGAGGTCATGGTTGGCACAGAAAGAGACAATCCCTGTATTTTAAAAAACCTCGAACAGTACCCTTGATGAAGTGAGAAAGAGCGATTAGCGACACGTACAATATGGAGATCACATCTTTCAGTTCCCAGCAAAACAAAAGAACTCTATCTGAACATTTTGTTGGAACATTCCAAATTAGCTGCATTCTGGTGAAACAAATCTCAAAACAGTTCAAATTCTGTCAGAACAAAATTTGAAATGCTTAACTGTTCCTGCCATTGGAAACAGTGGGAATGCAGAATGAAGTCCTTTTTATTCCAGGGCTACCAGCCCACCAACTTTAAAAAAAAAAAAATCAACCGCAGAGGTTAATTGGTGAAATATATTTAAAAGCATCTGTGTGTCCTTTTAAGAAGGACACAAAGCCTAATTTCTCAGCTACCACCAGAGTAGGTACCATTTGAAGGTCAAACAGCTAAGTAGAAAATAATTCTATTCATTCCCCACAAAACAAATTTCCTTCCCAAATCACCTTCCTTTCCTTGGTTTACTATAGGATGCCTTGCAGACACTTAAGAATGTGGATTGCCCAACATTTCAGTAGTGTAATACAGCACAAATCTTTAAGCAGAGTGGCCACTACTATCTCCTCCACTCTCAAAAAGTGGTTGCAGCTTGCTGGACTGAGAAAGGTAAAAAGAAAGAAAAACAAAAGATGGCATTGCTGCTTTATCCAAAAGAGAGGAAACATAGAAGCCATCCTTGTTTTTATATCCTGAAACACTCAAGAACTAAGAATAAAAAAAGAACATTCCTGATTCATATATGCATCCTTACTAAGCACACATATACAAACAACTGAAGTACCAAAGGAGAGAAGAATTTCAGCAAAAAGGCCAAACCAACAAATTCAGATATGTCTCTGCAGCAAAATGCACCATGGATTGTTTAGTCTACCAACAGTGTACAACAGTCTGATCAAAACACACATACAATAACATTTTGATTTAATGGATCTCCATTAATGAACTTTGGACATGACAAATATAATTTGAGTCTAGAAATTTCCTTGAAATAGCCAAGTCCATTAAGTAAAGTTTTTACTGAAATGTCTGGAAGGACGCTGGGAACAATGGAGGGAGAGGCAAGCTGCTAATATGGTAGTAGCAGGAATATTGGGGAACTAGCGAAGAAGGAAAGGGACCAGTTGTGCTCTCTGTAGCTTTTGAGCTTCTAGTTTAAGGATTGGAGGCAGTAAAGTAGGCAGATCATTTACCCTGGTTACAGGCATCAACAAGAAAATGCCACTCTAGCAACATACCATTCCCAGTGCAGTTGGGGTGAACCAGTTTGGTCTAGTGGTTAAGGCAACAGGCTGAAAAGGAGATCATGAATTCCTCCTTAGCCATAAGAGCCAATTGGGTGACCTTTGCTCAGTTACTGTCTCTTAGCCCAAGAGCACCAAGGAGGTGAGATACAAAAAACCAAAATAATTAACAGGACAAAACAATTGACTACAGTTCTAAATGCTGCCAATTGGAATCATCAAGAGACAACACATATTTTACACAAGTGCGTAATAATGGACTTTTTAAAATGACCCTTTCAAATTTTAATGGTCATCCTTTCTTCCCTCATGGCCCATTAAACAGAAGTTTTCCTGCATACACAAAGTTTGGCAATCCAGCTGAAACCATCCAATATAGAGCTTGTTCAGTTTTACATGCACATCAATAAGAAAACACAATCCACTCAAATCCATTACAGGGAATTAGCCTTTGCTGTTTAAAATGCCTTCTAAACTCCCCAAGAGTCAGTCCTCAATCTCAAGCTCTCCTAAAATTTTAGCATTTACATTTTTAAGGCATATGTTGAAAAATGTGATCTTAGTTGCAATGTCATTAGCTTTCTTTTTGTCCATTGGAACAAATGATAATCTGCTAATTGTATAATTGAGTTCTCTGATGAGTACTAATAATATGTAGGGAAGTCTTTGTTGCATTTATAAGAATTTATAATTAAATTCCCTTTAATTTCTCTCCAGACATTATCCCTCAGATTTTTTTATTTGGGTTTTGAGGTTACTTTAGTTTCACTTTTAACACACTTGTGTTTCAACCCTGGAGGACCCTCTAGGTGACCTTCTTTTGTCTGCTTCTTCTGCAATGTTCCTACAATAAAGTAGACTTTAACAAGAGGTATCTCAGACTATTGACTCCCCAAGGCCATGTGTTCATGTGGAAAGTTATGTACAGTGTTCAGTGGCTTGTGTGTGTATAATCTAAATTATTTTCCTTTGATTTATTGATTTTAGCTAGGGATAAAAACATATTTAACTACAGCTACAGTTAGTCTTAACCCAAACAATTTAGGTCTAGCTGTCAGATTTCAGAATATGGGTGTTCTTGTTAAATGGTTGCTATGGAGGGCCTAGCTAATTACAGAATTTCTACAATTGTGGATGTGTCTGTTCACAACATACCTACTAACCAGCGGACAAACTGGCTATTTTTGTTGCTAATCCAAAAGGCTATTTGTTTTTCAATCATATTTTTATGTTTCTTACAGTGTAGGACCCAGAAACATTTTGTTTTGGCTAATGGAAGCTCTATAGACAGATCACTTGTTTTACTAACTTTCTGTTGAACTACAGGTGCCAAGGGAAATAAGCAGTAAGATACTTCTGCTATTAAAAATATTTTGAATAATCTCAGTCATTCTAACATACTGTGTTAGTTGTTCGATACACTAGAACATTACTCATGTAGTTTGCTAATACCAAAAATATATATTATTGATCCAGCTTTTCTCACCAACTGTAAGTTGTTCTGATAAATCACTGTAATGAGCAGTGAATTTAAACTTAATTTCAGTCTTACTTATAAAAATATTTTTTCTGAAAAGCCACAAACCTTTCAAAAAGATGTCATTCTAAATTACAGCTACTTTATCAAGCTGCAAATTTAGCACCATGAATTCTATTAATTCTTTGTACTGCATTTGGGTTTTAAAAGTTATTCCACTTATAAAAATTACAGAAGGAACATAGCTTTCCATGGGGGTAGTCTTTCTGACAGCATATGTAATAATCAATTCAGAACACTTAAGATAGAAACTTACCGTAAGTAAAGAAAATGAAAGGATTCTAGCAAACGTATTATTGATTATGCTCCTTACATTTGATAGGAAAAAACCATTTTAAGGTTAAGGGATTAAGGGATTTTTTAGCAACTAGCAAGCAGATTAATTGATATGCAATCTCTCAGCAGATATAATTTCCATCAGTTTCACACACTCCAGTATCTTCTTGCAAGTAGAGCTAGGAAGAGAAATAAGAGGCCCTCCAGATGTTCCTGAAGTTGCATCCTCCTTTATTAGCTATTTTGGCTGTGCTGCTTGGAGCCATAGTTCAGACCTATTTAAAGCAGGCCACAACATGGTAGCGCCCAAGTAGCCATGTGTGACCTGCTAATGTTTTTCACCATTGCCATCTCCAAGAACATGCTGCCAAGTGTCTCCAATACCTCTAAGACAATGGCTCTCCAATCTTGCACTAACGTAGACTAAAAAGGAGGCAAGTGAGAAGGGGGCATCATTGAGGTATACAAAATTATACTGGGGTGGATAAAGACGATCAGGAGAAGCTATTTTTCTCTTCACAAAATACTAAATTGGCAGTCATCCAACAAAATTGAATCCTGAAAGAATCAGGACAAAGAAAAAGGTTGTTTTTTTTTTAAAAAAAAACACGTTATTCAACTTTGGAATTTGCTTCCATAAATTGCGGTGGTGTATGCCAGTTCAGCTGACTACAAAAACATGGTTGGACCAATCCCTGGAGTCATGGGGATCAGTGGCTATTAGCCAAATTGGATGTGGAACTGGCTCTGAAGGCTATCTTCTGGGGGGAGACCAATAGACTTCTTTGTGTAGTTGGCTGGCCACAGTGAGAGCAGATTGGTGGATTAGATGGGCCATGACTACCTGTGAGGAGGGTGCTACTTATGTTCTAGACCCAGAAGAGTGACTTATAAATTGAAATCCAGTCTCATGTAATGAGGAGCATTTAGTCTACTATGTGTACTAATATTTGAAAATGTTATTTTGTGGCAGGCTCGTTGTATTTGAATCAGTTGGAACAATACATTCCAAGCTTGTACTGATGATTTTTTAATGGCATGTGTAAACAATGTGTGTTCACACCTAGCTATATAAACATATCAAACTAATATATTAATTTAGCAGAACATCAATTATTAAATGTAATGGTAGCATCCACTTTCTCACAGTTCAGGCCTCTTCTTAATAATATTGCCATCTGTGCTCTCAGAAGGGAGGGAGTCACTGGTCTTACCTGCCAATTGGCTGAAACCTTGTGTTGATACCAACTGGGAGAAACATCTGCTCCTCCACCTGGAAGGACATTGATGGCAATCTGCTGCCTTAACAATCAGCAATGGGAAAACTATGCTTAATAATTACACAATTGCTGCTTCCAACCCACTTTCTCTCTTGAAATTAGCACTTTGAGAATTTATTTAATAAATAATCCTCTGGTGGTAATTGCAGTCAAGTTTAGAAAACAAAGGAGTGCAAATATCAAAACGTACAGTTACTATTTACAATAAGAACTTAGGGAAACTTAGGCCATGTTTTTAACAAGAGACGTGGTGGTGCAGTGGTTAAAATGCAGTACTGCAAGCTAACTCACTGTTCACACTAGGAGTTCGATTCTGAACGGCTCAAGGTTGACTCAGCTTTCCATCCTTCTGAGGTTGGCAAAATGAGGACCCAGATTGTTGGGGGCAATAGGCTGACTCTGTAAACTGCTCAGAGAGGGCTGTAAAGCACTATGAAGTGATAAGTAAGTGCTATTGCTATTGCTAATTGAGCAGGAGTAGACACACCAAAGAGATCAGTCCTCAAATCCAAATTTTATTTTTTTTCCATTTGTGAATGAAATTTAAGTAATAAAAAACTTAACAAATATTGGGTCGCTATAGAAAATGAAATCCTGAGTCTTAGTCTGCTCTCTTTCATCAACAAACCCACACTCAATTATATCAGATGAAATCTATATTGTTTGAATATGAAGGACAGTTTCAAGAAGAGTTAATTTTTTTAATGTTCTAATAATATAATGTCCAAATCTTATGAAGAATTTGAATATTGTACCATTGCAATATACTATTTCCCATCCAAATCGCAGTGGATTGTGGGGCAGCTATATTTCAGCAACTTCAATAAGGCCACAGACTTTTTGAGGTTGCTTTCCTAAAATTCCTATTTTAAGGCATCTTTGGCTATCTATACATAAATGTTTCTCAGAGGTTTGAGGCTAGATGAAGTTGACATTATTTCCTATGATACACAATTTCATTATTTATTTCCTACCAAGCTCTTTACTGAAAGAGGTTTTGCTTGTTTTTGGAGTATCACAAAATTGTTAGATGGTATTTATGGAACAGAAAATGATTCAATGTATTTGTTTTATGCAAAATGATTGCCTCAGAGTTTTAAAATTCTGAATAAATAATGAGTAAAAGTTCTCCCACATATTATTATGCTTAAAAAAATCCAAATAGATAATTTCTAGGGATGGGCAAACTTGGTCTGATTTTTTCCAGAATTAATTTTGAAAGTTCAAATTTAATTTTTTTTTAAAAATGGGTTTTCCCACAAGTTATGTTTTCCTGCACATATGCTTCCCATTTCAAGATACAAAACTGTTCCCTTAATCACCCACTTTTCCAGTCATTCTGTATACTATATTGCGTTTTGCAGATCAGTAAATATAAGGAAAACTGTAAATGCATGTTTGGAGAGAAAACAATAGCAAGTGAAAAGGTGTAGTAACTGAGTGCCTTGAGTTTGGAATCAAGAATTACAGCTGATTATATGCCTGTTTAATTAATTAATTAGATTTTATCTCATTTTCATTATTTTATCAGTAAGTCAAGGTGGCAAATACTCAGAATAACAGAGTTGGAAGAGAACTTAGAGATCTTCTAATCCAGGGGTCTGCAACCTTAAACACCCAAAGAGCCACTTGGACCTGTTTCCCAGAAAAAAGAAAACACTGGGAGCCGCAAAACTTGCGCGCATGCGAGAAAGAAAGAGAGACAGCTTGATTGAAGAGTTTGATTAAAACGAAATAGAGACTGCTGTGCATGAGTTCTCTCTCTCTCTCTTTCTCTTTCCTCTCCCCCTCTCTCTTTTTCTCTCTCCCTCTCCCTCTCTTTCTCTCTCCCTCTCTTTCTCTCTCTCTCTTTCCTCTCTCTCTCCCTCCCCCTCCCTCTCCCTCTCTCCAATCTTCTGGTCACTTGGCAAGCTGGCTTCAAGCTGTTCTCCAACAAGCTGACACACATTCTTATTGGGCTGGCTCTTTCCTCCCTTTCCTGCTTCCTGCTTCCTGCAGAGACACAGCAAAGGGAGGAGCCCCACCCAATAAGCTTGTCAGCTCATCAGAGAATAGGGTAAGGCCACTCTCTTTTTTACAGAGAGAGGGGGGGAGAGAAGGGAAGCACAAGTGCCTCTCTCTGTCTCTGTCCCTGCAAATGGCAGAGGAGCCGCAGGAGAAGGCTCAAAGAGCTACATGCAGCTCCGGAGCCGTGGGTTGCCGACCCGTGTTCTAATCCAAACTGCTGCTCAAGCAGGAAACCCTATACCATTTCAGACAAATGGTTGTTCAATCTCTTCTTAAAAACCTCCAGTGTTGGAACACCCACAACTTCTGGAGGCCAAGTCATTCCACTGATTCCACTCCTTCCTCTCTCTATTTTCCCCTCAAAATATAGCCCTATGAGATGAGTTTGGTGAGAGAAACTGACTGGCCCAAAGTCATCCAGTGGTTTCTCATGTTTAAGACCAGATTAGAACTTGTAGTCTCCTGGTTCGAGGCCACTATGCAAAGTGGACATGTATCATGAGAAATAAATGCCACTGACTTTAGTAGCATTCATTGATAGTTAACAGTGATATCCTGGATGAATCATAGATGGGAGAAAATCCTGTAAAAGTGGATTATCTTTTGGAGGCTAAGCAAATTTTCCAACTGAGCATAATGCAGATCAGAAATCTGGCATGTTTAATCTTCAAAATGTTACTAAACAACACTTAATCATCCTGCTGAATGGTAAAGGATGCTTAATTACAGCTTTTCTGATCCAATGTACAACAAAACTGATTTTAGACTTTGTAGAACACTATACTGAACACATTATACATTAAACTATATAGAACTCATTTCATTGTTTAATTAAACCATTCAGCAAGTGTTCATATATTCTTTCTTAGTCAGGGTCTGAAGACAAGCACAGAAAATAAATAAATAATTGAACAAATAGCTAATCAAAAATTTTAGAAGATAAAGCAAGGTGACCTGAAAATGGCTGGGCATTTCCAGGAACAGCTTCATATGCAATAGAAATAAAAATATCATGCAGTGCACTGATAATTGAAACAGCTGAAATGTGTGGTAGTGAAAATTGCCTTCAGGTAAGAAGAGTAATCAGTGATTGTAAGCACATATTATGGGAGTTCAACAAAAACTTATATAAAAGTTTTTAATTAATTAATTAATTTCCCATTAAAATTAAGCACCCAGAATTTGTTTTGTTTGCCTCACATCCTGGTGTATCTCGTGTGATGACTATAATGACTTCTGTATCTTACATTGGCTGCTTAGCCTGTAAAAAGTTTACAATGTAAGGATATTTGGCAACAATATGCTTAAACAGTTGCAATGTATTAGAAATTATCTGTGGCCATTTGTTGGTTGAACAATATTTTAATTTAATTGTTCCAACTCATATGTTACACCAAACAATATGTCTAAGTGCTGTGAGTAACACTTCTAGCAGAGAAACAAAGTAAGTTTTTTTTTTAAATAACTTTCATAAATCAACAACTCAATATCTAATCTACTCCATCAATGAATTTAATCCTGAATCAGGATAACAGAATAACAGTTGGAAGGGGCCTTGGAGTAGTAGTAGGAAGAACTAATAGAATTCAAGTAATAGAAGATGTCCTAAAGAATCAGCTATATTTGTTTTTTCCAGAAATGCATCAAACTGCAAAATCAAAAGGCTGCAATGTTTAATTAAGAAGCTGGATGCAAGATGGCAAGTTGCAAGTTTATGTGGTTGAGTTGTGGGCAGAAGTGGTTTGTGATTTGTGAACATAACAAGTAAATGGCTGGCATATGCAACAGTGCTTTTTAGATTAGCCTTCCTGAATTGTAGCAAGATGGTAGGAGTAGCCTTAGTTACCAGAGAAACTGGCACATTCAGCTTATAATAAAGCAGATGAAGTTTCTTAGTTAAGGCAACTTTCAATTGCTGAAATGCAGAATCAATTACCTCAGACCTGAGGCAAAACATACCTTATCTAATGAGCGGGCACAATGGTTCCAACATATCCAAATAATTAGGATATTTCATAAAGTTGCCATAGGCAACTAGAAAAGAATGCTGTAGATCCAGATTCTCAGCAGTTAGGACTTGCATGAAAGTCTTTGTTTTCTTTGGATAGGGTTTAATTTCATCAGGTGAGATGACATGTTGTAATATGGTAGCAAGATCAACCTGTCATTTGCTTTCGTTTAAATAACCTTTTTATGAAATATCTCAAAAATTGCTCAGACTTTTCAACAGTTGCTGTACAGACAAAAAAACATTATAAATCAGACAATATTTAGAGGTTCCTACAGGACAGAATCTTTTGCATCTTGATAATTCTCAAGTTATTTGAGAACCCAAAAAAAGAGAAACAAAAAAAGCCACACTGTATTTGATTGAGCTTGTGATGCCAATTTCATTTGCCAAAAGCTTTTGGTGGTATCTAATTCAACAAAAATCAATGCACTTTTAATAACAGGCCAAATATTATCTATTGTTGGCAAGAGGATATTCCTGCACCATAGTCTTCAGAGGGATACAATGACAAGTTTTCATTAGTATCTCTTTTGTCATAATCAACAAGCTGAGTATCCAGTTTGTATGTTCATGTAGTTCTTGACTAATACCATTTTCTTGCATTCTGTCTAACTCAGCATTCACATTTTTTTTCTAACTGAAATTGAAAAAATAAAATTCATATTATTGTCATTTTCTGCTATCCAAATCACTTTTACAAACCTGGTCTTTGGATGTGCTCATTTCATGTCATGGTTATGAGATGCCTCCTTGGTTTTCATGTAACAAACTCTGCTTTTCCCAGAACACAGTCTCCCAAGTCACCTTTTGTCTATCTTTGGCTGACCTTTTTATCACCTTCTGCTGATGAACATGATGAACATATCTGTCTAAAAAGATGCTACTCACTGCTGCCATTAGGCAATTTTCTTTTTTGAGATTTTTGTATCATCTGGCCATGGTGAGTGTCTGTTTTATCCAATGTCAAATCTTCCTGCTGTAGATATTTATCACACAGTGTTTTGAGACCATTTCATCCTCTTTTTGGCAGCACCATCCTTACTCGATTGAGCTAATTTCTTAAGTACATTAACATACACATGCACAGATTCATTAGAGGCTTGTATTCTGTGTTCTCTCACAACATTAATGTATGGAGTAAATTTTTATCCAAAGCAGCTTTAAGTTATGGAAATGGATGTTTTTCTCTGGGTAAACTGGAAAACTCCCATTGCACCAGAACTCCCAAGCATGAGGTAGTAGAATTCTCCAAATGACTTTCTCTTCCTTGCCCAGCTATAGAACAACTTCATAAAATGCAAGAGGGTTTATTCAATGGCTGGTCTCTGGATTCAGTTTATCTCAGATTCATATTCAGAGGCTGGGAGCATCAAGGCCAGAGGCAACCATGTTAATGTAATGTTCGAAAAACCTGCCATTGTCACCAATTATTTTGTTCTGCCACAAAAGTCCTAAGTCATTCCTTTTCCTGTGTACTGCAGTGTCTAGAACTCTACTAAAATTGCCATGATTTCTCAAAGTGAGAGTTTGAGATAATTAAATACTAACTGTGCAATGTCATATCTGTCTTCTTTGGGGAAAATAATCCATATAGAGGTAGTCCTCATGACCACAATTAAGCCCGGAATTTATGTTGCTAAGTGAGAAATTTGTTAAGTGAATTTTGCCCTATTTTATGACTTTTTTTGCCACATGTGTTAAGCGAATCACTGCAGTTGTTAAATTAGTAACACAATTGTTAAGTGAATCTGGCTTCCCCATTCACTTTGCTTGTCAGAAGGTTGCAAAAGGTGATCACATGACCCTGGGACACTGCAACCGTCATAAATAGGAACCAGTTGTCAAGTATCCGAATGTAAATCATGTCACTATGGGGATGCTGCAGTGGTCATAAGGGTGAAAAATGGAAATAAGTCACTTTTTCAGTGTTGTTGTAACTTTGAACTGTTGTAAGTCAAGGACTACCTGTCCATGCTGTCAGCTGAGTATGCATATGCTACTTTATCTTATTTGCATGGATGCTTCATCATTTAAAATAATAAATTCTTTAACTAATTAATAAATACATAACATAAAAAAATAAAGTACCCCGATAAAGTAGCCCAATTTTGATTCTTGCAAAATTTCTGACTTAAGGGGCAGTGCTCCCACAAGGAACATAAAGGTTTTAGTTTTTATTCATGGTATATGGGTACTTTTGTTACTATCCCAGTAACATTGCTTTAAGGTTTTTATAGAACTGTAGAACAGAATAACATTGTAAGAAAGGCACATAGCCAAATGCAAGCTGTTTCATAGCTTATTTGGGAAGGACAACTAAATGATAAGTAGTACATTAAATAAAGCCCAAGAGTTGTGGTATATAAATGATCTGAGTGTGTGCAGTAACAAAAAGATAGCACTGGGGGATAACATTTGTGTTCTGGTGCATTACGGTCATTACAGTTTGTCAGTCTGCCTTGAATTAATTCACACAGCTAAAATCACCTTTTCCCCATTTTTCTTTTGGGGGAAGCTGATTAATGAATATGGATTATTAACACTTCAAGTACTTGCAGTAAAAACGGCTGCAATTCCTATTTTTTGTACACTGTATTCCATTGCTGTGAAACATGGAAACATCACAGATCTTTTTAAAGTTATCACAAAATTTCCAAACAAATTGCAAGCATTCCTAAAAAGCAGGCAGAGCTAAGAAAGACAAGTTGTGGGATCAAGCAAGCACTACATTTAATTTGATTTATATTTAACAACCACAAGTGACAATAATTAATCTTATGTAAATGAATTCATTCTAATGGGTTAACTCAGGGGTTCCCAACCGGGAGTGCTCGCATGCCCTGGGGCTGAGAGACAATATTCCAGGAGGTATAAAAACTTGGGTTTAGAAATTTCAAAAGTATAGTGTATATGCATGATTCATTGCCATTATTTTGAACTTTTGTAAGGGGTGTGAGAATATATCAGAGGCGTTCTAGGGGTGCAGGATATAGAAAAGGTTGAGAACCACTGGGTTAACTGAATGTCATCAGTTGATTCCTTTCTATATATTTTCATTTATTTCCTTCTGCCATATTGGAAAAATAGTTTGCAGGAATTTTTGAAGGATTGTCCTCAACGACTCGGAGAGCCATATTTGACCCTTTTATTTAAATTCTAGGTATTCTGATATTTTATCCCTGTGGCGTTTGCAAATCAAAAATTGGAAATGGACATGACTGAATCAAAAAACTCATGCTTATAACTATATTATTAATATATTGTCTAGCCTTTTGCCAACTGTTGGCTGAATAATTTATTTTGCTATGCTCATTTCAAAATAAAATAAATAAGAGATATGTAGAAGTGGGAAAACTTTAGGAAGAAACCATTTAGTAAACATTTAATGGTGATCTTGCTTAAATTAAACACTGTGTTAAGGCAATGTTCATTTAAGTCTTTTCCTCTGTTCCTTAGCTTTTTAAAATTTACTTGCACGGTGAAATGGTTGCTGGTGCCTTTCACCCTGCAATGTGCTTCTCAGGAGTGTTAAGAAGGAATAATAAGCTATCTGAATATCTCCCATCTTATATATTTGTTTCTGTGTATTATGTATAAGGGTAGCAACTGTTGCTAAGAGCAATAAACCTCTACAAATAACCTCAAGAGTAAATCCCACTGAATTTCATAATTGGGAATGACTTTTTACACATATTCTGCATCCTGCAGGGCACCCTTTTGCCTTTGCTTTCATAGTGGTTTCATATTCACTATTGTTAAATGAACTAAATCTGCACAGAATGAGGAAGCTGCAAGTGTCACAACTGGCGAACCTTGTTCAGGCTCTTTCCTAGCAACAAACTATTTCATGATGAGATAGTTTGACTTGATAACGCAGTGTCCCAAAACTATGTAAAAGGTTTTCTCTCCCTGGATTTCCTGCTGAATTAATTTCAATTCTCTATTTAATAATATTCTTCTTAATGTTATAGCCAATATATTTTTAAATATCTGGGTGGGGTTTGTTTGCTCTGCCTCCCTGGCTTCCAAGTCCTCTCACGATCAAAATATAAGAAGTTGCAGACTACTGAAGTGAAGCTCAATGGCCTTTTAGCCACCTTGCAAAATGCAAGGTGAAAGCAAGAAATCCATGTTCTGCTCATGGAAATTTAACCAAAGATTTATTCTCTTTTGAAAAATAAAACAGGAAGCCATCTTTGTTCCAGTATGTTCAATGAGAACAGACGGTGAAATTTTTTTAATATTTTTAACACAATACAAATGAGAAATCTGCCAGCTGCCTAATCCAAAGCACAAAAGAAATTAGGGAAACACTATAAATGATGCATGCAAACTTTTTTGTGCCAAAGGCCACATTTGCCACATTTGTTTTGATCAGGGGGTTGGACTAGAAGACCTCCAAGGTCCCTTCCAACTCTATTTATATTTACTGTTGTTGTTATTATTATTATTTGTAGGTACAAGGGCCACATTTCAAAAGGTAGGGAAGAGCAAGTCCAAAACTAAATTTGATGTAATTTTAATTTCATGAATGAATATGATTAGCATGCTTATATTTAACATATTAAATGCATATTAAACATATGTTTATTTAATACCTCCCCTTATCTGTCACATTAAAATATGCAGTTAGATCAGACCAGGAAATCAACTCTACAGGAAGGGTAAAACTACATCGACTGACAGCATTTTGCCAATCAGATTGTGCTTCCCCTTCTTATACCAGTGTATTAGCTAGTATCAGTCTCAGCTGCTTCTGAATATTACTATTAGCCTGGACATTAAGAAATATTTTAGCCCATTTTTCCTAAGTAATAGTTCCTGCATCTATGTCAAAGTCATCTTCCTTACTCTCTCTATATTCTGAGGACTGTACTTAAGGTGTTGTATGTGGTCCATGATGCTAGAGATGGAATTTTACAACTCACACTATTTCTTGTCTATGAATTGGAGGGAGAGATCCATGTGTCTCTAGATATACCCAATCAAACCTTAAAAAGTGAATATTATTTCTTTAATGAATAGAAAGCAATATATGAAAATGGGATATAGAATCTGGCACTCCAATAATTTCTACTTTGGTAATATAGAATGGATATAGAATGGCTATTTTTCTATCTTTTTTCCCTTTGAAATATCTAAAAGTAGAAACACTGAAGGAAGTCAGTCATTTGACTATGTATATTTAGTCTTCTCCAGCTGCTTGAAATGCTGATGGGATTCAAGTTCTTCTAAATTTTGGCTTAGGCTTGCAGATCTTTCTTAGCAACAGTTGCTATGCAAAAATATTCAGATAGATTTGATGATTTTTTTTTCAGTCTGCACATTTAGACACTTTTGAAAGTCTACATTACGCTAGTTTTAGCAACCTAACATTAAACTATTTGCTTTTCTCAAGGACTTTGGATAAGCAAGATTATGTAGTGAATTTAATATCCTGTTTTTCATGTGATTGCAAGTAGTGATGAAGGAGCAATTTTTCCAATGGCTCTCTGCAGTTCTGTTAAATGCAGCATTTTCTTGAGTGTTATATTATTATGAATGGGGAGGGAACATATACATGGAAGAATTGGATACTTCACAATTTTTCTGATGATGAATAGATTATTAGAATTAGGCCTCCTTTCTTTAAGGATAAACTCACTAACGTTGACTCCATTTCGGCTGACGTTCTAAGACAGGTGACCTCTATTTTTGATCCTTGTCTTCCTTAGCTGTAAACAAGTATGAAAAGAACGATGAATGAACCAAGAGCCCCCCTTTCCCTTGTGAATCACTTTTGTATCAGTATCCTTAACTAGTGATGTAGTCCAGGGCTTTTCAATTTTTCAACCCATTGTACCACTTTTAGGATATGGCAATATCCGAGTACCACCAGTCGCCTAGCAAGGTGTCAAAAACTTGATGACCCCCCCCAAAAAAAGGAAAAAAGTGATAAAGTACAGGTAGTCCTCGATTTACAACAGTTCGCTTGGTGACTGTTCGAAGTTACAAAGGCATTGAAAAAAGCGACTTATGACCATTTTTCACACTTATGACCATTTCAGCATTCCCAGGGTCATGTGATTTACATTCATATGCTTGGCAACTGATTCATATTTATGATGGTTGCACTGTCTCAAGGTCATGTGATCCCCTTTTGCAACTTTTCGACAAGCAAAGTCAATGGGGAAACTACATTCACTTAACAACCTTTTATATCAGGGGTGTCAAACTCAGTTTCATTGAGAGCCGCATTAGCATTGTGGTTACTGTCAGGGCGAGGGGGTTCCTGCCTTCCTTTTTCCCTCTCTCCCTGCCTTCCTCCTCATTCCCATCTCCCTCCCTCCTTCCTTCCTTCCTTCCTTCCTTCCTTCCTTCCTTGGCAAAGAATGCAATATTATAAGAAAAAGGCCTTGGCAGCAGAAGTTTAGATGTCTTTGCCATCAAATGATAGAATGCAAACAAATCTTTAGTGTTGAGTTAAGGCTATGGGCAAGTAAGAGATTCAGCAGAAAAGAATTAGTGTTCTTTTTAAAGAAAATACCAACTTTGTGTTGGAAGGTTGTCAATATTGCTTAATTTGCAGAAGAAAAAAGAAATGTTGGGGTTTAAGTCTCTCTAGCAATGCTATTCTCTAACTTGAACACTCTTTTTCATTTCCTGATACACCTTGACATTTCCGGCTGTGGTCTAATACTGGATTAAATGCATTTATTGATTGAGGTTGAAGATTTTTTTTATATGCTTAATTGCATATTGGATTGTGATCTTGTAGTTAGTCATGTTGCTGAGATTCATAATCACCTGATTTAGAACAGAAAACAATCGAAGTCACAATGTCAGCATATGTAACTTTTTAATGAACTGTGCTTGAGAAATATTTCCCTCTAAATATACGTCTAATATCGTAATATAAAATGCACTGTATTGTGGTTTACAATGAAGATTATGCTCATGATTTTCTTGACTTACTTCCAGAATTTCAAGATAGCATTATCAGAAATAAAACTGAAGACAACAAACAGGAGTCTCTCTCTCTCTCTCTCTCTCTCTCTCTCTCTCTCTCTCTCTCTCTCTCAGAGAGAGAGAGAGAGAGAGAGAGAGAGAGGGAGGGAGGGAAGGAGGGAGGGAGGAATCACTTACAGTATTTTTTCCCTCCAGTATTGACCCTGTGAGGTAGGTAGTGCTAACTAGCCCAAAGTTATTCAGTAGACTTCTTATGGTTGAAAGTAATCTTGAATCTAGGTCACCTCAGCCCTAGTCCAACAATCTCATCACAATATTACACTGGAGGACATAACAGATAATACAATTTACATTTATAAATCAGTAAAGAAATATAAAATGAGATGTGTGTATTTTATGTGGCACTGCAAAAAAGTATAGGAGCTAAATCTGCAGTGCTTGGTCATATTGACTCATGATTTTTTTAAAAAAACTCAGCAAAATGATTAGTATTCTGAACTTGGATCCTGCATAAAGTCCTTACATCTGAAATGAAGAGGATATTTCATATGTCTTCCTGGTCAGGTCTGAAGCTCAATTTGATTTCAAAAGCTCAAAGGACCAGCTTGACAGCTGGCTTATGGGGAAAAAAAATCAGACCTATTTTAATTTGTACTACCATGCTCTTCTTATATCTTAGCACTGCATTAATAATAATCTATTATCTGCACATCATTATGCCTCTCACCATAATTTGATAATTCCTGTGGCATTATTCATATATTATTGATGAGAATCAACCTCATGTGGTTTGGTATCGGAAAAAGAGAAGAAAGGAAAGAGAAAAACAATCCAGTGTATCTCCTACTAATTTTCCAAAGATTTTTTTTCTCTTTATATCCATGGCATATTCCTTGTGGCAGAAGTTCCTCAGCTACAACACAAAGCATTCTTCCACATTGTGCTTTCCAAGATCTTCATAGACTGAATAGACTTGGTTATATTCACATATCCTGGGAATAATATATATCATTGTAAGTAGGGGAGGGGTTGAATCGAAGCATCCTGCTCTTTTTGTCATGTTCCAATTTAATCTGATTTAATTGCCTTCACAGAGGATGAAAAGGTTAATTCTTTCTGAAGGTTTACTTTCAGGGGCTCTCAACATAATTTACAATAGGGGGAAGCAACATGGTCAAAACCCATAAGGGACTAAGGCAGCTCTAAGATGTACAGTAGAAGAAGAAAATTAAAAGATGTCTCCTTTCTCAAGGTCATAATAAATGTTGTAAATGAATACAGTTGGCTCAATTGGATAGGAATACGAGCTTTTGGTTTAATAAAATTGAGACTAATAGCATGTAATATTTGTAGGAATAACATTCAACTATATGTTAATTAATAACCTTGGATCAGGAGGACCAGAAAAATAATGACAATGTTCTTCATCCTTGCACCAGTGTTGAAGACTGTTCTTACCAAGGACTTTTGTAGAGGGCATGGAATGTTGCAAGTATACCAAACAGCTGTAGAAGAAAATAGAATATAAGAAGAACAATGAAGAAGATCTACTGAAGCTAGTATACCATGAAGATGTGAATATCAGAGAGACCAAAGTGGCCTAAAAGAAAGACCAAATTAAAAATTAAAAAAGAAACATGACAAAGCAAAATATTACATGGCCAGTACATTAAACAAACAGATAACAACATAAGCTGGCATTAGCTAAGAGCAGCAAAGTTGAAGAAAGAGACAGAGGGGTTAATTCTGGCTGCACAAACCTTAAGAACAAATGCACACAAAGCCAGAATTGAGAAGACAGCAACAGACAGCAAATGCCATTTCTGCAAAAAAAGCTGAAAAAATAGTGGACCGCCTAGTTATCTGCTGCAAGAAGATCACACAGATTGATTACAAATAACAGCATGAGAAACAACAACAATGGTATATTAGAATATCTTCAAGACATACCATTTGCCTGCAAGAAAGAATGCTGGGGCTACAAAATAGATGAAGTAATAGAAAATGAAGAAACTAAGTCTCTGCTGTGGGACTTCAGAATTCAAACAGACAAGCACCTGCCACACAACCAAATTTAATAACGGTTGATAAAAAGACAAAAAATCTGGATAATTGATGTGGCAGTTCCTGAAGACAGAATAGAAAAGAAATAATTGAAGAAAACCACAAAATACAAAGAACCACAAGTAAAAATAGAACAATTGTGGTGAAACTTAGTACTAATACTGGTAGGTCCTTTAGGCGCAATCCCTAAATATCTGGAGCACCACTTGAACACTATTGCATTGACAAACTGCCATCAGTCAATTACAAAAGCAACTTTACTTGGAACAACAAGTACAATCATCCCTTTAATGCCATCAGACAACATCTGCCTGTCCCAGGTCCCTGGGGAGGACACAATAGGTGAATAAATATGCTAAATCAGTCTAAACATCTGACTGACCATGTGATTGACCTTAATAATAATAATGTCACTATAGGAATAGAAATAAGACCATTTGTCTAGTTCAGTGGTTCTCAACCTGTGGGTCGGGACCCCATTTGGGGTCGAACGACCATTTCACGGGGGTCGCCAAACAAGGCTGTCCGCCATTTTTTCCCCCTTTTCTTTGGCCACACCCCTGGCACCTAGTGATGTATAAGTGGTTGGGGGTATCCACAACATGGGGAACTGTATTATGGGGTCGCGGCATTAGAAAGGTTGAGAACCACTGGTCTAGTTTATCACATCATTAAAATAGCAGGTATTTTATTTTCCCTTTGTAAAAGGCATTATGGCAACTCTGGACTTCAACATTCTTGGTACCTATCTGATAAATTATTTCAAAATGAAAACATGAAATAAAATAAAATGACAAGCTGTTATGGTATAAATCAACATGGCAGCATCTGCATCAACTTTATTTCCCTAGAATGTTTTGGCCCTACAAGAACCCACCGATTTTCTTAGGATCTGAAATGGATGGATAAATATGACACAGCTCTGATTTGAAAAGGTAACCACCTGCCTAGGGGGGAAAAGCCTAAGGAAGCATGAGTGGGTGGGAATTGGGAGCTAATTAGAACACTTCTGCTCACCACCTATTGGCCACCATTATTGCCATATTTATCAGAAGAAGACAATCTTGAATTTGGAATGATTTCTTGCCTTGAAATGAAAAAAAAAATCAATCTATATTATGCCCAGCTTATCCATTTTGACATTTAAGCTTGACAGCTCCAACTGAAAACAATGTAGGTGATGATGCTGTCCCTCCCCCCCAAAATATCATAGATCCGGGGTGTCAAACTGCCGGCCCACTGGCCAGATGCGTCACGCCAAAACCGCATCCATCCCATTGCCGGCAATGGGAAAAAAGTCACAATACATCGTGACACTTTGTATGACATCACGAGTTTGACATCCGTGTTATAGATGAATCTCTTGTACACTTATATGTGGATATATATTTTCCAGAAGACACAGTTCATTAAAAGGGCAGGCCTATGATAACAAATAATTTTACTGAAAGAATAACTAATTGAAGTTAATTGACTCTAAAATAAGGTATCCAATTTAAAACCTTAATTGATCCCCATCGGAATATACTAAATATTCATTCTCTCTCTCTCTCTCTCCACAGAAAAAAAGGATAAAAAAGATATAAAAAATATTCCACATTGTTCCTTAAATTGTCTTGAAACAATTTATAATAATTGTGGGAGAGGAAAATAGTCTTCCAAAATTTATACTGGGAAGTCCTAGGTAAAAAGACAATTTTTCATCAGGTGCCCAAGAAGTGCTGATCAGGGACAATCACAAATCACAACAGGATCCCTTTTGCAGATCTCCATCATGTTACACCCCTCCCCCACCTCTGCTTGATTTATGCATATTTCTGTCAGGCATGAAGAATCAGGACCACATGTTAGATTCCAGTTAAGAAGATTTATTGTTCATGTCTATACATAAGAATCTAGTCAACTAATAGGCAGCACTAAATTGTTGTTAGATGTGAGTCAACAAAATTCAAGGAGAGCTGGGCTTAGCTTACTTGTGACAGATTCCAGATTGATTCCTCTCTTGACTGCACTCCCAGGCTCTGCCTATTCTTCTCCTACAGTTTCTGATGAAAGTTGGCCACCATTACCTGGAATCAGGGTGGGTTAGAACATTGGATCTCATTTTCTCCAGGACTAAGTTTTAAATAAATAGCTCCATCAACTCTAATCAGAGTTATTCAAATGGTTGTAAGATGCTTGGTGCTACTTATATACTGCTATAATTAAAAAAAAGATATTTTAGTTCAATAAAGACTACAAAGAAAGGTTGTGGAAAAAATAGGCGATCTGCATCAAATTACATGAGGTTGAGTTCTATCTAGTAGCTGTTATTAATCTAAGGATATAAAGAAAACTATGGAGAGTCAGGTAATAAGAACAAAATGCAAATGGTTTTTCAACAGAACAAAATAAGATTTTTCAACAGAACACTGAAAAATAACAAAATGGGTTTGCTTTGTCTCACCAGTTTTATCTTTCTGGTTCTAGGAAGAAACAAAACCCTAATAAAGGAACTATCGAGAAAGAAGCTACTCCCTCACCAAGAGGCTTGCAAGGTCCAGCTACTATATATGAACAGACAGAAGATCATACTCCCTTGCACTGATGATATTACCAAGCCTGACAATGAAATGTTTACGAGCAAACAATCAATTTCAGGGCAATCTGAGAACCGAACATTTCAACCCTGAACTATACATTCTCTTCTACCAGTGTCCAGTTGGCATAGTACACAAAATAATTTTGTGCAACAGTGAATTTTGGCATCATGGCATTTGATTAAATTAACTTCTGTAAATGTATGTGGTGTCAGGAATAATCTTACTAGGCAAGAATGCACAGGGCTTGAACTGGGGGACATGGAAGAGGGCCAGAAACTGTGGGAAAGGTTGAAACGAAATTAAATGCTATATCCTGAACTGGGAAAAGCAGGACAGGGAAACGGAATGACAGATAATAAAACAGGTCAAGCTTTTTTTTCCTCCTGGCATGCATTTGAGGATTAAAGTATAATGGGGAAGAGAGGGTGTCCAAAAGATTCTATCTCATCATGCTGGGTATCTTGAAACCTTTCCATGGTAAACCATTCCTCTGCAAGAAGTATACAAGAATATATGCTGAATGTATTAGTAAGAGTCTCTGCATTTTCAATCTTACTTGCCTAACCAGGGTCCCTTGGATGCAAGAAAGTGTGCAAATACGTTCAGCAGAATATGCTTACAAACCTGTTGCACATCTTTGCGCTGGACAGACAAAGACTAAAATGGGCCTGAGCATGACAGGGCATAGCATATACTGTCATATTTTATTTTTTAGATATTTTTCATTTATATATCCCACCTTATCTCCCAAAATGTTCTGTTTTTAATGCCCTCTATACCCTGTGAGTGCGGCTGGCCCAACATTAGCCAATGAGTCTTTATTGAGTTTTCCCTGTCCGACATCTAACCACTGTACCACACTGGCTCTTTTAACACACAAGGATCCAGGCGATGCCTGCCTGTTAGGAGCTGGAAGATCCAATATTGGGCATCTATAAATGGGAAGGGGTGGGAGACCAAAATAGAATTGTATTTCATTTGGATGCATGAAATTCCCCTCAGGGTCTTGTTCCTCTTCCACACAGAACTATATTTTTGTATATATAAAGAAAAAAAGAAGAAAAAGAAGCTAGGCAAAGACAATGGCTTTCTCCAAGACAGGAAAAGTGTGTCTAGGCTCTTGGGTTCTCTTGAAAGAACGAACAATGAAGATGATTCCAATAGCAAACCAGGCAACCTCTTGGGGGATTATGGATTTTGAATTAGCCTCCTGGCAGGAATAGATATTGGTAGGATCGGTTCCCTGGCAATATCTTTACTTTTCAGAAAGGGGAACAAAGACAAGATGGTATTCTCTATTTTGGAGAATGTCAACTAGTCAAGAATCCTATTCAGATTGATTTGCCAGCATTTTTTTTTAAAAAAATGAACATTTCAAAACATTCTGAGCTGCTTATTGTATTGACATCATTGTTATTGAACTGATTTTTTTAAAAATTAACATTAAAGATGTTTAACTTTGCTAAATTATGACCTTTGCCTTATAAAGCTTTAGTCTGAGTATAAGGAGCTGTAATACATTACTAAAGCTGTACTTTCTATTTATAATTATCTTTGTATAGATAACAAAAACAATGTTAAGCTAATGATACCAGCTGAGACTTGATATCATTTCCAACAGCTAAGATCCTTAAGGAGGGTCCTTGTGATGGAATCTGCACCTGGAGAAACAGTGGAAATGAGTTTTGGCAGCACAGAGCTTTCCCGGGGAAGAAAAAGTACATACCACCAGAGAGAAGCCCAAATAACAGACTGTGCAGTCCTGGATGCAGCAGGGAGGAAGGGATTTGGGATATATATGTAGTAGAAGATTATAGCTTTACTTTGGTAAGATTCTGTCCATTAGGTGTGAACAAATAAAGGACGGGACCTGATTGTATTTTGATGTTGTTTTTGGGTCTTGGGCCTGGCAGTTTTATAAATTCCTTTATTTGTGGAGGAACTCATATAACCAGACCCCATCATCTTTGCAGAATATTAAGCCAAAGTTCCTGGATGTTAAATATGAGGTTGCATTTTTGCCTACGCTTTAAAATCCATTTAAATAACATCCTAATCTAGTCATTTCCAACTGAGTTTCAAGCAGCTCTGTGGTTCCTGGATCCTTATCACCAAGGTCTTAGCAGCAAGAAAACTCATATCCAAGCTTCTTTGAAGGAGAATTTTTATATGGCTATTGATTTATTCTCTGCAAAAGGATAGAGACCTGCAGATAAGTTGGGATGTGCTCTGAAATCACCTAAGTAATTATGAGGCTCAATAGACCTGACTGATGCTTGGACTGTTTATCTCCCCAGATTTTTAGAAACCTAAAAGTCCCTTGAATGTAGAACACTGAAAACAGCAGCTTTAATCCAATATGATTTGAAAATGAGTGTCACTGAAATCAAAGAACCATGTAATGCATTTAAAATTTATTGTTTTACTGACATGGGAATTGGGCTTTTGTCTAAAAAATAAACTCACCAGTTCCCCAAAGGAAAACAACACATACACAGTTGTATACAATCCCCTAAATTCTATTGTTTTCCTGCAAAAATACCTTTTGGGTAGATGCAAGATCAGCTTGATTATACTGCCAGAAGCAGCTATGCTTTATCTCCAGCAAATCCCTTCTCATGGCATTTGTTAAAAAATATCAAACATTCTTTTCATAGCCTGAGTTATTTGATGTTCTCCTATAACAGTCAGAAAATTGAAACAGCTACAATGCAGAGCTTTGTGCATGGTCAACTATTGAAAAAAATTATTGGTGAGAAGAAAGGGAAATGGGAATCAGTGGGAGAGAAAAGGGGTGCCGGATTTTTAAAACTTATATTCTTCAGCAATTACATTAACAAATCTGCAACAGCCACTTTCATTAAATATTTTGCACTAAAAAGAAACAAACCATCTTTTGTCGCTTCCAGTGGACTACATCAATTTTTTTTTGCCTCCAGTTCATAGGCTTTAACAGCCAGCAAATGTTTGAGGTGTTAAAGGTGTACATGGTAACCCTCACTAGTAAAACTTTGCCCATATATAAGGTTACAGAGGCACGACTGAGAGCATTTTAACAAACTACATCACTGTCTAGTTTGGTGGCAGCAGTTCCTCAGATAAAAAGTCCAAACAGAGAGTGGTAATGACAGCCAAGAAGATCATAGGAAGCTTGCTTCCTGGTATTCAGGATGCTGCTTATAAACGCTATGTGCTTAGAGCTCAAAGTATTGTTAGAGACCCTACACACCCATTTTACAGTCTGTTTCTGTTACTCCCCTCTGGGAGGAGGTTTCAAAGTATTTCTAGCAGGACTACCCAATTCTGTAATAGCTTTGTTCCCTATGCTATCCATCTGGTAATCTTGCAAGATTCGTTTTTCTTGCCATGGACATGTATACATAATCCAAACTAGACTATGTTGTTTCTCTGTGTCATATAATATATGTAGGTATATGCCTAATTCTGTGTTTGTTTATTTATTTTTGTCATATTTATGTAATGTATATTGGAGGTGGTGACCCTTTGAGAGCTGTATGCAACAACATTTCATTTTAATGTATGCCGATTTGTGTACAATCAAAGTGACAATAAAGTTATTATTCTATTCTATTCTATTCTATTGTCTGGACTGCCAAATGAATTTTAATATGGTGGTAGCAGTATGAAGGAATGGGTTCCAGAATCATCAATATCCACGGGGTCTGGGTGTAGATAGTAACACAACCAGAGGAGAACACAGCCTGCCAGAGAGAAGTTCCCTGAGGATGGGCATGAGTCCAAAAGCTCAGAAGACAAAGCCACTGGTCTTGCTGATCTACCCAGATTAGATACTGCAAAGTTTTCTTTGCACACGTATATTTGCCTTCATTTGTGAATAACACAGGCAGTTTGGGCTTGCAAGTAGAAGTGTGTATTTATGCATGTACATACACAGGACATACATTACAGTGTGGTGCAGTATCATCTGTGGAGCTCCACAAAGATATTTCATAAAACTGGCAACTGGACACAAACAAAGGAAAAATTTTCTTTTGGCATACTCATTATTTCTGTATGTCCAAATCAGTTTAATCAGAGACTCCTTCTGCCCTTTTCTGGAAGTTTCCCTTTTATGAATGTTTGTTGAGAGTAGGGATTTGCTTGCTGCATGCTGTCTTTGCCCGATGTTTTCTATATGGAAGATGATACCATCCTTCTCCATATTCATTCCATCAGTGTTAGGGCCGCATTGAAATGCTGTTACAGTTTCTCCCTTCCCCGATGTTCCTTGGTCTTTTTGTCCATCAAATCTCTCATTCGCCATGGGCTGCTATTGGCAGGCAAGCAGAGGATTGGACAAAAGGCTCTCCCCCCCCTCCTGTTTCACTGCTGAATAAGCGAGGAAGAAATAAGATCAGCTCTTACCCTGGCTTAGTTTTTCAAATGTTTGGTGCTCTTCATTTGCTTTTTTCTTTTGTTCTTATCATTTCTCAACGGCACCTGGGAGAAGAGAGAAACTGACTTGCTTATCATCATCAAATGAGTTTATGGCAAGAGGCAAGATTCAAACTGGGACTTCCCAATTCCTGAGTCAGTCTCTTTAGGAATTATGCCACATCAGCTCCTTAGGAATATCCAGGTTCCTGCCACGATCCCTAAACCACGCTGTGGTTGTGAGCTACCCTGAAAAACTGAAACAGTGGGTAAAACTAGGCCTGCCAGTTCATTTGCATGGTGAAAGAAAACTGCACTCTTTTATGTGGTACCGTGCTAGTTGCACTGAAAGATGAGGATGAGTCAGCAGTTTGTCTGTTCTCCTCCTCCGGCCATGTTTTGACTCTAACTGGAGAGTCTGCTGGAACTATACCGACAGGAAATTTGCTATCCCTCCCTTTCCTGTCTCCATTGTCTCTTGAAAGTCATTGCTATCATCAGACTTATCTCCAAATTGGTGGCTGACAGATTTAATAGACCCTTAAACTGTCCTTAGGTGGTGTCAGACTAAACTTAAGATATAGGCGGGATAAGACGAAGGTAGATAACTCACATGAGGCAGGAAAAAAAAAAGATATCTGTTTGTGCCACGCTTAAGTGCAAATGGAAAAAGACCCTAAATAAACATGCAGGCTTGGTTCCTTTTTCTGGAGACAGATCCCACCATCCTTTCTGGAAAGTTATAGGACCTTCCATTCACTGAGACTGGCCTGCCAGCTCAGCATTTTCAGACTTAAATACACAAGAAAAACAACAGGGAGGCAAATATTGAGTTCTTGTACCAATTGATGGAGAGAGAAAGAGTGCATGGGGGGGGGGAGATATATAAACACACACACCCTCCCTTGATATGGATGTTCTATTTAGGCTTGAGGGAAAGGGCAACTGAACAGTGCTGGGATTGAACCTGTGTTGATCCGAAACCTCTTTCATGCCGTTTTCTTTGTGTCAGGTTCATATTCTACTGGATCTTGCAAACTTGTATCTTCAGGGTAGCAGGGTAAGCTCAGGTTTCTAAAAAAACAGAAGAATAATTTCAGGAGATCATTATTTCCAATAACTGTATTGCTGAGCAACCCTTAACTCTGTTTTAGATAGGTTGCACAAGCTTACATCAAAGTGTACCTCACTGAGCCTATTGGATGTCTTCATTATTTCAGTTCACTATTCTGGATAATACATTTGACACATCTCATAGGAGAGGTTTTGAAAATATCTAGAAGCCATTCTTACCCTCTCTTTTTGATTTCTAGGCTCACTATAAACTGTACTATACTGTTCAGAAAGCTGAGATTAGCAACTCCTGTTTATTAACTTTCCTATTTCACCCATTTTTTTTTGTAAGGATTGATTGTCACTGCTGTTTTGTGTGGCATAAAAACTATTTCTGGAAAAGAAAATGTCCATTCTTTCATACATTTTTATACCACAGCACAAACTACTCACCCCCAATCAGATGCTGGATGTGGGCGATGGAAAGCATTTTCTGAATATTTTCGCTCATTGCAAAAATGCATTCTTCATTCCCCTCCCCTTTGCAAAGACTGTATTTCTGAGGTCAGTGCAAAAGGATTTGCATCCTTGTTGTTGAGGCAACAGATTAGAGTATCCCTCATATCTGCATGTGTGTTGCAAATGTACTTCTCAGAGAGAAGCACAGCAAAGGACAAACATTTGCATGCAGAGGCTAATCCAAATGCAGTTATTCTTACTGTTACAGTATCCTTAATTGGATGCATATTTGGATGTGCATCTTATTGCAAAAAATATTGCTCTTGGTTACTGGATTTGTTCCCTATTCTCTATTATTTTCTTCCTTGGAAGCAAATATTAGCTCAAACACATTTAGATTCACACATAATACTAAATCTTAAACCTGGATTAGCAAAATGCAGTCACGAGCCCTAAACAAATTAATTGTAGCATGAAGCATCATGTTGGCTTGCTTCCCTCAATTATGCTATGACCATGGCTGTGTTCCCATCATGTGTTAAATCACAAGCTATTCAGCTCTGTCTAATTAATACCTTGGGTGAACCCAGTCAATTAATGTTCGTGAGTTGGAAGTGGTTAGCAGTTTTCCCCCCAGATTTTAACTCAATATTAACTGGTGCGGAACTAAACATAATGCAAACTTTGAACAGTTTTGCTTCATTTCCAAATGTGATTAAAGTTGAATAAGGATTGCTACATGTGGCATGATGAAGGCACTAAAAAAATATCTACTGCATTGGGTCATTTAATAGAGCTATGCAGAGTTTACCTGATCTGGTGCAAGGGCTTAATCCAAACTATATTGCTCTGGAAGTAGTTTGATCCAACTGATACCAATATCCAGAGTGAGATTAAAAAAAAAACTGTATCTGTTCAGGATAAGGTCTGGTGATAACAAATGGTTTCTATATTGTTGTAAAAACCCTGCAATTTTTGCCCATTGTAAAAGACTAATAGGAGCTCAGCTCAGTTTTTAACTTTACCTTTAAAATCTTTGTTTGGTAATGCGATTTGGCGCTGAGTATGATTAAATTTGTTTCTGTAGAAGATCTTATGATGAGGAGAACAAACACTATGTTTCAGGAACATAAATTGACAAAGAAAAGTTTTCTTCATGCAAAGAATAGAGGGGTTTATAAGGCACGATGACACTTCCTGAATGGACTAGAGCTGCAACAGAATAGTAAGAAATGAAGTGTATTGTAGGAAACAGTCTTTCCTACAATATAAACTCATCACTGAGCCAGATTAGAAAAGCCCATCATGAAGCTGCTCAGAATGAGTCTTAAACTGCAATATGGCAAAGCCTTATAATGGGAGTTAATGATAGCATTAAACATTTCTCTTCACTCTCCTCCCACCCCCCCACCTGAACCACCTCTCAAAGTTATGCCTAAGGCATCACGATTGGGCTGATCAATAGCAATTCAAATGCATAGCTGACTTTGATTTGATGGCAGATCTTTTAGCTGCTGAACAATGTCTTTCCATCTCCCTCCATGTCATAACTGATGAAAATGCTTGGTAGTTCTCTCTCGTCAGTTGTTATCAGTCCATGTGGCTATTATTTCAAGGTGCCAAATTCTGTTAAATAAAGTCATCGGTGAATTTAAAGGGAATGTATTCAAAGCTTTCTCCTCTACCGCAAGGAAAGTAAAATCTTTCATATTAACTTTCTCCAACTGAGACAGAAGCTGATATACAGTATACCTCTAATGTTTAGAGTTAATAAAATCCAAAAGTGGAACAATAAAATGCATGGCTTTAAGAGTGTGTCAGAATACTCCATACACAATTTAGTTTGTAGGATGTGGGAAATAGTACATTGGCTTGCAAGATAGTCTTCAGATTAGAAACCCTAACTTGCTTAGAATAGTTTGAACATGCTAAGGGAAGCTGGCCTTCCTTGTGTTTATGACATACTGTCTAAAATGTGCCATTTTAGCAGGGAATGCTGAAAGTTATACAGATACAATTAAAGCTGCAACCTAGTCCTTTACATTCTTTATCTTATTAAAAAGTATTATGTAAATATCTTGATTAACCAAAGCAATAGTACACGGAATATTACAACTTGGAAGATAGGACAAATAATTGATAAAGAATATCAATTAAATGAAATTGAAAATATGCCCTGTGTCTATGAAAGTAGAGAAGGGGAAAGATTTATAGATTTGAATGAAGATGATCTGATCTTGTGCAACAGAGTTGAAGAATATATGCAGGAAATTAAAGGTGCAAGGTTAATCATGAATGAAAGTGCTAAATTGTAAGTCAGAAAATTTAAATAGGCATCATCATTGTTATGAGTCCATATGAAAATATAAATTTATAAATTGTTGATGTTTCATGTTACAGTCCAGTGAATTATGATAACGGAAGAGCCATAGATCTGTTAATAAAAATATGCAACATTCTAAATGAATTCAATCCATAATGAGAAAAGTATTGTGTTAAGTGACATGAATGGATAAGTTGGAATAAGACAACAAAATACAGAAGAAATGATTAGACTATGAAGACTGTTACGAATGAAGTAGAAGCCTGAATTAGAATGGTGAATATGATCTGGTTATTTTAAACACAAAATTAAGTACAAACCTTTTCATGTGTATACATGGCAAGAGATTGAACATACATTTAAAATCATAACTGATTTTATGAAAGACTGAGAGAATTAATAAATGATGCAAGGCTAATGAGAGGTTTCCCTTCTGAAGGGAAAGTCTGAGAAAGTCATGATTGGAAGTTAATGAAATCCTGGAAAAAAAAGACGAGAAGATTAAAATGGAAAAGGTAATATATGAAGTGATTTATTCATATGGTGGAATCGAGAATGGGTTATATGGAGCAATATATTGAATAGTCTTGGTGTTAATTAGTTTTATTTGTGTTTCTTTTCTTTAATTTTATCTCATGCTTTTAATTTCTTTGGCTATTGGTATTCCTTTTCTCTATTTGCATAACTGGTTAGGAATAGCATGAGTATTACAATATATATCAACTTTTGTTCTAAAACATCTGTCAAATGTTAGCATGTTTTCAGTCATGTGTAGAAGGTTATAGATCAGTGGTTCTCAACCTTTTTAATGCTGTGACCCCAACCAGTCGTAAGTCGAGGACTAGCCAACCGGTCGTAAGTCGAGGACTAGCCAACCGGTCGTAAGTCGAGGACTAGCCAACCGGTCATAAGTCAAGGACTTTCCCTGCCCGGGAGTGCTGCACATGCGTGGTGCTGCCTCCTGCGATGGCCGAGACGTAGCTGGCAAGGGGCAGCGACGGCGCAGGCCGACCACCAGCTGGGCCACCAGCTGGCCCAGCCCAAGGGAGGTAAGGCACCCGCTGGGCCCCACGTGCGCCAGCAACCCTCCCTGCACCCGCCGGCCTCCCACCTCCCACCCCTGGCCCTCTTTTACTTACATTTTTAATAGTTGCTCAGCAGGGAGGGGTGGAAGCTTCAAGACAGCTCGCCTTTGCTGCAGACAACTTGCAGCACCGTTTGCAGAATGGGACTTTTGGCGGGCTCAGCAGGGCAGAGACAGCCTGGACAATTCCTATTGGTTTTTGAAAGCCAATAGAATTAAACTCTATTCAAGAGAGTCTATTCTATTGGCTTTCAAAAGCCAATAGAATAAAAGGAAGTAGCACAGCTAAGGAAAAGGGGAAAAAATGGCGGACTGCGTTGTTTGGCGACCCCCGTGAAATGGTTGTTCAACCCCAAATGGGGTCCCGACCCACAGGTTGAGAACCACTGTTATAGATGATGCTATTAATTAGGTATATGCTGTATATGCATATGCATGTGTGTTCATGTATGTAGGTTACAATTATCAGTGAGTGTGGCAGAAAATACACCTGCACAGCCTAACCATCAACTGAAGAATTTAGAAAACTTTGCAGTTTATCCTTTTGGTATATCTCTTGCTGATTATTTGAGTCTCCTGTGTGCATCTAGAGAACAGTGGTTGCTTCCTAGAATCTTTGTGAATGGATGGCATACAAACTAAATAAATAGGGAACTAGAAATATGAAAAGGAA
Organism: Crotalus tigris; assembly: GCF_016545835.1. Lineage (NCBI taxonomy): Eukaryota > Metazoa > Chordata > Lepidosauria > Squamata > Viperidae > Crotalus > Crotalus tigris. The sequence continues at coordinate 2,556,848 of NW_024096469.1, forward strand.
TAAATAAAAATAGATAAAGAAATGGCAGCGAGGATAGCTCACAAAAGTTATACGGAACAAAGTTACAGGCTCTTCCTATATAGGTTAATTTAATAGCATGATCTTAGCACTTCAGTAGCTATCCTTTTATCCTCCTTCAACTTTGCTGCAAGTAGACTTCAATCTATACATCGTATTGTTGAAGAATCCCATCATTCATTGTAAATCACAGAGAAAGAACAAGTAGTTCCTTCTGTGTGCCCAAGCTGATATACACACACTCATCTGTTCATTAGCGAACAATGGCCTTGCACCAATGTTGATGATGATCATAGTTCAGATTCTGCATAATCAGGCTGGGAATCAAAGAAAAAATTAAAAATGGTAAATAGTATGGCTAGGAAGTAACAGCTGCTTTAAATCATATCAGATCTACAGTTCAGTACATTAGAGATCTGTAAGAAGAAACAACTTTGCATGTCTGTATAATTCCATGTTGTGTTAGAGGCAGAAAAATATGTTGAAGCAATCATAAAATCCATAGTCTTTTGTTTTTATTTTAACATCCATATTTAGAGTAGGGAAGAACAGATCCCTCATACATACGGTGAGGTGAACAACCTTAATTTTATAATCTCTGTTTCACTGAACTGGGCAGGCTGGATCACATACTTCATTATACAATAATATTATTGCAGTCTGAATTATTTCAAGTAGTTGTTCAAACTTCTTGAATTTAATATTTGTTATTCTTTTTACTGACTTCTCCACCATGAATCCAATAGAGATAATATGATGTGTAACCAAAGTATGAGGAATTAGCTACTCATAACTGGTCAAAAAGATTATTTTGAGTGATTCACAGAGCTTAATTTGAACAAGCCTGGGAAATCATTTGATGCTCTTATTAAAAAAAAAAAGGGGGGGGGGGTTTCTTGCCATAGAACAACTGCTGCCTATTTCTTGCTAGTATCTTTGCTATCTTCACTGATTTTCTATTTTGAATTTGTTCATTCCATCAGTTCAGTTTATTAGAAATGTGTTCCACAAAAGTATCGTATTATGAGGTGCATTCTTGGGAGAGAGATTAAAATAGTCAAAGAATTAATATGACTCTGTAATTGAAATCTCTTGACTTTTTTTACTTTTTCCTATGGATGTCCCTGTATCTATACACTTGTAGTAAAAGATAAGTCTTTGGGAATGGGACTAAATATTCAGTATAAGAATGAGTCCTGACAATGTACATTTCCAATAGCTGTGGGCTGACTTAACAACAAAAACAACAATTAGGTTGTGAATTAAATTACATCTATGTTAAATAAATATTAAAGCTATTCCTCTGAATTGGACTGTTGTATTCTTCATCCATAGGGATGATTAGGGAAGAGTCTGATCTGCTGTCATAAAATTTTGTTTCCAACTGGACTTAAAGGGAATTTCAGCCAACTTGGTGTTTGTTTGTTGGTTTTGTTTGCAGTGATCAGATTATACCCTGATATATTTTGCCAACATTCCCTAGAAACATCTGTTCTTGAAAAAGACCAGGCTTGACAGGAGCTGAATTGTCTTTAATAGCTGAATGTCAGGAAGAATGTCAATAGTGCAGATTTCAAAGGATTGCTATCATGAGCTATATTACTTCCTTGCAGCCAGAATCTATCATCTTGCCTCTCTGTCAACTTAGTTATCTGTGAATTCCTTCCAGCTGTACTTGGCTTTTAACCCAGCATCTCATATAACTGGTGAAACTAGAAAGAGATGGGACTTTTGCAGATGTCCTCCTAAAGCTCCTCCCACTGCTGTTGTACAGTTTTTTTCCCAAACCTCCAAAGTTTCACAAGGAATAAAAAGCTGCTGAGAGAGAACCCAATACTCCTTTCTAATGAAAGGAGAATTCTTAATAGCCTGTGTTCAGTAGCCATAAGTGAGAATATAGTTAGGATCCAAATTATATATTCTGTAAAGTGCCAACAACCTGTTGGAACAACACTAGCAATTCAATACAGATAACTCTCAACCAGTGGTGGGATTCAAATGTGTGAACAACCTGTTCTCTGTGTGGATGCCACTTCTGGAAGTCAGTTCTGGGCTTGGGTAACAAAAAATTAGCTACCGGTTCTGCTGAACTGGTGTGAACTGGCTGAATCCCACCACTGCCCTCAACTTGCAACTTTCTTTATTTAGAAATTGTTTGAAGTTACAGAGGCACTGAAAAAAAGTGTCTTATGACTGCTTTTCATACTTATGACTGTCACAGCATTCTCCCATGGTCATGTGATCAAAATTCAGATGCTTGGTGACTAGTATGTATTTATGGTGATTGCAGAGTCCCAGGGTTATGTGATCACCTTTTGTAACCTTCTGACAAACAAACTCTATGAGGAAGATAGATTCACTTAACAACTGAGGCAAAACTCAACAACTGTCTTGCTTAACAATGGAATTTTTGAGCTCAACTGTGGTCGCACATCAAGGACTAGCTGCATAAACAATTGCAACAGATACTATTATCGTTAATACTTCTGCTAATATTACTATTCTATTCTTGCTAATGTACTTTAAAAACTGAAATTGCTTTTTTCACCTCCAAGTTGCATGGTGGTGCAGAGGTTAGAATGCAGTACTGCAGGCTAATTCACTGCTCACTGCCAGGAGTTCGATCCTGACCAGCTCAAGTCGACTCAACCTTCCATCCTTCCGAAGTCAGTAAAATGAGAACCAAATTGTTGGGGGCAATATGTTGACTCTGTAAAACTGCTTAGAGAGGGGTGTGAAGCACTATGAAGCAGTAAGTCTTAAGTGGTATTGCTCATTTGATCATTTTTGTCTGCAGGAAATGAGAAAGCAATATGAACTTTCAAGGCTTCGGTCATTTTTGACTGAAAATACTGTACAGTATTTCTGTGGCAGTAGGCTTAAGAATATTAATATGTAGATTGTCACCTAATTATATTGATCTCTGAAAGGATGAATTGAACTGTACGCCTTAAATTTAAAATAGAATATGGGTCAGAATGGAAATTGATGGCAAAATTACAACTGCTTGGAATTAACTCCTATTTTCCTCTTTTAATTCATGATAAAAAAAGGTCTTACAAATTGTTGGCTGTGCACTACAGAGCTTCAAATATATGTATTATTAAAGCAGCATTAATCAGCTTATATAATTAATCCAAGACATTGCCATAAACCAGTAACTTCCAAGCCAGAATATTGGGTCAATGTGTTCTTACTTTGGAAGATCAAACCACTACTTTATCTAAAACTCAGGGGAAGTTTATGTATTTTTAGTAGCATCATTTAAATTCCATGAAAATAGACCTGTGAGAGAGAGAAAAGTGAACAACCACATTATGGAAGGGTAAAGGGAAATATCTATTTTAACATTTATGGACTTGCTTCAGAATGCATTGGTGTATCAGGGTTGAATAGATAATTTGCATCAGCCCCTTTTTTTCACAACAACTCTATTAAGTCAGCGTTTTTGAACCCTGGCAACTTGAAGATGTGTGGGCTTCAGCTATCTGCTGGCTGGGGGATACTGGGAGTTGAAGTCCACATGTCTTCACGTTGCCAAGATTCAGAAAGATTTCTGTAAAGTGCATTAGGCTGAGAAACTGTGACTGACCTAAAATTGTTCAGCTTGTTTCAGGCCAAGTTTGGATTTAAGTCTATCTAATCCTATTTCCTCTCTTCCTATACAGCAGCAGATTTGAAAGCATAGCCAGGGTCCCCCTGACTGCCGTGCAAACAATTTGTTGCCTAACTAAAGGAGAAATCATTGTTGTTTCTTTTAACCAGGCCTTAGTATACTTCATTATTTTAAGTGGTACTTTTACTGTATTGTCTTTTCATTTTGTTTACTAACCAGAGTTCTCTTTTAATAAATGGGCAGCTGTATAAATTTGTTTAATAAATAAATAAATAAGATGGTACCCATCTCACACAATCCATTGTGGACGTACCCTTTCTTCAGTGCTGGCAATAGAATAGCATTGTCCCTTTACCTGAGTATTTACAACTCAGTCTTCAATTTCTCACCATTTCTTTCCTTATTCCCAATATCTGCTTTAAGAATGGCTGATGCATTCTAATGAAAAACAGGATATACTGAATATCATGGGTTGGTACACTGGTAAAAGGCTTAAGACACTGCAATTCCTTTCATATTATATCACTAAGTAGAAGGACTTATCAGCATACTCTATCTGATATCTATAAAATAGTGAAAAACTTTCACCGGCTCTCTATCAATATCCTATTTTCTAAACATTTATTCCAAACATAATAGTTCATAGCTTCATAATAGCTTCAAGTGTTCAAGTATTCCTGTAGTAATCAACAGATCTCTTGGAAGCTCTTATGGAGTGCAGGGGAGTTGTTAATAATAATAATAATAAAGATGAAGTCTGGCTTGAATCCAAGAATGTTTTTAATACCATAATTGTAATTGGTAGAATGAATACATTTCCATAATACTTTCTATAACATACCTTTAGGCCAGGATGACTTAGCTCACATAATGGTGTGTGATCTGCTCAGCATAAAGCTCTGTTTTGATATTATATCCCTTAAAAAATAATAAACCAATTTAGATAAGGCATTGCTAAGTTTGCTATACATCCTTCGTAACTACAAACTAATATCTGAACTAGACAGGGTGACCTAGCAGCTGATTTATATATACACTGCTCACAAAAATAAAGGGAACACAAACGTATAGGATCCTATATGTTTGTGTTCCTTTTATTTTTTTGAGCAGTATATATATATGGGTCTTTGGTTATTCGGGTTTTCTCCCACGTAAAATTGGAAGTGTCTTGGCGATGTTTCAACGAAGTCTCATTCGTCATCTTCAGGCTGGTGTTTTCGGCTTCGTGCTTCTAGGAGCAATGTATGATCATAGCTGTTTCTTCCTTTTAGCTGCCAGTGGGGGTATGAACTGATTGGATGAGAGCTTGACTGTGTTCTGATTGGATGGAGGTGTGTTCTGATTGGTTAGGAGCTTGGCTGTGCTCTGATTGGATGGGGGGGTTGGCTGTGCTCTGATAGGATGGGGGGTGGCTGTGCTCTGATTGGTTGGGGGTGTGTTCTCTTTGGGTGGGGGCTTTGTTGTGCTCAGGTTAGTCTGAGTTGCATGGGGGGTTTAAGATTTTGGGCTGCCTTGCTATTGTTTGGCTTCGCATTCGTGGTCGTGCCTCATCTTCATGGTGGGTGTCAGTTTGCCTCATGTATGGATTGGAGGGGTTTAAAGTGGCTAATGATGCAGCTGTGGTCTGGCTTCTGGTTTGTGGTCGTGCTTCATCATCGGTGTGGGTTTGGGTTTGCTTTTTGCGTAGGCGTGTGGTGGTGATATCCTGTGTGGCTTTTGTGAGTGTGGGTCTGGTGTCATTCTTTGTGTTAGGGACTCATTTGTCAATAAGGGTGGGTTTCCAAATGGCTGGTAGGCGGGAGGTATCATCTCCTTTGTTCATGCTGTGTGGGCGTTTTTCTATCTCAATGGCTTCTCTGATTATTCTGTCAGTTTTGGCGATAGTTCTGGTCTTTTTAAAGTCAATTTCCTGTCCTGTGATTTTAAGGTGTTGGACCAGGGAAGAAGTTGGTTCCTCTTTTTTGACTGAGTTCTTATGTTCTTCAATGCGTGCACTTATTCTTCTGTTGGTTTGTCCGATGTATGTGGTGGGACAAGTGGTGCATGGGATTTCGTGTACTCCTTGATTTTCTAATTCAATTTTATCTTTGGTCTTAATGTTGTGTTTGTGGAGGATCTTACTGATTCTGTCTGTGGTGCCTTTTATGTAAGGGAGGAGGGCTTTGCCGTTTTCTTGTTCTCTGTCTTGGGTTTTAGTGGGGGTTTCTTTTTGGATTAGTTTGGTAATCTTATTTCTTTGGAATCCATTGGATGTAAGTACAAACTGACACCCACCCTGAAGATGAGGCACGACCACGAACGCGAAGCCAAACAATAGCAATGCAGCTCACCATCTCACATCCCCATGCAATTCAGACTAACCTGAGCACAACAAAGCCCCCACCCAAAGAGAACACACCCCCAACCAATCAGAGCACAGCCAACCCTCCATCCAATCAGAGCACAGCCAAGCTCCTAACCAATCAGAACACACCTCCATCCAATCAGAACACAGTCAAGCTCTCATCCAATCAGTTCATACCCCCACTGGCAGTTAAAAGGAAGAAACAGCTATGATCACACATTGCTCCTAGAAGCATGAAGCTGAAAACACCAGCCTGAAGATGATGAATGAGACTTCATCAAAACGTCGCCAAGACACTTCCAATTTTACGCGGGAGAAAACCCGAATAAACAAAGACCTAAATACAAACACCCGCGAAAACTTCAGAATATATATATATATATATATTTCTAAAATATAATATATAAAATACTGCTCACCAAAAATATGAAAACATGCGCTTATAACCATGCAAAAACCTTAGGAAGTTCTATAGATATATTTAGTTAGCTTATTAACTATGTCTTACTTTAGATCAGTTTTCAGTAATCTTAGATCCAAGGATCACAAGCAGCTTTCAAGTTCCTTTTTGTAACTTAGAGCATATTGTAGTAATTCTGGCTGAAAACTGATAGCATGGTTTTCTTGGCATTTTGAAATGGGAATTGCAAGAAAATGGTACATCCAAATGCAGTTATTTCATAATTAAATACTGGTAACAACAAAGAACATTCTCAACACTTCAAAAATAATGAATTACACCTTTGGCTAATTAAAAATTGCCCAATCCTGTCTGCATTTTAGCTAATGAAGCAATAGCTCTGCTTATGAATTAATATGTAAATATTTAATTGATATGCTCAATTTATAACATTTAATAGGAATTTAAATAGTAAGTCTTAGGTAAAAAAGATACATCTTTAGTTTTAAGTTCAGCATCTGAAGACTGTCTATAGGACTGCTTTGGATTCAAACACAAAAAGGAGCTTCTGATTGTGAGACTCATGTCTATGTGACTGCTTAAAGCAGCTGCATCTTTTCCTAGGATTGGAGGCTGCCTTCTATAGCTGCAGCTCAGTTTGGGGAATGATGTCTTTTATTTAAAGATTTGTAGATTGATATTGTTTGCATGTCCATGTGTACTCCAAAGGATCTTTTTTTCCTTTGGAACTGAAATGTAATAACATATATAACATTGGTGGCACTACTTTTAATGCAATCATCATATATAGCTGTAAATTAATAGTAGTATTGTTAATTGGTTGGATTTTCTGATTTCTCTGGCACTTCACAACTATGCTGATATGAATACTGTGCAAATAATAATAAAAACAATAATGAAGTGGAAAGAGCTGATTTGTGACAGCAACTGACAAATTTCATGTAAGAAAGGTTGATGAACTTATTGAGAACAATTGGCATATCATTCGAAAGGAAATTGCTGGCCAAACCAACTTTTAGCTATTGCATGGGCATCTACATGGAGGGGTCAAAAAAAAAAAAAATCAAGATGATAGTTGCAACTGCATGCTTGAAGCTTTTTGTGATGATGTTGCGTGAAACTACAAAAGGGATTTATTACAATGCATGACCACCACCTCGCCCCCAGTACAAATGTCCCTGAGCTAGTGCAGGTGATAAAGCACTGGCATAAAGTGATCAAATGCTTGGTTTGTGATTTCTGCTGTTTCCAGCAGTGACATTCAGGATATAAATCTCAAAAATAATGGGAAAAAAGGGAACATAGTCCTAAAGAGCAGATTTTTAATATCCTCAAGCTGTAAGCCTGATCCTTTAGTTTGTCTGCAATCTACAGTATCTAAAATTATCTGAACCAGAATGAGATATTTCAAAATTTATTTGGGAGAGCACACATAATCTCAACCTCATCTGAAGAAAAAGAAAGGCAAATCTGCGTATCATCCATGTTCATCTTAGTCAACCAAGTTATCTCAACATGTATATTTCCTTCATATGCTTCACGTAAAGAAAATAAAAGACACACTTGACTTACTACTTTTTGTTTGTTGACTGATAGTGTTTTTGTTAATTTACCCAGAAGAAATTTTTGCATAAAGATAGTCCTTGACTTACGACCACAACTGAGCCCAAAGTTTCTGTTCTAAGCGAGGCAGTTATTAAGTGAATTTTAGTCCCATTTTATGACCTGTCTTGCCGTAGTTGTTAAGTCAATCATTGCAGTTGTTAAGTTAGTAACATAGTTGTTAAATGAATCTGGCTTCCCCATTGACTTTGCTTGCCAGAAGGTTGCAAAAGGTGATCACATGATCCTGGGACACTGCAATCGTCATAAATATGAGTCAGTTGCCAAGAATTTTAATTTTAATTGGATGACCTTGGGGATGCTGCTACAATGATCATAAGTGTGAAAAATGGTCATAAGTCACTTTTTTCCAGTGCCATAGTAACTTTGAACAGTCACTAAACAAACTGGTGTAAGTTGAGGATTACCTGTACTTTGTCCCAATAATTTGATTTAGCAGTTAAAGCCCAGAGGATGAAGAATAGAACTTGGTGATTATAAATAAGGCATCAAGTATTAGTACTGCAGCATTTCCCTCTGGAAATAAAATTCAGACTAGAGTAGAACCACTCATCAAGGAATTGTCTTCACTGTTCCAAATTGTTTTGCCAAAAGCTTTGGTAGACTGAGTAACTGTTTTCTGCAAAGTAGATAGAATTTATAGTTAAAAATGCCTGGTAATTTTGATTAGAAAGTGAGAATGAATGAAATTTGGCAATTTAAATTTAGCTTTATGGTTGGCAGGAAGTGTGCAGACCTGATTTTTGGTGATTATCAGGTCACTGAGAAGTGCATGGACGTGAAAAAACCTACTATCCATTTGATTCTTTTATTTTTGTAGACTTACTCCCTCTGTAAGATCCCTGTCAATGCTGTTAATATAGGATATTATTGCTTTGACAAGATATACGGAACTGTCTGGTATTTTTAGACTTAATTCAGATGACAGAGTGAGGGAGAAGATTCATAAGGGAAGCCCGGAAAGGAACGGAAGTGAATCTTTGCCCTCCAGGCTAATTGGAAGATGTGACTTATGACTGCAAAATAAGGGAGGGGTTTAGAAAGAAAAATTAGACACAAGCAAGAGAAATTCAGATTCTGGCGTACATCCATGATGTGCCATCAATTTGTTACACTGTTAATAAAGACTTTAGGATAAACATGCCTGAAAGTTCTTTGAAGTGTTTCATTAGTCGGAACCATGACTTCATGCCAGAATCTGAATTTCTCTTGTTAGCCGCTGAGCAGGTTTCTTTCTTGTCGCTGGTTCCAGTCTGTTCTATAGTCGGGGGTAGGGATGTCCTACCACTTGATATCCCTCTTGTCTACACCGAAAACACTTTTTTGATGGGCCTGCAGGTGGTCTGGGTCTCTCAGCCATCGTAGTAGTTGGAGATTGTCGTGGGGGTGATTGCTGTCCGGGTTGCTCTGGCGACTGCTTGGATTCAGGTGGGGGAGGCGTCTTATAGCAGGCAAGCTGAAGGTCTAGCTAGGTCTAGTCATTCTTGCAGCTGATCAGGTACGGCTCGATAGATTCAGGCCTTAGAGAGGTGATCATCTAATCCCTCAATGAAGTGATGGATTAGGGATTGTTCAGGCCACCTCTCTATTCGACCTGCTATCTTGCGAAATTCCCGCACATATCCAGGGCAGGTCTGCCAGCTTGTTTTATTTTGTAGATCTGTTCTCTTGCTTTAAGACCAATATTTATTTATTTATTTATTTATGAGACTTATATACCGCTTTAAGTGCAAGCACTCTCTAAGTGGTGCACACCAGTAAGCAATGTATATATATTTTACATTTCCCCCAACAATCTGGGTCCTCATTTTACCTACCTCGGAAGGATGGAAGGCTGAGTCAACCTTGAGCCGGTGAGATTTGAACCGCTGACCTGCTAAACACAGTCAGCTAAAGTGGCCTGCAGTACTGCACTCTAACTGCTGCACCACCTCGGCTCTTATAGATGGGTCCTCAAATCTTTCCCTCAGCCCTAGGAGGAAGAGTTGGGGATCTTCCAATTTGGGGGCTTGTTCATCATATAAATAGTTCAGCCATTTGGATGCTTCTCCTTCTAGGCTGGACACAATCACATCGACCATGGCCCCCAGGTCCAGGTGGAGATAGACCCAGCAATTCAAATGAGAGTGCACTTGGTTGAGGAAAAAAACCAGCTTCTCTGGGTCCCCATTGAAGGTTGCTCTGAAAAGTGGTGCAATTATAGGCTGTTGGGGCTCCCATGGTGGCTGTTGCTGCTGGCCCCATCCTGGCTGCAGATTTGTGCCCAGGGGTTGCATGTTTGGGGGCTGTGACCAGTCTCCTTGCTGTGGTCATTCTCCCACCAGCTGCTGATCTGGTTTCTCCCACCCCAAGCCATTGCAAGGCCTCTATTAGCTGTGCAAGTTCAGAGGACATGGACCATCCACCTGCTTGGGAATCCAATCTCCCCATTGCTGCAGAAGCCTCAGACTGGGATTCCCTCTCTCTTCAGGGCTGGAGCCCCTGGCAGGGACATATGCAATGGAAGGGCTGTAGGCTTCTCTCTGCAGGAATTAATTTCTTCTTTTCACCTCTGGGTTTTGAAATCTTTCCAGTAACTCACCCAAAACTTCGTTATCTCTCCATTCTGCTTTTGAAGTCTTTACTCCCAGCTGGGCAATCTGCCAGAGTTCTTTCTCCGCCGGCTGGTTGGCTGCTGTTCCACTCCCTGGGGAAGCTGCTGCTGCTGAGGGGCTGGCCTCAAGCCATCTCTCCCCTTCTATAATGAGATCTTCCCCAAATCTTTATCAGTCTACCCTTTAGTTTAGGAATAGTGATTGGAGTTTAGGACCCCTTAATTGGTTTGAAAAATTTGTGGATTCTGGCATGAAGTCATGGTTCCAACTAATGAAACACTTCAAAGAACTTCCAGGCATGTTATCCTAAAGTCGTAATTAACAGTGTAACAAATCGATGGCACATCATGGATGTACGCCAGAATCTGAATTTCTCTTGCTTGCGTCTAACTTTTCTTTCTAAACCCCTCCCTTATTTTGCAGTCATAAGTCATATCTTCCAATTAGCCCAGAGGGCAAAGATTCACTTCCGTTCCTTTCGTGGGCTTTCCTTATGAATCTCATCCCTCACTCTGTCATCTGAATTAACTCTAAAAATACCAGACAGTTCTGTATATCTTGTCAAAGCAATAATATCCTATATTAACAGCATTGACAATCCCATTACAGTACTTCATTTATTTGATCTACTCCAGTCCTTTCCAGATTTTTTTCTTCAAGTACTCCTACAAGCTCACTGTGAGCATATGCCCATTTTTTGTCCAAGCAGAAATATGACTATCCTATTATCAGAGTTTTGAATTCAGCAGGAGCCACAGTTAGCGGGACATATGCCGAATGTATGCAGTTTGCTGAATGAATACTGAAAAATTAATCAGAGATTGTAGCATCAATAAGAATAATGTCCATAATATAGTTGTCCTGGATGCAGAAAATAGCCTTAGCTATCAGGCCCAAGAACCATGAATGACACCTGGAGTTTTTTCTGAATGTTCTTTATAGTTGTTTGTCTATTTTAACGGAACTCTTGCCAGACTAAAGTAACTAAAGCATATTATTAGATATACTGTGTGGGTTGTTAGTGGGGGATCCACATTTGCCCTCTTCCTGCCTATCAGAGATTCTAAGTCCTGCTGTCTCTTTGCTCTCCCTCCTATGACTTTAGATTGCATTCCACCATATCCGTACCATTATTAATTAATGCTAGCAGACATTCGTTATATTTGATACAAAAAATAAATTTATTTTGAATATGAGATCAGAAAAGCTTACCTGTGGCTAAACTACATGTTGAAGAGAGCCTGAGCCTGAGCAACAGGAAGTTCCCTTTATCTCTTAAACAGAGAAGTTCATGTAACTAATAAGACTAGGTGAAAGATAAACAGAGAAAGTAGGAAGATTGCTCTCTTTATCTAAAAACACAGAGTGGTCCAAACAACTCACAGATGAAATCTCTGACAGCTCTAAACATTGCAAACCAATGGCATGCAACAGACCCTTTATTACTCATTACAGTTTTATAAGCATTTGCATATCTTTTGTCTATCTATTTTTCATTTTTTATATAAATTCATCTACTTTGCAATTATTCCTTATGCATGTAACCACAAATGCATTAAACAATCAAAGATAACTTCATACCTCATGCTTACTCCCTGCTGATTGCTGAACTATTAACTAGTTTCCATTCATTCTCATGACTGTTTTATTTCCATTGTATAAATGCTTATAAATTTCAGCAACCAAACTGCAACTCCATATTTTGTATAAAACATTCTGTAATTCAAGTCTATTCCCCTTATTACATGTCTTCTCACTTTCTTTCGGCTATATTTTCTCTTTTTTTCCTCATCATTTTCTTCCCAGGTTTTTCTCTCCTTGGAGGTAACAAATTATTTAATCAGAGGTCTGAACTGATTATTTCTACACAATCATAAATTGCCCACTATTGACTCAGTTATTTAATCTAACATTGATTAAACATCACTAGAATCTGCATTATAAATCTTTTTTGCTTCAGAGTTATCCCTGATAAATTTGATTCCCTATATGTCACATAATCATTGTGTATCATTTTACATAATAGCAGAAGTGGATAGTGCTTTCTCAGCCCTGGAAGCAAAAATGCAACATTGCATAATATTATTTTATTCCTTTGTTGTGGTGGTGCTGTTCTCCTTGCATTTGAATGAGAGGAAGTTGTAAGGTACTGTCTACAGATCTTTAACAAATATTGTTTAAGACTGCCCTAGTCTGAATCCATGTTATTTTATCGGACAAAGGTTTTGTTTCATTGTCCACCTATTATGTTTTACTGTTTATGTCTCACTGTAAAATATAGTATTCCTCTTGCCCAATTTCCAAAGCACGTAATTGCAGAATTATTTTCTTCTCAGGCACCTTTCTCACTCTTGCTGATATTTGGGAAATTTCCTTCTGCGAAACTTTTCTCCTTTCACTTCCTCTAAAGTCCATATTAAGTTCCCTCCTCCTCCTCCTCCTCCTCCTCCTTCTCCCATCAACATGTACCATTAACATCTCCCTTTTCCACAGTATCCCAGGCTTCCCCTTTTTTTGTTTGCTTTGCTTTGTGTTGTGTGCTGAATGCTCACTTCCTCAGAAGTCAGCACTATTTAATCATAGCCTTGATAGCAACAGCAGTTTTCCCTGTCAGAGCAGAAAGCAGGATGATAGAGATCTTCCACTATTATCATCTTTTACCCTTCCTTAGCTGTCTTGTGAGAAACTATAAATCTTTCCAGACTTTCCATTGTCATGAAGTAAGACAATGTCATTCCCGGCTGGTCATTACTGATGTCATTTCAGACACATCCATGTCATGCATAATTAATTGCAGATAGGAATTATTTTCAGGAAATATCCATTTTGATATGATAGGAACAAACTCATTTTTAAGGTTTATGCAGTAGACTATTCCATAAAGGTTTACGTTAAAATGGTTAATACCAAATCCTTTAATAACAGTTCCCCTTTTCCTTGCTCTTTTTCTTTGCCTTCAGAAAAGGAAGCAAGTATCTCATCAGCATCTGCCAGATATTTAGGGAGAAAATGCCACAGCTTCACAAGTTTGGATATTGTCATTTCATATATGAATATATTTTATCTGCATATAAGTGGATCACCAAACTAGGGTTGCAATTTGTATTGGTCTCAATTTATAGACAGTTTTCAGTATGCTTCTGATTTGACTTGTAAAAATACCCAATTTGTTGTATTTTAGAAATCATGTCATTTCATTTGGATCACATTGTTGTCTTTAATTACCAGATGTAGTACCAATCATGCAACCGTGCAATCAATGGAACTGGCCATTCAGAGCAAAAAAATAGAGTACTCTTCTTTTTATAATGTGGTTAAGCATTTGATTCTCTAGAATTGTCAGAAAAAATGTTTTATGTTCTTTTGTTCTGCGCTTCTTTTTGGAAGGACACATGATGACTATAAGATTTAATTTGGGCCTCATCTTACTATTTGAGAAAATAACAGATTTCACTGAATCAGAGCTCCCTGTTTAATTCATACTAAATCAGAGTAGGGCTACTTATATTTTGCTGAATAGTACAGGAAACCTAAAATTATTTGCTTTTTAAAAATAAAACAACTTTGAAATGAAACTTTCAATGAGAGTAGATTCAGAATTACTCAGTAGATTCAGTAGAGAATAGATTCAGAATTGAAAGGGACCTTAGAGATCTTCTAGCCCAACTAGAAGAGGAGACTCTATACCATTCCAAACAAATGGCTGTCCAATCACTTCTTAAAAAGCTCCAATAATGGAACACCCACAACTTCTGGAGGCAAGCCGTTTCACTGCTTAATTGTTCTCACTGACAGGAATTTTTCCTTAGTTCTAGGTTGCTTCTCTCCTTGATAAGCTTCCATCTGTTACTTCTTGTCCTAGCCTCAGGTGCTTTGGAAAATAGGTTGACCCCCCCCCCATTCTTGTGAAATAGTGAGATGTGTCCAACGTCAGAGAAGTAACTGTTCCAATCTGTCATGAAAACTTCTCCACAAGTCCCTGTCATGCTAGTTGTCATGGTTCCGATAGATGAAACCTTTTAAAAGAACTTCAAGGCAAAGATTTATTCCTCAAAGAACATTTTATTCAGGAAACAAAATATCAGCACGTACATAGTTGAACCCAAGACTAAAATTCCCTCCCCCTGATACAAAATAGCAAGTTGCAATTTCCATCCCAGAAAGGCTGTCATAAATCACATTCACCAATTATTTTAAAATGAGGGCTGTCCTCCCAGCTTTTCAACCTGCCAAAACTTTATCTAACATTGACCTTGGTCCTCACCCAGCTGCAAATGTTATGGCTAACAGAAAACACTCAACATTTCCCCTTTCCCCCCTTCTACATCTGAGAATCCCAAATAACAGAAAAAAAAGCACGAAGAAAGCAAAAGGTAAAATGGCTATAGTTTCTCAATTGTTGCAGCGCTGACACTAGTCTTCTTCTGAGTTAAGTAATTTCTGAACTTTTAAGTCATTCATAATTTTAAAGGTTAAAACCAGCCATTTTAACTGAGCTCATATAACAACTGACAAGTAGCACAGTGCTTTTAAACTAGTCATGATAAATTCCTGATGTCTAGCTGCCATCTTCCAAGCTTCTGGCAAGTTCAGGGTTAGCATACATGAAGCATGTGACACAGCAGACTATCAGAGATGTAATTAAAATATTCCTTTCTATCCTTTTTACCGAGAGTTGAGAAGTGCTTGAAGAGAGTTACCATCAAAGTGTTGTTACAGTTAGGATGTCTAAGATAATGAATAGAGAGGGCTTTTAAAATAGCAAATAAATGGAAAATATCATTGTCATTCAGATCAATTAATCACGTAAGGTAAACTAATGACCTTTTAAAGCTTTCTATGGATATAGATTAATAATAAATAAATAAATAAATCTATCCAGGATTCATGTAAGCAAGTATTTGTTCCAGAATTCCTCCAGGACCATTTCATTAGAAAGGTGATCTTGAAAGGAAAAATTAAATCTCATCCACAATATAATGTAAATATTATCTGTGTGCTGTGATTAGGAACATTTAGCACTGCAGTGACACCAACAACTGTGACACCCATGCTATGACAGAGTAGGCAGAATTACTTTGGGATTTATGTCATCATTTGGGCACTTGATCTACAACTAACTGTTTGGCATTCATAAAGCACACATTGTATTAAACCAGTGGACATATCTATCCAGATAGAAAGCACAAAGGTTTCATATTAAAATAGAATAATATTAATACTTTAGCAAAGAATTGTAGGACCTTTTTTTGCATTTTTATGCATTGACTAAATAATGAAGGTGTGAGATTGTAGGTCATATCCAATTTTTCTTGATGTTAAAATGCTTTCTTCTTGAATCAGTCATTATGCCTATCAGACAAGTTTGCAAATGATATTATTATTAATGCAAGTGCCTCTACCTATTTATGCATTGCATATACATTAAATCAGGAATGCGTAAACAAGCAGCTCCTAAACTGCATGCAATTCCTAAGTTGTCTTTGTGTGGCCCTACTTGCTTGCTGAAGAATTGCAATACATTTCCATAATTAGTTGAAATGAGGAAAACTAAGATGCATGTGATTGTCTAACAAATTTTTAAAAATGCAATCTCTCCCAAACGTTTTGCCTCATTTATCTCCCCCATGAAAAATGTTAAAGGTTATATTCTGATGCTTGTAGTTCTCCATCACTGAGCAAAGCTGGATAGGAGAGAGGATGTTGTTATGTGGAACATAGAATTGCCCCACAATATTATGTGTCATTTGAATTCCAATCTGAATAAAGAACTAGACTCAATAGCCTCTTCCAACCCTGTGATTCTGAATTCACCCTGCCATTGTACAGCAGTACTGTAATTGTGCAGAGTATTTGGTTGTCTGTTACAGTGATGTGGTTTATGACAACGATATCTTGTTATACTAGCATTGAAGAATTTGTTTATTACCCTACACCAGTGTTCCCCAAAGTGTGGTACGCGTACCCCCAGGGGTACGGGAAGAGTTTGGTGGGGGTATGTGTTGCACCGGAGTTTAGTGGGGATCACATGGGAATATCCACTGCACCGTGCTTAGCTGCACCCACAGAACAAAGAAAGAAATAGGCGCGTATCACAGTTTTTACACGGGAACTGGGGCCATCATATATCGTATCGCAACTCATTATGATGGGAACTTCTGCGCATCCTTAGCGCAGCTCTGGTTCGGCTATTTTTAAACTGCGGGAACATTAACAGTTAATGTTGAGCCTCGGAGCTGTTTAAAAGCCGGAGAATTGCAGTGTTATCAACGGTTAGACAGTCTTGTGAGGTGTGACATGGCGTGAATATACTGCACTTCGTTATAGAGACAACTTACTTCTTTAATAGTTAGTTCCGGGTGCCTGTTATCGTGCTTTAGTAAGTTCCACTGATTTTGATTATTTTTATAAAATACAATTTTTATCCCTAACAGAGATTATGGATTGCTGGTTGAAATCTGGAACTACTAAACTGAAAGAAAGTAATGATTGTAATAGCAATCAACGAACAGGAAATAATGAAATTAACGACGAATCAATTTCAATTCTGAAAGAACCTGTTAAGAAAAAAGCAAGGAAAACTCGCAAGTACGACAAAGAATATCTTAAATTTGGATTCTCATGGACTGGAGATGAAAATGAGCCTATTCCACTTTGTGTCATTTGTTTTGAAAATCTAACAAATGAAAGCATGAAACCATCCAACTTAAAGCGCCATTTTGAGACAAACCATAATCAGTACAAAGATAAACCCATAGATTTTTTTGAAAATAAACTTAAGGGTTTAAATCAGTCTCAAAAAGTAATGCAGGGTTTGACGGGAGGTGACAATCAAAAAATACTAGAAGCTTCGTATCGCGTGTCACTTTTAATTGCCAAATGTAGTGCAGCGGAAACCATTGGCGAAATTTTAATCAAGCCTGCAGCCAAGATAATGGCAGAAGTAATGATAGGAGATAGAGCAAAACAAACTTTTGACCGCATTCCTCTCTCAAATAATACAGTTCATCGACGAATCATTGATATGTCTAATAATGTAAAACAGATGTTATTATCTGATATTTCTCGAAGTCGTTATTATGCATTGCAAGTCGATGAGTCCACCGACATTGCGAATTTTGCAAATCTAATGGCGTTTGTTAGATACGAAAAAAATCAAGAAATTCATGACGACTTTTTATTTTGTCAGCCTTTATTAGGTCACACAACAGGAGAAGATATCTTTAATGTTATGAATACATTTATGCAAGAGAACAAAATTGATTGGAATAGATGTGTTGGAATAAGCACAGATGGAGCAAAAAGTATGGTCGGAATTAATAAAGGACTTGTTGCAAGAATTCAAAATGTTGCTCCAAATGTCATATCTACACATTGTTGCATACACAGAGAGGCTTTGGCAACACATAAGATGCCCGCTGATCTACAGAAAGTTCTGGATGAAAGCGTGAAAATCATTAACTACATTAAAAGCCGCCCTTTGAATGCACGACTTTTTTCGCAAATATGTGAAGAAATGGGAAGTAGTCATACCCAGCTGCTTTTTCATACGGATGTTCGTTGGCTATCTCGGGGAAAAATTCTAAACCGATTGTTCGAACTTAGACATGAACTTCAATGCTTTCTTAATGATAGATTTGAGTTGAGAAATTGTTTACATGACTGGAAATGGCTTTGTAAACTAGCATACTTAGCAGATATATTCTCTGTTTTAAATTGCCTCAACTTATCATTACAAGGCAAAGAAATTTCATTGTTTCACGTTCAAGATAAAGTGAACGCTACTATCGTAAAACTAAATTTATGGCAAAAGAGAGTTGGTAATGGAGAAGTAGACTCGTTTCCCTCTCTTCATGAGTTTATAACAAGTTCGGCTACTAAAATTGAGGCTGATACTTTGAAATGCATAATACAGCATTTGGAGAGTTTGCAAGTTGGCTTGAAAAATTATTTCCCTGATTTAAACAAAAATATTGAATGGATAAGATATCCGTTCAACATTAACACAACATCCATGCCAGAAGGTTTGTCACATGCGGAAGAAGAGCAATTGTTGGAGTTAGCTTCGGATGAATTCTTGAGAAATAAACATAAGGAGTGTACTTTAACATCATTCTGGTTACAAATGCAACATGTGTATCCGGTTTTAACAGAAAAAGTCCTGAAATACATCTTGCCTTTTCCAACTTCATATTTATGCGAAGTTGCTTTTTCTGCATTTGTAGACATTAAGTAGAAAAAAAGGAACAGACTATTGGATGTGGAACCGCATCTCAGATTAAAATTAACAACCAGGGAACCAAATTATGATGATCTGTCATCTCAACATAAACAATTTCATCCTTCTCATTGAATCAAATAAATGTTCTTTATAATATAACTTTCGTTTATTTTGTGTATGTACAAAAAAATTAAAAAATAAATATATTTTGATTTTTATTAAAGCATATGTTTTTATGAGGGGTACTCAGCATTACGAAAATTATAGAAGGGGTACACATATGTTAAAAGTTTGGGAAACACTGCCCTACACTTATGATATGGGCTTGAAGCAATGTCAGACTTAGTAGAAGTATAAATAACTGTCAACAAAAGAAGTCTAAAGAGAAACCCTCAACATAGATCAGGCAGAAAGGAGGAGTATATTGACTGACCATAAAAAAGTTCAGAAATGTTGTCCCCACAAATCCAGGAAAGAGGAGAAAATTGGTGGAATATTTTACTGTTCAACATAGTACTGGAACAACATGGCAACAATTTGGGACAATGCACTTGGGTACACACATAATATAGCCAAAACAGAACATGGCTTGGAAGAATCTATAGATTCATGGAAACACACACAGACACACAGAAGAGATAATATCCCTCTTTTCCACATATTCAGAGCTGTCAATGAAGAAATCCAATCTGTTAATGGAGACAAACCTATGCATGTTTTTGTCTCCCAAACGTCACAAACGTCGCTGCAAACAATTTTCCTTCTCTTACTATTTCAATTCCAATTTAGTGCAAAATGTTGTTGTTTTTGAAGTTCGCCGAAACAAAAAAAAAATGTAGTCTATAACGCTTGTTGGAATGAATAGCGGTTGATTGGTTTGGCTGAAAGACAGATCTGCAATATATTTAATGATAACTGCAGATCAGAGTTTGATTGGTTTGCCATAATTTGTTAGGATTTAAAAGTTATCGCTTAACCCTCCCTTATGTGGACTAGGTTGTAAGCAGTAGCATCTGTGAGGCCTGGGAGAGGAGAGATCAAGGTAAAGTATGTATAGAATGTCTCAACCCTTCCTTGAGAAAACCTCAACCTTATAATAACAGCTATAAAAGTTTGACCCAGGAACATAAATAGAGCTTTCTGGGCCTCGAGACAAATAACTTATCTCTGCTGCAAAAGGAGATGCAGACTTATCTGAAACTCTTTGCTACTATTTAATGGTCATCCAAAGTTTGGCACCCTCAGCATTGTACACCTATTTTCTCTCCCCTTTATTCCTTTACAATTGGGAAGGAAAAGGAGAGAGTGAATTAGAAGCAACAGGGTAAGAAGAAATACTCAAAGCAGCACTCTTGCTACATGTTCCCTAATTCCTTTTGTGTCACACTTCTTCTGTTAAGAGTATTGGGACCTTGCACTTGACCTTGCACCATTTGACACAATAACAAAGTGATAATGATAATTCTAACTCTTTGCTCTCATCTAGTGATAAGCTGGAATTTTGCAGACCAGATATGGTATCCCATATCTTAATTACCTTTGTTGAAAGCAGGGGCAGAGAGTGGGCATCAGAGGAGAGTTGAGCTGGAAGTCCATTTCTATGAGCTTTAAGGTAGCTGTCTCCCCTACATTTATTAGCTTTATGCCCCTGATTTGAGTATGCATTTACTTTCTGGACAACTCTCTGCTGGATGACAGAATATTCCTTTGTATCATTGGAAATGGCAATTTGCATCATTGCATGAACTGGTGTAGTAGTTCATTTCACTATCCCACTATTGTGGTTGGAGCATAGATATACCACCTGCTAGATTTTGTAGAGCAAGCATGGGTCAAAATCACCACTCAGACCATGCTCCTCCAAAGAAATATTGGAAGCCATCAAATGACGGGGTTATGTCATCCTAAGAATTGACTAAAGGAGGACTGAAATCACAATTTTCAGGATGATTTGGGGGCATTTGGAGAAGGTGTGAAATTTTAACAGTAGGAATAATAGCACTGTGGAAGGCTACCTGCTCAAATTCATCCTTTAAGAGTTCACCAAAACAACTATGGAAGATGTGAATTTGATGAAACAAATTAAAGATCAAAGTCGAACGCACATAAAAAGAGTTTATAATGCTTTAGTGGAATTGGATTCAGAAACAGAATTAGTTAAAGATTGTATGGTTAAATGGGCTCAAAATTTTGAAGAGCCGAATTTATTAGATACATGGGAGATAATTTGGGTGAGGAATGTTACATTCACCCAAGCTCAAAATTTATGAAAAAAATTTTATAAAATGTTTTATAGGTGGCATCTTGATCCACAAAAGATGTCTCGTATGTACCCGAATGTACAGCCCAAATGTTGGAGATGTGGTTGTTTGGATGCAACGTACTACCATATCTGGTGGTCATGTAGAAATATAAAGGCTTTTTGGATTAAGATTTGGTGGAACATTCAGAAGATTTTTAATAGAAGGATAAAATTTACACCACAATTATTTTTGTTAGGTATTATTGAAGATTGTGATGGCAAAGAGATTATTTTAATGTTGAATTTTATCATGGCGGCAAGGTTATTGATTGGGCAATACTGGAAGAAAGATTCCTTGCCTACTATAGAAGAATGGTTTTTTAAAGTTTCTTATTTATCAGAAATGGCAAAAATTTTGGCTTATCTGAAAGACCATTCACAAGAGAGATATATCTCGTTGTGGAAAAGATGGGTAAATTTTGTACAGAATAAATATGGGATTAGAAAGTATTATTTAGCTTTTGAATAATTTATAGTTTAAAGTGGGCATGGTTGGATTTGTTGTTTCTATGTATTGGAGTTAAAGTACTTTAAATTTTTTGGATGTATGTATAGTTGATTGATGTTCATTTAACTTGTATGTTTTTTGTTTTGTTTTTTTAACCCTGTATTCAACTCTGGGAAGGAGGGGGGAGGGTCATGGGGGGTGGGAGGGGGGGAGGTATTTTATTGTAAAAAGTTCATAAAAATTTTCAATTAAAAAAAAAGAGTTCACCAAAACAGCAATATTAAGCTATTGGGGCAATAGGTAGGGTTGAATCTTTCACTTTTATTCCCATTCTAAATATGGGGGGAAAGACACATTTTTCTACAATTTAATCATTTTGATGCTTTATTATCATAAATTATTGTGGAGAGAAGCTGCCAATTTCACCTAATAGGGACCCCATTTCCTGGGCCACAGAATATAACTCAACTCTTTCTTTGGCTATGAGACATTCTCAATGTACCAAATCTCAACCAAGGAAAGTTGTGACAACTTAAGTTTATAGAATTCAACACATATTAACAAATTTACTTGGAAACAAAAGGGAGAGAAACTAGTTCCAGAACAGAAATAGTGTGAAAAAATTTATAGAGGTTTCACCATAGTTATGGGCTAGAATGGACCAGATTGATCTTCAGTTTCATCCACTCCTGGCCTAGGCGCTGGAGAAAAAGTGTTGTTTTGCAGCTGTCAGTTCAAATTATGTTAAGTTATAATTTTTGGTATGTACAACAGTATTTATTCCTCAGTTGCAGAAGTCCCTGTAGATTTTCAATTGGACAAGGTCTCCCAAGCAAATTCCTTATAGCTAGGAATGAACATATTATAGTAGTATTCCTCTAATTCACATTCTTCCTACTGCTTTTAGCTTCTAAAATGAATGGTTTCAAATTTGAAAGGTCTATCTGCTCTGCCCTCATCAAAGCCCTTTGAATTTTGTTGCATGCTTGAAGATTCAAAATTATCACAATATAGCTTCAATTGTTTTCTGCAAATTTTTCTAATTTTTTTCCTGCAAAGATCTCAGACTCTGCAGGGAAAAGTCCCAAAAGGGGGGACTTCATCAGTTTTCAGATGACACAACTAGGAAGTTGTTCTGCATCTTAATGAAAAAAATGAAAGGCCCAAGTATACACAGGATGGGGAAGGCTTGATTTGTCAGCAGTATATCTGAAAGTAGTCTAGTTTGAAAGCTGTAAGTTAAACATGAGATAGTTATGTCAGTTACCTGTTAAAAACAAATGTTATTTTGGGGGGACAAGTCACTGCATTCATGGCACCAACTCACCACAGGACAATTCACCTTGGAACAGTTCAACATTGTGTTAATAATTTCATTTAGTTACTTTTATTATTGGTGACCATGATTTCATCAAAACTTTATTGTAACTCTTGTATTTCTGGATTTACTTTCTTGTTTTATTATTATTGGCCATGGTTCTGTTGAAATTAAGTTAACTTTTGTATTTGTTGGATTGTCCCACAATGAATTGTCCCATGGCAAGTTGTCCTGTGGCCAGATGTTGAGACTTTGGAAAAAATTCAGAGAAGAACAACTAAGATGATAAAAGGCCTGGAGGCTAAAACATACGAAGAACGGCTGCGGGACTTGGTTTGGCTAGTCTAAAGAAAAGAAGAAATAGGGGAGACATGATAGAAGTGTTCCAGTATCTGAGGGGCTGCCACAAGGCATAGGGGGTCAGGTTGTTCATCAAGCACCAGAGGGAAGGATGAGAAACAATGGTTGGAAACTGATCAAGGAGTGAAGCAACCTGGAATTAAGGAGAAACTTCCTGACAGTGAGGACAATCAACCAGTGGAACAGCTTACCCCCAGAAATTGTGGGTGCTCCATTACTGGAAATTTTTAAGAAGAGACTAGACAATCACCTGTCTGAGATGGTATAGGTTCACCTGCTTGAGCAGGGGCTGGACTAGTAGACCTCCAAGGTCCCGCCAATCTATTCTATTCAGTTGGCTATGGCTAGTTGGCCATGGCAAGTTGTCCCATTCCGTATTTTTAGATTCAATAATAGCTCACAGGAAGCTTTTCTACTATGTCTTAAACAAACTTCATTTACAATAGAGTGCCTAGTTGTGTGTACCAGTTATAAATGGAGAATGACAAACTGTAACAGGTTCATAGGAGGTGTGCTAAGATGGTGAGGCTCTTGAAATCGAGCACTTGAGGAATGGTTAAAGGATCTTTACCTTATAGATGAGATGACTAAACAATGATACAGTGGCTGTTTTAAAATTCTGAAAGTTATCACACACACAAAAAAGGAGTGGACTTAATTTCTATTGCACCATGGGCAGGACTAAAAACAATCAATTAAATTTACAAGGGAATAGTTTTGGGCAAGTTGTCATGAAGAACTTCCTGATTGCTTGATCTGTCTGTCAGTGGAATAGAAATTCTCCTTTGCTATTCTTCAAACAGATGCTGTATCGACATCTCTTAGAGATGATCTAGTGGATCCTGCCCTGTATAGGCTAATTACTTTTTCTATATTCTCTCATGTCATTCCCACTCATCCATTCATGCTACCTAGCAGATATTTTTCCCCATCAGATCTCATTCATTCAGCATATTGAATAATATTTCTTCAAAAGTCAGCTGTGGTCTTCCAATACCATCTTGTAACTATACTATCTGACTCTTACTTTCATGTGGACCCACAATAATCTAGATAGCATCATATTTCATTTATTCTATTGAAACTACCTTGTAATATGTTTTAATAGAGGACTCATATTTTTCTCTTTTTGCAGACTCTTTTTTCACTCTAATTGGTTTCATTTCCAACTGGCTTCTGTTCCCTTTTCTTGACATTATCAAATAATAGTTTGTCCCGCATTCGGAATCTCTTCTTGCTCTTGTATTATCCATTAATTCTCTTTTATCACAATCAGTGAAATCAATCATGCTTTTTGATTCATTCCTTTCTACATGTGTACACATGACTAGATCCATGCTTAAACTATATGCATAAAACAAACCTTTTCACTGGTCACCATATGCTTCATTATTGTGTTTCTGAATGGTCAATCACTTTCTCCTTTACTCTGTCATTTTATTGTCACACATATGTATGCTCCCAGCCACCCATAAATCCATATCACTATTTCCTAGACCCTGACCTTCCAAGATTACCTTTAGTTAGAATAGGGCCCATTTGTTCCCCAAAAGTATCTGTGGCTTTTTCTTTATTACCCTTCAGTGGCAAATAGCATGAATTATTTCAAAGCTACAGATTCATATTATCATATATACTAAAATCAACCTAGATGATGCTAATTCCTATTTTCTGACATAAATTTTAGCCATTTTATTCATAATTTAACCTATATCTGCCTAGATTTTTCAATTCAGCCTATTGCACAGCATTTGGGTCTCAAACCGAGGTAGCGTCTTAACTCCTGAGCCACTGCTCCACTCCTAGTTGACAGTTGTCAGTAGTTGGGTCTATAAATATTGACCTCCTATGCCCATCATGGATTGGATCAACTGAGACTTTTATATAATTATTTTAGTAAGATAGAGGAGGGCAGATTAGGTTACCAGCCTCAGTCACTGCCATCCCACAGTGAAGATTTTCATGCTAATAGTAAGGCCAGTACTAATCAATTTGGGTACAATTTGACCATTCCACTTCAAGCACAATCAACATCCAGTTTTATTTCAAACATGCTCATTCCATTCTGTGCAATCTAGAAAATGTCTAGGAAACCAACATTCTATTGCTCACATTTAGAAAATATGTGGGGTGTATTGAAACACACCCAGGATGCTACTATCTTTTATATATTTCTTTTCCTCGTGCTTACTGTATTTCAGGGAAGAAATGAAATTGAATCTTTCTCAGTGATTTGGAAAATAGGATGATGGAATCCATTCTAAAGTATTATTCAGTCAAAATCTCTTAAATGTATCTGAACCTAAGGTCAAGGTGACATATGAAACTACCTTTAAAACACGTGTATCTTTCTTTCTCTCCTTCTGTCCCTCTCCCCCCACCTCTCTGTGTATGTGTGTGCATTTATGTGGGATAAGTTAAATCTGGGATACAATCCTTTTTAGAAAATTGCATTTTGGCTGGACAGAAAGGAAATGAGGTTACATGTTTGCTTGACAGAGGCCACTTATAATTTGCCATTCACTATGTGTATTAGTCATGTGCTGTTTAAATCTATAACATAATTGCAGGCGATTTTAATACATTAGGATTGCACTCTAAGATTTCCAAGGGCATTCAATGGAGAAGATCACATATTGTTACATGTTAAAAAAGAGTTAAAATAAGCTGCCTTCTTAGGCGCATATATTTTACTAACGACAAGTAATGTCATTATGTCATTAGTTCTCATGTACAGTACTGAATTAGATCTAATAATACCCAATAACAAGAACACTTCCTTTTAAAGAACTAGCAACCTTGTAATCATTTTTGTAATCATTTGTTTTTTTCATTCAAAAGTTCCACTGAGTTTAGGAGGATTTTATCTCAAGCAACGGCATATGTTTGCAGTCCATATGGCTATATAAAATAAGTAAACCAATAAATACTTTAATTCAAAACAAAGTTCTGTAGGGATGAAAATATGTTCACTAGAAAACTAGCTCTATGGGTTTCTTTTAAAATCAATCTAGCATTCAAAATAACATAACAAAATATGAAAAAGATAAAGAGAGTGTTTAAAAGACTCCTGGCTTATCTACTGCCACTAAAGATCAAAGTACCTATATCACTCTGGGTAGAGATCAAAACATTGGGGAACAGCTAGTGAAAAATCTGTCCTTCTCTTATTCAAAAGACCTTCATCAAAAATCTCCCAAATTTCCATCTTGATCAAGACTGAATGATTACAAAAAGAACTGAATATAAAACTATAATAATTTCTCTTAAATAACTATATTGTGATTGCCTTTAAAATACTGAGCACTTTCCTGGTCACTTCAAAATGTTCACCTATAAAAAAATACAGAAGAAAGCAAACATGACCAACATGGGATTTTTAATTTATGTTACCTTATGAAGAAACAGATTTTTCACTTAGAAGGTTAAGAAAAGGCATAATATAAAATCATGTAGTATGAAAAATGTGGACAAAGGTAAGTTTTTATCTCCCAATATTAGAATTTGAATCATTCATCAAAGCTAATTGAGGGGAGATTCAGAGATAATAAAATAAATTGCTTCTTTATATAACATAGTGTTTAACAGTGGAATTAGATTTGATGATGGCTATCAACTGAGATGGCTTCAAAAGGAAACTAAATAAATTAATGGAGTATAGAGCTATCAGTGGTTCTTAATCATGACGACTTGTAAATTTCCACCAAAATCAAAGGCAAATGGTACTTGGGACTGGAAGAGGCTTTTGCCTTTAGAGTATGTCTTACCTGGGATATACTGGGTCAGCACTGAATGTCAGAAATGGTCTTATTTAACAAGCCACTTCTTCAAACAGCAGGAATATAAGTTATTTACTCCCATGACTTTCAATAGGCAGAAAAAACACAACTGGCAAACCAATACCCAGAGGAGGTTTCTTTAATGTCACTTCTGTTCTCTTGGTTTACATCTGGCAAGCCACTAGACTAGTCCTAATGGCCACTGTATTGGAGCTTTGACTTGAGCATAAGATTGCTCCATGGGTTTCCGGTATTAATATTGTTGGAAGGGCAGGGTTCTTTCCCAATATGTCTATTTTGTTTTTTTGTGGCATAAATTTCACAAGCCGGTAGGAGGAGATACAGGGATGAACTCAGTTGATGAACTCTTTTTGCCCTTTACTCAAGTAGGCAACTATCTGTGGAATATATCCTCTTTTATTAAGGCATCCTCTATTAGAATGCCAATATTCAAGCATTTTAAATTACAGGAAAAAGCTTCTGTAGATTGAGTAGGCTTTCCTCTATAACAATTGCCTGACATGCAGAGGTTTATAACAACTGCAAGGGAAGAAGTGTTGGTTTGTTCTTCTTTTCCTTAGGTGTAATTAACTTATGGGCTGTGTTAAAGATTGGCTTATAAAGAAAAAACCCATACATCTATATTTTATTACTACTCTCATCTCATGCTTCAGAGAAGACACTATATTTCTGCTGTTGTCATCCTCCCAAGATTAGGTATACCCTGATAGTTTGGAAATTGCTAACAAAAAGTCCACCCAAGAGGTTAACATCTTCATCAACTTTTTCATACGGATATAAATCCTGATAATGGCTTTGAGAAATTATTGAACTACAAAATCTCAACATCAGAAAAGGTTCTGAATATTTGCAGAATATGGGAGGTTTGGTTTAAAAATGATGCAATTTTCTTTCCAGAGAGGGAGGAAATGACATTGACACATAGTAAGGTGAGAAAGAATGAAGGGGAATGACTATGACTCCCCCAAATCTTCCAGAGCCTTAGTAAAAAGCCCCCATTTTAACTCTCTCATTCTCTTTATCTATCCTGGTGTATTGCTTTCTTATTCACATGAATTATTGCCAATGATTTTTATTTTCAACTCAGGAAAATTCTATCATCTCTTTTCCAATGCCCACATATTTCATAACAGACCACTATATCCAGTAAAGCAATTTTTCTTAGGAATTCCTAATTATTAGCTTTTTGGGAGATTTGCATTCTGTGCAAAAAAGCATTCCCCCCATTCTGTTCACTAGGGTTAGGCACAGCCTGAAAAGAGTACCTCCTTCCCTTTAGGCTTTCCAGTACCATGGAGAGCTCCATTGTTAATCAGCTGTTTTTTGCTTTTAGAAATGTATCCATTCATAAAATGAGCAGCTGAATTCCACAGATGAGTGGTAAGGAAGAGGAGGAGGAAGGCAATATACTGTAGCTATAGGAAGATATATGTATACTTAGAGAAAGTCCAGCATTTAAGGCCTAATAGTTTGTTATTGTCCAGTTGATTTTCTTCTTGTGCTGGGCACATGAAGGGCATTAAAAGGATGCTTAGCTGGTAAGGGACTTTCATTCAAACTGATTTTAAAAGGTAGTGGTTTTTTTTAATTCTGCCTTTATTACTTATTCTCCTGCACCATTTGGCAAAGTAAGCGAACTGCTCATTCAGAAACAGAACTGGCACACACACATCCTTGTCAAAATATGCCCCTTCCCAATAGAGCTTGCCTTTCTCCACAATATTATAAAGATCACTTTAGACAAATGTTACCTGCCAATTAAGAGTAACCTAAGATGTAGAGTGGCATAAGCATTTTCTGACTTGAACAGATCTTTCTTGAAGCCTCAGTCAACCACACAGTGCCTCTCTGGCTGCACAAGACTTTTCCAATGAAATCACAAAACATACAGAATGGGTGCATGGAGAGAGAGAGAGAGAGAGAGAGAGAGAGAGAGAGAGAGAGAGAGAGAGAGAGAGAGAGAGAGAGAGATGGAGGGAGGGAGGGAGGGAGGGAGGGGGGGAGAGGGAGAGAGAGAGAGATCTTTAATTTCTTCTAGGTACCCTGTATATTTATAAAACTGGGAGAATATTTATTCAAAGACTGAATAAGAAGGGAGGCAGAATGGGGCGGATGAGTGGTGAGGGTGGTGGTTAGTGACGGTTATCATTATTCAGCACCAGTTTTCGGTCGCAACTCTCTGAAGATTGTAAATGTAGTCTCTCTCCTCCATCTGGTCTCCAAAATATTTCCCTTCCTTTCTGCCACAGTAAGCACCACAACAGCAACAGCCAACGTGATGCAGAGTGTAGAAAGGCTTTGAGCGTGCAGCCAGAGAGAGAAAGAGATCAGGGCGAGAAGCGCTGAAGTTAAATTGTGCTGCATATTTGGAGGAAAAAAATATATATGGGCGGATTGGTCTCTAGATGAGAGCTTGGTACCACCTTCCTTTCTAAAATAAAATCTCCCTGGCATGAAGTCACAGCCTATTTCACATCCGGTTTACCCCTGGACGTACTACTACTGTCTTGGTAAAGTGCAAAGCTTTGTGTTGTAGAGCTGCGAGCCAAATCCCACGGAAAGGGAATCTGGGTGTTAAAAATCGAAGAGCAAAGCGGCAGCGGCGGCGGCGGCGGCGACGGCGGCAGAGTCCATGATGGCTAAGAGCTCCTGAATGACTGAGAAGAGCCGCGGAGACTCAGTGCTCTAAAGCGCCCTTTTCCCTCCTCGCCGCCCTGGCTTCTTGGCGAAGCCTCTCGGGCAGACTTTCCCGCTGCATCGGCGACGCCGTGCCCAGAGGGTCGCGAGGTGAGTATCGCTCTAGCCTCCTTTTTTCCCAGGCTCCCCTCTCTTCCCCTTCCCCTTCGCCAGCCCGCTCCCTTTTTCACAGGCGGAGCATTTATGGACGGAGGGGGCTCCTGCTGCTGCCTTCTTCCCTAGCAGGTACCTCGTTGGAATGCTGGACCCAGCTTTCTCCACCTTACATTCCCCCATCCCCCCGACCCCGGGTGAAAATCCGCAGCGGTGGATGGGTAATTGATCAGAATCGAGGGGAAGGGGAGTGGGTTGATGGGCGGGGGGGGGAGAGAAGGCTAAAACCCCGGGGACCCTGGGATTAACAGGGATTATTTCCGACGTTTCCAATCAGAGTTGAATGGATTGGGGGGCAACGGATGACTTTTTCCGGGAGAGGAGAAGAAAGTTGCTATGCTGGCTGCAAATCCATAAATACCACCATCTCCCCCCCCCCGTCCCCTTTTCCACCAAGTCTCCATCTCTGGCTCTGAAGCAGGCAAAAATCACTTAAGGCAGAAATGCCTCTTGAATGATGGCTCCAGGTTTGAACGGATGTGCCCATAGTGGGGAAGAGATAGGCTGGGGTTTCCCTTTTGCTCTTTTATTTCAACTATTCCGAAATCAGGGTGGTCAGAATGCAGCGGCAGGGAAAGGATCAGAAGCGGATTGATTTGTTAGTCGACTTGTTTGTTTGTAGCTTAAATTTTCGCACTTGGCGATTTCCCACTTTCCTCCCCTCATCTACAAGCAATATAGCAATGTATCTTACTCCCCCCCATCCCCATTAATTATTTTAAGGATGGCGGTATGGGAGAAATGTAGAGTAAGAAAAAAAAAAAAAAGCATCTTGCCATCTGCCGGTATCTCTGAAATGACTTGCTAGAGGAGGTTCAGTGCAAAAGTTCAGGCTGAAAAGAAGTGGGAGCTTTTCTCATCTCTCCTAGAGATGCAACACTCTTCTTCTCTTTTTTCCAGGAGAAGCAGCATTGTGCACCTCCATCCATTACACTCCACCTGGACACCTGTCATCATTTTGTTCACCTTGCCCTGCCTTTCGCTGTAGGTTTCGGACATTTTATATACAAGGACCATCCTGTTCGTTTTTCTTCTTCTCTGCCTCTTTGTGCGATGGTGGTTATGTTGTCTGGAATTCTGCTTCTCTCCTAAACTGTAGTCAGTTTCAGGGCTGTCAAGGAGGTTTGGAGGAAGGAGGGAGGAGGAGGAGGAGGAGGAGGAGGAGGAGGAGGAGGAGGAGGAGGAGGAGGAGGAGGAGGAGGAGGAGGAGGAGGAGGAACATATCTGGTAGGAACAGTGCAACCGAAGTGGATTTCAGCAGTAAGTAGGGAGCAAGGAGCAAGCAGCTAAGCCTGAGTTATAAACAGAATTACAAAAGTCAGGCTGCCTTGCAAAATTACCAGTTAAGTTTGCAAGGAGTGGTGATGGGAAACAGGGCAGGTTTGCTTTTAGAAAACATCTTAACTGGAACTGAACTGGACTCAGTCATAGAGTGAAAAGGTACTATATGGAATATTTTGCAACAGGATATTCTAGAAGGCAGGCAGGCAGGCAGGCAGGCAGGCAGGCAGGCAGGCAGGCAGGAAGGAAGGAAGGAAGGAAGGAAGGAAGGAAGGAAGGAAGGAAGGAAGGAAGGAAGGAAGGAAGGAAGGAAAAGGTTTGAAGGCAATGTGGATGCAACAATCTTCCTCATTATTTCATATTCATTTCATATGCTTTGGGGATTAATGGGATTAAGAAAGCATTGAAATTATGTACCTTGTTCAGCTTTTGAAATGTATGCTGTTGTTCAACTAGCTTCCTAAATGGGCATATGCTTGGATCTCTCTCCAGAAGAAAGTTCTGTCCTTTTTCAGGACCTTCTAGAGCTTTCAAGGACTTTAGGAGAAGCTCTTTCCTCTCTTTTTCCTGAGATAATCAAGCTGGTGGGATCTGACTCATTAAAGCTAAAATAGGTTCTAAGTTCCGTGTTATTGTGAAATGGATGTACAAATTGTGAATTTAACAGTAATCCTTTTTTTAAGGAAGGAAAATATAATAAAGACACTTGAATTCCAAGACTCTTGAAAATAAATAAATAAAATGATTTAACCTTTGTCTATGAAACTAACTCAGAGATGACTCCACTTTCAAGAAAATGAAATACATAAGTATACCTGGAAGAGGCTTTTCCTCTGAAAGTCATCCCACTGTGAGATAACTCCTTGCTTTTAAGGAAAACTATCACAAGTCCTTTTAAACCTGTTGTATTTTTAAACAATTTGTCGAAGCAAAGAATGCTTACTTCTGGTTTTCTATTTTTTTTCAGCTTCCATAATCTACTAGCAAAATGATGCATCTTCTTTATGACCGCTTTTGGGCCTGGGTTCTTCTTATGAGCACCTTACCTGGAAAAAGGTGGGAAAAAGAGTTTTACTTTTTAAAAATAATTTTGGGTTGTCTTTTATCATATGGAAAAAGGGTTGATTCATGCATACTGTTTTGGGGGCAGGTTGATTCTGCCTAAATCTCACCTAAACCAAAATAGGAGGAAATTAAAATAAAACCAAAGCTTGACTGCAAAACATCTTAGGTGGAATTGTTGAGAAAGAGTTTAGCAAGGATTATTTGATCCAAACTGCAAACAGATTAATGATTTCAATGTAGCTATAAAGGGAATAAGTCCTCTTTGCAGATAAAGTTTGCCGGTAGTTATGCTGCATATAGCATTTTACATAGGAATTTTTCTGCTCCTATGATCTTGTGCTTTCACTGAAGGAATGAGACCAGGCTGACAGACTCTTTTCCTCATGAAAGTAGACTTCAGGAGAGATAAAGATTATAACAATAAGGTCTGGTTATTATACCTATGAATTGAGCATTTCATTTCAGCAGAGAGTTTGCATGATAAGGATGCAGCCTACAAGCAATAAGTTCATTGGTAAGACTGTCACTAACATTAGTTAAATGAAATTCACTTCACCTGCCTGAACCCTGCCTGAATGGTAAATGGAAAGTCTTCTTATGCTGAAATCTATCTAGACTGCATTTCTATTAGCAATAGAACTAACGAATGAAAAATACATATTTTCCTTTAAATTACAAATATCAATATTTGCGCACTGGTAATTGCCGTATTCCATATCCGTCGTTCAGGAGAGTAATTTAAATTAACCTCATTATAACTAATATATATTTGTAAAAAGAATCTGAGTGTCAGAGACAATCCAATTTAGTTTTACATGTTTTCTAAAAGAAAAGAACATAAAGAGATATACGAATGTGATACTTTATATAGCAGATCAGTGATGAAAGAAGAAAAACCTGATCTCCTGAAGAGAAGAGAAAACAGAAAGTCTGTTTCTTTATCATTTTTTCTATGCCACATGCTGGCTTGCATGTTTCACCAGAACTAAGATTTGGACCAGAAAATCAAGAAGCATTTCCCTGGCTTTTGAAAAATTGTATGAGGTGTTACTATTATAATGACCTGTAGATGGAGTCAGTGTACAGTATTTTATTATACTTTTTTTTTTTTTACTGTGAAACACAAACATGGTAAATGACATTTTTCTTCAAGTTGCTTAAATTCTACATTAAAAAAGATAACACATTTGTCCAATCTTTACTTGCGGGTGATTTCTAACCACTAACAAATCAATAACAAGGGAAAAAAATTGCAAGGAATGAAATGGCCACCAGGTTTGTTCAAAGTATCTAGAAGACCCAACCACCCTTCCTTCCTTCCTTCCTTCCTTCCTTCCTTCCTTCCTTCCTTCCTTCCTTCCTTCCTTCCTTCCTTCCTTCCTCCCTCCCTCCCTCCCTCCCTCCCTCCCTCCCTTCCTTCCTTCCTTCCTTCCTTCCTTCCTCAAAGCTAAGTAAAAGTTAAAAATCTGGACAATATTTCATATTGTATTATTATTATTTGGATCAGGATATTAATGTTAAGGTACTAAATACTAGCAAAACATGCGAATGCTCACATAAACACATAAATATTTGACCATGAGCACTTTATTGTAAATTAAATGGATATATGAATATAGTTGTATATTTTTTTTTAGAAATTAATAGTAGCTCATTTATTTATCTGGAATCTGATAATTCTGATATAGTTAAAATCCCATTCCTAAATTAATCACATCTCTATTTTATTACTGGTATATCAGATTCACACTTGTCTTTTCAATATGTACTGTATATGTAGGTAAAAATATAAGCTTGCCACTGAATTCAATGCTGTTGAAGGCCTTCACAGTTCAGGGAACTTCCATGAAATGTGTGGTTTTTGGAGTGGTATCCATGGTTAACCCAGCTTAAATTCAATTTGACCCCTAAGGATCAGGCTGATTTTCAATCAATTGTGTTGGTATTAAAAATAATGGTAGTCTCAGAAGACACCCGAGCTTGCATTTAGATAGTGCAAACCTGTACTAAAATTTGATACCTAGAAAATTAGAAATGATTCCATTTCAAGCATTACAAAAAGAGTAGGATTTCATTACATTTCAGCAAGAGTTTGACTGCACTTTATTTGACTGAATGTCTGTGTGAATATACAAGAGAATATTTTGTCTTGCAAAATGGTTGTACAGTTGATAATTATAACAATCTGATTTCAATACTGACTTTGGTATTATCAGAGGATCTCAAACTGGGATGATATTTTAATAAATGTAAGTTTATATTAATGCCATTCTGAACCTTTAAAACTAATTTTATAATGTCTGCAATTTTATCCTCTTTTTGTTCTTTTTAATTGCTCTCTTGGAATTTTTTGTGCGCTTAGGAAAAGAAAAGAAAAATAAAATACAGGGAATTGCAAGCTTGGTATTTTCTGCCAGTCTTAGCTATTTATGACACACTTATGGTTAGTTTTCGGAAGTGAAAATAACTTTCAATTGCTATCTACCCACTCACCCGCTAAAAATAAGTGGTTGACAGATGATGCAACATGGAAGTGGATTCCATCTTGAATGTATGAAGGCACTTGTTTCTTTTTAACCAAATAGTATAAGATAGCTCATTCTGGTTCTAAATTTAAATTTAAAATAAATATAGAATGTTCTCTACTATCAAAAGAAGAAATATCCATTGGCTTACCAACTTACACTTAAAACAGAAATGTAACATATAGTCCCCTAGAGATGAGGTATTATTAATAAACAATCAATTAAATGTTATTGCTAATGATAGATTAGGCTAAAGGCATGTAAATTATTATAAAAATATGAACAAAATACGAATAAAATTTGCTTTTCTAATCTGGGGATTCACGTTCAAATTTATAGCACGCACAACATGTACTGTATGTATATTTATTATAAAAGTTGCTTTTTTTCTATTATGACTACTGGTTAGACACAGCACACAGACTTATTTAGGGAAGCTTATTTTTTAAGATTGCATAATTCATTGCTTAAAAGTGATGTTTCCTGGATTAACATTTATGAAACTCCATAGCCTGGAAGAGATTTTTCACCAAACTATGTTTGTTAATCAGATCACATCAGATATTCAAGGAAGGCTGATTCAGTAATAAGGTATGTGACAAAATGATGAAGAAGGAAGCAATTGGATGTCCAAGGGCTAAGTCCTGCTGAGTTTACATTGGCAAACATCACATTTTACTAATGGGATCTTCCCTGGCTAAAGGGCAGAGGAAGGACTCCAGGATTGGCTCTGAAACAACTGTGATAGATAATTAGTAGAAAGCAGTGTAATTTACTGTAGAAAAGAAAATATAGGACAGTCTTAATAACAAGAACAATAGAGACCTGAGGATGAGATCAAAACGTAGCTCATGGCTATTACAAATGTCTGGAAATTATTTGCTATTGAAAAAGGGCTATTGTTATAAAATCTGGAAAGAATGGGGGAAATATCCCTGTCACCATAAAATGGAATTTTCTATTCACCAGGAAATGAATTAGTTTTGCTTTCCTAAACCAATTCAAGTATCAAAATAGTCCAAAATATTTAGATTAAAAAGGAAGTGCATTTTAACAAACATAATAAAATAATTGATTTTTCCCCCACAATAGGGACTGTGGACTTTACCAGTATATAAACAAAATTGCATTATATAGATCTATTAGTGCACTTAATGTTCAGTGTATTTTTCTTGTAGGCAAGGATACTAAATTATTTTAGGATTGGGTAGATAATGGGAGGATGCTCTGATATATTTGCAAAGCACTCATTTATAAATCAGAAATACATAAAAGATGGGCTGAACAATAAAACCCCCAGTGTAATTTATTATCTAGGATTGACATAAGGTTTTGAAAGAATATGAATATTTCAAAAGTGAAAGGAGAAGGAACTATATAATACTCCCATAATCCAGGTTGATGGAAAAGCTTCCATATCTATTAATCAGTAGAAGAAAGATCAAGTGAGTTTCAGAATTATAATTGAACAAGTTTGTTGGTGGATTAATTACTTAAGTTAATAGCATGAGTATCTTTATTTTGGGCATTGATCAGTATATAACATGGTGGTTTTGTTTTCAGCTATGGACAAACTTCCTTACAAGATGAAATAAAGGACAACACAACTATATTCACCCGAATTCTGGATCGTTTACTTGATGGTTATGATAACCGTCTAAGACCAGGATTGGGAGGTATGTATTGTTGCAATTTTTGAAAAACTCACAAGAACAATGTTGTTTAAAATGCTTTTTATGCATTTTAGCCATTTTGTTTCATAGACTTATAAAATGGTAAAATTACTAAATTACTAAATGATGAAGATGGTTAAAGATACTGAGCTTGTCGGCTGGAAAGCCCAGTTTGACACCTGAGTGCCATGTGACAGGGTAAGCTCCTGCTACTTGCCCCAGTTCCTGCCCACCTAGCAGTTCAAAAGCATGCAAATGCAAGTAGATAAATACGTACCACTTCAGTGGGAAGATAATAGCATTCTGTGTCCCTTGGCATATAGTCATGCTGGCCACATGGCCACAAAAGTGTCTTCAAACAACACTAGCTCCCTCAGCTAAGAAATGAAGATGAGCACTGCCCCTACAACTCAACAGGGGAAACATTTTACCTTTACCTTGGAAACACACCACATTCTTTGATGCAAAGCTGAAGAAAGGTGTTTTTCAGGACTCCTTCTAATTCTGAATAAAAACATTGGTTTTTCATTATTATAACATGCATTGAATCTAGAAATAATGTTTCAATCAAAACAAAAAAAAATGAAAATGGGGGGGTTGTATTATTTTATTACATGACATCATTCAAGTATTTTCCATTAAATGTGATTCATCTTTCATCTCTGACTTAGTTAAATTAAGCTGAAAATGATGTCTGTGATCACAGTCAAACCTCTGGTTAAAAAAGAAGAATATTTTCATATAAAAGTGTCTGATTGGCTGCTAGTCCTCCGCATAGATTGGTTTAAGCAGTAAGTTCAATTCAAAGGAATCTGAGGTAAAAAGCTCAAAAAGAAGATATAATAACAATTCATTCAGTTCTGATTCTTACTAATAGCTCCTTAGCTTGTACTCCTGAGATCTGTGTGTGAAGTAGAGTGCACTTACTCTCAAATATGTACTTTTTCGTATTGCCCAATTTAGTCTACAATTTTTTAAACATTCTTAAAAATGTGTATATTATGGAAGGTTATGATGCTTGCAAAAGGTTGCCTGCTGTTAATTGTGTATGTACACATTCCTGAACATAGAGGAAAGTAAAATAAAATTGAAATTTAGATCATTCATTAACAAAGACTTATAGTTCATCACAGTTAATATCTTATCTGGTTCTAGGCATTACTATTAACATTCAAATTACATTTTCTATTAGAGTTCTCCAGTTTCCTCTAATATTTAGGGGCAGATTTTATTTTATTTTTCTTATTTTTAGCATGTGTGTGTTTAGGATCAAAGATGGAGTGGAAGCATGAGATTTTTGCTGGACATGGCTGGAATAGTCAAGTTTTGTCACACTAAATATAAGCCAATGATAGTGCTGTCTGCAGTTTTGACTGTTATTTTATACAGCAGCCAGAAATGTGAATTTCAGCCGAAACTAATAGTAGCATAATAGACTCCCTTCAGAGTCTGGAGAGAATGACTTTGGTTCCCACAGGATCATTCTATGTTTAATCTAACAAAAGTAAAAGTAACCTGATCTCCCCCCCCCCTTTATGCGGCAACTGAGAACGAATGACAAAGATGGCGTCAGCTAGGTTTTTCGCAGGTCTTGACACTAATATTTCATGATCTCATTGACATTCAAGGGAACAAGAAATCTATAACTAGGAAAATCATATATGTGAAAATGGAGAAAATTGAGTACAGAGTTGTGATGTCTGTATCTGCTTCAGGAATTATAATTCCTGGGGGGGGGGGGGGGAAATAGCTTGCATCCAAAAGTCCTGTAAGCAGATACCAGATCATGGACATTTTTTTCTAACTTTTTGTTTGGAGTACATTGTCTATCCTGAAAAGTTTTTTTAAAAAAAAAAAAAATTGAGGAACAATGTAGGAGATGCAGGGAATCCATGATATTGGGAGATCTGAAGGCAAGCTTTTTCCTCTTCTTCTCATAAGAACTCTTACTAGATTGTTGGTCACTTACATACATTAAAGAAACCATTCTGT
The DNA here is from genome assembly GCF_016545835.1 of Crotalus tigris. Lineage (NCBI taxonomy): Eukaryota > Metazoa > Chordata > Lepidosauria > Squamata > Viperidae > Crotalus > Crotalus tigris. The sequence continues at coordinate 2,595,299 of NW_024096469.1, forward strand.
TCATAGAGGGTATAGTCTGGATTCAAAGTATGTTTCTTACTCAAACTGTACCTGTTTAAGGTATTGTTCATTAGTTTCTGAAACTGCTGTGCCAAAAGCAAAAAAAAAAGTTTGTACAGCCCTCATCTCAGAGGAACAATATGGTCTGTCTAGATCTCGAAGCATCCACTAAGAATAAAAATATTAAAAAGTGCTTTCTGCTCTCAGCTATGCATCCTTCATAGAAATCTAAAAATTTGACCAACTGACACATTTAATAGTAACCAAAAGTCATCAAAGCGTTCTATAGTTAACTAAATACCCAGTGCCTTTTATCACTTTCTGCAATCTATTTAGAAAAAGATATTTGATTGAATTGTGTCTGGTAAGATTGTTTAGTTAAGCAGTCTTCATTGTCCATTCTGCTGATGGGAACGCTAGAAGGTAACAAATTTCTTGAATTTTGAATGTAAGTAAAATGTAAGATTACCAACAATTATTTTGTTGACTTAAAATAACAATATTTTTTCTGCCAATCTGTGGGATTAGTTCAAAAATAAATATTTCTCAGTTCCTAATTCATAAAGTCATTGAGAAAGAACTAGTAGTATCATTTAGAAATAAAGGCAGACGCGTCTCATTTAAGAAGAGTAAATAAATTTATCTAAAGGTTGTGTCTCAGATTTCAGGATGGATATTTTATGTCATATGATTAAAATGCTTTAAGGTTATTCAAGCTGGGATTTGGATGTAGCTCTGAATGTAGGGCTGAAAATCAAAGGGCCCAGATAGGTACTTGGTTCATGATTATACCCTGTGGACAACCGAATAAGCCCAAGGGCATCCTATTATAGCTGGGATGATTTGGAATCCTTTGTACTTTCTGGCTTCCATGCCTAAGATTTATTTCCTCTACATGGCTGAGATCAGAGTATCTAACTATAGTACAAATATTTGGTTCCTTATTCAAGGTTATCAGACCTTAATTAGCACCCATTTCTAACACTTGCATCAGCATCTCCACCATGGTGGCCATTTGTAGAGGTTTTGCTCACCTGGCATTTATATAAAATCTCTTTTTGCTACAGAAAGTCTGTAAAAGGTAGAATGTATGATGAATCAAAGCAGAACCACATAGACTGAAAAAAATAGGTGGCATGCAGAACATTTTCAGTCTCTTTGAATACACTGTTGGTGCCTTACTGATGTCTGCAAATTCACAAGAATTTGATGTTTGATGATATGCTAAAACAGTTGATTTAGGCAGGAGCACTCTGTGGGTTTTTATTATGTTTTCAAAAAATTCCTTATCCTTATGATTTGAAAAAAAAATGTAATAATTTCAAATGAGAATAAGGGTGTTGTTCAATGCATATTTCATTGATTATACCTTTACTGCTGATACTAAATATGTATCAGATAGCAACCTAGAATAATCCATAGGAGGGGTGATTGTTTTCAATTTTCCAGATTATCATGACCATTAAAGCATAAACATACACCTTTTAATTATGATCCTTGTATATTCTACAAATAAATGGCTCCTAGTAAGCCCCACCTCCCTAAAATAATAAAGAATAAGAGAATATATGAGTTAGATCAAGTGTAGATTAGATCTTGATAGTAAGTCCTGATTGATCACATTTACAGAAAGCCAGGAAATTTCATAGACTTCAGTTTAGAATTGTTTCAGGCAAAGCAGATATTTTAAAGAGCTGAGATTGGATCAAGTCATAGCTCAGTAGCTCTGTCTTTGAGGCTGGCCTTTCCAAATCTGGCAAAAATTCCAAGTTTGCAAAAGTTTCTGATGTCCTCAGCAGCTTTCTTAAATCAGCCACTGTACCTCAACTTTTTCTCAGAAGTTTTAAGAGATAAACAATTCCTTCCATCTGTTTTGGATTGATTCAGCTGTTTGAAATTGTGACATAGACTGCATTTCCTCACCACTTTAGAAAGAGAGGCTTCGCAAAGCATCTTAGCATGGGTGAAGCAGCCTCAAAGCACTATCTCCTTTGAAAAGCTCAGTGCTTCAAAAGCTGTGTCTAGCTGGCTGCACCTGGACATGCACATAGAGCTTTTGGCTTCAGTGCTCATCCAAATGGAAGTGTTCCCCACTTTGCCCTAATATCTACATTTTTTTTTCCCTTTTCTTACTGGATAGCCTGAGAACATAGCATGATATGCTGACTCTGTAAACCACTTACAGAGGGCTGTAAAGCACTATGAAGCAGCCTATAAGTCTAAATGCTATTGCTATGATCCATTTACTTTGTGGACTTGTCTATGTGCACATATCAGGACAGGTGATTAGAGCAGATTTGGTATGCAGGCATCTGTAGATGGGAGAGACAGGCAGTGGAATTCTTTTGACCCTTTATTGAATTCAAATTCTGTTTTTCTTTTTCATCTTAAACTGCTTCAAATTTACATTGAGGATCAGTCTGGCAGCTAGAATCAAGAATGAACAAATAGGTTGAAGGTCACTCTCTGGTACCTATGAAACTGATGGTTTTGTAATGGCTGTAGAGTTTTATTTTGGTTCTAGTTATACTAAAATATGCAGAATGCTGGAATAGATTAAAATGAAATCCTTTTATGTCTAATTTACATCTCATTAAACAAATATCCCAGATTAGAAAACTTAAATCAGTTCGTAGACAATTGAAATAATATAAGTTCAATGATTGTATGGCTATTACTGAACAGATCACAGTAACATTTATTGAAATTCAGTGTTACTGTTTATGATTAAAATGATTATTTGTTCTAAAATTCTGTTCTTAAACTAAACACTTCCAGTGCCCTTCCTATTACTTGATTGATTTGTGGCAAATGATTATTTCATCATTTATGCATAATTCTTGAAGGAAAATCAAACTAGAATTAGTAAAACACACAGCAAAGGAAAGGAAGAAGCAAACAAAAAGATGGCTACTTAGACATCTAAAATTTGAATTATTAACTCAGATTAGTTAGAATCTTAAATCTTAACAAGTAGTTTTATTAGCAGGTTGGCAGTCTGTCAGGGCAATACCATTCTTCCTTTGATTAGGAAATTAATAAACATTTTCCCAAATTCTAAACACAAAGTGGAAACAATTTCTGGTTCTTGATTCTCATTCCTTGTTCACCCAAAATGTAAACATGTGGATAAATTTGATCAGATTAAGAATAAAGTAACAGGAATTTATAGAATTAGAGTCTTGATTATTGATATGAATTCTTAATAGATTTTTGTCGATCAGTTTTATGAAAAATTGAAATAAATTATTTTTAAACTCAAGATTATTCTTAAACTCAAGAAGGTCTTCTGATCAAGAGCAGAATATTTGAGAAAAATATATACCACATTTATAATCCACTTTTTAAATATTCTACAAAGACCTCATATAAGACAGAAATCCTCTTTCTGAATTTTGAATAAAAGTATAAAAAGATTTGGGATTGGAACCCACTGTATTCCATTTTAATCTGTTTTAATAAGCCATCATTGACTAATAAATGCATAAATATCTGGTATTAACTCTCTCATTAGAAATGCATCATATTGATTTATGTTTAACTGCATTAATGGAGAGCTGCATCATCCATTTTTTTGCTTAAAAAAATCAAGGAATTGGAGAAAAATACATATAACAGGATTTGATAAATAATTCTAATGTAATCTTTCCTGAAAATTATAAAGTGGGACAACATAAGAAAATAATTCAGCGTATATTATAACCATTCAGATTTATTGCAGCAAAGTATTAGAAAACTAAAATGCATTTTACTTAGACTAATGCTACTTTAAAATGTCTGAAATATCATTGCCTAAAAAATTAAAAAAGGAAAAGAATTTTGAACAATACTTTAGGTAAGGAATCTATTACATCTAGTCTCGTTTTTTTTTTTAGTTAACAAAATACCTAAAAGATTAGATCAATTTTATGAATTTTTTTTATCCCTCTTTAGTAATACGGATATATTAGCTCTATTGTCCATTTACCAAAGTAAAGGGTTTTTTAAAAAAATGAATAAGTTAGATTAATAACTTATATTAAATCAAACATTATGTAACTTAAAGTAATTGTGCATCAGGTAAGATGGTAAGGATATATTCTAAGGGAAATGTTTAATAAAGTGAAAGTCTGTAGTAGGTAGAATGGCAAAGAATATTGGGTTCAAGTAGTTTTGTTCCTGTTTACTATCAGTATAAGCAGAAATTCAGATCCTTCAATTTGCCACAGGGAGATTCATATTCACCACCAAAAGTTCCTGATTCAATCAATTTGCAATATAATTTCTTGCTGCAATATTTTTCAATACCTTAATTCAGGGACAGGTAATAAGGCACCTTCCAAGATAAGGTTATTTTTACTAAGTAGACGAATGCAGAAGCCAAATAACCTTCTTCTGCATTAGTCTAAAGAATAAAATGCTACATGTTTTTGTTTTACTAGCAGTCCAGATCCCAAAGATGTGTCTATATAATCCAATAAAGACATTGAGCATTCTAAAGTTTATTTATATGGCGGCTTTGCTATCTGGGTTACATGCAACACTATGCTAAGCAATATTCTGCTAATGAAATGCGATTTGTTCTTTCTTTCCTTTGTCCTAATATTCCAACCCATTCTGGAATGTCCCTCTAATTTCAGGAATATATTTGGGGTGCTGCCGAGATAAAAATGATATAGATTGCTTCTATTTCTTCCACGGCAAGACATTTAGACTTTACCTTTCATGTGTAATATTCTATTCTATCGAAGGAGAGTAATATGTATTCAAACTGAGTATTCTTTTATTATCTTTGCTTTTCAATTTATGCTGAGTGAAATATCTTATATAAAAACAACATTTTATAGATTGCTGATTCATGATGGGAACTTTGTTGTGATTTGGAAGAGGAGAGAGGTAGATGGCTGTGCAAAATAGATGAAAAGGAATGATTTAAAATAAATAAAAACCAAATATAGCAACACATGCCAATTGTTTTCTACAAGCTGTAAGGCTAACAGCTACACTGAATCATTGCAGTGATACAGATCTCCTGTGCAAACACTTAAGATTTTTTGATAAGGGTGTGTTCCTGTATATTTTAATAAGAATTCTAGATTTTGATGCTTCCATCTTTGTTATCTCAGTCTTCCACAAACTAGACATCATCCAAGCTTATAAATTTCAGCTCCTCAATTCTCAGCTATGATTATGGTGGGTAGGGAATACTGGGCTCTATTGAGATCTATGTATTTGAAGAGTGCATAGCTTGGGCTAAATTGTGATACCAATTAGACATGCTACTCTAAATACTTTATCTTTACTGAGGACAGAAATCAATTTTTGTACCACATTTATTTAGCCAGCCCTGAAAGGAATTGTACAAGCTTTTTTTTTTGTTTGAATGAAGGAGATTCAAGATACTTTAATATTCCATTTGGTTACATCTCAAGAAGCTGCACTCTCCCCCCCCCTTTCTTCAAGTTCTACTCCTGTCTCTTTTAAATCAGTGCCACCTTTTCAATTTTAATTACCCTTTATGGTTATACTTGTGAAAACCTGGCTTTTAAAGAAAGCCCTGGGAAGGGATCTAGAAAACTGTGATCTGGGGTTGGATGTTTTGTTCTTGGTAAATTTTCTTTCTTTCTCATTTTCTGTTGCTATCTTTTTGTATCATTGTCTCATTTTATTATAGTGCTGCAATTTAACCTGCATACTGCAAAAAACATTGTAAATCCGGTTATGTTAAGGCAGCATATTAATCTGATTACTGATCTCCAATCCATGGGTCTTTGTGAACTCTCAGCTCCTGCTTGAGGAACAGCTGTGGTCAAGAAAGCATTTGCACAACCTCAGCTATTGTGCTGGTTGTGACTGTTCTTGATCAGGAGGCTCTCCTTATGCCACTGAAGCCTTTGTCACATCTTGGGTGGATTATTGCAATGCGCTGTTATTGGGCTACACTTGAAGATCATTTGGAAGCTATGGCTGATGCAGAATATGGCAAATAGATGTTCTTCAAGTTCTCAGTCTAAAGCTGGATTAAAGTGATTGGCCTGACGTTACTCAGCCTCCTAAGGGAGAACTAGTACTTGGGTCTCCATTGCTAATCCAGCCTTAACCACAACTCCACACAGAAACAGCCCAGATGTTCCAGTGAATGGATGATACAAATAGTTGCACAATATGGCTGCTTTTGTGGTTGATGGTGATGTGTCCCCCATTACTAAGTTTTTTCCTTAAATAATATATGTACATGACTAAGAGGAAGTTTCATGATTTAGGACTTTTCTCCCTGAGTTGAAATAATTGCAATTCAGAATCAGCAGCTGTACTTATTTAGGGTGAAATTAATTTTACCACAAGCTGTATTTAACCTTTAGATAGTTTTGTTTGGCAAGGCTAGAGATATATTCTACAAATGAGATGGAAGCTGTAGGAAGAAATTATCTGACATTTATGAGTGCTCTACATTACAAAGTTATATGTTTTAACATAGGTTATAATAGTTATAAAAATGAGTTACAATATGCAGATAAACAGATTAATGTTGTCAACCTATTAAAAGCTGTTGCAAGTCCAGATTTCAAAAATAAATAAATAAATAAATAAATGTTCCATTGTGTTGGCATTACTAAAGAGAAAGCTGCCTCAACATAATCTTCATTTAGTCAACTCTTGAGATCAGATGAATTCCTCCAAAGAACTATAACATTTATAAAATTTGGAACTGATTTTGCTATGGAGAGACTTGTTTTTGTTTACTTTAACTCTTAAGTTAACATCATCGATATATAATGATGGGAATCATAATACACTAGGCCATATTATATGGGTTTGGACTTACACATTAGCTTAAAGGTTTATTGACCACTCGTATTTATTTGTCTCATTGTAATATGAAGATGATGCAGAAGATGTACTGTCAGAATATATGATCAAGCCAAGGAACAGATTTAGCATGCTTAATCCAGTGATGGTGAACCTTTTAGTGACCAAGTGCCCAAACTGCAACCCAAAACCCATGTATGCATCGTCGAGTGCCAGGTGGGTGTGGCCCATTGGCTGGTTGTAGCCAATTGGGTGGGCATGGCCAATTGGATGGGCGTGGATGTGGTGGTAATGGCAGACTGGGTGGCACTAAAATGTTCAATCAATAAATTTCAACTTTGCAAGATCTTTTTTTTTCCTGTGAGAAGTTGAAATTGACTGATTGAACCTTTTTTTTTTTTTTGCACATGATAGCGGAGGCCTAAAGCAAAAAAGTTTTATAAAACCCAGCTGAAGGCTTAGGACTGGGGCGATGGCGTGCGTGCCCACAGAGAGGGCTCTGAGTGCCACCTCTGGCACCCGTGCCATAGGTTCGCCACCACTGGCTTAATCTATTTACGAGGGCAAAGCTTTGGAATTAAGGGAGCTTTAGTAGACACTGTGAAAACTGATGCAGAAAAGAAAGGTATTTCCAAAATGTTAAAGAGAAAAAGATCCAAGTGGCTTTTGGAACAACGTATCATGATAATCAGAGATACACGAGAATGAAAGCCTTGGGCAACTAGAAAGACATATAACAAATCAGTGCAGACTTTCCACATCAAACAAGAAAAAACAAAAAAGGATAACACAATCAAGAATGTCAATAAACATAGCAATCTAACAAAGAAAAAAAAACATGACTAATATTGCTAAGAAGTTCAGAAAAAAATCACCAAAAAACCCCTCTCCTATGGTAGGAATGTTCAATAGAATAATCATAGAAAAAAAATGTAATAAAGGCAAGTTAGGTTAAAGGAAAGTAGAAAATGCTAATGAGATGCTAGAATGACAGAAATGTTGGCATAGATGGGATGTATACAAGGACCACATCCTGTAGAACATTAGTTATAACTATCAGTTGACAAGATATAAAATAGATAGCCACCAGATGCTGACAAAATATGGCCTCATTATCTTCCAAATCAACTACTGTAATTTACTATATATGAACTGCCCCCTGCACATCATCCAGAAACCTCTGCAAGTATAGAATGCAGCTGCCCTAATATTGAAATATCCAATATTAGGGCAACTGCATTCTATACTAGCAGAGGTTTCTGGGTGATTTCCAAGGGGCAATTCATATACAGTAAGTTACAGTAACCTATTTGGAAGCTGATGAGGCCATATTATGAAAATCCAATATTGTCATTTAATAGACTTGTTTTAGAAAACTGCATTGATAAACTATTTGTGTCCAGGTATAATTAAATGGTTAGTAATAGCTCAGAAAGTCTTACAGAGTTTAGGACTGGATATCCGTGGAACTACTTACGGCAAGAAATATTTGTGATGGGTTGGCATAGAAACAATACTAAGAGCCTCCATGCCACACAAGGTATTGCCGAGGGATCTTACAAGCAAGCATTCTCTGCCAGAGCCTCCCTTTTGTACAATCAGTTCCCTCCAGAAATAATAAATGGAATTACTGCAATGCAATCATGTACTCTGATCATTAATGTCTGAAAAAATAGTAAAAATTTTCTATTTAAGCAGTCACATAGGGATTGTGATGGATGTATTTAGGATATATATGGCTGCTTCTGTTGTAGTGGTGTGCTCTTTAAATTATGATACTGATATATTAATATTAAATTTATTGAATACTGTTTTCTGAGGTAAATATGTTAGATTGATTTTTTGATTGAAATGATATAAAGGCACGTATTAAATAAACTACCCACTGAACTGTATAAAGTCTCAGGGGAAGAATCAATTAAAGTGGTTACAGCTTCGTGTCAGCAAATATGGAACAAAACCTTGTTGAAAAGATCAGCATATACATTTATCTATAATAAAGAAGGTTGCAGATTGATTAAAGAAAGGACATATTCTTGAACTATTGCTTATAATCTCACAAAGAGGTTCAGTGCCATACATGGAGAGGCCATACCAGTTAAAAAGGCAGAAGGACATACTAAAATAAAATGGGTAAGAAAGAGAATGATATGCAGTAATATAATGCAAAAAAAATTATTTATTTATTTATTTATTTATTTATGAGACTTATATACCGCTTTAAGTGCAAGCACTCTCTAAGCGGTGTACACCAGTAAGCAATGTATATATATATTTACATTGCCCCCAACAATCTGTACACCAGTAAGCAATGTATATATATATTTACATTGCCCCCAACAATCTGGGTCCTCATTTTACCTATCCCGGAAGGAGGGAAGGCTGAGTCAACCTTGAGCCGGTGAGATTTGAACCGCTGACCTGCTGAACACAGTCAGCTAAAGTGGCCTGCAGTACTGTACCCTAACTGCTGTGCCACCTCGGCTCATTTCACATATTCATCTGAAAATATCTCAATTTTTAATTAATGTATAGAATATATTATATTCCATATATTAATATATAATCCCAAGATGGAGTATCTGTAGGATACAATTTAAATGTGTTTGAAAGAATTGATCTTGTTGCTTCCTCAACATTATCCTTTACTCAAGCTGTTAGTCTAATGCAAGGGAAACCAATAATTTTGAAATTATTTTTTATTGAATAGGATATATATAAGATGTGTTGAAGCTTTTGAGATTGATGTTATAGCTCATCCAAATATAGAAATCCTTCATTCTTTATTCCACTGTATTCAGTTCCTGACTTAAACCAACATTTCCCTACATAGTTTTTTTAATTAAATCTGAGGTTTTGCTAATCGTATTGCATCAGTTCAGCATGAAAAAGGAATCAAAATGCCATTTCCTATAAATAATCTATCCCAATGAGAAGAACTATTTGAAGTCCCTTATGTTTTGATTCCAATACAATCCATCTGACTAAAACTATTATAGACATGCTACAAGGTTCCAGGACAGAAAATCTCCAGTAAGTCAAGTTGTCCATAATTTGGAATTAACCAATAAGTATCCAAAATGTTGTATTCAAGATCTGGAAAACAAAATCTTACCCACCCCTTGAACAGTGTGTGAAAATAATGGATGGAAACTAATCAAGGCAAGGAGCAACCTAGAACTAAGGAGAAATTTTTAACAGTGAGAACAATTAACCAGTGGAATGGCTTGTTTTTAGAAGTTGTGGGTGCTCCATCACTGGAGGCTTTTAAGAAGAGCTTGGACAGTCACTTGTCTGAAATGGTATAGGGTCTCCCACTTAAGCAGGGTGTTGGATTAGAAGACCTCCAAGGTCCCTTCCAACTCTGTTATTCTGTTATATCTGCATCTTTTTTTAAAAGTATCTTTAACATTCCTATAAAATATCACACGTTGTATTAAAATTTTGAAAATTCTCTGCAATTATGTGCATAGCAATTCCATTGCAAATGTATCACATTCTAGGAACACATATTCATTTTAAGAGGCTTAACCTTGCCTAAAGGGTAAAATTTAAAGACTACTATCTATCAAGATCCAAAGAGGTTTCCTAATACATTTTGTTCACATTTAAATTAATCATCTGTGAAATAAAAACCCCAAGATAGTTAATATATTCATTGCAGATAAGGAACTTATAAGTGCTGTATGAATTAATGAAGGGATTTTTACCTATTGGCAACAATTCCAACTTTGACCAATTACAAGAAATTAATGTTCTGCTTTTCTTCCTCTCACATCTGAATGAGTTTAGGCTGAAAGAAATACCCCCAAATTTGTCCCAAAGTGACTTAAGTATTGAGTAGGGTTGAGTGGGGACTTGAACCTGAATCTCACAATATGCTCTAACTTCTTTTCCAAAACATTGTTTGTTGCTTGATTTTTCAAAATGGCCTAATCATGTTGAGACTCTAGAAAGAGTACAGAGAAGAGCAACAAAGATGATTAGGGAACTAAAGCATATTAGGAATGGCTGCTGGAATTGGGTATGTCTAATTTAACGAAGAGAAGGACGAGGGGGGACATGATAGCAGTATTCCAATATCTCAGGGGCTGCCACAAAGAAGAAGGAGTGAAGCTATTTTCCAAAGTGCCTAATGGCAGGACAAGAAGCAACAGATGGAAACTAACCAAAGAGAGAAGCAACCTAGAACTAAGGAGAAACTTCCTGACAGTTAGAACAATTAGCCAGTGGAACAACCTGCCTCCAGAAGCAGTGAATGCTCCAACACTGGAAGTTTTTAAGAAGAGACTGGACAGCTAATTGTCTGAAATGGTATAGGGCTTCCTGCCTGAGCAGGGGTTGGACTAGATGACCTCCAGGATCCTTTCCACTTTAGTATGATGATGATGATGATTACTACTACTACTACTACTACTACTACTATTTGGATACAAAACTGGTTTTCCCAGTTTATGAGTTCATTGAGCAGGAGTAAAGAGAACCCTATCATTTGTTTTCTGGAGGATAACAGGAAGCTGTCAATGGGTTGTTCTCTGTATACTCTTCCTCTTTGGGCTGCCTTGGGTATGTGAAGCAGCAATCAGATACAAAAAAGCAAAGTATTATTGTCTCGTGCAGGTTGGTCTAGATCAGTGTTTCTCAACCTTGACAATTTTAAGGCATGTGGACTTCAACTCCCAGAATTCCACAGCCAGCAATGCTGTGGAATTCTGGGAGGTGAAGTCCACATGCCTTAAAATTGTCAAGGTTGAGAAACACTGGTCTAGATGATCTTAGGACTGTGAAGTAGCAAGCAACTCTCCTGAAGCAGTGGAAAGCATTTGTTTATGGAAACCCCACCCATTCTTCAGTCTCTAAGTGCAGTTAACCTGCACGTGTTGAGGCTCATGTGCACTCCTTTGTACACAAAACAAGAAATTCTGCTTTTTCAAAAAAGAACTTGTTGCAGTATTAAAAAAATATCAAGAACAAAGAGTGTTGTACATTGTGGCTGAAATCAACAGAGCTACAATTTGAGTTAGATTGAAATGCCACAATAGCAGAAGTTAAAAACTATCTCGGTGGATTTATCCCAGGGACTATAAACTCTGCATTCAGAAAGGAAAGGGAGGTGGAAGCAGAGAAGAACAAGAGGAAAAGAGTTGGTTGCATTCATCCTGGATGGGCAAGGCAAGAGGAGAAAAAGAAGGAACCAATGCAGATAAAACTTGTGGGCACCGTGTGCCTTAACAAACAAACAAACCACAAACAAACACTTCCCTGCCACTGCCTCACTATTATGACATTTTAGCCCAAGAGTATAAATCTGAAATTAGAAAGTTCTAACGTTTTTCTACATACCCCTTTTGTATAATGTTATATAATAAATAAGTAAAGAAAAATATTGGGGAAACTTGGATTTTTAAAGTAATATGTATTGCATTCAGTGGTGGGATTCAGCCAGTTTGCACCACTTCACCAGAACCGGTGGTTAATTTTTTGTTGCTCAGGCTCAGAACGGACTTCCGGAAGCAGCATCCACACAGAGAACCGGTTGTTCATATTTGAATCCCCCCACTGATTGCATTACATTATATACCTTCTTCATGAAAGTTAACATGTTCTGAACAAAGGTCATTCATGCTTTAGGACAGTGGTTCTCAACCTGTGGGTTGGGACCCCATTTGGGGTCGAACGACCATTTCACGGGGGTCGCCAAACAATGCAGTCCGCCATTTTTTCCCCCCTTTTCCTTAGCTGTGCTACTCCCTTTTATTCTATTGGCTTTTGAAAGCCAATAGAATAGACTCTCTTGAATAGAGTCTAATTCTATTGGCTTTCAAAAGCCAATAGGAATTGTCCAGGCTGTCTCTGCCCTGCTGAGCCTGCCAAAAGTCCCATTCTGCAAACAGTGCTGCACCAGTTGAGTAGTCCTCGACTTACGACCAGTTGAGTAGTCCTCAATTTACGACCGGTGGGGGGTCGCGGTATTAAAAAGGTTGAGAACCACTGCTTTAGGAATAGCAAAAGGAATAATTCTTAGGAGATGGAAAAAATAGTATAGCTGCAGATATAAAGGATTTGATTTTAGAGATGTGTGACCTAGCAATTTTTGAGAAATATTTATTTTCTGTCAATCAGAAAATGTCACATTATCTTTCCTTTTGGGAAAAAAAAATATTGGACAGGCTGTGTGAATCTTGAAAGCTGTTTCATCTTTTGAAGATTTATAAATCTGGTGCACTTGGGATATATTTTAATTATAAGTATTTTTTTTTCTTTTGCTAAGTTTTATTAGTGTTATTGTATTGGGTTTTGTTCTTCTTTAAAATAGGGTATTGTTCAGTTTTATTTTCGTATATTTGTTTGAAAATGAATTGTCATATATAAAATAACTAATTAAATACAATTTTAAAAAGAAATTATAAAAAAAGAAATTATAAACTAAGAAAGAACAGTTGGATTAAAAAATAAGTTTTTAAGGAAAGTGATAGATTTGGAGTTGGTTAAAGGAAGGAAATTTCTTTACAAAATGAGACAGAAATTTAATCCACATCAAAGTTGATGATACATATGTAGCTTCCAGGAAGTGAATATGGTTGTACACAATGAAACTTCTATTTAAAGAAATTTCTGGATGATCTGTCTACAAGATGGCCAGTTGCAACCGAATAATACCTGTTTCATTTTACTTTTAATCTACATTATTGGAAAGTTATAAAAAAGTAATATTCGAAATATGGCATGGAACCACTGGTTGCTGCTTCCAGTTCTCCATGCCAGAGCACTTTTTCAGCTGTAGAAGGGCTCTAGTGTGAAATCCAGTACAGTAGAGAAATAAAAAGACATAAAGATTTTTATTTTCAGCCTCATGGTGAGATGGGGTGGTTAGATGGGGATTCTGAATGCAAATACATATGTAGTGGGTATAGTTGAATTTCAGCTTCATTAAGAATGGGGAAAAAAAGCCAGGATAAATCAATAGCAACAGTTAATCTTTTATAACCACCACTGATCACAACCTAATTCAATTTTAAGAAATCTCTTCCTCTAATGACCTTATAGGGAGATTTGATTAGACCATAACAATTTTATTGGATGGCTAATTCAGAGATTGTCCCATCACAGTGCCTTTTCAGCATCATTCTTATGTTTGGTCCTGAGAGCAATAAAGTAAAACAATATATTACAGTCACTGTTGGCGATGGTACATTGGCATCTTTCTTTAATGTTTGGACAGATATTGAAGTCCTCATTTTCTCAAGTTTTCAGTTTATATAATAGCATACTGAATTATTGGTGCATTAATATGGCTTTCCTAACCAGACTGTAACTATGATACGGCTGTTTGTTTACTTTTTCTTCCAAGAGTGTTATGGGGAAAGGATTATATACATTCCACTGACCTTTGTTTTAGACTTAGAGGATATTCCTCTGAATCACCAAATTGAGTTCTAAATCTGGGGGACTATACATGTAGTCCTTGAGTTACAATGATTCATTTAATGACCATTCAAAGTTACAATAGCTGTGAAAAAAGTCACTTATGAATGTTTTTCACACGTATGACTCTTGCAGCATCCCCACTGGTTATATGATCAAAATTCGGGTGTTTGGCAACTAGCATACCTTTACGATGATTGCACTATCCCAAGGTCACATGCTCACCATTTGTAAGCTTTCCGTCCAGTTTCCAACAATCAAAATCAATGGGGGGGGGGAAGCCAGATTCACTTAAGAACTATGTGATTCACTCAACAACTGCGGTGTTTTTGCTTAGGAACTGTGGTAAAAGAAGATCATAAAATGAAGTGCAACTCACTTAAGAACCACCTCACTTAGCAAAGGGAATTTTGGTCTTTGTTGTGATCATAGGACCTGTACAAAGCTTTGAGGGTTCCTTCTGAGAAGATTTTTTTCAAAATAGAATTTCTTCCAAGAACAAATGTGTACAATGTGCAAAAGTTCACACATAGTTTGCAGATGATTTTATGGATCTAAGCTTAACTGATTAAATATTGATGTGGATGAACTACGAACATCTATAGTTGCATCAAACTGTTGGTCTCTCCAGTTCTGTGTGATATACATGCAGTAGCTTAGTAACAGCTCTCTGCAGGGTTTTACAAGTCTTTCATAAGTCTAGATGGACAGCCTGGAGATTGTACATGTAAAGCATCTAATACAAAGTTATCACCTCCTTTTAGTATCTTTAATAAAAATAAATGTGTTTTCTGCTGGAACAAGAGAATATGTTGTTTGAATTTAAAGAAAGTTAATGATAGGCATTCACTGTCCCAATTTCCTGCTTCATCAGAGCGTGTAACTGCAGTGAAGACTGACATCTTTGTTACCAGCTTTGGTCCTGTTTCAGATCATGATATGGTAAGTAATGCTCTACTGCCTTCTAGTATGTTAAGAATTGTTTAGCCTTCAAGAATGTGGAATGTGTGGAATTCTGAATGTATCTATCACTGCTCTTGTCCGAAAATCTTTCCACATCTCCAGCAGTTTTTGCAGCCTTGCAATTGACAGTTTCTGAGTATATTGAGGCATTCATCTTGAATGCCATCCTCAGTTTAACGATTCAATTCATTTGAAACATTTATAATATTTGGTTCATTCCATGGCCTAGGGGCAGCAAATGGAAGGGAAACAACTCACATAAGAATGGGCCATTTGAAGCCTAAATCAGCTTAGGGAAATAAAGAGCGGAATAAATACTGTTTTCTTATGATTGTTCAGGCCACTGGTCAAAATAGTAATAAAATAATTCTGCATTGCCTCATCTTGCCTACGTTATTTAAAAGATTGGTCTTTCACTTAAATCTCTTGATTCTAAATAATTCTTTTTCTTTTTTTCTCCCTGTAAACATTTTGTAATTTTGAGGTCAGGCTTGACTATTCAGGTCCTTAAAATCTTGGCAATAAATTGTGATGCATAAAAGCTCCAGCTTAGGACTGATTCTCAGGAATTTCACTATATATTATCTGCTGGAACAAAGCCACAAGGAAGCACATTTGAGTCCAAAGAAATTCTCCTACCTATTCTGGCTACTGATGAACAAACAAATATAAGATTTATTAGTAGTAAAATAAATGAAAGATTTAAGAGAAGCCGATAAAGTTGGCAACAGCATTTCTTTATAACCTGGATTTATTATATACACACATAAACACACAAAAAACAATGCTTTTTTTAAAAAAAATTTTTTTATTGAATAACAAAAATTAAAAACATTGAACATGGTAAATCAGATTTGACATACATCACAGTTCATATTCACAATTAACTACTAATAAAAAAAATCTTTACAATAACATCACTCTAATCTCAATCTTAATTTATCTCATTACAATGACTTCCATATTTTTCCCCCCACCATCTATAAAATTTATTCCAAATTTGGTAAAAATCCATTTCATCCTGATTTTTAAGTCTCTTAGTTAACCTATTTAATTCTGCGCAGTGCATAATTTTATGAATTAAGATTTCCTCACTAGGTATAGCTGTAGCTTTCCAATTTTGAGCGAATACAATTCTTGCTGCTGTAAAGTGAGTGAATAAATATATATATCTTCTTTACTAACATTATTTTCAAGAATTCTTAACAACAATGTCTCAGGCTTATACTGGATGTTTTGTATACTCATTTCTGTTACCCATTCCCAAACCATATGCCAATATCTCTGTGCTTCCTTACATAGCCACCAAACATGAAAATATGTGCCCTTTTCTTTTTTACATTTCCAACATAATGATGAGTATCCTTTGTACATTTTGGCTAATCTTGCTGGAGGGAGATGCTATCTGTAAATCATCTTATATGAATTTTCTTTGTATGATGACGCCAATGTAATTTTATTATTTTGCATCCACACCTGCTGCCATTGATCCAAATTGATGTTGTGTCCTAAATCTATCGCCCATGTCACAATTGTTTCTTTAACCTGTTCTTCAAATAACCTGTATTCCAATAAGTGCTTATAAATATTCCTTATTTGTTTTTTTTCCGGACCAAGCAAAATTTTATCTAGACCCATATCTTGTCTATAAATACCCCATTCCTGTTTATCTTTCAGATATCTTGCTTGGATCTGGAGATAGGACCACCATTCTATCTCTATTCCATATTGTCTTAACTCTTGCTTCGATTTTAAAAGACCCTCTTCTGTCAAAATATCTTTGTACCTAATAACCTTATCTTTCCTGAACAAATTTGGGTATATAACTGCCTCCAATGGTGATAACCAAGTCAGAATCTTTGTGTAGTATTGAGATTTGACAGTATTCCAACTTTTAATTAATCCTTGCCGGACCTTGTGTTTTAAAAAATATTGGTAATTTCTATTTTGCCCCTTCCACATATGAGCATGCCATCCCTGCTGAAGATCATAACCCTCTAACTGAATACATCTTTGATTCTTTAAGGTTATCCAATCACTAATCCAAGATAGGGCCGCAGCCAGGTAATATAATTCCCAATCAGGAAAGCCTAAACCACCCCTTTCCTTGGCATCCTGTAAAACCTTTAATTTTATTCTAGCCTTTTTACCAGCCCATACAAATTCTAAAGTTATTTTATTTAACTCCTTAAAGAAATTTTTATCCAAGAAAATTGGAATATTCTGAAACAAAAAAATCAATTTGGGTAGGATATTCATTTTTACAGCAGCAATTCTCCCAAGTAACGAGAGGTGTAACTTTTTCCAACGTTCTAGATCAACTTTAATTTTTTGCATTAATTTAACATAATTATCTTCTTTAAGTGATGAACAACGTGCAGAAATGATTATCCCTAAGTATTTAAATTTAGAAACTACTTGTATACCTAATTTAACCTCGAGGAATCTTTTTTGAATATCAGTCATATTTTTAGTGATAATCTTTGTTTTATTTTTGTTTATTTTTAAACCTGCATAATCTCCGTAATCTTCTAAAATTTCAAATAATTTCTGCTCAGAGTGTTCTGGGTCTTCCAGAATAAATGCTAGATCATCTGCATAAGCCTGAAGTTTATATTCTTCTTTCTTAATCTTAAATCCTCTAATCTGTTCTTCTTGCCTTACCGCTCTAACAAGAATTTCTAGAGTATAAATAAACAGCAATGGCGAGAGGGGGCATCCCTGTCTAGTGCCTTTCTGTATGTTAAATCTATCTGTTGCCACCCTGTTTATTATGATCTGCGCATATTGTTTGGAATATATTGCAGTTATAACATTTAAAAAATTTCCTCCGGCTTCCATTAATTTTAATTGTTGTATCATAAATTGCCAATCAACATTATCGAAAGCCTTTTGAGCATCCAAAAACAGAAGTGCCACTTGCTGATCATTGTGTGATTCATAAAATTCTAGAATATCTAAGATTGTTCTCATATTCTGTTTAATCTGTCTATTTGGTAAGAAGCCGTTTTGATTCAGGTGTATAAAATCTAGTAAATATTTCTTAAATCTCTCCGCCATTATTGAAGCAAAAATTTTGTAATCTGAATTCAATAAAGATATGGGTCTATAATTTTGTATCCATATTTTTTCCATATCTGCTTTTGGAATCAGTGTTATATTTGCCTCTAACCAGGACTTAGGTATTTTAGCTTCAATAAGTACTGCATTAAAGACCTCTAATAGATATTGATTAAAAACACTCTGCAAGTTTTTATATAATTCAGCAGGTATTCCATCTGGGTCTGTTGCCTTATTAATTTTTTTGTCTATTTATAGCCCTAATTAATTCAGACATGCTTATTTCCTCATTTAACATAGATTTTATTTCCTTCGGTATTTTTGGCAGCTCTGCCTTTACCAAATATTCTGTTATCTGTTCCACGCTTCTTCCCTCATTACTCTTATATAAATTTTTGTAAAATCTTTGAGCAATGCCCCTTTTTACGGTCTCCTCCCCCTGGATTTCTCCAGTTTCATCTACCAGATTAGTAATCCATGATTCCGCTTTCTGTTGTCTTAATTTATACGCTAGCCATCATCCCGATTTATTTGCATGCTGAAAATTCTTTTGGTTAGCTGCCTGTAATTTTTGTGTGTATTTTTCCGATTCCTCTAAGTTAAGTTTGTGTTTAATTAAATCCATTTTTATTTTTAATCCTTTATTTCCAGGATCTCTCTGGAGTAATATTTCAGCCTGTTTATAGTTTGCTTCAAGCCTCATCTTATATTGCTGTTTTTCTTTATTTCTCTTAGACGTATACAAAATAATAACCCCCCTCAAATATGCTTTAGCCGTATCCCAAAGATTCTGCAAAGATGTGTCCTCATTATCATTCACTTGAAAGAAAAGATGCATTTCTTTCTCCATACTTTCTCTAAATTCTTTTTCCTTAAGAATCCCTCTTTGAAAGGTCCATCTTGGCCTATATCTTTGACCTTTCAAGCTTAAATTTATTGGGTTATGATCAGCCCAGAGACTGGGTTCTATGTGTATTTCCTGTATTTCTGAGGCTAATTCTTTGGAACACCACAGCATATCTATTCTAGTCCATGATCTGTGCCTGTTGGAACAATACGTATAGTCCCTCTTATCAACGGTCCTCTCTCTCCAAACATCCTGTAAACTAAGATCCATACACATCTCGAAGAAAATTTTGGGAAGTATTTTTTTATGTCCTTTCATTGCCTCTGTGCATTTATGGTCTTTAATTTTATCTACAATCGCATTGAAATCTCCAATTATACAGAAACTATCTCCCTCCATATCTCTCAGCCTATTGTATAGATTTTTTAAAAAAGGATACCTGAGCACCATTTGGAGCATAAATTACAGCAAAAATTATATTCTTTTTATTAAGCTTAACTTCAATGATCAGAACCCTGCCCTCTTTATCATTATATATTTGTTTCGAGATTATATTCTGCTTAACATACAAAGCAACACCCCTTTTTTCCCCCGATCAAGTGAAACATATAATCGACCTAATTTAGGTCATTCTAATAGAGATTCTTGGCCAGATTTTATATGAACTTCCTGTAAAGCTATAATGTCCACATTCAATTTAAGAAGTTTATTAAAAACCTTCCTACGTTTTGCTGGTACATTCAACCCTCTAATATTTGTTGACCAAATCTTATACTCCTCTCCCATTATTCAGCTTTTGTCGTAACTTTGTACTTTTGGTAATTCTTAATTCCTTCGCCTCAGCTAAACTTCTCCCCTGTTCCAACCTATCTTGACTGTTTCCCACACTAAGAGGGAAGTGGAAAGCGGACATTTTGGAAGAAGAATAAGTGGTGGGAGAGTCTATTTAAAATGGCAAGTAATCCAAACTCAGTCAAGATTGGTGGGGGGAAGAAAAACGTAGTTCAAGGTTCCAGTCCAATGATTCAAAGACCATTAGATGTTATGCTTCAAAAAGAAAATCCTAACCCACTTAAAGAACTGCAAATAATGTTGCCAGCTATGCAGGAAGTCATGATGAAGAATCATGAAGAAATCAAAACAGAACTGGAAGCAGTCAGGAATGTCACAGGAGAAATGAGAGAGAAGATCCAGGCGATGGATGGCAGGCTTGAAGTTTTTCAACAGCAAATAGTTAAAAATGAACAGAAATTGCTGGCTGTGGAGCAAAGATTGGATGATGAAGAAAAGAAAGTGGAAGAGATGGGAAAAACTTAATGGAGGTTGATAAAAAGTTAATGACAGCGGTGATACTATTGGAAGCGGAGAAGGTGTCCCAGTATCTTAGGTTTCAAAATGTTACTGAAGAAAGAGGAGAAGATCTCCCAGATAAGATGGCTGGGTTGCTAGCAGGAACTTTAGAGAGAAAAAAAGAAGAGATGATTGCTGAAATGGATGAGACTTATAGAGTGCAAACAAATTATGGAAGACGTCATAATCTTCCTAGAGAGGTCCATGTTAAATTTATAAGAAAGAAGATTAGGGATGGATTATTATACAGAGCACGTGATGTCCAGTTAGAATATGGAGGGAAACGAATTATTGTATTAAAACAGGTACCTAAGAGGATGAGAGATCTCTGGAAAAATTACCTCTTCTTGACATCTAGGCTACATCAAAGTAATATTAATTTTAGGTGGCTAACACCTGAAGGGATTATTGTGACTTGGCAGGAGAAGAGGTTTAGGTTAGACACAGTTGAGAAAGTGGAAGATTTTTATCGACAATACTGTACCTCAGAGGAAAATTTGAGGGATCCTGGAGAAGGAAGAGATAGGGTAGTAAAAAGAAGGGATGTTGAACAATTGTCGGAGAAAAGAGGGATAGAACAGAGTATGGAGGAAATAAAACAATGTTTTTTAACTGGCTGGGGAATTCTGGGAGTTGAAGCAAGGTTCTACATTTAGGCAAGAAAAACCAAATGCACAAGTACAGCATAGGTGGCACCATGCTCAATAGTAGTAACTGTGAGAGGGACCTTGGAGTCCTAGTAGACAATCACCTAAATATGATCCAGCAGTGTGCTGCAGCTGCCAAAAAGGCCAACACAGTGCTAGGCTGCATTAACAGAGAGATAGAATCAAGATCACGTGAAGTATTAATATAACTCTTCAATGCCTTGTTAAGGCCACACTTGGAATACTGCATCCAGTTTTGGTCACCACAATGTAAAAAAGATGTTGAGACTCTAGAAAGAGTACAGAGAAGAGCAACAAAGATGATTAGGGGACTGGAAGCTAAAACATATAACAACGGTTGCTAGAATTGGGTATGTCTAGTTTAATGAAGAGAAGGACAAGGGGGGACATGATAGCAGTATTCCAATATCTCAGGGGCTGCCATAAAGAAGAGGGAATTAAGCTATTTTCCAAAGCACCTGAAGGCAGGACAAGAAGCAACGGGTGGAAACTAATCAATGAGAGAAGCAACCTAGAACTAAGGAGAAACTTCCTGACAGTGAGAACAATTAATCAGTGGAACAGCCTGCCTCCAGAAGCAGTAAATGCTCCAACACTGGAAGTTTTTAAGAAGAGACTGGAC
The DNA here is from genome assembly GCF_016545835.1 of Crotalus tigris. Classification (NCBI taxonomy): domain Eukaryota; kingdom Metazoa; phylum Chordata; class Lepidosauria; order Squamata; family Viperidae; genus Crotalus; species Crotalus tigris. The sequence goes on from NW_024096469.1 coordinate 2,617,023, forward strand.
AGCCATTTGTTTGAAATGGTGTAGGGTTTCCTGCCTGAGCAGGGGGTTGGACTAGATGACCTCCAAGGTCCCTTCCAACTTTACTACTATTACTACTATTACTATATGTGTGTGTGTGTGTGTGTGTGTGTGTGTGTGTTTTCTGAGATTTTCGTGGGTGTTTGTATGTAGGTCTTTGGTTATTCGGGTTTTCTCCTGTGTCAAATTGGAAATGTCTTGGCAACATTTCGACGAAGTCTCATTCGTCATCTTCAGGCTGGTGTTTTCGGCGTGCACGCATTGAAGAACATAAGAACTCAGTCAAAAAAGAGGAACCAACTTCTTCCCTGGTCCAACACCTTAAAATCACAGGACAGGAAATTGACTTTAAAAATACCAGAACTATCGCCAAAACTGAACACTTTAATAACAGAATAATCAGAGAAGCCATCGAGATAGAAAAACACCCACACAGCATGAACAAACAAGATGATACCTCCCGCCTACCAGCCATTTGGAAACCGGCCCTTATTGACAAATGAGTCCCTAACACAAAGAATGACATCAGATCCACACTCACGAAAGCCACACAGGATGTCACCACCACACGTCCATGCAAAAAGCAAACCCAAACCCACACCGATGATGAGGCACAACCACAAACCAGAAGCCAGACCACTGCTGCATCATTAGCCACTTTAAACCCCTCCAATCCATACATGAAGCAAACTGACACCTACCATGAAGATGAGGCATGACCACGAACGCAAAGCCAAACAATAGCAATGCTCACCATCTCACCTCCCCGTGCAACTCAGATTAACCTGAGCACAACAAAGCCCCCACCCAAACAGAACACTCCTCCTACCAATCAGAGCACAGCCAATCCCCCATCCAATCAGAGCACAGCCAAGCTCCTAACCAATCAGAACAAACCTCCATCCAATCAGAACACAGCTAAGCTCTCATCCAATCAGTTCATACCCCCATTGGCAGTTAAAAGGAAGAAACAGCTATGATCACACATTGCTCCTAGAAGCACAAAGCCGAAGACACCAGCCTGAAGATGACGAATGAGACTTCGTCGAAACGTCGCCAAGACATTTCCAATTTGACGTGGGAGAAAACCCGAATAACCAAAGACACACATATATATATATATATATATTAAAAATAACGCTAAAAATCGAGGAATGATTCCTGGGTACATATTTCAATAGATAAAAAGACAATCACCAGGAAGTAAAATAACAAAGTTTTAATAAATAACCAAGCTTTCGATGGCTCAAAATCTGCCATCATCGTCAGGGTGTAAACCAGTCAATGGGGAAACTTGCTTATAAATGCAGCCGCACCTGCACTCGGCTCATGGATCTCATGACGGGCCCCAGCTGGCCGATCCTTGCCTCACTTACAACATCAGATGATTCATCCTTACATCCTTTGCTTACATTTATGTCACCACCCACCTCCCTGTTCCCTTGTGTCCTCAAATTGGGGGGGGAGCGTTCTGTATTTCCCCAGGTTGGACTATCCTTCCCATTACTGGATCGATTCTCCTTCCTATAATCTTCAGGATACTTCCTTCCTCCACCCTTTCGGCATGCGCCGTAACCATTTATACTTTCGTTATCACAATATTCCACCCTGGGGATCCTACATCGGTTCCCATGTTCCAACACATTAATTCCTATCATCCTTCCAGCATTTCCACAATCCCTGTAATTAATCTCATCCATCCTCTTGTTTCCCCCCACGGTTCCCAATGTATCACACAATTGAGTCCGGGATCCATGTTGTTCCATTGCAACAGATGTTTTATTAAAACTTTGTTGTTTTACTTCCTGGTGATCGTCTTTTTATCTATCGAAATATATATATATAATATATACACACACACACACATACACAATATTAATAGCCATATTCAGGTCCATATATCAGATCCAATTGGCAAAAGAAAGCTTAGGACTTTTACTGTAGTTGGAAACATGCGGAAGAGGCCTTCATCCTGCAGTGGATAGACAATGGCTAAAATGACGGTAATGTGATGTCTATCTCTATATAATCTCTCTCTATTTCTAAATAATCTTATATATGTATATAATTTTATTAATCTAAGGATCTAAAGTATCTGTATGGTCCATGTGTCTGTAACAATCCTAAGCAATGGAGTTAAACCCAAGAAGATTCTCAGCAAATAAAGGAACATAACACACACACAAACACACTTACCCATACACTAACCTCATGAGGAGTATTACAAAATATATAATGTAATGAAGGCTCCAACTTTCTTACACGGCCTGATTTAAGAAGGACTCAAAGGAACAAGAAAAAGATAAGCTTTCTCAGTAACAATATTGTTTTTCTCCTATTTTGTGGTTATGCCATAAAATTTAAAGCAATCTGTAAAAACAATATGCTGAGATTTATGGTGTAATGACAGGGTTTTACAGGAGAAATGGGAATTTTCAAGAGAATATTTGGCTTCACAGATACTGTAGCTAGAAATATGTCTGTTCCTTCTTTCTTGAGAAATGTCATTTTCAGAAAATTAGCTCTCAAATCTTTTGAACTAAAAGTCAAACACCTCATCTATGGCAGAACATTCTGGAACTCATTAATAGCCATTGTAAAATTATATACTGTTGCACAGCAAAAAAACCTTCAGAAAAAGGGCCTGGGAACTTTCAGGTGAATTTGTAATGTGAATTTCAGCAAGCAGAGGCATAGAAATCCTTCCTTGGTTGCCCATCTAATACCTTATTTGTAGTCCTGGTTTTAAGACCCTATTATAATGTAGCTATAAGGTTAGTCTATGCATGCTGCTCCCAAAAGCAACAAGGTACTTCGATGCAGATGCTTTTAGACTAAACTGCAGTACAGTCAGTGAACTCTGCCGACAGATATGTGATTAAATTACTTTCTGAATCAAATGGCTTGAGGAGAAAAGTGGGTATCACCCAAGCCTTAGCAGCAAATGGAGTGCTGCCATTTACGTAAATGGCTACACGAACCATATTTTACAGTTCACATGACATAAGCAGCCCAGTCATCTTCTTCTCAAATCAATTTGCATAGATATTCCAAACTGCACAGCTTGATTGGGAACCTTGGAAACTGTAAGAAGATTTTTCTATCTTCATATATAGTGAGTTAATTAACAATTAACATGGATTATTTGAAATGCTTCTACCCATTTTTTCCACCTGGCCTAAGTTGTGTTTATACAAAAAGATAGTTTGCCTGCTATCTCATTATTGTCTACGTCTGCTTTCTTTTTCATTTTCCCCTCCAACCTCCTCATAGTCTCTCTTGCTGTTGACAATTGGTAAAGTCTTCACTTATTTCAGGAATTATCAAACTTTGTGGTGAACAGACTCCACAAATGAAGGCAAATGAACTGACTCCCTACAGTGATAAAATAACTTTCCCTATTTCTTAGGGAAAGTTATTTTATCATTCACTTCACTTAGAAATAAGCAAAAAAATAGCCGGATAAAGCATGCTATTTCTTTGTAATAATTAAATTCTAATCTATATATCAAATAAAACAAAGATTGAACTATAAAAATTTACAAAATCAAGCCTTTTAGATGAAAAATAAACTTCAAGTTTAAAATTATATTAAATAAGATGAGCTGGCTTAGTTTTGTATTAGTCCTGGAAAGTGAGTTTTAGTTTGGAGACAGCGTTTCTTATTCATTTAGAATTTATGCTGGTTCTTTATAGTGGCAATTTCAGAAAATCCTGAATTTACTGCCAGCTGTCTGAGCACTACAGGGACAAGTATAGCCGGTGATCCAGCTTTGCATATGTAAACCATTGGGCTTTTACCTTTATTTGGCTTGGACAAGCTGGCTGCTGGCTTATCAAGATACACTGGGAACATGTTTTGATCCAGCTTTGAGTGTGGAAGCCCAGCCAGAATTTGTTCCAGACCTCTGCAAAGGTGGAAACTATAAAATTGTGTTTTCTCTGTGTCTTTCCTCTTTCTTCTAATTGAAGAAAACTCTTCTAACTCTTCCAAATTTCTTCTTTCTCCTAAATGAGGAAGCCTTGTTCAAACTTGAATCTTTCTCAGATTTGCTTGTGATTCCCTGTGGTTGTGACCGAGAGCTTGAGAATTCTGTCTTAAAATAGGGTTGACTTTTGCAAGCTGTTGAAATAAAAAAAAATCATTTTATTGTAAAGTACAAGACATAATTGTGCTAACCAAAATTTGTTGGATGTTTTAGGAATCTATTTTTTTTTTCAGAAGAAAGGGCTACCCTCAGTCATACTTCTGTTCAGACTTTGTGACTTTGACAAATGACAAAACACAGATGTATAGTATGAACCTGTTAAATCTCAGTATTGTTCAGAAAGCCTTGTGCTCTTCAATGATGCTATTCATAAATGAAGTATTTTCAAAGCTCACGATTCTCTAATTTTAGGAATATACAATAGATGTATTTTTCCGACAAAGCTGGAGAGATGAAAGGCTGAAATTCAAAGGACCGATGCAAGTACTTCGACTGAATAATTTAATGGCTAGCAAAATATGGACACCAGATACATTTTTCCACAATGGAAAGAAATCAGTAGCTCACAACATGACTATGCCTAACAAACTTTTGCGAATTACAGAAGATGGGACACTGCTTTACACAATGAGGTAGGAGGCAGGGATGTGGTATTTTATTTATGAAAAAAACCCTACATACTTTTCAGGATAGGTGGGGTTTTTTTGTTTATAAATGTTCTTTTGATTTAATGAAAGTTATACGGTAGATTTGGATTGGATAGTAAAATATGTACATCTTTAAAGGAATCAATGGAATGCAGCTGTTTTCTTCTAATTTGTATCATCTTTTCATTTCCTCCCAGAGCTTACTACATTCACTGGGATAGCAACAACACCATATTTTATTTTAACAAATTTGGAGATTAGACTCCTGTTACAATTCAATCTTTGTGTAATGTAAGCAATTATGCATTATCAACCTATTATTTGCAGTTGGAAGGTGCAACTTTTCACCATACTGATTTCAAGGGGTGAAATGATATATTTTGTGCTCCTTTTATAATCAAGCATTGGATAGAACAAGAGTAGGAGACATTTCTGGTCTTCTTGGCCAATATAAAACAAGGTACCTACTGTGGAATAGAAAAAAGGAATATCTTGTATTGTGTATCTGTGAGACTCAGAAATTAGATGAAGTTTGGTTTAAGAAGGTTAACATAATGGCTGTATAAAAATATGTTCTCTATGCTCAAATGGTGAACATTGGGGACACATAAAATAACTCTTGCATAAATCTCTTACATATTATGCATCATAGAGAAAGACTTTTGAATTACACATTGCAATTACCTGTTTCATAAATAGGAGAGGATGGGGATACTGGAATAAGTATCTGATATTTAGGGCAAAAAGTAACAAAAACTTTGAGGTTTCTTTTAATGAATTCTTGTCTAGAACAACAGCAGCAGCAGCAGCAACAACAACAACAAAACCCCTGGGCTTTTAAACCAACTGAATCAAATTCTCTGGTTAATCTTGCTGTACCTAATTATGTCATACAATTTCTTAACCAAATGCAGTAAAATAGGTACCTTCTATTACCATTTTCATCAAAGCCACTTTATATTCTAAATCTGTTGTAATGCTTTTGGTCTGTTTGCAGACTTACAGTGAGAGCAGAATGCCCAATGCATTTAGAAGACTTTCCCATGGACGCACACGCTTGCCCATTGAAATTTGGAAGCTGTAAGTTGACTTTGATAATTATTTTCTAGCTTCTCCCTTCTGTGGGCCATTACAGCTATGATACTTTCCAGCTATTGAAATTTTTTTTAGATAAAGAAGTTCTACATGGGTAAACATTATACAATATTTAACATGGACATGTTGTAGAGGACACTGTGATAGTACACATACAAATCCCTCAGTTCTGCTTATCCATGGCTACATCTTATTACAGAATATCTTTAGTGACTTTATTAATGCATACAGAAAATATAGGATTTACTTCCAAGATTGATTGACTGTCAATCTGTACGCTATCTCAATTGTTTTTTGTCATTCTGAACCACACACAGGAAATAGGGATGAACTATTTTACATAGCAACAATGTGTATGTGTGTGGGGGGGGAAGCTTTGTCCAGATTGACCAGGGATATTAAAGAAACTTTGGAAATGATTTTTTTTAACCAACTAGATGCTTACACAAAATCTGAGGTGATTTACGAATGGACCCGTGATCCTGCATACTCTGTTGAAGTTGCTGAAGATGGCTCTCGACTGAATCAATATGATCTCATGGGACAAACAGTGGATTCCGGAATTGTGCAATCCAGCACAGGTGGGTAAAATCCCAGTGCTGCTACATGTCTATTGCTTGTACCACAGCACAGTTTATCTCAAAAATATTATGTCTTAGATGAGAATGGCATTCTTTTAGAGGCCCATCTTTTCTTTCATTTTTTTTAAAAAAGCAAACAATTCCTAATTTGCTCTTTAAATATCTGCATTCTAAAAATTATGTCTGTCACACTGAACGTATTTTATTTAAATGTATCTTAGTTTTGCAGTGCCCCTGAAAAACAAAACAAAACAAACAATTGGTAGTACTCAAATAATGTTCATCCCAGGTTTGGATCTGATTAAACCCAGCCAACAAACAGGAGTTCATCACATCATTACATCTTGCTCAGCTTGATATCCTCGGTGAACAGTAAAACTCAACACATGTTGCTTATAGCTACACAGATCCTGAATTTTTCAAGGCAATCAATCAGTTTATTATTTTCTTGTAACTCAAAAAAGAAAGAGTCTGAAAAGAACAACACAGTCGGACTGGGGTAATAGGCAAGATGTTGCTCAGACTGAATATTCAGCAATTCAAATTTAACCAATGGCCGCTCCTTCCAAAAAACCATAAGCTTCTCAAGGAGGTAGATGTCTTAATCCTTTGAAGGTACAAAAATATATGCAGGCTTTTGAGATATTGGCATAGTATGGACATGGACATGGACCTTGACACATGGTAATGTCTGGAATATAGATCTATATGAATATGTAACAAACTGATTCTCTGAAGCCTCTTTAGTAATAACATAAATTTTAAAAATGTTACATTCTATAACACTTTTTTTGTTTCTATTCTAGAAAGGAATATTATTCTATTTTACTATAATAAAACTGTATAGCCACTATAGTAAGTCCATACCCTCCCTACATGTACATAACATTTTCTTCCATCAGTCATGAATGAAGAGGCAGCCAAAGATTTCACAGTTACATAGACCTGCAATCTACATCTTTTAAAAAATGAACAAAAAAAATCCTGCAAAGAAACAGAAATTAAAAACTAGTTTGCAGAATCACCCCTCACACACACACACCAAAAAAGATAATCTTAATAGAATGATCCTTGTTAGCATTCCAGCCCTATTCACAGCATTTTATACATATTGTCAGATGTGAGGCAGCTCAGGCAGGGGGGAAATTGCAAAGGTATCAAAACAAAATTAACATCTTAGCCTGAAAGACATTAATCACGGTTATTTATGGTTAATGACAAGTTCTGCATTAAGTTGGCACTGATCAGTAACACAAAGCATTAAGTGAAACCACTAGAAGCACTGTTATCAGAAAAGGAACAATTTCAATAATTAAATTTAAAATATGGTTATGGTGTTGAATTGTGGTAGTGATAGTAGTGGTAATAATAGTAAAAAATAAAGGAAAAATACGGTAAAAATAAAACAGGAAAGAAAATTGGTTAAAAGGAAAACTATGTCTATAGACTACTGATACATAATTGAAATTTAAGTAGTGCAGTGGATTTCAGAAAATCTAAGATTCTGAATTGATACCTTAGCTCTAGTTTAGTTGGTTTGCAGAATACAGCAGTCTAAAAGGCTTCCAATATTTTATAGATATTATGGTTACAATTAAATGATTTTGTGAATGGACTGCAAACAACAACAAAAATACAATAGTTTGTGTACTGTAATTGTATTATTCATGGTTCTCTCGTATATTGTTGAACTGAAGCAATTTGTAGAACTAACCTCACAAATTTATTGAAAATTACTTAAATACTTAGGTAGTTGATGTTTTATAAAGTCAGCTAACAAATTTTATATAGTGAAAACAAAATTGTAAGAAGGAAGTCTGGATCATATTTCTCAGAAAGTTTACAAAATGAAAACTGGAACACTTCAACGGGATTTGCAGTGAAAGCTGTACAAAATACTATCCATCAAATGTCACTGAAATGAATGGAAACTGAGCAGGAATATATTTATTTAGATGGACATTTTCCCATTTTGCTGGTAAGACCTCTTTTGTGATGAGACATTGGCAGTACAGTTTGTTGAAATTGTGGTAAAATGGCCATGTTGCACTTTCTGTATTATATGGATTTAGAAGTAATGGTTCCTAAAGCAGGATATAAGAACCTGCTTGTAGTTTGCTCACCTGAAGACCTAGCGGTCTTTATTTCAGAAAGGCTCTTACCTAACACTGTGTCCATGAGTTGACAAAAATGTATGGATGGGGAATTGGAATGAGTTTAGGATTATGACAATGATTACAATATGGCACTAGCTGGGTAACAAAATGTCCACAAACAAATAATCAAGTTCAGAGAGTACCATGAATTCCTCTTTAGGATTATAAGCAAATGTTAGCAAACAGATTCTATTAGGCTAACTTTCCAAGCCAGCAAATATTTAACAAAACTTAAAGTTCCATCAGTATATTTGCATTAGTCCAACACTGAAATAATTAAGATTTTGGACTAGGCTGAGGGAGATCCATATCCAGGTTTTTTCTCAATACAGATGACTTTGAGCAATGTATTACATCTCGGCCTAGCCTACTTCACAAGACTGTGGCTGTGGGCATAAAAAGAGAGGAGACCATCGTATTCATTGCTAAGTTCACAAAGAAGGATGGGCTAAACCACCACCATCATCATTGCCAGCATCAAAAGAAGGGTGATGATAACATTCTTTATCTTCAACCAAGACTTGGATAGAAGTGGATTGAAATTAGATTTTTCAAATCCCCAGGACTGTTTCATATGTCAGTTCTAATTTTGGAAGAACACTTTTATTTGATTTCAAGCCTTCTTGCTTCTCCTTTTCAGCTAACATTTGTTTTATTTCTATTTTGTCAGTGCTAAATGTAATGCCATATTATTAGTACCCTAAGGAATTTGATTTTTTTCAAGATATTAAATTTTAAACTAATAGTCATAGAAGATAAAAGTAAAAATGAGAAGCTTGTTTAATTTCTTGAAAACACTCATTTCACAAAAGCCATTATATAGTGAACAGCCACCACCAATGTTTAACTGAACACTTTTTCTTGATTTATAAAACAAACAAACAAAAAACAAGAAATCTAAAAGCAGCACAGTGAGCAGAAAGAGAATAGGATCAAAAGTAGCTGTAGATAAATTGCATCTCATTAAATGAAGCCAGCCCATTCATCCTTACTGCAGATTGTTCTATGCCAAGCTCTGTAAGCATGCAATTATGAAACTAATACATTAGGTACTCTGATCATCATTAGAGCTGCACAAAACCATTCAAACAGGAGCTCTGAAAAGAAAGTAAGCTAATCCTTTAAAACCATTGCTTGAAGCATCGGAGTCATAGTCTGTTATAGGCCATTCCAGCTACTTTATGGCCTTTTCTTGACCAAAACAAAAGGGATGTCAATTGAACTGATATCCAAGAAATGCAACATCAACATGCATGGCCAGGAATGATGCTTCCACACTTCAAGGAGCCAGCTCAGATGATGGCTTAGTACAATCATTTTGTATAAGCTTAGTGATCATAACACCATGATCTTAATTTTTGCGTTCCTTCTGGATAGTCCAAAAAGAATCTTATTTTTATGTTATAGGTCATCATATCACAAGTATACTTTCAGGCCTACATATAACAACAGGAACTTTGATTGAATTTCCAGGTACCTCCAACAATAGTTACTAGATTGACATTTTAAGTGAAAGGAGAATGATCATATGAACAGTATAATTCTTTAATTAGCTGCAAATGATGTGTGAATCCAAGTGTTGGATTTCACCCACACAATTTCATAGTGTAGTTCTCAACATATCACTCGAGAGCCAAGTATTCCTTTAATTCACAAGAGGCTCATCATCCCTGCTGCTACAAGGAAGATGACCTGTGTTCATTCTGATGACTAGCAAGTTGACAAGGAATCCATGATACAGACTGAAAAAAAGAATAGATGATTGGGAAAGTATTCTTTACCTCTAAATGTTATAATGGGCAAATGCAGTGAGTAGCAAACGGTACTACTGAGGTCAAATAAATCACATGCAGAAGAAAGGAGAGAAAACCCTGGGTCAAAATCCATTGAACTGATGGAAAATATTTGTTCAGCTATCATTATTATTGTTATTTATTAAATTTATTTGCCACTCATCTTGCCACAGGTGACTATGTTATGTATGCAACTAAAGATATTTTAGAATCAAAGGTAAGGAGTTGTGTGAGTGCCAAGAAGAGGGGCTCTTTCTTTTTTTTTGTAAAATACTAACTGCTTCCTTCTAAAATACAAAACTAGAATATGGAACCATTCTTGCTGTTTTGGTTAGTGCTTTTGGAAATAACAATTTAAAGCCACAAAGGTACACTGTATTTCTGATGGAAGACTTCCAAGGAATTCTCCCTCACCTTTCCCTTATTTATATCCTAAGAAATTTCCTTGGCTTTTTTTCCCTCTTATCCAGGGGAATACGTTGTGATGACTACTCATTTCCATCTGAAGAGAAAAATTGGGTATTTTGTCATTCAAACATACCTGCCATGCATAATGACAGTAATTTTATCCCAGGTATCTTTCTGGCTTAACAGAGAATCAGTTCCAGCAAGAACTGTGTTTGGTGAGTGTCTTACATTATGCAAATATGCTTGAATTGTTCAAAAGCATTAATGTATGTAGCATTAATACTCTTTGATTAAATTATCACACTTGAGGTGTCCATGCAAGCAGTATTTTGTTTCAGTGAGGCATTCTGTATCATATCCATCAACTGCAAACCTAGTGTCAGGTGGAGATCAGGTAGAATACACAAAGTGTGAACCCGTGCTTTCTGGAAAAACCCATTGACATTTCACACAGGCTTTATTTCAATCCCAAAGTTTAACTTTCTTATTACCAAAATTGCTTCTATGCCTATCTGGATTTAATTTTGGCTTGCCTGAATGATTCTTGGTAAAATCTGTGTGACAACTTCATTAGCAGTAAGATTCACAAAAGGCAATTAAACCAGTCTATGGCCAGCTTTAGTCTACGAATTGCCAAATTCATACTCAATGAGTACCTAATTACAGAGATAGTTCATTTACATTTGAGATAAGTCCTGGCCGCCAAACTTGAGTGTGACATGATCCTATCTATTGTTTGCATTATTATCTTATCTACCACAACCCTTGGTTTCCTAAAAGTGTTACATTAAGACTTTGAGTGTCAAAATTCACACCTCACTAATTTAGACAGAGTTCATTCAATTCTTCTCTTCCTCAGCTCTCTGTTTTGTGGCATTTGATTCATTGGCCTTTCTATTTGAATTGTCTTCCATTTTGGAATTGAGGTGGAGCTGAATTTTTTCCCTTTAAGTTACCCAATAAGAATGCTTCAAATATTTTATGTAAGCACATGAAACTAGAGAGATAGAAAGTAGAGTTTGATTAAATAGCTTACAATTGTGAGAGTGGTTGGACACCACAATTATATAACTAAATTAAAATAATTTAAAATCCTTCCTCTGAGTAGAGTCTTAAGCTTGGGAGTAGTGGTGGTAGGGATCTTTATGTAGTCTGAGCCATTTCAGAAGAGAACTGATGGAAAATGGAAAAATCAGATTATTTTCTATAAATAATGCATTTGAATATGGGTAGTGCAAGATATTTTTGATTGCTGTAGGTTTTGGCTAACAATTGACACAGTGAAAATATACTCTAGCAGATATTTAATACATGAGATGTCTGCAGTTGTCAAGGTAACCGGTGGTTAGTGATTTAAGGCAACAGTACAAAGATGCAGACTTTTTACTCTTGGTAAAAGCTCAGTGGCTAATTAAAAGAAACCTGTTCAACAGTAGATGATGAACAGTGCTATAGAACATGCAAAATATATTGTCACAGTGGTATCTTTCTTCATTTCTAACTCAATCAACATTAATAGCTAGCTTTTGAATATGAGGTGAATAGTGGCAAAAGCCAGCTGGAGAATTCAAGATAGGTTTCAGAAATGAGCTAGTGAACAGAAAGTGCCTTCCATTTCTCTTTAAGATTATTATGCCAGAGCAAAGCACATCATAACTTTAATTCATCTCAAACAATTGGTTTTCTGTCAAACCAAACCCATCTAAGAGGTATAAACAAAATTACACACCATCAGTTATAAATAAGTAGTAAAGTAAAGCCTTAATACTTTCCCAAATGTTGAATACAATATGATCACTTGTCACTGGTAGACTATCTCACTCTGTCCAATGAATTGCCCGATCTCCCATTTCACTCACTTTTATTCCCTTCTGGGTGCAATTTTAATTCACCCCCCCTCCCATTATTGGTTTTCAGACAGAATGGAAAACATGGCATAAAAAGATAATTGTAGGTTAGTTTAAGATGAAAACAAGCAACTTGCTCCTCGGTTTGAGCCACAACTACCACAGTCCCTTGATATACACCTTATTATCTAGGACCAGTGATAGTCTGTCTCTATTCTTAAATTCTAAATCTTCAAGTCTACATACATACAGGAGATATCATCAAATGAAAAATTAGAATCTATTGTTTTCTATTAGTGAATGGAATCTGAATTATCTCAATTTCCCCAGGCTTATTAAAATAGGGTTTTGGAACCGGAAAGATCTGTTTTACCATTGATTGGAATATTTGATTGAATTTACAGTATATCTTGGGTTCCTTCTGACATAATCATTCAGTTACTTTTAGCAGGCTCAGGAAAACAAAAAGAGCCAGTTTGGTTAAGATTGGTTAAGGTAGTGGTTCTTAACCTGGGCGATATCGCCCACCAGGGGGCGATTTCATTTTTCAGGGGGGCAAAGGAACAAAAAGGGGGCGATATGGGGGCGATGGAGCGAAAAGTTTTGGGGACACTTTTGAGACTTTTTCGTACAGTGAATCGCTGTATATCTGTCATACAAAAACATCAGATCACTTGCTATTAGTGGATTGAATTGTGTTTTCAAATGTTCTTCCAGCTAGCTTCAGTACAGAACGCTGTACATATGTGAATACACATCGGCTTCGTTTTCAAATTTTTGTTGTGCTCTGTAAAACATTTTGTGTGTCTCTTTGTATTGTACTTTTTTAGTGTGCACTCCAGTTCGATATTATATTTTCTTTGTGTCTTTTTAATCCTTTTTATAGTGTGCATGACTATATATACTTTCTTCGAATCTTAATTTAGTTTCAGAGTTTTCATCTTGCAATTCTTAGTTCCTGCATTGCGGTTTGTTCTTATGCCCTTTTAATATTTCTTTTTGCATCTTAAATTTCACTTGTAATTCAATCATTAAATGTTACTGTTTTTCTTTTCGGGCATTTCACTTTCTTGCAATTGAATTTTGTTTTCAGTGTCTTGAATAAATAAGATAATAATGAAATACATGTATCACGAAGTTTGGGAATAAAGTGATGGGTAGCACCAAAATTTTTCGTACAGTTGAGATATGGGAAAAAGACTGGAAATAAATTATTTGCATCAATATGTCCTGATGACAATTTTAAAGAAAACAAAAAAAGTGTTTGCATAAATTGAAGAATTATTTCCTATGAGAGGTTATGTTGGGGGGGGGAGATTACAACTTCCTCATTGGCTCAAGGGGGCGATTCGTTCAAAAAGGTTAAGAACCACTGGATTAAGGCATCAGGCTAGAAACTAGAAAACCATGAGTACTATGCCTGCCTTGGGCCAATCATTTTATTTTGGCCCTAAGAAGGAAGCAATGACAAACCACTTCTGAAAAAGCTTGTCAAGAAAATGCAGAGATCTGCAAAGACAAGAAAAAAAACTTTCTTGAAGCAAAGGTAGCAACAAAATGGAAAATTTGGAAATATTCTTGTTTTTTTTCAGGTGTGACAACTGTGCTAACAATGACCACCTTGAGCATTAGCGCACGGAATTCTCTTCCCAAGGTAGCTTATGCTACAGCTATGGATTGGTTCATAGCTGTGTGCTATGCATTTGTCTTCTCGGCTCTGATTGAATTTGCCACAGTGAACTACTTTACAAAGAGAGGTTATGCATGGGATGGCAAGAGTGTAGTTCCCGAAAAGGTAATAAGGCAGTTCTTCGTATATTTTACTTGTATTTGAAATGATTGCTTGTTGCTATTACTTCATATGCTATGGACCATATGTAGAGAGTAAAGAAGATGACCTTGACAGAAATAGGAAAAAAAAAAAAAAACACCTGTTGCTTGGGCAAAAGAGACCAAAATATTTTCTAAATCTAGGATGCTCCAATAACATTCAGAAGCAGCTCAGGTACTTCCTAATTCCATGAACTATAAGAATGAAGCGGTGCAGCATAATCAGATTTTCAAAATGCTGTTACTATAGCAATCTCAATAAAAATAGTTTTAATCTTCCTATGGAGTGTATCTCATGGTCTGATGTACCTAGTGGGTTTCACAAGCACAAACCTGCTAAACAAACTATTATGCAATGCTACATGATTATATTAATAGTAACCTATTGAAAAAAAGTCTTCAGGTTTGCAATCTGTTGTATACAAGTTCATTTAAAAGTAAATCTGTTGAGGTTTCAAACTATTGGCTTAGATATTTGTCTGTACTGAATTACTTTCAATTGTATTGTCACAAACACAAGGGAAGAAATATCAATGACTTTCAAAATAATCCAAATGATAAAATTTCCCTTTAGATAGTAAGAAGTAAGGAATTTATTAATGCATTTGTTCATCATATTTGAATCTATATAGAAATTTCATTGGTTTTGGCTGCTTTCCAGATCGCTGTTAAGGACAAAATCACACATGCATGCTATTTACTCAGAAATTATCAGGCAACTACTGACATATGTGAAACAGCTATCACTCATTAGAATCCTCGAAAAGAATTTTCATACCACCCACTTATTGCCATCTAAAAATAAAACTTTTCAATAGAGAAAATTGGGACATTCGGCAGCAAGTTGTTGAATGATGATTCATTATGCCATAGGACATGAAGTGATGTACATGCATGTGTGATTCAGATTCTTGAGTCTGAAAAAAAAAAAAGGAATTGCAGAGAGGAATTCTGAGAGCAAGGGCAAGAAATGAAATAAGCGATCCCTGACTATTTCACACACAGCAGTGCCTGAATCTGACAATGCTTGACAGAACCTAGAGAATAGGAGGTCTGACCTCCCTACCACATCCTCCTCAGAAGAAGGCTTTGGGAGTGAGACTATTCTTTGGCTTCTAAAATGATCCCAACACAAGTGTGATGGCATCTGTCAATCATTCATGGTAGGCCAAGTCAAGAAATAGGCACAAGCAGGGATTGCAGGAAAGATCTTCATTGTAGCAAGATAGAATGACAGAATCTTTAAAGCCTATCCAATTTTTTTTGTCCTTTCTGACACTAAACAAAATCAAGGTAGGGTCATTTGGGTTTTCTTCCTTATACTCTCCTCTTTCTCAGGATGGAATAATCTATTCTTAGTCTCTCTACACCCTCCTCCATGGAGTGCTCATTCCTTCTCAACGTTTACTCTACATTCTTTCACAGAGTTTGTCAGCACAGCCTATGACAATGAAAATGTCTCTTTCATGATAGCACCAGTGACAAGCACTGGTTTCTCAACAGAAAATATGGAATATTCCTGATTCTGTTTTCTCCTTGTCTATTTGACAACGTGAAAAAGAGGGGAAAAAAACCTCTGATTAAACATGGCTATCTGAAGGACATCTGAGCTGAACCAAGTATTCACGTTCCAGAGCAGTAATATTTTTAAATGGGTGAAATGACATGTCGTTTAAAATCTGTGTTCTTTATTCCTAGCCAAAGAAAGTGAAGGATCCTCTCATTATGAAAAACAACTCCTTTACAGCACCAGTAACAGCAACCAGCTTTACCCCAAATATTGCAAGAGACCCTGGACTAGCTACCATTGCTAAAAGTGCAACGATAGAGCCCAAAGAAGGGAAAGCTGAAACAAAGCCACCTGAACCCAAGAAAACTTTTAACAGTGTTAGCAAAATTGATCGACTATCAAGAATAGCATTTCCACTGCTCTTTGGGATTTTTAATTTAGTGTACTGGGCTACTTACTTAAATAGAGAGCCCCAGCTTAAGCCCCAAAGGCCTCCATACTAGCCCCATTATCCATTAGAGTTGTCCATCTGTTTTGCACTGGGAATTGCTTTTTGGTTCTAAACACACAGCAGTTCTCATTTGCTTCATTGCCTCTGTCTTAAAGAAATTGAGATGTCCTTATTTTAGAAAGCAAAAGTATATTATATATATAAATATACATATATATAATAGAAAAGATATTAACTCTGTATTCTAGGGCTGTAATGATGTGATGTAGACACCAGATTCTGAACCGTGACTTTGAACAAGGGAGGGAAATGTAAAAGAAATCCAAAATCATTTGTCGATGGAAGTTCCCAGAAGGGATGTTGTACATGTCAGAGCAGAAATATTTTTATGCAAAATGATAAAAGGTTAAACCTGTCTTTATATATGTTCATGTTGCACATAAGGTATTCTAGTTTCCATTTTTGGAGTGCTGCTTATTTGAATTCTTTTATAGGATATGCATCTATCCAAAGTGCTGGATTCCAGAAAATATAGTATTTTTCTTAGATTTCCTATTTGCTGAATTTCCCAAAACATCAATTTTAAAGTAAATTAATGTTCATATTTACATACAAAACAGTCTATTTCCTAATGGTAAATATTCTCACAGAATAGCACATTGATTCATATAATGAATGCTTTAATATGCTCTCTCACTTCAGTCTTATTTTAAACATCAAATGGTCACTTGACTTAATAATATCAACCAATGGCACATTCAGTGCAGATCTAAATCTCTTTGTTTCTGTTAGAGAAAAACAATACAGGGTCGTTTCTTCTTTTTGTGCTTCTGTATTTGAATTTAAGGCTTTTGTTGGTTGGTTGGTTGGTTGCTTTAGAAGGAAAACAATATTTAACAATCTCTAAGTACATTGGATGTATTATTTTATAAAATTATCCAGGGATTTTGGGGGCCATATTTTCAAGTCAACAAGTAGAGAGATTGCACCGGAAAATTTTAGGTTGCAACATGTGGCAAAAAGAAAGACAAAATGTATTATTTCAACAACATGTGTAAATATACTACATGAGACTGTACATTTTTTTACTTTTTTATGTTCATATTATGCTGTGTGGGGGTTAGTTCTTCAAACTCTTAATAGGTTGCATTTTTAAAAGAAACATTTAGAACCTGCACTTCTTTTTTTTTTAAAGAAAAGTCAGTGGCATTTGAAAGAAAAGGGACAAAAAGACAAGAAAGAGAGCTTGGAATAGGATATATTCCATTTGTAAAGCGATTATCTGTACAATAGCTTGCAATCTGAAATTATCATCTAGTTATACTATTAGGCTAATGACTGGTATGCTCAGGTAATGCGTGAATACAGAAATATGGAATTATATTTGGTAGGAAAATGGTAAAATATTTAAGACAAACGTCATCTGTATATTATTGCTATATTTGCTGAAACATAACTGTTAACAATAAGTGATGTAATATATGTAGCATTAAATACACAAACGAATGTACAGGAAAATACATTTTACTGAGTAAAACTTATTACATTTCATTTTTACTGTAGCAATATATTTGTAGGAACAATATGTAAGGGCTTTAAATACAAAATGTCCATTTTTCAAGTTATTGGTATTCCCAAGATAATTCTACCCAGTTTTATTTCTGCTGAAAAATTATTTTAAAGGGGGGAAAAATCAAATTACCAAGATGGATATTAAAAAAAAAATAGAGTTGAAACATGGATTTGGGGAGGTGTTAATGTAAGGGTTCAGAATTCATAACACATGGTAGTAAATGCATATTAAAAACAAGTTGTATGGACCTTCAGTCAAAATAGCTAACACAATAGTGAGATCGACATCTATACATGTTACAGGCAATGTTTTATATACTCTTTCTCAATAAATCAAAAGGTTGCTGCATATTTAGTATCTACAAATGAAATAGTTTACTTTTTCTTTCGAAAAGGTGACTTTTAAAAAAAACACACTCTAATGCTTCATTGTCTACCATTTAGTCCTGTCTAAACTTGATGAGCTAATCCGACTGAAGCTTACTAAAGAGGATGTGTTATCTTCTGGTATTATGTGTAGATATATGTATAGAAAAACAATCAAAATAAAATATTAATTTCACTTCAGTATTTGTTTATCTTGTTATTTTGGTGTTTAATCTAGTGTGTTCATAAAGGGCATTTGACCTTCAGAGTTATCCATTTGGCTCCTTTCAGCCTGCATTTGGCACATTAGAGTTGAATATTACTTAAGTAGTCTGCTTTTTTATTTTTTATTTTGCTGTGCGATGATGCATTATTTCACCTCTTAGTTTGTTAGTCTCTGTGAACAGTATCCTGTATAAATCTGATTGCACAGTTATCAAAGACAAGGTACTCTCTATGTAGCTTTTTTTACAATGCTTTGCTAAACCATGTAATAATAATTATTTTCCTTGAAAATAATGATACACTCTTATAGAGGTCAGTTTTTGTTTACTCCTGGAATAATTTAAAACAAGATGACATTGAATGTTTATTGCACTTCAGTGCAGCAATGTGGCAATAAGACCTAAATCTATAACAGAGATTGTTTATGGCAGATGCATGTAATGCTTTACAGAGTTTAGCAAAATCTCATTATTTTATGTTGAACTGTAATTCTATTATACTAATAAAGTTTAAAACAAAAACTACGAGTAACACAAGTGAATGTTTTACTTGGCTTATTTTTGTTTATAAATGACCATTGCTGGCCAATGTCCCTTTTGCTATGTTACATACAAAAGGTTGAATGGTTTAGAATATATGTCAGAGAAAATTTGACAAGAAATGTGAGAAGAAAAAAAAAAAAACAGCTCCTGCTGTTTGTACATATTGTTTGAAGCATTGTTCTATTTTTTTTGTACAATGTAGTCTTTGTTTGATGTGTTTCTTTTGATTTATGACCCATGCTTTATGGCTTGAGATGGACCATTAAATGCATAGTAAACCCAAGAAGAGAACAGCCCAAATGAAAGCATAAAGCACTGGTGAGTGTTCCTTCAGATGCTTTGATTCCAGCCTTTCAAATCCAATCCAATAACAATGAATGACGTGAAGACATTTTCTTATCTACTACATAACATTCTCATAAGGTCTAATAAAAATAAAAGCAGAAGCAGAAATGGAAAGCTTATCATAAATTGCCTTATATTTCATCTTTTTCTCTCACATAGAACTCTTCCACAATAGTAACTGCAAATGTACTTTTTCTGGTCCTTTTTATCAAATTATGTCTGGTTAATCCAAAACATGCACTAAACTATGAACCTACATAGCTACAAGCAGCCATCTGTGTATCTGTCTAGATGAAATGCAAACCACAATAAAATAAGCTACAACTTTGATCCAGTCATAAAGTAGATAACTGATATATTATCATTTTTTACACTTTAAAGGTGTTTTAAAAGAACAACACTTCCAAGGTCCATCTAAGTCAGGGGTGTCAAACTCACAATATCACATGATGTGTTGCAACATATGATGACTTTTTTTCCATTGCAGATAATGGGGTGAGCATGGTTTCGGCATGACGCATCTGGCCTGTGGGCTGGCAGTTTGACACCCCTGATCTAAGGGATACTAATTTGATTCCTGTTTTTTTCTTTTTTTAAAATATATAAATGTTACTAAAAGTTTTAAAGAGAACATAAAAACTAACACAAACTAATGCAGAATAAACAGAAAAGAGAAAGAAAAGGAAAAAAACCAAACACGAAAAGATAAAAGCTTTTGATTTTATTTGCAGTAAATGCAGATATAATTACAAGTTAATTATATATTCACAGAAAAGCTCAGTTTCTTCTATTAATCAATTTTTTGATCATCAAAACCTTAAGTCATAAATGCTGTTTCATAAATGCAAAAACAAAGTCTGTAAGGGGCTTCCAGTCAATCATATACATATATTTTATCTTCCCCCCCCCCAATCAAATAAATCAGTTTAGCCATCTCTGCAAATTCCATCTAATCATTCCTCTATTGTTGAACTTTTCCACTTTTGAACATATATTTCCATAGTTGTTATATAAAAAACCAAATTTCCATGGCTTTTTTCTAGCTGTTCTTTAATCCCAAAATGAAAGTCTCTGGTTTCAATTGTATATTTGTATATAGATTTTTGGGGGCTTTTTTATAGATCCACACTACATCATAAAATGTATCTTGCCTCTTTTTATTCATTTTCAAATAAGCCATATTGACATTTATAGAAAAAAATTCACCCCAGTTTTTCCGACAACACACCTTTATTTCCCTTCTTTTCAGGGGTACAGCCATCATTGCTTCTTCCCTAATGCTGATTGATTTTAAAATAATCCTCAAAAATGCTTATAAACCTAAAATATGACTGTGGAAGGCTACATTTTTGTCACTAACAAATATCAAATTAATGCGATAAAAGAGAATGGCATAAGTGTTCTTAAGATTTCCTGTGGAGATAAGAAATATTACCCTAGGATTGTCTTGGCACATTCAGTTGCAAATGAGAATTCTTCCATTCAAATGAAATGGTCAAATACAAGCTTCTAAAAGATGTCAGAATCTTGAGGTATTGTCTGTATTTTTGTCTTGGTGCAGGTCTATCTAAATAGACAGACTATCTTCACTGATGCTGATAAACTCATTTGATTGAACTGCTGTGGAAGTTTTGAAACATCAGACTAGGTTTTGTGTTCATAACATAGTTATTGATTACAGACTTTTCAACGGAGAGCTAAATTCTCTTTACTTTTTCCCCTTTTATAATGTTGTCTAGTAGGCATGAAATGGTGCTGTTTACTGAACACCCTATGAAACCAACGATGGATTCTAACCCATCAAAGATCAAGTGTCTTTGGAGGTTCTCAGTCATCCAGATCACAGTTGTCCCAAAGATGCTTTTTCACAAGACAACTGGACTTTCTTGTGAAGAAAAGAAAAGTCTAGTTACCTCATGAAAAAGCATCTTTGGGATGATCAAAGATCAAGAGGAACTATGATCCAGGATTACACAAAGCAGACAAAAATAGATTTTGCTTTGTCCTTTGACAAAATGTATAAAATAGTCTTTGCCAAAAATCAAGAAAATGCAGCAGAACTTAATATGTTAGAGATACTGAAGAAATTCATTTAAATAGCTTATCCTACTTTATCAGGTTTAGTCTTGGCCAGAAACATTAGCTTATGAAATGGGTTCCTCCTGTATGTGGGTATATCAAAGAAGATAAATTTTCATATGACAAAGAAACTAACAAAAAAAAAAGGGTGTGTTGGTGTGATCTCTCCAGTCAAAGTACCTGGTTTCAAAATTGGATGACAGATACATTGGCTGGGTCTCAAAGGGAGGCTTACATACTGCCAGGAAAACCAATCCAAAATGCATCATCCAGACTCCTGAATAAATCCTGATACAGAAATTAATGGGAAAAGTGAAGAGTTATTAAAAAAAAAACCTATCAACTTTAACTGTGTAGTGCTACCCCTGAATGAACCTCTGATGATTAGGTCCTTCTGTCGCTCTTCTCAGATGACCGAGACTGACACACATTGTGAAATTTGTGGGGCTTTAATTAAGAGATGATAAATGAAGAAATACAGGATCAGGAATGCAGTCTTTAGTAAACTCCACCTCTGGATTAGGATTGTCACCTCACCTCAACAGTGTTTTTTTGTTTTTGTTTTTTGTTTGCCTCAGAGCAACACTGTCTCTGCCTTTGCAGGTGTCCAGATCTCTCCCTCTCTCGATCCTTTTTTTTCCTGCCTTTTTCCAGTCTCTCCTCCAGGGGCTGCCTCTTCCTTTTCCCCCTCTGAGCTGCTGGGCTTAATAGTTCTGTTCCCCTGCACTTTCATTCAAATTTCCTCCCCTCAAGACACTCTCTTTCTTTCTCTCTCTCTAACTTTCCTCAGATTCATTCTTGCATTCATTGATGTGTCTCTTTCTGACCTTTTTCTTTAAATACTAGTACATAACAGGTTTGCCTTGTCACTCTTCAACTTTTCTGAATTGCCAATGAACCATTATGAATGAAGCATTTCCTTTCTTTTTTCCTAGCCTTACAAACAAATTCTTCAGATGAGAACAGCACCCCCTCCTTCAGAATTATTTAGATTATGGTCTTGTAAACAATTTATCTCAAAATTAACATGCTTGGTAACTTCTAGGCAATGAATTTAGAGTGAAGGTAATTAGTATTTCTGCTTGTCTGATCAAGTTTAGCTGCTCATACTGATTGAAATATCTTTTATTTGGTATGTTTTACCTTCCTCTAACTCTGATTATTTGTTGCATGACACTTTGGACACTGTGCAGCTTTTTTTTTTCATATAAATCTGAAAGTTTTTCCCCCTCCCCAAACATTGTAAATGTTTAATTATGAAGGCACTCACTACCAAACAAACAAAGGCCCTCAGCTATCTTATGCAACATCCTATTCCCCTGCTTCTGTAGGTCTTGATTTGGGCACCCCCCCAAAAAAAAAGGCAATTTCCCAAAAGTTAAGAACATTTTCATCTTCAGGGACTAAAGGGAGAATTCTAATCCTTCCATATTTTTTAGGAGCTGAAATTTTCCTGATCCAATTACCTGCTTTCTTTTGTAATATTTCCTTTAACTATATAGAAAATTTAGCTATTTTCTCTCCCTTTGTCCTACACTGGCTGGAGCCATAACTCTGTTGCAGATTGAAGTGTATTTATTTGTTTGTTTGTTTGTTTGTTTACCCAGGCATCCAACCTGGGCAAAAATAAATAATTAAAAATAAAACATTAATTTGTTTTTAATTGTTGAAGCACATCCTTATTCTTCTCCACATTCCGTCCTTTCCTCTTTGCATCACATTGTTTATTTTGCTTAATTGTTATAACTGGTTTCCCTGTACAGTGCCAGGAACCACCAGTAGCAACTGCCATCACATTTTCTGTCTTTGCCTTTACATAATAGAGAACTTGGGCTCCAAAATCCAAAACCTACAGAAGTGACGCTCTATCAGTCCTTGGTACCAAATAGTAGGTGGAAGGGCATCAGTGGTTGTAATACCGAGCAATGGAAGTCAGAAGTAAATGGGGTTGCATTGAAATTCTTTGGGGGAAGTTAACTAAATGGCTCTAATGCTGTCTCTCAATGTTTGTCTGCAAGCCCTTTCGGCAAAGCATGGATTAATGCAAATTATGATCCAGGATGAAGGAATTTCCTCCATTATTTCATTATCAGTTTTTCCTGCACTCAGTCTGCTGAATGGGACTGGAAACTCCAGAGTTTATATCTGTAGTTATTATGGAAAATTGGCAATGGGCCTTTGGGGAGATACATGAGGAACTCAGGCCTTGAAATAAGCAGAAAAGAAGCAGTGAATGAGATGCTTGGGAAAGGAATGGACTTGAACATTATTAACATCATCCATGGTGAATCTGATTAATAATAGCATGAAAAAAGAAGTCAAGATTAGAAAATTGGAGATTTTCAATTCAACAACTCAAAAGTATATATACCAAAGTAGAAGGAATAGAGAGAGACATTTTCTTCAAAATCTGCCATGACAATCATTATATAAATGATTCACTTATTGCTGCCATAAACTTATTGATATTTTCCCAACCAGGAAAGTTTTTATAGAGTCTGACCTAGACATTTGTTAGTTCACCAAGACACCGGAAATAGTTCTTTACAAATTATGGATGACAAAATACTATTGTTGCCTCGTCCTGCTTCCGCAAGCAACGAATACAGGTCCACGCCAGGAACGAAGAACATTACTTTTATTTCAACAAATGGAGATTAAAGTCAGCACTAACAACCATTCCAGTCATGGCTCTTTTATACAGTGTAAAGGAACCCCGCCTAGCCCACACCCACACTGACACTTGTGCACCACCACCCACTTCCTGAACCGCGGTAATTCCCCATACATGGCCATCCATCCCGAATGTTCTACCCACCACCTGTAGCTTCCTGACGCTTCCCGACGCTTCTGCTGATCCACGCGCTTCTAATCCTCCGGTTTCTGTCACCGGCTGCGCTTAAACGTCCACGCATGCGCACCGGGTGGTTCTGGCCGTCCAGTCCGTCTGTGCATGCGTTATACCGTCGTGTATGCCATCTGCGCATGTGCGAGGCTAGCTGGATGTCGGGTCGCCATCTGTGTATGAGCAATGGCCAGCTGGATGTCGGGCCGCCGGAGACACACGCCTGGAGGACTGGAGCGCTGCCTGGAGGGTATGTGTTTACCGCCGGTGTCTGCGGCTTGGGGCAGCCTCCGCTACGGCCCGACATACCGCCCCCCTTCACCAGGGCTCTCCCTGGAAGAAACAAAACATGTTAATTCGGGACATTCGCGTCCATCTCCCCATTTTCCACTGTACGAATAGCTCCTGGTTTCCTAGGGTTTTGTACATGGAATCTTTTAACCAGTCGAGGAGCTTTACATTAGTAGCCCGCACCCAAGTAGCCTCCAATAGGAGATAACCCTTCCATCGAATTAGGTAATACAGTTCACGTTGTTTAATACGTGAATCAAGTATCTCCTGCACTTCGTATTCGTCATTGGCAACAGGACCAGGTTTGGTTGTCTTATGATACATACATACTGGTTTTAGTAGACTACAATGAAATACAGGATGTATTTTTCCTAGCAGCCGGGGTAGTTGTAATTTTACAGTAACTGGATTAATGATTTTAACGATTTTGAAAGGTCCAATGTATTTAGGTCCCAATTTTCTACAAGGTACCTTCATTCTTATATATTTTGTGGACAAATAGACTAGTTGTCCTACAGTGAACGGTTTACTTGACTGACGTTTTTTGTCCGCCTGTTCTTTCATCTTCTGCCCATACTCTATTAGCGCTGTCTTGACAGCAGCCCATGCCCCACTAATTTTTTGTGTCCATTCCTTTGGGAGACATGGCTGTGCATCGAATCGTTGGCATTCAGGTATAGGAATGAAGTCTTTTCCGGATACTACTTTAAACGGTGCATACCCTGTACTGCTGTGTACAGCATTATTATACGCAACCTTTGCAAATACAAGTAGATCTGCCCAGTCGTTTTGCTGGTACGACACATAACTTCTCAAATACCGTTCCACCGCTGCATTAGCTCATTCTGCCGCTCCATTAGTAGCTTGGTGATATGCAGTGCTAAGCCCCTGCGATGAACCGAGCAAGGTCATGAACCCTTTCCAAAATCATGCTGTAAATTGAACCCCTCGGTCAGATATTATTCACTGAGGAGCCCCATGGATACGGTATATGTGAGTAAGGAACATGTGAGCTAACTTCTGAGCAGTCAGTAACTTCCTACATGGAATGAAATGGGCTTGTTTCGAAAATAAATCTATTACTGTCCATATTACCGTATGCCCTTTACTCTCTGGAAGTTCTACAATGAAATCCATGGCAATATCCTGCCATGGATATTCTGGATCAGCTACTGACTGTAAACACCCTACCGGCTTTCCCGGGTAGGTTTTGCATGTAGCACATATAGAACATGCTTTTACGTACTTCTCTACATCCTTCCTTAATGTGGGCCACCAAAATTGGCATCTAGTCAGTTGCAAGGTCTTCACAAATCCAAAATGTTCTGCCTGTTTTACATCATGACACCTTTGAAGAATCTTAGCCCTCAATTTGTGTGGTACATACAATTTTACTCCGTACCATGCCAATCCGTTTCTTTGTGTGAACAAGTTACAATGTTCCTGGAACCAAGGGTCCTGTGGTATTGCTGCCTTCAATTCTGATTCTATATCCCTGTTACCCGAGTGGGAGACTACCTTAGCTATCCCTTGCGTATATGGAGGTAGAATGGCTTGTACCATTTCCTCCTTCTGGCTCTCGTATTGGGGCATTCTAGACAATGCATCCGCTAAAAAGTTTCGACCCCCAGGAACATATTTAAGTTGGAAGTCAAACCGTTTAAAGTATTGCGCCCACCTTACGTGTTTTGGTGCTAACCGTCTGGGCGACTGCAACACTGCTAGGTTTTTATGATCTGTCCAAATTTCTATTTCTTGTTTAGCCCCTTCCAAGAGGTGTCGCCACGTGACTAAGGCCCATTTAAAGGCAAAAGCCTCCTTTTCCCATATCGCCCATCTCCTCTCATCTCTGTTAACTTACGTGATGTGTAAGTGCAGGGCTGTAGATTATCGGTGTTATTCCGTTGCAATAAAACAGCTCCTACTGCCACATCACTTGCATCCGCTTGTACAATAAATTGCCTATCAGGATCTGGATGCAGTAAGATGGGCTCCTTGGAAAACAAAGACTTTAGGTGTTCGAATGCTAATTGGCTTTCCTTAGTCCACGCTAACAACTGGCCAGGTCGAGGTTTTACGAGGTTGTTTCGAGTCTTCAATAGTTCCATAAGGGGCAGAGCTATCCGTGCGAAGTTAGGAACAAACTGCCTATAAAAATTTGCGAACCCCAAAAAACTCTGCAGCTGACGTCTCGTCCTAGGTGCCTGCCATTCAATTACTTCCTTTGCCTTTGCCGGATCCATCTCTATACCTGAAGCCGATATTCTATATCCCAAATAATCAATACGGGTCTTATGAAACTCACACTTGGAGAGTTTGACGAATAATTGGGCCTTGAGGAGTTTACGCAACACCTCCCTAACCATCTTTATATGCTCCTCCATGGTTCTAGAATATATTAGAATGTCGTTAAGGTAAACCAACACCCCACGATATAAATACTCATGCAATACTTCGTTAATCATTTGCATGAATACTGCAGGAGCACCCTTGAGTCTAAACGGCATAACTGTAAATTGGAAGCTACCTAAGGGACAATTGAAAGCAGTCTTCCATTCGTCTCCTGGCCTGATGCGAATGCGGTAGTATGCCTCCCTAAGATCGAGTTTGGTAAAGATCTTCCCCTGGGACAAGTGAGTTAACATATCCTTCAACAGGGGTAATGGATACACATACTCAGTACACACCGCATTCAAACCCCTGAAGTCTACACAAAGCCTTAAACCCCCATCTTTCTTTCCCTGGAAGATTACAGGAGCAGCAATCCAAGAACGAGCCGGCTGTATAAAGCCACGTGCCAAGTTTTTATCAATATAGCTCCGTAACTCACCTAATTCCCTGGGGGACATTGGATACATTCGGGGCTTTGGCAGTTTTGCCCCTGGAACGATATCTATTGCACAATCAGTGAGACGATGTGGTGGCAACACATCACATTCCTTCTCACTAAAAACTTACCTTAAATCCTCATACTCTACCGGAAACAGACGCTCCCTCTCACTGCCCTTCACTGCCACTTTGATTCTTTCCTTACAAAGTAACTTAGGTTGTGGCAGCACTAACAACCATTCCAGTCATGGCTCTTTTATACAGTGTAAAGGAACCCCGCCTAGCCCACACCCACACCAACGCTTGTGCACCACCACCCACTTCCTGAACCGCGGTAATTCCCCATACATGGCCATCCATCCCGAACGTTCTACCCACCACCTGTAGCTTCTCGATGCTTCCCGACGCTTCTGCTGATCCACACGCTTCTAATCCTCTGGTTTTTGTCACCGGCTGCGCTTAAACGTCCGCGCATGCGCACCGGGTGGTTCTGGCCGTCCAGTCCGTCTGCGCATGCGTTATACCGTCGTGTATGCCATCTGCGCATGTGCAATGGCCAGCTGGATGTCGGGCCGCCGTCTGCGCATGTGCGGTGGCCAGCTGGATGTCGGGCCGCCGGAGACACATGCCTGGAGGACCAGAGTGCTGCCTGGAGGGTATGTGTTTACCGCCGGTGTCTGCGGCTTGGGGCAGCCTCCGCTACGGCCCGACAACTATTCTCAAAACATATAATGTTGAAGTTGATAATGAAAAATGATTAAAAGAGATGGGTGATCATCTAGGGAACGTCTAGTGCAAAGAAGGAAGTGGAATAAAATGGAAATAAAGAAAAGAGAATTAAAAAAAGAAAAAAAAAAGAATGTGACCTATAAATCAAGAAGTGAAAGACCTCTAGGGGAAAAAACATATGCTTGCTATACATCTATATGTAAGACAGGCTATTTATAACTATTGGTGTTCTTAATGGGAAAAATAGTAAGACAACAGGCTGTTTACTACCAGCTCTTAATGGGAATTACACAATGGATGGTCTCAGGAGGCCATAAAGGTAAATATTGGCTCTAAAGAATGTCAGACAAGCTATTATCCTTATGTATCCTGAACTCACAAAGGGTTTTATCAACTATTACTTTGTTTTACTATCATTACTGTTCTATTAACCAAGAAAGTTCACTAGATAGATAATCAGCTTGGAAATGCAAGTTCAATACAAATAGGAAATGAAAATTCATATGCCTTTATAACATAACCACAGCCGAACTGAGAATTATTCAATGAATGTAACTTTTTTCTCATAGCATATAAACCTGACAAATCAAAAAGCAGCAGCTATATTATTTCACTAAGAAATGATGCAATTATAACCCAAGAACTCCCTGAATAACACACATTCATCCTGCCATAAATCTACTTTCTGCTACCACTACAATCAAACCTACACTGAGTGGCAATTTAGATAGGTGAATTAATCCGAATATGCTTAAAATCTTCTGGATAATCAAGAATTGTAAGTTTCGTTTTCATATTACCCAAATATGCAAATATTTCCTTTCAAATTTCTTTTTTTCAGTTTTCTGAAGTTTGAGTTGCATCTACTAGGATGGAGATGCTGGAGTTAGGCTAACAATATGAATCATTAACTAAAGTATTTAAAATTGTGCATGCAGCTTCCTAGGCACACTATAGTAAGCATATTATCTATCATATGTCTGTCTATCTATCTATCTATCTATCTATCTATCTATCTATCTATCTATCTAATCATCCCTCCCTCCCTCCCTCCCTCCCCTCCCTCCTCCTCCCTCCCTCCCTCCCTCCCTCCCTCTCTCTCTCTCTCTCTCTCTCTCTCTCTCTCTCTCTCTCTCTCTCTCTCTCATGTGTGTTGTATACAATTCAGATTTGAAGTTAATGCATTTTGTCATGATTTTTCCAAGTTTCTATATACTGCCAGAAACAAAACATAGCCTTAAGGTCAGATATCCTTACATTTACCCAATTTCTAAATTTTAATTGTTCAATCTGACCTAGTTTAACAAAAATGAAATTGCTGGACACTATTCTTCTCTAAGCCAGTGCTCTTGAGTAATCTAGGACAGTTGGAAATTAAGGGACCTATGGGGGCTGATATAATAGTTGCATGGAAGATCATCAGGCAATCCTACAGGTATATTTATCAAATTTATAAACCACAAATTTATAAATCTCCCTCACAGAGGGATTCTGGGTGATGCAAAGTAAAATATTAAAACATAGGAAACTGTATATAAATTTTAAGTAAGAGGCATATCTTATACAGGAAGGGGGGAAAATCCTAGAAGATGGTGACAGCAAATATCTTTCACGTTATTGTGACTAGTCTGTCCACATGTCATCAAGAACTGAAGTTGACTTGATAGCATCTTTAACTTCAAAAAGAAATCTGATTCTCTTTCTGTTCTGATACTTGCTTGTCTATTATTTAACAATTTAAATATCTTTAATATTTTTATTTTTTCAGTTATAACATTTGTTAGTCAATGTGAAGAATATGGTTTGTTTGTCTGGTGTCTTTGAGTCAGTGTTGACTCCTGGAAACTGCCTAAACAAGTCCCTGCAGTGTTCTTGGCAAGACTTCAGAAGTAGCTTAATGTTGCTTCTTCCCTAGAACTGAGGGAGAATGATTGGCATAAGGTCATTCAGCTGGATTCACATCTAACTCAGAATCTTCTAGTTTCTAGTCTGATGCCTTAACCTCTACACCAGACTGGCTCTTTTGAAATATGTGGTACATTATAAATAGTACAATTAATTTAAAATGAATTAACTAATGGGGAATTTATTTGATGGATTAAAAACAGAATTGGCAGGATTTTGAGGTCTTGTGAATTGAAAATAATGAAAATGTCCTGCTAGCAGCAGCAATGACCTGCTATAACCTAATGTACAATGATCATGAGTAAGACATTAATTGCATTATGTGGAATGTATCAGTGCAGCAAATAGCAAATGAAGAATCAGCATAATTGTCATTGATTGACTGATTATGTACCTTCAAGACTACATAGACAGATTTTTATCCATGATGATTTGTCCCTAGATTAATCTTACAGGCCTTCCATGCACACCTATCTATCTGCCACTATTGCCAAAGACTGTTATGAGTCAAGAAACAGGCAAAACATTAAACGGAAATAATAATTGTTTGTGCCACAAGGGTCTTGAATGCTGAAATGGGTTCAGGCAAAGAGCAATCTGCTCAAGGCATCCTATGTCAGCATCACAGTGTTCTAGCATTGAAACAGCCAGATCCCAGAATTTACCTTATAAGGACTCAGTGGGCTAATATCAACCACTTTTTTTAACCACAGCTGAACCATATAAAGGAACTGATGCAAAATATAAAATTAATAGACACATATCTTCTTTCTTTTTTCCCTAAATCATTATTAGAATATACCTTATTTTCCAGCATATAGGATGACTTGGCGTATAAGACAACCCCCGACTTTGGCGCCGATTTCCATGCCTAGAAAGTCGTCTTATATGCCGGAAACTACCGTAATTTCCAGCGTACAAGATGACTCGGCGTATAAGACGACCCCCGACTTCAGCGCCGATTTCCATGCTTTAGAAAGTCATCTTATACGCCAGAAAATATGGTAAATAACATAAACATTTCAAAACACATCAAACTCAGATCCTCCATCCTCACAAATCAAATATTTAATTAAATGTAATTATTATTAAGAGATTAGACTACAGTGGATTACAACTCACTTTAATTTCCAATCAGGATAGCCAGTAGGGGAGGCTATTTAGAAAACATTACAAGATTTTTATCAAGTTGCAAATGAAAAGATGCAGAAAAGCTGTTGCTACTTGAAAATGACTTGGATACCAATGGGTGGCAGAGCTTCATTACAGGTAGTCTTTGTCTTACAACAGTTCATTTAGTGACCATTTGAAGTTATAACAGCACTGAAGAAAGTGAGTTATGACTGTTTTTCCACTTTTGACCATTGCAGCATTGCCATGGTCACATGATCAAAATTCAGATGCTTGACAATGGACTCATATTTATGGTGGTTGCAGTGTCCTGGGGTCATGTATTCACCTTTTGCCACCATCTGACAACAAAGTCAATGGCGAAGCCAGATTCACTTAACAATCATGTTACTAACTTAAGAACTGTAGTTATTTACTTAACAACTGTGGCAAGAAAGGTTGTAAAATGGGGCAAAATTCATTTAAGAACTGTCTCACTTAGTAAGAGAAATTTTGGGCTCAACTGTGGTCGTACTACCTGTACAACCATAAAGACTACCTGTTCATCCACATTAAATCAATTCAAGGAAGATTCATCTTTAATGGGAAGAGTTGAGATAAAGCCAATGTATTGCATGTTGAAAGTCCAAGACTAGGTCTCTGGCATTTTTACATATTCCTGGGAAATATTCATAGCTGAAACCTTGGAGATTTAATGTGGGCACTATTCAGCTGTGTTGACTGATTTCAATAAAAGTTGTTTCCTATGTCACATTAGAATCATAGAACTGTTTAAATCATCAGGTCAAAGCATCTACCACAACTGTCTTTCTAGTCCCTCCTGTCCAATGAAAGAGAAACTATGAACTGGTTTCATTTTCATCTGCTTATTATTAGTTTCCCTAATATGTAACCAGACTCTGATTTCCTGTATCTTAAAGATCATTATTCTGGGTGCCCTATATTCTGGGTCATGTCTTTTTTTTTTGGGGGGGGGGGGAATTGTACAACCATTCCGGTCAACCATTCAGTCAACTTTTTTCAAGCTAAGTACATTCTGTTCCTTCTTTTCTCCAGCATGATTGGATGGAGAATCCACTAGTGGGTTGTCTTAATCTTCCTGCTCCAATAAGACTAAGTCTGGAAAGTTGCCACGCCTCTGCTGTGCAGGAGCACCCCAATTTACAACTTAGTCTCTTGCTCAGCAAACACGTGAATTGTGCTTCTTTTCAGGATTAGCAGCAGGTTGTATCATCCCTAGTGGATTTTCCTTTCCTTGACTTAATTCACATTAATTAGAATTGAATCAGACCTTTACAAAGCTCTTACACTGGATATCTTGGTTTAGCATTTACAGGAGGTCACAGATTGGAGCTGAGGGTGGTCCCCTTCCCAATTTCAAGGGTCTCTGCAGGCTCGGCCTGCAAATGATCAAAGAGGGCTGGCTTCAGCGTGAGTCCTCTCGATGCTTTTAATTGAAACAGCTCATCAGCGCGGGGCTGGAAAGAGCCTTAGTATCCGCCAACCCTTCCCTCACTCCAACGGAGCTAATGGCAGCTGGAGGCAAACTACCTTAGCGGACTGCTTGCCACCTCCTGAAGCCCTCGTGGCCATTGTCCACCCCGCCGAGTGCTGTCATTACACAACGCCAGAAGCAGCCATTTAATCCTTGGGCTGGTGCAGGCTTGCTCTTCCCTCCCTCTCGGCTTTTCGACTGCTCGAAGCAGTGCTGGTAAACACCGTGCCAGTTGGGGCTTGCTCAGCCATCAGAAGAATCTATTGAGCGTGAAAAACCCGCAGCCGCCATTTTGACTGCCCACAGGGCTCAATTTGCATATTTGGACAACAGACGCGAGCAGCAGGCCACAGGGCTCAATTTGATCTGAGACACCTTGGCAATAATCTGGAAAGGCTTCAGTCCAGACTACAGGCTACCACCATCCTTCAGTTGGGTAGCTCCTTTGCTGCTGTACCCTCCCAACTATCTTTTTTTAAAAAAGAGATGTATATGGATATATGTCCAAATTTGAATCACATTCATATATACAAAGTTAAAGCATTAAAATATAATGTATGCAGGTACAACTTTATTTTTAATAACGTATCACATAGACACACAGACATATACATATAGTACATACACAAACAAACTTGTACGTACATTTTCCTAACATTTCTTCAAGAAAATCTGTTGAAACTTCTTATACAATGCAGTAAGTCTTTCTAAGTGCTACAATGGTTGTACTACTTAATTGACATAGTTAATGACCCTGGTCCAAAACCTAGAAGAAGTTTTTTTTTTTTTTACCATTCTTATCTCTGTGTGCTATTTCTTTTCCTTTTCTTTTGTGGCCCTAGCCAAACTACAAGAATTTAATAGGATACATTTTGTAGTGTTGAGCTGCATGCTCTCCAGTATAAATAAGATTATCTGGCATTCCTTTCTCCAGATGATGCCCAAAACCTGAAGTGCTTCAGCAGGATGGTTATGTGAAGCTCCTTCAGATCATAGCTGTAGATGATTAGACAGAAAACTTAGTTATCTTTTTCCCCTTTTTGGATCTGCATGCGCTTGATATTGTATATAAAAAACGAATGTCAATCAATTGATCTATTTTACTGCAGTTATGCAGACACCAAATCTGAGGATCAAATTAGCTATTATGTTATTGTTAATAATAATTAGCTTCCTTTGAGTGGGGACTGCTACTTTAAGGTCACAGGCTTTGGATTTCTACCTGACTAGGGGCCTTTAACTTTTCACCCCAAATTCTCAGCCCTACATAAAAAGCTGCTGTGGCATTTTGGATAATCTTCATATACCTCCTACCAGGTATTCTGGAACTAAAGATCATCATCTTGGGTTTCAGACATAGCTACATAATCTATTGGCAGCATTATATTCTTCAGTGCTAAAAAATTATTCTTTCTGAAACATTTTCCAAGATAGAAAAACCATTTCTTTTCGACCTTATAAAAATCAATCTCCATCTATGCACAGGTTTTTAAAATATGCTTTATTGGCAGTCTGAATCCCCCTTTAATAAAAATGCTACAGCACTTGCTATAAATAGATTCGAGATGAACTGCATTCACCTGTTGCTTTGCTTCAGCAGATAATCACACTGTCAGGAAAAGTTTAACTAAAAGGTTCTGTAAAGCCCTGCTGAAGGACTATTGTTTCAGCCTTAGCCAGTGAGCACTAAACTATAATCGTCATGCTTCACTGAGAATTAATTCAGGCTATATCCAGAAGAGATTCTTTCTATTTTGGGAAGTTATTTATCTTTTTTATATATATATTGACATTCTCCATTTGCCAAACAATCTGATAAATAATCCATTAATTTATTCACTTCCCCCTATCCCAATTATAACTTGCAATCAAACATCATAAGTTTATTTCTTAGATTGTTTTAGGAAGCTGTTGGCTCACAGTTTGCTTTTTTAAAAAAAAAAATCATATTTTTTTTTTCCTGTAACTGAACCCAAGTAAACACTGGGATGTAAAGTGGCTGTGATTTAGCAGCAGTAAGAGCTGGAATGAGTAAAGTGGATATATCCTTGAAGGACAGGGAGAAGCTTTAGATCTTCTTGACATTTGTTTCTTAGTCTGGTATATCTTGTAGGGCTGACAATGCTTTTATATGTTCATTCCACCTGCATAGCAACACCAAGCTATCCCAAAGCCATTGATCTGATGATCTTGGATTAGAGCTTCTCTTCTGACACTTTCTGTAAAGACCTTGGGAGACAGGGTCAAACGATACTTCCTAGGGAACTGTCAGATAAGAGACTGCATAACCCATAACTGGACAGTAGGTGGGCAAGAGGCTCAGACGAGACCTTCACTAGTATCTCAGGCTAGTGTAAAAGAGATGGTGGGAGAATTATACTTTAAGACAGTGTTTCTCAACCTTGACAATTTTAAGGCATGTGGACTTCAACTCCCAGAATTCCACAGCCAGCAATGCTGGCTGTGGAATTCTGGGAGTTGAAGTCCACATGCCTTAAAATTGTCAAGGTTGAGAACCACTGCTTTAAGACGTGCAAGCTATGTAGCATTGCAACAAGGTAGAATTAATTCATTTGGTTGTGTTTCCTGTCTGGTATACCTAGGAAGGCTGACATCAATCTTGCAAGTCTGAAAGGTCTCCCAAGATCTTTTCCACACACCATTACATGTTCCTTGCCCTGGAACTTTCAGCTGTATTTCTATAACGTGGAACTGTAAAGAAGGTAAAGAGAGAATTTTGGAGGGAAAAAAATCCTTCTGTTTCTCTTGCATTTAGAATCATTACATAAGAACTCAGAAGGATTAAATGCCTCTTCAAACTTCACCCATGAAGGGGGAACCTCAATATCAGCGTCAAAATAGCAGTGCCTCCCCCCCTAAAATTCCATAAACCTGACCTTCACACATTCCACTCTAAGTGGTAGTGCCCTCTTGTCATAAATTAACCACGGTAAATATATCTTAAAACTTCAGGCTGTGTTTCATGAGATGCTTACCCATGCTTAACTGAGCCACAGCTCTGCTCAAAATTAATAATAATAACAATAATAATCCCCCAGTGAGACACTATCTTGACGTGGTAGTGGGGCTTGTGTACTCTGAGGAAGATGAGAGCTATGCCAGAGGTTCAACCATACTGGACAGGTCTCATCAGAGGAGTCAGACAAAGAGTGTCTCTCCCATAAAAATATGGTGAGACGTAAATTTCAGAATGCCATACCGGCTCGGACGTCGCCCGGGTTAACAAGGTCCGCACTAGATATTGGAGTTCCTGGATATCTGGTGAAAAATGGGTTACAGGACTCAGGACTGTTGGCTGAGCAACCAGGGCCAGCAGCTGCAGAACTACTGGAAGAAAAGGTGTTTACCCGTCGCAGATACACAGTGATGGAAAACAAAGAAATAATGATCTGTTACTACAGATCAAGTCCAACAAGAAGAGGATATCTAAAACGAATGCACCATTCTGGAAAGAACAACATCCAGAATCAGAAATAACAGAACAGAGACTAGCAGATCAACGCCGATTTATAACATGAAATAAAGTATTCACAGAAACAGAATTGGACGAACTGCAAAGGTTTACCGAGGGCAAAGAAATCAAAGCCTTACCAGAAGTAATTCAGAATGTAGAGGCAAACCAGGGGGAGTTGGCAGTGAAGGAATCCAGCAGAGATATACAACTGTTCTCATTTGGAAACCAGGCACCTCTTCCTCAGGAAGAACAAAACCCTCTAACTAAAGAAATAAAAGAATTGTAACAAAAAATAACTGAGCATCTAGAACAGCACAAAAACAACAGAATAAGGCTACCTGCATTGAAGCTTGTTCCAAAGAAACAGCTAGCACAAGCATTAAAAGATGCGAATACTGCAATATCAAGTATAAGCACCAATTCCCTGCAAGAAACAAACCAACTAATGTACAGCACAGCTGCAGTTATAACAGAATACCTGGGATGCAAAATCAACAAAAAAGAAAAACAAACAAACAGTGCACCAGAAAAATGGAAGGTTAGACTAGAAAAAAAGATCAGCAAGTTAAGATCACATGCAAGCAAGCTAGAACAGATGAAAGAAAAGAAGCTGAAGAACAAGAAGACCAAAGAATACCTAATCAAGAAATACCACTTAGAAACAAGGAAGATCAAGGAAGCACTGGAAATAATAAAGCAACAAATAACAGCTATAGCCAGGAAAATCAGTAGATATGAAGCTCGAATTGCAAACTATAGGCAGAACCTCCAATTTCAATCCAATCAGAAACGTTTCTACCAATCCATCAATGGAGAAACTGCAAGGAATCAGTCAGTACCTGACAAGGAAGAAACAGTGCAGTTCTGGAAGCAGATATGGGATAACCCAAAGAAATACAACAAGGATGCGGCTTGGTTAAAAGAGGTGGATGCAAATAAAACAGAAGTTGAAATGAAAGAACTAGTAATAACAACAAAAATGGTAGAAAAAAGAGCAAAGAAAATCAAAAATTGGTCAGCACCAGGTGAAGATGAACTGCATGGGTTTTGGTTGAAACATCTAACTGTTATACACCCACTCATTGCCAAGCAGTTCAACAATATACTACAAGGAGGAGAAATTGAAAAGTGGCTAACAACTGGGAAAACCTACCTAATAATGAAAAATCCAGCAAAAGGGGCAACACCAGGTAACTACAGGCCAATTACCTGCTTACCAACAACTTTCAAATTACTAACTGGTGTAGTAGCTGATGCAGTGCAACAGCATCTAGTTGAAAACAATCTCTTTCCACCTGAGCAGAAAGGAAACCGCCCCAATAGCAGAGGAACAAAAGATCAACTCCTAATAGACAAAATGATCTTGGAAAACTGCAAGAGAGGAAGACCAACCTGAATGTGGCATGGATTGACTACAAAAAGGCATTTGACTCTCTGCCACATGATTGGATAATAAAGTGCCTAGAAATAACAGGAGTCAGTAGAAACATCAGAAAATTTGTGCAAAGATCGATGGCACAATGGAAGACACAGTTGCAGATCAATGGTGAGAGGCTGGGAGAGGTTAATATCAAGAGAGGAATATTTCAAGGAGATTCATTATCACCATTACTATTTGTTATTGCACTGTTTCCTCTGTCAACAATACTGAATAACTCAGGACATGGCTATCAAACATCAAAAACATCTGCCAGACTATCCCACCTCCTTTACATGGATGATCTGAAGCTGTATGGAAAAACATCATCTGAAATAGAATCGCTGCTCAACTCTGTCCGTATATATAGCCAAGATATTGTAATGGAGTTTGGCTTGGACAAATGTGCCACACTTACTATCAAACAAGGAAAAATAATGAAAACTGAAGGAATCAAGATGCCCCACGAAAATAACATTAAGAGTCTGGATGAGGAAGAGTACTACAAATACTTGGGTATCCTTCAAGCTGACAACATCAAGCACACTGAAGTCAAGAAAAAGATTAAAGGTGAATACATCAAGAGAGTGAAGAAGATCTTAAAATCCAAACTCAATGGAGGAAATACCATAAAGGCAATCAACACCTGGGCAATCCCAGTCATTAGGTACACAGCTGGAATAGTGGACTGGACTCAAGCAGAACTAAAAGCAATGGATAGGCAGACCAGAAAAATAATGACAATGAATCACGCCCTTCATCCACGCAGTGACATTGATAGACTTTATCTACCAAGGCAAATAGGTGGGCGTGGAATGCTACAAGTACATCAGATGGTTGAAGAAG
Source organism: Crotalus tigris (assembly GCF_016545835.1). NCBI lineage: Eukaryota > Metazoa > Chordata > Lepidosauria > Squamata > Viperidae > Crotalus > Crotalus tigris. The sequence goes on from NW_024096469.1 coordinate 2,655,440, forward strand.
AAAAAATGGCTTTGGAAGAATATCTGAAGAACAATGATGAAGATGCACTGAAATTAGTATATCAGGAAGGCTTACTGACTACTGGAGAGACCAAACTGGCCTACAAGAAAGACCAAATGAAGAACAGAATAGAGGCATGGGAAGACAAAGCACTACATGGCCAATACATTAAAAAAATAGCTGGGAAAGCAGATAATAATAAAACCTGGCAATGGCTAAGAGCAGGAAAATTGAAGAAAGAGACCGAGGGACTAATTCTGGCTGCACAAGACCAAGCCTTAAGGACAAATGCATACAAAGTCAAAATTGAGAAGACAGCAACAGACAGTAAGTGCCGCCTATGCAAAGAAGCTGAAGAAACAGTGGACCACTGGGTAAGCTGTTGCAAGAAGATTGCACAGACTGATTACAAGCAGCGGCATGACAAAGTAGCAACAATGGTGCATTGGAAGATCTGCAAAAAATATCATTTGCCTGTAAGCAAAAACTGGTGGGATCATAAAATAGAGAAAGTCATAGAAAATGATAAAATTAAACTGCTCTGGGACTTCAGAATTCAAACAGACAAGCACCTGCAACATAACACCCCAGACTTAACAATTGTCGATAAGAAAGACAAAAAAGTCTGGATAGTGGATGTGGCAGTGCCTGGAGACAGCAGAATAGAAGAGAAAGAACTGGAGAAGATAACAAAATACAAAGACCTACAAATAGAAATAGAAAGACGTGGCAAAAGCAAGCAAGGGTAGTACCAATAGTAATAGGCTCCTTGGGTGCAATCCCAAAACAACTGGAGCACCACTTGAACACCATTGGCATTGACAAATTCGCTATTAGTCAATTGCAAAAGGCGGCCTTATTAGGAACTGCTTCCATCCTGCGACGATATCTGTAATACCATCAAACATCCACATCTGCCTATCCCAGGTCCTGGGTAAGGACTCGATAGGTAGACAAAATGCCAAATCCAGTCTGAACATCTGGCTGACTGTGCGATGATCGATAATAATAATAATAGTAAAGTTGGAAGGGACCTTGGAGGTCATCTAGTCCAATCCCCTGCTCAGGCAGGAAACCCTACACCATTTCGGACAAATGGCCAATAATAGCTTCTTTAGGTTGAGGGCATGGAAACATATTTTCTTTCACTTTATATTTCCCTGTTCCTTACTTTTTAAGAAGAATTCAAGAGCTAAAGATGATCAGGATATGAGGAATTAATTCTTAAGAAAGGAATTTGAAGAACTTTGCATATTTATTCTTGAGAAAAGAAGACTGGGGGGGGGGGATAATGTCAAGACCTGTCTTCCATCATTCCAAGTAGCAGGATATGGAAGAATGGATTTAATTCACAGGAAGGCATATTCCAACTGAATGGTGTGTGGGGGGGAGAAAATTCCCAATTGTAAGAGCAGTTCAACAGCAGAACCAATTGGGAAAGGGAGGAGAAGCTCCTTTTCACTGGATGTGGTCAAGCAGAGTTAGATAATATTCTCTCCAGGTTAGTTTAATTTGGATACCTACACTGAGTGTATGGGTTGGAATCAGTGTCCTAAATTGCCTTTGTAAACTTATAATTCTGTGATTCTTCTGTTCACCGATCTTCTTCCCATAGCAGAAATTACATTAGTCATATATTACACTCTGCAATGATATTAGTGAAAACCAAAACAGAGCGAAGGACAGCTTGAAAATAATCATAAGAGCAATAAGAAGCCTTTCCCAGGCTTTAGCCTAAACATATGACAAGGCAAGTAAAAACTTTTGAAGCCTTTTCTTCCCTTTGCATGTATCTCTCTCATTTATGTCTGGTCATCTCGGTCTGAAGGAGAATGCTTACACACAAAGACTGGAACTCTGTTCATTTAGGATTGCTGTTTCATGGAGGAAGCTACTTGTATGGGCGACCCAACCTGTAATAATAGCACCATCAGACACATGGACTAGTTCCTCACAGTTCTACTTTTTACCTGGTGCTTCCTTTCTTCACAAACATTGAATAGGAGTGGCATGGGTGGATTACAGAAAACATATAAAATATATATAAAGATGATTTTGGGTTGCATGTAATTTAAAGCAACAGAAACCACATGTGTGATACACAATAGAAATAATTAAGCATCGAAACTGTCCATCTAAGTGGCCCATGAGAATGTCAATGTAAAAGACTTTCTATGGAGTCTGCGGTGCTCTCTTAGATTCAGACAGATCAGCCATCATTAGACACATAGTTAAACCTCATTTACCCACCATTCAAAAGAAACAATAAAAGACCTAAGAAGGAAACAAAAAGAATACAACCACTCCAGTAGCCCAGACCCAGAGAATTAGGAATCAGCACTAGACAAACAATCAAGCAGAAAAGAATACACTAATTAAGGAACTATCAAGGAGAAAAACCACACCCTATGGCAGGCAAGGTATTGTATATAAACAGGAAGTAAATCCTACACTTTGGGATACTGAGGATGTTATTTACTTTAGTAATGGAAGTATCTGCAGCAAACAACCCAGCTCAGAGAGCACCAAGGATTCCACAGTTCAACCCTGAGCTGCAAATATTATCTTCTATTAAAAGACTCTGGGAAGTGAGACATCCCCCCCCTCTCTCTCTCATACACACACACACACACAGACACACACACACAGAGAGAGAGAGAGAGAGAGAGAGAGAGAGAGAGAGAGAGAGAGAGAGAGAGAGAGAGAGAGAGAGAGAGAGAGATTTTTTAAAAAGTGGATTCTAGTTTCCATAGTGACCAGAGTTAGCAGCTCTCTTCTTTTTCCTTCTTCTGGAAACATCTTAGTTTTTTTTTTCCTACTAAGATTCAGTACAGAATAGTAAAGAATCCATAATTTGGTATGCTATCATAAATTCCATAAATCTTGATTAAAAACTATACAGTTTTTGAAAATCTTTTATTAAAGGTGGAATGTTAGAAAATCACAATCTACTCTACATGATGGCTTCATTTCATACCCAATTAACCAGGCTATGGAAGTGGGTCATTACCAGACAGGCTTTTATAAAGAAGACTGCAGTGATGATCTTTTATGCAACTGCATAACTAAATGCATAACTAGATTAGGTGCAAAGTAACTGAACAGCTTACTGTATCCTTCTATTTCCCTTGATCAGTCATGCTGCCATCTAGTGGAACTATTTCTTACATACACACATTTTTCACATTTTTTATATATTTGGGTTAATTGCAACATAGGGAGCAATGTACCCAATTTTAAATAATCTTTAAGTAGAGCTCAGCTGCATTTTGGGAAGTACTGCACTGCTGCTAAAGAGAGAAAAAATCACTTCCATAAATTTGCTAAGTATTTGATGCTGTCAATCCCATTTTCCATCTAGAAGGAAAAGTGGATATATTCGAAGAGATATGAGATTGCTATCCAGGGAGAGACAGATTGTGTTTTCTGTTGACATTGAGAAGAAAATAATTAAGTGTATGATAAAATAAGAATAATTTCCATGACACAAGTAGAACAAATTAGGAGATAGTTTGATTTAGAAGAATATGATACAGTACTTAATTTTTTGAAAGCAGAAGATAAAAACAGAATTCAGACTTTAAATTAAATGAAATGGGTACTCTCTGACTCTCAAAACATCTTTTCTAACTTCTGAGAGTAGGTCAGCTTCCTGATATCCTTCAGATTACCCTTCACTATTATTATTTCTTCTCCTCCTTCTCCTTCTCCTTCTCCCTCTTCCTCTTCCTCTTCCTCTTCCACCACCACCACCACCACCACCATTTCTACATTATTCCTCTGTGTGATCTGATAGACACAGATAGACAGATAAATTCCAAAAGTTTACAAATTGAGTGGCATTTAACATTCATCTGAGGCAGCTTCAGCAAACCATTACTGTCACACACAAGCACACACACACACACACACACACACACACTCAGAGCCACAGTCTTCACTTGTTTAAACCTTTGACTTTAAAAAGACTCTCAAATAATGGATCTGGATTAATTAAGGAGATCACAGCCACACAAACAGCAACCACTGGAACTAATGTTATTACAAAGCCTAGACGTACAGTATAGTCAGCAACTTTATTGTGCCAGGGTCTAGTCTAATTTCATGCCTCTTTTTTTCCAGTTCCTCATAACCAATAATCATTGGCTCAAGACTCCCATAGAATTTCTATCTCTACCTCGGGTGAGCTTGATCTCACCAACATTTTTTTCCATTTATGGCCCTAAGATTACGATGCACTCTATCAATGTTTATCATATGGCCATAATCCTGGTTTTCATTAAGGCATTGAACTAAAAATACTTTTTCATTCAAAATTAATCTTTATGCTGAATACTAAATGTTGGGTCAAAGTGTTCCAAACCAATTTTCTTTTTGACATGCTTTTTTTTCGATGAAAGCAATATTCAATAACAAGAAAGCCAATCTATGCTTAAGAGGTTATAGAATAAATACAGGTTTTTCCTCTGCAGTGAAATGTGACCCAGAAGAATAACATTAAAGGGCAGTGTTTGTTGCTTTGGAATGGGTCGGGTTTTTTTTTAAAACGGTTGCACTAATGTTGCAAATGTTTTTGTAATATGAATCAGTGTGCTTCTCTTCAGTAAAACAAATACAGCTCTGCTTCTATAAGCAACGGCAGATTCCCAGACACAAAAGAGGTACATTTCTAATACATATGTGTTTAATGAATCAGTTTATTGGGGGATTAACTGATAGAATGTTTTGATAGTGTGATAAAGTAACAAATTAGAGGCGATTGGGAGGATTAGTAAATAAGGCATTTATTTTCTATAATTAAGACCTTGCTTACAGTTCCCAAAAAACAGGTTACATTATCTATAGATAGTTTATTAAAATTTCTCTGTTTGCTTCCCCCCCCCCCAGAAAGCTAAAGGGGCAAATGCAATTATAGGTAGAACAGACCAATCCAGAGTTTTCACCCAAGGTTCAATTTTATATTGTAGTGGTTTCTATAAGGCTCCTAAATTATTGGACAAAAACCTAACTCTCTTCAGGAGTCCATAACACTGGGAAAAGTAGCAGGAAAAAGAATGACCAACAACAAGATGGATGGACTTGATTGCAGCAGTGATGAGTGCACCAGTGAGAGACCTGAAGGACCAGGTTGGTGACCAATTATTCTGCAGATCTACCTATGTGACCACTAAGAGCTGATACTGACTTAGTATCACATAATCAATCAATTAGTTAATCAACCAACCAATAAACGCTCCATATAAGCTATAATTATTTTTAGCTTAAAAATCTCAATTCAATACTTCCAAGCATGCTTCAATACAATGTGCAGAAACTCTTCTAAAATGCTGATGTTCTACAATGATTTTCAGCAGATGGGCTAAATTGGGAAGATTGCATGGGCTACTTCACAAGACAATGATGACACAACAGAATTTCAATCCTGCGCTACACATATATTCTTCTATTGATATACAATATTTGACTTCGGATCTGACTTTGAATAAAGGGGAACTATCTCTTATTATCATTTGGAAACTATACTTAGGTTCATACAACGTAAACTCATATCAGCCTTTTTTTGCAGCCACATCATACTGCTCATACCAATTGCTCTACAATTAATTACTATTATGGGACTGTTTTCATAAATATTATTAACAAGACATGTATTGTCTATCTCTCCCATGTACTTAATTTCTGTTAATGTTTCTATTACAGTATTAAATCACAGTTGCCTTTGCGTACTGTGTTAAATGTTCAATAAAGACAAATGCTCTGAGCATTAATGTGTAGACAACAAAGATTGTCTTCATAATGCTTGTCCAAATTATTTTTGAAGTGCTGCACTACCCTATTATTTATTTATTTGTTGTTTACTTATTGAATTTTGAGGCTGCCTAGCTCTACCACGACTATGAACAGCTTACAGTTTTTTGTTTTTAAAGAGGAGCATATATCAAAAAGGAGAACAGAAGAGAACATCTGGAAGACAGAACCAAAAAGACCAAAGAGCAAAAAACCAAACCAAAGAGGTTCAATTTACCATCCTAACTCAAGGCCTGGAGGAAAAGTTGGGTCTTGAGCAGTTTGTGGAAAGTCAAAAGGGTGGGAACAATACAGATCTCTATTTGGTATTCAATGAAAGCATTTTCAACCCAGTCACCACCAATAACAAATAAGTACAGTAAACTACATTTTCAAGTCTTTAACGTACACTTGATACAGAAAATATACTACTACTCTGCTTTTATAATCAGTGTGCTATAATCTCTAGTCATCCAGGTGGATATTCACTTGATGATATTGCATTAGATGACAATAACCCTTTGGTTTATAGACATGGCTTATTTGTAACTTTTTCAAGGTGACTTCCTTTATTACAGCAAATTAGGAGAACAAAGAGCTGTAACAAATGCTTGGAAATCTTTTGCTATCAACTTTCGACAGGCTGTTCCATGCAGACAAGCCATTCTTTGATTTGGTGATGGCATGAATTAAAAGCACATTCATCTTTTGGCAAAGAACATTTTGTCAACATAGATTAAGATTCCATTTTGTCATCCTTACTATAGCCAGTGGGTGAAAAAAAAAAAGCAAATGTGTGCAGCCAAACAGGAAAAATGAGATTGGAATGTAAAAGACTTTATTAGAAGTTAGAGATCAAAATAAGATTGAATTGTGTAAATGGAATGTGAATGTTGGCTGCATACAGATAGTTTCTTTTTCAGAGAAACTTCATCCTCCAAGAATGATCAAAGTATCTCCCCTGTATATCAATCAGCCTTTTGTTGTAGGTGCCAGTGATTATTACAGTATGCAAAATTCTGAGGCTGTATTTGTCTATGGGATACTAGGAATGACTAAGCATGTCTATGCATAGTTCAACAGGTCTGGTTCCATTTAATTTGGGGGTACCTATTTCTTATCTCCTCTAGACTAAACCTACTGTGTTTAGGTCATTAGCTTGCAAAATACTCTCCTTAGTATGGCACTGATGTTCTTGAAAGGGGAATGACAATCAAGTAGCCAGATTTTTTTCTAATAGAAACCTAGGCTTTATGTACCATATTTTCCGGCGTATAAGACAACTTTCTAAACCCTGAAAATCTTCTCAAAAGTCGGGAGTCGTCTTATACGCGGGGTAGCTGTTCTCTGAATTTAAAACCAATCTGCCCCCTAGTGGCCAGCCCTATTTTTTTTTTACAGAAATAAGCACTAACACAGTGTTTCTCAACCTTGACAATTTTAAGGCATGTGGACTTCAACTCCCAGAATTCCACAGCCAGCAGGACAAAGCATTCAAAAATCCCATTTAAATTTTTAAATTTTTCTTTACAAATGTAAACCCAGCAAACACACTGTTTACCAACTATTAAGTGATTTATGTTTTAAAAAATCAATAAAATATATGGGGGAAAAAATACCAGCTGAGTTCAGGAAGCATCAGGGAAGCAGTGGTGGGCAACACTCGCTTTCTAGCAGCAAAGGAATGGAGCTCCTATTGTGCTCATCTATAAACAGAAATGCAATATTGTACCGTATTTTCCGTCATATAAGACGACTTTCTAAACCCTGAAAATCTTCTCAAAAGTTGGGGGTCGTTTTATATGCCCAGTCATCTTATACGCCGGAATATACGGTACATCATCACAGGTTCTCAGAGGCAGAAGCAGTATTCTCCCTAGGTTCTAAATGCATAGGTTTGTCTTCCAAAGCCTCTGATAAAGAAGCAGGATAAAGAAAGGAGCAAAATAATAATAATAATGCTATCAAGCCCTAGTCTTCCGCAATGCCTCTAGTTTTCCACTGGTACTCAAGCAGTCTTTGGATTAATTCAGACAGTCTTTGGAGGGGAGAGGCTCTGATGACTTAATTAATCCAATATTTCATTGCATAGTCCATTTTTAAATTAGCCAATTAAATTTCTTTTATAACAGCCCTATGGTCTTTCTCCAAGCTTTTAACATATTGGAAGAAAGGGATATTTATGGTTGGCGATGAGTTTCTTGACTGGATCAGAAAGGTTTGGCCTCAGGAATTAAATGTTATCATGAGATTATAGGTTTTGCTTTGGTAGTTTTGGCAGTAGAAATAACAGGTCTTAATGTTTGATTTTAAGCCAGCATGGCTATAAATGTTAGTCTCTCAGAAATGTAAACCCCCATTCAAGAATTAGATAGCAGTAAAAAAAAAAACCCTTCAAGAATTCACTCCTGCTTAGATAAGCTGCTTTATTACAGACAAGAAAGAAGTTTTATATACAGAAAAATATGTTTAATCATTAACACAGAGCCTGTGCCCCTCCATCTTATATTCTGATTTCTGGATAGAAATTGAAGATAGTGGACATATACAATGCCTTAGGCTTTGGCAAACTGCCTTGTTCTAATTTGTCCCCATAATAGGAACCTTATAAAGTAGCTTGTCATATTTTGGTCATGTCATGAGAGCTGACTCACTTGAAAAATCAATCATGCTGGGAGTGATGAGTGGAAAAAGGAGAAGGGGATGGCCTAGCACTGGCTGGCTGGAGACTATAAAGGATGACACCAGGATTACCAGGGTGGACCTGAAGGAGGGGGTGAAAGACAGAGGGACATGGAAAATGCTAATCCGTAGAGTGGCTGAGGGTCGGACATGGCTGAGTGTCTTACAAGTGTAATTGGCCCAAAGTCATCCAGTGAATATTTATGGCTAAGATGAGCTAGAATCTGGGTCTCACTACTTGTAATCCATCACCTTATCTACTGTATTGCACTGGTATTCTCTCCTGCATCTCTCTCTTCTTTTATTCTGACACAGATTTAAATCTTAAAGCTTTTTCTTCGAAATGTTTGTGTCAGAACCCTATGCATGGGATTTCTTATTCTTTTTGGGTTCTGACATTCTCCTGGGGGGGCGAGGGGGAAGCTTGAGGTGCTGATGTGTATTTGCTTTGCTCTGTCTCTTACTCTATCCTGTTTGATGAATCTCTAAGGGGGTGAGAATGAAATGTATCTCTGGCCATCTGCCTTATCTCTGAGTGGGGAAGAAACTGCACAGACACCTAACAGCCTTGGAAGTGGCGCCTTATCACTCTGTTCCCATGGCATTTTCACACCTGCGGATTGGCTTGTTTGAACCATCCAGTTAGGTTGGGGTTAACATGGACACTTTTAATTATTTGATTCGCACAGGAATCCCTCAGATCCTGTCTTCTATTCCTGCTGTCAACATCTCCCAATAAAAGTTCCTTTTGAAATAATATCATTTCAAGAGTGCTGCTTTCTTGGGTTAATGGCCTCTTAGCTATTCTTTCCCGAACCTTCACAGAAACACACACACACACGCACACAGAAAGAGACAGAGAGAGGGGTGGAGAAAAAAACACATAAGCACACAGCCAATAAATTCCAAAAGAAATTTGGAGTCATGTTTGCTTAGTTTGATAAGAGCAGGATATGAGGGTCATAGATAATAGTCTGTATTTCTTGTAAGGACTACTTCAAATGAGAAATTTAGCTACATATTAATTAAAAAGTAATTTGTTACTTTGAATTCTAAATGTTATAATTTATCCATCTATATCTATATATTAGTTTTATAAAAAATAAAAACAGAAAAATCTGAAGTTACAACTTGTAAGAAAGGAAGAGAAACTGGGAAAGATTCTCTAATTCTCCACGCAAGACACAGCTTGATTCTGTAGTGCTTAAGGCACCAGGTTAGAAACTGGTGACCTTGAGTTCCAGGCCTGCTTTAGACACAAAGACAGCTAGATGACTTTGGACAAGTTACTCTCTTTCAAAATTAGGAAGCAAGCAGTGGTAAACCACTTCTGAAAAACTTTGCCAAGAAAATTGCAAGGAGTAGTCCCGGCAGTCACCAAGTATCCAAAACTGACTCAAATGCATCTCCTCCCCCCAAAAGCACTTCAATGCATGTGCATATAACATACTCCTGCTTCTGCTGTCAAGAAGGTGAGGGCTATATTTGGATTCTGGCAAGTAGAAGGACAGAAAAGCATACTTCATGTACTTGCTCCGACTCATAATTTATTTTTCTGATTTATCCTCCTCCCTAATTATTTATTCTGGAAGATCAAAACAACAACAGAAACAACAAAAGCATAGGCTAACTAGGGAAGAATTTCAGTGGGCTTACATGTCTTTTTTAGATATATATCCATGCACTATGGAGAAAGTGTGTCCCAGTGTGTTCAATATGTAATATATAAATTGGAGGAGCCCCAGTGTGTTCAATATATAATATATAAATTGGAGGAGCACCAGTGTGTTCAATATATAATGATTGTCTGTAGGTCTCTACCCATCATTATACAATCAGTCCTTCTCAATTTCTTTCCAACATAAAACTAAATCTTCCTATTCTTAGGACTATTTTATTGTGCTGCAAAAATCAGAATGATTACTAGATTGGTAGCAAATAATTAAGAGATTTTGATATCTCTCTATTTGCCCTACCAATAATTCCTATATATTTCAGGCCTTATTTCAGTCTTGCCCCCTCCCAAATTTTGTGAGTCACCCAGCAAATTGGAAAGAAGAGGGAAGACATTTTTAACAAATTAAGATTAAATCCTGCCAAGGATAATGGATGTTTACTCCATTCTGAATGGCATTTGGGAATTATACTTTGCCTTAGGCTTTGGCAAACTGCCAAGTTTTTTTTTTTTATTGAAAATTTTTGAAATTTTTACAAATAAAGAAAAAGGAAAAAAAAAAAAAACAACCCTACCCAACCCACCCCAACCCTCCCACTCCATCCCCCCAATCTTCCCAGAGCTGAATATAGGCTTAATTAAAATTTCTACAAATCTTAAAAAAATAAAAAAATAAAAAGTATAGACCATAGATAAATCAAAATACAATACATAAACAACTTATAAAATAATTAACAATAATATATAAGTAAAAAAAACATAAATATTAAAAGAAAGAAAAAACTTAAAAGGAAAAAGAATAAAAAAGAAAAGAAAGAAGAAAAGAGATATAAAAAGATATCTAAAAGAGATATAAAAAGATAAAATAAAAATATAGGGAAAGAAAAAAAGAAAAAAAAAGATACAATCTATAAAATATTAGAATTTATATATAAGTTATTGAAAAACTAAGTAATATTTTTTTATATCCAACTTATGTTGTATAATATCTATCCATTTTTCCCATACCACAAAAAACTTCTCTTGCAATTGATTGGTCCTTTAAGAAAGCTGAAATCTTTGCCATTTCCGCCAGATAAGAAACTTTTAAAAACCACTCTTGCAAGGTAGGCAGAGATTCCTTCTTCCAATATTGCCCTACTAACAACCTTGTGGCTGTAATTAAATTTAACATCAGTATAACCTCCTTAGTATCACAATCAGTAACGATACCTAACAAAAACAATTGTGGAGTAAATTTTACCCTCCTTCTAAAAATTCTTTGAATATTCCACCATATCTTAATCCAAAAAGCTTTTATATTTTTACATGACCACCAAATATGATAATAAGTAGCATCCAAACAATCACATCTCCAACATTTAGGCTGTAAGTCAGGATACATACGAGACATTTTTTGTGGATCAAGGTGCCATCTATAAAACATTTTGTAAAAATTCTCCCTTAAGTTCTGGGCTTGTGTAAATTTAACATTCCTCACCCAGATGGTTTCCCAGGTATCTAGTAGAACTGGGTCACCAAAATTTTGTGCCCATTTAATCATACATTCTTTAATTAGTTCTGGTTCTGAGTCCAGTTCTACTAGCACCCCATAAATTCTCTTAATGTGAGTTCGCCTTTGGTCTTTTACTTGTTTAAAAAAGTTTTCATCTTCTCTAAGCAGACCCACATTACGATCTATCTTCCATCTATCCACTATTTGTCTATACTGAAACCATGAATATATAATATTTTCATGTGCTAAATCTTCCAAAGATTTTAACTGCCAATTTTTACCATCCCACCTGAGTAATTGCGCATAAGAAACACTATCCATCTTCTCTCCTTATCCCCTCTATTGCATGCCAAGGTATAGCCCAAAATGGTATTTTAAGATCACTTCTATAATATTTCCTCCAAACCCGAAGTAAAGAAATCCTTATAATATGAGATTTAAAAACCCGGTCAACTTTTTTATTAAAAATTAAATAGGCATGCCATCCAAAAAGTAAATCCCAACCCTCCAAGTGGAGTATTTCTACATTTGTTAAATTAACCCAGTCACTAATTAATGTTAAAACCACAGCATCATAATACAATTTCAGATTCAGTACCTTGAGTCCACCTCTCTCACGAATATCTTGCATAATTTTAAGCTTTACTCTTGATTTTTTCCCTGCCCAGATAAATTTATTGATACCTTTCTGCCATTCATTTAAGTTAACCTCATTCTTTAAGATAGGTATCATTTGAAATAAAAAGAGAAACTTTGGCAGGACATTCATTTTAATCACGGCAATTCTTCCCAAAAGAGATAATTGCAACTTCTCCCAATTTTTCAAATCTCTTTGTACCCTGACCCACAACCTTTCATAATTGTTTTTATACAATTTTACATTAGAAACAGATAAAATAACCCCCAAGTATTTTACCTTATCAACAACTTCAAAATCTGTCAAGTTAACCAAAGTCTGCTTATCCAAATTAGTCATATTTTTGGGTAATATTTTAGTCTTATTATTATTAATTTTAAAACCCGAGACCCGTCCATATTGGTAAATCAATTGTAATAACTCTACTACAGAATAAGTAGGTTGGGACAGGGTAACCACCAAGTCATCTGCAAAAGCTCTTAATTTATATTCTTTTTAATTGACGTCTATTCCTTTTATTTGCTGCGATTCTCAAATTTTAATCAGCAATATTTCCAAAGTTAAAACAAACAGCAATGGTGACAATGGACATCCCTGTCTAGTCCCCTTTTCTATTGTGAAAACCTCTGACAAACCCCCATTAACTATAAGTTGTGCCGTTTGTTTTTGATAAATGGCACCAAGAGCTTGTGAAATTCTTTCTCCAAAATTCATATTCTCAATTAATCTTAACATAAACTGCCAGTTCAATTGGTCAAAAGCTTTTTCAGCATCTAAAAATATCAATCCTGCGGAAACTTGGTTATTCTTATCTAAATATTCTAATAAGTTAATAATTTGTCTAACATTATTCTTCATATACCTACCAGTTATAAAACCCGTTTGGTCCTTATGTATAAGCTGATGCAAAACCCTCATAAGCCTATTAGCTAAAATTTTTGCAAAAATCTTATAATCTACATTTAAAAGAGATATAGATCTATAATTCTTTGGTAAAGTAAGATCTTGATCTTCTTTTGGAATTAAAGATATAAAGGATCTACCCCATGACGGGGGAATCACTAAACCCTGTAATATATTGTTAAAAAGCTCACATAAAGGTTGAATCATCTCTTCTACCAAAGTTTTATAATAAATAGATGTCAGGCCATCCGTACCTGGTGCTTTACCTAATTTTAATTCCTTGATCACTGTCACAATTTCCTCACTAGTAATTAAACCATTAATTTCTTGCTTCTGATCTTCTGTTAATTTGGGGAAGTTGGCTTCACTTAAATAATTATTTATATCCAAAGTTTGTACATTAGTACTCTTATATAGTTTTTGATAATAATCTAAAAAAGATTTCTTAATCAACTTCTTCTGATACACCAATTTACCATTATAATTTATTTTATCTATAATTCTCTGTCTCTGTTTCTTTCTCAATTGGTAAGCCAACCATCTCCCTGGTTTATTGGCATTGCAAAATGTATTTTGTTTCATATACAATAAGTTAGTTGCAGTTTGATCAGCCATCAACATATCAAATTGTGTTTTAAGCAATTTTATAGATTCTTTAACCTTTTCATCTGTGGGATTTAAAATCAAAGATTTTTCTTTTAATTTAATCTCGTCTTCCAAAGCCTTACGTTTCTGAATCTGCTTTTATCTCTGAGCACTATTCATTTGTATCAAAATCCCACGCATAAAAGCTTTACCTGCATCCCATACCATTGACATTGAAGTTCCCTTATGCATATTTAAAACAAAATAATCCTTTAGATGCTCCTTTAATTTTTGAATATTTTTTTCTTGTCTAAATAAATTCTCATTCATCCTCCATGATCTCCTCTCCTCTTTTTCATCAACCAACTCCATCCAAACTGGACTGTGATCCGTCAACGTCCTAGGAAAAATTTTCACATTCTTTACCCTGGAATATAAATCAGTTGTAATAAAAAAAGTCAATTCTTGAAAAAGATTGATGTCTATCTGAAAAGAAAGTGAAGTCTCTCTCCTCCTGGTTGCGTTCACGCCAGCAATCTCGCAACTCCCAGTCCTCTTTCAAGTCAAAAAAAGCTTTGGGTAGTTTAGCCTGTTTGAAAAAAGTGGAAGATCCTTTTTTGTCTCTTTGTATATCTAACACACCATTCCAATCTCCCATTAATATCACAGATCTATAATCCAACAAAGTTAGTTTCTGATGCAACAATCTATAAAATTGTTCCTGTTGTTGGTTTGGTGCATACAGTCCAACTATAAGTATTTTCTTACCATATAAACCAACTTCAATCATAACATATCTCCCTTGAAGATCAGATTCTACCAAATGGGCTGATAAATTTTGCTTAACATAAATGACTACACCCCCTTTTTTTCCAGGAGCAGAAGATACAAAATGAAATCCCAGACGAGCATTGACTAAATATTTTTGGTCTTTAAGTAAAATATGTGTTTCCTGCAGGCAAATAATGTCATTATTATGTTGTTTTAAGTAATGAAAGATTTTCTTTCTCTTTTGCGGGGAATTAAGGCCGTTAGCATTCCAAGTCAGGAGCTTTACCATCTCCCTTAACCAGAAGCCTGGAGAAGACTGCCTGAAGATCTGCCATTGAAGAATGTGCTGCAGAACTCTTGGGTCTTGCTCCTCCCACTAGCAACGAAACACTTTCTTGAAGAGATTCTTTAACTTCTTTCTTCTGTTGTTCCTTTTCCTTGCATCTATGTGCTGCACGGGTCATTCTTTGCTCTTTGATCTCTGTTTGTCACAACCATTCCGTCTGTGACTTTCCAGCAACCATCACACCTAGTCCTTCAGACTGCTGTTCTGCCTCTTTACCATCCAAAACTTTCTGCATCATGGATGATGATGAGCCTGCTCCCAGGACTGAAGTATAAAACTCCTTTGCTTTAGTGACTGTGTTAAATCTATAATGCGTCCCCGCATAGCTCACAACAATACCCATCGGAATCTTCCATCTAAATGGCATCATTCTTGTTTTAAGTTCATTGGCTAAAAAAGCAAAATCTTTTCTATTTCTTAGAATTTTAGATGGGATCTCCTTTAAAATGATAACATCTTGAGCAGCAATCTGAAACCTCTTATTATAGAAAGCTTGTATAATTTCATTGCGCAGAGATCTCTTTGCAAAATAAATCACCACATCTCTTGGTAAGTTCTTCTGCTTTGCGACCCAGGAGTTAACTCTGTAAATTTTTTCCACTTCTCTAAGTATTCCATCTTTCTCCCTATTCAAAGCAACGGCAAGATCATTAACCACAATCTCTATCAAATCTTGATTCATATCCTCTTTCAGGCCCCTGATTCTTAAGGCATATTCCATTTCCCTATACTGAGACATAACAATATCATCTTGTGAAATTTCCATCTTTTTTTCCATACCTTCAAATTTATCTTCCAGAATATCAACCTTATCTGCGACCTCTTCCACTCTAGAATCAAGCTTCTCAACCACAGAAGCAAGTCCTGATAGAGCCATAACTATATCTTGCCTCAAAATAGTGTTATTCTGCTCTAAGAGGTTCTTCATTTCTCCTCTAATTTCAGATTTATTCTGATCTAGAAGCTCCTTCATGTCTTCTCTGATTTGGGATACAGCGTTTCCCATTATATCTTTCATATCTTGTACAGATAATACTGGCAGAGGAGGGGAAGATGGTGGTGTAGCTTTAGGTTGTTGTACTGGTAAAATTGCAGGAGAAGAAGCCACCTTAGGAACTGTAGAAGCTGCTTGCCTCTTTGAAGCCATTTTAAAAAAAGTCTTATTTCCTCTTTCTTCCCTCGAAAATTAAAAAAAACAAAGGAGAGTTCAAAAAAGATTTCAAAACCACAAAACCACTTTCAAAAAAAGGTTTAGAAAGTTTAAAAAGAAAGAACTATGTAGTCCGTTACATTCCATTTAACTCGCTTCTTTCCGGAAAAGAAAGGGGAAAAAAAAAGCACTTTCAAATCGCCATTTTACTTTCACTCTCCACACCAGCAAAAAACAAAAAAAAAAGAAAGATCAACATAAACTAAAAAGCAAATAAAACTCAATAAGTTCAATCCTTTATCCAGCTCTGTCCGCTTTAAAATTCACTCACCCGATCCCTTTAAGTGCGGAGATGGTAGCGGCGTTTCACTTTGTTTCCGAAGAAACAAAAACAGCTGGAAGGCGGAGGCAACACGAACTCCGAGGGAGCTCTCTTTCATCCCCCCCCAAAAAATCCCTGGGGGGTTCAAGAGGCTCTACCTCTATTCGTGTGATTCTCTACCCCCTCCCTTCGCCCAGGAGGGGGATTTCGAGCCGTGGGACAGCTGGTATCCGCTGTGCTCCGCGGTTCTGACGCCGTCCCAGGAGGACGGCTACAATGTAGCCACCATCATCGACGCTAGCCACCAGAAGTGGCAAACTGCCAAGTTTTGATAAGGGTGCTTTTTTGTGTAACAGCCTGAGATATTGGGTTTTTTTTTTTTTTTTACATTTTCTCATTATATACTTAATATGTTTAGACTGAATCAAGAACCAGATGTTCTTGGTTGATGTTAGGCACAATCAGTTAGACAAGTGCATTGCATGTTTAATTAATAACACATTATATTAGCTTCAGGGTTAGTAGGCGCTACGTGTAGATATACCATTGCCTTGTATCCAGTTGTGTGATGTTATTTTTAAGATCCAGGCTTAAGACACTTTGAGTTTCACTGAATTATGATAATTAGAAACTCTCAAATAAGATTGTTGGAGAGATTTCTATTGAGGTAGCAAGAATCTGCCAATTGGTTTACAAAGGGCTCTCCAGTTGCAGATAGCAAGAAGCAGGGTGAAGGAAAATAATTTGTTGATGGTCTGGAAAAACAGAGTTATCCTGCTTCTCTTTCTTGCTGTTTTTCTGGAAAGAAGCTAGCTAGGAGGCAAAAAAAAGTGATTAATCCTACAGTAACAATGCATGAGGCTGTGCTCTTTTATCTTTTCCTGGAGCACTTTCTTACTTAGCATTCTTTATGGAGGATTGCAGACTTCTGGGTCTTGCTTTAATTGTTTGTAGCGCCAAGGCTCCTGTGGCTGGTTCATTTCTAGGTGTTCCTTTCTGCATTGTCTTGCCACCCTCCATGGTCACACTGTTAACACTTTTCTGACACACAGTTTAAAACTGTGCTCATTCTGGTTTCACTTTGCAACTAGTAATACTGAATAACTCAGGGAATAGGAAACGGTGCCCTACAGAGTTTTCTGAATAATAATATTCAGCAGCTTCAGCTATTATACTTATTGGTCAGAGAGATGTTGTTTAGAATATTATGTCATAGTTTTTCCAACCCAGAGGGGGAAAATGTATGAATTTATATGAAGCTCATTTCTCATTCAAGCCACTTCACATATAATAAATGTGAACCAACAGGAGGAGGAACTCTGGTGGAGCAGCTGTTGGGATGCAGCATTGCAGATTAACTCTGCCCACAGTCTAGAGTTTGATTTTAATGGACTCAAGGCTGACTCAACCTTCCATTCTTCCGAGGTTGGTAAACTTAGGACCCAGATTGTTGGGGGCAATATGCTGTGACTATATACACTACCCAGAGAGGCCTGTAAAGTACTATGAAGCGGTATATAAGTCTAAGTGCTAAGTGCTATTCTTATTGCTATGATTTCAATAGAAGACAATGTTTGTAGGTCAGAGTTTAGGTATGGAGTGCTTGCTGCTCTTTGAACTTTGTTTTTGCTTGCAGGTGTCTCATTACTCAGCTAGGCAATCCCACCAATGCCTTATGACAGGGGTGTCAAACTGCCAGCCTGCAGGCTGGACGCGTCATCTGGAAGCCGCGCCCACCCCATTGCCAGCAATGGAAAACTGGCCCGCTACGTTGCATGACATCATGTGACATCGCAAGTTTGACATGTCTGCCTTATGATGTTACTTGATCACTTATGATTTTACCTGATCCAGTAATGAAATATCTACAAGAAAACAACTATGTTTAGAGAGCATCAAGGAGTCAACAACACAGTATGATTATTGGGACTTTAGGCAAAATAGTCATGTCTGTGAATTCAGTGTCTTGTCCTTTGCACCACATACTCTATCACACACATACATTCTCCCTCCCTCCCTCCCTCCCTCCCTCTCTCTCTCTCTCTCTCCCTTCTCTTTCTCCCTCCCTCACATACCCACAGATACATATCAAAATTCATTTTGTGCAATGTGGAATTACCCACAAACCTATTTGGGGGGAGCTATAGGAAAGTAGAAGCACTATGAATTTAGATAATGGCAAATAAGAATGTAAGTAACCATGCAAATGTCAGCTTTTAATTAGTAGTTAGAGATTCCCAGAGTAAAAATGCAGAGAATATAAACAAGCAATTATTGCATATAAGCAAGTGTAGGAAACAAAGCCCATATTATTATTACAGTACAGGGAAATACAGGAAGAAAAGATACTGGCTTTGCACTAATAAATCAAACCTAATGGATTACAGATTGGAATGGCTACTTTTAGTACTTTTAGTTATAATGAAGAATTAGTCCTAGTCATATCATGTAACATCCCTAGTGTTAGCAACCCATAAGTTTAAAAATAAAACAATTCTTTAAACCCATTCATATCCTATGTCTCCTGGAGGGGAAGGGGAGGGGAGGGGGGAAAATGTATCTGCAAGTTTATTGTTTCCTTTATTCACTGGGTTTATTGCATTTGCTTATTGCATCTATATCCACTACAATGTGAGTTAGAGACAGGCGGATGTTATTTTAATAAGACAAAGGGTGTTCAGGGGAAGTTTTGAAATGGATGTAATTAAGTGAAGGGGGGGTGATGAATTCTGGTTAGGCGTCTCAGACAAGATTGTGAACCCTGAAGTCCTTTCAAATGGGACTGAAGGGGATGAGAGAGGAGGTGTCACGCTAGGAGTGTATATAATGCTATGAATTTGAACAATTGGGTGTGGTCTCTAATTTAGAACTTCGTGTTGAAGTATCTCTTAGAGATCCACCGCACTTTGCAAACTACTTTTTCTATTTTCTGTAGAATAAACTCTTTTCTTACCAATCCAATTTTGTTAGTGTTTTAATCACGTTTCTAACACTAGGAAGTTTCAACCAAACTTATGTCTACTTTAGGACAGCCTGAAAGCAAATAACCATATGCAACATGATGACCACTGAGAAAGAGGAACTAATGGAAAATTGAGCAACACAAATAACAAATGTCTTATTCATGCAGGCCCTGAATTAGGAATCCAAATAAGTTATTAATTTATTTGATTTATTCGTTTTATAAAACTGCTCATCTCACATGTGATGCTAGGTATATACTCCATGTGTTGAATAATTCTATGTTCATTGAAAATTTACCGACCTTGTCTTTTGTCACTCTACATTTATTTAATTGAAATGCTAGATGGCCTAAATAAAGTTTTTGAAAGATAGGAGTGGGTTCCATTTTATATTTTTAAACAACTGAATATATTTACTTTGCATTTCTTCATTTAATTCAGCCCATTAATGTCATTTAATGCTATTAATTGTGGGTGTGATAATTATAAATAATGACTTGGTTAATTACACACTGATGCCCCACTGGTTTTAGGTCTTCATTAATTATTCATATAATTCAAGCTAATAGCACCATTATTTTAATACAGACATGTTAAACTCGCGACATCATATGACGTTGTGCAACGTATCAGAGCTTTTTTGCCATTGTCGGCAATGGGGTGGGCGCGGCTCCGGTATGATGAAACCGGCCCGCGGGCCGGCAGTTTGACACCCCTGTTCTAATATGACAAGTTATAATAAATATTCATTGTTCAGGTGTGGGTTTTTTTTAAAAAAAAATCCCGTCCTTTAGAAAATTTCTTTTGAAACTTTTATGTTTGTGTATGTGTAAAACAAAATAGTTTTATTAAAAATAATGTAAAGGAAAACAACAACAACCAAAAATGGAATTTAGATCTGGGCAGTTAACAGCCCAAGCAATGGCAATTGGGAGGAATAAGTCATGTATGTAAGATGAGGAGCTATATAAATTGAAAAAGTAACATGTTTGCTATAGGAAAACTGGACATATATGAATACGGGTGGGGATGTAATGTTCAATTACTCTGATAGAATTATTTGCTATACAAATAGTCCTCAACGTCAAATCCAGAACTAGAAAATTTACTTTATCTTCAAAAGGAAAATGTCTTTATTTTTATTGAAATCTAATTGAAAGACTAAACCTGAAGCTTCTGTGATACCCCAGGCTTTTATAGTCCTAACATAATAAAAGAATGTAAAAGAGTGTTGATAATAACATTTACTGTAATGAAGATATGCAGGGCCCATAAAACAGTCTATAATGAATATCAGTCTATAAATGAAGACATTTTTGCCAGTGTAGTAACTTCAGAACATTTGTCCTGAATGAACGCAGTGCCTGCTGTTAGGTAAATTTCTATTTATATCAAGTAACAACAGTGTCTTAGCTATGCCTGGCCCTTGGGCAGAACTGCCCATATGCTACAGAAGTGAGATGATAGGGTTTCCTCAGCCTCTGTAGCAGGGCCTCTTGTTACAATTGGTTGATATGGGAGAGAGGAAAGGAGTAAACAAGGTGTAGACTTCTGTAGGAGACTCCATCTTTGTACAATCTCTGTCATCTTGATTCCAAAGAATGAACATTTCACCTTAAAGAGATTGTTTCTAAGAGAAGAAATATAAATTTAAAATATAGTCTCCAACAGTGGGACTTTTACTTTCTGAAGATTAAGGAATTGATAAAGAAGGAAAGTTACTGAGATACCCTGAAAAAAATCAATGTATTTTAGAAATTAAAACAATGAAAACAAATGAAATATCACAAAATGGTCTCACATCCTGCTGTGAGACTTGCTGTTTCACTTCATAACAAGCTACAGAGTAGTAACCTCCACAGGCACTTCCACTTGCTTGTTGCCATTCTTATTTGCTTTGTTTTAGATTTGTTTGTTTGTGTGTACATGCTCATGTGCCTTTGAGTCAGTATTGATTTTGGGCAACTGCTTGGAAAAGTCCCTATAGTTTTATTGGCAGAGTTTTGGAAGTGATTTGCCACTGCCTCTTTTCTAGGGCTGAGAAAGTAGGATTAGCCCAAGGTCACCCATCTGCCCTTTGTGCCTAAAATGAGATTACCACTCACAATCTCCTGGTCATTGACCTAGTGCCTCTATGGATAATAAATATAAATAAGCATATAAATATTTGTTATATTGAGGCCATTAACAAGATATTCTTTCTTCTAAAAAAATATTGATTGCATCTTTATCCTTTATTTTTGCCTTTTTTATGAATATTTTTTTTAAAGATTTTACAATTTTTTTAAAATGACAGAAACAGAAGAAGAAATAATAAAAGATTATAAAGGAAGAAGAGAAAAAGTGAAGAGTAACAAAAAAAATCAAGAAGCATCTAAAGAAGTATCTAAAGAAACAACTTCATATCCTACTTACACAAGTTACAAACCTAGCAATCATCATCTCTACCCTACATATCATAGTTCCCTACTTACCATAAACAAACCTTTTTAATCCATAAATCCCAAAACGAGTAGTTCATTTTTATCCATTTTCAATAACATGTCTACAAAGGGATATTTACATCTTTTTAACATTTATTACAATTATGAGACAAATCAGAAATTCTTTTGCGACTATCTAGCTAAGTACAGCTAGTGGATATAGTCTGAAAAATTATTTTAAATAGGTCACTGTAGTTACATGTATACATAAAAGTGTAAACCAGAGCTTTTCTTGTCATAGAACACCCAGAATGGAGTTCCGGCACCTTTTTTGAATGGAACCTTGTAGGGTAGGCAAGGCAGGTTGTATAACATGTGTGAGTTCCGGCACTTTTTTTTTTTTTTTTTTACAAAAAAAGCACTGGTGTAAACTATACATCAAGTCTACCTAAAACTGTTTCTAACTGGAATGCCATCATTGCAGTCCTTTGAAAATATTGTTCCAGTTTCTATACTAATAAAATTAACAAAATCTATGCCTTCAAGTATGCCAAGCAAAGAGTTCTTACAAATCATTTGAGTGGAGAATTCTCATTTGTATTGATCTTATCTGATAAAATTACAACTAATAGCTCTGGTATTTCACTTATTTTTTAAAATGAATATGTCATGATTTAGCCATTGGTTTTGCCAGTCAGCCTGTAATAATGCTGAGAAATACAAATGCTTTGTTTCTACAGCTAGAGTCAAAAGGCCAAGGGAAAAGCATGGACTTTTATTTGGAGATTGCTATAAATGGAAACAAAGACATTTACTTACTGAGTAAACATTTACTTAGTAAAGCTTAATTTAATAGCAGAAGTACTATTATACTTATTAAGTGATTCCTAATTAACCAGAATCATCCATCTGATCAAACCAGAAATCATTCTAAATTGATTTCATTTCTCCTAAGTGAAAGCACCAGCTACTTGGTTATGTAACACTCTGGTGCATCATGTTCAGTTATAGGATCCCTAGTGGTTTGTCATTAATCCCTAAAACAATTGCTTCATGACAAAATGTAAAAAAGTGATAGATGAAATGGCAAACTATGATAGAATAATATAATAGAAAAGTAATTGTAGATTTGTTTCAGAAATTATGTACCGTAACTACAAGGAACATTTGAAATAGCCGTGAGTTGTTATATTTTCCTTTTCATTGGACTGGAGGAAGCTCTAAGGAATAGTCCTACTGCAGTATGCTTCATATGATGAAAGACTTTGTGAATTCATGACATGTTTATTTTTATATACAAAAGAGTAACTGGATAGCAATTCAGAAGGGATATTCAGAATCTGAATATTTTAAATATTTTTGGGAAAAGGTAATTTCCTAATACTGCTGTTTTTTCTCCCCCACACCACACAAAGAAGTTACACAATCCCCCCCCCTCAGATTTTGATCTGTTTTGTGTTTATCTGCTGATATTCAAATTGTTCACCATTCCTTTCCATTTTCCACTTTTCTGTTTGCCTTTTGCCTTGCAATAATTTCTGATAAGCAACCACTACTGAAAAACTGAGAAGGATGGCCAGGTTTTTCTTATTTTGCAAAGTAGATTAATCTGTGGGCCACAGTAGTATATTGTCATGCATTTCAAAGGATACTGTTTGTATTAAAGAAAATTCTATTAGCAGACACAGAGATGGTTAACATTTCAATTTACTGGATAAGTTAAACAAGCAGGAAATGTTTGTCAGCCTTAAGAAAGGAACTTTGCAATAAGCGCAGGTGAATGCTATTTTTTTTAATAATTTATATAAAATGCATCTATAAATTATGACCAGACTTAGTGTGTGAACCAGGATAGCAAGTTGGAGCTTTTTGCATGGAAGTTCAACTGAATAGGGGAAAGGAAAAGAAAAAAAAAGAGTGGGAGAGCAAAGGAGAGAGATAGATTTTATTAACTGCTGGAGGTTATTTCCTGACTGCTTCTGCTTGTAGGATAAGATATTTCTTCCTGTTGACTTGGTGAGACAGTTTCAGGAGACTTACAGAAAAGTTACAAATAGTTTAAGGATCTAGATAAAAATAAGATTTTGGAATTATAAATAATCCTTACCATGGGAAAATGCTTTGTTTTGAGTTCTTTACAAAAATGATATATGACATTAAAAATTGACACTAGAAGGAATTAAATATTAAAATTAAAGGAGAAACACAACACATAAATATAGAATGAAGCAAAATATTTTAACATTGGATACATTGAGGGACATTTTTGAACAATAGACTCAGAAGTTAACTTTAAGACTGTCTGATTCTATATATAGATTGTGCTTAAAAGATGTTATGGAAGCGGAGCAAGTATTACCTGACATTATTGAGACTGATTTGACAGTAGATTTAAAAATGACAAGCTACAAAAATGACGTGGAAAAAATGTTACTCTGAACATCTCTAGTCCCAAAACAAAAAACAGACTAATGTTTTAATACTTAAAAGGGATATACAAATAACAAACCAAGAAATAATATTACTATATTGAATTTACCAAAGAGGCTTGTTAAATTGTTGAAGAATTTTGTGAGAAGAGACAACACAAAATTAAAAGAAGAAAAGTTCTAGGACATTATTTCATCAACATAACCCATAAAAAGAATAACACCGCCATACATCAAAAATATCACAGAAACTACCAACAGCCTACAACCACATGGAATCATCATAGCACACAAACTAACTAAAGCCCTCAAAAACATTCAGCGTGCCTGGCTGAGGAATTCTGGGAGTTGAAGTCCACAAATGATAAAAGGTCCAAGTTTGAAGACTCCTGTCCGAAGTAAATCAAAAGATCCAGCAGCTCCAGAAGTAAAAAAAAAAAACATGTACCATATATGCCGGCATATTAGACGACTTCCGGAAGCGCTAAACTCAGCGCCAAAGATGGGGGTCGTCTTATACGCCGAGTCGTCTTATATGCCAGAAATATTGGTAGTTTCCGGCGTATAAGATGACGTTCTAGGAAGGCGACTCGGCGATAAAGATGGGGGTCGTCTTATATGCCGGGTCGCCTAATACGCCGGCATAAATGGTAGTATAAAGACTGCTACAGCAACTATGTAGGACAAACAGTTAGAATGCATCCGTGAACACCAAACTAACAGTCAGAAGATATAATAAAAACTCTAATTTCGCAAGTTATGGACATAGTTTCAATTGGAAAACTGTGACTAACCTAGGCCAAACCAAACCAAAAAACACTAGAGAACTGCTGGAAGCCTAGCATTCTGACAAATTTATTATTAATAGACATATAGACATAAACAACATCTATATACTATGCAAAAGAGACAATCAACAATCTAAAATGGGATCAAAAAGACCAACAATCTCCTCTCCCCCAGCAATCAACACCTAGATGATTATAGATAACCCCATCAACAATCAAGATGTAAACAGTACCCCAGTGAAAGAACTGCCAAACAAACTAACAGTCGCTTGCCATTTGTTTTTCTAATGTATTTTATGGAACCATTTCATAAATTATCCTCTTATTCTGTCCTGATTAGAAAAAAGGACAATCAAACCATTTTTATTTATACAAGTCCTTCCAATTATGTTGATTTAAGAAGCTTACTTACTGCAAATTTAATCCCTTCTCTCCTCTTCATTTTTCAGTTCATTCATACACTAAGAAGCAAAATTTTTCATAAGCAAGAAATTAGCAAACTACTTGAACTCCTTCCATATTTGGAGATGGGCAATGTTTGATTATTTGATGCCATATGGAGAACACATTTCCTGCACTTCAAACTATGTATTAAAATATTCTTTAGTAAGAAGACTTTTAGAAAACTATTTGATTTTACTGCAGTCCAACACAGGAAATCATACACAGACAAAGTATATTTATGTTCCATTAATATAAGAGGTTCAATGGGTATTTAATGTACTTGCTTACATACTTATTTAAATGAATTAGGGGGCTGCTCTTTCCTCAGAAGTGACTCTGGCAACAAACAAGGGTAAAAACTACTACAACCTGAGTTTAACAGAAAACAAATGCCCAAAGTTTTAATCAATTCATAAATAATTCAAAACCACATTATGGCTGTCCAGCTCATAGAAAAGGACTCTGGGCAATGTACAATCATTAAAATAAAACTAATACATAAAACAGTTGCTATTATTATTATTATTATTATTCTCAATCATCGCACAGTCAGCCAGATGTTCAGACTGGATTTGGTATTTTGTCTACCTATCGAGTCCTTACCCAGGACCTGGGATAGGCAGATGTGGATGTTTGATGGTATTACAGGTATCGTCGCAGGATGGAAGCAGTTCCTAATAAGGCCGCCTTTTGCAATTGACTAATAGCAAATTTGTCAATGCCAATGGTGTTCAAGTGGTGCTCCAGTTGTTTTGGGATTGCACCCAAGGAGCCTATGACTATTGGTACTACCCTTGCTTGCTTTTGCCACAGTCTTTCTATTTCTATTTGTAGGTCTTTGTATTTTGTTATCTTCTCCAGTTCTTTCTCTTCTATTCTGCTGTCTCCAGGCACTGCCACGTCCACTATCCAGACTTTTTTGTCTTTCTTATCGACAATTGTTAAGTCTGGGGTGTTATGTTGCAGGTGCTTGTCTGTTTGAATTCTGAAGTCCCAGAGCAGTTTAATTTTTATTATTATTATTATTATTATTATTATCGATCATCGCACAGTCAGCCAGATGTTCAGACTGGATTTGGCATTTTGTCTACCTATCGAGTCCTTACCCAGGACCTGGGACAGGCAGATATGGATGTTTGATGGTATTACAGGTATCGTCGCAGGATGGAAGCAGTTCCTAATAAGGCCGCCTTTTGCAATTGACTAATAGCAAATTTGTCAATGCCAATGGTGTTCAAGTGGTGCTCCAGTTGTTTTGGGATTGCACCCAAGGAGCCTATGACTATTGGTACTACCCTTGCTTGCTTTTGCCACAGTCTTTCTATTTCTATTTGTAGGTCTTTGTATTTTGTTATCTTCTCCAGTTCTTTCTCTTCTATTCTGCTATCTCCAGGCACTGCCACGTCCACTATCCAGACTTTGTTGTCTTTCTTATCGACAATTGTTAAGTCTGGGGTGTTATATTGCAGGTGCTTGTCTGTTTGAATTCTGAAGTCCCAGAGCAGTTTAATTTTATCATTTTCTATGACTTTCTCTATTTTATGATCCACCAGTTTTTGCTTACAGGCAAATGATATTTTTTGCAGATCTTCCAATGCACCATTGTTGCTACTTTGTCATGCCGCTGCTTGTAATCAGTCTGTGCAATCTTCTTGCAACAGCTTACCAAGTGGTCCACTGTTTCTTCAGCTTCTTTGCATAGGCGGCACTTACTGTCTGTTGCTGTCTTCTCAATTTTGACTTTGTATGCATTTGTCCTTAAGGTTGGTCTTGTGCAGCCAGAATTAGTCCCTCGGTCTCTTTCTTCAATTTTCCTGCTCTTAGCCATTGCCAGGTTTTATTATTATCTGCTTTCCCAGCTATTTTTTTTAATGTATTGGCCATGTAGTGCTTTGTCTTCCCATGCCTCTATTCTGTTCTTCATTTGGTCTTTCTTGTAGGCCAGTTTGGTCTCTCCAGTAGTTAGTAAGCCTTCCTGATATACTAATTTCAGTGCATTTATTTATTTACAAATATTTATATGCCGCCCAATCCCAAAGGACTCATTTTCATCATTGTTCTTCAGATATTCTTCCAAAGCCATTTTTTCTTCTTCAACCATCTGATGTACTTGTAGCATTCCACGCCCACCTATTTGCCTTGGTAGATAAAGTCTATCAATGTCACTGCGTGGATGAAGGGCATGATTCATTGTCATTATTTTTCTGGTCTGCCTATCCATTGCTTTTAGTTCTGCTTGAGTCCAGTCCACTATTCCAGCTGTGTACCTAATGACTGGGATTGCCCAGGTGTTGATTGCCTTTATGGTATTTCCTCCATTGAGTTTGGACTTTAAGATCTTCTTCACTCTCTTGATGTATTCACCTCTAATCTTTTTCTTCTTCTTCTTCTTCTTCTTCTTATTATTATTATTATTTAAAAGGTTATTAAAAATACAACCATCTAATACAAGATAAAACAGATTAAACACAGTGTTAGAGCCATCTTAGAGTCAGATATCCCCTGGAACTTCAGGCCTGGTGACCTAGTCAGGTCTTGAGGTACTTACAGAACATTGAAGGGATGGAACTGAACTCATTTTGTGGGAAGGAGGAAGAATATCCCGTAAAGTGGGATTTAAAGCAGAGAATACTTGACTCATGAAACCCACAAAGGATAAGTCCCTAGCAGACAGGACCTAAAGCAAGATCAGTCTGCTTGTTGGACACATGCAACCAGAACAACTCATGAATAGGGCCAAGTTGATATTTTTTTGTTAATCACCTATATTACAAGAATCTTGACAGACTGTCTGCCTTCCCTTGGGAAATGGCAGTTATAGATCCAAGGGTTTAACTTCACTGAATTAATTCCAAATTGGAATGTCTCTTTATTCCCTCTGGAGAGGACCTCTCCTTCAGCCAATGAGTCCACCATACTGTCAGATCTAAAGGGATGGATACATTTACCTACAGAACTTGCTTAACCACATAGCCCAAATGACTGGGGGAACAGCCAGGTTTTCAATGCCTTACAAAAGTCTAACAGAGTCAGGGCAATCCTAATTTCCAGAGAGATACCATTTCACATGGCAAGTGTTACCACAAAGAAGGCATAATTCCAGGATTCAATAAAATGTTATTGTTTAATAGAAAGAACCTGGAGCATGCTTTCTCTCTACATCTGATGGAGCAAAAATAAACTATGGGAGATAAGATAGGATAGGTTTTTCTTGTTTTAATGTTTTAATAGACTGTTGTACTATTCTGGTTATTTCTTTGGTGATTTTTTGTGTTTCTTGGTTGGTGGATCAGAGGGAAAGCGAGGGGGAAGCATTTTATGTGCGCGTGTGCACACACACACACACAAATGGGGCTGTGTGCACAAACACAATGCAAATGGAGCAGTGCTAGCACCCAAGTGACACTCACTAGCACCGCTCCATTTTCACACTGCATGGTGCCCCATTTCCACGCCTCATGGTGCTCCGTTTGCATAGCAGCAGTACCCTATTTTTGTGCTGTGCAGTGTTCCATTTGCACAGTGGCAGTGCTCTGTTTGCATAGCAGCGGCAGTGCTAGCATGAGTGGTCTGTTCCACGGCCCAGTGGCCAGCAGGCCACAGCCTGATAGTGGCCCACAGACCACAGGTTGGGGACCCCTGATCTAGAGCTTTATAAATGACAACCAGAACTTTGAATTATATACAGAAACCCATTGCTAGCCAGTATAGTTTGAAAAAACAGTGCATATAATAGCGTTGTTATATGAGCACAATGAGAAATGCCAAAGCTGTCCATGCTGCACCAGCTGTAGTTCTGCAAGCTCTTTCTTGAGTCCAGAAAAGGGTGAGGTTGGTACAGAAGGTGAATCTGAGTGAAGATGTCCCTACCTATGATTGCCCTTTGCTCTTTGGCAGAGATTGTGAATCCAGGAGGACCTCCAAGTTGCACACCAACTCTGACTATGGAAGCACCCTCCCCCCCCAGGCAGTTAAAGATTGAGGATTGCTGGATCTGTAAAAACCTTAAAACCCATAATCATTCAATCTTGTCGGGGTTGAGCCAAACCCTGTTCTCCCCTATTAAAGCCACAAAGCCTTGAAGCATTGAGAGAGAAAAAACTTGATGGCATCATGGCTGAGGGCAGAGATTATTACTGAGTTTTGTCAGAGTAACTGAGCCAACTGATGGCCTCACCTGGTAGCTTCATGTAGGGGTTAAATAAGAACAAAGTGAAGTAGAGCCTTAAGACACACCACAGAGCAGGGACCTTAGGCTTCCTCCCTTTGACCAACATTGACTAGAACTGGTCCTGGTGGAAGGAAGAGAGAAATAAAAACACTTTGCCTCCCATTCCCACTCTCCTAAACTAACCCAGTAGGGTACCATGATTAATGGTATTAAGGGCTTCTGAGAGATCACAAAAGGCCAGGATGGATGCATTACCCTGCCAAAAGTCACCAACCATTAATGCCATCTCATTACTATAGTCAGGTCTGAATCCTGGCTTGAAAGTGTCCAAATAATCTACTTCTTCCAGGTGTTTCTGAAACTGTAGTCCAACCACCTTATCAACAATCTTCCCTAAAAGGCAAAGGTTGGAAACTAGACAGATTTGTCCAAATCTATTGGATTCAGATAGTGCCAGTGCACAAGGTTTTGGCAACATCACCTGAAGGGCCCATTGAAGTTTAACACCACACTGGAAGGATTTTATAATTTCAAAGGTAATTTACTGACAATTGGATGTTACCTTTTTCAAATGAAAAACACAGCATGAGTCGGATCCCATACTGTCAGTGCTCTGGCCATGGCATGAATACAGAATATCTCCTTTCCAAATACATTGTAGAAGCTCCTTCACAATGCTTTCAGGAAGGTGAGTCTATCCACATATGAAAAAAAAAAACAATCAGAAAATATAAAAGCCTTTCTCGACTTTAGTCAGTTCAATTAATATTATTTGGTGAACATTAACTTTGGAAAGTAATGGCTGTTGGGTTTATTTTTATTTTTTTAACATTCAGAATCCTTTTCATAGAACATTGTTAGAGCTGTACAAAGAATAAGGGATTCATGTTTGGGAGAATAAAGGACTTAAGAAGGGAAAGAAAGAAAGAAAGAAAGAAAGAAAGAAAGAAAGAAAGAAAGAAAGAAAGAAAGAAAGAAAGAAAGAAAGGAAGAATAATTGGATAATGTTCTTTATAACTTTGTATTGAAGTATTGCTGGTATTATTTTAAGGAATAAAGAGGTTATCTCAGGTTCATAGACTCCATTTAAAGAGCTGTGTGGGAACTGGGTCACTGTGTAAAGAACACAAAAAGCATATAGATGCTACCAATTCTCAGGGAAATCACAACTGATTTTTTTTCAGTCATGTCTTTTTTATTTTCTAAAATTTGCACTAAACTTAAATACAGAGAGAGTGTGAGAGAGACAGACAGAGAGTTGAAGTCCACAAGTCTTAAAGTTGCCAAGGTTGAGGACCCCTGCTATAAACTATGCCCAGTAGAAGTTGTTGAAGACTATAGAATACTGTATGTCCAAAAGATGTTATTGAAGAAATGACAGGCATAGAATAAATTTTATGTGACAAGATTGAGGTGTATTAAAAGTAGACTGTCAACTGACAGGCCAAGAGAATGATTTAAAAAAAAGGATGTACTAAAGAAAGTGGCTAATGCTCTAAAATTTAAAAGGAAAGTACAAATGTCAAACTAAGAGAGTGGCCTGGACAATTGTTATCCTATTAGACTTTTTTTTTAAAAAAAGAGGCTTGTTAAGGTCTTGAATAGAACTCTATGCAATGGGACAAAGAAGAAATGAAAAGAATTGAAATCCTATGATAATATGAATTAAAGATTAAGACTGTTATAGATAAAAGAAAGAAATACTGTGTTTCCCAGAAAATAAGACCTATCCCGAAAATAAGCCTTAGCTTGATTTTTTACGCCTGTGCCTAATATAAGCCCTACCCCCAAAATAAGCCTGAGTTTGGGGGTGAAGTGCATGTGTAAAAATCAAGTTAAGGCGGGGCTGGGAGGGTGGAGCTGTCCCACACACCACACACCCACTTACCTTAGGACTGCTGCAGCCAGGCCTCCCACACCCCAACATCTGTTGCACCGCTGCCCAAGTTCTTCTGCAGCTGCTTGCAGCCACAGGCCATGTGTGCATCACACCGCTGCCACCATTCACAGCAGGCTGCATGCCTCGTCAATTGTGCCACTGCCACCACTTGCAACAGGAGGCTGCGAGGCTCAGCATGCCAATTGCAAATGATGGCTATGGCATTATGAGCCATGTAGCCTGGCCTCCTGCTGCAAGTAGCAGCATCCCGGTGCGATGCGCCATGTGGCTTCTTGCTGTGAGCGGTGGCAACAGTTTGATGTGTCATATAGTGTGCAGCCACAAATGTCAGAAGAACTCAGACAGCTGTGTGACAAGGATTGAGCATGGGAGGTCTGGCTGCAGCCATCCTAAGATAAGTGGGTAAGACATCCTGCCAAAATAAGACCTGGTGCCTCTTTTGGAGACAAAAAAAATATAAGACCGCATCTTATTTTTGGGGAAACTCAGTATAAACTTGGTTTATTTGATGAAAGTTATAATTAGATATGTTGTTACTTCTGACCACCTTTTATGGGTTTTCTGTTGAGACCAGGACTAAAAAGATGATGTTTTATGGTCTTGTTTGCAGACAAGAGATACTGTAGGATGTGGGACGAAGAGATAATTATTTGTAACCTTAGAGGGGATAAAGAGTCATTAAATTTCTTAATATATGTGCTGATGGTTGGAAGTCACTTCTTTATATATTTACTTTTTCTATATTGATTCTATTCTTTTTTCTTTCTTCTTTTTTTCCTTCTTGCATTTTTTGATTTTTTTCTTTGTCTTTCCTTAAGCTTACTTTGTATTAAATTTTACTATTATAATCAAAATTCTTAATATACATTTACATATGGTTGAGAATGATGAGAATTATAATCCCATCATATTTGATGATCACTCAAATTAGGAAGGAAGCTCTAGAGCAATGATTTAATTAAACACAATAATAAACAATGCATTTTCCTATTGATACATATGTACCTCTACATCTTACTCAGTCACATTTATTCCCATTTTTCCTTTCTTTTTCCTGCTTTTTTTTTAAAAAAAGTCCATAGCCCTTCTTTTTAATTATGTGACACAAAAACAGACACACACATATTCCAAATTAGCATAATTTAAAGAAAAACATTTTTAGTTTAAAATGTTCTGAAAAATCAGACAGATTTTACTAATCATAAAAGACCTAACAGCTACATGAATGTTGGTACTTTCAAAAATCCTTGGTTGCAATATTTATGTGATAACCTAGTTCTAAGAATCACTGAAATTAGAAATTATGCATTCAGTCATGCAAGCTGCATCAACAATAAATAGACCAGATCTGAAATATGTGGTGTGTGTGTGTGTATGTACTGTATGTGTGTGTACAAGAATGTGTTTTGATCATCAGTGATACTCTGTTCAGAGTATTCCACTTCATATTGTTCAGTTCTTTTGCACTCTGTAAGGGTGATTCCCTACATTTTGTTTTTGAAATGATGTTATTCCTTAATTACATGGTTCTAAATCTATTGTGGATTCATTTTCACAATCTCCTTCCTATTATTGCATTACCAGCTGCTTAACAAATAGAGGCAAGCAATGTGCTTTTCATTCCCTTAATCTGATTTACTCCTTTGAACTGACAGTATAGTGGAAATATACTGACCCCTTTTCACATAATTTCAGAGCATCCTTCAAACTGCTACATGGAAATGTCTAACAATAATTAGATTTTCATTATCATTTTGACTGATGACCCAGCATAATGAGATATTCACCAAATGCAATAACTTAATGTGACCTCTACATAGTGAGCAAGTTTACCAAACACAGAGTTCTTATAAGGAAGCATCTCTATGGTATGTTAACATGCATTTCTTTTAGATAATAATTGTGTGCAAGGGGCATACCATATACAGTATGTATTATTCTTTTTGGCTAAAGTGTGGTAAATATTACTTTTTATTTAGTAATTTAAATATTACTATTTATATTATCTCTGGACGGCAAGAGAAAAGAATGACTAATAGTAAAGTATATGAATTCAATTACACTAGTGATGGATAACTGTTGGAAGACCTAAAGAATCAACTTCAGGACAGAATGTTCTGAGAAAAATCTATCTATGTGATCATTAAGAGTTGATATTTTCTTGATAGCACACAGTCAATCAACATTTACAATTTTTAAGTCCCTTGAAATGTCTCTAAAGCGCTGTTTTTATCTTCATAACAACTTGCTGGCACAAATCAAATGGTTTGGAAATTCATAGTGATTCCTCTTTCCCAAATCACTTATCAGGTTTGCATGAATAGGTTTCAGATTTCAGTTGAACCTGCTGAATAAAGACTCATGTCTCCTCTGATCTTGCTTGCATACAACTGAAGCAAGGTAAGAGGGATTAGGAATGCTTATCCAGATTGTTCAAAAGTGCCTCTCTGTACATATACATACATACATACATACATACATACATACATGCATACATACATACATACATACATAAATGCATTTACATACAGGATATGCTTACATGTTGGCTCATATAGTATGAACCAGTGGTGGGATTCAGCTGGTTCACACCACTTCAACAGAATCGGTTACTAATTTTTGTTGCCCAGGCCCAGAATAGAATTCCGGAAGTGGCATCCACACAGAGAACCGGTTGTTCACATATTTGAATCCCACCATTGGTATGAACCAATGTTGCAAGGTGGGTAAGGCATCAGACTAGAAAGTGGGAGATTGTAAGATCTAGTCCCACCTGAAAAATAAAGCCAGTTGTATAACCTTGGGCCGGTCCCTCTTTCTCAGCCTTAGAAAGAAGGCAATGAAATTATGAAATTTGCCAATAAAACTGCAGGGACTAGTCCAGGATATTGCCAGGAATCAACACTGACTAAAAGGCATACACAAAGCCAAAAAACATGTTGTACAAGCATATATACTGTGAAAGAATATAGACCTTGCCTTGGAAAGATGGATGGGGGCAATGAAATTTAAGGGAGGGGAAAAGATTACTCAGTTCTCATAAAGAGGAAACTATGAGAAAGATTTTTTTTTGTATAAAATGTGTGTGAGAGGAACCATGTCAGGCTTTCAAGGCTGGTATCAATTCCTCGAGGTTGGCATGATCAAGAAACAGAAACATCCGGGTTTTCAGAAAATGCTATATATTGGGTAAGATAGAACATTTGTACCTATCTGATCTGGCTATGAGTCAGGTTGGTCCCTTTGGTACATGCTCCAAATTCTTTGATCTGAGTAGAATTTCAACAATAGGCACATTTCTTGGAAGGATCAATCCACCTTGTATAGGTACACTTGGATCACAAGAATTTGGAGCTTCTAGAAAAGTCTCAAAGTCTGATTCAGTGCCAGATCAAACACAATTTTCTACCCTACCACAGGAAAGTTTTTCATAAAATCACAGCTGCTTCTGTTTCTTGACCTTGCCAATCTCAAAGAACTGGCAGATACACACCCGCATGCAAAATAACTTTGTATTTCCAAATAATTTACTCTGACACATGCTATAGAGGAGGTGGAACTTTAGAATAATTTCTGTGTCCTTTTTAAAAAATGCATGAGGGTTGAATAGGAGCCTGTGGGAGGAATTGCCCTCCAAAGATGACAGAGGCATTGTTTACAGATAATACGTCATGTTTCCAATTTAATTTTAATTTGACATTGACAGCCTTACTAAAATTAGTATAATATTTTCAGCAGCTGAAATCACAGTCTTACAATCAACCTTGGCTATTAAAAAGCACACAAAGCATTTCTTGGCTTTCCAGAAGACAGTAGAATATAGACTGAAGATTGAAGAAGAACATTTGATAAAGTATATCTGGAAAAGATTTAGAGATATGGTGCCTTTTTTCCAATAACAAAGGTGCCTTTCTTCTAACAGCAACAACAATCTGATGGAAAGAAACCCTTTCTAGTAGACTAGGAGCTCATTGATATCCAACCTATCAAAACTAATGAATTAATGATTTGTAGGATTAATGAAATCAAACTAAGGAGAAATTTCTTAATAGTTAGAACAATTAATCAGTGGAACAACCTGCCTCCAGAAACTGTGAATGCTCCAACACTGGAAGTTTTTAAGAAGAGACTGGACAGTCATTTGTCTGAAATGATATAGGGTTTCCTACCTGGGCAGGAGGTTGAACTAGATGGCCTCCAAGATCCCTTCCAACTACTACTACTCACTACTACTACTACTACCACCACTACTACCACCACTACTACTACTACTACTACTACCACCACTACTGCAATTATAAGACAAAGCACTTTATTGCTATGTACTGAAACCATGAAGCTTTCCATATATTGAAAGATAGTTCAAAATGGTCCAAATTTCTTGATCGTACAAATCAAAACTTTGGTGCTATGAAGGTGGACTAAAGAAAGCATATTTAATGCCCTTTCATGTGTTGTGGCAGGTTCACAGTAATGCATAGATTTCAAGAATTAGCAGCATTTGTATTAGCAATTAACAATCTCTTCATTAAAGTTTAATTTATAACATTACTGGAAAATATGAGAGAAAGATTTATATTAATAGGTAAATGGTAATAGGTAATGTAGCTAAGAAAGGTACTAGAGGTTAGGTAATATGACAGTAAGAACAATCTGACAGTGAGAACAATCAACCAATGGAACAGTTTGCCTTCAGATGTTGTGGGAGCTTCATCACTGGAAGCTTTCAAGAAAAAACTGGACTGTCATCTGTCAGAAATTACATAGGGTCTCCTGCTTGGGTGGGTGGGGGGTTGGACTAGATGACCTACAAGCAGTGGTGGGATTCAGCTGGTGGGCACCACTTTGGCAAAACCGATAGCTAATTTTTTGTTGCCCAGGCCCAGAATGAACTTCCAGAAGTGGCATCCACACAGAGAACCGGTTGTTCACATATTTGAATCCCACCACTGCTTACAAGGTCCCTTCCAACTCTGTTATTCTATTCTAATATCTGATTTGGTGATTTAATGGGGCAATTTAAAATGTTGATGACTATTCTGATGACTACTATGACTATTCTCAATACCTAATATCTGCCATTTTGGACTGCAAAAGGCTATTTAAATCTTTGAATGATCTCGGAATTTTTAGTATTTAAGGGGCTGCCTATTCTACTACAAAGCTGTTTAGCTTTTGAAATATGCTAGAGAGGGTTTTTTTTTTTTTTTGAAGAGGACTGTAATGTCAAAAACTTTATTTCTGGTCTGTGGAGAAAGTCTTGTTCATGTATGGAAGATTCTCCACTAGACACTTCCTTTGGGCCCCATTAGTGTATATATAAAACCTATACATATCTCTCCCCCACTCCTGAGGTTTTAACTGTAAAATAATTTTATCACTAATTTTAGTTTTACTGTCAACTTTTATTTTATTTTAACTTTTCTTATCTTCCTTGGGAACTTGCAAATAATTAGCTAAATACAATTGGCATAGAAGCAAATGACAATATATATATATCAGGGTGTGGGAGTGCAAAACACATGGCTTACATACTGGTGTCTGATGTCAGGACACAAATACAAAAGACCAAGCCTTGCAATGTGACATTGCGATGCATGGTTTCTCATGTTTTGTTATCACAATTTATATAGATGCCTATGAAGATAGGCAAGACTAAGAGAAATACAATATAACGTCCTAAAAATCTCTTTAGAAGCAAAAGCAGACTGTGCAAAGATGCAAAACTCAAAGCAACTCTACTGGATATGCCTTTTTTTTTTGCTTAAACAAAAAATTTACATGAGTGGCTTTATTAAGCACATAAATACGAGGAAGAACTGAGATCTAAAAACAATCACGTATGGCTCCTCACAAGCTGTAAAATTTCTCTGAACGTAAGGGTAATATGTTGAGAACCCTGGATCCAATGCATATCTCTCACATCCCATTCAGTCAAGAATGCTTTGTTTTCACTCTCTGTTTCAGAGAATATATGATAATTTTTAAATAATATCCACTACTCAGATTAAAATGAAATATAAATAGTAAATATGTCAACCCAATATTATGGAGACCCTCTGTGAGGGAGATGGGCAGTTAAGAAGTTTCATATATACAATTAATAAATACAATATTGGTATATTCCATTTTTACCATTATTGTGCTTAAGCTAGGTCTACCAGATCTGAGCTGCAAAAATTCAGATGTCTACTAGCAGCAAAGATTTACAGTAATATATTTTCTATATTTTTTACTTCTAGGTCATCTAGTCCAACCCCCTGATCAGGCAGGAAACCCTATACCATTCACCGCTTCTGGAGGCAGGTTGTTCCTTCCACTGGTTAATTGTTCTAACTGTCAGGAAATTTCTCCTTAGTTCTAGGTTGCTTTTCTCCTTGATTAATCATGGTCATATAGGTTGTTGCAACCAGATGTGGGTCCTTCTTATTGCTATATATATGGCATATGTCAATTTTATAATGAATATTTTCTTATTTAATTATTTACTTGTGACTCAATAATATCTTATTATCATACTATTATTTATATATTTACTGTAGAGTGAAGCTATTAGGAGACTTAGAAATTGAATTGCTCTGTTTTTTTAAACCACAAAACAAGGAATTTTAAGAATGCTCATCCACAGATTGGTCATAAGATTTGTTTCAACAGCTTTAGATAATAAATATAGAAGCAGTTATCACTTTTAAATGGTGTCTGGAACATCCAAAGAACTTAAAAGAAATTAGCTTAAACTGGGTCATAAATTATGAAGAATATAACAGAAAAAAAATCATCTGCTTATGATATTATGATATTCAGTTTTGCCATAGCATAGTCCTTTTCTTTCTACTGTATTTAAATTAAGAAGAGTCTATAAGGGGCTTGAATCATAACTTCAATCTCCCGGTTTGATTGATAGTAAAAATGTACTGTAAAAATGTTTCCAGGCAACATTTGAACATATGCATGGTTCACTGACTTCAATAATCTGATGGCTTTTAAGGGGGGGGAGAGCCTATCTATGACCTCAAAGCTATTCAGCATTTCTGATAGCTTGCAAAAATGGAGCCATTCATCTCTAATAAGATCAGCTGACCTCTTGCAACCTACTGCCCACCCTACCCATTTTAAAGAGAGGTCCAGGTTCTAGATCCCTTTTCGAAGCAATCATACCACTTCTGTGCAGGACCTATTCTGTAGAATAACATGACTTCTAGAGATTTGGAAGGCCCCAACCTGTTAGCTTCTGGCAAGACACTGAACACCAGGCTAAAACTGAAGGTATTTTAGTCAAGTGGATAGATGAGCTCTGTTATTATTGATGGTGGGATTTTGTTTTGTGGGGTTATTGTTGTATTCATGAGAATTGGAGGGTTTATGCATACTGAGTTATTTGTTAATTTTTGTCAGTTACCCAGTCACTTATGTGAGATAGGAAGCTTTATAAATCATATAATAAATAATTTTGGTGCTCAGAGAGAGGTATTTTAAGACATGCTAACATGAAAGGAAGTTAATGATGAGATATCTCACTGAGTCAAGAAGAAATAGGACTCTAGGGATCTAAAATGCTGGCTGACCAATTTTGATCAACTTCCCAATGCACAAGACTTGATTCTTGTTATGAACCCAACAGTTGTAAATTTTGGTCTATGGATTAGCTACTTCACAAAACAGACAAATATAGTTTCTTCAATAAGGCCATAATTAATTAATCATGATTTGCACTCAATATGAAGCAGTCTATGAAAATTAGGCAACAGAATGAGGTAACTCTACATCTATGAGACGTGTCATTACTTTTTTTATCTTTTTTCTTTTCTCCCATGTCCTCAGATGTCTGCCCAATCCTCACTGGACAAATTCCTTTAGAAAGAGAAGATTGCACATATGGGGATGTTTTCAACTTCTGTTAGAGACTAGAGCTCTGGCAGTGCCTATTTTTTGCAACCAATTGTCAATTTGAATATCATGCTAGGCTAAAATACCTAAAATACCTTTGCACTTCAAATATTCTTTTCCTCCAATAAGTCCCCTTTATCATGTCAATTTGTGAAGGCTCCCTGAATTGGCAAAGCAGTCATTTAACTAACGTGAGTGCTGATCCCAGATGGTCTCTGTATCTGGAAGTCCACAGTAGCAAAATGATAACCTGAAATGCTGGAGAAGCTGGCCCTTAACCTCCAAGCAATGTAAGAGTTTGAAATAAATTACTGTACACTTTCCAGAATAAGATTCACTGACTGGAGAAATAAAATGCAATTATAATGTGATTATCATGGTGATACTACTAACAATAATAACAACTACAACTATAGGAAATAAAAATAGGCATTAACAGAGATTGTGATATCTCTTTAAAGAGGAAATAATCACAAGTGAAAACATAAAGGATTAATACCTAACATTTTAACATATATAGTCTTCTTGCAAAGACAGACTTTTTTGTTGTGCATTCTACCCACCCACCCCCTTGCAAAAAAATCCCAAAAGCTATAAAAGTAATCAGAGTGAATAATAACAGCACTGAACAATATTAATGTGATAGTTATTGTTCTGTTA
Source organism: Crotalus tigris (assembly GCF_016545835.1). Classification (NCBI taxonomy): domain Eukaryota; kingdom Metazoa; phylum Chordata; class Lepidosauria; order Squamata; family Viperidae; genus Crotalus; species Crotalus tigris. Next base: position 2,695,458 of record NW_024096469.1, read on the forward strand.
TAATACATATACTCATATGGCCGGTCACAGGAAGAAACTGCAGTTTCTCCAGCTTCCTAGGATGAAGAAGACGTATTGAATTCAATTCAATTGATGAATTGACAATTACTCAATGTCATCATCATCATCATCATTATCATCATCATCATCACCACCATAATGGTAACTGGATGTTTTACCAGATAACACTACAACATAAAGGATTCCATTGTCTATGTAAGTGATCACAGGGGAACCATGGTGGGCACAAATAGCATCAGATATAATGGCAAAACTGTGCCCTTTACATATTTGCATGTGATGTCAGAATATAATTGACTGAACAACCATTTGACCAGGATGATATAAGGTCTCCTGCTTTGAGTAGCGTGTTGGACTAGAAGACTTCCCTTCCAGCCTTATGATTGTAGGTTCTATGTTCTACAATTATGAAAGAATAGAATGGTCCCAGTGCACATTTCATCATTTTGGTATCAGATTCCTAAGGTTGTATAAGAGATACAGATTTATTTTGCAAAACCTTGGAAAAATGATTTTTGTAGTAACTGGCATTATACTTTTGGTTTTCTGATTCCAAATTTTTAAACAGTATCCTTCACATGTTGTAAAAATTCAACTTAACTACCAATTTGTTTTAATATCTTAGAAGTGCAGGTGCATTTAATAATATGCATTCGAATACTTGTCAGGTATTCTGTGAATAGGCTAATTGTATTATTTTTAAAGCATTCAAACATTTAAATACAATGAAGCAGAAAAGATTGTTCAGATAGTTTTCATTAATCAAGGGTAGAGATTTCAAAGCTGAAACTATGAGCCGCAATTGATGCAAATCACTTTCACACCTTTTTTCCCCCAAAACTGATAAAAAATATAGAACAGTTTAAAAAATTGTCCAGGATTTTCTGGACATGTGAACTGAGACATGCTGAGTATCAGTGGTGGGATTCAAATATGTGAACAACTGGTTCTCTGTGTGAATGCTGCTTCTGGAAGTCCATTCTGGGCCTGAGATACAAAAAATTAACTACTAGTTCTGATGAACTGGTGCAAACTGGCTGAATCCCACCAATGTTCTGAGGATATAGCATAAATGATATGCAGGGAAGTGTGCAATGACACTGTTTAGCATTCAGCTGAATCCAGGTAACCACTGCAAAGAAAATAAATGTATGGTGATTATTGGTATCAATGTGAATTGGATGTTCTCCAGCATGATTGGATGGAGAATCCACAAGTGGGTTGTCTTAATCTTCCTGCTCCAATAAGACTAAGTCTGAAGTGTAGCTACGCCTCTGCTATGCAATAGCACCCCAGTTTTAGACTTAGTCTCTTGCTCCACCGACATGTATTTGCTTACTCAGATTACCAGCAGGTTGTACAATCCCTGTGAATTTCTTTCCTTTCATTCTGGACATTAGTTTAATGTAATCAAAAAAGGGGAAAATTTGATTGGCATTTTTCCTTTCTGGCCAGGAAGGCCTTACTTTGTAAGACTTCCCTGCAGGCAGTTGCCTGCCCGAATTGGGACTGCTCTCCCTCATGCAAGCTGTACTTCCCTCAAATTAGTAAATTCCGAGGTCATTAATGGCCGAATTGCTTAACCCACCCAGCTGGCCGGCGCGGAGCCCTAGAGCCTTCAGAGCGATCAGGTGGCAGCGGCTAAGCTGAGGGGAAACAGCACGGCATTCCAGACACCTTCCCTTGCATTTCTTGTCTTCACTGACTCGGCTGGGACACAGTAAGAAGAAAGTGATCGGGATGGCTCCGTAGGAGCGCCAGCCTGCTGATCGGTGCGGAGCGGAGATTAGCGATCAGGGTGAGATTCTAGTCAACTCAGGCAGCATTTCTAGCACGAAAATCGTCCGGCCACCATTTTGACTGTTGCAGCTTCAGGGGTTCCCCTGACAGCCAAATTTGTCAGGCGCGTCCGCCATTTTGGGGGCAAAGCTCATCAGCTAGGCTCTTACTCCAGCCTCAGAGCTCCAGTGACAGTTACTTTTGGTGCATTTGAATTGCGGCCACCATTTTGATAGCTGCACCTCACAGGGATCTTCTTCCTTTGCTGCCTTGGTATTCTGCTCGGTACTTGGGGAGGGCAAGCTCATCCCTACAAGGATGCATTGCTTCATCACTCTACTCCCCACCACCCTAATTCTTCACTACCCCTTGGAATTTGATATTCCTAGAGGGAGGTGGCCCCTTCAGTGGTCACTTATAGCGCTGGGGAGGCGCTACAACACGGAAATTGGACCTATCAAGGGGCCTGTGGTTTCAGACTTCACTGGAAGCAGTAGCCAGGGGAATCCTTATCCAAGAATCACATTTGAAGGGGAATTGCCCAGTTAACACGGCAGATAATTCCCTTCCCCAGACTTCACAAGACAGTACTGACTCTCCCGCCGGAAAGAAACACAACTCTTCCTCTATGGAGGCAGTGGGGAAGATCACAGCAAAGGCCAGGGCTCAGTCCTCTAAAATGCCTAGAACAGCTGACAAGGAGGGCAACAGGTGTCATCAGACCTTAGAGGGAGAAATTTCCAGGGCAAGGAACTTGATTTCAGGTGAAGCGCATAACACTACTCCACCTGTAGGTTCATTATTTGAGCCCCAGGCAGTCCCTTGTAATTTGGCCCCAGGAGCCTGGTCTCCCAAAGGGAGGCAACACAGGTAGGACCAGTTGGCTCAGGGATAGACCTAGAAGCCCAAAGGGTGCAGCCCAAGGCATGTTCCTGTCTGGGCTGCAGGCTATATTTATGCCTACTGCAACAGGGCTCCATCCCCCTGAACCACAGATAGTATGGCCTGACCAGATTCAGGCTATGATGACTCAGGCTTTCGCCCAATTCATGGCCTCATCAGTCTGCCAACGACCTCAACAAGCCTCCTCAGCACCTCCTCAACCGTTCCAGGAGGTTTCTTCAGAATCAGATTCTGCAAAATTCAATGCTTTAGGGCTGCTCCTGTTGGACGACGAGGACATCGCACCTCCAGATTTGGCTCCCCCCCCCGCTGGTCTTTTTGATCAATCCCTCTTCAGTTCGTTGCTGCTCAAGGCTTGCACTGCAGCCAACATCACCCCAAAGCAGGAGGCCCAGCTAACACCTTCCACATCCAAGGATCCCAATCCACTGTATGATGAACTGGTGGTGCCACAAAAACATGTTCCTTTCTCCCCTTCTTCCGCAGCACAGTGCAGAAGCAGTGGGGAAACCTGGGATCTATCCTCAATCTGGGGACTTCAGAGAAAAACTTATTTAATGTGGCTCCCTCTTTCGCCTCTTTGCTAGAGGTCCCTTAAGTTTATGAACCACTAAACTCTCTTTTTTCCAACTCTAATATTCCAGGGGACATGGCTGAAGTGCTCAAGGCAGAGGACAAAAAGTTTGAAGCTGCCTTGCGCAGATCACATCAGGCTTTGGCTTGGGCAATCAAGGCCTCTACATCCATGGCCTTCTTCGCTTGGGCTCCCATCTTGTGGCTCCGCAAGCTCCAGGGTATGATCTCTCCTGACCAGATTCATGTTCACCAGAACCTGGGTAAGTTGGTGGCCAGATCCCAGTATATGGCTGATGCCTCCCTCCATGCCGCAAGATACTCTTTACGAGCCATAGTGGCAGACATTTCAGCCCGTAGACTTTTGTGGCTCAAGAACTGGCAGGCGGACCTGAAGGCTAAGTGGCACCTGGCTACTAAGCTTTATGCTGGGGGACACCTCTTTGGCGAAGTCCTCAACCCTTACTTGGTGGAGGGCAAGGACAAACGCAAGACTCTTATAAATACTATTAAGAAGAGTGATAAGCGACTGGGTGGTTGGGCTTCACAAAATTATTATCATAGGCAGTCCTTTCGGGCAGCCTCAACTGGGACTGGTCCCAGACCATTCATCCTTTCTACCAGAGATCAGAGCGCCAGCAGGACCATCCCAGACCAGGCCACAATTCCAGTCCAAATGGCCCTTTCGAGGCTCAGGAGGATGCCCTTTCAAACAAGGGCACTCTGCCCATAGGCGGTCGTCTGTCCCTTTATTCTGACATACGGGCAGCCACCACCACAGACTCATGGGTGTTGAACACCATAGCTCAAGGTCTAATGCTAGAATTTTGGTCCAGTCCACCAGACCATTTTCAGTCTTGCCCCACCCCCATGAACAAGAACAGAGCGGACCTCATGTCAGAGGCCATCTCCCACTTGTTACAGATACGGACCATAGAGCCAGTACTGGAAGACCAGAAGAGACGGGGGTTTTACTCCACTCTTTTTGTCTTTCCGAAGTCCTTGGGGGGGGGGCTGGAGGGCAATTTTAGATTTAAAGGGTCTAAATTACTATCTGATGAACAGGAAGTTCAAGATGCAGTCGCTGCAATTGATCCTAGCCAGCATCAGAAAAGGGGACTTCCTGACATCAATAGACCTGACAGAGGCATACTTACACATCCCTATTCTCCATTTCTCAGATTTTGTTATGCCCACCAGAACTATCAATACAGGGCCTTTCCATTCGGTCTCTCCTCAGTGCCCAGGATGTTTACAAAGATATTGACAGTGCTGGCTACCCACCTGAGACAGATCCCGATAAGGGTTCAGTGCTATCTGGACGACATACTGATACAGTCTCCCTCCATCCAGCTAGCTCAGTCGGATCTTGCCCTCGCTGTCAGGACCTTTCAGGAGCATGGCTTTTCTGTCAACTTTCAGAAAAGCCATACAGTGCCCTCAACCTGTCTCCTGCATCTAGGGGCAGTCATAGACACGAACAATTGCACGGTCTATCTGTCACAGGACTGACAGGACAGCATACAGGCCCTAGTTCATTGGATCCAGAGGGAGAGGGTGGTCACCCTAGCCTTTTTGTCACAACTCCTGGGAAAGATGGTGTCCTATATACAAATTGTACCATGGGCATGTCTTCACACCAGGGAGCTGCAGTGGCTTCTACTTCCATTCCAGAGGCTACACATCAGTGCTTCCAACCAGAAGGTCTGAGTTCCATGTCAGGCGTTGAACTTCCTTCGATAGAGGGCCTCCCCAGCAATGTCAAGGGGAACAGAGTTCAAAGAGCCTGCCAGAATTACTCTGACCACGGACGCTGGGGAGCGCATCTCCAGTCTCAATGGGCTCAGGGTCGGTGGTCTCAGGAGGAGTTGAAAAACAACATAAACTGGCTGGAACTCAAGGCCATACGTCTGGCCTTACACCACTTCAGCAGCAGGGTAGCGGGACAACATGTCCTGATGCTCACAGAAAACATTGTTGCGAAGGCCCATGTGAACAGGCAAGGGGGTACCAGGTCCAGGCCTCTCATGGATGAGGCCCAATTGTTGGGGTCTTGGGCAGAGAACAATCTTGCCTCCATCAGTGCGGAACAATCTCTGGAGTGGCCAACCAGCAGGCGGACTCATTGAGCAGATCAACTGTGGACCATGTCGAATGGCGCCTGGACCCGGGGTTGTTCAGGGAGATCGTGGACAGGTCTGGTCCCCCAACCTTAGACCTCTTTGCCTCCCCAGCCAATTCCCAACTCCCAAGATTCTTTTCCAGGTTGCCATCTCCAACAGCAGAAGGGATGGATGCCCTCCGCAGTCCCTGGCCCAGAGAGCTGCTGTTTGCCTTTCCTCCCTTGCCACTCCTTCCCACGACAATCTGCAAGATCCTACACAAACAGGTGGAGGTCATCCTGATTGCCCCACATTGGCTGAGACATCCGTGGTTTGCCAACCTGGTAGAGCTCTCCATATCTCCCCCATGGAGGATCCCCACAGGTCATATTACCCTTACTCAAGGGGTACTTCAGCATCCAGATCCACATTGGCTCCAGCTAACCATTTGGCACTTGAGAGGCGGGCCTTGACCCGAGATTCATATTTGTCAAGGGTGATTGCCATGATTCAGCAATCCAGGCACCCCTCAATGAATAGAATCTATGATGCCACATGGAGGAGCTTCTGTACCTGGTGCTCTGGCCATAAAGTGGAACTCTTGGACATCTCTGTTCTGATTGTTTTGGAATTCCTGATGGATGGGTTGGACAAGGGGCTATCATCCGCAGACAGGTAGCAGCTCTATCCACGGTGCTCCTGTGTGACAATTCCGCTCCCCTGGCACACCACCCTATGGTGCTTTCCTTTTTAAAGGGAGTGACTAATGCCAGGCCACCAGCGGTTCACTGATATCCTTCTTGGGACCTACACTGGGTTTTGCAGCCCTCATCTCGCCACCTTTTGAGCCCATTAATACATGCTCTCTTAAACTATTGTCCATGAAGGTGGCTTTTCTAGTGGTAGTCACGTTGGCCAGGTGAATTTCAGAACTGGCCACTCTCTCCATCAGAGAGGACCTGTGCATCTTCCATGCAGACAGGGTGACCCTCAGACTCGATCCTTCCTTTATTCCCAAGGTCAATTCATTGTACCATAGGTCCCAGGAGGTGGTGTTACCAAATTTCTGTCCTAGCCCTTCCCATACTCTCGAGAAATGGTGGCATAGTCTCGACATTCACAGGGCCCTGCGATGTTACATCAAACAGACTTCAGCTTTCCGTAAATCCGAAGCATTGTTTGTTTCATTTCAACCTTCCTCCAGGGTCAGAAGGTCTCTTCCTCAATGATAGGGAGATGGATTAGGGCTGGCATTGCCCTAGCATACCGGTCACAATCATTGACTGTTCCTGGACACATCACGGCCCATTCCACCTGTGGCGCCACTACCGGGGAGATCAGTAGGGCGGCAACATGGTCCTCACCTTCATCCTTTGTCAAGCACTAGAAAATTGACAAATATGCCTCTTCGGATGCCTCATTTGGTCACAGGGTATTGCAACATGTAATATCAACCAGTGGGACCCAGGCCCAAACTATTTCCCCCCCTAAGGGTTAACAGGGCTTTGGTATGTCCAACTTGTGGATTCTCCATCCAATCATGCTGGAGAAGGTGCGTTGTCTTACCTGAATGCCTTTTCTCAGCATGATGATGAAGAATCCACTCCCTCCCTTTTAGGGTCAGTTTGGCCTGGTTCCAGTGTAAGGGAAGCACACGCATCGGACTAACGTCTGTGTCTCGCCTTAGTCTCAAACTGGGGTGCTCTTGCACAGCAGAGGCATAGCTATACTTCAGACTTAGTCTTATTGGAGCAGGAAGATTAAGACAACCCACTTGTGGATTCTCCATCATCATGCTGAGAAAAGGCATTCAGGTAAGACAACGCCCCTTAAAACTAAATAAATGCTTGGCATTAGCACAATATAAATATTTATTTATTTATTTATTTATTTATTTTTGAGACTTATATACCGCTTTAAGTGCAAGCACTCTCTAAGCGGTGTACACCAGTAAGCAATGCATATATATATTTACATTGCCCCCAACAATCTGGGTCCTCATTTTACCTACCCCGGAAGGATGGAAGGCTGAGTCAACCTTGAGCCGGTGAGATTTGAACCGCTGACCTGCTGAACACAGTCAGCTAAAGTGGCCTGCAGTACTGCCCTCTAACTGCGTAAGATTCATCTCTGCTTATGCTGACTCATTGGATCTATTATGGTTTGTTGCATAGTCAACCAGATGTTTAGATTGGATGTGGCATTTTCCCCCCCAGCTATCAAGTCATTCTAAAGAACCTGGGTTAGTTAGATGTAATTGTTTAATAATATTAAAGATATCATCCACAGAATGTAAACTGTTCCAAGTAAAGCAGTCTTTTGCAACTAACTGATGGTTTTGTCAATATTGATGGTATTCAAGTGGTGCTACAGATATTTTGGGATTGTATTCAAGGCACATATTGCTATTAGTATATCTTTGCTTTCTTTTGCCATAGTAGATGTATTTCTATTTGTAGACCTTTGTATTTTGTGATTTTCTTCAGTTTATTGTTTTTCTTTTCTATTCTGCTATCTTCATATATTGCCACGTGCATTATCCAGACTTTTTTGCAACCACAAAACAGTGACATAAATCCCAAAATAATAATAATAATAAAAAAATCCAACTGTTTGTTCAGGTTTCAGTGGGATTGAATAATAGATTTCAAAGAGAATAATAACCCAAACTGGAGTTGAATTCTGAAGTTCTTTATTTAAACCTGTCTGACTGTTTGTCCATCGATTGATCCATCTATACATCCATCGATCCATCATAGGAAGAGGATGGTATGTTGGATATATTTGCCATCTTGCGTTATTTGTAAAAATAATAAAGGCAGGATAGAAATAAATAAAAATAATAAAAAATAATGAAGAGGTAAAAAAATTAAATCCACCCTTTTCGCTATGTACGTAGTGAAAAGTACAGTGAAAATCTGGAGGAATATCCAGGGAAAGACACGTAATCTTTCATCAGTCATTTATTTATTAAATATACTGTACAGGAATTCAAGGAGGTATACATGCACTTCTTTTTCATTTTTCCCTACAATAATCAATCTGTAAAGTAGCAAGGGCTGAGAGTCACCCAGTGAGGTTCCATATCTGAGGGTAGATTAGGATCTGAGTCTCTGTGCTCCTTAGTTCAACACCTTAATTGCTATGAACAGAGTTTTCATTTCATCAAAATATTTCATTTCATTAAAATATAAGTCAATTTAATTTTTTCTGAATCACATTTGTCTTATCCCAAATATTTAAAGTTATACTAGTCCATTGGTTTTATTAGCATAATACTGATAATGTTTAAATCCCCATGATGAGAAAATTTCCTGGCAATCTTCATATCAAAGCAAACACAAGAATTAGAGTTTACAATCACAAAATATGTCAAAATCATTACAAAGATTCCAGAGCAACAGATCTGGTCAGCTCAAATTTATTGAGTATGTATGTATGATGGCAAGCAAGCCCATAAGTTAATGAAATGCAATTAGGAATATGAATTTAAATCTTAACCTGTGTAATAGAGCACATCATCCACATGTAATTTACGTATTACTTTCCCTATTATATTCCTTTTAATATTTCTAAAATTTATAACAGTGCAAGCAAGAAATTCTAAACCAGATGAAAAAGAGAAGCAGAGCATCCATTACCACAAATCAACAGTGACAAAACAAAAATATATGTGATTAGTAATCACATAGTAATAAAAAATTAAATGAAATATATTAGTGCAGAACAAAACAATTAAAATACATAATGTCAGAGGTCATTTCAGAAATATCCAATAAACAACATGAAACCATTTTCAGGATCTAAAGAAATACTGCTAGATTCTATCTATTTTGAGTTACATTGATTACATTGAATTAATCAATTACATTGATTTAAAAATGCCACATTATCAGATCCTTTGATAATCTTACATAAATCCACCCTCACCTGAGTTCACAGTGGTTGCAAAGAATAGCTTGTAACTAAAACAGCCAGGGCTTTTTTTTCTCATAAAACGCCCAGAACGGAGTTCCTGCACCTTTTTTGGATGGAACCTTATAGGGTAGGCTAGGCGGGTTGTATGACATATGTGAGTTCCAGCACTTTTTTTTTCTTTAGAAAAAAAGCACTGAAAATAGCTATTAAAATTTTATGATTGGAATAAATAACAGGATCCTTCTTAGATTTTGAAAATGTAATATTTCATTAAAATTAAAGGACTATAGTCTGATTAGAAAAGCTTTCACATATGTCTCTAATCAAATATAAGGTAAGAACTCAATATATTTTTAGAGAAATAAAAAAAAAAAACCATATGGTCCAGGGCTCTTACCAATTTCAGCACTTTAATCATCACCAAAAGTTTTTGAAAAGAAAAAAGTAAAGGGAGGTTATTGATTGTCTGATAATTATAATTATCAGTAAAGGGTGGTGGTGGTGGGAATCTAAAAATCCACTGATGAAAATTAGAAACTATTACATTTTAAATAACTATTAAATAACTTTAAAAGAAAAAAAATATTTTTTTAAAAAAAATCATGGCTTTCTGATAAAATGTTTCCAGAGTAAATTTGTTCTGTAAAAATGAAAATGAGAATAGGAATAGAATAATCCTTCAATAACCTACACAGGAGCAGAAAAGTTTTACCTTTTCAGAAGATTCTTCATTTCTTAGGATAATAAGACAAGAGCTGGGGCATACTCCTTCATAAAGTAAAGCCTTGTGAAAGCCTTAGAATTAAATAATTGAGATAACCTTAGAATGCTACCATTTTCCTTCTGTTGTGTAGTTATTTATCCAAAATATTGAAGTGGAGGACTTTTTTGGATTATGTTTGAGTGCTAGCACTTAATAAGATTTACACAGTGTTCCACCTTGCTCTGGCCCTAAACAGGAAGGCAAACATCTTTGTTTCCCCTGTATTCATAGAAAAAAAAAGTGAAAAGAAAATGGACAGAATATAAATTGTCCTTACAGACATCTATGCAGTGTCTCAGGTCATGGTTGTCTTAAAGGTGCTTTTTGAAAAGGTAACTGGATTTTGTTTGTTCCAAGAAGTGAAAGATTTTCCTCAGAGGAAAAAGCAAAGGCCACTTGCCTTTTGAAAAAGCACCTTTGAAGTATCCTACAGATTCTTTAGCTAAGTAATTCTTTTAAATTCCTTTCACATACAGCATATGCCTTGTACTTCCTAGGGGGTAAAAAAAAATCATCAGATTTTGTCCTGGTAAACAGAAACATTAAAGTAAAAGTAGAGGTATCCTGTGTTAGAATACAATATGCTTCTCTTTTTCTCCTTCAAATGTGATGCACTTGATTGAAGCCATTACACTCCTTTCTCAATCTTCCAGCAAAAAGCTTTTGACTTGGTTGCAATGAAGAAAGAAATAGGAAGTCCAGGTATTTCATACCAACATGATTTTCATTAGGCCCCACTTTTTCATATCTGTTATCTCACAACAATCATTATATCCTGCCACTGCAGACAATGAGCCATTTGGTCAGCTTTTCTGAAACAACATCTCCATGTGTTTCATTCTCCTCAAACAATATTAATTCATCCTTGTAATAAAAGGGCCTATAAGCTCTGGTGTAAGAGTTTGCTTCTTCTCCTTTCTTTCCTCTTTTTTAATCTTTTCCCCAGGTCACTCCAAAAATATAGAAGGCAGCACCCAATGTCCTGAGACATTGCTGCAAGGATTAAGGGAGTCCTAGGCAGGAGATATGTTTATAAAAGTTCCTTTTTCCATTCAGATCCAAATCTCTAAGAGGTCAAAATTAGATCTACACACCTGGTCCATGAAGAGCTGGCATAATGAAAAGTTACTGAAGGTATTTTCTCTGACAGAAAAGTCTTGAGCAAAAGAGGAGCAAAGGACCCCAAAGAAACCCCCCTTTCTTTCAAGAGTGCTGGTGTTTTGTGAAAATAGGGAATACTATTGTTTATTGGAGGCTGCATTTACCAAGCAAAACTGCATCTTTCTCTTTAGATTTTTGTTGTTGTTGCTGCTTTTGGTTGATGAGCCCAAAGTGACATTTCCTCTAGCCCTATTCTGGGTAACTGTCAACTTTTATGTTCACATGAATTTTAAGATGACTCCTGTAATCTTATTGCTAAATAATCTCATTTCAGTATTTATTGTATTTCCTTGGTATGTTTTGAGACCTGATTTTTAGAGTGCAAGTTTGTGCACCTCAAAGGAGGCCTCCCTTAAACATATTAAGTTGTGTTGTGTGGTAAGCACTCTTCCTGACTTTGTCATGAACTTTGGGACAGGCTTTTCATTATCGAACTAAAAGTCACGAAGTAAAAGAAAAGCTAAATCCTGTCATTTGACAGGCATTAAAATGATGCCTGTTAAATGAACAATGAAAAATGATCTATTTTGCTTCTCTACCTAGCTATATCCAGACATTATACCATATTTACAGAGTTGCTTCCTATTTTCTTTAATCTTTTTCTTCCATTTTTCTTTTTCTTCCATTTAATCATGTTCAGTTCTTGGAGATTGCCTGGTCAAGTCTTGGAGTTCCTGGCAAGCATTTTTAGAAGTTGTTTGCCATTGCATCCTTTTTAGGGCTTAGAAAAGACACCCAACGTCTGATTGACCCAATGTCACCCAGCTGGTTTCAGTCTCCCAGTTCTAGCCTGATGCCTTAGCCACTAAACTACCTCTCTTTTCATGATTTTCTTTGTTTTAATGTTAATAATTAGAGAATGAAGTTTAGATCCCCATAAAGTTCTGCCATGCTTCTTCTTCCCATAAAATAGGATTTATGTTGCCCCCCCACCCCAAACAGGCTTTATGACCAGCTCCTTTTCCTACAGGTTGAACCATCTCAAATCCATGTACTGCTTAGCAACTGTCACCCCCAACAAATGGCAGGTTGAAGCCCCTCCCCTGCAGTAAGCATTTGCAGTAAGCATTTGGAGGGCTCTTTATGCACTATGACTCTGATTCATTCCATCTTCCACACATGTGCTGCTCACTGGCTTGTTTCTTGTCTCTCTCCCTGTCCTTGGGTTGTTACCCAAATAACCCACTTGCTCTTCTCCCATGTCTTACATATTGGAGGAACCTTCTGCAAAATTTTGTCTGGACATATATCTGATGGACTATCACTCAAACTTCTTCCTTCCTTCCTTCCTTCCTTCCTTCCTTCCTTCCTTCCTTCCTTCCTTCCTTCCTTCCTTCCTTCCTTCCTTCCTTCCTTCCTTCCTTGTGTTAGCAAACGTATTTTGAAATTGAGCAAAAACAGAAACCATGCGCAATTCTCTCTCTCCCCCCCCTCCAATCTGGATGCTCCTCAAAACAATCTTTTTGACCCTCACTGCAGCATGCATCTTATAATGCCACCCTCCCTTTAAACAGCCACAAATATTCCTTGAAACTACAGATCCATTTCTGTGGAAAATAATGGGTAACTGTCAACTTTTATGTTCACATGAATTTTAAGATGACTCCTGTAATCTTATTGCTAAATAATCTCATTTCAGTATTTACTGTATTTCCTTGGTATGTTTTGAGACCCGATTTTTAGAGTGCAAGTTTGTGCAGATATGCACCAGCTGCCATAAAATTGGACTGCAGCAAAAATTTGAGCGATTTTAGCAATTACAGCATTAAAGGAAATGCTTGGTTTAATGTTGAACTCCACAGTGGAGAAAGAGTTAATATTTTTAGATTGTTTTTATAGTATTACCTCCAAGATTTCCCCATTTCTTAAATAAAATAGCATCACCAGGAACTCTGAATTAGAAAATGTTGAAAGCAAACACAAGTTACTTTTAAGAAAGTATTGGAAAACCATCCTGGCCCTCGCTGAAGGCATCATTTGTTAATCATTTTAAGTACTGGATGGAACTTCTTTTCATCCTAATGTGGTTTAAGTACAAGAAATCGGGATTTCCAGCAAACACTAAAAGGCTGCAGTATAGAAATATAAACCTCCCAGATGCCTCAAATATAAACTTCCCAGATGCCAATCTTTTCCTCCATTCACGTGATTGAAGATAGCACTCGCTGACTGCCAAGTGACAGTGGTGTTGAAAGCATGACTTCACAGTAATGGAGCACATTGTGAAATTTCCTAGCAGGTTGGAAAAACTGTTGGCAGTGCTTGTATCTACACACAAAGGCAAGGTGTGAGAGCAACAGGAGTCAGCTCTGCAACACATTTATTCCCGATTAATAATCCCATGTGAATGTTACAGAGATTCTGTGAATGTGCTTACTTTCAACAGATGTACTGAAAGATATCCCTTGTGGAGTCACAACATAGCCTTGCCACAACATGATTATGTTTTGGCAAAGTTGGTAGTTAGATAATTTAATTTTCCAGCAGAGAAAACTCTTTAGTACTGATGCCTGCTTAGATCTCTGTTCAGCTAAGATGGGAAGTGGCTAAAAGCTGCCCCAAATGATATTATGTGACAAATGCAGTATTTAAGTGTACCTCTTCAGAAGAGCCTTCATTTCTCAAGATAATAAGGCAAGAGCTGGGACATACTCTTTCATAAAGCAAAGCCTTGTGATAGGATCTTCTTTAGAATAAAATAATTGAGATAATCCTTAGAATGCTATCATTTTCCTTCTGTTGTTTAGTTATTTCAACAGATGTACTGAAAGATATCCCTTGTGGAGTCACAACATAGCCTTGCCACAACACGATTACGTTTTGGCAAAGTTGGTAGGTAACTTAGTTTTCCAGCAGACAAAACTGTTTAGTACTGATGCATGCTTAAATCTCTGTTCAGCTAAGATGGTGAAGTGGCTAAAAGCTGCCCAAAATGCTATTATGTGACAAATACAGTATTTTAAAGGCATTTTTTGGCTTTTGCCATTGGTGTTTGTATAGGAATAGCACTACCTTCTTATCTGAATTCACCATTTTTAAAAAATATGAAGTCTGTAACATTCTTCTGCTATTACTGCTGCTATTACTCAATATGAAATTGACTGAAGTAAATTCCATGGAAATTCATTAAATATTGAAGGAAATCTAGTCCATATGGTGTGTTTACTTACGTATGGGCACCATCTTGTAGACAGCACAGCATTTGCCAACCTCAGCACTTTAAAGGAGTCTGGACTTCATTTCTCAGGATTCTCCTCTAGCATATAATTAGTTAGCTTTGAGTAGACACTTTTGGGGGAATCCATTTGGAAAGACCTGGCGATCTTGGGAGCTATATTCACATACAGCTACTGCAGTGAGCTTAGTCAGTCACAAAACTAGAATTCCTAGTTCTAGGTGGCTAAAACCCAAGTGACTGGCTGGCACATCCAAACTTTTTCTGTCATGTAGTGGTTGTTCAGATATTTTCACTTCAGGCCCACAAGGTTTAATATACCAGAAGCAAACAAACCTCAAAGAATTTCCCTAGTCACTCTAGTTTTCAGGGTCTAGTTTTGTGGTATGCCCACATCCTAATTAATTTGTTTTTTTTATAATAAAGAGTTTTTAATGTTGGATGGGACTGGGAATTTAGTAGGCATTGAAGGGTGTATCAGGGATTACACTAGTGATTGCAAGCTAATTATAACAGCAACTACTTCAAATAAAATACTTGATTACAAATTTGAATTGCATCTTTTTGAATTAATATAGTAGTTAAGAATATTGCCATTTCATTTCAAAGTTTGAAGTCTAATTTTATACTAAAAGAAATTAACTCAAGTAAAACAAAAGTTGCTGGCAGTTGCTCTGGGTGAAGAAAACTGGCCACAATTACATTTCTGGTTTTGTCTTATCTCACTAGCAGTTTTGAATGTGGAAGTAGAAAACGACCTGTAAATAGACTGGAAAGTTGAAAAAATATTATGAAATAAGGCAGCTACAAATCACTTTCATATTATGGCTGAGAAAATTACACTGACATGAGCATGAAGTAATCAAAGCCTCAAAGGAGGCCTCCCTTAAACGTGTTAAGTTGTGTTGTGTGGTAAGCGCTCTTCCTGACTTTGTCATGAACTTTGGGACAGGCTTTTCATTATCGAACTAAAAATCACAAAGTAAAAGAAAAGCTAAATCCTGTCATTTGACAGGCATTAAAATGATGCCTGTTAAATGAACAATGAAAAATGATCTATTTTGCTTCTCTACCTAGCTATATCCAGACATTATACCACATTTACAGAGTTGCTTCCTATTTTCTTTAATCTTTTTCTTCCATTTTTCTTTTTCTTCCATTCAATCGTGTTCAATTCTTGGAGATTGCCTGGTCAAGTCTTGGAGTTCCTGGCAAGGATTTTTAGAAGTTGTTTGCCATTCCATCCTTTTTAGGGCTTAGAAAAGTCACCCAACGTCTGACTGACCCAATGTCACCCAGCTGGTTTCAGTCTCCCAGTTCTAGCCTGATGCCTTAGCCACTACACTAAACTACCTCTCTTTCCATGATTTTCTTTGTTTTAATGTTAATAATTAGAGAATGAAGTTTAGATCCCCATAAAGTTCTGCCATGCTTCTTCTTCCCATAAAATAGGATTTATGTTGCCCCCCCACCCCAAACAGGCTTCATGACCAGCTCCTTTTCCTACAGGTTGAACCATCTCAAATCCATGTGCTGCTTAGCAACTGTCACCTCCAACAAATGGCAGGTTGAAGCCCCTCCCCTGCAGTAAGCATTTGCAGTAAGCATTTGGAGGGCTCTTTATGCACTATGACTCTGATTCATTCCATCTTCCACACATGTGCTGCTCACTGGCTTGTTTCTTGTCTCTCTCCCTGTCCTTGGGTTGTTACCCAAATAACCCACTTGCTCTTCTCCCATGTCTTACATATTGGAGGAACCTTCTGCAAAATTTTGTCTGGACATATATCTGATGGACTATCACTCAAACTTCTACCTTCCTTCCTTCCTTCCTTCCTTCCTTCCTTCCTTCCTTCCTTCCTTCCTTCCTTCCTTCCTTCCTTCCTTCCTTCCTTCTTTCCTTCCTTCTTTCCTTCCTTCCTTCCTTCTTTCCTTCCTTGTGTTAGCAAACTTATTTTGAAATTGAGCAGAAACAGAAACCATGTGCAATTCTCTCCCCCCCCCCCAATCTGGATGCTCCTGAAAATAATCTTTTTCACCCTCACTGCAGCATGCATCTTATAATGCCACCCTCCCTTTAAACAGCCACAAATATTCCTTGAAACTACAGATCCATTTCTGTGGAAAATAATGTCCATCATCATGCATCTCTCTGGCCACACCAGAGCAGATTTACTCCCCTCCACTTTCATCATGCCTCTCAATATACTTGTTTGAAGGGTGTGCAGGACAGGTCCTCAGTCCTGGCTCAGGTAGAGGCAGTAGATCAATGACTTTGTGTCATTGTAAAACCTCAGCCACAATGGGGCCTGTTTAGTCCTTGAATAGGAGACCACTAGGAAATCTCAGAGCTATGGGTTGCATTGGGAACTCAAGAGAAAGACTTTGACGCTGTTGTCAAGCGAACTGTATAGAATTGACCTGGAAAGAAACTGTACTTTCACTTCACTTTAGAAAAAAGGGTTACAGCGAAGGAAGATTTATAACTGGCTACCTGGCGGCGGTAGAAAAACCACTCGTCCTGGAAGACAGCTCCGCACGCGTGTTGAAGAGTGAAGGGGGAGCAATTGCACAGCCGATACCACGCATGTGTTAAAGCGGTGCTGAGGTAGTGGCAGCAACCTCGGGTGCCACGTCCCCCCCCCTTTTGACCTCGCGGCTTAATCCGGGCAAAGGCCTCCTCTCCCCCCTTCTTTCCGATCTCTTTCCCCAGGCCGATCCCTTCTGTGTGGCAGATCGCAGAGGATCCGTCGTCTCTCCCCCTCCCCACTCCCAAGAGCGTGTGTGTGTGTGTGTGTGTGTGTGTGTGTGTGTGTGTGTGTGTGTGTGTGTGTTTGTGTGTGTGTGTGCATGACCAATATATATATTACATATATATATATTAATATATATTACATACATACATATATACACACACATACATACATACATACACACATACATACACACACACACATACATACATACATAAAGGAAGGATAAGGAAACGATTTGCTTTTTTGAACCCCCCGCCCCGAAAATTAATTCGGCTGAAGGGAAGAGAGCGAGCGAGCGCAATGGCTCATCCCGCCAGCGGGACCTGGTAAAGAGAGGGAGGGACGGAGGGGGGGCTCTCTCTCTCTCTCTCCCCCCACTACCTTCCACACTACAAATAACTAAATAAAGGAGGAGGCAGGTTTGTCTACGATCGAGGAAGGCGGCGGGAGAGCGTGTGTGTGTGTGTATGATGGTGATGGTGGGGGTGAAGTCAGAGATAGCGAGAAAGAGAGAGATGACTCCTCCAAACCCGCCTAGCCCAGGCAGTTTTTCGTTGCTGGATACAGCAGTACCTCCTCTCAAAATGATGCTGCGGACACTACTACTCTTTTCCCTCATCCAGGGGTAAGCCGCGTTTTCTGTTTTGCTACGGAAGGCTGGGGAAAACTGGAGGGGGGGGCGCGATAATGAAGTGGGGGGGGCTGGGGCTGGGGGGGGGGAGACGGTGCCGATTAGAAATGCATAAGGCTTGGAAGAAAAATGCTGGAGAGCGGCTGCCTCCGTTATGTATTTATCTGCTTTGGGGTGAGCTGTACGTGCCCTTCCTCCCCATAATCCGGAATGGTTACATTTGCCTTGCTGTTTAATGGTGCAGAGACGAAGGAATCGAGGATGGGGAGCGGGGGTCTATTCCAGTAAAGGTTAACACTCCCCCCCCCCACCCACTCACAGCATTTTCCCCGGTGCTTCAGTGCAAGAAGATCTACTAAAGCTGGCTAGGAAGGGAAGGAGGGAGGACGGCGTGGGGTTGCTTTAGGCGGCCATAGCGGGACTGCGTGGTCGGGTTTTTATTTTTATACCGCTCTGCAGCAGCGTGGTTTCTTCCTCTGGGCCAAGGGCACCTCACAGAGCCAACCATCTCGCAGAGAACAGGGACCGCCGCTCCTCGCTTGCTAGAGCCCGCAGCCGTAGTGATGGCATGCGCTGCATTCGCCTCCCAGCCTCTTTCGCTGAGGGGAATGTTGACGCGGAGACTGGAAGGATGTTTGGCTTTCTCGTCAATTAGCCCGTATACATGGCACATCTGTGTGTCTACGTGTGTGTGTGTGTGGAGGGGGTGGGATGGGTTGTGCATTTAAGGTCAGAGGGAGTAAGCAGAAAGGTTACAGTCAGGAGAAGATGTCAGGCGACGGAATGGGACGCGATGTTTGCTACTCTGCTTAAAGGCTGCGCCGTAGAACTCGGCGTCTTGCACTTAAAACGTTGTGGAGTCTCTGATTAGCAGGCTGGTGTCAGAAGTAGCAGTGCCCTGCCAGATACTGAGCTGGCCATAGCCCAAGAGAGCTCTGTCCATAGTGCTGCAAGCCCTATTTCCTCCTCTCTTTTGTTGTAAATATTTGGCAACAGTAAAGCAGATGCTTTAATGCTTGCTAGCTTCATTTCCCTTTCACCTGCCATATTGAAGAGCTAATGTGATTCTTTGAGAAATGGCCAACCATGGCATGCTGGGCAAGAGTTAGCATTTAAGAGAGGAAACACACATTATTTGCCTCAGACCTGTTACTTCCCATTTGAGCCCCACTTACTAATTTTTTCCCCCAGTCCTTGCTTTTATTTCTCTCTTTTCCCCATCATTTTTAATAATGGCAAATGTATAATGGAAGTATTTACTTTAGAAATAAATCCAACATAGAAAAGGAGAAAAGTTTATCTCAAATGATTGTTTTAAGCATTCATTGTTTTCCTAATGTCATATTCTGGTTACAGGACCTTAAAGACAGAAGCCAGCTTTTGGATGGGAGGTTCTGCTTGTATTTATTTTGAAAATGTTACTGATACTACAATTTTTCCCTATTCTATATTGGAAAGATTTGTCTTCTGAATTGTGCATTTAATAGTTCTAACTTAAAAGACAAATTAATACATGAAAATTATACATTAATAAGTGTTCTTGTAGCCATTTCAAATCTATTCCATTAATCTGATAAATTTTCCCAAATCAGTTGTCCATTAAAGTTATAGGCCTCAAACTGCAATCATCATCAAAGGGAGACATTTATGGAAAACTTTCATGTCTTTAATATCGTAGGCAACTTTTTCCAACTTTTTTTTTACATTATGATTGAAAAATGTAGTAAATATTTTGTACACACTTTGCATGGAAAGCTTTTGTTGAAATTCATATCACTTTATTGACATCACATTTTGAATGCTGAGGAGGCAATATTTAGTAAATATTGAATATTGAAAATTTATAGGGTCTCAACGGACTAATTTCTGAGAAATCTTCAAATTGTGATGTTGGGAGAAAGATTGGGAGGTCCTTTTCTATAGTTTTCTGCTCAATCCAAACAGCACTGACTGCCTAGAATAATAATAAAAAAAGGTTGCCCGGCTTCTATTTTTTTAATGCATTTCAATACTTTTAATATAAAAGCTATCTATATTTTTCTATTGAGAATGAATGCTGTAGCATGGTGACATTCTGAAATTGCCATGAATTCTGCTGGCAATTTGGAAAATAAGTACATATATAAGTTCATAAATATATTTCTCCAAGCCATGAGGTGACGAGTTGTTCTTTGATGTCTAGTTCCTTTTTAAATTTGGTCACTTTTATCTGGTCTTGTAAGCTATTTTTATTGAGTGTGTAGCTACTGTAGCTCTCTAAACTTCATACATAAATACCAAAGGAAAAAAGAGCAAAAATTGTTAGCCACCTTGAACTTGAGGTAAGCCAACCTATATGTTTGTCAAAAATTTTCTCCCCCCACCCCAATTAGAATTCCTAAGTGATTCCCTTTCATTTTCATGGAGAATGAAAATAATCCCAGGAAACTAGCTTTTGGGGATAATTAAATTGAGTTTACTAAGATGATTTGTGCTGATACACCTTCCCATCAGAATGAAAGGGGGGACTTATACTGTATCTAAAAGAGTCCAGTTAATCTGTGCAATATTCACTTTAAAATTTTCCATAAAGGAATTGGATAATCTTTACTTGATTGTTTAAAAGGCTGAACATGCACTGCTGTGCCATCCTGACCCCATTCATCTGATTTCTTAAATAAACTAAGTTTTGTTTCCAGATTACATCTAAACATGCCCAGGCAACCTATTTTTTTTTTCCTGCTGTATCTTGGTGACATTGCTTTCATCTCATCCTAGCTCATGAATGAAATAAACTTAAAGTTGTCCTTAGTTATATCTGTATTACACAGCAAATTTCATGCTGGAATAGTTCTCCACTGACTTGAAGTTGAGTCATGAGCAATTCACCAAAGAAGTAAAAAAAAAAAAAAGGCCCTGAAAGGTAGCAAGCATTAGCTAAGCTATTTCTTCTTCTAGCATAACAGACTTTCAGTGCTGTAGATCTTCTCAAAAGTCTTATATGCCAAAATCTTAAAAGTCCTTAAGATTCAGTATCTTTCTTTTCCACCGTGTGACCACCCCAAAGAAATAACTCTTTTTTTTTTTTTGTCTTGGCTTATAAATGGCTCCAAAGCAAGGAATCTGACTCTTCAGTTTTTCTAATCTAAGAAGGGTTTTGCAGGTGAGTAAGTTTGTAGTTATCATGAAATGTACAGGACATGTTTCTACCCATGAATTAATTGAAAACAACCAGATCTTAAGAGAGAATTATGCCAAAGATGCTTTTTCAAAGGAAACTGGACTTTGTTTTTCCTTAAAGATGTTTTGCTTCTCATCCAAGAAGCTTCAGTCAAAACTGAAGAAGCTTCCTGGATGAGAAGCAAAATATCCTCAAGAAAAAAACAAAGTCCAGTTGCCTTTTTAAAAAGCATCTTTGGGACAGCCATGACCTGGATAACTGAGAATCTTCATAGATATCAAGAGATAATTGTGTAAACACGGGCAGGGAATTATCAGAAAAAAATTTGTGTTCAGCACCAGCACATGTCTTTGTAGCTTATGATAAATAAGCTTATGATAAATAAGCTGCCTGGGAAAGCCAAGGGAAATCATCAAAACAATTAAACAATGAAAATTAGAATATTTCGGACATGTGATGCTACACCCAGAAAAAATACGGCATACTCCATTTAATCCTCCAGGGAAATATTGAAGGCAAACGAGGTCCAGGCAGAAGGAGAACATCGTGGCTTCAAAATCTAAGGGATTGGTTTGGACAAAATTCAGCAGCACTTTTTCATGCGGCTGCTGATAAAAACAGGATTACCAACATGATCACCAATGTCTGATAAAAGATATGGCACAAGAAGAAGAAGAAGTGGCAAATGATGTATTAATATCTGATGCTAGCCACTCAGAACCCACTGTCTAGCTGCATCATTGGATTTCTGGATATAAATTTAATTATGTAGCATTGATGTAGCTTGCATGTCAGAATGGGACACATTAGAATTAAAGTTAAATATTTGATTTTTATTTTGGCTTTCTGCTTATGGGTTAAGGATTTCCACAGGATTGTGCAGAAGGCCCTATACCAGTAAAAGGTCTTTTGACACTCCTAAGATCATGACACTTATATTTTATTACAAGAAGAGTGAATAATAAAATTAACAAATTTTAATATTTAAAAAAATATTTAAAAAGTGAGATAATAATGTGTAGAAAATCAAAATGTGGTGAAAGCAGGTTTTTGGCAAGACATAGAAAATTCACCAGAGTGGGAGTCAATTTCACTTTCCTCAGGGGAAAGAATCCCCTGTTTGAGTGTTAATACCAGTGCTAATACCAAGAAAACCCTTTCCCACATTCTCACATCATCATAGCATACATTGACCCAACAGGAAAGATTCCAAATTTAATGAACTACAAATGCACAAATTTACTTTGAACATAACATGCATTTTCATGGTGGCATCTGGTATTCTTATACATTTAAGTTTATGTAAAGTAAGTGTAAGAATGCTAGTTTAGTTGAACCAGGAAGTATGAACCATAGGATAACAGATTAGAGACAATATACTCAAATACAAGCCAGGATCACAAAAGAAACCAAAATATCACACTGAGGAGCCATCTATAATCGAAGAACAGCTGAAGGATTTAGGAATGCAATAAGACCCAGAAAGGAATAGTTGCTTTATTTTTTGATGCATTTGAGTCAGTGTTGACTCCTAGTGTTGGCTCCAATCTGGAGAAATCCTGCAGTATTTTGGCAAGATTTCAGAAATGGTCTGCCATTGATTCCTTCCTAGGTTTGAGAAAGAGTGATTAGTCTAAGCTCAGTCAGCTGGTAGGGGGCCTAGAACTCAAGGCCTTCCAATTTGTAGCCTGATGCCTTAACTACTGTCCCAAACCTCAACTCTTATCAAAGTTTAATTCAGTGTTTCACAGTCTTCAAGATGGCCTTATTATATATGAATCAAACTATCTCTAGCTTCTGCAATGCTCAACTTGCAATACACATTAATTCTTACTTTCAGAAACATCTGAAGTTGTTTCAATTCATTTGGTCTGAGATACATTCTGCATTTGTACAGTTGTATGTGCTATATTGTTTCTTTGCAATCAGAAATGCAGCAGAGTTATCCACATGCAGATGATTTTCACTTTTTTAAAAAAAATATTCATTGGTTGTGGATGGAAGCAGCAGATGTGATTCCTTCATATTTCCTGGATCACTTGGACATATTTAATAAAAACAGTTGAACAAGGCTTAATTCACAGCAAAATAGCTTATTTGTTGGATATTCTAGAACACAGGTGTCAAACTCGCTGTGTCACGTGACATGTCGCGACATATTGTGACTTTTTTCACATTGACAAAACTGGGATGGGATCAACTTCCGGTGGATCAGTGCGGGCGATGGCGGCTACCTTCTAGCCGTCCTCCTGGGTAAGTGTTTGAATCGCTATGAACAGCGGACATCAGCTGTTCAGCAGTTCAAAATCCCCCTCCCGGGCAAAGGGGGGGAAAGAGGGTTGTCTGAATAGTGGTAGAGCCTCTTATGCACCCCCAATATTTTTTTTGGGGGGGGGTGAAAGGAGTGCTCCCACGGAGTTCAGACTGTCTCCGCTTCCCAGCTGCTTTTGTCCCTAGGGACAAAACAAGCCGTGGCAACCACCTCCGCGATTAAAGAGACCTGGTGAGTTTTTCTTAGAAGTGGACAGAGTAGACTAGAGGATTTAGCTTTTGCTTTCTTTGACTTTACTTGGATTTTAAGTTTAAAGACTTATTTTTACGTTTATATTCCCTCTTTTTACTTTTTACTTTTTGCCAAAAGGGAAAGTAAAATGGCTATCGGCAGGCTTTTCGGCGTTCTTTTTTTTCCTTTTCTTTTTTCCCTTTGGGAAGGTAGAATAGTGATCGGCAGGCTTTCTGGGGTTTTTCCTTCCCTTTTTCTTTTTTTTTTCCTTTTTAATGATTGGAATGGATGTTTTAATTTTCTTTTTGTTGTTGAAAGGGAAAATAAAATGGCGATCGGCTTTTTTGGATTTTAGAAGCATTATTATTTTTGTTTAACTTTTTCGTTTTGTCTTTTGTATTTTTTTTTTAAAAAAATGGAATGGATTTTTTTTAATTCCCTTTGATTTTATTTGGATTTTTAGCTTAAAGATTTATTTTTATTTTTATATTCCTTCTTTTTATTTTTTTTTCCCTTTTGCTGAAAGGGAAAGTAAAATGGTGATTGGCAAGCTTTTAGATGTTTTTCTTTATCCTTCCCCCCCTTTTTTTTTAATGATTGGAACAGAATGTGGATTTGATTTTGATGTTGGGTCTGGAGAAATATTATTATTTTTGTTTAACTTTTTTGTTTTGCTTTTTGTATTTTTTTTAAGAAGGAGTAAAGATTTCTCTAAGAAGGCTCCAAAGGGTTTAGTATTTTTTTTTCGTTATAATGATCTCCTTTTGAAGGATTTTTTTGAATTTTTTTTTTTTTGGATTTAACCTTTCTTTTTTTTGTTTAATTTTTGTAATTTTTAAGAAGGAGTAAAGATTTTTTTTTGTAAGATGGCTCCAAAGCGTCCAGGGACTCCTACAGTTCCTAAAGTGGCTTCTTTTTCGGTCTTATCATCAGTGCAACAATCCAAATCAATAGCTTCACCCTCTTCCTTGGTTCAGCCAATAATTCTGAAGGATTTGCAAGATATGATGGGAAATGTTATATCTCAAATTAGGGTCGAAATGAAAGAGATTTTAGAGGAAAATAATAAGATTTTGAGGCAGGAGATAGTTTTGGTTTTAAAAGGAGTTGCCTCTGTTTTTGAAAAGCTGAACTCCTGTGTGGAAGAGGTAGAAGAAAAAGTGGAATTGATGGAGGAAAAATTTGAAAGTATGGAAAAAGAAATGGAAAATGAGATTCTTATGCTTCAATATGGACAAATGGAATATGCCCTAAGAATTAGAGGCTTGGGAGAGTCTTTGCAAGGAGATCTGAGAGAGATGGTTGCAAAGGACTTTGCTGTGATTTTGAATAAAGAAAAAGAGGAAATACTTGGTGAAATTGAAAAATTATTTAGAGTTAATTCTGTGGTGGCAGTGCAAAAGAATTTGCTAAGAGATGTGGTAATTTACTTTGGGAAAAGATCCCTGCGCAATGAAATTATACAAGCTTTTTATAAGAAGAGATTTCAAATTGCTTCACAAGATGTTATAATCCTAAAGGAGATCCCATCTAAAATTTTAAGAAGAAGAAAGGAGTTTGCCTTTTTAGCAGATGAACTCAAAAAGAGATGAATTTCATTCAGATGGGATGTTCCGATTGGAATGGTGGTGAACTACCGGGGGATACGTTATAGACTTAATACTGTTTTTCAAGCAAAAGACTTTTATACTTCGGTGCTGGGGTATGTTCATCGCCATCTATTAAGTTTAAAGCTTTGGAAGAGAAGAAGGTAGAATTGCAGTCTGAAGAGCCTATACTTATGAAAATTGGGAAACCTCAGTTTGAGGGGTCTCAACAAGTTGAGATGGAGGAGCAGAGGATAACCTGTGCAACATATAATAAAGAAAAGGATCAATTGCAGTCTGAACTGCTTACATTTATGAAAATTGGGAAACTTCAGGGGCCTCAACAAGCAGAGATGGAGGAGCAGAAGACAACCTGAGTAACATACAATTGTAAAGAAAAGGATCAACAGAAGAAGGTCAAGGAAGTTTCACAAGTATTGGTTCCTGATTCTGCGGGAGAAGCAGGATTTACAAACTTTTTGGAGCAACCTTTAAGGGCAGAATTGCAGTGTGAAGAGCCTATATTAATTAAAAAGGGGAAATTTCCATCTGGGGGGCCTCAACAAGTCAAGATGAAAGAGCAGAGGACAACCCGTTCAACATATAAACGTAAAGAGAAAGACCAACAGAAGAAGGAGGTTAAGGAAGCTTCACAGTTATCAGTTCCTGAGCTGGTGGGAGAACTAGGATTTACAAATTCATTGGAGCTATCTTCAAGGGCAGATTTTAAAGGTTCTTTTGAGGTTTATGGACACGAGAGACTGATACCTTTAAGAGACTTATGGATAAGAGAAGGAATGTGTTTATTGTGGAGGAATTTGTTATTGGTATAATATGGTGGATGGAATTTGTTATTGGTAAAGATTTAAATGTTTATAAGGGAATTCTAATGTTTTAAGTAATGTTCAAATTTGTGTTTTGGAGGGAGTTTATAAAGAATGATGGATAATAATATAAGTATGATATGAAAATGTTTAGAGTATATTATAATGTGTTCAATGATTGGGTTTTTTATTATTATTATGGAGATTGAATGAAAATTTCAGATAACAAGTTTAAGTTTAAGTATTTAGTTTAAAGTATTTAAAGAGTATTTAGTTTTAATGGTATTTTTTGTTTGAGGATAAAGAAAGAGGGAGAAATTAGATTTTATATTGTAGGTATAGATATTCAAAGAAACTAATGTTTAAATTTGTGTTTTGGAGGGAGTTCATGATACTAGAAAATGTTTAGAGTATATTATAATGTGTTTAATGATTGTAATTTTTATTTTTTTAGATTAATTTAACATATTTAGATTTGTTTAGGATTTATATGTGTTTTAAGTTTTTCTATTTTTTTTTGAAAAATTTTAAGTAAGCCTGTATTCAGCTCTGGGAAGGTTGGGGGAGGGTTTGGGAGGTTTGGGGAGGTGGGGGAGGGTATGGGAGGGTGGGGGGGTTTGGGGAGGGGATTTGCTGTAAAACTTCAAAAATTTTCAATAAAAAAGAAAAAAGAAAAAAAACTGGGATGGGTGTGGCCTCTGTATGATGTAACCAGCCTGCGGGCGGGCAATCTGACACCCTTGTTTTAGAAAATGGAATGTGAGAACAATTTAGCTTAAAAGTTCATACTTGAATCCTGAAACCATAAAGCATTCAAATGCATACTATAGTGACCTAATCTCAACAAATATTAAAATGTTTATCCTCTAATGCTTTTGGACACAAAATAATGTGGGATAATTCAAAACCTAGGGAAAAAAAATCGCTCATCTACTACTGTTCATACCTGTCCAATTTGTTGCAATTCCACAAAATGGTTGTGGACTTGGTATCATTTCTAAACCTAATAAAATGTTATATTTAAAAAATAATTCTGCTGCATTACATGATCCTACTTGGAAAAGGATCACACTATGAATAACAACATATCATAGAATTATGGAGCTCCCTGGAGACTGATGACATGAGGGAGAATAAATGAAAGATTGATGTCCTCCCTGTGGATAGAGCTTTAATCACCCAGCTCTAATCGTAGTTTGGAATACACACAAAGTCCAGAAGAAAACATAAACACTCATATATTTAGTGAAAGACAATCTAAATGCATACCCAAATGCACATAGTCCAATATTACAGTGAGACAAATTAGGAACAAGTTGCCAAGACAATCAAGATGCATTATTTTTTATTTTTTTAAACCATGTTCATAGTAGATATGTTTGCACATCTGGGATGCTTGATTATTGTCATGGTTGCACATCATAAAATGCACGTCATGTGGTTTTGCAAGATACTTTGATTAAAAGGTTAAAAGGGAATTGGCTAGTTTATGGTTGAGAGTGTTAGCTGAAATCCAGCCATTATTTCAATTTCTCAGTCTCTCTCTCTCTCTCTCTCTCTCTCTCACACACACACACACACACACACACACACACACACTAAAGTGGAGAGGTAGGAAGAGAGGAAACAGTTTTTACATAGAACATTAGCTCATTTAAACCATTGGTTGATATTGACTGACAATAGCTCTGTGTTGTTTTATATAGTTTCTTTTGAGACTCCTACCTATCTATCATCTAGCCATCCTGGAATAGGTAGCAATAAATCTGGGATATTTTGTGTGTGAAGCAGATAGACTCCCATTGGACTAAATTTTTATGGCTGCAAATTGTTTTACAACATTCTTTATAATCTTCATAGTCATAGAGTTGGTGCCACACAAACCTATACATAAAGTAGTTTCATATAATTATCTTCTCTAGGTCATTGGAAAAAGAATAGTAAACACAGAAAAATAAACAATAGATTATAGCTCTGTTCCTTATTGGAATAAATATATGCAAAATTGAAGCAAAGACAGGTAATGATGCACATGTAAACACATATTTAGCATATATAGCAAATCCTTATAGAAGAGGTTAATAAACATGTTTGGATAAATAAACATATTATCAGATACTCTGCTTATTGCTGTTCCTGATCCCAGGACAAAAATCTAAGCATGCTTACTCTCAACATTCTTTGAGTCCTCCACAAGTGGAACTGAAAAGTATTATGTAATCACTTAAACATTAGCAAAAAAGAAGAAATATTTCATCTTCCCTAAAACAGAGGGTATAGATTTTCATTTAAGTCTAAAATTTAGGTTTGTATTTCAAGACTTATGGATTCTGGTTGGTTCTTTTATTTGTTTTGTTCACACTTAGACTGAATAATAGACTCTCTTCTAACAGTCCTTCACAAAGAACATAAAAGTGTATGCATGTCCTTCAAGAATTAATATCCTTCTATTTTATCTATATCGGTCTTCCCTCTATTATATTTCCCTTTTCAAATGTATCAGAGGGAAGATAATAAACCCCCAAAATTACTGATTTCAATGGTGAAAAAAAATTAAGAGTCAGTTCTCTCTCCATCTTTATGTATGTGTGTGCATGCATACTACAGACTGACAGCATAAATAGGCATATTGTTCTTTTGCTAAACTGTATCATAACTCCAGCAAAAGTCTTTATAGTTTAGCAGGCTGAGAATATGTAGTAACAAGCATTTCCAATTGCTTAGTCTTTTACCATACTATCAACTTATCAAATTTTGTTAAATATAAAAATGACAGGTACCAGTAGGTGCATTAATGGGAATGTCATATTCTTCTCGAGAAATGTAAACTTTTCAAATGACCTTGTTTAACAGTAAGTGAAAGTAAAATGGAGGTTTATGAATGTAGAGTAGTATATTTCTGTTCTTTTTGTATTTCATATATGCAGTGTTAGAAGAGCTGTGATACATAAGCATGTCTTACTAAAAAAAGTTTATATTGCATTGAAAAGTCTATAGTTCTTGGCTTCAGTTGCTTTGAAAAACAGGACAATTTTCAAGAATATCACCAAATTTTGCCACAGAACCAAATTGCCTTAGTTCATGGTGACATCAATAGACCTAAATATACAAATACTAATAATATCAGACAGAGAGTCACATAGTGATTAAATAAAGGTAAAAAGGTTAGATAGCGAGAAGAATTTAAGTCTCATAGTAAATGGACTCTCCTGCTTTGTACTTCTTTGAAGCATCTCTTTGACAAATATTGTCAAATTGGCTATCCAGAATTATAATTATATCTACTTATTTATTAATGAAGATCTGGAGCTCCTTTTTGCATATTAGATGATAATATCTACAGAGAGTGAATGTAACTATATGTTGGTGTATATATATTACAGCACAATCAAAAGCCTGTAAATGCTGGCCTTCCTTGGTAAGTCTTACATTATAATGCAGAAGGCCAATAGGAAATATTAGAATATGCGATGGTGGCGAACATCTGTAGCTCAGGTGTAGGATGAGGGGGAAGGTTTATTCTCTGAGCTTCTGGGTTTGTTCCTGAACTTTTCATTAGCAGGTCTGGTAACAAAACATTCGGAAACCATCCCTTAAGCTTGGAGAATGAACCTCCATCCTCATGTTAGAATATACAATGTTTCCCAGCACATCTCAGCAATAGTTGAACATAATTGACAAGCAAGGTCTTTATGTTCTTACAGTACAGTCATTTTTAAAATTTCAGAATAATTACATATCGTGAGATAGTGACACCTCATGGTCACTGACATACAAGAAGATGTTGACATCCATATGTTTCTTATGCATGGTTACAATAACTACCATTTAAGAGCCAGTTAAGAAGAAAAAAAAATATTCTCCATTTAATACTAGTATCCCTTTTATTTGAACGATATGCAGCCTAGAAAGAAAGTTTTGACAGCAGCGATGACAACCAGTTGTTTCAAGATAAGGGACCAACTTAAGGGGAAATAGTAATGAAAAAATGGACTCTCCAGATAGATTTTCAAAGGTTTGCATTGTGCTTGTAGAAATCTGCTAGCATGATTTGGATTCCAAGTAATCTCTATGAATCAAGCTAAGGAAAGAATTATTTTATGTCTCTGATCTTTTTTCAATTAAGTATAAATTATCCAGAGAACTATTATCTATACAATGTTTATTAAATATTCTAAATTTTGATAAATATTTTCTGAAATAAAATCTATCTTACTATCATCATATTAAAATCAAAGCATCCTGTTCAAAATCATTTTCTGTATTTTATTTGAGGAAAAAGGTTAGTATACATTTAAATTGAACATACGCAAAAAGGACACACACATTACAAACAATATCAAAGAAATTTCATATGTTTTTTTCCAATATTTAATTTTAAAATATCAGAAGAAAGAAAAGACAATGTTTTCTGGATAATTACTTTTTTTTCATAAAGAGCATGCAAAAATATAAATATTTTTAAATGGACGTTGTTTTTTAAAAAAATATTTTTACAGTCACATACTCTAGGCAATAGTGTTTCTACCTGTTATTTTATTTCCCTTTCTTCATGTTATATTAATAGCATTTAAAGACCTTTATTATACTATACACTTACAATGAACAAGTATGTTTTAATAATTGAATTATTTCAATTATACTTTTTATATATTCAGGAATGAGTGCTCCTTAAAATAAAAATCAGAGTGAATGCAAAACCCATAATATTTAGATAAAGATATCTATCAGTTTCTATTTCTTGGAAATCTAACTTTGTACAGGGAGAGTTTCATGGATTTCTTATTATAACTGGACACAAAAACAATGCCAAGAAGATTATTTGTCATTCACAAAGCCACTACAATAAAAAAGTCAGTCATGCTTCTACATTTTGAAAAGATAGTGGATATACCTTTTCCTAGAACTGAATATCGTTCGTGAGAGATACAGACCATTGCTTCAACAGCAGCTGTCTGCCAGACTGCATATCACATCCTCTAAATAGTAATTGTGAACATGGCAGGATTAATTTTTGAGGACATCAACAAAATATCATATTGTGATGTAATATATTAACCAATTTTAAAACATTAATTACCTAAATTGTTGATATTTTACGTTTAAAAGCTTAGAGAATGATACATGTAGAAGTGAATGTAATTGAAAATACCAAGCATCATGATCATAAAACTGAGGAAAGGAAAGGAAAGGAAAGGAAAAACACTTCTTGAATAATGTTGCATAGGATCCCATCTGCCACATTTAGATGTTAATTTCATGGAAGACTTGTATTTAGGAGAGAATGTAACATTTTCCTCTGTTGCAAAAATTCTTTTTGGGTAGTTGATTCTTGTTTAAAGGGAGTCCAAACTGAGACTAAATAGGATATTGTTTCTGGACTGCAGTGCAAAAGATATTGGTTAGACCTCCTCCCTCACTTTCCTATTTTCCCGAAATTCCAATAATTATTGGCAATCTTCCTTCAATAGTTGAAATTTACTTTAGGCTTTTCATTTACATTAAAAACAAAGCCATTGTGTGCTGCAGGCAAAGATGATTTAATACTAAATATAAAAAGGAAAATATAGTTTCTGTATCTAATATGGGCACCTGTGGTCCTAAACAGGTCTCTGTCAGATTTCAGGGTTGCAGTTGTCAAGAAACTTTTGTTGTGCTTTCTTGCCAATTTCAGATGGTAAGACCTAAAAGAGGCTTAAGGCATTGCTTTTAAAAAATTATCAATCTGCAGTTGGCCCCTAAATGCAAGGGGGAAAGGGGGAAATCATAGCCTCTTTATGTATATGATACTCAACATTTTACATCCTTACCCTGTGTTCTTGCCACCTCCTCCCCTAGTAACACCTGGACATCAAGCATTGTCCCTCACTGTTCCACATGTTTACTTTCCATTCAGTTGGCGAGATTAGAGTGGTATCTATTATTTGACTGTATAGGTAGTCCTTGATTTATGCCCACATTTGAGACCAGCATTTCTATTGTGGAGCAAGACAGTTGTTAAGTGACTCATGACCAATTTTACAACTTTTTTTTTTTTGTTTTTGCTTTGGTTGACTTGGTGGTTGGAAACCACCTGGGAAGATCCCAAAGGATGATCACGTGGCCCCAGGATGCCATAACTGTCATAAATACATGCCAGTTACCCAGCACCTGAATTTTGGTTGTATGGCCATGACAATGCTGCACCATTCAAAAGTACAAGATCTGGTTGTAAATCAGTTTTCTCAGGTTGCTAAACAAGTGGCTGTAAGTCAAGTACCACCTGTACTGCAGAACATGTGCAGAACGAAGTACGTTAATCACAATGCAACAAGGAAAACCTTACTCATCTAACCAAATTCACTAGTGCAACTTTATATAAAACAATAAATACATTTAAGGCCTTTTTGAGATTCAAATTCCAGATGTCATGACAATTAATTGAGGAAGAAAAGGGACAATTGTATTCACATTGGTTCTCAGGCCATCGTATGAGGGAATAGAGCAATGGGAAGCCTCTCTCACAAGTAGCACTCCCTGCTGTAGAAATGTATCTCTAGTTGTGTGGTTGGCAATAGGTCTAGAGATGGACTATGACAGACAGCCAAAAAGACTAATTTGCTAACCTTATTTGTTTTAAATTTTGAGTTCTGCAGATGTAAAGTTAAGCTGAAGATATATATATTCCCCAGGCAAAAGCTTTGACAGAGATTGATTTAGAAAGAATCAGAAATCTATCTAGAGCCAGATTTATAGCTAAGTAATTAAAGTCCCTAGACTATGTTTACTTAGTAGGAATCCCTTGTAAATGGCTTTGTCTCTTTCCTCCATTTTTAAGCACGCAACTCAGATGTATCTCTGCCCTAATATTCCATGCTTCATAATTGTTTTTATCTTCTCAGTATATTAGAGCAGTGGTGGCAAACCTATGGCACGGGTGCCAGAGGCAGCACTCAGAGCCCTCTCTGTGGGCACACGTGGCGTTGCCCCAGCAGAGTTCACCAGAGTTGCGAGCACATGGTGTTTGGAAGCGACAGGGTAGGAAGTGAGCGAGCAAGTGGCGTTCACCCACTGGAGATGCCCCGGAGATGGTGAGGGACTGGCCCTGGCCATGCTCACCCAGTCTGCTGTGACCACTGCAGCCATGCTCACCCAGTGGACCACACACCCCGGCCCACCTGAGGGCACCACAATGCTGATGCAATGCTGGCACTGTGCGATAAATAAGTGGGTTTTGAGTTGCAATTTGGGCACTCGGTTTCTAAAAGGTTTGCCATCACTGTATTAGAGCAAAACATATGATAAGTCTGATTTTTTTAAAAAAAGTAAATTGTATATAGATTGTATGTAGTTTTGCATTTTAAAGGTGTTTAGATCATAACAACAGCATAGTTACAATTGAGTTTGTTTCTTTTGTTCGGATACTAAATACATTTACTAAGCACTAGATTATCCAAGACAGGATTATATATTTAAAAGTACAATAATAAAATGAACTTCTGAATTTTATGTATGTGCCCAGATGATTCCCCCCTCCTCTAAGTATAATTTTAAAAATGAAGGGATAGTTGTTACAATGAAAGCATCGGCTTAAGTAGACTCTGCTCAGGTGATTATGGTGCACGTGTTTACCATTTTCCAATGCTCTCTAGGTATAATTTGGGAATTTTAGGCACAAGCTCCATTTGCATCATTGATTTGATTCAAGACTTGACTTGAACACTGGACCCTATTTAGCAAAATAAAATTCAGTGATAAGAAAAGTAAGCTTTTACACATAGGCAAGAAAAAATGTACATGTACAAAATAACTGAAACCTGGCTCAAAAGTAGTAACTGTGAGTGGGATCTAGGAGTCTTAGTAGATAACCATTTAAATATGAGCCAGCATATGCTGCAGCCACCAAAAAAAAAAGAAAAAAATGCAATCCTAGGCTGCATTAACAGAGAGATAGAATAAAGATCACATGAAGTGTTAGCACCACTTTATAATCCCTTAGTAAGATCATACTTGGAATTTTTGTCTCCACAATATAAAAAAGATGTTGAGACTCTGGAAAGAATGCAGAGAAGAGCAACAAAGATGATTATTCATCTAGAGCAGTGTTTCCCAAACTTGACAATTTTAAGGCAGGTGGACTTCAACTCCCAGAATTCCACAGCCAGCATTGCTGGCTGTGGAATTCTGGGAGTTGAAATCCACCTGCCTTAAAATTGTCAAGTTTGGGAAACATTGATCTAGAGGCTAAAACATATGAACCACAGTTACAGGAATTAGATATGTCAGCCTAGTGGAAAGAAGGACTAGGGGTTACATGATAGCAGTGTTCCAATATTTGAGGGGCTGTCACAAAGAAGAGGGGGGTCAACCTATTTTTCCAAAGCACCAGAAGGTAGGAAAAGAAACAATGGGTGGAAATTAATCACGGACAGAACCAACCTAGATCTAAGGAGAAATTTCCTGACAGTGAGAACAATTAATCAGTGAAACTACAACCTTCAGAAGTTGTAGGTGCTTTGTTACTGGAGGTTTTTAAGAAGAAATTGGACAGCAATTTTTCTGAAATTGTAAGGTCTCCTGCTTGAGCAGGTGACGGACTAGAAGGCCTCTAAGGTCCTTTCCAACTCTGTTATTTGTTTATTTGGGACAATTTTAGTGGTGGGTCTAGAAAAGTCAGTTATGATTTCCATCAAACTGTCAGTTTCAGGAGAATGTAAGGATGGGGAAAAGGAAAAGGCTGGAACATAATTTTGACAGCTTGTATTTCTAATCACAATTCATCATAATTAATGGTGTTTTAGGGGAGAGATGTTGAAATAAACAGCATTCAGCATTCTTTACTACTCTCTCAGGAGCATGAACAAAAATATTCAGTGATGTCTGAATAATATAATATTAGAAGGCTTGCTTGAAAAATGTTGGCTGTTTAAAATCATTTGCTTATTATAATGTGCACCACACTCATCCTGCCCAGTTTACTTTCTATGATATTTATGGCAATTTAAGAGAAAAGAAAGATTTTCCTCCTTCACCATTCCCCAGTTCCTTCTATTAGCCACTTAGTTTTCACAAGAGGGGAAGAAGCTAGGTATGTACTATATAATAATAGTAATAGTAATAGTAATAGTAATAGTAATAGTAATAGTAATAATAATAATAATAATAATAATAATAATAATAATAATAAAAAATGGGTAAGGACTCGATAGGTAGACAAAATGCTAAATCCAGTCTGAACATCCGGCTGACTGTGCGATGATCCATAATAATAACAACAACAAAACAACAACAACAACAACAACAACAACAACAACAATAATAATAATAATAATAATAATAATAATAATAATAATAATAATAATAATAATAAAGTTGGAAGGGATCTTGTAGGTCATCTAGTCCAACCCCCTGATCAGGCAGGAAACCCTGTACCATTTCAGACAAATGGCTGTCCAGTCTCTTCTTAAAAACTTCCCGTGTTGGAGCATTCACCACTTCTGGAGGCAGGTTGTTCCACTGGTTAATTGTTCTAACTGTCAGGAAGTTTCTCCTTAGTTCTAGACTGCTTCTCTCCTTGATTAGTTTCCATCCATTGCTTCTTGTCCTGCCTTCAAGCGCTTTGGAAAATAGCTTGACTCCCTCTTCTTTGTGGCAGCCCCTGAGATATTGGACCACTGCTATCATGTCCCCCCTCGTCCTTCTCTTCATTAAACTAGATATACCCAATTCCAGCAGTCGTTCCTTGTATGTTTTAGCCTCCAGTCCCCTAATCATCTTTATTGCTCTTCTCTGTACTTTTTCTAGAATCTCAGCATCTTTTTTACATTGTGGTGACCAAAACTGGATGCAGTATTCCAAGTGTGGCCTTACCAAAGCATTATAAAATGATATTAATACTTCGCGTGTTCTTGATTCTATCCCTCTGTTAATGTAGCCCAGCACTGAGTTGGCTTTTTTGGCAGCTGCAGCACACTGCTGGCTCATATTTAAGTGATTGTCCACTAGGACTCCGAGGTCCCTCTCACAGTTACTACTATTGAACAAGATACCCCCTATACTATACTTGTACATTTGGATTTTCTTGCCTAAATGTAGAACCTTACTTTTTTCACCATTGAATTTCATTTTGTTAGATAGTGCCCAGTGTTCATGTATCTCCAGATCCTCCTGTATCTTAAGCCTGTCTTCTGGAGTGTTGGCTATTCCTGCCAATTTGATGAGTTTCCCATCTATCCCCTCATCCAAATCGTTGATGAAGATGTTGAAGAGCACTGGGCCCAGAGCAGAGCCCCGGGGTACCCTCCATGTAGATGTGGTTCCGGTGCTTTTTTTCTAAAAAAAAAAAAGGTGCCGGAACTCACACACATCATATAACCCATCTCGCCTACCCTACATGGTTCTATCCCAAAAAGGTGCCAGAACTCCATTCTCGGCATTCTATAAGAAAAAAAAGTCCTGTGCGGTTCCATTGAGGACCACATGCTGACTACAGCCGGTCAGCCAGCTACTGAGAGATGATCTGTTTCTCAAATTTCAGTGATGCCTTTATGTCCTTTAAAGCTATAAAATTTCTGCAGATGCCATAACATCATTTTGTAGCAATATTCTGCCATAAGATATTCCTAGGTTGAAGATGGGCATTATCAGATGAACGATCTACCAAATGCTTAATGAACCTATATGACACCTCCACTTCCTAGAATAAAACTAATAGTTTTGATGAGATCACAGTTGGGGCAAGAAATAAATGTATATCTTAATTCATTTTAATTATTCAATTTTAATTCAATTGAAGGGATTGTCCAAAATATTGCAGCTGCCCATGAACAGGCAATGTGTGTAGGGTGTGTGTGTGTGTGTGTGTGTGTGTGTGTGTGTTTGCAATAATATAGCAGATTGACCTTGGGAGGAAGATGCACAGACTAATAACAATCAGACAAGCAGTAACTGAGTCCACAGAAGGGATGAGGCTGTAGCAAATATCTCAGAAAGGATTCTTCTTAGGTTGTTGGACTATAAAGGGGGGGGGACTCAATTTTAATTTCATTTTAGACTGTATTTTGCTCTAATTTCATTTTAAACTGTATTTTAGCAAAGTTCATTTTAAATTGCTTTTATCAAAATTTGGTAATGTTTTGTTGCTGGAACTTTGCACTTTGATATGGCCCAAGGGTTAATCAATAAAGATTATTATTATTATAAAGGGCAAAGGGATGTACTTTCAGACTTGCAAGTTTCTTTTAAAGTTAGGGATAGTACTTTTGAATGTGTTCCTTGTCTGAACTACCATGTAAGTCTGGCAGGGAACCATAGCAGCAAATGCTTCCATTTTGCCTGCATAAGACTGCATAAATTTAAAATAATTTATATTAAAAGTTTTACAAGGATATAAAATATAAGACAAATTAATATAGAGGTAAAAGCAGGAAAGAAAGGAAAAATAAAGAAAAAAAAAGAAAAAGTACAGAAAGAAAAAAAACTAAAAGAAATAGGAAAAAAAGAAGAGGATTTTTTTAAATGTAATGTAATGCAAGTTCCTCTTTTTAAACTTACAGTCAGCCCAGAAAATCCTGATTCACAACCGAGAATCTCTAGTTTAAGTAGTTGACTGAAAATGACAGATATTTGCTAGATTAAACAGAAGAAATTCATTCTCCCTCTTCCTTGGCCTATGCCAGCCTTGATTTCTGACTTAACATCTATCATTCCGGTAGCTCATTTCAGTCAAGATGGGCAGATCTATGAGAATTTTTTTTCTTTCATGAGGTTTGAGTGACAAACCTTTGCAGAAGCCTCAACCAGATTAAGTGCTGGAGACTCAGAGGAGCAATGACACAATGCAAAAGCCTTTACGCAGGTGCACTGCATCTATCTTTTCACCTCGATAAGAATCACTGCATCATCTTTGCAGTGTGAAACTTCTTAGCAAAGCACATCAAATCCACTTTGCACATGGATAATCCGCATTATTTTGGTGGGGAGGAACAAATGAGAAAAGCATGAAATTCCCATCAATCTGCCCCTCATCCTCCTCTATACAGATTGTGAATTTCAGGCACAGTACTACGTCTGATTCTAAGCATGTCTAAGTCGAAATACTGGAATGTCTCCAAGCATTATAGCCGATATCATGGTCATTTGTATGCATTTTACAAGTCTGACAGCTTTTTCACGCCTATTCAAGACCATAGATTTCATCAATGTAAGAAGCTTTTTTTAAAAAAAGGACCAAAATTACAGTTTTTTATGTACCTAATAGATCATAACTGGTGATATTCATATTTCCTTAGTTTAAATCAAAAAGCAAAGGAAAGGGAAAGAATATAGAAAAAAAGAAAAAGAAGGGAAACAATATTGACTGAATCATATTATGATTCCTATGTTTGGGAAACAGACCTCTTACTAATGTAAGTTCAGGAGGTGCAAAATAGGCAAGGAATGCAAAATTACAAATCCAGGAAAGGTGAAGGGAAGATGCAGTTGATAAAGGGATATTGTTAAAGATGCAGTTGATAAAGATCAGATGGGCTCTCTTCACGTGTTTAGAATTCCTGAAAAATGCTTCCAGAAAAGGAGGGAAACTTATTGCTGAGATTGCTGTCTATTGTCGATTTTATAACGAGCCTGGCTGCAGCCATCTTTCTCTTCATTCTAAGTTGTCACATAGGACGGAGGGAGGGGATGCTTGCCGAGGTGCTTCACTAGTCATAATAATCTTCTGTCCCATGGGAACCAAGGTCATCTATTGATCCCGTGAACAGGGACTGGGTGTTGTATTAAACTGCCTGCCAAATGAATGTATTAGGGAACGTAGTGATGGCATAGTTTTGTGGGTGGGACATTATACTTTATAACTGGGAAATTTTTAGTGGGAATTTCAGATTTGGTTTCACTTTTGATCGTGCCAATACTTTGTAATTAATAAACATGTTCTCTGAGGAATTTTCAAGCCTCGGAGTTCTAATTTATTTGTCTCTGTTAGAACCATGACATCTATACTATTAAAATTCTTGTTCCATTATCCTTAAACTAGACAAAATAGTGCATCACAGGGCAGCAATTTCTGAACCAAGATACCTCAAATGCGTTAACTTACACAATCTGTCCAAAATCTGGGACCCATGTCTCCCAAGGGACTGAAAATTGAGAAAGTCATGACTGCTTTAGTGCTGCCAGGCTGCTGCTGTTTCAACTCTGCCAAAATGAAGTTCATTTTGAATGTTCCATGACAGTTTCCCAGCCACTCTTGAAATAACTTGCTCTCTCTCCCACCCAGCAGGAGCCACTTGCCTGCCTGCTGGGAAGGGAGGCAGGAAGGGAGGAAGGGAAGAACAGGGAGATAGGAACCCTTGTGGACCCTTCTTCACATACATCACTATGTCTGTTGCACCTTATCTGCATTGTGCACCTCACCTGTTTCATGTGGGACCTTTTACATACCTCTACACACACTCCCTAATTCCTGCCCCCCCCCCCACGTACTTTCTCAAACTCATAGGGCAACTCTTGGGCACACCCCGATGCACACATTCTGAACCAGATCACCTTCCTACATACTTTCCGTAACCTGCACTCCCAAGCACTCCTGGCACACTTCCTGACACTCACCTCATTCCCAATTAATGTGGAATCTTTCACACATATCCACAATCTCTCCTTCACACTTTTTGAGCAACAATGCCACCCTATGCATCCTCATTGACCCGCATGATACCTCTCACACACCTCACCACCCCCATGTACTCTTCTGGACCTATGCTGACTCCAGCGTGTCCTCTCCAACCCATGCAGCATTTCCCATGCAGCACCTCTCAAGCAACCCATGAACCAATCCAATCCACCTCCTATACACTTCCTTGTTTCCTCCTCTATTGGCAACAGCCACTTACCTGCCTGCTGGACTTGGGCTTCCACCCTTCTGATGGCTTCTCCATTTCCCACTTCTCTCCACAATCTCCCCAAATACAAAGTAAGTGGGGAGACTAACAGGAAATCTAGGGAGAGAGGAAAGAAAGGAAGGAAGATAATGTAGAATGACAGAGAAGGAAGGAAGGAAGGAAGGAAGGAAGGAAGGAAGGAAGGAAGGAAGGAAGGAAGATTTCTGATGCTCCCTGCCAGCTTCCCACAAGGAAACTCAATGGAGAAGCTGGCAGGAAGATGAAGTGCAGTGGTCATTCTGTTTCTCTGTTTAGGTAAGAAATATCTCTGAAATGATGACCTAATGTGGCATGGGCTGTTATCTACCTGGCAAAAGAAAGACTTGCTGGACTGTAGAATATTTTTCCAATATTCTTTTTGAATCTACCTTCTAGTATTATAAGCAATAAGATGTAAGTTTTGCAAACTAAAATGGCAGGGTGATCTTTGTGGAACTATGAGCAACAGGAATAGCTCCTGTTTCAATAGTGGCAAACAACTCAGTAGCAAAACAGCAGCTTTGAACACAGAAGATACTGTCTTCAGTCTCTGATATAGGGCTTGGAAAGCTTCTGCTAGTGATCATAAAAATTGTTGTCAATCAATGTCAACACTATCCAACTAGCTGATCTGAGTTATTATCAGGTAGTCATGTTCATGATTTGGCATTTGGAAGAACAGAAAGATGAGAACACTGAGTCCACAAAAGTTGTTTCATTTTTCTCCAAGCTTATTATATAGTACTAAGTTTTGGGGACTTAAGGCAGAGAA
Organism: Crotalus tigris; assembly: GCF_016545835.1. Taxonomy (NCBI): domain Eukaryota; kingdom Metazoa; phylum Chordata; class Lepidosauria; order Squamata; family Viperidae; genus Crotalus; species Crotalus tigris. The sequence continues at coordinate 2,735,980 of NW_024096469.1, forward strand.
TAACTCTCATTGCTCTCCAATCAATGCTTTGGATCATGGACAATGCTTTTTGACAGTAATCTTAGGAAGTAAAGAGATTTCAGTGGATTTTGTGAGACTTAGAAGGAGATAGCATAGGATCTTTGCTTGAAAAAAAAAACCCAAAACAAAACTGGTGACTAAATACTGCCCTGTGTGATTTGTTCCACATCTATCATCCATTTCTGTTCTTTAGATTTTCTTTGGTGTGTTGTTTATTCTAACGTTGCAGTCCCTGCAAGGATCCCTCTCAAATTTTGCCCATTTCTTGCACAAATACTTCAAGTTTGTGATCCACATTTATATAGATTGCTAAAAAAAATACTCCTTATCTTTCAAACAAAACAGAACCAAACCACTGCCCATTTTAATTTGAAATGGTTTTTAATTACAGTGTGGGGGGAGATGCTGAGGGCAGGATATGTTTGATACCATTTTAGTCGCATAGAGTTTTTTGATTATGGGAAACCACTCAGTCCATGTCATGGTTTGGCTCTGTTTGTACATGCATTTTCCTGCAGAAAGCTATTAATGCACTGCATGAATTCTTTTCATCATGTCATTTGAACCATATGACAAAAAATGGGAGAAGGAAGCTGTCTCTACAGCCACCCAAGCACATTCTGCTATTTGAACCGAGAATAGAAGTCTTCAATGTTGATGGTGCAATTTTAGATAAAACATGCTTATACGATTTACTATAAGCCATATGTTAACATTTGCACAAAATGGCATACCTTCTAAAAAAGAAGACAGTCATTTAGTGAGGCTTTTCTTTTGCTTGAATCTTTTTTTTTGGTCCTCCTCCTGTCTTGGGATGATCATCATAACATTCATATTTCAAGAAATTGTAAACCCCCTGGAAATTTTGTGTTACTGCTGTTATGTTTGCAGATTGGAGGCATTAAGAGGAGACACATTGTGTAACAACAAGCCTTCAAAACTGCAAAAATGGCTCGCAGACCTTTTATAGTGTCCTATCCCTGGACAACATCAACCAATGATTGCAGAGGCTGTTTCCCATCTTGTGCATGTGCGCAAGGCTGGAGACAGCCAGTCTGATCCCAGGCAGCTTTTGGTCTGCCTGGGACCCTTTGCAACATTTCTGAGCCTGGTGAATGCTTTAGCAGGCTCAGGACATAACAACTGCACTGATCATTGTACTCCTCAGCTTTGAAAGAATTATATATAGCTCCTAAACACCAAGAGAAAACCTTTCCATCCTGTATCAATGCCATAGCTTCAGAAGCAAAATTCAGTATTTGTTCTAGTAATAAATATATCACATACTGCCTCATTTGGGGCTTTACAAGAGTTTTTAGTAGCTGTTAACTTCTCACAGAAATACTTCTTTTATTTATTCATTAGACTGATACTGTATGTTTTCTTTAAGTGCTCACGATACAGCACTTACAACATTCCTCTTCCACTTTTATCCCAACAACAACTTTCTGAGGTAAGTTGGGCTGATAGACAATGGTTAAAATCACCTAATTAGCTTCCACTATTGAGAGTCATGGCTTTCCTATTCTTACTCCAGAACTCTATAAACACATTTTCACACTGGCTTTCTATATTTGATGCTTATAGATTATACAAACCCATTCATTCATTCTGTGAGTTCCCTCACTTTGGGGAGACAGTGATGAATTTGTATATAATCCTATGTCAGTATTCCTTGTTTATTTCAAATTACTACATATCTGTGCTTGTTAGTACATGCAAATGCTCACCTCCAGTTTGCTATGTGTTTGGACAGGTAAACCCTACTTATTGTTCTTCACATATGAAGCAGGATTGTAGATAAAGCAGGATTGTCTCTTTCTGCCACTGGACAAAGCCCATCTGTTAGGTAGCACATGGGAACAACACCAATTGCTCCATTCTGATCATAGCCAAACCTGGAACGGACATCTATAGGTTTTCCATAGAACGTACATAGAGACTTTTATACAGAGAGTTCCCCGTGTAGACTTCAAAGTGGTTTTAGTTAAGCCAGTACTATGATCTGAAACACTCCATTATACTTTTGAAGGAAATATCTGCACACAGGACCAAAATGCCAGCCTTGTGTATTCTTTCTGAATGTCTGAAAAGTCCTTAGAAGATGAAAATATGCAGAAAGAAGAAGATATGCAGAATTCTTTATATATTTTTCTTCTTCCCAGGCATTTATGGGATGATACAGGACTGACATTCAACAATCTTTAAGTATCTTATACTTTGGGACTTAATGATCAAACTATTTATTATCCATGGCAATTATTATTATTTTTCTTTCCTGAATGATCAAAATCCTAGTACCTGGGAAGGAAAAGCTTCATCTTTCACTTCCTAGCTCTCATCTGCACTCCTCCCAGTGAAAAAGATTCTACTTTGTACAAATGGGCACTATTGCTGTTTACACCTGTAATCAGTATATGGGTTGATGGGATGAAAGCACAGGATTATGCTGAAGTTCTCTCCTCTGTGCTAAAGTTGCACAGCAAATCCCAAAGGTAAAGATTTTCTTCAATCAAAGTTGATACCAGGCAATTTCATGGACACATCTGTCACGTAGCTTTGTTGGGCAACAGATGCAAGTGGTTTCTTACTCCTTCTGCAGGGGTATTTTTTGATTTCCATGTCTAGCTTATAGATTTGGGTTTTTGCTGGTGGTCTCTCATCCAGTTTAGATGAGCTTTTTTGAGATAATTCAAAATTGGTTAGGTATTTTCACTTTTGCAAGCTCCAGTCTGGATTGGTCATCGGGACCAGAGGTTTAGTCTTCCAAGCTTTTGGACTTGTGCTGGAACCTGTCTCTCTCTCTCTCTCTCTCTCTCTAATTATGTTAAAAGAGTCCTTATTTATCCAAAGGCTTTGTTTCGATAGCAAGTTAGAACTTTCCATTGACCTGATATGTGGCACTTCCTAAAGCATGTCTATAGAAATACACTGGGTTTACTATAAACGCATTTATAAAAGCCCATTGCCATATATTATTGTTGTTTCCAATTATATCAATGCAGAGCCTTAAAATTGTATATATTATTTTACCTCTATTGTAGAGTGCTTCTAATTATGTGTAACTTTTTATTTACCCAGTTGTCCATTTTGCTAACTATAAGTCTTGTATCTTGTATGTTATCTTAACTCAGAGGTAGGTTGTGTTGTATAAGAAGCCTTTAATAATGAAGGATTAAAATGCATTTTTTTTGCAGTTTAGTTACTGAGATATGAATGAGTTTTATTTTGTCATGTGTCATAAAGTGTATATTGGATAACCTTTGTTTTAAAATGAAAAATAATTCTTCCATTAAAGTTATAAAAACCATTGCATTATAGTGATATATTTTAAAATAACATCATAAACTTTTTTCAAAGATATGCAAATAAGACTAGAAAAAAATCCAACCTATCAACTGTTCCTTATCCAGCTATCCACTTTGTTACAAATGTACTATGTTTGGTATCTTGTCTATTATTTTAACTCAGTGATAGATTGTGTTGTATAAAAAGCTTTCAATAATGGAGGATTAAAATGCATTTTTTCAAGTTTTAAAGATTTTTGACTTTGATTACAGTACCTTGCTAAACATCTGTTCTGAGTTTGCTTACACACTATAAATATCAGTGATATCAGTTGTATCTTGCTTATGTCAAACAACTCATTCCTATTATTCCAATTATTATATTTACTATTTGTTTTAATAAATATATTCAGCAGTGAAGTGATCAAATGAGTCTCACAGACAGTGGAGTATTATAGAATATAATACTTTTGTAGATTAGCCTACACCCCAAAATACAATTCACGGTGGAAATGGAAGCTAACAACCAATTCCCCTTTCTGGATGTCCTAATCTACAAAAAACCCAATGGCTCCCTAGGAACACCATCTACCGGAAAAAAACACACTCCATTGCTACTTAAACGCACAATCCCATCACCACCCTGCACAGATCAACTCCGTAGCCAAGACCCTCATCTCCAGAACCAAACGCCTAGCCAACAAAAACCACCTGAAAACTGAACACACTCTCACAAACATATTAATCTCCAACAGATTCCAAAGAAATATTATTACCAACCTAATCCAAAGGGAAACACCCCCCAAGAACCGAGACATAGAACAGTACAACAACATTGTCCTCCTCCTCTACATCAAAGGCACCACAGGTAAAATCAGCAAAATTCTCCACAAACACAATATCAAGACAGCCTTTGGCACTGATCAAAAAATAGCCAACATCTTAAGAAACCCCAAAGACATGATCCAGTTAGAAAACCAAGGAGTCTATGAAATATCATGCAAAATATGCCCAGCTACATACATTGGACAAACTAACAGGAGAATAAATGCATGCATTGCAGAACACAAGAACGCAGTCAGAAAAGAAGAAAAAACTTCCTCCCTCTTCCAGCACTTTAAAGCTACAGGATATGAAATTGATTTTGAAGGAACCAAACTAATCTCCAAAACTGAACACCACAACAAGAGAATAATTATGGAAGCCATCGAAATAGAAAAACACCCCCACAACATGAATAAACATGGCGATACCTCCTGCCTACCATACACCTGGAAACTAGCCCTAATCAACAAACAAGTCCTAGCCACGAAAACTGACACCGGACCCAGAACTACACAGCATACCACCACCATTCACCCTCACCAGACCCAAACCTAAGCCCAAACCCATCCCTCAGATGAAATGCAACCACCATCCAGAAGCCAAACCATGACAACATCACCAGCTGCTGCACCTCCCTCCGACCCTCACACTAAGCAAACGGACACATGTCATAAACACAGAGCTAGACTGCAAACTCGGAGCCAAACGAAAGCCCAGAATGTCACATCACAGCCTTCTGCTCTGGACATCACATCACAGAACTCAGGAGGTTACAACGCTAAAGCTCAGTATATTACAACACAGCCAACCACCCAGGATGTTGTAACACAGAACTCAGGATATCACTACACTAGATCTCAGAAGGTCATCACACAATCCATTACTTAGGTCGTTACAACACAAAAACTAATGGGCACACAGCCAGCACCTCAGCTACTCAGGATGTTACGAAACAGCCGAACAATCTGCAAACAATAACTCCAACACAGCCAACCAACCTACCTACAGCAACTAAGTCAGCACTCCACACACCCCCACCAACATTTATAGAGAGACGGCAGCTCCGATCACACTTTGCTCGCACAAGCACGAAGCTGAAGACCCCAGCCTGAAGATGATGAGTGGGACCTCATTGAAACGTCGGCAAGATACTCTCAATCTTACACAGGAAAAGACCTGAATACGCTAAGACATATATATATATATATATATATATATATATATATATATATATATATATATATATATATATACATATATACATATACATATATATATATATATATATATATATATATATATATAGTAGGTCTTTGGTTGTTCGGGTTTTCTCCCACGTAAAATTGGAAGTGTCTTGGCGACGTTTCCTTCATAAACACAACATCAAAACAGCATTCTGCACAAACAGAAAAATATCCACCATCCTTAGAAACCCCAAAGATAAAATTGAATTAGAAAATCAAGGAGTATACGAAATCCCATGCACCACTTGTCCCACCATATACATCGGACAAACCAACAGAAGAATAAGTGCACGCATTGAAGAACATAAGAACTCAGTCAAAAAAGAGGAACCAACATCTTCCCTGGTCCAACACCTTAAAGCCACAGGACATGAAATTGACTTTAAAAATACCAGAACCATTGCCAAAAGTGAACATTTTAATAACAGAATAATCAGAGAAGCCATCGAGATAGAAAAACGCCCACACAGCATGAACAAGCGAGATGATACCTCCCGCCTACCAGCCATTTGGAAACCTGCCCTTATTGACAAACGACTCCCTAACCCCAAAATCTTAAACCCCTCTGCAACTCAGACTAACCTGAGCACAACCAAACAGAACACTCCCCCAGCCAATCAGAGCACAGCCAAGCCCCTAACCATTCAGAACACACCTCCACCCAATCAGAACACAGCCAAGCTCCCATCCAATCAGTTCATACCCTCACTGGCAGTTAAAAGGAAGAAACAGCTAAAACCACACATTGCTGCTCAAAGCAAGAAGCTAAAAACACCAGCCTGAAGATGACGAATGTGACTTCGTCGAAACGTTGCCAAGACACTTCCAATTTTACGCGGGAGAAAACCCGAACAACCAAAGACCTATATACAAATACCCGCGAAAACCTCAGAAAACAAATATATATATATGGTACAAATAAAATACGAACACCAGGAGAGTATAAATATAAAAATATACTTTACTAAAAGCTGCCAAGCTTTCGTTTGGCACTGATCAAAAAATAGCCAACATCTTAAGGGCTAAGGAGCCAGTAAACAATGATGACTTAAATGGGTTTTGCCGGCATCTGTATGAGTAGAGATTTTCTAGCTCATAAAATGATTAATAAAAGTTGTAAACCTGAATTTTTTATTGAGGTTTTGGATAAAACAGAATAAGATGCACTGAAGTTATCAGAGATACTTGAAAATCTAATTTATGTGATTATATGGAAAAGAATTGCACAGTGCTGATGCTAGTGATAGCTAACCAAGCAGGACGGAAGGCTAGATGGGGGTAAATGGAATGCTGTTATGTATTAACTTTGTAGACAGATCATACTTTTAAAGGCATGGATTGGGCCATACATATTTTTCTTCATAGTCACGTATATATGAATATACACAGAGAGATATATTCAGAACTGCTATCATTTAAAAAGGGGGTGGGGCGTTTGTAGTCGTGATGGATTCCTATGGAGATGTCAAGGAACTTAATTTTGATCTTCTCCAGGTAAATGACTCCAGTGCTCTTTTCCTTTATTTTTTTTTTCTCTAAACAGTACTAGCCAAAAAAGTGATGATGATTATGAAGATTATACTACCAACAAAACCTGGGTGTTGACTCCCAAAGTACATGAGAGTGATGTTACCCTCATTTTAAATGGCCTGCTGGAGGGGTATGACAACAAACTGAGACCAGATATAGGAGGTGAGAATGTTGTTTATTTATTTACTTTAAAGGTAATTAGATGGAGAAGGGGAAAATGTTATCTATGCAATTTTTGGCAATCAGTATCTTTTGTTAAAAACCATTGTTTTCTTTAATACCTTTGTATCTATTATAACCTTTAAAATGTTACAGCTCACAGTGATTTTAAAATATTAATAGCATCTTATGGTACACATGTTGCTTTTCACTCGTTGATCTAAGGATCTTGTGTCTGAACAGTAAAGTTGGAATTGACTTCAATGTCAAGGTATAAGTTTGAGAAGGATATTATAGCATTCTGAACAGTTTGTATTTCCATTGAACAGTATCAAATAAGGCTGATATTGTTCATGGCTGAAACCATAGAACCTGGACTTAACTGGTCAGGCTGTATCTTTGCAAAAGATGCTCTATGCAGGGAAACATTTAATTGAATTTAACAACATGCTTTCAGTGGTATTAGACTAAAATAACAAAGTCTGGGATAGAAGAGAATAAAGAATCATGACAAAAAGAAGATTGTGTTGATCATGCAGCAGTGTGTGGAAAAAATAAAGTCAGCTTTAGCATTAGCAATAGCAATAGCACGTAGACTTATATACTGTTACATAGAACTTTATAACATTTATAACATTTTCCAATCAGTTTACAGAGTCAGCATATTGCCCCAACAATCTTGGTCCTCATTTTCCTGACCTCAGAAAGATGGAAGACTAAATCAATCTTGAGCCAGTCAGGATCAAACTCCTGGCAGTGGACAGAGTTGGCCTGCAGTACTACATTCTAATTACTGCACCACCTTGGCTTTAAAATGAAGTCATTTTTATTAAAAAATAAACAAACAATCCATTCTAAAGTTGTCAAGAAAACAGTGCATTAGCATTGTGCATTTGCCCTGACAGCCATGGGAAGCCTATGTTAGTGAAATAACATGATCATAACAAATTGCTCAACCAGATTTTCCAGAGAAGTCACCAAGAACAGAATAAGGTGCCTCTCAGATGATAAACAGGAACTGTTATAGTAATCTGTTCCAAAAAGATGTAAGTAACAGAAGAAACCAGGAAATGATTAATAACCATCCTAATGTAACAACCATTAGTCAATGCAAAACACATGAGAATGGGATGAGCTTGAATCTTTTACTGCTTGAAGCAATGAACAAAGTTTCACTTTCTCCCATTTTATGTTCAAAGCCAGTATGACTGGCACATGAATTTACTTCAACACTGTCAGCATCTCATGTCTTCCACTGTATAAGCTGCAATAATGTAGAGAGTCTCTTACATCTAATTGTGCTTTTTGAACCTTGCATTGCTGCTCTTTGGTAAATGTCAACTGAACTAACTGCAACCCAGTACTGGCTGCAGTAAAGTTGCAGTAAAATTTCTCCATCCTAATAGGATGGAAGAACCTTTGTTTGTAGAAAATCTACTTATCAGTATGTGATAAACAAAACAAAACATGAGCCCTTCTTTGTGCAGCAGGATGCTCTTCTGGGGATCAACTGTCTGAACTTCGAAGATAAATTTGCAGCAGGGGTAGGGATGTTGAAATAGTTTCTAGTGAGTTAGCAGTAGAGAAAAAAAAGCCAGAAGTTTCAACTATTCATGTGTGTATATTTGTTATATTTTATTGTAATTTGTTGACTTTAATCCTCTGTGCATCATCCAGAATCATTGCTGTAAAATGGGAGGCTTTAAAAATGTATTTATCTATTTATGTACGTATAAAATAAATAAATGACTTGTCAATGATAAAAATCAAAGAACACATTGAAAAAAAATGGGACTAAAATTAACTATAAAGACCAAACTAATTGAAACAGGTACAGTCTTAGATTTGACAAAGAAAATGAAGTAGTAGATAACTCCTGCAATCATCAGCCAAGAAATGTGCCATAGATTGGCACCTCATAGAGCAGTGTTTCCCAAACTTGACAATTTTAAGGCATGTGGACTTCAACTCCCAGAATTCCACAGCCAGCAACGCTGGCTGTGGAATTCTGGGAGTTGAAGTCCACATGCCTTAAAATTGTCAAGTTTGGGAAACACTGTCATAGAGTAAAAAAAAGACATTAAGATGCCAGGATGTGTCAATAATACTAATATCACAATCATGCAGTAAATTGTTTTTCCTGTGATAGTCTGTAGAAGCAAAAGTTGGATTTAGAAGAAGCAGTTTAGGAAGAGTGTTAACACTACTCTGGTGCTGGAGAAGACTCCTGAGAGTATCAGGGATAGCCAAGAAAACAAACAGATTATGGAACAAATCAACCCAGAGTTCATACTTGACACAAATGGCCAGGCTGAAATTATCCTACTTCAGCTACATTATGTGAAGACTTAACTCTCTGGTGATATCCATAATGCTGGGAAAGATAGGGAAAAAAAGAGGACAAGCAACAGCAAGGTGGACAGACAATTACACCACCATCAGGTATACCAGTGGAAGACCAGAAGGATCAGATTGGTCTCTAGGAGTCAGTGCTAGTTTAATGGGACATAATCAAGCCAATGATTTGGATAGGGTAAAGTAATTTGGATGGTCAAAAGGAGAAGAAATTGAAAACAGTGATTTAGAATAGAATAGAATAGAATAGAATAGAATAGAATAGAATAGAATAGAATAGAATAGAATAGAATAGAATAGAATAGAATAGAATTCTTTATTGGCCAAGTGTGGTTGGACATGAGGAATTTCTCTCCGGTGCATAAGCTTTCAGTGTACATACAAGTAATAGTGATAATCATAATCATAAATAACATGAAAATACATTCATCATAAATTGTAAAATACAACACTTCTTCATAAATCATAAGATGCAACACTTAGTGATACTCATAGAATACTAGCTAAGCAAACAACATAAATCATACTAGGATACTAAAAACAATATAAATTGTAAGATACAAGCAACAAAGTTATAGTCATAAGAAGATAAGGACAGGTAATAGGAAAGATGACGAGTACCATAGTAATTCAGCTTTACTAAGTAGTTTGACAGTGTTGTAGGAATTAGTTGTTAAGCAGAGTGACGGCTAGTCCAGAAGAAGGAGCCAGAAGAAGAATGAAAAAGCTCCTACCTTGGGACTCTGTGTAGACAATTGCAAAGAGGAAAAAGCTGGGCTATTTAAACATGTACTGTGCTTTTGGAATGGATGGTGCCTATAAGGAGGCTTATAGATGATATGAGAGAAGATTCAGTTCAGGGCAAATGCCCATTGTGGACACTGGGATTCATTCTGATTGAGATTAATACCTTAGTGTTGCCTCATATTATTATTGTATCTATGTTATGCGGTTCCTGAGTTTCTGCACAGTTTCCTAATGATATAACTAAAACTTGTAAAAAGTAACAACCAGAGAGGTTTTATTTTTCTTTACTGGATGTCATTTAGAGGGATGGAAGCTGTCTTTTAAAGTCCTTGTTAGTGGAAGCTTGGGGAGCAGGTTTTGTACAATAAGAGCTGAAAATGAAACTGCTTGGATAACTGCTAGAAGAATCAGCTCTCAAACTCAGGATTTTTGCTCAGGTAAAGCAGGCTCTATATAATTATTTAGTTAAAGTTATTCTATTAAATGAAGAATTCATTGTAACGATGGGAATATGAGAAACAGGGATTCAGGAAATGGAGGTGGAGAAAGAGCCAGAAATACAATATGAAATGATGCATTGAAGAAAATGAGGGATTGGTCAAAGAAGACATTTTATTTATGGTTGAGTTACCTTAATTCAGTGGCAAGAAGCGGTAATTGCTGTGATGAGAGGAGTAAATACCTCTCTTCACATTTTTATAGAAAATCCATCCCAAATTTTTAAAAAGCCACTCGAGGGAGGAAAATGGATGACAGCTTGTCCAGAACTGAAAAGTTGAGACTAGTTTGTTCATGTTTAGCAGAAAATGTGCCATATAGTGTTACAGTAGGGAAAAGATAGTAAATATGAGGTGGCTGTTTTCCTGATGGTTTGGTATCAAGGGGAGAGTCATGCTGTTAATGAGAGCAGCAGAGAAAGGAAGACTTCAGTTTCAATTTTTTTTTTTTTTTTTGAGCGAGAGAGAGAAGTACATGTGAATCAAAACTGATATCTATTTGTGAAAGTTAATGAATAATGTGACTGAGATTATAGAAACAAAATATTATCTTTGAATATTTATTTAATTAATTAAAACAGCCATATAGCCACCAATCATATGTTGAACTCTAGGCAGTCCCAATCAAATATAAATCCCAGCATGTTAGATTGTAGTCTAATTAATGGTACATTAGGATTATTAATTATAATTATTAATTCTAATTAATTATGCAATAATACAAATGGGATGAAAATCCATCCCACCAAGACATATTAGATTTTAATCTAATTAATGGTACATCAGGATTATTTATAATTATTAATTCTAATTATAATTTATTATGCAATAATGTGGATGGATGAAAATCCAACCCCCTTTTTTTAGTGCAAAAACTAATTTATATGGTGTTACAATGTTCATATTGTGTTTGCTGATCGAAAAAGATAATATTTCACATACTTCAGCTCTGTATTTTCTCTTCTTTCCTTTTAAAACTTGAAATTATGTTTTTTGGGCACAGTAATGTTTTATTTAGTTATCTTTAAAGCAACTTAGATGTTAATATTTGTAGAAAGAATGATTTGTAATTACTATGGCAGGGGTCTCCAACCTTGGCAACTTTAAGACTTGTGGACTTCAACTCCCAGAATTCTTCAGCCAGGCATGCTGGCTGAGGAATTCTGGGAGTTGAAGTCCAAAAGTCATAAAAGGGCCAAGTTTGAAGATCCCTATCTTAGGGTCTCCAAGAACATGACCAAACAACATCCAGATTTTTATCACAGGGAGTTGAAGTCCACAAGTCTTAAAGTTGCCAAGATTGAGGACCCCTGTACTATGGTATAATATTTTCTCCTCTGCCTATCCAAGCTGACTTTTTCAGGCAGACGAGAAGGAAAGGCCAGCCATAACTTATAGGAATAAGACTTGAGAACATAGGCAGATAGCTACTTTGGCTGTTCTCATTAGACAGCTTGTTTAGACAGAGAAGGGAGAAATAGTTTTTTTTCTTAGTTGTAACTCTTTTGAAAATAGTAGAACTTAGAATATCTAAGGAGAATTAACTTCTATTGATTCCTTATTAACTGAACTCCAAGTGCATAATTGTGGTTTATGGATTAAATTAGTCTCAACATTTTATGTATACATTTGCTATTTAGTTGAGTATGACACTGGTCAAAGAGCTTGTTAAATCTGAAGTCCCACCAGTGAGTTTAGGATTGCAGTGAAGGCCTCTTAACTAGTAAATCCTTAAATGTATCTAACTGTGCATCATATTGACAGTCATTAAACAGTTAAATAAGAGAAAAAAACCGTTTAGTTTTTACCATGTTTGTTCAAAAGGATATCAGGTTGTTTTCTCTATTGTTGTCAGTTCTTTGAGAAAAGCAACCAGAACTAAATTACCAATTTTTATTACAAAATAACCACATTTATAAATTTAAAAATGTCAATAATTAGAATTATAAATATATAAAATTATAAATAAAAGTCTATCCAAAAACATTGCATTTCTTAAGGGCTTTGATCTAATTTTAGTTAACTTTAATTATTTAGAACGGATTCCCAAAGTTGTGATTTCAGGATGATGAGAAAGATCACATCCTGTTTGAAAGGCAAAGTCTTTCTTATTGGCATTATTGATTATATTTTCTTTAATTGAAGTAATGTAGCTTTTAAAAAAACATTCATTTGCTGCTTCATTATTTTGCTAATTTGAATGGCTAACCTTATTAATTATTGTTGGAATTGTGTTTAATTTACAGTTTTACAGTTTTGCTCTTATTGTTTCTGTTACAGTGCAACCCACGGTAATTCACACTGATATGTATGTCAATAGCATTGGTCCAGTGAATGCTATCAATATGGTATGTAATAGCTCTTCATAGATTTTTGTCAGAGTTTATTGAAGATTGTCATTAGTGAACTCTGATAGTCCTTACTATATATAAATAATATATGTTACCAATAGTGGCAAATAATATATGTTAACATGCCACTGCCTTAAACACCTTTATAGAAAAAAATGAGTATAAATTATCTTTCTTGCCTCTTTTTCAACATAGAATTTTGCTGTTCTGGGGATTGAGTGGGAAGTGTGGGTACTTCTATGGGTGGAAATAAAGTGTTCTTTAATTGATTCTGTTCTGAGATCAACATGGCTAAAAAAACAAGATGAATTTTGACTGTTTCTGTGAAATTAGATGAGAGTATGCTCACTAGTTGAATAGACAGAGCAACAAAGATGATTAGGGAACTGGAGGTTAAAACATATGAAGAACAGTTGCAAGAATTGGGAATGTCTAACAAAGAGAACATCTAGGGATGACATGATAGCAGACTTCCAATATTTAAAGAAGAGGAATCCAACCAAAGCATCTGAAGGCAGAACAAATAACAGATGGAAACTTACCAAGGAGAGATCCAATCTAAAACTAAGGAGATATTTCTTGATAGTATGAACAATTATTCAGTGGAATGGCTTGCCTCCAGAAGTTGTTGGTGCTCCATCACTGGAGGTTTTTAAGAAGAGATTGGACAGCCATTTGTCTGGAATGGCATAGGATCTCCTGCTTGAGCAGAGGGTTGGACTAGAAGACCTCCAAGGTCCCTTCCAAATCTGTTATTCTGACACAATTTAGGGATAGATTTTTCCTGTTCCACCTGCATAACTCTTCTTGTATAGCCTGAATCTCTACTAGTTTCTCCTCAGCAAAAGGGCCAACAAAGTTTTGAGAAGTAACTTCATAATTACGTACTTTGTACTGAGATCTTACAGATCTTCCCTTAACACATTTTGTTATTCCTGCAGGAATATACAATTGATATATTTTTTGCCCAAACCTGGTATGACAGACGACTAAGATTTAACAGCACCATTAAAGTTCTGAGGTTGAACAGCAACATGGTGGGGAAGATCTGGATTCCTGATACGTTCTTTCGAAACTCAAAAAAAGCAGATGCACACTGGATAACAACACCCAATAGAATGCTCAGGATCTGGAATGATGGCAGGGTGCTATATACCCTCAGGTATTTTCATAGTTAATTCCATTATTTCCAGTGCTCAATACTTATTGGATGTGTCAATGTGAATAAAGAAGACATCATACATAGTGACTATAAAATGTCTTAAATATTTCAGCCAAAATTAAGTGAACATTTTCATCGTTAGAGCAGAACTATATGATAGAATAGTTAGAACCTAAGAATAGTTAGAACCTAAGAATCAGAGCATGCAATACGATATTTGCTATCTCTCAAACTGGTCCCACAGCATTTTAAGGAGAATAAAATGATGTCAACCAGTGCACTGTCATGTAATGAAAAGATATGAATGAACAAGACCTAAAAGCATCTCTTCCTCTCTAGCTCCCCACCAATTCTCTTATCTCACAACTATCCTTAGGATAAAATATGCATTTTTAAAAGGGGTATCTCTGCAGTGTTGGCATGCCCCCATCTTCTTTCTCTCATTGCTTGACAGGAAACTAAGGGCACATGACATTGTGGGCTGCTTGCAGCACTGTGAACAAAGAAGAAATCTCAATAGCCCTGAAAGGTTTGCTAGAAGTAAATACAGGAATACAGCTTAACATAGCTTTTACAATGCTGTTCAGTAGACTATTCACAGTTGATTCTTATGTTTAGAAATACATTAATTTTCATGGCCTCCATATTTCCTTGGAAGCCCACTATAAGAAACCCACTTGCCATGTTAGTTATGATAAATAGCCAGTTTAGTGGTAAATTTCAAAAGTGAGAAGACAAGCATGATTTATATACCTAAACAGCCCAGATAGGCAGGACTTGTTCCTTCTTGTCAACATTTCATGGTAAAACCCTAATTGTGACTATGCAGAAGTTATTACACTGAGTTTAATAGCCTTTACCCTCAACGAAGATGAAGAAATAGTTTACAATGAAGAAGGAGTGTAAGAATATTTCATGTACTCAGGAATACTTCTCAGGCTTTTAGCAGAGATAAAGTGTTGTGTATGAACACATATTAACTATTGTCATAGTTACAGTAAGAATTGGAAGGCTGAGAACATGACAAATAGAAATAACATCTGCCTTTGTTTATTTTCAGACTGACAATAGATGCAGAGTGTCAATTACAGTTATACAATTTCCCAATGGATGAACACTCTTGTCCACTGGCATTTTCAAGCTGTAAGTAGGCAACAATGGGATTATCCTGATGAAAGAAAGAGGAAAATAATAATAATAATTTTAAAAAACTTAATATCACAATAATCAGATAAAGCTGACAATGTAATATATAGCTATTGTGTAAATGTGCAGCAATAATCAATGCTAAAATTACCAAAATTACTACACAGATAAACACGTTATCTATTGCTCTTGATTTTAGAGAAATCTAGGGCATTTATCTATAAGTCACTGGACTATTTCCAAACAATAGCTATGCGGTTAAATAAATATGAGGCTACCAAGTACTCTTGAACTCCAACTAAAGAGAAATATTGCTGCCAAAAAGTAAGCTACCAATTCAGATTTCACATGTTTATAAATTCATCACATCTATGTCCCAACCTTCCTCTAAGCTCAGGAATATGTAAGGTTATGATTCCCAGAGTTAAGTAGAGTTGACCACACCATTAAATGGACAGAATAGAATGAAGAGACTGTCTCAGATGAGGAATGTCTCAGATGTAATCACTGCCCTCTGTTCTCTAAACTCAACTTCTTTCTTTCTTCAGCCATTATGGATGAACCTCTTCTGTGATTAATGCTGAATGTTTTATATGACATTTTGTACAAGAGTAAAATGTCTTAGGCAAGCCTATTTTATTGTCATCTAAGTCAGTGAAGTAAAATGAACAGGGATAGTGAGACTGACTCATTAAACTTCATAGCTAATGGGAGAATGGCATCTAGAAATACTTACTGCCAAGTCCAGTGGGGAGTCCAGAGCATATAATATCTCTTTCTCCAGAACAAAGCATACAAAAGTGCACATTTTATGGTTTTAGTTATTATTTAATAGTGGTTCTCTCAGATATCTATCAGAGCAATTTATCTTTACAGATTGGTGTGAACATTGGAATACATGTTTCCTGATAAAATCCATCACTTTTCTGTGTACTTTTAACATTTAAAAAGCCATTATGGGGGTTGGAGATGAGTAGCCAGTGAAGTTTCCTCTTAAGAAAAAGAATGTTTATAATTTGATATAGTGCAACTTGTCAGACATTTGACATAGTCATGCTTTTTCCATGATGGTTTGTAACTGTAAAATCTTTTTCTGAAGTTCTTGATGCTTTGGGTTTTAAATGAATTCAATAAGCATTGTGTTGCAAAATGGCTGAAAGTCATACAAGTGCATGAGACCCACATATAAATTGGAAAGTACTAGCATGTAAGTAAGGAAGCACTAGTATATAAAATACATTGATGTAATCCTGATTTTCCTTGGTTTGAAGATGGTTACCCAAAGGAAGAAATCATCTATATGTGGAAACGCAGTTCAGTGGAAGTGGGGGATACTAGATCCTGGAGGCTCTATCAGTTCTCATTTGTTGGACTTAGAAATACAACTGAAGTGATTCCAACAAGATCAGGTGAGTTAAGTAACTATGGTTTCATTATCTTTTCACCATTCTCATGAATTAAGGTAAAGGAATCCCTACGGATTTTACTCCACTAGTTGTTGCCGACTGTAGGGGGCGGTGCTCATCTCCATTTCAAGGCCATTGAGCCAGAGCTGTCCGAAGACATTTCAGTGGTCATGTGGCCAGCATGACATCACAGAGCACTGTTACCTTCCTGCCTTAGTGATACCTAATTATCTACTTACATTTGTATGCTTTTGAACTGCTAGGTTAGCAGGAGCTGGAGCGAGGACAGGAGCTTACTCCATCATGTGGTGCTCAGGTCTCGAACTGGGCTGCCAGCTTTCTAGCTGACAAGTCCCGCATCTTAATCACTGAGCCACCATACCACCCTATTGTCATGAATGAAATCCAGATGAATAGTAGAGGGAATGTTTATTGTATTTGTATTTGATAGCTTAAACAGAACATAGAAAGAAAAAGTAGTATAAGCTTTATAAGTTAGAGAAATGAGTGAAAATAAAAGTGTGAAATTTAATATACACCAATGCAAAATGTTTTCAATTACAGAGCAAAATTTAAAGAGACAGTTATAAGATTTGGGTGGAGGGGGGAGAGGGCTGTCATGATTAGGTAATGAAATCTATTTGTGATACAGATTTTGGAATAGTGGTTGGTTGCAAGTGGCCTAATATCACTGGGGGTGGGGGGAGCAAGTGCAGTTTTAGCGTGACTTCTAAATCCTGGGTAATAGTACTACCACTTTATTTTGCTTTGGCCAGATTTCATATCAGCTATCATGTTCAGCTCTGTACCCACATTTTAAGAAAGAGATAATGCAGAGATGGATAGCAAGAATGAACTAAGAAAACAGTCTTAGAAGGACAGACTAAGGAAACTGGATAGATCCTTGAGAAATGATTGCTGGAAAACATGATAGGGCTTTCCAAAGTGTAGAATGGTTATCTGAAAAAGAAAGACCTGTTTGTTCAAGAAATGGAACAATAATTTTAAGTTACAGGATGTGTAACTTAATCAAAGTATTTGATAGTGGAGCATTTATAAAAAGCAGTGGGGCATTTTTCCCCATTAGATATGTTAAAGCCAAAGCTAAGCAGCCACTGATGCTTTAATTTGAATTCCTGGGCTGAGCATATATTTGGACTCTTTTAGTGTTCTCTTCCAATTCTATGGCTCTCTAATCTGTAGGTTTATCTCCCAATCCATCTCCTGGCAATATCCATCTTAGTCTTTATATTTTTAGCTTGAAGAGAGCTTTTTGTTCATATGGATTAATATCTTCAGAAAATGGAGAAACTGCTTCTAATCTTATTCATCCAGACATTTATGGAAGACCATTTCTAGCTTGAATCAACAAAGATGAAAGGAAAAGTGACAGTTGGCATCATGTATGAAGATATTAGAGTGAGGATGGCATTCTTGTGCCTTCCTCATTATCCCCAATTTTAGCCCTTAAAAATGGAGATAACATTCCAAGATAAATACATTACATAGAGCAGGGGTCAAACTGCTGGCCCGTGCTCTGGTTGCATCATGCAGAGTCCACGCCCAACCCAGCTTCAGCAATGTGAAAAAAGTCACAATACATTGCAACAAGTCATGTGATATGGTGAATTTGACACCTGTGACATAGAGGATGTTTACCTTGCTTTGTAGACTGTGGTTGTTAATGAAATAAATGGTGGACAACCCAAAGGTTGAGGACATAATTTAATTTTTGATGAGATGTACAGGGAGTGAGGATACTCATGCAAAATGAATAAGGCCTCAGCACTTGGTATTACCATAGTCCATTTTTGTTTTTCTTTAGTTTCTAAGAAAGGATTTTTTTTTCTTTTATGGTATTAAACCTACTTAAAGATTTAAACTTCAGCTTTCATTTCAAAATTACCACCAGTGTTTGGCCTGAAAGGGCATTGGGAAACACAAGAATGACACTGAGGCCACAGATTGTTTCACTTGCTTTAATGACTCTGTCATAAAAACTATGGAAAACAGCAGGCAAAAGTTTGAACTCTGAGCATGAATTCAGACGTTTTAATCTAAGTTTTAAACTTTAAAATGTACTCAGAAAAAGACTGGCCCAACTCATCAGGAGGGCTTTAAACTAAAATTGAGGGGGAAGGGTGACAAATCTTTAGAATTTCTAGAACCCAAACCAATCATAAATCCCAAGAAAACAAATCAAACAATGAAGCAGGCAGTGATGAGAAAAAAGAAAAACTTAAACAACAGTCAGGAGATGCAGGAAACATGCCCACTGACAGGCATAAAACTCTTAAATGCTTATATACAAATGCTCAAAGCTTGGGGAAGAAACAGGGCAAACTAGAAACAATAGTACATGAGGGAGGGTATGACATAGTTGGCATTACAGGAACCTGGTGGGATGAAACCCATGAATGGAATGGACTGATAGATGGATACAAATTGTTCAAAAAAACAAGTCTACAAAAAGAGGAGGGGGAGTTCCACTATATGTAAGAGAACACTACATATCTACAGAAACGCACATAATCAAAGATAAAATCTCTCCAGAATGTATATGGGTTAATATAAAAGAGAAAAAAAGTGACATTGCCATAGGTGTATATTACAGGCCACCCAACCAATCAGAAGAAATAACCAGTTAACAAATGTATGTAGGAAGCCTACAACAGTAGTAATGGGAGACTTCAACTATCCGGATATCAACTGGGAGACAAACTCTGCAGCGAGCGGGGAGATCAAACAGATTCCTAACCAACCTAAATGATAACTTTGTCACCCAAAAGGTGGAGGAGGAACTAGACATAAAGCTATACTGGACTTAATTCTTACTAATAGAGAAGAAGTGATAGAGGGAGTTGAAGTTGCCAGAACCTTGGGTGAAATTGACCACATCATACTGGAATTTAATATAATGCAAACACTAGCAATAGAAAACAACCCAACCAGTGTCTTAAACTTCAAAAAGCTGACTTTAACAAACTCAGAGAGAACCTAGAAAAGATCTCATGCATGGGAAACTCTGAAAAATGCAATCATAAAAGTCCATACCAGCACAATACCACTGAAAAAGAAAAACAAGAAATTCAAGAAGAAACCAACATGGCTACACAAGATCTCTCTGACAAACTGAAAGAAAAAAAGGACAAATACAAAAAAAAAATGAAAGGAGGGGCATATACTGTAACTAAAACCGATTATCAGCAGACAGCTAGAACATGCAAAGATGAAGTCAGGAAAGCAAAGGCTCAGAATGAACAAAGACTTGCAACAGAAATCAAAGATAATAAAAAAAATTCTTCCAACATATTAACAACAACAAAAAGTCAAGGAAACTGTAGGTCCACTAAAGAAAGAAGATGGCAAGAATATAACAGGCAACAGGGAGAAAGCAGAGCTGCTTAACTTATACATTACATCAGTTTTCAAACAAAAAGAAACTATAGCCCAACATACAAAAAAAAAAAAAACACTGCAAAAGACAAACTAGAAACAAAAATGAAAATAAGCAAGAAAATGGTAAGAGAACACTTATCCAACCTTGATGAATATAAATCACTGGGACCGGACAGATTACATCACAGAATTCTGAAGGAGCTGGCAGATGTTATCTCAGAACCATTGCACCACATCTTTCATAAATCCTGGAGCACCAGGAAAATACCTGAGGATTGGAAAAGGGCTGATGTGGTTCCCATCTTCAAGAAAGGGAAAAAAAACGGATCCAGGAAAGTACAGACGAATCAATTTAACATCAATACCTGGGAATATCCTAGAAAAGATAATCAAAAAACAGATGTGAGAACAAGCAGAAGCAAACAAAGTTATAACTAGTAGCTAGCATGGGTTTGTTAAAAACAGATCATACCAAACCAATCTTATTTCATTCTTTGAAAAAGTGACTAAATTAGTAGACCAGTGAAATGCTGTGGACGTATTATACTTAGATTTCAGTAAGGCATTTGATAAAGTAGACCACAACCTACTATTTGGTAAGCTAGAAAAAAATGGAATAGACAACATCACCACTAGATGGATCTGTAGCTGGCTGGCAAACCATACTGAACGAGTAGTCCTCAATGGTACTACATCCCCATGGACTGAAGTAAGCAGTAAAGGTTCTTTCTTAGGCCCAATACTCTTCAATAACTTCATAAATGGCTTAGATGAAGGGGAAGGGGAACTCATCAAATTTGCAGATGACACCAAATTGGCAGGAGTAGCCAATACCCCAGAAGACAAACTCAGGATCCAAAAAGATCTTGATAAACTTGAACAATGGGTCCTATCCAACAAAATGAGTTTCAATGTGGAGAAGAGCAAAGTTTTACATTTAGGCAGGAAAAATCAAAGGTACAAGTACAGATTGGGTGAGACCTGGCTTAAAAACAGTAACTGTGAGAGGATCTTGGAGTCCTAGTGGACGATCACCAGCAATGTGCAGCAGCAGCCAAAAAAGCTAATACAATCCTGGGTTGTATAAACAGAGGCATAGAATCAAGATCATGCAAAGTATTAGTACTGCTTTATAAAATCCTAATAAGACCACATATGGAATACTGCAGCCAATTTTGGTCACCATATCACAAAAAAGATGTTGAGAGTTTAGAAAATTTTTTAGAGAAGAGCACCTAAGATGATTAAAGGCCTGGAGACTAAAGCATATGAAGAACAGCTGCAGGACTTGAGTTTGGCTAGTCTAAAGAAAAGAAGAAAAGGGGGAGACATGATAGCAGTATTCCATTATTTGAGGGGCTGCCACCAAGAAGAGAGGGTCACATTATTCACCAAAGCACCAGAGGGCAGGACAAGAAACAATGGCTGGAAACTGATCAAAGAGAGTAGCAACCTGGAATTAAGGAGAAATTTCCTGACAGTGAGAATAATTAACCATGGAACAGCTTGCTTCCAGAAATTGTGAGTGTTCCATCACTGGAGATTTTTAAGAAGAGGCTAGATAGTCACTTGTCTGAGATGATATAGTCCTGCTGCTTGAGCAGGAGACTGAACTAGAAGACCTCCAAGGTCCCTTCAAGCTCTATTCTATTGGAATCTAGGCTAAATCATCTACATTCTGAATAGAGTCTTTCTTGAGCAATATGAGGAAGAGAACACATGAACATGATTTATTGGAGTTTTCCATCACAAAATGATATTTTTATCCTGTTGCATGATAAAAAGGTATTCAAGGACCCCTCCTGTGATTCAATGCCATGACTCTTTTTCTAAAACACTTCTGGAGTGGCAGCACTCCATTTTGCTTGTGTTTAGATTGTGGCAATAAATTGAGCAATCACTTACTAAATGATGATTGATTTTCTCTGTAGGGTAGATAAGAGGTCTTATAGTTACATCTTTCCATTTTACTTTGCACTGTATGATCTTTAGTATGCGCATGTAATAGACTTTGAAATGACAGAAGGTTAGCGGTTCAGAAGGTTAGCCCAATACTTCATTTGGGAAAAAACATCAGTTAAGGTTGTAGAAAAAAATCTAGTTGGTGACTCAATGTACTCATCAAATTATAATCTTTTATGTGCCATAGATTCCTTAACTTGGAGAGCACATTTTAAAAATAGAATTGGGAA
Organism: Crotalus tigris; assembly: GCF_016545835.1. NCBI lineage: Eukaryota > Metazoa > Chordata > Lepidosauria > Squamata > Viperidae > Crotalus > Crotalus tigris. Next base: position 2,758,301 of record NW_024096469.1, read on the forward strand.
GAGTAGGATTAATGCTTTTATACATTTGATCTTGAAACCTATTGTGGTTTCAGAACAATATTTGAATTTGGAAAGTGGGTTTTTTTAAAGGAGGAAGACGAGGAGGAGGAGGAGCAGGAGCAGGAGGAGGAGGAGGATGGGTGCAGAAATTATTAGATAGTTAAATGCAATATTTGCTGTTTGGGCAGTTCAGCCTACCTCTTGGAAGTAACAAGCTTGAACATGTGCTCTGTATCCTAGAATTGTGACACTTGCAGTGTTTTGGGAGAAGGAGAGTATGTCGAAATTGTGCCAATCCTTTAAAGACAGTCTTGCCAATCAATAAATTATCCATGGTCATATTCTGGATAAAGAAGGGCTGGTTGCAATCAAGTGGTAAGATTTTAATTAGCATTTCTGAAATATTAAATCCAGAATAAACAAAGCTTTAATTAGCCTAAGCTAGAAGAGGGTGAAATGATTGTATTTAGGGAAGCAATTATAGAAATCACATGTTATATATATATATATATATATATATATATATATATATATATATATATATATATATATATATATATAAAATAGCTGAATCTAATTTGAAGACCTTCTGCCCTCAATGAAGGCATGTTACCCTCACAATCTTCTTTATAGGGGAAGAATTAGTAACTTCAGACATTACCTAATTAGATTCCACAATTTAGAATATGAATATAAAAAGAGACCAATGAAAGCCTCAGGTTTGTAATTATATATAATGTATGAGCAATATTTGGTCCAGGCCTACATTTTTTTTAAAAAAATATTATTTTAGAGCTGCAGAGAAATTTTCCCTCTTTTTTTGTTCAGTGATTTGCTTTATTTAGTTATTTCATAGATGTTTAAAACCCTTTATTTAACACATTTCTATGAGAACAACAACAACAACAAAAAGCTGAAAATGTCCCATCAAAAATGTGGATTTTACTACCAAGGTTCAGTTACACAATTTGGGGTTGCTCTGGCATCATAAAATGGAAGACAAAAGTTACAATTGTGCTATCAGTGAAAGATATAAAAGAATTCCTTGCATAAAGTGTCTTATTTCTGGTTCAGTTTAAGACTTATTTGGGAAAAAAAATCACAATTCTATCTCAGACTCTTGTTTTTTCTCATGAAAAAAGGAACTTTTGGAAGAAATAGTTTTATTTCTGTTGTTTCCCTCCCACACAACTATCAGTTCACTTTAAGGTATTGTGGCCTTCTGGAGGGACCACTAATCTAGTTTTGCAAGCGACGGTAATGGTCTCACATTGTTGATGTAATTGAAAGATTATTTTTGTTATGAATGCACAAATGTGCACAGTTCAATTCTACTTACTCAAAGTGATAAATATATGTAGCATCTCACATTACTTAAGATTGTTATCAGCAATAATTAAATATGTTTTTCAAAATAATGTAGTGATATGCATTTTTGTCAGCTAAGAAAATACTGCAGATTTCAGGAGCAGTGTGGCCTTTTAATCTTCCTGTGAAGATCTCTTCTTCCATTTTAGCTTAGGATAAATTCATAAACCTCCATATAAAGTAGGTAAAGAAGCAACCAGAAAATGGAAACTTCCTCCTATGATCAAGCAGAGCCCAAAGAGTACAAGTATTTTATTAAAACATTAGAACTCCTATCAGACTTCATTTTATTCAAAATTATTACACTTTAGTGGAACTGACTTTCATGGTACTCTCTCTGAAATGCTGCAATTTTCAGTAATAGCTCTAATCCTCCCTAAATGTCAACACTTGCTGATTCATGGATTAAGTTCTTATTTATGTCTTTATCAGAGGCCATTTGCCACTGTCTCAGAAAGGCTAACTGCAAAAGGTTTATTCTATATATAATTTTTTCCATGTGCCAGAGTTTATTTCCAGACCATATCAGATTTATTTGCTTACCTCCTGAATCTGTTGGTTCAGCCTCCTTGGTGTAGGATATGTGTCCTGACTGGCTATGCTACCTGGGGATGACATGTGCTGGGTGTTTGTGGTATTGAATGCATCCTTGAGACAAGGGACATTTCACCATCCCATAAGGAGGAAGTGATATAGCTCTGCTTAAAGCAGAGTGCTGCTTAAAGTCTGTTCCTAGACTTGATCATTGATCAACTTTAACCTAAAAATAAATATTTTTTAATTTGCATTTGTAATTTACCAAATCTGAGCAGACTCATGGTAGTATACAAAGAAACATTTACAACAAGGGTCCCCAGTCACTCGGGTCCCCTACAAACAGGTCTGTGGCCTGTTAAGAACTGGGCCACATAAGTGGAGGTGAGCAATGGGCAAGACAAATGGCACAAGTGCAAGGTGTACGTTACACACTCCTCCCTCCTCCTCCAGTCCATGGAAAACCTGTCCTCCACAAATCTGGTCCCTGGTGCCAAGAAGATTGGGGACAACTGATCTACAAAGAACAATAGTGATAAATAACAATGCAGTGTAACATAAAAATAAAATATCTAAAGGAATAAACATCCACAGTAAATCATCTATAAACAAATAGTACTAGCCATTAAAATCTACAATATAATGCAGATACAGCCACTTGGTAATACTAATAGCAGCACTTCAACAGCTACAGGATGACATTTATACATGAAACATACATTGAATATTTGAATAATCAGAGTAGTCATAAAAGAGAATAAATCTGCACTGTACTTTGTTTCTAAGGGGGGAAATAGTATAAGACTTTCCATGGCAAAAAGATGTATTTTCTGTAGGGACACAGAGGGAAATAACATGGAAGTTAGAAACTTACATTCTGGGTAAGAGAGAAATGTGTATCTTGCTGAAACTGATAAAAGAATCCATTTTACTGCAAGATTGTGTTGAGTCATAAGATTGAATTCTAATGTTTAACTGGATATACTTTATGCTGTTAGGAAAAATGTGTGGTAGAAATTAGATATGTATATGATAATAATAGTAATAATAATAATACAACAAATGGTAAAGGAGTCCCTGCAGATTTTACTCATTTCCGACTATAGGGGATGGTGTTCATCTCCATTTTGAGGCCATTTAGCCAGAGCTGTCCAAAGACATTTTGGTGGTCATGTGGCCAGCATGACATCATGGAGCACTGTTACCTTTCTCATTGAAGTGGTACCTATTTATCTACTTGTATTTGCATGCTTTCGGACTGCTAGGTTAGCAGGAGCTGGGGCGAGGATGGGAGTTTACTCCGTCATGTGGCGATCAGGCCTTGAACCTGGACTGCCCGCTTACTAAACAACAAGTGCAGCATCTTAACCACTGAGTTACCGTGTCACCCTAATAACAATAACAGTGTGAGATTATAGATTCCAGTTCTTTAGCAGGTGTTGGTCTTTATATGCACTGAGATTTTTCCAAGACACTAGGATGTTGTAATGGATATATATATATATATATATATATATATATATATATATATATATATATATATACAGATCCAAGAATGTGACTTTTTAAAATTGTCAAATAGAAAATTTGTCAAGGCACAAACTGTCGTCCAATGTTTTTTTTTTAGTATGGTACATAGTGTGCCAACGGCCATGGCTAGTTTATGGTGTCATATTTTAAATTTGATTTTAAGATCTTAACACTTTGTGATCTTTTCCAATTCTTTTTCTTCTATTCAATTCTCTCCTGGTATTGCCATAACAGTTATTTACAGTTTCTTCTTTTCAACCACAGTTAAAAGTGGTATGTTATGAGCCAAGACTTTATCACTTTATATTCAGAAATTCTACAATATTTTAACTTGCTCATTTTTGAATACTGTTTCAACTATATTTAACTGTAAACTATTCAAAGTCATATAGACAGTGAGGTGTTTAGACTGTCTTTGGCATTATTTCCCATCTGTCAAGTCTTCCTTAGGGATCTGGGATAGGCAGATATTGTTGTTTAAGGGTGTTAAAGATATTAACACAGGATATTTTCCAAGTAAAGTTACCTTTTGCAATTGATTGATGATGGTTTTGCCAATACTGATGCTCTTCAAATGGTGTTCCACATATTTTGGGACTGCACCCAAAGTGCCTATTGCTATTGGTCCTATCTTTGCTTTCCTTTGCCACAGTCATTATACTTCTGTTTGTAAGTCTTTGTATTTTGTGATTTTTTTTCTAGTCTTTTCTCTTCTGTTCTGCTATCTCCAGATACTGCAACATCCACTATCCAGATTTTTTATTTTTTTTGTCTTCCTTATCGACAGTGGTTAATGTGGATGTTCTGGAGCTGGTGTTTATGTATTTGAATTCCAAAGTCCCAATGCACTTTAGCTACTTCATTTTCTACTATTTTGTCTATTTTGTGGTCACAAGTTCTTGCTTGGTGGCAAATGGTATTTCTTACAGGTATTCCAGTACAATTTCCTGTACTGCAGTGTCCATTATCTAGACTTTTTGTCTTTCTTATCAACAATGGTAAAGTCTGGGATGTTGTGTTGTAGGTGCATCTATTTTGGTAGCAATATATTCATACCTAAAGTTAAGCAGATTATAGTTGATTAGGTTTTGGCTTGCCATGATACCTGATTTGACGTATTATGACCTGTTAGACCAAACATTGTTTTAAAAAAGTCTGGCTTAGTATTCTGCTATGCTCTATGCACTCTGCTCAGCACTGAGAAGGTCATGTTGTATCTACTTACTATACAGCTATTACAGATATGAAACTTCTCAAAAAACAAGACCTGACAGCTCTAATTCAGCACCATATCTAATTCTTTGCAATGCACACACACATACATACAGATAAACACAGCTGTTTGCATTTCTAGATTCTCCCTGGGGGCATAGTCAGAGAATTCATCAGAAGAGACCTCATTAGGTTAAAGTCAGATGCTAAAGTGCTATTATGCAAAGAAATAATTTTGTAAATTACATAAACACTGGACCAGGTAAGTTGATAAATAATATTTCAAATTTAATTTCATTGAAGGGGGAGCATGAATATAATTTTTTTAAAAAAACCAAATGCAGCCTAAATAAGAAATAACTTATTTAGATACTAAATAAGGTAAAATAATGAATTAATTTGCATTGTCTGGCTTTTTCTACAGTAGTCACACCAGATTAAAAATGCCTTGAAATGTTCACTGTTGACAGAAAGAGGTTTTCAAGTAAAGATGACTCATTTTACATACCCCAAAAAACCCTGGGTTGTTCTTTTTGTGTTATGACTAATTTATAATTTATTTAATCTTACGTATAATTCCATTTTCTGTTCCCAACAGTGCTCAGAACAGCTATCATATACATTATCAATAAGACCAAATCTGAACATACAGTGCATTCAGAAAGTATTCAGACCCCCTTCACTTTTGTCAATTTTGTTATGCTGCAGCCTAATTCTAGTTGTTTAAATTCATTTTTTTCTCAGTAAACTACATGCAGTACCCCATAATGACAAAGTGAAAACAGAATTTTAGAAATGTCTGTAAATTTATTAAAAAGAAAAAAGTGAAATATCACATTGTCTTTCTTCCAGAGGTAGATACAAAGTGTGGCAAAATATCCTATGGGTAATTGCTCAGAAAATATGAATAACCAAATTTCAAAATGGTTTCCAGGAAAGTTGAATGCAACAATGTATCTGTTAATATGTTAAATATTTTTATTGATTCCATCACAAACCTATCTCAATAGTATTATTTAAAAAAAACCAGTTAGCCTTCCCTTCATGATAAAATATTGTAAAAGTTCATATAGTAAGTAAAAGCTATGTTCTTGGTGGGAAAGCTAATAAAATAAATTAAATGAAAATGTAATATCCTACAACTTAACAGATGTAAAGCTAAAATAATTTGTCTAAGCTGTTTAGTCCTGAGTTGTTTTTAAAAGAAAACTTACAATAAATCATATATTAAAAATAATTTATATTAAGCTGAAAATAAAAATGTCTCAGCATTCTTAGTTCTGGAACTATTATGAATTAATGACACTTTTTGAAAATTGCATTATCTCAGCGTCTATGTACTTCTTTACACTGAAATCACAACTAAATCTAATTATTGATTTTCATTAACTGCTGCAGTTTCACTCACAAAGTGTGCTCTTATTTCATTATTGCAGCTGGCAATTGGAGAAAGTCATAACAACATATTGTGATGGATAACCATGACCCTAAAGCAATTATAGGACCTAGTTTACTTATTGAAACAATACTCAATCTCTCCAGCAAAAAAGGCACAGGCATACTATGCTGAAATAAAAATTCCTAAAATAACTTTAATGTATGTATTTCCATATGCTATTGTATGCCATGCAAAGTCACTTTTTTGTGAGCTAGACAGAATATATGAATACGAATGTGCCTCAGATTTAGAATCCATGCCAAACCATAATTAAAAAAAAATTATAATTTATCTAATTATTTCAGAGCATTGTTTACTTAATTTGGTTTCCTGGAGAATAGTGCTTGATCCAGGCACCTAGCAATAGATAGACTGTACCTATTGTATCCAAATATCATTGTGGAAAAGTGATTGTGTAATAGTTTTGTTTGGTAATCTCCACCTGTCAGTTTTCTTCTTTCTTCTTTATTACCTAGGTTACTGGACTTAAACACTAGAAACTGGTAGTGAAATATTTGAAGGATGTTAAATTAAGATCCAGGAAGGAAGAAGCCCCTTTTTGCTAAATTCTTGTCTAAATACACATGGATTTGATGATGGCTTGGATAGGATTTCCATTTGTTCAGTCAGATGTACAGAGAAAGAGGCCCAATAGGCACTCAGTTCCAAGTGGAACTTTGCTCTTCCTGCCTCCCCTGCTATAGAGGACGGGGGTTATTGTTAAATGTCACATTTTTTTTAACTTACAATAATAAAGCAGAAAGGATGTTTCTAGGCCATTCTGATGAAGAGGTACTGCTCAAACATTAAAAAAAAAAGAAGGGGAAAAGTACCCATAAAATAAAAAGACATTGGCTTTTGGCACATCTACATCTTCCATAATAAACAGGGGGGTCTCCAAGGTGGTTATTGCTCAGTGAATTCCTTATGCAACATACAGTAACTGAAGGTGCTGCCTTCTCAACTTAAGGTTGTTAATCTTACACTTTGATAACCTACTTATCTAATTTGCTAGAGCTTTTTCTCCCATCCCAGCTGTTTCAAGAAGTTTTAATTGAGAGCTGGGTGATGAGGAAGCAGTATAATTGGATGCTCAAGTCACGCAGCAGCCCAGATCTCACTCTAGTTAAATCAAAGTTCTTTTTTTGTTGTTGTTGTTTGTTTTGTTTTGAGGGAATAACGTTTGGAGAAAATGTAGCTAAAATAACTGTAATACTTTTAAATGTTGCTACCAACTGTGATAATATACCTGAATGCATGAAACAGCATGCTGTAAAAATCTATTGTCAAATGAATTTAAGCACCCGAAAGATTGAGATTGGCAGTGACTCTAAATTACTAAAGCAGAAGTGTTTTTTTCCTTTTTTCCTACAGAAAATAAACAAACAATGAAAGGTAAAGATAATCTTGAGCTGAACTTCAGTTTTGAAGACTATATCGGCACAGCCATGCAGTTAACAAAGCAATGGTGCATACATACCCTCATTGTATTTACTTTGGGATGGATTCAGTGGTGGGATTCAAATATGTGAACAACCAGCTCTTTGTGTGGATGCCACTTCTGGAAGTCCATTCTGGGCCTGGGCAACAAAAAAATAGCTACCAAAATGATGTGAACCCACTGAATTCCACCACTGGATGGATTGTAATGTGCAAAGGTCAGAATAGGAATGTGAATTAGCAGAAAAAAGAAACCTAAGGCATGAAATAAGGCAAAAGAAAAGAGGAAGCAGAGCTAAAATAATGTAGCCAGCACCATTCACTATAACTCTCCATACCTTTCTATTGCCAATGTTGCTTTAACCATACCATAAACTATTTCAAGACACCTGCAGCATGGAAGTCTCCTTTATGAGTTTTTTTTCCTCCCCAATTCCTCAGCCTATCCTACATTCTCAGATGCTCTTCCATGAAGTGGTAACTAGATGCAATCCTGCTTAGCTTTTGAGCGTAGACAGGATTTTAGAGCAGTAACCCTATTGAAGTATACTGTAAGCAATTTGTCCGTTTTTCCAGGAATCTAGGTATACATTGCAACATTAGTGTTAACTTTCATTGTAGAATGATGCATAATGATGTTCTGCAGAACAGATTGCTTTGTTTAAGAGTTTAATTTTCAGGCTTTGATCCCTATATAATAGATAATCCTTACAATGAGTAATTGTGGATTCACCTTGTTTTCCTTGCTTTAATTAAACAAATTATTGGAGTGGTATATTGCTTCATCCCAGACATGATAAAACACATTTTTTATCATTTCATACATTTAATGCTACTATGTAAAATGTGATGAAAGGGTTTAAATATTTGTTGGGAAGTATTCAGCCTGGCAGGGAGGAGAGATGAAGTGCTGGACAAATCTAGAGTCACTGCATAACCATAAAAAGGTCAGAACTAACCCTCCCTGAATTCCTTGGAGCCTTATCCAATAGTTCACAGAGAAGAGCTGCCAGACTGGAGAGATTCCTATATTATAACAGGACCTAATAAAGCAGTTAGCTTGAAGTCTGCACATATGAGTCTGGTTGTTCACACTTGATAATATTTAAGGCAAAGCAAATAGTTAAAATCAAATGACAACTGCAGAGAGAGAAAGAGAGAGAATGTAATCATTCAAAAACTATTGGTTAGAAAAAGAGCATTTATTGATTTTTAAAAGCATTAAAAATTATCCTAGGGAAACATGGTTCCCTTTTTCCAATTCAAAATATTTGTATTTGATGCTGCCAATTTTGATAGGTTATAACCATTCAGTCAGCAAAAGAGAAGATGACTGTTTTTAAAAAATATATTAAAACATGCACTCATAGACCAAAACCCAGGAAAATAAGGGGCTATGATACCCCCACACAGACACCAAATTTAACAATGGGCTGCCACCAATCCTTCTCCAGCACATCTGTTTGTAATTCTAAGATCTCTAGCAGAAATTTTCCTATGTTAAGCATCTAATTCTCCAGCTTGATGAGTGGAGAATCCACCAATGGGTTAACTTTTTCTTCTGCTCACAGACTAGTTGTCCAATTTTGCTCCACCTCTCCTCCTGGGACCTCCCTGCCCCAGTCTCGACTAGTCTTGAGCCCGATTAGACTGAATTCTTGACACCCTGAAGTGATTCTTCTTTGAGGTTGTATATTTCTGTTATTTTGATCAATCCAAGAGGGGGTGGGGAACTGCAAAGAACATTTGTTTGAGCCCTTTCTGCTGGCAGATTGTAGCTCAACCAAGATACTGGCCTGAGCCCAGCCGATCGCCGGAAAAACAAGGAACCGGACGCCATTTTCCGGTCACCAAGTGTGACCCTGAACAAAGGGAGAGACAATCTCCTCCCCCCCCCCAACCCAATCCTCTCACAGGGCTAGCCAGGATAGCCAAAACAAATTCGGAATTCATTAGCACAGCTGATCAGCGGACAATTTAAACCTCCCGCAGATCATACGGAAGCCAGAGAGCTGCGTGGGAACAATAGGACACATGCGAAGCTGGTGAGCTGCAGAAGAATATCACAGCTCTCGAAGGCTCTTACCCTAAATCAGCTAAACACCTCCAAGACTTCTGCTATTTCCATTGCCTTAAGCTGGGGATTAGCTGGTCGGCAGAAGGCTTTTAGACTCCGCAGATCCCTCCCGGAGTTTCCCTGCAGCTCACACAGACCGTATTCCACAGAATACAAGTGCAGTTGTTTTTTCTTGGGTAGCCTCCAGGAAATCCAGCTGAGGGAGGCATGAGAAAGATTGAGATTGACCAATAACAACCTCAACTCCACCCAAGCTCAGCCCTTCTTCCTAGCCACATAGGAATAATAATAATAATAATAATAATAATAATAATAATAATAATAATAATAATAATAATAATAATAGGTGGGCATGGAATGCTACAAGTACATCAGATGGTTGAAGAAGAAAAAATGGCTTTGGAAGAATATCTGAAGAACAATGATGAAGATGCACTGAAATTAGTATATTAGGAAGGCTTACTGACTACTGGAGAGACCAAACTGGCCTACAAGAAAGACCAAATAAAGAAGAGAATAGAGGCATGGGAAGACAAAGCACTACATGGCCAATACATTAAAACAAATAGCTGGGAAGGCAGATATTAACAAGACCTCGCAATGGCTAAGAGCAGGAAAATTGAAGAAAGAGACCGAGGGACTAATTCTTGCTACACAAGACCAAGCCTTAAGGACAAATGCATATAAAGTCAAAATTGAGAAGACAGCAACAGACAGTAAGTGCCGCCTATGCAAAGAAGCTGAAGAAACAATGGACCACCTGGTAAGCTGTTGCAAGAAGATTGCACAGACTGACTACAAGCAGCGGCATGACAAAGTAGCAACAATGGTGCATTGGAAGATCTGCAAAAAATATCATTTGCCTGTAAGCAAAAACTGGTGGGATCATAAAATAGAGAAAGTCATAGAAAATGATAAAATTAAACTGCTCTGGGACTTCAGAATTCAAACAGACAAGCACCTGCAACATAACACCCCAGACTTAACAATTGTCGATAAGAAAGACAAAAAAGTCTGGATAGTGGACGTGGCAGTGCCTGGAGACAGCAGAATAGAAGAGAAAGAACTGGAGAAGATAACAAAATACAAAGACCTACAAATAGAAATAGAAAGACTGTGGCAAAAGCAAGCAAGGGTAGTACCAATAGTAATAGGCACCTTGGGTGCAATCCCAAAACAACTGGAGCACCACTTGAACACCATTGGCATTGACAAATTGGCTATTAGTCAATTGCAAAAGGTGGCCTTACTAGGAACTGCTTCCATCCTGCGATGATATCTGTAATACCATCAAACATCCACATCTGCCTATCCCAGGTCCTGGGTAAGGACTCGATAGATAGACAAAATGCCAAATCCAGTCTGAACATCTAGCTGACTATGCAATGATCAATAATAATAATAATAAATAAAATAAGATAATAATATTAATAATAATAGTAATAATTGAACACAAGACATAGATCAGCTCACATTTACCGTGAACCAGACCGGAATTGTAAATCATTCCAGTTAAGAATGGCAGATACCAGCACAGTTCAAACAGCGCAGGATCCTGCCACCACCAGCCCCCCTGCTCATAAAAGACAGAGATCATCCAAGCAGGAGGTGGCTGGGAAGATCAAGGCCAAGGCAATATCGGCCAAAAGGCCTTCCAAAGCAGTGGATAGGGGGGCTAAGCGATGTCACCAGGCTATAGAGAGACAATTCTCCCGAGCCGAAAGGAGGCAAACCTCCACTAAAGATGAACTAGAGCCACCCAATTACAGGGAGGAGGAAATTTTTGGCACAAGGAAGGCCAGCCAGGAACCTCAGGTAAGACCAGGGGCGTTGGTCTTACCTGAACGCCTTTTCTCAGCATGACGATGGAGAATCCACTCCCACCCTTGAGGCCAGTCAGGTCCTGTGAGGGGAGAGGATGGAGTCAACGCAAGAAAACATAGCCAACTAGCTTTCGCCTTGTCGAGACTGGGGCAGGGAGGTCCCAGGAGTAGAGGTGGAGCAAAATTGGATGACTAGTCTGCGGATAGAAGACAAAGTTAACCCATTGGTGGATTCTCCATCATCATGCTGAGAAAAAGCGTTCAGGTAAGACCAACACCCCTTCTGTTAAGTGAAAATGCCAAGGACTGGATGTGAACTTCCACTGTGTGTTTTATCATTGAACTAGAGTCTCTTCCAGAGAATTTATGCCCAGTTTAAGTGGGTGGTGTATGATGTCATATTTTTGAGGGCTTTCTCATCTGCAACATTAATTTTATTCAAGTATGTGCAAACTAATCTCTATTAATTTGTGGATATTATCCAAGTTGATACAGAATGTTGAAGAACTGAATATCAGTACATCTCTAGGTAGAACTCACTTAATATTAACTGCTTCAAATCAGTTATCCAAAAATGTCCCAGTGCTCTGAATAACTAGAATTTTAATGTGGACAAAAGCAAAATTTTACATTTAGGCAGGAAAAAGGAAAGGTATAAGTACAGATTTTGTAATTGACTGGACTTCTGCACAATAAACTGTATGTTTCTGTAGTTTTATATTCTGTAATAACAAAACCAAAGCTGCAGAAGCAACCCTCTCCCTGAAATAAAATATTCAGGTGGTAAACTCTTTCAGTGATAGTTTTATCTTGATAAATTGAAAAAAAAACTGCATACAGTATCTGGTTTTCAGCTGAAGACTACAAACCATCATTTGTTGCCTATAATTTTCTCTCCTTGTTTTGGAAACAGATGAGAGATTTAACTAAATGATCCAAATCTTAGAAAAAGTAAAAAACATTAAAGGTTATCTCATTGAAGGTTATGATTAGGGAATGCATTATCAAACCCAAATCAACCAGTTACAGTAGTTAAGAATACAGCTTAAAATGTTGACCCCCAAAGGAACTTGTTGCTATAATGAAACTATGTCTGAGGGCAGGGGTCTTTAAACATGGCCCTTTTATGACTTGTAGACTTCAACTTCCAGCATACCTGGCTGAGGAATTCTAAGAGTTAAAGTCCACAAGTCATAAAAGGGCCAAGTTTGAAGACCCCTGTCTTAGGGTCTCCAAGAACATGACCAACAACATCCAGATTTTTTTCACAGAGAAGCCAAAAACTTTCTCCAACGTTCAGTTCTTTTATTAGGAAATTAGCATTCAGTATTTTACAGTTAGGAATCTGTGAAAAGACCTATATATGTTTTCAGCTGTAGACAGAGAGCGGTTCCAACTGACTAAAGCAGCCTGAGATTGCACTAATGCTGCAAGTGAATGTTTCAACTCTACATAGATTTGCACTTGATGGTGATTCGCTGTTGCTTAACTGCAGTATGCTGAAGAAGCCACAGTTTGTTGAGTTCATAAAAGATGCTAACCCAAAAGGAAACAAACCAAATTATGAATTACTGTAGTCTATGATGTGTGAACTAGACCAATGAGGAGGCAACTGTATGAAGAAATTGAGCAATTCAGAAAACCAAGTTATAGAATTATGACCATTTCTTACTGTATGATTATCACTAATTTAATGGATTTGTGTATTATTGCTAGGGAGGTAAGTACTTACAATTATTAGCCCTTTTTCATTCTGAATAACTGGGATTACAGATTGCTTATCATTTTTAAAATGTACTGCAGTAGATATTTTGCTACTGCATAATAAGATCAACCTGTGTTTTCTTAGACAAGCAGGTGGTATAACAGATGATATTTCCATATGGGCTTTTTGCATCAAATCAGTTCTGCCTTCTGTATTGTCAACCCATTGACAACATTTATTTATTGCTGGCTCAATTGGTTGCATTTGGAATTGAAAAATCAGTGAACATTTCATCCGCAGCACTGCAGGTTTGAGGAACTTATTGATAGTCTACTTAGCCACTGATGCTGCATCAGCCGGCTTCCCAATTTTCTGACTTCAGAGGATGTTATGGGTTCTTAAAATGAAAAGATGACTGGATGACTTAACAAAGTTTCCTTCACAGCAACAGCTTAGAGGGGTTTTTTCTTGTCTATCTTTTCTTTTCTTTTTTTTATATGACTAAGCAAACTCACATAACTTTTTATTCCACATTAAAAAACATCCAGATTTAATGTGGGCTAAATTGACTGCTTGCAGATTCTAGCAATTGTCTTTTGTGGGCAGATGTTAGCAATTCATTTTCTTCCTTGGGCTTGTCGTTTAGAATGCTTCAATGGATGATAAGGGGAAGATACAAAGTGCAACTAAGCTTAGAGTTCCTGTAAAGGGTATTGTTCTGTTTCAAGCAGAGGGGGCTGTTATTGCTTGATGTTGTTGTTGTTAATTGCAAAGTCGTGTCCGACCCATCGCGACCCCATGGACAATGTTCCTCCAGGTCTTCCTGTCCTCTACCATCTTCTGGAGTCCATTTAAGTTCAAGCCTACTGCTTCAGTGACTCCATCCAGCCACCTCATTCTCTGTTGTCCCCTTCTTCTATTGCCCTCAATCTTTTCCAGCATTAGGCCCTTCTCCAGTGAGTCCTTCCTTCTCATTAGGTGGCCAAGTATTTGAGTTTCAACCTCAGGATCTGGCCTTCTAAAGAGCAGTCAGGATTGATCTCTTCTAGGATTGACCAGTTTGAACACCTTGCAGTCCAAGGGACTCGCAGGAGTCTTCTCCAGCACCATAGTTCAAAGGCCTCAATTCTTTGTCGCTCAGCCTTTCTTATGGTCCAACTTTCACATCCATACATTGCAACTGGGAAAACTATGGCCTTGACTATACACACTTTTATTGGCAGGGTGATGTCTCTGCTTTTTAGTATGCTGTCTAGATTTGCCATAGCTTTCCTCCCCAGGAGCAAGCGTCTTTTAATTTCTTGGCTGCAGTCCCCATTTGAGGTGATCTTGGAGCCCAGGAAAATAAAATCTGTCTCTACCTCCATTTCTTCCCCATCTATTTGCCAGGAATTGAGAGGGCCGGATTGCCATGATTTTGGTTTCTTTAATGTTGAGTTTCAAGCCAACTTTTCCCTCTCCTTCTTCACCCACATCAAGAGGCTCTTTAGTTCCTCTTCCCTTTCTGCCATTAGAGTGGTATCATCTGCATATCTTAGGTTGTTGATATTTCTCCCAGCAATCTTAATTCCAACTTTTGATTCATCTAGCCCTGCCTTTCTCATGATGTGCTCTGCATATAAGTTAAATAGGCAGGGTGACAGTATACAGCCTTGCCGGACTCCTTTCCCAATTTTGAACCAATCGGTGGTTCCATATCCAGTTCTCACTGTTGCTTCTTGACCCACATATAGGTTTCTCAAGAGACAAATAAGATGGTCTGGTATTCCCATCTCTTTAAGAACTTGCCACAATTTGTTGTGATCCACACAATCAAAGGCTTTAGCATAGTCAATGAAGCAGAAATAGCTGTTTTTCTGGAACTCCCTAGCTTTTTCCAGGATCCAGCATATGTTGGCAATTTGATCTCTAGTTCCTCTGCCTCTTCAAAATCCTGCCTGTACTTCTGGTAGTTCTCGATCCACATACTGCTGGAGTCTAGCTTGTAGGATTTTAAGCATAACTTTACTAGCATGTGAAATGAGTGCAATGTTGCAATAGTTTGAACATTCTTCGGCATTGCCTTTCTTTGGAATTGGAATGTAAACTGATCTTTTCCAATCCTGTGGCCTCTGTTGAGTTTTCCAAATTTGCTGGCAAATTGAGTGTAGCACTTTTACTACATCATCTTTTAAGATTTTGAATAGCTCAGCTGGAATACTGTCACCTCCACTAGCTTTGTTGTCGCTCAGATTTCCTAAGGCCCATTTTACTTTGCATTCGATAAACTCCACGGAAAGGGTTTTATGCAGATTACTTTAATTCACCAGGCATTCTCTAAACATTAACTCACAGTTACTGGAGAGATTCTTCTGAAGTACATTTCATAATCTGACCCCAACATGTAGGTGAAAAGAGGTAGTATCTTCCATGTTAAAAGGAGCAAACCGCTCCCATGGCTGGAATTCATTAAAACCCCGGTGGCCTGCCCATAGCCAGAAATCCCCGGTAGCCAATCAGAAGTCCCTCCCAGTGGCCAATCCGAAACACAGATATGACCAGGTAACTTAAACTACGTTACTCAAAAGGCTATCCTTAAAGGGACAGTTCTTAATTCCTAAAATAGCTATTTACTCTGACCACCACATCTATAGAAAAACTTGTTAGTATGCTTGTCCTTCACCATCCCAGATGACAAAATGCTCTTGCGTATAATAGAGGTATCATGACTTGGTAGTTTTTCAGGTTTACTTTACTCTTTTTAAGGCTTTTACTCTTTTTAAAGCTTTTGCAACGGAACTAGACAGCCACATAGAATATGTTTTGGAAACAGGAAGAGGGAGTGCTAGCCATTTCTTTCTTTTTCTTTTTTTATGAAATATTGGTAAGAGAAAATTTGTTGTATCAATAGCTACAGTAGCTCAGGACTGGGTACTGACTGATTACTTTTCTACCCTCATCTATGGATCCACTGATTACTTAATTATGACCTTTGCCATCCCGGGGACAGAGAAGGGAAAATGGCTTCAAAATTATTCTGAAGGACTGAAAAGTATAAGAATTTAAATGATGCTTCTGTGGAAGTAAACTTAGTAATCCACACATCGGTAGTATTCAGTATTGCTTTTGTGAGTCTATCACAATTACATGACAGACACAGACTGCATTCCCTCTGTTCTTAGATCTTAACTGATTAGCCTGAAGGTGATAAAATGCAGGAGGTCAATGGGCTGCTTATTTCCTGAATGTTCCAAGAAAGGAAATTGGAGATACCTAAATAAATGCACTAATAATAACTACTGTGATGTCTGTTTATGCACATAGCTAGAAGGTATGTAGGTAGCATCACTCAGAAAGTAAAGAAAAAGTGAATATAAAGGAAACTAAGAAGTCCCATCGAAAGAAATTATGCAAAGTAGTTGGGGCCTCCTTTCTGTCCATCAAGACAACAATTCTCTAAAAACTGAATAGATTTGATGTAAAGAAAACAAGCTAGCCAAAGGAAAAGGAAAAGAAAAAAATGTAACAGTTTGAGAATGGGCCATATCAAAGGGCAGGAAAGAAATCTGAAAAGAAATCCTTCAACTGATCCCTACAGGAGAGGCAGTAGCAGAGCTGCTTAGAAGGTTGCAGATTGTTCCAATTTAAGCTCACTTCCCTCTTTCCTTCCAGTTATTTGACCCAGAGCGGAATGTGCTGCCTGCATACAAACACAGAGTCACAACATGGGGGAAGAACAGAAACATCCATCCATACAAACTGTTCCTTCATTACCCAGAAGAAAATATAGATGCCTCCTACAGCCTCAGTTTATAAACCTTGGGGTTAGGAAGAATTCCAGAACGTTTGTATCTGCCTTGTATAATTTTCATGAATGCCTCACCTCACGCCTGCATAAATTTCAAAGAAAAGTGTGATATCACATTAAGAAGTATCTTTGCTTTACATTTATTTGTCAGTGCTCAATTTTAAATTAACCACATATTGAAGACATTCTTGGAAGTCTTCTGAAATTGCCCAACCTGAAGGACATGTGATGCTATGAAAGTGCCCCTTTCAAATGTTAAGGAGACAAATGATCAAGACCTTCAGCAATGAATTGGCCAGTGTGCTAAGGGAGAAGGTCACTGCAATCAAGTGTATAAGTGGCCTTTGACTTGATAGATCTCATATTGCTAAATGTAAATTGGGCAATTTGGAATGTTTGCAATCAGGAGCTTCTTCAGAGAATTCGGCTTTAGGCAGAATTCTTCTTCTGTTCCATAGAACCTAGGGATTCACAAGAACCTGGTGGGTTCTATGAAAAATAACAGAGGGAGTAAAACCACCAAATACAGCCACAAGAATTTTGCCTTTTGATCAAGAGTTCTGGACATTTTTTTTAAAGTAACAGATTCTGCAACTGGAAGAAGCTTAAAAACCCCTATTCTAAGGAACACTTTATTATGGAACCAGTGTGTTTGATTCCAAAGACTGCATGCAATCAGTGATAGCAGGCTGAAAAGCATTAGCAAAGATGGACAGAAAGGATGATCATTCTTTATCAAAGGTCTGCATTCTGACCAGTGTTATCAAGTTGGTTGACTGTATAAAACTTGGATGATAACCAGTTTTTAATTGGAACAATTTGTCTAGGATTCTGAAGATCTCTGATTATGTTTGTTTCATAATTATAGATGACCTTTTAAGTTGCTACAAAGTTTCAATGTGTTGTTCCCTTGCAAATTGTTCTGGGTCATTTGTACTCTTTAAGAATTGTAATGGGATTGTCGTCACCATCTTAGAATACAAAGCATCTTATTTCTGCTTTAAGGCAAGCCACAAAGGTACTTGGCAGAACAATTAGTTACACAAGAATGCCTCAAGGAACTATGAAAAAATAAAGGCTGTGATTATGTTAGTATGTATATAGAGTCCCCCCAACATCTGTCTAAAATGATTTTTTGTTAAAAAGAAGTTGAATATGAAATCCTTTTCTTTTAAATGCTAAATTGGGTGGAAGACATAATTTTCCATAGTGTAGTTTCTGATTTTGAATATCTCATTTATATTCACACAATTTTTTCTATGCAAAACTTCAAAAGCATAGTATCTACAGGGAGGAATGAAAGATGGATGGCAACACCAACACACAACTGTCTCAGCTTATGCAGTTGAATCAAACACTGGAAAGGCAGTGCATAAGATCAGTTTTTGCACACAAGTGATCTTTAGACATTCATTATGGTTTGATATAGATGCCAAAATTCCAAAGGAGGCTTTCTTCAATAATTCTATAAATGAAGAGCTCCTTTCAAGCTGTTTCATAAAGCAACATGCCCCTTCTAAAAGCAAAGTGAAATAGTCTTATTTTTTGCTTTGCTTGGTTGGGGACTTCTCCGACCAATATCTGGAAGTCTTAACGGGCAGTGATTCATGGACTTACTTGTTAATAAACTGGGTTTATTTCAATAGATATTAATTAAAAATCCAAAAATTACAAAGACTAAGATGCAGAAAGAAGTTTCAAATGACTTTCCTTTTTCTCCATTTTGTGCAATATGATTTTGTGCAGTATTATAGACTAAGAGCCTCTTAATTTTTAGCAGGAAAAAAATGGTTAACTCCTGTGCTTCATTACAGGTAGTCCTTGACTTACTTCCATTCATTCACTGACTGTTCAGATTTATAGTGGTGCTGAAAAAAATCAACAAGCCCAGCTCATGATTATGATGTCACAGCAAAGTACATCATGTGATCACTATTTGTGATCTTCCCTGCTAGCTACCCACAAAGATAATTCATGGGGAATCTGGCAGGAATATAGCAAGTTGCTCTTCCAAGCCACATTGTCCTGGAGTTTCCATCACTAAGTGAGGCTATCATGTGATATTGCAATTTGTGCTCACAACAGTTAGCAATGCAATCGCCATCCCAATTGCCATCGTAATCCTAGGGTCTATGTATATTGTAGTGGAACATTCTGGTTCGAGGTTTTTGCTTCTGACCTTACCCATCCAATCCTTAAGAAGTGTTTGTCATGTACACAAAATATGACATGAAGGTGAATCCAAAATACTTCTCACCAACCCTGGTGTTTAGCCACTGGGAGAGACATGACACTCCCCAACATTTTTTTGAGACTCCTGAGCTAGCCTGCTTTGCATTCTACACTTGCCTGATGCAGCCTGAAATGTTTGTCAGTAGCCTGTCAAATCACAACCAGCTTCCAAGCAAGCTGCAATGAATCTGGACTGCTTTTTGCTTCGCCCTCCAGTCTTTTGAATGAAGACAAATTTTGCTTGTTACTTACTGTTCTTAGAGTCCTTTCCCTAGGGGAATCTGAAACAAAATGTTCTAGCAAAACTAGGGATGCAATTTACTGAGATATTTACATAAGTAAAAATAAAAATGATAAAATTGAGATATGGAAGGATTAGGTGATATGAATCTGAACAGCATAAAATTCTTCTTCTTGCTTGTAGCTCAGAATTGTTATAGTCCCTTGCTTAACAGAATCGATATGCTAAAATCTAGCTAAAATTCCTACTTAGTAGCTTCCTGGGGTAGTATGTCCACTTTTTTAATCTAATGGTGTCCCTTGACTTTGAAAGTAGCTGGAAGTATCTTGCTTGCTCCTTCCTTGTCTGCAAATGAAGGTCTTTTACACTCACTTAACCTTTTATCCTACCATAAGCAATCCTTAGAACTGATGGAGCAAATTCTGAGTATTAAGCTGCTTGTACCACAGCTGGCTACTTCTAGACTGGCTCTGAGATGACATTTATTCTTGGGATCATTGCACTCACCATTTAGCAGGAAGTTCTGAGGTGGGCAGTATCTGGAATTCATGTTTCTTCCTTATATATGCGGTCAATAGCATTAGCTTTAGAGATTGGATTTGCTAGGGGGTTGAAGAAAACAATTTGTTCAAAAAGTCCTTAAAACAGGATTTCCCAGGGTTCCCTTTCACAAATGTCCAGCAAATAGTGTACAGGAAAAGCAAAAATGAGGCCATATCCTGCCTGCTAACCAAAAGTTATCACTGGTTGGGAAAAACTGGGATGACAAGCTAGAATATTGTGATAATTAGTTATTTTCCAATAAAGTCACAATGAAAATGTTTCATAAGACAGGTGTTTATTTTATTTAATTATTTATCAAATTTCTACATCATTCAGCTAACCTAAATTACTCTGGATGGTTTACAAACACTGAATGCTCTGAATTAACATCTATATTTATACATATATGTGAATTTAAAGGATAAAGAATAGTATGGACTTTCATACCTAAGATATGCAGATGATACCACACTAATGGCAGAAAGTGAAGAGGAACTAAAGAGCCTCTTGATGCGGGTGAAGGAGAGTGCAAAAGTTGGCTTGAAACTCAACATTAAGAAAACCAAAATCATGGCATCCGGCCCTCTCAATTCCTGGCAAATAGATGGGGAAGAAATGGAGGTAGTGACAGATTTTATTTTCTGGGCTCCAAGATCACCTCAGATGGGGACTGCAGCCAAGAAATTAAAAGACGCTTGCTCCTGGGGAGGAAAGCTATGGCAAATCTAGACAGCATACTAAAAGCAGAGACATCACCCTGCCAACAAAAGTGCGTATAGTCCAGGCCATGGTTTTCCCAGTTGCAATGTATGGCTGTGAAAGTTGGACCATAAGAAAGGCTGAGTGCCAAAGAATTGAGACCTTTGAACTATGGTGCTGGAGAAGACTCCTGCGAGTCCCTTGGACTGCAAGGTGTTCAAACTGGTCAATCCTAGAAGAGATCAATCCTGACTGCTCTTTAGAAGGCCAGATCCTGAGGTTGAAACTCAAATACTTGGCCACCTAATGAGAAGGAAGGACTCACTGGAGAAGGGCCTAATGCTGGAAAAGATTGAGGGCAATAGAAGAAGGGGACGACAGAGAATGAGATGGCTAGATGGAGTCACTGAAGCAGTAGGTGTGAACTTAAATGGACTCCAGAAGATGGTAGAGGACAGGAAGACCTGGAGGAACATTGTCCATGGGGTCGCGATGGGTTGGACATGACTTTACAATTAACAACAACAACAATGGACTTTCATACAGTTTCAGCAATTTGAAGGAAGTGGATGGAATTCTTTGGGGAAAAAATGTCTCAAAAGTAAATATATTTATTTGTTAGATTTATATCTTGCTCTTTGTGGCATATATAAAAGATCCTCCTCCAGTTTTTATCCACAACAACCATCCTGTGAGGTTAAGTGGGTGGTAGATTGAGTAATGAGTCCAAACTCACTCAGAAACCTTTGGTGCCTGAGAGTCAATTGGACTGAGATGGACAGGAATAGAAATTGACTGACTGACTGACTGACTGACTGACTGATTGACTGACTGAATAGGCTTTAACATGAATCTGTGCATTCGTAGTCCCATGCCTTAACCACTACATTGTTGCCTTCTTTGAGAACTCAGTTGTCAAAATGGCTAGGACATAATAATAATAAATAATAATAAATAATAATGATTGCCTATCCCAGATCCCTGGGAAGGACTTGACAGATGGACAAAAATGCTGAATCCAGCCTAAACATCTGTCTGTCTGTGCAACCAACCATAATAATAAATTTGGAAAGAAATGAACAACACAAAATGTGCATCCTATGGAAACTAATTAATGTTGATAGATGAGAGCTTTATCTTTTGTTTGTCATATGTTCAAACATATTGTGAAAACTATTCCTTTTATTTGTCATATGTTTTCTGTTTCTGTCAAATGAATTAACCCATCTATCAAAAGCATCCAGTTCAGGAAGCAGACAACACTAGTTATGTAGAGAAGATTTTATTTTATTTTCCCTCTTGCACAGTGCTAGTTCAATTCTTCTTAGAAAATCAAAAGTCCCATCAGGACAAGGAAGCTATTATTAAGCAAAAAGCATATTGAGTTGTCAAGGTTCCGACTAATGAATGCCAACAAATCAGAACTTTGAGGCTTGAAAATTCCTCAAAGAACATGTTTATTGGATACATAATATTGGCACGATCTAAAGTGAAACCAAATTCTCATCTGGATTCAATGTAACTAAATGTAATACTTCCCTCCCTGCTACCATGTCATCGATCATGCTACCCAATGAGAGCAATTGGCAGGCTCCTTGACACTCCTTGTCTCTGTCTTCCAGCACTTGTGAGGATGATTTTGGTTCCCATGTCGCTCAATGTTATGACTAGCAATACCTCCATTTTCATCCCTTCCCCAAGCCTGTGTGGCAACTGTGAATGACAAAGATGGCTTCAGTCAAGTTTGTTTCAAAAGTTGACAGTCGGACTCCTCTAGAGAGAAAGAAGTTCCTGGAAAATAATAAGCACAGATACATTTGGGGGGGTTGCTAATTTTCTGTTCTATCACCTGGAGACTCGCTAGACTTTTGGGGATGTTTATTGTGAAATTTCTATACTAGTCTATCTGCCTTTACATCTTTACCCTTCACCTAAGTAGCTTCTGACAATGCAAAGGAGAGGATGAATTGTTGGTAAAAGACCCCTACCATGTCATTGATCATGCTACCCAATAAGGCCAATTGGCAGGCTCCTTGACACTCCTTCTCTTCATCTTCCAGCACCTGTGAAGATGACCTTGGTTCCCACAGGATCGCTCAATGTTATATCTAGTAATACCTCCATTTTCATCTTCCCCTCCCTCCCAACTGGTGTGGCAACTGTGAATGACAAAGATGGCTTCAGCCAGGTTCATTTCAAAAGTTGACAGTATCTTCTTGTTTGAAACATGCGCTAATGTGGCAAATGTACTTTAGAATATTATTTGACACTTTTTCCCCTTTTTAATATGCATATAGATCTGTAGATACAAATATAAATGAAAAGCATATAATTATCTCTTCAAACCCTGACTGGCCTATTTCTCTGTGGTTTTGGGGATGGAATAAGAGAAAGGTAAGGTCACCCTGGGTATAAAGAGGAAAGCCATATTTCCTCTTAACAAGCTCTCTGGGGATTATGCTTTGTTATTATGTTCGTTCCCAGAGATGGTAGAACAGCCAATCTACTATTTGAATGGGAGCAAAATTTGTCTCTTTTGCATTTTAATGAAAGGAAAGCAATTCAGTTACCTCAGTTCAGTGAAACGCAATATTATCTCTCCCTATTCTTACATTTTAACTGCTTCCCCAACAATTCCTAGTATGTTTCCTCTCCTAACCTCAGTTAAACTTTTTTTCTGTTAAAATTAAAAAGGGATGTTTGGTTCAGTGAGCATGAGAGTAAGTTTGTGTAGTGGTTAAAGCATCAGGCTAAAAATTTGAAGATTGTGAGTTCTAGTCTTGCCTTAGGCTCGAAGACAGCTGGATGACCTTGGGTTTACTACTCTTGCTCAGCCTCAGAAGAAGTCAATGGGCAAACCACTTCTGAAATCTTGCCAAGAAGAAATGCAGTTGTTAGGAGCCAAGACTGACTTGAAGAAGAAAAAAGTATAATATAGGACAGACATGTCAAACTCGTGACATCACATGACATCATGCAATATATCGGGCCGGTTTTGCCATTGCCAGCAATGGGGTGGGCGCAGCTTCCAGATGATGCATCCAGCCCATGGGCTGGCAGTTTGATACCCCTGATATAGGCAAATCACTCATATTCAATGGAAGGATCATTATCAATTCAAGTTGTAAGTTTATTCCCATAGTGTATGGATAATAAAATCAAAAGCCATCTTGATATCAATGACTTATTACCCTTGTTGCTTTCAAGTACCTTATTCTGATTTCATGTTAACTCTTGGTCTATGATCATACAGCAAATAAATAAATAAATAAATAAATCTACTAATAATTTATTTATTTATAGGAAATACTGTGGCATTGTTTATTATTTATTACTGCATAACATAGGGATGAAGCTTATGCTATGTATCTGCTATTATAACTAGTTAAAATTAATATTTCCCCCTTGAGTTAAATCTAATAACATAGCTTTATATTCTGTTCCAGCTTCTGTTTGCATGGCAAATGGGTTTAGATTTTGGCACTTATACCTTCTAAATTTTTTGACATTGTTTGGGAGAAAAGTGAAGTGAAGAAGAGAATGATTAATAGTTTAATAGACTGAAGAAGCTAATGTTTGAATTAAGTGTCTTCAAGTTGGCTCAGATCTAGATGTTCTTTTTCTTATTAGTGATATGTGAACTGAAATATAATATACTGTATCTCACAACCTCAAAGCAATTTTCTTAAATTCTATTGGAATAGTAGTGCACTGTACAAGTTAATTGGAAGCAATTTTTTTTAACCAGTCTGAACAACTCAAACAAGAAAAAGGAATTATTCTTCTCTCTCGTGGCTGTTCATTGGAGAGAAAATAAAAGGAAGCATATACATCTTCATTTGCAGATTATTTACACATTGGTGAATAATGGTATCTTCAGAGCCAGCTCAATCAATATTCAAACTTAATGCTGAATATTGATGGTCTTTTTTTTACAGGCATACTAATCTTCCCAGCACCAAAAACAAAATTCTGCCAAGTTTTATTGATTTCCAGGGAAGGTTTGCAACTTTTGTTCTTACTATTTTTATGGCCAGTTTATTTTTTTCTCCTACTTATGTAAATTCTGTGTTGGAAATTGTTTGGATCAAATCTAGCTGTTCTGGATACACCATACTGTTTTACAAGCCTCTTGAGAACTAAATGGGAAAAATATAGCTCAATGCCATATGTATACACAATCTCCCCCTCTTCTTACATTTGTAAGTATATGCATTGCCGAGGAGCTTATTCTGGAGATCTACATGATGCTTCTTCAGTCTTAAGCAAGCTGGCTTTCCAGAATGCTTCTATGAATTCTCTTCACAACTAAAATGTCACTCATTTATTGCACTGCAACAAATGAAGCAGTTCTTAAATGGGATAAAATGTAAGTTCCTGAATGTGAGAGCTGCTACACTGAAGCTATAGGAAATGTAGCACATTACAGAAAGAAATTGCATTTACCCTTGGAATAAATGGTATAAAGAATACCTTGTTCTTGTATACAGATATGGCAATACTATAGTGATACTACTAATTGCCTAACAATAATCAATGTATAATATGATAACACACACTTAATATTTAAGTGTACAACTACACTTAAGTAGTCAAATTAGTTAAAATTGGAAATGTTTTTACAAATGAAAGGCATTTTCATGAAAATTCCATGACAACACACTGCACACTCTCTTATGTAAGGTTGTCCCCCTCAGTGTTAGTTTGACATAATTTTGTGCCTCTATAGTCATATATCTGAATAAAAGATGCCAATAGAAGAGACTATATGAAGCTCAGAAAGGACTCCACAAATAGAAGGTGATTTAACATAGACTTGGAGGGTGAGGGGAACATGTTTTCAAATCGGTGATTTTCACTTAGTCACCATGTCCCAGAATACAGTTAGGTGTATCTTTAGAGCAAAATTTGAAAACATAGCATACATAAAGACTCTGAAATGAATTCTGTTGAAACCGTTATCAGAGAACTGGTTGTTCTCCAGCATGATTGGATGGAGAATCCACAAATGGGTTGTCTTAATCTTCCTGCTCCAATCAGACTAAGTCTAAAGTAAAAGTCACGCCTCTGCTGTGTCCCTATACCCAGTTTTCGACTTAGTCTCTTGCTCCTTAGACACATTTTTCATAGCTTAAACTCCAGAAGCAGCATCCACACAGAGAACTGGTTGTTCACATATTTGAATCCTACCACTGAATGAAACCCTAATTGTGGGCTTAGATGAAAATGCTTGGAAAAAAGACAGGACCGATTGATCCCACATTATACTAATTCTGGGAAGCTTTCTACACAACTGATAGATCTACTCTGTTCCAGTTGTCAGCTGCAGTTTCAGAGATACTAAATGTAATGCTAGAAGCAAGGCTTTAAACATGTACCCAATGTTTGAATCCAGTTCTTCTGGAATAGGAGAAACTGATTCTCCTGAGATCCCTCAAGTCAGTTCTCCCCAGCTCCTTTGCAAGTAACATTAAACAAAGCCTGATAGTGATTTCCACTTCAGCCCTCTCCTCCTCCAAAAAGAGGAGACTCTAAGGGGTATTTTTCTTCATCCTACCCTTTGCATTTTTTTTAAAATCAAACTAATCATGAACAAACAGAACAGCTTTACTATAAAACAGCTTTGCTATAAAAATAGCAACCATATAGTTATATAGATAATACCACATGAGCAAATATTAACCCTTAACTAGTTAGTAAGCTACTTAGGTTTACTAAGATAGACTAGACTAGACTAGACTAGACTAGACTAGACTAGACTAGACTAGACTAGACTAGACTAGAATAGAATAGAACAGAATAGAATAGAATAGAACCTTGGAGGTCTTCTAGTCCAGCTCAAGTTATTTAATTTGTTGGGATTCTTTCAGACAGTGTTTATTAAGAACCAACTAGTTTACCTTCTTAAAGGTGAAATACAGTACATATTTAAAGAAATCAATTGTATCCTTGCCTCTTTCAAAATGTACAGGTCAATATCTAGCAGTTTATGCACACTCTCCACTTGGTCCTGGTAGGCTCTTTGCCTCTGCTGATCCCAGTTTGCTTCTCCATTGCTCCAGTGCTTCAAGCCTTGATTCTCCCACCCCACCAATTTAATTGATGAATTCCTTACAGGTAAAACTGCTGGCTTTTTTCTTCCCCACTGGATGAACATTGAGGACCACTCCTGTCTCCATGATTCCTTTCTCTGTTAGAGAGTAGAACCCAACTGGGCTGATTTGTACGAAAAAAAATGTCTCAGGTCTGCCTCTGTTTACCTTTTGGGTACTTATAAGTAGTCTGTCTTTTATCCTTACCCCTCCCCCTTTTTCTTTCCATTCTATTGTATCTGATTCTTGAACACTCCCTGGACAAATCCCTATAGCTTTCTTGGCGAGGTTTTTTTTCCAGAAATGGTTTACCATTTTCTCCTTCCTAGAACTGAAAAAAGTGACTGTCCCAAGATCACCTTTGTGCCTAAAATAAGACTAGGATTTATAGTTTCCTGGTTTCTAACCTGATATCTGCACTAGTACGTTGTTGTTGTTGTTGTTGTTGTTGTTGTTGTTGTTCTTCTTCTTCTTCTTCTTCTTCTTCTTCTTCTTCTTCTTCTTCTTCTTCTTCTTCTTCTTCTTCTTCTTCTTCTTCTTCTTCTTCTTCTTCTTCTTCTTCTTCTTCTTCTTCTTCTTCTTCTTCTTCTTCTTCTTCTTCTTCCTTCCTTCTTCCTCCTCCTCCTCCTCTTCCTCCTCCTCCTCCCTCCTCCTCCTCCTCCTCCTCTTCCTTCTCTTCCTCCTCTTCTTCATCTTCCAATGCTCCAGGCTGCACTTCTCATTTCTATGTCTCTCCTATCTATCTTGCATGCAGCATTAGAGATTTTTACAACTTTTTTAATACTTCTGAAAATTTTTTAATGCTTTTTTTGCTCCTTGGGACAGTATTTTTCTTAGCTGGAAATCCCCAATTCCAAAATCCTTAGATATTCCAACATGTCTAATATGAGCAATTTATTTATCTCTCCCTTAATCACCACCAATTAGTTCTTTTTTGAGGATCTTTTTCTCTTATTCTAATTTTTATAGACTCAGATCTTTCACATCCAGTTATTATCTATCTCTGTCTCATCTCTCTATCATGCCTGTCCATCCACCAGAAGAACTCATTACTTCTCTTACCAAACTCCTACCATGTTTCATCAAACTTTTATTCCATCACAACCTTCCTAGTAGCATACAGCTTCTGACAGCTCCCATTTCTGAATAAATAATTTTATCTAAAATATACTGTATTTGTTCAGTTTGTTAACAGAGGCTGATACAATAAACAAGAGAAAAGCATGTTGATTTTCCCACCTACCCCAATTCCCTTTAAAGTATATTTATCCAGTTGAATGAACTGAAAAATTAAACAAATCTGAGCCCATCCTTTTCTTTTCTCATTTTTTTAAAATCTTTCCACCAGAAAGCAATAGAATTCTTTTTAGGACAGCTGGTGTATACGTGCATGCTGACATGCTATGTGGGCATGTGCCAATAGTATAAGCTGGTTCACATCTCTGTAGTGACTCATGCTTACTTAAGCTGTTAGACATTTGATCAGTCTTTAAGAACAATTTATTGAATCAATCTGAACCAATTTTTTTCCACCATACAACTGCTGTTCTGGCACTGTTCATCATTAAAATAAATACAGGGAATTCCTAGCACATGAAGAACATTGATGCCAATTTTTGATGTCTTGATGATTTAATTCCGATTTCAGACTTGCTCATCTTTATGCACATAAAATAAAAGGAGCAGTTAAGGTACTCCTCTTCCTTCAATAAGGAAAGTTGGCTGGTTGTAAGGCAAACATTGTGAAAGATGGAAGATACCTATTTTGCTCCATTCAATGGAAGTGATTGTCTAGTTAGTTCAATTCCAGTTAGTCTATTTTGGTCTTGGCATTGCAAGTTTGTGCTCTGTACATTAAAGAACAAAATACCTAACATGTTTTATATGCAGATATGTTGACATATTAACTGTGCTGTTATAATTCTGCTAATCTTGATTTATCTCTATAGCTACCCGAGCTAGTTCACTAATGGAGTCATTCAGTACTTCAATGTTGGAAGCATGCAGGCCTTACTGTGTATTTATCTGTTAAGGCCATATTTGCTATACCTTTTCACATAATCTATATGCTGTATGAAATCATTGAACTAGCCTAGACTTCTCTATCTTTTCTTTTTGGAGAATGTTTCAGTTCTCCTTTACTGTCACGTATGTTGCATGATAATGTGGTTCTGTAAATGGAGACAAATTCCTATATAGTTTAATATTATTTGACTTTAAGGATAGTTGGGGCCAAGAAATCAATGTATATTTTATTGGAGGGCCAAGAAATTAATGTCAAAATATACTGTAGTGACTTCCATGGGGTTCAGCCTAAACTATGAATGTTCATAGAAAGACCAAGGTATAAAAGAAGTCTAAGCACTTTTGCTCAGTACAGGACCTTCAATTCCATTTTGTGACCCTAGGAGCCTATATTAATCATAACTCTAAAAAGGGATGGCAAAACTGCAGAAAATCATTAAAATAACCATGTATTTTTCCTTTCCCTGAAAATAATGGAAGACTTCAATTCTATTTATATTTGGGGCATGCTCACACCCATTTTTCATAATTATCCTGCCAATGCAGCCCATAGGATTGGAAGTAGTACTGATTGGTGTCCTAATAGTCCTCACCCTATTCTTCACTATAGACTAGCACTGTTATATATATGGAAGGAAAAGCCCATAATCATGCAGGTATTAAAAGTAAATGTTTAATTGGCAGGAATAAAGGATCTCTCCTTTTAAAAATATATATGATGGCTCAGTCATTAGGATGCAGTATTGTAGGCTAACTCTGCCCACTGCCAGGAGTTTTATCCTGACCAGCTCAAGGTTAACTCAGCATTCCATCCTTCCAAGGTAAGTAAAATGAGAACCCAGATTGTTGGGGGCAATATGCTGACTTTGTAAACTGCTTAGAGCAGTGGTTCTCAACCTTTTTAATGCCGCGACCCCCAACCGGTCATAAGTCGAGGACTACTCAATCGGTCATAAGTCGAGGACTACTCAACTGATGCAGCACCATTTGCAGAATGGGACTTTTGGCGGGCTCAGCAGGGCAGAGACAGACTGGACAATTCCTATTGGCTTTTGAAAGCCAATAGAATTAGACTCTATTCAAGAGAAAGCCAATAGAATAAAAGGGAGTAGCAAGGAAAAGGGGAAAAAATGGTGGACTGCGTTGTTTGGCAACCCCCGTGAAATGGTCGTTCGACCCCAAATAGGGTCACGAACCACAGGTTGAGAACCACTGGCTTAGAAAATGCTGTAAAGCACTGTGAAGTGGTATATAAGTCTAAGTGCTATTGCTCTCTCTGTCTCTGTCTGTTTGTCCATCTATCTATCTATCTATCTATCTATCTATCTATCTATCTATCTATCTATCTAGATTACATGCCATCCATTTGTTGTCCATTCTTAGCAATCACATAGATAGATTTTCTCTGTAATGATCTGTCCCTAACCTGGTCCTTTAGTTCTTCCTGAATTGGTTCGGTTCTTCCAAAGTGCATTCAACATCATTGTATCCATTTACTATATTACTAGTAAACCCATTCTTCTCTTTCTTTCCACCTTTCCCAGCATTACAGCCTTCTCCAGAGAGCTAGCTTTTCAAATAGTTGTCCAAAATGGGTAATTTCAGCCTGGTCATTTGTGCCTCAAGTGAGAACTCTGAGTTGATTTATTCAGTTGGTTTGTTTTCTTGACTGTCCACAGGATTCTCAAGAGTCTTCCCCATCAATAATAAAGATGGAGGAAAAAAAGAAGCAACCCCCTCCCTAATGGCTCCAATATGGATCAGATCCCAGTGTACTTACACTGTAAAATAAAAAGGGTGTTCATAAAATGCATATTTAAGTATCTTATAGTTCAGCCTTGAAGGATCACTGAGCTTCATACCTCAGTCTGGAGACTCTTGGAATCACTTGTGCTCATTTTTTTCTGTTTCTGTCCTCTTTCATTCCCCTGAGGAAGTACCAAGAAACTTCAGCCTTTGCTTTTCAAATACCCATTAATAAAGTGCCCTTTATGTCAGATGTACTAAGTAGCAGAAAGCCAATGCACAAAATATATTTTTGCACCAATGGCATATTCCAATTGAAGCTAAGTACAAATATTTTGTAATTCCTTTGGTCTGCATTTGCCAAGGTAAATATATAATTATCCCCATGTTGCTTCTGTAGTTGAACAACAGGCAAGTATAACTACATTGCCAAAATTAGGGGGACTATGCTTCAAATTATTTAAATGTTTTAACATGCTGTACATTCTAATACAAGGTGTCCCTATAGGTTTATTGTGCTGTGTTAACTCAAGCATTCCATTATGGTTTTAACCAAATGCCAAAGTAGCTCTCCCAATTAAAAGCATAATTTTTAATTTCAAAAGCACACTGGTCCAGTTACTGCCTTGAAAAAGGATCTGAGTAGTGAATGTTGTATTTGCTAGAAGCCTTCTGTGGTGACTGGACGCAGGTGTTTGTTTGTTTTCATTGTGAAGACTACTATACAATGAAACAGCTTGGTGTCTGCTTTACTGAGTTACAGATGTGATGCCAAACATTGGATTCTGCTGTAAAACTGCTAAGATCACCACAACACTGAATGAACAGTCTGGTTGTTTTATTGTTGCAACTGCAATATTCTTGCTCTTTTTATGCTTGGGTCATAAATGCTTTTGTTGTCTCTTACTTTCTCCTGAATTTTTAGACTGAAAGGCAAACAAGCTAAAAAGTCAATGCAATTGTACTAGAAGGGGGGAGAGGAAGGATTTGAGCTGCAGTACAAACAGGATTAACATTTTAAAACAGTCATAATACTGCATGCTTCTAAGCATTAGGGCTGTGAGAAGCTTTGATACAAAGGAAATTCAATCAAATAATTCCTTTGAATTGAATGTTTGCATTGAACTGCCAAATCAGTTTGACTGCCAAATCAAGTCAATTGATTTGATGTAAAGTGTGTTAGAATTTTGCAAAAGGACATTTAATTTGCCCAAAAATTTGAATCAAATTGATATGATGACTTGAATTGCACAGTTCAATCAACTTGAATTCCAGTCAATATGTCTTTGAATTGAACATTATGGTTGAGTAAGGTTGTGGCTAATTCACACACTCCTACTAAGCATATCTCTTTAGAATGAAGTTCCTCTTCATTCACAACCTAGGCCTATGACAATCTATATAGGATTGCAGTTATATATTGCTGCAATTAAAAAAGTGTATTATATTTTGATAAATTTGGTTTGGTTTGCAAGCCAGCATGTAGTTGGGAAATTAAGTGCATCTAAATGGAACTCACATAGTTATTGTTAGTGTGGAAGTAATATTTCAAGTTGTTTTTCTGTGAAGTATTGTCAATACAATTGATGTTTATGGACATTGTTTTGCTTTTCATAACTTGGAGAGTCGATTGTTTCATACTGCAGACATTGTTCTTTGTAGTGAATCTGCATGAACAAACTTTACTAACATGGAATGTTAGAGAAGCTGATAGACCTCTCACCATCTGATATGATGCAATATCTTTTGCTTCAGCAAAAATCACGTTATTGGATTGCACAGTTTTTCTGATAAATGACTATTTATTTCCACAATCCTTTGAAAGTGCAGTTCTTTTAGTCCCCAATAAAAGAGCTATACTTTCAAACAGATCTGGGAATAAAGCTTTTTCTCTTATGTTGGGACATTTTAGGGATAGTTGAATCTGTCAAAAGTCAGTTTTGCTTAATTGCTCAGTTTTGTGAGGTTTTCTTTTAGTATAACAATTCATTAAATATGAAACCTCCTATAAATTTGGAAGGAATAAATACAATAAACTCATTTAAAAATTCAGATGAGACAGATTTCTCAATTATTCCACAAAGGCAGTTCTTAAATAAATAAATAAATCCTAAAAATTAAAAAAAAATCTTAAAAAGAAACCTATATTGTACATGAATAACAAATTAATATATTCCAGGTGTCTGCACTGATGATAAAACTTGGTTTCAGATATGATTTGGTGCTTTTTCTTAATCAGGTCAGAGTTTATTTGCTGATCTATAAGGGAAAATAACTTCTTAATAAGCTTTTTCGAAAAAAAGAGGTGGAGGAGTTTTGTTGGATATGTACCAAATCTTATGATATTTTCTTTGAAGATATCTATTTAAGCAAATATTTTGATCTGCATTGGTTCCTCAGTCTCACTAAACTAGTTCTTTGCTGCTATTTTATGGCTATCTGGATTTTTGTAGCTGAGACCTTATAGCCCTATGAGTGGAAAATTAATGGGTTAGATGGTCGTTGACTTTGGTTTTCTTTTTCTTCTATGGTACAATTTAAAGAGAGATTAAAGAGTGCTTTCCTAAGAATTGAAACACAGTGCCTAACCTTTTACAATAAATATGATAAAAAATTCTATGTCTTCTTTATATCATGTTTGACCCTTTGTTTTCAACCTTTGTCTATAACATCTTTTTCTGCAGGGCCCCAAACTTTTGAATTGTTCCCAAGCCTCGCAACTTACTTTGTTGCTGCAGAGGGCATCTACTTTGTATTGTTAAGCCACAGATTCTTCCAAGCCATCTTCATCTGGTCAACATTTAGGGTCATCCCAGGCTACCAGAAGATGGCAAGAAAGCTGAGCAGAGAACATTTTGCTGCCATCTAGTGATAAAATGTACTTTGCAGAATTGGCCTGGTAATCTTAGAGGAACAGTTCCAGTCTCAGTCCCAGGACGTATTAGAATCCTTCCTCTTCATGACACATCATCCTTTTTACTGACACTTTTTTTTTTTTTACTGAAACTGAAGCATTCATGGCAAAAAAAAGAATCAAAGAGAAAATAAAATCAAAGAAAGAAAAGAGATAAGAACCAGTATAAGTTGAATGTGACAATCTTGTGGAAGCAAGTTAAAATAAATAAATGAAAGCAAAAGCTAGTATATTGAAATTGATTGGTTAGTCACTAACCTGACATTGAAGGATATGCCGTCCATGGAGAAATGTAAGTTAAGCTGGCTAGATACGATATACTCCACCCTGCTATCATTTGCTAGCTTGTGGTAGATAGGAGGTTAATTGCACACTGATTGTCTAGACTCATTGCAATTAATGAAGCAATTCTCTTAAATGTATGTGCATCAGTCATGGAGATACTCTTGCACAGTTTTCAATTAATTTTCTAGTCCAGCTGGAAGGAACAAATGTCCAGTGAAGGGAGATGAGATTCTTTAAAAAAAAAAAAAAAACAGATTTGGTACCAAGAAATTCACTTCTCTTGAGTCTATGTAGAATGCATCACTGGACAGTAATTTGACTGTATAATGTATTTTGTGTATCTGTATCTCTTTATATACATTTTACAGGTGATTATGTGGTGATGGCAGTCTATTTTGATTTAAGCCGAAGGATGGGCTATTTCACCATTCAAACATATATCCCCTGCACACTCATTGTAGTCCTCTCCTGGGTTTCTTTCTGGATTAATAAGGATGCTGTACCAGCCAGAACATCTTTGGGTAGGTCCTTGCTTCTTTATATTTTTAGTAGTCATAAAACCTCTATAACAATGTGTTAGCTTATACAAATTGCTTAGATATGTGGATCCAATATGACAATCATTTAGAATGCTGCTTTAAAGCTTTTGCCCTGTTAAAATCTAGAGAAGCACAATGTAATGCTCTGATTGGAATTCTCCAAATTGGCCCCAAAGAAGCTCAAAACTTTATTACTTTCAGATCAGCAGAATAGAAATGAAAAAGTTTGTAGCTTTGTTTCTCTGTCCTCTTCCTGGCCTTGCTTTTTTAAAACATATGCTTTCACTTATAAGCTATGGGAGGAAATTATTTTGACTGGGCCAATAAAATTTCTAGGTCAAACACATGGGATGGGATGTTTAACATCCTTACCTCTCGCACCTCCCCACCCCCATTTTATTTCATTTGCTAACTTTTTTTATGCATTTAACAGAATTTCCAAATTAGGTTTCCCAACTCCAAAAAGAGTCAGTCTTCTGAGCTGGAAAGAGCCTGGATCCAATGCAATGTTCTACTTTCTTATATGGCTTGTATGGAATACTAAACTAATTAGGCTACGCTTACAGCATAGCAATATCTTACTTATAATAAATACATTTTTGTCTATCTGATATACTTTGTATGTCTCTGTGTGTGCCTTTGAACCAGTTTTTTGACTCCTGGCAACTATCTGGACAACTACATGAAGTGTTCTTGGCAAGGTTTTTTGGAAATAGTTTGTTCTTGCCTGCTTCCTAAGGCTGAGAAAAAGTGGCTGGCCCAATGTCACCCAGCTAGTTTTGTACTAGAATCCATTGTCTCCCAGTTTCTAACTTGATCTCTTTAACCACTATACCAAACTATCCCAAAATTATTTTCAAGAGCATTGTGTACCACATTAGACAGACTTAACAATAGTTTAAACTGGGAAAACTGTGAGCATCCTAGATCAGCAGTTCTCAACCTGTGGGTCGTGACCCCATTTGGGGTCGATCGACCATTTCACGGGGCTTGCCAAGCAAGGCTGTCCGCCATTTTTTTCCCCTTTTCTGGCGGGTGCCTTACCTCCCTTGAGCTGGGCCAGCTGGTGGCCCAGCTGGTGGTCAGCCTCTCTGCCATCTCTGCCATGTGCTCCATCTCTGCCGCTTGCCAGCTACGCCTTGGCTGGTGCAGGGGGCGGCACCGCGCATGCGCGGTGCTCCCGGGCAGGGAAAGTCCTCGACTTATGACTGGTTGGGTAGTCATCAACTTATGACTGGTTTAGTTCTCAACTTACGACCGGCTTAGTTCTCGACTTACGACCGGTTGGGGGTCACGGCATTAAAAAGGTTGAGAACCACTGTCCTAGATCAAGCCAAATCCACAAATTCTAAAAAATTCCTAGAAGCCTGGCATTCAGACAAATCATCCATCAGCAGACACATAAACAACATCTACATATCATTCAAAAGAGACAATCAAAAAGCCCAAAAGGAAACAGACCAAACATTTCTTCTACAGCTATCAACAGGATTAACACTAGACCAACAGTCAAAAAGTAAACAACACCTCAATCAAGAAATTATCAACTCAGAGAAACAAACTAACAGTAAATTAAAACCTAATCCAGGAACTACCAAGATCACTCCCATTTATCCTGAGAGGGCAAGCTACTAGTATACAAAATGAGAACAAGCCCCACTGCCTTATAGCACTGATGATGTTAGTTTGGTAATAAAATCTCTGCAAGAAACATCCAAGCTAAGAGAACACCAAGAACCACAATAGTGTTCCAATCACTGCCTCTATATGCCTTGAATTGCTCATTAAATAAACTATATGATTCACTTTATCTATAGTTATAGTATATTGTCAACATTTAATACTTGACCAATATAGTAAAACAGAAGATATGATATTACAACCTGATCTTCAGCTAAAAGAGAACATTTATTCCCTTTCTTTCAGAAGTTATTGTGTGCAAATGATGCCCTATATATTTACATCTTTGTGAACATATTTTGGAGCAGATATGATTGAGATGTTTACATTGATCAGTGACCATGCCTAGTTCTGAAGTGAAACATGGCTGTCTGGAAGTTCAACCAATATCTGCTAAGGGAGAACATTCTCTAAGATGCAAACCATGATTATGATGATTGTTTAGTTTGTTCTGAAGTGTTGAGATCCCCCGCTCATATTTCTCATAGAAATGTATGGATATATTATCATACAATAAAATAAATAAACACGAACACCAGGATAAAATTAAACTAAAAATGTTTAATAAAATGCTGAGCTTTCATTGGTCAGCACTACCGACATCATCAGAGCTTAAAAACAGGTCGATGGGAGTCTCCTTTTTAAGCTCTGATGATGTCGGTAGTGCTGACCGACAAAAGCTCAGCATTTTATTAAACATTTTTAGTTTAATTTTATCCTGGTGTTTGCGTTTATTTATTTTTATTGTATGGCTTTACCCAGGATCGAATTTTTAATGAAATTAGAGGTATATATTATCATGTATGTATGACATTCTCATAACTTTAGACAGCTGGATTACTGAAACATCAATTAGTATTATGACTCTCACAAATCTTAGGTTCTAAGGGCTTCCCACTAAAAAGTGGAATTAAATGGTTCACATGAGCACCACTCATGGGGTAAAAAGCTTCTGTGATAGGATCGTGGTATTCTGTTGGCCAACCATACACTTTTATGTCTACCACAGGGGTCTTCAAACTTGGGTGAGGAATTCTGGGAATTGAAGTCCACAAGTCATAAAAGGGCCAAGTTTGAAGATCCCTGGTCTACTGGTTATGTTTGACATCAGTATGACTATATTAGTATAGGTGTGCGGAATCTTCCATACGAAGCAGAATCTTGGGTCAGTCAGTACATTGGGACTGCACTCTTTTCCACTGCTGCTAAGCCTATGGTTGCTATACATTGTAGCTGATCCATATGTCATTAAGAATGTGCAAGTCAGCTTGGTATGAATTGATGTATTCTTTGCCTATGTTTTAAGAAGGCTTACTGAATACCTCTATTTTTGGTAAAATATAGAGTTACGAAGGTAATATTCCCTTTGCAAACTTCATGTGTTAGAACAAAAAGTCAGAGGGAGATTCTTCATTCAGCAAAGTGGGCTTGGTAGTCCAGGAGTCTTTAAACTTGACCCTTTTATACTTGTGGACTTCAATTCCCAGAATTCCTCAGCCAGCATGCCTGGCTGAGGAATTCTAGGAGTTGAAATCCACAAGTCATAAAAGGGCCAAGTTTGAAGACCCCTGTGGTAGTCTATCCAGCCACAACAAGGATTCTAACTATATTTATTTGAATGCAGAATGCCAGTTTTAAAAAAAAATAATTTGGGAAGATCAAGGGTGAAGCTCATACAGATCATGAGTGAAACAATATGGTAGACAGTACAAGGAGCTTTACCTTCTCACCCTCCTTGTGTATTTGAACTAATGAAGGAAAACTTCTGAAAGGGATTAGTAGCTCATGACTTGCTGTCAGAGAAGAATATTCTATCTTTGAACCTTTCCTTAATCCAGAATGTATCTAAGCCTTACCACAGCTGAACATATATTCCAGAAGTAGAATTTATTTCTGAGATACAAAGAACAGAAAGCAGTGGTTAAAAACACGAGGAAAAAAATGTGGCTTTGAAATCAATTGACTCTACCAAAACTATACTATCAAATATTCTGAAATTCTATCAGATAGTATTACATGCCTTTGAACTGTTCCATTTGTAAGGTGGATGTCAAATATTAATAGATGTTCAAGATAGAATGAGTTTTAATTTCTGCCAGAAGCAGTGATATAATTTAAAATGCATATATTACCCATATTTATTCCCAAGTCTGAACCAATTATTCTTTTTTTAGAAAAAAAATGTGGATGTTTATGCTAAAGAAAAAGTAACTATGATTGCCATAGGCAATACCCATTTGTGAGTAAGTTTTCCCACTAGCCTAATTGGTGAGAGCACCCAATGGTGATATGAGGTCAATAGGTTGTTAGAACGAAGTACATTTCAAGTATATATTGTGATATCTTTGTTCACCCATATCTAGCGAATAAGAAGATTGGATTAGACTACCAACTTGTATTTCCTGCTTTTGGCAAATCAAAGCCAAAATCCATGTGTGTGTGTTTTCATACGTATAGTGCAAGTTTTTAAAAACCTTTTCTCCCTTAAACAACTGACTATGAAACTAGGATGTTTCCTCTTTGCTCTCAAATTAACAGTCTGATTCCATATCAACCATTTTCTGTTGAGATACAGGGAATCATGGAGAATCTGGTTTTTCATTAGACATGATGAAACTTTATTAAACTTGAGAATGGACTTTTTTTTCTGTGATGAAAACTTTGCATTAGCCCAGTTCCTGGGGTTTATAGAGTTCAACCAATACAGTTCACGTAGCATTTCACTGGTTTTTAAAACGTAGCCAGAGTAATTTCTCTTGGCAGTTTTTTCAACTTCATCACAGCAACTGCTCAGATTTTTGTTATATTTTTTTTTAGAAATTCATAAAGAAAGACTTCCAAGGTCCCTTCCAACTCTTTTATTCTACTCTACTCTACTCTACTCTACTCTACTCTACTCTACTCTACTCTACTCTACTCTACTCTACTCTACTCTACTCTACTCTACTCTACTCTATTCTAACATAGCATTGATTAAGAATGTGGTTGAAATTGATGATGATGATGTTGGTGATGATGATGATGATGATACATTTTTCTGTTGGTCAGCTGGGGAGAAAAGCATATTGTTTCTTGTGTTCTCAGCAATTCAAGAAGATTGATGAAGGGTTGTTTTTTTTCCCCTGAAGGTTTGGTGGGTGAAGACAAAGGTGATGTGGGATGCTTTAAAGTAGTAGCTATTACAACCTATAAACACTCATTTTAAATAAATATTCACATTGAAGGAATTCTAAAGTTCACACTGTTGTGTCCTGAGCCTGCAAAAGAAGGATCGGGACATTACAATGGTCCCAGGCTGTTGCAAGCTGCCCGGGACCAGACTGAGTGGCGCCAGCCTGCGCGCATGCGCAAGGTGCGAAAGCGCGCCATTCTTTGTTAGCTTTTTGCCCGGGGATTCTTCTTAAAAGGCAGAGAAGCCTGCGAGCCTCTGAGTTGTGTTGGAGAGAACTGAAGAGAATAAAAGCTGTTAGAAACATCAGAATGTGTGCTCTTTTTCGCCATTGACTCGAGGACTCAACACTGGCGAAGAAGGTGGGATTGCTTACAAGATAAAGAAAGAAGACTTGTAAGGCTTACCCAAGGAGTCCTGGAGAAAGGAGGACGGCGTTAAACTCAGCACCTGGCCTGCCAGTATAGCGTCGCTGGAGGTAAGCTGGCTGATAGACCCCTTCCTAGAATAAGAAGCAAGGATGGAAAAGATAGGGAGATTGTCTGAATTCGACGTTACTCACCCAGAAAGATGGGAGTCTTATGTCGCTAGAGTAGAAAATTACTTTAGAGTGAATCAAATTAGAGAAGATGGCTTGAAGGCTGCTACTTTGCTGTGTGTCTGTGGTCAAGATGCATTTGAAATTGCAGAAAATTTGGCAGCCCCTCTTGAGTCTGTCACTTATACAGACTTAAAGAAGTTATTGAAGGAACATTTCCAGCCCAAGTTGTCTGTCATTGCGTGGAGGCACACGTTTGAACAGAGGGATCAAAGAGCTGGTGAATCAGCCAAAGAATACATTGCAGCCTTGAGAAGAGCAGCTGAACTGGATAAATTGATCCAGCAAGGCATTTTAGAACCTGTTGATTCAAGTCCTTGGGAAACCCCCATAGTTATGCCTCTCAAGGTTAATGGGGACATTAGCATTTGTGCAGACTACAAATGCACATTAAACAAGGCATTGCAACAGCATGCATATCCTGTACCTGTAGTCAGCCATATTTTGGCTTCCCTCAAAGGGAGCCGTGTTTTTGCAAAGTTAGATCTGGCACAGGCTTATCAACAGTTACCTGTTGATGAAACTGCTGCTGAAGCACAGACTATTGTAACCCATAGAGGGGCATTCAAAGTCAAGAGACTACAATTTGGAGTAAATGTAGCTCCTGGAATATTCCAAAGTATTATGGAAAACACCCTGAGAGGATTTCCTGGGGTTTGCCCCTATTTTGATGATGTCCTTATTGCTGGAGAATCCACTCAGAATTTAGCTGAAAGATTGAGGGCTGTTTTGCTCCGTTTCAGAAAAACAGGCCTAAAACTTAAAAAAGATAAATGTAAGATAGGAGTTACTTCTACAGATTTCCAGGGATTCAGAATAGATGCCAGGGATATTCACCCTGCTGATTCTAAATTAAAAACTATACAGCAGGCTCCTAGGCCTAAGTCTAAAGCTGAGTTACAAGCATTCCTAGGCCTCTTGAATTTTTACAACGTCTTCCTACCCAATAAGGCTAATGTAGCAGAACCACTTCATAGGCTTTTAGACAAGCAGGCAGTGTGGCAGTGGTCCCAAGTACATGAAAAAAGTTTCAATGAGGTCAAGGCCTTACTTACATCAAATGATGTGCTTGCACATTTCAATGAAACCCTTCCTGTCTGCATCGCTTGTGATGCTTCCCCTTATGGGGTGGGGGCTGTACTTAGCCACTTAAGAACTGATGGAACTCAGGTTCCTGTTGCATATTACTCCAGAACTTTGTCCTCTGCTGAGTGAAATTACGCTCAGATAGATAGAGAAGCCTTGGCCATTGTAGCTGGAATGAAAAAATTCCATGATTTTTTATATGGCAGACATTTCACGGTCTATACTGACCATAAGCCTCTGTTGGGGTTGTTCACCACTAACAAACAAAATCCCCATATTATTTCTCCTAGAATGCTGAGAAAGTCTATTTTTTTTTGTCTGCCTATGATTTTTCCTTGACTCATAAACCTGGCAAGGAAATGGGCCACGCTGATGGCCTAAGTAGATTACCTCTGCAACTGGTAGAGGCTGACCCTGCCCCTGCCATCAATATTCTCTCTATTCAGGCATTGCCTGAGTCTCCCCTAAATGCCAGGGATGTGGCTGCTGAATCAGCCACAGATCTCACGCTTACTCGTGTACTATCATGGGTTTTGTCTGGATGGCCTGAGAGTTGTCCAGGTACTGAGTTCCAAAGCTTCTGGCTCAAGAAGCATGAGTTATCCACCTTTCAGGGTTGTCTGTTGTGGGGGAACGGAGTAGTTATTTTTACCTTATTGAGACCTAGAGTCTTGGTTTATCTCCATGAGGGTCATCCTGGCATTGTCAGGATGAAAGCGCTTGTGCGCAGCCATTTATGGTGGCCAGGATTAGACAGGGAAATAGAGGCCCGAGTGCATGGATGCCACTTGTGCCAGCGTTCACGCCCTGAAATGCCTCAGGCTCCTGTGCATAGATGGGAGGAGACACAGTCACCTTGGTCTAGGGTGCATGTGGATTATGCTGGGCCCTTTCAGGGACAATTCTTCTTGGTCCTTTTTGACAGCCATTCAAAGTGGCTTGAGGTTGTTCCTGTCTCTTCCACTACTGCTGCCAAGACCATTCAAGTACTGAGAGGGATTTTTGCTGCACATGGCCTTCCAGATGTTCTGGTTTCTGACAATGGTCCTCAATTCACTTCTTCCAAGTTTCAGGCTTTCTTGCAGGCCAACATGATTTGTCATGCAACTTCGGCACCATTCCACCCTTCCACCAACAGTATGGCTGAATGGATGGTTCGCATCACCAAGGATGCTCTCAAGAAACTGACTTATGGTGACTGGCACCACAGGTTGGCAGATTTTCTTCTTGCTTACCATACCACACCTTCCATTTCCACTGGGAAGAGCTCGGTAGAACTTCGCTGGGGGTGCAGACTGATCACCAAACTTGATAGGCTGCATCCGGACAGGATGGCTCCTCGGGTCTCCCACCCAAGGGCACCAAGGTGTCTGCAAGTGGGTGCCCCGGTATGGACCCAGAACTATGGGCCCGGTCACCTGTGGGTCCCAGCTGTAGTCTGCAAGATCACCAGTCCCTTGTCCTACGAGGCTTCCCTGGACAACGGTCGTGTCCTTCGGCAGCATATTGATCAGCTGCGTACGAGACTGGACTCTTCCTCTGCAACCCCTGGGTTTTCTCCAGGGAGGGAGGGGGACAATTGTATACAAAAGAAAGAGTGTTGGCAGCAATCGGGGGCAAGTGGAGAGGTGGAGGAAGGCCTCTCCCAAGGTTCTGCAAGTGTCCCTAACAGGAACTCAGGGGAACAAGGAACAATACAGGCACCAGTACTTACTCCAGCCAGGGAGTCACCCAGGGGGCATGCTCATTATTCACAACCCCAATACAGCACTCCAAGCAGGGAGACTAACCGGGAGCATCCAAACAACCCAACTAGCACTAGAGAACTGGCACCCAAACAAACAAGCTGGCC
The DNA here is from genome assembly GCF_016545835.1 of Crotalus tigris. Taxonomy (NCBI): domain Eukaryota; kingdom Metazoa; phylum Chordata; class Lepidosauria; order Squamata; family Viperidae; genus Crotalus; species Crotalus tigris. The sequence continues at coordinate 2,800,916 of NW_024096469.1, forward strand.
CAATGCTGCAATTGCTCCCAAAAGGAAGTCTGCATGCAGGGAGGTAGTCAGAGAGGCAAATCCTGATTCTGGTACCTCCGGTATGGAATGGGGGGCAACAGAGTATTGGGCACCGCAGAGACCCTAGACAACCCAGTTACTGGGCTTGGGAGTGAAGGGATGTGTTCCCTTGATAGGTCCATTGTGGACTTGGAGAATACCACAGATTCGCCAAATACTGGGGGAAACATAGAAGGGCCTGATAGCCTGCAGTTAGGCAGATCAACCAGGTATAGTCTGGAGCAAAGTCCTGGTCTGACGAGCCCGGTGGGCAAGCAAGCAGACCAGGAAACAGAACCCAGGTCACGGAGACCACCAGGGCTTAAAAGAGAGGGCAATTCCACTATAATAACCACACAGGATGGTCAAGGGTGTTCTCAAAATCTGAGGAGGTCACAGAGGGTTAAAAGACCTCCCAAACACCTGGAAGATTTTGTGAGATTGCTGTCAAAGCAAGGGAGGTGAAGAGGGTGCCTACTGTTGGGGAACTTGGAAGTGCAAGTCTTGGGCACTTAATTCCAAAATAATAGCATGGCACCATGCTATAAGGTGGCTAGTAAGTAGCTGCAACAGTTGTACAGTTCCATAAGGATAGCACACCACGTTCATGTTGAGGTCGCGTATACCTATCTATATAGGTTAATTAAGTTTCATCCAGGGGGAAGGGGTGTTGTGTCCTGAGCCTGCAAAAGCAGGATCGGGACGTTGCAATGGTCCTGGGCTGTTGCAAGCTGCCTGGGACCAGACTGAGTGGCGCCAGCCTGCGTGCATGCGCAAGGTGCAAAAGCACGCCATTCTTTGTTACCTTTTTGCCCGGGGATTCTACTTAAAAGGCAGAGAGGCCTGCGAGCCTCTGAGTTGTGTTGGAGAGAGCTGAAGAGAATAAAAGCTGTTAGAAACATCAGAATGTGTGCTCTTCTTTCGCCGTTGACTTGAGGACTCAACACACACTTTACTCAGACAAGAGCTTTATGGATTGAGAAGCTAAATTCCAACATTTTAAAATGCCCTTAGTAACTTTATGCTATCTAGATACTTCAGGACCATTATTTTTGCCAAAGAACAGTACCAGATAGAAGGATTAAGCCAAGCTATTCACTTCTTGCCAGCTAGGTAATAAACAGCATAAAGTAGCAGATACTTTCAGTTAAAAGCCACCTTCCAGACAGTACAGGATTAGCTGCTCACAAGATGGAGCTGAACAGAATTTGTCCCCCCCCCCTTGCTAATCCTTGTTTTTCTAACTCTGTGTTATTGCATTTGACTAACTAGAGCTAGGGCTTTGTTGTAGAAATTGGCCACAAACTAATTATATTCAGTAGGAATTATAGAGGAGGAGACACTAAAGACATCTGCGATTACCCAAAAACAAATAATGGTTTGTTGAGATTTACTCCATTCTCCCTTTCACATTTCATGGTATAGGCATATTATAGAAAACATCCTTAGGCATTAACATGATGGATAACACTCACAAAAGAGAATGATAACAAGGGATCTGAGCACTATAAGTTGCAGATCTGAATAAGCCTAACAAAGCAAGCAACTGTATTGTTTTCTTGTTATCCTTTGGGAGATCAATACTCAGAAAGCTGAAGGAAGAATCCTATCAATAAACATTTATTTAGTTGAAGATCTGTTTATTTATTTAATTGAAACATGCTGCTGGTTGGATCCAAAGAATTCCAAAGCTAAGCAAATCTGTTAAGTACAATTAATCAATTTTCTTATTTTTCTGAACTTTTACATATAGCTTTTTTTACATGCTTATACAAATATGTCCCTTTCATGTGCAGATTCCTCTACATTGGTTTGTGTGTGGATTTTGGCATATCCGTATTTATTATCTGGATCAAATGTACATGTACATTGAGAGTCAGTGTTGTGTAGTAGATAAAGTGTTGGAATAGTAGTGGTGAGACCAACTGTTAGCCCCCCATCAGTCAAACAAACCTCTGTCACACTAGCCTATCAGGTGACCTTGAGCCAGCCACTGTGAACCTTCAAAGAGAGAGAGAGAGAGAGAGAGAGAGAGAGAGAGAGAGAGAGAGAGAGAGAGAGAGAGATGAATTGATTTCTGTTTCCATCTCTGTTGCATGTCCTGCTTTGTCAAGCACGAGAATTCTCTACATATGCAACAATACATTTTCTGTACTTTTCTATCTGTTTCTGTTTCCTCACTAGGTATTACAACTGTCCTGACAATGACCACTCTCAGTACTATTGCTCGCAAATCTCTTCCCAAAGTCTCTTATGTGACAGCAATGGATCTTTTTGTGTCAGTCTGCTTCATTTTTGTTTTTTCCGCACTGGTGGAGTATGGGACTCTTCATTATTTTGTTAGTAACAGAAAGCCAAGCAAGAATAAAGACAAAAAGAAGAAAAATCCTGTATGTATTTTATTGCAATATAAACAAGGTTACAAACCCTGATTTTAACCATGTTTTTCAGAAATGAACTCTTTCTTGGTTTTTTTTTAGCTATATCGAAATAGAAAGTGTGTGTATAAAATTTGCGTTATCACCAGGCATGAGTAGGAATGTAAATGGCAGATCTTTTAAATATCTGATGTAGAACAAAGATAGAACATAGATGGAGATCCAGAAGAAATGGGAATAGGGAATCCTTTAAGTAGCACATTGAAGTAGTATATATAGATATTGGAAATGGTGAGACTAGTCAAAAGCATAAGAGCGCACTCATTTTCCTACTGACCCCAGCTTCAATGCTGCTCAAGTTTTGTGGAATAAGCAGATCAATCATGCCAGAATTGCACTCTGCAACTTTTCTTAGGATCACTCTGAAAGACTTTCTTGCTTATTCTCTTTATGGCTGTTTCAGAATCTTCAATTTATATCAACAGATTAAAAAAACAAACAAACAAGGGAGATACTTTGCATGGGCTGCCCATTATAACTTCGTATATCATTTCTTTTAATATATGTCAGTGGAAACCTAGTGCCTTTAGACATTGTCCTTCAAGTCCTCTGTTCCTAAGCATAGAACCTTCTATTGGGAAGCGGTAAGATTTGTAGATATAGACATCTGGAGGCTTCAACATTTTTTCTCCAGTATAGAGCTTGTTAACCCTGAAAGTCTAGGATTAACTTACTAAGGTTGGAGAAAAGACTGTAGAGCGCATTAGTTATGAATTTTAATTTTAAAAAAATGGTATGTCTTTTCTTGTCTATTTTTTCCTGTTTATCACTCTTCCTTTTGTTTTAATGGTCTATATTATCTCCCTACTTTTATTTTTATTTTCAGCTGTTTATCATTTGTGTGTTTTATTAATACAATGTACTCGTCCTCTTGTTAAAAATTACACATTTGTATAGTGAGTTTATATGTGCTTATCTGCTTCAAGAGTTCATTGTATGTTGAAACAATTACATAAGATCGCCAGCAAATATTAAGTCCACTGTGTCACTATTGGATCAAAAATATTCGTGGACTTATTCTTCAAATGCCAGGAAGAACAAGTTTAATTACCATAGACTTTTACAAACTTTTGTAATGAAGATGGCAGTCTATAGCCAATGGTGTCTAAATCATCATAGAAGAACTCAAACTCTGTATGAGGTCAGAAAGAACTCTAACTTGAGAGGCAAATGACTGAAGTCAGATATGAAACCTTCCATGCTATCACTTTTCTGACAGCAGAGTTCTGACACAGGAGATATAAATGTATGTGGACTAACAATGGAAGGTTTTAGATTAGTTGACTCTCCAAACCCTCCAGTTCTGAGGAATATCCCAGGTCATTAAACAAACAAACAAACAAACAAACAAATCAGGCTAGACCTAATCTAAAGCATTTCTCTCCATTGCAAACAGTGGAAGAAAAATTGTTATTCTTTACTAGTTTATTGTTATTATTTACTATTTTAATGGCAGGAAGGGCAAACAAAGGCTGCTGTTTCATTGTAGAAAGAGACTGCTCTTTTGTGGTTTTGTTTGTGTCTGTTTAATTTTTTAAAGAAGAACAGCTTCAAAGTCATTGCTCAAAATACAATATAATGTTTTTATGTAAATAGGATTTTCTGCTTTCATCAACCCATATAGTGAACTGCCATGTAGAAAGATGGCAGATTGAAGAAGAAAAACAAAAGGGATGGGTGGGGAAGCAAGAACAATCCTTAGAAATCTGATCAAATGTATTTTCTATTACTAAATGCTTGCCGACAAATCATAGCTTCCTTAGCTTTAGAAATAGCTTAAATTAGAATTCCAAAAGGTGTAATTTTGATTCTTTTCTACATAAGTTATTGCTTAGTAGTCTATTTTAAATCCTTTTTCTGTTTGTTTTCTTTTAACTTGCTATAGTTTCAAATAGAATCTTTAATTTAAACTACTTTTTGTCTCCTTTCCCCCTCTTCTTCTTTTCTTTAATTTAAAAATTCTGATTTTTTTTTTCTGTCTACAAAACCAAAGCTTCTTCGGATGTTTTCATTCAAGGTATAATATTTTTGGAATAGAAATCCACTGCATGTGACTGCTGAACTGAACAATTAGAGCTTCACTAGAGGTTTATAAAATAATTTGTGCATTCTACTTGAAACAGCCTTATGGTGAAGTAGAATGGATCATAGTTAGAAATGAACATCAAGATGATTCAGCAGCCCAGACACTAATTCACTGCTGTTTTGAACTTATTCCAAGTTCAAAGGATTTGAATATTTGAATCGCATGCATGAAGAGATCCTTGTAGAATATCCAAAACGTCTATATTATTCTTTCACTCTTCTTAAGTTATCCATGGGATCCAATCCAATGTAATAACCACACCAGGAATACACCATACATTCTTTTAGAAATCATTCCTAAGCCTTAGTGATATCTTCTGAATATTTGCTAGCTGGAAATCTTTCAAAGATGTAAACTATTGGATGCCATTGGATGATCTTATAATTATTCTTACATAGGCCAACAGAGTTTTGAAGGCTATAACATGCTTATATATACTGCTGTCACTAGTTCTCAAAATCCAGAGTGGAAAATACAGGGTAGCTGTATGTCATTGTTAAATATGAAATAGAATTCTGAAATAAATACTTTTAAAATATCCAAGTAACAGATTAAATGAAATGATGGAATTATCCTAATACATTGGAAATATCTTTCTGTCTCCAGTCTTTATTTCAATAACTTTTTTTTTTAAAAAAATCTTTCATATGCTAGCTGCTGGTTTCAAGCAGTTTGTTCCTCAACAGTTCAAAAATCTTTGTCAGTAAAATGTGATTAAAATGATTGAACATATACAGCTGCCATATTTTGACATGATGAAGCTTTTAGCTAGTGAACAGTTGTTAATTGAAAATTGCATGTTATAGGAATGCTCATTTTCAAAGATCATTAAAAGCATCACCTAACCTATGTACAAATAATTAATCTGGTAATATTCCACTTCCCCATAACCAATTTTAGCTTATTTCACTATGTAGAAACATAAAGCATCAACTTTCAAATCTATGAGAAACAAATACGATCATTTTCCTCTATTGAACAGTCATGTTATAGCTAACAAAGGAAGCAAATCATGGTGTTCCTTTGGCTACATTCCTGTTTGGAATTAAGTCCTGCTGCGTGGCTGCTATTCAGTAACATTTGGATTTAAGGTATAAGTGTTGGATTATGCCTTTCCATCAGTTCAGAATGATGGGTTAATCACTATAGTAGCAAACCAGATCTTTAGCAAGTTGTTCATGTGCCTGTTCTGTAGAGCTACTAGTTGCTTCACACCAATTAGCTGAGCTTTTTATAGCAAAGGGACAACTGTTCATTATTGTCCTTTTTCCTTCTTGCCCCTCATTTATCTTAGGCACCAACAATTGATATCCGTCCAAGGTCAGCTACGATTCAAATGAACAATGCGACACACCTCCAAGAACGGGATGAAGAGTATGGTTATGAGTGTCTTGACGGCAAGGACTGTGCAAGTTTTTTCTGCTGCTTTGAGGATTGCCGAACAGGAGCTTGGCGGCATGGAAGGATACATATTCGCATTGCCAAAATGGACTCCTATGCCCGCATATTTTTCCCCACTGCCTTCTGTTTGTTTAATCTGGTCTACTGGGTATCTTACCTTTACCTTTAAACAAGCAGAAAGGAAGTTGATGACATGAGCCTTATTGTTGGGATTTTATTAGAAGATTGGTTTCCTGTTTGAATTCACTTCAGTGCCATGACCTATTGGCTTCGGTGCATATGAGGGAACTTAAAATAAACACATGGACTATCCTGCAGGCAGGAGCCATCCCATTCTCTTCTGCCCCAGGGAATGCACTGCACATTTATCATTATCCATGCATAGCATTCCTTGACCTAAAGAGGGAATGGCTCAGCCCTGGTCTGTTGAGCATCAGAGTTTCATGAACTTTTAAACTTTATAACATGCTTTGCAGTGATCTGAATCTTTAGTGCCATAACTCAATAAATACCAACCATCAGATCATTTGTTGAAGGCTACTGTAACACTGTTGTGACCTGGATGATATCATTCTACATTTTTAAGTGCTATGATCCAACAAAGAGCCAGGATCATATTGAAGGCCCCATGAATCTGAGAGGAACCAAGAGGAGAGGAACAACATCAACTCTCAAGGTCTGGGTGTCACCATTTCAGTTGTATATGAGAGCGGGTACAATTTGGGGTAAATGCTGTCTGGTGTATTAGCATTGGCTATAAATGTATGATATCTTTTGTCCTCTGTAGGCTTTTCTTTTTGGAAGAGTCATCTTTTCCTTCAGATCAATGAAACTAGATAGTGGGAAGAAGGCAGTTTTTCTTCTCACCCAAATTATATATATATATAAAGAAACTGCTGTGTGCCCTTCCTTAGAGCACATGTACAAATGTTGTAAATATATAACTAGCTTGTAGCACTTGGATTTAGTGCATGAAGATTTTTTGGGGGGGTGGGAGGGTGGGGGGGTGGGAAGGTGGGGGGGCAAAATGAATGAAGCAAAAATTTCCATATATGCAACTATATTTTATTATAGATCCCCTGCTTTGCTGAAAACTGTGGAGTAACCATTGCCTTCTTTTTATTTGTTTGGCAGAAATCCCTTCTCCCTCTTGCATGGAAGATGTGAACAGGCAACACTTTTCTGGTGTTAGACAAATGTTAAACAGTTGAACAGAACACACAGTCCTCCAGGGACAGACTAAACCAGAATGACCAATTTTAAATTCTGTAATTTTGCTCCCAGTGTTAGTTTCTCATTTTCCACAGCAATTGGGATGGCAGCTTGAATACTGATGATTGCTAGAATGCACGAGCTATCCAAAATGAACCAGGCTGTGCATAGCCCTGGCTACATTGGCTTTTTCAAGATACACAAAGTAAAACATTTGTTTTACTGGCAGCTGTTGGTATATTTTCATTTGAAATACATCGACCTACAGTTCACCATGCATTAGTGTGATGATGTTTGTGCTTCCCTTCTTTTTGTCTTGCTTTGGGTTGCTCGGTTATGATAAAGGTCTCCACAGTTGGCACGTAAAGACAACCAAAATAAATGAACAGACCAAAAGGAGAAAATAATCCATCATAGTATGGGGGTGCTCCAGCAACCACCTAGATAATTCTTGACTCATTAAGCTAGCAACTGTGCTCAGTTATGCAATCTTTAACACATGTAAATATTTCTGACATGTTTGTGGTCACAAATGGTAACTATCAAATAGGTTCGTAGCCAGGAATGAGGAATAATCTATATGTATATTATCATTACAAAATCAATGACAGCCAATACAGTCCTAAGGAGTTCTAAGTTTCCCAATGTCTGTATAGTTTTAAAAATAAACATGTATAGAAAGGAATAACTGACTCCTGATCATCGATTGTTCCTTATTTAATGCACTTGAAAGAAGGAAATGCACATACCCATGTTTTTTTCCAATACAATTGCTGCATTCAATATCACTGTTGTCTTTGAGTGTGACTTTACATACAGTATGTTTAGAAATAAAATGAATAAAATGAACCAGTGTATGCAACAACCATATGTGGTTATGCGTATACTGTGGTTAATCTCATTGCTAAACTTGGTTTTTAGTTTTTTAAAAGCTTTCGTTTCTGTACCCTGCTTCAAAACGTTAGTTGATCAAAGAATATATGAGCTGACTTTACTTTTTCAAAGCTCAGGTTTCTAAAATACAATGCATTTTTGTATTCTATTATCTGCAGACTTATCTATATGTAAAGCTGTGCCCTACAATGAGTGAAGTTCAGAATGTCTTTGGAGATTCTCAATCATCCAGGTCATAGTTGTTTCAAAGGTGCTTTTCCAAAAGGCAACTGGAGGTTCTTGTTTCTTTTTCCTTTGAAAATGTTTCACTTCTCATCTAAGAAGCTTCTTCAGTTCATAATGTAGTGCTTAAAGTAGGTGATTCTGTATGTAAAAAAAATGAATATTAAAAAATACAGCAAAGGTTTAGTGGTAATAATGAGGATGAATGTGAAAGGGCTAGTATGTAATAGTAATAGTAATAGTAGTAAAGTTGGAAGGGACCTTGGAGGTCATCTAGTCCAACCCCCTGCTCGGGCAGGAAACCCTACACCATTTCGGACAAATGGCTGTCCAGTCTCTTCTTAAAAACTTCCAGTGTTGGAGCATTTACTGCTTCTGGAGGCAAGCTGTTCCACTGATTAATTGTTCTCACTGTCAGGAAGTTTCTCCTTAGTTCTAGGTTGCTTCTCTCCTTGATTAGTTTCCACCCGTTGCTTCTTGTCCTGCCTTCAGGTGCTTTGGAAAATAGCTTAATTCCCTCTTCTTTATGGCAGCCCCTGAGATATTGGAATACTGCTATCATGTCCCCCCTTGTCCTTCTCTTCGTTAAACTAGACATACCCAATTCTCGCAACCGTTCCTTATATGTTTTAGCCTCCAGTCCCCTAATCATCTTTGTTGCTCTTCTCTGTACTCTTTCTAGAGTCTCAACATCTTTTTTACATCGTGGTGACCAAAACTGGATGCAGTATTCCAAGTGTGGCCTTACCAAGGCATTGAAGAGTGGTATTAATACTTCACGTGATCTTGATTCTATCCCTCTGTTAATGCAGCCTAGCACTGTGTTGGCCTTTTTGGCAGCTGCAGCACACTGCTGGCTCATATTTAGGAGATTGTCTACTAGGACTCCGAGGTCCCTCTCACAGTTACTACTATTGAGCATGGTGCCACCTATGCTGTACTTGTGCATTTGGTTTTTCTTGCCTAAATGTAGAACCTTGCTTTTTTCACCATTGAATTTCATTTTGTTAGTTAGTGCCCAGTGTTCAAGTCTGTCCAGATCCTTCTGTATCTGAAGCCTGTCTTCTGGAGTGTTGGCTATTCCTGCCAGCTTGGTGTCATCTGCAAATTTGATGAGTTCCCCATCTATCCCTTCATCCAAATCGTTGATGAAGATGTTGAAGAGTACTGGGCCCAGAACAGAGCCCTGGGGCACCCCACTACACACTTCCCTCCATATATGTGGGCTTACAGTGTTTTCCATACCATTTTTTAAAAAAATTCTCTAATGGCTTTACATTCAGGTGTCGAGGTTCTGACTAATGAACCCAACCAAGTAAACACCAACAAGACTTTCCAATGTTCTTATGCAAAACTTTATTGAGTACATCATTTTGGCACAGTTGAAAGCAAAACCAGATCTGATTATTTCCTGCGCGAACTGCTATAATTAAAACACACAATTCTCCCTCCCCCTATTAGTGCATGTCACATTGTCCAATCAAGTGTCAAAAGTTTGTTATAAGAAAGTGTCTCTGTGAGTTGGCAAACACCTGCAAAATGTCCTTGGTTCACACAGTTGGATTTCTTGTTGTCTGGAGTCTGCATTCCATTTTCCTCCTCCCCTCCCCCCTAGTGCGTTGGCAAGCTTAAAAGCAGTAAAAGTGACAACATTGTGCAAGTGCTTCAAGCTTGACATCAGGATCCCATAATCACTAAAGACAAAATACTGAAAAGGGAATCCACTTAATGTCATAGATACAACACAGTATTGTTTATCACTGTGTGTCCTCTATTTCAGCCATTCTCAACTTCAGTTAAAAGTTGAGAAAGTCATAGTCAACCTTCTTGAAAGATGCTAGTATATCTTGTAGAATATGCCAACTCGTATGCCAAGGTAGAAGCAACAGCACCAAACAATTTTGGCCATTTCAGAAGTCCTCCTCCAAAATGGTGCATTAGATACAAAAGTGTCCACTAGGAAATCAAGATGAAAAAGATCCCTTGGGGTTGGAAGTTTAGAAAGTGGCTAATAAGATTCATAATTTCCATCCCCATGGTTTTCTCAGTTGCAATGTATGGATGTGAAAGTTGGACCATAAGAAAGGCTGAGTGACAAAGAATTGAGGCCTTTGAACTATGGTGCTGGAGAAGACTCCGGTGAGTCCCTTGGATTGCAAGGTGTTCAAACCGGTCAATCCTAGAAGAGATCAATCCTGACTGGTCTTTAGAAGGCTAGATCCTGAAGCTGAAACTCAAATACTTTGGCCACCTAATGAGAAGGAAGGACTCATTGGAGAAGGGCCTAATGCTGGGAAATATTGAGGGCAATAGAAGAAGGGGACAACAGAAAATGAGGTGGCTGGATGGAGTCACTGAAGCAGTAGGCGTGAACTTAAATGGACTCCAGAAGATAATAATAGTAGTAGTAATAATAATAGTAGTAGTAAAGTTGGAAGGGACCTTGGAGGTCATCTAGTCCAACCGTCTGCTCAGGCAGGAAACCCTATACCATTTCGGACAAATGGCTGTCCAGTCTCTTCTTAAAAACTTCCAGTGTTGGAGCATTTACTGCTTCTGGAGGCAGGCTGTTCCACTGATTAATTGTTCTCACTGTCAGGAAGTTTCTCCTTAGTTCTAGGTTGCTTCTCTCCTTAATTAGTTTCCACCCGTTGCTTCTTGTCCTGCCTTCATGTGCTTTGGAAAATAGCTTGATTCCCTCTTCTTTATGGCAGCCCTTGAGATATTGGAATACTGCTATCATGTCCCCCCTCGCCCTTCTCTTCGTTAAACTAGACATACCCAATTCCAGCAACCATTTTTTATGTTTTATCCTCCAGTCCCCTAATCATCTTTGTTGCTCTTCTCTGTACTCTTTCTAGAGTCTCAACATCTTTTTACATCGTGGCGACCAAAACTGGATGCAGTATTCCAAGTGTGGCCTTACCAAGGCATTGTAGAGTGGCATTAATACTTCATGTGATCTTGATTCTATCCCTCTGTTAATGCAGCCTAGCACTGTGTTGGCCTTTTTGGCAGTTGCAGCACACTGCTGGCTCATATTTAGGTGATTGTCTCCTAGGACTCCGAGGTCCCTCTCACAGTTACTACTATTGAGCATGGTGCCACCTATGCTGTACTTGTGCATTTGGTTTTTCTTGCCTAAATGTAGAACCTTGCTTTTTTCACCATTAAATTTCATTTTGTTAGTTAGTGCTCAGTGTTCAAGTCTTTCCAGATCCTTCTATATCTTAAGCCTGTCTTCTGGAGTGTTGGCTATTCCTGCCAGCTTGGTGTCATCTGCAAATTTGATGAGTTCCCCATCTATCCGTTTGTCCAAATCGTTGATGAAGATGTTGAAGAGCACTGGGCCAAGAACAGAGCCCTGGGGCACCCCACTACACACTTCCCTCTATATAGATGCACTTCCATTGAGGACCACTAGCTGAGTACGGCCGGTCAGCCAGCTACAGATCCATCTGGTGGTGATTCTGTCTACCCCACATTTTTCTATCTAGAGGAAGTCCTAGAGGAACGTTGTCCATGGGGTCGCAATGGGTCAGACATGACTTCGCAATTAACAAAAACAATAACAATATCAACTGTAAGAAATCAGAAGCAGTTTAAATGAACACAGATTTATTGCATGCTAACACTCTTTTCAAGAATCTGAACTACTAATGGTCAAAGCAAATTGGTGGTAGATAGGGGTCAATGAAACTCAAGTAGGCTGGACTTAGATATCTTGTGGGTGCAAAGGGACTTGAGACTGATCACAGGGTTGATCCCTCCCTTGTGCTCAACTTGGTCATCTCCTACACCATATTGGGATGCATGACTTTTGAAATTTATTGATGTATTATTTGGTATTCATTTTAACCAGACATTTTTTTAAAAGAAATAAAGTATACATATTACATGTTGTACGAAAACTGCTTACTGTATTCTGAAACCAAAATATTTGGAGATATATGCAGCAAAGTATACTTTATTGGACAGCTTACAGTGATCATTGGGCTTCTTGCCAGCGGATAGCAGAAGAGAGAGCCCTGAGCAAAACACCTCCTCCAATTATATATGTTTGCTTAATTACATTTGAAACAGAAAGATAAAAGGCATAACACAATTACACTGCAACCCTTCCTTTGGAATGCTTTGGGTAAGTTATTGAAATGACTTCCCTGTTGTATTTCACACCTGCAATAGTCTTCCTGAGATTATTAATATGTACACTAAACAACATTGTTTACTTTGCTGTTTCTTATTACACTGTCCTATTCCTCCTCCCTAGAAGGACACCTCTCTTATTTATGTAAACAACAACCTCTGGACCACAGCCATAGTAGTAGGAACTAGGTTACACAAATATACTGCTGCCTATTAACTTCATAAAGAAAGAGTGTTTAACATGCCTACATTTTATTATATCTCCACAAACAGAAGGCAAAATATGTATCTAATGTATCAATCTCCATTGTATTTAAGCTTCTAGGAAGTTTTACTAACTGCCTTGGGAGGCTGCACTAGAAAAGTAGCGGCCTGCGTGCCTAATGGCATGCAAATTATATAACTAAAAATTAAAAAAAACAGCGGTACATTCAGGGCAAGTGTATCTGAGATTCCCTGTATCTAACAATGTCTGGCTTAGTTTAGTGCAACACTTGTTTTGCAGCTGTCTTTCACAGTACCCTTTTCAAACTTTCAAACTTGGAAACTGTCCTATCTATAAACAAATCACTAGTCTACAAGTACAGATTATTTATGTAAGGTATGTAATCTGTGCTCTTCAGGCAGAAATTAGGTGTCCAGTTCAGTCCCCCTATTCTACTGAGCCTCTGCACTACCAACCCCCTCTACCACAAAGATCCTGCAGGAAAAGAGCAGTGTGGACAACTGTGGGATCTGGAAGGGTGAGAGCTGCGAACCATAAACACAAAGCTTTCGCTGTGTCCCTGCACAACAGATACAGTGCCCTTGCTGACCTTAATAGGGACATTAAGGAGACAGGTAAAGGTATTATTTGATAACTCAAATAAGCAGGGGATTGTGATCCAAGGTGAAGAACTTGGTTTTGACAGGGAGAATTGCGAATCAGGTATTACACATCAGTCACGCAAGAACAGAAAGGAATCCAAAAAGAGAAGCCACCTTCTAGTAGGTGATTCAATTATAAGGGATGTAAATTTAGGAAAGAATACAGTGGTTTCAAAAGAGGTCAGGTGTCTTCCAAGTGCTACTGCCAGTAGGGACAAGAAGCATATTTCTAAAATAATCAAGTATGCCAACAAGGACTGTGATGTGGAGGCTATTGTACATCTTGGCACTAACGATCTGTCCCCAAAAGATGTACTCTCTGTGCAGAACGATTTCCAGAGCTTGGGGCAGGAACTTAGCAGAATAGGCTGTAGGCTTACTTTTTCAGAAGTTTTACCAGTATATAAGGAGCAAAATGGAAAAGGCCAGTGTATAGCACAATTCAATATGTGGCTAAAGGAGTGGTATAAAGGGGAAGGCTTTGGATATATTAATCACAATGTCTGTGGCTGGTCCAATGAAAAAATGTACAAAGGAGATGGTTTGCACCCATCAAAGAAAGGGACTGAATTACTCGGCTATAAATTCACAGATTTTTTGGAGGAATATTTAAACTAAACAGTGGGGACAGCGAGTCAATTGATACAGAACATCCCTGTCCCTGGCAATCTAAAAATTATAGGGCTATCAGTGCATGTAACATAGATATGTGTATGGACAAGAATATCAACCTTACTGTCAAGCAAAATCAAGCTTCTAATAGTGAGTGCCACACAAAGTACACTAACCAAATAGGTTGTAAAACAATAGGGGAACTCAGGCACCATACAGGTTATGTAGAAAGTAAACATAGGGTCAGTCATAAAGGACTCAAATGTCTATACACCAATGCACAGAGTATGAACAGCAAACAGGGTGAACTAGAAATTCAGGTTAATGAGGGCAGATATGATATTGTTGCCATTATGGAAACATGGTGGGATGAAACCCACAAATGGAACACAGCTAGAGGGATTTAAATTATTTAAAAGAAACAGACCAAATAAAAGAGGAGACAGAGTTGCTCTATGTATAAGAAACAATTACATCTCTACAGAAAAAGAGCACAACAATGATGAAACAAACTCTGCACCAAGTGGAAGATCAAACAGATTCCTTGCAAACCTAGCAGACAACTTTGTCTCCCAAAAAGTAGAGAAGGGAACTAGAGAATTAGCCATTTTGGATCTAATTCTCACTAACAGAGATGAAATGATAGAAGGTATTGAAGCCACAGATACCTTGGGAGGAAGTGATCATGCAATATTGGAATTCAACATTATGGAAGCACAAGCAATAGAACACAGTCAAACTAGAGTCTTGGACTTTAAGAGAGCTAATTTCAATAAACTTAGAGAGGGCTTGGGAAGGATTCCATGGATGAGAATCCTCAAGGGGAAAACAACTCAAGCAGCTTGGGAAATTTTGAAAAACGAGACAATAAAAGCCCAGTCTATCACAATACCAACAAAGAGGAAAAATAACACCTCTCAAAAGAAACCAGCATGGTTGCATAAAGAACTCTCTGATAAATTGAAAGATAAAAAGGACAAGTATAGAAAGTGGAAAAAGGGCACATAACTAAGTCAGAATATCAGCAAATAGCTCGAGCCTACAAGGATGAAGTGAGGAAAGCCAAGGCTCAAAATGAACTAAGGCTTGAGACCAAAGTCAAAAATAACAAAAAAAAGCTTCTTTCAACATGTAAAAAACAAGAAAAAAGTGAAGGAAATGATTGGTCCATTAGTGGGTGGAAGTGGCAAGAAGGTGACAAGCAACAGGGAGAAAGCAGAACTATTTAACTTGTTTTTTGCATCTGTCTTTACACAAAGGGAAAAAACAGACTTACCAAAAATAGTACCACAAAAAACAGAATAGAAACGCAAGGTAAGATAGACAAGAAAACGGTAAGTGAGCACCTGTCCAGGATAGATGAGTTCAATTCACCAGGACCAGATGGATTATACCCCAAGGTTCTCAAGGAACTGGCAGATGTGATCTCAGAACCATTGAACTATATTTTTCAAAGATCCTAGAGCATTGGGGAACTACTGGAAGACTGGAAAAGAGCTGATATAGTTCCCATCTTCAAAAAAGGAAAAAAAAAAATGGACCCAGGAAATTACAGACCTATCAGCCTGACCTCAATATCTGGGAAGATTCTGGAAAAGATAATCAAACAATGAATCAGCGAACACCCAGAGGCAAACAAAGTCATTACTAACAGTCAACATGGATTTCTCAAAAACAGAACATGCCAGACAAATCTTATTGTATTCTTTGACCAAGTGACAAAATTAGTAGATCAGAGGAATGCTGTGGATATAATTTACTTGGACTTCAGTAAGGCATTTGATAAAGTAGATCACA
The DNA here is from genome assembly GCF_016545835.1 of Crotalus tigris. Taxonomy (NCBI): domain Eukaryota; kingdom Metazoa; phylum Chordata; class Lepidosauria; order Squamata; family Viperidae; genus Crotalus; species Crotalus tigris. The sequence continues at coordinate 2,816,630 of NW_024096469.1, forward strand.
ACCTACTACTTGATAAGATAGAAAAATGTGGGTTAGACAGCATCACCACCAGATGGATCCGAGCTGGCTGACCAGCCATACGCAGCATGTGGTCCTCAATGGAACCACATCTACATGGAAGGAAGTGTATAGTGGGGTGCCCCAGGGCTCTGTTCTGGGCCCAGTGCTCTTCAACATTTTCATCAACAATTTGGACGAGGGGATAGATGGGGAAATAATCAAATTTGCAGATGACACCAAGCTGGCAGGAATAGCCAACATTCCAGAAGACAGGCTTAAGATACAGGAGGATCTGGACAGACTTGAACACTGGGCACTATCCAACAAAATGAAATTCAATAGTGAAAAAAGTAAGGTCCTGCATTTAGGCAAGAAAAACCAAATGCACAGGTATAGTATAGGGGATACCTTGCTCAATAGAAGTAACTGTGAGAGGGACTACGGAGTCCTAGTGGACATCACTTAAATATAAGCCAGCAGTGTGCTGCAGCTGCCAAAAAGGCCAACACAGTGCTAGGCTGCATTAACAGAGGGATAGAATCAAAATCATGTGAAGTATTAATACCACTCTACAATGCCTTGGTAAGGCCACACTTGGAATACTGCATCCAGTTTTGGTCACCACGATATAAAAAATATGTTGAGACTCTAGAAAGAGTACAGAGAAGAGCAATAAAGATGATTAGGGGACTGGAGGCTAAAGCATATAAGGAACGGCTGCTGGAATTGGGTATGTCTAGTTTAATGAAGAGAAGGACGAGGGGGGACATGATAGCAGTGTTTCAATATCTCAGGGGCTGCCACAAAGAAGAGGGAGTCAAGCTATTTTCCAAAGCACCTGACGGCAGGACAAGAAGCAATGGGTGGAAACTAATCAAGGAGAGAAGCAACCTAGAAGTAAGGAGAAACTTCCTGATAGTTAGAACAATTAACCTGTGGAACAACCTGCCTCCAGAAGCGGTGAATGCTCCAACATCGGAAGTTTCTAAGAAGAGACTGGACAGCCATTTGTCTGAAATGGTGTAGGGTTTCCTGCCTGGGCAGGGGGTTGGACTAGATGACCTCCAAGGTCCCTTCCAACTTTATTTTATTATTATTATTATTATTATTATTATTATTATTATTATTATTATTATTATTATCATCATCATCATCATCATCACCATCCTCATCCTCCTCCTCATCATCATCATCTCCTGGTACAGCAATATCAATCAGCTATATGCTTCCGTTCTCTACAACTGCGATATGTGGCGTATTGTGTTCCAAATGGCGATCTGTTTGTATTTGAAAGTCCCACAAGATCTTCACCCTCTCATTCTCAACAACTTTTTCCACCCTATGTTCCCACGACTTTTCAGACACAGGCAAGTTGTATTTTTTACACAATGCCCAATGGATTAATTTAACAACTCAGTCATGTCTACCTTTGTAGTCAGTTTGCGCAATTTTGCTGCACTCACACCCTTCCAACATGATTGTTGTTGTTGTTATTATTATTATCATCATCATCATCATCATCACCATCATCATCATCATCATTTGCATTATTTGCATTATTAGAGGCACAAACAAACATACTATTTCCTTGATACAGTAGAAATACTATCCTTAACTTTCCATATGCAATGGCATGATGGATACTTGGACCATATGGAGAAAAGAGAGTCTGCATAGATCAGAGATTTGAAGTTACGCATCCATTGAAGAAGCAAGTGAGATTTATTGTTCCATGGACATGTGCAGCTGCCAAACTATACATATAGCCCAAAATCCATTCACTGGAACATATAAATGAAATCACAGGAGACTGTTCCAACTATATCCATGTGTTCCATTATATAGAAAATCCAATGAAACAGAGGTATAGTATTCATCCTGAACATGAGTATAAAATAACCCTGAATTAGTTCGCTAAAGTAAGATAAATACAGCTTTTTAAATCTTAAAATATTTGTATTGCTCTTCTAGTGACCAGATTTAGCCCAGTCTGCTACTACAGCACTTTTTCCTATGGCACCAAATTTCTTAGGGTAAGTTTCCTTATTTTTGTTTTTTAGTTCATTTCTACCATGGTGTAGGACTATATTTTTAAGCATCTATTATTACATAACTAGAACAAGCCTTTTTGAAACTCATAATCCTTGCCAGAATCCATATCATGTTCTCTTCCAGTTATTAAACATTAGAAAAACACTTTGAGCAAACTAAAGACAGTGTTTCAGAGTTGCAGGTTTTCACAATAACTCTCAATTTATTTTAGCACAAAGTAGACATTGACAGTTTTCTACAAAGTCAAGTTAGCAATGTTTCAAGCATGGATCAGAGCATTATGAAACAGTCCTTTGTGGATTGCCAAATATCTCATTAATTCTTTCTCTTTTGCTAACTAAGATGGAATGAAGGAAAGGACAAACAAAGGAATGGAATTTAGGAATATATTCCTTCCTGAAAATGCAGTAACAGGATGTATTGCTTACCATAAAAATCTGTTTATTGCCATCTATATTTTATACAAGCCTCAAAGAAAGTAGCAGGTATTTCATATCCCGTATCTATTCACCAAATTATGCATGCACTGATCACATAGCTGACTTGCTTTAGCTCCCACTGAAATGTGTCCTCTGTTCACTTTGCAACATTACATACAACAAGTATTCTCAAGGGAAAATCATCTGTAGACTAGCTTTACAGTATCCTGATAAAACCTGAAATGTTTAGTATCCATGAAAGTTCTTTTTTCATGTATTTGGAGAAAACAATAACTTCTCAAAGCCCGTAAAGCTAGCCTACAGATGATTTTCCTTGAGCACACTTATTGCATGCTTTAGCAGTGTTACAAGGTGAATAGAGGACATGTTTCAATGGAAGATAATGCAGATCAACTAAGTGATCATTGAATGCATATTTTGGTAAATAGATTTAGGAGACTCTTTTCACTGATCTGGGGCTAACTTTTAGAATCAGTTGCCCCTTTTTTGCAATATTATTAATATTATTATATTATCTCAGATAGTTATCAAATATTGAGCAAATCTTAATCCGAGTACCTCTTCTAGTCTTCCTTGAAATTCTGGTTTACTTATTCCAAGCTGTTCATCAGCTTTCTATATTTTTTTTTTTCACTTTGTTGAGTGATTTGAAACGATCAAACATTTGCATTTTATTTTTTTAGAGATTTAAATGGATATGTTATTGAGCATATGACTGAGTCTTCAGATATGCTACCAGCCTTCCTCTCTAACTTGTTCTCAAGAGAACCCATACTTTCCAACAGCAATACACATTTTTATATACTGAAAACAATGAATTCAGTCCCTGGCATTTCCGGCAGGTCTGTTCAAATTCAAGCAGTTTCCTCTGATTTTGTCATTTTGAAAGATGGTTATTTGTTGTATCCACAACTTTTCATGGATTTTTTCCTGCTTCCAATCACCAAGTAGGCTTCAGTGATTCTTTGGCAGGAATTAATATGAACAGCCTCTTCCCTTCCAGGCTCTCAAGGGACTTCCTGTTGTTAACCTAGCTGCTGGCAGAAAAAGTATATAGCGCCATTAAAATGGAAACCACTCAACCTTCTGACAGTTGATAGAAAGAGCTGTATAAGCCACAGACTTTCTGTTACTAACACTGCAGTGTGGCACAATATAAGATAATTAATTTAAATAATCCATGGCAAGACTTGTAGGATATAAAATAAAACAGTCCTCAAATTCTAATGTTGGAACATATAGTCCTATAGTTACTAGACATACACTCAGTAAATGGGCACAATATTTAAGTGGCACTTTCTGTCTTAATTTACCTAGTAAGTAATCCAGAATGGACCCATCAATGGAACAACCAGAGAAAAGAGCAAAACAAAATTAACAGTCGATATAAGCATCAAATGTTGATGGTTAGACAGCTTAGAAAAAAGAGTATTATAATGTAACTTTTGAGAGAAATTAAAATATAATTGTACTTGTAACTGCTGTGAAGAATATTGGAGACTTCTTTATATCCTTTTTCTTTCTTTTCTATTTTTCACCTTTTTTTCTTGCACTCTTTACTTTCTCCTTGCTTTCCTTTTTTTCTTTCTTACTTTACATTAGTTTGTATTAGTTTTTATCTTTTTTAAAAAAAAACATATTTATGAAAAACATACGGTAAATGTAAAAATGATAAACTCAAGAGCTTTCAAATGTTTGCCAGTCTCCTAATGTAGTTCAGTGGCAGTTCTGTAGTTCTAGAAATAAATACATGGACTGTGCAAACTTTATACAAGTCTAGGTGTATTTGAACATGCAAACTGAAGATGAAAAACTTGAAAGTTGAATGAAGGCTGTTATCCAAGGCACCCTTGGTTAGATTCCTCTCTGATTGCTACTCCTGCCACCTTTTGTTAAATAAAGAGAAAAGAATCTTCACTGGCAGCAAAGGTGAAAAATGTTAGGCTTCTCTCCTTTAAATTCATAAACAGTCATTTTCATGGACATCCCAAATCTCCAAATCTCTTAAATAAGACATTCACAAACTTCAAATAAAACGTTGAGTTATTTCTATCATTGAAGCTTTTTCAGTCGTTTGCAAAACTCCTATTCAAGGCAGGAATGATGAGCAAAGTCCAAAGCAGCAGCTTGCCTGAATTACTTAATTAAAGTAAGGAAGTTTCATTAAAATAATGATGTTGCTTTGTCAGGCAGAAGATCAAGGCTTTTTTAAAAAAATGCTTTTACATTTTTATTAAAATGCTTCTGTCTGTATAGGTCTGTTGATAATGCTATCGATTGAAATAGGTGTTTGTAAAGTCAGTTCTTTTCTTTCTTTAGAAAATATGCCCTATAAATATATAATGGGGATTTTAATGATGATGGTGTCTTAATTCTGGAATGTTGTTTGCTCTCCAAGGAAGCTGTGGCTGACAAGAGATATCAAAAGCAAGTTAAGAGCCATGGAAACCAAGGATTCTGTAATTATTGATGAACTAATTTCTATAAAGCTGCAGTTGTCATCAGAAGGAGGGGAAGGGGTAAATGTGGGAAGCTCTAGCCCAGTGGTTCTCAACCTTTTTAATGCCGCGACCCCCAACCGGTTGTAAATTGAGGACTACCCAACTGGTCGTAAGTCGAGGACTACCCAACCAGTCATAAGTCGAGGACTTTCCCTGCCTGGGAGTGCCGCGCATGCTGAGGTGTGCCTGGCAAGGGGCAGCGACGGCGCAGGGTGACCACTGGCTGGGCCACCAGCTGGCCCAGCCCAAGGGAGGTAAGGCACCTGCTGGGCCTCACGCGCGCCAGCAACCCTCCCTGCACCCACCGGCCTCCCACCTCCCACCCCTGGCCCTCTTTTACTTACATTTTTAGTAGTTGCTCAGCAGGGAGGGGTGGAAACTTCCAGACAGCTCGCCTTCGCTGCAGACAACTTGCAGCCCCGTTTGCAGAATGGGACTTTTGGCGGGCTCAGCAGGGCAGAGACAGTCTGGACAATTCCGATTGGCTTTTGAACGCCAATAGAATTAGACTCTATTCAAGAGAGTCTATTCTATTGGCTTTCAAAAGCCAATAGAATAAAAGGAAGTAGCACAGCTAAGAAAAAGGGGGAAAAAATGATGGACTGCGTTGTTTGGTGACCCCCGTGAAATGGTTGTTCGACCCCAAATGGGGTTGCGACCCACAGGTTGAGAACCACTGCTCTAGCCCAAGAGCTATACTGATGAAGCAGGGAAGAATAATAATTTGGGCTGGTTGTGGCTGAGTCCATGGCCAATCCCAGATGTTTATCTTGACATATTCAACTGCTTCTTCATCGTCCTAAATATGTTCCTTCTCATGATTGTCTATGAGTTAATTTCACCTAGTTGCGAACTGAAGATTGCTACTGGAGCTTTCCCAAAAGTGTTTTTTCAAAAGGCAACCGAACTTTGTTTTTTCTTGAAGATGTCTCACTTCTCATCCAAGAAGCTTCTTCAGTTCACAGAAACTTATTGGGTGAGAGTAAAAACAAAAACAAAGTGCAGTTTCCTTTTTTAAAAAAAAAACACTTTTGGGACAACCATGACTTGGATGGTTGAGAATCTCCATAGACATTTACTGGAACTTTGCATTTCCCTTTTCTTAGCTAGATTCTCTCATGTCCAATTAGTGGAGATATTTCTTTCTTTTCCAGGACTGCCATACTACTTGGTCTCATTTCAGGACAAGGGTTCCTAGCTTCTGGGACAAATGATTCCAGACTCTTTCCAATGAATCTGGCACAAATTGCAATACTACAGTGATCTGAGATTGGGTTACATATTCATGAATATGTATACATTTTCTTGGGTAGCTGAATGCCTATTGGTAGAAACATAGGAGTAAAAAGATTAAAGCTTTCTTTTCCATATACTTGGGGAGTTTATTTAAAAAAATCCAATTTCATAAATTAAAAAGAAAGTTTTAAATTTAAATTAAAAAGTAACATTTCTGGTTCTGACTTATACATGTCTATGAATCATATAGTAATACACGACAATCATATAAGCTAGGCACAGGTCTCAGTCCTGTTGGGCATGGAAAAACAACAACAACAAAAACCCCTTGTGCCACTGAGCAGAATTACTGAAATGTAAATCCTTATATATATCTTCCAAAAACCATTAGAGGAAAAAAAAAAGCAATGTGCTTTAAGGGTTCTAACAATGCATCACTTGAAGCAAAATGCTAAGAAGCTACTAATGCATAAGCATATTCCAAAATGCTGACTATTGCAAAACCATTAGAAGATTTTCCCATTTGTTAACCATGTCTGCTTCAACAGAGGACTGGTTTATTGAATGTGGGAAAGATTCCAAGTCAGTGAAGACTACCACATTCTACTACTATAGAATCTTACTTTTTTATTCCTGCTATCAGCCTTTTATTTCTGCATCCATACTGAATTTATTTTTCTGAAACAAAGAACAGTCCTTTGGTATGTTTTATTTTTCATATGCTGAATTAGAATTTAGCAATAATGTCCTTTTTCATGTTGTCAAAATGTTTTAAAATAGCACATCAAATGCCCTGAATGAACTTTGCTATTCTGAGAAAAGAAAATGATTTTATTGGAAATGAAATAACATCAAATGAAATAAGAAAGAAAGAAAGAAAGAGAAAGAAAGAAAGAAAGAAAATAGTTTTATATAGTGATCACTGTACAAATGTGGTGATTGAGTAACATTTTGAAGAAAGCTGATTCACTCCTTCAGGTCAATTTATCTGTATTACTAAACACTGCATGATTAAATTACTAAGCCATACATCAGAAGGAGTCTGGTTACAGTTTTTTGGACAAACAAATTTTATTAAAAGATGCAGGATTTCATGAGCTATGGTTCACTGCCCCAGAGGCAGTGGGGGCTGAGGGTAGCAGTCTGACCTAAAAAGGATGCAGATACTTCAAGGAACTCCTTATAGATGCTATTTCGGCATGCCCACACAATCTGAAATGTGTTTTCCTTTGAATCCAAAGTACTGCACTGTCTTACGAGATATAGTGCCTCTCATGGCATTGAACCTTTGAGAGTATCTGTCTACTTCATTAGATGCTACCTGTTTACTTGAAAGGAAATCTCAGCAAACATGCTGAGGGATCTGTCTAAGATATGACCACAGCAGAGTGGTCTAAATTACTTTTGTAGGACTTATACATGGGATCAAAAGGAGAAGAGAAACTCCCATAGAAAGATCATTGTCTTTACACTGATTAAGCCCAGTCATAGAGCAGAGCAAAGTATTTATGCGGTCAAAAACATCATTGCTTTTGTTTATTGTTTTCAATTGCACCATATAAGTTTATTTTTTAAAACTTTTGGGATGGAAAAAAAATGAAATAAAATAAAAAAAATGAAATAAAAAGTCAAGACAATAACATTCTTCATGTTGAATCAGAAAGATCTCTAACAGGTAGTCATGACTCTACACCAGGGCTTTTCAACCAGTGGTACGGGTACCACCTGTGGTACATTGGCACCTTGCAGGTGGTATGCGACAATCCTAGAAAAGTGGTAGCAGGGGAGGGGAATGAGCTGAACTGGTGGCAGCACTGCACAAGTCTGAGCGAGAGATAGCTGGAGCTGTAAGGTTGTCAGGACTCAGCGGAAGCGCCAGGATCAGTACCGCTTTCCGGCTGATTGGCACTTCTTCGGGACTGTCAGGGCTCAATAGAAGCACTAGGATCAGCACCAGGCTCCAGCTGGAGCTTGGTGCTGATCCTGGTGCTTCTGCTGAGCCCTGAAGAAGCACCAATCAGCTGGAAAGCAATACTGATCCTGGTGTTTCTGCTGAGCCCAGAAGAAGCGCCGATCAGCTGGAATGTTGCAGCATCTCCAGGGTCTTGTGATTTACATTCAGATGCTTGGTAACCGATTGATATTTATGACGGTCACAGTGTTGCAGGGTCATGTGAAGTGACCAAAACCTGCTGCAACCACCAAGCAGATGGGGGGAATAAAAATCAAACACCCTCCCACCCCACTCCCACTGCCAATCCTCAACAGAAATACAACAATGAAAACCTCGGACAGGAGGAAGAGCGCTGCTGGGTGGGCAGGCAGGTGTCTTGCTCAGCTGTGGCTTGGGGGCCACTTTTTCAGTACCATTTTTTTTTTTGTCATCAAGTTTTTGACACCTTGCTAGGCGACTGGTGGTACTTGGACATTGTCATATCCTAAAAGTGATACAATCGGTGAAAAGGTTGAAAAGCCCTGCTCTACACTACAGTCTGAATGACAGTTGAAACTAGGAAGCTCAGAATGAAGTGCAGGATTTGCACTACGGAAATCACCTAAGGCCACTGGCAAAAGACGAAAATAAATAGGTTGGGATTCTCCCCCCCCCCCGCTTCCCATTTATTGTTTTACAACATTCTCCAAATCAGACAGTTACAGTCTTGGTTACTCTGGCCTCCTCCTTTATATACTTGTAGCTATGAATCATTATGGCCCCTCCTTCAAACATTTTCCCCTGACATGTGGCCATTACAGAAAAAGGTTTCAAACAAATCCCTAAGTGGGCGCTGCTAGTTCTCATGAGAGGGGAAGACCTTATTTATTACTTATTAAATTTATAGAAAAACCCATATCTCTCTGCAGTGTGACTCTTAAGGACAGAGTTAAGGATATGCAAAATGATTCAAGCACAATATGTGTTTTTGTTCAAAATGGCAGTTTTGAGTGTTTCAGCCTTGAAACAAAGGAATATGTTCCAAGACTTTTATTCCAACATTTGGGTAAAAACGTGTCGCTTTTGGTAGCATTGTTTCAAGTGTTCTGACTGCTCCAAATATGAGAGTGGAGTCTTGTCTTACCATATTTTTTTAAAAAAAACTTATCCAGACTAACAGTCAGGAATGGTCATATACCTGCTACTAATGGCTGACTTGCAATTTGGGCAGTTTGGGGGGTGAAGTTCTGGGGAAAAGCAACAGGTATTTAAATAAGAGATGCCCTGTCATTAGGGCCAATTGTAATTGAATTCCTATTGCTGCCAAAGTTTTGCTAATAAACAGGGCTTTTTTTCTCATAGAATGCCCAGAACGGAGTTCCGGCACCTTTTTTGGATGGAACCTTGTAGGGTAGGCAAGGCGGGTTGTATGAAGTGTGTGAGTTCCAGTTCCTTTTTTTTTTTTTTAGAAAAAAAAGCACTGCTAATAAATATATCTGGCAGCTTCATTCCAACGCAAATCCTCCATCCTCCCACTCCACCTATTTTAGTTGGGTTTATTTTTACTGTGCTGCTGTTTTAAAGCAGGATAGGTAGGAGTGAATAGTTGAGGCGACAAAAAGAAAGAGAGTGAGAGAAAGGGAGAGTAGTCTACCCTTTCTTTTCTCTCCTGCCTTTTCAATTCATTCCCCCTTAAAAATCAAAGGAACATTTCTCTTCACCCTCCAAATAATTTCCCCAAATTAGGAAGAATTAATTATTTTAATTAGATGTTGTATAATCTCAACTGCTTACTAGCTACCCACACAAACATAAAAGTGAGATTTTTTTTCTTTTAAAGAGAAATGTGCAATTACAGCTTCTCCCTTGCTCCACCACTTCCCGATGTTTTGCTGAGCAGTTAAATTTGCTCTCCTTCATCTTCCATTATACATCCTTTCATCAGCCGTGACTAGTAAAGATGGAGAAGAAGTCTGAGTGGTTTACAGAGAGAAGACAAGTGAGGGCCAGAGGTAGCTTAAGGAAGAGAGAAGATGACAGCTGCTCAGAGACTTCCGTATTATGTCCACAGAATAATTGGTATTACCAATTGCTACAATAGCAAATGTGGCTGAACAAGGACACAACTGCATGCTACATTTCTGCAAACCATGTATCACAATCACACTAACAGAGCATTCCCTTTTAGAAATGTTTTTTCTTTTTCTAATCCCCACTGACCTTTAAACATGTCCTTGTCAACAAAGTGCATACAAGACTCAAATGTTATGTTCTCCACAGTGAATCCCCTCCCCCCCTGTGTTGGCACTTCATTCAGATGCAGGTGAGGCTATGCTCTTTTCAGGATCAAAACACATTTTTCTCTTTGTGGATGATATATAGCCTAAAATGGACTACAGATGAAGAGCCACTGACCAATTTCATTTTTTTTATTAATGTTTGTGAAAGGTCTATTTTTCTGAGCAGCAAGCTGTGAAATGAAAGTGGATTCTGTATGCCAGCCCACTTACCAGATTTCAGCCTGCTGGCACAAGATTCTAGAATTATTCTATGCCTATTATAAACAGATTATATAAATGAAGTAGGCTTTTACATACTGAATTAAAAACAGGTTTTTTGATCAATTGAGTGGTGAGTCGAACAGATTATGCACGGAAGGTGTATTAGGTTGATTCTACCTCAGCATTTTAATTTCCACTCCTCAGTTCCACCCTAAATGGAAGGGTCACGTCTATTACATTATGGAGTGGGGAGAGACTGAGATTACTGGCATACGGTATTACAGTTTCCCTCATATCATTGTAGGTTGCTAGAGGATTCCCTAAGCTGAGAATCAGAAGCAAACTTAAGATCACACTTAGTCCTGGGTTTCAATTGCATGAATTACATGAATTGCATTCAATATTTTGAAAGACCAAATACATTGCAGAGATCGATTCTCTCTGCATAAAATTATCTGCTAAACATGGGTAATAAAAGTGAGCATTGCAAAGATGCAGGAAAGTAGACCCTGCTAAACATATTTATGATCAGCCCAAAGAAACATAATTTCCTCATTCAAAATGTATGATATCATTTGGATAAAGCTGAACTAGATAAAACAAAAATAAGTTTAGTGGGGAATGCAGCTCTTATGGAAGAGGTAGAGTTTCCTGTAACTGACAGAAGAAATACGATCCTTGCAAGTGAGATATGTAGTTTGGAGTTGCTTCTTAAGCCAGTAATGGTGTTTAAGAAGCATGTTTCATATGGATTATGGTCAGTTATAAGTACCATATATATATTTGCATATAAGGTGAGAATTTTAGATACCAAACTACATTCCCAAAAATTGAATTTGTCTTAACCACAGGTGGGCTTATCTGCAAGTATATACAGTAATTAATTTTTTAAATACCCATATCCCCATACACACCCATGGCTAAATAGACCCTTAAATTTTTAACCAAAATATAATGAAAAATATAGCTTATCTGCAAGTGGGGCATTTTTCATTTAAGGGAAAGAAAGAATATTAAATATGTTCTCCACCTTATGTTATTTCTAAAAACAATAAAGACAGGATGAAAATAAATGAAATAAATAAATTAAAAATGTGAAGGTTGGCTTAACCACAGATGGGCTTATCTGCGAGTACATATGCCAGCAGAACAATCATCTGGAAAATAATTATTTCAACATTATCATCTATAGTTTAGCATGGCTCAAAACAATGTTTTTTGACCTGGAAAACCAGGATCCTTAGACAGTTGATCTGAGTCTTCTTACTTCTCAACAAAATTTCATTCCAGGGTTTTTGTGAGACAAGACTGAAATAACAAGAATGTCATACGAGTCCTTATGTAAGTAAGAAATACAGTATACAATCAATCAATAAAAACCAATAGTGCACTTTGGTGAGTGGGGGATGTGTGGAGTGGAATGAGTGTGGAGGCTGCCCTGGAATATATGCTACAATCCCTACTGGATCAGACCAAGAATTCTGAATTCAACATTCAGTGCCATACAGAAAATTCACAAAAGTGTAGAATGGAAATGGAGAAAAACAGAACTGAGCAAATTTGAGTGTGGTGTATTTCTATCAAGCAATAGCAGAAACCTAAGGGAAGAAGGAATTGGACTCCCAAACTCATTCTTATGTCATATTCACTCTGAAGTATTGTGCCAGTTTTAGTGCACTGAAGAAGGGAGAAGTCAGAACGTATGTTTTACATCAGATTAGCTTTCCACAGGCTGAGAGACAGTTTTTGATAATTTCTTTTTCCTCTACCCTTTGAAATTATGGAGTAGGTTCTTGCTCTGAAGAAAATATAAGGAAGGAGACACAAAAATGTTATCCACCACCCTGAATTGCATTTCTGTCCTAAATAGAAAGATCCTTTGTATTCCTAGAAAGGCAATTATGCATTCAACCTATTATTTCTTAATAAGAATTTATATTTTAAAATGGTTTGCCTGTTTTGTACAAAAAATGCATCATATGCCAATTATCTAACTTCCAAGATAAAAGATCATCAAATTAGATTTCTGAAAGTTAATATTTTTCATTAAACAATACCAACATTATAGAAGATGATAGATAGAATAGATAGATAGATAGATAGATAGATAGATAGATAGATAGACAGACAGACAGACAGACAGACAGACAGACAGACAGACAGACAGACGATAATCTAATACAGGGAATTGTGAATACACATATACTTCATAAATATTAAAAGACTATTAGATTTTTATAAACTGTTAACTAGTTCTATTACCTGAACATATATGTTCCAGTCTGGGAAATTGTACAGCAGTATATACATACGTCCTCTTGCCATCTTTCCAACCAGGTGTCACAATTTCATTAAGGGGAATTTGTTTTGCTTCTTTTACTGGAAAGGAGCAAAGCAATATACTGAAATCTCCCAGATGGAGTGTAATAATTTTGTACTTACTTGTGATAAGGTGTGCGTAAATGTCCTGTTTTAATTTTGTAATAATTTTTCTAGTGATCCAATTAAATTGCAAGGAATTCTTGTTGTTTGTTCAAATTGCAATAGAAAACCCATTATGAATATTTCTGAAAATCAGATCAGAAAAAAGAAACTTCTTCCTTTAAAAGATGTCTCTAAATATAACAATTTGCTTAGTAGCAATGTAATTAGCTTGACAGCTTAAGATCAATTATATGATTTTTTAAAGATGTATGTTATTGTTTATATCTGTATTATATTGCGGGTCACAAACCCTTCATATATATCAGGAAAAAGTGAAAAGAAAAGAGGAAAAGCTGTTTATATTTAATTACATATAAAAGCTGTTTATATGTAATTATTTTCACAAAAATAATTTACATTATTAAAGTTATTTGAGTTAATTATGAAATAAAGGTTAATTATGAAAAAAATAAAAAGAAAAACCTGTAATAAAACAGAATGAAGACGATCTAACTCTTTAATGCTTTATGAAATACTGTACTCAACAGAATACGACCAAAACTCAGCCATAAATTGCCTTTAACAGAGCATGGGTTTTTCAGTCTGAAAATACAAATGTTGCAAAGCTTGTGTTATTTTAGGGTCTTTATTTGCCAGACAGAATTTTATGTAACATTCATCTGGCCAGACAGAATTTTATAGAATAGTCAGCTGGATGCCCAGGAAACGGCCTACTGAGAGGTGCTAAATGCTCTATATGTATATGTTAGAAGTTACAGATGGACCAGTGATTCTGAGTTCTCTCATTGGCAAGGAATCTTTCAAAATTTGCTATCTTGTCCCATAGATAGCAGGATGACAAAATGCAAGAGTGCAAATTATTGTATAATCGATATGCTATAATAATCTAACTTCAGTTATTGTGGGAGGTGAACAGGCTGAGCTGGAGAGTGGGGTTAAATGCATCATCAGTTTAGAATCAATACGCAGTCATGAGATACCCAAGTCCACCCCCCACCACCCACCTTGCATTCCAGTATCCCTTATCTAGTGCCAATCTAGCTTGGAACATTAGATGTTCAGATACTTAGGTATAGGTGACAAAAATATACTTTTAGTGCTTTGAACTTAACTCCTGTTCTAGATTATTTATAGTGGACAGTTATTATATAATATTAAAATATATTATATAATATTTTTTCCATTTCTTTAATGAAATGACTGAGATATGAATTAGGGTCTTCCTTGAACAATTTGAGACTTATTATTGGAAACTTTTAACCTCTCCAGTTAATGCTAGAATAAACCTGTGGAAAATATTGGCTTGCCAATCAAATTTTAACATATATTTTTTTAAAATCAGGTTAAAGATAGTAAGATAGTATCCACCTTCTTGATAAACAGGACCTCTCGTAATAGGGGCATCAAATAGGATGTGTGTGTCAATGATCTCTTGGTGGTAGGTGTGACTAGCCACTCCTTTTTATAATGTGTGTAATTGATGTTAAAATTGGGTAAGGCTTCAAACATCCAGAAGCTTCTGTTATCCTGACATGGTTGACATACAGTATACTGTACATACATGCACACACAGAGAGACCCTGTATATTATTACTTTGGATCAGATTAATTTTGAGAATGCCATTTTAAACAGCTTTGTAAGATGATGATAATGATGATGATTGATGTTTGATGATGATGACAATGACGATGATGACGATGATGATGATGATTAGAGTTAATTTATCTGAGAATGATTCTTGGCAATTTAGCCAACTCAGACATTTATCATTTGGATTATTTGAACCAGATACTATTTTGCTTCAGAGGTTTTACAGAACTTGAAGGTGATACAAGCATTAACTTTAGCTTTTAAGCAAGTATATCTTTTTCACAGAAAGTTCAAAGTGTTTGATGACATTAATAGTTATTTATGCAGCCTCTGAAATAATGAATTGAATGCCCTACCCTGGTAAACCAATGGAGGGTTGCTTTATGTAATGGGTATTGATTTCCAATTATCTTAAATGAGATTATTACAAATTGCGTTACTGGATATTTCCAGTATACTTAATAAGAATTAACTGTGATCATCTTAATTTTGGACATACAATCCATGAGCTGGATCTTCAGTTGGCTTAAATCAGACTTGTTTCAATTTTGGCAAATTTGAGTCTGAAATCAATAGTACTGCTAGCATAATTCTGTTTGATATTTGTGTGATAAAAATTTTGGTTTTTCTGATCAATTTGGAACATTTTAAGAACCATTGACTTTTGACCATGAAGGGATTGTTTTAGCAGAATCAAGGTGTAGATTAGAAGTGAAGTAATCACTCAGTTTCAAGTCTACAGTGGGAGTCTAAATTGGAAATATTTAGTAATGATTCCTGATTGTATCATCATATACGTAAGAAAAGATTGAATATTCAATAAGTAAGGAAAAAAGAAAATATTTATGGGGTCAGGGGATGTTTTAAAATCTTATTATTGACTGACCAAGATTGAAAACTTTTTTTTTTTTTTAAAAAAAAAAAGAATGAATAGATTTGCTGTAGAATAATAAGAGAAAAAAGGGGACTGTTTCTCAATTTATGACAGGGAACATTTGGAATGAAGCAATTCCCAAGTGCATTTTAAATATCTACAATGGTTCATAATCCTATGGGGAGCTATTGACTCTGAGATACAAGCCAAAAAAACATATCAAATTAAAACAAGCAGCAAATGCTTGGCAGCCCTGTCTCTGTGTTGCAAAGTATGTCAAGTATAATTTTGTTGATTACTGTACAGAACCATCCAGGACAGTTCCTAATTTTGTCCTTCCAGTTAGCATCAGTAAAGAATCCAATGACTTCCATCTTCAAGGAGAGAGGAGTGAGATGAATGGTCTGAGCAGTAATTCACACTTTTTCATCTTCCTCACTTGCAAGACAAATACATTAGCTATTCTCTAACTCAGGGGTCCCCAAACCCCAGTCCGTGGACTGGTACCAGGCCACATCATGCCAGCAACCGGTCCACACAAACAAGCAAAGCCCCATCCATGGGATGCAGGCAGCACACAAAATCATGCACTCTCCGGTCTGTGGAAAAACCTTTCTCCATAGAACTGGTCCCTGGTGCCCAAAAGATTGGGGGCCTCTTCTCTAACTCATATGCTTTATCTTGATCTGACTAACTCAGTCACCTGACCTGCAAGATGGGAGGATAGACAGGCAGACAGACAGACAAACAAATAAATAAATAGAATTTGTCATTCTTAACTGATGGAAGAGAATGTTTGTAGTTCAGGGTTGAATTGTGAGGTCTTTGCAGATGTTTCATGGGTAACATCTTCAGGGCACTTCTTCAGTGTACTTTCTGCAAGAAAATAACCCTGCTCAGAGAGCACCAAAGACTCACAGCTCTTAACCTGCATTTTCCAAATGTTATGATGCCATGTTAAAAAAAAAAATCATGCTAAAAAAATCCACACTATAAATACATTTAGTAACACATTAAAATGACCACTTAATGTTACTTAAACTCATATGTACAATTGAAATTGTCTTTAAAGATTAACATAGTTTGCATGGATCATACTTTTTGAAAACCATACATTAACCCAAAATGGAAGTTTCACTTCCTTAGCAAAGACCCAAGTGTGCCAGTTGATAAAGATGGGTGAATGGCTGAACAGAAAGTGACCTTCTTCCACTACATTAGAGTGGTGGAAAAGCAGGCGGAGAGTAAGACTGCATCATTTAGTGAAAGAACCTCTGGTCCCGAATGTAGTTATAAGTTGGACACTATCTACCTATTTTATATTAGCAATTTTTTCAAACCCTTTCTTGTCCTTCTCACTGTGTTCTACAGAGTTATATGAAGTTGAGGAAGAGCATTTTTGGTTCAGTTGAGTCGTGTGTGTGTGTGTGTGTGTGTGTATTATACAAGAAAAAAGTATGTCTTTTTTTTTTGGTAACTAGAATCACAGATGGCCCTTTTGGCTATATTTGAAATTTTTCATCAGTGTATCAGTAAAATTGAATAACTTTCCAATCAATATGAGCTTTCAGCAATTTCCTCCATCTCAAATCACTGCCTATATAATGGCTGCATGAAGATATCTCTTGGTCACTAAAGAAGATTTATGGATCAAAAGCAAGAGCAGGAAAGGACCACACAAGGATTGTCTATGCACAATACAGAATGCATACATTCCCAAACTTGTTTATTTATTCAGAGCATTATTGATTCCATTCCAGGTTTTAATTTCACACTAAATACTACTATAAAATACTTATAATAAAATATTTATCTTGGAGCTACAGTATAATTCAGATGTATTTTCTCATTTCTTTTTTTTAATGCTACAATATAACCTTGTGGAAAGGGATGTTGTACTTTAAAGGATTGGACATCAATATTATCTTTATGTACCTCTGCACATTCAAACCTTTTCCTGGGGCTTTATTCAAATAACATAGTTTAATTAACATTTTAACAAGAGACCCAAATATTTTACTAGAAGTGAAATACAATTTCATCAAGGCATAGGGGAAGGGCAGACACTTTGTTGTTTTCTCTCTCAATATTTATTTGGAGGCAGCAATTTTTAGGCTCACTATATTCAGTATTCATAATATCCCCATTCTGCAAGAAAATTTTGCTTGAAGAGATTTCCATTTCTTCTCTAAATTTACTTCTGTTTAGTAGTTGACTGTAGTGACTGAAATCAGGTTGTGACTACTGTTGTGTTTTTTCTGAAAATGTCAAGGACTGACTTTAAGTCCTTGGCAATCATTTACAGCAAAACGTGCTTAATAGAAGGCTAGTAATAGCAACAGCAGGAACAACAACAACAACAACAACAATAATAACAGCAACAAAATACTAATAGTAATAAAATATAATCATTGATTGTTTATATTTCTAAAAAACTGCTTACAATTTTCCAAATACAATCTCTCACAAGGTAGCTGGGGGTAGAGAATTGAGGAAGACTTTGACAGAGTAGACAGAAAGCATGGCCTAGCCCTAGACAAAAGGGGGCTGAAGCATTTTTAAGTCCAGACCTGCAAGATTACATTTGGAAGAAGCTGAGGAAGACACTTCTTTTTCCTCTCCTCCCAGATAATTCTGCTTCACCCAGGACAGAGACGGTAACACACTTCAACATCATGTTTTCTCAAAGCCATCATTAATTTCCTTTTGATCTTGAGATGGATGAAACTGACATCAGGTAGTGTGTACTAGAGGAAACTTAGAAGAGGCAAGCTTGCTGCAAGAGGTCTGTCCTTTTTAATGTGTATTACAATGCAATATATGCATCCACCACAGTGACAGTACCTATGGTGCAACGCTGGGTCACTGTGATGAAAGTAGTGAGAGCCTGAGGATGCTGCTGATGCCATGATGTCAAAACATCTTAAGTAGAATTCCTGCTGTCTTTTTTCCTTTGGGTTGTTGGTGGTGGCCTCAAATCAACGTTGACTCCTGGTGAGTCAGCAGGATTTCAGAAGTGGTTTCCATTATCTCCTTCTGAGCATTGAGAGTACCTGGCCCAAGGTCACCCATGTCTAAGCTGGGACTAGAACTCACATGTTCCTGTTTTCTATTCTGATGCCTTAGCTACTACACCAAGCTGGCTAGGAAGGGATTATTTCTTTCTTCCCTTTTCTTTACCCCATGCCTTAATTTCCTTAGAGTTACTGTTTCTTACTCCTTTTCTGCATTGGGAACCTTATTGTGATTCGAACCTTTGTGTATCTGATGCTGGAACTTCATTTGCACTTTCCCTTTCTCTGTCAATCCAAGGAAGCCACAGGGCCATATTGCCTCATGTTTTTTTTAATGCATGAACAGGTTTTAAATGAATTGTGTTTCAAGTTCTGCATCAGATCTTATTTTCTGATTACTGGCTTGCCAAAGTCTATACTATTCTGGCATTGTAGGTGATTTCTTATTAATGATGCATGAGAAGAGAACATGGGGAAGAACTGGACTTCTAACAAATTAAAGAAAAAAAGCAAAGGAAAAAGTGAATGAAGAAATAAGGACAACAAAGGAACTGAGGCAGAAAAAAGTTTATAAGAAAAGTACAGCTCCTTAATGGTTACACCAGCTTGGGAAGAGTAGTTTCGGAATGATTCTATTAACAAATGACAAAAAGGATGCATTTTCATCATGTAATTTGTAGAGACTTTGAAAGAATGTACACCACACAAACAAAACCTTAAATTTAGTCCAATACCCACAAAATTAAGAATACAGGAGAAGGTCATGCTATTATTCAATGCTAAAACAAAAAGCATGAAACCTCTATCATTATTTTTACTATGCAGGACATAATTCAAAGAAAGAACACCTGTTTTGCTAATAGATGATTGCAGGTTTTAATCTCTCAGATTTTAGTTTACAGTAGGTCCGGGTTTTGAACAAAAACTGATAAGTGAAATTGGGCTTCTGTTTAGATAAACACGCTTATGGTATAGGATTGGTAAAAGTGTTTGACAGCTACGTTTGTCTTAAAAATAGCAGAAATTATTATAGAAATTGGACAATATATCACTGGAGAAAGTAAAAAAAAAAAAAACCTTGCAGCTAAGTGGCAGTTCAGGTAAGGAGAAGGAGATGGTCTCTGAAGTCCATCAGAGCCAAGGCTCAAACAAATTGCATATTCCCATTCATTCAATATCATTTCTCAAAAATGGTTGATACCTGTAATCCAGCCAATGGGGGAACTGTGTTGAGTATAAAAGTCAGTTATCCATGCACATATTTATCTTAATTTTTGGAAATGGATTATGCCAGGTTGTCAGTGAAATGACAATGAAGACATTAGGAAATTGTTGATGGAACCAGGTTAGAACCACCTGGGAGTCAGGAAGAGGATCAGAGTAATCTGCTGGCTGAAGAAGAAAGCTCAGTTTAACTTCCAATAAGTTGCTATAGGAATTTAATTACATTAAATTATTTTATTTTCTATGATGGAGACTCTCTTGCTTTGTAGCAATGAATGTTCTTTGTACAGTCTTTTCAATTGCTACAGAAATAACGGAAAAAGAGTTATCTTTATAGGTTTCATTGGATGCACATGTAGAAATTATACAGAATGCCAAAAGGCAGGAATGGGACTTCCACAATTCAAGCATTTTGAGGAGCAAAACTATAACACTAATAGATTTGCATGCCACATTAGGAACTCATCCAATTGTTACAAGTTCATAATTGAGCAGAACTCCTTTTAGTTCTTAAAATCTGAACTCCTTGAAGCAGTCATTAATTTACTAACTTTAATTTAAGGAATGATGAGCTCCCCAATATTGTGCTATAGAATACATAGTCTTGAATTTTCTAGCAACAAAAAAAAAGAAAGAAAAGAAAGAAAGAAACCCAACCAGGTGGGGAGGAAATTCATTCCCTTTTGAGCTTGGCTGGTAAAGCACATGAAAAGCAAGCTTCACAAAGACCTCCTCACCCATGGCATCTGCATTCATCTGGCACTGGTGTTACATTTATGTTCCTGTAACATCATCTGTCATAGGCAGTCAAACCAATTTTCTTGTATAACAATTTGTCTGGAATTCCACACAGCTTGGAATCAGGCTGATTTCCAGAAACTCTTGCCTGACCCTGTTATCCTTCCTTGAAGCTCTAGTAATCTAGCTCAGCAAGTCTTACCAACTCTAGTCAACATCTAGACAATTCTTGGTTTTGTTTACTCTGGTTTACTGGCTTTCAGCTTAAGTCTGTCTCCAAGACATATTGAAATGCTACACCACAACACTTGTTGTCAAGAAAAGTACCTGGCTGCCAAATGATGAATTCCTGCTTTTATTACAACGCCCAGTGGCAATGTATGTAGAGCAGGGCTGTCAAACTGCCTGCCTGCGGGCTGGTTGCTTTATACAGAGGCCGCGCCCACCCCAGCTCCGGCAATGCAAAAAAAGTTGTGATACATTGCGGCACGTCATGTGATCTGGAGAGTTTGACACTGTGATGTAGAGGAATGATGTCTTAACAGCTAGACGATGTCCTCATCATATCAGCTGCTGCAAAATGCACATGGCAGGATAAAAAAAAAACATGCAAAAGAGCAAAGCAACAATTTGTAGAGAGGCAATGACTAAACAATCCTCTCCCTCTCCCCCTCCCTGCCTCCCTCCCTCCTTCTCTCTCTCTCTTGCTCTCCTATATTGATCAGCTGCAAGAAGCACTGATTTGTGAAGGTACTCAATATGGATTAATTCTGCTCATTTTGCCAGGTGTGAATGCATACATTTGATGCCTCTGAACAAATAGCGACATACACCAAATGTTTTCTAATTGCAGCTTTAGGACAGCATAGAAATACTGGTTATTCTAATATGAAAAGGCAGATAGGAAAGAGTCTCTTTCAAGATATAAGAGACCAGAAAGACAGGGGACAATTTCAACAGCGTGGATATGTAAATGCAGAATTCTTGATTCAGTGTCAAATAATTATTTTTTTTCTCAGATGCTTGCCTATCTCTAGACTACTTTTAGATGGTTTTAAGGCTGGTATGAAATGTGACAGACAGGGAAAGAACAATAAGGGTTATGAGTTCCTTTTTTACTTTTAATTATTCACAAAGTTATTTAGTAACATTGGGGTAGGCTGAGTAGTCCACAGCTGTTGTGGGGTACTTCTCTGAAACATGTGCTGCACAGCCTGGGAAACAGCAGGGCTTCTTCTTATTTCTTGTCTGGAATATATACAAAAAAAAAAAAAAAACCCACAAGGGGTGATAAACCTGCTGTACTGGCATTGCTAATAATTAGTTAAGAACATCATTAAAATAGGAAGAATAATAAAACCAGTTGCATGCTCACCAATTTAAATAAAACTCAAGAACAAGTAAGTAACAAGCTCCCTTTCAAAGCAAGAGAAGATGAAATAGAAAAGCAAAACAGGAAGAGTGACATTTTACAGTCCACATACATGTCTGTAATCTGATTTATTTTTTTTAGGATTGCTGCAGAGAGTAAATGGAACTGGTTGAATTTCAGCTGTCACTCAATTCCCAGGCACCTGCAATTGTAATCAATTGTATACTGGAATGATCTTGGGAGACAAAAGGAAAACCTGCAAACTAGTCAGTGGTCAGATAAGAGGTAGCTTGAGTCTTTGGAAGGAATTAGGGTGTGGCAACATCTCAGAAGGGACACTCCTTGTTTCTTGTGTGGTAAAGGTTGTAGGGTGGGATGGCTATGTACGTTCAGACCTGCAAGACTCTGTTAATGTAACCTTATAAGAAAGAAAATCTAGTAGTCCTGGATGTGCTTCAGGTCTGGAATACCTCACAAGGATGACAGCAAGGGGGATAAGTAATGAGATTGTACATACGTACTATGATGTTATGATGAAAAAAAACTGCAACTTAGATACTTGCATGCAACATTGTGCATGCAAAATCATATAAGATAGGCACCGACCTTCTATTGCACTTACCTCCCCATGTTGTGCATGATACTTTGGAATAAAGCAAAAGATGTGAATATAGCACCTATTAGAAAAATTTTAAAGCTCTGAAAGTCACTTGTTTTCTGAGAAATGCATGTTTCCCACAATTTCACACATTGAGAAAAGGCTTGGAGAATTATGCTACATTTTTCCCCTAGGCAAAGATTCTCCAAAATCAACCCCCAGGAACTGCTGATATTGAGATTGATGCCGCATTTATGATTTTCATGTAATGAATGTTTGGGTGTTGGTGAACAATATGAAACTTCCTGGAAGAGTCGATGAGTTTGAGGACCCTTCCCTAAGTGCTACAAACTACTGTTTTTAATATTTTAATATGAAATGGTTTGTAGTTCTAGTTAAAAATGGTGTTGTGTTTTCCCTTTCTTTCCTAATACTTTGTTCATATTTTATTTTTAATCTGATTTTTAATAAAATATCTCTTACAAACTCAGGTCTTTCTCTGAGTTTAAAGGGATTAGAACAAAGGTTCCTATGAAGTAGGCTGGTCAGTTTCCCAGGTTTTTTTTTTTTTTTTTTTTTTTTTAGCAGAATAGAGAGTTGATCGGTAAGGTCAGACATTAAGAAAACAGGGAGAGGAACTATTCAGATGCTTGAGAGGTATTTGAACAAAGGAGGAATGGGATGGGGCTATACCACCTAGCTTGTTCTCAACATCATATGAGCACCATCACCAGCAAGAAGAGATTCCTGTACATATGAGGACCCTCATACCAGTAAATACCAGGACGTCCTAACTTTTACCATTGAGTAAGTGGGAGGGAGTGACATTTACTCATTCTGTACTACATTCTGTACTACATACTACATACTCATTACTACATTCACTCAACATTGTCAACACTTTGTCAACACAACACATTGTATTAACAATGTGTTGACAACAATGTAGTCAACCCGTTAACTACACTTAATATGTAATCCTTAATGGAATTGCATCTACATGGAGGGAAGTAAGAGGTGGGGTTCCCCAAGGTATTAGGCCTAGTACTCTTCAACATCTTCATAAATGACTTAAATGAAGAATAAAAGAAGAACTTATGAAATTTACAGATGATACCAAGCTGGCAAGAAAAGTCAACACCTGTAGAAGATAGGCTCAAGATCCAGATGAATCTGGAGAGACTTGTTCACTGGGCCCATCCAACAAAATGAAATTTAACATAGAGAAAAGCAAGTTCTTACACTTAGGCAAGAAAAACCAAAAGTACAGATACAGACTAGGTGAAATCTGCAAGTAACTGCGAGACAGATCTTGAAGTCCTAATGGACAACAGTCTAAACATGAGCCAAATGTGTGGGGCAGCAGCCCAAAAGCCAATGCAATCCTAGATTGTATTAATTGAGGAATAGAATCAAGATCACATGAAGTAATAGTACCACTTTATAAAGCTCTAGTAAGACCACACTTAAAATATTGCATCCAGTTTTGGTCACCTCCAATACAAAAACAATACTGAGATTTAGAAAAAGAGTTCAGAGAAGAGTAACAAAGATGATTAGGGGCCTAGAACATATGAAGAACGATTGCAGGAACTGGGTATACCTGGTCTAGTGAAAAGAAAGACCAGGAGTCACATGATAGCAGTCTTCCAATTCTTGAAGGGCTGCCACAAGGAAGAGAGGGCCAACATATTTACCAAAGCACCTGAAGGCAAGACAAGAAACAATGGATGGAAACTAATCAAGGAGAGAAGCAACCTAGAACTAAGGAGAAAAATGCTAATAGTGAGAACAATCAATCAGTGGAATTGGAAAATGCTGTGTCACTGGAGGATTTTAAGAAGAGACCGGATAGCCATTTGTCATAAATAGTATAGATCTCCTGCACGAGCAGGGGGTTGGACTAGATGACTTCCAAGGTCCCTTCCAATTCTGTTACTGTTACCCTGGAGCAGGATTACTTGGCTGGATCCCTCATTGTTCTCATGCTTAGTTACCTTTTTAAAATGTATGAAAGAGAAATATTTTCAAAAGAGCTTTCACGTTCTTGGATTAAATGTAAATGGTTAAAAAAATGCAATTCCTGTTTGTCTAGGGAAACTGCTGTAGGACCAGCCTTTACATCGTGTACACAAATATCCCCTGTAACAAATTTAATCTTTTATCACTTTTCCCACTTTGCTTCAATATTTGATGACATTCATTTTTACATCCTTATTTTTTATTTCTCTTAAAGGGAAGAACCCAAGCCAGCATTTTCATAAGGAAATCTGCCTGCCTTGTGGTTCCCTTTAACTGGGAAATGTCTCATTTAGCTTTGCGCCTTCTGGCAAACTAGGGGAAAAAAAACATGTATTCAAAAAAATTCCAAAACATTAACATGTTACACTAAACAAAGATTTTAAGACTGCATTCTTATTAATACAGTTATATATCCAGATTTGAATAAAGACCTATCTGGATTTCCTTCTTCAATACATGTTCCTTTCCAATAGATTTTTTAAAAAAGTGATCTATGACTCTAATTTTAATCTGGGAGATTGTCACTGGAAGAATCAAACATCCATTTTATCAAGTATAAATTAAAGAGACTTCAAATGCATGCATGTAAATCCTGTATCTGTAGAACTCCTGTTTACTGTTGTATGTCAATCATCTGACAAAAATAAAAATAAATAAAAATAATAAAGAAATTAAAAGTAAACAAAAACAATCCAACAGAAACCTCAAAGGGCAAACTTGACGGACCACTGGGTCTTTTTTCTGCCACCAATTTTCTATGTTTTTATGTCACACATGTGGCAAAACAGGAGCTTGGTCCTGATAAAATATTTTAATATAATAATTTGTGTTAAGTATATAAATAAGTAAACATCTCCAATACTCTGTTGTTCACTAATGGCTTGGCTTTGCATAAAAGCTAAAGAGTTAATTGCCATTTTCTGGTACATGCTCAATTAAATAGCAAATGCATAAACAATTGTTTTCTTAAATGTAAACAAAAAGCATCTCTGATACATATTATTACCCTATTTGTGAAATTTGCTTTGAAGGGTTATGGCTGCTTGTTTTTCTCTTGTCTGGCAAATCCATTAATCATACCTTATTAAGAGATGATTTTTGCTAACATGCCTGACATCATTTTCTAATGTTTGCCATTAAATATTGACCTCTCAGACTCACACATGCAATGCAGCTAGACTTTGAACTTGCCACATACACACACACACACACACACACACACACACACACAAATGTTAGTTGGCTTTGTCGCTGTATTGACTTAATGTCAGCATCAGCTTCCCAATTAGCTCCTTATGGTTGGGATCCTTTTTATAAAAAAAATCTCTCATACATTTAAGAACTAATGTGCGCTTGTGGACCCACACACCACAGATCAAAGCCTACTTTTTCCCCCATTTAATCTTGAATTAGTGACCTCTGCTGGCTATTCCTTGGCATTTCACCACTTACTATTCATCTTACTTGAATTTTCACAAGCAGTATAGGTAGTCCTCAACTTACAACGGTGTGTTTAGTGACTATTTGAAATTACAAAGGCACTGAAAAAAGTGATTTATGACCATCTTTCACAATTATGACTGATCCAGCATCCCCCATGGTCACATGATTTACATTCAGATTGCAATAGCACTTAGAATTATATACCACTTCACAGTACTTTACAGCTTTCTCTAAGCAGTTTACAGAGTCAGCATGTTGCCCCCAACAATCTGCGTCCTCATTTTACGAACCTCGGAAGGATGGAAAGCTGAGTTAACTTTGAGCTGGTGGGAACTGAACTGCTGGCAGTCAGCAGAATTAGCCTGCAGTACTGCATTCTAACCACTACGCCAATTGTCAGATGCTTGACAACTGGTTCATATTTATGATGGTTGCAGTGTCTCAAGGTCACATGATCATATTTTGCGATCTTCTGACAAGCAAAATCAATGGGGAAGTTAGTAACAACCATGTTACTAACTTAACTTGTGCAATGATTCATTTAACAACTGTGGGGAAAAAGTCATAAAATGGGGCAAAATTCCCTTAACAAATTTCTCTCTTAGCAACAGAAATTCTGAGCTCAATTGTAGTCATAAGTCGAGGACTACCTGTATTCCATCCTTATTCTCATTCCATATCATTTATTAAATAATTTCTTATTCCAGTTAAAGGATTATCAATTCTATGGTATGATATAAAAATGCAGGGTTGAGGAATAATAGGCCTATGATACAATTGGTACATTAACACATTATGAAAATAAATTATGAAGAACATGAATAGCAAACTATTTTAATCAATACTCAACATAAGACATCTCCAAAAGTTTTGGGGAGAATAATATAAGAAATAAAATCTTAATCTAACTAAATTTCCTCCCTCCTAGGTCTCTTCTCTCATCTTCTTATCTCAATTACTAACACTGGAATGTTATGTTTTCTCCCAGATGTTCTGCTGCCAAACAGTGCCCTTAACTCACAAACACTCAGATTTCAGCCTCTGATTCTTTCATTTTAACTTTAATGTATTGTTTTATCACAGAAAATAAAATACAAAACAGTAAAACAAAAAAAATGAAACAAAGCAAAAACATACATTTCAACCCTAATAACAACAAAAAAGAAAAAAATAATAGTGTACAAAAAAGGAGGAAAAAGTGGTCAATTAAATTTAACATTTAACATATAGGATTCCTCGAAGCATGAAGCTCTAAGATTAGAGCTTCCACACGCTCCTACAGACATTTGAGAGGTACGACTCCCCATAGGAATGCACAAGGAGATGCAAGTCATGACCGTAAGGATTCCGCCCCTCTCCTTTTAAGGAAGATTTCATACCCCCAAGTAATGAGTGAATACACAAACAACAGTGAAGGGACAGCTCCCTCAGAAAAAGGGGTCAGCAATCAATTTGTGGGTGCCACGAATTCTGGAGAGAGTATTAAAATCACCCCCATTGAAGAGAAAATAGAAAGGGGAGTTAATAAAGTGATACGAAGGATCGGGAAACAGGATGTTGTAAACACAATAGAATCTTGGGCTACAGAGACAAACAATGAGGATATAGTTTTGAAAGAGGATCGTAAACAGAGAAACAGGGGGAGGAGAAGAGAAATAGGGAGTACCAAGAAGGAGGATGAGGTGAATAAACAACATAAACACAGACAGTACACATCTAATTACGTGGAATTAAGGAGTCCCCCCGACTTACAGTTATGCAAAGAAGGGAGGAAGAGCTGCGGTACCAGCACAAGTAAGGAAAGTGAGGAAATTACAGCTTGCAACACAGAAACTACGATCAAAATGCAGGTGGATTGGCTGGGACCCATGACGAGGTCAAGAAGCCGGGCGCAAAGAATGCCACACTTATAAATAGCTTCTCCCATTGACTGGAGACTACCCTGATGATGCTGGTAGATGCCAGTGAAAGCTTGGTTTTATTCTGGTTTTATTAAAACTTTTTATAGTTTTATAACTTCCTGGTGTTCATATATTTTATTGTTTAATATATATATATATATATATATATATATATATATATATATATATGTGTGTGTGTGTGTGTGTGTGTGTGTGTGTGTGTGTGTGTGTGTGTTTTCTGAGGTTTTCGCGGGTGTTTGTATGTAGGTCTTTGGTTGTTCAGGCTGGTGTTTTCAGCTTCGTGCTTCGAGGAGCAATGTGTGGTCTTAGCTGTTTCTTCCTTTTAACTGCCAGTGGGGGTATGAACTGATTGGGTGGGAGCTTGGCTGTGTTCTGATTGGGTGGAGGTGTGCTCCTCGAAGCATGAAGCTGAAAACACCAGCCTGAAGATGACGAATGGGACTTCGTCGAAATGTCGCCAAGACACTTCCAATTTTATGCGGGAGAAAACCCAAATAACCAAAGACCCATATATATACATATACATATACATATACATATACATATACATATACACACATATATATGAAAGAAGAAAGAAGAAAAAGTAGTCAACAGGTTGAACTAAACATTACACTAATCTTCAAATCCTTCTGTTAACCATCTGTTATTATATTTAGCATATAAAAAGTCCACAAACGGTTTCCAGTCTCTTATATAACTATCTAGTCCATTATCTCAAAGCAGTTAATTTCTCTATCTCTATTAATTCAGTCAGTTTTAAAATCCATTCGTGAATGGTCAGCATTCCTTTTTCTTTCCAGTTATTGGCAAGTACAATCCTTGCAGCATCTTATTCTTTGTATAGACACATAATCCTGGTCTACCCTCACTCTTACAAATGGCTTCAGATTTTCCCTCCCAATTTTCCTCCAAATCCCAAGCCACATCTTTAGACTCAGAAGGTTTGGCTGTTTCTCAATTCTACCCCAACTGGATGAAGTCCTCTCCAGTAGCATGACCTAAACAGTGGTCCCAAATCTTTCCAGCTTGGTGAGGGAGGAGGAGAGGGAGAGGGCATGTTTCTGTGTGAGCACCCGCTGCTTATGCAAAAGGAGCCTCACACACCTACCCAACACTTGCATGGCCCGGTTCTGAATGGGCCACAGCCCTGGAATTGGGGACCCCTGACCTAGAATATCTGAAATATACATTTTCTTTCCTCCCCTTTTCTGCTTTTTTCCCCTTTATATACTCTATGTCTAAGGTATATACATACAGTACCTCTTTACAGGTATGTGTTCTAACATTTTCTGTTTATGTGCTCTTTGATTGTGTTGTGTCATTTGTCTTCTCTAAAAAAACAAAATTTATGAACTTGCACAGATTCAATCTTTTCAGCCAGGTACTTCATCTTTTCATAAACAAGTCTAGTCAAAAATAGGCATTATTGAAATCAAAATGACTTACTCTTAGGTAAGACAAATGCATATTCCAATAATGCTGTTTCACATTCTACACAATTTATTTCTAATTGCAGAGAGAATAATAAAAGCCAGACATAAGCATTTTGAAATAAGAGGAGAACTGGTGTCTTAAACTAACTGGTCCAATTGCCTTATGATCCTTTCAGCTGCTACTTCTCAGAAGTGAAAAAAAAAAGGAAAGACCTCAAGCCACAGGTGTCAAACTCGATTGACACATTGTGACATTTTTTTTGCCTTTGCGGAGCCAGGGTGGGCACATGATGATTCTGGCCTGCGGGCCGCCAGTTTGACACCGCTTTCTTAAGCTATATGACCCATTTTCATGTCATATAGTATTTTTCTTAAGCACCTGAGTTTTTCCTATGGAAAATGAAAGGAAAATTAATATAATTACTAGACAAGAGTAATTACCTTATAATTAACCTATGGGTTATGAAATAGAAGAATGTATCTTATTATATTGTAGATTACTCTTGTGACATCCTTCCATCCAGTTTGAGTTTGCCATTTTACTCTACCTGGAAATTGTTAGGGTTAACTACACTAGTCAAATTACCATTTACATATTTTAGCACTATGATTAATTTTTCTCCTTACCTGAACTGTATGGCAGAATTATTCCAGACCAGAGTCTCCATTTCTACACATCTGCTGTGCGTCTATTAACATATGGTGTTTCACTAATTAATTGCTAGCTATCAACCAGTTTCCTACTGTTCATATTAAATAGGAAATGCTTTAGAGGAGATATGGTAATAAGCATTGGGCAAATTACACAGTGCATTTTGTGAGAAGTTGAAAGTCCTATTTCTCCTGTCATGTGACTTGGTTTAAAAATGAAAATAAGCAAACCAGGATATGCTACTTCCATTCTCATCTGACCCCTTGACTAAAATTACTTCTGAAAAGATTTCATCATGAAATGCATTGGGAAAAAAATATTACAAGAAGGGGAAATCCAGAATGATTCAAAATTTACAAAATAATATTTATTTTTTCAATATTTAAATGTTTGGATGTATCAAGCACTCTTCCAAAGCTTGTTAGGAAAAATATAGAAAGTAACAATAACCTTCCTCCTAGCTCTGGAAATAAGAAATTAGTGTGAGAAGATAACTGGAATTTTAATTTCAGGGTTTGCTTTAACACAGAATCAGACACATTTTGTTATTTTTGTGTAGCATAAGGTAAGCATGCAAGCGTTAGCAAGTTGTTACATGATATTTAATAAATATTTAAAGTAATCATTTTTGACCCAGGCAAAAGTAATCATTCTTTTTAAAAGGTAACTGGACTTTGCTTTTTTCCTTGAAGATGTTTTGCTTCTCAGCCAAGAAAGTTCTTCAGTTTTGCCTGAATGGTGGAAATGGAAGGATTTATATTCCTTGCAATCATCTGGTCTTTAGCACTCTGAGAGTTGTTGAAGTTACTTGGGGGTTTATCTGTGCCCTCAGAGTCAACTGAATCAGAATGCAAATGGGTGTGAAACCATCTTGGAGCTGCGAAAGGACTGTATTATAAACAGGAGATAGTGATGTTGTATCCCTTCTCCTCTGTTGAGAAAGAGTTGTTCAGTTTAATGTAGATGGTCTTCATTACCCCTCTTTTAAACTAGTGGTCCTCTCTGTCCAGAATGTGGACTTTGCTGTCTTCAAAAGAGCAAAACCCTTTGTCTTTCAAATGCAGGTGGAGTGCTGAATATGGTTCTGTTCTCCTATGTTGTGTTACGTGTTTGTGAAATGGTTGTTTTGTTTCTCCAATGTACATATCTGCACATGTCTCACTGCATTGTATTGTATATATCACATTACTCAGTTTGTGTGTGGGTGTTTTATCCTTGGGATGGACAAGCTTCTGCCTTAGTATATTCTTGGGTTTAAAGAGTGCATGTATGTTGTGTTGGCTCAAAATCATCCTGAGCTTTTCAGATATTTCTACAACAGATGGAATGACAACATTGCTTTGTTTGTTGTTCTCTCCTTTGTCTGTTATAAAGG
This sequence comes from Crotalus tigris, assembly GCF_016545835.1. Taxonomy (NCBI): domain Eukaryota; kingdom Metazoa; phylum Chordata; class Lepidosauria; order Squamata; family Viperidae; genus Crotalus; species Crotalus tigris. The sequence continues at coordinate 2,847,999 of NW_024096469.1, forward strand.
AGCTCCTGATGGGTCTTTTTTTTGGATTGATGAAGGTCCAGTTGGGATAGCAACAAGTTCTGAAGGCTTCCTTTGTGTGTTTTAGTTTTTTTTCTTTTTCCTCTTTGCTGATAGGCAAACCTTCAGCCTGGTGGTGTAGGGTTCTGATCACTCCCATTTTGTGCTCCAGTGGGTGGTGAGAATCAAAATGTAAATAATGATCTTTGTGTGTGGGTTTTCTGTAAACTTCAGTGTTAAGGCTTCCATCTTCCTTAATGTGTACTGCACAGTCCAGGAAAGCCAGCGCGCTAAAGACAAGATGACTATAAGGAATATAAATCCTTCCATTCCAACCATTCAGTCAGAACTGAAGAAGCTTCTTGGATGAAGAAGGAAGTCCAGTTGCCTTTTAAAAGCACCTTTTGGACAACCATGACCTGGATGACTGAGAACATCCATAAATAATTATTTTTGAGATATACAAAGAAATAAAATGTTTGATGTCAGTCTTTATAATAGTAATCATGCCTCATAAATAATTATGAGTCAAATGGTTTTTTTATTTTTGAACTCTGTTTAACTAATATATATATATATATATATATATATATATATATATATATATATATATTCAAAAGATAAAAACGAGCACCAGGAGGTAAAACAATTAAATGTTTAATAAATAGATAACCTAGCTTTCGATGGCTGTATTGCTGCCATCATCGTCAGGGTGTTAAAAGCCAGAGGGTAGGGGAGCTCGTTTATAAGCACAAACGCGCCTGCACACGGCTCATAGACCTCATTATGGGGCCCGGTCGATTGATCCTCTCATCACTCATGTCAGAAGTATTTCTGAGTTCTAAGTTCTTGCATCTGATTACTTCTCTGTTGCGTGCGGCTCCTAGGCTGGGAGGCGAGCATTCCATGTCACTACGCACTAGAGTAACCTGTGTAACTGCAGACCGATCCTGTGATGAAATCCCAGATCCGGCTATCTCCCTCCCCCGTGTCTGACGTATCACTCTCAGGGGGCATGCTACCACATGCGTGCTCCCATCTTCCCCTATAGCCCCCAACCCGCCGCCCTTCCGTGCGTGGGATGCACAGCAGTTCGTTGCGATCTCCATTCCTGTCAGTTTGGCATCCGATTCAACTCTCCCCTCGGAGGAAATTCCAACTGCAGTCTTCGCTCGTGCGCCCTCACGCTTCCACCGTGCTACTTGGGAATGCGTGATGGGACCCATAATGGGGTGGCTGCAGTCATCATCCACTCCAGGGGTTCCGATCTTCAAACAGGCATCTAAACCAGGTACAATAAGCGAATCCTCTGGAACGCAAGCACCAAAATCGCCGCGAGGAGAGCTGTCTTGTTTCACCTCAAGAGTGGGGAGGAGAAGTGCTCTATACCGTTCAGTAGGTTGGATGCAATATCGAGGAGGGGGAGGGGGAAGGGGAGGAGTGTTCGGGGCATCCAGGGCACCAGGGGGTGGGTTGCTGTTGTCAACGAATTCTTCATTCATCAATGGGTGCGCGCAGGAATTGCTAATAGCCGGAGGCACTCCGGATGGTAGGATCGTCCTTACCTCGTTGTCTATCTCTTCGTTGGAACAATTGAGATTGCAAACAGTGGGGTGCTTCCTCCGTCTGGAACAAATGCGTGCCTCCCAAGTTTTCATGACCTGGTGTGCAGGATGTAACTCCACACATCGATTAATAGAGTTACAGTCTGAGAACCAAGCCTCTTTGAGGAGTCTGCCGCTCTTGGAGGCATCACTAGCAATAACCTGCACCCCATTGAAATCAAACTTGTGTCTAAGCTCTACCATGTGAGTGAGGATCTGCGAATAGTGCTCCCCTCTTTTTATTGCCAGCTTGTGTTCCTGTATTCTTGTCCTTACTCTTTTAGAGGTTTCTCCCATGTAATTACCTGGGCAATCCATACAATGGATTCTATAGATCACCCCAGATTTCTCAGTAACGGGGAGTAGATCTTTCAATGTGCAGTCCGGTCTATGTGCCACCCTTATTCCATAGGGTGACAATAGCCTAGCCATGGCTTCAGAAACGTTACTGACATAGGGGAAAGTAATACGTGTAGTCTGTGGAAGTAGCTCCCCAATAGGTGGGTTATCGGGAGGTCTGGATAGAGCACTGTGGCGCCTGATAAATTTATTGGGGTATTCATTACGTCTACAGGTGTGGAACAGGTATTTCCTTTCTTCAGCCTTAGCTTTGGCCATGCTGCAGTGTGAGTCAGCTCTTTTAAACAGGGTTCTAATACAGCTGACCTTGTGGGCCCCCGGATGGTTTCTGTTAAAATGCAAGATCCTATCGGTGTGCGTGGGCTTGCGGTAGACCCTAGCAAGGGTCCCATCAGGCTGGCGCGGGACCAAAACGTCAAGGAACGCCAGCCTGCCTTGATGTTCCTCCTCCTCCGTAAACTGCAAGTCCACACGCACCAAATTAAGTATGCCCACAAAGTCAGCCTTCCGACTCTTTTTGATGACAACAAAGGTGTCATCAACGTAGCGGGCCCAGAATTTGGGACAATACTGAGCCATCGCTACTTGTTCTATCCACTGCAATACAGCCTTGGCAATAACGCTGAAAATGGGTGACCCCATGGGAGTACCCTTTATTTGCTCATAGGTGTTACCCTGAAACGTGAAGTAGATCTTGAGGCATAAGCCCAAAAGGTCCACAAGATCTTCCGGGCAAAGGGAATCCTGGTGTTGTCTTAAGTCCTTGCGACTCAAAAGATCTTTAACGGTCGCAAGGGCTAGGTCCTGTGGGATAGAGGTGAAGAGGGAGACGACATCAAAGGATACCATCACCTCATCATCCTCTATCCTTAAGGACCTAATCTTGTCCAGGAATTCCTCTGCTGATCTTACCACCGTCTGGCTTACCACCCTCTGGCTTTTAACACCCTGACGATGATGGCAGCAATACAGCCATCGAAAGCTAGGTTATCTATTTATTAAACATTTAATTGTTTTACCTCCTGGTGCTCGTTTTTATCTTTTGAATATGTATACACCCAGGAGACTACGTTCCTCAATTTTTAGGTTAATTTTATATATATATATAGTCATAACTGTGGCAGCACAAAAACCACGAATTTATTATGGTGCCTTCTCCCACAGAAGACTGAATATGCCAAGATTACTTTTGTTTTGCGACTATCATCTGTGGCTAGGTGGTGTGAACAGTTTGGCTTGCAAGCCTCTATGAAAATAACTTTAAACCATATCTGCTCTCTTGTTTAAAATACTGACTTGGTGCTCTTTAGGCATACTAACACTGATGTTAACATTCTCCTAATTGTGCTAGCATTTTTTGCAACAAAGGAAAATTCCCTCAACTTATGTCTAGCTTTCCTGTGAGATTCACTCCTTGGTCCAAGGTTAAAACTGAAATAAATAACAGCAGCCAAGTACTAAGCAGGTACATTTCCCCACACATAGTATCAGTGGTGGGATTCAACCAGATTGCACCGGTTCAGTAGAACCGATAGCTAAATTTTGTTGAGTTTGGAGAACCGGCTGAACCCATGTTGCTTTTGGAAGTCTATTCTAGGCCTCGGAGGCCTGGAGGAAGTCTCCCAGGCCTAGAAACCCACCGGAAGTGCATGGATGTCACTTCTGGAAGTCCATTCTAGGCCTCGGAAGCCCAGGCCTGCATCCACGCAGAGAACCAGATGTTCAGGTATTTGAATCCCACCACTGATTATCCTATAAGAAAAAAGCTTTCCAAAATCTGCAACATTCTGGTTTGCTAATGTAGAAGCAGAAAAAAGTTATATTTACCAGAAAAACTGAATTCGGTGGCAGTCTTGAAGCCTTATGGAGAAATATCATTGAGAATGAAGGCAAATATACTCCTAAGTCTCTGGCCAGGAATGAGAAAGCCTATTCTCTCTCAGATACATTCAAACAAGCCAATGACCAATTCTGCTTATCAATCGAAAGAGCAATTTGCTCCCTGCCCTGGTTCTTTTTTTTGTTCCCTGCAATAGGAATATGTCAGGATACTTTTAAAGACAATTCCCTTTCTTTCTCTCTAACAAATATATTTTTCTTTCTACTTCTTAAGAGAAATTAAGAAAGTTGGCTATCCATAATGCTGCAGGAAAAAGACGCTGATGTGGGCCAAGTCACCAACGGCTCTTAAAGAGAAAATTACTCTTTAATCTCCCAGCTGGGATTAATAGCAACAAAGTCTGCAATCCATATGAAATTGCCAGGGATCTCAGCTGAATAGAAAATCTAAGAGGGATGTTGGGCAAGGAGAAATCATGACTATTTAAAGCAGTGCATTATTAAATCTCTTTAAACCACATGGGAGGGGCTGCAGTGGATTTAAAAATGTAGGATGTTTTACAAGCCAAGATCCTCAAGTCCTAAGGGTTAAATAGCCATTTAAACATGATTGCAAATGTATTTAGTATACTTTTAAATGTCATTTAAAGGCCATTTGCTTGGCTTCCTAATGAGTTTAGCTATAATGACTAATTGGAGAACTGATATATTTTTTTAATGTTCTATATAGTGTAATTGGCAAGAATTCATTTCCATTGTAGGAAGTTCACTTTGACCCAAGGTGGAAGAAATCTTATGCTGTGTTATAAATGAAATGTATTCCGAGCACCAATTTTTATATTTCATTTGGCTTAGCTAAACTACAGAGAGATTTTTTTTTGAAGTTTGAAATGTAAGATTTAGGTAATGGAAATATTAATGCAGCTTAGAAGACAAGCCCTTTTGTCAATGAGTTCTTGGTGCTCCTGAGATTGATTGTTTTCTTATTGATGCTTCATTACTCAACCACATAACATCATCATTGCCCAGGAGAGTGGGGCCTGATGCCTGTTTATATATAGTATCTTTCCTTATTAGTCTTTGTGGTTATCTCCTTGATTGTTCCTTGATCATGCTATTCTTTCTTCTCTGATTTTTTATCTGGTCCCATTTCCAGGTTATCCAGGTATTGGCTGTGAAGAAGAGGTGTTCTAGGTAGGTTGGTTTCCTCCTTAGGCTTTTAATTGTAATGGTTTGTAAAAGGGGTTTATTTGTTTGCGATTTATTTGTTAAATTTATTTGCCTCCTATCTTGTCATGGGACTACTCTAGGTGGCTTGCAACAATAAAAATGGAGAAATGAAAAGAAGTGTAAACATGACAGTAGCAAAGTGAAGGAACAAATGAATAAACAATGAAAAAATAAAATAATGAAAATACAGTGATATAAGAATAAAAGATGGGTGGATAGGAAAGCAGGGAGTGAGGGGGAGGTTTACTAACAGTCTAATAGCCACCTCCAGCATGGTACTCCTCCAGGGCAACTGGCAGAGCCAAGTCTTCAAGCTCTAATGCAGGGGTATCAAACTGCTGGCCTGCAGGCCGGATGCGTCATGCTGAAACTGTGCTCACCCCATTGCCAGCAATGGGAAAAAAAGTCACAGTATGTCACTACTACCATATGTGGTGGGAATGCCCAAAGTATTGGAACAGGACACAAAACTGGTTGAGGGATATATTAACACTGGACTTAGAGTTAAAACCTGAACTCTTCTTGTTGGGAATAACGACAGAAAAATACGACAAGGGAACAATCTACCTGCTGCTACACATCCTGACTGCAGCTAGGCTTGCTTTAGTGCAAAAATGGAAGAGCAAGGAAATTCCCACAGAGGAAGAGTTAATACATAAAATATTAGCATGTGCGGAAATGGACAGGCTCACAATGATATTAAAAGATAAATGTGGATCAGTTTATTATGAAACCTGGGATAAATTTTACCGTTGGAGGAATTTGAAGAGGACAGTCGGGATTAAAGATGAATGTTAAGATAGAAATGTATGTTATTTTAGAACAAGTATTGTATATAAAATGTATATGTAGAGATGAAGAATTGATTGTAAAAAGTGGAATAATCTGATAAGAATGTATATACTGGAATGTCACATCAAATCCAATGTTTGTTTGCTTTTAATTGTATTATAAATAAAATGTGTAAAAAAAAAAGTCACAGTATGTCACGAAACGTCATGTGATGTTGCGAGTTTGATACCCCTGCTGTAATGGAAGGATAGGAGGATGGACGCAGATCTCACCTGGAAGCATAGGATTGGAACATAAGTGCTACAGCAGAGAAGGCTCTTCTTTTGGAATTCGATAGTCAGAGTTCTTTGACTGAACTTTATGCCTCTGTTTATTGATGGATGATTTGTCTGCATATCATAAGCTTTCAGGAATTCCCTAGCATTTTTAGAGTTGGCTTGATCTAAAATGTTAATAGTTTCCCAGTTGGAATTGTGTTGACTCTGTTCAGTATTGCAAGATAAATGAGTTTTTGTCATGCCTTGTGACTATCAGGTGTGTTCAGCTGGATGCCTTGTGACTATCAGGTGGTGTTCAGCTGGACGGTCTGCCAGCGTTCTTCTACCTGTCTGTACTACACAGTGGCTGTTACAGTTCTTACATTATATGTTGAGAATGATTCTTGGCTGTTCTTCTTTGGTTATTGGATCTTTTGATTTGTTCTGGACATTTTGGGGATCTTTGGTTGGTTATGTGCTATAATCATGTTGAGTGGTTGTTGTATACCTTGGTTATCATAGAGATGTTTTTGATGTATTATCTGTTTCATAGATTATAATGGTTGTGTTGCAATGGGTGTATATGCATAATCAGTGGAATGCAATACAATGTATAGTCAGATGCTTTTGAAGTCATATGGGTTGTGTTGGAAGATGTTATAGAGGAGGTCTGTTTCATCTTTTTGGCGTTCTGGATCACTGCAGTGTGTTTATATTTATCTGAATAATGTTCCTATATAGTTCCTCTTGTGAATGGTTGCGTTGTTGCTTTAGTATTGAAACACTTGGCTAGTGTGAATTGATCTTCGTTAAACTTCAGTTCCTAGTTTGTCAGTATTTCCTCTGCTGATAAGGATAATCAGATCAGTTAGTGTGGTTTTTTTTTAATTTTTTTAATTTTTTTTATTCCTTTAAAGATGTTGTTGAATGTCTGATGCATCTTCTCTAACTGTCATCTACATAAGAGATCATATTTTTGGTTGTATGTATGGGAATGCTGTCAGTTTGTTGCATCAGCTATGAATCCTGAGAGTGATGATCTTACGGATATTTCTCTGATTTGTATTATCCGTCAAACTGAAAGTAAATATGAGGTGAAGTTCAGTGAGTTCCATGCATCTGGGTATTTGAATCTTAGTGTATTCTGTCAGGTTGGGTGTGTTGTGTCATAATACTACAGTGGATTCTTTTGCTAATTCTCTATCTGTGAAAGTGAAGAATGCTGTAACATCAAACAAACAACATCTTTAAAGGAATAAAATTCCTCCTCCTCCTCCTCCTCCTTGTTTTAACTTGATGTGCCTATCCTTAAATATAAAAAAGAGCTTAAATGTTTCTTTAAACTTCTGAATTACTGAGTGCTGTAAACAAGAGTGATTGTTCCAAGGAATTTGAAATAGAGAATAAGTTTTTTTATGGTTTGCCTTTCATTTCAGAGACTCATGTTGGCAGTTGTTGGGGCCATAATTCAAAGTAGAAAGATACTGAAAGATATACACACTTCTCCACCAACCTTCTCTCTTAATCTCCTGCCTGCCTAGCCCTTTACTCTTTGAAAGGACTGGTCTGATTTGGCCAGACTGTGGTAGGTTTAAGAACACAAGTTGTGATACTTGAGCAAAATGCTTATAGCCCAACAAATACAGAGGTATAAATAAAATGCATAGTAGGACGAGGGAAATTCAGAAATAAACCTCTGTTTGGTTATCAATGACAGACACTCGCAGATAAAGAACTTTTATTATACACATTAGAAAACTACAATATTACATTATTTTTTGACATAATCACCATTCAAATTGAGGCACTTGTCAATATGTCTTACAAGGTTTGAAATTCCTTCTGCAAAAAAATGTTCCACCTGGGAACGAAGCCACCCTGTAACAGCATTGTGAGGATATTGTCATTGTCGATGTGGTGTGACACAAGCCATTGTTTCATGTGCCTGAAGAAGTGCTAGTCACTCGGCACCAAATCTGAGCTATGGGGCAGTAGTGATCAAAACGATCCCAACAGAACTGCTTCAAAAGTTCTTAGGTGTGTCTAGCAGTGTATGGGCGAGCGTTATCGTGAACCAATACCACTGGAAATCAGCATGCCCCGACGCTTGCAGATATTGAGAACTGACAGACTTCACAGACTTTTTTGTCAATTTCCTGCATGAGGTCATCACTGACTACAGATGGGTGACCACTTCTTGCCTCATCAGGCACATCAGTTCGTCCATCTTTTAACATGCAACACCATTGATGTACAACACCTTCACTCATCATGTTTAGTCTGTAAACATTGCCCAGTTTGCAATGAATCACAGCTACTGAAAGTTTTTTTTGCACATAGGAGTCGTATCACATTTGGTGGGATTTTCTATGGCAGGGTTCATTTTCAATTGATCTAGCGGATGAGTCAACTGCAATATAGCCTCCTTCCACTCCTCACTGCCTACTGAACTACTGCGCATGGTGCCATAGGACAGGCGTTGCTATCCCTGCCTATTTTTCACACATGCTCAAATGGAAGTTTATTTACAAATTGCCCTCATACATCTCTTAGTGTAGATTTTTTCTTGGAAAAGCACTCACAGCAATAATAGCAAAAGAAAAAGGAGTGTATTTCATACTCTTACACTAGCATTTCAGGATTAGAGTGTATTGCTCACATTGTCTTTTTCTTCATACTTGCGAAGGAAATAGTCCAAATTATTCCTTTCTTATAATTCTAATTTAGAATTGTTGGTTGCATGGAACAAAAAGCAGGTGACAAACAAAAGAAACACACTAAGGCAATATAATAAGGGCTCATATTTATATACATGTTTAGCAATATTTATATTTGATTTAAGGATGGTCTCCTTGGGACATATTGGGAAACTATTTTAATCCTTTCCTTTATCGTTTCAAAAATCTGCTTCCTACAGCTAAGCCCTCATGTGCTATAAAAATATTTCTCCCTGAGGAAAGTTATAAGAGAGTTAATCAAACCTCATAAGATTAGCTCTCAGCAAGTAAGAGTTACAACTGTGCATTAGGAACAGAGCTCAAGGCTCAGGAAATATCAATAATGATTTTCTGAAAAGTATAGTGAGGAAACAACAGGGATCCAACAATGATAACTAAAAGTCACAATGCAGATTGAATTCGCAAATTGAAATATTTGGGTCTGAGTAATAGTGGCAGTCTTTCAAGACTATTTTCTCACACCACACATTCTTCAATAAGACTCATCTCCCTTATCAGGGACTATAAAAATAAGACTTAGGACAGCAGACTATGTGCTCTTTGTCCAAATTCTCCTAATCTTGTTTCTGAAGTTGTCTTTTGGATCTTAGAAACACCTGAGGAAAGGCTTAAATTTCTTGTATTTGTAATTGCACCCAACCACATCTTTCTTCAACATTACAAAAGCCAGATCATATTGGAAATCAAGGCTTCCCAAACCACTGTGATATTTCTATATCAAACCTGGAGCACTCTGAGTGGTTTCTGGAAGATCAAGAAAAACATTCTGACTTCCAAGAAGTTATAATAATTAAAAGAAATTAATCTAGGCTACATTAGTGAACTGAAAAAAAGATTGAGGTGATTGGGAATAGATTTTGGTGAGACAGGATTGTAACAAGGTTCAGTTCTGCTGCTCAAAACAAAATTGTAGGTTTGGAAGTCTTTCTTTAAAAAATAAAGCTTTATTATAAACATACAGACAGTTTACATTCTTCAAGACGATAGTAAAGAATAAAGAGTACAGACACAGAAAAGGGAGATACTGATACAAGTAAGAAAAGTAATACATAAAAGCAAAAGCATAAGGAGAAACTTTCATTTCACCCTTTTTTTCTATTATCCTTACACATGAATTACTACTTAAATTTTCTACTTTTCTTGTAGTATTGGAAATGATTCCTTATATTTATTTAAGTCATTTCATTCTATATTTTTAGTCAATCTCTTCTTAAAATCTGCATTCCAAATGTTGTGAGCAAACCTGCCTTACTATGTGATATTTGATATGTAAATAAACTATTTTCTGCTTGCATTTAATTAAACTTCTATTATAAATATATACAGTAAGTTTTGCCATTGCAATTTTAGTTTCCCATTCTTATATTGTCATTTGGGTTTCACTTTTGCAGTGTTGTGCCAAACTGGTTCTTGTCACTGTGAACACATATCTTAGAAGTTTGTTATACTTTACATTTATGTTCTCTAAAGAATTTTGAATCAGACAATAGTCTGTTTTTTCCCTTTCCATATGAATATGTTAATTGTTCTTTGTGAAACTTTTATCCGAAATTGGAATTGATGCCATTTGAAATAAAATGTTATTTTACATAATATATTCATTTTATTGTCATAATTAATCCCATTGAAAAAAAGTTTTAAACTGTTTCCAGATTTTATTGTCTTGGTTTATTTATTTTCCTATTTTTATTATTGTTTTGAAATATATCATATTGCACCCTGTGGATGAAATCCTTAATATTTCACTGGATCTTTCATTATTTTAGTTAGTTTCATTATTTTAACCAAGTCTTCACACTCAGAAGTTACTTTGCTGGGTGTTGTTGTTGTTGTTGTTTTACTTTCTTTTTGCTAATTTTGGATCTAGAAAACTACCCATTTTTTACTTATTTTTATCAACTGTCTCATAGAACTAAGTGGTTGCATATTTCTTCCTATGACATTGTTTGCATAACATTTCATTTTGTATTCCATTCCTTCAATTTTTGTCAGAATTATTTACTTGTGTTTTCAGATCTTGCCTTGGTCCAGAGCAAAGCTCACCAAAACTGAGACAGCAAGCTACTACATATAAATAGGCAGCAGGCCTCATACTAGCCCTGATGCTGTTACCTAGTTGGATAATGAAAAGTCTGCAGATAACAACCAAGCTCAGAGAGCACCAAGAATTCCACAGTTCAACCCTGAGCTACACACATGCTTTTCTATTGGGATTTCCACAGCAATTACAGATACATAATTTTGCCTTGATTTATTGAAAAACCTGCAGTGCTCTATCTTTGCTACTTGCCATTGATATATGATGTTCTCGCAAGTTCTAAATTCATATTCAAAAAGTCTTAAATATTAATCATATTCTCTTTGCTATATTTGCTGAGTTTTCGGACTCCAATTTAAAATACAAAGATCTTGCAGACCTCAGATCTATATACTTCTGTCCGATTGACCTCACAGTAGTCTATAAGCAACAGAATAAGAGGCTACGTAAAAGCCTTTAAGATGAGATGAGATGGGGTGAGGTGAGGTGAGGTGAGATAAGGTAAGGTAAGGTAAGGTAAGATAAGATAAGATAAGATTTATTGTCATTTTTTACTAGCACACATTAAAAATAAAATTTACTTGCTTGCTCTCAAAGTGTACACACGCATAACACACATTTAAACATGCTATATATAACAAATGTATAAACCTTTATACAAAACAGCAAAAATTAGCACACCAAGTAGAAAGAATTTAGAATTAATCTGATCCTTGCTTCTATGTACTGAAGATAATTTCATTTATAAAAAAGTTCATAAAACTGTGAATTCTTCTGAATGGCTAAGTACAATTTGATTCCTACTGTTACATAAACCAGTCTTATCCTAATATTATCAAAGGGGAGGAGAATGTGGCCACAGAATATGTAAACTGATTCCTTCTTATAATGATTGAATTTATTTTTAATATCCATGGTCTGCTAAATATAGTTGGATTTTAACTCCCATAAATCAGTTCTAAAAAAATGAGTGCAATAACTCAAAAAGGAGGAGAAAATAATAAGCATACATGTGAATAAGATGTAAACATACATATTCATAATTGACAGACCTCAAGTTACTTTCCCTTCCTTTAGTGTTACTACCCTCAATAAAGAATTTCTGTCTTAATAAAAGAAACATACCGGTATCAGTTACATTGTCCCAATAATATGATAAAGCTTTCCGAGAACCAAACACTTCAAGACTGCCTTTCTTCATTGCTTCTCTATTTCTATTTTTTTCTGATATGCTTCCATTTCTCTGAGAAGGCTAAGGAAGTTATAAGATTTGAATAATGTATCTTGGTGTATATAGTCAAAGGTTTGCTAGGTATCTGATGCCAGTATAGTTTATGGGTTAATTTTTAACTTTTGGTCCTTGTACTATATGCATACTGTACATTTCCCTTTGTTCTGGTTTTTTTCTTTGCTTTGCACTAAAGAGAATGAGACTTTGGTCTGTGTCACTGACTTTCCAGGTCAAATGAATCAAACTGACAAATCATGGCTAGAAACAAGAAGATTGGTATTTTATCAGTCTGGATTTGTCTTTCCGTGAGCAATGGTTAGAAATCACAAGCAGCTCTTGCACCTTACCTTATCACAAATCCACAACATAGCAATGTCTAGATCTATTATTTTGTTGCACCCTTTTTAAAGAACATCTTACTCAGTTTACTAGTCAATCTTCTTAAATAGTCCTCAATATACCTTCATTTTCTGCTACATTGAAATTGAGGAAGTCTCTCCTGGATTTCTAGATTTATAAGAAATTAAGATACAATTAGTCATACAAGAGCAATGGCTGAACTCAGAATTATGTAACTTTATACTTTAGGATCATTTTCAGTAAGGATGATGTTTTTCATCTCCATCTGTCATTATCTCTTGTTCCATTTCTTCCTTTCATCTCCTCCTCTTCATCTTCCCAAATAGGCATATTTCTCTTCTCGCAAAAAAACAGAAAGGCACTGTGATCTCATGACAACAACAATACATTAAAGAAGAACTCCAAATATTTCAGTTCTGTCTTTCTTCAGTAAGCTGAACTAATTATTAAGTCAAACCTCAGGAAGTTAATTTGTGGATGACAATTGGAAACAAATGTTAATTGTGGGTACTGGGTCTGGGGAAACCCCCCCCCTCAAAAGTATGCTATTCTAGTCCCTTCAGAGCAAATAAAAAATAGCAGAAACAAACATATAATTCTTCATTTAGACACCTAAGGATGGGAAAAATATCATCTGGAAAAAAATCTATGAGACCTCTCTTTGGGAGCTGTATGAGGCTGGTAAATATTGTTGCTAGACACAAGGAGAGGTTAGAGTGAAAAGGTTACATGCAAACTGGTAGGAGTTTGTTAAGAAGCTAATTTTATAAAAGGATTTCAGGGAATACAGTGAATTGGGTGCAGAAAAGACATAAATAGCTCTAGTTAAAGAGGAGTCAGAAGTAGGGTCCTCTGCACAGTTATGGGCCATCCCGTGCAATAAAAATTGTGAAATAAACTCAGGATTCATATGAGTTTTTTGCATGGCAGTGCAGTAGTTAAAATGTAGTATTGAAGGCTAATTCTGCCCACTGCCAGGAGTTCAGTCCTGACCAGCCTTTCATCCTTCCGAGGTTAGTAAAATAAAGACCCAGATTGTTGGGGTCAATATGCTGACTCTGTAAACCACTTAGAGAGGGCTGTAAAGAACTGTGAAATGGTATATAAGTCTAAGAGCTATTGCTATTCAGAAGTGATGTAAAAGTAAGTGAGCTCTGAATAAACAAGAGAGAGTTTCATGGGAAAACAACAGCCAAGTCTGGCAAATGGCAAAATGACAAAACAAATCAGTAGGACAAACAGAGTTTGCCTATCAGCAATGAGGTGGAGAGAAAATAGATTTCCTTGGAAAAGAGGAGGATTACAATACTTCCTGCAGGGTAGGGACACCATTCCAGTTTAAAGTAAAATACAAGGAAGTGGAGAAGTCATCTTCTCAAATCCAGATCAGCCTGTGTGTTAATACCATGTCGATACTGTTGAGTCCCTCGCGGAAAGCAAGACACGAGAAGCAGTTGTAGTTTTCAGTTTTCTTTATTCTGTGTTCAGCTCACAAGTAGATGGCTTCTGCAGCTCCCAAAACCTCCCAGCTTCTTATATAGACATTTCCCGGGTCAATGCGATACTTTTCCCGCGCCAGCACCCGCGCATGCGCACGGCGCTGGCGACAGCCTGTCTGGTCCCGGGCAGCTTTGCACCTGCCCGGGACTGCCTGCAAACGTCCCGAGCCGTTTGCAAGGCTCGGGACATAACACCCCTTTCCCCCGGGCTAAAACTACTACCAACATATAAATCATTTATTTATGCGGTGTTCTGCTTCTCAGTGCTCCTATCGTTACCTGGCTTTTGTTTAGCCAGCAATGTTATGTAATCTTCTAAGTATTTAGGAGATTTCCTTGCTCTCTGTGACCTTCTCAGCTCTGGGTTTCTGACAGGTGTTCCCTGACTGAGGGGTGACAAGAGCCTGTTCCCCTTATCATGCCTTGGTGCCTTCCAAGGACTTTGCCCCGATGCCTGGCCTGCTTGCTCGCCCACCGGGCTCGTCAGGCCAGGGCTTCTGTCACTTTATGACCTGGTTGACCTGCCTAGCTGTAGGCCCTCGGGTCCCTTGAAGTGATAGCCACTGCTGGGCATCTCTATAGAACCTCCTAGGTCCGTCCAAGACCTGTCAGGGGACTGGCATCACAGGTTGGCTGACCACAGGAACAGGATAGGCATGTTGCTGCAATGCCTTATTAAGAGTGCATTTGTAATCAGCACAAATGCGAATGTCCCCATTTGCCTTTAGAGGCGTGACAATGGGGGTCTCCCACGGGCTGGAATCAACAGGTTCTAGGATTCCCTGTTGGAGTCGTTTGTCTAGTTCAGTGTCAATCTTACTTTTTAAAGCAAAAGGGACCCTTCTTGCTTTAATCCTACTGGGAGTGACAGTGGGTCTAGCTTTAAGGACACAGGTGGTCCTTTGAATGTGCCCAGCTGGGGGCTGAAAACATCTGCAAATTCTTTGCAGACTTCCTGTAGGTCGAGTGTTTGTAAGCTATTGAGTCCTGTGACGTGTATCCCCAGGGCCTCAAACCAATCGAGTCCTATGAGACTCGTTCGTTCACCCCCTACTACTAATAAGTCTAGTGGACCTTCAAAAATCTTGTATTGCACGTTAAGGGTGGCCTCCCCCTTAACACACACTCTTGAATTTTGAAAATCTGTTAACACAATGTCAGAAGGCCTTAACTTGGCCTGAGTTCCACTACCGGAACAAATCTTCCTAAATGTATGCAAGGAGATGATTGAAAAGGCAGACCCTGTGTCTAGTTCCATAGATAATGGAACCCCTTGTAGCTTCACCTTGAGTGACAGCTTTTTCTTAATGGGCTTGTGTGTGCCTGTCCTGAGGATGCTTCTTCGCGAAGCGCAAAACCCTACCCTATTCTGGCTGGGGACCCTGGTACCTTTCAGGCGCAGTTCTTCCGGAGATTGTACCTTTCGTCGGCCCAGACACACAGCTGCAATGTGTCCTTGTTTGCCGCATGCCCGGCAGGTAGCGGAGCGGAACTTGCAGTCGGTTCTCCTGTGGCGACCTCCACAGCCGATGCACTTGAGCGGAGCTGGAGAGCTTCGCTTTTGTTTTTCTTCCTTTGTGGGGTGGAGACGGTCGACTTCCTCGTCCAGATCCTCCTCGGAGTTTCTTTGGACGTCTTCCTGGTGCACGGATGCAAACTCTGGACTGTTTCTGATCGGCCGCATGTTCTTCACAGCGCCGCCTGCTGCTTCTTCTGCGGTGACTTCCCTTAAGGCATCTTGGTAGGACAATTCTTCTTTAGCGAAAAGTCTCTGTTGTAGATCTCGATGCCTTAACCCGCACACGAATCGGTCCCTCAGTCGTTCTTCGAGGTCCTTGAACTCGCAGTGCTTGGCGGCCTTCCTCAATGCGGCGATGTATTCTTTGGCCGACTCTCCGGATCGTTGATCCCTCTGCTCGAAGGTGTGGCGCCATGCGATGACGGACATCTTGGGCTGGAAGTGCTCCTTCAATAGCTTCTTTAGATCTGAGTAGCTGACAGACTCTAATGGGACAGGTGCTGCAAGGTTCTCTGCGATTTCGAAGGCGTCTTGACCGCAGACACAAAGCAGGGTGGCAGCTTTCAAGCTCTCTTCCCTCACTTGGTTTGCCTTGAAGTAGTTCTCCACCCTGGCTACGTAGGACTCCCACCGCTCTGGATGTGAGACGTCGAACTCCGAAAGCCTTCCAACCTTTGCCATCTTCAGGAGACGGGTCTATCAGCCAGCCTACCCCCGAATGCGCACTGGATGGGCGAGTAGCTGCCGAGTCAACGCCGTTCCGCCGCTCAGGACTCACTTGGGTAAGCTTACACTTCTTCCTTTCCAGGTGATGTAAGGCATCCCACCTTCATCGCCAGTGTTGAGTCCCTCGCGGAAAGCAAGACACGAGAAGCAGTTGTAGTTCTCAGTTTTCTTTATTCTGTGTTCAGCTCACAAGTAGATGGCTTCTGCAGCTCCCAAAACCTCCCAGCCTCTTATATAGGCATTTCCCGGGTCAATGCGATACTTTTCCCGCGCCAGCACCCGCGCATGCGCACAGGCGCTGGCGACAGCCTGTCTGGTCCCGGGCAGCTTTGCACCTGCCCGGGACTGCCTGCAAACGCCCCGAGCCGTTTGCAAGGCTCGGGACCATGAACTGCAGTCAGCCATAGATTAATTTTGTCAGCAGGATGAAAGGCTGTAAGAAAGGCAAAGCAGAATATTTAGCCAGAAATATTCAGCATACATCCATGTTCGCTAGAGAGATCAGACTGTAAATGCAGGTTTGAGCTCCATTTTTAAAAAAAAATGAGACAGATTGAAATGAGTTCAGGGACTAATGGTAACCAGAGAATGATAGTCAGAAGGAAAGATTTAGATTATATCCAATCTTAAAAAGTAGGCAGAATAGAACACTATTCCAGTATCTCTAGCACTGTCACATAAAAGAATGTCCAACTCCTGTTTTATCTTTAAGTGCAGATCACAGAAATATTTCATAGGAAGGCAGACTCTGCTGAATGTTTTTTTTTTTAAATCGTAAAATAAGAGTGAAGCTGCACTTCCAGTTCAATTGAAAAAGTGCTTCCGAGTGTGCAGAGGCATAAGCACAGCATCTGATAAAATCCTCTAAGGAAACTATGCCTTTTCCCAAGAGAGATTCCTGGGAAGCACCTCACTGAAAGTAAATATGAATCATTGCACATTTCCACCAGGGACTCCCTTTTGCAGAATGTTTTCAAGTGGCAACATGTGAGACAACCACGGGAATACTTCGACTTGGATTCCTGCACTGAGAAGAACATTGGACTTACAGACCTCAATGGACTTTCCAACTTTAAAGATTTTTTTTTTTAGCTGTGTGCCAGTATAATAGAAAGGGCATCTCAGAAACAACCAGTTAAGCAATAATTTCAAGGTATCTTATATATATTATATTATATTATATTATTTATTCGGGTTTTCTCCCGCGTAAAATTGGAAGTGTCTTAGCGACATTTCGACAAAGTCCCATTTGTCATTTTCAGGCTGGTGTTTTCAGCTTTGTGCTCCTCGAAGCTGAAAACACCTGACTAACAAAACCTGAATAACCAAAGACCTACATACAAACACCCGCGAAAACCTCTGAATATATATACCTCAGTCAATAAGATGCTTTGTTTTTGTTCCTTTTGTGTCTTTCCTTTCTCTTCTCTCTCTAACTAGTTTTGTTCAAGGTAGGGGATATGACTAAGTGCAAGACCTTTTGCTAAGGAATGTCTTGATTTCATTATTTTCTTTAGTTCTAGCATACATTCCTTTTAAAAATAAGGAACACACTGATTCAACATATTGCCTTTTTTAAACTTGTCATGTCTCTTTTTTTTAGGGTGTCATGATCTATCATTATTTTCTCAGTCTTCCTCCCCCTTTCATTCTTTGTTTCATTGTTTCTCTCTTTTTTATCAAAACGCCTCTTTTATATTGGCTACTCACTTTTATATTCAATCTACATTTGTTCATCTCCAAGCGATTCTTGATCTTTTCTCTTCTTATTTATTACATTTCTTTAGTGCCCTCAGTTTATCTTTATTTTTTTGCCTGACATACTCACCCATCACTTCCATATAACCAAGTGGCAGAAGCGTACCCTTATATAAAGGCAGTTTTGCTGATTTCAATGAACATTTATTCTTTACAAGAGACCATGTATTTTCATTTATTATATATCTTTGTTCTATTTTTTTCTTTTACTCTATGTAATTCTTTTTTTCCAACATTCAGTCTTGACTATCAAATAATGGCTTGTACCTCAATGAGAACCTCTCATCAATCTTGTATAATTTACTAATTTCTAATTCTCTCAATCTTTCATCATAAATAATGAAACAAATCAGGCTTTTTGAGACATTCCTTTTCTATGTACATATAAGATTAGGTGCATTCTTCAACTACACATTCAAAATGGACACTCACCGATCACTATACTCTTCAAGCTTGGGTCTCTGAGTGGTCCATTTACTTTTTCTGTACTTTCTTACATTGTTCTCATGCATTCATTTATGCCATGCAATATAATCTCTCCCCTTCCCTTTATCATATGGCATACATTCTGAATGATGTACCACTTTCCACACAAACTCATCTTCATTTTCATCACTTATTGGCATCTGAATGAAATTATCATTAAGCCATGGTTTCTTACTTCCATATATACTGTCAGTGATGTAAATGACACCAATACATAGTTTCTGACAGATTTTTTTTCTTTCATAAATAAATCTACCTTTTTGCTTTCCTAAAATTGCCTAGAATTTTATGCTTTCAAGAACTTTACTCAAAATATCAGGCTAACTTCCTTCAAATTTATTATACCCTTCTCCCGTTTTTAGTTTTACAGACACAGAAAATATAAAGATCGTCCTTATTTACTTTAAAAAATCAAGCACAAATAAAACTTTTAATCCTGCTCATCCAGCAAATCTATCTTTCTTTAATTCCATTTGTTTATCCGTGGTATTTATCATTTATTGTTCTTACATTCCTAATCAAAAAGCACCTTCTGTATGCTTTGGAAGATGAACGGATGGGACAGGGTTATTGATTTGACCCATTATAGCTTAGGTCAAACAAGGTTTTCATTTAATACTTTTAGTAAGGTAAAAATACTATGAACTTAATAGCCTTAGTGAAATCCATGCCACATACAGCAATTGCAGCTAATAGTAAGGAAATACTGTTTAGTTTTGGCCTGGATTCTAAGATTTTTATTTTAGAGATAACCTTGCAAATTAACTTATTGTTACCTTCATTCCATCAGCTCAGCGGTACATGCATGACACAAAATGAAGTTACTGCTTTATTTAAGTGACCTATTTGAGGAATGCTTTAAAACTATAACTAATGCTATAGGATGTTCTTTTATGAAGTTGCTTTGAAAGTAGGTCATTTTTCAATTACCCAGAGTTGATGCCACTATTCGTGATACTTTCTGGAACTTAGAAGTTTGCTTTCTGGTTCAATAAGAATAAATTAAGGAAAACACACTGGCAACAGAGAAAAGATTAGTCATGCTTCTTTATTTAGTTAAAATGCCAATAAAATTTGCATTTGCAATCACAATAAAATGAAGCATTTGCTAGTTATGTCCAACAAGCTTGTATCACAGTGACCTCTATCTGTCCTTGAGTGTAACTGAATTGCTGTATAGTCAATTAGTTCAGAGACAAATAGAGCAATAGCCTTTTTACTAGCCAGTTCCCAGCAGTTATTTTCAATGTGTTCATTGACATTTACTGTGTGAATTTTTCTATAAAGCTGCCGTCAGGTAGGTTCTAAAGTGGTTATGTTAGAGGTGTGATAGCAGATATACATGGCTATTGCTTCCTTAAATCTGAATGTTTTTTTTTAAAAAAAATTTAATTATTGCATGAAAAAGAGAGAGAGAAGGAATGAACTCTTAAGAGACCTATTTCAAGAAAATTTGATTCTGAAGACATTGAAGATATGATATTGACTTTCCACATGGTAAAATATATAGTCTTTTCAAACCAATGTTAATATGAATAATACACTGTGTATAATATAGAAGATATATAAAGTGACCCTTACACATAGATTGTCTCTGATTTCTCATTTCATAATTATTCAGGGAGGGTCCAGATGGGGATAAAGAAAGGTTTTCTTCTTCCTTTCCCTTTCAAGTACAGATATCCAGAAAAATATTCCCTCAGGAACTGGTTTATTGTCAGTGAAGTAGACTGGGATACAGAAAGCTGAGATTGAAAGAGAAATCCATGAAAATGGGAGCAAGTGAATCTTGTACTCCATTCATGAAAGGCTCATCCACTCTATTTTCTGCAGCCTCCTTATTCCTTTCACTTCTTGGTATCAAAGTCTTTATATTTCTGCAATTTCCCCAATCCTCTAAATAATAGTTTGAGGTGGGAGAAGATGACAAGGGATAAAGGTCAAGTCAACTTGTACTTGCCCCCTTTTGCAGATGGGTATTTGCGTCTGTATGAATTAATGACACAGAGGTGAGGTAATTAAAGTTGAAACATTTTGTCCATTAAATTTGAATTAGGAGTATGCATTCCTCAGTGCTACAGTCATGACATGACAATCAAATATCCATGGGATAGTCTCAAGAGCTAATCTAAACATAGACGTCTAGAAATAACTCAAGCATTCACATTAACAGCCAGAGTTCCAGCTAGGCATGAAAGCTGATTGCTCTAGCTATGAATATTGATTGACTATATTAACTGTGGTAAACAGCTTCCTTCAGATGACTGATTTGATATCTTGAATCATTAGAGATTGGCAGCTTTTTCAAACTTCTGCACAAATCAACTCAGTTGTTTGCCAGAGATTATCCTAAAAAAAATTACTATGTTAGTCCAATGGCTAACTTATTTTTGGTCTCCACAATTCCCCAAGGCCTTAGCAATATCTGTCTACCCTTACACACTTTTCCCATTCTCTTTCTTTTTTTATCCAGAAGAACATGACAGCAGCCTTCAGAGAGCAATACATATTCCATGGTCCCCAGTGGTCCACAGGCATTTCATTGTAGCTTGTGAAGAGAAGATAGAAACCATTTGAATTTTGCATGATGGGTGTTGAGAATTCTTTTTTTTCCCCCTGAGATCTACATTTAAGCCAAATAAAACAGTTACATTAGAGTACAGTATAGAAAGGGGTTCAAATATCCACCTCTTGTTTATAGTGGACCTTTTTTTGAAACCTTAAAAGTCATATGCAAGTATGACTCAAGGAAATTTTCCCTGCACGGAGGGAGTAGTGGTTTGTTTCACTTTACTTCTCATATTGCTGTAGGGAAGAAATGATGATTAGAAAAAGGCAGGACGTTATTTTTATTAGGAAGAATTCATTTATCCCATGCTAGATCTTTGGGAGCTTAGTACCACCAGCACAGAACATTTGCTTTTCTGAAACTTCATTCAAATTAGAATTTTTTTAAAATTTTGATTTTTTTTTTTTTTGTTATTTATTAAATGTATATGCTGACTATCTCACCAGTTTTCCAGTTTATCAAAAAGGAGGCTAAAGCATATAAGAAACAGTTGCTGGAATTGGGTATGTCTAGTTTAACGAAGAGAAGGATGAGGGGGGGGGACATGATAGACAGTGTTCCAATATCTCAGGGGCAGCCACAACAAAGAGGGCGTCAAGCTATTTTCCAAAGCGCCTGAAGGCAGGACAAGAAGTAACAGATGGAGAGTAATCAAGAAGAGAAGCAACCTAGAACTAAGGAGAAGCTTCCTGACAGTTAAACAATTAACTAGTGGAACAACCTGCCTCCAGAAGTGGTGAATGCTCCAACATTGGAAGTTTTTAAGAAGAGACTGGACAGCCATTTGTCTGAAATGGTATAGGGTTTCCTGCCTGAACAGGGGTTGGACTAGATGACCTCCGAGATTCCTTCCAACTTTATTATTATTATTATTATTATTATTATTATTATTATTATTATTATTATTATTATTATTTACTTTATCAAATCCCTTTAAATTAACAATTGCTAGCAGCCCTGGCTCTCTCAATTATTATGATCAGAAGCTATGTATTATTAAAAAAAAGGAAAAATCCATGTTGAATTGCTACCACACACTGCATTTAAAAGTTGATATCTCCAAAAAGAAAAACAAAAAAACAAAACTTCACAAAGAAAAATAACAGAAGGGAACGTCCAAGAAACAGAAATGGTTCATCCAATGCAAAAGTGAATCATACATTAGCTCAGAAGAAATAAAGTTTTGGAAACAAAAACAACAAGAACAACAGATTTGTTCCAGGTTCAAACAAGCCACCTAATAAAAAATGAAAGATACCAACTGAGCTCTAAATGTCAGCTGACGTTATGTGTCAGGAAGTGTTCCCAAAACCACATTAAGTCCTTGCATAGATCTTCCATATTCTTTGTACATTTCAGTTGAGAATCTCATCTCTTTCTCTCTCTCACTCACTCACTTTTCCCATAATATCTTCTATTTGGAAAATGCTGGAACTATTCATGGCCACACATACATGCACATACCGTATTTTCCCGCATATAAGGTGACCCGGCATATAAGACGACTCCCGACTTCGGCGCCGAGTTGCATGCCTAGAAAGTCATCTTATACGCTGGAAACTACCGTTATTTTCGGCGTATAAGACGACTCGGTGTATAAGACGACCCCTGACTTCGGCGCTGATTTCAAAGCTTTCAAAAGTCCTCTTATGCACCGGAAAGTACGGTACATGTAGTTGTGGGTGTGTATGCACTTCTGTGTATTAAGCCTGCTAACAACTCTGGCAAGAAATGTTCAGCTTCTCTTCAATTATATAATCAATTTACACTGCTTTATCAACCCTGCTATATCGTATTATATCAGCTCAATTACAATTCCAACTTTTTATAAAAAATAATCAATGTTTTCACTTTTTCTGAACAAGCATACCTCTACAAAAGTCAATGTCAGCTAGATAAATGTTTTAGAGGATAGGCTGTCAGATGTTTATACAGATGGATATTCTTAGACCCTAGAAAGAGATAGCACATAGACAGAGATCACAGAAGAAAACATGATCTAGTTTTAGAATCTGGCATCTCTGGTTGCTAAGCAAGAAAAGGCCATTTATAGCTGAATGTCTAAAATCCTTCATGCTTATCCAATTGTCTACCTTAAATTTAAGGCACTTAATTTATCATAGGCTTTTGAAATGTGGAATTTGAAAATGTGTTCCCAGATACCTAGGAATTCTAGGAATTGCAATCCCAACATAGTTGGAGAATATACCAAATTGAGGAAGCTGGTTCATTAGGTTGCAAACATTGAACGAATTAAGGGGTAATTTTATTGGGGTCACTTACTACTAGGAGTCCCCTTAAGCCTTATTATACTGGTGATTGATATTTATGTAAGGGATGGATCAAAAATGTTGTGAGAGTATATCAAGAGAATATATACTCTTAGAAGCCCAGCTAAAGCAAGCAGATACCTATATTGGGTAGTAGAGATACAGAAAGATGTTGTAGGTAGATGGTCACTTTGGTGACAATGGCAAAGACATAAATTCGTACTGTATAGGAGAAGGCAGTGGCAAACTGTTCCTCTGTTTTACCCAAAAAAACTACACTGTGCCATTGTGACTGACAAAATTATGATGGATATTGGGTCCATCAAACAGATGGTTATCAGGATTTCCATCGTCAGCCTGGTACCTTGTTGGCATCCTGTCATCAAAGGGGAAGGGAGAGGGGAGGCATTTGGGGCAATCCACACCTTTTTATCTAATGGTGGGAAATGGGGAAGGGGAGCTGACATGTGAAGAAGACCAAAGCTGTTAGAACTGGTTAGGCCAGGCATCTTCAGGGCCCTGGATGAGAAATTCCAGCAGCCTAAACAACCCAGAATTTCCCACAACATCGCAGCGATCCTGGGTTGGATGGCAATGGACCGGACACTGGAGGCAGGGATGGAGAACATTGGGTTTGGCTCTCTATATCGGTGAGCGGGAACTTCAGTTTCTGCCTCACCTTCCTGCAACCAACATCTTTAGTAAAAGTTCTGCTTTTCTAAATGATTGTTTGGGGGCATGTCTGATAATGGCATTCAACAGGCTACTAATGAATTGCTGAGGATTTTCCAGAGTTCCAATGCTATTTATGACACAGCTAAACTAAACCCTTCAGGATAACTATTTGTACAGCTTACATCTGGACACTTTCACTCAGAATATCACACTATTTATTAATCTGGACATGAAATAAAAATGTAATGATATTGTTTTCATAATTAGGAAGGATATAGCAATGACAGTACTTGGACACAATGCAGTCAGTAACCAAATAATATAAATTAGACATTGTGGAAAATAATTTAATCTGATTGTTATTCAGATTTATGGCACATCTATTGATGCAAAGGAGTTGATAATTTTTATCAAGTTAATCTGAAATCAATGGAATATGCAAGCAATATGAGCTGCTTATGGTTGGAGACTGGAAAAAATGGGCAATGATAAGAAAGAACACATAGTTGGGCTGAATAACCTAGGAAATAGAAATGAAACAGAAGATTGAGTTACCTCTTTCTATCAATTCATTTCTTCATCTCTAAGACTGTATTCCAACAACCAAAATGACACTTAAATATATAGATATCATCAAATGGAACATGCAGAAATTGAACCAAGTATATTATTGATGCAAGGAGTTGGAAAAGCCTAGTTAAAACAACTAGGATGCAGTCAAGAGCTGATTATGGAACAGATCATGAACTGATCATGTACAAGTTCCAAGTCAATCTAAGCCAAAGTAACAAAGCCTACCAGTTTCAACTATATGACCCACTATTCTCAAAGAGAAAACCAGGAATCACTTTGCAATCCTGAATCATATTGACAGGAAAAGAGAAGAACTGCACAATGGATTCAAAGAAGTTGTTAAGGATAAATGTGAAAGAGATTGCAAGAAGCAAGATAGCAAGAAGCTAAAGAAAGAACAGAACAGATGGAAATTTCTAACAAGAGGAGCCCGTGCCAAGAAAGACAACAATCTCAGGAAGAAACATTAAAAAATTCAGAAAGCTGTTAGAAGAGACAACAAGCAGAATTACAACATCTGTGAAGGCATTAAAGATGGAAGCAGGTATGAAAAAACAAGAGAAGTCTTCCAAAAGATCTCCAACCCACTTCGTATAAGTACCAAGTCAAGCAGATGCTTGCTGGCTTTTTCTAGCTAGCAAAACAAGTTTTTAAGAAGAGACTGGTCAGCCACTTGTCTTAAATGGTATAGGGTTTCTTGCCTGAGCCGGGGGGTGGACTAGATGACCTCCAAGGCCCTTTCCAACTTTACTACTACTACTACTACTACTACTACTACTATTATTATTATTATTGTGCTTCAGCAGTATACTTTACTTTGTAGGCTTAACAGTCTTTCTGGTTGAGGTTTCATCAAGTAGGGCAGTTTTTTTCCAACATTTCCCAGGTGGCCATGTCTATGTTCAAAGTTCAAAGAGGCCTTCAATGTGTCTTTGTAATATTTCTTTTGCCCTCCATGCAAGCATTTTCCAGCAGAAAGTTCCCTAAAAAGGAGCTGTTTGGGTATACGCTTGTCCGGCATGCAGATGACATGTCCTGCCCACAGGGTCTGTGCTCTCATCAGCAATGTGTGAACAGATGGTAGACATGCTCTAGAGAAAACTTCAGTGCTTGGTACTTTATCTAGCCATCTGATGCCTAATATTCTGTGAAGACAAGTCATATGGAAATGATTCAGCTCCTCTTACATGTCTTTGATCACTGTCCACGTTTCATAGGCATATAGAAGAGTAGTGAATACTACAGCTCTATAGATTTTCAGTTTTGTTGCTGGCCTGATTCCACAATATTCCTACCTACTGAAGTGCACCCTACCAAAAGCAGAACTTGCTTTAATGTTCTGCAGTTCTATATTAATGGTTACTGCTCAAGAAAGGATACTGCTAAGGTAATTGAACTGCTCCACTGCCTGTAATTTCTGCCCTTTCATTGTGATTTTGGATTCTGTACACAGTGCACAAAGAGGAGGCTGGTGCATAATTTCAGTCTTTGAAATATTGATAGTGAATCCAGAATTGTCACAAGAAGAATTTGACTTGTGTCTCTGAACTAGTGTTAAGGTAACCACCATTGGCAAAGAAGTCTCTTAGAGCAGTTTCCTTTACTTAAAGTCTTCTCCGATTGAAGAGCTTCCTTCATCCTAGAAATTTTACAGTGTCAAGTGAAACAATACACTTCGTCCTCTGAAAATAGACAATTCTGCTAAGATCTTAGCCATGAGAGAGATTGATTGAATCATCTACTGTGTAGAGGAATGGATATTAGTGAATAAAGGTGAAATCAAAGAGTTCCATAAAACACATTAAACTTCCATTTCCTATGTTAAGAAGGAATATGAGAGCCCATGTAGGGTATTGATTAAAGACCCTGGGTTAGACACCAGGAGACCATGAGTTCTAGACCTGTCTTAAACACAAAGCCAATTGGATGACCTTGGGCTAGTTATTGTCTCAGCCCTGGGAAGAAGGCAAGGGAAATCACTTTAGAAAATACTGCCAATAAAATTGCAGGGACATGTCCAGGCAGTGACAAAGAATTAAGGTACACTTAAAAAGGAATATAAATTATAAAAGACATTTTGATATTTCCAGCATTATAAGAAAATTGACAGTGATTTCTAAGACTGTGTAAAGCTTTGATGGGTTTTCCACTCATTAAAGAGAAGCCAAACTGCCTCACATAGGATTAGGAGTCATATCTATATACTACTAAAGCTCTCTTGTCTGTTTGTAACTTTCAATTTGGTGAAATGGTGCATCATAGGACAACAATTTTAGAATCAAGGCATCTCAAATGGGCTAACTTAAAGAATGTATCCAAAATCTGAAAAGCATTTTTCTCATGAAATTGAAATTTTAAGGATCTGCACACCAGTTGTAGTTGCAAAATTATGGCTGCTACAGTATCACCACATGATCATGATTTCCAACTTCCCAGACACCTATAGGTTGCATGGCAGAAGCAAAAAACAAGAGAGATGCATGTCTCCACCCTCTTTCATGCCTCTCTCTGGTCCCTGCACCTGTTCAGTCAGCAGATGCTCGATGAGCAAGCAATGCTTGGCTACTTTGGAACTGAGGCCAAAACCTGAAATCTCAAAACAGCAATAGGTGGCAAGGGAAGAAAGAGGTAGTGAGTCAGATGCCTGCTGTTGAATACAGGAGGCTGGTGGGCTCCAATAGTTGATGGGCAAGTTGTCTTCCACCCTGGAGGGAGGAGACCTTGGAAACACACCAGAATGGGAAATGGGGATGCAGTTTTCTTTACACTCCACAGCTCCTTTTATTTCCATTTTCCTGTTTAAGTGGTGGGCAGCTCCACAGTTCAGCTTAGGAGGACAAATCTGCAAACAGGGCTCCACTGAGATCATGAAGGGCAGGGAATGGCAGCACCCTATATTATATGTGAAAAGAAGGGCATGGATTGTCTACTAAAAATCCTAATAATGAGTCTTCAGTGGAGCAGCACATGCAATAATGAATAGATAATAATAATTTGTATTTCATAAACTGAGGAATTCCAGAGTTGAGAATCCATTCTGATTCATGTTAGAAATAAATGGAGGGGGGTGGGAGTACGAAATAGATGTGCATAAAGAAAATAGTCATGCAAATTATATGTGCCTGTCATGAATATAAATTCTTATATTCTACTGAGGCATCACTCAGTGACAAATTATTCCAAAAAATGTATTTCACAAACAAAAGCAGGATGAAACTATCCTGACAAATACCTGAAGGGGCCACTATTTTGTATACATCATCAGTATGTCTATATCTTGTCATGCTAATGAAAGTATAATCTATTTAAACCGAGTAGTAATTGAATTGTGCACAGTCTACAGAAAATTTGAATATGCAACAATGGTTTAATTTACAGCTCTCGTTCTCTTCCTCTATAACAGCAAGTCCTTCTTATCCTTCTTTGCATTTAAATATTGTCAGAAGAAACTTCAAACTGGAAGTGAAGTATACCATTGTTTGGCAAAAAAAAATAGTTTTAAGCTTTTTAAACCAGTTTATAATTAATTTTAGACAGATTTCCAGTAATATAAGCACAAATAATTGTTCTCCGTGTGCTACATTCGAAATTGATCCATACTTTTGTTTTAACTTCAGCACAATCAGACACATTTACTGGGGCTGAAATTTCATCCAATGAAATGAACCGGGATTAATCTTCAATTGATGTTGTTTTCTTCCCATTTCCTCAACTAGGTTTTGTAAACAAAATCTGTTAGGACAAGAACAGATATCTGATAACATAATAACAGAATTGGGAGGGACCATAGAGTTCCTCTAGACCCTATACTATTTCAGATAAATGGCTGCCCAGTCTCTTCTTAAAAGCTTCCAGTGATAGAACACTCACAAATTCTGAAGGCAAGTTTCTGAAGGCAAGTTTCTGTTTCTTTTCCTTTCACTATTTACATAATATATGGCATATGTTCCATCAGATTCCCACCTTTCTCTCTCCCCCTCCTTCCTGTTCTCTCTCTCTCTCTCCCCCTCCCTCCCTCCCTCCCCCCCTCTCTCCCTCTCCCTCTCTCTCTCAGATCCCTCTTCCATATAGCCTTTTTATGCCATCATATTGATTATCTGTTATCAAGACATTGTCAGCTTTTACCTACTACACAGATTGTCTTCATGATAATCTCTCCCTAACTTAACTTCATGCCTTCCAGCAGTGAATTCATTGCCAACTGGGTCCATCCACCTTACTGCTGGTCATTCTCTTCTCTTTTCTTCCACCTTTCCAAGCATTAAAGCCTCTGAAGTAGGATAATGTGAATCCAGTCATGTTTGCCTTGGGTGAGAACACTGGGTTGATTTATTAGATGGTTCATTTGTTTGTTTTCTTGACTGTCCATGGACAGTACTCTCAAGCATCTTCTCCAAAACAGAAATTCAAAAGCATCACTACCCTTCCTAGCTTGCTTTTTCAAAGTCCAACCTTTGTTTCTATAGATTATCACAGGGACTATCGTGACTTGAACAATTCATGTCTTTGTAGGTGTAAACATATCACAGAATCTGAATAACTTTTTCCAAGGCTTTCATAGCTGTTCTACCAAGAGCTGGTCTATGATGTATTTCTTGACTGTTTATTATTTTATTGTTGATGATGAATCCTAAAAGGCAGAAGCTATCCACCTCTTTAATATCTTCATAATCAGTTTTAAGACTGGTTGTCATTTGTTTGGCCTTCTTTTTATTTAATTTTAATCCCATTTTTTTTCACTGTGCTCTTTGATTTTTGTGGACAGCTTCTCAAATCCATTAGAATAGAATATCCGTAGAGTTTGCCGATCCATTGTGCTTTTTGCTATCAGGGTAGTGTCATCCGTGTAATGCAGGGTTTTGATGTTTTTTGCTCCAATTTTAAAAACACACTCATTTTCTTTCAATCTATCTTCCATTAATATATATTCAGAATATAGGCTGAATAAACAGTGTACAGTCTTGTTCTACTCCTTTGCTTACCTGGATCACCATATTTTAGCTGTACAGGGGCTTTCTGAGCTGTATACAGGTTTCACATGAGGGAAATTAGGGGAATTTTGGAATAACCATTTTATTGAGCACATTCAGAACTTGACATAATGGACACAATAAAAATTATTTCCATAAACAGGCAAACCCTTTTATCATTCAACTATGAGTTCATTAGGAAGGTGGCTTCCAGGTAGTTATTATTTTTTTTTAAAAAAAATATCGCTGGCCTCATCGGGGATATCAGGGAGAGAGAGAGCATTCTCCACAGGCATGATGTGGCCAAACAACTGCCATCCTAACTTAAACCAAGCATGTCAAACTCGCGACATCACATGACGTCACGCAACTTATCGGGCCGGTTTTGCCATTGCTGGCAGTGGGGTGGGCACGGCTTCCACGTGACGCATCCAGCCCGCGGGCCGGCAGTTTGACACCCGTGATATAAACAGTCAACCAGAAGAAAGAAAAAGAAGGCACAAGAAGAAAAGAAGCATGAACTGACTAACTTCCATGGAAAAACTTACTATCTTTCAAACTATCCTTTCTTCAATGAACTCTGAATACGTTCCAAACCTCAAAGATTATTTTAGCAGCCATAATGTAATTAGATCATGTTTACTAACTTCATTTAGAATTCTGTGTCACTCCTTTTTTCTTTGTATTATCTATATTGTCTTCCACTCAAAACTCTTTTTTATATGTAGGAATTGGGCTTCACTGATGGGACATGGGAATTGAAATGCATCTGAAGTTGGAATTTCTCCCTAAGGTTTTTCCATTCAGGGCTGCACAGCTGTGTAGCTATTCTTGTGTTTTCAGCATTCTCTCTCACAGTTTTATAAAATTCTGTATTTCTGGGATATGGAAGAAGATCCAAAGCATCTTTCTATTTATATTTTTCTTAGCTGGACTGAACTGAAAAGAAAAATGGGTGTGAAAGGAAATTCAGTCTTCTGGTGGACAGCCTATCACTAGTTGAAACCCTCGGCAGAAATGCTATTCAAGATTTCAATGTTTCTCTTTTTAGATGGAGGAAAATATATGCTGACAGATGCAAAATAAAACAAGTAAAAATATTCCATAGTTTGGTATGGACTCTCCATTCCTCTCTTTGATTGTAAGTCATCTTCACTGGCTTTTAACTGAAGGATTCTTACACTGAGCAAATTATACTCACCGTTGAAATGGCTCCTCCCAGCTTTTTGATTCTTTAAACCAGGGGTGTCAAACTCGCAACGTCATGTGATGTGTTGCAATGTATCACAACTTTTTTTGCCATTGCCAGCAACGGAGTGGGCATGGTTTCACTATGATGCATCCGGCCTGCAGGCCGGCAGTTTGACACTCCTGCTTTAAACCATGAATGGGAAACACGAGGAAGAAGGGTTTTTTTTTCATTCAAGTCCTACTTGTGGGTTTCCCTTAGCCTTTCCCACAGAACTCTTCCCTATTGCAACAATAAAAAAAAAGTTACAAGTCACATAAATACCAAAAGATTTAATCTCTGCAGCTCCTCCCTTTAGATTTTCTACATTTTATTAGTGTTGGGGCTGAAATTAATGGATTGCATTACTACCCATGTTTCCCCAAAAATAAGACTGGGTTTTTGTTTTTGTTTTTTTGCTTCCAAAAGAGGCACCAGATCTTATTTTTTTGGGGGGTCTTTTATATTCACCTCCAGCACCAACAGCCCCTCCCAGACAGTCCATTTCTTCTGCTTTAATCTGCAGCTGCATTCTGGCCTGCATTTTGCAGTAAGGCTTGATTAAATCCATAGCTGGGTTCTCAACTGCAGAAGCCTTCCGGCAAGGTCTGTGACTGAGAAATGCAGGCTTGGCTGCAGAAGATGCTGCAGCAGAAGTGTGTCAGCAAGGAGAGGCCTGGCTGCAAGGTGAGTGTGCAGATCCATACCCCCACCCCCGCCCTAGCTTGATTTTGTAGGTGTGTCCCTTTCTCCCAAATTAGGGCTTATTTTTGTGGTAGGGCTTATATTAGGCTCACTCTGAAAAATCAAGCTAGGGCTTATTTTCGTGGTACGCCTTACTTTTAGGGAAACAGGGTATGAGTGTGAATCTGATTAAATCATGGATTAAATCATGGATTAAATCAATAAAGTGTCACTTTAAGACAGAATCTATAGAAACAATGTTGAATAGCAACAACTGTAAGGCAAATGATACAAAAGTTCATATCCAAACCGCATCCCCGAGTAAAATTTTAAAAAGGATCAGAAGCAACATATCAGAACAGAAAGACTGCTCCTGACATACAGCAGATTGCATGAAACCACTACACATTTTTGTATGACAACAACAACAAAAAAAGCATATCTCTCCCATAATAACTTCAGCTAAAAATTTCTGCCTTTGTATTCTGGAATGCCTTATACTATATATGGAGGAGTATTAAGCAGACCCCTTGATGAGAAGTGACTTGAATAGGGGCATATTTGCCTTCATAATCCCCAATACAATAATGGAATAATTCATGTTGTTTATTTAAAAAGCATAAACAGACATATTTTTAGCATTAATATTTAGCTTTCAGTTTCTTGTGCTTGTATCCATCAGTGTCCTTACATCAGTAGGTATTATGAATGGACTGAAGCCCTTCCCCTGTTCCAGAGGGTATCTCAGAAATCTGGAAAAGAATGTGCTGAGCAGCAGCAAATATGGATAGGAAAGTCAAGTACTTTTATACTATTAAATTCACAGACTGCACAGTGTAAATTACTTTTTTTTTCTTTTTGCATGCAGCAAACCTGAAGAGATGCAACAACAGCACAATGCACTAGAATGAAGGTCTTATTCTGATGTGTTCTCTTTAATTAATGATTTCCCCCCCCCTATAATCCCAATGCTGGCATAATGGCTTTGGTTAACTTACTTTGAAATTCAGCTTTACAAAAGGAGCCTGGTTGATGATCAACAAGCCTGCCTTTGAGACCTGAGTGCTGCTGCTTGACGGAGTGAGCTCCTGTCCTTCAGCAGTTTAAAAGCATGCAATCATAAATAGATACATAGATACCATTTCAATGGGCACATTAATGGGGACATGAAAGGAGCCCCCAACTGGTCAATGGTGATGTCACTGGCTAATCCTTTCAACCCAGAAGTGAATGCGAGCACAAGGTTTTGAAAGCTAACAATATCATTCATTCTTTTTGTCCTTTTTTTCCTCCACCAATCTGCCCTTTACAGCTGACTGCAATGTTGCCAAAGGAATGACAGTGACAAATGAAACACTTTTAAGATCTATTACTTTATATTGGACCAATTGTTGTTTTGCCATCAAAATATAAAACAAACACCTAGCGAGTAATATGACTGTGACAATCTTTCAGATATTGCTATGATCTTTAAGAAATTGGTAGCATTGGCTCAGGCTGAAAGAGACAAGTAAAAATATTTGACAGATGAAAACAGAGATTTGGGCTGTAAAACTTGTTATACTTTTGGCATGGACTGAATTGTCCTCAGAATATATTTGTCCTCAGTTCATCCCATTCATAGTAAAGCAAAGTTTAGGGAATCCAAACAATATAGTAGAAGATATCTGGTAGGTATGCAAGAATGAATTAAAATTGTACTTATTTCCTTCATTTAAAGAAACAAGAATAGCAAACCATAAACATTCTGTAAGGCAAAATATGCCACAAAAAGTATGCCATAAAATGAAATTTATTTGAAGAAAAACTGATCAAAAGTCACAGAAAGAATTAAATATACACTTATCTAACAAAACAAATCTGCACATGGCTTTCTTTTTCAGATCTCTTGATAGCTGAGCCATCACTTGAACCAACTCACTCTGTATGCATAGTTTACGGACTCTCTAACATTTTCCACAGGACTAATCAAGAAGGTAATAGTCTGAGGCTATTCCAAAGCTTCAGTGCCATTGTGGAAAAGTGGTATCTTCTAGCTTCAGTCTCCTTCATCTTTTAGAAGTATGGGTCACTAAGTGGTTTCTCCCTAGAAAATCTATTGGGTCAGACCAAAAGCAAGTGTACTTGCTTTTGGTCTGACCAAAAGCTTTTGGTCTGATTTATAAAAAGCTAATGGCTATAATAATGTACACACATGCAATGCATATAGAACCAATAACTTTTTAAAAGAATTTTTTAAATCTCACCTTTGTTATTTTTTATAAATAATTCAAGATGGCAAACATACATAATATTCTTTTTTCCTCCTATTTTCCCCACAACACCACCCTGGGTTGGTGGTTGGGCTGAAAGAGAATGACTAATCCAAAGTCACCTAGTTGTCTTTCATGCCTAAGGCATGCCTAGGACTCAGTCTCCTGGTTTCTTTTGTCCTATGTGAGCAGAACGCTAGTAAACCTTTACTAAGAATGTATTGTAATATTGAAAAGAATGAATGATCTTGTAAGCTTTGAAAGATTGAAAACGATGAGGTGTTTATGATGTATTGAAGACAATGGATTGGATCCAGATTTAACTAAATTTAGGATAGACAATGAAATCAGAATTATGCTATGTTCATTCTTTCAGTGACTTAACTCTTAACAATTACTAAGTGGGGGTTCAACATGATGTTATAATCAACACATTAACACATTAAAGTTTGGGATAATGACAGTAATTCATACACTGTGAAGTTATCATATTACAGGTTTTGGATTACTACAGTATCAAATAATTTACATTGTCTTGTGTTGGAATCTATTATAAATATATTTTGAAATGTTTAGCCTTATAGGGAGAAGTCATTATCATTACTGTTAATAGGAATGAGTCATCTCTTCAGTTAATATTTACAAATTCTAGTGATCAAAAAAGGATGGTATTATTAGAAAATGAGACAAGATCAATAGCAATAAAACATTGCCATAAATATTAGATTTTGGTATCACATAAATTATATCAACTATCTGTACCAGAATATGGGTAATAACTGATATGTCCTGTTTCTTAAAACTTTTTGAGTTTCAGTAGCATTACAGAGAAGTACTACAAGGTGGTGTACACACTGTATAAGATTTATAAGGAAAATGACAATAGATGGAAGGAAAACCATCCACCTCCCTAGTCTGTGGAACTTATGGTCATCATCAAAATATCACTTTCAACAGAACAATGGTTCTTTCTTTAGTTGAAGCAATTAGAGAGAATATATTGGCTCAACTCTGGAGGAGAGGTTGGGTGGGATGATCTGAAAGCAGAATGCTAGGGAACTGGAGCACATGGTTCATCAAGAAACAACCTGGAATTTGACTCTCTGCTTTGAAAGACAGGGGATTGAGCAGTTATTAGAATTTCGTAGATGGACTATTCCTGGTGTGGATGATGCCTGAGAAACTGGCTGATATATATCTGGCTACCTGGATCTAAAAAAAAAATAATCACTATTTCCAGTTTATTTCAAGTGTGTTGTTTTGTATCTTAATTACAGTTTCAAAGAAATGTATGGGATGGGTAGGTTCATTGGAAAATAAAGATTTGATTTGTTGAGGTTTGGATATACATGCACTCTGTGTGTTCCTGATTATTATTGCCACTGAGTAAATGATTAACTTATATGAGAACAGAGGCCCTTGTGTTTTCTTGTGGATTACTAATGTATTTATATTTTGTAAAGACTGGTATTGTTGGCAGAGTCTAGAAATTAGTAACTGTGAATGGTAGTAATGTTTTCTGTGTTTTATTGATACATATTAATAAATGTTATTCATAGAGTGAACATTATCAGCCCTTTTCTTTTGCAGCCAGCACAGCTATCCAATGCAACATCTGGAAATATTTGAATAAATTCAGTGCTGGTGGGAATGCAAATATGCTTCTCTGGTTGGAATGAAATGTTCAGGATGTTCATATATCCCAGATTATCTAACAAGATTGATTATTTCTATTAGCCCTTTTCTTTTCTTGTTTGCAGAAAAGGAAGTAGCATGATTTAAGGGATATCACGGATTTTCCAGCTCACTAGGCTAAAACATGTATGTCTTTCCATCTCAAGTTGCCCTCTTATATCAGTGGTGGCCACTCAATTTCTTTCTAGTGGAAAAATTCAAATGGTATTTGCTTTGATCCTGAACCAGGAAAAAACGTTACCATCTGCCTTTGCAATGCCTTAAAAACAACAACAAAAAAAACCCACAGATATTTGAGGGAGTATTGTTCCAGCAAGGTATAAATAAACAAATTATTGAGGCATTTTCAACTCTTGTGGAACTGAATTTGTTTCAAAAACCTCTCCCTTTGTTAGGGTTAATTGCATTTGCCCAAACTGGCAGTTTTCCAAGCTAAAATCTCAGTCAGATAAAGAGTGATGTTTCTAATCACTTAAGAAAGGAATAACTTCCCTTCATAGATGTTATGATACCTTCATTCATTCTCTCTTTTTACATTGTTGATAGATAAAAGGCCTACTAACAGCATACTGGGATTGGTTTCAGAACGCTACAGTTTGTTATTCCAGGTCAACATTCTTGATGAAGTTTTATTTATCCTTCTCACAAACCTGAATAAACCTGGTAAATTAATCCACTTGTGTGAAGTGCCCTTTACCTCACTTTCACACCTCACCAGGCACATTTTCATTTAACATTGTTGTTTGCTCTTGCTTCTTCTGATGTGCTATAAATGAGCACTGTACTATGCATACTAAGCAGCAATATAAATACTCTTTCTAAGGATTAAGTGGATGAAATGTTTTTTTGCCATCATTAGAAATTTAAAAATACCGTGTCCACTTACTAGCCTGCATTTGTGGTATCTTCAACCCATCAACAACTGACAAAAGTCAATTTGCCAAAATCAGAGAAAGGACTGAATGAAATTCAAAATATTGCACAAAGGGAATGCATAAGTAACATTATTTATCACTCTGATTTTATGCTATTGCTGTAATAGGGCACTGTTTGGTTAAACCAGGGGTGTCAAACTGCCAGGTTGTGGGCCAGATTCCTGAAACTGCACCCACCCCAGCTCCGGTAATGGGGAAAAAGTTGTCATATATCACGACACATAGCATGACGTTGCAAGTTTGACACCCCTGGGTTAAACAGTCAAAAACATATATGTGCAAAATGTAAGTATAAAAATTCAATGTTTCTTTTAGAAATTTAGTAGCCTGAATTATTATCTATGAACTAAATAGCATTATAATGACATAACCATGTCACTACTACTATATATAAGAAATTATAGCTTTTTATAAAAGAAATCTAGCTTTTTATATAAAAAGAAGCTATTTGATAATAAGAAAACAGTTAAAAAAACCACAAACAAACAAAATTAAACTCAAACTGTACTAAAGTACCTAGGGAGATTAAAAAGAAAATGAAAAAAACAAAACAAATGAAAATCACACTTCAATTAAACAAAACCTAGAAAATACAGTAAAGGGGGAAAAGAAAGCAAAATGCAACTAAAAAAACCCTTTAAAACTCTGTATTGTATCATAAATCATTATGCATTTATAAGTGTACATTTATTTACACTTTGTACACATATGAATAATGTGTGTACATTATAAGTGTACATTTATTTACACTTTGTACACATATGAATAATGTGTGAGTATATTGCACACACACATTTCACATATGTATAAAAAAGTGTGCATATATGTGCAAAATGTAAGTATAAAAATTCAATTTTTAAACAATGAATTAAAGCAAATCCATATAGACTCATATACCCTCCTTTGGTACAAAACTAATTCAGCAATAGAAAACTGACAAATTTTGTTTAGGCAACTTCTAGAATATGAAAGACAAGCATTCTTCCATAAGCACAGTATTACCTTTTTAATCACCTTTATATCAAGCATGATATAAGCAATGTTCCTCAGACACTGAAGGATACCATTTGGAAGATACAATTTAACAAAACATTAACAGCTTTAACCAGTGGTGGGATTCAGCCAGTTCGGCAGAACCGGTGGCTAATTTTTTGTTGCCCAGGCCCAGAATGGACTTCCAGAAGCGACATCCACACAGAGAACTGGTTGTTCACATATTTGAATCCCACCACTGGCTTTAATCCTTAATGGCCTTCTCAGAAGAACCTAGTTCACTATAATACCAATGGCTAATCACTATAATGATTAATTATAATCATCCTGAGGCCTCAGCCCACTAATTGGCTTTGAGCTGCTTGGAATGGCCAAAGAAGCAGTGGGTGAGCACCCGCAAGCGTGTTCTCATCCCCATTTGCATGAGCAGCGGGCAAGCTCTTGTGTGCAAGATCCATTTGTGCGAGAATGTGCATACCGACCACAGTGCATACCGACTTTCTGGCTTGGCAGCTCGGTGGGAAAGAGGGAATGGTTCCATATGAGTGCTAGGTGTTTGCTTGTGCATCTGCCAATTGCGCAAATAGAGCACCTGCTGTTCATACAAGTGGAGTATGCAGGCATGTGCTCACCTGCCAGTTGCATAAATGGAGCATGCAAGCATGGTCTAGTTGTGCAAGTGGGGCTGCATGTGCGTGCTTGCCCAATGCTAGCGCAGTCTGCTTCTGAACAGGCTGCAGCCAGGCAGAGGTCCATGGCCCGGTAGTAGGTTGGGGACCCATGGTCTAAGCTGCATAGTATCTATAGAGCTTAATCCAAGTAATTTTGCATTTTTGTTCTTCTTAAATCTTGGATTAAAGGCTGACTTTCTAGGATAACACTGAGACAGCTTTTTATTTCCCTCCTTTTATGCTTTATTTAACTGAAAGCTTTTATATTGTTTGAAACATTTTGGCTTCCAATTTTATTCCCTTAAGAGTTAACAGATGTTTTAATTTCAAGACAATCTATAGAATAATTCACACGTGAGCAGAAAAACAACAAAATCCACCCAAAGTATGCCTCTGGGTGTTTGAATGAAGCAAAGGGAGGAATCAAAATCCTTATACCTATGGAGCAGAATACTTTAAGAAATTAAAAAAAAATCCACAATACATAGTCCACAACTCAATATTTTTTTAAAAAGCCACTTAAACAATATGTGAGAATGGAAAGATTTGAAGGCTTAGTCAATCAATCACAAAGATATAAATTTCTGGATCAAACAAGTTAAACAATGATAGTTCTCTTTTTCACTGTAATCCAGTTTTCATTTCAAAACCATTGAGAAAGATCCCTTTGTAATTTGGCTGGCTTTAGAGAAATGATTTCTAAGACCCATCTGAGAGGCTGTAACTTGACCACATTGAAGGATTTTGAAACTAGTCTCCTTTAAATCATTTTCAAACTAGTAGGCACAAGGATTTGAAATAAAAAAAAAATGCAGGGGGAATCTATATAGTTTGGGCAGAAAGAGAGTTATGATAGCCATTATATTGTCTGGCGGTAGCGTTTGTAAAAACTTTATAAAATATACATTTTATACAAACTTCTTTATTTTATTTTTTTAAAAGCAAGGATATATGATTAAATTTAAATCCTTTAAATTTAAATAATTTAAAAAAAGCAAGAATGTGTAACTTTTTTGGCAGAACTTTATATTTATAGGCAAAGAACAGGACTCAGCATTTCCAGCCCTTTTCCCCCACCAAAGACTCCAATCACACTTCCCTTTGAGTTACATCTTTGATTTTAGTCATCGTAACATGGACACATTCACACAAGAGTGTCATCGCTGCTTTTCCCCATGATGTTATTTTCAGTTTAACCTTTAGTCCAGCTACTTCCTGGGAAACTGTCACCCAAGTACTTTCCAGTTCCAACTCTGCTTAGTTTTCAAGTTGAGGCAAGGTCAGCTAGTTCACTGACCCCCGACCCTAGGCTGAGAACCAATACCAGTCTGTGGCCTGTTAGGAACTAGGCTGCCTTGTTGTCATAAGTCTTGCCTATCTTTCAGTTTTCTGTCCTTGTCCAAAATATCTTACGACAACAAGGTATTGACTTAGCATGGTGGCCTTATTAGCAAATTCAAACAAGATATGAAAAAGATGTATAGACAATGGGATTCTATAAACAACAATAGAATATGATTAAATATTTTTAAAAACAGATGAAAACTTGATTAAGAAACTTTACAGATTTCTTCTAAATTTGAAGATGGAAGAAGAACAAGTAAAAGAAACGATGATAATATGGGCAAAAAACTTTGGATATTCTATAGATTTAGAAGACTGGCAAAGGTTATGGGATAGAAAAATTAAACTGACTAAAGCAGGTTTATATAAAGAAAATTTGTATAAAATGTTTTATACATAAAATGTTTTATAGATGGCACATGACACCAGTAAGACTAGCGAAAATGTTTAAAAATGTTTCGAACTGTTGGAAATGCAAACAAAAGCCAAGTACCTACTATCATTTCCAGTGGATATGCCCTAATGCGAAAAATTTTTGGCTTAAGATTCATACATGGTTGGAAAAGATGACTAAAATACAGATAGAATTTAAGCCAGAATTGTTTCTGTTAGGAATACTAGGACCCAAGTATGAGAAGGAGAATGAGTATTTAATATTGCATATATTGACAGCAGCGAGAATAGCATTTGCCCAATACTGGAAAAATGAAAATTTACCATCTGAAGAGATCATAATTAAGAAAATTTTAGAATGTGCAGAAATGGACAGATTAACCTTAAAGATTAAAGAGAAAGAAGACTCAGTTTTCTTTAAAACATGGGATAACTTTTACCAATGGTTAGCAAAACGAACTAGTGAGAAATGATTGTGATATTAAATGGCAAATATATTTTAATAAGATGAAGGATATCTATTGATTAACTGACACTGTTTATGATTATATTATATTAATTACTGCTATTGAACATATGTACCCAGAAGATAGTCTGTTTGCTAAAGCCTGAAAATGTTATTGGAGGGCAACCCCAATGTTGTTCCCAATCCTGTCCCCAGCCTAATCCTATCCCCTCCCAACTTATAAAACTCAATAAAAACTTTATTAAAAAAGCAGTGGGCAAGCAAGACTTCATCTGCACATGCGCAGGATCTAGGTTGCATGTGAAACCATCCACCTCCCCAGCCCATAGAAAAATGTCTTCCACAAGACCAGTCCCTGGTGCCAGAAAGGCTAGGGACTGCTGAACTAGATGTTGAAAATGAATGATAAACACAAGGGGTGTATCTGTTTGCTTAGGCTGCTTCTCTCCTATGTGTAAAGTGGCTGGAAATTATGTCAGCTTAAGACATCTCTTTCCAGATTTCAATCTCTTTCTCCACTTTCGTCATAGTGATGCCCTGATGTTCTGTTCAGACCAAGTTTATGATTGATGGATTCCTTTGCTTCTTTATTCCAAAGAAAGGAGAAGAAGGGAAGGGAAGCGAAGCGAAGCGAAGCGAAGCGAAGCGAAGCAAAGCAAAGCAAAGCAAAGCAAAGCAAAGCAGCCACTGGTTAACCATTGTTCCTGTCACTTAGCGTGGAAGAGGAATGTAGCAACTTCCAATGTCAATTT
Organism: Crotalus tigris; assembly: GCF_016545835.1. Taxonomy (NCBI): domain Eukaryota; kingdom Metazoa; phylum Chordata; class Lepidosauria; order Squamata; family Viperidae; genus Crotalus; species Crotalus tigris. The sequence goes on from NW_024096469.1 coordinate 2,888,903, forward strand.
CATTTTTCCTTTAAAAAAAAAAGAAAGATTGATCCAACCTCTCACAGTTCCTCAGTGAATCTGGAAGGAAGGAAAGAAATAATTCATTTTTTCACTGTTTCACTTGTGAATCTGTAAAAAAGAATGGTGCTGGAGGATAGCAATAGGACCCAGAGTAGAATAGACATTCTTACCACAGGACATAGTAGCCAACTGGAATGGAGACTTTGCTTACAGTGAACAAAAACAAGTGATAACACTGCACAAGTCAAACAGGGCAGGAAATTACAAGCATACAGTAGATGCCATTTCCAGTGGGCAGAGCTTGGATCAAGGATGATGTCATGTATTTCTGCCCCAAGGAAATATATGGGTCGGGGTCAGCTGCCTGAAGCAAGCCCTAAATCAGGCCTAGGTCTTCCAGAGAGAAGCAAGAGTTTGCAGTCCTAACATTACCATTCTGATCTGGAGCTTTGTTTGTGTAAGCCTGATCTATGCTATCTGGGGTGATGATGATGACTTTAATATGCAAAAGGTTGTTTCCTGAATTAAATATAATTTCCTGCTTACTTTCTCAGCAAGGTTCCTATCTAATTACCTGTTTGTGCTGATTCCATTTCCAAAGTACTTATCTAAACATAAGAATATCTCTCTTGTACACACACACACACACACAGAGAGAGAGAGAGAGAGAGAGAGAGAGAGAGAGAGATCATTATTCAGTTTCCCCAGTTACAGTTTAAATTTATAAATGTCTATGCTGGCAAAACCTTCTAAATGCATAACCAGTTTCAGAAATTTTAGGACTGCTGTGCACACTTCAAAAACAATTTAGAAACACTCCAGATCTTGTGTGAACATAGTTTGTTTTTGCTGTTCATTAAAAAAACACTTTTTTTTTTTTAGCTTTCCACGCCAGTCTTGGAAAAACAATATTAGACTTGATATACTGTCCTCTGAAAGAACTCAGGACTCTTCCTTCCAAGCATAGCTGTAGTAGTGTTCTCCGTAACACTGAAAACAGAGAGTGTTGTGTCCTGAGCCTGCAAAAGCAGGCTCGGGACGTTACATTGGTCCCAGGCATTCCAAAAGCTTCCCAGGAGCAGACAGAGCAGCGCCAGCCTTGTGCACATGCGCAAGGCACGAAAACGCTCTGTTCCTATTGGTTGACACTGTCCGGGTTTCTGGCCATATAAAAAGGCCTGCATGCCTTTTTTATTTTGCCTGGTTGTTGGAGAAGGAGAATAAAGAGTAGTTAACAGTTACCATGTGTCTTCATCATTCGCATGCGAACGAATGATTTAACACTGGCAACGAAGGTGGGATCCTTTGCAAGCTGAAACAAAAGATTTAAGGACTCACCCAGGAAGTCCGATGAAGGGAAAAACGGCGTCTGAATCAGCGTCTCAGCCTGCTAGTACAGCATCACTGGAGGGTGAGCTCAGCTAAAGGACCCATTCCCAAACAACAGCTTGCAGAGGAAGCGATTGGTGAAGATCGTAAAGTTTACGATGTTGAAGATTGGCCACTTGTCTGATTTCGATGTCTCCCACCCAGAGAGATGGAATTCCTACATAGCACGGGTGGAGAACTACTTCAGAGTAAATCAGATAAGAGAAGATGGTCTGAAGGCAGCAACTCTTTTGTGTGCCTGTGGACAAGAAGCTTTTGACATCGCAGAAAATCTGGTGGCCCCTGCACCTCTAGAGTCAGTAACATACACTGACTTGAAAAAGACGTTGAAGGAGCACTTCCAGCCGAAGTTATCCATCATTGCTTGGAGGCACGCGTTTGAGCAGAGAGACCAGAGGCCGGGTGAATATACTGTGGACTTTATTGCTGCCTTAAGGCAAGCGGCCAGGCCTTGTGAGTTCAAGGATCTGGAAGAGAGGCTGCGAGATCACTTCATATGCAGTTTGAGGAGCAGAGACTTGCAACAGAAGATTTTTGCAAAAAAAAAGAGGCGCTACGAGAGGTGGCAGCTGAGGAAGCAGCAGGCGGGGCTGTGAAGGCCTTATGGATTGCCAGAAACCCTCCAGACACAGCTACCATCCATCAAGAGGATGCTCAGGAAGGATCAGAAGTGGACCCTGAAGAGGAGGTGGACAGACTTCACCAGCCAGCTGAAAGGAGGCAGAAGGGACGTCCGGACAAAGCCCCAGCATCTCTTCAATGCTTTGGGTGCGGAGGACGCCACAAGCGAGCTTATCTGCACTGATTTAAAGAATGCCTGATTACAGACAATTCTGAGCATGTACACACACATGCACACACACACACAAAAACACAGATAGAGTAGGTTCACTTCAATTCACTGAAAGATTTAAAAAATATATTAAGGCATTGAAAAGGCTTTTCTATATAAATTATCATAACATGAATGTATGCATGTTATAGGAACAGGAAAATACAAGGAATAATGATAAAACAATAAAGACAAATTTTTAAAAAAGAAGAAATTGGAAAATGGTAGGGAAATGATATATTCATGAATTCCACACTTTCCATTATACATTTTAAATATCCTTATACCACGTTATAACTCAAGATTGAGTAAGCAAAGTTTTATGGCCTTGCCAGCAGTTCTTTTGTGCCTCCCATAGACCATGAAAGTGACTGGGGTAAAATATTTCACCACATTTGCATTTATCCCATTTGTTTTGAAGAAGCTGAAGGCATCTATTTAAATGCACATCTAAAATAAATCAGGGCTGGAAATTACAGGCATACAGTAGGTACTCTGCATTAAGCAATAATGCATTAAGCAATAATACTTTTGAGGTGTCGCTGTTTCGCTGTCATTTTTGTCAACAGTTAGAAGGAAAACTACCTAAACTATCTCATAACAATTACTGTAGTTTGTTTAGAATTCTAAGAGATGCATTTGCATCTTTTGACAAGGGCTTGGCAATAAATCACAGATCTCTGGGCATTACACAGCTTAACTTGGCTTCTAGGCTAGGATTTAGCAGAAGTCTAATTGGCACAGCTGAACAAGAATTAAGCCAAATGAAACTGTTGATTGCACATTTGCATGGATGAAGAGTAAATTTCTTTACAACCATGGTGACCCATGGTTTTACATTCCCACCTTTTGCCCAGATTAATGGACTCTTTGCTCAGGGTTTATTAATTTATAAAATAGCAAGTGCTAAATGTTTATGTAATTGCCATCTCTGGTTAGCAAATTCCTGTCTTTCATCTTAACTCTCACAGAAACGAAGAAGGATTCTCTTCAAAATAAGTTGAATAAAATTTGGAGTTTGCTTATTGTTGGGATATCTTACAAATCATTGAGGAGTTGCTCTAACCTCAGAAATCTAGAGGGTTTATTTTATTTATTTATTTTTAATTTATTTAAGGGACCTTTCCTTAGCCTGGGGGTGAACAGAACAATGATTCAGAATTCCTAGGTTTTGGCTGTGGAGGTCTAATTTAAGGCATATAAATGAGTTGTAGAAATTGGATTAGTAAATAGTGCTAGCTTGAATTGTAAATCGTATTGATTTATATTTTTAACATTATTGATTTGTGCTAATTAATGCTATTCAAATCTTATTTTGGTTTAATGCCAATTTCTATAGAATACAATTTATACAATGAGTGAAATCCTAGGGCTATTTTCTATATTAGAAGCACGGATGTAAAAGGACAATGGATAACTTCAATGCCTGTTCCATTGTGTAAAGTTTGGATAGAAGAGTGATGGATTTAAACCCATCATCCATTAACTCAAATTAAAATGAAATGTTTTCCACACAGGGCACTGAACTTAAATGTCTGCTTTTTTCTTAAAAAAATATATTGTAAGATGTATCAAACCACCACTATTACAACAAAATATACTGGTGTGTGTACAAACCCATATATACATTACAGGGGCTGAAGTAAATTACACATCAAAGAAAAAAAGAAGAAACAGGCTGAGATTGTGTTTAATGTAGTGGCTAAAATGCTATGCTAGAACCTGTGAAATTCTGAGATCATTCTTCCTTAGGATAAAAGATGACTGGGTGACTTTGGGCTAGTCACTGTCTTTCAGCCCAACTCACACACAAACTTGCTGCAAGGAAAATAGGAAATAGGACATTAGATATGCAGGCTATCTTGAGTTGGTCAAAATAAAAATGAATAATAAATAACATAAAAGCAAAACCATATATCAATTTAAATCAATATAAAATGAATTAATTTCTACTCTGAATTGAACCTTGTGCATAATCCAAGCTCCAAATTCTAAATCCAATCTAGTTAGGAATAAGCTCTATTCACCTTAGTTGAGTTGAATTGTAAATATGTAGAATTTGCAGTAGTCCAATCTGCAGGGTTCAATTTTGAGCAAAAAAAAAAAAAAATGTTACTCTCATTGAATAATTCAATTAAATCTTTGTTTGATGATTGGTCACATTTACCTTTTAGGAAAAGGAAACCTGTACTGATACCATCCTGCTATGGATTAACAAATTTATCAAAGAACTCTAATATGGCAGTATTCCCATTGGGCAAACATCAACTATGGCAACGTACAACAAAACTGAACTGACCATTTTAATAATTTTTATTATTATTTAAAATAGGGGATGTAAAGAATATCCAGAACAAGTTCCTGAATATGTGAAGTATTCTTTCAATGTTTTATTCATTTTTTAATCTTCATGGAATGAGATGGAGTGAGGGATGCAGCATTTCTATTTCGGTGAAATATAATTTCCAGTATTGCTTCTATTGAATGCGAGGATCAAATAGATTTAGAGTATTCATTTGAACTATCTTAGGGTAGAGACATTGCATGTTTGTAGAGTGGGTGAGCAAACATTCAACATTATTTAATAATAGTTTGTCCATTATAGAAGCTTTGTTTACAGGAAAATGTCCTCCATGTTCAAACTTGTTCTGAATAATGCAGCAGAAGCTGCTTATACATATTGCTGCTTGGCTGGCATCTGTACATTTGTGGATTTGCCATATCAATAGATACTTCATTTAACTAAATAAAAACAAAATCAGTGTGCATTTGTGTAGATACGGTAAAGTCCTCTTGAGGTTAAGACACACTGTTACTGTTTTTTAACCTTCTGGTATTATGGCTGTCACTTATAACATAAAAATCAGAAGAAGGCTAAACCAACTCTTGGCAGAAAAGTCATCTGTCATAGGTCCTGCTGTTTAATGTTTAGCTAATACATATAGTCTTCATTTGTCTCCTAGAAGTTTATATAACAAATGCCAAATCTAGTTTCCACTAGCAAAGCAAAAATAGTGCAGCAGGATAAGCTTTCTCCTCATTAAGCATAAATTAGAGTAGTTATGTACAGTGTATGTCTCTCTGTGTGTATCTCCAGCTGTCCTGAAGAGAGAACACGCATGGCATCTGTCTGACCTACAAACAAACAAGAAACCACATCAAAAAGATGTTATGTCAAAGACAGAGCGGAAAAGACAAGTAGAAATGAGAAATCCCTTAAGGGTCTTATGCCCAGTCTTCAAAGAAAATCATCCTATCCATAAAATAACCAGAGAAAAAAACAACAGCAAACTCAAGAGAAAGGTCGATTTTTCAAAGAGCGGAGACAAGTGAACATTGGCTAAAAAGTACATGCCTTTGGTGTTTCTCTTTCTAAGTTATACAGTTGTCACCAAAGGTGGAATTATGAGGTCATAACAAACCCCGGATTTTTTTACATTTGTCTAAAGGCAAAACTAAATGTCCTATTTAAAAAGTGAAAAAAAATGTGATTAGTTACAAACTCAGTAATAAGGAAATGGGAAAAATGAAGGATAGTTATTTGGTTATTTAAGGCTATTGGTGCATGGCTGTGCTTTTCTGTAATCCAGTTACTGTAGTAATAGGTAAGGCAGTTTTAGGGGATGTCAGCAACCAAGTGGGCTTTTGGAGAGGGCTTCATGGGAGGTATCAGGTTTGCGAGTAGCGTAAGCATGGATTCCTGAGATGTGACCTATATCTTTAAGAACCCATCTGTTCAGAGACTCCTGAGATGTTGGGTTTCATTTCCCAACTTTCTTCTTCGTTGGCCATATCAATAAGTATGATGTCAATTGGAATTCAGCAATATATGGAGGGTCACGGATTGTTTTCCCCATATGGAATGCATAACTTTTGTTTTCTGAATGCTGGAAAATAATAATTGAACCATTTAAACCAAGATGACTGTCTTTAACTGAGGAGTTCAATTTGTGAGATTACATTTATAACCCAGAATATTTCTAGCCCAGAAAATGTTGCTATTATCTTGTAATACTATATATTTCAAAATGACAGAATGGAAATTGAAACTACTTCTCTAAAATATATGTAGAACATAGAAGAGCTGAGCTAGTGTACTGCAGAGTTCAGGAATCGATAAACTTATATTGGCTCGTGCTTAAGAAAAGAGACTATGTCTGATCAATTGTAGCAGTCACTTGGTGATAACACAAAAATTATAAAATATAGTAATACCTCCAAACAGCTGCCAATTGCAACGTTATGTTTGCATTTCAGTTGCATTAAGCTGAAGTGCTTCTGCAAAGGTTCTTTGTTTTCCTTTTAATGTTCTCAAACAACAATATTCATTTTCTTTTGCTACTCAGCATGCAGCTTGAAGTAGTACAGGGACAATTATGCACTTTTTCATTTTCTTTCATATGAATACGCATTTGTGTTAACTATAAAATAGTTTGGGAATTACCCCTAAACAGAAGATCATTTGGATGGCTCATTTTATATACTTAAGACTGGATATTATTTTTTTTTATATTAATGGGCACTCTTATTTCAAATGTTCTAGATGGGAAAACATGTTTTGGATTTTGCATGAGGATTGTTTCATTGTTTATTAAATCAGACTTTCTTGTTTCAAGCTTCTGTGAGCTTGAAAATACAGGGCAGCTGCCACAGGAATCATGCTAAGTTTAATTAATTGATTGCTGAAAGCATCTACTCCTTTCTTCAAGGTTGCCTAACTCATTGTTATTCTTTTTTGCTGTTCTATGGACTTGCTTTTTTAAAAAAATATATTCCAAAGGTAATAAAATGTTAAATGTTTATGATGACATATTTGTATGGTATTATTAGAATTCAAGTTCATCCATTTCTCCCCTCTCATTAATCAGCTAAACTTTCTTGGTTGGGATTATTACTTTTTCAAGGCTGACAATTAAGACCATAAACTTTCTTTCTTGAATATTGCCTGCAGCAAAAACATTACCCAGTTGTTGAACAGAAATCTTTGCAGATTGTAAATACTGCACAGTGCATAGGGTGGAGGTTCTCTACTGGTCTATTTAGTGAAAGATAGGGATCCAAATCAATCCTGATCTTTTTTTTTTCAAGGTATTACTGACTTATATTTAAAAGTATTTGATCTGACTTGCTATTTTGTACTTCCTCCATTTCTTTTTGCACATCCATATCAGAATTCTTCTTTGGTTTCTCCAAAGTATCAAATCCATGTCAAAAATAGTATGTGCGTACATCTACCCACACAAGCATACAGATATATACATACATTGTATATATGTGTGCATAAATCTCCTTGTCATCCCTTAGGAATCTTTGGGAAGTGAGCTTTTTGTTTTCATTAGGAATGTTCTTGACAGCAGCTGGCAGCATGCAAGGTCTAGCCCGGGTACATAGATTTATTTTCTGGACAAGATAATGATCACCTATGACAGCTTCTTCAATTTCAGCAGGTGAGGCAAAATGGGGTTTACAATGCTTAATAGTCGATGGGTCAACCTCATTCTCTTTTTGCATGCTTGCACAATCATATCCACCCATGATTTAGAATCATTCCAACTCAAATGTGCCACAACATAGAACAATTGCAATTTCTCCATGAAGCAGAATGAGGATTCTGCGTAAGAAGATGTGCATAAAACCTTATATTCAGTATAAGGTCAGATTAAAATGTACACTTCCTTGACTGTTCTTTGCAGCCTTCTCTCTCTCTCTGAGTGTGTATGTGCATGCATGTTTCTCTGTTTTTTTTAGAGCTGTCTGTACTTCTCAACTTTTCTCCTTTTCTTTTTGGGCTCTAACATTTTGTTGATGCTGTTTCCTCCTCCACATTTCACACTGTATGAAGTCTCCAACTGCAATACAAACATAACTTGGCAGATAGCTTTGGGATATAGTGATGCCCAAAACATATTGGAAAAATAGACAAAAGGAAAGTCCTAATAGGTGAAGACTTCACATGACTTCCTGGAAAAAATATATTTGATCTGGATAAAATGAAACAAAGCTTCTGTTTGATACATATTTGTATGCTTGCTTGCTTAATTTTGACTGGATATGGACATTAATCCAGAGAAAAATAATGTATATATTAAATGTTCTGTAAATAAAATCCTTTCATACGGTCCCAAATTCTATCTGCAATATCTGATGTGATAATTGCATGCATTTATTTATCATAGGGTGTAATGTACACGATACTTATAACAGGATCAGAAAATTCAGCATTAAAAGATTTAATGTTAGGAGAAAAGAGGAAACAATTCCTCTTCATGTTTCCATCCTCTTCAAGTCCCACTCCTGCCCACACTTGCTTAAAACTAGGGTGGGGATTATTTTTACTTTTGAGTAAACATATGTAAAATTACAGCAGTTGATTAAATTTTGCCATAGAAATGGATGAAGTTTATTTATTTATTTATTTATGAGACTTATATACCGCTTTAAGTGCAAGCACTCTCTACGCAGTGTACACCAGTAAGCAATGTATATATATATTTACATTGCCCCCAACAATCTGGGTCCTCATTTTACCTACCCCGGAAGGATGGAACCTTGAGCCGGTGAGATTTGAACCGTTGACCTGCTGAACACAGTCAGCTAAAGTGGCCTGCAGTACTGCACTCTAACTGCTGCGCCACCTCAGCTCAACTTAAAACATTCAGTTCAGAGGTTTTTATGTGCTATTTTAACAAATAAGGTTTTTTTTGTTAGTAATTTGCATCCATTCCTGATTATTAAATAGCTACAGGTTGCAAAAATCACTGCAGCTCTGGATCCTTAGTGTTAGACTTGGTTTAAATATAGTACACATCTGTGTTAAGGAATGGCACACCGTGGCCTAGATCAGCCTACACAACATTGGCCCATGGGCACATGTGACCCACCAAGCAGCCTTGTGTGCCTCCTCAGCATTTTTTTAAAATAATCAATTCACTGCCGAACGTTGCCACCACCAGCAGGAAGCCACTGTCACCTTGGTTTTACCAGCCACTTCTATTCCCAAAGACACATTGCTCAGAGTTTCCAATGTCTACAGGCCCCAAGGACACTGCCAGTTCCATTGCTGTCATCGTGCCACAAGCTGTGAAACAGCTGATTTCTTTGAGCTTGAGATAATTTTAAAGTCTTTAAGGTCTGGCCTTTTCCACCATACAAGATGTTTAGACCTGCTCTATATGGATGGCACTAATCTCCCTGATGCCCTGCAATCTGAAAAAAAAAAAAAAGCAGATGTGCTTTTGTTTTGTAGATTAACACAGAACCTGAATTTCTGAAGTCTGAAAATACGTTTGGACATTGCTCAACAAGACTTTCAGCTAATTGGTTGCTGGACTGAGATTGCTCTGTCTGCAGGAGTATAAATCTCTCCATTGCCCACCACCCAGTCAGAGCTGAAGAAGCTTCTTGGATGAGAAGCAAAATGTCTTCAAAGAAAAACAAGAAAGTCCAGTTGCTTTGTGGAAAAGTATCTTTGGGATCTGAAAGTGATGATGACAGAAGACATCCTGGCTGCCATAGGTAAGTTCCCAGTGAAAGGTCCACTAGCAACAGCTCCTTCTCAAATGATATTGAATATATGTGTACTCTGGACTAGCTAATCATTCAAGAGTCCTCCAAAGCTATGTAAGCAAGAAACTGCTTCTTCTTTACAATGAGCTTCTTTACTTTAGTGCATTATTTTTTTATGTAGCTAGAAAATATCTCATCAAAGTAAGAGAGCATCAAGGAGGGAATAATGCTAAGTGGGCCTTTATATATAAGAATAGCTAACAAGTGTTGAACAGCTGCAGAAGCTTTAACTTTTAGTGTCATGAGTTTTAGCCTCAACAAAGCTGAGGTATCAACATGAACACATATGCGAGTATAACTAAACATTTTCTTTCTTTCATTTTTCCAGCTTTCTCAGACTGCTGCAGAAAGACTATTTTTCTTTCTGTGAGCAACTTGCTTTTCTGCTGGAAAATTCCATTAGGTAAAGGGAGAAAATGTGGCAAAGCAGTATTCCTGCTTTTGAGAAGTAATCAGTTGAAGTACAGAGTTGTGAGAGATTGTGGGGAAACTATGAGGAATGTTTGACATAAACAACCAAGAGAGCCCAAAAATGGCAGCTCAGTCCAGCCTGTAAAAAGCCTTGAAAGAAGTATAAAAAGCTAGATCATATCAAGTGGTGGGATTCAGCTGGTTTGCACTGGTTCAGCAGAACTGGTAGGTAATATTTTGTTGACTTTGGCATACTGGCTGAAAACTTAGCCCTTTTTCACAAGGCCCAGAATAGACTACCGGAAGTGCATGGACATCACTTCTGGAAATCCATTCTGAGCCTCCTAAGCCTGGGGAAGGCCTCCCAGGCCCAGAATGGCCCACCAGAAATCCGTGGACGCCCCTTCCAGAAGTCTGTTCTGAGCCTTGGAGGCCTGGGGAATTCCTCCTAGACCCAGAATGGCCCACCGGAAGTGCATGGATGCCATTTCTGGAAATCCATTCTGGGCCCCAGAGGCTTCCCCCAGGATGGACTTCCGGAAGTGGCGTCCATGCAGAGAACTGGTTGTTCAAGTATTACAATCCCACCACTGATCATATCTATCAGTAACAACAAGCAAGGGCATCCTAATGCCTCTTTAGGACATTCAGAATCACTAGTGACTTTGTTTTAAAAGAAAACATCCTCCATTAAAAAGAAACAACTGGAAGCCACAAGGAAAGAAACAGGTGAATTTTACCTGATGCAAAACAGTTACTCTCCAAGTTGTAGTTCAATAAGAGGCTAGTTGTAAATTATATCCAAGTAAATTAGGGCTAGATCTCCATGAATTCAGAGATCAAAATGGACATTGCCAAGGATTTGTACATCATTAGTATGGTAAGGAGGGTGCTCACTTTTCAAGCTTTCCTTAACTCTGTTTCCTGGCAAAATACATGGGAAAGTCCCATTGCAGGAGAAACCCACTAAGGGTTAGATTAGGTTTCCATTAATTCAGAGATCAAAACTGACATTGCCAAGGGATTCATATGGCATTGGAATGCTTAGGAGGGCCACCATTCCCATTCCATCACTGCTCCTATAGAAGCCTGACAGGTAATTTCTAGATATTGTGCCTTGTTGTTTTCTATGGAAAAAAAGTCTTTTTTTTAAAAAAAAAAAGTTCCTGCTGGGTTTCAAACAAAAACATTCTTCATGATAACACCTGTGTTATAATCATTCTGATAGTGAGAAAAAAATCTCCTTGAGCAGTTTGAGAAAGCTGGGAAAATGTAAGAAAGAAAATACTTAGTTGTACTCACGTATGTGTTCAAGTTGATACTTCAACTTTGTTGATACTTCTGCTTTGTTGAGGGTAAAGTTCATAACCACTGCCAGGAGTTCAGTCCTGACTAGGGGCAATATGCTGACTTTGTAAACTGCTTAGAGAGTGCTGTAAAGAACTATGAAGTGGTAAATAAGTCTAAATGCTATTGCTATGTCGTTATTCCATGTAGGACTCCCTTCTCTCATAGACGTACAGGATAGAAAACTCTACCTGGTCCTTTTCAGAAATGCTAAGACCACCTTCATGTAAAATGTATATATTTATATAACCATTACCTTTTGCTTTACTCCTGTAAGAGTTTAATATAAAAATGTGGAGCACAAGCAGTTCTGGTTTTGAACTCAATAATTCATTCTCTAACGATGGTTGATGCAACAGAGATATTGTATGGAATAGAATACATGGAGCAGTTCTTCCAGTATAAACGGTACACAATCTTTATAAAAAAATAGAAATTGATATATAATTTAAAATAACAACCAATATGACATAGTTCACTTCTCCAGACCACCAATCTCAAAAAGGCAAATTTAGAGAATATGAATCATGAAAACCAAATTCATCGCAAAACAGCAGAGCTAGAATTTAGTAGAAGATTTAATAGTATCTTTTAGAATAGATTAAACAAAGACCATGTTTTCTTGTAAATTAACTCTAGGTAATACCTAATCTTTTCTCCAGCAACTTCTGAGTAATTCTCACTTTTTTTCACCTCATTATTTTACCGCTTTCTTTCCTTCCTCTTTTTATCTCAACAACAGCTATGTGTCCATGCATTATTTATAATATTTCTCTTTCAGAAGTTTGATTCATACATCTGAAGAAAGAAACTGTAAGCCAAGAAGGCTTATAGAGTAATACTTTAGTCAATCTTTTAGGTGCCTTAAGACTTTTTATACAGAACTGAAGGAAAGAGAAACGAGATTGAAAACATGGGTCAGGAAAAAGCATGTATCAATTACCTGATTCTACATGTTTCTTAATCCTTGCCGTGCTTCTCCTGGTGTGACAAGAAGGCTGTCTTTACACATAGCTATTCTACAAACAGAAATCTTAATCTGCCTCACTCTTTCTTGCAGCCTCTGATTATTACAAAGCTTGGTCCTGCCCACTCTTTCCAAGAATATCCTTCTCTGCCTCCTAGCCTACAATAGCTGGCTCCCTGCTGCTTTGACTGAAGGAATGATTGGCACACCAGCCAGCTGTGATAAGTTATGGTGGCACTTTTCTGGGATTTTTTAATAGGAACTCCCTCTCATCTTAAGTTTCTTAATTGAAAGAGGCACAGCAAGGATCATAGAACATCTGGGAGGGAAGAGAAGCAGCTGAATGACTGGGCAGGGGTCTGTAAGAGTCTGCTGCCATACATTTCTGGTTGACAAACTTACTTACTTTTGAAAAGTAAAGAGAGAGGAAGAAGGATTGGTGCACACCCTCACAGTGGCATCAAGACTATTTTTCATCAGCTTAGAATCAATACTATGATAAGTTGAACCAAGGTGAGCAACAATTATATTATAAAACTTTGGCATGGTCACATGCTCATTAAAAACTTTGGAGTGATCACATGCTCCTTGGGAGTAACATATTTATCTTCTCTGGTAAAATCCAAACCTTCCACAGTTTCAGGACATTAAGTACCTTACTATTAATGCTAAAATTGTTTGAACCCATAAGAAGTACAGCTTCCAGTTAACTCAGTGGTTCTCAACCTTTTTAATGCCGCGACCCCCAACCGGTCATAAGTCGAGGACTACTCAACCGGTCGTAAGTCGAGGACTACTCAACTGGCGCAGCACCATTTGCAGAATGGGACTTTTGGCGGGCTCAGCAGGGCAGAGACAGCCTGGACAATTCCTATTGGCTTTTGAAAGCCAATAGAATTAGACTCTATTCAAGGGAGTAGTACAGCTAAGGAAAAGGGGGAAAAAATGGCGGACTGCGTTGTTTGGCGACTCCCGTGAAATGATCGTTCGACTCCAAATGGGGTCCCGACCCACAGGTTGAGAATCACTGAGTTAACTAGAGTTAAGGCTAATATTTTGAAGTTGTTTCTTTAAATTTATCCCATGTATTAAACTAATGACTATAATATTATAGTTTATTGTATCCTATGCAGATGTCATGTCACATACTTCTGAATATCTATATCACTACTCACAAATTTGGGATCTGGAGCATGAATTAGAAGAGCTAGCTTCCAGCAAATTGATATTGTAGCCTTTAGTATGGTACTGAAAGAGAGAATGGGTAAACAATGACTTATTGAGGTACCTATGTATGCAATATGGTTCTTTCTTTCTCCATCAAATCTATTATATGGAGGATCTCCCAGAGTTAAGTTCATAAGAACTTCAGACCAGGATCATCTTAGTTGCAGGTGTTTGTTTCTTACAATGACCATTCACTGGCTCTGGGGTGCTCACAGTGAAAAGATGAAAGTATAACTCTCTGCTATTATTGTTTTTTTGCAAATGATACTTGGAGATATCTTCGTATAAACACAGAAATAACAATGAGTCTTGAAGACTGAAGATCTTCATAGGGCTTTTTAAAACTATTGAGGTAGATGATCATTGCCATACCTTCAAGTCTGCCCTCTGGGTAAGGCTACTTTCATAGCAGGTTAAATCTTCTGGCTATTTTTCTTTGAGTTTTCAAACATTATTATAATATGTATTGATTCAACTAGAGGAAATCCTTTCGTTCTGCAGAATATTGATTTTAACTTCTTGATTTGAAAAACAAATCACTATTTCAATATTCTCTTCAGCAAAAAACAGTTCTTTACCAGCAACCTTTTTCAGCTACAAGAAGTTCTGATGTACTCCCTCTTTCATGTATATATTTGATAAGAGGAACTGATATTGTACCAAGTAATTATCATTAGGTTCCACTGCAATCCCCTCCAACTTGTAATTTTCTGCTTCCCTAGATAGTCATTTTGTCCACTAGTATTGAAAAAAGAACTCTGGGTATATGTCTCACATTTGACGAGTCATTTTGAACAACTTTCTGAATGGGCTGCATCAGTACAAACAATGCACTTTGCATGGTTAAGGAAAGAGAAAGCTCCCCTTACCCAACAGATTTGATTGCATATTGGCCATACATAGCTCAACATTTGTTTCCTGGAATCCCTGAAAGAAAAAGTCAGATTGAGTAGTCATTTGCCACAACGTCCAACCCTTCCCTTCCTTAATTGCTGAATCAGAAGAGGGTTGACTGCCAATGCTTTCGGGATTAGAAGACATTAGTCACAAATAAAGCATGAGCATCCTGAATTTCAAAGGTCCCTATGTGCTTTAATTTACTTTGTGAAAAATTATTTTTTCACTTGCAAATTGTTTATAATCTTTAGCTTTATTCTGGATCAAAGGCTAAGCTTCCACTGCCCTTCTCCATAATTTTCCTCACCAATGCGGACATGATAGCAGTATTCCAATATCTCAGGGGCTGCCACAAAGAAGAGGGAGTCAAGCTATTTTCCAAGGCTGCTGAAGGCAGGACAAGAAGCAACGGATGGAAACTAACCAAAGAGAGAAGCAACCTAGAACTAAGGAGAAACTTCCTGACAGTTAGAACAATTAACCAGTGGAACAACCTATCTCCAGAAGTGGTGAATGCTCCAACACTGGAAGTTTTTAAGAAGAGACTGGACAGCCATTTGTCTGAAATGGTATAAGGTTTCCTGCCTGAGCAGGGGGTTGGACTAGATGACCTCCAAGGTCCCTTCTATTATTATTATTATTATTATTATTATTATTATTATTATTATTATTATTATCTCATCCACACATGAAACTCCTCAGGTGAGTGACATTCACTGGTCATCTCTTACTTTGAGGATGACTTTTGTTGTTGTTCGTTGTCACTAGCTGTGTACATCTTTTGCCTTATGACCATGATAGTGAGTAGTATAGTCAGGTTTACTTTCTTTGCTTTTCATTAGGCTTATATATGTCATAAGATTTCTTAAACAAGTGTACCTTGTTCAGGTTAGCAATGCCATCCATTGTAATGTTCTACTTTTCTCAGCTGAAGATTACCAAGGCATCTGTTGTTATTGAAGGTGGTCAGTCTAAAAGGGCTCTTTACTAGTAAAGATGCTTTTTTTTTGTCCAAAAATATTTCATGGACTTTGGGGGATGGTTTTCAAAGATCTGTAGTCATTCTTTTCTTTTTAACTTGAACATTCTGATTCCTTCATTTGTAAAAGTGATAGCAGAGCTATAAGACCCTTGGTGATGCATAAACAGGATATACATTTTCTCATAATAACAACTGATAAAGATTAAGCTGATTCTATTTCTAGAATTATACATCATATACTAAGGGTAAAACAAATCCCTACTTTCTATTGCATTTATAATTCTTAATTATTCTGGGCAACAATATTTTTCCTGTCAATTTTCAGAATTACCAGTATCAAACAAAATGTAACCAATGCTGATACTACTGCTGATCAGTTTCATGGGTGGAAGTGAAATGATTCACTTGGAATACTATGGAAAGAGTTAATCTCTAATCTCATGTTGTTAGTCTGGTTAATATGCTGTAGTTGTCATTTAAATATATATTGTATATGGAGGGAGAAAGAGAAAGAAATAATATATATTTTCTATGTAATTTGTAGCCTGTTTCATTTCTTTCTACAAATGACTGGTAGACATTAGTCTTTTCATGAATACTGAGGAGAAAATACAGCAAAAATATGAGAAACAAGGTTAACTTTCAAAATTTTTAAATAAGGCTGTTTCAAAACCAAACCAAACCAAAAACCCTCAAAATATTTTTAAATATAACCTGCATAAACCAGGATTTTCTGTTGGAAATTAAGGGCCTGGCAAGTGATTTGCTCATGGCAAAGAAAGAGCCTCTGAATGATTTGTCTCATCCTATAATATATCACAGCTAGTTAAAGTGAAAGCAAAAGGGGAAAAAAACTATCTAGAGAATCTAACCATTAATTGCAGTTAAGCAAGGTAGATTATTGAATAGCAGAAACATTAAGGTCCAATTGGGGAAAATAGTTTGTCAAGCACAGTCTTTTTCCAACTAAACTATATAGAAAATGTGCTTACCAGAAAAACACATGGATGCTTGTGGAGCTGACAAATTCTTTTTCAAGGGACATTAATCAGATGAAATTTAAAAGGCATTTGCTTCTGGCCTTAAATTCTTCAGTGTGGAACAAATTGCATTGGAAATCACTCAGATCACTCAGAAAGAAGCCTTGAATTGATAGCGAGTGTGTGTGAATACACATCTCCTTTACTGTTGGAATTGGTTTCAGTGTTTATGATTCAAAGCATCTAGATTAATCTAACTCCTCTTGGTTTTTCTTGTGAAAACTTATCAACCATTATAGGTTTTTACAAAACAACAAGAGATCAAAAATAGATTGTTATTGGTGTTTTCCCCCAAAATGGTTCTAACTCTTAAGGATCTTAAACGGCAAACTTTGTATCATAACTTTGCACAGCGCCATACATTTGCACCACACACCATCTTTGCCATACAAGTTTGTAAAACACTACACATTCAATGTATATGTGACCAAAACAGAACTGATCCACACAGTGAGGTATAGTTTCATAAATTAAAAGAATCCCCCTCTAAAAATAATATACCGTACTATAATGTGTCTACCAAATACTATAATTTTATTTATTGTTAGAATTATGATTATCCTGGGGAATGAAGAGCCAGTTCACTTATTTGATGATAAGGAGGAGAAGGAGGTGCTGATTTTCTTCTTTGTAAGAGATCCCAATTTTAGGCATCAAGGTAGTTAATGGTCAGACAATGGATTAAATGGGATATAATGTATAGAATCTTAGTCATAACCCATTGCTCTTTTAAATATGCTAGCTGAGATAGATAGACAGACAGACAGACAGACAGATGACATGAACTGCCCTGTCCTTTCCTATAGTATGAATGAGACATTCAATAAACCTATTCCCAGATTAATACGCATCATTGTCTCTGCTTTAAATTAGGTAGGCAATGCTTCTTCATGAAAAAAATGTCTCTTTTATGGATAAATGCAGGTAAGTGTGAGTCTCTCTGTGTGAGTGAAAGATGTTCAACAGTCAATGTTGGAAACTGATCATTACATGCCTGACATCATATATTAGAAAGAGAGAAAGGAGAGTTCTCAAGGCAACTCTACCATTTTATAACCTCTAGTGATTCAGTCTCATTTTCTTTTTTCCAGAGCCATACAGAAATAGGGGGAAAGGAACAAAAATATTAGCAGAGCATCAATTTCTATAATAAAAGAACACCCCTTTGTTTGAATGCTGGCTCCAAAATATGCAGAACATTTCCTCAATTGTTGCCTAGCAACTATTGTAATGATTCACTAAAATAATAAGTAGGTGGACACAGTGACCAGGAAGAAGGCACACAGTCAAGTATAATGCTATCAGAATAGATACAATTTAAAGGGTGATTTGGGTACAGTATATTTTGGATTCAAGTTCAGAACAATAACAACAACAACAACAAGAAGAAGAAGAACAGCTTCCAGATAATGTCTGTAATACCATCAATTCAAACATTCAGATCTGCCCATTCCAGGTTCTTGGTAAGGACTCGATAGGTAGACAAAAATGCCAAATCCAGTCTGAACATCTGGCTGATTGTGTGATGATTAGTAATAGTAATAATAATAATAATAATAATAATAATAATAATAATAATAATAATAATAATAGAGTTGGAAGGGACCTTGGAGGTCTTCTAGTCCAACCCCCAGTGTTGGAGCATTCACAACTTCTGGAGGCATGTTGTCCCACTGATTAATTGTTCTAACTAGCCAGAAATTTCTCCTTAGTTCTAGGTTGCTTCTCTCTTTGATTAGTTTCCATCCATTTCTTCTTGTCCTGCCTTCAGGTGCTTTGGAGAATAGTTTGACTCCCTCTTCTTTGTGACAACCCCTGAGATATTGGAACACTGCTATCATGTCACCCCTCGTTCTTCTCTTCATTAAACTAGACATACCCAATTCCAGCAACCATTCTTTATATGTTTTAGCCCTAATAATCTTTGTTGCTCTTTTCTGTATTCTTTCTAGAATCTCAATGTCTTTTTTACATTGTGATGACCAAAACTGGATACAGCTTTCCAACTGTGGCCTTACCAAGGTATTGTAAAGTGTTATTAACACTTCACATCATCTTGATTCTATCCATCTGTTAATGCAGCCTAGTACTCTGTTGGCTTTTTGGGCAGCTGCAGCACACTGCTGGCTCTTATTTAAGTGATTGTCCACTAGGACTCCAAGATCCTTCTCACAGTTACTACTGCTGAGCAAGCTACCCCCTATACTGTACCTGTGCATTTGGTTTTTCTTGCCTAAATGTAGAACCTTGCTTTTTTCACCATTGAATTTCATTTTGTTAGATAGCGCCCAATGTTCAAATCTGTCAAGATCCTCCTGTATTTTAAGCTTATCTTCTGGAGTGTTGGCTATTCCTGCCAGTTTGGTGTTATCTGCAAATTTATTCCCCATCTATCCCCTCGTCCAAATCATTGTTGAAGATGTTAAAGAGCACTGGACCCAGAACAGAGCCCTGGGGCACCCCACTACACACTTCCCTTCAAGTAGATGCAGTTCCATTAAGGATCACACACTGAGTATGGCCAGTCAGTCAGTTGTACTGCTAAAACACATGGTCAAAATGTAATCTTCTTACAATTAATAGAAATTTTGAATGATTATGGAAAAGTTAACAGAACACAATTTTAGAACATTAAATGTTTGTTGTGATCCTGATTGATACCAGGAAAAATTGATTAGATCATAGTTATTTGTAAAGAAATAAAGAATATTTCTTTACAAATATTGATTCTTCTTGGCTTCTGCTTTTCTAGTGTATCTTCTTAATCTGTTAGTCAGTGCTGTGAGCTTTTGTTTAATAGTCTTTGAGGTTCAAGCCCTTGAATTTTTTTAATAGTTGAGTCTTAGCCCTAATCTTCACACTCTTCTGTAATTCTACCAGTTGGCTAATCTCTCTCTGGGTGGCCTTAATCCTAGCCTCTAATCTCATTTTCCAGATGGTTGGAATATTCAGTGCTGTTCTTGTTGATCTGGTAGTTAAGTATCTCCAAGAGTACAGTGGCTGTAACATATAACAGTTCACTGTTTTGAGTAGGGATTGTTGGGAAGATGCTATTGGCATCTTCTACAATACTGTGTGATAGTACTTCTCCACTGAGCCTTGGTAAGTTTATCCATGATCTTATGCCTCATATCAACTGCTGTGACCTACAATGGAGAGGGTGGTAGTGACATTCCAGCTTGGCTGCTAATCAAATTGGTCTTCCAGGATGTAATTAACAGCTTCCTCTTCATCATGTTAAAGTGTGGGGTGTGTATATATTCCTGCTGTTATTATTTTATAAGTAACTCAAGGCAGAGAACATACCTAATACTTCTTCCTTCTATTTTCCCACAACAACAACTCTGTGCAGTGGGTTTGGCTGAGAAACTGTGACTGGCCCAATATACCATATTTTTCTGTCTATAAGATGCACCCTTGTATAAATTGCTCTGGCATACGGGTTTCTCTGCGCCAATCAGCTGTTCGTCAGAGCACTGAACAGCTGACCCGGCAAATCCAGAAGTTTGGGCAGCCGACGATCTTTCCACCTCTGGCCTCCTGTTAGTGGCAAGCCCACAGGGGCTTGACACCTGCACCAGGCAGCATTGCAACCCACACAGGCATGCCCTGGGCTGCAGAGGTTACCATTATTTTTCCATGTATAAGACGCTGATTTTTGAACAGGATGTTTGCAGAAAAAATAGCATCTTATACATGGAAAAATACGGTATATTCCTTTTAGGCACATGCAGTTTCTGCTCCACCATTGAACTGTGGTCATTCCAAATAATTGGACACAAACTGAGGTATAACAATTATTAGACTAAATTATGCATAAGAATTAGTCATGATTACTACACTCTTTGCCAGGGTATCAAAACATATTACATTTATTTCACTACATTATACTCACTACTGAAATCTTGCGAATGTCCCTATAAACCTGTGCATTACTGACAGAGAAAAGTTATTAGCTGAGGAAGCTTGATAAAATCTTACAGTATGGATCCACTTGCCATAAGCGGATACTTGAGTTCAGTGGTAATTGCTAATAGCTGTGTCATTTATTGAATATTTCTTTAGAAACATATATTTAGGGCTCATAACATTACTGACTGGAAATAAAGAGCAAAATGTGAATTACATTTTTTAAGGAATAGGGGTTTTTTAATTGCTTTCCCCCTCATGATTTTTTTTCAGTGTATTTTTAACTTGTTGTGAACTGTGTGTTTTATATTCTTAAGATAATGAATAGGAAATCAAAAGAAGATGAAGTTTCACCAAAGCATAATAAAATTGTATCATCCAAGAAAGCACCTTTTCAAGATACTTTGTCTATCTAAGAGATGTAGGGAGTAATTTGGCTCTCCTATGATACTAAGAAACAAAGAAAACTAAATTGTTTTAATTTTAGAGACTTAGCTATCTCTCCTCTCTATCTTTTTTATCAGACAAAACATATTTTTGGTCAATTTGATTGTCCCACCCCAACACTTTTATTTGAGCACTAGATAAAACACTTCTCACGAAATTAGGAAATTCAAAGCAATCATCCAAATGCACAGCCATCCAAAATGCTTGATTTTGTATTAGGAAGGGATAAATGCGATTTTCTTATTAAAAAGAAAAAGAAAAGTTATAACACCCAATTAAATGTTGAACAATTTTCTCTTGTCCCCATATTTGCATTCAAAATTTCATAGATCTAAGAAATGACTTGCTCTCTTGTCTCTTTGCAAACCTGAATGGTTTCATATGATAAAGGAGCTAAAGAATAAAAATAAGGCTATTCTTTGCATGAAGATTTCAAAATACTTCCTGAAAATATTACTTGACTCAATTAAAGAAGGCATGCTAATCAATATTTTATAGCACTGCAAAAAACATATGCCTTGTATTTATTTATATTCACAATATAGCCTTCCTATATTTGATGTAATTAAAACACGAACAACTACAATGGGCTTGATTTTGTTTGAATTTGGGATGGATTACCTCTTGAAATTCCCAATGGTTTATCAGACACCATATGGATTTTTGAGCAAAGAAAACTATATGTCCAAATTGACCCCCCAAAAAAACTACCATCTTCATTTAATTATTAAATAATATGTGTTATATATTTGATTAGAATGAAATCTGCATACATATCCTGATTGTGTGGAACAGTCAAAACAGAAATTTGATCAAACTCCCCCCTCCATTTACCAGATAAATTTCAGTTTTTACTTTATGCCTTCATGTATTGAACAACTTACTCATTAAAAGAAAGCCAATCAATAAAGTCAGAATATAATGCTTAGAAAAACTAGACTTAAATGACTGATATATCAATTATTTCAGTCATTCTTTATTCTTTTAAGGGTATATTGCAAACAGGACAAAAAGCTGGAGCATTTATCTGAGGATAAATACCACTAGTTTATTTCTTACACTGCTCAGAAAATAAAATTTTAAGTTGAACTTTAGAAGTTATAGGGCTGGTTTGCCAGTAAGTTTACTTTACAAAGGAAGCTGGTTTTCTTTTGCTTTTCCTATTAAAGAAAAACAATTTTCTTTGTATACTGCAAAGTTTCCCACTTATGGCTTAAGTTTAAAAATCAATAGAATGTGGCACAAGGACAATAAAATGTGTACTTAAAAATATCTTCTAAACCACTGCCATCAGAAAAGTCTGGATTTCTATGGTATGTTCTTAAAACAGCCTTTTAACTTTGCTGGTTAATTACATCCTTCATTAGATTAAGGAAACAATTCAAGCTCCATTCACATTCACAGTATTCATATTGAGTGGTATGGTAGCCTAGAGGTAAAGATGTTTGCCTCCCACTCAGAAGGTTAAGAGTTCAATCCTAGGTAGCGACAGATGAAAATTACTGCCAACTCCATGTAGGCGTTAGGAAGGTCATCTAGCCAGTAAATGCTCAGCTCCATTCAATTACCCTAACTCTACTTTGAATAAAGGTATGCAGGCTTATAAAAAGAGAAAAAAATACAGTATTTATATTGAGAATTCCTGAATCTCAAGGAGTCACTTTCTTATTTGCAACCACATTTAAAACAGGTTGGATGGACACACTTGATTTAATATCTAAGTGAGGGGGAACAAAGAAATCCAATCTGTATCACTAAGCTGTAACAGTATGTTTGATGTAATGTTTGAAAACAGGTCAAACATTTTATAGGTTAAAAATTGATTTTATTCTCATTTACTGCAAAATGGCAGATAAAGCAATAATAATAATAATAATAATAATAATAATAATAATAATAATAATAATAATAATAGCAGAAAGGAAACCGCCCCAATAGCAGAGGAACAAAAGATCAACTCCTAATAGACAAAATGATCTTGGAAAACTGCAAGAGAAGGAAGACCAACCTGAATGTGGCATGGATTGACTACAAAAAGGCATTTGACTCTCTGCCACATGACTGGATAATCAAGTGCCTAGAAATAACAGGAGTAAGTAGAAACATCAGAAAATTTGTGCAAAAATCGATGGCACAATGGAAGACACAGTTGCAGATCAATGGTGAAAAGCTGGGAGAGGTTAATATCAAGAGAGGAATATTTCAAGGAGATTCATTATCACCATTACTATTTGTTATTGCACTGTTTCCTCTGTCAACAATACTGAATAACTCAGGACATGGTTATCAAACATCAAAAACATCTGCTAGACTATCCCACCTCCTTTACATGGATGATCTGAAGCTGTATGGAAAAACATCATCTGAAATAGAATCGCTGCTCAACACTGTCCGTATATATAGCCAAGATATTGTAATGGAGTTTGGCTTGGACAAATGTGCCACACTTACTATCAAACAAGGAAAAATAGTGAAAACTGAAGGAATCAAGATGCCCCACGAAAATAACATTAAGAGTCTGGATGAGGAAGAGTACTACAAATACTTGGGTATCCTTCAAGCTGACAACATCAAGCACACTGAAGTCAAGAAAAAGATTAGAGGTGAATACATCAAGAGAGTGAAGAAGATCTTAAAATCCAAACTCAATGGAGGAAATACCATAAAGGCAATCAACACCTGGGCAATCCCAGTCATTAGGTACACAGCTGGAATAGTGGACTGGACTCAAGCAGAACTAAAAGCAATGGATAGGCAGACCAGAAAAATAATGACAATGAATCATGCCCTTCATCCACGCAGTGACATTGATAGACTTTATCTACCAAGGCAAATAGGTGGGCGTGGAATGCTACAAGTACATCAGATGGTTGAAGAAGAAAAAATGGCTTTGGAAGAATATCTGAAGAACAATGATGAAGATGCACTGAAATTAGTATATCAGGAAGGCTTACTAACTACTGGAGAGACCAAACTGGCCTACAAGAAAGACCAAATGAAGAACAGAATAGAGGCATGGGAAGACAAAGCACTACATGGCCAATACGTTAAAAAAATAGCTGGGAAAGCAGATAATAATAAAACCTGGCAATGGCTAAGAGCAGGAAAATTGAAGAAAGAGACCGAGGGACTAATTCTGGCTGCACAAGACCAAGCCTTAAGGACAAATGCATACAAAGTCAAAATTGAGAAGACAGCAACAGACAGTAAGTGCCGCCTATGCAAAGAAGCTGAAGAAACAGTGGACCACTTGGTAAGCTGTTGCAAGAAGATTGCACAGACTGATTACAAGCAGCGGCATGACAAAGTAGCAACAATGGTGCATTGGAAGATCTGCAAAAAATATCATTTGCCTGTAAGCAAAAACTGGTGGGATCATAAAATAGAGAAAGTCATAGAAAATGATAAAATTAAACTGCTCTGGGACTTCAGAATTCAAACAGACAAGCACCTGCAACATAACACCCCAGACTTAACAATTGTCGATAAGAAAGACAAAAAAGTCTGGATAGTGGACGTGGCAGTGCCTGGAGACAGCAGAATAGAAGAGAAAGAACTGGAGAAGATAACAAAATACAAAGACCTACAAATAGAAATAGAAAGACTGTGGCAAAAGCAAGCAAGGGTAGTACCAATAGTCATAGGCTCCTTGGGTGCAATCCCAAAACAACTGGAGCACCACTTGAACACCATTGGCATTGACAAATTCGCTATTAGTCAATTGCAAAAGGCGGCCTTACTAGGAACTGCTTCCATCCTGCGACGATACCTGTAATACCATCAAACATCCACATCTGCCTATCCCAGGTCCTGGGTAAGGACTCGATAGGTAGACAAAATGCCAAATCCAGTCTGAACATCTGGCTGACTGTGCGATGATTGACAATAATATCAAACAAGGAAAAGTAGTGAAAACTGAAGGAATCAAGATGTCCCACGAAAATAACATTAAGAGTCTGGATGAGGAAGATTACTACAAATACTTGGGTATCCTTCAAGCTGACAACATCAAGCACACTGAAGTCAACAAAAAAATTAGAGGTGAATACTTCAAGAGAGTGAAGAAGATTTTAAAGTCCAAACTCAATGGAGGAAATACCATAAAGGCAATCAACACCTGGGCAATTCCAGTTATTAGGTACACAGCTGGAATAGTGGACTGGACTCAAGCAGAACTAAAAGCAATGGATAGGAAGACCAGAAAAATAATGACAATGAATCATGCCCTTCATCCACGCAGTGACATTGACAGACTTTATCTACCAAGGCAAATAGGTGGGCGTGGAATGCTACAAGTACATCAGATGGTTGAAGAAGAAAAAATGGCTTTGGAAGAATATCTGAAGAACAATGATGAAGATGCACTGAAATTAGTATATCAGGAAGGCTTACTAACTACTGGAGAGACCAAACTGGCCTACAAGAAAGACCAAATGAAGAACAGAATAGAGGCATGGGAAGACAAAGCACTACATGGCCAATACATGAAAAAAATAGCTGGGAAAGCAGATAATAATAAAACCTGGCAATGGCTAAGAGCAGGAAAATTGAAGAAAGAGACCGAGGACTAATTCTGGCTGCACAAGACCAAGCCTTAAGGACAAATGCATACAAAGTCAAAATTGAGAAGACAGCAACAGACAGTAAGTGCCGCCTATGCAAAGAAGCTGAAGAAACAGTGGACCACTGGTAAGCTGTTGCAAGAAGATTGCACAGACTGACTACAAGCAGCGGCATGACAAAGTAGCAACAATGGTGCATTGGAAGATCTGCAAAAAATATCATTTGCCTGTAAGCAAAAACTGGTGGGATCATAAAATAGAGAAAGTCATAGAAAATGATAAAATTAAACTGCTCTGGGACTTCAGAATTCAAACAGACAAGCACCTGCAACATAACACCCCAGACTTAACAATTGTCGATAAGAAAGACAAAAAAGTCTGGATAGTGGATGTGGCAGTGCCTGGAGATAGCAGAATAGAAGAGAAAGAACTGGAGAAGATAACAAAATACAAAGACCTACAAATAGAAATAGAAAGACTGTGGCAAAAGCAAGCAAGGGTAGTACCAATAGTATAGGCTCCTTGGGTGCAATCCCAAAACAACTGGAGCACCACTTGAACACCATTGGCATTGACAAATTCGCTATTAGTCAATTGCAAAAGGCGGCCTTACTAGGAACTGCTTCCATCCTGCGACGATATCTGTAATACCATCAAACATCCACATCTGCCTATCCCAGGTCCTGGGTAAGGACTCGATAGGTAGACAAAATGCCAAATCCAGTCTGAACATCTGGCTGACTGTGCGATGATCGATAATAATAATAATTGGAAGGGACTTTGGAGGTCCAATATGGCTGAACCCCTAGTTCCCTTCTCTACTTTTTGGGAGACAAAGTTGTCTGCTAGGTTTATCAGGAATCTGTTTGATCTTCCACTTGGTGCAGAGTTTGTCTCCCAGTTGATGTCAGGGTAATTAAAGTCCCCCATTACTATTGTGATGTGCTTCCTACATACCTTAGTTAACTGATGAGCAAAAAGTTCATGTATTTCGTCTGTTTGATTGGGTGGCCTATAGTATACACCTATGGTAATGTCATTTCCCCCCCTTTTATATTGACCCAAATGCATTCAAGACAGTTTTCATCATTGTTGTGCTCTATTTCTGTAGAGATGTAGTTATTTCTTTTTTTATATATAATATTTTATTAGTTTTCTAATTTTACAATTAAACATTTAAAAAGCAATGTGGTGACTGGATAGTCAATAATTCAATAACATACATAAATCTTTAGCACAAATCTCAAGTTACAACATCAGATATTCCCTCTCTTTTCCCCTTAATATCTACTATTTCATATTGGATTAATATAGTTTTTATTGTTATCAACTAATCAAAACCATCTTTATTACATTTATCAATAATTTTTAGCTTATACATATCTTAATTGTGTTTGCATTCAGTCCTTATATACAATCAATGTCCTGTTATTGCTTTTTTCCCAGGCTTTAATTTCCCCTCAATATTCAATTTAACATTTGGTATATTATAATTTCCAAGCTTTAGGTGACCAGAGTTTCCCTTATCTCAACTTCTACATTTTTCCCTTTTTATAACAAAATCTAATATTCTAAATACACATATTATCTATTTGCATATAATCTTATTCTATTTCTAAAAGTTATCTATTTTCCACCATATTAAACCAAAAGTCTATTAATCTTATTACACGTCTTACCTATTCAATTATAATGTTACTTTATTTTCTAAAAATTATCTATTTTCCATCATATTCAACCCTCTAATCAGTAGTATAAAATCCTCTCTAATAAATCAAAACACTAGTTTCTTTTAGCCTTAGTTTGGCTTTTTTCCTTTGCCAACTAATCTTCCATGTCAGTACTTTTGAATTCTCAAATAGTTCTCTCTATATTTATATATGTATTATTTGAAATAAGAAAGACCATTTAATTATAGTTTTTTGGAAGAACTAGCCCATTAATTTAATCGCCTCCCTATTACTCCAATTTCCCACAATTGTCTTGATAAGTTTATCTTCCATTCAATCTGTTCTTCTTCCTTTTCCTCCAATTTCTTCTGATTTGTGTAAAAAGTCTTTTCCATTTTCAATGTTGTTACTCTCTTTTCTAATGTTCCTGTTGGCTAAATCTGTTGGTTAGTTGGCTCCTCTGTCTTAATATTTAGTTTTGCACTTCTCCTGTTACTTTCTGCATTGTTAGTTCTTTGGTTGTAGTCAAGATCTGCCATCTTGCTCCTTTTTGTTGCCTCTTATTTTGTTACACATTGAAAGAATGGTTTCATGTATTGATTTCAACATAAAAAGGATTTTTTTCCTGATCTTCATCCATATTCCCTTGATAATGTATTAAGTTAAAGACTTTAAAATCAAACGTTAAAAATAGTTTTTTTTTTAATAGCTAGGTATGGGACATCTATTTCATGTGTTGTAGGTAGTCTTTATAGTGGAAATTGTTTGCCAAGTAAGAATTTATAGTCCAAAGTATTCCATCATCTCATGTAATAACCGATACGTCTCATGTAAAGAAATAGGAAAACAATTTCCCACATTAACTCTGAAAATCAGTAAAGGTTTATCTTCTTAGTTCAAACAGGCCAGAATGTGCTACTCTGCAGTTCCTTCTTTACAGCTGAGTTTTTCACAGGTGGTATCTGTCAAAGTCAAGAGATTTTTTTCTAGATTCTGGGCTTCAAGCCAAGTCTTTTTTAGTCAATAAGAAGTTGTAATATCATACTTCACAACAAGATGTCACCAATGCCATTTAAAACTTTTTATTTTTTTCCAGTTTCAAGTTTTTTATTGATTTTACAATATTACATTTACATATTTGAAAA
Organism: Crotalus tigris; assembly: GCF_016545835.1. Classification (NCBI taxonomy): domain Eukaryota; kingdom Metazoa; phylum Chordata; class Lepidosauria; order Squamata; family Viperidae; genus Crotalus; species Crotalus tigris. The sequence continues at coordinate 2,917,297 of NW_024096469.1, forward strand.
GTAGCATGGCGGCTGAGCACAGTAATTCCGTTACATTTGAATATCATCAGTACAAATCTCAAATTATTACAACAAACTAATTCCCTCTCTTTCCCCATGATATCTACTGTCATGTTCAAACCAGTACAGTTCTTATTCTATTAATCAAACAAAAAATATCTTTCTAATATTCATCAATAATCTTCAGTCTATACATATCTTAATTAATTTGACATTCCACCTTTTAGACAATAACCTAGTAAGTTTTTTTTAACTTTAATTTGCCACTGATATTTAAGTTTAATGTTTAATGTTTATCATTTCCAGGTTTTAAATGATCCCAATTTCTAAGTCTCCTATCTCACATTTAGAGCTAATATTTTTTTTTCTTCCTTCTACTTCCTTCCTTTCTTCCTTTCCAGAAAGAGAAAAAAATTAAAAATAAACCACCAACATTTATATCACAAATGCATATACAAATTTAATTATTAGTACTTATACTTTTAAGTTTTACTTAACCTTTGTCTCGACTCATAATAATATCTTAAATCCAAATCTTAATTATTTGTAGAATTCAGATTACATTTAATATTTAATTTTTCCAAATTTTTAATTAAACACAATTCCTTTATCCTGATTGCTCATACAATCTAATATTTTAAATACACACCTTATATATAAATTCTATCATCTACCTTACCCTTCTAATGACAATATAAAATTCTTATTTCAACATATTTCTAGATTTTATATGACCAAAATTTTCTTTATCTCAAATCGTTACAATGTCTTGTGTTCAGAATACATATTCTATCTATTCTAGCTTTTTTCCTCTGCCAGGTCATTTTTCATATTTTTGCCTTTAAATCATCAAAAAAAAATCTCCTTGTATTGTTGTGGCTATTGTTTGATGTTGATAAGAACATCCAGTTGATGTTTTTTTAACAGGACTTGTTGATTTAGCTGGTAGTCTCTTTATTTTTCCAGTTCGATGCAGTTGTCCCGAAGTATTTATCTTCTCTTTCATCTTTGTTTCTTGTTTATCTTCAAATTCCTTCTGGTTTATAAGAAACATCCTTTCCTTGTCCTCTATTATCAATTTCTTTTTTGTGTTTTCTATTGTCTGTATTTGTTGAGTATCTAAGTCTTCTGTCATAACATTTGGTTGTTTCACTTTCTCTATAGAATTCTGTATAGATAATTATTTGATTGAAGTTATAGTTTGAGTTTGTATATCCAGGGCTTGCATACATAGAGTTTGGATCATCACTTTTAACATACAAAGAATTTGTTCCTGTACTTCCTCTGTAGAAGAAACCCTTTCCTGTTCTCCTTCCATTGTAATATATTAAACTCAAGAAAAAGAAACTGACAGTCAGAAAGTCCACCAAATGGGGAGCTGAGCTGAATTTTGCAGATGGTGTTTCAAGGTTATTTTATATCTTATCTATTTTCAAAGCTGTCAACAAGTATTTTAGAGAATAGCAGGTTATGTCTTAGAGTTAGTTGGATCATTTTAAGGTTTTTTTCTGCTGTATTTTAAGGGGGAAAAACCCATATCTTCAATAGTAATTAGAATAAAAATCAAGGAAGAAATATATAGAGAGCAGAAAGTTGCAAATCTTATAATCCACCAATTTTAGGAAATAGGATTCCAATTAAGATCTCTGTATTTTCCAATGTTTTAAACTCCCAAGTGGTTGATAGCTGCTGTTTCTGGAGGAAGGGCTAGAATCCCCCTTCCCTCACCACAGGGGGGGAAAGTACTTTAGCAGCTTATGCAGGTAATTAAGTAGTTAGGATGTAAGAGAGGCAAACCTCACCCAGTCCTGTCCATGCTGCTTTGAAGTTGCCAGATGATGGCAACTTTGGTTGTTTGCAGCCTAGGGATGAGCCATATTTTTATGGCCAGTCCTTTTGTCCGCCAGTTTGGAGGAATCACCTGGTCTGACGAAAGAGTTGCTGCTCTCCTGGGATCCAGTGAAAGCCCCTCCTTGCTGGTCGCCTCTTCGGGGTGACTTTTGGCTCTTTTCAGGGGCCCCCCAGTGATGCAAAACTGAATGGAGGAGAGAGAGAGCAAGTCTCCCAACTGTCCATGGCAGCTGTGTGACAAACCGGAAATCGCCATTTAAAACTTTTTAAGTCCCGAGTTTTTATAATAGTTTTTCAAGGTTTATTTCTTTTCTTTTTAGATAAAAACCAATGTCTCCAATAAGAATAGGAAAACTTTTAGTCCCCAAATTTCAAAAGTATATGCATCCATTTAGATTAAAGTTGTTCTTATAATTGCTCTATTTCCTCTGGGTAGTCAGTTGCTGCTGTTCTTAGAGGGTGCGGTAAGAATTCCCTATCTCTTCACAAGTGAAAAAATACTTTGGGCAGTTTTTGCAGGAAAGATATTTAAAATCTTAAAGAGAAGAGCAGATTTCACCCAGTTTCATCTGTGTTGCTTTAAAGGTGTTTGGTAGTAATTTTGACTTCGACTGTCAGCAGCTTAATGACAAGCCATATTGCTATGGCTGGTCTTTCCCCTGCCGGTTTGGAGAGCTGCCACAGATCAAGCAGAAGGGCTGCAGCCCTCCCACAATCAAGCAGAGGTCCTCTCCTTGCTTGTTGCCCCTACAGGGCGATTTTCAACCCTTTCCAGGGTTCCCCAGCAGGATGAAATCAAACACAGAAGATAGAGCTCACCTTCATGCGTCCGCAGGTGCTGCAATAGCAAACTGGAAGTCAAGATGTAGTTATTTCTTATATAAAGAGCAACTCCATCTCCTCTATTTGGTCTGTTTCTTTTAAATAATTTAAATCCCTCTAACTGTGTGTTCCATTTATGGGTTTCATCCCACCAAGTTTCTGTAATGGCAACAATATCATATCTGCCCTTATTTACCTGAATTTCTAGTTCACCCTGTTTATTGCTCATAATCTGTACCTTGGTGTATAGACATTTGAATCCTTTATGACTGACCATGTGTTTACTTTCTACATAACCTGTGTGGTACCTGAGTTCCCTTATTTTCTTACCACCTGTTTGATTAGTGCACTTGGTGTGGCACTCACCAATAAAAGCTTGATTTTGCTTGACAGCCAGGTTAATATTCTTATCCATACACATATCTATGTTGCATGCATTGATAACCCTATAATTTTTAGATTGCTGGGGACAGGAATGTTCTTTATCAATTAACTCACTGAACTCGATGTTCAGTTTAAATATTTCTTCAGAAAATCTGTGAATTTATTGCCAAGTAACTCAGTCCCTTTCTTTGATAGATGCAAACCATCTCTTTTGTACACTTTTTCATTGGACCAGCTGCAGACATATAACCTTTACACCATTCCTTTAGCTACATATTGAATTCTGCTACATGCTGGCCTTTTCCATTTTGTTCCTTATATACTGGTAAAACCTCTGAAAAAGTAACCCTACAGCCTACCCTGCTAGGTTCCTGCCCCAAGCTCTGGAAATCATTCTGCACAGAGAGTACATCTTTTTGGGACAGATGTACAATAGCATCTACATTACAGTCCTTGCTGGCATTCTTGACTATCTTAAAAATACACTTCTTGTCCCTACTGGTAGTAGCACCTGGAAGACACCTGACCTCCTTTGAAACCTCTATATTCTTTCCTAAATGTACATCCCTTATAATGGAATCACCAACCAGAAGGTGGCTTCTCTTTTTGGATGCCTTGCTCTTCTTGCATGACTGATGTGTAATACTTGATTCACATTTTCCCCTGTCCAAAACAAGTTCTTCATCTCAGACCCCTGCTTGTTTGAGTTATCATCATCACAACTACCTTGATATGTCTCCTTAGGTCTCTATTAAGGTCAGCAAGGGCACTGTATCTGTTATGCAGGGACACAGTGAAAGCTTTGTGTTTATGGTTAATAGCTCTCACCCTGCCAGATCCCAAGATTGTCCAAACTGCCCTTCTCCTACAGGATCTTTGTAGTAGAAGGGGCTGATAATATGGTAGTTCAATGGAGCAGAAGGAACTGGACACCTCATTTCTGCCTGAAGAGCACAGATTACAGACCCTAAATAAGATCTGTCCTTGTAGAACTAGTGATTTGTTTACAGATAGGACAGTATCCAAGTTTGAAAAGAGTACTATGAAAGACAGTTGGAAAACAAGTGTTGCACTGAACTAAGCCAGACATTATGAAATAAAATGAAATCACAATCTCCGACGCACTTGCTTGAATGTACTACTGCTGTTTTAGATTGGGAGTGTACTGGGAATGTACACATGAATGGAAGAATGGAAAAGTAATTTATTACATAAATAAATAAATAACATAACATAACGAGTACAATACAGCTTTAGAATGTAAAAATAGAATAAATATAATTCTGACCACTTCAAGGATGATCATCAGCAATTTGTTTAAAATTTTCAGGCCCACATTTCTTCTCCCTAGCAAAACTATCCAAAAAGTTTTGATTTCAGTGGACATAAAATTGGAAGTATTTGATCATCCTATTTAATATGCCCAAACCTTAAAATTACATTTAATTTTGTGTCAATCTTCAATTTCAGAGATTTATAATAACCAGTCCAAGTGCCAGATGAAACTAGCAAACATAGACTGATACAAAATACTTGGGTTAGAATTAAATTCTGCACTAATGTATCAAAGATTTTGATGAAAAGAATCATGTTAGTATTACTCTAAGCCAATAATTTTTGGAATGGGGGATTCAGTAAGGCTAATTACAGTCTACACAGACTGTGTATAAAATGTAAGCATAAAGGAAAATGAATACCTTTCTTTTACATAAAACTTCTAATTTATGTAAAATATTTAGCATATACTTTGGCTGCTGTGTTAATAAAATTATTTACACCTTGTGTAAATGACCACTTAGATTAATAAGACTGAACAGTTTGTCCAAAATAAGTATCCAGTGTTTTGTGTTAAATTTGAATAGCACTGGTGGTTCATACTCTTCTCCAGAAACTTCTTTCATCAGTAAACAGCTAAAATTTATATTTCTTTAAGACAGAAATGGGGCCATGATTTGCAGCTTCATGAAGGGAGAAGTCAAATGGGTGTCTGGCCAATTAGTTGAACCAGAAAGTGGAAAGCTGAAGTTCTCAAATCTTTTCATAATTTCTGTCTCTTCATAACTTTGCTTTCAAATCTCTGGTTTAAGAAAGTGGCTTGGTAGTTCCTGCTGCCACTGATCTTTGAGAAGGTACCTTTCCTAATTTTGCAAAGTGATAAAGATGGAGTTTTCATACCCTGCACTGCCTTTCTGGTGGTTAAAAGGTAAAAATACAAAAAAGAAAAGAAAAAAGAAAAAAAAGAAAAAAATTTTTAGTCATGCTACACTTATTATTATTTCTTCTTTTATTTTAAGAATTATTTTATATAATCGTGTTTTTAAAGTGTTTTTTGGTGTTTTGTCTTTATTCTGTATTTTTAAAAATAGCAATATTTAAAAAAGGATACTATCATTTTTAAAAAAAGAAATAATTTCATTTGTACAATTGTTTGTTTTAAACCATAGATGCACAGTATCTAAAAGATTCAGCCATTCCTTCCCTCCTTAGCAAATAGAGCAATCTCATCAGAGATAAGAAAATCAAAATTCATTTAAAAACAACAACATGAAAACATTGAAATATTAAAGGAAATAATTATCAGCAGGTCAGCGGTTCAAATCTCACCGGCTCAAGGTTGACTCAGCCTTCCATCCTTCTGGGGTAGGTAAAATGAGGACCCAGATTGTTGGGGGCAATGTAAATATATATATATACATTGCTTACTGGTGTACACCGCTTAGAGAGTGCTTGCACTTAAAGCGGTATATAAGTCTCATAAATAAATAAATAAAGCAAGAACTAAGCATTTTTGTAAGTTATCTTTAATGCTAACCTAATATATTGTAAATACAGAAACTTGGAAAATGATATCAATACAGAATTTTGATCAAATGTTGTATCTGTTTCTATAAAAAGGGAAGATATCTGAATTAGATTGTCCTCTGCTTTATTGATATTTGAATGTCTATTTTTCCAGGAGTCCAAACATCCAAATCTTAAACAAAAACTTTGGGAAACTACGGTAATTCTGTCTAAATTCAAGTCATAGTCTATTGACCAACAGAGTTCTGTTTCTAGAGAACTGAGGATAGAACTTGGCATATCTGATTTTTAGATAAATGCAGCCATCTCTCCCTCATGGGATGTGACTGAGAGTCTGACATAAGAGGAGCAGTAGGCAGGGTGGTATTTTTATAGCAGTGTCAGTAAAATGCTTTACTCAATAGGTCAGTAAAGCTGTTTTGCCATTTATGTAAGCTATTCTTTTCTGGAATACTTAATTATCATTTTACAGCACTTTCTAGACCACAACAAAATTATCTTTGGAAACGTCATTCAAAAATTACTCAGCTGTTTAACTTTTATAAATAAGCTCAAACATGCCATCATCTCATGTGCCTTAATCAGTTTTAGAGAAGGATAGAGATGAGATAGAGACAGAGATAGGGATAAAGACAGATAGAGATAGAGATATTTATACTGGATGGATTCTGGAATGTGGAAATCATTAAGATGATATAAATTAAGTTTTAAAGTAAATACATGCAATAAAATACAAATTCCTCTCTACCACTGTCTGGCAAACCCAAGCTTTAAAGGCATCTGGAAACAGAAATGTCAATCTTCTAAAATACTGGACAGAATTCAGACTTTCATTCATTGGATTCTTCCACTTTGTTCAGGTGCAAGTGCTAGAGGTAAAGTCCTCAGGGACTGGGAAATGGATTTTGGCATAATCCCTCCTAGATAGGTTTGTTTCTACCTGGTACAATGATGTAATGCGAGGGTCTTCAAACTTGGCTCTTTTATGACTTGTGGACTTCAACTCCCAGAATTCCTCAGATAGTGTGCCTGGCTGAGGAATTCTGGGAGTTGAAATTCACAAATCATAAAAGGGCCAAGTTTGAAGACCCCTGATGTAATGTCTCAGTGCATGGTCCAGAAATTGCAATAAGATTGGTTCATGAGCAATATTTTTGCAACCACAATAGTAATTAAAATGTTCAGATAGCAGAATAAAGTTAAAACATCTCATTTATTAAAGAAATTATAACCTGAAGGACAAAAATTTGGTTCCATTTATTATAGACATTTCTACACATTTAAAAGCTATGATCTTTTCCCCGAGCTGGCCGCTTGTCACTTTAAAGATAAACTCTAACAATCCACAAAATGACACTTAGAAAGTATGTATCATTCAAAGGGCATTATCCATTCTATACCTTCAAAGGGTTTCAAATGTCTTGGTTTCATTGTGGTGTGCATTTTAGCACAGATATTGGAAACATTAGGAATAAGTGATGTCAAGTGAACTGAGAAGCCTTCTCTGTTGAAAAAGCATTAAAAGATCATTAACAGGACATTAAATAAATCCCACAGGTAACAACTCTGATCACCTTTTGGATGCATCCAATCTATGCACCGTGCAAAACAAGTTTGGCTTCACCTGGTCCTAACAACACATTATGGTTTAGATTCAATAACTTGCACATTAATATATTTATGTTAGCATGAGAGGCCATGCTTCTGCCTAATGGCCATCTGAAGACTGAAAGTACTTTCAATTTTCTGATTTTAAAATCTACCACTACAAATGTATATTTCATATCTATAGTTTTGAAATCAGACATAGGGACAAAATGCTAAATATATAACAAAAAGAGAAGCTTAAATAAATATGTCATAAATGTTCATTTGTACTGGTGGTTTTAAAATTACACAGGCACAGCATCAGTTCACCACTTTAAAAAGAATTCTGCTGTTTTTGCCTTGTAATGATGCTATGTTAAAAAAGTAAATAACATATCTATAAATGAACTTGTAGTTATCTACTTTCTCCTCCTCTCAAATACAATTCTATACAAATGCAATAATTCTATTTTACCAAATATTCCCTGAATTAACTTGCAGATTATTTTCAGAGATCTTAGATCAAAAAGCACCCTCCCTTTTCTTAACTTGAGTGGCCTCAAGAAGTGAAACAGGCAGTGGTGGCGAACCTATGGCACGCATGCCAGAGGTGGCACTCAGAGCCCTCTCTGTTGGCACACGTGCCACCGCTGCCAGCAGCAGGTCCATCAGGCCGCCACTGCTGCCCAGAGCAGGAGCCCCACCCAGCACAAAGTAGGTGAAGCAGCCGACTAGCAATCTCCAGTAACGGTGGTAGAGCAGAGGTCACCCACAATTGTCGATTGGTGGACTGGAAGAAAAGGGAGGGGGAAGCATTTTACATGTGTGCATGTGTGCATGGGACTGCAAGCACACATGTGCTGCAAATGGGGTGGGGCTAGTGCCTGCATGATACTCACTAGCCCTGCCCTGTTCTTGCATGTTGCAGCCTTGTATCTGCACCTGCAGTGCAGTGGTGGCCGTTTTTGCACCTTGCAGCATGGTGGCCCATTTTTGTGCACCTGGTTTTTGTGTGCCAGAGGGGGCACTCAGAGGCGCCTCCCTATCCCCCCTGAGGGCACCACAATGTTGATGTGGCCCTGGCACTTTGCGATAAATAAGTGGGTTTTGGGTTGCGGTTTGGGCACTCGGTCTCTAAAAGGTTCGTCATCACTGTCCTAGGGAATACCAGGACTATTGGAAAGCCTGAGAAATCAAAAAGGAAAAAAAAAAAGAAAGCTATCTCTATTATATTGAAGAAAATAATTGTAAACTTCTTGCATTACTGGACATATCCATGAAATTATTAAGAGTTAAACTTGTGAAAGTGACTTTCCTTTTTAATGTGGAGCAAATTGCTGATGACCTGAGAAGAAACCCTATTTATTTAATTAATTTAATTAATTTTCAGTGAATTTAAATCAAATTTAATTTATCCACCCATGTCTTTTTCCTGATTGAAGCAGTAGCATATAGAGAATACAGTGAAAAGAAACGGAGGGAAGGATCTTAAGAAACCTACAATTAGGCCTTGGCAGAGATATTTCACTTGCCTTCCCAACATTATTTTCATCTCAACAATTGAAATCTGCTGTTACCCACTGCCAACCTAATCTTATCATGTGACCAGCTCTTTTTGACTGCAATGGCAATGATGCTGCAATGAAAATAGCGAGATGCCCATTTAGTCCTTCTGCATTATTCAAAACCATTCAAGAATTCAGTGTTTTATGGATAAGCTACAGCCAGGCCTTCCTCAGTGGGAGCATCTGAGATAAAAAAAAGGATTTAGGACCATTTTAATCTCTTCTTATAACATCCCTGGGCTTAATTGTGGGGAAGTTTACTGCAACCGGATACTTTAGAAAATATTAATATTTCATGAAAAATGTTGCAGGGAAAAAACCCATAATGCTTAAAGTTAAATAAAGGAATAGACATTGACACCCTGTGGGTTAAATATTTACTTTTCCTTCTTTTAGTTAATAAACAGCTATTTGAAAACATGACAATTGCTACATTTTTAAGCATAAGTCAGAATATAAGTTATAGACTATATCTGTTATACATACATACATATACACACACACACACACACACACAAACACACACACATATATAAAATGAAGTCCTTCTTGATATTTTAGTAAAAGCAACAACCAGTTGACTTTCCTCTTAGTACATTAAGTACATATAAATTACCTTTTAACCTCTGTTTGTATGGTCCAAACTACTCTCTTTAAATTATTCTCATCTCTGGTTTCCCTACTCCAGTTCACTTATAAATATGTGATAAATTCATATTGCAAAAATGGCCTTTGTCCATATAAAACAAAAACTTCAGATATTTAGCTAGTCAATCTTAGGGACACTATATCCATGTTTGACTACTTTCAAGTGACTGGATGCTTATATCTGCTAAATGTTCAGGAAACTGTTAATCTTCTAGCTCCTTGTTAGAATCTAGGACTATATTGGGGATTCTATCCAGCACTACTAAAAACTATAACTTGGGGATGTAGCAGTGTGGAAATGCTGACATTGTCAAATTACTCACTGCTCAGATTAGCGTGCCTATCATGCAGTTAATATATTCAATAAATCATCCAAGTAATGACATTTTATGAAGGAAAAGCAATTAGAAATGTGTTTATGATCAGGTGGAACTTTTCTCCAAATATCTATCTATAATAGAAAATGAGAATGAAAGTTAATGAAAAAAAATTGGTGTCTTATGTCGGATGATTTACTGCTTTCATATTTATTTTGGAATGTTACATTATATAATATTCTCATTAAATTATCTCTATGTGTGGTAGAAAAGAATTTGAGATTATTTTATAATTTTCATCTCATACTTCCTTTCTGTATGTGTAGAGCAGCATTGTGTTTAAACACAGAGAACTGTTGACATAGCTAGTGAATAAATAAGCTCCAAAGATATTGCCAGTAAAACAATGATTAAGAGGAGATAGTGATTAAAATATATTGGAAAAATGGGAAGAGGAGTAAGATTGTACCAGAAATTGACAATGTGGTAGATGGATCAAAAGACCAGACCTTAAATCATATAGTGAGATAGATAAAATTATATTGCTTCAATTTTTGAAAACTATATGGCTTCTGTTCTTGCACACTTGGTGTTGTGGCTTAAAAACAGGAGCTTAGAAAGGCAATTTGGCCTTTTAAAATTAATGCAGAACAATATAAATAACAACATTTATTGTTTCAGACTATAAATCATCTCTCCAAAAGCTTATATCCTTCAATTACCCTAACATTCAAACACAGTCTCTCCTTTCTTTCAGAATGTTTCCTATGGTTTTAGCAGTAAACTCAATAAAATAATGTTTTACCTTTATCAGCTTTATGGAAAGCTGTCATTTCTTTTTTTTTCCTCATGAAAATTGTTACTTTCTGTATGGTAGGTTGTTTTCAACTAATTTACAGCCACTTTGCCTTGTGTAAAACACCAACGGATTTCACATGAAATTTCCTAATTTCACATCAATTCTACTTAACTTTCTTAACCTTTTTTTTGAGGTGCTAAATATGTGGCTAATTCAAGTTTTAAATGAAAAATTGACATCAATACTCCCCAAAAGAACATAGTAAAAAAGAGAAATGAAAGACTTCCATTTTACATTGTGATGACACTGTCACTTTGGGGAAAAAAAATTGAGGCGATGTAGTAGGCAAGTGATCAGAAATTGGCTGTATAAGATCAGATTCCATTTTTAAGCTGATTCTCTGGCATTTATATGTTTCTAACAAATAGATTGTTTTATAAAAACATGGAACATAGAAAATAGAAATATACTACTTTCCAGAGCTGAAATTTAAAACCTGATCTGAGATATTTTTTTTACTTCACTAATTATTTCTCTGATTCAATTTAGCTGGTCAACATTTTTTTAAGAGTTAACTGCTTAAGTAAAAATTACTTTCTAAATTGACAGTTTAAAGCAATACATAGAGATGCTAGATAAGTTATATAGAAATTAATTTATTCACCATTAGCCCAGGATAAAAAAAAATCAAAGATCAGCTATCATGCTAATGAATATCAAATTGTTTGATGAACACAGGTAGGTTTTGAAAAACAAACATGCTGCTTACAGGTTAATCACACTCCTACTTGGAAAATTACTTTCCAGCTCTTAACAATTTTCAAGTTAATTTAATAATGTGTTAACCAATGTTGTCAATTAAACTGAAATGCTCAAGGCCTCAGCAGAGCTGCCTTATGCCAGTAAATCATAATATTGCTCATATTTTACAGTTCCTTTTAATTGATCAATGGATATAAATATGAGTCAGTTGCCAAACATCTGAATTTTGGTCACTTGACCATGGGCATGTTGCAATGGTCGTAAATGTGAAAAATGGTCCTAAATCATTTTTTTCAGTGCCATTGCAACTTCAAATGTTCATTAAATAAACTATTGTAAATCAAGTCTACCTGTAAAAAAATTAAAGCATATGGAAAGCAAATAGGATTAAATCCCTCTATCTTTCTCCTATGGTACATTATCTAACAAAGTAGCCATCCAAAACCAGGCCTAAGGCCTAAACGAAATGCATAGAGGAAACTGGCCTAGATCACATTTCTTAAAATAGCAACTTGCCTTATGTCCTGCCTTTGTTTTCAGTCCCAAATTCCTAAAAAGAAATTCAATATTAATCTGCAGTCATATTTTCAACATCAAACTTACTGAGAACAAGAATCAAAGATTTTCACTGACTTGTGTCAGATCTTTGGAAAGAAATTTCATTCATTGCATTCCAGAAAAAGGGAAATAAAATAATATATCTGTTGAGTCCTTGGCGAAAAGCAGACACGAGAAGCAGTTGTAGTTCTCAGTTTTCTTTATTCTGTGTTCAGCTCACAGGTAGATGGCTTCAGCAGCTCCCAAAACCTCCCAGCTTCTTATATAGGCATTTCCCGGGTCAATGCGATACTTTTCCTGCGCCAGCACCCGCGCATGCGCACGGCGCTGGCGACAGCCTGTCTGGTCCCGGGCAGCTTTGCACCTGCCCGGGACTGCCTGCAAACGCCCGAGCCGTTTGCAAGGCTCGGGACATAACCCCCCTTTCCCCCGGGCTAAAACTACTACCAACATATAATCATTTATTTTATGCAGTGTTCTGCTTCTCAGTGCTCCTATCGTTACCTGGCTTTTGTTTAGCCAGCAATGTTATGTAATCCTCTAAGTATTTAGGAGACTTCCTTGCTTTCTGTGACCTTCTCAGCTCTGGGTTTCTGACAGGTGTTCCCTGATTGAGGGGTGACAAGAGCCTGTTCCCCTTATCATGCCTTGGTGCCTTCCAAGGACTTTGCCCCAATGCCTGGCCTGCTTGCTCGCCCACCGGGCTCGTCAGGCCAGGGCTTCTTTCACTTTGTGACCTGGTTGACCTGCCTAGCTGTAGGCCCTCAGGCCCCTTGAAGTGATAGCCATTGCTGGGCGTCTCTATAGAACCTCGTGCCCTTCCCTTTCCCCTATAGCAACTCGTGCCCTTCCCTTTGCTCCAAAGGGTCCCCCTCCCCCCTGGAAAAGACCCAGGAGTCTCAGCTGGAAGATGCCGCCTAGGGCGGAGTTGGTCGATGTGCCTGCGCAGGACACGACCGTTGTCCAGGGCTACCTCGTAGGATAGAGGACCCGTGACCCTGGAAACAGAAGCGGGGACCCATGTATGACCAGGCCCGTAATTGCGAGTCCAGACCGGGGCACCCTCAAGTAGTTGTCTAGGTGGCATGACGAATCATGTTAGCCTGTAAGAAAGCTTGGAATTCAGAGGAAGTGAATTGAGGGCCGTTGTCAGACACAATAACATCTGGAAGCCCGTGTGCAGCAAAAATCCCCCTCAGTACCTGAATAGTCTTTGCAGTGGTGGTGGATGAGACAGTTACAACCTCAAGCCATTTTGAATGGCTGTCAACGAGGACCAAGAAGAATTGGCCCTGAAAGGGCCCAGCGTAGTCAATGTGCACCCTAGACCATGGGGACTATGTTTCCTCCCATCTATGCACAGGAGCTTGGGGCATCTCTGGGCGAGATCGTTGGCACAGGTGGCATGCGTGTACCTTAGCCTCAATATCTTTATCTAAAGCAGGCCACCACAAGTGGCTGCGCGCAAGAGCCTTCATACGAACAATGCCAGGATGACCCTCGTGGAGGGATTCTAAGACCCTAGTCCTCATTGAGGTGGGAATGACAACTCTGTTTCCCCAAAACAGACAACCCTGAGAAAGGGACAGCTCGTTCATTTTGGACCAGAAACTCTGAAACTCAGGACTAGGGCAGTGCTCAGGCCAACCAGAAAAAACCTAGGAACGGACACATGAAAGTGTGTGATCTGTACCTGTTTCAGCGGCAACATCCCTGGCACTAAGAGGGAGCTCGGGCAAGGCTTGGATTGATAGAATGTTGACAGCTGGTGCAGGGTCAGCTTCTACTACTGGCAAAGGCAATCTACTGAGGCCATCAGCATGGCCCATTTCTTTCCCAGGCTTGTGGAGTAAAGAAAAATCATATGCGGACAAAAAAATAGACCACCTAAGCATTCTAGGGGAAATGATTTGGGGAGTCTGCTTACGTGTGGTAAACAGTCCCAGCAGAGGCTTATGGTCAGTGAAGACCATGAAATGCCTGCCATATAGAAAATCATGGAATTTTTTAATTCCAGCACCAACAGCCAGAGCCTCCCTGTCTATCTGAGCGTAGTTGCGCTCAGCAGAAGACAATGTTCTGGAGTAATATGCAACAGGAACCTGAGTTCCATCAGACCTGAGGTGGCTCAGGACAGCTCCTACCCCGTAAGGGGATGCATCACAAGCGATGCACACAGGAAGGGACTCGTTGAAATGTGCTTTATGTGGAAGGAAGGAATTGTAGAAATTCAGGAGGCCCAGGAAGGCCTGAAGTTCAGCCTTAGACTTTGGCCTAGGTGCTTCTAAAATAGCAGTTAGTTTGGATTCAGCAGGGTGAATCCCAGCAGCATCAATTTTGAACCCCAGAAATTCAGTAGAAGGCACCCCAATCTTGCATGTGTCTTTTTTGAGCTTGAGGCCTGTTTTCCTGAATCTTAACAGAACAGCCCTTAGCCTTTCAGCTAGAATGTGTGTGGAGTCTCCTGCAATCAAGACATCATCAAAGCAGGGGCAAACCCCTGGTATACCCCGTAGTGTGTTTTCCATTACGCTTTGGAAAATCCCAGGAGCGACATTCACTCCAAACTGTAGCCTTTTTACCTTGAAGGCCCCTCTGTGGGTCACAATAGTCTGAGCTATAGCAGCATCATCATCAACAGGCAGCTGTTGATATGCTTGAGCTAGGTCAAGCTTTGCAAAAACACGCCCCCCCTTGAGGGAGGCCAGGATATGACTGACCACAGGAATAGGATAGGCATGTTGCTGCAATGCCTTATTAAGAGTGCATTTGTAATCAGCACAAATGCGAATGTCCCCATTTGCCTTTAGAGGCGTGACAATGGGGGTCTCCCAAGGACTGGAATCAACAGGTTCTAGAATTCCCTGTTGGATCAGTTTGTCTAACTCAGTGTCAATTTTACTCTTTAAAGCAAAAGGGACCCTTCTTGCTTTAATTCTAATGTGAGTGACAGTGGGGTCTAGCTTTAAGGACACAGGGGGTCCTTTGAATGTGCCCAGCTGTGGGCTGAAAACATCTGCAAATTCTTTGCAGACTTCCTGTAGGTCGAGTGTTTGTAAGCTGTTGAGTCCTGTGACGTGTATCCCCAGGGCCTCAAACCAATCGAGTCCTATGAGACTCGTTCGTTCACCCCCTACTACTAATAAGTCTAGTGTACCTTCAAAACTCTTGTATTGCACGTTAAGGGTGGCCTCCCCCTTAACACACACTCTTGAATTTTGAAAATCTGTTAACACAATGTCAGAAGGCCTTAACTTGGCCTGAGTTCCACTACCGGAACAAATCTTCCTAAATGTATGCAAGGAGATGATTGAAAGGGCAGACCCTGTGTCTAGTTCCATATTTAATGGAACCCCTTGTAGCTTCACCTTGAGTGACAGCTTTTTCTTAATGGGCTTGTGTGTGCCTGTCCTGAGGATGCTTCTTCGCGAAGCGCAAAACCCTACCCTATTCTGGCTGGGGACCCGGGTACCTTTCAGGCACAGTTCTTCCTGAGGTTGTACCTTTCGTCGGCCCAGACACACAGCTGCAATGTGTCCTTGTTTGCCGCATGCCCGGCAGGTAGCGGAGCGGAACTTGCAGTCGGTTCTCCTGTGGCGACCTCCACAGCCGATGCACTTTAGTGGAGCTGAAGAGCTTCCCTTCTGATTTCCTTCCTTCGTGGGGTGGAGACGGTCGACTTCCTCGTCCGGATCCTCCTCGGAGTTTCCTTGGACGTCTTCCTGGTGCACGGATGCAACTTCTGGACTGTTTCTGATCGGCCGCACGTTTTTGACGGCGCCGCCTGCTGCTTCTTCTGCGGTGACCTCTCTTAAGGCATCTTGGAAGGATAGTTCTTCTGTGGCGAAAAGCCTCTGTTGTAGATCTCGATGTCTTAAGCCGCACACGAATCGGTCCCTCAGTCGTTCTTTGAGGTCCTTGAACTCGCAGTGCTTGGCGGCCTTCCTCAATGCGGCGATGTATTCTTTGGCCGACTCTCCAGATCGTTGATCCCTCTGCTCGAAGGTGTGGCGCCATGTGATGACGGACATCTTAGGCTGGAAGTGCTCCTTCAGTAGCTTCTTTAGATCTGCGTAGCTAACAGACTCTACTGGAACAGGTGCTGCAAGGTTTTCTGCGATTTCGAAGGCGTCTTGACCGCAAACACAAAGCAGGGTGGCAGCCTTCAAGCTCTCTTCCCTCACTTGGTTTGCCTTGAAGTAGTTCTCCACCGCTCTGAATGTGAGACGTTGAACTCCGAAAGCCTTCCAACCTTTGCCATCTTCAGGAGACGGGTCTATCAGCCAGCCTACCCCCGAATGCGCACTGGATTGGCGAGTAGCTGCCGAGTCAACGCCGTTCCGCCGCTCAGGACTCACTTGGGTAAGCTTACACCTCTTCCTTTCCAGGCGATGTAAGGCATCCCACCTTCGTCGCCAGTGTTGCGTCCTTGGCGAAAAGCAGACACGAGAAGCAGTTGTAGTTCTCAGTTTTCTTTATTCTGTGTTCAGCTCACAAGTAGATGGCTTCAGCAGCTCCCAAAACCTCCCAGCTTCTTATATAGACATTTCCCGGGTCAATGCGATACTTTTCCCGCGCCAGCCCCCGCGCATGCGCACGGCGCTGGCGACAGCCTGTCTGGTCCCGGGCAGCTTTGCACCTGCCCGGGACTGCCTGCAAACACCCCGAGCCGTTTGCAAGGCTCGGGACATAACAATATCCATCTACATTATGTCCTTGTTTCAAGTGATGTGAATTCAGAACCACTAAGATATCAGAGTTGCAATGCCATTAAGCTTTTTTTTTTCTAAATCTGAAATACATTCTAGGACAGCTGACTAAGAATAGATAATAGTGACCCAAATGGGAATTATTTCTGAGTAGAACTATACAAGTTTCATTTAAGCTTTCATTATATATTTTTATGAATGACATATAGCTAATAAATAAATATATGAAATAAGTCATTCATGCATATTAAATTTGTTTTTCTTGTATATATTTTACTGGATTCGGGTATTCTCATCTTATCTTTAGAGGAAACTCACATATTGGTGAGATGGGAGGATTATAAATTTAATGAATAAAACAAACAAACAAACAAACAAATAAATAAATAAATAAAAGCACTCTTGCATCCAACAAGACTATTTATGGTTAAATGAGAATTCGTACAACTTTCAAATTACATCACACCCAGTATTAAAAATATTTTGAAGATCAATTAACAGTTAATTAGTTAATCCATTTAATTATTTAACAGTATTTAAAGTTTAAAAACTACTATATTATAGCCATCTATTGCAGTGTACATCTAGAATAAATATACATATGTTATACACTTCTGAGGAGCAAAAGTGAAAGGATAATAGACTTGTCAAATGACTGAATATTATCAGATGTTCAAGGTTTGAAGGAAAAATTCATTTGTATTTATTTATTTGAAAAAGTAAACTACTTAGAACTTTTTCATTTCTTGTCTGATTACATTTCCTTTACATTTTTTACTTCTACTGGAACTGAAATCTATCAGAATTCAAATTAATCCATATGGGCAACCTCAGGAATATGCTGCTTTCGTTATGATACATATGTAAAAGGGGCAAGGTTGTGTTGTAAAGTCGTAACACTGCTTTTATCATTCTCTTTCCTTTTATTTTCCTGCAGATGGGGAGCAGCAGAAGTCCTGAAAGTCTGTGTATTTTTTTTAAAAAAAGGATTCAGTTATCCCTCTACATTTTCTGTAGAAAATTTTAATGAAAATGGCTTTAATTAGGAGTTCCTAATTAAGCAAAATTTATTACTAATTAAATTTAATTGGCAAAACTTCAAAAAATAGGTAGTTCAAAAAACGTGTTGGATTTTAAGTTTATTTTCTAAATTATGGTTTGGGAAATAATATTTGCAAAGTTTCAGAAGGATGGAGATACAATTTATGAGTGATAATTAATCAAATATAACTTTCTGAAGCTTTCAGGCCAGTTAACAGAATAACATTTTTAAATATTCATGTGTGGTTGAGTAGATCAAAGACACTTTAACAGCATTATATAATAGCGTAAAATGAAGATGATGTGCATACAGTTGAATGCAAAGGAAGATTTAAACTGCCCAGGAATACCAAACACAAGAAACATAGAGGCTATTTCAAATGCACAAATCCAGTTTATGAAACCTTTATACACAACTTAGATCTTTACCTAACTGACAAATTTAGAAAATTGAGGTTCCTCTCTACTAAGAAAAAAATAAGCCTGGGCAAACTTTTAGACAAATAATTTAAAAGTCAAACAGAAAGGGATCACTGGCTATCATTCAGTGATCTTCCTTTTTTCTTGGGTAGAGCTATTCACTAAGAATGTGCTCAACACAGTTTCAAGTATAAAAATGTGGATGCAGTATATTCGTTATTTTGTGCAAACCTACAAACTAGGCCAGTACATTTCAACTGGCCTATATTTAAAGCAACATAAGAGAAAACTACTTTAGTGTTATTTAAAGGCTCCTATTTGAAAAGTGCATAGTTTCTAAAAAGATTCTCTAACTTGAAACCCTGCAGCTGTAATTTCCATGCCACTCATTCTAAAACTATTGAAACCCAAAAAGCAGACAGATTCCTTTGCCAGCTGCCGCAGGTGTGGTAGCAAGAAAAATTGAGAAAGGCATCAATGGAAGATCAGAAATATTTTTTTTAAAAAAAAAAGAGGAAAAAAAAACTCATCATGTTTATAAATGGGATATTTGGGTTGTAATTATTGCACTAAGAAACAACTATCAGCCAGCAAAACAGATGGCAATCTCACTGCCCACTAGATTTAAAAATATCTCTGGGGATTTAAAACAACAAGCAGGCTTTCTGCAATTAATCTAACAACTAAGAATTGTATCTGGAGCACTAATTGAAAGCTTAGCTTTGAATAAATGTTTTCTCAAAGAGAAACCGAGGTTCCAAAACTTTTTCATTTTTTAATACTGAATCATATTAACAACTTCCCGGAGAAAGTGATGGATTTCTCTTTCTCTTTTCTTTTAAAACTAATCTTTCATGAATAATGCAACCATTTCCAAATTCCAACTCTTTAGGATTAAGCTAACAGCTCTAATCTTACTTATCAAACTTTTAAGCTTCCGCAACTCGGAGGTAGTGCATATGCCAGCCTTATAACCTATTGTTATTTCAACAAAAGTCACTGCAAGATAGCTAAGTGCTGCCACAATGACAATTCTGATTTGCCACTGTATTTAACATTTTATTTATTTATTTATTAGATCTACATGCCCCTTTAGATTCAAGAGCTCCCGTGGCAGGATATAAATACTACCCCTTATTTGTCTTGCCTCCTGTTTTTCCTCACAATGACCCTGTGAGGGTGCTTATCAGTTTGCTTCTTCTTGGGATTCCTCTGAACATTATACTGTATAAGCCTAACATGAATTAGAGACCACTAGGGAATCACACTGCTAGCAGCCAAAGTAGCCTAGAGGAGCTGGGTAAATTCCTGTCCTCACTGCATCAACCAATGAGACCTGGCAGATTTTAGCCATATGCTGAAAGAATAGAAGAACATTGTTTTAAAACTGGAATGGCTAAAGAAAACTTTAAGCTTCTTTTGGTACAGGATGGAGATGAGGCAAAGGCAAGACCAGGAGGTCACAGCAAGAGAAAAGTGGACAAATGGATGAAAGCAAGCATGGGAAGAAATGATGGGATTTGCTCAATGAAGCACTCAATGAAATCACTTTACCTGCTTTACCTCTCACTTACAAAAGGTATGGGAAATTTTGTGCATGTTCAGTGCATCTTTCTTCCTCTTGCAAGTCAAGATAGTGGGAGCAAGCAACACCAATCAATCTCTCTGCTTCATTCTTTAAAGTAAAGGGATCACATGGAGTTGTTTTGATTAAAGTATTTTTCTCAAGGACAGAGAAAAAGTGAGAGGACCATTTGTAGATCGTTGATTTTTTCTTGCTGTTGAAATACTTTCTTCAAGAACAGAGATCTGCATTTTGTGGAATGGAAATCAGTCTATTAAAGCAAAGACTTATACTGCTTATTACAAGCAACTGTTTTTACTGCTTTACAGCCCACTAGATATTTAAAAGTTAGGTAGTCTGTCATTATTATATTTTTTTCTTCCTATAAGATGATGCTACTATGATCTGGAAGAGGCAAACATTTGGTTCAATCAGGTTTTGGATTAGAACTACATTTTTTATAAAGAGACTTGAGATAATACATGAATAGAGATTTATGTTGAAAAAAAATGAAAGTGACAGATTTGCCCACCCAGGCATGCAATCAGTTTGATCACTTAGCTCTTAAAAATTGGGTTGTATTCCTATATATATTCAGCCAGGTTTCAGCACCATCTTCTTCTTTTCAAGCTGGCAGATCCATGTTATTTTGGGTCAGTATTCCTACTGAAATTAACCAGTAAAGGTACATAGAAATTCCAGTTTATTTTCAACCTATCAACATTTCACATAGTTTCAAAAGGTGAAAAGAATTTGAGTTTTTTCATATAAATGAAATGTAAAAAATGTGAAATAGTTTGTCCAATTTTATTTCATTTAGAACCAAGACAAAAAGATCTCAACTGGTAAGTGAAAAATGAGATTGGAATAAATCAAGTCTTCCAAGATATGATTTAATCTTTTCTAACAACTAATTATGTGTAGTTATTTGTTTGTGCCAATAATACACATTGTCATTGGACAATCATGCCTCAGAACTAAATAACCATCTTGAAGGTTTTTCAACCAGAAATGTGAGATATAAATTTGATAATAGAAATAAGAATAACAACAATGATAGTATGAATGGATGGATGGATGAGGAGGAGGGCGTTTATAGCCTGCCTTTCCTAATGCAGAAGTATATAATCAATATAAATATCATGGTGTCTTGTCTATCTATCCATGTTCTATTTATCTAAAATGCGATAATGTAAATCATGTTTACTAACTAGCATCCTTTTCATACTAATAATTGACTGTTTAATTAATTTAATAAATAACTCAGTAATGTTGATCTAATTGCTAAATTCTTTGCTTTGGCTGTTGAACTTTTCCCCTTGTGTTTTCCAAGAAAAATAGGCTGTCAGAATTCAGGACATGTACAAGATACATTGAATGGAATCACATAAATAACATTTTTTCAATAGCTACTCTAAATAATATTTTCTAGTAATGATCAGGAATTGTTTAATTTATAGCAGCATATGAAAATTAAGTAACATTCAATAGCTGTTGGAATCAATCATTAGAAAATACAAGGAATAATAATCACAACGTTGAGCTAGTGGACAGGAAGTAATTAACCACTGAGGTCTATGATTCAAATCAAATATTCAGATTGAATCAGAATTGTCAAACTGAATGCCTTTGAAATTTCTTTTCTGAATTGGGGCAGAAATCTTAATTTAACAGCAGTTTGAGTTGGATTTTCACATTCACTTTTCAGTCATAGATGACAGACTGAATCAGACTGCAAATCCAAATAAAACTGATTATTTAAATTAGATTTGGAGGAAAAATTTAACTTCTACATCCCATATCCACCCTGGATTTCTGTTTTGATAATAGTACTTCCTAGGGGACACAGATGAGAAAGTCTACATTGGCAAACCCCGATTCACATATACAATAAAGGTTAGGAAGTTTTAGTATGCATACTGAATACTGGTCACCACAATGTAAAAAAGGTGTTGAGATTCTAGAAAGAATGCAGAGAAGAGCAAGAAAGATAATTAGAGAACTGGAGGTTAAAACATATAAAGAATGGTTGATGGAATTGAGTATGTCTAGTTTAATGAAGAGGAGGACTATGGGTGACATGATAACAGTGTTTCAATATCTCAGGGGTGACCACAAAAAAGATGGAGTCAAGCTATTCTCCAAAGCATCTGAAGGCAGGACAAGAAGCAATGGATGGAAACTAATCAAAGAGAGAAGCAGCCTAGAATTGAGGAGAAATTTCCTGGTGGAAATTGTTAGAACAATTGTTAGAACAATTAGTCAGTGGAACAACTGATCCACAGAAGTTGTGAATGCTCCAACACTGGAAGTTTTTAAGAAGAGACTGGACAACGATTTGTCTGAAATGGTATAGGGCTTCCAGCCTGAGCAGGAAGGAACTAGAAGACCTTCAAGGTTCCTTCCAACTCTGTTATTCTGCATACTTGGGGTAGTGTATGGGGAATCTCTACATGAAGGGGAATCATAGCCAACATTGATTAACTACAATTTCTTAAAAGCAAACACATTTCTGTATATAAGGCCATCTCATAGTCACTAATCATGCCCTGATTGTTTCTGTGGGATATTAGGCACAAGCCCACATACCTGAGAAATTCCGCTGAATCCTCACATGGTAGTGATGTTACCAAAAATATTGGACATGTTTTGATTCTTTTTTAAAAGTTTTTTGTTTATAAAACAGTTAAAACGTGATGAAGTAGTGGACTATTATAAAAGAGGAGTGCTTCATTGTGGCTGAGGGGTTAGTTAGATGCAGTAGCTACAACAAACATGTCTCCTCTCTTTTTCACACACATCACCAAGATCACCAACATGTTACATTTGTAAGAACTTTGAAAGTGTCAAGAACTTTGGTTCTCTGATTTCACTAGCAGCTAATGGTGTCCTGCCACCATGAGGACAGATATGTATATCGCTTTCTCCCTATGTGTGTATTCTCATTTATTCCTGTCAAATGCCTGAAAATAGTCTTTGGCTTCCTGAATATATTTCAATTTAATTGCTATAATTGAACAGTTCTTCTTATATGTAGTTGGAAAAAGAAAGGGGAAAAGCAGGTGGGTGGAAAAATAAATAAATAAATAAATAGCACACTTTCTGTCACAAGAAACTTATTCTATAAAAATGTCAGTCTTAGTCACTGGTAGTCTGAAATAGCAAGTTTCATCAGGAAAGAAAGGCATCTATTTAAAGCAATGGTTCTCAACCTTTTTAATGCCGCGACCCCCAACCAGTTATAAGTTGAGGACTAAACCGGTCATAAGTTGAGGACTACCCAACCAGTTGTAAGTCGAGGACTTTCCCTGCCTGGGAGCGCCACGCATGCGTGGTGCCGCCCCCTGCACTGGCAGAGGCGTAGGTGGCAAGTGGCAGAGACAAAGCAGGCTGACCATCGGCTGGGCCACCAGCTGGCCCAGCCCTAAGGAGGTAAGGCACCCGCCGGAAAAGGGGAAAAAAATGGCAGACAGCCTTGCTTGGCGACCCCTATGAAATAGTCGATCGACCCCAAATGGGGTCGCGATCCATAAGTTGAGAACCGCTGATTTAAAGTCATTGGCTGAGAACATGTTTCCTATGTAGTGTGTTTTCTGATATAGAGATCATTACAACTGTGATAAGCAATTCAGGCCAACAACAGCAACAAAAAAGTTGGAACGTGACATTGGATAAATTGTCAAAAATGTATAAGGGAATTTCAAATATTTGTTGGAAATGTAAACATATTGAGAGAACATTTTTTTTCATTTCTATTGGACATCTAACTGGGCTAGAAAATATTGGGATTAAGGATCAGGTATATATTATAACGTTGGAGATTTAAAAGTGAATGTGCAATTTAAACCAGAGGCCTTTATTTTGGGCTTAATGGACAAATAAATAGGTACAAATGTTATTTCTACTTGGAAACCATTTTTGGACTTTTTGAAAGAAATGAAAAATTGATTCTGGTATTGGATGATTAGAATTATATGGGATTATGGAAATCATGTTGATAAATATTAATTTTAGAATAAGAATTTGATGGGTTTTTTTTTTTACTTATATTGATCGGAACAGGAGAGGGGGAGCTGTTTGAGTAATGTTTTCAGTAACCAGGAGTGTCTTTGATTAATGTTTCTAGTTTTTTGAAGTAACAAAGAAAGTTCTCAATCAGGAACATGGGATCTGATAAAACTGGTTCCAACCTGATAAATACCAGGATTGTACACAGATTTGAACTCTGGCCACTTGAGAATTCACTATGTATTATTACGGTATAATATAAAAACCACACCTACTAAAAATGAGGATGAGCATTAACAAGATCATACTAATAACAGGGATGCTATGAAATGTTATATGGTACACATAAAACTACTGAGCATGCATCTTTATCACAGATGTGCCAAATGATACAAACCAATGAAAGAACTCATTTCAAACTCAATATGTTTAAACTGGATATAAAGTCATTCTCTACATTTCTAAGGAACAACTCTCCTCTTTTCCATGAGATGCCTTTCTCCTTCTTTATGCATAAATAAAGATATATTGAACTATGTTTACGGATTGGATTCTATTTGGGCAAGACACACTGGGCTATCAAATCTTGCTGATATTTATGACTAACAATATCTATATCAGAGAAAGTTGGAAGGCAGTTATCCCCATTTTCCTCTTTCTTTCTTGCACTTTCACCTTTTTTCTTTCCTGAACTTCTTTGTTTTTCAATTTTATTTGTTTTATATAGTAACTTTGTATTTCTTTTGAAAATCAGTAAAGAGGATGAATATTTGAAAATTCTATGTGAATAACATAAAGAATAACTCGGTGTTATATAGACAACATACAGTATGTATGCAGGTTAATGTCTTGTTTCCTGTGCTCAGTTTCCACCAATGAAAGTTGCCAGCATTGATGCATTTAGCTGATAAAAGAAGCAGTCCTTGTACTAAGACAGGGCAGATTTTTTGACAAGGTGATTAAGTTTGATGAAGATTTGCTCAAATCAGCTCATGGAAGCTGATTCATGAATCAGAATGCAGCCTGCTTCAATTCAGCAAACCAATCAAGTGACTCTGAAAGGCTTCATAAAGTACTTCAGAGATCTAATAAATTTTGAAGAGTAGATTCTTCTTATGGACAATATAGAATAACAGATTTGGAAAGGTTCTAGTCCAACCCCCTGCTCAGCCAGAAAACTCTATATCATTTCAGATAAATGGTTGTCCAATCTCTTCTTAAAAACTTCCAGTGAATAGTATTAGAGTAAAAACAGTATATGCACTAAATAATATGAGAATATTTGTATGATCACCATGCTTAGATGGAATTCCGGTCGAGTCTTATAAAAATATGAGTGTTACTACAATGAATAATGTTGGATTCCTAGTAAGTAGTAGAATATGAAAGAAGGAAAATGTAAATAAGAAACAATGGGGCAATAAGGACAAATATTTCAAAGAAGAAAGAGGGGGGGGAAATGTAAAGAATAGAAGAGTACTGTTATAAACTGCTGTTAACAAAAAAGGATATATTATGTGTGTATGTGTGTAATGTTTGTTGTGTTTTGTTTTGTTGGTCTAAAACAATAATAATAATAAAAAACTTACAGTGTTGGAGCACCCACAACTTCTGGAGGGAAGTTGTTCCACTGATTAGTTGTTCTTGTTATGTCCTGGGCCTGCTGAATGACTCAGGAGGCTGTAGGAGGCCCAGGCAGATCATGTGGTTGCCTGGGACCAGACAGGCTGTCTCCAGCCTTGTGAGCATATGCAAGGTGAGAGATTAGCTTTGCATTGATAGACTGATGCTGTCCCTGCAAAAGGGAGTATAAAAGGGCCAGCGCCATTTTTTTTGCTGTTCTGTTCTGTTTGTGATCTCAATAAAGATGTTGTTTTTGTTACTCCTGCCTTGCTTCAATGTCTCTGATTCTAAAACAGAACATTGGCGATGAAGTTGGGATTGGCTGCAAGAAGAACAGGAGAAGCTAGGCTGACTTACCAGAGGATGCCTGAAGCGCTGGGAAGTTCGGCGTCCAGAGGAAGCGATTGCCTGCCAGTACGAGAATGCTGGAGGTGAGCTCGGCTTTGTGGGACCCCTTCTCATACCTTGCAGCAAGAGGCATTGAAGAGGCTTCAGGCTGTAACAATGTCAAAGCTAGGCTGTCTATCGGAATTTGATACTTCTCACCCTGAGCGCTGGAGCTCCTATGTGGCTTGAGTAGAGAATTACTTTTGAGTAAACAAGATCCAAGAAGATGGCCTTAAAGCTGCTACATTGCTGTGTGTCTGTGGGCAAGAGACTTTCGATATTGCAGAGAATCTTGTAGCCCCAGCACCACTGGAATCAATTGTGTATGCTGACTTAAAGAGGATGCTGCGAGAGCATTTCGAACCCAAGCTCTCAGTAATTGCATGGAGGCATGCCTTTGAGCAGAGGGATCAGAGGCATGGTGACTTTGTTGCTGCCTTAAAACAAGCAGCTAGGCCTTGTGCATTCAAGGATCTAGAAGAATTGTCTGAATCTCCCCTCAATGGTAGGGACGTGGCTGCAGAAATTGCCACGGACCACATGCTTACATGCATGCTGACATGGGTCAGGGTGGCCTGACATGTGTCCAGGATCAGAATTCCAGAGTTTCTGGCAGAGAAAACATGAGCTTTCCATTTTCAAGGGGTGTGTCCTGTGGGGAAGCAGGGTAGTCATCCCAGCCTCACTGAGGACTAGATTCTTGCAATCTTTACATGAAGGTCATCTTGGAATTGTCTGGATGAAGGTGCTTGTGCGTAGCCATCTATGGTGGCCTGGGCTCGATAAAGAGATCGAGACCCAGGTTCATGGGTGCCAGGTGTGCCAACAGTCAAGGCCTGAAATGCCTCAGGTCCCTGTACATAGGTGGGAGGAGACACATACTCCATGGTTGAGGGTACACATCGACTACGCTGGGCCCTTTAAGGGGCAATTCTTCCTTCTCCTCATGGACAGCCATTCCAAGTGGCTGGAGGTTGTTCCTGTCTCCTCCACTACTACTGCTAGGACCATCCAGGTGCTGAGAGAAATCTTCGCCTCACATGGTCTTCCAGATGTCCTTGTCTCCAACAATGGATCTGAATTCATGTCTTCTGAGCTTCAGGCTTTTCTTCAAGCCAACATGATCCAGCATGCCACATCTGTGCCATTCCATCCAGCTTCCAACAGCCAGGCTGAGCATATGGTGCATACTACCAAAGATGCTCTAAAAAGAATCACTCACGGCAACTGGCATCACAGGTTAGCTGACTTTCTTCTTTGCCATTGCACCACACCTTGTATTGCCATTGGGAAGAGCCCAGCTGAACTCCGCTGGGGTTGCAGACTCATTACCAAACTGAAGAGGTTGCACCCAAACCGGGTGGCTTCACAGGTGTCACAGTCGTGGGCACCTAGAAGACTACAGGTGGGCGATCCGATCTGGGCAAGGAACTATGGACCTGGACATCTCTGGGTGACCGCAGTGGTATGCAAGTTCTCTGGGCCACTGTCATATGAAGTGGCCTTGGACAATGGTCATGTGTTAAGGTGGCACATCAATCAACTTTGCTGGAGGCTTCCCAGCAATACTTCCACTCCTGGCTCTGCTCTCAGGGGGGAGGAAGACCATGATTATGATTGTGGACCACAGTCTCTGTGAAAGTGGGGGTACACTGGCTCCAGAAGGGGGTTCTGCTTATGAGGCGGCTCCTAACTCGGGCACTGGGTCTATGGATTTGGCCAGTCAACTGGCACTACAGGCTTCTCCATCTGCTGGACTTGGGCTCACAGGACAGTGCTCCCAAGAGGGGTCCATTGTGGACTTGGGGAATTCCACCTCACCAAGGAACTCTGGTCTGGGGTTACAGGCTCCGGCCAGTCAGTATGATGGAAGGTCGCCTGATTCAAGGGGGCATCTACTGTGCGTCCTGGTCTGCCAATCCTGGCAGGCAAGCTCACAGGCCAGGTGCCCACAACAGCTCTAAGAAGATCAGAGAGAGCAAGGGTTCCTCCCAAGCATTTACAAGACTATGTAAGGTTCTTGTCAATTCCAGGACAAGCCTAATAGTCTTGTGAAAAAATAGAATGTATGTAAGGGAGGCTTAATAGTTCTCTTGAACTAAGGCCACACTCAGAGTTGGGGTGTTTTGTTTGATAGTATTAAACAATATGTGGTATTTTTGTAAATATGAGAAATGTCATGACTGGGTCTGCCTGCTTGCAGGCATCACTGTATTAGAAATAACAACATGTTAATTGAACACATGTATATGTATGCTGCTATAAAAACAGTAAGTATTCACTTATTGTTTTATCCAAGGGGGAAGGGGTGTTATGTCCTGAGCCTGCTGAATGACTCAGCAGGCTCAGGAGGCTTTAGGAGGCCCGGGCAGACCATGTGGTTGCCTGGGACCAGACAGGCTGTCTCCAGCCTTGTGAACATGTGCAAGGTAGGAGACTAGCCTTGCATTGATAGGCTGATGCTGTCCCTGCAAAGGGGAGTATAAAAGGGCCAGTGCCATTTTGTTTGCTGTTCTGTTCTGTTTGTGATCTCAATAAAGAGGTTGTGTTTGTTACTCCTGCCTTGCTTCGATGTCTCTAATTCTAAAACATAACAGTTCTAACAGTCAGGATATTTCTCCTTAGTTCTCAGTTGCTTCTCTCCTTGATATAGAAAGTTGCAACTTAGTTTCCAAATGAACAGAGTGATATGATGGCATTGAAATAAATAACCAGCCAATGAATTTTATCACCTCCTTAAGCCTGTCTATAAGAGCACTTTGGGGATGAAAAAACTATAATTGCCTGGGGCTTCATTCACTTCCTCAGCTTCCTTAATGTGGCCAGCCAACATCCTTAACTTTGCTTTCTCTTGTGTTAGTGGGATTTTACACTTTAAGCACTGATCCTGTCAACACATCTGGCAGTTCAGATCATCTCTCAACACTTTAATATACACTCACACTGGCTAATCATGGTAGCATTCATAGGTCAGAATTGATTCTGCATGATGGGAGTGGGTTTAAATTTCCTGACAATGAGTGAATTGTTATTAGGCTAACCCTAATAGGTATGGACCAGGCATTTTCTTACTTTTAAAGAAGAGCGGAAGGTAAGGTTCTGAATTTATTTTTGTGTTATTATTTCTATGACATTGTGTCTAGCTTGTGGTACTGGTTCTACTTCCTAAATGATGACTAAGATAGCACATTTCCAGAAGCCACAAATGTAACACAATCTACAATCAGTGATACATGATTCTTCCGAAAGAAACCATCTTTCTTTTTAAACTGTTAATATAAACAGTTTATTGCTAAATATATTCTAGCAATAGTATTAAAATGTCTTTGGGTTAAGTAATTATGTGTGCAATATTATCAGCAAAAAATTCACTTTATACAAAGAAGGATTTTTGAATAGGAACTGTTAGTCAAAGGGTTGATTATATCAATCATAGCAACTGTATGATCAGTGCTTCAGAAATTATTTTTATTAGTAGATTAACAAAAATATAGTGGATTAACTGATGGCTATATTTAAATAATAATCCTAGCTAATATCATCGCTATATTTGAGAATTAGGTGTGTGTATTCAGAAGTAATACTTACACACACATTAAATGTCAGTATTTTTTTCATTATTTGAACCAAATCAATCTATTAGGTGAGAAGGCCTGATTGGTATCAAAATCTTGCATCTCATGAGACCTTTTGGGAAAACTAAGAATATTCTTCAACAGCGTCTGTAAGGTGGAACTCTGAAAATCAGTAATCTATAAGCTGACTATAGAGAAACTGACTGTAGAGAAACACATTTAAATTTGAATTCTCTACAAAAGGAAGAACCTCTCTTCCCAGATAGACTTTAAATAAAATGAAGATGTTGATTAAGAGTCTCGGATAGTCCTTTTTTATTCTTGGATCAGTAAAGCTCAGATCTAACCACCTACTACATATTTTGCAATCCAATTTCTCCTCTTCCACCAAATTACCTAGAAAGAGAATTGCAGTCCCAGGCACACACCCTGAGTTCTGTTTTTATCAGTCATGAAGTTAAAATGGCCTTCCCAATACAGTCCATATTATCCATCCAAAGCTTTCTTCAAGGACAGGGCAAAAAAAAAATATACCTTCAGAAGCTCTAACTGTCCAGAATGCAGCAACACATGCAGTTTTGGCTTACCAGAATCTGCCAATATAATACTATTGTTTTGCAATATGCATTGGCTTGCAGCAGGCTTCTAGTAGCAATTTAAGGTACTGGTTATCATTTATAAAACTCAACATTGTGCGGGGCCAGGTTATTTGTTGGACTGCCCGACTCCAATGGTTTCTGCTCATCCCACAAGATCAGCAGGGAAGAGATATTTTGGACCCATTCTGTGAAAAAAATATTGTCAAGTGGTGATCAGGAGATGAGCCATCCGTATTGCAATGCAGTGAAGGCCATATTGAACTACATGTTCCACAGTTTCAGGTGAACTTTGTTAATTTCCCCTCTCTGACCTTGATCGGAGATGTCAATTGAGCTGAGTGTGTAAAGTTGGATTGGGTTGAAGGGAGGTTTCAGATGGTGTATTAGGAGTATAGATTCCACTGTTTTGTTCATGTGTGTTGTATTATATTATTGACATGTTTGTATATATAACTAGTAACCCATGATCCCTTGGTCATTTCAGAGATCTTACTTTACCTAGACAGAGAAACAGAATGATCATGGGTAGGCAAAAAAGCAGTGGGAGTTGGAGCAACTTTTGACCTCCTGCCAGCTTTATTACTGAGTTTTGTAGAAACTGTCATAGAGCATCTGAAACCTACCAACCTGCCTGCAGCATATGGCAGCACTAAACACCAGCAATGCAGTGGCATTAAAGTAGCAACACCTTTCCCATATTTCATTTCCACAGGAGTCATTGGTTCTGGCAAATAGACTTGAGAGTTTTAGTAATATATAGATTTGTTGTCTAAAATCACTATGTCGAGATAAGATTTCCCTCTTGTGAATTTGAAGGTCTTTGTGTTCAGAGAAGAGTCTGCATGGAAACACATTTTAACTATTATATTTTCTGTCACCAGCTGCAATAAACAAGTCCTTTATACATAAATGCAAGAAGCAAACAGATGTTTTAGCTCTGAAAATTAGGCAGCAGGAAGCTCTGATCAGAATGCAGTGAAAGAGAGCAGAGCAAACAAAAAAATAGAGAGGAAAGGACAATCAATTTTACTGTGATAGGAGCCAGTCAAATGAGATGGCTAAACAGAGGGCAGTAGAAAAAAAATATAAATTGCACCAAAAGCTTACTTAAAAGATGTTCTGCTAATTGTAGAGCAATAATATAGCACTAATATCTGATAGCAGTGTTCTAATATCTCAGAGGTTGCCACAAAAAAAGAGGGAGCTGAAGGCAAGACAAGAAGAAACGGATGGAAACTAACCAGGGAGAGAAGCAACCTAGAACTAAGGAGAAATTTCCTGACAGTTAGAACAATTAATCAGTGGAACAGCCTGCCTCCAGAAGCTGTAAATGCTCCAACACTGGAAGTTTTTAAGAAGAGACTGGATAGCCATTTGTCTGAAATGGTATAGGGTTTCCTGCCTGAGCAGGGGGTTGGACTAGATGACCTCCAAGGTACCTTCCAACTATAACAACAACAACAACAACAACAATAATGAATAGTGGAGTCGGGATAGTGAACATGGCAGTGCCTGGAGGCAGCAGAATAGAAGAGAAAGAGCTGGAGAAGATAACAAAATAGAAATAGAAATAGAAAGACTGTGGCAAAAACAAGCAAGACTAGTACCAATAGTAATAGGCGCCTTGGGTGCAATCCTAAAACAACTGGAACACCACTTGAACACCATTGGCATTGACAAATTCGCCATTAGTCAATTGCAAAATGTGACTTTACTAGGAACCTCCATCCTGTGACGATATCTGTAATAACATCAAACATCCACATCTGCCTATCCCAGGTCCTTGGTAAGGACTCAATAGGTAGACAAAATGCGAAATCCAGTCTGAACATCTGGCTGAATGTGCAATGATCCATAATAATAATAATAATAATAATAATAATAATAATAATAATAATAATAATAATAATAATATTAATAATACCTGCAACATAACACTCCAGACTTAACTATTGTCGATAAGAAAGACAAAAAAGTCTGGATAGTGGATGTGGCAGTGCCTGGAGACAGCAGAATAGAAGAGAAAGAACTGGAGAAGATAACAAAATACAAAGACCTACTAATAGAAATAGAAAGACTGTGGCAAAAGCAAGCAAGGGTAGTACCAATAGTCATAGGCTCCTTGGGTGCAATCCCAAAACAACTGGAGCATCACTTGAACACCATTGGAATTGACAAATTCGCTATTAGTCAATTGCAAAAGGTGGCCTTACGAGGAACTGCTTCCATCCTGCAACGATATCTGTAATACCATCAAACATCCACATCTGCCTATCCCAGGTCCTGGGTAAGGACTCGATAGGTAGACAAAATGTCAAATCCAGTTGTCTGCTAGGTTTGTCAGGAATCTGTTTGATCTTCCACTTGGTGCAGAGTTTGTCTCCCAGTTGATGTCAGGGTAGTTAAAGTCCCCCATTATTATTGTGATGTCCTTCCTACATACCTTAGTTAGCTGACTAGCAAAAAGTTCATGTATTTCGTGTGTTTGATTGGGTGGCCTATAGTATACACCTATGGTAATGTCATTTCCCCCCCCCCTTTTATATTGACCCATATGCATTCAGGACAGTTTTCATCATTGATGTGCTCTATTTCTGTAGAAATGTAGTTATTTCTTATATAGAGAGCAACTCTACCTCCTCTTTTATTTAATCTGTTTCTTTTAAATAATTTAAATTCCTCTAGCTGTGTGTTCCATTTGTGGGTTTCATCCCACCATGTTTCCGTTATGGCAATAATATCATATCTGCCCTCATTAACCTGAATTTCTAGTTCACCCTGTTTGCTGTTCATACTCTGTGCATTTGTGTATAGACATTTGAGTCCTTTATGATTGACCCTGTGTTTACTTCCTACATAACCTATGTGGTGCCTGAGTTCCTCTAATGTCTTAGCACCTATCTGGTTAGTGCACTTTGTGTGGCACTCGATATATATATATATATATATATATATATATATATATATATATTTGTTTTCTGAGGTTTTCGCGGGTATGTGTATATAGGTCTTTGGTTGTTCGGGTTTTCTCCCGCGTAAAATTGGAAGTGTCTTGGCAACGTTTCGACGAAGTCACATTCGTCATCTTCAGGCTGGTGTTTTTAGCTTCTTGCTTTGAGCAGCAATGTGTGGTTTTAGCTGTTTCTTCCTTTTAACTGCCAGTGAGGGTATGAACTGATTGGATGGGAGCTTGGCTGTGTTCTGATTGGGTGGAGGTGTGTTCTGAATGGTTAGGGGCTTGGCTGTGCTCTGATTGGCTGGGGGAGTGTTCTGTTTGGTTGTGCTCAGGTTAGTCTGAGTTGCAGAGGGGTTTAAGATTTTGGGGTTAGGGAGTCGTTTGTCAATAAGGGCAGGTTTCCAAATGGCTGGTAGGCGGGAGGTATCATCTCGCTTGTTCATGCTGTGTGGGCGTTTTTCTATCTCGATGGCTTCTCTGATTATTCTGTTATTAAAATGTTCACTTTTGGCAATGGTTCTGGTATTTTTAAAGTCAATTTCGTGTCCTGTGGCTTTAAGGTGTTGGACCAGGGAAGATGTTGGTTCCTCTTTTTTGACTGAGTTCTTATGTTCTTCAATGCGTGCACTTATTCTTCTGTTGGTTTGTCCGATAGATATTCTCTTGGTGATCATTATTATTTGGACAATATGAATATTCCCAAGAGTCGCATTTTTGTTTTTATTTCTAATATATATATATATATATATATATATATATATATATATATATATATATATATAGGTCTTTTGGTTGTTCGGGTTTTCTCCCGCGTAAAATTGGAAGTGTCTTGGCGACGTTTCGACGAAGTCCCATTCGTCATCTTCAGGCTGGTGTTTTCAGCTTCGTGCTTTGAGCAGCAATGTGTGGTCTTAGCTGTTTCTTCCTTTTAACTGCCAGTGGGGGTATGAACTGATTGGGTGGGAGCTTGGCTGTGTTCTGATTGGGTGGAGGTGTGTTCTGAATGGTTAGGGGCTTGGCTGTGCTCTGATTGGCTGGGGGAGTGTTCTGTTTGGTTGTGCTCAGGTTAGTCTGAGTTGCAGAGGGGTTTAAGATTTTGGGGTTAGGGAGTCGTTTGTCAATAAGGGCGGGTTTCCAAATGGCTGGTAGGCGGGAGGTATCATCTCGCTTGTTCATGCTGTGTGGGCATTTTTCTATCTCGATGGCTTCTCTGATTATTCTGTTATTAAAATGTTCACTTTTGGCAATGGTTCTGGTATTTTTAATTTTAATAAATTTTAAGCAAGAAGCTAAAAACACCAGCCTGAAGATGACGAATGTGACTTCGTCGAAACGTTGCCAAGACCCTTCCAATTTTACGCGGGAGAAAACCCGAACAACCAAAGACCTATATATATATATATATATATATATATATATATATATATATATATATATATCCAAATTTCTTTTTCTGACAAAGAATTAAAAAATTAAATTGGGAGACTAAGATGGCCATTTCGAGCTCATTCTGCTCTCGTCAGTTAGCCACACCGTTTATGGGATTCGAACCTGGGCAGTTTACATACTAGGCAGTGATCTAACCACCAAGCCACAGGCTATCCTCCCTCTTTGCCAGCTGAGTCGAGGGAGTATATGCAGGAAGTTTTTTCAGACAGATGTCTAATTGAAATTTGGATTTGTAATGTTTCGCAGTTGCGACTTGAGCCTGCTTAACGCCCCTAGCTGGGGGCTGCAAGGCAAAAGAGATTGTAAAAAGTAAAACTGCAGTATAGCAGTTAAAAAAATGTCAAGGTGTAATCAATTAGACATCTGTCTGAAAAAAATTCCTGCATATATATATATATATATATATATATATATATATATGTAGTCAATCAGATAAAAATAAAGAGCTCTGGGATGTAAGATAAAAGGCTTTTTTATTAATCGTTGAGCTTTTGTTAACAACCTGTTAACATCATCAGAGCAAAGGGCTAAATGAGAAGGGGGAGCATGTGCATAAATTTACATAACAATTAAAAAAAAACAAAATGGTTGAAGTGAGGCATGTGCACCCAATGTGCCCAAGAAGCTCTTAAAGGCATAGAGCAGTCAGTCTCAAGACCATTTTAAAAGTCCCGCTTGTCAGCTGTTTGGCGCGTAGGTCCAGCATGCCTTTTAGCCAGCCTCTTGGATTGTATAGTTTGTTTGGTGTAGGGTTGTTGTGTGTGTGTGTTTTGTTGGGTACGGTTATTTGGAATGTTTGTGTTTGTGTATTAGGCATTAATATATTTGTTTTATCAGAAAAAGTTATATTGTTCTAAGCTTAACTCTGTTATACAGCATGTTACAAACATAATCACAGTATTTCATGAACTAAGTGGAGCACAGACTCATTTCTTAAGTTCAGTATACAAGATATAATTGCTATAATTGGTAACATCATTTAATTCAACTGTCCCAATGTAATTTCTTCCCAATGTCTTCAGCCTTCATACTGTTTGAAATTATGGTAATTAAAATTATGAGAAGCCAAACCAATCCATAAACTATTAAGCATGGGCATATGTAATTAATTTCTTCCAAATAATTTCCTCTTTGTGTGGGAACATACACTAGTTATAAGGACTCTGAGAGCAATGCTGATAGATGCTGATGACTTCTTGGTAGAATCATCCCTGCAGGTAATATTGAAATAGAGAAGCCGAGGATAGTCCATAGGGAGAGCAGGTAGCCAATCAGCTTAAGAAAATTAGGTATTTTAATTTATATAGATAGGTAGATGATAAATGATAATCATATATTGAAGAAATACAAGAACCTGGAAATACAGAATATGATTCAAAGGTAATGGCAAACCATTTTCAACAATCTTGCAATATTGCCAAGAAAATTGCAGCAACTAGTTTAAGCAGTTGCCAAGTATCAACACTGTCTTGAATACACCAGAAAAAAGTCATGAGGAGGGATGGCTGGATTAGCCAAAGGTAAAGGAAGTTGAAGGGAAAGACAATGGATGTAGGTGAATTGTATTGGGGTTTACCCTAGAAGAGCTTTGATTGTCCTTTGAACAGGTTGACATAGAAGACATTTGTGCCTACAATTCATGAATCAAGTCCAAATTGACAGCACATAACAAATTCACAGTTAATGGTCTGATATACCAAGAGCAGTTTGTTTATTTTATATTAGCTATAATTAAGCATATCCAACATTGGATGTTTCCAAACATGATTGCAATTACCTACCAAAAACAATATCATGTTCTAGATATAATAAGAGAGAGAAAAGAAAATATTGCCTGGAGTTTGATTTCAGATGAACTTTTTGTCACTTATTTTGCAATCAAGGCATTATTAAGAGAACAATTACAACCTGCAAAAAAAGAGATAAAACATTCTTTTCTACTTGCCTTGTGAGATGTAAATCTCGTTCATTTCAGTGGGATTACTCTCTGTTAAATAGACTTTAAGAGTACAGTCTAATGTTGGAATGTACGTCAGCTCAAATGTATGGGTACATAAACTAGCATTTTGGCATTATTAAAGTCTTATGCTAAGCAAACATTTTGACAGACTGAACAAAACTGAGATAAAAACATCCTAATTCTTCCCCCCCATCCACAAATATTTTTCTAAATAATACACAGTTTATTCTTCACTACTGTAGAGCCAAAAAGTGCCTTGAAGCATCTAACTTCCAACTGTCAAATGGTGAAGCCAACCCTGACATCCCTGCCTGAAAAAAAAAAATAATAATCCTTAACTCTTGATATGGTAATAGACTTGGCAGCAGGAAGCTATTCCAGAATAAGCTCATCCACAATTTAGCAGAGACATGGTAATGAGGGAGAGCTACCCACTTTTCACCTCCGTTGTTCAGAAAGGTACATATCAGTGAGATGATTAAAGCAGTTTGAAACAACTCCAGAGCTTCAAAGTGGGTTTTATCATTCATTCTGGGGCCTGGATGAGGCAGTGCAGGAAACAGATAGCTGATAGAGTTCTGTTCATGCCATACTCTTTAAAACTACTTAAATATAGTTCATTTTATTTTTGTCCCCACATATTAGATCCTTAAATGTAGCCATATTAGCAGTATTCTTCTTCAAACATTAACCTCAAACTTTCATCCATCACTGCATCTGAATTTTCAATTGTGGCACCACAATTTTTGATATATTGGGACTTGTCTTCTGAGAATTTAAAGTTTAAGGTAAAGTTCCCACTGGCATTATATTGCTTGGTACTAAAGTGTAAGGTTTAGTGTGGCTAGAAAGAAATATTGAAATATAAACAAATGTACCAATTATATTTAGTGCACATTAAACTCAATTTATATTAACAATGCTACTACATTGAATCTATGTGTCCAATTCTGGGCACCATACTTTAAGAATAATTCAGGAAAAGGGGACCAGGTGTAAAAAAGGTCAACAAGACTGATCAGAAAACTTATAGTTAAGTTATCTAGGGAGATAAAAAGAAAAAGAAAAGAAAACCTGGGCACGTTTAGACCATTAAGATAGAATATGTTAATATGCTTCTACAAATACTGCCTGACTATAACATAGAAGATGATCAAGACGTATTTTCTATTATCAAAGTGGCTACTCTTAAGTTACATGAGGGCACTTTCACCTGCTTTATGCACTTTTCAAGTCCCAGCTTGCCATTCAAAGACCAAGAATCAGCATTGACCTGAAAACAAGTTTTGGGCCAAAGTGGATTATTTTCCCAAAGCTTTATTCCACCGCAACCCCAGGAAAATGTCTTTATCAGATCAACTGTAGTGTAGTGATCATAAGTCTGTTTCTAAAACATTGAATATTTGTTCTGAAACATTTCTCAGTCTGCATAATACACTATGCAGAGAAAGTTTGTATAACTAATAAGTGTAAGCTTCCTAATAAGTTTGCTTCTGAAAATGGAATTTTAGACAATGAGTGTTAGTTTCATTTAAAGGTAGCAGACATACTTGAAATATTATTGTGAGAACATTATGTTTCATTCTTGATCTCTTCCAAATGGCTTGTTAGATCTGCTGCTGAGGCCAAAAGCTTGTTTTTCACTCAGAACTAGTCTAAAGCTTTCCTGTCTCTGGTGTTAAATTAAGTCCTGTAGATGAACAATATCCTGAGAGGTGGAACGTCTCAGCTGGATGCTCATTAACACCCTATGATTAGAAAATGTACTTATCCATTTCACTTTCATTGTAGCTATAGCAAGAATTGAGTGATACAAACATTAACATAGCACAGAGAATATTTTTAGCCCCTTGTTCTCACACTGCACAAGAACCATTCTAATAAGTAGCACCTACATTGCCATTCTTATTAGGAAAACAGTTTCCATTAATTCTGTTACATTTATCAAGACATTGGTTCCAACAATAGTACTGAATATAAGAGAAAGAAGTTGGGCAAAAAGGCAAACATTTGTTTATAAATAAAATTTGAATTGTTCCTTATTCTAAAGTCATCAAACTACTGTGGATACTGTTGTATTCTTATAGCAATCCAAGAAGGAAGGCCAGAATAAGAGATATTTCAAAGCTCAGCACATCCTGAACCATATTTTGGATTTAAACCGAAATTTTTCCACCTATGTTATATCATGACTTTGCAGTATATACATCTTGTTAATGTCTCTTTTACCCCAAAGTGTGCATAGCTAAACTTCATATATTTTTGATGTCAGTGGAAGGTCAGAAAAGAATATGACTTATTCATGCTCACAAAAATGTAGTTGGCTATTAGGCAAGTGTTCAGATCAGGATAAGCCTAGGGGGAAAATGTATTTATTATAGTAGTTCATAGGTGGCTTATTTCATCTGGTCATTGTTCAGTTGATCTCCCTTGCTATTGCAACTAGATCCTGGTTGAAAACACAGAGGACTTCTCCTGATTCAGGTGCTATGAAAATACATAATGAGGCTCAATATCATGGGTACAGTGATGACATTTGGCCCTACACTCCTGAAGAATGC
The DNA here is from genome assembly GCF_016545835.1 of Crotalus tigris. Classification (NCBI taxonomy): domain Eukaryota; kingdom Metazoa; phylum Chordata; class Lepidosauria; order Squamata; family Viperidae; genus Crotalus; species Crotalus tigris. The sequence goes on from NW_024096469.1 coordinate 2,956,244, forward strand.
TTCCAGTAGATTCAGACAGATACAGTACTAAAAAAGCGATAGAGACAAACTAGTGCCACAAGACAGCTGCCAGAATATATGGGCACAGTTCCCCAAGATCATTTTCTGATACCTTCCTTGCAAGTAGAAATAGCACTGATGCCCTAGAAAACTTGTGTTTGGCAATATTATCAAAAGCCACTGAGAGATCAAACAGGATCAACACAGTCATACCACTTCTGCCTCTCTCCATCAAGAAGTCACTATAACAATGAACCTGGGTGATCCTTTTCCAAAAACCAGCAAGGGAGCAGACAAACAAGGGTCAAAAGAATCAGATTTTTCAAAAATGGTTGCATAGATGTTTGGTAATTACATTGCTTGGAAAATGACAGCAGTATTTGGCAAAATCCCCAGGGTAGGCTTCCTTCTAAAGATGGCAAAATGCACTGAATCCAGCAATAGAAAAACCACTGCCTCCTCCAAGGTCTATGTGACCATTTCATCATGGAAGAATATATTTATCATTCATATAATTGAATCAGGTATAAACCAAGATGAGTAGGCCAATTCAGCCTCAATGGAGTACAAACAGGACGGCAGTCAAAGATGTAGAGGTATAATATAAACTGCTTGTTAAATCATAAACTAAATTCCAGAAGAAGCTTTTTGAACTGAAAAAGCATCCTACAATTGACCTTGACCACATGAATGGGAATTACCTAGGAATATAAGAACTGCAATCTAGAGAGGGAAATAACAATGCCAACAAAAATTAGAAGGCAGTTGTTAATAATATCTATATTATTGTCAGAACAATTATAGTAATAGGTTTATGAAATCACAAGAGCCAAGTTCAAGTTGAAAGAGGAATTAACATTGTCATTTTCTTTATTTCTTTATTTTCTAGTTCAGGAAAGCATTACATTTCAACTTTTAACAAGCAGTATCACATGAGATCAATTTCTCTGCTAAAAATATTTTCATAATAGTACTTTGAGAGATAAACATTTGAAAGTCACAGATTTGCTTCATTGTAAATTTACAAAGAATAAAATAGTGCCTTTTAGAGAAATGTACGTGTCATTATACCTCCGAATATTTGGGAGCAAAGATATAATACTTCCCATGTTTATTATAGCTATGTATCCAGTTTAAAAATGCATTTGTCATATACACATAAAGAATTTTTAAAAAATTCTTCAACATTTTACCTCCCTCCCCAGTATTTTCTTAAATAATAAGACCTCTTTGAGGTGCCTGAAACAAAGTAGAAATGATATTATGATTTCCACAGCACTCTTTTACAAATATGTTTTTTCCACATATCTTTTTTTGGGGGGGGGTAAGATAGTTGCAATTAAAGGAGAAAAAATAGTTGCCTCAGCTGGCAACAAATAGCAAAAAGCAAACTTAGCTCAAAGAATACAGCTGGATTATTAAACTTGCATAGTAAACATCTCTATCGAACACCATCATCATTTTAACCATTGTCTATCCACTGAAGGATGAAGGCCTTTTCTGCTTGTTTCCAACCAAAACAGTCCTGAGGTTTCTTTTGCCAATTGGGCCCGCAATACTTGCTGATGTTGTCGACCCATCTTGTTTTAGGTTTCTTTCACGGATGTTTTTTATCAAGTGGAATTCATTGTGTGACTGCCTTGATACACCTGTAATCAGTTCTTTTTGCTATGTGGTCAGCCCATTTCCATTTCAATTCTTTTACTCTCTGGATGATATTGTATACATTAATTTGTTCTCTAATCCATATCCTTACCAATATGTGCCTGCAATATTCAACTATTTCAATCCTTTGGCTTGTCAACATGCCAATCCACATAAACATGACCATGTGAGGATTGCTTTCTCCAATTGGACAGACTTTTCACATATCCCACAATAATCAGCAAGATATATGAAGGCATGCCTTTGTTCATTAATGGCATTCTTCAGTTTAATTGATTTCAGTGAAATAATTCTAGCATCAAGGTCAAGTCTGTTTCTCTGGAGAAGCACTGAACAGCATACTGAAAATCAGCTATCTCAGAGACAGAGCATGCGGCTATGTTATGCCTGAATGAGGAGCTGAATATTTCTGTTTACTTTGTTATGTTTTCATATAGTTTGTTTGGTAAAGCTTGGCAAAGCTTGGCATGCATTTCTTGTTAGGAAATTATCTTCAATGACCATGAAGAAGCTTTCGATTTTCCTTTATTTAAAACTTTCAACAATTGGCATCCAACTTGGAAGCAAATTGTACAATCATTAGTGGAATTTATTTCTGAGTAATTATGAAGAGGAATTTAGTACAGTAGAAAAGAATATATTTAGTTGCAGATACAAATATTCAGCTACATAGTTTTTCCCCTAGAAATCATAACTGCTAAGTAATAACCTTGTACAATTTAGCCAAAATACATTAACTTTTATTGGCAAATTTTAAATTACTTATTTTAACTTTGCAAATTAATTTTTTTACAATATATCTCTTATTTTATTCTTTAAATATAATTGTTAATCATAAGAACAAGAGAAAATTACTATGGTGAAATCAATGTGCAATTGAATAAATATTGATATGTCAAGCAAACTTAAATGATGGTTTTAATTATTGGATGGGATTTTTACCTCAGATTCCATTTCACTTTTGTTTTCAATAGAATGAACCCATCAATTATTTCCTAACGAGACCTCAAAATAAAATGCTAAAATTGAAGTGATTGTGGTTCAGACAAGTCTCTCATTCTGTCTTGATTTGCACCACAGAAACTACCCAGACATAATATTTCCAAATGTCTAAGGGCAAAAAATTAGTGCATGTCTTGTAGTTTCATGAAAGAAGAAAAGTAGAAAGTAAATTCTATACTATAAGAATCTTATTCTGTTACTAGCATTGTTTTTTTGTTTTTACCCTTTTTCTATTACATCTATTATTCCTCAAACTAGTGCTTTCTAATGGTACAATGGTAAAAGTCTCCGAATATTCAAACAATATGCTAGCAAGGACTTTAGAGATTATAGTACCAACATCTATAGAGATTGTTGTGTTGGGGAAAAAAAGCTGCTTTTCAAAATTTACTATTCTGAGGCAGAACAGAAGCAAATGCAACTTCTGATATTTCCCAGTGAGATATGAATTCAAATTTTAGCTTTAATATAAAAACTGAGATTTAGACATTTAGCACCAGGGTAGAAGTTGCCACAGAGGCAGAAGTATGAGAAAGATTTTTAGGAAAACCTATATGGAGGCGAGGGCAAGGGCCTAGCTTTCCGTGGTTTCCTTTAAATGGGAAAACTGGCCATTGATCCTATGTAAGAGATGTCAATAACCTGACAATTTGAAGAAAGTGGAATTCAGTATCATATAGAAGATCCCACTTTTTTTCACAACTGGTTTGTGCCATGCAATGGGGTGATCTCCTGTTACTTGCCCCAGCTCCTGCCCACCTAGCAGTTCAAAAGGATGCAAATGTGAATAGATAAACAGGTACCACTTCGGTGGGAAGGTAACAGCGTTCTATGTCCCTTTGGCATACAGTCATGCTGGCCACATAAGCATGGAAGTGTCTTCGGACAATACTGGCTCCCTCGGCCAAGAAACAGAGATGAGCACTACCCTTAAAGTTAGACATAAATGGACAGGGGAAACCTTTACCTTTATTTTTCTATTTTACAGAATCTCATTATGTGGATGGACAGATCAATGCTGTCTGTGTTTCCCATAGAATCAGCTTTTCTTCTATCCGCCAAAGACAGAAGGGAAGCTGAGTTCCCAAGCAGCAATTTTTCCTTCTCTTTACATAATATTTTGAGTTCTAAACTTAATAGCTAAGTGCTACCAGTTCCCCATGCATATAAACACATATTCAAATCATGAGTTTCAAATTTGGCTGGTCACGATAATTTTTTGTTATTGCATATCAGTTCCTGACGGGATGCAAAGCTTATATAGAATAAGATAGTGAAGCAGTTTAAAGCTCTGGTCAAGTGGAGAAAGCTCCTGATTGAAATCTTTGCATTTGTTGTCTATTTGGCTTTTTTTTTTTTTCAATTTTTCATTACATTCATAAAAAGTACTTCAGATAAAGAATAAAGTAAATTTATACACACAACTTTCGGTATTGCTCACCCATTTTCCCCCAAACCACATCCACCCTCTAACCTCTTCTCTCACTTCCCTCTTTCCCTCTTCTTCCTCACTCTCCCCCTCTCCTCCTTCTCCTCAACCTTCCTACTTGCTTCTCCCCTTCCTCCTATCTTCTCACTCCAGATGCAGTCCAGGGGAAATGTATTTGGCTTTATAGACATTGCAAAGGGCAGGGGGAAAAACAGTGTGGGGCACAAAAGTATTCTGTCTTTATATACATGAGGCAGAACTGGCAAACTGATGTTGCCTGATGACCCTGACAGAAACGGAAACAGATATCAAATGGCAGATTATTTTCTATTCTGTATTGTGACAGGAATCAATATATGAATACAATAAAAGACATAGTTTATGTCAGAAGGCTCTACTATTGGTAGAAGGAGCAGGCCTGGAGTCTCTTTTGAAGAGCAGAATGTAGAAGTGCCAAGTTAGAACATAGTAAGGTTACCCCATATCCTGCGTAAAGGTCATGATATAATTTACACTGCTCTTGGAAGTCCAATATATATCATTTTCAGGGGATGTGTAGTTTGGAGCTTTTCTCATTCCTTTTTTCAATAAATACAGTGAAGTAGATACCAATAAAAGATACTTTATTGCATCTGTCTACAAAGTACTTAGTTCATAATTTTAGTAGGCATTTTTTCACTAGAACCTGATGTAGTCAGCAGAGTTGGAAACTCAACAGCTGGGGTAGTTGTTGTGCCCCTACCACTTTTGCCATAAGAAAGGGGAATAATAGCTTTTTGTTTCAAATGACATAGGAAACAGGCAGCTAACTTGACACTTCCCAAATCTTATCTAGATTTGTCTCAGATGTGAAGAGATTTTTTTCAAATTTTTTTTTTAACCATTACAGTATATTCAAGTCTTTTCTTCTTCAGTGCGTACTCACTTTTTTCAGCATTTTATTTAAAAAATAAAAAATAAAACAGGCAGCTAACTTGACACTTCCCAAATCTTATCTAGATTTGTCTCGGATGTGAAGACATTTTTTTCAAATTTATTTTTTTAATCAGGAATTTGAATTCTTGTACTATAATTCAGAGACTAGAAAAAGATCCTGAGGCAGAAGAATCTTTCCTGGACATTTAAGAAAAGCTGTCTGAAGCAAAAGTCTATATTAATAAAATGTAAATCCTGAACATTTTTACATGAAACTACAGATTCAATTAGACTGTATTGGTCCCTATGTAAATCCAGTAGCTGGACTTTGTGGTGTTCTCTAGGTGATTTTGACTATAAATCCTATAATTCCTAATCATCTTCCATATTGTATGAAGCTTAAAGATATGATCTGCAGACACAATTTTTTCTCCTTATGGAGGCTAATAAAAGATGCAGAGTGTGGAACAATAATGAAGAATGGAAGGTACAGCTACTTGACCTGAACTGAAAGGAAGATCACTTTGGTTTTACTTCAGTGAATACAACCTAGACTCTCTCAAATAGCAGCTTAAAGCTGATCAAACAAGAACAAAACTCTTCCCTGGCCCTGCTAATATTCTTCTTATAACAATCTATTTATCAAGCATGATTGCTTCTTATGAGGTTCTTAATAACTCCATTTTATCATCACCCCTCTTTATCCCATGCAGTTCTTTAGAACCCTCCAGCTGTGTTTCTTATTGTAAGGGGCCATTGATTTGAATGCTAAACCTTGCTCTCTGGTTGCCATTGAAGCCTCTGGATGATTTTCTTTTGTCACAAACAGTTCTAGAGGTAAGTTATATTTGAAAACCAAACCACATTTGGAAAGTCATAAATCAGTGTGAAATGGGGCAGAGTCTACCTTTTTTATGAAAGGTAATTTGAATGCTATACATAAAGGGCAAAGAAAGGATAATTTGTATTCCCTAGGCAGAAATGTGTATGGCACTAATTTTGAAGCCAAATGACCTCAAGTAGCTATCTCTAATTTATCTGTAGTGGCAATTAATACTGCAGGAATGAAATATCCTAAATTAATTTAAGTTGTGTTGATTACTCGGAAGACTGATGCTTAAGGATAAGGGAATATAAAACAGGTGGAGAAGATACTTTTTAGTATTCCTTTTTAGCAGCCTGCATACTTGAGGATTAAAAACATCGTTTCATTTTCACTTTGAAATAAAGCAAACTGAATAAAGCAAACAAACTCGTGCAAAAGATATTTTCTTGTCTCCATTTTTCTATGTATTTATTGAAATTCACTATCTTTCCAATCCATAATGAAGTGTTTAAGAAAGCTTATTACAATGCAGTTTAAAATAACAAATAACAGATAACAAATAACAGATAACAAATAACAGATAACAAATAACAAATAACAGATAACAAATAAAACCTACAAACCTGAATTGTAGATATTTTTTTTATATCAAGATGGGTACATTGTATTTACATGCAATGTAAATAATCAGTACTGAGGTTTACAAACAAGGTAATATATAAAACAAATTTTAGCCTGAGCATTGTTATCATAATGAATTAGTTAGTCTACATGAATCAATACATACTACAAATATGCAATCTTTACAATCACTAAAGTTTGCTTAACCATGACTTACTGGTTAAATATTATGACTGGTTTACGCAATGCTAAGCCATAAACTTTGGTTTTGAAGAGTTAGCATAGAACATACAAAAGGTGATGCACATGACAAGCTTGCTCCAGTGTAAGTAAATGCCACTGACAATTTCTAGACAGGAAGAACACACAATAGGTGATAGATTCTTGAGAATACATCTGTATAGAGTTCCATCCCATAAAAGGCAACCTTCACTCATCTTTTCCTGCTGTTCATTAAAAGCAGTGTTTTTTGTCTTGTATCAGTCTAATTTCTCCTGCTGTGCTTCATATCATTGTTGACAAATGTCTTTATTCCAATTTGATACTGTGCACTTTGGCAGGAATGTCAGATCTCTGCCTGCCACTGGTTGCTGTCCTCCACATCCCTTTCCTTTACTGATTCTTTTGCTGCTTGCCATATATCTATAGATACTCCATCAATTTCCTCTGTCTTGTAAAGACCAGATTACTAATCTAACTTAATATTCAAATACAACAGGCTCTTGTACATAGAATATCTTGAATGTTAAAAACTCTACTATAAGAATTACATTATATTTCTTCCTTCTATTCATTTTACTTTATGTTTGATTTTCCTGTTGTTTTTTAATTATCCATAAGCTTAATTTTTTTTAAAGTTGATCTGTTTCACTCTATCAGGCTTTAGAACTAACAAATATAGGAATTTAACATAATAGTATCTTGATTTAAAATGAAGCATAAGTTCAAACCTTCTCTTCCACCAAATATGTTAGAAGAGGTTCAAGCCTGAATACAATAGCAGAAGAGACAGCGCATCACCTTGGTATATGCTGCACTTGATGGCCACTTTTATGTGAACTATGTTGAGTTGACTTCCAGTATCCTCTTCCACAGTCCTATAGAGTTGTTGAGGAGGATCCTTATTATCCAGTTTTGTCTAATGCCAGATATTCACAGATCCATGTGTGGCATTGAGTCAAATCTGTCTCTCTGTCCCCCCTCTCTCTAATCTATCTATCTATCTATCTATCTATCTATCTATCTATCTATCTATCTATCTATCTATCTATCATTATCTGTCTGTCTATTCATCTATCATCTATTACCTATCTATCATCTATCATCTGTCTACTTGACTTTGTACTACAATGCTCAGAATAAATAAAGAAAATTTTGTAAGCAATATGTCACTTCTAATTTATGAATGTATTTATATCAGTCTGCTTTGTCAGTCCTTGCATTTGTTTTTCCAGATATTGTCATAAAAGACAAACTGTTATATCTCTCTTCTTTTAAACCTGTTTCCTCTTTGGACAAAGCAACTTCAAGAAGAGTAGTTATTTTTAAATTCTACACTTTTTATTGTCACAGAAGTAGTTATAATACCAGTTAGGTAAGCCTAGAAAATAAAATATAGTATCAACCATCCAGGTGGCAAATTCAATATTGAAGAAACTCTACAGTCTTGAAGTGATATAATCTTTATTGAATACACATGCCGGCACCAAAGAAGCAAAATCAACTCTAGGTTTGCTGTGCAAAAATCTGGTTAATTAACAATAACTTTTCATAATCCCACCAAGTGTTCACGTTGTCCAATCACATACCTTCGGTTTGCTATGGGAATCATGCACTTCTCCATCAGACACCTGCTTTTTGATGACCTTGGGTCTCATGATCCATGGACGGTTTCTTGAAACTCCTGTTTCTTTCTTTCTCAGGCTCTCCCTCCCCTGTTTCTATGGCAAGTTGAGTAGCGAGAGAAGTTACCAAACATTTTAGCAATTCAACCTTGACCTATTGATGATACAATAAAGTTATCCAATGAAATTATATTATTTATTAACCTTTGCTTTTGAGGGATTTCTCACTGTAGCTCCTTTTTCTTCATTTCCATCTTTTTCCTTAGTATAAAAACTGCAATAGCTGTATAAACTTCAACATTTTCTACAAAGACTAAAATGAGATGATGAAGATGGAATGAACGGCTTGATTTGAAAGACACCCCAAAAGCAAAGTGGGGTGAGAAGACATTGGGGTCTTCTCTTTAAGGGATATATTTGCCCTTTACTTTTTTGCTGTTTCTCACCTATAACATTTTATTCTTGTTTTCTTGGCATGACATAGCGAGCCACAAAGTAACCAACATCTCCACCTGCCATGTTTTATGAGGTCAACTCCTATGATCAATTTAATGTGAATCCAGAAGATGATTTGACAAAACAAGGTTCAGTGGATAATGGATAGGTGTGCCAACAGCTTCTGAAATCTATTCTACTTGGACTTTCCATTTACTTCAGAAAAAGCAAGATTGAGGAGAAGGAAAGAAAAAAAGACAGGGAAAAATGGGCATCTCTTTTATCTTTTTACTTTTATCCTGAACATATCTCTGTGTAAGAGGCAAGCATAAGACTGAAAATTACAGAACAGTAAATGACTTATTGCAGTTGAAATACAACAATCCTAGCAACAGAAGTTTGAACTGTGAATATATTGAACACTCTTAGCCAACATAGATTTTGCATTCAAATTATAAACCTTTTTAAACAAGAGCAACTTGAAGTCTAGAGAAGATACATGTCCTTATAATATGACATATAAGACCCAGGATGAAATTTTGAAACTTGGTCTTTGGATTTCTTGGAGAGATCATACATTGATAACATTGATGAAATGAATGGAAAAGTTGGTGAAGGTGATGAAACCCTTTCAAGTGGCTCAAATATCAGAAGCTAATGTATTTTTCCTTCCTTCCTTCCTTCCTTCCTTCCTTCCTTCCTTCCTTCCTTCCTTCCTTCCTTCCTTCCTTCCCTTCTTTCCTTCCTTCCTTCCTCCCTCCCTCCCCCCTCCCTCCCTTCTTTCTTTCTTTCTTTCCTCCCTCCCTCCCTCCCTCCCTCCCTCCCTCTCTGTGACGTATTCATCATCATCATCTAATGTTATTAATCTATCTCTTATTATTATTATTATTATTCTAGCGCTAATGGCCCTGAAAATGGGCCAAACTGAAAAGTTCAACATCACCCAGGAAGCATCATTGCCCAGCAGGTATCAGAATTCAAGTCTATTTAGTGGAAGCTTACTGCTGTAGCCATCACTATAGTAATTAATCAAGTTGTAATAGACAGTTTCTTTGAGTGTTTTTTTTAAACAAACTAACTTGATATGACTGATATGAAGATAGAAAGAAAAATATTAGAAAAAAATATTGATGCTTAATATTTGTATTTGAACATTTCATTTTTCAGACCTTCTTGAAACTCGAAGATGCATTTTAGGGATAAATAGTTGATAATGATGGTGATGATTTTGCCATTACTTATTGAGCCAAATCATTTTTAATTAGATTTGAATGTTAAAAAAATAATGGCTGTTCATGGATTTGGACAAAATACATTTGTCATTTGTTATTGGAAATTTCCTGCTGTGAAATTAGCATGTTTTTTTTTCAGTCTCCTGACATTCATGTGGATTCTGATGTGAGCACTTTACTTAAGTCCCTTGCCATATTGCTTTCAGATAATTTAAAATGATTATGGCAAAGGCTTCTCTTCTGCTTATTCTGAATTTCTGATCTCTTGAATCATGCAAGGAGAATTGGGTTAGGTTATTATTATGGCTGTTTCGGAACTGAAAACTAGAAAGACAACATGGGAGTTGTAAAAACTAAATTGACACACTGTTGGCCTCCTGGTAAGCCACTATGTGTTAGTTTAGTTTAATTTACCTTAATTTCTCCAACAGTAGGAACAATTAACCACTAGAATGTCTTGCCTTTAGAAGTTGTGGGTGCTCCATCACTGGAGACTTTTAAGAAGAGACTGGATAGCTACTTGCCTGGAATGGTATACTGTAGGGTCTCCTGTCTGAGCAGGGGGTTGGACTAGAAGACTTCCAAGGTCCCTTCCAACTCTCTTATTATGACTTCTGATTTCTGGTATGCCAGCTTTTTTTTAATTCAAAATGTTTGTTGTTGTTGCGGTTGTTGTTGCTGCTGCTGCTGAATGATGGCTATGAATCAAAGGAGTAAGATTTTGAAGTCTTTTATATGTAGGCAAATGCTAGATATGCAGCTTGATATGCTGATGGGATTCAAATACCTGAACAATCGGTTCTCTTATTGGATGCAGGCCTGGGCCTCCGAGGCCTAGAACAGACTTCCAGAAGTGGCATCTGTGCACTTTCAGTGGACCATTCTAGTAAGGTGACTAACTTTTTTACAATGAAAAGGAGGACACAAATAAATTGAAGAAAAAAATATCGTAAAAGCTGGCCCAGCCCATTGAAGATGAACCGCCCGCTGTGCCCCCGCCCATAGCCACCCTGCCAGCACTGCTGCCCCGTGTAGAGCAGGCCCCATGGCTCTCAAAACACCAGCCACGCTGGCTCCAGGGGGCAGGCCCGCTGTCGACACACCCCGCTTGCAGCCGCCCTGCCAGCACCACCACCCACCCTGCGCAGCGCCTTGTAGAGAGGGCCCTGCAGCTCCCACAGCACAGGGGCAGCCAGCTGCTGCTGCCCCTCACACCCCCACCTGTAGCACCCCCGCTGCCCCTGCCTCTTGTGCCAGCAGCCATTATTGCTCTAGCAGAGCCGAAGATCAAGAGAAACTTACCACTCCAGTCTCCTCCAGGTATCTTCGGAACTAACTAGGAGATGGTATAGTTGGGTAGCAGGGAGGGGTGCAAAGTTCCTGCCAGTTCACCTTTGCTGCAGACAACTTGCATGTGCAGTTTGCTGGCCAGGTGTTTTGGCGCACTCAGCAGCAATTCCTATTGGCTTTCAAAAGCCAATAAGGAAAGTAGCACCGCTCATGCAAAAGTTGAAAAAAAACCATCAAAGAAAGGTGCTGGAACACTGTTCTGAGTGTTCTATGAGGAAAAAAAGCCCTGCAGATTAGTCTTCAAATATCAAAAAGGAGTACATGTAAGAGGACACTTTTTGAGGGAGGACAGAACTTACAAAAGGAGGACTGTCCTCCCTAAAGGAGGATGGTTGGTCACCTTAATTCTAGGCTTGAGAGGCCTCCTGCAGGCCTCTGAGGCCTAGAAGTGGCATCCAGGCACTTCCGGTGGGCCATTCTAGGCCTGGGAGGCCTACTACAGGTCTCCCAGGCCTAGATTGGACTTCTGGAAGCAGTGCATTCAGCCGGTTCTCTGAACTTAGCAAAATTTAGTTACCGGTTCTGCTAAAATGGGTTTTTCAAGGAATGATCCCAACCCTTTTTCCATTTGGGGGAAAGACAAAAAAATCTTATTGTCTCTGAATCACTTGCTCCCACCATGAGATCTTGGTAAAGTCCCAATCCCCTAGCCAGGAGGTAGCTCTGTCAGTAGGATATCATTTTGACCATATTAGCAAGTAAGAACCAATGAGGATGTTGGTGGAATCCTTGCACTCAGAGGGAATTTAATTAGACTTTTCCATCAGTAAAAGAAAAATGTAGGTAGAATATGAATAATATAAGTAAAATGTCTTGTAAATATTGATATATAAATATAGATTATTAAAGAAAGAAAGAAAGAAAGAAAGAAAGAAAGAAAGAAAGAAAGAAAGAAAGAAAGAAAGAAAGAAAGAAAGAAAGAAAGAAAGACGAAATGAATAAAGAATTTTCTTTCCAAAGTTTCTGGGAAATATTTTTCAGTCAATTATTTTGAATTTTTCTCTTCCTGTATCAAATAAGGCTTATCATTTCAGTGTTCATTGCATAGCTGGTCCACAGAGAGAAAAGAACAAAATAATACTTTTGTAATCTACAGTATTGCCTATTTAAGAAAGAAAATTGTTTGCAAGATATCCATTGATTTCTGTCAGTGTTATGTTTTTAGTTCTATGTTATTGCTTTCTATTACAATTATGTTATCTTATCTTTTTCATAATTTTTTTACATTCCCTTTCTGAGGACAATACTTTGTTCATTACATCTTCCTCCTCTACCAATCTCTTTCTTCTATCTGGTTGCTATTAGCTACATAAAAGGATTGGTTAAGATTAGAATAAGCAAAGGCCATTCTCAGCCTCTCTTTGAGACTCTCTGTGCTACTTCTCACAGTATTCTTTCCAGTAACTCCAGAACATTCTGTGAGATACAAATGATTAGAGATGGAGATATACAATACATAGTTGATGTTTAGTTCTGTGCCAGTTTATCTCTTGCTTATTGTTCATATCTTTCCCTGCTTTTGCTTGCGTCTTATCTTGTTTTTATCAGTTAAATATTGATGTTTTTTAATACATAAAAACACCACATTATATTTTTAATAACTTAATTGAATGATCCAGCTAAATGCTGTGATCTGAATATAGGGATTGGCTGTAAACTGAACGGAACACTTCAGACATTAATAAATATGACTATGAGCAAAACATGAGCCTGTAGAAGTAAGATGTGAGAGCAATGCAGTCGATCTGTTCAGATTTGTTGCTTTGCCTTGGAGAAGCCTATCACTCTATCACAGACATGTCAAACTCATGATGTCATGTGACGTCGCGCAATGTATCGGAGTGGTTTTCCCATTGCCAGCAATGGGATGGGTGCGGCTTCTGGATGATGCGTCCAGCCTGCGGGCCGGCAGTTTGACAACCCTATTCTAACAAAATCTCTTTTAGAAACAGAAATAGCTATTTCTTTCTCTTCCTAGTGCTTTGGTGTTTTGCACAGTTGTTCCACATGGTCATTTTATTCCACTTTTGAGGCAATGAGGAGCCCTTTTGAACATTTTCACAACATATGTCATTTATGAAGATATTGAAGATTACTTGGCCTAAGACGGAACCTTGTGGTACCCCACTGCTTTTTCTCTCCATATGGATGTAGTGCCATTGAGGGCTACTTGTTGAGTATGTTTTGCCAGCCAGCTACAGATCCATCTGGTGGTGATGTTGTCTATTCCACCTTTTTCTAGCTTACGAAGGAGTAGGTTGTGGTCTACTTTATGAAATGCCTTACTGAAATCTAAGTATACTACGTCCACAGCTTTTTGCTGGTCTACTAGTTTAGTCACTTTATCAAAAAATGAAATAAAATTGGTTTGGCATAATCTGTTTTTAACAAACCCATGCTGGCTACTGGTTATCACTTAGTTTGCTTCTAGTTGTTTGCAGATCTGTTTTTTGATTATCTTTTCTAGGATCTTCCCAGATATTGATGTTAAACTGATTGGTCTATAGTTTCTTGGGTTCATTTTTCCCCCCTTTCTTGAAGATGGGAACCACATCAGTCCTTTTCCAATCGTCAGGTACTTCCCCAGTGCTCCAAGATTATTGAAAGATGTGGTGCAATGTTTTTTTTTTTTTTTTGTATGTTGGGCTATAGTTTCTTTTTGTGTGAAGACTGATGCAAAGTATAGGTTAAGCAGCTCTGCTTTCTCTCTGTTGCCTGTTATTTCCTTGTCATATTCTCTCTTTAGTGGGCCTACAGTTTCCTTGACCTTTTTCTTGTTGTTGATATGTTGGAAGAAACTTTTTTTATTATCCTTGATTTCTGTTGCAAGTCATTGTTCGTTCTTATCCTTTCCTTTCCTGACTTCATCTTTGCATGTTCTGGCTGTCTGCTGATAATCGGCCTTAGTTATGTGTCCCTCTTTCCATTTTTTGTATTTGTCTTTTTTGTCTTTCAGTTTGTCAGAGAGATCTTTGTGCAGCCATTCTTGAATTTCTTGTTTTTCTTTCTCAGTGGTATGTGGTGGTCTGGACTTTTATGATCACATTTTGTAGGGTTTCCCACGCTTTTGGGGTTGTTTTCGCCATGGGATTTTCATACATGGGATCTTTCCTAGGTTCTCTCTGAGTTTGTTAAAGTCAGCTCTATTGAAGTTTAAGACACTGGTTGGATTGTTTTCTATTGCTAGCATTTGCATTATATTAAATTCCAGTATGACGTGGTCACTTTCACCCAAGGTTCTGGAACTTCAACTCCCTCTATCACTTTTTCTCTGTTTGTAAGGATTAAGTCCAGTATAGCTTTACATCTAGTTCCTTCCTCCACATTTTGGGTGACAAAGTTGTCGGCTAGGTTTGTTAGGAATCTGTTTGATCTCCCTGCTCATTGCAGAGTTTGTTACCCAGTTGATATCTGGATAGTTGAAGTCTCCTATTACTAATGTGGCATGCTTCCTACATACGTTTGTTAGCTAGTTGGCAAAGAGTTGATCTATTTCTTCTGATTGGCTGGGTGGCCTGTAATATACACCTATGGAGAGATTTTATCTTTGATCATGTGCACTTCTGTAGCTATGTAGTGTTTTCTTACACATAGTGCAACTCCCCCTCCTCTTTTTGTAGACCTGTTTCTTTTGAACAAATTGTATCCATCCATCAGTCCATTCCATTCATGGGTTTCATCCCACCAGGTTTCTGTTGTGCCAATTATGTCATACCCTTCCTTGTGTACTATTGCTTCTAGTTCGCCCTATTTGTTCCCCAAGCTTTGAGCATTTGTATATAAACATTTAAGACTTTTATGCTTGTCTATGGGTATGTTTCCTGCATCTCCTGATTTTTGTTTGAGTTTTTCTTTTTTCTCATCACTGCCTGCCTCTTTGTTTAATTTGTTTTCTTGGGATTTGTGATTGGTTTGGGTTCTAGAGATTCTAGAGATTGGTCACCTTTCCCCCTCAGTTTTAGCTTAAATCTCTCAGAGCAGTATTGCTCAATGCAAGGAGGTGGGAGAAACTGGCACGACACATCTTCGTTAATTATTGCAAACTGACATTTCTACATGACTGCATTCGGGAAGACCTCCCTCCCAAGTCATTGAGAAAGAAACCAATCATTGACTCCATGGAGTGCCAACTGGCCATCCGCCAGTTCCAACACCGTACTATATGTGCTTTAATTAACGACCAGCACAGACGGATAGACGCCTTGAAGATATGGGCCCAGGACTACCATGAGCACTGCAACATGGAGTTAACACACCAGCATTTCTGGGCATTAGATTACCACATTCACCAAGCCACCAAGAGGGCAAGCTGATAAACGGCTACAATGCTCCAACGCAAAACGGACAATCTACGGAGGCAGCTATACTGATAGACTGGTTCACAACCTATCCTCCAAGGTATTGACTTGACCACAGCTTACCCTGTTACAACGAGACACAGGGTACAACCTGATGGATGCACGGATGTTAGATTTTGTAGCAGCACTGGAACCTGCCTTACATTGCATTGAAGTAGGAGATGAAGTTAAGAACTCCATGAGGCAATGGGTCACGGGGCTACTGATAAATCACAAACACTGCCAGATACAGTCCAGAGAGGAAAGGGAAGCCTCAGAACAGCTCAGAAAGGACAGCTCTATTGTCATACTACCGGCAGATAAGGGGAGGGTGATGGTAATTATGGACAGGGCACACTATACGGATAAAGCATTGGCGCTGCTCAGAGATGAGGCAGCATATAAAGCCATCAGTAAGGACCCCATGACTGCACTTAAAAACCACATTAACAAGCTGTTTAACAACTTCAAACGTGGCAAGAAGGTAGATGAGGACACCCTGAGGAAGATACGCCTGGGTGATTCAGCGATGGCTAGGTTTTATGGCCTACCAAATATCCATAAGAAAGGTGTTCCCCTCCACCCTGTTGTCTCATTCAGAGGCACACCGACCTCTGATGGCTGAGCAACTGGATCAGCCATCTTGTAGATGGTGGTTTCACAACCACCATAAGGTCAGCAAAAGAGTTCCTTGAGAGAATTAGACCCCTAAGAGTGGAGGATGATGAAGTGATGGTGTCATTTGATGTCACCTCACTCTTCACCTCCATCCCACAAGATCTGGCAGTCACAGTTCTAAGAGACCACCTGAATGAAGAGGGCAAAGAACAACACCAGGACTCCTTACAAACCGAGGACTTGGTGAAATTGATAGAGGCGTGTTTAAAAACGTACTTCACCTTCCAAGGAACCACGTATGAACAGGTTAAAGGGACACCAATGGGATCCCCTATCTCAAGCATAATAGCAGAGGCAGTCCTCTAACAGCTGGAGCTCATAGCGATGACCAAACACCAACCTAAATTTTGAGTCCATTACGTGGATGACACATTCGTCATTATCAAAAGACGCCAAAAAACAAGGTTTATGGACACACTGAATTCGGTATACCTGGATATCAAGTTTACAGCAGAGGATGTGAATCAGGGTTCCTTGGCCTTCCTGGATGTGCTAATCAGCTGTCAGCCAGATGGAACCCTACATACAAGGGTATACCAAAAACCAACACACACTAATAGAACCCTCCATTATAAGAGCAACTACCTGGTGGCCCATAAAGCAAGCTACGTCAGAACGCTGTTTAAACATATAGACTCACACTGTAGCACAGCCAAAGCAAAAGCAGAAGAAAAGAACCGTCTTTTCCGCGTCTGCAAATATAATGGCTATCCAGTAGGGTTCATTAAACATCACAACACACCACCCAAATCCCAGGAAAACTCATAGACCAGCAGGACATCAACACAGGTGGTACGTGTCCCCCTCCCATTCATCAATAATGTGTCTGAAGCAACATCTAGGTTACTAGCCCCCTATAACATAAAGGTAGCCCATAAACCAGACCAGACGCTGTGCTCCAGGATCATGCGCCCCAAAGATCCACTCCCCAATGTACAGGATTAACTGTAAGAACTGCTCCTGCAATTATGTTGGGGAGACCTCTAAAAGACTGAAGACCCGGGTGCACGAGCACAAGCTGGCCATTAAAAGGTGTGAACAGCACTCACAGGTATGGACACATATGACTAATTTTGGTCATCAGTTCGACCTTACCGATGTACGAACCCTATCCAGTGACACTACTAAAGGAGGCCACCTACTTAAAGAGGCTTGGCTCTCCGATAAAAACTCGATAAATCAGCACATAGAACTCTGCCTGGCACATCAGGCATTGAGAACATGGGATAAACAACATCATGAATCCCAACAAAGACAATCTACTTGCTTGCCACAAGACCAGAGAGATAGGACAACTAGGGAGAGTGAAAGGAACACAACAATCCATGGACAATCATGTCAGTGAACAACCGGCAGAAGACCTTTCCCTGGGGGTTTGCACACGTTCACAAAGAGCATGAGAGCTGTCAAGCAGGGGAACGGAATCCAACAGGCAATCCACTGATGCTTCAGTAACACGGAAGCAAGGATCAGGAGGAAGGGTGATCAGGTTGAACAACAAGCAGGAGGCCTCCCGGATCCTTTAGAGTACCCATAGGGTGTAATAATACCCCCCAATGAAAGAGTGAAGGAAAGAATACACCGGTCAAAAGCCCCCACACCAGATACCCAAATATGCTTGACGGACGACATCAAGATTGGCTGGGGGCCCACCATCTTAAACCCCCCTGCAACTCAGACTAACCTGAGCACAACAAAGCCCCCACCCAAACAGAACACTCCCCAGCCAATCAGAGCACAGCCAACCCCCCCCAGCCAATCAGAGCACAGCCAACCCCCCAGCCAATCAGAGCACAGCCAAGCCCCTAACCAATCAGAACACACCTCCACCCAATCAGAACACAGCCAAGCTCCCACCCAATCAGTTCATACCCCCACTGGCAGTTAAAAGGAAGAAACAGCTAAGACCACACATTGCTGCTCGAAGCACGAAGCTGAAAACACCAGCCTGAAGATGACGAATGGGACTTCATCGAAACGTCGCCAAGACACTTCCAATTTTACGCGGGAGAAAACCTGAATAACCAAAGACCTACATAAAAACACCCGCGAAAACCTCAGAATATATGTGTGTGTGTGTGTGTTTTCTGAGGTTTTTGCGGGTGTTTGTATGTAGGTCTTTGGACTCAATAGGTAGACAATAGGTAGACAAAATGCCAAATACAGTTTGAACATCTGGCTGACTGTGCAATGATACATAATAATAATAATAATAATAATAATAATAATAATAATAATAATAATAATAATAATAATAACCTACAAATAGAAATAGAAAGACTGTGGCAAAAGCAAGCAAGGGTAGTACCAATAGTCATAGGCGCCTTGGGTGCAATCCCAAAACAACTGGAGCACCACTTGAATACCATTGGCATTAACAAATTTGCCATTAGTCAATTGCAAAAGGCGGCCTTACTAGGAACTGCTTCCATCCTGCGACAATACCTGTAATACCATCAAACATCCACATCTGCCTATCCCAGGTCCTGGGTAAGGACTCGATAGGTAGACATAATGCCAAATCCAGTCTGAACATCTGGCTGAATGTGCGATGATCCATAATAATAGTAATAATAATAATAATAATAATAATAATAATAATAATAATAATAATAATAATAATATAAGCAGCGACATGACAAAGTAGCAACAATGGTGCATTGGAAGATCTGCAAAAAATATCATTTGCCTGTAAGCAAAAACTGGTGGGATCATAAAATAGAGAAAGTCATAGAAAATGATAAATTAAACTGCTCTGGGACTTCAGAATTCAAACAGACAAGCACCTGCAACATAACACCCCAGACTTAACAATTGTCGATAAGAAAGACAAAAAAGTCTGGATAGTGGACGTGGCAGTGCCTGGAGATAGCAGAATAAAAGAGAAAGAACTGGAGAAGATAACAAAATACAAAGACCTACAAATAAAAATAGAAAGACTGTGGCAAAAGCAAGCAAGGGTAGTACCAATAGTCATAGGCTCCTTGGGCGCAATCCCAAAACAACTGGAGCACCACTTGAACACCATTGGCATTGACAAATTTGCTATTAGTCAATTGCACAAGGCGGCCTTATTAGGAACTGCTTCCATCCTGCGACGATACCTATAATACCATCAAACATCTACTTCTGCCTATCCCAGGTCCTGGGTAAGGACTCGATAGGTAGACAAAATGCCAAATCCAGTCTGAACATCTGGCTGACTGTGCGATGATTGATAATAATAATAATAATAATAATAATAGAGGCATGGGAAGACAAAGCACTACATGGCCAATACATTAAAAAAATAGCTGGTAAAGCAGATAATAATAAAACCTGGCAATGGCTAAGAGCAGGAAAATTGAAGAAAGAGACCGAGGGACTAATTCTGGCTGCACAAGACCAAGCCTTAAGGACAAATGCATATAAAGTCAAAATTGAGAAGACCGCAACAGACAGTAAGTGCCGCCTATGCAAAGAAGCTGAAGAACCAGTGGACCACCTGGTAAGCTGTTGCAAGAAGATTGCACAGACTGACTACAAGCAGCGGCATGACAAAGTAGCAACAATGGTGCATTGGAAGATCTGCAAAAAATATCATTTGCCTGTAAGCAAAAACTGGTGGGATCATAAAATAGAGAAAGTCATAGAAAATGATAAAATTAAACTGCTCTGGGACTTCAGATTCAAACAGACAAGCACCTGCAACATAATACCCCAGACTTAACAATTGTCGATAAGAAAGACAAAAAAGTCTGGATAGTGGACTTGGCAGTGCCTGGAGACAGCAGAATAGACGAGAAAGAACTGGAGAAGATAACAAAATACAAAGACCTACAAATAGAAATAGAAAGATTGTGGCAAAAGCAAGCAAGGGTAGTACCAATAGTAATAGGCGCCTTGGGTGCAATCCCAAAACAACTGGAGCACCACTTGAACACCATTGGCATTGACAAATTTGCTATTAGTCAATTGCAAAAGGCGCCTTACTAGGAACTGCTTTCATCCTGCAACAGTATCTGTAATACCATCAAACATCCACATCTGCCTATCCCAGGTCCTGGGTAAGGACTCGATAGGTAGACAAAATGCCAAACGCAGTCTGAACATCTGGCTGACTGTGCAATGATCAATAATAATAATAATAACAATAACAATAATAATAATAATAATAATAGCACACTGAAGTCAAGAAAAAGATTAGAGATGAATACATCAAGAGAGTGAAGAAGATCTTAAAGTCCAAACTTAATGGAGGAAATACCATAAAGGCAATCAACACCTGGGCAATTCCAGTCATTAGGTACACAGTTGGAATAGTGGACTGCACTCAAGCAGAACTAAAAGCAATGGATAGGAAGACCAGAAAAATAATGACAATGAATCATGCCCTTCATCCACGCAGTGACATTGATAGACTTTATCTACCAAGGCAAATAGATGGGCGTGGAATGCTACGAGTACATCAGATGCTTGAAGAAGAAAAAATGGCTTTGGAAGAATATCTGAAGAACAATGATGAAGATGCACTGAAATTACTATATCAGGAAGGCTTAGTGACTACTGGAGAGACCAAACTGGCCTACAAGAAAGACCAAATGAAGAACAGAGTAGAGGCATGGGAAGACTAAGCACTACATAGCCAATACATTAAAAAAATAGCTGGGAAAGCAGATAATAAGACCTGGCAATAGCTAAGAGCAGGAAAATGGAAGAAAGAGACCGAGGGACTAATTCTGGCTGCACAAGACCAAGCCTTAAGGACAAATGCATACAAAGTCAAAATTGAGAAGACAGCAACAGACAGTAAGTGCCGCCTATGCAAAGAAGCTGAAGAAACAGTGGACCACTTGGTAAGCTGTTGCAAGAAGATTGCACAGACTGACTATAAGCAGCAGCATGACAAAGTAGCAAAAATGGTGCATTGGAAGATCTGCAACAAATATAATTTGCCTGTAAGCAAAAACTGGTGGGATCATAAAATAGAGAAAGTCATAGAAAATGATAAAATTAAACTGCTCTGGGACTTCAGAATTCAAACAGACAAGCACCTGCAACATAACACCCCAGACTTAACAATTGTCAATAAGAAAGACAAAAAAGTCTGTATAGTGGACTTGGCAGTGCCTGGAGACAGCAGAATAGACGAGAAAGAACTGGAGAAGATAACAAATTACAAAGACCTACAAATAGAAATAGAAAGATTGTGGCAAAAGCAAGCAAGGGTAGTACCAATAGTAATAGGCTCCTTGGGTGCAATCCGAAAACAACTGGAGCACCACTTGAACACCATTGACATTGACAAATTTGCTATTAGTCAATTGCAAAAGGTGGCCTTACTAGGAACTACTTCCATCCTGCAACGATATCTGTAATACCATCAAACATCCACATCTGCCTATCCCAGGTCCTGGGTAAGGACTCGATAGGTAGACAAAATGCCAAATCCAGTCTGAACATCTGGCTGACTGTGATCCATAATAATAATAATAATAATAATAATAATAATAATAATAATAATAATAATAATAATAATAATAGAGTTGGAAGGGACCTTGAAGGTCCTCTAGTCTAACCCCCTTCTCAGGCAGGAAATCCTATACCATTTCAGACCAATGGTTGTCCAACCTGTTCTTAAAAACTTCCAGTGTTGGAGCATTCACAACTTCTGGAGGTAGATTTGTCCACTGATTAATTGTTCTGTCAGGAAGTTTTTCTTTAGTTTTAGGTTGCTTGACTTTTAAGAAATTGTAGTTAATCAATGTTGGCTATGATTCCCCTTCATGTAGAGATTCCCCATACACTACCCCAAGTATGCAGAATAACAGAGTTGGAAGGAACCTTGAAGGTCTTCTAGTTCCTTCCTGCTCAGGCTGGAAGCCCTATACCATTTCAGACAAATCGTTGTCCAGTCTCTTCTTAAAAACTTCCAGTGTTGGAGCATTCACAACTTCTGTGGATCAGTTGTTCCACTGACTAATTGTTCTAACAATTGTTCTAACAATTTCCACCAGGAAATTTCTCCTCAATTCTAGGCTGCTTCTCTCTTTGATTAGTTTCCATCCATTGCTTCTTGTCCTGCCTTCAGGTGCTTTGAAGAATAGCTTGACTCCCTCTTCTTTGTGACAACCCCTGTTATCATATCATCCCTCGTCATTATCTTCATTAAACTAGACATAACCAATTCCAGCAACCATTGTTTATATGTTTTAGCCCCCAGTCTGCTGATCATCTTTGTTGCTCTTCTCTTTACTCTTTCTAGAGTGCTCAACAGCTTTTTTACATTGTGGTGAGAAAAACTAGATGCAGTATCCCAAGTGTGGCCTTACCAAGGCATTGTAAAGTGGTATTAACACTTCATATGATCTTGATCTTGATTCTATCCCTTGATTCTATATCTATGTTTTTACTTCTTAAGATCCAATATTCTTTTGAGGGTTTTTCATTTTTGATCTCTGGTTTATTTTTTTATTTTTTTCATTTTTGTCTTGATGTCTTCTTTCAGTAACTAATAAAAGGGTGAGATACTAGGAATAACACATTATGATAATTGTAGTCTGCTTTGATTATAGTAATACATGGATATGGTAATACATACCAGAAAATTATTATGCACTTTTGTTGTACTGTGTAGGTTACTTTTGTAATCATTTATCATATGAAATTTTCCCATGAAACAAGAAAATGTTGAGAGGTTTCATCTGCCTCTCTTCAACCCCAAAGTTGGAAATTAATCTCTTTACCAACAATCAATCTTTATGAGCATTAAAAATATAGCTTTCTTTCCTAGAGTGAAATAATGTTTTCTATTAATGGAACATAGTGCTAAAAAAAATCAATAACAAGCTAAACTGGTTGGAATGGTGTAATTTTTTTTTCTTAATTTCCTTAATTCTTGTTATTCAATATTCAGACATAATTCTGAAAATGATTTGCTTTTGTTCTTGTTTTCTCCCCATAGGGAAGATTTATTTGTTTTTTGCATCTTAGTCTTCCTTATATTTTCTTTTCAGAAAACCTGTCCTACATCCTCATTACTTTGATAAGTAAATGAATAAATAGGTAAAAGAAAGATAAGTTTCTTTCTTTGCCAGGAACAAGCCTTGAAAACAGTTTCCAGTAACTATAAGGTTTTATTAAGCTAGAAAACCTGTAAGTGAGAGAGATCTTTGTATAGTCAAATATTGATGAAGCTAAAGAAATATTTGACAAGAGTGCTTTTTTAATGTCACTAAATTTGGATGTACTGTAGCAAGTATGTACCATTTTGCTTATAAAAAATCTTTTAAAAAGCTTTCATTTATTCACCACCCAGAGCAGATGGACAACCATAAAAATATGTTAAATAAATAAATAAATCTTGTTTGAAAGCACCATGTTTTAAAATGAAACAAACTAAGTTCATCAAATTTTTAAAGGAAACTTTCCATTACACAGCTACATACAAGTTTGAAAGAATGTATTTCTATATGAAACCAGGACATTTTAACTTTAAAGTTATGATTCAGACTTGGAAATTGAAATAAATGACAATGGATATCCGGAATGCATTTTTGGTGCATTTGATGAAAATCGGAATGTATGTATCTCCTCAAGGATGAACAACAGTTGAATCATATTTGATTTATGCTTATATATTATATTTCCTCAATATCTCTGACATCATTAATTAGCATTTCATTAAGTACCCCAAATAACTACCAAAGCAGTGGACAACATCTGAATTTCTGAAATAACAATTTGGCTATTACAGCAATGTAACAAAAGCATTAATCTCTCATCTTTTTAAAAAACTTTCTACAAAGGTAATATACAAAAGGAATGATTTAGAAATTAAATTTATATTAAAAGCTTGGAATTCCATGATATAATTTTGAATAATTTTTGACAATAGAATTTATGTGACAATCTAGTGATAATCAAGCCTGAGCAACAGAGTAAACTGCAGACTAGTGTTGATCCACAGTGAGTATAATCATACTGCAAACAATTGAAGAAACATCAATATGAGCATTGCTCTTAATTTCAACATGTACAATTCTGTTGTGACTTCTAGAAGACAACCTTACTGAATATAATTAAATACAGAAACAGCAAAAGAAGCAGTTGGAGTTTTCCCTCAAAGGAGTAAGGTTAATGATTAAGGAATATAGTTTAGTAGAAGATTATTAAAGAAAAATATAATTGTATAGAATAAATTAACATAAAGATGATCCTTTGCCTTTTTAATATTTCCTTTCGTCTGACTTCTTTCCTCCCTCTCTTTTAGAATAGCAGACTCGAAGAAATGAATTGGTA
Source organism: Crotalus tigris (assembly GCF_016545835.1). Classification (NCBI taxonomy): domain Eukaryota; kingdom Metazoa; phylum Chordata; class Lepidosauria; order Squamata; family Viperidae; genus Crotalus; species Crotalus tigris. The sequence continues at coordinate 2,980,858 of NW_024096469.1, forward strand.
GGCACTGCAGGACAAATGAAAGAAAATGCACCACTGAAATAATGGAAGATATTACCCAGGTATTATTTTATCCCTAGGTAACCTTTAAAAGAATTAAACATTTAAGGGTCATCCATAATTAAATGTAATCTCCATGCTCAGAAGAACTGCATCTTTGTGCAACAGTTGCAGGGATGAACAAAGAAAATATCTTCATCATCTCCATTATTCAGCATCTTCCTCTATTTGAGGGACTAGGCCACTTGAGGTCCTTCATTGTTACAGGTTTCCTTACTATTCTACATTTCTCCTCTGTTTATGATTCTTTAAACAAGGAAGTAACATTAATGTTGCACCAGGTATAAACTGAAAATTACCTCTCATTGGTTTTCTGTAACAGTTCTGTAGTAATTTACAGAAGTAACCATATAAATGTTTACTTTGCAGTTTGTTTGTTTTAAAAAAGGGAAGCACAGTATTGTATTAATTGTAAAACTCAGATAAGAAATTTGAGAGGATTCATACATAAGTATCATGAATATTTACATATATAGTGAGCATGTGTGAGTGATTTTCAGGAAAAATACAAAGATTTTAGACTTCCATATTTAATATTTCTACTCAGAACAACTTTTGTGTAGAGAAATGAAGTCTATTAAAAATACATTGTTAATAGAGGTAATAAATGACGGTGAATGGATTTGAATAAATGTATCCTTCATTGTAGGTTTTTCCCAAAGCATTTAATTATTTTTACATCTTTCACTGGATCAGTGGTATTTAATGGGAAATTGCTCTGTCTGAAAAGCACTATACCAGCATTCTGAAATTTCACCCATTCATATTCATTAATAAGACTTTCAAAGAAGACTCGTCTCTTCTAAGGATTTAATTTTCTGTTGAAAAGAAATGAATAATATATTTATAAAGTAGCTAGTCCAGACTTTAAAAGACAACAATGATTGCAATTAATCTCTTGACAGCTGCATAGTTAATTCCACATTTTAAGTGATAAAACTGTCTTGGCCATATGACACAACTTATTTCTGTATCACTGCCTCCCTGTTTCGTTGCATGGCTTCAGCACATAAAAATCACTGCCCCTGAAGCCTGTTATCTACAATACACACTCCCACAAAAATCTCATTGCATTCTCTTTCTGCTATTGCTGCGCTTATCACTGAGTCACTGATAAATTGTATCAAGTTAAATTGAGTTTTTATCATATTTAATTTGATTTGGGGATAATTCCTTTTATGACAAACTCCACTTTATCTTGATAGCACATTTCTTTATCAAGTGGAACAAAACAAATGTAGCCTTCAGTTAATCTAGCTACCCCAAATTTCAAAGGCCCTTGGGTAGTTAAAACTGTGATGGTGAAACTTTTACCCTGCCATAGCACTGACTTAGATTTTATTGGATATGCAGCTGCTGAAAACAATGTCGGAAAGATAAATGTAAAATGTTGGAGATTTGATGATTTTTAAAACTTATTCTTGCATGCCATAAATTATCACTACAATTTAACATTGTAAATATGGACATTGAGGGCCACTAAAAAGAACACAATATACAATCATTGCCCAGATGGCTTGTATTAATTTACATAAATAATATTTTAAAGAACAAGATTAAGGTATTAAATTAACAGCTTGTTTGCACGTTGTACATAGATACCATAGCAGTGCTCATCACAGGAACTTGAAAGACCACTGTTAAATTTTATATAAAAATATTTTAATTTTCTCTTTCTTCTTCTTCAGAATTGTTATCAGCGAAATACAGTTGTATGACTTTTTTATCGTGCAGTGACAATATTTACTATTGAATCCTGAAAATCTCCCCTGGATATTTTCCCCAATTCAAATTATGGAAAACAATATAACTTGCATCCCATTAAATGGGCTTTAGAAATTAAAAAAACTCAGAAAAATTGATAAATATTCTTTGGCTGCCTGTTGTACTTCAGAGGTTTCATATCTCAGATCTTCTGAATCCTTGGACTTGGTTCAAAATCTATTAAACACTAGCAAGTTTCAGTACCCTCTTTCTTTTGCCCAATAAAAGAGAGGAGGATTTGAAAGCAGCTCCCATAATTCTCATTTGTGTATGGGGGGGAGGGAGGATTGAAAAAGAATTCTGTGGCCTAAATGGTATGCATTAGGACCTATAAAAGCTGTGATAGCTTATGAATCTGCACTATTTTCCAATATTTTTCACAATTGCTACACCATACTTTTCTCTCTGTATCTTGCCATGCGTATCTGGCTTCTCCAAATCCTAAATTTCAACATGATGCCTGCCTCTGTTCCTTTCGGTCTCTTGTGTAGACACACTTAGATTTTGTCCCCAACCTGTTTTTTGATATACAGCTTGATCCTAGAATCTGATTCTGCTTACCGATAGTCAGAAATGCACAAAATGCTTCTCCAACAAATCTTAAGCCTGATCCCTAGCTCCCATCCCAATGCTGCTGTTAAATTATAATGAAGCAGAAGGAGGAGATTAAATAGCCACAATGGTATGTATTATATGAATGTTACATTTAAACAAATTAAGATTAAAAGTTTAATTTTTTTTTCTTTGCCCATTTCTTGGTTCTGGACAATATTTGGGATGCTGATCTCAGCATATTACTTCATGCCTAAGTATAACTAAATAAATATACAGGTATATAAAAGAGGTCGGGAGGTGTTGAATTAAGAAAAAGGACTTTTGGGATTATTTTTATTTATATTTCAGCCAATATTAAACTCCAGACAAATTTGTATGCCAAAGTAGGGTTATAAATTCTGGTATTGCTGATAAACTGATATATTTGTTGAGAGAAGCATTTTTTTTTTAACCCAGGGCTTGCATATTTTCATTTTTTGTGTTCTCAGAATTACAAAATCTCTATGTGAAAAACATTTAAACAAAAACAAATTTCTCCTTCCCTCCTTCCTTCCTTCCTTCCTTCCTTCCTTCCTTCCTTCCTTCCTTCCTTCCTTCCTTCCTTCCCTTTTTCCTTTCTTACTTCCTTTTCTTGAATTTGTATTTTATCTTTACTGGAGCAAGAGGAGGTGGAGGAGGTGGTGAAGGAGAAGGAGAAGGAGAAGGGGAAGAGGAGGAGGAGGAAGAAGAAAAGAAGAAGAAAAGAAGAAGAAGAAGAAGAAGAAGAAGAAGAAGAAGAAGAAGAAGAAGAAGAAGAAGAAGAAGAAGAAGAAGAAGAAGAAGAAGAAGAAGAGGAGGAGGAGGAGGAGGAGGTGGAGGAGAGGAAGAAAGCCCTTTGTTCAAAAAGAATAGTGAGGACTAGCAATTCTTCACCAGCAAACTGTCCTTCCATTCTCCTATAAGCTTTTTAAGTTATGATAAGAAAACTTTTCTTGAGGTAGATTATCTAGTTTTTCTCGAAAACATGGACTTCAAATCAAACAATGATCCTATAGGCATCTAGTTTCTTGCTGCCAAGCTGCTGAAGGAAAATATTTTCAGCCTGTAAAAAATTGCCCACAATCTTTGAAGAGTGATAAGAAGGGATGTATACAGCCAGTTTATTGATTCTAGTTCTCTCTCAGGGAATTTGCCATTTGTATTTAACCATGATGCAAACATTTTCTAGCAACTTTTTCTATGCTGTGTCCTATATTGTTCCCTTCATATCAGTTATCATGAAACAGCTTTAAATAGTATTTCCTTATACTAGTATTTAAGTTGTTTCCCCTCTTATTCAAATACGATCAAGAACTACCCCACAGTTATAAAATCTTTTAGACTTTGATGCTGATTACCTTGCATGGAGGTTAGCTGACTTCAAACAGAGCAATAAGAAATAGCACATTTCATCAAATGCATCATTCTGCTAATTCAAGGATACTTTGTACAAGGGCAGCAGTAAATGTGTAGAGACTAACTAAACTGAATTAAATATCCTTTTTCTGATATCACATATCAGAATTAATTATGAGAGAGTGACACTATTTTCTAACCCATGTAACTAAAAACCATATGCTATTTTGGTTTACTAGGAAAGCAAACATGCTATTTTAAGATGGCACTTTACTTTTGTTAATGATATAAATAAAATATTGATGTGATCATTTGCAGACTAAAAGGATGCCAAAAATTCCATTAATAATTGCCTTTAAGGTCTAATTTTCAGTTCAGTGTACCATGTCATTCATTAAGGAATAATCTAACAACAGAATGAGATTTGACAGATTGATTGAATTTTTAAGCACCAATCTTTACTGAATAATTTGCTAAGTGGATACTGAAAATTATTAACCATATGGCCATCCAAATTATGTATTACAATGCAAAAAAGAAATACTGGCAATAGTTTTGAGGAAATAAAAGGGAGAATTTATTAACATCATCCAGGAGTGAGGATAGGGTAGGATAGGATAGGACAGAGTAGGGAAGATAGAGTAGAACTGAATAGTATAATAAACTATATTATTACCATCAATCAATAAAAAAGAATCATGGAAAATGTTAAAATTTATCTATCACTTTTCTACTGTTTTTTTTTTATTATTCCAGAAATGCTTTTTTCTTGAAAATTTAAGGGTATGTGACGGAATTATTTTTAATTGCCTTCCAGTGCAACCATCATGGAGGACACTAACTGGATCCCTAATGGTAAACTATCCCAATGAATGCAAAAAACAGTGAAGAACATGGTTGCCTTCCTCCCTGCCTGAATTTCCTGTATCAGTACGTGTGTGTGTGTGTGTGTGTGTGTGTGTGTGTGTGTGTGTGTGTGTGTCTGTCTGTCTGTGTGTTTGCCTCAATATCCCAGTTAAGATGAATAAACTGAATGGAGCACTTTGATTTGAAAGAACAGTCTGAATAGCAAGTCTTAAAAAGATTTATAGATCAATTCAAAGCACTTTGAATTGCTCTCAGATGCCTCTCAGAAACTAATGCAGTGCCCATCATGCTTATATTATGCAATTATTATTATAGGAATATATCACATCACTTAGAAATCTTTTGGGAAAGGAAGAAACCATTCATTCATTTCTATCATAACAACAGCCACATTGACTAGGATTCTGGAATTTTTTATTGGTTCATTCACTGTGGTCATAAACTGTAACCATCTCTTTCAGAAGAGCTCAGTAATGAAAATGTACTACTATAATTTTAATTAGGCATGTATAAGTACATGTCTGAATGAACACATAACACACTAAATAGAGCCAACCACTAGTTATGGCTTCATATTAACATCATTTTCAGAGTAACATTTTTAAAACCCTGTAAAAATAAAGATAAAATATATCTGTGATAAAATCAACAATGGGAGTTCTTATTAGTGTGACAATAGATCAAGGAACTGTTCTGAGGTCTCTTTATGGATATGATATGCTTATTAGCAAGAAGGAAAGAAAACGAGAAAGCCACAAGGCTGCTATTGTTGGTTTAACAATTATGCATGGTTCATCATGCTAAACCAAAGCCAAACTTCATGCCAGCTTAGCATAAAGTGCAAACCATTTTATCCATGAGAGCCATTTGCTTTGCTTTATATTTCTGTTGGCATTCACCTTCCATGTAAAAGCATCTATTTTGCTTTGAAAATGTCAGCACAAATAGGAATGTGATGGTTTCCAAAATGAGCACATGTCCCAACTGATTGCATGGTAAGACTGCATGCTCATTATTGATTACATTTAAAGGAGTTGTCCTCTTGGAAGTTCCAGTTATTAAGGCTGTATGGTACTTGGAGAAATATTCAATGCACTCATGGAATGACTACTTTGTCTTGAGTTAAATAGCTATCTCTTATCTTATGAGTATTTTACTGTAATCAATCAACTTTTTTGTTTCAAGTATTGGCTGGCTGTATTTCTTATTTGATGTACAGAATTATGGGTTTGAAATCAATCAGCAGTTAATAATTTCAATCAGAAATTTGCCTTTTTTGTTTAAAGAAATGATGGAGCAATTTCCTTTTATTTTCAGTATCTTGATTTTTAGTTGAATTTGTCCATAAATGTAATATTTGTACTATTGCTATATCATATTATGCCCCATGAACACTGTGAATTCTTACAAATAGTTACCCCAGTAAGTACATCAATATAGTAGTGGGATTTGCACCACTTCAGCAGAACTGGTAGCTAATATTTTGTTGCCCAGATCCAGAATGGACTTCCAGGAAGCGGCATCTACACTGGTTGTTCACATATTTGAATCCCACCTCTGCATCAATATTAAAGTGTCTACCTTTCTAAAACCGATGTAAAAAGTTCTTGAAATCCCGTATTCCCTTAGAAATAGACAGGCTGTGAATTTAGTAGTTGCCTTTTAAAAAGTAAACAAGGAAAGAAATCTTGAAAATAAAGAAGGGGAACTACCTAATTCTTTTCCCCGTTTTCTCCCCTTTTGTCTACCCTGAAAGATAAACAAACTCACAGTTTTAGTAATATATAGAGTAGAACTATTAGCCCACATTTGCAGTCATTCTAGGCATAACAGAGAGTGGAACAGAGCCTAAACTATTATGATAAGCTGATGACATGTTATCAAAATACAAAATACATAATTGATAATTATGTATTTTCTATACTGAAACTTACTGCAATTATGCAGCAGTCATTAATAATTTCTCATATTCCTTGATTAAGTTCCATAGACGCTAATGTGACAAAGGAAATTTAGAGTAATTGGATTTTAATTGTTTATCGAATTATTTTAAATGTTTATAAATATTTAGATTATTATCAATAATTACCTCAAGAAATATTATGTAATGTTTTCAATTCAATGGCAAGAGTTAAGCTTTGTTTTTTACCATAGCTACGTGAAGTTTCCTATATTAGAGACTGCAAAGTACATTCTGAAGAAGTTTAAATAGGAGCATAATTTTGATTCTTGTTCATGTGATAAATTTATATCACATGATATATAAAGCCTTGATTAAAATATCAACTATTTTTTTACAATTTTTTATTTTATTCATAAAATTAAAATACAAAATACAAAAGAAAAAAAATCACAGAGACAAAACAAACCTAGACAAGAACATAAAAAAAAATTGTGAACTAAAAAGAACAAGACAAAAGACATATTATATTATGTTTTTTGGTCTTTTGAAAATATTAACTATTTTCCCCCCTTTGGGGAAGACATGGACAATTAAGATTATTTGTACTTTAGATCAATTGATTGTGAATAAAGTTTCCAAGCCATAGGATTTGTTGCAAGTGGAGGCTGGATCACCTAAGCAAAAGAATTAATTAATATACATTACATAAACCAAAACCCACAATAAGGAACAATTAAAGGACATCACTAAGACAAATATATCTTTATTTGCAGAAATTTTGAAATAAGTTGCTGGAATACTGATTATTAATGAATCAATGGCAAGGATTCTTAAAAATTATTGCATATTTCTTATGAAATTATTTTGCACTTTATTTCACTTGCTGGAGAATAGTTGAAAGTGACTAATTTCATTATAGTGGAAGTGTAAAATTGATGAGGGGGCATTTACTTATATGATAGGGGCTTGTTCTATTAAAGTTTCATTTTGATTTAATAGTTATATAATGGCTAATATGATGACACAAAGATCATTAGAGTATAAGTTTATGAATGTGTTGTTTAATTATATATGAAGTACATGAGAAATATAGATTTATTGAACTCAGGGCTAGGAAATAAAATCACTGAACAATGCTAGAAAGCTCAGTCTTAAAATCTTGAATTACAGATATGTGTTTACTATTCATTTATGAGTAGGCTTTTTATTGATTTAATGACAGGATGGATTAATAATATTTATTTTTGCAGACAAAGTATAATGACAAAATGTAAAATGGGCTGAAATGTATGCAATATAATTTTTATGTCTTGTTGTTTTTCAAATTTTTGTTTTTCTGTAGGTTAAGAATATAGTGCTGTTTCCATAATATACTCCAGTTTGAAGTTTGACTGAAATGGTCCCTCAAGGTCCAAATAACCCATTTCCTCTTAATCCTCTGACCATTTTTGACATAATCTTTCATGTGAAGGTAAGATTGGAAACTGGCTGATAAATTTTGCAGTATGGAGGGGTCTAATTATGGACTATTGAGGAGAAGATATAGCACCAGCTCCTTCAAGCTGGAGGGACAATCCTGTCCTTGAAAGGGAAGATATTGCTGCATGAGCATGTCCCTTAATCACTTCCTGGAGCGCCTTATCAACTCAGGGGAGCCAGTATCTACAGACAGGTATCTGAATTGGCAGATTAAAAAACTTGTCTTCTTCTTTGGTAGTGACAGAATCAAAAGTTCAGATAACCTCATAAGATTGTATCCCATATTACTCACTTTGAACTGTCCAGTCATTCCCAATACCAACTGAACCTAAATGATTTTAGCTGCCAAAGAACATAGATTCCAACTGATATTCAGTCAAATTTGTGGATGACACCAAGCTGGCAGGAATAGCCAACACTCCAGAAGACAGGCTTAAGATACAGGAGGACCTGGACAGAATTGAATACTGGGCACTATCTATCAAAATGAAATTCAGTGGTGAAAAAAGTAAGGTTCTACATTTAGGCAAGAAAAACCAAATGTAAACGTACCTTGCTCAATAGTAGTACCTTGCTCAATAGTAGTAACTGTTATGTCCCGAGCCTTGCAAACGGGCTCGGGGTGTTTGCAGGCAGTCCCGGGCAGGTGCAAGCTTCCCGGGACCAGACAGGCTGTCGCCAGTGCCTGTGCGCATGCGCGGGTGCTGGCGCGGGAAAAGTAACACATTGACCCGGGAATTGCCTATATAAGAAGCTGGGAGCTTTTGGGCATTGCTGAAGCCTTCACCTGTAAGCTGAACACAGAATAAAAGAAAACCTGAGAACTACAACTGCTTCTCGTGTCTGCTTTTCGCCAAGAACCCAACACTGGCGACGAAGGTGGGATGCCTTACATCTCCTGGAAAGGAAGAGGTGTAAGCTTACCCAAGTGAGTCCTGAGCGGCGGAACGACGGAACGGCGTTGACTCGGCAGCTACCCGCCAATCCAGTGCACATTCGGGGGTAGGCTGGCTGATAGACCCGTCTCCTGAAATGGCAAAGGTTGGAAGGCTTTCGGAGTTCGACGTCTCACATCCAGAGCGGTGGGAGTCCTACGTAGCCAGGGTGGAAAATTACCTCAAGGTGAACCAAGTGAGGGAAGATAGCTTGAAGGCTGCCACCCTGCTTTGTGTCTGCGGTCAAGATGCCTTCAAAATCGCAGAGAACCTTGCAGCACCTGTCCCGTTAGAGTCTGTCAGCTACACAGATCTAAAGAAGCTATTGAAGGAGCACTTCCAGCCCAAGATGTCCGTCATCGCATGGCGCCACACCTTCGAGCAGAGGGATCAACGATCCGGAGAGTCGGCCAAAGAATACATCGCCGCATTGAGGAAGGCCGCCAAGCACTGCGAGTTCAAGGACCTCGAAGAACGACTGAGGGACCGATTCATGTGCGGCTTAAGGCATCGAGATCTACAACAGAGGCTTTTCGCCAAAGAAGAATTGTCCTTCCAAGATGCCTTAAGAGAGGTCACCGCAGAAGAAGCAGCAGGCGGCGCTGTCAAAAACATGCGGCCGATCAGGAACAGTCCAGATGTTGCATCCGTGCACCAAGAGGACGTCCAAGGGAACTCCGAGGAGGATCCGGACGAGGAAGTCGACCGTCTACACCCCATGAAGGAAGGGAATCAGAAAGGAAGCTCTGCAGTTCCCCTCAAGTGCATCAGCTGTGGAGGTCGCCACAGGAGAACCGACTGCAAATTCCGCTCCGCTATCTGCCGGGCGTGCGGGAAACAAGGACATATTGCAGCTGTGTGTCTGGGCCGACGAAAGGTACAACCTCAGGAAGAACTGCGCCTGAAAGGTACCGGGGTCCCCAGCCAGAATAGGGTAGGTTTTTGCGCTTCGCGAAGAAGCATCTTCAGGACAGGCACACACAAGCCCATCAAGAAAAAGCTGTCACTCAAGGTGAAGCTACAAGGGGTTCCATTAACTATGGAACTAGACACGGGGTCTGCCCTTTCAATCATATCCTTACATACATTTAGGAAGATTTGTTCCGGCAGTGGAACTCAGGCTAAATTAAGGCCTTCTGACATTGTGTTAACAGACTTTCAAAATTCGAGAGTGTGTGTTAAGGGGGAGGCCACCCTTAACGTACAGTATAAGAATTTTGAAGGTCCACTAGACATATTAGTAGTAGGGGGTGAACGAACGAATCTCATAGGACTCGATTGGTTTGAAGCCTTGGGGATACACGTCACGGGGCTCAACAGCTTACAAACACTCGACCTACAGGAAGTCTGCAAAGAATTTGCAGATGTCTTCAGCCCCCAGCTGGGCACATTCAAGGGACCTCCTGTGTCCTTAAAACTAGACCCCACTGTCACACCCATTAGAATTAAAGCAAGAAGGGTCCCTTTTGCTTTAAAGAGTAAAATTGACACTGAGTTAGACAAACTGATCCAACAGGGAATCCTAGAACCTGTTGATTCCAGCCCTTGGGAGACCCCCATTGTCACGCCTCTAAAGGCAAATGGGGACATTCGCATTTGTGCTGACTACAAATGCACTCTTAATAAGGCATTGCAGCAACATGCCTATCCTGTTCCTGTGGTCAGTCATATTCTGGCCTCCCTCAAGGGGGGGCGCGTTTTTGCAAAGCTTGACCTAGCTCAAGCGTATCAACAGCTGCCTGTTGATGATGATGCTGCTATAGCTCAGACTATTGTGACCCACAGGGGAGCCTTTAAGGTAAAAAGGCTGCAGTTTGGAGTGAATGTCGCTCCTGGGATTTTCCAAAGCGTAATGGAAAACACACTACGGGGCATACCGGGGGTTTGCCCCTACTTTGATGATGTATTAATTGCAGGAGACTCCACACACATTCTAGCTGAAAGGCTAAGGGCTGTTCTGTTAAGATTCAGGAAAACAGGCCTCAGGCTCAAAAGAGACAAATGCAAAATTGGGGTGCCTTCTACTGAATTTCTGGAATTCAAAATTGATGCTGCTGGGATTCACCCTGCTGAATCCAAACTAACTGCCATTTTAGAAGCACCTAGGCCAAAGTCTAAGGCCGAACTTCAGGCCTTTCTGGGCCTCCTGAATTTCTACAATTCCTTTCTTCCACATAAAGCTAGTGTAGCTGAGCCTCTTCACAGGCTATTAGACAAACAAGCAGTGTGGCAGTGGTCACAAACACATGAGGCTAGCTTCAATGAGGTCAAGGCCTTACTCACTTCTAACAGTGTACTTGCACACTTCAATGAGTCCCTTCCTGTGTGCATCGCTTGTGATGCTTCCCCTTACGGGGTAGGAGCCGTCCTGAGCCACCTCAGGTCTGATGGAACTCAGGTTCCTGTTGCATATTACTCCAGAACACTGTCTTCTGCTGAGCGCAACTACGCTCAGATAGACAGGGAGGCTCTGGCTGTTGTTGCTGGAATTAAAAAATTCCATGATTTTTTGTATGGCAGGCATTTCACGGTCTTCACTGACCATAAGCCTCTGCTGGGACTGTTTACCACACGTAAACAAACTCCCCAAATCATTTCCCCTAGAATGCTTAGGTGGTCTATTTTTCTGTCTGCATATGATTTTTCCTTACTCCACAAGCCTGGGAAAGAAATGGGCCATGCTGATGGCCTCAGTAGATTGCCCCTGCCAGTAGTAGAAGCTGACCCTGCGCCAGCTGTCAACATTCTATCCATCCAAGCCTTGCCCAAGTCCCCTCTGAATGCCAGGGATGTTGCCGCTGAAACAGGCACAGATCACACACTTTCACGTGTCCTTTCTTGGGTTTTGTCTGGATGGCCTGAGCACTGCCCTAGTCCTGAGTTTCAGAGTTTCTGGTCCAAAAGGAACGAGTTGTCCACTTCTCAGGGTTGTCTGCTTTGGGGAAACAGAGTTGTCATTCCCACCTCAATGAGGACTAGGATCTTAGAGTCCCTCCACGAGGGTCATCCTGGCATTGTTCGCATGAAGGCCCTTGTGCGCAGCCACTTGTGGTGGCCTGGTTTAGATAAGGACATTGAGGCTAAGGTGCATGCATGCCACCTGTGCCAGCGCTCTCGCCCAGAGATGCCCCAAGCTCCTGTGCATAGATGGGAGGATACACAGTCCCCATGGTCTAGGGTGCACATTGACTACGCTGGGCCCTTTCAGGGCCAGTTCTTCTTGGTCCTCGTTGACAGTCATTCAAAATGGCTTGAGGTTGTACCTGTCTCATCCACCACCACTGCAAAGACTATCCAGGTACTGAGGGGGATTTTTGCTGCACACGGGCTCCCAGATGTCATCGTGTCTGACAACGGCCCTCAATTTACTTCCTCCGAATTCCAAGCTTTCTTACAGGCTAACATGATTCGTCATGCCACGTCTGCACCCTTCCACCCGTCCACCAACGGTATGGCTGAACGCATGGTCCGCATCACAAAGGACGCCTTGAAAAGACTCACCTATGGGGACTGGCATCACAGGTTGGCTGACTTTCTCCTTTCTTACCGCACCACACCGTCCACTTCTACAGGGAGAAGCCCAGCTGAACTTCGCTGGGGGCGCAAACTTACTACGAAGCTTGACCGGTTGCATCCGGACAGACTGCCTTCATCTACCTCACATCCTAGGGCACCTAGACAACTACTTGTGGGTGCCCCTGGTTTGGACTCGCAATTACGGGCCTGGTCATACATGGGTCCCCGCTTCTATTTCCAGGGTCACAGGTCCTCTATCCTACGAGGTAGCCCTGGACAACGGTCGTGTCCTGCGCCGGCACATCGACCAACTCCGCCCTAGGCGGGATCTTCCAGCTGAGACTCCTGGGTCTTTTCCAGGGGGGGAGGGGGACCCTTTGGAGCAAAGGGAAGGGCACGAGCTGCTGCCCACCTCCAATGATGGAGCCACAAACGGCCCATTCCAAGATTCCGCGAGTGCCCCAAACAGGAATTCATGGGGCTTACCCAATCATCAGGCATTCATGCCTACTCCAGCCAGGGAGTCACCCCGGGAGCACAATCACTATCCATCTGCACCACACAGCACTCCAGTCAGGGAGGATACCCGGGAGCGTCCCAATAAAGCATACCCCACAAGAGAGCTGGCACATAATCCCCAGAGTTGGCCTGACCTTACCCCAAGTCCTACAGGGGGTCAAACTTACAGGGAGGTGGTCGAGGAACCAAGTCCCGACCGCAACACCTCTAGCCCAAATCAGGGAGTAACTGAGTTTTGGGAAGGTACAGAGACCCACACGAGCCCGGACACAGAACGGGGCTTAGGGATTGGACAGCCTCCTGACAGGTCTTGGACGGACCTAGGAGGTTCTATAGAGACGCCCAGCAGTGGCTATCACTTCAAGGGGCCCGAGGGCCTACAGCTAGGCAGGTCAACCAGGTCACAAAGTGACAGAAGCCCTGGCCTGACGAGCCCGGTGGGCGAGCAAGCAGGCCAGGCATTGGGGCACAGTCCTTGGAAGGCACCAAGGCATGATAAGGAGAACAGGCTCACGTCTCCCCTCAGTCAGGGAAACACCTGTCAGAAACCCAGAGCTGAGAAGGTCACAGAGAGCAAGGAAATCTCCTAAATACTTAGAGGATTACATAACATTGCTGGCCAAACAAAAGCCAGTAAACAGTAGGAGCACTGGGGAGTAGAACACTGCATCAAGAAATAATTGTATGTTGGTAGTAGTTTTAGCCCGAGGGAAAGGGGTGTTATGTCCCGAGCCTTGCAAATGGGCTCGGGGCGTTTGCAGACAGTCCTGGGCAGGTGCAAGCTGCCCGGGACCAGACAGGCTGTCGCCAGCGCCTGTGCGCGTGCGCGGGTGCTGGCGCGGGAAAAGTAACACAATTACCCGGGAACTGCCTATATAAGAGGCTAGGAGCTTTTGGGCGTTGCTGAAGCCTTCACTTGTAAGCTGAACACAGAATAAAAGGAAACTTGAGAACTACAACTGCTTCTCGCATCTGCTTTTCGCCAAGGACTCAACAGTAACTGTGAGAGGGATCTCGGAATCTTAGTGGACAATCACTTAAATATGAGCCAGCAGTGTACTGCAGCTGCCAAAAAAGCCAACTCCGTGCTGGGCTGCATTAACAGAGGGATAGAATCAAGATCACGTGAAGAATTAATACCACTTTACAGTGCCTTGGTAAGGCCACACTTGGAATACTGCATCCAGTTTTGGTCACCATGATGTAAAAAAGATGTTGAGACTCTAGAAAGAGTACAGAGAAGAGCAACAAAGATGAATAGGGGACTGGAGGAAAAAGCATATAAGGAACGGTTGCTGGAATTGGGTATGTCTAGTTTAATGAAGAGAAGGATGAGGGGGGACATGATAGCAGTGTTCCAATATCTCAGGGGCTGCCACAAAGAAGAGGAAGTCAAGCTATTCTCCAAAGCACCTGAGAGCAGGACAAGAAGCAACGGATGGAAACTAATCAAGGAGAGAAGCAACCTAGAACTAAGGAGAAACTTTCTGACAGTTAGAACAATTAACTAATGGAACAACCTGCCTCCAGAAGCTGTGAATGCTCCAACACTGGAAGTTTTTAAGAAGAGACTGGACAGCCATCTGTCCGAAATGGTGTAGGGTTTCCTGCCTGAGCAGGGGGTTGGACTCAATGACCTCCAAGGTCGCGTCCAACTTTATTACTATTATTATTACTATTTATTATTATTATTATTATTATTATTATTATTATTATTATTATTATTATTATTATTATTATTATTATTAACATGTTCCTCACATTTCTTGCCTTTCTCTTATTTGATCTCTTATTTTCCCCAAAACAGAATCAGAATCTAAAGAGTTATTTTTAACTGTAGTCTAGTTATAACATATTTTTAAACATTATTGAAAACTTTTAGTGGGATTTGGTGTCCTAGTAATACTCAACTACCTCTTGTTTTCTATATTTAATCATCCTCCATCTTCTAAAATAAAAAGCTTAACTTCATTGATTTATTCTGTTCCACTTTTTTTATCTTGTTGAAATGGATGATTAAGTCATTATGGATCCATGATTAAAGACCAGAGGATAGCCTCTGTTTAGTATAAATTTCCAAATCCTTCTGGCTAAAAAAGGAAGTATGTCTTTTCCATTTATTTTGAAAAAAAAGCAGTATAAATGTACTTATATAGTATTAAACTTATTTACATACCGGTAGATGCCTTAACCACTAGACCAAACTGACTCTCTCCTTATTGAGTCTGCCTTTTCATGCTGATAAATTGTAAGAGAGATTTGTGTCTATATAGTTCAAAATGTTTTATTCACTAAGGTTGATTATCAACAAGGCCAACAATTTTGCCAGATTTCATATGTTTAATGGAATTTTAAAAATTACCACACAGTAAAAGGGCCAGTAAAATAATAATACTGCTGGAGTTCCTGCTATTTTCTTAAAGTTTAAGAACTATTAGTATACTACTTGATTGAATGCTACCTGAGGGCACCATTCCACTTTCTTTGTGTTACTGAAATAGAACACTTTGTGTTCTATTCATGTTTCAAGGTTTCAACATCATCATCAACAACAATAATAATGTTGGAAGGGACCTTGGACATCATCTGGTCCAACCCTATACCAAGAGCCGAGGTGGCGCAGCAGTTAGGGTGCAGTACTGCAGGCCACTTTAGCTGACTGTGTTCAGCAGGTCAGCGGTTCAAATCTCACCAGCTCAAGGTTGACTCATCCTTCCATCCTTCCGGGGTAGGTAAAATGAGGACCCAGATTGTTGGGGGCAATGTAAATATATATATACATTGCTTACTGGTGTACACCGCTTAGAGAGTGCTTGCACTTAAAGCGGTATATAAGTCTCATAAATAAATAAATAAATAAATAAATAAATTTCAGACAAATGGCTGTCCAGTCTCTTCTTGAAAACCTCCAGTGCTGGAGCATTCATAACTTCTGGAGGTAGGTTATTCCACTGATTAATTGTTCTAACTGTCAGGAAATTTCTCCTTAGTTCTAGGTTGCTTCTCTCTTTTGTTAGTTTCCATCCATTGCTTCTTGTCTGCCTTCAGGTGCTTTGGAGAACAGCTTGACTCCCTCTTCTTTGTGGCAGCCCCTGAGATATTGGAATACCGCTATCATGTCCCCCCTCGTCCTTCTCTTCATTAAACTAGACATACCTAATTCCAGCAAACGTTCCTTATAGGCTTTAGCCTCCAGTCCCCTAATCATCTTTGTTGCTCTTCTCTGTACTCTTTCTAGAGTCTCAGCATCTTTTTTACATCGTGGTGACCAAAACTGGATGCAGTATTCCAAGTGTGGCCTTACCGAGGCATTGTAAAGTGGCATTAACACTTCATGTGATTTTGATTCTATCCCCCTGTTAATGCAGCCTTGCACTGTGTTGGCTTTTTTGGCAGCTGCAGCACACTGCTGGCTCATATTTAGTAGTAGTAGTAGTAGTAGTAGTAGTAGTAGTAGTAGTAGTAGTAGTAGTAATAATAATAATAATAATAATAATAATAATAATAATAATAATAATAAAGTTAGAAGGGACCATGGAGGTCATCTAGTCCAACCCCCTGCTCAGGCAGGAAACCCTATACCATTTCAGACAAATGGCTGTTCAGTCTCTTCTTAAAAACTTCCAGTGTTGGAGCATTCACCACTTCTGGAGGCAGGTTGTTCCACTGGTGAATTATTCTAAATGTCAGGAAGTTTTAGGTTGCTTCTCTCCTTGATTAGTTTCCATCTGTTGCTTCTTGTCCTGCCTTCAGCTCCTTGGAAAATAGCTTTAAGTGATTGTCCACTAGGATTGCACGATCCCTCTCACAGTTGCTACTATTCAGCAAGGTACCACTTATACTATACCTGCATTTGGTTTTTCTTACCTAAATGTAGAACCTTACTTTATTTCCTGCCATGTGCTATATTGTTCTTTAACCAACATGACTACACATTTTTCTCCAATAGAAAACTGTCTTATTTTTTGTCATCTATCTCTCTACACATTTAACTATTCATATAACAGTTTATTTAATTTGCATGATATATAATCCATAATAGACTCTCTGTGGGGTTATATAAATCAACAATTAAAACATCCATGGTAAGCTATTTACTGAATATCCATAAATATAAAATAGCATACCTACTGTAGCCATATTAAGAATAAAACATAGTAAACAATACAAATAGAAATCCTAGATAATATTAGGTAAATGAATAGGCATTCATTAGCCATAGTCCCAGAGGAATACACAAATAATTTCCATTAGTATTACACATTACAGGAGCCAACCTTCATACAAGATGACCATCAGCCACCAAATGTCTTTGGGAATAACTGAAACTTTCCCATTTTCTAGAAGCCCTATGGGTTCGATGTAATGTCCAATTGAAGGCTATTGCATGTTCT
The DNA here is from genome assembly GCF_016545835.1 of Crotalus tigris. Classification (NCBI taxonomy): domain Eukaryota; kingdom Metazoa; phylum Chordata; class Lepidosauria; order Squamata; family Viperidae; genus Crotalus; species Crotalus tigris. Next base: position 2,998,221 of record NW_024096469.1, read on the forward strand.
TGGTGCCATTGCTAGAATCAATAGTTCCATTAAGAGTTCAGAAAATTTAAATTCCCAATAATTTAGTGGTAAATTAATGTGGTTGAAAATGTGGGGTCTTTGAACAGATGAGATAGTTTGTTAAGCAAAAACTGATACTATATTAAGACAGACATTATGTTTGAATCAAAGTGATAATATTGATTAGAAAAAATATTTTTAGAAATTGAGAAGCGGGAAGATTGTTCATTTCCTTCTAACTTTAGGTGTGAGTCGGTGATAACTGGTAAATCCAGTAAGCCATAATCAGAGATAATCACCTGGCTGCATATATAGTAAGTCACTGTAAATTTTTGATTAACTATGTCATCAGAATAGAGTTTTACCCTTTTGAGGTGAGAGGGTGTGGGCAACATAGAACAGAATTGTGCACCATTTGTTTCTGTTCTTTTTGAAGGAAAAGGTCTACATCTTGTATTTTAGCTTCAAGAGCATGAGAAAGATAATAAAGGAGTTAGTGCAGCAAAGTTCCATCAGTCAATCATTTTGATGTTAATGTACATTCTGCAATATCCAGTACAATATTTCAAGGAGTTTTTTTCACCACCCTTTCTAATGATAGCCATTAGTTTGGAAGACATTAAGGAGGTGGAAGAAGAGAAAGATATGTGAGGGGCATATGGCAAAAAATATTAAGGAAACAGTAACTTATATAAATCTATTGGAAGAAAAGAAACAACTAGGGAGATGGCTGCAACTTAGACAAAAAGGCAATTAAACCACCAAAAGGCTTCACACAGCAACTAATGCAAATCAAACATGTTGGTTGCTTTTCTAGATTTAAATTAAAAACAACAATAGCAACAACAAAAACCTAAGACAATAACAAGGCACTTAATCTCTGAGGGAAAAAAAGCAAGACTCAGTGAAATATTCAGGACTCCATCTGACAGAAAGTAATAAAGATATATTTCAAAACAATTGCAACAAATTAAGAAAAGAAATAAAACAAAATCCTGAAATACTCAAGACTCCATCTGACAGAAAATAATAAAGATATATTTCAAAACAATTGCAACAAATTAAGAAAAGAAATAAAACAAGATCCTGAAATGAGAAAAAGTCTGAAACTCTTCTGGTTAGGATGGATTGCAGTAATCACAATGAACTTTCTATTCCAAATGGCACCAGTTCTAACTTCAAACAAAAACTGGTAGGACTGGTAAAGAAAGCCTATAGATTTGTATGGGATGTGGAAAAAAAGCAAGAGTGTTTTGAAATTCTATAAAATTGAAAGGAAAGAGGTAAACTGGCATTATTCTCCAGTCTAAGATTGTATTGTAAAGCAAGCTGTATATCACAGATAAGAGAATGGATAAGATCTCCATACAGTAGAATATCATTAATAGAAGTAGAAGGTTTAACAAATGGACTTCATAGGTATCTATGCTACAAAGAAACAAAAGAAGGGAAAAAATTGAAAGGACATATAATAAGACAAAGCCTACTGAAAATCTGGCTAATTCAACAAAAAGAAAAGAAGAAGAATGAAAGCAATGCCATTTCTACCCTCAAATTCTTTTGACTCTACAGACAATTTACATATATATATATATATATATATATATATATATATATATATATATATATATATGTAGGTCTTTGGTTGTTCGGGTTTTCTCCCGCGTAAAATTGGAAGTGTCTTGGCGACGTTTCGACGAAGTCCCATTCGTCATCTTCAGGCTGGTGTTTTCAGCTTCGTGCTTCGAGCAGCAATTTGCTGCTCGAAGCACGAAGCTGAAAACACCAGCCTGAAGATGACGAATGGGACTTCGTCGAAACGTCGCCAAGACACTTCCAATTTTACGCGGGAGAAAACCCGAACAACCAAAGACCTACATACAAACACCCGCGAAAACCTCAGAAAACATATATATATATATATATATATATATATATATATATATGTAAATTGTCTGTAGAGTCAAAAGAATAATATATATATATATATATATATATATATATATATATATATATATATAATATATATATATATATATATGTATGTATGTGTAGTATGTATATATATATATATATATATATATAATATATATATATATATGTGTTTTCTGAGGTTTTCGCGGGTATTTGTATGTAGGTCTTTGGTTGTTCGGGTTTTCTCCCACGTAAAATTGGAAGTGTCTTGGCGACGTTTCGACGAAGTCCCATTCGTCATCTTCAGGCTGGTGCTTTCAGCTTCGTGCCTCGAGCAGCAATGTGTGGTCTTAGCTGTTTCTTCCTTTTAACTGCCAGTGGGGGTATGAACTGATTGGGTGGGAGCTTGGCTGTGTTCTGATTGGGTGGAGGTGTGTTCTGATTGGTTAGGGGCTTGGCTGTGCTCTGATTGGCTGGGGGGTTGGCTGTGCTCTGATTGGCTGGGGGAGTGTTCTGTTTGGTTGTGCTCAGGTTAGTCTGAGTTGCAGAGGGATTCAAGATTTTGGGCTGCCCTGCCATTCCTTGGCTTCGCGTTCGTGGTCGTGCTTCCTCTTCATGGAGGGTGTCAGTTTGCTTCATGTATGGATTGGGGGGGTTTAAAGTGGCTAATGATGCAGCTGTGGTCTGGCTTCTGGTTTGTGGTCGTGCCTCATAGTCAGTGTGGCTTTGGGTTTGTTTTTTGCATGGATGTTTGGTGGTGACATCCTGTGTGGTTTTTGTGAGTGTGGGTCTGGTATCATTTTTTGTGTTAGGGAGTCGTTTGTCAATGAGGGCGGGTTTCCAAATGGCTGGTAGGCGGGAGGTATCATCTCGCTTGTTCATGCTGTGTGGGCGTTTTTCTATCTCGATGGCTTCTCTGATTATTCTGTTATTAAAATGTTCACTTTTGGCAATGGTTCTGGTATTTTTAAAGTCAATTTCATGTCCTGTAGCTTTAAGGTGTTGGACCAGGGAAGATGTTGGTTCCTCTTTTTTGATTGAGTTCTTATGTTCTTCAATGCGTGCACTTATTCTTCTGTTGGTTTGTCCGATGTATGTGGTGGGACAAGTGGTGCATGGGATTTCGTATACTCCTTGATTTTCTAATTCAATTTTATCTTTGGGGTTTCTAAGGATGGTGGATATTTTTCTGTTTGTGCAGAATGCTGTTTTGATGTTGTGTTTATGGAGGATCTTACTGATTCTGTCTGTGATGCCTTTTATGTATGGGAGGATGGCTTTGCCGTTTTCTTGTTCTTTGTCTTGGATTTTAGTGGGGGTTTCTTTTTGGATTAGGTTTGTAATCTTATTTCTATGGAATCCATTTGATGTTAGTACATTGGTGAGAGTGTGTAGTTCGGGTTTTAGGTGTTGTTCGTCAGCTAAGCGTTTTGTTCTGGAGATGTATCTGTCTTGAGATACACACACCAACAAACTCCGAAGACTACAAGAACGCCAGAAACAAACCCCTCCTCCCTCACAGCCACACATGAAACAAACAGTGCATAACATCTCAGATAGGATCCTCACCAAAGCCGAAACCAATGTCCTTTCCAAAGGATTCAACTTTGCAGTCGCTCCCAAACACATCCCCACTGAAACCATTATATGTGGAGTTGAAACCAGCCTGACCAAAATCAACCCCGATGACGCTAACAAAATTAGACTCAAAATCACCAACATCCTCTGCACCAGCAAGCCACCCAAAAGCAACTTACCCAAAGAGGAACAGACAGCACTACGTAACCTGAAAGAAGACACCAGCATAATAATCCTACCAGCAGACAAGGGCAACGCCACGGTGGTTATGAACACATCTGACTACCAAACCAAATTAACCAACCTACTCCAAGACTCCACATACAAACCCCTAAATACAGATCCCACCACCTACCTGGAAAAAACCACCAGAACCAAGATAAAAGCCTCCCCCATTAGCGAAGAGATCCAGCAAAGAATCATTCCCAGAGAGAAATCATCCAGATGCCCTAAACTCTATGGTCTCCCCAAGATACACAAAGAAGGAACCCCACTCAGACCTATAGTCAGCTCCATAGGCTCACCTCTACAAAACCTAGCCAAATTTCTCGCCAAACAACTACAGCCCTATGCAGAATCCATCACCTCACACGTAAAAAACTCATTCCAGTTTATAGAGATCATAAAGAAACAAAACTTACAGCCCAGCGACCTACTAGTGAGCTTCGATGTCATATCCCTCTTCACCAAGTGCCTATCAAAGAAGCCTTGACAGCTATTCAAAACAAATATAACCCCCCCAAACACATCTTAGATCTGACCAACCACTGCCTATCCAACACATACTTCATCTATAACGGATAAAAATACAAACAAACAGAAGGAGCACCCATGGGATCACCCCTCTCACCTGTCATTGCCAACCTCTACATGGAACACTTTGAAACCCAAGCTCTAGAAAAATCGGATCACAAACCCAAACTCTGGCTCAGATACGTAGACGACACCTTCATAATCTGGCCACATGGGAAAGAAAAACTGGACAACTTCCTCACACACCTCAACAGCCTACACCCCAAAATACAGTTCACCATGGAAACAGAAGCTAACAACCAACTTCCCTTCCTGGATGTCTTAGTCTACAAGAAATCCAATGGCTCCCTAGGACACACCATCTACCAGAAGAAAACACACACAAACCGCTATCTGCACGCTCTCTCACACCACCACCCAGCACAGATCAACTCTGTAGCCAAGACACTCATCTCCAGAACAAAACGCTTAGCTGACGAACAACACCTAAAACCCGAACTACACACTCTCACCAATGTACTAACATCAAATGGATTCCATAGAAATAAGATTACAAACCTAATCCAAAAAGAAACCCCCACTAAAATCCAAGACAAAGAACAAGAAAACGGCAAAGCCCTCCTCCCATACATAAAAGGCACCACAGACAGAATCAGTAAGATCCTCCATAAACACAACATCAAAACAGCATTCTGCACAAACAGAAAAATATCCACCATCCTTAGAAACCCCAAAGATAAAATTGAATTAGAAAATCAAGGAGTATACGAAATCCCATGCACCACTTGTCCCACCACATACATCGGACAAACCAACAGAAGAATAAGTGCACGCATTGAAGAACATAAGAACTCAGTCAAAAAAGAGGAACCAACATCTTCCCTGGTCCAACACCTTAAAGCCACAGGACATGAAATTGACTTTAAAAATACCAGAACCATTGCCAAAAGTGAACATTTTAATAACAGAATAATCAGAGAAGCCATCGAGATAGAAAAACGCCCACACAGCATGAACAAGCGAGATGATACCTCCCGCCTACCAGCCATTTGGAACCCGCCCTTATTGACAAACGACTCCCTAACCCCAAAATCTTAAACCCCTCTGCAACTCAGACTAACCTGAGCACAACCAAACAGAACACTCCCCCAGCCAATCAGAGCACAGCCAAGCCCCTAACCATTCAGAACACACCTCCACCCAATCAGAACACAGCCAAGCTCCCATCCAATCAGTTCATACCCTCACTGGCAGTTAAAAGGAAGAAACAGCTAAAACCACACATTGCTGCTCAAAGCAAGAAGCTAAAAACACCAGCCTGAAGATGACGAATGTGACTTCGTCGAAACGTTGCCAAGACACTTCCAATTTTACGCGGGAGAAAACCCGAACAACCAAAGACCTATATACAAATACCCGCGAAAACCTCAGAAAACATATATATAGATATATATATATATATATATATATATATATATATATATATATATATATATATATTACTTCTCTACTTATGATTGGCCATTTAACAGTGATTTGAAGGTACAAGGGCCTCAGAAAGGGTGTTTTACAATTTATAAAATACTTCCAGCCATTCCAAAACATTGTGCTGGTCCCTGCAGTCATATAATCATGTCTGGGAGCCTGGAAATCTGTTTACACTTATGAATAGTTGCCAAGCAGCTCACGATCATGAAATTGCTGTTTGCAATCTTCTCTGTTGGCTTCCCCAGAAAGTCAGTGGGGAAGCCCATAGTAAGGTTGCAGACTGCTGCTGCCTGCTGAGAGGAGTCCCTCTTGCTCTAGGACCTGGTGAAAGTGCTGCTTGCTGAGGGGAGTTGAACTCCTTTGGTGGGACAGAGTAAAAGACCTCAGATCTTCAGGATTTGAGCTCTATTCCAGTACCCAGCAGAAGGCATTCTTTTCCATGCCAGAAAAGCACTGAAATCCTCCCATAGGTGCAGAATCATCAGTCCTGATGATTTAAGCTTTGTTTATGCACTCTGTGGAAGGAGATCCTTTCTAGAGAAGAGCTGATATCCTTTGGCAGGCAGATCTTCCAGCCAGCCCTTAGAGGAGAAAATCCAAGCAGAGAGTAGGGAGGCAGCATGGTAATATGAGGGCAATTCAGAAATAAACCTTTGTTTGGTTATCAATGACAGATACTTGCAGATACTTTTATTATACACAATAGAGAACTACAACATTACATTACTTTTTGATGTAATCACCATTCAAATTGAGGCACTTGTCATAACATCTTGCAAGGTTTGAAATTCCTTAGGAGTAGTAGTTGTTGTTGTTGTTGTTAATTGCGAAGTCATGTCCGACCCATCGCGACCCCATGAACAACGTTCCTCCAGGTCTTCCTGTCCTCTACCATCTTCTGGAGTCCATTTGAGTTCACACCTACTGCTTCAGTGACTCCATCCAGCCATCTCATTCTCTGTCATCCCCTTCTTCTATTGCCCTCAATCTTTCCCAGCATTAGGCCCTTCTCCAGTGAGTCCTTCCTTCTCATTAGGTGGCCAAAGAATTTGAGTTTCAACTTCAGGATCTGGCCTTCGAAAGAGCAGTGAGGGTTGATCTCTTTTTGGACTGACCGGTTTAAATGCCTTGCAGTCCAAGGGATTTGCAGGAGTGTTCTCCAGCACCATAATTCAAAGGCCTCAATTCTTTGGCGCTCAGCCTTTCTTATGGTCCAACTTTCACAGCCATACATTGCAACTGGGAAAACCATGGCCTGGACTATACGCACTTTTGTTGGCAGGGTGATGTCTCTGCTTTTTAGTATGCTGTCTAGATTTGCCATAGCTTTCCTTCCCAGGAGCAAGCGTCTTTTGATTTCTTGGCTGCAGTCCCCATCTGAGGTGATCTTGGAGCCCAGAAAAATAAAATCTGTTACTACCTCCATTTCTTCCCCATCTATTTGCCAGGAATTGAGAGGGCCGGATGCCATGATTTTGGTTTTCTTAATGTTGAGTTTCAAGCCTACTTTTACACTCTCCTTCTTCACCCGCATCAAGAGGCTCTTTAGTTCCTCTTCACTTTCTGCCATTAGAGTTGTATCATCTGCATATCTTAGGTTGTTGATATTTCTCCCGGCAATCTTAATTCCAACTTTTGATTCATCTAGCCCTGCCTTTCTCATGATGTGCTCTGCATATAAGTTAAATAGGCAGGGTGACAGTATACAGCCTTGCCGGACTCCTTTTCCAATTTTGAACCAATCAGTGGTTCCGTGTCCAGTTCTCACTGTTGCTTCTTGACCCGCATATAAGTTTCTCAAGAGACAAATAAGATCGTCTGGTACTCCCATCTCTTTAAGAACTTGCCACAATTTGTTGTGATCCACACAATCAAAGGCTTTTGCATAGTCAATGAAGCAGAAGTAGATGTTTTTCTGGAACTCCCTAGCTTTCTCCATGATCCAGCGTATGTTGGCAATTTGATCTCTAGTTCCTCTGCCTCTTCGAAATCCTGCCTGTACTTCTGGTAGTTCTCGATCCACATACTGCTGGAGTCTAGCTTGTAGGATTTTAAGCATAACTTTACTAGCATGTGAAATGAGTGCAATGGTGCGATAGTTTGAACATTCTTTGGCATTGCCTTTCTTTGGAATTGGAATGTAAACTGACCTTTTCCAATCCTGTGGCCACTGTTGAGTTTTCCAAATTTGCTGGCAAATTGAGTGTAGCACTTTTACTGCATCGTCTTTTAAGATTTTGAATAGCTCAGCTGGAATACTGTCACCTCCACTAGCTTTGTTGTTGCTCAGATTTTCTAAGGCCCATTTCACTTCACATTCTAGGATGTCTGGTTCGAGGTCAGTGACCATCTCATTGTGATTATCTGGGACATTAAGCTCATTCTTGTACAGTTCTTCTGTGTAGTTTTGCCATCTCTTCTTAATCTCTTCTGCCTCTGTTAGGTCCCTGCCGTTTTGGTCCTTTATCATGCCCATCTTTGCATGAAACTTTCCCTTCATATCTCCAATTTTCTTGAAGAGATCTCTGGTCCTCCCTATTCTGTTGTTTTCTTCTATTTCTTTGCACTGTTCATTTAAGAAGACATTCTTATCTCTTCTAGCTATTCTCTGGAATTCTGCATTCAATTGGGTGTATCTTTCTCTTTCTCCTTTGCCTTTCACTTCCCTTCTTTCCTCAGCTATTTGTAAAGCTTCCTCAGACAGCCATTTTGCTTTCTTGAATTTCTTTTTCTTTGGGATGGTTTTAGTTGCTACCTCTTGTACAATGTTGCGAACTTCCATCCATAGTTCTTCAGGCACTCTGTCTATCAGATCTAATTCCTTAAATCTATTTGTCACCTTTACTGTATATTCATCAGGAATATGATTTAGTTCATACCTGAGTGGCCTAGTGCTTTTCCCTACTTTTTTTCAATTTAAGCCTAAATTTTGCAATGAGAAGCTCATGATCTGAGCCACAGTCAGCTCCTGGTCTTGTTTTTACTGACTGTATAGAGCTTCTCCATCTTTGTCTGCAGAGCACATAGTCAATCTGATTTCTATGTTGACCGTCTGGTGATGTCCATGTGTAGAGCCGTCTCTTGGGTTGTTGGAAAAGAGTGTTTGTTATGACCATCGTATTCTCTTTACAAAATTCTATCAGCCTGTGCCCTGCTTCATTTTGTACTCCAAGGCCAAACTTGCCTGTTATTCCGGTTATCTTTTGGCTTCCTACCTTAGCATTCCAATCCCCCATGATGATAAGGACATCATTTTTTGGTGTTAATTCTATAAGGTGCTGTAGGGCTTCATAGAACCGGTCAATTTCATCCTCTTCAGCACCATTGGTTGGGGCATAGATTTGGACTACTGTGATATTGAATGGTTTGCCTTGGATTCGAATTGAGATCATTCTGTCATTTTGGGGATTGTATCCCAGTATTGCTTTTCCTATTCTTTTATTGACTATGAAGGCTACTCCATTTCTTCTGAGGATTCTTGCCCACAGTAGTATACCTGATGGTCCTCTGAGTTAAATTCACCCATTCCTGTCCATTTTAGTTCGCTGATTCCTAAGATGTCGATGTTCAGTCTTGTCATCTCTTTTTTGACTAGTCTAGCTTGCCTTGATTCATGGATCTTACATTCCAGGTTCCTATGGAGAAAAGATCTTTACAGCATCGGACTTTCCTTTCACCACCAGATATATCCACAGCTGAGCGTCCTTTCGGCTTTGGCCCAGTCGCTTCATTCTTTCTGGTGCTACAAGTACTAGCCCTCTGCTCTTCCCCAGTAGCATATTGGGCACCTTCCGACCTGAGGGGCTCATCTTCTAGCGTCATATCTTTTTGCCTTTTAGTACTGTCCATGGGGTTTTCATGGGAAAGATACTGGAGTGGTTTGCCATTTCCTTCTCCAGTGGATCACATTTTGTCAGAACTCTCTGCTATGACCTGTCCATCTTGGGTGGCCCTGAATGGCATAGCTTATAGCTTCATTGAGTTACACAAGCCCCTTCGCCACGACAAGGCAGTAATCCATAAAGGTAGTAGTAGTTGCTCAGCGCCAAATCTGAGTTATGGGAGCAGGGATGATCAAAAACATCCCAACGGAACTGCTTCAAAAGTTCTTGGGTGCTCCTAGCAGTGTGCAGGCAAGCATTATCGTGAACCAACACCACACCAGAAGTGGTACCATAGAAAATCTCACTATATGTGAAGATGCCAAAGGAGTACTGCTAGTGAAGTTCATAGGGTGTGGTTCAACCATCAATTCAGAAGTCTACTGTGAAACATTATGAAAACTCAGATGAGCCATCCATAACAAGCGTTGGGGCATGCTGACTTCTGGTGTGGTGTTGGTTCACGATAATGCTTGCTTGCACACTGCTAGATGCACCCAAGAACTTTTGAAGCAGTTCTGTTGGGATTTTTTGATCACCCCCCTATAGCCCAGATTTGGCGCCGAGCGACTACTACTATGGAATTTCAAACCTTGTAAGATGTTATGACAAGTGCCTCAATTTGAATGGCAATTATGTAAAAAAGTACTGTAATATTGTAATTTTCTAATGTGTGTAATAAAAGTTCTGTATCTGCAAGTGTCTGTCATTGATAACCAAAGGGAGGGTTATTTCTAAATTGCCCTCGTAGTAATAGCAATAGCACTTAGACTTATGTGCTTCTCCATAGTGCTCTACAGCAGTCTTTGACCAGTTTACAATGTCAGCATATTGCCCTCAACAATTTGGCTCCTGTTTTTACTAACCTCAGAAGGATGGAAGGCTGAGTCAACCTTCAGTCTGTCAGGATCAAACTCCTGGCTATGGGCAGAAATAGCATTCTAACCCCTGTGTCATCAAGGGTCCTAGCTGTAAAGTAAGGTAGCTGTATATTGATCTGTAGTTGTATATGTCAGCATGATATATTCAAATAACAGAAATCAGTTTAAAGTGCAGCAAGAACTGTACAATAAGGGAGGAATTTACCACAGTGAATTTATATACAAATAATTAGAAAAATAAAAAAAAAGTGATCTCCAAAAAGGAGGTGAGAAAGATGACAGAATTTGAAAGCTTATATAAAACCGAGATCATTCATGAGGATATGTTTCTAAACTGTTACTGGAATATGACTCAGATAGAATAAATTTTAAACTGTATGATAAAATGAATGCAAACTGTGAAAGGAGTAATCACAGCAATTCAATGAAAAGAATAACAGAATAACAGAGTTGGAAGAGACCTTGGAGGTCTTCTAGTCCAACCCCCTGCTAAGGCAGGAAACCTTATAGTATTTCAGACAAATGGTTGTCTAATCTCTTCTTAAAAATCTCCAGGGTTGGAGCATCCGCAATTTCTGAAGGCAACCCACTGATTAATTGTTCTAACTGTCAGGAAATTTCTCCTTAGTTCTAGGTTGGTTCTCTCCTTTATTAGTTTCCATCTGCTGCTTCCTGCCCTGTCTTCAGGTGCTTAGGAGAATAGGTTGACCCTCTTTTTTTTGTGGCAACCACTGAGATATTGGAACACTGCTATCATGTCACCCTTAGTCCTTTTTTCATTAAACTAGACGTACCCAATTCCAGCAACTGTTCTTCATATGTTTTAGCAATGGAAAAATCAATACAAATTAGTCCAAACTACAGTTTATTGGGAAATTGGTGTTAAAGATTCTCTAAGTGGTATATAACTCCATCCATAATTGCCAGGATATATAAAGCATATAACAACAAATGCTGGAAATGCCATAATAAAGAAGAAACAGTTGGCCATATGTAATGATTGTGCAAAAAAAAAAAAAACCCTAAAATATTGGAAAGAAATACATTAAAAATAAAATAAAATTTGAACAGACATTTCTATTAGACATGACTGTGGAAAACATATACAGTATGAAAAATGTTACAATTCAGAAATAAACATGTTGACTCCAGCAGAATAAACCTTGAACAGCATTATAAAATATGCTATGCCAACAATAACAAACTGAGAGACAAAAATAGAAAAGTATGTTGTGCTTTATACACAATGAAGTTTAACAAAAGTCAAGCATGAAGTTTAACAAAAGTCAAGCATGAATGGCTCTGTTACATACAACTCATCACAAAGCAAGGTGTCAACTCTGCAATGAACCTGGCTGAAGCCATCTTGCTCATTTTTGACAAGACTGGGGAGAGGAATGGGAAGTTTTAATCTAGCCTAAACAATTCTCTGTCCCATGGGAACCAAGGTCATTTCTATTCCTTTGTTTGGGGGGGGGTGTTGAGCTTAATGTTAGAAAGCCCACCAAACTATTCTATTGGGAAACACGGGGTGGGAAGTTTAACTTTGTAATACTATTACTTTTTGGTGGAAACTTTAGTCTTGGTTTCACTTTTGATGGTGCCAATACTTTGTAATCAATAAACATGTTCTTAGAGGAAAACTCAAGCCTTGGAATTCTGTTTAATTGGTCTCATCTATTGGAACCATGACACAAGGTAGACTTAGTTAAATATGTTTTTAGGACTCAGATTGAAACTAAGAACATGTACTAATAATTCAAAGTTCCAATATCTATATTGTATCTCATAGTTGGAGATATAAAAAGAAGAGAAGGGAAGGATATAATTTACTATGGTCTTTTTTTTCAATATATATTTTTAAATTCAAATGTAGCAGTATTTTACATTGTCATGCTTTTTTCTTTATAATTTTTTTTTTGCATTTCAATAGTTTAACAATAAATATATAGTAAAAAATAGAAAGGGTAATGTAGTGATTGCAAGGAAACTCCATGATTTTTTGTAACTATTTTTACTACAGAAGATATAGGGAAACACCTGAACATGTAATGACTCCTGAAGTGTGTATGTTGTAAGGCATGAACTTGAGCAATCAAATTAATAAGTAATAAGAGAAGATATTCAAGATTGCACTAAATCCCTGAAACCTAACAACATCCACCTAAGAGTTCTTAAAGAACTCAAATATGAAATTGCTGATTTTGGTTCAGTGCTAGAAAACTGAATGTTAGCCAAAGTGATGTCAAGTTTAAAAAAAAGAACCCTGGGAAGAGCCAGGAAATTATAGGCCAATCAGATAATGGCTCTTTTGAACAAATTGATTGAAATTGTATAAGCCCATGAAGCATATAAAGAGACAATCTTTCTGAAGGAAAATCAGTATGGATTCTGCAAAGGTAAATCCTGCTTCCTCCACCTGCTACAGGATGGGTGGATTTGACTTTCTTTAAAATGGATGACGACAACCATTTTGGCACTCTATACTTGATGAAGTTCCTCATCAAAGGTTCTTGAGTACATGGTCATAGAATAAGCGAAGTAAACACAAACAGAGTTAGAGGGGTTAAGAATTAGAGAAACATAATACCACATGAGGGAACAAAGGAACACCAAAAAAAAAAAAAAACCTCTGATGTTTGTGCAAATATTGGGTTGTATTTAGATGTTTATTATTCCTCAAAGGACTTTGTCTTCTCTGTAATTTTGTTAATTTTGTTTACTATTGTTAGTTGCTCTTTTGTTTTACTATTTTAATCTTCTAACTGAAAGAAAGGAATACAAGGTACTTAAAATCCCTTTGGACAGAATGTTATATAAACTCCAATAAACAAACGCTCTTTAATTGCCCAATTGGTTCCAATTCTCTCAAGACTTTTACGCAGGAGTTCCAGGCGCAATAAAGTAGCCTGCTCCTATATTTGAAATTTTCTTTTATTACGGTCACTGACCAGAACTGCAAACAAAAAACACATTACAAATAAAGGTAAAGTAAAAACAAAACAAGATATAAATTACAGTTAGCAGTGGGTTCATCAGTGGATAATCAAAATCTGCCTAATTTAACAGGTAGTATAAAGGAATTTAGTTAAGTTTAAGGAGAGTAAATAATACTGAGTTGTTAACAACAACTGTACATAAAAGAAATCAGAATCTCCTGAGTGTTTTGTCAGGTAAGGAGTATAAATGTAGCAGAACATTAGCATTAGTTTCAACAGACTCTTGGCCACAAAGTTTCAGATCTTAGAGGAATTTTTGGTCCTTCTAGAAGCACCAAAGGGAAGGACGAGAAACAATGGTTGCAAACTGATCAAAGAGAGAAGCAAGGAGAAACTTCCTGACAGTGAGGACAATCAACCAGTGGAACAGCTTACTCTCAGAAATTGTGGGCACTCCATCACTGGAGATTTTTAAGAAGAGACTAGACGTTCACCTGTCTGAGATGATATAGGTTCTCCTGCTGGACTAGAAGACCTTCAAGGTCCATTCCAGCTCTATTATGTTCTGTTCTGTTCTGTTCTGCTGTAGAGAGAGATAGTTAAAGCATGCTAAAATTACTTCTCTTTAGAATTTGGAAACAAGGGACTTGATTGCTCAGAAAAAATATTCTTACACAGAACTAACTGGTCCTGTTGGGCTTCCAGGACTTTGATACTTTGTTTAAATATATTGAGTGCAGGCTTATAAGCTATCAATGGCTACCTGGAAAAATTGAGATTTAAAGGAAGAGTAAGATCCTAGCTGGGCACCGAAAAATAGTTGTGCATGAGCCTTAGTTGACTATAACTTCAGTGCTATTGGGATCTTCCAAATGGGACAGAAATTGAAAGTCAATAGAACTCTCTTCTTCCCTGCTAGAAAATACTTCCCCCACCCAAATGGGAATGGGACAACTTGCTACAGCTAACTTGCCATGGCTAATGTGCCATGGGACAACTCACCACAGCCAACTCACCCACAGGTTAACTCGCTGTGGGACAATTTAACAATTCTATTATATTATTTAAAATATTTTTTTTTAAAAAAAATAATTTTTGCCATTGACATTTCATTCTTTTGCATCCTTTCTTTAACAATTCTATTCCGCTATTTCTTTGACATTAATGAAACTAATTTTCTGCAGCAAGTTGTCCTGCGGCAAGTTGGCCATGACAAGTTGTCCCACAGCGAGTTGTCCATGGCAAGTTGGCAGTGGTAAGTTGGCTGTGGCAAGTTGTCCTGTTCCAGTCTGGGGAGGGGGGAAAAACAGGGAAGAAGAGAGTTCTATAAACTGTTGACTTTCAATTTCAGATCCCAATAGTACTGAAGTGGAGAATTGTCATAGACAACCACCCCCCCAGATTGCTGCTGTTTGTTCAGTGGCTGCATTGCTTATGCAAGATGGGGATGATATGACTTAAGAAGGGAAAATGTAACAGACTTCATAACTAGGCAATACTGCTCACAGCACAAATACTGATCTTGATCTTCAAACTTTTGAGTCCAGTCAAAAACAAGGTTGGTCTACTAAAGGAGTCCTTTATAAAATATACTGAGAGTCATCCTAATAAAAAGCAGAAGTTGTACAGATACCTGCTGGTCACATCAACAAGCAATGAGCAGTTAAGATGGAATTTAGAGCTGACTCACTCCCAAATATGCTAGGAGTGAAAGAAATAACTGTGGTGGGTTTAACTCTCAAACAGAGTGAACAGAAGGCAATGGGAGTTCAAAAAGGATTATTCTGTCCTTGAGCAAGCAAAAACTGCAAAAACTATGTGATAAATGTACTGAGTGCACAATGGCTGCCATCTAGAAGAGGCAGAATGCAAATTCTACTAACATTTAAGTGGTTTACAATCCCTAGCATGTTTTTCAAAATGAAGCGCTTCCTGAGCACCGTCTCGATATTTTCAATACTTGTCTTCTGTACAGAGATGGATAGCCTGCTTTTGGATCAATTTTCCAAAGAAGGTATTACCATTTTAAAATCTAAATGTAACCATTTGAATCCAGATAACCTTGGGATGTTTCACTAGCAATGATCTTCAGAAAGAAGAATTCTAATCGAAATACTGCATTATTTAAAGCTAGAGAATCTGCTTTGAACTCACTGGAAGTAAAGTTGATTGAGTCATTTGGTGCATTACCTGATTCAGAGCAAGCAGATACCATAAAGAGATTAGATGGATTAAGGAAAACATTTGTGACCATATATTCCATAGCAAAACCATTAATTAATCCTGCCCTACCAGGCATTCAGGACTGTTGTAATACACTCAATCGGCATACCACCAATGGAGAACATTTCATGTCTAACTCAATCCCTGATGTACCTTAACCAAATGCTGCATCAATTAGAGAATCTAAAGTACACAGAACCTGAGAAAAAGGCTCGTTTATTGAGTACATCAGATCCAGGAATGCTTTTAACACCTATACCCTCTTATAGTATAACTCCCCAATTATATGCCCCACCCAATACTATCTTTGTGAAATTTAGACAGGGATGCTGAAGATCTAATTGACAATGGAGAAAAATTCTTAACCTACCAATTAACAACCATTCAGAGACTGTAATGGAAAGTGTGGATCACTTTGGTGAGATAAGGGAATAGATTCTGCCTAGGAAACAATTAGACAAGAGGGCAGGAGTCCCCAGTGGCCTAACTCTCAGAGAAAAAAAAACCTTAGTACAATTGGTTAAAAGTGATGAAAGGAAGTTTGTATAATCAGTCTTGCAAGGTTCTCTTAATGTAGCAGTCTAGAGCAGAGCAGAGATAAAAGTCTAGCTTTGGGCCTTATGTTTATTCCTAGTAATTGCCTCTTCTGATATTGATATTGTTTTCTCTGAAAGCCAAACTACACCATATTTTCCATCAGCTGATCTTAACTTCAACAATGTGCACCAACTTATGTCCCCACCATTCCTGAGAATCTGCCTCTTACAATGGCCACCACTGGGAACTCAAATTGATAGGATACCTCTAAAACTCTAACAATTGTTTCATGGAATAATGCAAGCTAGAATGGTAAAGCCAAAGACTCTACTTTCATGAATAATGTTGCTCAATTTGATATCTTCCTACTTCAAGAAATCTGGGTAGATAACAGCTTATTTGTAAGGGGTATAAATCTTTCCCATTTGTAGAAGCTCCTGGAGAAGGATGAGTTAGTGTGTATACAAACTACAAATTTCAACTAAGCTATATTCAAACATTATACAGTTAGACCCAACGGAACACTATGCAATGCTATGCTGCTAAAAGTTACTATTAATTACTAGTAGTAATAATTACTATCGGTCAATGTGTGCCTTCCACCTTCTAAAAACAAGTCCCAATTTAACAGCTCATGAACCCAATTCAAAACATATATAAGTACTCTTATATCTAATAGCAATAGCAATAGTAGTTAGATTTATATACTGCTTCACAGTGCTTTACAGCCTTCTCTAAGTGG
This sequence comes from Crotalus tigris, assembly GCF_016545835.1. NCBI lineage: Eukaryota > Metazoa > Chordata > Lepidosauria > Squamata > Viperidae > Crotalus > Crotalus tigris. The sequence continues at coordinate 3,015,157 of NW_024096469.1, forward strand.
TTTACATATTGCTCCCAACAAACTGAAATCTTATCATTTTTTGGTCTCTCATCAGAAGATTTGTTCTTGAAGTTATGAAAAGAGATACCAGTCAGCTTGCAGAATCCCAAATTCACTAAATGATTACAGAATGGAAAGCAAATAGAAAATGAAATAAAAAGTAAAATCCTTTCATAATCTGAGTTGGGACTAAGTTTCATCCTTTTTAGTTTATGAACTGGATTTAGGGGCAAATAGTTAGCTGGCCAAGTTTCCAAATGATAACAAATGAAAACTGAAAGTGATTGTGAAGAGCTACAGAGGAATCTCTTCAGATTGGATGAGTAACTAATCTGATAATAAATAAACTCAATCAAGCAATGTAAAATGAGACATACTGGGGCAAAGATTCTAATACATTTACTGACAGTCTGAGCTGTTTGCATTTAATTAGGAAAATAATGCATAATTTGGAGAAGATGTTGATTCAGTGTGCAACAGGTATGTAAAAGGAAATTTCCATGCTAGAATTAAATAAGGAACTAGAAACCAAACTATAAGCAAATTACTGTCCCAATACAAATCTATGATATAGATGTCTTATGCCATATCTTATGCCATATCTACAATGATTGCCATAATTGGAAAAAATAGACAATATTACTGGAAAAAGTGCAGAGGGCAACCAAACTGATTGGACACTCAAACACATTTCTTATAAGAAAATGGTATAATGTTTGGGAGTTTTTAGCTTAGAAAATTGCAACTGACATTATGAAAATGTATAAAATCATGTCTGGCAAGGAGAAAATGAACAGGGAAATATTTTCATTCTCTCTTGAGCTAGATAGAGATAGTGCTTGTTGTCCAATAAAGCTGACTGGAGATTCTTCTTCATACAGCCCATGATTAGTTTATGTAGTGACAATGTAGGCTATGCAGTGACTACTAAACTACCTTCAAATGGATCTTATGGATGACTATGACTGGACTATAGAGGTATTCAGTCTTAAGACTCAGCTGTTACTTCCCTATTGGAGAGACTATGCCTGTAATAGAGTTTTGAGGAAACTGTTCTTAACTCCTGCTTATAAGCAACTCAATGACGAGCGAGAGTAAAAAATGCCAAACTAAGATCAAAACCTTGGTGTGTTCCAACAATACTATTCTTACATTCTTATCTTCCATGTCTGGAATTTGACCTCAGAATAGGAAAGCATTTTTTTTTTAATGTCAGTACATTATACTTCTGAGTTCCTAGGATGTGGGGGCTTGAATGTTACTCTCTAAATTAGAATTTGCATATAACGTGAACATGTTTGTGGTAAAACAAGGCTTTGGTTACACTTAGAGAATACTGGCCAGAATTTAGGTAAAAATGTGCTAAAACTCATCAATATAATTAGCATCTTCTCTATATTAGTAAAAAAATCCTTATGTGAAAATCTTGATGGACCATGACAGGTGGTAGACGTCACCCTGTGCAAGCCACTTTTTAATGATCATGGCATATTAAAGATGGGATGTAAGTGCAGTAAATGATACAAACAGCATGCCTTAATGAATGAAATAATAGAAGATAGAAACTTTAAAAGGGATGAAGAAATAATAGGTTTAACTGATTGTGGTTTGACTTCTGGAGTACAGGTGGTTGCTACACACGGAAAAATGAAAGTAAATGCAAGTATTTAAATGTATACCAGAAATTATGATTTGACAACATTAGGATGCATATACAAATAGGAGTAAAAGTCCATAGATTGTTGATGGTCAAATGCCAGTTTTTGAATGAATGATAATAATGGAACTAGAGATGAGATGTGAAAAAAATGTGAAACATTCTGGATTAATGTAGTCCAGGAGGGGAAAAAGTGAAGTGATGGAATCATTTGAATATTCAGGAATATATTAGAATGGCGACTGGTGAGTGATTGCTTAGAAAAAGCATCCATACAGTTAGTTCTCATTTAGTGACTGCCTTGTTTAGTAACAATCTGCAGTTATGATGGTATTGAAAAAGTAACTTTATGATCAATCTTTACATTTACAGGTTCATAAAACAAAGGTTTAGACCAGGAGTCTTCAAACTTGGCCCTTTTATGACTTGTGGACTTCAACTCCCAGAATTCCTTAGCCAGCATGCCTGGATGAGGAATTCTGGGAGTTGAAGTCCACAAGTCATAAAAGGGTCAAGTTTGAAGACCCCTGGTTTAGACTTTCAGACATAATCTGAAGTAAGATTATAAGCACAGTCACAATTTTCCTTAAAAACCACTTTGCCAGTCCCAATTGTATTTGCTAAATGAGGACTATCTGTATATCTATACTTACACAAGGAAAAAGGATGGATATTAATTTTATTAATATTATTCATTTAAATGTTTACTTGATTTTTACTGCTATTAATGAAAGATTGAGAGCATCAATGAAAGATGATGAGAAGTTCTAAATGTGGGACAGAGCATTATTTTCTAGTGTCAAGAATAGATGTGGGAAAAAATGGACATACATAAAAAGAAAGAAGTGAAGGAAGCTAGAATAAAAAAAGAATGACTGCAGGATTATAAATATAAATCATGTACATATAAAAATAAACTAAATCTAATGTTCCCCATATTGAATGGAACGTAGATACAGGGTAAGAAAATGTAAACGTTTTTTAGGAGACCATAAGAAATATGTTAGAAAGAAGCACATAAGTGTGTGAAATTACAATATGAAAAACAAAGCTTGGTAGATTAAATGCATTAAAAGAGAAAGAGTAAGAAATTTGTAGCTGGATGGAATTGATAAAATATTCAGAAAAATGGAGGTCAGAAGATAAAAAACCAATAGGCAAGATGTTGAACATACAGTGTTAGGTATCATGAATGAAGTTGGTATGAACTTGATTTAGCTATATTTGCTTTTCTTCTCTTATAATATCATGCCTCTAATTTTCTATATATAAATGATAGCTGTAGCTGAGTCATAGCTTTGGTTACCAAACAATTTCTGCCTACTCTTTTTAACCCTAGTGATAAAGACACAACTCTGCCTCTGCCAACCAGCTGTCATCTATTGATATAAATGATTGCTTTTTGTATGATCAAACTCAAATGCTTAAGTTTATTCTCCATTTTATTTTTTGTTCCAGGAATAGAACTTCAACACTTGTGTTTGTTTGCCATGGTAACTATAATAGATCACTCTGTCTCTTTTAAAAAAAAATCCTACTGTTAGGCTACCATTGCATTCTTCTAATCATGTTATCATCTGGAAAATAGTTCTTAAAAACTGCTATAGTAAGTAGCCTAAGCCCTTGAGCTCTGATCATTTTTGAAAGGTCATTTTTCCTCATTAATAATGCTTCTAACCATTGACCAGTTTACTCAATATCGATTCATTTGCATTTAAAACACTTTATCTGTGAATTAAAGGGATAGCATTTACATTGCCTCCGTATGTCATGTTCAGATGTATGAGGGGGACTAATAAGTCATCAATAGGATATCAAAAAGTATGGTTATTAGGAATACATGAAACACTCCAGTTCAAATTTATATTTCCACTGCCATCTATGCATTTGAATGATTAAATTAATTAAATTAGTTTAAATTAATTCAAATTGTAAATCATTGAATTTCACTGGAAAATTTGAGGAGACAAAACTATATGTGTGTGTGTGTGTGCACACATGTGAATACACAAAAGGCTATTAAATCACTATACTGATTTGAATCCATCTGATACATAGGCATGTGTCAGATCAACTGAGTGGTTTAAGTTAGGTTCAGTTCAAAGAGATGGAGCCATGGTGGCACAGTGCACTGCCGACTGCCAGGAGTTTGATTCTGACCAGCTAAAGGTTGACTCAGCCTTCCATCCTTCCCAAGGTTGGTAATATGAGGACCCAGATTGTTGGGGGCAATATGCTGATTCTGTTAACCACTTAGAGAGGACTGAAAAGCACTATAGAGCAGTATATAAGTCTAAGTGCTATCATATTGCTATGAATGAAAGATTATCAGAGTCATAGCAATAACACATTTTAAGTATTTCAGTTTTCTGACTAGTACAGAATTGTTCATTCTTTGATATATGAATTACCAAAGAGAGCATATCCTCCATGTCTTTCTACTCAAGACAAAAAAAAAAAAAAAAAAAAAACCTACTTGCTTCCCTTAACTGATAGAATCAGCTACTTTTATTCTTGTTCAAGTTTTATTAAAATATGCACAGACCGGATCAAACCAAACCAAACCAAACCAAAATGGTGGCATACACATACATAATACTTTGATCTAAATATTTCTTACCCTTCACTAAGTTATGACGTCATGGATAGGCTCAGCAAGGCAGACTTATACATATAGTATACCCTTACTGCAAGAACAAGCACTTCATAATAGAAGCAATTCCATGCAATGGATTTGCACCAATCTCCAAACTAAAGAGCAAATTATTAGTTTATAGTTCCTATTATAAATGGACAACAGTTGGAACAAGCTTATGTGTGGCAACAGCTCCACTCAGGGGCTGCAAATCTGATAAGACATCAGAGATTTCTATGTTAGTACCAGACACCAGCAGGGATGCACAGCCTTGGCATAGGGTTTTCTCTAATAATGCATCGATGACCAGAAGAAATGCTTTCCAAAATGCTAAGGGCTTCTTGTAACAACAGAATAATACCTTTCACATTGGGCTATCTTACATTAATCTGTAGTATTTTACAGGCATTTTTAAAAAAATTATCATTATTCATTTCTAAGGAAAGGACTACAAATAGTCCTCATTTAATAATCATCTTTGGACCAGTGACTCAGTTGTTAAGTGAAGCAGCTGCTAAGTGAAACCATGACAGTGCTGAAGATTATACTTTAGCTTTCCTTGCTTTATAGACCTGCAAAGCTGTAAATGTGAAGATTGGTCAAAAAGTTACTTTTCATCACCATCGTAACTGTGAGTCATTGTTAAATGAAGCAGTCCCTAAACAAGGACTACCTGTATATCCTTGCTTATTTTCAGAAAAGATCATATGATTCACAAAGCAGTCTGTGTAGCAGACCTATGAAAAACAGGAGATGCTAGAGGATAAGATAATTTGTCTGTCAACTGTATAATGTTTTGGAAAGAACACTTCAAATGAATGATCACAATATAAAAATACAAGAGTTTAATATGCTTTTATGCTTATTTGCCAAAAGGTTTCCCTTCATTTGTGCAGATGATTTTCAAGAAAAAGTGTAATATATTTTATAATATATCCTCTTTTGGTTGTATTTAGGACTACTGTACCTGGGTTGTGGACAACCCAGGAGATCACCAGTTGGCAGAAAAGACTCTTTAGTGCCATCTAGTAGATAGTTGGGTTTTTGCAACTCATTTGACGAAGTCATAGGCATATTGCTAATTCTCTGATGTTGCACACTTTAAGTAAATACGATAAAGCTATAAGGAGGAAAATTGTACTGTATGTTTGTTTATTCCAGGAAAGAATTGCAGGCAGAAAGAAAGGCTGGAGATAATGAAGTAGTAAATAGTAAAATATGCTAGTAACACTCAAATCACAAATGATTAATTTAAGAGCTACTGTATTTTCCGGCGTATAAGATGACTTTCTAAAGCATGCAAATCGGCTCCGAAGTTGGGGGTCGTCTTATATGCCGAGTCGTCTAATACGCCAGAAAATATGGTAATATGAATTAGAATCTTAATACAAAATGCATACAAAAATGCATTTACACAAATCTGATGAATTTCTTCAGGTTTTTTTTTTAATTGTTATTTCAACCTCTGTGCTTTTTCTTAACCATTTGTTAGAAATATGTGATTTCTCTAGAATCCATCAACAAAATAATTGTTTCTGTAATCTAAGGTGAAGAAAATATAAAAGCAGATAATACAAATATGCCACTATGAATCCACTCTTCTCTTATAGAACAATGGAATAAGTAGATCTATACAGTCTATGAAGGATAAAGCTGATCAAATCTCTACAAGGAGGATGTTTCAAATCGTGGAAAGTAGTTCCTAAAAATGCTCACTTCCAAGGCTCTATCAGGCAATAATTTTATAGAGATGAGATCAGGAGAGAGTTATGCCTACAGGTAGTCCTCAACTTACAGAAAGTCAAAGTTACAGCAGCACTGAAAAAAAGTGACTTATGACCATTTTTCACACTTGCAACCATTGCAGCATCCCCATGGTCATGTGATTAAAATTCAGTTGCTTGGCAACTGGTTCATATTTAGGAGGGTTGGAGTGTCCTGGGATCTTTTAATCAACCTTTGCAATCTCCTGACAAGCAAAATCAACGGGAAAGCCAGATTCACTTAACAACCAGGTTACTAACTTAAATAACTGCAATGATTCACTCAACAAATATGGCAAAAAAGGTTGTAAAATGGGGCAAAACTCATTTAACAAACATCTTACTTTGCAACATACATTTGGGGCTCATTTGTGGTTGTAGATCAAGGACTACATACAGGTACAGATACAAGATACAGGTACAAGGACTACCTGTATTTGATTTGGATGAATGGGCACATGAATACAGGAGAAGCAGTTCCCTCAGTTAACTATACAGGGGTTCAAGAGTGGCAATCAACTTTTTGAATTGCACCTGGGAGTTGACTGGCAACCAGTGGAGCTCCTGACACAGTGAGTGCCTGTGCTGCCATATTCTGCCAGCTGTAGCTTCTAAGTGGTCTTCAAGGCAAGCATATGTAGAGTGCATTAAAGTCAGTAGTGGGATTCAGCCATTTCGCACCAGTTTGGCAGAACAAGTAGCTAATTTTTTGTTGCCCAGGCCCAGAATGGACTTCTGGAAGCAGCATCCACACAGTGAACCAGTTGTTCACATATTTGAATCCCACCACTGATTAAAGTAATCCCAATAGTAGGTGACTAGATCATATGCAACTGTGTACAGGACCTTTTGATCTAGGAGTGGCATGCAGGATCTAACTGTGCAAAATGCTTCCTCACCATGGCTGCCACCTGCTCCTCAAGCAGGAGTGGAGAGTCAAAAAGATCTCACAAATTAGGGATCACCTTTAAGCAGTTGACTGAAAACCAGGTCAAAATCAAAACTTGTATTGCACTAGAATTCTTAAGGTCATAGGCTCAAAGCCACTCCTTCCTGGAGGGATTCAGCTGATATGTGGAGCTCCCCACCCAGACCCTGACAACCTCCAGGCTCTGGATTAGCATTTCTATCACATTGCCTGTTTGACCCAGGGATAAATGGTGGGGTATCACCAGCTTATGATGTGATTGAAACTTGTGTTGACAGATGATTCTCCCAGAGGTTTCACATAGTTGTTGAAAAGAAGTAGAGAAAGGAGACCCCAGAAACTCTCTAGAAAGAAGACTCAAGGAAGATATCTCTTCTGTCAGCATCACTGATTGAAGCCACAAAGGATCTTTGCAAACATTGACTCCCCCCATACCAATCACTTGGAATCAGTTCAGAAGAATGTGAATTGATAGTGATTTATACACATAACCAGTTTTCAGATTTGGGGGGGGGGACTATTCCTATCTGCAGCAGCTTCATTCTCACTCAAAGATGACTGTTGGATAAAAAGCTGGTCCAGATTTGAAAAAAGCAACAATGATGATGTGAAAGGCCTCATAAATAATATATCTAAATATTAGGAAAAAGGATGATTCAGTCATGGTTTTCCATAGTCCAGTCCTCTCTTGGTCCCTCACTAGCTCCTTTCCATTTGAAACAAGAAACTGAGAATTCCAATTGCTCATTAAGTAATTGGATTGCAGAAGAAATAATCAAATCCCATGCATCTCTTCTCAGATATAAATCTCCTTCAAGATTTATTTATTTATTTATTAAATTTATTGGCTGCCTGTCTTACCAGAGTAACTCTGGGTGGCTTACAGTATTAAAAAATTAAAACTATACAACACCTAGAAACAATACAAATAAAATACAAATATTCAACCCTAACTGAAAGACGGGAGACGGGAGGGAGTAGGATGAGCAGTGGGAAGATGGGATCTGTCATTAATCTATCAACCATCCCCAATGTGAAACCCTTCCATTGGAGCCACAAGCCAACTGACAGAACCAGGTTTTTAATTTCTTGCAGAAAGTCAGGAGGGTTGACCTCACTCCAAGAGGTAAGATGTTCCAAAGGGCAGGTGCAAAGGCAGAGAAGACTCTTCTTCTGGACCCTGCCAACAGGTATATCATGGCCAATGGGGCCTGCAACATGCCTTATCTGCTGGCATGGATGGGGTGGACCATTCCCAGTGGGAAGAAACAGTCCCTCAAATAGCCTGGATGAATACATTTATTCCCATTGCATATACTGTGTTTCCCTCAAAATAAGACCTGATATTATTATTATTGTTGTTGTTGTTACCTCTAAAACAGGCACCAGGTCTTACTTTCAGGGGAGGTGTCTTTTCTACTCACTTCACAACAGCGTAACTGGCAGCCCCACCCAGCTGCCCCACTTCTGTGGCCAAAGGAGCAGCTTCATGCTGCAGTGGCGAATGGAGTTCTGGCCTGCATTTTGCAGTCAGAGACCTTTCTGGAAAGCATCTGCAGCCAAGAATCAAACTATGGATTCAATCCATAGCTCGGTTCTCAGCAACACAAGCCTTCTGGAAAGACCTCTGACTGCAAAATGCTGGCCAAGTTCTGTTCTCAGCTGCAGAATGAAGCTGCTCCTTCCGGAGAGGTAAGTGTCGATCCATGGGAGGCCCGGCTATAATGGTACGCTCCACCCCCCACCTCTACCCTAGCTTGATTTTTAGGCATGTGCCTTGCCTCAAAATTAGGGCTTATTTTTGGGGTAGGGCTTATAGTAGGCCCACCCCCCAAAATCAAGCTAAGCTTATTTTCAGGGTAGGGCTTACTTTCGGGAAAAACATGGTATGTAGGGTTACAGCTTATGAAAGCTACATCCAGTAAAGTTGGGGGTGTTGAAACAATGAAGACAGAATTTGTAAAGGTTGAGTTTGATTTTCTGACTTCATAAATATACCTGTGCAAATTTCTTGGCAACAGTAAAAAATTGGTTTCCCATTGGCTTTCTCCAGGATGTTTTTCAACTTTGCAGTCTAGCCTAGCCATAATTATTAGAATATGTTACAAGCAATAACACCCAAACCTGCTGGCTTCTGAGTCCAGAGAAGTCATGCACATCTTTTTTCTTTTTCATTAAAACAAGTGATTTCTTGGGCATAATGAATCTAACAAAACCAGATGTTTCAAAAAAGGTTATTTAGTCCCTGATGTTTCTAAGTTGGGTACTAATTTATAGATAAAAAGAGAAATAATGTGAGCTGTTCTAAATGCTGGCGTAATGCAAATGATAGCAATACCCTAACTGTAATCCTGGAGGTGAGCAGAAAACAGAGATGCAGCACATGCTGAATATCACAATTGCCTGTCTTAGAAATTAAAATATTCTCAAGAGATTGCAGCATAAATCGGCTCTTGCAGGCAAACCCTTTCCAACAGAAATGACCTAACAGAACGCCTACTTCTTTCCATGCTAATTGCTTTTGGGCTTCAATGATAAAGTTCTATTAACTGTTTTGCTCACACAGCACTTAATTGGCACATCTGACAGTCATACAGAGCTATAAAGAAAATGGCAAATTACATTTAAAAAAAATCTCAGGAAGTTGAGGAATATCTTACAACTCATAGGTGTGGAAATCATTGACACCCAAAGTATTTGATAAAGAAAAGGGAAAATCACGTATTTTTCTTCAAGTTCCTGAAGGAGGAGGGAGACTCACTTCCAATTCATATGTGCCAAAATTAATATCCCTGGAATAATCCTTACAAAATGAGTGTTTTTTGAGCATGTGTGTGCTTTTTTTAAAGTGTACTGCTTCATCTGTATAATGTGGATATTGTGAACCCAGAAAACACCAAACAGGTCCTGCTACCTGCAAAGGACAAAAGTGTGTGTCCATGACTGACATTTTCAAATTAACACCTGAGAAGCTTTTTTTGACAAGCTAGCTTTTCCTATTTACTTTCATGAGCTATGAGACAACAAATTTCTTATTTTAACCTCAATTAGACAATTATGTACCACATTTGCTTTTGTAGGTACCCAATACTGGTTAGAATCTTTATCATTATTAATATGTAATCTTCCCTGTCTAATGCCTTAAACAAGCATTTGTAAGAGTGTGGATTGGCAGTCAGGGACAGAGGGGTTGACAGGCTATAAAAGGTATGCCACAAAAGCAACCCCTTTACGAGTGGTTTTCATTGGAGACCATCCCAACTGATGTGGCTCATCATGGCCCATCTGAGGATGGAGTTCTCTAGCACCATAAGTAAGGCAACCTTTTCAATAAATCTTTCTTAATTCTAAGCAACATAGCATTTTCCTTGGTGTTCATCATTTTTGGTATCCAACATGCTTTAGAACTAGTTGGAGGCTATGTAAAGTAATCATATTCTATCTGAATACTTGAGGAAAAAAATAGGGATAATGTAGGCTGAATTTTTTTTTAAAAAAAAAGGTTGATTTGATATACCAGTGGTGGCAAATCTTTGGCACGTGTGCCAGAGGCACCACTCAAAGCCCTCTCTGTAGGCACACGTGCCATTGCCCCAGTCTCGCCTCCCCCTGAGATCCCCTCCTCACCAGCAGCCCCCTGGAGGAGAGTGGCTCCCGAGCATGGCCCACACAGAGCAGCGCAGCCAAGGACATGGCAGCCAGGCAGCATAGACAAGACTCTGCCTTCACACCCCATTGCACACAGTTGATGCTGTGGGGAATGGGCAGATCATGTGGCCGCCATGGTGCTGCTGGGCGATCTGTGGTGGGCCCTGGAGGCAGTGAGTAGCCCTATAGGCAGGCAGGAGGATGGGGTGGGGGCGGAGCAGGGGGTGAACTGGGGGTGAGGTCAGTTTTTGGGCACTCATGTCTCTAAAACAGTGGTTCTCAACCTTTTTAATGCCGTGACCCCCAACCGGTCATAAGTTGAGGACTACTCAACCGGTCGTAAGTCGAGGACTACTCAACTGGTGCAGCACTGTTTGCAGAATGGGACTTTTGGCGGGCTCAGCAGGGCAGAGACAGCCTGGACAATTCCTATTGGCTTTTGAAAGCCAATAGTATTAGACTCTATTCAAGAGACTGGAGGCTAAAACATATAAGGAACGGTTGCTAGAATTGGGTATGTCTAGTTTAACGAAGAGAAGGACAAGGGGGGACATGATAGCAGTATTCCAATATCTCAGGGGCTGCCATAAAGAAGAGGGAATTAAGCTATTTTCCAAAGCACCTGAAGGCAGGACAAGAAGCAACGGGTGGAAACTAATCAAGGAGAGAAGCAACCTAGAACTAAGGAGAAACTTCCTGACAGTGAAACAATTAATCAGTGGAACAGCTTGCCTCCAGAAGCAGTAAATGCTCCAACACTGGAAGTTTTTAAGAAGAGACTGGACAGCCACTTGTCCGAAATGGTGTAGGGTTTCCTGCTCGAGCAGGGGGTTGGACTAGATGACCTCCAAGGTCCCTTCCAACTTTACTATTATTATTATTATTATTATTATTATTATTATTATTATTATTATTATTATTATTATTATTATTGGCTTTCAAAAGCCAATAGAATAAAAGGGAGTAGCCTAGCTAAGGAAAAGGGGGGGGGAAATGGCAGACTGCATTGTTTGGCAACCCCCGTGAAATGGTCGTTCGACCCCAAATGGGGTCCCAACCCACAGGTTGAGAACCACTGCTCTAAAAGGTTCGCCATCACTGTGATATACAATAACAACAAAAAGCAATAATTATCAAACCTAATAATTGTAATGTTCAGTTTCTCTTAGGCTAATATGTTTATTTACACAGGAATAGCCCATTTGATTTTGCATTTGGGAGGAAGGGAAGGGAAGAAACACTATCTTCTCTTTCCCACATGAAACAATTATTTCCTGCTGCCTAAGGTTTAGGGTGGCCCTTTAGCTGTCCCTGTGGTGAGGATGATACTTATGTCATACTGCAAGAGTCTTCAACCGTGGCCCTTTTATGACTTGTGGACTTCAACTCTCAGAATTCCTCAGCTAGCTTGCCTGGCTGAGGAATTCTGGGAGTTGAAGTCCACAAGTCATTAAAGGGCCGAGTTTGAAGATCCCTGTCATACTGGTTTGAACATGCATTCAATATCTCATGGAAAATAGAATTTCTTAAATATTGTAAGGATTTTATTGTACTGATTTACTTTTCTTACAAAGCAGAGGCTTTCAAAAAGATGCTCAGAAACTCCATTTAATATGAAAAACACATCAGCCATGTATCACTCTTGACTCAGAAGAATCTCAGAGAGTCATTAGAGGTGACATCCAGCTGGCTTTCTGCCTAAGGCAGGCCTAGAACTCATGGACTCTCTGTTTCTAGCTTGGAGCTATTCACCATACTCCAAACTGGCTTTAAAGATAGGTTTGGGAAAGGCAAAATGGTTGTGAAAATTCATGTAATTTCATGGTTTGAGGACAAATCTAATAGGGCTTGGGTGACTACAATAGTATTTGGCTAGCCATAATTGGATAAAATGTATCTGCCAGGTCCTATTCTGAATAAAATAGAATGCCAGTATCTAGTTGTTACTGTTGGATAAAGAAACAAGGCGATTCAGATATAACTCTATCCTCAGCTATGGTTAATTCTGAGCCAGAAATTGTTTTTCGGTCTACTTACCCATACCAGTATGGGAGAAAAACTGGAGGGCAGAGTACTTTGAATGCTGCCTTGAACTCTTGAAAATGAGTATAGATCCAAGATATAGAATTCCACTAAAGATGATGGAATCAACTTGGCTTTAATTGTTGTTTAATTCAATTTGTGGGGGAATGATCTGATATATCTTTGTGCTATTTTGGTGTGTGGATCCACCCAGTATTTTGCATTATCTGTGAATCAAGGCACTATGTTTTTTTCAATAAACCATGTTTAAAAATCTTGGCTCAGACATATTGAAATATACCCAGGGTTTCTATCCAGAGTTACTAGCTTTTGGGGGGGGGGATGTAAATGTTGGTTCACGACAATTTTTAGCATGTCTGTGTCCATCTCTTCTCTTGACAGAGGTACAAAGATGAGATAAATTTAACTTTTTCTTATAACTATTTAAATTTTCAATTAACTATATCTTGCTTGAAGTGTAATAGATCATGGCTAGTTTCTCAATCATGTTTCCTTTGAATCAGTTTCAAAACATTTCTTATTGTTCCACAGTGAATAAAACAATGCAGCAGTATTCAATATATTGCATTATTAAAGTAGAAGAACTAGCCAAAGACAAACAAGGATATTGACTGTGGATATATTTGTCTACAGATCTTTTACACAATCACTTTATTTTCAAGGACTCCCTTGCCTAACTAGATAGTCCTCCTCATGTTCTGCATTTTGAGGGAGAGATAGTGTTTGTTAATAAGTGCAATAAGCAATATGTCTCTTTTGAAGAGTCACAATTAGAGGACCATCTGATCGATGTTATCAATCAGAGAAGTATTTTTTCAGTAAGATAAAGTAGCTTTTCATAGGAGAAGGTTTCAAAGAAGATTTTTTTTGGCATGTTATTTGCCCATTTCTTTTCTCTACAAAAAATTATCTTTGTGATCATCTTCAGGGCACGCTTGATGCAGTTCATTTTCTAATCAGGAAAGGTGATCTTGCGTCAAGTGCAATCAGAAACTCACAAGATGATTAAAAAGAAATGTAATGACAACTTAAGATATATGCTGTATGAATATATCAAATATGAAAGAATTACTTTAATGAAATCATTAATTATGCTGTATGTCATAAATTTCATTTGCTACCTGAATTAATGCAAGTTTTCTTTTATATGTATATATTTCTGTAGACTAGATTATATTGTGTATGCAGCAGCCATATGTTTAGGCTACAACAAATTTTCTCAGTTTTTCAGACTTCATCTAGAAAGACATACCTTTACTGAGTTCCTACTACACTGAATTGTAGGTGCTAGCAACCATTTTTAGCAAGTCACAGTGACATTAAAATGTAAGCTATGGTTTATAAGCAACAATGGTTGAGTTCACTGTGCTCCTTTATAATCTTTGGTGTCCTGGATGAGTTTGTTTTGTGTCAATGTTCAGGACATCCATTAAGGCCAGAAGCATCCATTTTTAAAACAAGGTTTATATTATTTCTGACTAAAAATAATCTGCTGAAATTGAAAAAGTGAACATTTTGGTTCAAAGGTTTTCTTCTCACCTTTTTGGGACAGTAGCAGAGCAGTCTCCTGGTTTATACCCAGACCACTTTGGATCAATGGATATTTTAACAAGTGGAGAACATTTCAGAGGTTGGGTTTTATTGCTTCCATGTCTACATGCTAACAAGGGAGGTAACCAAAGCCAGCAGTGGCTGGTGCCAACTTTATTTCTGTCTCTCCTCTACCTTTCACTTTACTTTCCACATCTTCTCCAGTTCCTCCTTTAGGCTCTGGTAATTCTCCAGTTTTTCATACTCTTTCTTCCTGGTGTTGCTGTCACTTAGAACCACTACATCTATCATTACCAGTGTCTTCTAGTCCTTGTCTACTATCACAGTGTCTGCTTAATTGGCCAGAACCTGTCTGTCTGTGTAAATCAGGAGTCCTATAGGGGGTTAGCTTTCTTATTCTGCACAATCTTTTGTGGGATCTCTCATCTAGACTTAGAAAGGTCTAAGCTATATTCGGTACAGATGTTTCTGTATACAATGTCAACTATCTGGTTTTGCCTTTCAGTATATGCTGCTCCTGCCTGTGTCTTATAGCCAATGTCTGCTACCTTGTCTATCTGTCAGTGGTATATTCTATGCAGGGTCTTGGCATGGCACTTTGTCTACTTGATCTTCCCCCCACACTGCTGCTGCCTCAGACATTCTCTCAGCAGCTCATCTTTGGATGACATTTAATGATGTATTCCTAGATGCTCTGGGTTTCATCCATGGCAAAGGCTTTGATGCTCACCATAGTTCCATCCCATCAATATTAACTATTTTCCCCCTCTTGACTACCATCTGACTATGCTTTTCCAGTCTGAATGACATCCCAATGTCCTCACTGTAGATCCATGTCAGACAGATCAGCAAATCGATGTCTTGTTCACTCTTTGCATACAACTTGATAGCATTCATGTAGAAGAGATGGCTGATGGTAATCTTTCTGATTGTCCAGCTGAGGGAGTTCAAACCTATGCAGAGCAACAATGGGGACAGTACATCACCCTCATATATGCCATACTTGATGATCACTTGTGTTAGCTTCTTGAACTGATGTCTAGTGTTGCCTTTCACAGTCCCTTGAGTTCTCTTACTTTGCTTTTTGATGTAGGCGAGACTGCAATGCAATGCAATGCAATACAATACAATACTACTTCGGGTAACTTAGGCTGAAGATGAGCAAAGTTTTCATTAAATCCTAGGGACCAGTATTTCCTTCGATAATACTAGGTTAGGGTTTCCATCATCCCAGACCATTGACCCTGTAGGTTGAGGGAATAAGTCACATATGTGAGATGAGCAGCTGAATAAACTTATTGAATTAATGAATGATGGGATTCAGCTCTGCCTAAAGTGCATTAGGACAGAGATAGCAAGTCCCTTTTGCCTGATACTGTGAGCCTTCATTGATCGGGAATGTCAATCTTTAAATTACAGGCAGAGATATAAGAGACATAGCTGGATCTGGCTCAAAGTAAAACATCCTAATAGTGCCTGGAGGCATACAATTTATTTTCAGCACAAGCAACAACTCCCCATTCAAATATGCACAAGACTATATTTACATTATACACACACACACACACACACACACACACACACACACACACACACACACACACATGCTATGAATCGCTGATGCTATGAATTGCAATGTATGATAGTCTGGACCAGCTCTTTCATGAAGTAAGGGGAGGCAGCAAATTTCAGATCCAATAAAGAGACTGTAAAGCCCTAGAGAATCAGGATTTGAGTTTCATCTCAGCCAGAATGTCTTTGGCTCTTCTTGATACCATTGATTCATAGTGTCTGCATTCTGACTTTTCTACAAAGAAAATAGATGTTAATCTCCTTTTATCTTCTCAACAACCTTGCAAAGTAGTTAGAGAAATACACAGCAGTTCAACCCAGAATTGGTTGAAATCTCAATTATTTTCTTAATTGGCAGGCATGATTTCCAAATAGAAGAAACAACTCAGGTGTTTTGAAAGCAGCACATTGTGACTGAATGAAAGCTAATTGGCCTTGAGCCATAGACTTGTCCTTTCAGAGCAGACATGTCAAACTCACGACGTCACATGATGTCGCGCAACGTATCGGAACTTTTTCCCCATTGCTGGCAGTTTGACACCCCTGTTTTAGAGGCTCTCTCATTACACTATTCTGCTAACTTGGTAAAAAAATTCAATAGTTTTTCAGAATGGAATCTTGCTCATGGCAGATAAGAAGTTGCTATTCTTTCATGAGTCCTTAAGCCAAACTCATGAGACCAACTGCTGGCAATTCAAGACATCTCCAGCCTCTTCCCCACTGAGGCAGAAAGAATGAATAGAGAATAAAAAGATAGAAAAAAAGAGAGAAAGTGGAAAATGGAAAAAAAATGTAAAAGGGAAAAAAAGTCAGGAATGGCAAAATGTCAAGCATTAATCCAAACCAAGACTTGTAGGCTTTCCTTTTTTAGACTGTATCCCTTTCATCAAGTATCTTCTCTATTTGCATCCTGGTTTGTTCCTCCAATATGTCAACTGTTCATCAGCTTCACCTGGTCAGGAAAAATATACCACCAGAACTACTGGAGCTTCTTTTTATTGTTAAAAGATACAATATTAGAAGATCAAAAGCCTGACAGATATACTTTTTCTCCACTCTTGTACCAAATACAATCAAACTAGGACAGTTTGGGATTCCTTTTATTACCTCCTCCTCCCTTTCAGGGCTAAACTGATATTTATTTTATGTAACAGCTATTGAGTTCCTTTTTCAAGTTTATTTTTGAATTTTTCTACATTGTCCAAGCAGCTTCTCTAAAATGTTCTATAGGTAAAAAAAAAATCTCACTAATATATACCTTCAAGAAGACTCTACCTAATCACAGGTCCTGCCTTCTCCACCTGTATACTGACAAGGAAAGTCATTCAGCACATATAAATGCTTAGTTAAAGATCTTACAAGTTGGCATTTATCCACACCAGGGACAGAGCTCAAGAAAGGTATTAGAGTTAAAATACCATCTCTCCACAGACACAGCCCAAGATGTGATGTGTCTTGCTGCAATTATTTTGGCAGCAACCAGAGAAACAGGTTATATGGGACATCTAGAAATAAGAATTGTCAGTGAGAGGAAAAAAAAGATTTGAAAATACAGTAGAAAGTGGGAAGAGGAAAAGTAGGGAAGAGAAAAGAGAGCAGAGAAGGATGCAAGGTGTAAGCCCCTTGGGAACAATGAACATGGACTCCATAGCATCCAGAAGAAACAGGCATTGGGATGACAAAATATTGATACTAAGGCAAGAAATACTGTTACCTTTATCAGGAATTAAGGCAGAAAAAACAGAACTGTGAGAGAAAGACATCACTGGACAGTATGCTCTTGCAGAAGAAGTAAGGCCGTGTGATCTTGAAGATGACCCACTACTTGCATTAGTGGGTGCCTATTTGAAGTGGTGAAGGACCTTTTACTATAAGCATGTATTGTCAAGTGCAGTCATTCAGACTGCTGTAAAAATATGATCTCAAGGTGACTCAGGAAACAGCCCAATGGTCATATGGAGAGACTATATGTTGAATCACTGCTCTATATGGCTCTTGAAATGGTGCTCAGAATGAGTAGCCTCCAGATCTACGGTTATTGCTTTCTCTTCATTTTATAAATGTAAGCTTCAAAGTTCTGTTTTTTATTGCCCATACTGTTCAATTTATTCGAGGCACATTATCCCAAAAACAATGCACGTCTTTTAAGAATTACACAAATTCTAATGCTACAAAGTTCTTCAAGAGACTAAATCTTTCATGGCATTGCAAGGGAACACCTCTTAGGAAATCAAATAATGCCAATAAGAAGGCCACCATTTGAAATTTTACTAATCTCAATTAGTGTTTTAGTGGAAAGTGGCAGTTTTGAAAATAGTACTTTAGAAGGTAGGCTTCCTTCTGACTCCTAAAAATATGATAAGAGAGATAGAGAGAGAGTTGTGTTGTCTTCACTCTTATCAAATAAGGTAATGTTTATAATTTCTAGATCTGAGCTTTCTTTAAAGAGGATAGGACATGATAAAAATGAGGAGGGTACATATATTAGTATTTGGTAAATCTTTTTATTCTAATACATTAGATAAGCTGTTTGTATATATCCTAATACAGCATAAATCAATAAAATTAATAACAATTAATATACAGAGTATGCAATGTATTATGTGTTATATGTTGTCCTTAGGGAAGATCTCCATTTAAGGATGAAAAAGAATCCGTCTTCTAAATCAACTTAAGACGAGCTATGAGAAGGTAGACACAAAAAATATGCACAAACACAGATGTTCTCAAAGAGCCATGCAATGTTGGTGTGATGCACTTTAAATCAAACAGTCTTTTTCAATGTCATCATGCATGCTCTCTCTCTCTCCCTCTCTCTCTCTCTCTCTCTCTCCCTCCCTCCCTCCCTCCCTCCCTCCCTCCTCCCACCACACTTTGCTTTCTCTTGTCTCTTAGTAGTTCACTTGATCTTTGAGATGCTAGGTCCAAAGTATATGGGTTCTAGATAAGAAACATTTGTGCTGCCCCCTCTTTTCTTATATTCTTCTAAATCAGAAAATGGTACAAGGCATTTTTAAAAAAATGGTCATCCAGGGCAGAAAACCTCATGAAATGAAGTAATTAGTAGAATTTAAAATTCTATCCTAAATCTGGTAAATGCTGTCTTGAGCTGGAATAAGAAGCGTGTTTGTCTACCCACCTACCAGCCTGGGGCCCAGCGTTCTTCCTGGAACCACATTTTATCTACATTACACAGCAGTGTAACGGCTCCAAATTTAACTATTGTCCACATTATCAGAATATTCTTCAGATCTTGGAGTTTGCCTGCATATTGTGGTAGTTAGACTCAACGCTCTTCCAACATCATTTCTACTGAGTGTGAAGGGGTTACAAGTTCCAACATTTTATAGAGGCTGACTTTAGAAAGGTGTGTCTGTGGTTGGCTGGAGGAAATATATTTCATTCTGTAGGTCATTTGATCATATGAGTAGAATGAAAACTCTGGAAAACTCTGATAGAAACTTTTAAAATTCCAAATGGCAAAACATATAAATAAAAATATAAATAGTAGAAGAGTGTGTCAGATTCCATAAAATCCTTTAAATTAGAAAAAGTTCATATGAGTTCATCCATCAGAATCTATCTTAAAACATTATCACAGGAATAAACTCCTGATTGGCTAATACTTCAGATGCTCCAGAGAGCTTTATTTTTTTTTCTTGGAGCAAACATTAACTGAGTGATTAAGTATCTGTTGTTTTATCCACCAATTATAACCACCTACCTTTTCAGGAATTATTATGCTTTTTTTCCTCTTAACATCATTAGACTATCTCAAGAACTTTACCTCCTGTTTCTGAGGGAACCAATTTGATGCTTGAAAGTATTCTAATTATGTCCAGGATATAAGACCGCCTTTTAAATTATTTTTAAAGAAATATTTGAAGTTTTATCTTACAACTCTTTAATAAAAGCCACATTAGAAATGCTTAGTTCCCATCTGAATGTTCTCTATCACTTCTTATGGAAGATACAGTAGAAAAAAAAAAAGTACATGAATATGTGTTGTCCTTTGACTTCCTACCTCTAACCTTTTAGAGACCGAGTGCCCAAACTGAAACCCAAAACCCACTTATGCATCATTGGGTGCCGGGTGGGTATGGCCTGTTGGCTGGGTGTGGCCAATTGGGTGGGTGTGGCCCATTTGGTGGGCGTGACTGCAGTGGTAACGGCAGACTGGGTGGGACTAAAAAGTTCAATCAATCAATTCCAACTTTGCAAGATCTTTTTTTGTTTCCCGCGAGAAGTTGAAATTGACTGACTGATTGAACCTTTTTTTTTTTTTTTTGCACACGGTGGCAGAGGCCTAAAGCAAAAAGGTTTTTATAAAACCCAGCTGAAGGCCTAGGACTGGGGTGACGGTGCGCATGCCCACAGAGAGGGCTCTGATTGCCGCCTCTGGCACCCGTGCCATAGGTTCGCCACCACTGCCCTAACATATGTATGTCAATGAGAAAGGCTGCAGCAGAAGAGGTTGTAACATTAGGTGGAATAATGTGGTCACCTCAGCAGTGGATACTGGGGACAGGGAGACGTATCATGTGCCTGAGGAATTTTTGACTCCTTTAAGCTTTTATTTAAAAGACAGCTCTGAGGCAGACACAAACAGCTATCAGAACTGTCTATATAAATTTATTGATATTTCAATTTGCATATTTATTTCCATAGACTCACAAATATTTCAAGTCTATTTCACCAGACAGAGAATTAACTATCGCATTTCATAAAGTCTGATGCTCAATTAGGCCATGTCACTTAAATATATACAGATTAAAATGATTTGCAAAATCTTTTGTTTTAATGGAGTAGAAATGTCTACAAACAAAACCATGTGTTAAAGCGGAGATTTTCCCAGCAATATGAAGAGGATTTTATTTATTTATTTATTTTGCTATGCCTTTAGCAACACTAGAATTTATATGTCCTAGTAGCTGCATGTCACACGTTCTCAGATTCTTCACCTCAAAGTTGTGATTTTTTTTTTTTTAGTATATGAGAAGTGCAAATTATAACAAGATTTTTCTTTTTAAACTTGGTAGTACACTCAGCATTTTTCTTTTAAGTTGGTAAGCTAATCATTTTCCCTGCAGGTTTCTGTAAAGAAGAATTAAAAGATGGGGCTGCATTCAGAAAGCAGGCTTTCGGCGTAGATCTGCTCTGCTTTAATATAAGGCTAATTCTCCATCTTGCTCCTCATTTGCAAATGAAGTTTCCACTTGACTGGATGCTACATTTTAATTATGAAAAGACCAGAAGGGAACAGATAAAGATTAATACAAGAAAAAACGTACAGATGAGCCAAGACAAATCAAGAAGAGACACACAAATAGACAATGCACAACAGTCTTGTCCTCACAACATGCAGAGCTTGGTGAATCACTAACTTAGTAAAATCTCTACCAATGGTTATAACAGAACACTAACAAGGTAAAAGGTCACTTTTTTGGAATTCATATTTCTTCAAATATTTTATGAGGTTTTAGATTAGGAAAACACTGACAAAACCTCATGATATTGGCAGCCTATTTCACCTTTGATCAGGCAGGAGACAGCATTTGATGACAGAAGTCAGTATTTTCTATGTTTTCAGGTCTTGGCAATGAATACTGTAACCAAATGACTTATTTCTTCAGCTTCTCTCCAACTCTTTTTCTGATTTGCAAAATGCATAAATTGGCTACATTATTTGTTCCTCTGACAAAGCTGATTGGGTGCAAATTAGGTCTCTGGGGTGGGCATGTTTAACTACTTTTGGGACTAACCAGCCAACTTGCTTTCATACTTAAAGCGAGGACTAGAACTCATGGTTTCCTGATTTCTAGGCCTGCACTTTAATTACTAGACCAAATTGGCTACCTCTTATTGACCAGGACTATTTGTACCAAAATATAAAACGATTACCTATTTCTAAAATTTTGCCATCTTTATTATTTTTATGTAACTCTTAATTTTTTTTTACAGTGTTTAGGGACTGGAGTATGTTTGAATGACATACAGTCTCAATCTTCTAAACCAGTGGTTCTTAACCTTTTAAAGCCGCGACCCCCAACCGGTCGTAAGTTGAGGACTACTCAACCGGTCGTAAGTCAAGGACTACTCAACTGGTGCAGCACCGTTTGCAGAATGGGACTTTTGGCGGGCTCAGCAGGGCAGAGACAGCCTGGACAATTCCTATTGGCTTTTGAAAGCCAATAGAATTAGACTCTATTCAAGAGCGTCTATTCTATTGGCTTTCAAAAGCCAATAGAATAAAAGGGAGTAGCACAGCTAAGGAAAAGGGGGGAAAAATGGCAGACTGTGTTGTTTGGCGACCCCCGTGAAATGGTCGTTCAACCCCAAATGGGGTCCCGACCCACAGGTTGAGAACCACTGTTCTAAACAATGTTTCTCAGCTTTACCAACTTTAAGTGTGTTGACTTCAACTCCCAGAATTCCCCAGCCAGCTGCTGGGAATTGCTGAGGTTGAGAAACACTGCTCCAATCATTTTTAGGCTTCCTAGTTACAGTACTTTAGGAAAGCCCATTAGAGAGGCAAATCTCATTTCATCTTGTTCAAAAGCAAAAATTGTAAACTGCCAACTTCCAAATATCCTGCAGCTAGCCTTCTTCTGGCTGACAGATTTCCTGTCAAATGACATCCCAACAAAGACAGTGGGGTAATTAATTTTGTACCACCTCAGTTGTAATTTTGTGACTGACAGTGAGAGTTTTCTACCTCAGGCTGGTTTCATTGAAATTCTCCAGTTAGAGCCTTTAAAATAATCTGATAGATATGGCTCTGTTCTTTTCAGTGCTCTTCTACAGGCTGACTTCTCTAGAAGAGGCAATCCAGAAAGAGTTGTGCTGAAAGATATGTTTGATCTTCTTTTCCCAAAACCTGTCCTAAATTCTGCTTGCTAACACCTTCATTTATTTTATGTTGTTCATCTGCATCTGCCTTTCATATTGGTTGATTAGCTTATAGATAAGGCATATCCATTAAATCCAGACTCTGATTCAGCCCTTGCTGTATTTAAATAAAACTCCATGTAAGCGATTTTGTACATCCTGATGATTTTGAGTAATACACTAACACTAGCAAATGTTTTGGGATTACACATAAGGTCATCTTACTTATTTTAAACATTTATTAATAAAAATATTGTTGATATTCATTTTGATTAGTTAATAAAATGAATTAATTTTCAGGGAATGATAAGAACATTGTTGTGACTATACATACTGACCCATAAGAAGTTCAACAAGTCAGCTATCATTTTTATTCTAAGGCAATGGTTCTCAACTTTTTCTTCATCATGTACCCCCTTTAAATGGCTTTTATGGCCATGGACCTCCTTAACTCAAGTTTTAAATCATAACATATCTTTAAGCCTTCATGCCCCCCCCCTGTGACAACATCATGAACCACTGTTCTGAGGGACTGTACACACAGTGGCAGAAATTAGGATTCTTAAACAAGTAGCAAGTCACAGTTCATAAATGATAAATTTTGGTTTCATGAATCAAGGTTGTATTCTCTTGTTGCTTTGCAATCTTATAAATTCAATAGTGTGCAATGTACAGTTAAATCCATATTTCAGACCATTCACATGACCTGCCAGGTGCTATCCTGTATTGAGCCCTGAACTCCATGCCACCTCTTTAGAACCATTAATGAACTCTGGTATCTTTTTAGGGAACCACACCAGAAGTCTTTATTATGTACAGAGATAGAACAGTTCCAATCTATTCCCCTTTGAATTCATGCTAGGATTACTTTTACTTTGTGATTATTCTCTTTAACTACTTTCAAAACACTATACGTCTTTGCTCTTCAGTTATGTTGGGACTACATTCATGCATATATACAGAAGCAGAATGTGTATAAAATGGCTTTATTATTTATGTGAAGAATTCTTTGTGAATATCTGAAAAGAATGAATTGAGAAAGGAAGGCTACAAGGTGGCATGGTTGGCTTACATTAAATGAGTTAGGAAATTAAACTTGGGCATTACCTGATGTCCCTTTTCTCTTCCTCCCATTTGAAGCATCTATAACATTTGAATAGAATAGAATAGAAAAGAGCTGGAAGAGTCCTTGGAGGTCTTCTAGTACAGCCCCCTGCTCAAGCAGGATAACCTATAACATTTCAAAAAAGTCACTGTCTAGTCTCGTCTTAAAAACCTCCAGTGATGGAGTGCCCACAATATCTGAAGGCAAGCTGTTCCACTGGTTAATTGACCTCATTGTTAGGAAGTTTCTTCATAATTCCAGGTTGCTTCTCTCTTTGGTCAGTCTCCAGCCACCATTTCTTGTCATGCCCTCTGGTGCTTTGAAGAATAGTTTGATGCTCTCTTCTTTGTCACAGCCCCACAAATAATGGAATACTGCTATTATGTCACCCCTGTTTCTTCTTTTCTTTAGACTAGCCAAACCCAAGTCCTGCAGCCATTCTTCATATGCTTTAGTCTCCAGGCCTTTGATCATTTTAGTTGCTCTTCTCTGAACATCTCAATATCTTTTTTGTAGTATGGTGACCAAAATTGGTTGCAGTATTCCAGGTGTGGTCTTACTAGGGTTTTATATAGCTGTACTAATACTTCACGTGATCTTGATTTTATGCCTCTGTTTATGCAACTCAGGACTGTATTAGCTTTTTTGGCTGCTCTTGCACACTGCTGGCTCATAGTCAAATGATCGTCCACTAGGACTCCAAGGTCCCTCTCATAGTTACTATTTTTGAGCCAGGTCTTGTCTAATCCATACTTATACCTTTCATTATTCCTGCCTAAATACAAAACTTTGCTTTTCTTCACATTAAAATTCATGTTGGATAGGGCCCATTGTTCAAGTTTGTCAAGATCTTTTTGGATCCTGAGCTTATCTTCTGGGGTGTTGGCTATTCCTGTTTAGTATCATCTGCAAATTTGATGATCTCCCCTTCTATTCCATCATCTAAGTCATTTATTTATTTATTTCACAAACAGGTTTTCCTTTCTGGATTGCTGAAAGCTCAGGGTAGCTTTGGAAGTTTATGATTTGTTGTATAGGTGCTTGTGAGAATCTTTCAGTATTTCAACCCCACTGAGAGATGAGATAACTAATCCATGCACTTGAAGACAATGAGATTGATATTTGTATTTAAAACTGTAACAAGCTAGATTAAACATTCCATTTTTTTCATGCATTGCAATTGTAAATTAAGATTTTCTAATGAATGGAAAATAAATTTGGAATTAAACATGTCCATAATATACAAAACGAAGGAAAGAAGGAAGGAAGGAAGGAAGGAAGGAAGGAAGGAAGGAAGGAGAGAGAGAGAGAGAGAGAGAGAGAGAGAGAGAGAGAGAGAGAGAGAGAAAGAGAGAGAGAGAGAGAAAGAAAGAAAGAAAGAAAGAAAGAAAGAAAGAAAGAAAGAAAGAAAGAAAGAAAGAAAGAAAGATTTTATTAGGGAATGTGATACTCTTATAATTTTAACATTATTGATGCAAATGTGCCTGGTTACCCACCTTTCCATTTTTTCTTTTGACTGATGTCATTGTTAAAAGCTGCTTGCTATTTGCTAAAGAGCCTCTGCTAGCCTCTTTTCTATCTTGTGTTTCTTTCTTATGGATAGACAGAGCCCTCCACTGGCTTTTCTCTTTTGTCTTCTGTGGTTTAGCTGTAAACCTGACAAATCTACAAAGAGAGGAACTTTTCCATTATTATTATTATTATTATTATTATTATTATTATTATTATTATTATTATTATTATTATTATTATTTTAGGACTAGGCTTTATGAAATGTTACAAGCATCAGAGGCTTTGTTGGTTTTGTGTAATGTTATACGCATTGAGGATGAGTTAACTTATATACACAGCTGGAGTCCATTTTTGAATATTTTTTGGGTTGAACATTGAGAAACAGATATCTGTAGAATTGTGCTGTGGCACAGTTTTTTCTCTGCATTTTTTGGATGGCTGAAGATTCTGTGGACCCAAAATCCATTTATTTTATATGTAGAATATGTGATGCTTTCACTTCAATTAACTGAACGAAAGGGGCCCTTTTAAAATATACCTTGAATGGGGAAGAAACCTGGCCCTTGACAGCAATTTGTGTGGGCAAGTGACATTGTTTGACTGCATAAACAGTGCTACCAGCCTCCTGAGTATCAGAAAATAGAGAGAATGCTAACACCATGGTTTCCTGCTTGAGAGTTTGCTCTGCACTTTTGTTGCTTTATTATACACAACACAGTATTTTTAAATTGTGTGTAATCTCTGCAGGGAAATGAGAAGCATTTAAGATCATATAACCCCATTGTAATGAGCACAGTTACCAGAGATATAAACAGATATTTGTTCGTTGAGGAAAATAGAAGACTGGGTGACATTTGAAGAGTTGCTGTATGATTTTGTTTTTAATTTTAGAAAAGCTGTATCTATCACCATATATCCCACCTCAAAAGAAATAAAGAACTAAGTTTAGAGATTAAAGCCAACCCAGAACTGGTATGAATGGCACTGGGTGAAAAACAGATAGCATTATACTCCCAATGCTGAATATCCATTTTTCCTATCTATTCTGGCTCCTAAATAAGTCCTCGGGTTACAACAGTTCATTTAGTGACTGTTCAAAGTTAAAACAGCACTGAAAAAAATGACTGCTTTTCACACTTATATGACCATTTCAGCATCCCCATGGTCATGTGATCAAAATTCAGATACTTGGCAACTGACTCATATTTATGACAGTTGCCCTGTTCTGGGGTCATGTGATCACCTTTTGCAACCTTTTGACAAGCAAAGTCAATTGGGGGAAAGCTGATTCACTTAACAACCATGTTACCAACTTAACAACTGCAGTGATTCATTTAACAACTGTGGCAAGCAAGGTTGTAAAATGGGACAAAACTTATTTAATGACTGTCTCACTTAGCAACATAATTTTTGGACTCAATTGTGGTCTTAAGTTGAGAACTACCTATATTATTTAAAAGCCACTATCCTCTCCAATAATAATGTTTAATCATTGGGATATAATTTTCCAGAGTTGTTTTTCCTTTCATTTTCTAAGGCATAGAACATCTGCATCAGAGACCAACACTGATAAATACTCCCAGTGCATCTGATCAAGTAATATATGTCCTTCATGAAGCCAGCTTTTCAACTTCTCCCAAGCAAGCCAACCTAAAACCCACAGCATCAATCACGAGAAATGGAAAGTGCTTGCCTACGGAATACAATCATGACTTCAGCCAGCAGAAGTAACTTTCATTTGACCAAAATCAAGCAACAATGGGTTCTGTCTCCTATTAATCCAGAAGGAACTAAAAGTGCTTCTGAATAAAACTCTATTACCAGAATTGGATTTTTCTGATATGTGGATTAAAATCTATCTACTAAGGACTCATCATCAAAGCAACAGAGAGAAGTAATGTTCACTTTTCAGTTAATGTTAGACATAGTGTGTGTGTGTGGGGGGGGGGAACCCATTGCTTCCCTAAAATGCATTAAGAGTATAAGAAAAGTCCTTTGGAATCAGGTCAAAAGCTCAACACAATGGCCAGCTAGTGTCCTTTGGAAGCATAGTTCACAAGCATAGTTAACCAAGTAAAAGTCTTTTCGCCCTGATGCTCTCCAGGGGATGGTATTCAAGAACCAATATTCTTGATTCTTTGGTTCAGGAGATGATGTGGATGATCCTGAGTTCTATCATTGTGGGAGAAAAATAATTTTTTCTCTTTGCCTGCATTTCCTACACTATACCTTTTTATCTCTCTGTTATGGCTCTGCTTTTCTGACATCTTCTCAACAAAATTCCTACAGATGTCTTAGCTGAGTCTTACCTACCCTTTATTTGATAATGCAGGACTTACAGTGTTGGCAGCCTGGGAGATCATATCTCTAGCCACTTCTCTAACTAAATTGTTTAGTTAGAGCCTATAAGATGCATAGTGAATTTTGAGAATGAGTGATGGTAGCAGATCTGCATTCCAATGCAGATAATTCTCCTTATGGGATGTAACATCCTAATTTTTCTTATCCCTGCCACCCCACTGCTTTCTCCTTATTGATAGTTTTATCTCAGTCTATTTCTAATGTTATTTTCTGCAAGGAAAAAAAAACAACAACAGCAGGAGGAAAAATAGAAGGGAAATAGTAGAAAAAAGGAATTAAGTACTCCTTTTGACTGTCCGATTTTTTTTTTCACTTGCTCCTTATCTATTCTAATTACTGGTAAATTGCAGCAGCTAGTTTGCTGCTAGTTTAGTTCTATCCTAAGTTCATGTACGTTTTTTGACAAGTGATTTAATGTATTAATTATTCTACCCTCTCTTTGTTGGTGAAAAATCCCCATCACCATAAATTAGATTGTTTAGATTGTGGCATTTATTTTGCATTCAGGGTGCTTTACTAACAAATCAACTTGTTCTAATGGGTTGGGTGCTAAGATTTCCAGACCATGGTTGACATATATTGTTCCAACCAATAATTTAAAGGAAGTAGAGGCTGTCTATATCTTCACCTGTGCCTATGGCACATCTCTATTCATTTACTGCAGCAATACACCCGACCTATCCTCTGCAAAAAAAAGTTATGGATAAACATAATTATTTTTGTTCCTTTGTTTCATACTTTGTGTCAATGGTGGGAGCTGTCAGCTTATGCAGGACAATCCAGTTATCTTCTACAATAGGAAAGGTTGGCATGAAGCTGCTGAAATTACAGACTAGAATAAGATGTGACCATGATGGAATGGAAAAGCAGCCATGGTCTTGGATTGGGTTGCGACTGAGCAGCCTGCCCACGCCCATGGTTCTTAACACTCCACATAGTATATGGAGGAGTTGAGAGAGCTAAAAAGGGCTAAGAGATATCTATCTCATAGTGATAACATGATTGTTTTTCCATTCTTACTGAATCTTCCATTCTTACTGTATTTTTCCATTATTAATGTATAGTAACCCAGTGGTCCTATTTGTGTGACCTAGTCCCTGCTCAGAGAGAGTGACACTGGGTCATCTGCAGGGTAACTGGGAGGAACTTGTTGCATAACTAGTGAATAAAGTCATTCACATTCACTGTATATCGGACCCCAGTTTTAGGACAGTGCCAATAGGGGCAGCTGTGGCAAACTCTTGCAATGTTATCTGGGGAGAGTTTGATTCTGTTATATCTGAGGAAGTGGCAGCTGCTACTTGGTCACCTCTGTGTTAGATCAGTGTGCCTTCTGCCAGGTGAAAGCTGCCAGGGAAGGAACACATGATTGGGTCTGGGGATATAGAAGAGATGGCAGAATGTATTATCAATCTATTCTGAATGGGAGCAAGGCAATTTGAGTTAATCAGCTTTCACAAGAAATAAAATATGCTTTAACTTATTTTGGGCAGTTCCGTGAGAGCTGCCTCATTGTATTAATGTTGATAACTGAGTAGGGTCTAGCCCACGGGTCGGCAACCCGCGGCTCCGGAGCCACATGTGGCTCTTTGAGCCTTCTCCTGCGGCTCCCAGCCTCCTCCACCATTTGCAGAGAGAGAGACAGAGAGAGAGAGAGAGAGAGAGAGAGAGAGAGAGGCACTTGTGTTTCCCTTCCCTTCTCTCTCCCTCCCTCCCTCCCTCCCTCCCTCTCTCTCTCTCTCTCTCTCTCTCACACACACACACACACACACAGAACTCATGCACAGCAGCCTCTATTTCTTTTTAATTAAACTCTTCAATGAAGGTCACTCCCCCTGCATGGCTCCTAGTGTTTTCTTTTCTCTGAGAAACAGCTCCAAGTGGCTCTTTGAGTGTTTAAAGTTGCCGACCCCTGATCTAGCCTTTCAGGTCTTTCTTCAACTGTTCTGCCTAGGCTGTCTTGTCTGCTTTCCTTGGTGCTCTATTTAAGTCTATTAAGCATGAAGCAGTAAGTGGATTTGCTTCATCCCCTGCCATTCCCATCATTTGTCACTCTCCATGTCATGGTGTCTTTGTGCAGAGCACAACTGACATATATGCATGTAGTGGCCTGCCCACAACATTGATAGTGCTGAATCGCTCAGCTAAATTTGTTCCCAGCTTTGTAGTAGCATAGTTGTTTTGCTTTTTAAATTATTATTTGTTTTAAGATATCACAGTTCCATTACCTCTTGCTTTACTTCCACCTGTTTCAGTATCAGGTCCTGCAAGTAGAAAAAAATTGACTTGATGGTTTTGCACAAACAAAAGGATGAGGGTAAAATTGACAGGTATTTTGTCAGTTTCACCTTCTCCTTCAGTCCCAAAAAAGCAGGTGCACAGGAGGAAGCTCTTCCCTCCTTTTCTTTCTTTATCATTTTTTTTCAGGATGCTGATAAAAGGGATTATTATTATTATTATTATTATTATTATTATTATTATTATTGCTGCTGCATTTCAAGTCAGCAAAAGTGAGGTCAATTCTCGATCATCTTCAAGTGTGTTTCTAAAGGTTTGGGGACTAAAATAGTGGCAGTGTCACATTTTCCTCAAATAGAGCAAACCTTGAGAAATAGATTATAGTTTTTCTTTATTGAGCTAGCTTCATATTTAAAGGATTGAAACAAAAGCTTTTTTAAAGTGATTTTTATTAAACTATGATTAAGAAACATTATCAGGTAATTAAATTAACATAAACCCAGGATGCACAGGGAGAAAAATATAAAAATATAAACAAATACACTAAAATATAATAGATGGTTCTGTAGCAGTACAGATTTATCATATCTGCAAAGTATTACCATGTTATAGTCTATTGTCATTGATATAAACCATAAAATCCATCCAAATTTGATAAAACTGTGGTTCCCTGCTTCCAATGTATCCTTAACTTTGTCTATGATTTTTTTCCCTAATGTGGCAATTAATGAAGCCTTGTTAATCCATACGTCACTTATATTATCATAGAGGAATATTGAATATTGTATTTTGTATCCTTTCCTTCTTCTACATATAGTTTAGACTAGGCTTAGTTTCTTGGCTGGTGATAAATTACCAGTGTTGGCACTTTCCACAGCTGCAATCCTCCCTTCACAAGAAAAAAGTATTTTCTCTTCATGAGATCTAGGTTGATAGTAGGTGAGAAATAATTCCTAGAAGTGATTTTTAGGTTTGTCTTCCTTTAGTATAATATTGTACCTAATGTTTTTTTTAATATTCCTTAATTCAGGGCCTGCATGTCCTGGGCCTGCTGAATGACTCAGCAGGCTCAGGAGGCTACAGAAGGCCTGGGCAGACCATGTGGTTGCCTGGGACCAGACAGGATGTTTCCAGCCTTGTGAGCATGTGCAAGGTGGGAGACAAGCCTTGCATTGATAGGCTGATGCTGTCTCTGCAAAGGGAGTATAAAAGGGCCAGCACCATTTTGTTTGCTGTTCTGTTTGTGATCTCAATAAAGAAGTTGTGTTTTGTTACTCCTGCCTCACTTTGATGTCTCTGATTCTAAAACAGAACATTGGTGACGAAGGTGGGAATGGGCTGCAAGAAGGACAACAGGAGAAGCTAGGCTGACTTACCAGAGGAGGCCTGAAGTGCTGGGAAGTTCGGCGTCCAGAGGAAGAGATTGCCTGCCAGTACAAGAACACTGGAGGTGAGCTCAGCTTCGTGGGACCCCTTCTCATACCTTGCAGCGAGAGGCATCAAAGAGGCTTCAGGCTGTAATAATGTCAAAGCTAGGCTGTCTATTGGCATTTGATACTTCTCACCCTGAGAGCTGGAGCTCCTATGTGGCTTGAGTAGAGAATTACTTTTGTGTAAACAAGATCCAAGAAGATGGCCTTAAAGCTGCTACATTGCTGTGTGTTTGTGGGCAAGAGACTTTCGATACTGCAGAGAATCTTGTAGCCCCAGCACCACTGGAATCAATTGTGTATGCTGACTTAAAGAGGATTCTGCGAGAGCACTTTGAACCCAAACTCTAAGTAATTGCATGGAGGCATGCCTTCGAACAGAGGGATCAGAAGCTTGGTGAGTCTGCTGCAGACTTTGTTGCTGCCTTAAGACAAGCAGCTAGGCCTTGTGCATTCAAGGATCTAGAAGAGAGGCTCCAGGATCATTTAGTTTGTGGGCTTCAGAGTCGTGAGCTGCAACAGAAACTTTTTGCAAAATAAGATGTATCATTCCAAGATGTGTTAAGAGAGATTGCAGCTGAAGAAGCAGCGGGCGGAGTGGTGAAGGCCTTGAAGCTTGCCAGGAACCCTCCAATGCCTAGTACCATCCATCAAGAGGTCGCTCGGGAGGATTCCAAAGAGGAGCCAGAAATGGAGGTAGACAGGCTTCAGCAGCAAGCAGGAAGAAGGCCTCAGGAAGGTAGACAGCAGACAATCTCAGTCTCTCGGTGTTGCAGGTGTGGAGGTCGCCACAAGCACTCTGACTGCCGGTTCCGCTCCACTATCTGCCGGGCATGTGGCAGGCAAGGCCACATTGCCACCATCTGTTTGGGTCGCCAGAAGGAATGGTCTCCAGAAGAATTGCCTCTGAAAGGTACCAACGTCCCCAGCCAAAACAGGGTGGGCTTTTGGGTGTCCCGTAGGGCTGTTTTCAAAACCAGGGTTCACAGGCCACTTAAAAAGAAGCTTCACATTGACATGAAGTTGCAAGGGGTTCCCTTGTCGATGGAGTTGGACACAGGATCCGCTCTATCAATCATTTCCTTAGACACCTTTAATAAGGTTGCAGCAGAAGGCCTTCAAATTTAATACTTACTGACTTTCAGAATTTCAGAGTCAGCATGAAGGGGGAGGCCATGCTCAAGGTGCACTCAAGGAGTTTTGAAGGGCTGCTAGATGTGGTGGTAGTTGGTAGTTGGGGATGATCGTACGAGTCTTATTGGACTTGATTGGTTCGAGGCCCTTGGGATTCAAGTGACTAGACTTCACAATCTGCAAACGTCAGGCCTTGTAGAAGTTTGTAAGGAGTTTGCTGATGTGTTCAGTTCAGAGCTTGGCTCGTACAAGGGGCCTCCCATTGCTTTACATTTAGACCCAGACATCACATCCATCAGGATCAAGGCCCAAAGGGTGCCTTTTGCCCTAAAGAACAAAATAGATGCAGAGCTGGACAAGCTGCTCCAGCAGGGCATCTTAGAACCTGTGGACTCTAGTCCATGGGAGACCCCTATAGTCACGTCACTGAAGGCCAATGGAGAAGTCCGAATTTGTGCAGACTATAAATGTACACCAAATAAGGCATTGCAGCAGCATGCCTACCTGGTGCCTGTGGTGAGCCACATTCTGGCCTCACTCAAGGGGGGGGGAATTCTTTGCAAAGCTTGATTTGGCTCAGGCCTATCAACAGCTACCTGTTGATGAGGCAATGGCTGAGGCCCAAACAATTGTGACGCACCAGGGAGCCTTTAAGGTAAAAAGGCTGCAGTTTGGGGTTAATGTGGCCCCTGGAATATTCCAGAGTGTGATGGAGTGAACGCTCCGTGGTATTCCTGGGGTCTGTCCCTACTTTGAGGACATCCTCATTGCTGGGGAGTCATCTATGAACTTAGCTGAAAGACTGAGGGCTGTCTTGCTGCGTTTACGCCAAGCAGGGCTGAAGGTGAAGCAAGACAAATGTAAGATTGGAGTTACCTCCATTGAATTTCTGGGGTTCCATATTGATGCTGAAGGCATCCATCCTGCTGAATCCAAGCTCAAAGCAATTCAGCACGCCCCAAGTCCCAAGTCCAAAAGCAAACTTCAGGCTTTTCAGAGATTGTTAAACTTTTACCATGCATTTCTACATCACAAGGCCGCAGTGGCTGAGCCGTTACACCGGCTCTTGGATAAACAGGCATCTTGGCAGTGGACACAAGTCCATGAAAAGAGCTTTTCAGAGGTCAAAGCCTTGCTTTCCTCAAATGCTGTGTTAGCTCATTTCAATGAGCAATTGCCTTTATGCATAGCCTGTGATGCATCCCCTTATGGAGTTGGGGCTGTGCTGAGCCACCTCAAGGCTGATGGGACACAGGTTCCTGTGGCCTAATGCTCCAGAACTCTCTCATCTGCAGAGTGTAATTACGTGCAGATTGACAGAGAAGCCTTAGCAATAGTGGCTGGCATAAAGAAATACCATGATTTCTTATATGGCTTCCATTTCACGGTCTGCACAGACCATAAGCCTCTGCTGGGTTTGTTTACAACAAACAAACAAACCTCTCATATTATATACCCTATAATGCTGAGATGGTCAATTTTCCTGTCAGCATAGGACTATACTCTGGTCCACAAACCAAGTAAAGAAATGGGCCATGCAGATGGCCTCAGCAGATACCTCTACCGCAGGTAGAGGCAGATCCTGCTTCTGCTCTTCACATTCTCTCTATTCAGGAATTGCCTGAATCTCCCCTCAATGCTAGGGACGTGGCTGCAGAAACTGCCACTGATCACACGCTTATACGCATGCTGACATGGGTGTTGTCAGGGTGGCCTGACATGTGTCCAGGCTCAGAATTCCAGAGTTTCTGGCAGAGGAAACACAACCTTTCCACTTTCAAGTGGTGTGTCCTGTGGGGAAGCAGGGTAGTCATCCCAGCCTCATTGAGGACTAGAGTCTTGCAATCTTTACATGAAGGTCATCCTGGAATTGTCTGGATGAAGGCGCTTGTATGTAGCCATCTATGGTGGCCTGGCTCAATAAAGAGATTGAGACCCAGGTTTATGGGTGCCAGATGTGCCATCAGTCAAGGCCTGAAATGCTCAGGCCCCTATACATAGGTGGGAGAAGACACACACTCCATGGTCAAGGGTACACATCGACTACATTGGCCCTTTCAGGGGCAATTCTTCCTTCTCCTCATGGACAGCCATTCCAAGTAGCTAGAGGTTGTTCCTGTCTCCTCCACTACTACTGCTAGGACCATCCAGGTGCTGAGAGGAATCTTTACCTCACATGGTCTTCCAGATGTCCTTGTCTCTGACAACGGACCCCAATTCACGTCTTCTGAGTTTCAGGCTTTTCTTCAAGCCAACATGATCCAGCATGCCACATCTGCACCATTCCATCCAGCTTCCAACGGGCAGGCTGAGCGTATGGTGCATACTACCAAAGATGCTTTAAAGAGAATCACTCATGGCAACTGACATCACAGGTTAGCTGACTTTCTTCTTTGCCATCGCACCACACCGTGTTCTGCCACTAGGAAGAGCCCAGCTGAACTCCGCTGGGGTTGCAGACTCATTACCAAACTGGAGAGGTTGCACCCAGACCGGGTGGCTTCACAGATGTCACAGCCGCAGGCACCTAGGAGACTACAGGTGGGTGATCCGGTCTGGACAAGGAATTATGGACCTGGACATCTCTGGGTGACCACAGTGGTATGCAAGGTTTCTGGGCCACTGTCATATGAAGTGATCTTGGATGATGGTCGTGTGTTAAGGCAGCATATCAATCAACTACGGTGGAGGCTTTCCAGTAACACTTCTGCTCCTAGCTCTGTGTCGGGGGGGAGGAAGACCATGATTACGATCGTGGACCACAGTCTCTCCATGAAAGTGGGGATACACTGGCTCCAGAAGGGGGTTCTGCTTACCAGGCGGCTCCTGACTCGGCCACTGGGTCTATGAATTTGGCCAGTCAACTGGCACTACAGGTTTCTCCATCTGCTGGTCTTGGGCTCACGGGACAGTGCTCCCAATTGGGGCCATTGTGGACTCGGGGAATTCCACCCCACCAAGGAACTCTGGTCTGGGGTTACAGGCTCCGGCCAGTCAGTACAATGGAGGATCGCCGGATTCAAGGGGCATCTACGTCCTGGTCTGCCAATCCTGGCAGGCGAGCTCGCAGGCCAGGTGCCCACAACAGCTCTAAGAAGATCAGAGAGAGCAAGGGTTCCTCCCAAGCATTTACAAGACTATGTAAGGTTCTTGTCAATTCCAGGACAGGCCTAATATTCTTGTGAAAAAATAGAATGTATGTAAGGGAGGCTTAATAGTTCTCTTGAACTAAGGCCACACTCAGAGTTGGGGTGTTTTGTTTGATAGTATTAAACAATATGTGGTATTTTTGTAAATATGAGAAATGTCATGACTGGGTCTGCCTGCTTGCAGGCATCACTGTGTTAGAAATAACAATATGTTAATTGAACACATGTATATGTATGCTGCTATAAAAACAGTAAGTATTCACTTATTGTTTTATCCAAGGGGGAAGGGGTGTTATGTCCTGAGCCTGCTGAATGACTCAGCAGGCTCAGGAGGCTGCAGAAGGCCCGGGCAGACCATGTGGTTGCCTGGGGCCAGACAGGCTGTCTCCAGCCTTGTGAGCATGTGCAAGGTGGGAGACTAGCCTTGCATTGATAGGCTGATGGTGTCCCTGCAAAGGGAGTATAAAAAGGCCAGCACCATTTTGTTTGCTGTTCTGTTCTGTTTGTGATCTCAATAAAGAAGTTATGATTTGTTACTCCTGCCTTGCTTCGGTGTCTCTGATTCTAAAACAGAACACAGCCTTTCTCACTTTGTGCCCTTCTGATGTGTTCAGCTGGCATGATGGTGAGATCTGGAAGATATAAATTTGGAGAAGGCTGCTTTGAAAGAATGAATTACTGTCTGTATGTTTATGTAGGCAGGAGCTTTGTAAAAATACCTACTTTCATAGTGATATGAAAGTCTAATTTCTTCTATCTTGATTGTAAAGTTATCTTTACAATAAGGCACTATATCATTTTAACTCAAACTCTATATATATACACACTATGAATAATAAACATTCTAAATGGAATAATGAGTTCCATAGCATTGTAGGTTACTGTGAAAAAATGGAAGTCAAGGATGGCAAACCAAGGGAGCAATCTCAGGGGCCAGTCTAGAAGCATTCAAAGCCAAGATAAGATGTGAAATGAATGATAGTATAAGAAACTTTAGATGGAATCAAGTGTGAATTGAAAAGGGCTGGTGACAGAGCAAGGAAGAATTTGTGATGTATGTATTCCCTTTGGATTTCATGTATTCCCTTTGGATTTCACAACTTTCTTTTCCTTCTTGTTAAATAAATAGGTAGTATTGTATGATATGGAAACTAATAAACAATAAGATGCAATTAAAACATTAAAACAAAGGCATGGAGCTCATTTTCTTACTTTTCTTCAAACAGAACAGAACAGAACAGAACAGAATAGAATAGCTGGAAGGGACCTTGGAGGTCTTCTAGTTCAACCCACTGCTTAGGCAGGAAACCTGATACCATTTCAGACAAATGGTTGTCCAATCTCTTCTTAAAAACTTCCAGTTGTTGGAGCATTCACAACTTCTGCAGGCATGTTGTTCCACTGTTTAATTATTCTAATTGTCAGGAAATTTCTCCTTAGTTCTAGGTTGCTTCTCTCCTTGATTAGTTTCCATCCATTGCTTCTTGTCCTGCCTTCAGGTGCTTTGGAGAATAGCTTGACTCCCTCTTCTTTGTGGCAACCCCTGAGATATTGGAACATTGCTACCATGTCATTACTAGTCCTTTTTTTCATTAAACTAGACATACCCAATTCCAGCAACCATTCTTTATATGTTTTAGCCTCCAGTCCCTTAATCATTTTTGTTGCTCTTCTCTGCACTCTTTCTAGAGTCTCAACATCTTTTTTACATCGTGGTCACCAAAACTGGATGCAGTATTCCAAGTGTGGCTTTACCAAGGCATTGTAAAGTGGTATTAACACTTCACGTGATCTTGATTATATTCTTAGTTATTGATTCATTCTGAGATCTGCATACTAGTTCTATCTCAGTTTAGGAAGGAAGGAAGCTGATGAAAAACAAAAAATGTAGCAAGGTCATGAATCTTTACAGCTGCTACTTAACATTTTTATTTAGCTATGGCAGAACTTACTTTTTTCCCTTTGATACTTTTTTAATTAGTGATATTAGAGGCAGCCATCATCATGGATTTTACTATATATCAAGGATATCGTATTTTCTGGCGTATAAGAGACTCAGTGTATAAGACGACCCCCGACTTCGGAGAAGATTTGCGTGGTTAGAAAGTCGTCTTATACACCGTAAAATACGGTAGATACTTTAATATTTGCATTTCTAATCTGGTTCATGTTGGTTCCCAAACATGGATGTTTGGTTTATGTATTCTTACTGTATTTCAACCATTTCTCCCTCCTTGTTCTTTGTAATCAAGAGTTATCTCTGAAATGTATTGTTTAACTATTATTACATTTGCAATGTCATCTGCATCTCAAAAAGAAAGGGAAATAGACATCCACTATCTCACAGTGACTTGAATTATTCTGATTCTGCAAAACTTTTCACACCAGGCCCTTCCACACAAGATCTCTGCACTGCTTTGAATTGAGTCCCTTGTGAACGCACCCTATGGCTTGGCTTTGGTAGCATTGCATATTTATTTGCTTAATTAGCTTATCTCTGATATATCTAAAACTGCATAAAAGTTTCTCCTTTTTTCATTTATTTTACTGAAGTTCTATGGAGTTTGCAACTGGGGTTGTTTTCTCAGTGAGCTGGGGAATTTACTTAGCTTGCTAAAGGCAGCATCTTCCATCTCTACCTATTCAATGAAATAAATAGTGTCTTAGAATAGTGTCAATTCTAGCTTCTTTAGGTTTGGTCCCTCTTGTTGATCGAAGTCAAATACAATGGTACTGACCCTTTAGCACATCTTGACTTACTAACTATAAGGGATAATAGATGGTAGCTAGTTAGGATTTGCTTTATGTGCCAACTTTGTTAATTGCCTACCTGCTCTTTGTCTAGAAGATAGCTAACTGAGGTTATTTCTTTTTGTTTTCTATCTCATGCATATAACACATGTTTTTTGGGCTGGACATGGTAAGAGAATTATTAGCTAGGAATTAGGCTTTGCCTAATTTCTTCATATATTTCTTATAAATAAATCTCCTTTATACTTATAAAACTTGTTTTACTAATCATTGCTCAATTCTCACTACCCAGAATGCTGAGCAGAGTGCTTCAACCTCTAAAACTGGGACAATATTATCACTGAACTTCTAAAAACTCCTAATCAAATTATTTTAAAATTGGAAGGCATTCTGTTAGCATAATTTCATTCTTTCCTAGTTAGCTCTCAAATTACAGTAACAGGAGAATTTGTGAACCCTTTAATTCAACATGCCACTCTTTTTCAAAAGAAACTAAATG
Source organism: Crotalus tigris (assembly GCF_016545835.1). Taxonomy (NCBI): domain Eukaryota; kingdom Metazoa; phylum Chordata; class Lepidosauria; order Squamata; family Viperidae; genus Crotalus; species Crotalus tigris. The sequence continues at coordinate 3,054,021 of NW_024096469.1, forward strand.
CTATTTTGGCTTATGAGAGTGTCAAGTTGCAACATTTATAAAATGATACCTTTTTTGGTAAGTTGTTGGGTTTCCATATTGAAATGTGCCATGTGCTATATCATTACCTGTATATAAATAGAATATTTTGTTGCATTATATAGTTGGGCAGCTGGAATCGTGCCACTGAAATAAAACTATAAACCAATCAGATGCAAATTAGCACACTCTCCATTGGCCACTGATTGATTTCTATACCCCTCCCCAGAAAAGCTTTTTTTTTTTTTTTTTTTTTTTGCTAGGGTTGGAAAATCCATTAATCCTCTTTCATAGCGAAAATAAAAATTCTAGAAACTGGTAATATGTTGACCTTAATGCAGCCAAATTATTTCAAAGAAAACAATAAATTACAAATAATAAAATGAACTGTACAATGCACTAGGGAAAAATTGAGAGTAAAGGGAGTAAAATGTTAGAAATTCTATTGCCATATATTCTGCTTAAATGGAAAATCAGCAGAATGGCAGACTGAGACACAGCTAATGGGAAATGAAACTCGTGATCAGAAATGAGAAATGAAAGTTGCTGTGGGTATAACACACTTGAATGCAAATCAGCCTCATGCTGCAGTGAGCAGGGTTGAATGGTGCAGTGCTACTGAGAGAGTGGGGTTGATTACTGATTAAGCAAGAAAGGCTTCAGATGTGCATTGCCTATAAATATATCAGTGAGAAAGGCTGTTGGTGTTAGGAAACAAGCTTGGAAAATCAGGGAAACACAGAAAACTAGCATTTTCATTAGATTCCTAAAAAAGTTCTACGGAAGAAGGCTCTATGTCAGTGAGTTATTGAACAGTTTTAGTCAACATCTGTTTTATACAATACTAAAACCCCAATATAAATTAAAATACTGGTTTTCATTATACCCATCAATATAAAAAGAAAAACAATGAAAGATCAAGGTTGAGGAAGAAATGTACTGATTTTTTTTTTTAAAAATGCAATGTATATAAGACGCTCATATATAGAGGTAGTTCTAGCTTATTGATCACCCATTCAGAGACCATTTGAAGTTATGACAATGGTAAAAAAAAAAAGCTCTTTATGTCCTGTTTATGTTCATATGTTCAATCACATGGTTGCCATTACAATCAGGACATGTTGTCTTGAGCCTGATGTGTGGTTTTTCCTCTATTACAGAGCAAAGTAATTTGAGAGAGAGAAGGATTTCAAGAAAGTAAGCTATTTTCTCTTCTACACATCAAAAGCAATGTGATCATTATGGCATTTGAGATTAGAGGGGAACCAAGTGATTTCTATAGGCAATTTCACCTTTGCCTGATCCTTCCCCCCCCCCCCCAACTACAATCATCCTGCAGAGTGGAAAGATTGGTGAGAAAGAGATTTCAAGAGAGTAAGCTGTTTGCTATTTTCCACATTGGAGTTAATGCGATTCTACTAGAAGAGGGAAAGGGTCAGGCAAAGAAGAAATTGCGTACAGAAATCACTTGCTCCCTCCCCAAATGCTGAGTGGGAAGACTGGGAAAAAGAAATTTGAAGAGAGTACTGTAAATTGTTTGAATAGCCTGCCTCTGGTTCCCAGCCTCAGCCTCAGCATGATTACATTGAATTCACATTTGGTGTGTACAAGACACTAAGCAAGCACTCAAGAATTCCAAAGTTCAGGATTGTGGTTAGTAGGAAAACAAAATCTACAGCTCTGAAACTGACTAGTCTTGTCTCTTTCTTCCTGAGAAGGACAATCTAGCTGAAAAGCACAATCTGCTAATTTTCCCTTTAGCAAATACTTTGCTTAGTGGCAGAGTTGCTGGTCCTAGTTAGGTTCACTAAGTGATGATTATCTACATATACAGACACATTTACCATTCTTATGATTCTTATAAGGCAAAAATCTAAGATTCATCTCCACCAAAAAAAGGATGAACGCAGCATGACATGATGTTTTTAACCATTCTGATTGTATGGGGAATTTTCCAGTGCTTTCTTGTTTCACACAGAATTGTGTACTCATATACTGGCATGATGGCACAATGCTTAGAATGCAGTATTTCAGGCTAACTCTGCCTACATCCTGACAGGGCTTAAGGTTGACTCAGCCTTCCATCCTTGCAGATTGTCAGGGGCAATATGCTGACATTTGTAAATCACTCAGAGAGTGCTGTAAAGCACTGTGCAGTGGTATATAAGTCTAAGTGCTCTTGCTATATCCGTTTCATTCTGGACTAGGCCATCTTTATCTGCTCTCACTGGCTTGTGGCCTGTGAAATTTTCAGTATTTGGAAGCAACATCTTCTGATGATCATCTTCTGATATATTGGCTGTCTTCTTTGGGATCCATACCAGGGTCATATGTTGCTTATAACCCTCTCTTAGATTCTCCAAGATAGCCTCTATAGGCTCAAACTTTCCTTCAGAGGCAGTGCTCCGGCTTTACTAATGCTCAGAAGCTCAAATTCAGGGATGCAGGTCCATATCACTCCCATATTTTGAGGATGTCAATTTTTTGATGAGTTACTGTAAATGCATCTATTTTGAAATTTATCTGGCAAGGGAAAAAAGCCAGAATCAGACTGAAAATGTTACAAGAAGTGAAAGAAAATGGAGGATTTGGGTTACTAGACTGGGTTCTATGCTACCAAGCAGCTCCATTAACATGGCTAAAAGAATGGACAGTGTTGAGTCCTTCGCGAAATGGCAAGACACGAGAAGCAGTTGTAGTTCTCAGGAAACTTCTTTATTCATGTGTTCAGCTTACAGTTAGAAGACGCCAACAACGCCCAAAACTCTTATATAGGCCATCCACGGGTAAATCTGCAACTTTTGGCGCACCAGCACTTGTGCATGCGCACAAGTACTGGTGACAGCCTGTCTGGTCCCGGGCAGCCTGCACCTGCCGGAACCGTTTGCAATGCTCCGAGCCTGCTTGCACAGGCTCAGGACATAACACCCCTTCCCCCCGGGCTAAAACTATTCCTCATACCATAATAACACATAACTCATTTCTGTAGTGTAGTGCCATGCTCCCCAATACCATCGGTCTCTGTGCCTCTATTGTTACTGGCTCTGTTTTGCCAATAGTGTTATGTAATCTTCTAAGTACTTAGGAGATTTCCTCGCTCTCTGTGACCTCCTAAGCTCTGGGTGCTTGCCAATTACCCCTTGACTGAGGGATGATGCGTGCCTGTCCCCCTTGTTTTGCCTTGGTGATTCCCAAGGACTGTGCTCCACTGCCTGGCCTGCTTGCTTGCCCACCGGGCTCGTCAGGTCAGGGCTTCTTCCAGTGTGTGACCTGGTTGTCCCGCCTAGCTGTAGGCTCTCTGGCCCTTCTAAGTGACTGTCACTGTTGGGTGTTTCTGTAGAACCTCCTAGGTCCATCCAAGACCTGTCAGGAGGCTGTCTGTCCCCTGAATCCCGTTCTGTGTTCGGGCTTGTGTGGGTTTCAGTACTGTCCCAAAACTCAGTTGTCCCCTGAGTGGAGTCAGAGGTGTTGTAGTCGGGATTTGGTTCCTCGACCACCTCCCTGTGTGTTTGCCCCCTTCTAGGGATAGGGTTGAAGTCAGGCCAACTAGGAGGAGTGTGTGCCAGCTCTCTTGCAGGGAATGGATTGTTGGGATGCTCCCGGGTATTCTCTCTGACTGGAGTACTGAGTGATGTGGGTGAGAAGTGATCATGTCCCCGGGATGACTCCTTGGCTGGAGTAGGCATTGATGCCTGGGTTCTAGTTGGGCTCCATGACTTCCTGTTGGGAGCAATTGCGGAATCTCGGGATGGGCTGATTGTGGCTTCCCCATTGATAATGGGCATCATTCCATGCCCCTCCCTTTGCCCAAAGGGCTCCCCCTCCCCCCTGGAAAAGACCCAGGAGTCTCAGCGGGAAGGTCCCGTCTAAGGCGAAGTTGGTCAATGTGCCGATGCAGGACACGACCGTTGTCCAGGGATACCTCGTAGGATAGAGGACCTGTGACCCTGGATATAGATGCGGGGACCCATGTATGACCAGGCCCGTAATTATGAGTCCAAACCGGGGTACCCACAAGAAGTTGCCTAGGTGCCCTGGTGTGTGAGACAGAAGGAGGCAGTCTGTCCGGATGCAACCGGTCAAGCTTGGTAGTCAGTTTGCGCCCCCAACGAAGTTCAGCTGGGCTTCTCCCTATAGAAGTGGACAGTGTGGTGCGATAAGAAAGGAGGAAGTCAGCCAACCTGTGATGCCAGTCTCCGTAGGTGAGTTTCTTCAAGGCGTCCTTGGTGATGCGCACCATGCGTTCAGCCATACCGTTGGTGGACGGATGGAAGGGTGCAGAGGTGGCATGACGAATCATGTTAGCCTGCAAGAAAGCTTGGAATTCGGAGGAAGTGAATTGAGGGCCGTTGTCAGACACAATGACGTCTGGGAGCCCGTGTGCATCAAAAATCCCCCTCAGTACCTGAATAGTCTTTGCAGCGGTGGTGGATGAGACAGGTACAACCTCAAGCCATTTTGAATGGCTGTCAACGAGGACCAAGAAGAATTGACCCTGAAAGGGCCCAGCGTAGTCAATGTGCACCCTAGACCATGGAGATTGGGTTTCCTCCCATCTATGCATAGGAGCTTGGGGCATTTCAGGGCGCGAGCGTTGACAAAGGTGGCATGCATGCACCTTAGCTTCAATGTCTTTGTCTAGGCCAGTGGCTGCGCGCAAGAGCCTTCATTCGTACAATGCCAGGATGACCCTCGTGGAGGGAGCCTAAGACCCTAGACCTCATTGAGGATGGAATGACAACTCTGCTTCCCCAAAGCAGACAACCCTGAGAGGTGGACAACTCGATCCTTTTAGACCAGAAACTCTGAAACTCAGGACTAGGACAGTGCTCAGGCCCTCCAGACAAAACCCAAGAAAGGACACGTGAAAGTGTGTGATCTGTGCCCGATTCAGCGGCTACATCCCTGGCATTCAGGGGAGACTCAGGCAAGGCTTGGATAGAGAGAATATTGATAGCTGGCACAGGGTCAGCTTCTATTACCGGCAGGGGTAATCTACTGAGGCCATCAGCATGGCCCATTTCCTTCCCAGGCTTGTGAAGTAGGGAAAAATCATATGCAGACAAAAAGATAGACCACCTGAGCATCCTGGGGGAGATGGTTTGGGGGGTTTCCTTACGTGTGGTAAACAGTCCCAGCAAAGGCTTATGGTCAGTGAAGACCGTGAAATGCCTACCATATAAAAAATCATGGAATTTTTTAATTTCAGTAACAACAGCTAAGGCCTCCCTGTCTATTTGAGCATAGTAGCGCTCAGCTGAAGACAATGTCCTGGAGTAATATGCAACAGGAACCTGAGTTCCATCAGACCTGAGGTGGCTCAGTACAGCTCCTACCCCCTAAGGGGAAGCATCACAAGCGATGCACACAGGAAGGGACTCATTGAAGTGTGCAAGTACACTCTTAGAAGTGAGCAAGGCCTTGACCTCATTGAAACTTGCCTCATGTGTTTGTGACCACTGCCACACTGCCTGTTTATCTAATAGCCTGTGAAGAGGCTCAGCTACACTAGCCTTATGTGGGAGAAAGGAATTGTAGAAATTCAGAAGGCCCAGGAAAGCCTGTAGTTCGGCCTTAGACTTTGGCCTAGGGGCTTGCATAATGGCTTTTAGTTTGGATTCAGCAGGGTGAATCCCAGCAGCATCAATTTTGAACCCCAGAAACTCAGTGGAAGGCACCCCAATTTTACATTTGTCCTTCTTGAGTTTGAGTCCCGTTTTCCTGAACCTTAACAGGACAGCCCTTAGCCTTTCAGCTAGAATGTGTGTGGAGTCTCCTGCAATTAAGACATGATCAAAATAGGGGCAAACCCCTGGTATACCCCGTAGTGTGTTTTCCATTACGCTTTGGAAAATCCCAGGAGCGACATTTACTCCAAATTGAAGTCTCTTTACCTTGAAAGCCCCTCTGTGGGTCACAATAGTCTGAGCTATAGCAGCGTCATCATCAACAGGCAGCTGTTGATATGCTTGAGCTAGGTCAAGCTTTGCAAAAACACGCCCCCCCTTGAGGGAGGCCAGAATATGACTGACCACAGGAACAGGATAGGCATGTTGCTGCAGTGCCTTATTCAGAGTGCATTTGTAATCAGCACAGATGCGAATGTCCCCATTTGCCTTGAGAGGCGTGACAATGGGGGTTTCCCAGGGATTGGAGTCAACAGGTTCCAGAATTCCTTGTTGGATCAGTTTATCCAACTCAGTGTCAATTTTACTCTTTAAAGCAAAAGGGACCCTTCTTGCTTTAATTCTAATGGGAGTGACAGTGGGGTCTAGCTTTAAGGACACAGGAGGTCCTTTGAATCTGCCCAGCTGGGGACTGAAAACATCTGTAAATTCTTTGCAGACTTCCTATAGGTCGAGTATTTGTAGGCTGTTGATCCCTGTGACGTGTATTCCCAAGGCCTCAAACCAATCAAGTCCTATGAGACTCGTTCGTTCACCCCCTACTACTAATATGTCTAGTGGACCTTCAAAATCCTTATACTGTACGTTAAGGGTGGCCTCCCCCTTAACACACACTCTGGAGTTTTGAAAGTCTGTTAACACAATGTCAGAAGGCCTCAGCTTGGCCTGAGTTCCACTACCGGAACAAATCTTCCTAAACGTTTGCATGGAAATGATTGAAAGGGCAGACCCCGTATCCAGTTCCATAGCTAATGGAACCCCTTGTAGCTTCACCTTATGTGACAGCTTTTTCTTAATTGGCTTGTGTGTGCCTGTCCTATAGATGCTTCTTCGCGAAGCGCAAAACCCCATCCTATTCTGGCTGGGGACCCTGGTACCTTTCAGGCGCAATTCTTCCTGAGGTTGTACCTTCTGACGGCCCAGGCACACAGCTGCAATGTGTCCTTGTTTTCCGCACGCCCGGCAGATAGCGGAGCGGAACTTGCAGTCGGTTCTCTTGTGGCGACCTCCACAACCGATGCACGTGGGGAGAGCTGAAGAGCTTCCTCTTGGTTTTCCTTCCTTTGTGGGGTGGAGATGGTCCACTTCCTCGTCCGGATCCTCCTCGGAGTTTCTTTGGACTTCTTCCTGGTGCACGGATGCAGCATCTGGACTGTTTCTGATAGGCCGCATGTTCTTGATGGTGCCGCCCGCTGCTTCTTCTGCGGTGACCTCTCTCAAGGTATCTTGGAAAGACAAGTCCTCCTTGGCGAAAAGTCTCTGTTGCAACTCTCGATGCCTTAGCCCGCATACAAACCGGTCCCTCAGTCGTTCTTCGAGGTCCTTGAACTCGCAATGTTTGGCGGCTTTCCTCAGTGCGGCGATGTACTCCTTGGCCGATTCTCCGGGTTGTTGATCCCTCTGCTCGAAGGTGTGGCGCCACGCGATGATGGACATCTTAGGCTGGAAGTGCTCCTTCAGTAGCTTTTTTAAATCTGTGTAGCTGACAGAGTCTAAAGGAACAGGTGCTGCAAGGTTCTCAGCGATTTCGAATGCGTCTTGACTGCAAACGCACAGCAGGGTGGCAGCCTTCAAACTTTCTTCCCTCACTTGGTTCACTTTGAGGTAGTTTTCCACCCTGGCTGTGTAGGACTCCCACCTCTCTGGATGTGAGACGTCGAATTCCGAAAACCTTCCAATCTTTGCCATTTTTGTATCAGGAAGGGTCTATCAGCCAGCCTACCGCTGGATTGGCGGGTAGCTGCCGAGTCAATGCCGTTCCTGCCGCTCAGGACTCACTCGGGTAAGCTTACACCTTTTTGTTGATGTAAGGCAATCCCATCCTCGTCGCCAGTGTTGAGTCCTTCGCGAAATGGCAAGACATGAGAAGCAGTTGTAGTTCTCAGTAAACTTCTTTATTCATGTGTTCAGCTTACAGTTAGAAGACGCCAACAACGCCCAAAACTCCTGGCCTCTTATATAGGCCATCCCCGGGTAAATCTGCAACTTTTGGCGCGCCAGCACTTGCGCATGCGCACAAGTACTGGCGACAGCCTGTCTGGTCCCGGGCAGCCTGCACCTGCCGGAGCCGTTTGCAATGCCCCGAGCCTGCTTGCACAGGCTCAAGACATAACAGATAGCCCTTAGACACAAAATATTATTATATTTAAAAGAACATGACCTACAACTTGGATGGCATGCCTTTCTATGGTTTGGCAAGAACAAAATCCATAAATACTTTCAAAATCACTATGTAAGAAGCGCTTTGCTTCTAGTATGGGAAAAGATAAAAATGAAAATGTATATGAAAATACCAGGATAGATCTCAACAATGGAAGTGTTTGCACATCCAAACTTAATTAACTATGAGAAACCTGGGACTTATAGGGACATTTTGAACACTGAAGGGAAATTACAAGCTAAACAAGAGCTGGAAGAACAGGGTATTGAGCTATCATGGTGGCTGCACTTGCAAATGCAAACGAGATACGAGAAAGACGCCAAAACATATGGATTTTCTAAAGACCAGACAGTGTTTGACAGATACTATTATCATCAGATGAAAAATTGATTAAGAAACTCTATAACCTTTTGTTAAACTTAAAGATGGAAGATGAACAAGTCAAAGAAACAATGATAACAAGGGTAAAAAACTTTGGGGACAATGTAGAATTAGAAAAATGGTAAAATTTATGGGAAATAAATTATAAAATAACAAGGGCAACTACCTATAAAGAAAATTTATATAAAATGTTTTATGGATGACATTTACCACCTGCAAGATTAGCAAAAATGTTTAAAAACATGTCTAGCAATTTTTGTAAATGAAGGCAAAAGCCAGGGACATACTACTACCTTTGGTGGACATGACCTAAAGCAAAAAAATCCATAAAAATACATATATGGTTAGAGAAAATGTTAAGAAAACACGTAGCTTTTAAGCCAGAACAATTTCTTTTAGTTATAATCATAGAAAACTATGATAAAAAATGTATATATTTAATATTACATGTACTAACAGCAGCGAGAATTACATTTGCACAGTATTGGAAAAGTGAAGAAACACCAACGGAAGAAGACATAATTAGGAAAATTCTGGACTGTGCAGAAATAGACAGGCTTACACTGAAAATGAAAGGGAAAGAAGATACAGAATATTTTCAAACATGGGATAATTTTTACAAATGGCTAGAAAAACAGAGTAGAGAGTAGGAATGGGAGTTGTACTATTATTAATGTCAAATATGTGGACCTAGACAACACATTGTTTACTAAGCATTAAAGATTTGTAACTATAAAAAAAATAATATTTTTTTTTTTAAAAAAGGACCTCTGCCAGGGCTTTAAACCCTTTTCAAAGTGAATGGGGCCAAATGGTCAGCTACTTTGTATTTAGAGAGACTCGGTGACAAAAAAATATCCTAGGATTTGAAGATACTTAAGATACCTGTTTAAGCCATAACATTTCTGAGCTCCCAACCAAACTTCATCCCTATCCACTTTTGGAGTACAGCTTTTGATCGATGGAAACTGTACATTCCCATAAGAATTTAAATATCCATGTGAACTTGAACTGTTGATTTCTATATGACTTTTACAAAATGGGTTCAGAATTATTTCAAAGGAGAATATAGGAAAACATGCCCTTCTTTAGCATAGTAACCAGGATATGCTTATTATATTTTTGTTGTTGGCATGGCAGAAAATCTGCACTTGGCATAGAATTTATAAATAAGGGCATTGAACCCATATTGTTTGAACTGGAGATTCTACACAGAAATCGTGTATTTTCTGCCTCTGATTAAATTCAAAATATTAAAAATGACCAGGAAGGTTTATGAAATAGAATATAAGTTAAACTATTAGATATTTTAAAATTGCTTGTACTTAAATTTAAAGAAAAAAGTAAATTATGAACTTAGTTAAAAGATGTAAGCAGGATTTGAAACATAAGCAGCATAAAAAAGGCATGATTCTAAAGGCTTATCACATAAGTGAAGTTTGATTAAATGCTATTTCATTAATTAAATTCATTATTCACATTTAAACTTGAAGTGCAAGATTGTTATTGGCTTCAGCCCTCAACTACAGAAGCAAATCTATTAGAATCTCTCAAGATCCTACTTTAAGTGATTCTTGCTACATTGTAAGTGCATTTCAACCAATCATGGAAAAAAATGAAACTTACATAGTCTTGGGAACATGTTGGCTTCTGTGTAACAGAGTTTCAGTTTAATATTTAGTTTGCAATGAAACAGTCCACATATTTAAGCTGATGTCCCAGCTGCCTTCACCCATTTACTTTCTAAAACTGTTAATCATTTCTGAAGATAAAATGTAAGAGGCCTATAGAGCAGTAGAACAGTTGCTGAAAGTCTCTCACACATTTACAATTGTTTTGTATAAATTATAAAAATCTGGGTAAAGAGAATGAAAGCTGAAATTAAGATAAATGGGCTGATATAAAATATTGAATGCAGAATAAAGACCATATTAACAGAAATAAATTCAATACTGAGACAAGTCTACACTATGTATAGCATATCATTAGAAGCATATCATTAGAAGAAACTGCAGTTTATAAATATGTTTTACAGAAGAATGACACCAGACCCACACTCACGAAAATCACATAGGATGTCACCACCACACATCCACGCAAAAAGCAAACCCAAACCCACACCGATGATGAGGCACGACCACAAACCAGAAGCCAGACCACAGCTGCATCATTAGCCACTTTAAACCCCTCCAATCCATACATGAAGCAAACTGATACCCACCCTGAAGATGAGGCACGACCACGAATGTGAAGCCAAACAACGGCAACGCAGCTCACCATCTCAAACGCCCTGCAACTCAGACTAACCTGAGCACAACAAAGCCCCCACTCAAACAGAACACTCCCCCATCCAATCAGAGCACAGCCAACCCCCCATCCAATCAGAGCACAGCCAAGCCCCTAACCAATCAGAACACACCTGCACCCAATCAGAACACAGCCAAGCTCCCATCCAATCAGTTCATACCCCCACTGGCATTTAAAAGGAAGAAACAGCTACGATCACACATTGCTCCTAGAAGCACAAAGCCGAAAACACCAGCCTGAAGATGACGAATGAGACTTCGTCGAAAGGTCACCAAGACACTTCCAATTTGACGCGGGAGAAAACCCAAATAACCAAATACCTACATACAAACATCCGCAAAAACCTCAGAAAACAAGTATATATATATATGAGCTCAGGTAGTGTAGGTAGATTTGGTATAGCTATAGGATGATATAATATATAGAAAAATTGAAATTTGAATACTAAATAAAAGGCCTACAAATCATTAAAACAGATAGATGCAGACCATTCCCAGATAATGATTTCGTATTTAACCCTATTATTGCCATAAATCAAAAGTGCATAAATGAGAAATATATATTCATGCTCAATTGACTTGACTTGTCAATTGAATTAGCATTTTCTTTGCTTTAGAGGCTTTCCCTAAAAGTAGAAATCAGGAACTATTTCTAACTTAAATATATATATATATATTGAAAAAATAGCAGGCAGTGTAGGGAATTAAATATATCACATTTCATTTAAATGTGCATAGAGGAAGAGAAGATCATACAATTCTTTCAATCTGGTCAACCACAAATCCAATCAAATCTTCATGCTCGATTAACCTCACAAAAACCAACTACTCAAAAGTCACTATTTTCAAAATGCAGATCTTCATACCCTCTTCCTCTGTGAATTTCACATCAGGAAAAAAAAACTATGTTTCATGGTATCACTTGCCCTTATCCTTTATCCAGACAGGTATTAGGGGTGACCTGGCTGCTATACCAATCTTTGGAAAGTATGTCCTATTGACAGTGAGATCTGAAATGGAGTGGCTTATTTTTTTCCATCACTCTTTCTCATCAGTATAATGCCTTTAGATATCTCTGTGTGAGAGAGAACCACGTAGACATATTTGGATTTTGATGATCCCACAAGATAATGAACTGAGATTGTTTCAGACTAAATTTAACTCCCTTGATGTTAGTTGACCAAGCTCATTGACCCTGTCAAGTACACTTTTGAAATGCTACCCATCAGCACAAGAGCTTCTACAAGCCCTGTTCTTTCAAACAAAGTGTTTGGAAAATTCTTTTTCTGATTTACCATAAATCTGCTCTCTTTAAGTTGTAATAAAGTGAGCCTTTTTTCAGACAATCTCAGCTTCCCACTGCTGATGGCAAAAGCCAACTCAAATAATCAAATGCCTGAGTGTAAACATTCTTAAACTCATTAGCCAATCTCCTCATTCAAAGTAAATCTCAATTCTAAAACATTTTACTGTTTTTGTGCTTCATTAAATTTGCATTTTCCCCTTGTGGATTGTATTTTGAATTTGATTGCTAATCTTCCCAAGTGAAATCATTAGAATCTATTGTGGTTTCACCAACGAAATTAACTGACTGTTTAAATCCTGGGTGCTTTATGTGTGTATTGCTAAAATCTCTTTTAATCAGCAGACGTTGCTGTATGAACGGTGCAGAGTTTACTTCATCAAGATGTAGCCATTAAAGACCTCTTATATTAGTAGAGACTACATTGAGTTGATCTTGGCTCCTGGTGAGTTCCTGGACAGGTCTATCTAGTTTTCTTGGCACAATTTCAAATAACTTTAATATTGTTTATATCTGGGATGTCTTTTCAACATGTCAGTCTAGCCCAAAGCCCTAAGATTTCTCAACGGGTTTCCATCAAGTACTAGCCTGATCCATCCTTGTTTATTTTTCACAAATTCAGACATGGTCAAATAGATGTTGTCACCTACTATGTTAAAAGTCCCTTATTGAACCATACTCCTGAGCATGTATTCTAATTCTTCTAAACCTTATGTAGTCTGTCTTATAAAAACCATATACTCTCTTCTAACTTCTAAAGTATTACAAAATAAGTTACAAGGAGATTTGTGGCCCATGTTCTGCCTTTTGAGGTGAGATGGGAATCTCATCCATCTTCTCTTATGTACATTGTTCAGCAAACAATATAAATTCATCTGTAAAATTTGCTCTTTTATTCATTTTAAAATAACAAAAGCAATGCAATCAGTGACTGGAGAAAATAAAGTAATTTTTATTGGGACATTCCTATAAGTCTTTGGGCACATTTGAAGCAATATGACAGCTATTTATCACTTTCAAGATTTATTTTGATTAATATACATTGAGTATATTTCTCCATGGCTATGTAATATATCACCAGAATATGTAAAGTAATGTTTGATTGGGATATTGGTCTCCAATGAAATAGAAATATTAAATATTGCTTAGAGATGCATTTTCCTGAAACATATTTCGTCAACCATAAATGGTATCAGTAAATCACATTTGGAAACAATGAAACATTTGCTATTATAGCCTTGATATTACAGACTTGATTCAATGATTTCATACCATTTGAAGTGCAACCTATTCCATTTTATTTATATATTTTTAGAAGATAAAGCAGAAACTTTATAAAAATGATAAAGTGGTCTTTATATCTTTATATATTTGTTTTTATAAAAATATTCTACAAAGTGTTAAACTATTATCTTACAATCTTATGTATGCTTATTCTGAGTTCGAACTTCCAAGGAAAGAAATGGCAAAGTGAAGAAGTTTTACAGAAAACTGAGCCATCAACCAGAGCAGAATGAAGAATCAAAAAGTAGATCAGCTCTTAGAAATCTCTCTAGAGCAGGAGAGGACATGAGATTGCTCACAAATAGTCCAGACAGGTGCCCCTCATAAGGAGAGTGTGAAATAGTTGTGTCTAGTGGGTTTAGAGCTCCAGAGGCAAGGGAACAGATATCTTTAGCTCAAAGTACAGTTGGTGTCTTTAAGGACACAAGGTTTACATAGTTCCTTTTCTAGTAACTTTTGGAAGTTGTTTCTTAACTGCTTCTCAGCTATTAGAAACCTTTAATTTTGACATGTTTGATAAGCACCGGGTGAGTTTTCTTCAATTCTTAGTGATTTCTTTTGGGGGGTGGGGGTGGGGGGCAGGAATAAACTACAAAAGAGTGGTTCAAACTTTGATTTTAGAAAGTTTCAAATGGATTATGGGTTCAGATTTGAAATAAGATTTTGGGATTAATTTTAAAGAATTCTTCCTATGAAAAAGATACTTTTATTTTTTTATAAATTAGATACTAGACCAGTGGTTCTCAACCTTTTTAATGCCGCGACCCCCAACCGGTTGTAAGTCAAAGACTACTTAACCGGTCATAAGTCGAGGATTACTCAACTGGTGCAGCACCGTTTGCAGAATGGGACTTTTGGCAGGCTCAGCAGGGCAGAGACAGCCTGGGCAATTCCTATTGGCTTTTGAAAGTCAATAGAATTAGACTTTATTCAAGGGAGCCTATTCTATTGGCTTTCAAAAGCCAATAGAATAAAAGGAGTAGCACAGCTAAGGAAAAGGGGGAAAAAATGATGGACTGCGTTGTTTCGCGACCCCCGTGAAATGGTCGTTTGACCCCAAATGGGGTCCTGACCCACAGGTTGAGAACCACTGTACTAGACGGAACTAAGGATTACAAATTAGAGGAAAACAACTGTCAGATGCCAGGATCCAGGAAGGACAGGAGGAGCTACTCAGAATAATTTCGTTATTGTTGCTCTAGGACAGGGGTTTTAAACTGCCAGTCAAGGGCTGGTTGCATCATATGGTAACTGCACCCACCCCAGCTCCAGCAATGCAAAAAAAGTCACGATATGTCACGACACATCACGTGATGCGGCGAGTTTGACACCCGTGCTCTAGGAACAACTGCCAGAACAACTGCATAATATCCTGGGAAAGGTTGGGCAGAGTCTGCCCTGGCTCTTTTCCTACATACCAAGGATTCCAGGCTAATCTACCTCTTAGTTCCTTGGGAAACACCTCTCCCTCCTGCATTTCTGCACTACATTGATTTAAACATGAACTTGACTTACAATTACAGAATGAAGCAAATGATAAGGCTTTGTGGATTCATTTATAGATAAGAGATGGGATATGGGATGAAGGAATCATTTGTTGTATTTTAAGAGGAGGAGATAAATTACTGAAATTGTTTCTATTTGTGATGAAGGGGGAATTCACTTCTTTATACATTTCTATTCTTTTTCATTACAATATTCTTATTTTTTTCTCTTCTAATTTTCTTTCTGTTTTGCATCTTCTATTCTTTCTTTTTATTCTTTTTTTTTGTTTTAGTTTGCCTTAGGTTTTACTGTTGTAATTATAGGTAGCCCTCAACTTACCACCACAAATGAGCCCAAAATTTCTGTTGCTAAGTGAGACAATTGTTAAGTGAGCTTTCCCCCACTTTATGATGTTTCTTGCCACAGCTTTTAAGTGATTCACTGCAGGTATTAAATTAGTAACACAGCTGTTAAGTGAATCTGACTTCCCCATTGATTTTGCTTGTCACACGATTGCAGAAAAGGATCGGATGACCTTGGGACACTGCAACCATCATAAATGTGAGTCAGTTGCCAAGTGTCTAAATTTTGATCATGTGACCATGGGGGTGCTGCAATGGTCATAAAGTGTGAAGAATGGTCCGGTCACTTTTTTCAATGCTGTTGTAACTTTGAACAGTCATTAAATGAACTGTCAAAGACTCTCTGTATAATCTTTAATAAAATTGCTATTATAAAAGGGATTAGGAACAACTGATGTTGATGGCACTTATTTCCTTTATGTATCTATGTTGTCTGTGCACTCATATGTAAGTATATGTCTCTGTGTGTATGCGTCGTATGTGTCTATGTGTCATGTCTCCTCAGTAATATGATTTGAGAAAACTTTAAATAGTATCTCCTTTTTTGATTAGGGTAAGAACCTTTATATAAACCTGTACAGTGTGTTGCAAAACTATAATTCTCAGATGACCAATTAGAGTGGTCAGCAGTGAGAGATCATGGGAATTGTAGTCCAGCTTTATTGAAGACCACAAATTGTTGCTTTTAATATAGCTAAACATGCTTGTCAAGAACAGCATATCAGAACCAAACCATATAAAAGTAAAAGCAATAAAAAAGAAGCATTATATTCTACTAGAAAAACTATCAGGGGAAAGTTAAGTCAGCCACCATCCGTGGGGGGGAAAAAATGGTTGTGCTTAACACTTAATTGCTACTTTGCTTGAATAAAATAGTCTCCAGAAGCAGCAATGAAGAAAGGAAATCATTTGTAGTGGGTTCTTTTAAAATGGTATCACTATTGCTAGAGGTCTAATGACCAGTTCTGCCGAGTCAGCCCATTTTTAAAGTAATTATCAAGCAACAAGAAAGTCCTAAAGTGTCGCTATTCTGTTCTGATAGGAGCAGAAGAGAGAAAGGAAATGATTTGTTAGTTCTAGTGCTACCAGTACCATTTTTTCCAACAAATTATTCATAATGAGAAAAAAAAACCCTCCTTAACTTTCTCTTTAATACCTTCAACATCACCAAGTTTTCATTAGTGAGATTAAGCATCTTTTTCAACCAAGTAAAATTTCACAGTAATATAAAACCAGCCCACTAGCTGTCATGGACAACAGAAGAAAGAAAGAAAAGATTGTAAGGATGTCCATGGCGAAGTTCAGTTTAACTTACCTGTTTCATCAGTCCTGAAACACATGGAGCAGAATATCAGTCCTGAAGAATAAAGGCTTGACTACCATATTTTGAACAGCTTCTTTTCGCAGATGTGTTTCTCATAGCATGCTTAATATTTAATAACCGCTCAGAAATAAATAAAGCCTTCAGAGCTGTACAAAACTCTTTCATGTGGAACTCTCTTGAAATATTTGTAGCTTAAGTCATCAAGATACAAATACTTCAAGCAAGTTCCACATCTCAGGCCTTGACCAATCTCTGCATTCAGAATTGCTTCGAAGCTCCTTTTTGGAACTTCACCTCTGGATACAGCCCAGAGTGAACTCAATGGCGGGACATTGCCTAGGCCAGGGGTAGGGAACCTTGGCTCTTTTATGACTTGTGGACTTCAATACCCAGAATTCCTGAACCAGCCATGCAAATACCCTGGCCAATGCTTCCCTTTGCATTGGTAGCCAGTTCCTTCATTGTGAAGTTGTTAACATGGACTCCTTATCTGGACAATTATGAGGCCAAATGGTTCTGGAATTGACAACTGCTGTATTCTAGTTATTAATGGATGTATCTACTTTCTAAAGCATTTCTTTGTTGATTAAATTATTGCACAGTGTTGTATTCTTATTGTTCAGATCTATAAGGGAAAAGGCAGGATACTGAACACATTCATTAATGCACTAGTGATTATAGAAATCTACCTGTTCTTTGTATTCCTTGGAGAGAGAAAATGAGGGTTCTTGCCCAAATGTACTTGTCCTTCTGGCTTCCTTTCCATTTCTGCTGGCAAAAAAACAAAAACAAAATGAAGGTGAAATTTATAGCAGCTAGTGGTTAAGGCACCAGGTTAGAAACCAGGAAACTCTGAGTTCTAATCCTGCCTAAGAAATGAAAGTTGGCTAGGTGACTTTGAGCCAGTCACTTTCTTTCTCTTAGCCCAACCCACCTCACAGGGTTATTTTTGTAGGGGGGAAAAGGAAGAAGAAGGTGTATTAGGTATGTTTGCCACCTTGCGTTATTTTTAAATACAAGATAAAAACATCTTTAAAAGGGTGAGGGGGGAACCTAACTGGGTATTAATGTTAATACCTCGAACACTGCGGAAACATAACAATGGAGATTGCTCATAATGAATTTGGATTGCTACTCTTCTATTTCTGTTTCATCAATGAGACGCTATAAACATTTGGTTTAGATTAATGGTCACGTTGCATTAGAAGTAAAAGATGCATAGCAAATCCTGATGGGACTTGATTTCTCGCATTAGTCTTCAATGCACCAAACACAAGCTCCACTTCAGATTTAATTCTAGATGTCCTTTCATTCTTGCACATGTGAATAAATAGGAAATGATTTCTGTTAAAAACATTTCTGGTCTCTATGAGAAGCAATCATCACAGTACCCAATGATTGTGTGTACACTCTCTAACTCAATTTTCTCCACATTATTTAGACATGCTCTGTGCTTAAGCTTGATAGAAAGACTTTCCTCTCATACCAATTAAGCTAAACTTGCAACTGCAGTCTATTCTGTTGTCCTTGCTGCTGCTTCATGCTTGTACTTGCCTTAAGCCTCAATTCCTCCTCCAACTGCACTGACATTTTTAAGAACAGTCTTGCAGCTGCTTCTAGGAAATAGCAACTCATCAGACAACAAAGCCTAGCCACAATCCTGTGTTAACAGTTGGCCATTTGTCATGAAGCGATTTCTGCAGATATAGATATATTAGGAGAAATCTGCCTGAAACCTCTCTCTACCCCATAACATGAGTGAGCAGTATTGGATAAAAAATAGCAATGTGGAATGAAGGAGCTTTGATCTACTGATTCCTGTCATCAGTAATTTGATTTCTAAATCTATTAGAATTACACAGCCTATGAGAATTACATAGGCTAAATTAAGTATTTAAGCTAGTCTGTTAGACTAATTAAACTATATAGAATCCATGTTGGTAGCAGCAAGAAGGCCAAAGACGAATAAAACAGTGGTGGAATAATAAAGGAAAATAAACAGTGGATATGCTGAGAAACAGTGATTCATAAGAAACCATAGAGTGTAGAACATAGAATTATAAGAGTTGGAAGGGACCTTGGATGTCTTCTAGTCCAACCTCCTGCTCGAGCAGGAGACCTTATACTACAGGAATGTCAAGCTGCCGGCCTGTGGGCCAGATGCATCATACTGAAACCGCGCCCACCCCATTGCCGGCAATGGGGAAAAAGTCACGATACGTTGTGCAATGTCATGTGATGTTCCGGGTTTGACATGCCTGCTATACCATGTCAGATAAATGATTGTCCAACCTGTTTTTGAAAGCCTCCAGTGATGGAGTACTCACAACTTTTGAAGGCATTGATTGATTGCTCTCACTGTTAGGAAATTTCTCCTTAGTTTCAGGTCGCTTCTCTCCTTGGTTTGTTAGAGGCAGATATGTAAACTTGTAAAACTGAAATTTCTTTCATTCTAATCTTTGACAAAATCCCCATGCACACATATCACACACTTAGCTGCAGATGACCGCTGACCCAGAGCACTTCCAGATATTGCTGCCAAAATTTGCCACTACAAATGCCCATTTTTCAGAAGTGGGATTTAAAGTGGGATAGTTGTAGATTGGTGGGGGTTTGAAGATTTTGATAAGGGGCAAAATAAATGTGCTAATTATTCCAGTGCGTAGTTTGTAATTTAGCATCTTGTTCACCAAAACCATTTAGACTGGGTTAAAAGTAGGGAAACTGGAGTCAGTACTTTTACAAGGTTTTTCCGTAAAAGGAAAATTTTCTATTCTGCCCTGTAGATTCTTCTATTCTCACCCTTAGAACATATAGCAGAATGCATGAGTGTTCATATACATTGACTGATTATATGCCATCAAGTTGTTGTCAGCTCTTAGCAACCATGGATAGTTTTTCTCCATGGCAATATATCCCTAACCTGACTGTTTAAGTCTTTGCATGACATACCCATTGTCACTATAACTGAGCCTATCTATCTTGCTGGTTGAACATTTCTCTTCTTTCCTTTCAATATACATAATTGCATATAAATATATACCCCACAGAATGGAACATGCTAAAACTCAAATGTCTTTTACCTGGGATCTCCAGTCTCCCATCCTTTTCACCTGGGTACTAACATTCCTGGCTGTAGCTATTTTCTAATAAAGAATTTAGCCCACATGATTACTTTGCTGCTACTGTTCCTGAATAGGGAGATCTCTTCTCACTTGAGAGGCATGGTGGCTCAGTGGCTTTAAGATACTGGAGAAGGTCTGCGCTCTAATGGTTCAAATCCTAGCGTTGAGTGATGGGGTGAGCTCCCCTCACTTGCCTCAGCTTCTGCCAACTACCGTTCAAAAGCATGTTACATGTAAGTAGGTACCACTTTGTGCCAAAGTATGATCCTAACCAGTGCTGGACCTGCCTGAATTCAAGGCCTGAATGTGAGGTGACAACGGTGGAAGGAAGAGCCCCGGTTAACACTAATGATTAACAATTCTGAGTGTGAAAGTAGTTTGCCCCTTTTGGTGTAACTGGATAGTGCACGAAGATGAACTAAATGGATTAGCAGCCTTGGGCAGCCAAACAATTACTCTATTCCAGTGGTTCTCAACCTTCCTAATGCCACAACCCTTTAATACAGTTCCTCAGGTTGTGATGACCACCAACCATAAAATTATTCCAGGGTCATGTGATCACCTTTTGCAACCTTGTGACAAGCAAAGTTAGTGGGGAAACCAGATTCACTGAGCAATCATGTTACTAATTTAATCTCTCTCCCCCTTTCTCTCTCTCCCGCTCTTTCTCTCTCTCTTTCTCTATTTATTGAAAATAATATTTAAAGCTTCCTCATGTCTTGCTGGATCTGTCATTGGAAAAGGTGGGACTTAACTGGAAATAGACATTCTCTTTTAATAGCTACATAAAGTTTAGATCTATATATATACTTACAGTGTTCAGATTTAATCTTCAAAGTCATGTCAGGTCAAAATGTGCCAGTGTACATGAATAATAACATGTACAGATTCATTCTATACCATTTCATTCTACAGTTATGTTTGTTGATAATAGTGACAGTAAAAGAGTTGGAGAAAAAATGGGATGTTTTTTTTTTCCTATTCTTGACATTGTTTTGATTCAGAGACAGAATGGTAGCTCATATTTTTGCTAAAATAAATTATTACATTCTTAATGTACCAAGATGCTGCATCTTGTTGACAAGATATTTATGGAATTGTTCCCCATTATTTATAGATGTCTGGAAATCATATATAAAATGTTACTAGCTCTTTAAATTTAAGCACTTTGTAGCTGGTAGGAATTTGTGTGTAAGTCATGATGACTTCATAAATATATCAAATAAAGGTTTATGCACCATTTCCATAACACAGGCCAACTTTATACAAATACACACTATATTTATTTTTTCTCCAACTCTAAATAAGGTCAAACCAATACCACCAATTCAATGATTAATTATGCAATTTGCTACTCTTGTTACTCTTGATTTTCCTTAATTGTCTTCTCTCTTTGAAAACAGCAATAATGAGTAATGATACTAATGAGTGGGGGTAAAAGAACAATAAACACCAACATTAAATTTCCTCTTTATGCCTAAATGAGTGGATTTATATTCTTGAGTGCCACGTCTGTGTAGTTAATTCTATGTCTCACTAAAGTCTTATGGCACAGCAGATCACAGATTTCAGGCTCCAACTGATAATTTAATCCATTTTAGCTGTGCTGTCTGATTAGAATAGGAAAAAAAGTATTTTTGACTTTAAAAGCCATCATCCATAGTATAATTCTGCTCTGCATTCATCATGTACACTGTGTTAATATTTATTATACTGAAACACAAGGATCTAAACATCTACCTTATTCTTTCTTAGCCTAGTTGTAGAGAATGTATCTGACTTTTTTTAATATTGCAAAATACTGAAGAGACCTCAACACTTTATAATTAAGATTTGTCATTATGGATACATAAAAGAAAAAGCTTCTGCATATATGTTGATCATGTACAGAAGTCTTTTCTGGAACTTTCTGAAAATGATTAGTGATATCTTCAACTTTTAGCAGTGTCAAGTTGAGGTTACAAGATGACACAAAAATAATGGGAAAAGGAGGAATATATTCAAAAATCTGCAAACCATTAAAATCACATGCACAGCTCTACTAGGTTCAATCTTTCCATAATGAAATTGTATCCAGAAATATGGATGCTAAAACTCTTCATCTAAGAAACGTATACAACAAAGGATGACATTATTCTGGACAAGGTCAGCTGGCTAACCAATCCATATATTGATAGCCTACACACTGGATTATCCTTGAGGCTTGCCTAGAAGCTACAATACAATAAGGCTGAAGAAGGCAAACTGTTACAAGGAATATTTCACCTATTCTGATGGAGTTGCATTGGCCATTAGTTTCTTACTGAACCAAAAGCAAAGTAGTACTCGTTAGCATCTATAAAGGCCTATATAGTTTATGCATTTTCTGTCTGACCAAGATTCTCCTCCAATATTTATTAGCTCATCAGCTGAATTTTAGAGTGAATTTCCTATGCAGTTAAAAAAAAAAAGCACTGACCTTTCCAACTCAAGTGCCTTGATGGTGGTATTCTCTTTGTATAGAGATACATTAGGGCGAAGTCTTTTAAATATCTGATACCAAGTTTAGATGTGGTTTCCCAACTTTAGGATAAACTGGTATTTGATACACCTGGTCCTCTATGTTACTTTTTAAGATGTTTATAGCATTACAGATACTATATTTAGAGTTTTTAGTTAATTTGTTTCTGTTTGAATGATTTTTTTGTGTATATTGTAAATAACTTCATTTTTCTTTGCTTTGGGAGATATTTTTTCAATTGATGTATAGCATTAGTTGACAATGCTATACATAAATAAAGATAATGGAAACTTGCCTTTAAATTTACATTAGCAATGACATACCCTGGAATTTGAGAGGGCAGGGGGAAGTGACACATTGCTTATACTATCCATAAGAAATAATTTCAGTACACATTAGAAATAGGAATTCTTTATATTTTGATTAAGTGTCCACTCTCATGCCTTTAGAGAACTGCTATGGCTTTCTGCAAAGCAGAAAGTTAGCTTTAATTCTTCTAAATATGATCTTCCTGGGTTTCGCAAGGGGTTTGCCCTTTGTGTATCAATCAGCTTAAACAATTTGAAGGTAGTGGCAAAGGAATATGTCTTAGTATCTGTATCAACTTGAAAAAAATATTCATTTTTGCAAATTTATCTTGTCCTATAAACTCAGCAGGATTTACAACTTTCAGTTTACAGGTGCATACATCCTGAAATGAATGTGGAATAATTTCCCCATTATTTAAAAGAATTCAAGTAGCAAATTCACTTTGATGGTCAGGATATCATCATGATCTGGTATTTAGTTTGCTAATGTGGCTTGGAGTTTTATGTTTCCTTATTCTTTTTTTCTCTCTATCTCCATCTGATCTTCCTTCTGAAAAAGATGATTTGAGTAATGAAAATCTGGCTCAGGAGTAAGACCAATACAAATAATCCTTCCGGCTTCTCTGCTAAATTTTCCAGTTTTGCTTCAGCACATCTTTAACATCCATGCCATCCTAGTGGATTTTCTATTCCAAATATATTTGCATATTCTGTTGTTGTTGCTGCTTGTTTTGTGCTTTCATCATGTTCTTCTTAAAGCCTTTTTTTAAAAAAAATGTTTAATTGCTTGTTTACATATTTTTTAGTCTCAGATTATTTTTCTTTCTGATCATTTGGGCAAGACTGTCATTTTTATTAATTTGTTTTTAAAGGAAGCCTTCTTGCCTATAATAGCATCTCTGATGCTATTTGTTAGCCGCTCTGATGTTTTGGAGTTGGTGGTATCATTCCTGAGATGAAATGTACATTGTATGTGAAATTCTATTATTGCAGTTTTATGACTTTCCTATTCAATTTTCTTTCTGACAATGAAGCCCTATTTTGTAGGTAAATTTAAGATGTTTGTCAAATGCTCCAAATGTTTCTTTCATTTCAGCTCAGATGCTCTTCACCTTAAAGGACATATACATGGCCTCACCCTTGTATTTTCTCCAGCTTGCAACATCACTTTCACAACTTTGCTTCTTTCTTAATACTCCTTTTCAAGCCCGATACTCCAAACAACTGTAAAAGTGTTCACAATGCTTATAAAGTCTACTCGGAAGAAAAAAACTTGGAAGTAGACAGTGTACAGAATTCTGCAGTGACCATTATCGGGCTAGTTCAATTTCTTTCTCCCTCTCCTCTCTCCCTCCCTCCCTCTCTCTTTCTCTGTCTGTCTCTGTCTCTGTCTCTGTCTCTGTCTCTGTCTCTCTCTCTCTCTCTCTCTCTCTCTCTCTCCCCCTCTCTCTGTGTATGTACTTTCTAGGAAAGCAGTGTGTTACTACTGATTACAGTGTATGGTGTCACTAGAGTAGGTAGTTTGGGTAAACCTTTTATTGAATGATAACATATAGATGTGCTTAGTGTAATATGCAAAAGTATGTAATGTTTTAGTTTGTGTTTTTTTTTAAAAAAATCAAAAATAAGAATAAGGTATGCTTAATAGATGTATTTATTTATTTACCTATAGCATATCATACATGGACTAGCAATATAGATTAACATTTCATTTAGATTAGTAAAACACAATAAAACATAAATGTTAAAAATATATCTAGGTTCAAATACCAGTGTTTAGGCCATCTAACCGCTGAAATGCAGCATCATTTATATTTTTTAAAAAATCAGGTACTACACCAGTATATGCCTTTAGTTTACCTCCAGTGACAATGTGAGCTACAGTTTGACATAGGACCCCACAGTCACACTGAGGGGAAGATACTATGCCCTATTTATACAGAGAGTTCCAGTAGATGCTGTGTGAGGTGGAAATCCTATTCAGAATTCTCCATTGCTGATGCGGTAGTTCAAAGCTGGCACCCTTTTTTGTGGGATAATTTATATGCCTACCTATGCCTGGGCGGTCAGTGACCCATTCAGCTTTCTATTGGGAATCAATGTTAAACTGTTGGGCAGATGTCATGCAAGTGCCAATGGATTTGAGTCTTCCGGCTGATAGATGAGAAAGGTTGGCATGCATCGATAGGAGTGAGTTGTTCATACTTTTTCTGCATTCTCTCACTAGTGCATCTTGCCTCCATAGGATGAATGAACCACATCATTTTCCCATGCAAAATTCTGTTATTGAAGATTTATCTGAGAAACTTCCATTCATAAATGCAAATTACTCCTTAATTTTTCAGGTATCTGGTAATTAAAAGTAGCAGGTGTTTATATCATCAGATTGATTAGGGTGAGGTGAAGATGGCCATAGCTATTCTCTGTTAATCCAAAAGTGAATCTTCATTCTTTTTAAATAAACCAAAGAAGTATACTGGCTACAGCTGTTTTTTTTAAATGCAAATTTCATTTCAATATTCCTTTATAATGTGGATAGATAAGATTCATAAAATATTCCAGAAACCAACAGGTGTTACTGTATGCAGGAACAAGAATGTATAATATATATTGATGTAAGCAGAACACCTTGTAGCAGAAAGCTTGTGTCTCACTAAAAAAAAAAAAATCAAAATAATTCAGATCTGCTAGTGCTGCATCTGCCTTTGAATGCTGACCATAATCTCACAAAATACATCTCAGAGTATATCCACAACAAATTGTCCAAATGTGAATGAATAACAAGTAGAAGCAAATGAAGAATGAGGGAGGAGTACGTAGATTTCTGACAGTTTTAATTATAATCAGACTGAATACCTTTTTAGGCTTTAATTAGCGAAGCCATCTTTCAGTGAGCACCTTATGCTTCCAATGTGCTGCATAGTGCTCCAACATTATACAGTCATTGTAAGCTAAAGTCTGGTTGCTATAGCTACTACAAGCTCCCTGAGTGCCTTCTGAATTTACCAAGATCACATAGAATACTAATGAAGTTTAAGAATCTAACCAACAGGATTTCAGCTAAAAGATGCAGAAATTAAATAATTGCAATAAACTAATTTCAAAAGTATTTCTTTTTTAAAAAAAAAGATATTTAGGGAGTCCTTGAGTTACAATGGCAATTGGGATCAGAATTTCTGCCACCAAGTGATGTGGTCATAAAGCATGACATTGCCCAAACTCATTGCTTAGTGACAGCAATCCCTGCAGTTATCATTGCTGTCATTAAGCAAGGACTGTGGTCACTAAACAAGCACCTTCTTGCAAGTTCGTACCAGCTTCCAACAATAAGAATCCATGGGGAAGCTGGCACAAAGTTGCAGCTCACAAATAGCTGCAGCTCATAAACAGGCTGGCAAACAAATAAGTAGCTGCCACTGCATTGGAGAGGGAGAGAGGGGATGCATGAGTGACTGGGGAGTTGAGGCATGAGTGCAGTTGAAGGTGGCTGCTGATGGATAGGACAGGTGTGTGAGAGTGTGTAAATAGCCAGGGAGGGTGCACAGGTGTCCAGGGAGGCACAGAATGAGTGCAGAGAGGCTTGGAGAATATGCATGAGTGTGTTGAGTTAGCAGGGAAGGCATGGCACAAGCATGGTGGGATCTGAGGGGCTTCTGGAGAAGTATGTGAAGATGCATAAATGGCCAGGGAGACTGCATGAGTGGCTGTGGAGGCGTAGCATTAGTGCAGTGAGGCTCAGGGAGCATGTGCAAGGGTGAATGGGTGGCAAAACAGATGTGGTAGAAACATGGTGAGACTTGGGGTGGCTGCTGTTGGGTGAGGGAGAATGTGTGAGGCTAAGTAGGTCAGCAAGGCTATGTGCAACTGCAGAGGGGCTTACAGCAAGCGGGGAAGACTTACCAGAATGACTTGTGTCCTTCCCTACTGGCTTCCCCATTGACCCTTTTGTGAGAAGCCTCTTGCAAATCAGCTCACAAAATGTGTTCACATAATCTTGGGATACTGCAACTGTCAAAAGTGAGAATCAACTGCCAAGGGCTCAGATCATGATCACGTGACCATGGGGTCCTGGGATGGCCATATGTTTGAGGACTGATTGTAACCACCGCTCATTCTGCAGCGTTAACAAAGGACTACCTGCATCCATATTTGTGTTTTGTATTGATAACCTTTAATTAGAAAGAGAATTAAGGCCTTTTTCACTCTTATATTGAGCTGCTTCAGCTGCAATTACATATATAAGTATTTGTGTGGGGGTGTATATATTTGTTTTGAGATACTACAACTCTATTTGCCACTAAAAGGTATTCATCTCTCCCCTTTTCCTTAAATTTTCACCTTTAGGCCAAGCAAAACTAAACAGTAGTAGCTCAGAAAAAGAACTGAGTAAGTTTTGGCAGTTTTTGCCTTCTTTTTATGACCTGACCAACAAGCTTACAAAATGTCAAAATATGGAGTTTTTAAATTTCTTTTTTCTTCTGTGTGGTATAAGGGACAGCTAGGACCATAGCAAACCATGTTGATGCCATCTATGATGTCATCCCACAAATTCTACTATTGAGTACTTGTGTTCAAGAGTTGCCTTTTGTGAGGAGAATGATCATATAAATATGTGTAATAAATAAAAATAACTAAATTTAGACATCTGATGAAAATACTGTATGTAAGTGGCAGCATTTGTGGGATGGCATCATGCTGATTTCATCATTTGCTCTCTTTTTTATCCCATGATAGATGACCTTGCATGGGATAAGGGGATATTTCTCCTGCAAGATTACTTGTGCCATAGTAGGGATTATGTTTTCAGCATTCAAGTTAGCAGCCAGTGATGGCTTGTCATCAAGCTGCTTTTTTAGTATTGACATGGAATTGCATAGGGAGTCCCAATAAATTTCAGTTGTCCAGTAATATATTGTCTTTGTAGATCTGCCTTGATTATCTATTTCAGTGTAAAAAGAATTACAATATTTCCTCTATTTTTGAATATGTCCTTTGTAGTTGATGGATATATAAAAGTTGCTGGTTTCCCCATCACCATTCATGGCAGTAAAAAGGTATAAATGACAAAACATGTATTGTGACATTGCAACACAAACTTCACCTGTGGCCTAGCTGCATGCAATACAATGAAACAAATATTAAAGGGTGGCTTCCATTGTAATGTCATGATGCAGGATTCATAATTATGGCATATTTAGAGTTAGATATGGGTGCATAGAATTGTCACGGTATCCCTTTGTTATGAAAACCTTTCCTTGTTGAATTTGTCCCTTAGGTAAATTTGAGAATTTTGAACACCTTCTGGAAATATAACATGTGTGCAATTCTAAATGTATTCCCTTCATCATATATATACAATATGCTTCTAATGAAACATTCATTTTTAAAATATGTATCTTAGCTCTTCTCTTTTTCTCCAGAGAGGCAGAAAGTGACTATGTAGTTCTGACACTTTATTGCTTTTGCCTGTTAGATGTAATATTTTCCTAAAATTGTTTTAGTTATTTCTGTATTGTGCCAGAATTATTTATTTATTTATGCTATAGTCATATATTGCAGAATACAACAGACTCAATGTAGTTTACAAATGGATAAAATATATACAGGACACTAAAATAACAATACAGTTCAAGCACATCTCCAGTTTTGGCCTGTCATTTCCATTTTTCTAGTTTCATTTTTCTAATCCATTCTATAGAATTGTATAGCAGTTGGGCTAGGAAATCAAGATGTATAATAATTTAGATGACCTCTTAAGTACTCTAAATATTCCTGTTTGCAGTTGCAAGACAAGCTTTAATACCTCACCTCAGCTCACTGGGTTTATGTGATGGAGAAAATAGAAGGAGGAAAGAATATTAAATATGTTTGCCACCTTGAGTTATTTATAAATAATGTAGGTGGAATATAAATAAATAAATATAATTATGAAACTTGGAAAAGGATAAATACATATCTTTGTATTCTTATTTATAAGTTTATGATTATTTCGATATAATAATTTTCTTACTTAGAACTTCTCTATCCATAGTTAATCTAGAAAAATCAGGATCATCAATATTTAAAGGATTCAAAAGTTCATCTCATCAAAGGAAAGTGAGAAAAGTTAATATTGATTTCAGGAACATAAATTAGCATGTAATCAGTGGAATATTAATTATCTGTGCAGCCAAAGTTACAGGAATTAAATAAGTAGACAGAATAAGGATCTAACCTGTAATTTAATCAGACAAGGCTTTTATTTATATAAAAGAGAATAACACCTTTTAGAAATTTATACTAAAGTGGCATCATCCATCACTATACAATTTTAGATTGCTTTAAAGGAAGATTGAGCTGTAAAGTCTGAAGCTGAAACTTATTTCAAAATATGTCCTATTAAATTAATGCAGTTACATCTTGGATAACTGAGAATAGAACCCACTCCCTTTTCTTGAAAAATACTTCTCTTTAGATCATGCCAAATAAGATAAATGTTTTCCCAGAAAAAACAATGTAATATATAATGATCTTACATATAGCAGGCTTTTTTTAGCCAGCTAATTAAAGTAACATTTTCAGATTTCTGTTTTGAAATCTCATTAATTCAATAAACTGGATTCAAACTTCCTGTAAGCTGGTTATGGAAGTGAGAGGCACTTTTGTCAATTATTATAAAGTCAGAACCTGCAAATCTATATATGTGAAAGTAAGTACTGTTGGTATGTCAATAAATATGAGCTATTTAGTGAATCAAAAGAAAAGATGGGGTGCAGTTTAGAGACTTGTGGATTTACATTGAGGGTTCAATTGAAAAAAGCAGGAGAAGAAATTCAGTCATTGTAAAAAGAGATTTCTCCAAACCTCTCAATATAAATGAATGAAAATAGAATGGTTTTGATTAATAGTAAAAGAAACAATGCAGAACGGTGCACAATATTTTTTCCAATTATAAAATGATTGGGCTCAGTGCCCTTAGTGAAAGGAGATACTGTATGCAACTATGGAATATTAAACTGCAAATCAGTATAGACATCACAATTGTTCACTATATCTTCCATTCCCAAAAGTAAGAGTTCAGTATTCAATATGTGAAACCTACAGCAGCCTTTGCAAATAACTTTTTTAAAACAGAAAAGAATCTAAATCATTTCCCCAAAGCCATAAAAAAGTTATCCTGAGCGACTCATTTGCATCTTGTACATTGGAGTCTATTTGAGTTGGGCAGCTATATTAAATTTGAGTTATCATAATCATCAATGACATCAACATAACCACCTACCCAAGAACCTCAATTTCTTTTCTGGCCTTCCCACCTTAGTACTTTCTGTTCTGGCTAAATTGCTCATTCAAATCTAAAAATTATCTCACATTCCAAGGAAAGCAAAATTGCCATACCTATGAAGCTATCAGGAACCAAGCTTTATTTAGAGGAAACTGTTGGAGTCATTGGGTTATCTGGCCTGTTAGGCTGAGTCATCAGCTGCAGTAGGCCAAGGTATGCGGAAGTCAAAAGTGAAAAAACAAGTTTGTGCCGTGCGGTGCAAGGGAATGTTGTTTTGGTGTTTGTTAGTGCCGTGTGCAACAGCTGTATAGTAGCGTGTGCAAAACAAAGTTAGCACGTGTAATATGCTAATATGCTGTGTCATAACAAATGTGGTTGGTGTAAGGTGGTCACCAGGTGCCTATAAACCCGCCTTCTGATAACACAATAAAAGGGATGCTTCGTCTTTGTTCGAGGCTCCCATCCCGAGGAAACCACGTGTATGTGTCTGTTCTTCAACACCCATGGGAGACCGCTGGGCGCGTGAAAACCCACAAATGGTGACCCCGACGTGATTCAAATTTCTGAGCACGTCTCTGGGCACTGCAACTCAGGGCCGGTCGTCAGGATAGACGAAGCACCCTCCCAAAATATTACGTCTCTTGGTACCCTCTTACTCACTCAGCGGAAGAGCTCACTGCAACTCAGGGCCGGTCGTCAGAGCTAGACGAAGCACCCTCCCAAAACCGTGAGTATGGGGACAGAATTCTCTAAGCCTCAGGTTGCGCACCTCCCAGAACTTAGGGAATTGACCAAGTCATCAATAATTAAATTAGGAAAAACAATGGGAAAGATTTGCTGCTGATCCTCCTCTTAAAACATGTATATCAAAATTGCCTTGCATATCCCGAAGGAGGATCCCTAAAAATGTTTGTGTGGGTTAAATTAGGAAAGTATTTTCATGAATGACCAGGATGTGTAAAACTGTGACTGTTAACTGTTTCAAATCCAAAGGAAAAGGAATTTTAAAGTCTGCTAGAAATTCTGCTTAAAATAAGCCACAAAAAGGAAAAACCTCACTCTGTTTGTCTGGCCAACAAACAGAGTGAAGAAAAAGAATTGTGTTTGTTTGTTTGTATTCCTCCTTCTCTCTGTGTGTCTATCTACAAGAGCCTTTCGAAACTCAAGTCTGCTTGTGTGGGGAAATAACTTTTTAAAGTTACTTTTCGTATCCTATCACTTATTGGTGATGCTACTATGAAACTTTTCTGCAACAAATAAGCATTTTCTAATCTCTAAAATGATGTGGTCTATTTTAGAATAAATGTTCTCCTACCCTTGGCAAGTTGCACACCTTAAAATATTAGGCTTTTAAAATTATTTGGAGTTTTCAGCATTTTCAAACTGCCTGCAAGCTACCCCCCTTCCAATTCTATTCCTGCTCTTTGTTCTCCATACCTTTTGTCTGCCTCTCCTGGTAGAGTCCATCCAGAAAAGGGGGGGGAGACCTTGTTCTTGTATCTTTCAGCCCTGAAACCCTCTCCCAAGCCTTTGGAAGCAGAACACACAGACCCAGATGCTGCCTCCATCCATTTGAGCCATGGGATTGAGTTTGAATCCAGCCATCCACTAAAAAGCCACCATGCATCTTCCCAAGTCCTACCATTTCCCCAGATGCCTGTGAGAGCTGCAGAAGGAAGGTGGTGCCATGTGAAGCCTCAGAAGAGAAAATTAAGACTATGGGGGGAGGGTGGAAACTCATTGTAAACTTTTCTTTCTTGCCCCATTTGTATTGTAACAAGCCAGTTGAATGTATTTATGGAGAGATTGCATTTGGGAATATGTGGCAGAACAAGTATTGAACACCTTGGACTTCTATCTGGTGGGAGGGAAAGCTTTTCCAGAATGTTTGTATTGCCTGTTTTGTAGAAATAGCTGCATATGCACACACACACACCATTCACACCATTCAGAGTCTATCCCCTCCACCTACCTTTAGTAAAGTTCCCCCCAGGCTGATTTTTGCTCTATTGCACCAAAGCTTTGTGGGACCAACTTCCAACAGATTCCAAGGGGGAGGGAACTAGGCCCCTCAGGTGATTTGCAATTCATATGCCCTGACTAAGGAAGCAACAGGGAAAATCCCAAACTTCAGCCCTGAATATTTTGCACTGTGGAGCTCAGATTTGAATTCCTAGAACTCATTACGTGCAATTTAAAGAAAATTTAATAGACTGGCATATTGGACATTACAAACCTGGATGCACTGAATTAAGAGCTAAGGCAGGAAACAACCCTTGAAATTGGGCAGCCAGTGGTCATGTACTAAGGAAAACCATGGCTGTGAAGAATTTTGGGAGGTATGCAAACCTGACTGGAAGCTAAAGGTGACATCCAACATTTGAAAATGATTGGCACAGAATATTGGATACTATAAATTTCTTTTCCACCTAACAAAATTGGGAGCCACTAAAGGGATCTTTTTCTGCTGCCTCCATTAATGTCTTCTTTTTCTTTTTTTGCTTAACAGTTTAAAAGCTTGCCTACCAAGTCTCCCTGACCAGATCAATTTTAATGTCATATATTTACACACTTAAGGCACAAAGTGGGGATATTGATGGA
Organism: Crotalus tigris; assembly: GCF_016545835.1. Lineage (NCBI taxonomy): Eukaryota > Metazoa > Chordata > Lepidosauria > Squamata > Viperidae > Crotalus > Crotalus tigris. Next base: position 3,086,349 of record NW_024096469.1, read on the forward strand.
AGTTAGCCCCCCCAGAAGGAAATATTAAAAAGGGCAGAAAAATATATTTTTCCTCAAAAGGATTTTTTAAAAACCAAACCTGGCCCCAAATCTATCTGCCCCAAACAAGAGCTAGGCCCATACAGATGCAAATGTAACACCATCAGAAAGTTGGAGCCAGAGCAATCAAGAAGACAAAAGAGAAGATCTGCATACCCCACCCAAACTCTAGGAGTCAGCCCCATCGCCTGGGAAGCAGGATATGATAATGCAATTTCCTGAAGAACCATCTTTCTGCAATAAACTGTAATCTTCAGGAACTGTCACCCACCAACAGGTCAATTTAGTAACTACACCTATCACTGCAGTTCAGCAACCCCTGCTAACCAAACCAGCCTTCACTTTGCCAAGCGACACTGAGGATGACTTCCTATAAAGCGCAACCTCCTTATTTTAAATAAAACAGAAAAGTAGGAGATGTTGGAGTCATTGGGTTATCTGGCCTGTTAGGCTGAGTCATCAGCTGCAGTAGGCCAAGGTATGCGGAAGTCAAAAGTGAAAAAACAAGTTTGTGCCGTGCGGTGCAAGGGAATGTTGTTTTGGTGTTTGTTAGTGCCGTGTGCAACAGCTGTATAGTAGCGTGTGCAAAACAAAGTTAGCACGTGTAATATGCTAATATGCTGTGTCATAACAAATGTGGTTGGTGTAAGGTGGTCACCAGGTGCCTATAAACCCGCCTTCTGATAACACAATAAAAGGGATGCTTCGTCTTTGTTCGAGGCTCCCATCCCGAGGAAACCACGTGTACGTGTCTGTTCTTCAACACCCATGGGAGACCGCTGGGCGCGAGAAAACCCACAGAAACTTTTTAAGGTGGAGAACAGCTCTTCCAAATGGCTTCTGATTAAAAATAATGTAAATAAACAAACATATGAAAATTAGTGGATTGATCTTGTAAAATTAAAGCAGTAAACTTTGCCTGTTTTCAACACTGATCAGACTAAAATATTTTGTTGGGTTTTTTTTTTTTTTTGAAACATTTCAATTGGTTTTTCTTCCATCTAGTTCCCAAACTCAGGTTATCAGTCACAAGTACAGTTGTACATCTGGGAACTCATATAAAGGACAGTAGATTGTTTTTACCTTTGCCATTCTATTACACAACCTCCCATTCTAGGCCTTAAAATTACACTTACTGAGAATAAAAGACAAACCTTTATACTGTACCATCTGAAGTCAAACAATGAAAAATGCACTGCTTATAGGATTACCTCATTCCTGGAAGGTAAAAAACAATTAGGAAAACTATATTATTGATTTGGTCTGGACAAATAAATAAATTAGCATATTTGCTAGCCATACTCTCTCTCATTCTCTTTCTTGGGTTCTCTTTTATATCCAATTGTGATGATGTAATGTAAAGACAAACCAAAAGAAGGCCAAGCTATAAGAAGCTGACCTATCAGAAATGGAACCAGATATCCTGGAGGAGGAAGTAGTATGGGCACTCAACTAATTGCCTAACCACAAAGCCTAGGAATTGATGGAATTCCATCAGACCTGCTGAGACCTGTGCCAACAAAAGCACTGGCAGCACTTTGTATATGGAAGTCTGGTTAGTGGCCCCCCAAAATGGAAAAGAAATACCAAAGAAAGGTATGAAAGGTATGAAAGACTGTTCCAAACCACAACCTTGATACCACAGGTAAATAAAATTATCTTGATAATCCAGCAACATTTGAATTTAACTATCAACAGAGAACTGCCTAATGTACAAGCAGGATTGGAAAGGAAGAGAAATGTTTGATCATATTGCTAATATAAGCTGGATGATGGAAAAAGCAAAGAAATATCAAAAAGACCTCTACATGTGCTTTCTTTAACAACACAAAAGCCTACGACTATGTTGACCATGACAAGCTCTAGAACTGCCTCAAAAAACTGGGAATATCACCACACAACATCCAGTTTATTCAGTCATTGTACTCTAATCAGGCAGTCACTGTAAGAACAGAATATGGATACACAAATTGGTTCAGAATTGGAAAAGGCACTTGGCAAGATTGCATCCTGTCACTATACTATTCAGCATGTACACAGAAATAGTTATAAAAAATGAACATTTGGAGGAATCTACCATTGGGCTTAAAATTGGTGGTAGGAATAGCAATGAACTCCAATATGCAGATGACACAACATTGCTTGTGGAAAACAAGGAGAATCTGGAGTGGCTAATCCTGAGACTCAGTTGAAAGTGAAAAATTTAGACTGCACCTTTACATCAAGAAAGGAATGGTAATGATAACTGAAGAGAACACACAGGTCAGAGTGCAAGTCAGCAATGAGACCTTTGAACCTATAAAGGAATTCATTCTTCCTGGGCTTTAAATTTGACCAAAGTGGTGACTGCAGATCAGAAGGATTAGAGCACTTGAGATCAGAAGGCATAGAGCACTTGGAAGAACTTCAATGTTTGGCATGAATAACATCTGAAAAGTAAAGACATCAGCCTCACAACCAAATGCAGATTAGTTAACACAATAATTTTCCAATTGCTACTTATGGCTATGAAACTTGGACTCTGAAAAAGGCAGATAGGAGAATGGTGGACACCTTTGAACTGTGATGCTGGAAGTGACTATTATGCAATCCATAGACTGTAAAATTAACAAAGAATTTCTAAACCAAACCACACCAAAAATACCATTTGAAATCAAGTTTGTCAAATAGAAGCTGTCAGAGTTTGGTCATGTCACAAGAGCTGACTCACTTAAAAAGTCAGTCATGATGGGAGCAATCAGCAAAGAAGGAGATGGGGCTGCCCTAGCACCTGCTGGCTGGAGACTATAAAGGATGACATCAAGATGACCATCGTGGATCTGAAGAAGGCAGTACGAGACAGAGGGGCATGGAGAGTGCTGATCAGTGGAGGGATTCAAAAATATGAACAACCAGTTCCCTGTGTGGATGCCGCTTCTTGAAGTCCATTTTGGGCCTGGGCAACAAAAAATTAGCTACTGGTTCTGCCAAAGTGGTGCAAACCGGCTGAATCCCACCACTAGTTCTGATCCATAGAGTGACCGAGGGTCAGATACAACTGAATGGCTGATGATGAACATAATGACTGACCAAAAATGAATAAATGACATTTGTGTTAGTACAGTGTTTCTCAACCTTGACAATTTTAAGGCATGTGGACTTCAACTCCCAGAATTCCACATGCCTTAAAATTGTCAAAGTTGAGAAACACTGTGTTAGTATATGGAATATACAATATAGAATAACATATAGGGGCCTTGGAAGTCTTCTAGTCTAACCCCCTAATCAGGCAGAAAATCCTATACCATTTCAGACAATGGTTGTTCAATCTCTTCTTAAAAACTTTCAGTGTTGGAGAATTCACAACTTCTGGAGGCAAGTTATTCTACTGATTAATTGTTCTAACTGTCAGAAAATTTCTCCTTAGTTCTAGGTTGTTTCTCTCCTTGATTAGTTTACATCCATTGATTCTTGCTCTGCCTTCAGGTGCTTTGGAGAATAGCTTGATTCCCTTTTCTTTGTGGCAGCCCCTGAGATATTGGAACACTGCTATCATGTCACCCCAATCCTTCTCTTCATTAAACTAGACATACCTAATTCCAGCAACCATTCTTATATGTTTTAGCCTCCAGTCCCTTAATCATCTTTGTTGCTGTTCTCTGTACTCTTTCTAGAGTCTCAACATGTTTTTTACATTATGGTGACCAAAGCTGGATGCAGTATTCTAAATGCGGCCTTACCAAGGCATTATAAAGTGGTATTAACACTTCACATGATCTTGATTCTATCCCTCTGTTAATGCAACTTAGAACTGGGTTGGCTTTTTTGACAGCTGCAGCACACTGCTGGCTCATATTTAAGTGATTGTCCACTACGATTCCAATATCCCTCTCACAGTTACTACTGTTGAGCGAGGTACCACCTATACTGTACCTGTGCATTTGGTTTTTCTTGCCTAAATGTAGAACCTTACTTTTTTCACCATTGAATTTCATTTTATTAGATAATGCCCAATGTTCAAGTCTGTCAAAATCCTTCTGTGTCTTGACCCTATCTTCTGGAGTATTGGCTATTCCTGCCAGCTTGGTGTCGTCCGTAAATTTGATGAGTTCCCCATTTATCCACTCATCCAAATCATTGACCAAGATGTTGAAGAATACTGAGCCTAAAACAGAGCCTTGGGGTACCTCCACTGCATACTTCCCTCCATGTAGATGCAGGTCCATTGCAGTTGGTGAGCCAGTTACAAATCCATCTGGTGGTGATGCTGTCTAATCCACATTTTTCTATCTTATCTAGTAGCAGGTTGTGTTCTACTTTATCAAATGCCTTACTGAAGTCCAAGTAAACAATATCTACAGCATTCCTCTAGTCCACTAATTTTGTCACCTTGTCAAAGAATGAAATAAGATTTGTCTAGCATGATCTGTTTCTGACAAACCCATGTTGGTTTTTGGCAATGACTTTGTTTGCCTCTAGGTGTTCATTGATTCATTGCTTGATTATCTTTTCCAGAATCTTCGCAGGTATTGATATCAGGTCTGTAGTTTCCTGGATCTATTTTTTTCCTTTTTTTGAAGATGGGAACTACATCAGCTCTTTTCCAGTTGCTCCAAAATATATATATTGGAGATAGTTGACACATTTGTGATTTTGAGTGCAGGTTTGATTTTTATGTAAGTATATATCTCACATATGAACTCAATATGTTCACTAGAGCTGTTAGAAAAAGTATTAATTATGCAAACAATATATATTTTTGGAGGAACATTAAAAACAATGGATCACAGCTGGAGTATCTGTCCATAAAACATCTATACATACAGTTGTTTGTCATCCCAAGATATCATTCTATTCATTCTTTACTTCCGCATCATCATAGACAGAATCAAGTTAAACATATGCTATGTGTTCTACCATACCCCTGTTATGAAACCCCAGAAGGGGAAGAACTCTATTATTGGTCAAGGAATCAAGCAGAGGCAGCAGATGTTGATAAGCTTCTGAATACAGGGATCAAAAGGGATGTCCTATTCAGAAAACAGTGAAACATTGGAGATGTCCTCATTGATCCACAGAAGCAATTCTGAAATCCCAGGAATAAAGACACTACAGCAAAAAAAAAAAAAAAAAAAAAAAATGGACAAAAATACATACTTGGTTAGAAAAGATGTTAGGGAAACACATAGACTTTAAACCTGAACTCTTTTAATTAGGTATAATTTCAGAAAAACTTGATAAACAAAGTGTATATTTAACATTACTTATATTAACTGCAGTGAGGACTGTATTAGCACAGCACTGAAAAAATGAAAAAAATACCATTGGAGGAAGAGATAATTAAGAAAATACTGGACTGTGCGGAAATGGATAGACTTACACTGAGAATCAAAGAAAAAGAAGATAAAGAATATTATCAAACATGGAACCTATTTTATCAATGGTTGGAAAAATGGGGCAGAGACTAAGAACATAGTTGGTATTACTAAACATAATAAATTAACCCAGACAACACTCTGTTCATTAAGCACTAAGGAATTGTAATAACAGAAAATTAATAAAATATTATATATATAAAAGACACTACAGTTTGAACAAATGGTTAGAGTTTGAAGTACAATGCTGATATGCCACATGGTGGAGGAGAAATCAGCCATTTTGACAAGAGAGAGAAAAGAAGGGCAATAATCTCTGCCTATACAGATGGTCAGTTAGAAGCTATCTATTATTGGAACAGCACTTTTTTATTTTGGAAAGTTTCCTTTTGTACTCGTAGAGTTATTTTTTCATAAAACAGAGTTTGCTCCACTAAATTCACTAGCTGGAAAAAAACACAACATTCTTCAACAGATCATGTTGGATTTAAGCTTTCCTCTTGACGTATGATGTTTCTTTAACTGAAATTGCTGAACCTGTTGTAAAGGAAATATTTTATGCAATGCATTCTTAAAGTATGCCATTTATACTCATAAGATGTAGTGGTTCACTCCCTCTGGACTAGATACTTTTAAAAGAGATTTAGAGAAATTCATGGAATATTAACCTATAACAACAGTCGCTATTCTTAATGGCTACATTTTATCTCCAATATTAATTAAAATATGTTTTGAATACAGTTAGAGAATTTTCATTTAGTGAAATGGTCTTCCACTTTTTGCCTAAAGGTATAGAAAATTTGTGGTACAGTCATGACAACAAAGTCATATCAATTTTACAAATCTTTTAAAGGGCTTTATTGGTCTTCTATATAACCCCCTTTAAACACTATTTTTGGAGGTTAGTGATTAAGTGCAAAATATGTATAATTTCATCAATTGTATCATTTTTGGAAACATTTATATTTTCTAGAAAGTTTGTATATTAAATAATTTGATCAATATTAATATGATTAAACTCAGGGACCTGTTCTTAGTCTGAGCTCTCATCACATTTAAAAATGTGTTGCTTTCTGTGTCTCTCTTATATACAAATACTGATCTCATTGTATGGTATTCTTTATTCCCAGATCAACTCACTAGCATCTTCCATTTCATTAACTCATTCCATTAACCTCTCTTAAATTTCTCCTCGCTATGTCGATATAACTCCACCTTTGTTATCTCTTCATACTCACTTTTCCCATTAATAAGAATCATGTTTGTTTCTCCAACTCTTACATGTCCTTCTAATTTGAAAATTAAAGAATTGGACATGAACATGACTGTTTTAAAAATGATAGCTTAGGTATGTAAAATTCTGTTCTCAATTTCCACTTTTGTCTCCTTTCATTTCTGATTCAGTTAATTGAGTCTACTCTGACTGGCTCTGGTTCTTTAAGGTCAGAGTCTTTCATATCATGTCCTTCCAGTGAAACTTTCTTATTAAAGCCTATCAGAAGAGAAAGAGATGCAAACTACAGCAACACAATCCTTACCCAACTGCAAAGGTGATGAGACTCAGTTACACATTAGAGAGTCCATCCACCATTTCTCTACCCCAACTTATCCCATTCAACATGTTCAAGATTTTTCAAACCAGGAAGGCTATCAAATCTTCTATTGTCTTCAGAGCTCTCCAGAACAATTCAATCAAAAGCCTCAAACTGATTTGAACTTTTGACTGGAAGATCTGATAGGAAGATTTAGTCTGAATGGACGATCAAATCTCCTTTGAATCAAATCCCACATATGAAACTTTGCATACTCTATCCACAAGAGGTTCTTTGCATTCATAAAATGCTATTCCTGTTTTTTACACTATTTGTTATTAAAACTAAATGACTTGAATTTGTGACAATAACTTTAATTGAAACTCATCAACATTTATCATAACCTGATTATCATAATCAGTGAGGTTCCTGACTCTACACTTAGTATCAGCCTTGTGAATTCTTTTGAATTCTTGCTTCCTCACTCATAATATTGTAATCAATATTATAAGTGAGGAAGCAAGGATTCAAAAGAATGTTGATCAATGTAGGTGATCAACCATGAATCTATGGAGGATAAATGCTGTCTGGAACAGTCTAACTAGCAGTGTCCCTCTTTTTCCAGAAAAAAAAATCCAGTGGACATAGATTTTTCAAATTTTATAGGATGGATAAAAGGGATATCTGTCTTTTGGTAAGTTTTATGAAAAACATATTCAAGATGCTGAGTTCTTTAAAAATGAGAGGATTTTTCTCATGAGGGCTTTAAGTAATTAGCTTTTATGGTTGTGAAAGAAAGAAAGAAAGAAAGAAAGAAAGAAAGAAAGAAAGAAAGAAGGAAAGGAAGGAAGGAAGGAAGGAAGGAAGGAAGGAAGGAAGGAAGGAAGGAAGGAAGGAAGGAAGGAAGGAAAAGAAAGAAAGGAAGGAAATTACTATTCTTCAAAGAGCTCAATAACTCTGTCAATATACTAGGCCTATTTAAAAGTCAAAATGGGAAAGTGGGAGGAAGAAAAGATAGGGAGGGAGGAAGTGAGATGGAAAATGCAACCTCTCAGATACCCTATCAATATGAAAACTAAGTGCAAATTCCTTCCACTCTTGCATATGGTGAACACTTATTTGGATTTCAGAATAAAAATCATTTTAAAAAAAATCTGGATCACAAATTTATTCCCCAAAGCAAATGAAATAGATTAATTTCATCTGATCATTATTGGTAAGGGAGGAAAAAAAGGGAGAGCTTAGTTCCATTTTTTTACATATTGAAGAATGATATTAACATCAAAATGTATTGTAAATTTCAGTCAAGCAGTATTGACATTAAGCAGGAACTTTAATATAATATATTGTGACAAAAAAGACAGCAGCCCATGCATTCCCCAGCTACAAAATAATAATAAATCAAAAATAATAAGCTTGATTATCATATTATTGCACCTCTACAGACAGCTCATCTGATTTTGAAAGTAAACCATAGGAAACTAATATGTTGTCTGTCTATTTCCTTTCAGCAACAGGAGGACAAACAAGCATTACAAAGTATTAAGAAATTTTGCATCAAGTACTGTGATGTCTGGAAAAGCATGTTCTTAAGGGTTAGGTACTACATAATTTATTTTGTGGTGCCTGGAATATCATTTCTGTTGTGACTGCTATTATTTTGTGATAATTAAGGCTCAGGCAAAGCTTATTTTTAAATGTCTGCTTCCTTAATTATGCCAAAGCATAATCCAATTAGCACATTATTCACAGAATATATTATACACATCCTGATATGTTTTCCAGCTTGAAATCTAAATATAAGATCCTAAACAGAAATGGATGCTCCATAAATCCAGATATGGATATTCAATTTTCTTATATATAATAACTGAAATTATATCCCTCCTCAAGTAATTTAACATTACCTGATCTTAAAACTTCAACACTGAAAGGAGGGAAAGGATTTGTCCTTATTCTTAAAATGAATGGTTTTTTTTTCACCATTTATGTGAGTTATAAAATTGAATGAAAATTCAAACAGATCTTAATAAATTTCCCACTTACGGGAAGCAATAGAAGCTGACAGGCAGTGTTATGTCCCGAGCCTTGCAAACGGGCTCGGGGCGTTTGCAGGCAGTCCGGGGCAGGTGCAAGCTGCCCGGGACCAGACAGGCTGTCGCCAGCGCCTGTGCGCATGCACGGGTGCTGGCATGGGAAAAGTAACACATTGACCCGGGAATTGCCTATATAAGAAGCTGGGAGCTTTTGGGCGTTGCTGAAGCCTTCACCTGTAAGCTGAACACAGAATAAAAGAAAACCTGAGAACTACAACTGCTTCTCGTGTCTGCTTTTCGCCAAGGACTCAACACTGGCAACGAGGATGGGATGCCTTACATCATCTGGAAAGGAAGAGGTGTAAGCTTACCCAAGTGAGTCCTGAGCGGCGGAACGGAGTTGATTCGGCAGCTACCTGCCAATCCAGTGCGCATTCGGGGATAGGCTGGCTGATAGACCCGTCTCCAGAAGATGGCAAAGGTTGGAAGGCTTTCGGAGTTCGACGTCTCACATCCAGAGCGATGGGACTCCTACGTAGCTAGGGTGGAAAACTGCCTCAAGGTGAACCAAGTGAGGGAAGATAGCTTGAAGGCTGCCACCCTGCTTTGTGTCTGCGGCCAAGACGCCTTCGAAATCGCAGAGAACCTTGCAGCACCTGTTCCATTAGAGTCTGTCAGCTACGCAGATCTAAAGAAGCTATTGAAGGAGCACTTCCAGCCCAAGATGTCCGTCATCACATGGCGCCACACCTTCGAGCAGAGGGATCAACGATCCGGAGAGTCAGCCAAAGAGTACATCGCCACATTGAGGAAGGCCGCCAAGCACTGCGATTTCAAGGACCTCGAAGAATGACTGAGGGACCGATTCGGGTGCAGCTTAAGGCATCGAGATTTACAACAGAGGCTTTTCGCCAAAGAAGACTTGTCCTTCCAAGATGCCTTAAGAGAGGTCACCGCAGAAGAAGCAGCAGGCGGCGCCGTCAAGAACATGCGGCCGATCAGGAACAGTCCAGATGTTGCATCCGTGCACCAAGAGGACGTCCAAGGGAACTCTGAGGAGGATCCGGACGAGGAAGTCGACCGCCTCCTCCCCGCGAAGGAAGGGAATCAGAAAGGAAGCTCTTCAGCTCCCCTCAAGTGCATCGGCTGTGGAGGTCGCCACAGGAGAACCGACTGCAAGTTCCGCTCCGCTATCTGCCGGGCGTGCGGAAAACAAGGACATATTGCAGCTGTGTGTCTGGCCGACGAAAGGTACAACCTCAGGAAGAACTGCGCCTGAAAGGTACCAGGGTCCCCAGCCAGAACAGGGTAGGTTTTTGCGCTTCGCGAAGGAGCATCTTCAGGACAGGCACACACAAGCCCATCAAGAAAAAGCTGTCACTCAAGGTGAAGCTAAAAGTGGTTCCATTAACTATGGAACTAGACACGGGGTCTGCTCTTTCAATCATATCCTTGCATACATTTAGGAAGATTTGTTCCGGCAGTGGAACTCAGGCTAAATTAAGGCCTTCTGACATTGTGTTAACAGACTTTCAAAATTCGAGAGTGTGTGTTAAGGGGGAGGCCACCCTGAACGTACAGTATAAGAATTTTGAAGGTCCACTAGACCTATTAGTATTAGGGGGTGAACGAACGAGTATCATAGGACTTGATTGGTTTGAAGCCTTGGGGATACACGTCACGGGGCTCAACAGCTTACAAACACTCGACCTACAGGAAGTCTGCAAAGAATTTGCAGATGTCTTCAGCCCCCAGCTGGGCACATTCAAGGGACCCCCTGTGTCCTTAAAACTAGACCCCACTGTCACTCCCATTAGAATTAAAGCAAGAAGGGTCCCTTTTGCTTTAAAGAGTAAAATTGACACTGAGTTAGACAAACTGATCCAACAGGGAATTCTAGAACCTGTTGATTCCAGCCCTTGGGAGACCCCCATTGTCACACCTCTAAAGGCAAATGGGGACATTCGCATTTGTGCTGACTACAAATGCACTCTTAATAAGGCATTGCAGCAACATGCCTATCCTGTTCCTGTGGTCAGTCATATTCTGGCCTCCCTCAAGGGGGGGGCGCGTTTTTGCAAAGCTTGACCTAGCTCAAGCGTATCAACAGCTGCCTGTTGATGATGCTGCTATAGCTCAGACTATTGTGACCCACAGGGGAGCCTTTAAGGTAAAAAGGCTACAGTTTGGAGTGAATGTCGCTCCTGGGATTTTCCAAAGCGTAATGGAAAACACACTACGGGGCATACCGGGGGTTTGCCCCTACTTTGATGATGTCTTAATTGCAGGAGACTCCACACACATTCTAGCTGAAAGGCTAAGGGCTGTTCTGTTAAGGTTCAGGAAAACAGGCCTCAAGCTCAAAAAAGACAAATGCAAAATTGGGGTGCCTTCTACTGAATTTCTGGGGTTCAAAATTGATGCTGCTGGGATTCACCCTGCTGAATCCAAACTAACTGCCATTTTAGAAGCACCTAGGCCAAAGTCTAAGGCCGAACTTCAGGCCTTTCTGGGCCTCCTGAATTTCTACAATTCCTTTCTTCCACATAAAGCTAGTGTAGCTGAGCCTCTTCACAGGCTATTAGACAAACAAGCAGTGTGGCAGTGGTCACAAACACATGAGGCTAGCTTCAATGAGGTCAAGGCCTTACTCACTTCTAACAGTGTACTTGCACACTTCAATGAGTCCCTTCCGGTGTGCATCGCTTGTGATGCTTCCCCTTACGGGGTAGGAGCCGTCCTGAGCCACCTCAGGTCTGATGGAACTCAGGTTCCTGTTGCATATTACTCCAGAACACTGTCTTCTGCTGAGCGCAACTACGCTCAGATAGACAGGGAGGCTCTGGCTGTTGTTGCTGGAATTAAAAAATTCCATGATTTTTTGTATGGCAGGCATTTCACGGTCTTCACTGACCATAAGCCTCTGCTGGGACTGTTTACCACACGTAAGCAAACTCCCCAAATCATTTCCCCTAGAATGCTTATGTGGGCTATTTTTCTGTCTGCATATGATTTTTCCTTACTCCACAAGCCTGGGAAAGAAATGGGCCATGCTGATGGCCTCAGTAGATTGCCCCTGCCAGTAGTAGAAGCTGACCCTGCGCCAGCTGTCAACATTCTATCCATCCAAGCCTTGCCTGAGTCCCCTCTGAATACCAGGGATATTGCCGCTGAAACAGGCACAGATCACACACTTTCACGTGTCCTTTCTTGGGTTTTGTCTGGATGGCCTGAGCACTGCCCTAGTCCTGTGTTTCAGAGTTTCTGGTCTAAAAGGAACAAGTTGTCCACTTCTCAGGGTTGTCTGCTTTGGGGAAACAGAGTTGTCATTCCCACCTCAATGAGGACTAGGATCTTAGAGTCCCTCCACGAGGGTCATCCTGGCATTGTTCACATGAAGGCCCTTGCGCACAGCCACTTGTGGTGGCCTGGTTTAGATAAGGTGCATGCATGCCACCTGTGCCAGCGCTCTCGCCCAGAGATGCCCCAAGCTCCTGTGCATAGATGGGAGGATACACAGTCCCCATAGTCTAGGGTGCACATTGACTACGCTGGGCCCTTTCAGGGCCAGTTCTTCTTGGTCCTCATTGACAGTCATTCAAAATGGCTTGAGGTTGTACCTGTCTCATCCACCACCACTGCAAAGACTATCCAGGTACTGAGGGGGATTTTTGCTGCACACGGGCTCCCAGATGTCATCGTGTCTGACAACGGCCCTCAATTTACTTCCTCCGAATTCCAAGCTTTCTTACAGGCTAACATGATTCGTCATGCCACGTCTGCACCCTTCCACCCGTCCACCAACGGTATGGCTGAATGCATGGTCCGCATCACAAAGGACGCCTTGAAAAGACTCACCTATGGGGACTGGCATCACAGGTTGGCTGACTTTCTCCTTTCTTACCGCACCACACCGTCCACTTCTACAGGGAGAAGCCCAGCTGAACTTCGCTGGGGGTGCAAACTTACTATGAAGCTTGACCGGTTGCATCCGGACAGACTGCCTTCATCTACCTCACATCCTAGGGCACCTAGACAACTACTTGTGGGTGCCCCGGTTTGGACTCACAATTACGGGCCTTGTCATACATGGGTCCCCGCTTCTATTTCCAGGGTCACAGGTCCTCTATCCTACGAGGTAGCCCTGGACAACGGTCGTGTCCTGCGCCGGCACATCGACCAACTCCGCCCTAGGCAGGATCTTCCAGCTGAGACTCCTGGGTCTTTTCCAGGGGGGGAGGGGGACCCTTTGGAGCAAAGGGAAGGGCACGAGCTGCTGCCCACCTCCAATGATGGAGCCACAAATGGCCCATTCCAAGATTCCGCGAGTGCCCCAAACAGGAATTCATGGGGCTTACCCAATCATCAGGCATTCACGCCTACTCCAGCCAGGGAGTCACCCCGGGGGCATAATCACTATCCATCTACACCACACAGCACTCCAGTCAGGGAGGATACCTGGGAGCGTCCCAATAAAGCATACCCCACAAGAGAGCTGGCACATAATCCCCAGAGTTGGCCTGACCTTACCCCAAGTCCTACAGGGGGTCAAACATACAGGGAGGTGGTCGAGGAACCAAGTCCCGACCGTAACACCTCTGGCCCGAATCAGGGAGCAACTGAGTTTTGGGAAGGCACAGAAACTCACACAAGCCCGGACACAGAACGTGGCTTAGGGGATGGACAGCCTCCTGACAGGTCTTGGACGGACCTAGGAGGTTCTACAGAGACACCCAGCAGTGGCTATCACTTCAAGGGGCCCGAGGGCCTACAGCTAGGCGGGTCAACCAGGTCACAAAGTGACAGAAGCCCTGGCCTGACGAGCCCGGTGGGCAAGCAAGCAGGCCAGGCATTGGGGCACAGTCCTTGGAAGGCACCAAGGCATGATAAGGAGAACAGGCTCACGTCTCCCCTCAGTCAGGGAACACCTGTCAGAAACCCAGAGCTGAGAAGGTCACAGAGAGCAAGGAAATCTCCTAAGTACTTAGAGGATTACATAACATTGCTGGCTAAACAAAAGCCAGTAAACAGTAGGAGAACTGGGGAATAGAACACTGCATCAAGAAACAATTGTATGCTGGTAGTAGTCTTAGCCCGGGGGAAAGGGGTGTTATGTCCCGAGCCTTGCAAACGGGCTCGGGGCGTTTGCAGGCAGTCCCGGGCAGGTGCAAGCTGCCCGGGACCAGACAGGCTGTCACCAGCGCCTATGCGCATGCGCGGGTGCTAGCGCGGGAAAAGTAACACATTGACCCGGGAATTGCCTATATAAGAAGCTGGGAGCTTTGGGGCGTTGCTGAAGCCTTCACCTGTAAGCTGAACACAGAATAAAAGAAAACCTGAGAACTACATCTGCTTCTCGTGTCTGCTTTTCGCCAAGGACTCAACAGGCAGAGCATGTTTTTAACCTCTAAAATGGGTTATTGCAGATATACAGAGCCATGGTGGTACAGTGTTTACTGTAGGATGCAGTATTGCAGGCTAACTCTGCCCACTGCCAGGAGTTCAATCCTGACCAGCTCAAGGTTGACTCAGCCTTCTATCCTTCTAAGGCTGATAAAATGAGGATTCAATTGTTGAGGGCAAGACAGGTGGTCCTCAACCTACAATAGTTTGTTTAGTGACTATTCGAAGTTCCAACGGCACTGAAAAAAAGTGACTTATGATCATTTTTCACATTTACGACCATTGCAGCTTCCCCTGGTCACATGATTTATATTCGGATGTGTGACAAGTGGTTCATATTTATGATGGTTACAATGTCCTGGGATCAAGTGATCAACTTTTGCAATCTTCTGACAAGCAGAATCAATGGGGAAGCCAGATTCACTTAACAACTGTGTTACTAATTTAACAACTGAAGTGATTCACGTAACAAATGTTAAGAAAGGTCATAAAATTGGCCAAATTCATTTAACACGTTTCTCACTTAGTAACATAAATTTTGGGCTCAATTGTGGCTGTAAGTCGAGAACTATCTGTATGCTTACTCTGTAAACCACTTAGACCAGGGGTATCAAACTGCCAGCCCATGGGCCGGACGCATCATTGGAAAACCACTCCCACCCCATTGCTGGCAATGGCAAAAAAGCTCCGATATATTGTGCAATGTCACGTGACATTGTGAGTTTGACATGTCTGACTATAAAGCACTATGAAGCTGTATATAAGTTTAAATGCGATTGCTGTTGCTATTTTTCTTATCTTTGTTAAAGATGGCAGATACAATGCATTGAAGGAACAGAAGAATGAGTCTCCTGACAAAGTAAAACAAGCACACAAAATGAATGGTAATCAGGCAAGAAATGAAATAACTTGGAATTTTGAAGAAAAACAAATGAAACTCAAAATGGATTCTAGCAAATGAATAATAAAATGTAGAAAGAGATTAATTAGAGAAACCTCTTGACTAATACAATCAATTATTCTTTTCTATCTATAATTATTGTCTTCCTGGCATTCTAAAATAAAACTAGAGCTTTGTTGCTGAGTAGGCAGCAACAGTGATTTAGCCCACATCAGCTATTTGTGCTTATTGCAAGTGCAGCAGATCCACTGCTTCAGTAGAAAGCATCATAGAAAGCATAACATCGTGGTCAAACCAGAAACAGAGAGAACTCAGGCAAAAAATTACAAATATTTCATATTAGTATTTGGTCTGACCCAATACCGACTATGTTCACCTTAGGTAGTTATGTGCTGGCACAGCAAGTCTTATGAATTGCTTTGTTGATTCATCAGTTAGTCCCTCTATATTTCACACAGCTTATTTCCAGGTGTCTGCACTGGATTGTCTTGTAAAGGAATAAAAAAAGATGTGGTCTAACAATATTTTGCATTATTCCGACTGAATTCAAAAACAATCCTCCTGAAATAAAGCATTTAGTAGTACAACTTAAACTTTTCATACTTCTTTTGAGAGAATTTTAACTTGCAAGGAACCTATTATATTTGCTGTCTTATGCAATCTGTAGCTTTATCAAGCTTGAGGAAGTGCAAACACAATTCAGTCTCACTAGCACCGACTAGGGTTTTGTTATTCCATGTTTATGAGTATGAACATATTTATGAAGATTTATAAAGGTTTATGCTTCAAAAAACCCCGCTTCAGTTGAAGAAGGGAGCTGGAATAAGTGATGAGAGCTTACATTAGCCCTATGCAGATTTAGTTGCCCCTTTCACAATGTTCATTACTGACTGCACCTAGATTTTCAGAAAATAAGTCTGTTTGTATGAATGCAGAAAATGAATCTTCAGTGGCATGTTGCACTTCATGGTCCTGTATGCTATAAGAAGTTTGTCAATCAGATAAATGTAGGTTGGTGCTGTGTAGTTGCCAAGAACATTCTCAATGACATTCTTGAACATTTTCCAAGGGATTTTCCTTTGACCCATTAACAGATCGTCAAACCTTCAAACTGTAGAGGAATGTAACTGTAATGTGTTGGTTTGAAATTGAGGAAATGTAAAAACACATATTCAAAATTAAATAGGAAGTTACAAGATTTGTCAACAAGAAGATAAGCAGAAGAAACCACAAGTAGGGACAAAAGGACACATAGAGCTTAATTAAGCAAGGCATAACTCTATAGGAGCAAAATGACATGTATGCTCAAACAAGACACAACTCCACAGGCAAGACACATAGACTAAAAACAAGGTAGAATTCCAAAAAAGGTAATAGCTTTGTGAAATTTTATTTCCCCATTTCCAGAAATCAATTGTATAAAAGATTGTGCCATGCTGTTGTTCAAGTCGGAGCTCCCTTAGCTGCTAGTCCCCTTTTGCTGAAGTTTCAATAAAATTTGATGATAAACTGCACCTCATGTCTGGATGTCTTTATTGGCTTCAGCACCAGGCAGAACCCAATTTAGGGACAATACCTTGTATGTGGTATTTTTGTTGTGGACCAGCTATAGTAACGACTTTTTGCAATGTCAGTTTAAAGAAGTGCACTGCACAATGAATAGCTGTGTATAAGAAACATATTGCGTATGGTCATGAAAGCTGCAAAGACATCTACAGGTTTCAAACAGTTCCATATTTTAAAGGATTTTTCTCCTTCCCTTAATAGACTCTGAATAGATATTAACTATACGAGGCCTAATAAACAGATTTCCTATCTTCATAAGCTTGTTTACAACAGATGTTTTCATTTGGAAACCAAGCTAAATCAGTGCTATAACTGGAAGATGATCAGTATTCATTCAACACTTTTGAAAGAGATGCCCAGTTATCTGTCTGAAAAAAAAAATGCTGAATATTTTAATTCAAAAGCCCATAAGATTCCTGCTTACTTGCATTTTTACTATATTCTGTTTATTTACCCTCTGATCTCCAGAAGCCTGAAAGAAACAATTGGAAGAATTCCTTTGGGAGGAATATTACAAGTCTAGAAACCAGGACAACAAGGCCTAAAGTAGAAGCTTTCCAATAGTGATGCACATGAATTGCAAGAGACATGAATAAAGCTACATTTGCATATTTTCAAATCTTTAAGACTTCCAGCAATTTTAAAGATTTAATGGACAATCAATATACAACATTTAGAGGGAAAGCTCATAAATTGAATCTGATTTAACTTGAATTAAATCTCCCCCACTTCAAAAGTATACATTTTTAAACAAAAGTGACCTGCTCAACCCGATACTTAATTTCCATATTATGTAAACTACTTAATAAGCTGTATACATTCATTAGCATGTACAGTGTTACTGATGGACAGGTAGTGAGAAATGCAAATTTATCTTGGAGCTATTCTTTGTAAAAAAAATGTTTCTTTAGTTTCTCAAATGGTTTCATTAAAGTTTTGGTTATCCCTGTTATAAATAGTTCTAGATCATTATGGATATATCATTTCTTCCAATAAAATATGTTTCTAATTCTATGTTCAGGTAGTCATTGATTTATGAACACAAAATTTCCTTTGCTAAATAGCATAGTTGTTAAATGAATTTTGCCCCATTTTATAGCCTGCCAACCATCCAAATTTTGATCATGTGACCATGGAGATGCTGCAACAGTCATAAGTGTAAAAAATGATCATAACTCACCTTTTTCAGTGCCATTGTAACTTTGAATGGTCACTAAATAATGTTTGAAAATTGATGACAATCTGTATAGCAAGGAACCTTACTAAACCGTACTGAACTTAATTGGATTTACTCCTGGATAAGCTGCAGGAGTTATTACCTTTGATATCATAATAAAATAGTAATTGTTATTTTGATGTTATTTTGATCCAGGTAATCATTATAAGAGAGCCAGTTTGATGTAGTGATTAAGGTATCAGGCTAGAAACTAGGTGACCATGAGTTCTAGTCCCACTATAGGCACAAAACCAGCTGGGTGATCTTGGACCAGTTAGTAGAAAGGAGGTCATGACAAATCACTTCTGAAAACCCTTGCCAAACAAACTCCACAGGGATTTGTCCAGGCAGTCTCAGAGAATTGGACATGATTCAGTAGATGGGGAAAAATGATGATGTAAAAAAGATGTTGAGACTCTAGAAAGAGTACAGAGAAGAGCAACAAAGATGATTAGGGGACTGGAGGCTAAAACATACAAGGAACGGTCACTGGAATTGGGTATGTCTAGTTTAATGAAGAGAAGGACGAGGGGGGACATGATAGCAGTGATCCAATATCTCAGGGTCTGCCACAAAGAAGAGGGAGTCAAGCTATTTTCCAAAGCGCCTGAGGGCAGGACAAAAAGCAATGGATGGAAATTAATCAAGGAGAGAAGCAACCTAGAACTAAGGAGAAACTTCCTGACAGAACAATTAACCAGTGGAACATCCTGCCTCCAGAAGTGGTGAATGCTCCAACACTGGAAGTTTTTAAGAAGAGACTGGACAGCCATTTGTCTGAAATGGTATAGGGTTTCCTGCCTGAGCAGGAGGTTGGACTTGATGACCTCCAAGGTCCCTTTCAACATTATTATTATTATTATTATTATTATTATTATTATTAATAATAATAATAATTAGATGTCCATGCCACTCATCTCACTGTCAAGCTCCTTGAGTGGCTTACAGCAGGGGTCCCCAACCCCTGGTCTGTGGACTGGTACCAGGCTGTGGGATGCCAGCAATTGGTCTGCACAAACAAGGAAAGCCCCATCCACAAGATGTAGGCAGCTCACAAAACCACGCACCCTCCAGTCTATGGAAAAACCTCTCTCCATATAACTGGTCCCTGGTGCCCAAAAGACTGGAGACCTCTGGCTTACAGCATCATTAAAAAAAGAAACATAAAACATCAAAATGTTAAAACATTAAATGTTAACAAAAAAATTTCGGTAAGCTAGGAACCAATATGCAAATGAGATAGAAGTGGGATCTCCTTGTTCCACTAATGACCTACAACCTAGAACTGCTCCCATTGAGGCTCCAAACCAATTGGCAGAGCCAGCTTTTAAAGGCAAGAGGATGAAGGCGGAACTCACCTCGAGCAGCACAATAATTATTGAGATCAGAATCGTAAAGCAAAAGACGGAGAGCAAATGCATATAATCAGACCTCAGTTTGGGACCCCTCAGTGCAAGCTTTGCATTCAGCACACTAACTTCTGCTGTGATTTATGTCATTTTCATAATGAGTCATTATGCAAATGACATAATTAGCAACATTTACATCACCACAATGATGTGTTATTTGACTTACCAAGCTTTGAGAAATAATAGTCATCCCTTCCACTCAATTAAAATAAGGCTTCACTATCTAATTTATGATTCCATTTATTCAAACATTGTGCTTTTCCATATCTGGTTTCTTCCAGGTGTTTGAAGCATAACTTATAACCCCTTGCCATTAACTATCTACCCGAGACTGATGGGAATTGAGGTCCAGAATATCTGGGAGGATCAAATTGTCATCCATTTTCTTTTCTTTTTAAAAAAATATAATTTGTACTGGAGATTTTTACATGAATAAATGATAAAATGAAAAATAAACTTTTAAAAAATGAATCTATTATTTATTTATTAATAAAATGTATATAGCTGCCCATGTCATGACAAGTGACTCTGTGCAGTGGGCAATAGTTAATAAAAAATATTTTTTTTAACTCTGCTAGTCATTTCCGACTATAGTGGGTGGTAGTTATTTTTGTTTCAAGACCATTGAGCCAGTGCTGTCTGAAGACATATCCATGGTCATGTGCCCAACATGATGTCACAGAATGCTGTTATCTTCCCACAGGAGTGGTACCTATTTATCTACTTGCATCTGCATGCTTTTGAATTGCTAGGTTGGTAGGAGCTAGAGCGAGGACGGGAGCTCACCCCATTACATGGCACTAGGGTTTTGAACCTCGGCTGCGAGCTTTCCAGATGACAAACCCAGTATCTTAACCTCTGCCCTCATACTGTATCTAAAAACAAATATTAAGAATAGAAAACTCAGCATTAAAAATGAAGATGATTAAAGCTTTAAGTATATACAAACCTCAAGCAGGGAGCAAATAAATGTATCCACCTCAAAAAGGAGCCCTGGTTGCCTAGTAGTTAGAACACAATATTGCAGGCTAACTCTGCCCGCAGTCTGGAGTTTGATCCTTATGGAGCTTGAGGATGACTTCCATCCTTCTGAGGTCAGTAAAATGAAGACCCAGATTATTGGGGCAATTTGTAAACCACTCAGAGAATGCTGTAAAACCAGTATGGAGTGGTATATGTCTTATTAGTATTGCTAATAGTGGAGCCATTTAAATAAATTTCCTGGAATGCCCAGCCTGATGGCATAATGGAACTTCCAGAACATTAAAAAGGATGTACTTAATATCCAGAGACAAAATTCCAGAAGATAGATGCCACAGCAGAGAAGCCCCCCCCCCCCACACACATACCTGGGATCTGCCAAACGTAGGTCCATGGCAGATGATATTTGCAGCATCCCCTCTCTGTCAGATCTAATGGACCATGCTAATACAATCAGGGACAGACAATCCTTAGGGGGGATAAATGCAGAAAAGAAAAAAAGATATTTAAGAAAACAACTCCTGATATTTATAGCAGTTGTTTTTTTATTATTATTATTAGTTTTATTCATTTATAACATAAAATGTGAAAATACAAAAGTAAATAGTAGGGGACAACAGTAGAAAAAAGGAAAACAAAAAAGGTATGAAGAAAGGGGGGAAGAAACAAAAAGCATTGATTTCTGACTCTCTCTGTTGCAGTAAAATCAGACATTTAAATCAAATCTCAACTTTTTATATTTCTACAGTAGTATGCACTAGCCATTCCTGTATCGGCAAATCAGTCTAATCAGTAAAACCCAAAATCATAATATCATTTTTTTGCACCTCAAGCACAAAGTCCAGAAGCGGTTTTCAAATAGAAACAAAAGTACTTATATCCTTTTCTTTTATCAGCAAAGTCAATTTGGCCATCGCTACTAATTCCATCTGCTTTTGTAACCATTCATCCATGGTAGGAATCGAGGCATCTACTTTTGTGCATAGAGCAATCTTGCTACTGCCACCATATATAAAATCAGAGTTCCAAATTCTTTTTCCAGTTCTCTTTCCATTAGATCCAGAAGGAAAGTTTCTGGTTTAATCTTTATGTTCACTTTAAGAATTTTCTGCATTAATATATGAATCCTACTCCAATATTTCTTTGTCTTATCACATGTCCACCATAAATGATAAAAAGTCCCTTCTTTACATTTATATTTCTGATATTTACAACAGTTGTAAATTACCTTAATATCATTTCATCCCTTTCAAATTTCATTTTTGCCCATTTTCATCAAAAAGTTCATAAAATGTTTCCAATGTTGTATAACACTACTTATTGTCCTATCACTGATCAAACAACTCATTTTTTTACTCTTTTCTCTTACTCAGTATATTAATTTTTAACAGTGCTAAGATATTGATATTATTAACATTAATCCTTAGCTTAGTGTTAAGATGGTATCATGGAACCTGGTTTTCTATCTTTTTGCTGATAAGGTACACATATATATTTCTTAGTATATTTCTTAACATTTTCATTTTTTGTGCAATTCTCTTCACATCTGTGCTAGACTCATCATGTTCCTCTAGAAAGCATTCTGATTCCTATAGCAGCTGGAAGACATTCTCCTGGTTCTGCCATTTACTTGCCTAAAATAAGGCCCAAGCAATGGCTTTAATTCAAGGTCATCTAAGAAACTTGGGAGCATTTCTCCAAAATGAGACAATAAAAATGATAAAGATAACATGAATGCATGGAAAAAGATCAACTTGAGGAGTATCACTTGAATTTCTTCTT
This sequence comes from Crotalus tigris, assembly GCF_016545835.1. NCBI lineage: Eukaryota > Metazoa > Chordata > Lepidosauria > Squamata > Viperidae > Crotalus > Crotalus tigris. The sequence goes on from NW_024096469.1 coordinate 3,108,568, forward strand.
TGACCAAAAGTTATCCATGATGTCACCAAGTTTGGCTTAGGGAAGAATGTGTTGTTGCCAAAACAACATTTATTTCATGAATTGCAGGGTTTTATTGGAATGGTTAAGTGTCCCCTTTAAAAATGCTGAAGTGTCCTGCAATAATGTCTTGGATCTAGAAGTAAACAAACTTCAGGAAAAGTTCATATGGACTTGGGTGAGATCTCAGTTGATTTCCTATGCCTGACATAGGAGATTTACAAGCTGTATAAAATTGTTTTAAAATGTGCACTTCATAATTTACCATTCTTACCTACATCCCCTACATCTCATTATTATAGGGGCAGTCTAGAAACTATTGCAGATAAGTTATTCTCTTCTATCAAGACAGGAAGGAAGGAAGGAAGGAAGGAAGGAAGGAAGGAAGGAAGGAAGGAAGGAAGGAAGGAAGGAAGGAAGGAAGGAAGGAAGGAAGGAAGGAAGGAAGGAAAACCATCAACTATCTGCATGCATTCTAGTGAATTCATTCTACATTTTCCCCTTTTCTACTTTTCATTTTCATTCCCATATCATACAAATAGATAAAATTATTTATTTAAAAAAGGATGCAGCATAACAGCTACTTTTTTACTTTCTAGTTATATGCATTATTCCATATGCATTGCACAAAATATAATTCAAATATAGGTTAGATTTTTATGTGCTTCTGTAATTCATGATAATTTAACAGAAAACTGATAAAAAATATGTGAATACTTTTTATTCCAAAATTCCACCTTGCTTAAGGTGATAGCAAGTGATAATGCCTTCTTGGTTGTAATCAAAATTAAATCACAAATATTTGCTACTGCAGATGGAACCTTTTCATCTGTATTGTGAAACTGGAAAGGTCATTGAAAATGACATGTTTTCTATAACATTAATAATATTTCCAGAACCTGAATTCTGCTTAGCAGCTGTTTTCTACTCATTCCAATTTAAAGAAATGTCTAAAAGAGAAGGCAACTTAATATTGCAAAGATTTTCTTTTTATCACCCAGAAACTTTGCCACTTAAATCCTTTAATTTGCAGAATACCGTAGAATGGAACAGTAAGAATTGAACATTGCTTTTGGTCTTGTCAAAATAAATTAAATGCATATAGCCACTTTGGTGACCCTATATATGTCACAAACACCTATAAACAATCATATAATTTCATGATGTATATGACAATGCACAGCTTTGGACTATGTCTAGTTGGCAACACCACCCATCACATCAACAATTCATACAACTTCACCAGCAAGGTTTGGAAGCTAAAACTGGATCCAGATGAGACCATGGTTTCCTATGATGTGACTTCCTTCTTCACTTGCATTCCAACAACTAAAGTTGTCATGGTAGTCAAGAAATGAGTGCTAAAAGACAACACTTAGGTGATGGAACAAACCTCAGCCCAGACCACATATGTGCCATGATGGACCTCTGCCTGACTACTATCTATTTTAAATACAATGAAGGTTTCTACAGACAAAAATATGGCTGTGCCATGGGTTCACCTGTGTCCCCCATTGTGGAATCTCCATAAATCTTTAGACTATGTATTTTTGTGAAGGGATACTTAAGAAAGTGGAATACATAAGACCCATTCAAGCCACAAAGAGAAGAAGAAATATTTGTTTTGGAAAATTTCATCCCACACAGCATGTAGAGAATGGCAGTTTTGAAAAAGACAACTTGATATGGTACTCATAACCAAAGTTAGTTCCCAGACAAGAGTATTCACATGTCCTGTAGGATGCAAAAGTACTCTGGGGAAAAGAACACGGAAATGTAGGGGAAAATTGTAAGGATTGTACTTAATAGACTTTCAAACCCTATTGAAAATTATCCAAGTATCTCAGATCTGTAACCCTTTAGAGGCATTCTACAAAAATAAATCTTATCTACTGTCACTTTGATTCTTCTGAAAGTCAAATCCAGTCTATCACCTAGACATTGCATAGGGTATATACAAATGTATGAGTAGAGATTTTCTAGCTCATAAAATGATTAATAAAAGTTGTAAACCTGAATTTTTTATTGAGGTTTTGGATAAAACAGAATAAGATGCACTGAAGTTATCAGAGATACTTGAAAATCTAATTTATGTGATTATATGGAAAAGAATTGCACAGTGCTGATGCTAGTGATAGCTAACCAAGCAGGACTGAAGGCTAGATGGGGGTAAATGGAATGCCCATCCAGACTGTGTATGTGGTTCATATCTATGATTCTGTGGCTGCCAAAGCCTGGAATTTCATGTTCTTGATCACTCAGTCCATTCTGAAATATGAGACCTGATTAGTCATAGCAAAGTAGAAAATGTGAGGCTACTATAGCAGCGGTCGCCAATCTTTCTGGCTTTGGGAACCAGCAGGTGGGGGGAGAGTGGGTGGTTCTGTGCAAGCGGCAGGCATGTGCATGCAGCTCCATTTGTGCAAGTGGAGGGCATGTGAGCTCACTGCTTGCACAAATGGGCTGCGTGCACTCACTCACTGCTTCTTCCATGGCCCAGTTTGGGAACCCCTGAGCTATGGGATATTTTCCATGCACTATGTATCCATTTGCCTTTAAGGGAGGCAAGGGGAACTAGTGAAATGTATTGGGATTTACTAAGAATTTGAAAGCATTTAAAAGGAAGTAGAAATGAAACATTTCACTGTCTATGTCAGCACCTTTTTTTTGCTTGCATTCAGTTTTCCATGATTCTTGATCGTGTCTCATGGTCTTTTGCAATGGTCTATCTTTTCCATGGTTTATTGCCTCATGGATATTGAAGCCGCTACAATAAACCACTAACACCACACCACTTATACACCTTCCCCTCTTTTGCATCTCTGTAAGCCTTAGGATAGTTTTCTGTTTATTGTATGTATTTTTGTTTATTGTGAAAGCACCAGAATGTGTAGGTAGCATTGACACATAAAGTAAGACACCAAGTGATTCCTCCTCCATTCTGTACCATGGAGCAACAACTTGATATATCCAACAGATACCACTTTTTGTTTTTCAACAGTATGGTCTTGATTCCATTTCTGCTTGCGCTCAGCACCTGAGTTTGTTGCCATAAAGAGGAAAGCATAACGTTAATGCTTGTGGTGTTTTTACAAATATTTCAAAGCACTGTCCCTGGATTTGATTCATGTTGATATGAATGTTATGCAGCACACAGGCTAAAGAACAATGGGTTTAGGATTATTCTGACAAAATCCTGCTTCTCCCCCTCCCCCCCATGCTAAATGTCATAGGTGATCTCTACCTTGCTAATCTAATCTCTACCTTGAACTCTCAAATTATTAAAGAGATTTAATTCTCTTCTGCAGACTGAAATCTTAACAGACCTTTATTTTGAAATGTTTGTGTAGTGCATATTCTATTGTTAAGCTACCAGTAGGTCAAGTGTGATAATGCTACAATTTTGCTGTGTGGTTTTCTATTTATAGGGTGAGGGCCAACAAAGTCAAAAATTGCCTTTGCCTATGAAATAAACATTTCTGATAAAAATGGCAGTTGTCTGACTGAACTGAAAATACTCTATTTAAATGTTTATTGGGTTTTTTTTTCCTCCCTTCCCTTTCTGCTCTTTTAAAATTACTAGTTTTTGTGACTTCATTTAAGTAACCAGCATCTCCATGTCTGATTAGAAATTCTTGGGAAAAACAAACACATTATCAGCTGCCCACAACTTAGCCCATTGCATATATTGATAATTATTTGGCATTATGATTCATGCATGAGCAGCTAATGCCAAACAAATAAAATAGAGAAAACATAGCAGCTCTTATAGAAAATAAATTGGAGCCTCTCTTAGGCTCTTGGGACATTGTGAATGACACTTTAGATAATCACATCATTTTATTCTTTTTCTTATCTTCCTGACTCCGAGCTCTCTTTGGCACTATTTATGTATTTGGGGAAAATGCATGAAGATTTGTACATATTATATATGTGTGTGTATATGTATATGTATAGATATACGCGCGCGTGCACACACACACACACAAACGATAATATGTAAAAATCTTCATATATATATATATATATATATATATATATATATACACACACACACATGTACCTATCTAATAAATGCATTTATTGCAAGCATTTTCTCCACAATTCTCCACATAACACACACACACACACACACATATGCATTTTAAAAATATTTTTTTAAAAAAGGTTAAAGATGCACCTATATTCTAGATTCTCCTATATAATTTCCCCTCTTTTGCCAATCTTATGTGCCACTTAGCAGTTACTTTCAACTCAGAACCAAATAGATAATTACTTAAAGCATGGGCTCTGTTGTGATGTCAAAGTCTCAAGATCGGTGCTTGTGTTAAGAGCCCAGATTTACCAGGAATCTTTGGACAGCCCTGTATATCTATTAAGTATGTGCTGATGTGAGGCAATTGGAAAAAAATACAAAGAGAAACAAACCATGAAAAAGGAAAAGAATTGCCAATAAACAACAAACCCATAATGTTTGCTTACATTAATATTATTTGCAGTATGGGCTTTTGACTCAATATAGAATCATCAGAAAAGAATAATAGAATTGGAAGCAACCTCTTAGGCCATGGAATCCAACCATCGGTTTAGAGTAAGAGTGTAGATTAAAGCATCTCAAACAGATGGCTGTGTAACTTCCACTTGAACACATACAATGAGGGAGCTCATCATCTTTGGGGAGTTGATTCTATTATTCTATTGCTCTTATTGTTCAGGGAAAGATTTAAAAAAGGATGGTCACATTATTTAAGACATGTTTTGTATTCATTGTAATTTGGGAAGGGATTAGTTTCCTTTAATTTAGAAATGAAGTACTATAATATAAGCATCCCAACTATTTTAATCTACAAGAGAGCTTTGTGGTTTACTTAATATTTATTACCTTTTGGGTTGACTTGATGGATGTCAAATAAGATACAGTGTAGTGTGGCTTGAATAGATTCAGAACCTACACTGTTATTCTCAAGGTTAATAATTTTCACATTAATAACCAGATTGCTCTGGAATATCTGAAGGAACATGGCCACAGGAGGAAATACTCAAATGTTGTAGCAGATTTATGGATCATCTAAAATAAGGTATCATTGTTGACAGTCTTGGAGACACCTAATCTTAAGCATCAATTATATACAGTATCTTCAAGGATTCATCTAAAAAGGTCAACTATATTTTTATATACTGGATGTCAATACTTTTATTTATTTATTCATTAAAATTATGTGCCACCCATCTTCCTGATAGGACAATTTTATCAAATATACTCTTGTGGATATTTGTTTAGTGTAGGGATTCTTAAACTCTGGGCCGCAGTCCATTACTGGGCCATGGCCTCCTGGCCACCAGGCCACAGGATAGGATGGCCAGTGTGCATGTTTGTGCGTGCATTTATACCCACTTGTGCTAGCGCCACTGCTGCATGGCAAAAATGGGGCACCACGCGGCAAAAACAGAGGGGCGCTAGAGCCTTTGTGGCAAAAACAGGGCAGTGCTAGTGAGTGTCACATGGGCACTAGCTCCATTTACATTTGGCATGCTCATGGTCCCATTTGTGTGTGTGTTTGTGCATGCACACATAAAATGCTTCCCCCTCCCTTTCCCTCCAGTCTGCCAAAAAAGAAAGGTTGGAGACCTCTGGTTTAGTCCAATTACTGCTTTTTTAACTGTCTTTTACCAAGCTGATGTCCATTTTAGACTCCATTAAAATGAATGGACAATAACAGTTCCTTATCATTACAGGTCTTTAAAAATTACACACACACAAACACATGCACACACACACACACACACGCACACATACGTTTGCAAAGATATATTTCCTTCTTTGCCAAAAATCCATGCTGGCATGCATCTAATTAATTTGATAGCAAATCAGATAGGTTCTCAATGGCTGATCATAAAGGCTAGACAGGATAGAACATAAAAACATTGTAAACATCAAAACAATAATGACAATCCTTGTACTTAATACAAAATTGATTCAGTAGGTTCTAAAGGCTTAGCTTGTACTAGGGCAGTTTCTAAATCATTTTTAAGATATATTTATCAAAATCTAATCTGCAGATAACCATAACATAACACTATGGCAAGGCCTGCTTTCTCCCCAAAAAGCTACAGTTAAAGAGCTTGCCAATGCTGGTTAAAAATCATTCTTGATAATCTGTGTGACCCTACATGTTTTTTCTGTGATTCTATTAAGAATAATGAATCCATAAGCTACCAAGCCTATATAGCTGATATTTGAAGATGAAATTATTCTGTGTAAGGCAAGCCACACATGTTCATCCTGTTCAATAGTTTTTCTGAGTTGTGTAATTCTGATGTTTTGTTCAAATTAAGATTAATCTCTTTTGTGTTCAAACATCCTCAAACTCTTTAAGGCATTTCTTCAGAATTTCCCCATCTGTCTGAATGGAAATGAAGCATAATGTTAACACTGCCTGTGTATTCATGACAATACACCCCAAAATGTTAGTTTTAGGTAGCTGGAAAAAGTCATCCATTGATACTATCAGCATGTTGATGACACCCAGATATATTTCTTAAGCCCAGGATGAAAAAGTGATGCATTTGAGATTGGTTTCCAGTTTGTAAAAGTTGTTTAGAGTCTGTGTGAAGAGCAGATAGACATTGATTTAGTCTACGCAAGAGAGAGTACCTCTGTGTGGATAAGACAACCACTAAATGACAAAATAACAAAATTGGAAGGGACCTTGGAGGTCTTCCAGTCCAACCCCTACTCAAACAGGAAACCCTATACCATTTAAGACAAACGGTTGGTTCAATCTCTTCTTAAAACGTTCCAGTGTTGGAGCATTCACAACTTCTGGAGGCAATTTGTTCCACATATTAATTGTTTAACTGTCGGGAAATTTCTCTTTAGTTGTAGGTGGGTTTTCTCCTTGATTATTTTCCATCCATTGCTTCTTATCCTGACTTCAGGTGCTTTGGCAAATAGGTTGACCCCGTCATCTTTGTGGCAATCCCTGAGATACTGGAACACTGCTATCATATCACTTCTAGTCCTTCTTTTCATTAAAGTAGACATAGCCAATTCCAGCAACTGTTTTTTATATGTTTTAGTCTCCAGTTAAATCATTTTGTTTCTTTTCTCTGCTCTTTGTCTAGAGTTGCAACATCTTTTTTTATATTGGGGTGACCAATTCCACCTTTGGTCTTAGATGGGCTCATTCTTCTGTGTGCAGGGCAAATTTATAATCTGTGGGTCTTCCTGAAGAGAAACACCATATTTAGAAGGAGCTTTGCCATTTGTGTGTAAGTGTGTATGCCTAGTATGACTGTTTCTGGCTTGTTGACACTGACTACATTACCACAATTTGTTGAGGGCTATCAATAAAGAGCACTCAAAAATAACAGAAATGGCTAAATTGACTGTTTTAATAAAAGAAAAGAATATAAATACTTTTGTTTGTACTTGGAAACTGCTTCTGGACTTTGTGCTTGGGAAAAAAATGATACTTTGACTTTGGGTTTTACTGATTAGATTGATATAGATATGACTAGTACTACTAATTATAATAATAATAAACTTGGAAGGGACCTGGAAGTCATCTGGTCCAACCACCTGCTCAGGCAGGAAACTCTATACCATTTCAACAAATGGTTGTCCAGTCTTTTCTTAAAAACTTCCAGTGTTGGAGCATTCACCACTTCTGGAGGCAGGTTGTTCCACTGGTTAATTGTTCTAACTGTCAGGAAGTTTCTCCTTAGTTCTAGGTTGCTTCTCTCCTTGATTAGTTTCCATCCGTTGCTTCTTGTCCTGCCTTCAGGCGCCTTGGAAAATAGCTTCACTCCCTCTTCTTTGTGGCAGCCCCTGAGATACTGGAACACTGCTATCATGTCCCCCCTTATCCTTCTTTCATTAAACTAGACATACGCAATTCTAGCAGCCGTTCCTTATATGCTTTAGTCTCCAGTCCCCTAATCATCTTTGTTGCTCTTCTCTGTACTCTTTCTAGAGCCTCAATATCTTTTTTACATCATGGTGACCAAAACTGGATGCAGTATTCCAAGTGTGGCCTTACCGAGGCATTGTAAAGTGGTATTAATACTTCATGTGATCTTGATTCTATCCCTCTGTCAATGCAGCCTAGCACTGTGTTGGCCTTTTTGGCAGCTGCAGCACACTGCTGGCTCATATTTAAGTGATTGCCTACTAGAACTCTGAGGTCCCTCTCACAGTTACTACTATTGAGCAAGGTACCCCTATACCAGGCATGTCAAACTGCCGGCCACACCGAAACCGCGCCCACCCCATTGCCAGCAATGGGGAAAAAGTTGCAATACGTCACATGACGTCATGCAACATCACAAGTTTGACATGCCTGCCCTATACTATACCTGTGCATTTGGTTTTTCTTGCCTAAATGTAGAACCTTACTTTTTTCACCATTGAATTTCATTTTATTAGATAGTGCCCAGTGTTCAAGTCTGTCCAGATCCTCCTGTATCTTAAGCCTGTCTTCAGGACTGTTGGCTATTCCTGCCAGCTTGGTGTCATCTGCAAATTTGATGATTTCTACATCTATCCCTATCAGCCTGACCTCAATACCTGGGAAGATTTTGGAAAAGATAATCAAACAACGAATCAGCAAACACCTAGAGGCAAACAAAGTCATTACTAAAAGGCAACATGGGCTTGTCAAAAACAGATCATGCCAGACAAATCATATTGCATTCTTTGACCAAGTGACAAAATTAGTGGACCAGAGGAATGCTGTGGATATAATTTATTTGGACTTCAGTGAGGCATTTGATAAAGTAGATCACAACCTACTACTTGATAAGATAGAAAAATGTGGAGTAGACAGCATCACCACCAGATGGATCTACAGCTGGCTGACTGGCCGTGCTCAGCGTCTGGTCCTCAATGGAACCGCATCTACATGGAGGGAAGTGTGTATTGGGGTGCCCCAGTGCTCTGTTCTGTGCCCAGTGCTCTTTAACCTACTACAGAAGTGTAAAAAGTTGAGGTTCGATATTAATGCCTTATTTTCCTGCAACAGAGGGACTAGGAACTCAACACTTTTGTTCTCCCCTCCCCTTTTCCACACTTCTCTTTGTCCCTTTCCTTACCTTTGTTCCCTATTATTTGCTTTTGTATGTTTGTATTTTATGTTACAAGTGAATAAAAATTAAAACTGAAAGAAAAAAAAACAGCTAATTCAAAGTGTAGCAGAATTAAGAATTAATTGGGTTAACTTGATTTACCTGGATAACACCTAGGTTTTTTCATTCCCAATGGGCTTCCAGGTATAGTTCTAGATTTTGGTTAAATCTAGAACTTTACCTCTAAAGCCTATAATAATTCTGAGCATGACTTCTGCAAAGATTAAATTTGCCTATCTAGGGAAATCTTGAGAGAAAGTTGACATTAAATCACTGTTGACATTAAAGATCATATAAGTAGCTGTTCTTTTGGAACAACATATCCCCAGAGTGATTTTTTACATGCATGCGTACATATTTTCTTCTTAAAACATGAACCTTATACACTGTTAAACAAAAAGCCTAACAAAACAGTTGTCTAATAGAAATTATGATTGGTACCTGTAGCTGAATTTTAAGATTCTTAGATAATTGTGTTTGTTTATCCAAAGGTCTGGAGCAGAATGCTAAGATTTGTGGTTTATCGAAGACTTCTTCATCTTTTTATCCATAGCAATTTAGGAATATACTGTAACGTGTCATGCAAAAGATCACATAAAGCTGCAGGAAACCCTCTTCCTACAAAGTTTTGCATTACATCAAGACTCCATATAGCCAACAAAAAAAAATTAATAAAATGAAAGAAATGACAAAAAAGACAATAGAATATTGGCTGCCAGGTCTATCATAAAATTCCAATTTCACACTCTGACACCTTGCATTACTGAAGGGAAAGATATAAACTGGTGCATTGATTAGGAGGAAGCCAAATAAATGCTTTCTTCTCTTCTGCTTGTAACAGTGAAAGATACCATCAAAGCAGCACGTCTCTCCATTGAAATAGAGGGAGAATGACATCTACTGGCTGCTAGAAACGGCTTTCAAAGACCGATGGTAGAATTCAAGAGCTTTGCTTTTGCTTAAAAATATTGTTTCAAATGGTCTATTCATCTTCGAAAGGGTGCTGATGTTTATTAGGCAGAATCAATGAAAGCGGTGGCAGTTGCATTTAAATCTCAAAGACTGTAAAGCAGAAGGCCTGACACTATTATCTTAAACAAATATGAAATTTTCTTTTCATGACTCTGTGTGCTGCATACATCTTGCCCTGAAAACAATTTAGTGCAGTGTCTTGAAAAATCATAAAATTGAGTTTATCAGAGAATTTATGTGTGTATTACAGCCACTACCACCCCGGCACACCACTTTTGCTTTAAAAAACAACTGGTATTGCTTTGTTTACCACTCTTGTCTTAGAATTTAGTTTATTAACAAGAATTTGCTTTCTATAAAAGATCAACTGCTCTTAGGGAAATCCACTTTCTGTACCCATCCCTCTGCTGACCTTCTCTCCCATGCCATTATTACTTTATCCCAAGAGGAAAATTAGATCTTACAGACCCTCCCAAAGATCTTGTGGCTCTAAAACATTGCCTGGGTTTGAGAGCTGAGATGGTTTATTTATGACTCAGCAGTGAAGTACTTGTAACTGAAATAAAGCAATCTTTAAACATTCTACAGTTCTGAGGGAAAGTGTGTTATGCTTCCCATTTGCAGAAACATGTGCTTAATCGTGCATTAGGTTTGACATTCTTTTACTTTGCTTCACAGGAACTAATAATGTTTTTTTTTCCTTTATGAACAGACAAATGCACACAACATAGAAGTGCAGAGTTGGAAAAGGCTGTTTAGATTACTTAGTTTAAGTAACAGTCTGCTCCATGCAGGAACTGAAATTTAGGCAATCATAATAGAATTCTACCCAAAGTTTCCTTACACACATATCCACTGAAAATGAACAGGAGCTATTTATTGCATTTAGTAAATGTTGCTCTTATGATCTGTGAGGACCTTGGAGTTCTGAGTTTGGTTGTTTTCTTGCAGACATTTCATTATCAAACTAGGTAACAACATCAGTGTTAATATTCTCTTACATTCATTGTCTTATAGTTGTTGCTTTTCTTTTTTGTTTCAACCTACAGTTGGAATCTACTTTTCTGTAATCAAAATCCAGCATTCCATGTTCTGCACTTTGTGACAATAAATAATAGGATTTATTTTTCTTTCAAGTTACGCCCTGTCATATATTTGAAGAACATTATCTTATCCCTTTAGTCTTACTAGTACAAAAGTGAATGAAATTATTATTTCCTGTAATTTTGAAAGCATTGTTCTCTAGATGAAGCCTAAAATTGCATTTGCCTTTCTTCTAGCCATAAGACATTGCTGACTCATATTCAGTTTTTAATCAGCTTCTATTCAAAGATCCTTTTCACAAGTACTATTGCCAAAGGACATTTTCCTCATTATACACCTGTGCATTTGATCAGATGTCTTGAATAAAAAATACAATTTGTCTTTGTCAACCTTCATTCGTTTTCAACCATTTCTGTAACCACTCAAGATCACCTTGAATCCCACTTCTGTTTTCCAATTTGTATCCTTTGCTCAATTTTGTATCCTCTAATCTGATAAACATTTCCACCAGCCTTGTTGTCCAATATGTAGATAAAAATATTGAAAAGTATGGTTAAATCTTGAGATAGTCCCACGGTACCTCATTCTACTTTGACAAAAAATCATTGATGAACATTCTTGGGTTATGGCTAGTTCTCTTTCTGTTTAATTGCTGTACTAGTTCCCACTTAACAGCAGAACATCCTTAAATGCTCTCCTGAAATTAAGATTAATATTTTCTTTAGCATTCCCATAAACTAAGGAAATATCTGATCATTAATAAGGTAAGATTATGTATTCTTCTTAACAAATCTATACTTATTTCTCGTAATAAGCCCTTTATTTTACATTGCTTATAGAAAATTTATTAGCTGCTCTAGATTTTTCCAGGAAATCAATAACAAACTGATCAATTCTCTAGATCCTCATTTCTCCCTTTTTGAAGACAAGAATATTTCTTTCTTCAGTCATTCTTCAGAATTTCTAAAGATAATAGATCATATATTAGTATTCCATGGCCCTTTGAAAGATCTACAATGTAGCTTTGATAAAACATCATATAGTTTCTCTAAGCGTGGATAGCAGATACATAGTTTTTATTCATACTCCCAGTTATTTTAATTCAGAATTCTCTATAACACCTTTTCTCAACACTTTTACCCTGCAGGAGCCCCTGAACTACTTTTAAGGGCCCATGGAACCCTAATCATTATATTATATTGTAAATAATTATATTTATAACCTGTGTTGCACAGCACATACAACTTTAATTTTTTAAAAAAAAAAATCACAGACTCTCCTAGAATACCTAGCAACCTTTGAAGAACCTTAGAATCCTAGAATCCGATCTGAAAAAGGCTGTTGTACAGTGTTACCCTGGACTGCAAGGAGATCAAATCAATTGATCCTAAAGGAAATTAATCCTGACAGACTGCATTGAGCTGAAGTTCAAATGCTTTGTACACCTAATGAAAAGAAAGGACTCCTTGGAAAAGAACTTGATGTTGGGAAAGATGGAAGGGAAAAGGAGAGGGGAATGGCAGAGGATGGGATAGTTAGACAGTATCATTGACACAGTGAACATAAATTAGGGAAACTCAAGGAGACAGTGGAAGACAGGAGAACCTGGCATGCTATGGTCCGTGGATTTGCAAAGTGTTGGACATGACTTAGACACTGAACAATAGCAGCAACAGTGTCACAAAGAAGTTTTAATGTACACTGGACCTCTTCCCTTTCTGTTGTTTTGTTCCTTTTGAATAAATGTTGCACTGCTTTTTTTTTTTTTTTTTAGTTAAGAAAATAACCCCATTAAGCCTCAGTAAGTCATATTGCTTTCTGGTATTAAGACTTATTTTATTTCCATACTCTGAATGTTAGTATCCACCAAAGTGTACCATGAACTTTATAAACCAATAATCTTTCTGTTGAAAAACTGCATTATACCAACGTTCCCATTTCCTTCTAAAGCAAAAAAGTCTTTAAAGTGCTTACTTTCAGGCATTTTGTCTCAAACACCATAGGATTTAGTTTAAAGACCTCCTGGTCAAATGTGCCATGCTAAGGCAAACACGTTTTTTTCTAACACATGAAATGTGTAACCCATGCCTGTTCCAGCATTCCACCATTTAGACAACACATATCATTATCCTAGAAACCAAATCTGTCCCATCAACACAGTTTGCATACCTCATCATTCACCTACTGTATCCTTCCAAGAACCAGAAAGATAGATGAAAACACTACCTAAGCTCCCAGTTTTTAGTTTCCTTCCTAGATCTTCAGATCCTACAGTGATACATTTGCCGCTACTGTTTGTGGCATCATTTGTCCCAACATGCATAAGCAGGAATGGATATCGTAGATAGAATTTGAACGTTTTGTAAATTATTCTATCACATTCTTATTATATGCTTCTGACAGACATTACCCTTTATAGGCTAAACAGATATCGTTGTCATAAATTTGTTTTTTATGCTAGTGAGATATTAACAAGCTTTCTTTGACCTGTCTCCTTTTCTGTCTTTTTGAAAGGGGGGAGGTCATTCTTGCTTACTTGATTTGTTTACTTATTTGATGTTTTTTTTTTCCTTATGTAGGATTGTTGTCTGTTTCATCTACTATTGCATTACCTCCATTATTGTATCTGAAAATGCTTGATCCTTTTTTTTTATGAGCCAAAGTGTGGCTACTTGTTTTTCCCCAAGCTTGAAGCATCACTTCAAGCATGCTTTTGCTACAAATATATGCCAGATTGTTCTCAAGCAGGACACAAACATGCTATAAATGTAGTAAATCTTGTTGTCATGTCCATTACACTTCACTTCTACTTCTCAGTGTGCACCAATGAAAGGGTTTTATTTCTTGTTCTTTTCTCGGATGTTCAGCCTAGTCACATGCCTACTGTCAATTCAAGGGTAAACTTGCTAAAATCCTCTCTAGCGGCAAAATTATATTAGTTTTCCATCTTCAGTCACTGCTTCTTGGAAACCCGAGTTAAGGATGGAATTGGAAGTTCAAATATAGGCACTTTATTTTATTTGCCTTCAACATAGATGGACTGGTGAGGGATGTTTAGGCAATTTGGAAAAGACAGCAATTATTTTTATGTGCTTAGCTTTAATGTGGTTTTTATATTATTTTAGTTTTTGATTGGGAACTACCCAGAGTTTGTTATAAGATGGCCAGCTATGTAAATGTTTTAAATAAAATAAAAATGATTTGCTTGTTATTTTTTGCACTGCAAATCAGTAATCACAAAGATGACTGAGAATTATTTTGAAATTGGTTTTGAAGGATTGTAGAATGGAAATTTTGACACAATGGCCTGTTCTGGCATCGGGGGGAGAAGGAAGGGGGATACACTTTTTTACAGAATAGAACTCAGTTACAGGATTGATTAAAAAAAACATTGAACCATATAATATACAACTAGGTGACAGGTATCTGCTTCTTTCACACATTATTCACATTATTTCTCTTGTAAGAGTATAACCTGTAAATATTTATGTATGAAAGTGTTCGGCTCCAATTGTCTGGGGACCACAGTTACTGTAGTCCAACAATAGGTGGAGTGCAACTATTCCCTGCCTTCTATTAAAGGAATATTAAGCAATAATTTTTGGTATAAATTAGTAGCTGGAATCCATAAACTATAATACAAGCCTGCTTTCATCCCATCAGTTTTATTCTGAATTGGGCAATTTTTTATAACTGCATATATTCTATAATCAGCTTAAATCTTTTCCTCTGACTTTAAACTTTATGCAGGTTTATGCAGGTCATGTAAAAGTTATGTAATATGGAATAATGGAAGGAACTTCACTTTGTGAGTAACTCAACATGGCATTGATTGGAAAAGAAATACTCAATATTAGCAAATTAATTTCATTAATTCTTGGAATTCTACACATTAATTGGAAGCCTTGGAGAATCGCTGTTAGACTTAACCTTCACTGGTTCTAGTGATACAAATGCAAATAATGATATTACATTTTGTTTACAATACTATCACCCTTCTGAGCCACAACTTTTAAAAAGGATTGTATAATCCTGGATTATCCAATAAAAGCTTATTTTAATCACATTAAGAAATTATTCTTTAATCTTTTCCTCTAAGCGCTACCAAACTGTGATTTCAATATTGTCTAATTTCGAGGGATAGATGAGAAATTGTTCATGAATAAATCAGTTTTGAGCTTCCCAATACATGGCAGATCTTTAAATATATGCATGATGAAATTTCCACTTTTAAGACTTTAGCAATGCAGCTGTAGTGCCAAAACAAGCCAAAATATATCTATTTTGGAAAACATTAAAAAAATTCCACTTACTAAGGGAAAACTACACACAATGGTAAACACACTGTGAAAAATATATACACAGCTGCATTTCTTAGGATATTCATGCATTTTTTCAACTGAGTTATTGAAAAAGTAAAAATATTAACCAAAAATAATAAAAGGAGAAAAAAAGGAATAATCTGAGATTGTACTAGTTTTATATGAAATTTGTTAAGACATCAAAGCATATAGCATGTTCTGCCAATTTAATAAATAAATATACTGTGTGTGTGTGTGTGTGTGTGTGTGTATAATTGGTGAAATATAAAAAACAACTGCTAGAACAAAATATAGTAAAATTGCACAGTAAAAATATGTTATATTAAAACAAATGGAACATAAAGAAAGCAAAAGAAACTAATAAAAAAGAAAACATGTAATTCCTCTAGTATCAATATAAAATTAATTAAAGCATTACATTTAGCATCAAACATAAACAATATAGAAATACTATGCACCATCTTTTCATTTTTGCAATGCAAAGACATTTCAAAACTTGATCACAAACACACATCTTGAATATCCTCATTAATATGAGAATAAGCCTCTTTTCATTTACATAAAATTATTCTCTTTGCCTCAGGCTTGATGGGTCTCTGATTATGTTGATTTTACCTCTTAAACCTAAAGACATAATTAAGATATTTCTACAGCCAAGATTAATTATAAGGTTGTGCACTGTATTGTATGAGCTACGAGGAGAACTAAAAGCTATTAATGGAAGGAAAAAGAAAAGAAGGGAATATAAAATATTTTCTGCTTTCCTATTTTTTCTAAAGGACATAGTTGCCTTGTGGTGAGATAGGTGGCAAACAAATTTAATAAATAAATAATAAATAAATGTTGATGAACAGGTGAAAGTTTTTATTTTAGCTCATAATTCATGGTCTAAATATTTCCTACGAATGGGTTCCAGTGTGATTCATAGCTGACTGAAGATGTGTCCATGAATGAGCAAAGACACTGACCACAGAGAAGAAAAAAGGACAAGTGAGTTAACCAGTCCTTCAAACCTCTCTGAAGAAGGAAAGAATGGGAGATTGCCCACAATTGCTCTGAATGGTAACACCTTGTAAAGAGATTGTAAAAGAGCAGTCTGCTATGGATTTGAGCTCCAGGAGCTGAGGGAGATGATATATTTTGCTCTTAGCAGTGCCAGAGTCTTATATAAGGACACTAAACCAGCTTAACTCATTTTCCAATAATATTTGGAAATATTCAGTTTAATCACTTTATGGATTTAAAACAACAAGCTTAATTTAACATCTGGTGAGATTTACCTTTTTCATAGGTTTAAGAAATTTTAAACAGAGACTTAAGAATTTAAATTAATAAACAATGGCCAAAGTCCAAACCACCACATAAGACACTGACTGTTACAAATAAAAGCTTAACAAAATACTGTAGATGCATCTTAGATGTTTTTTTTAAAAAAAGAATAGCAACAGAAATCCATAAACTTGATGGATGACGTTTAAAAGTGAGAGAGCTTTTCAGAAGGGGTTCTCCAAAAGTTTTATGGAAGTAACAATAATTGCGTATGTTTGTTATTTTTGTGTAAATGTGCATTCAACAAATAGGATATGTTTTCATGGAATTTTGGAAATCATAATCTTCCCACAATGCCTCTCCCAATGGATATGAATTTTTAAACATTCACATAGTCTCATATATTTACCACACAGGAGAGATTCCATGTTCATATAATCTCATGTTCAAGAAGACTCTATCCTAATGGCATTACATAAGACCATGGAAAGTGATGAGTATTCCCACTTTAATCATCCTTTTGTGAGGGACGTCTTGCTTTACATCCTTTTCAAACAGCACAATGTTTAGAAGAGTTATTGGATTGTCATCCTCATTGAATATCCTGTAATTTCTTATTTTTTTAAAAAAACTAAAATAACATTACCACTTACAACAATTTTAGCACTTTGTATTTATAAACATTATAACATCCCATAATGTATAGATAGATTTTATCCTTATATAAGTAATAAAAAATAGTAGAAAGAAAAGAAAAATAGTAATAAGTACTGGCATTTTTATTCATAAATACTTAATATTAGAAAATTACAATTGAGTGAAATAGGCACAGACTTATTAATTGAATGTATAGAATGGATCTTGGCAACAATGGATGAAAATTTTCTAAAGAGAAAATGTGATTGCCAATGTCTCACCTTCAAAGAAATGAGGAAAGTCTATAATGTAGTGCTTTTTTTCTTGTATGAAGAGCTTTACTTGCTAATTTCTGAAAATATAATGCCTTGAAAAGTACAGAGGGATTCCTAATTTCCCCCCTCCCCTTTCCGATTTGTGAGTCACAAATATATAGCCATATTGTCTTCAGCATGGAGTTCCACTAGAAGACAATGTATGTAGCTCAATGTTGAACTGTGGAATTTTTGCTGTTTTCCATCAAACTCACCAAAACTGACAGGTGAATTAATGTACTCAAACAGGAAGCAAGCCTCACATTCAATTGCACTGAAGCTACCTAGTTAGGTAATGAAAAGTGTTCAAGCAAGCTCCGGGAGCACAAGGGACTCTACATATTGCATAAGTAAGGTTCAGCTACAAGATGGGGAATGAATTGTGTACTATACTCCTGGTGCTTGAAATTGTACTATTTAGTTTCTTTTAGAAGGAAGAGTTTGCCACTCTGTTCAGTACAGCTTTCCATTTTCTGAGTGATTTAGTTGGCTATTAGAGACCCATTGGTGAATTTCATTTGGGAATCATTCTTGCTTCACTGGTGCACCTCTAATCATCCTCAGCCTGCAGCCACTACCATTCATACCATACAGTTGTAAAGTAAGAGCTCCTGCTTGTCCACAAGCAACTGTAGTGTCTACTTTTCTCTCATCTTGCTTATACCTCCCAACAATGACTGCATGATGCCAAAGTGTCACTGCAGGAGACACTCTACATTTTGGAAACCAGGCTCAATGTTTTTCTCCAGCAGACACAGTATTGCTAATAGAGGAGAATATAAAATAAAGGTAATAAGGAGATGTAATTTGTGACATAATTGCATGTAATTTCAGTTTGTTTTACCTTAATTACAAGTAATTAATTTTTATTTAATTAATTTAATATGATTTATCTGTTATGCCCATTGGGGCAGTGGTGGGATTCAAATATGTGAACAATTGGTTCTTTGTGTGGATGCCACTTCCGGAAGTCCATTCTGGGCTTGGACAACAAAAAATTAACTACAGGTTCATGAAGTGGTGCAAACCAGCTAAATCCCACCACTGCATTGGGTGTGTGTGAATATGTTTTTGAATTGCAACCTTCCCCACCCCAAAAAAATTAAATTGTATGGAAGAGTGTTGTATGGGGCATCAGAACTGTAATAGCATGTGGGGAAGCCCTTGGGAGACTAGACAAAGAGATATTGCCAAGGGAATAGTCAGATAAAACATGGATAGTGGTGGGGGAAAAGGTTCAGAAGGGATCTTTCCTAGTTTTTAGGGCTGTAAAGGACACAATTTAGAATTGTGCTTTCAGATTTTCAAGATTCTGTTAATGTAGCTTTGCAATAAGCTTATCTGGTTATGTTTCCTATCTGGTCTATCTAATAAAGTTGGTAAAGATCACAGGAAGTTAATTTATGATAGTGGGTTTACTGTTTCTTTAAATTATTTTATTGCTGGTTCAAGTGTACTTATAAGATGAGCAACCTGGATAGATGGCTGGATGGCTGGATGGCTGGATGGATGGCTGGAGATAGATAGATGATAGATGATAGGGGAGAGAGGGGGGGGTGATAGATGGACCAAGATATGACATCCAATCTGGTCTCTTAGTACAGGGTTTCCCCAAAAGATGATAAAATCTGTATCTTTAAAAAATCCAGGAAAAGTGGCTGCTAACCTGTGTGAGAAGCAAATTGAGTCAAATTCTGATCATCAAAGAACCCTTTGTTACCTTGAAAAACTGAGGTAAGGAAACTTAAACAGACATGGCAGAAAGAAAAGAATTAGATATCCTCTCTGAAGGGTAAGCTGTCATCCCCCTTTGGTGAGGAGAAAAATGAAAATGACGAGGTTTATGTCATATCCATAGCAGGTGGCTGTTCCATCTATATATGCTGTATGTGCAAGACAAAGGGAAGTGAAGAGAAAAATATAAACAAGGGAGTGAAGATGTAATATCACCTGAATGATCAAAATGGAAATTAAAGATGGCAACAGAAATCTTCTAATCTACAAGTTCTTAGAAAAGATCTGGGGCTATTGTATTCTGAAGCTTTAAATGTCATATCAAATTTATTTGTCCTAAGAATACATGAAGGAAAGCAGCATACCTCATTAGAAAAAAACAAACAAACAATGGAATAATAAGGTTTAACAAATAATACTGTATTACTTGTAAATATCGAAAGAACAGGAGAAAGGAAGAAAGCAATCATTTCCATCTCATTAATTTTCTATGTTTGAATCACTCATCCCACTAAAAGACACACATTCTGATGTATCAGTTAAAACCATTTCAGTTCAGGACTTCTAGTTCCACCCTGAAGCTATGCAGCTGAGTGACTGTGGGGCTCTGCACCCTACAGCTGATTTCACCCTGCCAGGGGACCCTAAATGGGTCAAAAGTCACCCCGGAGAGGTGACAAAGAAGGAGGGGCACCTCGATGAATGAAGGTGGTTGATCTGCTCGATGTGGGGGAAGCCCTCTAACCTGACAGGAGAAAAGTTAGCTGCACATCAGTGTCTAGCCCAGTGCTTCTCAATTATTTTCTGTCATGCCCCCCTAGGAAGAAGAAAACATTTCGCGCCCTCCGCGCGACTGTAAAAATTTTTTTTCTGTACAGAGGACCAATTTCCGGGTCTAAAAGTCACACAGGCGGGTTTGGCCAATCAGGATAGAGCATCATGTCTATCCAATCGGGTCCTTTGCATGTGTCACGTGCGTTGGCGGTCATGTTGTCCTCCGCGTCGGGCTGCCGCTTGCGAGTGAGTTGGATGATCCGATCTAGAAATCCAATATGACAGTATTTGCCGAGGTCAAACGAGCCCCCCTTTATGGAGCCTCGCGCCCCCCCGGGGGGCGCGCCCCACTATTTGAGAAGCACTGGTCTAGCCCAAGCTACCAGCAGCCGAAGTCCAAAAGCATGAACCAGAACAATGGTGAACAGCGTGCTTGAAACTGGTTGAGAATAATGATCTTCTCTCTCCTATTTTGTAACTGATTCCCCGGAAAAGATCCCCAAAGTAAGAAATCATCTGAAAGTGTGGGAGGGGACTAAATCTCCACCCCTCCATAGACAGAAGCAGTGAATTAACTTCTAAGGGGGAAAGAAACATACTGAAAAGAAATTAATAACATTATAGTCTGGATAATTCTGAAAATTAAGAAAACTGTTAAGAATTTACACCCTAAATAGTTTTAATAAAATTATATATAAAAAAATAATAATCATAATTTTTTATTTGAAAAAGTTGGAAAATAAACAACTACTGACATCTAGTGGAGAATCAGACCATAGAACAAAAGTAATTCTGACTCAGAAATTGGCAAGATGCCCAGAAACAAAGAATAATCTGAACTTTTCTTGAACTTTAATAACTTTCAGCTAAATAGAAAACAGCTGGGAACAAAGAAAGGAAATATACTGGGCCATTTTTAAGCTTAAAAAGTGCCTGCAGAAAAAGAAAACTTTAACTGTTGTCTAAGTTCAATAATTGTTTGCAGAAAAAGAAAAATCTTGACTCTTGACTAATCTTTAGGGGAGAATTTACTAGAAGCCTTCACAGTGGCTAAACATTCTGGATTGAAACTCTGACTGGTTGATAATTGACCCTTGAATAGAAGAATTGTTGTAAAATACTGCTTTCACTGATGCCTTGACAATGCATTGGATTAGAAAAAACATATATAAAGATAAAAACTATATAAGATTTAGTTGTTTGGATTTTGAGATTGGCTGGTTTGATAAGGCTAACTACAGAGACTATGGTACTGTGAGAGACTATTTGGAGTGGGAAGACAAAATGGATATTGCATATTTATCTAAAAGGGACAGAAAACTACACCTAATATACCATTCTGAAGGATCTAGCCTGAAACATCAGAGATCTGCAGGAGTACTACTCCAAGACAAGACAAGTACTTTTCAGGAGGAAATGTACACAATGCTACAACAGATTCAAATGACAATAATATTAAACCATGTTGAGATGAAAAACAACTTTGATGACATAAATGACATCTTCAATCTAAATTTACAATTAAAAACTCTCAGAAAATGATGATAAAGAATGAACAAACAAATCAAATAACAGAACACAAACTAGAAGAAAGTGACTTAAATAGGGAAGCTACAAATGAAGAGAACTATAACTTAACACAAACAGAAAAAAATCTACAAGATTTTACCACAACGATGAAAATGGAAAAGATATTTTATCTGTCAGGATTTCAAAACAAATTTGAGGATAAGACAGAAGATAACAAAATGGTTTATAGAGCTGCCCAAAAAATCATCAGAGTCTGGGAGACAAAAAGCATATATCCTACTCAACTGTCCTTCTCACTCCCAACAACACTTACAAAAATGCAGGAACTTCCTGACAAGCAGAATATAATAACTTGGAAAGCTATTTGGCAAAAGAAGAAGGCTAGAATTAGACTTAAGAGATTTGATTCAACTTACCAGATGGAGTACTATATGATTAAACATTTGTTTGAATATGGTTAAAAGAATAGATAATTTTGGTTATAAAGGGACTCTATTGTAAGAGGGATAAGTGATATAAGTAGTACAGTATTTTTTGCAATATATGAAATGTTAAAATACAGGGATGATGTATATGAATAGAAAGTTTGGATATTTAAAGGTAATTAATTTTGAGAGAATTATGACCGAGAAGAATGATTTGAATACTGAGGGAAAATTAAGCTTAAATAAGAATTTTGAAAACAAAATGACTTTTACAAATATAGTTGAAATATAAGCTGTTCAGAAAATATGTTATATGTGGATGTTATAGGATATATAAATAGTATAGTATTTTTATAATATATGAAATATGAAAATATTGGGATGATGTATGTAAATGAAAAAATGGATATTTAGGTAATCAATTTTGAGAAAACTATGACTGATAAGAATGGTTTGAATACTGAGGGGAAATTAAGTTTTAATAAGAATTTTGAAAACAGGACACATAATGACCTAACAAGATGACAAATACAGTTGAAACATAAGTTAATTAGAAAAGATGTTATATATGGATGTCAATGTTATTTGTACAATCACAGAAAATGTTTATATCCAATCTTGTATGCATTGAAAATATTATTATATTTATCTAATGTTGACAAAGGAGAATGTCAACATTGGAAGAAGGAAAGATCAAGGAAACATATTACTCATTAATATATTTATCATGGAATTATAGAAATTAATTATTATTGATTGTTTTTTCAAATATATGAACCCAGACAACATGCTGTTTACTAAGCACTAAGGATTGTTATTGCAAAAAATAAATAAAATATATTTAAAAAATATATTTAAAAAATAAATAAAACCATTTCAGATCAACTGATCATATTCAGTTCAATTCTCCTTTTATGCCATATTGTGATTCACAGTTGCACTCATTGACATATGTAAAAAATACCAAGAAAAATTACTTAGGAGAAGATCTGTACCTTCTACTGAACTTATACAATGACTCTTATAACCCATTCTTTTTTAAAAGGGTTTATAGTTGTCAATATACATAACTTCAGTGAAACTAATAAAGTTCACATAACACTTGAGTATAGCCTTTTATAGCCTTTCAAAGTTGGCATTGATTGTGATCTCACAGTGTATAGCTTCAAAGCTAAAGCAAAATCCACTGAATGGTGGATGGCCTTTCAATATTTATCTAAATACTAGGAGAAAATTACTTTTCCTTGACCTTCTACATTAGGTAAACATTGCATGTGTCACTTATTGATTGAATGCATTTAGAGCATAAAATAAAGGACAGCCAATATAGCTTAGAAGTCAAAACAATCACAAATGAAGTTATCAGTTACCAATAACGGACATTTGGTGATAAATATAACATTGGCTTAATTTACACTATAGAAAAGGATCAGATATCATAGATATTTTTGATGAACTCAGACCTTATGGAAAATAACTTTCTGCAGTGAAAAATGCCTTTATCCCAACAATTCATCTAACAATTAGATAATTATTGGTTATCTAAATTGGTCAGATCCAATAAGGCATTTTTCAGGAAGGAGGAGACCCAGTGCCTCTTCAAAGATTCAGTTATTAATTATCTCTAATCTAAGCTAATTTGGACAAAAGTTTAGTTCATAGTGGAAAAGGTCATTCCTGCAGCTTGCCCTATTAGCTTCTTCAAAATGGTTGAAAGACAACCACACAAGAACTTGCCCTTTCAGCTCCTCACACTCTGCCAGGTCTAAGCAAATTGGAATGAATTTATCAATATTGCACCAATATTGCACAAATGGTTCCCAGTGATCTTAGGTATAGTAGGTCTTTCTGTACACTGCCATATAGAAGGAATTATATACAGCACCATGATTTCTATCAGCAAGGTACAATCTGCTGATGTAATAAGGGTGGAAGAGTAAGTATATTTTGCCACCCTTGTCACTATAGTGTAAGCCCTGAAGGAGAACCCTTACTCATGTTCATCTCATTCATTTCCAATCTTCCTTCATGGATATTTCATACATATATTCTGCTATTGTTTCATTCCAGAGGTCCTATGAGGAATCAAGTGTGCATTACCTTAACTTGACCTCCAACTTCTCAAGGTCTCTGGTATGATAAACCTTAGAGAGTCCATAATAAAAGCTTTTTAATTTGTCTTCCTGTTTCAGGTAAAAATGTAAATGTCTCATTTTTTGCACATCCATTCTGCATATAGAAATAAAGAAAATTTAATATACAATAATAGTTATTTCTAGAGTTTATGAAACAGAAACTTGACAAACCTATAATGTTTTCCATTCTTTCTCCATAACAATGATGAATTATTCTATAACTCTCTGACCCCCTCCAGCTCTGCAATCATGCTTTAATCAAGTGCCTGAAATCAAAATCTCTATTACCAGTAGCCATTTGATTTTTGTAAAAGGTAATTTGTATGGATTATTTTGAGTCTTTAAATCTGATTTTTTCAAGCCTATTAATCATTACCTACAATCAGATAAATATATAAGCTGATTGGTTATAGCAGTGTTATTTTATAACCGAAAGAAAAGGTTTTCCTTAGAATGGACGTAAAATCAGTTTATCCGTGAAAGTTTATAGAAAAGTAATATGTTCATTCAAATTTTTGCATACTTTTAATCTTTGTAAGTCTCTGTGAGGGCCTTCTCATTTGCCTTCCTTCACATTGCAATCTGTACAAAGAGTAAAGAATAGAATGTTCTCAGAGATGAGTGTAAATCTTAAATATTTTACAGACCTCTCCATATATTTTTTTTCTTGCATAATATGGAAGTGGTTTGCATTGCCTTCTTCTTCCTTCTTTCCACTCTATTCTATAGCTTTGGCATTTCCTGCTTGTCTCCCAATGAAATAATGAGGACAACTTTATTAAACGTTTGAAGAACAGAACAGAAATATCTTGTTGTAAACTCCTGCTCTTCTCTATTGTGTTTTGTTTTATGATGTTTGTGGTTGTCTTTTTTTTAAATGGAAGAATTTATGCCTCCATGTGTGCCTTTAATTATTTTAAACATGCATTGATCACATCCTAGGGTAATGTGGTTTTGGTTGATTTTCAAGCTGTTCCATAGTATAATTTTTTCATGAGTATGTTGTTCATAGTATGTTTAGGTATGCGTCATGTATGTGTTTCACTTTGAGAGCGGACAACTAAATTTCATTTTTGATGTGTGCCGTTGTGCCCACAGTAAAAAAATGACAATAAAGGTTATCTTATCTTATCTTATATAGTATCAATATTAGTCTATTTAGATCAGTTTATTATATATGGCTTTGTACAGTTTGACTATAAGTTGATGTTTTGGATCTGAAAATTCTTTTGACTTAGACATTTAGACATTTTGTCTTTTGACATTTAGAATCTTTTGATGGTAATCTATGAATTTTATCTGTTACAACCCTGCTGGAAGCTCACATGCTATTATGAGTAAATATCTCTTTTGTAAATTGCTATGGGGATATTTTAGTTGAAATGCAGCATATAAAAATGAAGAAGGAGCTATTGTTTCTACTTCATTGGCAAATTTATGTTCCCGGCTTTCCAAGCTGCTGTTAAACCATCACTTTCAAACACCTCTGGATTCTTCTGGAAATAAAATTTGTGTTCATAAATGGACATGTTCTACCCACAGCAATATTTCCCCCATTTATAAGGATGGAAATATTGCTTGCAGTTTCCTCAACTAGACTGGAATATTAATGGAACTCAGTTGGGCTCCACTCGCTAAACTATAGTTATCTCTGCCCACATCTGAGAAATGATATGTTAAAGAAGACATGCCATTTCTCGGGGTTGGGCAGACTGGGAAATGATTGGTTCTATTAAGGAGTGCCAGGGACTTCTATTAACAATGAATTAGTCCTTATAGTAACTATATCATTTTTTCATGTTAATACAACATACTTTATTGTAGAGTAGAGAACTGTTATGCTTGCCTCAGGTTCAAAGATTTGCTTTGAATCATTTTTCAACTGTGCACAACCTATATATATGTAGGTCTTTGGTTGTTCGGGTTTTCTCCCGTGTAAAATTGGAAGTGTCTTGGCGAAGTTTCGACAAAGTCCCATTCGTCATCTTCAGGCTGGTGTTTTCAGCTTCGTGCTCACTGTGCTTATTTTTTTCACTTTTTTCTTTAGCATTCACTAACTGAAATTTAGATTAAAGAAACACAGTGGGCAAAAACAGTGATTAGAAATGCAAACGCCTATTATATATATATATATATATATATATATATATATATATATATATATATGATAGGGCTTGGCATACACATGGGGACGAGGGAACATGATGAACACACCCCCACAACGCGAAGACGCAGAGATACCAGCAGCCCCAACCCAGGACTACACCAGGCATGGACCCGGGGCTGTGCGTCTTCCCGACTCGCTGCTCGATGCCGCCATGCCGGTCTGGACGGCTGCAAGCCCACTTCCGGATTCCGACCCCTCTGACCACCATCCGCTGCCGGAGCGCGCCTACCAGCTTCCACAGAAGCGCGCCGACTTCCAGCACGCCGAACTCCAGCTGACACCGGCATGCTGGGGAAATGCCGGCGCACGAACACAGGAGCCTAGCGAGACGGCGCGCGACGAAGGAGAACGAAGGGGGAAAATCCGAAGGACCCTATAGGCATGCTCAGGATGGACTGGGGGTGGGGGATACTTACTGGATGGGTAGAATCCCAGCTGGAGGAAGGTGGATGACAGAAACAACACACAGGGGCCGGGCGACCCAACCCAGGACTACACCAGGCATGGACCCAGGGCTGTGCATCTTCCCGACTTGCTGCTCAGTGCCACCATGCCAGTCTGGATGGCTGCAAGCCCGCTTCCGGATTCCGACCCCTCCGACCACCATCCGCTGCCGGAGCGCGCCTACCAGCTGCTACAGGAGCGCACCAACTTCCAGCATGCTGAACTTCAGCTGACGCCGGCATGCTGGGGAAATGCCGGCGCACGAACACAGCAGCCTAGCAAGATGGCGCGCGACGAAGGAGAACGAAGGGGGAAAATCCGAAGGACCCTACAGGCATGCTCAGGATGGACTGGGGGTGGGGGATACTTACTGGATGGGTGAAATCCCAGCTGGGGGAAGGTGGATGACGGAAACAACACACAGGGGCCGGGCGACCGGGTAGGGGAATTCGGAGGCGGGATAGCGTCAGGAAAAGGAAGGACACAGGGAGAGGGTGGGGCATTTATTGAATTTAGGCAGATGTCGGTTGGGGCCAGGGGCGGGGAAACAGGGTGTGGCACACAGTCATAGAGCACCGGAGAACTACCACTCCCAGTGCTGACTTCATTTCATCCTCGGAAATAAAGTAGTTGATGAGTTCATTGTATACCGGCGTTCCAGTGCATTCTTTACTCTCGCGGATGACGGCGGATACTCCTGACATATATATATATATATGTAGGTCTTTGGTTGTTCGGGTTTTCTCCCGCGTAAAATCGGAAGTGTCTTGGCGACGTTTCGACGAAGTCCCATTCGTCATCTTCAGGCTAGTGTTTTCAGCTTCGTGCTTCGAGAAGCACGAAGCCGAAAGCACCAGCCTGAAGATGATAAATGAGACTTCGTCGAAACGTCACCAAGACATTTCCAATTTTACACGGGAGAAAACCCGAATAACCAAAGACCTACATACAAACACCCGCGAAAACCTCAGAAAACAAATATATATATATATATGAAAAATGAACACCAGGATAAAAATAAACAGGACTGTTTAATATAAACAAGCCTGTGAGTAAAAAAGTTTCTTACTGAGCTTTCATCAGCCAAACTATTGACATCATCAGAATTAAAATGCTAAGTGATTAGGGAGCTTGCCTATTAGGGTGCAGAGACAGCTGCCTGTCTCTGTGCCCGGCTCCTCGAGTGCGTCATTGGCCCATTAGCTATGTTACTCTGCAATGTGTTAAATTGATTCTCATCCGGCAGCCTGTTGGTGGATCTGATGATTGTAGCTCCCTCTCCCTGATCCTGCAAAGAACAGCTATTCAATGTTCTTGCTTCATACTCCCCCGTCCTTTTTTGTCTCTCCTTCCAAGCCGTTCATAGTCTCCTCCACCTGCAGCCCTATCATTCCAGTCCTGCCAGTTGCTATCTCATTGTGATGTCACCTGGCCCCCCTCCTCTTTTGCCAGTTCGCTGTCCTCCTAGGGATTGCAGCTTCCCCATTTGTAGAGCCATGGTCTTGCTTTTGCACCATATGGGATGGCCATCTACCATGTTGTTTCTCCCATCTTCTGAGAGTCTGGTATGCTGGTAGGAGGTCTATGTGCCAGTTGATGGAATTTTCATCTGAAAGCCAGGCTTCTTTAAGAAGGCGGCCACTCTTAATCACCTAGCATTGGCTGATAAAAGCTCAGTAAGTAACTTTTTTACTCACAGGCTTGTTTATATTAAACGGTCCTGTTTATTTTTATCCTGGTGTTTGTTTTTCTTATATTTTTATTGATATGCCCAGGATTCACATTTTTAATGATATTAAGGATATGTGTATATATGTATGTGTTTGTGTGTGTGTGTATGTGCATATATTTATATATATGCTGTATATGCTGTTTGTTTGTTTGTTTATTTTGTGAGCCATGCAATATTCATCTCAATGGACCTAAAATAACACAGAGCAAATTAGATTTGTCTGATTCTGCTAAAAAAAATGATTCAACTTCACTGAATGCAAGAGTATGCCAGTGCATCTACTTAAGTATTATGCTCACCCATTGTTGATTTCCTTAGGGACTATCAGTTTTCAAAAGTAATATGGTCTTTGTGGATCTTGAATTGCAGTGCTAATATCTGCTTCTGTTTTAAACAGATTTACTGAGTAGTTTCCTGCTGACAGAAAAACTATTTTTATTTCAAAGAAGTATAGAAACAGCACCTCCTCTTTACAGACTGTCTACATGTTTATTGCATACTAAATATAATGATGTGATAAATAAAGGACCATTCTGATACAAAAGGTCAGTTTTGGAAATATCAACCAAAGTGTTTTTCATATTACAGTTCTATTAGACACTTTTGTACACACACGTTATGGTAAAAAATGTTCCTTCTTAGCAGAGTGCATCCAATTATCCACTGTCTCTTTTTTTTCCTAAGCAAACAAATATTTATTATTTTTCAGGGCCGTTAATCATGCATAGCAAACAAAGTACAAGATGTTTCTTAGTGGAATATACATACATACATACTTATATATATTTAAGTAATTTGTAAATTCCATCAGTGATAGCCTGCTAATATAGTAGAGATAGTTGCAGAGGAATAATTTATATATCATAAAACAAACAATCAGAATTGTTAAATTTAGCCAGGAAGCCAAGAAGTCTTCTGAGAAAATATATCCAATTAGATTAGCTGCATTGGCAAAATTGTGAAATCTCAGATGTTCATTAAGAGAATATCTACTGCCTCTTCGACCCCTCTTTCAAACCAGTAGTCCTCTCTGTCCAAAGTCAACATTTTGTCATCTGTGCCATCTATGCCATCTATGTCAAAAATTGAACAATCCTCTCTCAACAGATGGGGGAGGGATATGACCTACCTCTAGTCTACAACACAGTCCTTTCATCAGTTCCAAGAAGACTCCACCCCCATCTGCACTACTCAGGTGACCCTGAGGACACAGATAAAACTCAGGTGGCCTCAACAACTCTCTACAAGAATACAAAGGACCAGCTGTCTGCAAGGAGTATAATTTTTTCCATTCCCCACCATCCAGTCAGAGCTGAAGAAGCTTCTTGGATGAGAAACAAAATGTCTTCAAAGAAAAACAAGGAAGTCCATTTGTCTGGTAAAAAAGTACCTTTGGGATACCTATGATTTGGATGACTGAGAATCTCCATAGAGAATATAGAGGAAGCTTTTCTGCAGTAGAACCAGACTGCAGAGGCTTGATTTCAATATGCTCCCAAGATTCAAAAAAATATTTAAGAAAAATAACCAGCTACTGGGAACCTTCTGAAATCAGTCTCCTTAGGACTAACATGTAAATCAGAAAGATGTAGCATGGCTGAGAATCAAAATCTGACCAGACAGCCTTAATAAAATATATTTGTGGGACAATTTTGGATTGTCCATAATTTTCAGCATTGAAAAGAATCACCCACCCTCACATTCCCCAACTAAAATCCTGTAGGAAAACTAGTGAACTTGGACCACATATATCTTTTAATCAATGCATATTGTTTTTCCAAATGTCGAATGTGGCTTCCAAACAATGGGCAAGCATAGAATGTAAGAAATAGTCTCAAAAAAATATTGGTTGAAGAAAGACTTCAAATAAGCAAGGAGGTAGTAGACATGCTATGGGCCCATGAACTAAATTCTCCAGTTGATCATGAGATAGTGTAAACAAAATAATTTGGATATTAAAGAATTGGGATGGGATGTCAAAATTGCAAGGGATTTCAGCTCTCTCTCCTCAGGTGGATAAACACAACATTTCTGCATTAGTGCACAGTCATTGAAGCAATATGAAAGTCCTGCCCAGTTCAGCATTCTATTCCAATAAGGACCATCGATATGTTACTAGCAGGATATGAGGGATATAGGAAACTCCACATTTCAGTAGAGCTGATATATTGGGATACCAGATCTGCCTACAAAAAAAATGTCAATCAGTCAAATATTGATATCAGCAATAAAAAATTAGAGTTTTCTATATCTCTTAGCTACCATCTAAGGGTTTCTTGGAGTTTTGCAAACTAGATTTTCTAATCCTATGCTGACATTGCAAAGAGAATAGAATAGAATAGAATAGAATAGAATAGAGCAGAACAGAACAGAACAGAAAATAATAATAATAATAATGATAATAATAATAGTAGTAGTAGTAGTAGTAGTAGTAGTAGTAGTAGTAGTAGTAGTAGTAAAGTTGGAAGGGACCTTGGAGGTCATCTAGTCCAACCCCCTGCTCAGGCAGAAAACCCTATACAATTTCAGACAAATGGCTGTCCAGTTTCTTCTTAAAAACTTTCAGCCATAATGGGAGCATATTGAAATCAAGCCTCTGCAGTCTGGTTCTACTGCAGAAAAGCTTCCTCTATATTCTCTATTCTATGATACCATAGACTAGATGACCTCCAAGGTCCCTTCCAACTTTACTACTATTACATTGTATTTAGAATAGAAAGCTCTAGGCAAGTGGATTCCTGATCAATTTTAGGGGAACTTCCCCCTTGTGCTCTCTTTGAAGAAATTTCCTTCTTTTCCCTACACATGTCTCCGAGGGTTGTCATTTATCATCACCAAATCAATGCACACTGTTTCCTGACTCCTATTCATTCACACCCTTGAGCTGTCACTTGTCATCATCCCTTTGTGAACCATGAAAGAGGAAAACATTATTTCCTCCGTTTTCTTTATCTACACATTTTATGAAATGATGGCATTGTGCAACTTACCTTCGATGTGACAGCTTTCGGTTCACAGATAACATTAAAAAAAATAACTAAACACCACTAGTATAAGAAGTGATTAAATGTTTTCAGATATTATAAATGCTCCTGTGACATTTACTCCAGAATTTGCAATTAATTGCAGTATGGCAATATAGAGAAAGGAAAAGTAAGCAACTTGATTCATTTCCTGTGCTCAGTGTTGTTTGGTTTTGATCATAGTAACATTTTTCATTCATTCCAATTTGCTTTAATAAAAGCTTAAAATGAATTGAAGTCTTATGATTAAAGGCCAAAGAGTTCTTCCAAACAATCAATTCTAAACATCATAACTATTTTCTCCACATTATTGATAGGGAGTAGCAATGACTGGCTAGTTGCAAATTTTTGCCTGGTATTGAGGCAGCCAGCTATAAATTTTCTGATGCATTTAAAGATTAGGTA
Organism: Crotalus tigris; assembly: GCF_016545835.1. Classification (NCBI taxonomy): domain Eukaryota; kingdom Metazoa; phylum Chordata; class Lepidosauria; order Squamata; family Viperidae; genus Crotalus; species Crotalus tigris. The sequence goes on from NW_024096469.1 coordinate 3,140,638, forward strand.
AAATGTTAGTTTTGAAAATGTGTAAGTGTCAACAGTTCCTAAATGAATCTGTATGAGAGAGAGAGATGCCACATAGAGAGACACACATATAAATATATAAATACACAAGGGAAGACTAATGGTGAAGATTCATCAGGCTGCAGACCAATGGCTCAGATGAAATGTCAAAAACCATAAATAAATCAGTTTATAAAGAATGATACTGATAAGTAGGAACTAGGCAGTTTGCAAGATAAAAAACAAACTGTGTGAGTATAGATCAAGGGTCTCCCAAGGCTATAACAACATGGTTCATCATCAGAAGAATGGAAGAAAAAAGCCTAGAATTAAAACCAGGAGCACAGGCCTAGGTAAAAACCTATGGCCTTTGTATACCCTGTGGCTCTATTTAGGTTTCCAGTGACAATCTAGGAAGCCATATCTGAGAGCGTTTTACCAAGTAAATCAGTTCCTGAAATGAGGTTAAATATGTGGAGAGCCCAGGTTTACAGCCAACTCTGAAATAGGTCTCTCCCCCAGGACACTCTGGCTATGTGCTTAAGAATGGAATCAGAGCTGTTCCAGTCTTAAGCAAAATTTTAAAAGCCTCTTGGAAGATCATCCATATAAATCTTGTTACTTGTAGTACTTGGAAGAGGTACAGTCGAACAACAAGCTACTCCACATTCAGTAAATATATTGCTTCCTTCTCTAGAAGAAGTTAATCATGAGGCACGGAAGATTCCTCCTCAACTAGGATGCTGGCTTGGTGCCAATATTCTTTTTTTTTCCCATTAGGATATTTAAACTTTAAGAGTAACAAACACAGTTGGTGGCAAATATTTTATTTAATTATTTATTTATTTTACAAATAATTCTAGACAGTAACATTTCCAACATAGCTTTGTTCCCCATTTTTTTTTTCTCAGAACAACAACCTAGGAGATGAATTGAGCTGAGAGAGAATGACTCATCCAAAGTCACCCAACTGGCTTTCATGATTAAAGCAAGACTAGAAATTGAGTCTCTTGCTTTCCAGCCTGATGCCTTCACCACTAGACCAGAGTGGCAAATCCTATTTCTTTCTTTCTTTTTTTTAGGAAAACCTAAGCTTATGCAACCAAATCATGCCCTCAGCATATCTTGAAGGCAGATTTTTTTTTTTTTGAAGTGGCATGGACTAGCAATTTACCATTAATTTGTAAATTTACTGTGGATAAAGACCATATTTGTGGTATGTAGCAATTTTATTAGCCTTATATGATTTTAGCTTTGTATTATTTACCTGCTGTTACCTTTAGGAAAGCATTTGAAAGTTAAACTATTGCCTATACATTATTAATTAGAGGTTTCTATTTTAAGACTATATTTTAAGCCTTGTGTCAAACTTGCAACATCACGTGACGTCGCGCAACATATCAGAACTTTTTTGCCATTGCCGGCAATGGGGTGAGTGTGGTTTTCCAATGATGTGTCCAGCCCATGGACCGGCAGTTTGACACCCCTAATGATTATAGGTATTACAGCAAGTCTGTTTTGAATTTGATTAAATGAATCCTTTAATAGCCTTGAACCTGCAGTTTATCATTCTTTAAATCTAAGGTCAAAGTTGGAAACATCAGCTTCCTTTCTAAAGGAAGTGAATTTGTGTGAAATAGTTATTCTACTTCAAAGGAAAAGCTGGCTATGATAGATCAGGGCTGCAACAAGACCTTATCGTTCACCTGCAAGCAGCTAGCAAGAGCTTCCAAGAAAGCTGGTTTTGAAAAATACTTGAGAAATTTCAAGGAAAGCCAAAAAAGGAATTCAGTTTAGCACTTGGTGGTATCATTATTTTCTTTGTGCATGTATCCATTTAACGTAACAGTTCATTTATAAACATCAGTTTTGTATTCAGTGACATAGTTTTCTGCCAATTCTTTCAAGCTGATGAAAGAGAATTAGATTTCAGAATTTCTTTCAAAGACAGAAAAGATTTAGATGAAATTCTCAGAGATGAAATATGGCATTCTTGCAGGTATAGAGTTGCCAGAGGATCAATATGTGTTTGTGGGGGAGAGGCTATGCTACTTTTCATTGCACAGTCATCCCCCTACTGTCTCCAGAGTGACTGTCCTCTTAGGCTGCAATTTAAGCCTAAGGAAAAAGATCAGAAGGGAGTTTGTTTCATTGATATTTTTTTTTTTTTGGATCAAAAGCACCAAAAGTTTCAGACTAAAAGAAAATCATGTAACATTGCCCAGCACTACCTCCAATAATAAAATTAGCCCAAAAATACCGCAAAGAGAACCTTAGCCAATAAGTAGAGATAACTTTTCAAAAATATATCAAATCACACTGAAAGAGCTGAATAGTCACTGGAACAACACACCCTTAATAATCTCATGAAGGTGTGGGAACCTTCTACATCTAGGGAGCAACAGTTCCATAATGCACCCCCGCCCATGAAAGAATGCATCCAGTTTCCATCTTCTTCTCTTCATAGAGAAGACCCATTAGAGAACCAGTTTGTTCTACTGGTTAAGCCAGAAATCTGTGAGTTCTAGTCCTGCCTTAGACACAAAGTCAGTTAGGCTAGACAGGAAGGCTGAAACTACTTTTATATTTTATTATAATGTATTATTATATTATTTCAGCATCTTGGAAGTCTTGATTATTCTATACCTCCTCCTCTTATAATTCAGTGAATCAGGGAGCATCTGCTTGCCCTGCTTCTGAATGTTTTCTTGTTCTGGACTTTAAAAGTGCTTCAATCCCTTTTGCCTACATCTGTCCATCTATGTCATTTTCCTTATGTTATATACAGTGGTGGGATTCAAATATGTGAACAACCAGTTCTCTGTGTGGATGCCATTTCCGGAAGTCCATTCTGGGCCTGGGCAACAAAAAAATTAGCTACCGGTTCTGCCAAAGTGGTGTGAACCAGCTGAATCCCACCACTGGCTTTATAAGTGAGGACTCGCTGAGAAGGGATGAATGGTCTAAATCTGTATAAGCAGTTTAGATAGATACCAAATTTCATAGAGCTTTATATTATAAAATCAGCACACTGAGTTGGACCCCAAACCTATTGCCAACCAAAAAAATGACCCCAAGGGCTAGTGTTACACTGGTAAACTGTTTATCTCTATTAGCTGCTGGACTGCTACATTTTTTACCAATTGCATTTTCTGACACAAAGCCATTTTAAGCATATTGCAGTAGTTCACATACATGTCACTTTATAAGGCTTTTCCAGTGTAGGTAAATAGACAATAAGTAGAAAATGGAAACTTTTATAGAGAAAGATAAAAGTAAGGAACTTCCAGATTTAAATGCAAAATTATTTTTTTTCCCCTTTGGGGTTCAAATAATACTGCTTTGTCGTGATGATTTAAGAAAAGCACCTTATTCATCATGTTTCTTCCTATAACAACAATAGTAGTTCTTTTTTCTTTATTTCTTGTTACCTGATAGCAGTTCTTTGTCTTTTTTAGAAGTATTTTTAGAAGTTGAATAAAATCATCCAGGCTCATTTTTGCTGCATTGAAGAATACTTTCAGAACTTAAGAGTCTGAACTTTCTCTTCAGTTTCATATCTCATTTAAGTCAAAGTACTTGAGTCTCAGTCAATTTAGCTCTTCAACTTAACCGGATTGTGGATTGCTGTCAAGCTTTAATGTGCTTTTCCTGCTAACATAAATCTTTAAAATCTGCTTATTCTTGTGACCTAGCATTCGTAGAAGATACAATGTCATTGAGTTGAACTTGCCTTCAGTGACCATCCGGACAGAATGATAACAAATCAATCATCTCAAGGAAGGATAAAAACAAATCTATCTAGATTTCCTACAAGAGTATTTTAAACAAGAATGCAGTTTGTGCTAAAAGAAGTAGAAGAAAAGTAGCAATGTAGATTGATTCTGCTTCAAACAGAAGCCTTCTGGAGAGGCAGCACTACCCTCAAACTCAAAGGAACTACAGATGTGAAATTTGATTTAACTCACATTAATATATTTTATTATATAAAGTATTCAGTGCTTGCAATTGGTTTCTTATTTGTACTTTGGATATATAATATCATAGAAATTCTAAGATTTCTGGAGAAATATTATGCAGAGATCATTTGGTCTTACTCCCAAAATCTAAGATAAGGAACCTCATATCTTGTAATACTTTGGGATATATCATGACAATCTATTTTCATTTCATATTTAAAGTTTCCAAACAAGTTGTGGTCTATATTTCAGGCAAAATGCTACTAAGTTTAGAATGGAATAATAAAACTAGTTTTGTTGCCCTAGAATGTATGGGCCTATAAATTTATTAAAAGTGAACTAAATTATGTATGTCCCTTCTACCCCTAAACTGGAAATGCACTGATTCCTCTTATTAGCAGTACATCTCTGGATAATAAGTAAATTTAAAAATTGGAAAACATTGCATCGTTCACAAGAACATGTGAGGACCCAGATTGTTGGGGACAATGTAAATATATATATATACATTGCTTACTGGTGTACACCGCTTAGAGAGTGCTTGCACTTAAAGCGGTATATAAGTCTCATAAATAAATAAATAAATAAACATGTCTCACTAGAATAGCAAATCAAAGAAAGCTTTCATCACATCCAATTTACCCAAGAAGCTCAATAAATGTTCATGGATATAACTTGTTATTATATGTAATATGTCATATAGATCCTGAATCTGAATTCTGGATGACCTTTCCTTTCCTTTTTTTTTTGAAAGCTTACAGGGTATATTTACATCTTTGCTCCTTTCTGCATTTTTAGTCCAACCTTCTTGAGTCTTATAACACATGGACTTTTATAAACATGTGGAAACAAATGAAATTCAAGTTAAGCCACCTACAGCAAATATTAACTCTTCTTATATCCTGGCTGATATCGAGAAGCTGATATGAACCAGTTGGCCCTGGTTACTATTTGGATGGAGGATCATCTGCATATTTGAGGACTATTATCTGAACTAGGAGATTAAAATAAAAACAAAAGCAGAAGGCGGCAATGGCAAATCACTTCTGTAACATTATATGAAAAGCCCATGGGCATATTCTTACGCTCACCCAAAGTCAAGATAGATTCCAAAGAGACGTTCCATTTTCACATGTAGGAACAAAAGAACCTATTAAAATAGTAAAACTCTTGTGAATTTGGCTTCCTTTTACTATATCACAGAATTTCATGTGAAATTTTATCTTTTTAAAAACTTCTGCTGATAGAGCACAATAAACAGCAGAAGCATTTTCATGATCAAGCACAAGTTTCATACTCTTTAGTTAACATTTTGGCTTCTAACAAATGATTAGTCATAGTTTTAGGTTGATCTGAAATGCAACCATCTGAGAGTAATTTCTCAGATGAACTTAGAAAAAGAAATAAAAACTAGATAGGAAAATATCTAGATTTATCTGGATTTATTAAAAACTCAAGAATCGGGAAATCTGTATCTAAGGACCACTACACATTTCCTTCCCCTTAGTCTCAGAATCAAAAGAAAAGGCCAAGATACACAAATATTGGTTAAAGCCCATGCTCAAGACTAAAACCTTATGTCCTTGAAACAGTGGTAGGATTCAAATATGTGAGCAACCGGTTCTCTGTGTGGATGCTGCTTCCCGAAGTCTATTCTGGGCCTGGGCAACAAAAAATTAGCTACCAGTTCTCCCAAAGTGATGCGAATTGGCTGAATCCCACCACTGCCTTGAAGTCTTCTGAAGACAGCTGCTCTGTTTAGCTGTTCTGAACTCGGGTTGTTTTGAGAACAGCACCACAGAAATCTTTTAGTAGTATTGTTCCTGTTTTATGTCCCCAATCTTTCCTTACGTTACAAATTGCTTCTGGGGTTTTAATACCTTGCCAAGATTTTTGACCTCGCCTTGCCTTGTGAATTATAGCCTTATTCTGTGTGGCTCTGAGCTTCTGAATGGCTATTGCAGGAACAAATGCCAAACTAAATGAGACTTTGGTTAAGTCCAGCAAAGCTTTTCTTGTATCTTTAATAAAAAAAATATAGCAATACATTTTAAGCAGCCTGTACATTGGACTTCAATAGAATATATTTTTCTCCTGCAATGGACATTACCGCAACACTGATATTCAAATTTTCAATGAGCATCAGATTTTTTTTTTTTAAATGCATCTGCTTTGCAGCCTAAGAGCCCATTTCTCCAAAGTCCCTGATCCTGGAGGAAGAGAGACAATCTGGTAGAATGGAGAGATAATCAGTTAGAAAAAAAAGTAGTGTCAAAAAGGCATGGGGACTACGTTTCTCATACTCCACTACAGAGGTCCTTGCTGAACAGAACCCATCAGTACTTGGACATATTCTTTTCAAAGTATGGCATGAATCCCTCTGACTTTTATCTCTCTAGATATTAGAGAAGCAGTAACATCAAAAGAATGCAATGGACTTTTTTGATAGTCATATCCAAATACATATTGAAAATCATTACATTTGAGAACAATTTGATATAAAAACATGCAGGAACTAATCTTTAAAATCTATATCGAAACCCTCCCAGACTGAATTCTACTAATAATTTTATAAAATTATGATGGAAAAATAAACACATGCATTTGTCCTGCAGGGACTTTTGATCCAGTGAGAATGAACTGGCAGGGAGAATTTTGGTTCAATGAAGCTGAATGTCCTATATTTTGAATTCTTTTTTGTTTGTCCCTTAGTGATCAGATGGAATTATTCATGTAGTTTCCTAAGAAAAAATTGGATGGCCAATTTCTAAAACAAAAGTCATTACAAACAGCTAGAATTCAGTGTAGACTCTCCAATGTGGTGTTCTTCAAATGTGGAAAAAGTTGAAAAATAAACATGAAACTTATAAAAATGCTATGTGATACATTATATTCAATGAGAGATGACTCCATTATTTTCAAAATGAAGGGCTTACAAAGCGCTAAATTGAATTCAAAAGTCATTGTTCAATATGGAAACAAATATACAATAGTCCATGATTTATTAAAATTTCAGATGCCAAAACTGTAACTGGAATAACAGTAACAGGAGAAGGCTGTTTATCTCCTCCCATAGTTATAAATTAGTTTATATTTCTTATTTCTTTTTAGTTATTATTGCTGCTTTAAGATTCAAGTTCCACAGAGACTCATGGCAGGATGAAAATTTAGATTTACTACTTTTAAATTAATTGACACTTAACTGAAATTTAAATTTGCATTCTTAAATATACTTTGTAATCCACCTTGTTTTACACGTTATGGCCTGACTACATTACCGGTGCCACTGAAGTTTGAATGTATCTGGTTTGGAACATAATTTCATCCAGTTTCATCCATTCTGAAAATTCATGGATTAGTAATTTGTTGTGTGATTTTTTGGTTCCTGAGCATGATGTAACTCAGGCATTTGAGATTATATTCCCAAACTGCTTAATTTCCTGTCCAGTAAGAACCTATCTAATCCTATTTTTTTAATGACCCTGTAATCCCTTTTATTGGAAGGAAGTCGGGGTGACTGAATGGAGTTTAGCATTTACGGGCTGGATGCCCATCCTGACACTTACTTGGAGTTTACAGCAGATATTTTCTCTTAATTGCCCTAATAGAGAAACATCTGCCTCTGCCAAGGATTGAACTCTCAACCTCCCAAGTGTGAGGCAAGCGTCTCCACTGTGCCACTCTAAGAATCTATCTAATCCTGTAATTGGGCAAAAATACTGCCAGGGAGTTAAGTAACACATTAAATCAACCCAGCTCTGAAAATACAGCTATGAAGTATTCATCTATCAATATTCATTTGACAAAACAAAACAAAAAATGGGTTGCCAGGTGAAGTTCTCTTTCATATGCAATGAAAGCAGAAATACCCACAGAGGTGTGAACTCAAATTGCTACAGTAGACAAGAGATGATCTTATAGCATATCAGTTGAGGCCCTACACATTGTCCACTTCCATCAGGCTCCTCTTCATATGAAGTAGAATACTCAGCTAGAAAAGATTTTTGCCTATTTTTGTTCCCTTCAGTGTTCTAAAACAGACCAGAAAAGGAAAAAATTTGAAATCATAGATTAGTTTAGACTTAAGACACTTATACTTTCAATATGACAATGTATAAACTATCGTAAATTGTTCCCATTAGTAATGAATTCCTTATAGGAAAAATGATTTGCTTTGGGGGAAAAATGCAAAAAAATCATGAAAAGATTAAATCTTCTTGTAATTATTTCCATTTCTGGAGCATGGCCTTTTCATAAATAATTTTGTCTTCAAGTAAATTGGCAGGCTTTAAAGTCTCACCATATCATTCATAATAATGAGTAAAATAATAAACCACAAACAAACCACCACTTGCTCATTATTTACAGAATGACTTCAGTTCTGTAATTACCTCTGTGAGTATGTTGCTTAGTGGCATTCCTGGGTAATTAGGACTTTACCCAGGAATGCCACTAAGCAACATACTCACAGAGGTAATTACAGAACTGAAGTCATTAAGATAACAAAACATTAGTTGATATACCAAAAGATGATTCAACTTTGTCAAGGTAATGATTTAGAAGCTAACCAGCTTCTATAATGTGAGATGAATGATGCACTATTAGGAATGACTCAGCAGGAGTCTGTATCCCTTTAAGAGCTTGAGTATAAAAGGGAAGGCCTTGCTGGAGTCTTTCTATCTCATCCATTTCCTGCTGTAACTGCTGTGTATTGGAGTTTGCTGAATTATCATCACTTGTATGTATTATTGTTTCATTTAATACAAACCACTGTTTACTGTATTTACTCCTGGGTTATCTCAGTGCATGCTCTTACAGGTTATGGGCCCAAAGTGAGGAGAAACCCAGTGAGAGCTTGACCCAGAGCCAGAGGAGTTGAGGCTTGTGGTTTGTTGTGGTTTGAGGTGGTTTGAAGAAGCGGGAAACATGACTTCCGCAAACATAATGGGAGGAGGTTTTGCAGTGTCTCATCTGAATGAGACAAACTACCTCTCCTAGAGTCTGAAAATGGAGATGTACCTGTGAGTGTGGATGCTAGTTACTGATCCACCTGCAGTTCTGGATGATGGGGACCATAGAAAAAAATGAGAAAGCATTGGCCAGTATAATCCTAAATTTGGAGGATAGCCAGCTGATACATGTGAGGGGTCTCCAGTCTGCTAAAGAGGGCTGGAAAGCTTTGCACAATGTGTATGTGAGAGAGACTGTGAGCAGCAAAGTAATGCTGACAAGAAATATAAAGCACAACTGAAGCCGGGAGAGAGCATGTCTATGCATTTTCAGTCCATGAGAAAGACATTCCTAGAATTAGAAGAAAGAATTATGAGTCACATAAAGTGTATGTGGTACTCAGTTCATTGGACAATTCGTGGAACATCCTAGTGACCAGTTTAGAGTCCATGCAGGAGAAGGACGTAACCATGAGTTATTTGACTGGCTGCTTGCTGGAGGAGGAACAGAAATGTATGGAAAGGCAGCAAAGACGGGGTGATGACAAAGCACACCGCAAGCCTAGATCTGCTATGTCCCAGGGTGCTGGCAGAGTGGCTGAGAAAGTTTGCATGGTGAAACGCTGCTTCACGTATGGTTCTACTGTTAGAAGTAAGTCTTCATCCTGATTCATCCAAGCCGGGAATAAATAAGCAACATGGCGACTGCTTTGGGAAGATGGATACAGTTTATTGCACAAAGAGCAGAGGAGAGAAGGGCTGAGCACATGGGCAGTAGATTTTTATACCCTCTCTAGCCTTTTGTTTGGAAGTTTCCTGTTCCTGTGGCATGAACTTTGAGGCTATTTCCTGTGTCATATATTCTGACCTGAGCCTAGGTGTGCCTCTCTGGTATACTTGATGGTAATGGGTTAGTCCTATTATGTCCCAAAAGTCATATCCTGCTCACCCTGACTTAGAGATTGGGTGAGGTATGCAGATTTTCTCTTTGTCCTCTTGAGTTCTCTGGCTCCAACTTTCTGATGGTTTTACATCTGCATTTGTATAGAGTTGGCTCCTGCTTGGGGCAAAAAAAATTGAGGCCAGGATTGGTTTCTGGTTTTCAAAAAATGCTTTTAAAAATCCTTTTGGAGAAAAATATATTTTCCTGCCCTTTTAATATTTCCTTCTCTGGGGCTAACTTCCCTCACTACAAAGCATCTCCAGAGACACTGGAGGAGAAACAGAGGAGCAGTGAGACAACCAACATTTTCCCTGGCAGCGATATTAATTGAAAAAAAACATGGCTGTTGGACAGTGGGGCATATTGCAAATGACCCACAATTTTTTTCTAACCTGAGACCAGCTAAGCAAACATTTGTTAGCTTGGCTAATGGACAACAGTCTGCTGTAAAAGAGGAAGGTAAAAATTATGTACCTGGTATTGGAGAAATGGATAATGTATTATATGTGCCAGAATTAGACCATAATTTACTCAGTATTTTGAGCTTGGATAAACTGGGATATGAAGTAATGTTTGCAAAGGGTCAATACACCATTAGGAACGGTGGGAGGATTTGTGCTCAGGGTGTTAAACAGGATAATTTGTATGTATTAAGGAAGCAGCAGGATGGTTGTGCATGAACACTCACAAGCATGATAACTGTGTAGATATATTACATAGGTTAGGACATGTGAATTTTAAAGTGCTGCAGAGGATGCTAGATCTAGATGAGGGATTTAAAATTTAACAAATGTAATATATATTTGGATTGTGCTATTTGCAGGGAGTTGAAGTCTAGTGTGCATCCTATAAATAAGAAAAGTACAAGACAAATTAATAGGGTTTTGCAGTTAGTGCATGCTGATTTAATTGGTCCTATGGCACCCTTTCTTGGAGGAGCTAGGTATATACTAGTCTTAGTAGATGATTACACCATGTTTGGGTTTTGCTATTTATTAAAGAGCAAAACAGAAGTCCTTCAACAGTTCAGGCAATGGGTGAAATTTGTAGAGCGAAGATATGGCCATAAAGTATTCCAGTTGCAAACAGACAGAACAGAGTTCATGACTGATAATTTCCAAAGGTGGCTGAGAAATTTAGGCATAAGGCACAGATGTACAAACCCTTACACACCAGCAGAAAATGGAGTGGCTGAAAGGAGAAATGGTACACTGCAGACCATGAAGGACTCACTGCTGGCAGATGCAGGAATGAGTAACATGTACTGGGAAGAAGCCATGAAAACAGCCAACTATTTAGTGAACAGGGTATGGGGTGTTGCTATCAATGAAACTCCATATTACCTTCATTAGTTCATCTAAGGACATTTGGCAATTATGCCTGGGTGCATATTCCCAAAGACACCAGAAGGAAAAAACAGAAAAAGGCCAGGAAACATAGGATATGTTTGGGATATGAGCCAGATTCCAAGGAATATAGATTTTCAGATGGAACTGGGAAGGTTGTGATATCAAGGTCTGCTAGTGTCGCAGAGCAAAATAATTGGAACAGGGTGCATGCTAACCCTAAAGTGTTCATGCCAATAAGTAGCATTAGTTCTCAGGAAGGAGAGGCTACACAAAATCCAAAGAAGGAGAACAAGAAAATAGATCAGAGACAGTAGGGATAGATGAGGATAGACCTGACATAAAAAGATAAGCTACAGAAACATAGGAACAGGTGATACCTAGGAGGTCTGAACGTAGTAATAAAAGTGTACCTCCTGATTGATTCTCAGCAAGTGGGGTCAGAGCATATAATGTAAGGTATGAACCCTGTAATTATCAAGAAATGTTATCATTTGTTAAAGTAAAAAAGGATAAATGGAAGGACACAATAATGAACTGCAGTATAAGGCAGGAATGTACACAGAGCAAAATTGTTCAATTGTTCAACCTGATATGTTGATTAGGTTTTAAATGCAAGCAGGCATCAATCTAAAAGCATTTGGTTTAATAGCTGTTTAGCCTTAAATGGGAGGAGTGTCAGGATAATAATTTAACAGCTAAACAGCTTATGGAAAGATGTAATGTAATGTGGATGATGCAATGATAGGATGATGCAATATTAGGAATGACTCAGCAGGGTCTGTGTCTGTGCCTTTAAGAGGCTCTCATTGTTTGATTGAGATTTTGAATTCTCTTTCCTCTTTTTAATGAAAATAAAATTCTAAATTTATGATGATAAGTTAGACTTGCAAATATTTTAAAATTTAGGGCATCATGTTCTCATTTGGATCCACTATCCAAATGCCGAGTAATTTCCAATGGAGAAGACAAAGCTACAGTGCAAACTTTTCCTGTTGGCATATGTCTATGGTCCCAATAGAGGAGAATATTTGTAGTCAAGGTTGAAATGAGGAGTCCTTGATGCTCTCTCAGCTTGGCTGTTTTCCTGCAGATGTTTCGTTACCCAAACTAGGTAACTTCATCAGTGCACTTATGATATTACCTAGTTTGGGTAATGAAACATCTGCAAGAAAACCACCAAGCTCAGAGATCACCAAGAACTCCTCATTTATGGTCATGGTCTATGTTCATTTAGCATGAGCGTAAGAAGCTCAGATAAGAATGTGATGGAATCATAGCATACTTCCCCAAACCTTCATGGATTATTATTTCTTTTTATTTGTGATAGGTGTGGGCTGAAAGCTCTGAGGACTGTTAATGAGTACTTTATGAGTGAAATTTTGAGTCAACTGTTTCCTCCACTTCCCTTATAGGCCCTTTATTTTTGTCAGGATCCAATCTGAAGGCAAGTTATGGACCACTTGTTCTTTAACTTTGGATATTTTTGTTCCATTTAATATTACCTTGCTGTGACTTTCTCCCTTGAGGGCTACTATGGTTGCTTTGTCTTTTCTTTTTGTTGTTAGTTTGCTAAAAAAACAATAACAACTCAACCACTTATAAACAGCAGAATGAGAGTGGTAAAATGGGCCTACCCTATGGGTGAAGAATCCAATCTTCAAATGAAACTGAGGCTGTCTAATAAAATTGCTCTGTAAATGCTTCAAGAATTGGATTTAAAAACACATAGCTACTGAGAAAACAATGTAGAGAATGTCAAGAACCCTTAGGATTCACATGTACTTTTCACTGTCTCCAGTAAAAGCCAACATTTAATTCTGGTTCCATGTTATTATTACTATTGTTGTCCTGGATGTCACTTTCTTCAGCAATAAAATCTTGACAGATTTCAGGCCACAGAGTGAGAACTGAACATTTTAACTTTCTTTCTTTCTTTCTTTCTTTCTTTCTTTCTTTCTTTCTTTCTTTCTTTCTTTCTTTCTTTCTTTCTTTCTTTCTTTTTTCTTTCAGTTAGAAGTTGTTGAGAACTGTTTTATACACCATTAAAGAGATTTTCAAATCTAGTTCATGAACTAGGTCAGTGGTTCTCAACCTGTGGGTCGGGACCCCATTTGGGGTCGAATGACCATTTCACGGGGGTCGCCAAACAACGCAGTCCACCATTTTTCCCCCTTTTCCTTAGTTGTGCTACTCCCTTTTATTCTATTGGCTTTTGAAAGCCAATAGAATAGACTCTCTTGAATAGAGTCTAATTCTATTGGCTTTCAAAAGCCAGTAGGAATTGTCCAGGCTGTCTCTGCCCTGCTGAGCACGCCAAAAGTCCCATTCTGCAAACGGTGCTGCACCAGTTGAGTAGTCCTCAACTTACAACTGGTTGAGTAGTCCTCGACTTACGACCAGTTGGGGGTCGCAGCATTAAAAAGGTTGAGAACCACTGAACTAGGTTATTTTCCCACTAAGTCATGTTGGTTTTGTTTTGTTTAACTGTGACTTATGTGGATTTTTTTTCTGTGTGCCAGTGCCATCACCAGTAAAGAAAAAAAGAGTTCTAAGCAAAAATGAATGTGAATAGAGGAATAACATTTGATGAAATAAGATGCAGAGGCATTTAGAAAGATGTTAAAAATGAACTTCATTTTGTAGTTTGCGCTCAAGATAGTGTGCAGTTCTTTTGTGATGCATTATAAATAAAGAAGTTCAAATCCTACTGCAATCGGGTACCTTTCAATTAAATGACATTTATAATCCTCAAAATATTGTCTATTAATTTTACCCTCTTTCCTTTGCTATGTTTATTAAATTAGTAATAAGGTCGAAACCTAAAGCATTAGTCATGCTTTTAGTTATCAGAATGCACATGTTATGCTTCATTTAAGCAATCAGGTAACCTGAATACCAGTCATTTATTTTCCAGGGCATTATTTGTTTTTTATTCAATGATTGATTAAATTTATTATAGTACTGATTGACTACCATGGTTCTGCCAGCATTTAGAAGTAAACATAGTTTAAAATCAGTTTAAAATCAGAATTAAAACTGGAAAAATTAAATAGAATTAATAATGACTACTTTAAAAGGGCCTCTGTAAAAGTCAAAGTAAAGGAAGGCCCCTTCACATGAGAAATAAAGATCCAGCTGTGTACAACTTTAAGTCATGGTGCTCCTCTCTATTTCTTGGTTAAGGAGCCAATGTTGTCCAAAGACATTTTCCATGGACATGTGGCCAGCATGACTATATGCTTTCTCACCAAAGTGGTATCTATTAATCCACTCACATGCTTTTGAATTGCTAAGTGGGCAGGAGCTGGGACAAGGAATGGGAGCTCACCCCATTGTGCGGCACTCAAATCTCAAACTCAGGCTGTCAGCTTTTCAGCTGACAAGCTCAGCATCTTCAACCACTGAGCCATCACACCCCATGGGGATATATGGGAAGTATCTTCTAAAGAATTGGGCAGCTACAGCGAAGAGAATGGTTACTTTACATGTCTTCCCAAAAGAGGCACTTGATTTCTTATTCATGTATCTAACTTTTTCACTTGTTTGATTGTCTTCATCCATCATCCTGTTTTTAATAATTAATTTTATTGTTAAGTTGTTTTTATAATATGTGTAAATCATTGTTTTATTTTATGCCAGATATCTTGTGTAAAATGACTGGCCGTATACATTTGATAAGTCAATCAATCAATCAATCAATCAATCAATAGAAAACACAGCTAAATAAATTTTCCTCATGCCATTCTTTGCTTGTAGTATACTATGATCTAAGAGCTCTTGATGTTCAAAGTTGTAGACAATCTATAAATCAGCTTTCTCAGGTCTGGGCTAAGGATGCTTCTGTTATCCCAGTTGAACCTTTTCTAAATGTAATTAATGCTGTTTTATCTGAATGTTATTACTTTTTTAACTAGAATTTTGAATATTGTAAGCCACCTAGAGTCTTTTGGAGTTGGGCAGCTGCAATAAATAAAAGAATATACAAAGAATTTGAACCTTCTTTTTGTAGTTCTTAACATCCCATTCCCCATTACACTGCCAACAGTCTGTAACATACCCACAGGCATTCATTCTTGCTTTTCTCCTATCTTTAGAATTATTTGGAAGCTTTAAAACTTGGAATAAGTTTAAAATATTATGGTCACCTTCTAATGCTGTCCTGTTTTCTCCACACACACATGCACCACTCCAAATGAAAAAAATGTGAAAACATACCAAATTGTACATATATGACAAGGTCCTTTACAAACAAGCTGAAATTGATCCTTGGTGGTTAGAATGCAGTATTGCAGGCCAACTCTGCCACCTGTCAGCTGTTTGATCCTGAAGGACTCAAGATTGACTCAGCCTTCTATCCTACTAAGGTTAGTTAAATGAGGACCCCGATTGCTTGGGGCAATATGCTGATGCTGTAAACTGCTTAGAGAGGGCTGTAAAGCACTATGAAGTGGTATATAAGTCTAAGAGGTATTGCTATTGTTATTTTTCCCATTAAAAATCAAAATCAGCCTTCAATCTGGATCCAATTCAATTTTGCCCCTTGTTGATTGATTGCAACCTATTCTTTGCTCCTCCAAGAACTGAGATGTAATTTGAAGAAAGAATAAACAGTAGTTTCAGAGAAACAAGAACAGAGATTTGGAATTAAACAAGCTCTCTAAAAATATCTCCCCCCCCCCTCTAAAATATGTTTTGAAGTTCTTGCACTTAGGAAAAAAAAACCTATATGTTTTTACAAGTTGATTCACTTTGAGCTTTGGTGCAATTCTCTTTTTTGGGGGAGAGGGAAGATTATTTATCTCCCTAATTTGGCAGGAAATTCTCCTTAACATGAAGCACTGCCAATTTCAGAGAAATATGAGGTAGTTTAAGCACTTAGTTCTTTTAAACTGAGATTATTTTACTTTTCATTTTAGAACAGCATATATAACTTTGTTGTTTGTGAACTGAACCTATATGCTTGGAAAGTTTCCAATTGAAAAGATAACCTTTTGGCAAAGAATTCTACAAAATTACAAAGCAATGCATGAATGAGTGTTGTATTGCTTTTGGAAAAAATAAAGCATATTTGCTGGAAAACTCAAATAGTGCACTTTAGTATTAGGAAGGAAGGAAGGAAGGAAGGAAGGAAGGAAGGAAGGAAGGAAGGAAGGAAGGAAGGAAGGAAGGAAGGAAGGAAGGAAGGAAGGAAGTAAGTTATGGCAAGTATTTTGATGAAAAGATGGTCCCTAAATTTTCTAAGGATTTCTAATAGCCATTTGAATCAATTAGTGGGTTGCAATGGACTTTCAATATATCCAAGAGGCACAAAAAATGTTTGTGACTCTGAGTGAGAGCTATTTATAATAAATGAACCTTCTTGCCAGCCTTAATTTTGTCAGAATCAATGAGCCAGTGCAGTGAAAAAGGTTGTTCTTGTTTTTTTTAGTCATCAACATGTTGCATCTTTCAAAAGTCAATCTAAAATTATTCTTTCTGAAGGTTCTTCAGTGCATTGTCATACTGTATATTTCTCAGTGCACCGAGCTGATTTGTATTTTCATTTTGCTATATCTATTTAATCACCTAGAGGAATATCATGATCTTTTTTCAGCTGTAATGAGCTTTTCTAGGGTAATTAAAGCATACTCCATAGAAATATTATTGTTTTTCCTTTATAATTTTTTCTTGATTCAAGCATTATTAAAATAACTACATCTTTTTTGCCACTTAAAACAATACTGTTTGACCCCAGGTTCCTTTTACCTTCTAGAACTGCTACAAAACACAGTTTTAACTCCTTTTCCCCTCATGTTTAATACAGCTAACAAAATATCCTGAAGTTATCACACATACTCATACTATCCTTCTTCCAGTTTTACCTAACAATAATCTTATAACTCATATCTATTTAAAAATGAAAGTTTCTTTAAAGGAATTTGGACATTCCAAATTAAACACAAAGGCCAATAAAGGAAAATGTTTCAATGAGCATAGATTAACACCAAGATTAACATCAGACCAACAATCAAGAAGTAAACAGTACCCCAATCAAGACACTTTCAAACAAGCTAACAGTAAATAGCCCAACCAATGTATCTCCAAGATCACTTCCATTAACAATGACACAGCAAGCCACTAGAATATAAACTGAGAGCAAACAAAATCAGAAATATTTCTGTTGAGCAATAAGCAAATCATTTGTTTCCCTTTCTTATTTGTCCAATTCTCTAAAATCGAAATCTTGGATATTTTTTTATTTAGAAACTCAGTTCTATTATTTGATAAAAAGAAAAACAGTTCTGTGATCACACAGTAGTAATCTAATCATTTTCAAATGGAAAAGGCAAGATTTGCACACAAGGAGGATATGCTTTATTTAGTTTCAGATCCTTCTATTTTCATAAACAGATTAAATGTTGAATAATTAAGCAATATTGAGCTGCTCTTCTAATCGATTTTGCTAGGTGGATTGGGAGAGAGAGGTCATCTTGATCTTTTGTTCAGGCAGCAAAACTTCATGGAATAATCCTGATTATAATGCTTGGGCCCTTATTATGCAGTAATTCCCTCAGTATTAATTCTTTATGATTTGATGGAGATTTCACCAAGACTGTCTGTGAATAATTGCTTGTCTGAGTTCCGGTAAGTTTATGTTTATGTCATCAGTGATAGTATCCACTCATCTTTCTTCTGCCAATATATTTTTCTATTGCCTTTTTAAAATTACCTTTGACTGTAAAATTATATGTTCAAATTATTTAAACATAACTTAATTACTAATCCTTCTAGTGAAAAGTCTGGCTTTAACCTTATCTAGTACTGCATTGAATTCTGCATTCTTGTGATTCAAGGTATTACCAAGAATTTCCTCCAGGAATACAATTCAAATTTTAATTCCCTCAGCTTTTCTGAATATCTGGCTTGCATAGTCACACTCTATCTATGGGAAAACCGTGACCTTGAGAATATGTACCGTTGCTATCACTGTAACGTTACTGCATTTTAATAATTTATCTAGAACCTTTTCCCCAAGTAGCAGTAGACATCTCTTTATTTCATGGCTAAGTGTAAGAATACAGTATTTATTACTGTTTCCTTGGCTCACCGTCATACACATTTTTTTCTGACATAGAGGTATGCTCCTTCATATGATGATAAGCAAATAAAAAGCATAACATAGATTAGCCTTTACATCACAGTGATTAATATGCTCTATCAAAAATTTAGAAGTATAAATGAGAATGAAGTGACCTTTCACCCGGACGGTCTGCTTTGGTATGAACTTTATACCAAACATTTTATTTTTGTACAGCTGAAGAAAAGGTAGAGGTCATTTCACAGCACATTTTTCTTACATGTACCTATGTGACAAAGGGGAGACCACACTCAAACCCTTTTTCTCCATTATCCTACTAAAATAACATTAGTATGCATCTTTTTTTCCATATGTACACTGCAAGTATATTAAAAGGAAATGGAATGAAGGATATCCATAGCTAGATTTTAACTAGGAGAGATGTTTCTAAGACAGCTAGACAGTCTTACAACAAATGTATTCAAACCCAAAGGCAATAGCAAAAAAAATGCATATATATTCATAGAATAGATTATTGAAATGCATTTTCTCAAAATGAGAAAACAACTGTTTTTCTTCGATAGATCTGGGACACAGTACTTTATATTAACCATTTTATATGTCAGCCCATTTAATGAAATAATAAACCTATGAAATATGAAATGTTATTTTTATATATCTCTGTGACAAAGTATTAGGCAATGCTTGGTCTTAGAAGTATTATCTATCCAGTTTGGGTAAATTTTTGAGAATCAGTTTTAAACGGGTTTGATAAAAATGAATAAGGAGGGGAGAAAAAGAGGCTGAAAGCACAACAGTTCCTTAAAAGAAGAGTTTCGTTTCTGGTGCTCAATTGACCATGACACCATGAAGTGGGCTTTACACTGAGTCCTCATAGAGATATGATAATGGGATGGCTCAGGCTGGCATTTGAATGGGAAGCATAAATATAAGTTGCCCACGGTTTTCTTGCCTTACGACTCTGCTCCATGAAGAATATGCAGATCAAAACTGGTATTTTACTGAGATGGTGAGATGCAGAGGCTACCTGAAAGAAAAATAGGACTTCATACCTATAAGGATCCTGCAAGGGAAGAGTAAGTGGGGAGAGGTCTGAGTCAAGACATCCATAGTTAGAGGAATTGAGCATCTTCTGCCCTTGAAAATGAAGGATCTACCTTCAACTTGAAATTCCGTTTTTATTTTCCTGGGAGAATATTCTATAACATATAAGGAATATGTTATATTCCTCCTTATATTCTGTAGACCTCCTTATATTATAAACCTCCTTATATTCTATAGATTGGAATAATTATCGGAATCTCTACCTACTTAATTCAGACAAAATGTATAAAACTCCAGAAGAGAAAAATGAGATGGTTTCATGGATTACATTTTAAATACATTTTCTACATTCTCCCAACAAAATTAGAGAAGGGGATTCCTTTCTTGATAAAGAGTATGGTTAGTTTTTTTGGTAAGAGTTACTTTTCTCATATATTTAAAACTCATTCGAACTCTTAGAATGTATATTGCAATTGTTTTCTCTTGTTCAGTTTTTTAGTCTCTAAATAACCATTCTTTTATATTAAAAAGTTTTTATTTTCCATTTTTTCATGCAAAATACAATTCAATTAAAATAAATTCCTAACCATTGGTACCGCCTGCCCATTCCTCCCAGGCTGCGTCCACCCTCTCTAAACCTTCCCTACTTCCCTCCTCTTTCTCTCCTCCCCTCCTACTCTCTTCCCCTCCCCATCTCCTCTAACCATCCTACTTCCTCCCTACTCCTTCCTCCCCTCTCATCCCTCTCACACACATGAACGCAGCATAGGGGAAATGCCCAAGCATTTACCATGACTATATTATCATTACCTGCCCACTCACCCACCCACCCTCAACCCTCCCCCCCTCGCTTCCCAGAGCAAAGTACAGGGTTATTAATAAGAAAGTTAACAATAATAAAAAGAAAAAGAAAAAAGAAAGAAAGAAGAAAAAAAAGGAAAAAAAAACATCTTTTGGTTTAGACTGAGAAGCAGGCTGAGTCATTGGGGAGGAGATGGAAGCTTTAGGGACAGAGACCAAACGTTTTGAAGCCATTCTGTTAAGTTCAAAGGAGCAAAATTCTTGCCTCTATAATATCACAGTTCTTTAAATAATAATAAAAAGAAAGAAAGAAGGAAAAAAAAGAAAGAGGAACAAAATTCTTGCCTCTATATTTAAAACATGAACTTTTAACTTTGTTACAAAGTCAAACAAGAAAGACAGTCGCCATTTTGCCTTTCACTTTCCCTTTCTTCAAAAGGGAAAGTAAACAAAAAAGGGGGGGAAGATGCTTGCAGGAGTTAAAGTCACAATCAATCTTAAATCCACTTTCTCCTGGTGTGTTCCGTCTGCATTTGAATACTCCCAAGCCTCCCAAAAAAGCAGATGTGGGAGCGGCGCCTTGCTTCATCCCAGAACTTCAGGACAAAGACGTCCTGGAGTGCGGAGTTGGCTCAGGCTCCAAGGGAGTTCTACCCTCCGATCCCCGAAATTATGGGAATCCAGGGGAGCTCTTACCTCTACCTGAGCAGCTCTTCTCTTCCTTTTCTCTCAGGGAAGAGATTCAAGCCGTGGGACAGCTGATTGTCAAAGTCCCGCGGCTTTTACACAACCCAGGAACAGGCTGCGTTGTGAAAAGCATCGTAGCTGCTTAATCGACCAGAAGCTCCTCTAAATAACCATTCTTACTATTCTTTCTGAGAAAGAATTCACTCAATTTTTCAGACCTGGGCTCATTGACTTAAACCATAAAGAAAATTAGGGCCATAATGACAAAGTAAGTATTGGTACTAATTTCTGGCAGTCAAGTTCCATACATCAGATTCCTTTAATCCTGGAATAATATCCCCAGGAGTTCCCATGCCTAAAGGAGTATTTAATTAAGCAGGAAGCAGTAAAGTGGTTTATCAACCAGCAGAAAAACATTTGCATGTGGTAAATTTAAACCTGTCCATTCCATCCTTAGTGCAAGAATTTGAATCAATGTCCACTGGAGAAGATCTCTTAATACTATTGTACTGGGAATCATGGAGACAATTAAGAGTTGCCTGCTCCTGCTTGGAATGCTTTTTCACCCCAAATTCTCAGTGGTATTGGCCAATGAAAATCTCCTGGTAGCTGGAGTTCAATAGAAGCCAGACAAATGAAGAAGTCTTACTGATTGTTATTTGATTTAGAAGCAGTGTATTGCTTCTTGGAAGTAGTGGAACATGGATGAGGGAATTTGGGGGCTTGATTTATTCCTTTATTCTTACAAAAATATCCCAATGCCACTTTGTCGGCATGGGCAAGGAATGCTCTTATGTTCTCATGTCTAGGATTGTTTAAAAGACCAAAATTAGTGGGGGTTTTTTCGCCCTCTAAGAATAAGTTTTTCTCAAAACATCTCTTTAGCTCTCTGGCATACTCGCTTGTTTAGGTATGCATTTTACAATATTTATAGAATCATCAGACCTCCTAAAGGCCTATTCCTTCTTGGCTTTATGATACTATTTTCTTTAAATAAGACAGACATCTGTTAGCTTCTTACTAACAAAATTATTCCAGTAACATATGATTTTAAGAACCAGGCTATGTTTCCTCCAAATGAACCTTAAGATATATAGTATCTCATTATGTAAGTACATAGATCACCACATTCTATTATTTCTTAAAATAAATATTATATATTTCCTTTCCTGTTTTGTAAAGGCATTACTGAAACAGTAAACTATTCATTCTTGCTCCCTGAATTGAAGCTCAAGTTAAAAAACAGCCACTGCCCCCAAGAACTGTACATGCTGGAGGCCTGATGCTTCATATATAATGCAGGTGTTTCTCCTCTGAAGGATTTATGTTATCCCAGCAATGAGATGAAAACCCCCTTCAAAAATATCTAAGCTATGCAGTCAATCTGACAATGTAATCTCCACATGGAAACAAGATATTTGTGGTGCAACTGGTTTCATGATGTCCAAAGAGAGCTGCAGTTTAGATATATGACTACCAGTTACTTTCTCACCTGATGTGAGTTTCCATCCTTGGTTCTTCTTCACATTGTCATAACATTCAGAAATACCACATTGGGAAAAAAAATCTTACTGCATCATACAGTGACTGATCCTAGATATAAGAGCTAAAATTCCTACATTGCTGATGCTCAGACAGATCTCAGAAGATGGGTATGGATAGGGAATAGGCCCCACCCACTCATATACATAAATTATTTTTGTTTTTAAAAAATATTATTTATTTTATTATTTTATTTTTGTACCTTTGAATTAGTGTTGCCTCATGATGACCACTTGGACAACTCCCTGCAGATTCCTTCACAAGGTTCCTCCACAAGCACTTTGCCTTTGCTTCTTAGGTGGGATTAGACCTCATGGTCTCTCAGCTTCTAGCCTGATGCCTTAACCATTACACCAAGCTAACTCTTCCTCATCCATATTATACTAGGCCATTTGGGGTAAATGGGAGAGAGATGGGATTGAAAAATTCAAAAATAGGCCTGAGAATTCTTGATTAGTAAAACATTTTAATCCCTGCAATTAAAATTCAATTCAAGTCTTTAAATTAGAGAAACCCACTAGTTTCATCTGAAAAAAAAAAAACAATTTATTAATAGTAGTACCTGCTAGGAAAGTCATCATCAGTCTACGTGGAGAGATTTACTGATGTATTCCTCTATTTGGGATTTAATTTCTGTCTTGATTTTGTTTCATGGCTACATGCCATGAAGCCTCCCAATTAATCAAAGGCAGAGTGGTAAGCCTCCCACATGTAGAAACGTATTTGCTGAGTGCATACACATTCTTAGAAGCAAGGTAAATTACATGCCCTAAAGCACAGTGTTAATTATTCAGACAACTAAGTGTAAGATTATATGCAACCATGAAAAAAAATCTGCTATTGTGACTTAAAATCCTGGCTCTAGAAATAAACTTCAGGATAAAACTTTGAGAAATTAGTTTGTGGGTCTGTTCATGAACAGCTCAGGATGTCCTCTGTGCACAGATTGCCTTTTATTTTCTGTCATGATTGCTTCTCCATGCAGTCTTATCTAAACTATTCAAATGGCATACTGTTTATGGACATAATGTTCATTTTAGCATTTATGATTCAGCAAACCAATTTCTTTCTAACTATATTCAGCACTGGAAAGCCTCTTGGTTACTTTGAAATAAATATATAAATGCCTTTTTTTCTAACCTGGCCTTTGATAATCCAGTGGGGAAAAAAACTATGATGAACTCATTCTTAGCATTCATTCCTAGTGATGATGATGTTATTTAGTTGGGTAATGAAACATCCTTTAAAAACCAGCCAAGCTAAGAGCACACCAAGGACCTCAGCAGTTCAATCCTGAGTACAAATATTCTCTTCCAATGGAACTCATTCTTCATGGAGTTGCCCAGTGATCTGTTTATCTAATTCCAAAAGCCTAACAACTCTTAAGACCAAGAGACAGTATCATATGTTTAATTTAACACACACACACACACACACACACCAAGAGATCGCAGACCAAATTAGGAATGCACTAGGAAAAACATGGTTTATCTCTCTATGCAGAGGATACTTGATAAGAAGTAAGCTTTTTCCCTACTGTTGCCCCTTATCTATTTTCATTGGGATCAATATGGTAGAGCTAGAAAGACTTCAGCTGCTTATCAGTCAACCTGACTGATGTTCCTTTAAAAAAAGAAAAGCCATAAAACCTTACATTAGAATTATATGTTAGATTCAAAGGGCCCCTGCCATGAACAGAAACATTCCAAATGCAAAAGAATTTGCTTCTGCAGTTGGAGAAGAATGTGAATTTTGCCATAACTGTGACAATTAATACAATTTTCAGGGAAAGTTTCTCAATTTTATAGAACCATTTTAAAATCACAGAAATGTAATTGCATAAGGAAGTAGAAATCAACAAAAAAAAATCACCTCACTCCTTTCAGCAGTATTATGCTACCTGAATTGTGTTAACAATATCCAAGACATGCCTGCCTTAATTCACGTTGTTGGCTGTCACTCTGCATTACCTGGCATAAGGTAGCAGACATGTGGTAAAATAATTAATAAAGACTGGTGTCATGAAAGTCTCTGTTAAAGAGTCATATTCAAAGGTCATCTTACAATGAAAATATAAATCATATGAATATTTATTTATTGAATTATTTGATTTTTGTAACCACCTTTCCACACAAGTGGCTCTAGGTGTTGTATATTATAGAACATTAAAACAAAACAATTAAAACAATACAAAATAAATATATATAGCACCAAGAAGAACTGTAAGCATGGATGTTAATATTTAATACTTATAAATGTAATATTTATGACTTTTTATGGAGTATTGTATAGATAGATGTCATTAGTGACCCTGAACTAATTATGATGAAATGTAGATCATTCTATCATCTAGGAGGAATATCTATTTTGTTAAATAACTTAGTGCTTTGTAAAATTTTACACCATCAATGTCCAGGTTTCAAGGGATGCTAAAGAGATGAATCAACTTGGAAAGGCTTTCTCTAAAACCTTACCTTCTCCATGAAGATAGTAGCTAGAGTTACCCCAACTAAGCCTAATTTCTACACAGTATCTGAAGTTTCATGGCAGCTTCAAAGATCTAAAATATGTTGTGATCCAATTGCAATTAAAATAAGACAGATAGGATAATAAATATATAACTGGAGAATAATTATAATTAGACACACACACAGAGAGAAATAAACTTCATTATGTCTAAATACATTTGTCCTAGTTCACAGATACTTTTTGGACTACAGAGACCATCATGCTATTCAAAGGGCAGGGACAGTTGATACAGAAAAAGTCTAGATGGTGGTCCTTGAAGTGCATGCTTATACTAAGTAAATATTTCTATAGGAATACCTTCTCCCAACAAATGAGACTGGGAAAATAGCCTTATTCCAAGCTTGTTCCCTTATACCAGACATGTCAAACTCGCGACATCATGTGATGTTGTGCAACGTATCAGGACTGTTTTGCCTTGCCAGCAATGGGATGGGCACAGCTTTCGCATGATGCATCCGGACCACAGACTGGCAGTTTGACACCCTTGCCTTTACAATAGAGGAGGGATCTTCAAACTTGGCCCTTTTATGACTTGTGGACTTCAACTCCCAGAATTCCTCAGCCAACGTGGTTGGCTGAGGAATTCTGGGAGTTGAAGTCCACAAGTCATAAAAGGGCCAAGTTTGAAGACCTCTGCAGTAGAGTGTCATTGTCACAAGATATCCAATGAATTACAAACATCTATCTCTAGAATAGTTTATCTCCCAAGATGAGACTACTTCACAGCTTTCTGAACTTCAGAGAAGATGTTAAAACCTGGCTTTTTAAGAGGCACCTGAGAATGAAACTGATATAAGCTGATATTAGTTGCCCTTGATAGGTACTGTGAGAGTGTCTCAAATACTGGAACTTTTATCATTTTAGCTGACAATGACTATCTTCTTACAGGGAATCCTCAACTTATGACTATAATTCAAACCTGAATTTCCATTGCTAATCAAGGCAGTTATTAAGTGAGTGGCCTAGAGTTAAGACCATTTTTATCAGCGTTAAATAAATTACTGCAGTTATTAAGTGAAACATGCAGTTGTTCATGAATTTGCCTTCCCCAATTGACTTTGCTTGTCAGAAACCAGTTGGGAAGGTTGTAAATGGTAGTCAAATGATCCTGGGACTCTAAAACCACCATAAACACTTGTTGGTTGCTAAGCACCCAAATTTTGATCATATGACCATGGGGATCCTGTAATATGTGCAAAGATTGATTGTAAATTACATATTTTAGTGTTATTATATCTTCTATCTTTGCTAAATGAATGGTTGTAAGTCAAGGACTTGTTTTGCTTTTAATTTTCATAGGGAAAGAGAGGAATGTGCAACAATCAGAATTATTTTGGACTGGAGCAACAAATAAATATATTTGCTACGTTACATCCTCTCATTCAATCAAGGGCCATAATCTAACTTTAAGGAATACCCTATGGATTATGCAGGTTATAAAGCCATATTTTGACCATCAGAATTATACATAAATGTCATGTGTCATTATGCTCTCTTGAAATCCTTTAACCCCCAGTAAAATTAAGTTGACTAACTGCATCTACCAGATTTAGTAGATGTAGATTTGCACTTTGATTATAAGCAGATATTTTCAATAGCTTGAGGCATCAGAAAGCCTTTTTACAAGATTTGTATGAACTAGTTCTGGTATTATTACAGTACAGCTGTATGATATACAGCTGCCAATATGAAATGACTCTTGTGGGCCATTCCATTTAGAGTCACTTGATAATGGACAGGAAGGAACAGTAAATATGTAGTGATTCTGTGAAATAAAGGAGGCAACATTCAGCTTTCAACTCAGGTTGCAAAAAGTACACTTA
The DNA here is from genome assembly GCF_016545835.1 of Crotalus tigris. Lineage (NCBI taxonomy): Eukaryota > Metazoa > Chordata > Lepidosauria > Squamata > Viperidae > Crotalus > Crotalus tigris. Next base: position 3,167,339 of record NW_024096469.1, read on the forward strand.
AAGCCAAGCTTGGGTCAAATATATTAAATCATCTTAACTTCTTAAATTTATTGAATTGCATATCAGTTGTCTTCCTTGTAACTTATAAATTGCTTCTTCCTCAATTTCTACTTGAAAAAAATGATAAATGAAAATGTGTCACTCAATACAATAAGAATGAAATGCGTCCAGTGCTAAGCTTGTCATGCTTTCAGAATAACTAATATTTGGTTCTTTGTGTCATCATTCTATGTTTGAAAACTAGTTGATTGCATTTATATTCCACCATTTTTCCAGGAACTCAAGATGACATGCAAAAGCTTTATTCTACCTCTATCCCAGCAACAACCCTGTGAAGTTAGTTGAGTTGAAATTAGAGAAAGAGAAAAGTGAATTGTGTGTTTGAGTAGGAACTGGAGTCCTATTCTCATATCTTAAATGCAAGTAGTTCTCATTTAATGACAACTCATTTAGTGACTGTTCAAAGTTATAATGGCAATGAAGAAGGAGATTTACAACTGATTCTTGTAGCAGGGGCCATCACAGCATGCCCATGACCATATGATCACAATTTAGGTGCTGAGCAACTGGCTTGAAATGATGACTGTTGCAGCATCCCATGCCATGTGATCACCATTTGCAACCTTCACTGTCTGCTCCCAACAAATAAAGTCAATGGGGAAGCTGGCAGGTGGTTGCAAATGACGAACATTTGACATTGTGCCTAATGACTCCAACCAGAATTGCCACAATGGTTGTTGTTAGTTGGTGGATGTGGTCACATGACATCATACTTTCCATGTCCATAGCAACAGAGTTCCTAGTCCCAATTACTGTACTTAAGTAAGAACTATGTGTACTCATGAACCTTGTTTGTATTCTTAATTTCCTACAGTATATAACAGTGTTCACTGTAAATAATTTTTTTTCTGAGAAATGGGAATGTTTTTCTTTTTCTCTTTTATACTGTATATATGACAAACTTTACTCCTTCAGAAGCTACACTATTATGACATTTGTTATTGTATCTTCTTTAATATGGCAGTAATGAAAATATATTCATGCAGATTCTCCATTAACTCAAATTCAATTAGCAAACAAGTGTTTATTAAAACTATTTTCAGCCTGTAAGGCTTAATGATATATTTTATTAAAAATCTTAATCTTGTAAGTTATTGCTCAAACCACTTTACATGTATTAGTATAATAAACTGCAAGCAGACAGTTGATGAATACCTGTTTGCCCATGGAATAGTGTAACAAGAAATTTATATATTGCGTAGTCACATTATGGTCCAATAATTGTGGTGGTACCCTGCTGACTGAAAAATCAAGCAGAATGAAACTGACACACATTGAGCAGAGCCAGCAGGATAATATTAATACAGTAATGGATTTGCATCAGCAGAAACTAAATTCAGTAATGAAGTCAGAATAGGTAATCTTTTAGTTTTTTTTTTTAAATATGTGTATGTGTATGTGTGTGTGTATATATATATATATATATATATATATATATATATATATAACCTCAGAAAACATATATATATATATATATATATATATATATATATATATATATATATATATACACATACATACATACATACATACATACAGAATAAAAATTATTTTGAACACTGGGATAAATATAAATATAAAAACAGAGCACAGAGTGCAAGAACTACTGGGTTTATAGGCAGACTCTCCAAATTCCAAAGCTTTTACTCTGATGATGTCAGCAGGGGACCGACGAAAGCTCAGGTAGCAACAGATGTTTGTATAACAAATGGTTGTTTTTACCAAATAAACAGCTGTTTTTATATTTATATTTATCCCGGTGTTCGAAATAATTTTTATACTGCTAATATGAAAGTAATGGGGTTCACATTTTAAAGATAATTATATATATAAATGTATTTGATGAAAGCTTGGTGGATTAAATTCTATTTTTAGATAGATATTCTCTTGGTGATCATTATTTTGACAATATATATATATATATATATATATATATATATATATATATATATATTCACATTCCTAGAGATTCCTTACAAATACAGAGTTCTTGCAACTGGGGGAGGTATGGCGAACTAAAGACAGCTCTGTTGGGAAAAAAAAAAAACAGTTGTGCAAAGACCAAGGAACTGGTGAGTAGACTGGTCACTTGGAACCTCTCCAGATTAAGGAAGGATTGGAGATTACCCACAACTGCTCCATAATGGCTATTGCACATGAAGAAACTACAAAACAGCAGTTTTCCATGAGTTTGAAAGACAGCAGATTTAACCATCTTGCTTACAGAGACTTTTAAAGGGTACTAAACTCCCAAATCCCGCTTTCTAAACACTTTTGGAAATGGCTCATTAATTATTGTAAACTACGTTAGACCTTCAGAATGCTAAAACATTGAAAACATTGTATGAATATTGGAGTATTGAAATTTTTACAAAAGGTTTTTGTAATTAATTATAAAGTACAAACAATGTCTCATGGAAAATATATCCTGTCTTAGTTTTGTAAACAAGACATAACATAAGTAAGCGATTTCATGATTTCAAATACTGGATACTACAGGGGACTAAAAGTTTTAGGTGGAAAATAGATATATAGGCCTATAAGATGGTGTAATATATTATGACAAGAAAAAATACTGGAAGAAACTTTTGAAAAATAGAGTAGAAAACTAGTGACCACAATATCAACGAGGTCAGTTATAATATCTGCTTCTATGGATAGATTATGTCCAAAGGATGTTATTGAAGAAATAGCAGATGTAGAACAAATTTTATTTGACAAGCTAGAGATGATTTTGAAAGTGGATTTACAACCAACAGGCCAAGAGAATGGCTTAGAAAAGGATGTTTCTACAAAAGAACCTGGCTGAGGTTTTAAAAATTAAATGACAATGACAAACCAAGAAAATGCCCTAGATATTTTTTTCCCCTTAGGGATTGACAAAAGAGGCTTGTTAAAGCTTGAAGAACCCTGTGTGATGGGACAAAGAAGAAATAAAGAAAAATAAAGTCCTATTACAAACTGAAGATTATGACTGCAAGGGTTTATTTGATCAAGGTTAAAAAGAGACACGCTATTAGTTTTGTTTAAACTTTATGGAATTTTTGCTGGTATCAGGATTGAAAAATGAAGTTTTAATTTATTATATTCTTTTCTTTTTCTTCTCTCTCTTTCTTTTTTGCTATGTACTTTTTACTCCTCTCTGTTCTTTCTCAGTTTGTGTATTTAGTATAATCAAAATCCTTAAAAATGCACAGCATTTGCTATTGCACTTTTAGTGTCCATTTCTCTAGAACAGAACATAGTAAGAAAATTTAAAATATTGGTTTTGTCCCTTTTTTATTCAGTTACCATGTAACAGGATGTTCAAATGGAATTGAACATAAGAAAATAAGTATAAAAAGAATTGTCTTTGAGAAAGTGTTTAGCACCCAATGAAGGGGAAAAATGAATCTGTCAGTTTTGGTTTGTCATGTCTTATGCCTTGTTAATACTTTGAAATTTTGTTTTAAATTATTTATTTTTACATTTGTATTCCCTTTTTCATGTACAACTCGAGATGGCAAACATACCAATATCTCTCCTATTTTCATTTCCTCTTCTCCTATTTTTTCCATAACAATAACTCTGTGAGATAGGTTGGCCTGATTGACTGGCCCAAAGTCACCCAGCTAGCTTTCATGTCTAAGGTGGGACTAGAATTCACAGTCTCCTAGTTTTTCATCACTACACCAAATGGCACTTTTGTATTCATTTACATATTTCTCTGAACATACCCATTTTTACATTTCCCTTATTTAATACACGTTTATACATCATTTTAGAAACATTTCCTTAATACATCTTTTTAAAAAAGATAACAAACTGTAAGACAAAATTCAGAACTCAATAGTTTTAAAGGATACATTTAGCTTTCTGCTACTCTAAAAACTAAAAATAAAAACCCAGTCCCTGCCAGAAAACTATATTTGATGTGATGTTAATTACAATCTTGCATACTTCTCTCCGATGGCTATGTTTCTCTAATAAAGCAGTTTCTTGATAAGTTGTAAATGAGAAAAGTCTTTTGTAAGCTTAAATCCTTACTCATCAGTCCCTAAAGCTTCTTATTTGAGTGGTGAGGAAGAATTTTGAGAATGCATATGCAATTCAGTACATCATGTGGAGTTTCACAAGGGTTCATAATTAAACACATTATATAGCCGTGATTCTTGAGTACAAGCCAAAAAAGTAAGGTAACATCTCCTTGAAGCTAACAAGCAACTATGCAAATTTATTCAGCTAAATATTGGCAAGGGTACAAAAGTGATTTGCCATTTCCTTCCTTCTTTTTTTTTTTTCAACTTCCAAGACCTGATATTCCTTGAGAGACTTTGCAAGGCTCTTTAACATCTGACAGAACCAGTAATGACACTGAAGCAGGACTCTCCCTCTGGGAAGGGGTTGCAAGAATTCCTGGAAATAAAATCTTACCCGTTTAAAAATCAATGATGATATGCAATAACCCTGGCCATGGTGTTCCTCATCAGCCTTTTTGTGAGCTGACAGTGGCAGGATTCTTCCCTGGTAACATTGGAGCTTGTAACTGAAGTGTCTCTCAAGAATGAATCTATCTCAAAAAAATATTAGCCATTAGAGTCTCCCATCTAAATTGTAACCAGGCTTGACCCAGTTGTACCTTCCTATCATCCAGAATCAGGATGTTTCGGATGGACAGAATTCAGCTGATCATATTTGTTGTACTACCTGCTTTTTTGGCGTGGTGATTGTGGTGGGGAAGATATCCTTCCCATTACAAGCAATGCAAAGAAATGCAGTTTAAGATATTAACTACATATTGTGGTTCCTATTTTCTTCCAAACCCATCTGATATCAGGGAACACCTGAGGTTGAACCAGGAGTTAGGAGGAAGAAAAGGCAGAAATGAAAAAGAGATGTTGCATTTATCCTATGAGGTTGGAGAGCTCCTTCTAAAATTAGAGGATAAACTCCAATCTGTCATGCAGCTCCTGGACTATTTTTCTACAGGAATACATTTTAAATTGGATTCTGAATTAGCCAAGAACATATAATGTCATTTAAACATTCGAGGCAGCATCCAATAATTCAGAAAGAAATTGTCATTGCTTGGAAGAGGAGGATATTTGAAATAAGCTGTTTATGACAAATTAAAAATGAAATATTATTTATCTTTTGTACATGGCATTATATTCAGTGAATTTATTGTGTTGTTGGCTTGTCCATTAAAAATTCACCAGAAATGCATCATTTTAAATTGCAGACATTTAAGCAACACGGAAGGCAGTTAACTTCATTGCCATCCCCTTAAAGTATTCTTAAATGAGCTCTAAATGTCCTATAAAGTAATGCCTAAGATTTATTCACTTCTCTTCATTAGCCTTAAGCAAGATAAAAATGTTACAACAGCTCATTGTAGCAGAAGAGTTAGTTGCTCTATGTAGAGTTGGCAATTCTTTAGCAACTCAGAGTTAGAAAAATCTGCCAGTGTCCAAAGTTACTTGATAGATTTAACTTTTATGCAAAACACATGTATTATGAAGAAGTAGACACCCATTATTTAGTCCAGTTGAATAATATCTACCTTATTTATTTTTTTCAAAATTCAGTTGGGCAAAAAATATATCACTGACATATTGTGAATATTAACTATGTATTGATATTCCAATTCCACTATTTTTTGTGTAATTTTTGATAAAATCTTTCTTGTTTGTTATTGGGAACATATATTGCTACCATCAATATCTGTTTTTGATTTATCATTATTTCCACCATTAATATTCTTCCCTCTTCATCTGCATAGATTTGTTTAGGGTTCATTGTCTATTTGATATATAAAGCTATTTCTCTTTTCTTTTATTGTGCTAGTGTGAAGTGAAGCTTCCTGATTTTTGGTTGATCCAACAGTTTCTAATGTTGTCTTTTAATATGTGTTTCTTGGATACAAACTATATCCATTTTTAATTTTTGTAATCATGTAAAAAAAAATTTTTCTTTTTGCGGGGGAGTTCAGTCCATTTATATTTATTGAAATAATCCCATTTTTCTTCTCCATCTTCTTCAATTGTATTTAGGTTTTATTCTCCTAGTTGTTCTTATCTGTCTTTGTTCTCTTGCTTTTTCTCCTTCTTCTGTGTTTGTGTTTTCTGTTTCTTCTTCCTTCCCTTGGTTTGGCTGCTCCTATTGCTATCTCTTCCTCTTTTTTGCTTCTCTCTCTGCATGAAATTCCAGACTTTCCCCTTCCCAAAAAGCTTTGTATCTCTCATAAAGTTCCATTGCCTTGAGTGCAGTGTCGAATCTGTATCTCTTCATGTCCCAATTAATTAAAATCCCTTCCAGAATCAGCCATCTGAAGTTCAATCCTTTTTCAATTAATTTTCTGGTCAGGAACTGGTGTTCTCTTCTTGAATCTCTTATCCTCCTGGGGATCTGCTTCAGCACTACAATTTCCTTTTCTTTATAAGACAGAGGATCATCTCTCGCTCTTCTCAATATCTCATCTCTTATAGATCTTCTGATAAATCTAACGTGTACTTCTCTAGGGACTTTATTTCTCCTCGCATAGCTTGAATTGACTCAAAATATCTGGTCTAGCTCTCTTTCCATTTCCTGTTTCCCAATTTCCAGTGCTTCAGCCAATAGCTCTGTCATCAAATCCACCAGATCATCTTCTTTGTCCTCCATTACATTTTGAAATCTTAAAAAATAAAATGCCTTTTCCATTTCCAAAACAGCCATTGAATCTTCCAATTCTCTATTTGCCTGCATCAGTCTCTGATTTTCATCTTTTATTTCTTCCATCTTCTGATCAGTCTTTACTGACTTGTCTTCTATTTTCTGAATTCTTTATTCATTTTTTTATAACAATCTGTCGGAAGCTTTCTAGTTGACAGTTTATGTTATGAATTTCTTAATACAGTTTATCAAAGTTGTCATTTGTCTCCTCATGGTTTTTTCCTTGTATCTTCTTTGTGGGAGGAGATTGCCTCTTGGATTGCTTGTAATGCCGCTTGCATGTCCTTCTGAAAATTTTTTCTTGTTGAAGCATTGTTTCGATTGATGTCTGATACACAGGGCTTGCAGAGGTGGAGGATAAGGCTAAGGGTGTTTTCTTGTTAGTTTTAGCTAAATTCAGAACACTCATTTTTAATTCCACCCCCCAAAATTTGTATCAACTCTAATACTTTTCCCAGATGTCCACCTTATACCAGCCATTAATTTTATATTCAATATCACAATATATCATTTAATTTTGTCTTAAATAACTCTTATAGTTCTTATCTATAATCTCTATAATCCAATAAACTCCCTGAAAAAGAAGGGAGAACAAAGAAGAAGAAGAAAATTGTAATCCAATTCTGTTTGTGAGGCTCACTTCCAGAGCAGTTGTCCAAAATCTAAGATTATCACTCAGTCAAAATTTATAATCTGTAAGGTCCTACTATTAAAAATTAATAGTCCATAGGGCCTTCTCTAAAGAAAATCAAAGTTAAGCTTCCACTATCCTTAAGTAGTTCTGAGACTAAAAGTTTATAATTCAATAGGATCCCCAGACAACAAGAAGAAAAAGAGAAAACAAAAACAAAAGGGAAAGGGAAAAGAAAAGAAAAAAGAAAAAATGGGGGAGAGAGAAAAAAGTTTATAATCCACTTTTATCTTCTGACTCCAGCTCTAACCAATTGTTCCAAAATCCAAAATTGCCAATCTGCCAAAATTATAATCCCAAATATCTTACTGTAGATAGTTCCTTGCCATTCAGTCTGTCTCTAAATAGTTTATAAAATTACAGGTCAAACAATATTTGTAATCTGAGGAAACCAGATGGTTTCAAAATAATTTGTAGTTTTAGTTGTAATCTATGCTGCAGAAAAGACAGCTTAAAAAGTTTTTATCTTTTTCCAGCTGCAATCTACAAAGTTATGAAGTTATCAGAAACATCAAAGGGTTTAGTCTGTTATCTATGTCTGGGCTTCAAGCCAAGTTCCCTCACTCCAGACAAAATATAAATAGAACTTGGTGTAGTTCTTTTTTCACCACTAGATGTCATTAAGTATCTGTTTTGTAATTTCCAACCAAAACAGTTTTGCTCTGATACTCTCCAAGAAAGGTAAAATAAATAAATAAATAAATTATAACTCCCCAAACTTTTTTTTATTTTTATTGTGTCCAAATTAATTTTATAGTCTCTCTATTTTTCCCCAAGAAAGCATAAGCTGCCACTTTTATTCTGAAAAAGTGGGTGAAAAAGGAAAAAATACCCTCCGTTTAGTTCTGGGAGTTTCCTTGCTTTCAGATCATTTTTTTTCCAAGAACAGGTTTTAAAATTGTAGAGGAAGGAAAATAATCTCACCCAGATTCAAACATTTTGCTCACGCTTGTTAAATACTGGTTTTTTTTTTCTTCTGGAAATCAGCAGCTTCCGACTGGCTGCATGAGTACAGCCAGTCTTTCTCCTGTTAGTTCTGAGGATTCCTTGAATCAGGTGGGTGAACTGTCATCTCCCCATGATCTACAAGGGTTCCCTCTTGTTTTGTTGCTTCTCTGGGGTGACTTCAGGCCCTTTCCAGGGGCCCAGCAGGAAGAAATCGGGCTCGGGAGGCAGAGCTCTGCTTCCCTGCATCCATCTTACCATGACATCAAAACCAGAAGTTCGGTGAATATTAACTATATATTAATAACAGAATAACAGAGTTCAAGCAGGAGACCCTATACCATTCCAAACAAATGGCTGTCCAAGCTCTTCTTTAAAAAACTCCAGTGATGGAGCACCCACAACTTCTGGAAGCAAGCCACATCACTCATTAATTTTTTTCACTGTCAGGACATTTTAACTTTATTATATTAATTTATAAAAATATTAACATTTTTTGTTGTATATCCACTCTTGAGTTGCACTGAGCAATTATTTAGTCTTTTAGTTTGTATATTCTTAACATAAATTTATTATCCTGTATCTTTCTATTTTACCCCTTCTTTCTCTCTCTCTCTCTCTCTCTCTCTCTCTCTCTCTCTCTCTCTCTCTCACACACACACACACACACACACACACACACACACACATACACACACACACACACACACACAAATCCCTGTTATTTCAATTGTAAATTAAAATGGTAACAGCAGCAGCTGCCTTACTGAACTTCTTTCTTCTCCTGATATTTTATCTGTGTTACCCATTTTTATAAACAGTCTGGTTACACATCTTAATTTTTATCTAGCTTCATTTCACCTATTATTCAATAGTATTATCTGCTGAAAACAGGCTGAAGTAAGAACTATTCTGTTGGAAATAACTTTTACATAATAATTGGTTCCTGCTTAAACATATCCAGTGAACAAATGTTATTTAAGACTCATTTCTCAAAATGACCAAATTCTAAGGACCCTGTGCAAAATAATTTTATAATAGATTAAATCATGTTCTGGATAAACCAAGCTTGTCACATTATAAATGTTGTGAAAGATGTTGAGGGTCTATGCACAGAGTGGTTTGCTGTGCATTTAATGCTGTTTTTACTTTTTAAAAAACAAAGAAACAAAAAAAAACCCTTCTCTTTAATTAGTGTGAATTTTCCTGGTATTTTTCTTTTGATCCCAAAAATTGAATACAAATAATAAATGCTGCATTATGACTTTCTTCTGCATTTTTTGTCTAGACTCATTTCATGCGCTAGGGGGGAAAAGAAATCAAAGGTAGTGAATTCAAGAAAAAGAAGAAGCAGCTTTTCTGCCCTCCCATATTCAGCTACAGCCACAGTTTCTTCTGTTGGCTTATTCGGATCAGCAAACTCAAGTAGTAAAGAGAGACACATAATAGAAAGAGCTGAATTAAAAAATGGTACACTTAAGTGGACTAAAGAAATTAACAAGTAAAGTCACCAGCAATTGAGCTTTCCATGGACATGTCCCTGAAGATATTTTTTTTTTGCAAGAACAGAGGAACGGCTTCTCACTTTCAAGCTTACAAGTTTGGATGTCTCCCATGTTTCCCATACATGTATTAACTAAGCAAAAATCTTGCTTAAATTCTAGGCACAGGCATGGTTGGCCAGCTGCTCTCATTTGTTTTCACGTGATATAAAAATATATGCAGTTTTTATCTTCAAACGTCCTACCCTTTAAAATGATCTGGAAGGACTAGTAGAAAAGCAATAGATGGCGGAACATTTACCAAACCCCTTTTTTTAATTCAAACAATTTCCTACCACTTTTGCATTTTTGTTTTGTTTGAAAAAAAAAGACTTCCTATTATACCCTCCCCCCAAAGTATTAAAAGCACAATGAGCAGTAATCCACATTTACATGCTACAAGTTCATTTTGGCTCCAAGCTAATTAAAATCAAATCAAAGTGGTTTCTGGTTGGGAAACTCAGCATGTGAATGGTAGTTTATGCAAATGTAAGTACAGAATATTGTAATTGCAAATGTTTTTTCTGCAAATATTCATCTTTCCTTTGCAGCTGTTCAAAAATCGTCATCTTGTTAGATCTTTGCAAAGGGAATTTCAAATGTTATATTTGGAATATGATTCCAGTAGAATTTAGTACTGCTGTCAATGCTGAAGCAAGAGACAGATGCTGTACATTGACTTCTGTCTGGGTGAAGAATGTTTCCCCCGCCTCTCCCCCTAGATCCAAACAGCTAGAGGTACCAGAGCCTGACTGCCAGGGAGAAAGCATATTTCTCTGGCACTTGCCAAGCAGGAAGTAATTTCCAGGACAATTAATAATGCCTGTGAAATTTAAACAGTTGAAACTACTGCAGCAGAAACAAGAGTAACATACAATATCTTATTCAAAAGGACCATAGAAGGCAGATCTAATATGTGGTTAGATGTGTTTATGATATTATAATTATTGACAACCACTCAAAATGCCTGTTGAGAGGTGCAATATTATATATATATATTCTGAGGTTTTCAAGGGTATTTGTATGTAGATCTTTAGTTATTCGGGTTTTCTCCTGCGTAAAACTGGAAGTGTCTTGGCGACATTTCGACGAAGTCCCATTCGTCATCTTCAGACTGGTGTTTTCAGCTTCGTGCTTCAAGGAGCAATGTGTGGTCTTAGCTGTTTCTTCCTTTTAACTGCCAGTGGGGGTATAAACTGATTGGGTGGGAGCTTGGCTGTGTTCTGATTGGGTGGAGGTGTGTTCTGATTGGTTAGGGGCTTGGCTGTGCTCTGATTGGTTGGGGGGTTGGCTGTGCTCAACCCCCCAGCCAATCAGAGCACAGCCAACCCCCCAGCCAAATCCTTCTTAGCATTTTAACACTGAACCCACATGCAAATACCCAAAACATTTTCTAGTAAAATGTCTCCAATAATTTTAAATGTTCTTATTTATTTGATTTTTTTTTTGTCTCTCCTTTATTGCTTAAGTAATTCAAAGCAGCAAACATACTCATTCTTCCTCATATTTTCCTGACAACAACCATTGGGTGTGGTGGGTTGGGTTGAAAGAGAGTGACTGGCCCAAATCACCCAGTTGGCTTTCATGCTTAAGGTGGGTCTAGAACTTACATTCTAACCACTAAATCAAATTGGCTTTCTTAAAGTATTGTGTCTCATTACTATGTCTTAGCTATTGCATATTTTAAAGTATGTTTTACTTCCTTAATGCGGTTGCCCAGTCTGAACTAAGACCATCAGGCACAGAAAGAGAAAGAGGGAGGAAATGTAATACCCCTCTCTCCTCTTTGTTCAAAAGAAAAAAGAGAAAAAAAACCAAGAAAATTCTTCTGGAGAGGAATTATTATTTTTTTCTACATGTTACATGTTCTACAGACTAAATACTAAATTTTTTTTAATCTACATTGGCCACAATAAAATGAGATGCTACTGCAGAATGAAAAACTGTGTATCTATGATGCAGTTTAATCCTAAGTCTACAGTATTTACCAATAGTTTTAATATGGTGGGTGCTGTTTTCTTCTTCATTTCTTAGTGTTCTAGGATGACTTCCTTAAGAGGAAAAGCAAAGTATGAACGGGATGTTATTTATTTGTTTGTTTGTTTGTTTTGTTTGTTTTTTTGTTTAGCCTATAGAAATGGTACATTAGTCAGGAGACTACATGTTAATAAGTAGTTGTTTGGCTGCCTAAAAGTGCTAGTCAAGAAGTGTACCATGCATTTTGGCATCACATTCAGGCAGATCTAGCACTGGTTGGATTTGTACTCTACATGAAGCCCCATTACTTTTCCCACCAAAGTAGTAGTTATTTATCTACTTGCATGTAACATGCTTTTGAACTGCTAGGATAGCAGAAGCCAAGGCTAGCTTCAAATCCTAGCACTGAATGATGGGGGGAGGGGGTTACAGAGCTCACCCTATCATTCAGTACTAGGATTTGAACTGCTGGAGCACAGATCTTCTCCAGCATCTTTAAACCACTGAGCCACTGCTCCTCTAATGAGCTATTAGTAAAATAATAAGTTCCAGACTATTCCTGTTATCAATTCCTATTCTCAAGTCATCATGATCTGGCAATACATAGTTCATTTACATTATTATAAAGTTTTAGTTTCATAGCATAGGACATTACACAGATCGTTGCTCTGGAAAGAATGAAATCTATATATTGCTTCTATTTAAAACTAATAATAATATATTGTGCCATTATTGCTCATGTTCACAGTTCAGTTAGAAGAAATAAAGAGATGAAGTTCATCAGATCAACCACCTGTGAACAGTGCAGCTGAGTGGAAATTGTCCAATTTGGACATTTCCTTTTATGCAAAGGCTTATCTTGAAAGATCTGACCAATCTACTAATCAGCAATCAGCTCAAAATCACAAGTCATACATTTTTTAAAGAAAAAAATTACACTGCCTTGATTTATCTATTTTTCTATGATCAGCATCAAAGATCTTTATTTGGATGCCAATTATATTTAGAATGGGCTTTTTTAGAAGGGGAGTCTGTAGACTAATTGTAGGTGGGGTTAAACCATTTAGGTTTTTAGATCAGCTATATCCTTTTCACTTGTATCAATGATTATCTTCAGGAAGGGAAATATACAGTGAAATATAAATTGTAGGAGCAAATATATTCATTCCATTCTGACCATATCCTCATCATTTTATGTTGGAATGCAAGTTCTTATGGTTTTATACTGTATAGATCCATTTTCTTAGTTATATGTTTATGAAATGTATAGGAATATTGATGCATCCATAGGAAACTGAGAACTAAACACTCAGGAAAAGTTAGTTCCCATAAACTATTGGTGTTTTCTGAGTCCAATGTTCAATTCTGAGTGTCATGCTTATTTTGCAAACTTGAAATTAGGAAGGAGTGACTTCTAATTTCTATAGGAGTATTTGTTGCAGCATATATGAAATTGAAAATCCTGGCTAAGAAAACCACTGTCTCCTCACTCCAAATTTCAAACTTAAAAACCAATACTTTAAGTGGTATTCAAATGCCCTTCTAACTAGCACAGTTGTGATATTTGGCCCACTCTCCAATGATCTTTGGGGGAATTATGAAATAAAATTGTCCCGTTTAAATTGTATGGATGTGTATGTATATGTGTACATGTGTGTGTCTGTCTCTGTCTTTGTGTGTATAGATACAGATATATTTTCTAGCAACTTAGTGTTTTTAGAATTCTCATGTTCTTTCTAATGTGCTTTGGTAGTTTCTACTGCAGTGATGGTGAACCTTTTAGAGACTGAGTGCCCAAAACTGGCCCCACCCCTGCTCCAACCCCTGCCCCACCCCCACCTCCACCCATCCCCCACCCCATCCCCCATCTCACCTGCCTGCAGAGCCACTCACCACCTGCAGGGCCCACCGCAGATCGCTCAGGCAGCCCAGCAGTGCCATGGCAGCCACATCCTCTGCCCGCGCCCTGCAGCATCAACTGCAGGATGGGGCGTGAGGGCAGAGTCTTGTCTATGCTGCCTAGCTCCATGTACTTGGCTGCACTGCTCTCCTCCAGGGGGGCTGCTGGTGAGGAGGAGGTCGTGGGAGGAGGTGAGGTTGGGGCAACGGTACATGTGCCCATAGAGAGTGCCGCCTCTGGCACATGTGCCATAGGTTTGCCACCACTGTTCTACTGTATATGCTTAAATACAGTGCTGGAACTCACACACATCATACAACCTGCCTTGCCTACCCTACAAGGTTCCATCCAAAAAAGATGCTGGAACTCCATTCTGGGTGTTCTGTGACAAAAAATGCCTGCTTAAATATGTTCTTTTTTGCATTCCCTGGTCTTTTTGCTGTACTGATTATATTTATTATACAATTATTCTTTGGTTTTGGATCAGTCAGAGAAAAAAAGAGTTCACTTTGCAAATGTTTTTCAACAATTCATAACTAAATTTATTCTGAACAAGTCCAGACTTGTTTTCTACAATATAGTCTTTACTTGTACAAATTATATATACATGTTGTATGTTTTCCCTCTCAAGTAAAGAAATGTACAAAGTCAATTTCTTTTTAATCACATTATAACATGAATATAGTTGAGATCAACTTTTATATTTAACATGCTAAATTATAACTGATTCAATTTGCTTCCCTAGAATAATCACTTCAATAATCGTCATGCCACACTAAAGCATTTTACATCACTTTATACTGTATTTATCAAATTAACCTTTACCTGACATTTACATTTAATACTAAGCGGGTTTTCCAATAAATCATTTAGCAATATTGAAATGAAATGTTATTGAATGTAAGCAGTTTTCAGCTGAAACTGAAAGATAAATGTGTTTGATGACTAATAACCATTTTGCTTCTTGTATCAGTAGACAATATTTACAGATTCTTTAATAATAGTTAAAGCTGTGTGTACTGCAGATAGCAGCAATAAGATATCAAACTGTCCCTGTGAATGAGGTGTCTGTTTTTACTTTCATATTCTCAGAATTTGAACTTAAATGTTCCTGGCTGCCCACACATCCCATTCTGCAAAAGTCTTGTCAAAGGAGCACCCATCTAATATCTTCCCCTAGATTTAATTGAAATGTGTAAAGCCACAGAATTAGCACACCTCTGAAAACATGTTTGTATGGTAAAAGTCATTTGCTCACTTGAAAAAGTATAAATGGCAATTCTCTTTGGGGGGGGGGGAATGATAAAGAGAATTAAAAAAAAACAATTTTCCTGTCATCAGGCATAATGAGAATTTTTAGGGGGAAAAATAGTACTGGCTAAGAGACTCAGAGGATTTCTCGCTGATATATTTTTATGACAATATAATGGCATCAAATTGTGTTCTTCTGACAGTAAAACAAATGTTAAGGGAATTGATCAGTTTCTCTTGCCACATGCAGTCTTCTGGAAATTTGATCCAGTGGTATGGGAGTTCTTCCAGGAAGGGAGCATAGATGCTGCTCTGTCCCCAGTAGCCATACCGGTGAAGGCCTGGTGGGCATCTGTGAATTTGATTGAGTTGGTGCTAAATCTAAATCCTGCTGAGACCATAAGAGAGGTTGTTTTACAGAGACCCAATCAGATTTTTTTAATGCTTGCTATAAAGTCAACTTTGGGTTTGGGTTTGAACAGTGTAATTTATTAATGTATTGTGGGAAGTCAGCCCCCCCCCAGAGAAAGAAATATTTGGGGGAATATTAAAAAGGAGAATATTATATTTCTTCAAAGGATCTTAAAGGCAGAACCCTCCTCCTAAGTCTCCCTCCCCCAAGCAGAAACCAGGTCTGTAAAAATGCAGCTTTGATAATCCTTTCAGAAAGATTGGAGCTAGAAAGCTTGGAGCTGATGAGATTACAAAGACACAGACCTCTGAAATCTACATCCCCCACCCAAACTCTAAGGACAGGAAACATGACCTTTAGGACATAATAGAATTAACCCACCAATACCAAAAAGGACACACTCAAAAGAACCTCAGGTCAAAGTTCATGCCACAGGAACAGGAACTCCAAACACAAAAGCCCAAGAAGGTATAAAAACCCACAACTCCCAGCAACATGTGACTTTATGGACAGAAATGGATATTTTTAGCACAGAGTGCAATTCTTCCTCTCTTGCTAGTTTGAAGTTTTAGATTTCTAACTTTCCACTCAAACTGTCTATAAGGCCACACAGATAAGAGGGAAGAGGTGGAGCTTGTAATTGAATTATTCCACTAGGACTTGTTCTATTTCCTGATTCAGAGGAAATGAAGAAGAAACCTATTGGAATTTCATATTTCAGTGATATCTCTGTTTCTCGATAGTTGATTCAACTATACATCTTAATTGCCTTTAAAAGCTCCTGTTAACTGACTTTAAGTGATCTAGTAGAATCTATCAGAGTGGGTGGTTATAATAAATTTAAAATAATAACAATGCAATAAGACCCAAGGACTTGATTGGTGGATAAAAATGCCAGAACTAGTCTAAATATCTGGCTGACTATGCAACCAAAAATAATAATGCTACTGTTCAATAAATCCCACCAGGCTAATATTAATGCTGCACTGGCAATGTCACTATTGTTTTTATATGCTGCCTAGAGTCTCTTAGTTTATAAATTTCATAAATAAGATGTAAGGGTAGGAATTCATGTGTTTGTATTTTATCCCAAACACAGGGATAAAATTAATATACAAATAAGCCTATCAAGACTATTTCCCTTTTTTCATGCATATACTGTTTGAATCCTTTGATTTCCACAATCTACCTTTTTTGTTACTTATAACAAAAGTTACTTATAACTTGTATTCATCACCTTTGAAAAGTCAGAAAGTGTTAATATCAGTGAAGCTATTCCATACATTTGATGCAGTGAGCTGTAGTTCAGAAAAACCTATGCCTGATAATAAATTTTTTAATCTTAAAATCTGCTTCCTGAATCTTTAAGACTTTAGGCCTTCATGGACTAATGGAATTGCCTTCCTATGAGAGTTTTTCGAAGTATTTCTCAGCTCACCCTTTTTTGGGTTGTTGTTTTTAATTATAAATGATCTCAGGTCCAATGTATGTAAAATTATATTATAGCAATTTGTTAAGGAGCTCCAAAATATTATTGCAAATACCAATAACATTTCTTATTTTTGTTATCCCTGTTTACTGATAAACTGTCAAGGTATTTAATTAATAACCATACTGATAAGATTGAAACCAATACTAGATATTTAAGTGTCAAAATAGTTCCAACATCATATCAACTTCTGTTATTCTCAAACAGCGAATAAAGAAATGGAAGCATACCATCAAGATTTATATTTGCTCTGTGCTGATTTGTATTCAGGAATGAATATGATATGCATTTTTGGTATTTGATTCCATGAATATTCAAAGGCTTTTTTTTCTCCTATGAGTATGCTATTTATAATTGGAGTCCAAACAAGATGCTCAGGAGGTTTCATTTAAAAGTTAAATTTCCATGTAAGAAAAATTGAAGTGCACACATATAACAATTATCTAACGAGATTAAAGATTCAAGAACAATATAGTATTTAAACCTAGGAGTAACTCTGCTTTACATGGCAAATTGACTGGTACTGGTCAAGTATAACATTCTGCTCTTGGCCAAGGAAACAGAAGCTTTACTTTGTCCTTGAAATTTATTGTAGGACATATTATTTTGAAGGCAGCTTTTAAAATGACTGGGAACAATAGACATATAACTTATCTCTCCATATGTTATTTATGATACATTGTCTATATTTCTTAGAGAAGAATATATAGTTCTGCATAGTCTGTCTTTTGAAATTTTAGCTGCAGAGAAGGGTAAAACAATTTACCAGGATCACAACTGGGCATAGCTTCTGTCATTGCATTCCAGTCAGTTTGTAAGCTGGGACAGACCATTTATCCCATGAGAAGAATTGTGAATTCTCTCCAACTTTTCGACAAAGCCATAAAACACCAATGCTTTCTTGTACTGTACAATACATAAAACTGAATGAAGGTGTAAAACCTGGATTATATACACAATGATATAGGTTACTTCTCTCTTTGGCTAGTTTCCATCCATTGCTTCTTGTCCTGTCTTCAGGTGCTTTGGAGAATAGCTTGACTCCCTCTTCTTTGTGGCAGCCCCTGAGATATTGGAACACTGCTATCATGTCACCCCTTCATCCTTATTATGTTTTATGTAAATTATGTTTTATGTTTCAACATAATTTAATAATTAAGTGTTAGATTGAAGACTGCAATCCAGAGAAACATTATTTCTGATATACAGAGTCATATATTCACAAGCATATTTTACTGAGCCTCTGATTGGGTAACTTCAATACATCTTTACATAGAAATGGTATCCAGAAGTTTTAATTTATGAAAAATGTGGCTATCAGGCTGCTGTCTGTTGTACAGTTCAAGGATCATTTGAAACCTATTTTGGAAGATCAGTATCAATGTCATAGTTCTGACTAATGAAACCAAATAAATCAGAACTCCGAGGCTTGAAGTTTCCTCAAAGCACATGTTTATTGGATACATAATATTGGCATGGTCAAAAGTGAATCCAACTCTGAAATTTCTCTAGAGATTCAATGTAACTTCTACTGTGCTATAAATCATATGACCCAATTAAAGATTTATCTTTGTTCCTCCTTCCAGCTCCTGCAGGAATGACCTTGGTTCCCACAGGACTGCTTTGTGTTTTGTCTAGCAATACTTTAGTTTTCCTTCCCCCCCCCCTTCTCCCCTCAATCTATGTGGCATCTTAGAATGACAAAGATGGCTTCAGCCAGGCTCGTTTCAGAAGCTGACAATCAGTTCCCAACTGCTTACTAGGTAAAAGGTTTTGGAATTGACCTAAATGAGTTAAGACAAACTGAAGGACAGCATTTCATATATGAATTCATTGGACTGTTAAGAGTGGCAATAGAGACCCTCTTAAGAAACCCCCAGAATTAGAGGCTGCTTCTTGCAGCATGGAGAAGAAGATCTTCTTTACAGCACTTTAGCTGTGACCAGCATTTCCTAGAAAGTTGCATTTGTGCCCCACCCCCACCCTCACTATTTTAAACCTTAACAAAATGGTAATGTATAGATCTTGCATCAGGCTTTTAATTGCAGATGATTCCAGCACTGAGTTTATATTTAATTCTAATTTGCATTTCTAATTTTCTGTTTTGTTACCTGCCTTCAATGGTCACCAGAACAGAAAGTTGGAAAGTAGAATAAACAACAAACAGACAGTTTATTTTTATGGCCTAATTAACAA
The DNA here is from genome assembly GCF_016545835.1 of Crotalus tigris. Classification (NCBI taxonomy): domain Eukaryota; kingdom Metazoa; phylum Chordata; class Lepidosauria; order Squamata; family Viperidae; genus Crotalus; species Crotalus tigris. Next base: position 3,186,494 of record NW_024096469.1, read on the forward strand.
AAAATAAAAAAAAATATGCAATGTATTTTGCGACTCTGTGTGTCCATTTCTGAAAACCGAACAGAACTGAATCAAATTTGGAGCTGGGAGTGGGAAGAGAAATTGGGAAACAAACAAAAAATAGTTTTAAAATGAGGATACACTCATTTATTGACATCTAAAAGTGAAGGTATTTTTAAGAATTATTTCCAACTCTCTGATGTGATAAAAAAATTGTGTAAAGGGGTTCAGAATTCTGTCTATTCTAGTGATATATGGAACATCTTCCAAAAATGAACCAAATTGGAATAAACTTCAAAGATGACGAAGTAAAAACTAAGCTTGAAATTAGATTGGTCTTGCCAAGGATTGTAGAGCAGACATGTCAAACACAAGGCCTGGGGGCCAGATGCGGTCCCCAAAGTGGTTTCATGTGGCCTGTGAAGCCATCCTGGAAACAGTGAAGGAACGGCCCCCACTGTCTTGGCCCTGGCCCAGGCTGGCCGGGAGCCAATGTACAATTTTGTGGTGGCCATCTATGCTGAAACACATTCAGTGTTAGCTCCCACAAGGCCGTCTGGAACCTGCCGTGTCAGTCCCTCCCCATGGGTGCATGCTGGGGAGGTGTCACCCTTTGTGAGGATTGAAGAAATGCACCATTGCCTGGAAGTGGCCAGCAAATGGCCCTCGCCTACTTCACATATCCAGCTTGATGGGCTCTGGCGGAGGGGTTTTAGCAGGCAGTGCGGCTCCTCCAATGGACCATGCCTTGGCACTTGCCCCAGTCCCACTGTCTTCTGCCAGAGACCCTCAGATCTGTCCTACTCCTGCCCCCACAGGCACCCTTGATGTGAATGATGTAGAGCTGGGCATGCCCACCCAATAGGCCACACCCACTCCATCCACACCCACCCAGTAGGCTACACCCACCCTGGCCACCCCCCCCGAGGGCAACCACAATGCTGATGCGGCCCTCAATGAAATTGAGTTTGACACCCCTGTTGTAGAGAAATAAATTTCAGGGGGGAAAATACCCCAAAATATCCCAGTTGGGCAAGGACTTGAAATATTGCCAAGTCATCCATTCTAAGTCCCCTTTTATTTTGGACATGAAGCCCAAAATAAAGCTATTATTAAGGGTTTAAAAACAGTTCCAAAGAGTTTTCCTAATTTAGTTTTATCTCAGATCTGATTTGGACATTAAAAATATTACATTTTGTAAGAGTCTAAAATTTGTGATAAATATACTTTTGAATAATACAATTTGGATAACTATTTGTTTTCATTTGAAAATAAGTAAATAGCATGTAGATATGTTGACTTATAGCATCATATCATACTATAGGATATTAATTATGATACAGGGGTTGGAAGGAACCATATCTAGTCTGATCTCAATCCAATGAAGGAAACTTTAGTATAATATTCCCAACAGAAAGTTCACTATACTTTCTGCATTCTTTTTCTTCTCTCTCTCTCTCTCTCTCTCTCATATTTCTTCATATAATCTTCCATGCCTATTAGACCTCCCAGTTTACTCAATCAGTGAGTAGTTTGTCAATACATATAAATCATATTTTCTCCTTAGGCACATTAAACCTATGTTGATCCCTGAGATGCCAATTTAACATGTCAGTTGAGAAATCTTTCATAGATAAGAACATAATGTCAGAGAAGAAAATCTTCCTGAAGCCACACTAGTATTTTGGGAAGGTTAAAAGCTGCATCAGGAAGGAGTGAGATCCATATCTTCCACAGGGGTTTTCTGTTTTTGTTTTTGGCATGAGCTTGTAGGTAAAAAAGCTTGGGGAAGGTTCATTTGAACAAGTCTATTTATCAGCTTTCTTCCAGATGTGTGACAATATGTGGATGAACCCCCCAAAGGTATTCAGGATGGGAGCTGTTATTACCTGTGTAGGAGATCATCAAAATATCCTATATGCTTGACTGGGAAACAAGAATCATTGCTGAAACACAGCAATGATAAATCACTTCCATATTATTCCTAGGAAAATACCCCTGTCCATTAAACAACCAGGAATTGATTTTAAATGACTGTTTTTATAAGTGTTCAAGTATCTCTTTCCTTCACAGTGGTGAGACACAATGTTACTGATGACTGGTAATTGTGAATGAGGGGCACTACAAGGCCATACACATATACCAGTCAATGGACCACATGGGCTCAGGGGACTCAAGTTACATAGCTCTGCTATTCACCAAGTGAAGCTGCAATTCAATATTTACTGATGAGAGACAAATTACAGCCTACTCATTAGGTCTTCTGAGCATTTGTGTGATTATTGCTCTGTCACTTTTTCCTTTGAATAATTGACACATACTGCTTAGACAGATCAGTTAATTTTCTTGGTAAACTCAATTACTTACTCTGTGATTATGTATTTTTTTTACTCACCTATTTAGTTATCACTATCATTTAGTTATCACTATTACATGTAACATGAGCTACCCTCCTTATGGTAATAATTTCCAAAATCTTTGTTTGTTGCCCTTCACCAGGCTTCAGCTTTATCTACAAACTAGAGGAGCTATTTATAATGATCTCATTTATATTTCTAGCACAACATTGTCATCAAAAATATTGAAAGGCTTATTTCCATATGAAATCTAAACTGTATCTGAGCTGTGTAGGCTATCATTAAAATCTATAGAACTTTCAGTGATTGAGGATAACTTTACAAAAATATGAAAATCTCAGTAGATAATAGCAAAGAAGCTGAAACTTAACATGCATTGAATTTAAGAGCCTCTTATATTTTATGACATAATTGGGGAATGCTGTGAATATATGGGCTATATTTTATAACTGAATCAGCAAATTTATCTTTCTCTTATTCAACATAATAGAAATTAATGGGGTGTAAAAAAATTCTTAAGTGATGGAACATGCTATTTTTGTCATGATAGGTAATTGCTTCCCAACATCTGCACAGTTTGTCTTTTTTTTTATGAAGACAGTAGAGTACACTCTTTTCTTCATTGTCAGATGGAGGTACTAGCTAGACAAATCCTCTTGCCAAGAAGTTGAGTAGTCCAGTGAAAAAGTTATTTATTTGTTTGATTGCTATTTGATTTAGTCTTTGGCCAAATCCAAACTGACTCTGAATAGCTCATAACATAAAAATAAACTAATAAATAGGAAAATATTTAATGCTAACAAGCTGATGAATCTGGCCAGCAGCAACAACATACCGTAAATGCTGGCATATAAGGCGACTTCCGCAAGCGTTAAAATCGGCGCCAAAGACGGGGTCGTCTTATACGCTGAGTCGTCTTATATGCCGGAAATACTGGTAGTTTCCGGCGTATAAGATAACATTCTAGGAATGCGACTCAGCGACAAAGATGGGGGTCGTCTAATACACCGGGTCGCCTTGTACACTGGCATATAAGATATATATAATACACCCCATAGGGGGCTGCATGATTGGTCATCAAATAAGATGCTAGGCTTGTCAGTTGGAATGCTGGCAGCCCAGGTTTGAGACCCAAGTTCCATGCGATGGGGTGAGCCCCTGTGGGATTAATTGCACAAAAATGTCCATGGGCATCTCCCACAAGGGCCCCAGAGATAACAAACAGACCGGCTCTAGACACAGGATGCATTCATCAACCATTTGGACAGACTCTGATAAGAACACCTGAACTATCCGAGACAGAGTTGTTCCCTGTTAAACTAACAAAGGAGTCTGCAGCTAACCCCTCTCTAAAGGCTGCATCCTTTTCAGACCTTACTTCTTCTGCTTCGCAATGTTTTTCTGGCATAGATTTAAAATTGGCTTCTGCTCTTTCTGTTACTTTTCCTAACCTACTCACGGTTGCTGAAATTCTTTATTCTGGACCCTTGCCTCCGGAAACGGAGGCAATAATCCTTCCCACACCTGTTGCTCGGGAACAAGGAGTGTTTGTGCTTCCAGGTTTGATAGATCCCATGTATAGAGACACCCTAAAAGTCCAATTTTATACCAATCTCCCTGTCACAATGAACCGGGGGGATACGGTGGCATGCTTGGTTTTATTATCACGTCCAGCACCACCCATTCCAGAGGCTGCATATGCACCTCACTCTGGGAATTCTTCCTTTGATTTATTGCCACTAACAAAGCAAATTACTCCCCAAAAACTGGTGATGCCTTTTTTAATCAATGGCATTCCATATAACTCCACTGGTCAAGCGATCGTGGAACGAGCCAATCAGACCGTAAAAAGGGCTCTAGACATGCATGCAAAAAAGAAAGGGGAAAATACCCCCGGCTTGCCTGGGATACAAAACACTCTTAATCTTGTACTTTTTACCTTAAACTTTTTGAATGTTTCTGGCACCCCTGGCTCAACTGCCGCAAGCAGGCATTTTTCTGCTTCTCCCACAGATTCTTCACGCCCCCAGGTATACTATCGACGTTTGCCTGATCCCACCTGGAAAGGGCCTGCCTCCCTCATTACTTGGGGTCGAGGCTATGCTGCAATAGACGACCATGGCGAGATCATTTGGACTCCAGCTCGTTGTGTTCGTCCTTATATGGCTCAACGTACACCACCTCAGCCAGGCATATGAGGATCAGGGACTGTGGGCTTTTAATGCTTTTGTACGGGATGCCAGGCGCACTGCTCTTACACTTAACATCACGAACTGTTGGATCTGCATGCAAATTCCTGGTGACAGTCGTGGTGGCCTTATTTTCCATGCCATCCCGTTCAATGAAACAGGATGGAAGCAGCTGTGGAGCATAACTACAGAGACATTGAATATGACATATGCTGTGGGCGCTCGTATAATGGAACCTGCCAGATTTTGTTTTTATAGCACAGGACTATTCCGTACTGCCATTTATTTGGGAACTTATAGTAATTGTCAACAAGTTATTATATGGAATTCAGCAAAGAAATGCAAATCCATCAAAAGCAACCTTACTAAGATAAATGACACTTATCGAAGCAATCAATGGACAAACATCAGTACCTACATGGCTTGCCTTGACATGGAATCCATAATAACATTTGCTAATGAGTCTCACCAGGGTTATTATGAGTTACCCGATATGTGGCTACTATGTGGCCGTAGAGCCTATCGCCAGGTGCCTAAGGATTGGAAAGGCACCTGTACACTGGGCCTTTTGACCCCTGCTGTATATGCCTTGCCTTATCTCCCTGATCGACGCCTGGGGAACAAACGCGATACTGGTTCCTCGGATCCACCCCTAACATTGGGTGGTAGTTTAGAGACTCAAATCAGCAGAGGGATTCTACCCAATCTAGGAGTTGCCATGAACTATAGAGACCTTCATTTGCTTAACAATTGGACTGTTCATATGTTTAATGAAACAATCAACAGCATTAAAATGTTTAATCAAGAAATGGGGGAAATAAGGGAAGTAGTTTTGCAAAATTGGTATGTTTTAGATATTATTTTAGCAGCAAAAGGCGGTGTATGTGCCTTAATTCATTCTCATTGTTGTATGTATATACATGATTTTCAACCTAATATTTTTGTTACAGCTAGGAAAATGGAATCTTTGCTCCAAAATAATCCCTTACGCAGCGATGGATCAGGCACCGTGGATATTTGGGGTGCCCTTTGGTCCTGGCTACCGGATGGATCCTGGCTACAATCTTTGATTTCTATTATAGTAACCATTTTGATATTATTTGTATTGCTATGTTGTTGCATTCAATGTATTCCCTCCCTCCTGCAACTGTGCAAAAATGTTATGCCCTCCACTAGGAAGGACGCCTTAATCAGTGAATCAAGATCCCTTCTGGAACTGGAAGTGAGTAACATTGAAAAAACTGAAAAGCAGGAGATGTGGGATTAATTGCACAAAAATGTCCATGGGCATCTCCCACAAGGGCCCCAGAGATAACAAACAGACCGGCTCTAGACACAGGATGCATTCATCAACCATTTGGACAGACTCTGATAAGAACACCTGCTGTAGCCTTGCATCTGCAAAGTGTCTGTTATTTGATATATTGTAACCACCCCTATATACGTCTTTTGCTTACGCTGTGTGATGTAAAAACCTTAGTAACAATAAAATAGGGTGCTGGAGTCAGCTCTGTGCTCCCATCCTGAGATACCTGCTGCGTGCGTGTCTCATTCTCCATGGGAGACCACCACAAGCCCCCATCCTCATCCCAGGTCCTACCAACTTAGCAGTTCAAAAGCATGCAAATGTAAGTAGATAAACAGGTATTATTTTGGTGGGAAGGTAATTGTGCTTTGTGATATCATGCTGGCCACATGACCCTAGAAATATCTTCAGACAATGCTGGCCTTGAAAGGGATATGAGCATTGCACCCTAGAGCTGGCAATGACTAGCAGAATAAACTCCTTTACCTCCTTGCCATAAGGGGATGCAACTAGCCTAGCACATAGCCTGGAAGATGATCCAGGTCTTTAAGACCCTACAGAATGCCATCAAGGTGGGAGCCACCTGGATTTCAGAGGAAGTCATTCCAGATGGCAACTCCACCACCAGAGAAAGCATGGTTTCATTGTCCTGGAAGATGGCAATGCTAAATCAAAAGAACCCATAGTCTACCAAACCTGTTGGATCAAATTTGCCAGCCAGCCAGAGATTGGACACTCTGTCAACTAGCCAAATCCTATGCCAGATTGAACTTTATAGTTCATAATCAGCACCTTGAATTTTATCCAGAAACAAAGTAGCAACCAGTCAGGTTCATAAGGCAAGGATAGCACATAATCATGCCAAGGCAGCTCATCAGTGTCCTTGGTGACACATTCTGGTCTAGCTTAATTAATGTTTAATTATGAAGTGATGTTATGACATTTATCTGAAAGATGAAGTGTAGTTATATTAGTATCTTTTCATGTTTGGTCAATATACTGTACAAGGTTAGCATGGAATTGAAATGAAGAGAGAGTTTTATGTTGAGCTCCCAGAAAAAAATATAAATCAATAAGGTGGTATCACTACCACTATCTCAAGTATACCCCCTCTCTTAGTAGTAGGTTGTTCCTCACCCCTGATTGAATTCAGCATCCTGTTTGTCATTGGTAGATCATGGAAATCTCTGTGTAGTTCTTGCTATTGCTATTCAGAGGCCTCCTGTCTCTACTTCCACTCTGAGGTTATATATAACTTGTATGATTAGTCAATGTCTATACCATTATCTTCCATAAGTAAATCTGATTATGGGCTAAATTTTTGTATGCTCCTACTTGCTACAATTCTTAATATTTTAACTGCTACTTGACTCTTTCATTGTCCACCTTCCTTCACCTCCATTAAAATATTAAGCATTACAGAGAGTTGCTTTTTACCAAGCATTGGATGCTTACCGTAAATGCCGGCGTATAAGGCGACTTCCGCGAGCGCTGAAATCGGCGCCAAAGACGGGGTCGTCTTATACGCTAAGTCATCTTATACGCCGGAAATACTGGTAGTTTCCGGCGTATAAGACGACATTCTAGGAATATGGCCCGGCTATAAAGATGGGGGTCATCTTATACGCCGGGTTGCCTTGTACGCCGGCATTTACAGTACATTTGTTTCTTTAGTTCTGGCAAAACAAAAAAGCAGCTTGAGAGTTTTACTTAATAAGATAACCACTCACTTTGTATTCCTGGCATCATCACCCATGTATTAGAGCTTGAAATACAACAAAGGAGTCATGTGGAAGAATCTATCTCGGTGAGCGCTGGGCTTATCAATAGGATAATGTGAAGATTTTCTTTTTTTGCTTTAAAGCTTAGTGAAGGACAATTCTATTTGTTATTTGAACTGTAAATGAATATTAACTGGTGTCCTATTGTGAATTGCTGATTTCCCTATTTATGGAATTCCAGCATGAAGGCTGTTAACTGGACTTAAATTAAATTTAACAAGTAATACACTTTTTTAACATAGAGAATTATATTGTGAAAGACAAGATTTTTTAAAAATCCTTTACTCTTTGAGCACTGACATTTTGATGAAAGTTGTACAATTGACTAATACTTTGAATTTTAAAGAAATTTAAAGATAATCTCTAAACTTCCACAGCGTCAGGATGCCAAAATGTTCTTTAAAAAGATTTATAATTATAAAATGAAGCATCAATAAATAAAATTTAGGTCTCACTTCACTATTTTGTCAATTTTTTTCTCCTCCCAAAAATCAGAAGTCCATTTACAATGTGGGAGAACTGCAGGACAAATTGAACTGTGTTAGAAGAATTTTTTTTATGTATAAGCAGCAGAAGATATACTAAGACCTTTATCATGAATGATGTAAATGTATTTATGATCAGAAGTGTATGAAACCATGGTAATACCTTGATAGACTCTAATTTTGTGAGCCAAAAAGAATAAAATTCAGACCTTGTAGTAGAAAATTCACCCAAGAAATTCCAATAATTGTTTTACTATTTCCAGTCTAGAGGTTACAATGAGTTACTGATCTCTTGAACCCAGAAGGGCCAAAAGCAAAGACTGAAAGGTCACATAATTCTTACATAGAACATTGATCAAAGACATATCAAACATGTGCACACACTTAACATACTCAACTGTACAACAAGAATTGTTTTAGAACTTGTAGGAGAGAATAAAGAGATAATCCTTAGGGGGAAAAACACTTCAAACACATTATTTGAAATGATGGCAAATATTCCAAATCTTTACTTGTTATTTTAATAAGTTGATTTTGAATTTGATTATAGTAGAAGTGGTGAGAAGAATATTGTTAATCAGTATGCTTGAGCATGTTGCAATCCTGTGAGAAGCAATTTGGTAAGATGTCAAAATAATGTAGTATACAATGTTAAAAGAAGTGAAACAACACATATTAAGAAAATCACATCATATATTTGATGAGAAATATATAGGCTATAAAGAATTAAAGCATACATACAATTTCTACTTAATTTGTCTCACTTCTCTTTAACAGATCCAGTCAGTTCTCTGTGATGCATCACAGAATGATTCACAATCAAGATGTGGATGGCTGATTTTTTCTCATTTATTGATGTGGCATCCATTGGCCCTATATTTAATATAGAAGGGCAGGTTAAGTATCAACAAGACAATTTTTAGGTGATAACTTGGGTCATCATGTCATAGTCATCACATGGTATATCATGTACTTATTATGGCAAATAAAATTTCTAGGTTACCAATTTTTCACACACATATAGGGAATCCTTGCTTAACCCCAAAAAGTTACTAACAATCCAAATTCAAAGTTCCAACATCCAAGCACAGCCTCCGTGGTCACTTGATCAACCAGCCTGCATTTACTGGTACTTTACAGATAGTTCTAGAATAGAATAGAATAGAATAGAATAGAATAGAATAGAATAGAATAGAATAGAATAGAATAGAATAGAATAGAATAGAATAGAATAGCTGGAAGGGACCTTGGAGGTCTTTTAGTCCAGCCTCCTGCTCAAGCAGGAGAACCTATACCATCTCAGACAAGTGACTGTCTAGCCTCTTTTTAAAAATTTCCAGTGATGGAGCACCTACAATAGCTTTGCCATTGGCTAATTGTCCTCACTGCCAGGAAGTTTATCCTTAATTCCAGGTTGTTTCTCTCTTTGATCAGTTTCCAACCATTGTTTCTTGTCCTGCCCTCTGGTGCTTTTGGTGAATAACATGACCCCCTCTTCTTTGTGGCAGCCCCTCAAATACTGGAATACTGCTATCATGTTTCTCCTATTTCTTCTTTTCTTTAGAGTAGCCAAACCCAAGTCCTGCAGCTGTTCTTTGTATGTTTTAGTCTCCAGGCCTTTGATCATCTTATTTGCTCTTCTGTGAATTTTTTCCAAACTCTCAACATCATTTTTGGGATATGGTGACCAAAATTGGCTGCAATATTCCAGGTGTGGTCTTACTAGAGTTTTATAAAGTGGTACTAATACCTCATGTGATCTTGATTCTATGCCTCTATTTATACAACCCAGGATTGTATTAGCTTTTTTGGCTGCTGCTGCACACTGCTGGATCATGGTTAAGTGATTGTCCACTAGGACTCCAAGGTCCCTCTCACAGTTACTGTTTTTAAGCCAGGTCTTGCCCAACCTGTACTTGTATCTTTGATTTATTCCTGCCTAAATGTAAAACTTTGTTTTTCTCTACATTGAGTTATGATCATGATGGAGTCTGCCCATCATACTCATAACTTGTGAAGATCACCATGCGCCATGGTGTTGCAGAGGTTAGAATGCAGTATTGCAGGCTAATTTTGCTGACTGACAGCAGTTTGATTCGGATCAGCTCAAGATGGAGTCAGCCTTCCATCCTTGGTAAAATGAGGACCCAGATTGTTGGGGGCAATATGCTGATTCTGTAAAGATGCATAGACAGGGCTGTAAAGCACTGTAAAGCGGTATATAAGTCTAAGTGCTATTTCAATCATAAAGCAGGTTGGTCAAGTGACCAACCCAATTTTAAGTCCTTTTTTGGGTCAGTCAGTGAGCAAATTACCATGCTCGTTAAGCAAATCCATGGTCATTCAGCAAACACTGCAGTTGTTAAGCAAATGCCACGGTTATTAAGTAAACCAATGGTTCATTATGATCACATTTTTGCTGAAAAAATGAAAGTAAATGCTGGTTTGCAGCAAATCTATTATAAAATGTAGTCGTGTGACCACGTTTCTGAGCATCCAAAGTGCACTCACGGGACTACAAGGGTTTAGGAGCAACCATTGGAACCTTGAATCCATATTGTCAGATAGGTGCATCAGAAATTTGCTAAGCAATCTAAATGATATTTTTTTTTTGCCAGAAACCAATGTTTACTTCCAGTTTCTAGGGGGGGGGGAACCCTCACTGCGAATAATGGGTTCTATAGTCAAGCAAGCAGCTTGAGTGCAATTTTTGGCAGCAGTCATTGAATGGTTAAGGTGCCAGGCTAAAACTGACAGATAATGAATTCTAGTCCCAGTTTATGCATAGCTGTGTGCAGTCACTCTCTCTCTCATCCCTAGGAAGCAAACTATTTTTGAAATCTTGCCAAGAAAACTCTAGTCTTGTCTGCTGTAACTTAAATGCACACACACAAAAAGTGTCTTATGCCTAATCCAGACAATCCATCTAGTAGTATATAATGACTGAGATTACTAAAAGAGTCTTAGAATGACATGAGGATTACATCTGTCCTATTTTTTTTTCTTGGCAAAATTCATAGTAGATATAGTATATTAATTTGGGCATGTGGCTCATGTATACATAATAAACAAAAATTATCATACTGGGTATTGAAGGTACATTGAAGGCTATCATACACTATAAATAACAAAATAACTATCTATTTTTATCTTTTAGGCCAGCAAGATCATACAAATGACTACAGAATTTTTTACAGGTTGGACATACTATAGATAATTTATGGATTATTTCTAGCAACTTGCATGCAAAAATACATTATCTTTGAATATAGAGATTTCTCCTATGGCTAGATTGCTATGAAGGAAATTCAAAAACCTACTGCTCAGATGATCCTCTTATCCTTCCTTCAATCTACAGAAAAGGAATGTTAATTTTTGTAAAAGAAAACTATTGATAGAAGACATTTTAGCTTAATTATCCAGTTAGTGAATTACTAACATGTACCTTCTAAGCACTGGACAATATATTAAGCTGAAGCATGGTGAGTACGATCAGGAGGGTTTTTAAAGTTAATCATATAAAGGTTTAAAATAAAAACCCTCAGGTAAAGATTTGTATACTTTAAAAACTAAAAAGCAGGAGTATTATTATGAAGCAGATGGCTGCTTCTAATGAAGAGACTGTAGGATAGCAGTTGACCAGCAGGTCTGAGCTCCAGAAGCCCTCAACAATAATGGAGCACTTACAGACATTGTGTTCATCTAACCTTGCTTTCTAAATACTTTTGGATTTATAGTTATTTTAAAGTTAAACAAGGTCTCCTAAGCAACAAGTTTGAAAAATTATGTGGTGAGTAAAAAAAATAAAGGAAAAGCTACCTAAAAGTGTTAAATTAAATACAAAGTGATTAAAATATGACCCAGGTCAAATGTAATGTCCATATAAGAGACATTAGTGGCTATAAGCATAATGTAGTCCTCCAAGCTAATCCCAAGTTGATAGAACAACCTTAGTTTTAACCAAAGATTAAAAAGTGTACCATAGTTATTTGGGAGGATAAAATTAAAAGAACCTTTCTCCACTGGGGCAGAAAATAAAGCATGGATTAGTATCTGTACATGGATATATGCATATGTTGTCGATACGAAGGAGGGCTATGCAATAGTTTACAATACAGCCTCTGAATGTGCAACAGGACAATTATAACATTGTCTGCAACCCTTTACAACTTTTACACATTTCTCAGGGATCACACACTGCCTTAAAAAGTTGGAGGCAGGTGCTACATTTGTGCTCTTACACAAATCTGAAACATCTTTCAAAGATTTAATCAAAAGCATTGCACAATCTCAGCATGAAGCTTTCTGAACTTACATCTCCAAACATGAAGGTGGTTGTCTTTGTCAAAAGCTCAGCCCTTTTCTTGGCCTTCTTCCTCATGTATATAGATCCTACTTCTGCCTGAGTAATTTTTCCTTCATATTTCTGCTTTATCTATATAGTTTTATGAATGAACTACATAACACATGCTATTGAGCAAATCTAACAATTACTGTCCAAACCAGGAAAATTGTCTTCTAAATTGTTGTTTTCTATATAAATATCATGAAGCAAATTGAAGCTTACTGAAGTTTATATTGTTATATACCTATTAAGTTTTAAATTTGAAACAGGATTCTTTGCTTGCTGCAACACAGAAACACAATTACCTCTCCAAGATAAATTTTCTAACAGTCTCAAATAATGAGATATGTGAATATGTGCATGCATTTGTATGCATACTCTGATAGCTCCATTTGTTTATCTTTCTACCTAAACATTAAGAAGCACATCATGGTCTCTGGGGAGCCAGGTTTTTATGGCTGTTTGAAAATATAAGAGTGATGGTGCAGTCTAAATATCTACAGAAAGAGAGACTGTCTAAAGGTAAGACAGTCTCTGAGGTTTAAGCATAGAGTTCCAGCAAAAGACATTCCTTTAGATTTGAAACCTTCTGCACATACATGCAGTGGGGTACCTCAAGGTTTTGTCTTCAGCCCAGTGCTCTTCAACATCTTAATAAATGATATAGATAAAGGGATAGAGGAGAAACCCATCAAATTTGCAGATGATACCAATCTGGGGAAAATTGTCAATACTTTGAAAGATAGACTAAAGATTCAGAAGGATCTGGACAGATTTGAGCGTTGGTCCCTGTTCACCAAGGTGGAGTTCAGTGGTCCTGCATTTAGGCAGGGAAAAATAACTAAATGAATAGGTATAGAATATGTGGTACCTGGCCCAGCGGTAGTATCTGAGCCAGCAGTGTGCTGCAGCTGCCAAAAAAGCCAACACAATCCTAGGCTGCATCAACAGAGTGATAACTTCAAGAGCACAAGAATTGATAGTACAATTCTATGTGAGGCCACATTTGGAATAATGTGCCCAGTTTTAGTCACTACAATACAAAAAAAGATGATGAGGCCCTAGAAAGATTACAGAGAATAGCAACATTGATGATAAGGGTCTAGAGGCTAAACAGTTTGATGAACAATTAAGGGAACTAGGTGTGAAGCCTAATGAACAGAAAAGAAGGATTGGAGTGATATGATAGCTGGCTTCCAGTACTTGAGGAGCTGTCACAGTAAGGAGGGGGGAGGTCAACCTATTCTCCACAGTATCTGAAGGCAGGACAAGAAGCAATGGGTAGAAAATTGTTAAACAAAGAAACTTCCTTCCTGTAAGAACAATTAATTAATGGAACAGCTTACCTCCTGGAGTTGCTCCTAGGTGCTCCATTGTTGGAGGTTTTCAATAAAAGATTGAATAGCCATTTGTCTGGGATGCAATAAAACTTGGACAGGGTTTGGACTACAAGAGTCCAAGGTTCTTTCCAGCTCTATGATACTATGAGCATGCGGTCTACTAAAACAATTTGATGAGCAGATTAAATTGGAGAAGGCAGTTTCAGAGTTATCCAGACCCTAAGCTGTATAGAGCTTTGTGTGCCTTGAATTCAAGCATAGGAAATCATGAAAGCATATACTTTCAAATCTATCTCATTACATGTATTCACATCAGGTTAACTACTTTCAGAAGCTTTATCTTTCATTCTACACTACAGGCCATTGCTTTGCTAGGGAAAAGAAGATGTTACTGATAGTTGCCAAGTACAGTTGCCAATTATCTATTCTCATTTAGGAAAATCCTCTTCTTCATTTGTTTGTTTGAAAAATCTGCTATAGCTAACTCACAAAAAGCAATTGTCAGTTAATTAATGTTATGTTATTATTATACCTAGTAAAGATTTTATAATAGAGGACATATTAAAATAGCAACAAGAAAACTTCTTTCTTTGTGGATTATGCTTTTGATGAGAAGCTAGGTTTTTGTATTAAAAAACAAAACAAAACACAAAAACATGGAAGCTTTTGAAACCATAAGACTACCCACGTAATTAAATTCTTTTCACCAAATCACCTTTATGTATGTGGTAGCATTTTTTATGCTTCCATCCTTTCAAGGTCAATAAAATGAGGAGGGCCCAGGTTGTTGGGGGCAATGTGCTGAAATTGTAAACTGCTGTACTGTAAATGCTGTATATGGGGCAGTATACAATATAAATGTAAAGTACTATTGTTCTTTTATTTGATATACATTAACTTTTTTGTTACTGAGCTCTGCCACACTATAGTGCAACACAACTAGAAATAAAAATAATATTTTGACAAAGAGGAAATATCTAGAAAAATTATGCTCATACCTTTTAAAATGCGTACTTCAAAATGTCCCATATGTAGCATGAAGTTTTACCAATAAAACAAAATGAATATGTTTACCAAGGATGGCCCATATAACAACACTGCTCCGCAGATTGCATTGGCTGCCCATTTGCTTCCAGGTGCAATTCAAGGTGTTGGTAATCACCTTTAAAGTCCTTCATGGCAGGGGTCCAAGCTATTTGAGGGACCATCTCATCCTACAGGGACTGGCCCATCCCACCCATGCCAGTAGAGGAGGCACCCAGCAGGCCTCATCGGGCTGAATATTCCAGCTGGTGGGATTCAGGATAAGGGCTTTCCCTGCCCTCTCCCCTCCCCTCTGGAACATCTTGCTCTCTGGAGTGAGATTGGTGTCAACCCTCCCAATTTTCTGTAAGAGCCTAAAGACTTGGTTCTGCCAGTTGGCTTGGGACTCTAATGTGGGAAAATCACAGTGGAGGTACTTAATTGATTAACAACAGATCCTCCCTTCCCTGTCCCATCCTGCTCCCACCCTGCCCATCTTTTAACTGTGGCACTTTATTTGTCGGTGTGTAGTATTTTATTCATGCTTTTATCTTTATAGAATTTTTATTTTTTATCACTGCAAGCCACCCAGAATTACCCTGAAGTAAGATGGGTAGTCAATAAATTTTCTAAACAAACAAACAAACAAATGTTTTGTATAAAGGAAAGACTTTAGTTTAGATATCCTATGTATTTAACTTTCAGTCAGACTATATGAAAAATTGAATGGGCTTGTTTAGATTTTATCTGAGAAGCATAACAAGGAATATGAGAGAACAATATTTCATCCCATCTAATCCTCCACATTCTGCTTGACCTGAGACAGAAATATATAGTTAGGTGTATATGAAACTGGTTATAACTGAAGACAAACCAATAGAGCACCTCTTCAAGTGGTTTAATATATAATTTGATTTTAAGGGGGCAGAAGCCATCACCCAGGATGCCTCCAAGGGAGGACACCTACTAAAGGAGGCCTAGTTTTCCAACATGGACT
This sequence comes from Crotalus tigris, assembly GCF_016545835.1. Lineage (NCBI taxonomy): Eukaryota > Metazoa > Chordata > Lepidosauria > Squamata > Viperidae > Crotalus > Crotalus tigris. Next base: position 3,202,317 of record NW_024096469.1, read on the forward strand.
CCATCAATTGCCACCAGCGTACCAGGCACTAAGAATATATGAAGAGCATGTCAAGAGGCAGATGCCAGTTGTCAGAGACGGAATCAAGACTGGGGGGATACTTACTATATGGCTAAGCAAAGGGAGGATCTCAAAGACATGGAAAAGGTAGGGATGGATGAGGAAGCATTAGAGTCACAGACAAGTAAGGGCACCAAGGAGGGAGGAGGTGGATATGATGAGGGACTGCAAGGAGGAGGGGACCAGGGAAGGGTCTTGGGAGTATCAGATCTGGCCGTATGACTCAGAACATGGGGGAGAGGAATGCCCAAACCCACGGGACTGATCAAAAGGGAAGTGGAGGGAGAAAAGGAAAAAGAAAAAAAGATGAGGCACATAGAAATGGGGGCATACCTATGGGGGGAGGAAGGACATCTGAGAGGGGAAGACTGATAAGAATGGAGGATGAAAGTCAGGAATAGTATGCAGAGCAGCAGATCGGGAGGGGGGGAAACAAGAGAAGGAAAGACTGACAGGAATGGAGGAGGGCAGGCAAGAACAATATGCAGGATGGCAGACTAGAGGGAGAAAAACCTGGGAAGGAAAGTCCAACAGGAACGGATGCCGGAATGTGGGAACAGCATGTAGGCCAGCAGGTTAAGGAAGGAGGAATACTGGAGAAGATAAGATGGACAGGAATGGATGAACAGCAGGCAGATCAGAAATTTGAGGGGGGGAATTGGAGAAGGGAAGATGGATAGCAATGGATGATGGTAAGCAGGAACAGCAGGTAGAGCAGCAGATTAGGAGGGGAAGAAAACTGAGGAGGGGAACATCGATAAGAATGGATGATGGAAGGCAGGAGCAGTATGTAGATCAGCAAGTTAGAGGATTGGAGAAGGGAGGATTGATAGGAATGGATGACGAAGGCAGGACTGGCAGGGTAGGGATAGAAGAAAACTGGAGAAAGAAAGATCAATGGGAATGGATGATGGAAGGCAGGAATGGCAGGTAGATCAGCAGGCTGGGGAGGGAGAAAAATTGGGGAAGGAAAGATGGACAGGAATGGATGACGGAAGACAGGAATAGCAGGGAGATCGGCAGACCAGAGGGGGGGAACCAGAGAGAGGAGGATTGATAAGAAGGCATGATGGGAAACAGGAACAGCAGGTAGACCAGCAGACCAGGAGGAGAGAAACACTGGAGAAGGGAGGATCGATAGGAATAAATGATGATAGGCAGGAATTATATATAGGTAGGCAGGTCAGGGGAGGGGAAAAATTGGAGGAGGGAGATGGGATAGGAATAGATAATGGAATGCAAAAATGGCAGGCAGACCAACAGAACAAAAAGGAGAATAAAAAGGGAAAACCCCATAGCAGGATTCTTGTAATACTGGATCGGAAGGTGTACCCCGCAATGAGTAGGAAAGAGCGATTGGAGAGTATATCAATAACAACAGTACAGGGAGGAGGAGGCTGGACAAGGATGACAGAGCAGAAAAATGCAAAATTGGAGTGCAATAAAGAGAGGGCAGGGCAACTAAGGCAGTTACAAGCAATCAGGAAGAGTGGCCCTGTCACACGAGCAATGAGTAAGCAGTTAGATCGGCAAGGGGATAAAAAGAACTTCCCCACCCCCTTAGACTCACTGTGAGGACGCTGGCAGAGGACCAGTGAAAGCTAAGTTGTTTTTAACTTTGTATATAACTGTTTTTATGGTTTTAAATATTGTTTTAACAATAAATAACTAGATTATACTCTTCCCGGAGATCAAAGATTGCATTATTGTACAAATATGCCCAGGATTTGCATTTTTACAACCATTAGGGATATATATATATACATACATACATACAAACATACATACACACACAAACACACACACACAGAGAGAGAGAGACTGACACAAACACACACACACACAACACACACACACACACACATATATTTCTAAAATTTGGATTGTTAGCAAAGAATTAAGGGAGAACTGGAATAGCTATTTCGAACTCTTTAGCTCTTTTCAACCAGGCATACCCTTCTGAGATTCGAACCAGGGCTGTCTGCATGTTAGGCAGCTGTATTAACCTCTAGGCCACAGGCTCTGTCTCACTTTTGCCAGCTGTGTTAGGGAGGGAAGAATATATATATATTCTTAAGAATGCTTCTTCGACTGGAAGCTACCCTGACGATGCTGGCAGTTGCCGGCAAAAGCTTGGTATTTTAACTTATTAAAACTTTTTATAGTTTTGTATTTCCTGGTGTTCTTGCATTTTTGCTAGTTAAACATACATATATACATATATACATATATACATATATACATATGTAGGTCTTTGGTTGTTCGGGTTTTCTCCCACGTAAAATTGGAAGTGTCTTGGCGACGTTTCGACGAAGTCCCATTCGTCATCTTCAGGCTGATGCTTTCAGCTTCGTGCTTTGAGCAGCAGTAAAATTGGAAGTGTCTTGGCGATGTTTCGACGAATGAGACTTCGTCGAAACATCGCCAAGACACTTCCAATTTTACGTGGGAGAAAACCCGAATAACCAAAGACCTATCTATATATATAGGTCTTTGGTTATTCAGGTTTTCTCCCACGTAAAATTGGAAGTGTCTTGGCGATGTTTCGACGAAGTCTCATTCGTCATCTTCAGGCTGGTGCTTTCGGCTTTGTGGTTCTAGGAGCAATGTGTGATTGTAGCTGTATATATATATACTGCATAGGAAGGGAGTACTGACCCCACTGACTGCTCACAAGATGAAATGCCACTAAAATGAAGATGATGTTTATTTAGAAATAATCTGGTGCTATATTAGTTCTGATGCTGGCTCTGAATGAGGTCACTTTCCCCCAAAGGAGCAGGTCTGTAACTTCGGAGTTCATAGCTGTTCCCTAAACAGCAAATGGAGGACGTGACCAGGAAGTGTCTTGGCTCAGGGTCATCTGATCCACCAAGTGTGTTCCTTTCTGGAACTGAGAGCCCTAGCCACCGTTACTCATGCCCCATCTTTATATTGGATTTTGCTGTGCACTGCTAGGAATTGCCTTTGAAGACTACTATCTGGAAACCATAGTTGGTACAAAATGTGGAAGTTTGCCTCCTGCGGTTGGTGCAGAATGTGGCAGTTTGTAGCTTCAATAGAATTACAACAGTATTGCTAGGGATGGCGTAGCTGCTACCTGAAGCTGAAAAGAGATGTGTTTGAGTTAAGGAGTTGCCTATGAATGTCACAATATGTCAATGCATCTTTTTGCCCTTGAATACGAAGTTCTGCGTATCCCTAAACCTTTACATTGGAATGAGTAGGGCAGTAACAAACACTTTTAATTAAACCCAGCATTAACTTAAAAACACATTGTTTTTGCACCCTAAAGGGGAAATTGTCTTTTCTAACACATTCCTCTTTTGCAGACATCAATTTTGCTTAGCTGAAAAATGATCTTATCACCTCAAGTCTTTTTTAGCATAGCTATGCCTGCTCGATAATTGGCATGCTGCTTTAAAAAAAAAAGAAAAGCTTTTCTGTTAAAATTCCTCTTTCTGACACATCTCCTCCTCCTATACTTTAATTAAAGCAGAGAGAGAATTTGTCATTCCAGGCACATCCAAGACAGGATTGTGTATAATCTTAGTGTCATCATTTGATACTTAAGCTATAACAACGGAAGTGGCTACTAATCATCTGAAGATAATGGGAAGAACTCACCTGAAAAGTGACTCCCTGAGAATAGGAACTAAATGAGGAAGATACTGGCCTTTTCCAAACTGCAGTTAAACCCTTCATCTCATTTAAAAGTTGTGCCTTAATTGATACAAAAATAATTTGAAAGAAGCTGTTAACATTTTCTACTTCTCACTTTCTAATAATATTTTTTTTTTAAATGTGACCTCCCAGTTGAAAATATCCTAGTGCAACTCATCTTACATTCTCATTGACTTGAACGCAAGAAAGGTTAAAGTTAAAGGTGGTGTGTTTGAGTCCTACTTGTATGAGAATTCAAATATTCTCCCCGGGCAGAACACAGTGAAGGTTTAGCTCGATTAGTTTCCCAAGCATTCATATTTTATGGATCTGAAAAATAATCCAGCTCTGTCAGGGATTTGTATAAACAAGTCAAAGCTTCAAACTCAGATAGAAGATGGGGCTATAACTGCTTTCCCAGACCCTATGTTTTGTAACATGTTCATACTAGCCCTTTTGAATCCATTAATTATTTAGCAGATTTCTATCTTGCCTTTCATCCAAGAAGTGGTTTAAATGGGGATATACTTTAATTTTATGCATAGCACAACAACTCTGTGGCATGGGTTGAGCTGAGATAAAAGTGACTGGACCAAAACCATAAACAGATGTAAATCTGATCGTCCCCAGTCCTGGCTTAAACACCTGACAACTCTGACTCTTCCATGAATTCAGCTGATAGATCAGAAGAAAAGCCATAATTACATTTTCAAGTTGATTATCTCTGTCTCTATCATACACACACATACATCTACCTGCCTGCCTACCTAATTAGGGACCACCCATTTCCCTCCCAAAGAAACTCTGGGTGGTGTACAAGTAAAATATTAAAAACGAAACTGACATATTCCCAAGCCCTGCCAACTGACACAGACCAAGGGAGGTATTGAGGTGGAAGATGCTTTTTATTTTCCATGTCTTCCTGGTTTCCTTATTGTGAAGAAAGCATTTTAGTGGAGATTACATTTGGACTTCTCAGATTCTGGAAGATCTATAAAAGGGAAAATTTGGGTGTTTGTCAAGGAAGAAAAGTCCCGTTCCCAGAAAACTCTGCTTTGAAATCCAACATGGGATGATATATGCAGGCATATTGGAAGTTTCTAGGATGTTCTTAAAAGTTCCTTGTTTCATTCTAATCCTCTTAGAATGGGTATTGAGGTGACATAAGATTGCTTTGTAATTTATTTCAGTAACAGCTTTTATCAAATGATTAAAGAAAGAAAAAAGAGTGAGAGAATGAGTGTGTGTGTGTGTGTGTGTGTGTGTGTGTGAGAGAGAGAGAGAGAGAGAGAGAGAGAGAGAGAGAGAGAGAGAGAGAGAGAGAGAGAGGACATGGATAAAACAGAATGTAGTGCAATGCAATTTGTAATCTAACCAAATGAAGTCAAGAAACAGAGTGGAATGTTAAAGATTGCTTGCTAAGAACTGAATACAGGCATATAGACTTTTTTCCTTGGATAGCACTTGGTTTAAAATAGAAAGTACTGACAATGAACTAAGCTGTAATTCCACCTCAGTGGGGATAAATAGGTTTTATATTGGAGGAAATGAAGATATTTTGGTTTTAATGGCAAGACTTAAGCAACTATATTTTTTCTTAAACCAAACAACTATGCAATAGAATCTTAGAAACAGAACTAATCTATTAATCATTAAAGGCTTAAATGCACAGAATGCTGATTCTGCCCCACCACTTTCTCCTTTAATTATAGTGCGTGATTAGCTCCATTGATCTTAACTGGCTTTCTCAAATTCTTAAAGTTAGGCATGAAATGATTGAGAATTCAAATATGCCAAGGAAGCCAGGCTGTAGAAGCAACACCAATGTGTCCTTGTGAATTTCTGTTTCAGAATTTTCAGATCTAGCACCCAAAGATCTCATATGATACTCCAGACCTCTGGGTATTATTACTAATAGGTAAGCATTCTGAAGGATATAATAGGCATTTGTTCTGTCTGTCTGTCTGTCTGTCTGTCTGTCTGTTTGTCTGTCTATGTATCTACCACGTCTATCTGTCTGTCTATCTGCCTGTCTATCTCCTTGCTTGCTTGCTGTTTTCTCATACAGCTTTCCAGGCACTGAAGATGGAAAAGCCCAGTCAGTAAGCAGGTAAGGGTTTAACTCCATGAGAGGTCATATTCTAACTTGATAGATACAGTTGGACCACCTATCTGCTTTGGTTTGTAGTGAGTACCTCAGTTCTGAAAAATCGCTGTCTCGATCTTGCATCATTCTAGAGGTATCCTTGCTAACACATTCACAATTCCAGCATATTCATAGAGAAAAAAGAAGTTGTGTCTTCTCATTATCTAACATTGGAAATGATATACAGACACAATGAGCATTGAGAGCTAATGAAGTTTATCAATGGCCTACAAGATTGAAGTACAGGAAGAAGAAAGTTACAATATCCTCAACTTTTATAGAGAAAAAAGACTAATGATTACTTTATTTAATTTATTAAATTAATAAAGAGGGGAAAGTAAATAAAAGCTAGCTCAACTGAAAAATTATAGGCTTTAAATAAAAGAGAAAATGATCCATTCTGGTTTGAGGACAGCTCTGTTGATTCTTAATATAATGCATGCTTTCTCTCCTTTTTTTTTTCTTTCTAAGCATTTTTTTTCTCAAGCAAACATTGACCAATATCATTACTAAATCAAGATAAACAAAGGAGAAAAAGAAAAACATTAATTTTAAATAGTATAAAAATCTCAGTTAAGAAGCATGCAGTTGTGATTTCAGGATTTGGGCTTGTGGTGACTTTGTCCTGCTCTTTTCTGTTCAGCAAATTCTGGTGAATTTCTGGTGAGATGAAACTTTATACAAGCCATAAGCAGACATTTTATAGAGAAGGATCCTACTGGCCAAAAATGTATCACACTTTTATTTGTATGCACATGTGTGTGTGTGTGTGTGTGTGTGTGTGAATTGTTATCTACCCAATTTTCAGCCATAAAAGATAAGATCCATCAATAAACAGGTGAATGCACTGATTGGCCTCAGCCACATTTCTAGATGAAGAGTGTTCCATTTCAGTTATTGCTATGTCTGACCAACTCTTCTTTTTTTCCTTTTCAGATTCATTTTCAAAGAAATTGATAAGGTACATAGAAATGATAGGAAAGAAAGAAAGAAAGAAAGAAAGAAAGAAAGAAAGGAAGGAAGGAAGGAAGGAAGGAAGGAAGGAAGGAAGGAAGGAAGGAAGGAAGGAAGGAAGGAAGGAAAAGCCTAACTTTTATGTTATCTAAACTTAACAAGAACCAAATGTGAATTCAACAGCTGACATGTATGTGTCATAGATAACAGGAAATGTTCTCAACTACTTCTCAAAGAAATAAGAGTCAGTGTGTTCTGGTTTGATGCAGGGTGCTCATGCTGCAGTAAATGGATTGTTTCTCTTCAAAAATTATTCTAGGATTATTAAAGTGAAATGGCAGAAAACTATAAAGGCGTAGGTGGTTCTACATCAGAAGATATGCAGCTTTGTGATTGATCTGAGGTTTTGTATGTCCCATGTATATGTTACTTTGAACAGATAGAATAATGCTATTTAAATTTCATGTAAGATAATCTTTCTAGGTATACCAACTTTGGTCTTGAAAGATTACTTTGACAGTAGTGCACAAAAGAACTAATCTGATTTTGAATGAGTTACTTAGATTGATCAGAATGTAATAAAAAGTTTGCAAACTATAATATTTCTCTCTTGCAAAAAAACCCCCCTGCAAATACTTTAAAAATGCTGAAATATGTTTTCTTGTAGACAGTTTATTTTTCATTGACATTTCTATAGGCATTTTATTTCTATATTGAAGAAATAGTTTTAGTTGCATGAGGATATATGGTCACTTTCATTAGTTGGTCCTATGTGCTCTGAAGGATGTGCTAAGTATCAAGATAACAACTCCTGGTAAACATGTAGATTTCTAGATTTCTAGAAAATCCTTTGGGAAAGATTCATAGGCTTGGGACATGAAACTGCATTAGAAAAAAATCTAAGGCCTCCCCATCCTACTAAAATAACAGAGTACTAAATTCCTAGTAGCCTAGGGAAAATATATATATTTCCATAGCAGCAATATATTTCAGAAAGTCATGAATGTACTTACATATTTAAAACAAATGTGCAGACACATTATTATACAAGAGAAATCACATTTCACAATACCTCCCAGAATTGTTAGAGCAGAGAACCATGTTGATTTAAATAATGTGTTTCTCCTTTTTAATTTTTGTGATATTTTTCTTTAATTTACATCATAGTCCTATATAGAAAAGGTGCTATCAAATATGTCTGAATGCTTGGCATTTAATAATATTAAGTATTTTGATTTGACCCACAAATTAAAGTTATTAGGTTAGTTTATGAAGAAAGAGCAGCTACATGATCCTTTTTTTCTTTTTCTTTTTCTTTTTTTGTAAATCTTTTTTAGCCTGTTAGGTTTTGCTTCAAAAATCTCAAATCTCTTCTTTTTCTACCAAAGGAATAGCTGGTAAAACCTCAATTACTTTTTTGCCAGGTTTTAAGGGAGTATCATGCTGTTTTGGTTCCAATTTTATATCCTTTGCCTTCAGGTATATGAATTTAATAATTATGTTGCATGGTAAATTTCTTTTTTGTGATATCCATGACTTTATTCCCGAATGTGAATGCAAACTTTAACAAAGAAAAAAGATGTCATCAATAAGAATATACAAACAAACCAATATGATAAATCACCAGAAGCTTTATTAAAACATTTTTAATAAATCTAGAGTCAGATTTATTCTCTAAATTGCTCCCTGACAACATTTAAGTTAATCCCTGGCCTCCCAAAAACACTTCTGAATTATTTTCACTCAATTCCAAGGAAAATAAAGGACCTTAATTTATTTATATCCCCCAAGAGAAGAAAACCAATAAATCAGATACCGCGTTCTTGCCTTTATCTTCATTAGAAAGTGATTACACACTATGTATATGAGCAACCATACTTTCATTTTGTTTCACTGTAAAGTCTACAATGTTCTTGATTTTCTCCCATTCTATTTTCCCAAATAATTCCTTTTTTTAGAGCAAGCAGTCAAAAGGAGAGAGGCTGCTGGAAGGAGGGATGGATTGAAAAAGAGGACAGAGGTCACCATCACCTCCCAGCAATAAATTAAGCTAAGTGTCACCATGGTGTGGAAAATAAGAAATCTCAGAGGAAGAAAACTTTTGAGAAATTAGCAGATGGATTTTGGTATGCTGTTAATATCAGGGCCAAGTAGAAGTCTGGAGTTAAAGGAGTTAGAAGCTTCTTAAGTTGCATCCACTGTTGTGGCTAAAGTTTCACACACTGCGCATCCTTTCTTCTCTATTAAATGTTTTGTAAGCAATGCAATAGGAGAGTGTTCTGTTATCATTTGGCAATGTAATTGGTTTCTGCCACAAATGTTTAAAATCTCGAGCTTATATAAAAGGGACATATTTGGCATGACACCTTGTGTGAAAAATATATTCATATGCATATATTTGAATTTTTAGCAGCGCTAACATGGTAGCTATAAATGTAGAGGTCTGAGCAACTTCTGTCAACAGATTAGCATCTAGAAGTATAGGAGATAGGATTTGCTTAGTTTGAAATCTCATCAGCATTTACAGGACTGCAGCATTTCAAAACTGTAACACGGTTATACAGCAATTTGGTGGCTATGAATAGCTAAATTATTTAAATCTACTACTCAGATTTCAAGGTCACAACAAAGTGGAGCAACGGATCTTTCTTTTCCTATGTAGCAGGACAGAAATGTCCCAGTTTTGGTGCTGCAATCTAGCCAATTTGGGAACATCAGCATTCTTTTCTATTTTTTTTTTTGGGGGGGGGGAGAGCTCTCTCTCTCTCTCTCTCTCTCTTATAAAGTCTTGGAAATCATTGCCAAATGATGGCTTACACTGTTAACAAGCCAGTTTGGTTGACAAGGGGACACATTAGTTCATATCTGGGGAAAAAAAAGATGTTAGAAATGTACTTTTGAGCAAAAGCAGAGCACGAATCAGCAGCATAATGTAACTGAAAAAGAGGCCAATGCAATTTTAGGTTAGAGTAATATACCTGTAGTTCTGCTGCAGAGTTACAAGAGCTGAATGTAATGTTTATATTGAACTCTTCATAGATCAGATGCCACCTTGACTACTGTGGCCAGTTTTGATTATCACCTTTTAAGAAGCCTTGAGATAAATTGGAACTGACTCAGAGGAGTGTGATAAATATTCTTCAAGTACCTAAAATGGTAATAGATAAAAGATAATATCAGCCTGCTTCTGTTGCATAATGGACTGGATAGGAGCCAAGAATGTTACTTACATTGGTCTCTATTGAAGTATCAGGAAAACGTATAAAGGAGAGACATTCAGCCACAGAGTTTTTGGCTTAGGCAGATACTACACTTTTTGTTACTAGATATATTCGAGCCAAGATTAGCCAGCCATTATTACAGAATGTTTAATTAAATTTAATGATATTTCAGGCTGTCAGGCTTGGACTCTGAGACTTAAAGAGCCCCATCCAATTCTGAAGTTTTGTTTTCTTTACCTTTTTGAGGTAGGAAATAATTTACTCCATCAAGTTTTACATGGAAGACCTACCTGTCAGTTTAAGTTGTATTTGTGGCAGAGAAGTGGGCTTACATATTGAGAATGTCTCTATATAAATCTCAGGAAAAATATGAACAAGACTGATGGATTAACTATATGAAATTCACTACATGAAATTCTGTCATGTAAAATAAGCTTTAATATATTTCTCTGCTAAGGCCTTATAAAATGTTTGTTTTTATGGGGCAAAACCAGATTTATGGCTATTTTTATCATCTGCATTCACTATTGTGCAAATGTTGACAGGAAGACATCTTCATGTGTTGCAACTAATACTGGAAAAAGTGCATGTCAGCTCTCTGACAAATATGACAGAAATGTAGTTGAAATTATATTAGTGCTGCTTAGTACTTTATAACACTCCCTAAGAAGTTTATACAGTCAGCATATTGCTGCCAAAATCTGGTTTCTTATTTTACTGACTTTGGAAGGATGGGAGGTTGAGTCAACCTTGAGTCTCATCCTGATCAAACTTGAGGCTGTGGACAGAGTTTGCCTGCAATACTGCAATCTAATCATTGAAATTACCAGGGCTATTTTAAAATAAACTTTAATGTTAAAAAAAGAAAATGAGGGCAAGTGAACCAATGTAGGACAAATGCTGTATCATAGAGGATTTATGCACATTCTGAAATTCTGTGCCAGGGAATTATTGCCCTGTGGCCCCTGCACTCCCTCTCCTCTAAGCCCAACCACAGGAAGAATGACTGAGGAAGGGAACTTGCTTTACACAAATAGGCTGATTCCTGTTGTTAAAAATAATCATATGAGCCCCTAAAGTTTTCAGGAATAGAATCTGAGCATGGAGATTAGGCTCTTCAATTTGATCTTCTGCCTGGGGTGGAATGAAAGATTCTAGAGCATAAGTCAATTCTCCTTGTAATACTAACTATCCAGATACAATTGGAGAAGTGGAATAATAAACAAAACTGTGACATTCAAAATTATCTTAGATAGGTTGCAGACTGGGGATAGAACCAGTAGCTGGAGAGGCTTATGGACTGTGAATTAGTCACTGAGAATCTTCACTTTCTGCTTATTTTTCAACCTTTGTATTACCAAGTCCTTAAATTTCAGGAGTACCAGAAAATTCCACCAATAAAAAATGAACTTTCTGGTTTTGAATGTTCACAAACTACCTGTGGAATAAGTCAGTAGTTTTTGATAATTTACATATCAGGAATTTGCCAGCTTTGTGTTTTCCTCTCTCATTATTGAATTATGTATACATATAAATGTACAATGTTAGCATGTTTATTTATGTATATGCTTGGGCTTGCAGATATTCAAAGATAATGTGTTTGCACGCTTAGATTAAACCATGAAAATGGTATCAAAGTTGTAGAGAAAGTAGGCATCCATGTTTAGGCTCAAAGTAAACACAAATTGAAGATGCAGTGAATTATTTAAAACATTTAAAGTACATATCAAGCAGTGTACCCAGAAGAGGAAGAGAAAATTAATCAAGAGGTATCCAAGCTGAGTCAAAGAAAGAGAACAGAATGCAAACAAGAATAACATTTTCATAATGGATTATTAATTGCTAGGTTCGTATATCCATTACATACAGTGCAAGAATTTATAGCCATAAATATCTGAGGAATATATACAGAATATATAATAACAGAGCTGGAAGAGACCTTGGAGGTCTTATAGTCCAATTTCCTGCTCAAGCAGGAGATCCTATATCATTCTGAACAAATGACTGTCCAATCTCTTCTTAAAATTTTCCAGTGATGGAGCATCCACAACTTCTGGAGACTAGCCATTCCACTGGTTAATTGTTCTGTCAAATTTCTCCTTAGTTCTAGATTATATTGCTCCTTGATAAGTTTCCATCTACTACTTCTTGCCCTGCCCTCAGCTACTTTGGAGGATAGGTTTTCCTCTCTTCTTTATGACAGCCTCTCAAATATTGGAAGACTACTATCATGTCACCCCTAGTCCTTTCTTCATTAGACTAGACGTACCCAATTCTTGCAACTGTTCACCGTATGTTTTAGCCTCCAGCCTCCTAATCATCTTTGTTGCTCTTCTCTTCACTCTTTCTAGAATCTAGAGTGAACAGAAGCATCTCAGCATCTTTTTTCTACATTATACTACACTTCTGAGTCTAAACTAGTGCAATGTTTACTACTTGCAGGTCAGCCATCACTACATATTTATGTTTTGCACTTTGCAGTCTACTTCAATACTACAGCATAGAAACAGTTCAGTTGGAGCAACACTAAAATCATTGGCCACACTATCATCCACCATGCTCATGAGTTCTTCGAAGCCTGGCACTCCACAAGCAATTCCATCAACAGACACATTGATGTACAAACAGCCTATGAACCCTTCATAATCCGAATCAATCACACAACCAACAGGAGACAGCACCAACCCATGATCAACCCACACAAGCCCCCTTTCCCCCCTCAGCAGTTCACCTTCCAATGACCCTGACCTGATGTAACCTCCCCATCACAAGACCCATCACAGCCTCTCTCTGATGACTCACACCTGACCCATCACAAGACCCTCACTTGACACACACACACACCTGAAGCCCTTATAAACAGAAAAGCACTGAAATAGACATCCCCTAAACACCACTGAAGATGTTACCTAGCCTGGTAACAAAACACTAAGAAACCAACCCACAAGCTTGGCGAACAAACCTTCACCCTCACAGAAGCTGTTGGAATAACTTCATCCTGCATACTTAATTTGTCTTTTCCTTCCTCTGATTTCCTCTTGATTAGGAGAAGAGTGTGTCCATGAAGAGTACATGTACATATGTTCACTATTTGATGATTGATACCACCTCTCTACCTCCCCTCTCTTTTTTTGCCTTATAGACAATGCTTTTTTTGAAGAAAAAAAAAGGTGCTGGAACTTACACATGTCATACAACCCGCCTTGCCTACCCTACAAGGTTCCATCCAAAAAAAGGTGCCAGAACTCTGTTCTGGGCGTTCTATGACAAAAAAAGCCCTGCTTATAGATCAATGGTTCTCAAACTTTCTAATGCCGTGACCCCATAATACAGTTCCCTATGTTGTGGTGACCCCCAATCACTTATACATCACTGGGTGCCAGGGGCGTGGCCAAAGAAAAGGAGGGAAAAATGGCAGACAGCCTTGTTTGGCGACCCCCATGAAATGGTCGTTCGACCCCAAATGGGGTCCTGACCCACAGGTTGAGAACCACTGTTATAGATGCACATGTATCTCCTTCAAGTTATACTGTAGTTGGTTAGTTCAGTCCAAGAATGTAGCTCCAATACAGTATTATTTTCTATAGAAAAATGTAACTCCCAACTTGCTTAAAGGAAGAATGTTGTTATGTTGTAGACATGGGGAGAACCAATATTTTCACTATCCTTAATGTCTTGTTTAAGGCTGTTGCTGGAGTGACATTTCTTGGCTTAAAAAAAAAAAACCTACCAGTGAAACAGTGAAGAATCATGTTCATCTGAAGAAGAAAGAATGTTTGCTGCTGTCAAAAAAGAAAGGGTTTAATAGGTTTTTCCTGACTGATTGGAAAATGTGAAGTTATGTTATGCCTGTTGCGCATAAAGGTTATGTTCTCTTTTTACAAATAAACTAGGGAAAGAACCAAGTAGAAATAATGATTGCAAGCTTTATTTTGCAAATTCATTTCTTGCATGCCCTAAAGCCCACAGAGTTAGATGCACACAAATATGTAGATGGACAATTCTGCACAACTGATGCACATTTCTTCCAAACCAAATAAATACATATTTTGAATAAAGTTGTTTTTTTATTCCATATCATTTTTGTTCATTCCTAACAGAACCAAAATGAAATAAATATATTCAATTTAATCTGGCAGCTTTTCAAATTGAATTAAACAAGACAGCATTTTAGTCCTAAAATTGTGCATAAATCTGATGATAAAGAGGGAATTAGGGAGTAGAGGGAAAGGAAGACTCTGAAAGAAGAGGAAAGCAGTGGCAACAATTTATTAATTTTGGAACACAAAGCACTGGAACATGATTAGCTGAGCAATAATTTTTTAGACATTTTTGGTAGTGGGTGATGGGAGTGGATGACGATTATGTGGCAAGGCTGAAGAAAACAGAAGAAAAAGATAATAGATAAGGTAGATGAATGAGATCAAAGAGATTACTGGAATATCCTTGGCTGAGCAATGAATTATCAACAAGAGCCATGGTGGTGCATTAGTTAGAATGCAATACTGCAGGCTAATTCAGCTCAGTGCCAGGAGTTTGATCCTCACAGCTCAAAGTTGACTCAACCCTCCATCCTTCCAAGATCTGTAAAATCAGGACCCAGATTGTTGGGGTAATATGCTACCTCTGTAAACCACTTAGAGAGGGCTGTAAAGCACTATGAAGAGAGCTATAATCTAAGTGCTGCTGCTGTTGCTACTATTTGCTAAAAATAAGTTGAGATGATGAACATTTGTCTGTAGAATTAATATTTGTCAGATTTGATTCAATGGGATCTAACTAACTAAATGTGCAGCTGTAAGGTGCTTTTATTTTATTTTCCTTATCTGCTGAGAAAGATACGTTTGTTATATGAGAGGAAAGCCTATCTACAGCTTTGTTCAGATCAAGATACTTTGACATTTTCTCCCCAATCTCCATAAAAACCAAATCCCATAACCAGTTATTTGTTTAAGAGGATCTTAAAACTGACTTTCAGGGATTTTTGCACTTCTGCCAAATGCTGAATTATTGTATTTCCTTCCTTTTGAATCACTTCTATATTATATGAGCTCTATTATGGCAATTGTTTGGCAATATCAACTTATTCTATCTTTTCTTTTTCACTTACTTGGTTAGTCAAACCCTGCCAGTTCAGGCTGATTTTCTATTCTTGTCCCAGGAGAATTATAATAGGAGAATTTGAGGTAAAATAGCACCATTGGTATAGCAACTGAAATTGGCACAGGGCATGAGCTCAATCCAGCCCGGTCCCTCACAAGAAAGGAAGCTAAAGAGTTGACCTTGCTTCTCGAAGAACAAAGAAGTCACAATATCTGGCTGTAATTTAATCTTGGATAAAGAAGTGTGAATGAGATTTCTTTAAAAGTAGAGGGATTCCTTTAAAAATTAAATTGTAAATTAATTAAATTAAATTAAATTAAAGCAATTACAATTTGCCTAGTCTGTCACACTGATGTACAGGTTTCCCAGGTGGATGAGGCAACATAAGGAAAAAACATCTACTACTCCTTCCCAGTCTTGGAAATCTTCTCCAGATTTGTAGCCAAAAATGTGTTTCTGTTGCTCCCAAGACACAACAGAAAACTAAAGAAAAGCAGGTTTGAAAGGAAGCTCCAAGAATGGAATGCAAATGCAGAAAAATTTCCATGCTTTATTTGAAAGTTATATACTTAACTCCACTGAATTCATTAAAGTTAAGTAGCTGTCTATACAAACAAATATTAACCTATGGATTTATTTTGTTTTAAGAAAAAAATCAGAAATAGCCTCCTTTCTAGTTACAAATCATTTTTGCAAAACTATCTATTAATGAGTTGTACACAATAACATTAAAAAAAGAAGTATACTATGCAGCATTCATTAATATAGTTTGTACAATCACAGCTATGATAGCCCAAGGATAGAAAAAGGACTGTATTGTTGATTCTCCACCCAGAACGGTTTCACAACTCAAAGAGCCACAGTTCAAACACCAATTGCTGTCTCATTGGAACCCTCTGTTTCTTTCCATTTTTCTTTGTGGTTGTTTGGACTTGGGAATATCAACTTCATGATTAAAAAAATACATTTGGCACTGTTGACAGCCAGAAGAATGCAGTGGAGATATCCCAAGGCTGTTCTCATCAACATTCCTTTGAATAGAACCCTTAAAAAAAACATGATACGAATTTTAGCTCTGGGAAAAAGGAAAACCTAGAACCTTATGATAGTGAATTGGCTGTAGAAAGAGAACTCTGCACACAAACAACTTTTATTTTCCAGCCTACAAAAATAAACCTTTTCCTTTGAAGAGGATACCCAGTCACACTTTTGAAAGTAAGCTATGGTATTTCCAATGGGTGTTGGTGAAGCATGGTAAAAGATAGGCTACAGTGGTAGCAGTTTTTCTATGGCCATGCTATTTTCCCCATCTCAAGGGCAGAAGAAAAGCCCATTATAATGAATGAGTCCTAAATAGCTACAATTGGTTTAGGTAGCAGGAGATAATTGGCTCCTTTTGTAAACAGTGCTACCTTAAATCTTCTCTTTCTCTCTCTTTCTCTAATCTATCTATCTATCTACTTACCTACCTACCTACCTACCTTAACTGAAATACGTTTATCCTACTTTCATGATTGAAAAGCACATAAGCTTTAAACTATTACATCTATTTTAATTTTTTATATATTTGTGTGCTTCATGTTGGCTATTAAATCTCTGAGAAATATATCAACAAACTTGAGGGTGTTTTAAAAGAACTGTGGTTGTTCTTTGTTTGCTTTGAGGTTGGCCTTGATGCTGCCAATTTGCAGAGGGAGGGTTAATTAAAGGGAACTCTTCTGCAGTTTCGCTTTCCCATATGATGATCAGTAAAGATGATTAAGGATAAAAAATGAATTTGTGATGATGTAAGAGAATTCTGCAAAGGTAAAAATGATGGGAATATATGAAAAATGTCATTAGCAAAGAGTCAACAAAGAACTTGGCTTACAAGATTATCTAGAAATATTACACTGAGAGTAGAAAGAGTAAGAAAGTCACAAAATACAAATTAAAGTAACGTGCTGCATGTTTCAAAGTATATTCACTCCTTGGAGAACTGCAAGGCCTCCTTTTCCTTTGTCAAGCAATGTCACTAAATTATCCAGATTACTGCTGCTTGGCTCAGGGACATGTTTTAATGCTGCCATACCCAATGGATAGATAACAATATGAAGACACCAGCAATTCTCATGGTGTCTCAATCCTGATCACAAATAAACCTGGGACTCTCCATTCATTTACACTGCAACCTAATAAAGCATTTTCAATTAAAAATAAATTAACATTATAAATGAATCACAGGGGGGGGGAAATGCAGTTTGTATCAATGAAATATTGGTGTATATGAGATTTGGGTCTGGGGGATCGTGTGGAGGAATTTAAGAAAAAGATATTCTTGTTGAAGAACATACATTACTTTTTTACTATCTCTTATTATTAAGGGCTATATATTATCACAGCTTATTTGCTTCAGAAGAGCAGAAAAAAACATACATAATTAGGGGTCAGTGCCATGATTAAACAAAGCAAAGCAAGACTTGGGTTTGAGGGAATGAATTGACAGAGACCACTTTATCCTGGGAAAATGGACCATTCCTATTCACAGAAGTTCACATTTGAATTCTCAACACAGAGTCATGATGAAGCAATTCCTGTTACAATCAGATTTGCTATTCAAAAAGTAGCAAAGATAAGATTTCTGATATTTTTGTAGATTTGGAATCATGTATTCATTTATTTATTTGAAATAACTTTCACTGAAGAGAAAAATTGTCTTTGCACTGCTGTATACTTTGAGCAACCAATATTTGAGGTAGTATATATATATATATATATATATATATATATATATATATATATATATATATATATATATATATATGTTTTCTGAGGTTTTCGCGGGTATTTGTATGTAGGTCTTTGGTTGTTCGGGTTTTCTCCCACGTAAAATTGGAGGTGTCTTGGCGACGTTTCGACGAAGTCCCATTCGTCATCTTCAGGCTGGTGTTTTCAGCTTCGTGCTTCGAGCAGCAATGTGTGGTCTTAGCTGTTTCTTCCTTTTAACTGCCAGTGGGGGTATGAACTGATTGGGTGGGAGCTTGGCTGTGTTCTGATTGGGTGGAGGTATGTTCTGATTGGTTGGGGGTTGGCTGTGCTCTGATTGGCTGGGGGGTTGGCTGTGCTCTGATTGGCTGGGCGAGTGTTCTGTTTGGTTGTGCTCAGGTTAGTCTGAGTTGCAGGGGGGTTTGAGATTTTGGGCTGCCTTGCTATTTTTTGGCTTCGCGTTCGTGGTCGTGCCTCCTCTTCATGGAGGGTGTCAGTTTGCTTCATGTATGGATTGGAGGGGTTTAAAGTGGCTAATGATGCAGCTGTGGTCTGGCTTCTGGTTTGTGGTCGTGCCTCGTCATCGGTGTGGCTTTGGGTTTGTTTTTTGCGTGGATGTGTGGTGGTGACATCCTGTGTGGTTTTTGTGAGTGTGGGTCTGGTATCATTTTTTGTGTTAGGGAGTCGTTTGTCAATAAGGGCGGGTTTCCAAATGGCTGGTAGGCGGGAGGTATCATCTCGCTTGTTCATGCTGTGTGGGCGTTTTTCTATCTCGATGGCTTCTCTGATTATTCTGTTATTAAAATGTTCACTTTTGGCAATGGTTCTGGTATTTTTAAAGTCAATTTCATGTCCTGTGGCTTTAAGGTGTTGGATCAGGGAAGATGTTGGTTTCTCTTTTTTGACTGAGTTCTTATGTTCTTCAATGTGTGTTAACGCGAAGCCAAAAAATAGCAAGGCAGCCCAAAATCTTAAACCCCCCTGCAACTCAGACTAACCTGAGCACAACCAAACAGAACACTCCCCCAGCCAATCAGAGCACAGCCAAGCCCCCAGCCAATCAGAGCACAGCCAAGCCCCTAACCAATCAGAACATACCTCCACCCAATCAGAACACAGCCAAGCTCCCACCCAATCAGTTCATACCCCCACTGGCAGTTAAAAGGAAGAAACAGCTAAGACCACACATTGCTCCTCGAAGCACGAAGCTGAAAACACCAGCCTGAAGATGACGAATGGGACTTTGTCGAAACATCACCAAGACACTTCCAATTTTACGTGGGAGAAAACCCGAACAACCAAAGACCTACATATCTATATCTATCTATCTATCTATCTATCTATCTATCTATCTATCTATCTATCTATCTATCTATCTATCTATACACACACACACACATACATATCCTTAATGGTTATAAAAATACGAATCCTGGGCATATTTGTTCAATGATGCAATCTTTGATCTCCGGGAAGAGTATAATCTAGTTATTTATTGTTAAAACAGTATTTAAAACAATAAAAACAGTTATATACAAGGTTAAAACAACTTAGCTTTCACTGGTCCTCTGCCAACGTCCTCAGAGTGGGGCCTAGGGGGTGGGAAAGTTCTTTTTATCCCCTTGCTAATCCAACTGCCTACTCATTGCCCGCGTGACGGGGCCACTCTTCCTGATTGCCTGTAACTGCCTTAACTGTTCCTCCCTCTCTTTCTTGCACTCCAAATTTGCATTTTTCTGCTCTGTCATCCTTGTACCGCTTCCTCCTCTCTGCACTGTTATTACCAACACACTCTCCAATCCCTCCTCTCTACTCAATGCAAGCCACCCCCTCTGATTTGGCACCACATGAGTCCTGCCACGGAGTTCCTCCTTTTTATTCTCCCTGTTAGACTGCTGGTCTGCCTGCTGTTTTTGCATTCCATTGTCAGTTCCTATCCCATCTCCCTCCTCCAGCCCCCCTCCTCTCCTGACCTGCCGATCCATGCACCGTTTCTGCCTTCTGTCATCCATTCCTGTCACCACTCTCTTCTCAATTTTTTTCCCCTTCCTTAACCTGCCTACTTGTATACCATTCCTGCCTGCCATCATCCCCTTCTATCGCTCTTCCCTTCTCCAGATTTTCTCTCCTCTTGTTCTGCTGGTCTACCTGCTGTTCCTGTTTCCCATCATGCCTTCCTATCAATCCTCCTCTTTCCGGTAGTTTGTTTCCCCCCTCGGTCTGCCGATCTCCCTGCTGTTCATGTCTTACATGGTCCATTCCTGTCCCTCTTTCCTTGCCCAATATTTCTCTCCCCCCCCTGCCTGCCGATCTGCCTGCCATTCCTGCTTTCCATTGTTCATTCCCATCAATCCTTCTTCCTCCAATTCTCCTCTATCTCTAACTTGCCAATCCTGCATATACATACATCATAGTGCCTGTGTATGTTTGTTGAGCATGGGAAAATGGATAAGGAAACAAATTTGGCTCTGAGTCCCTTGTATTGAGAATTTAATTCTTCCTACATATAATGCAAAGAATGACTCTTCAACCACAAGTCTTTCCATATCCAACAGTTTGTTATAAATAAAGTTATTGAAATCACAGTTAACTCCCATACTGAATGATGTCATCCAATTACTTGGAATTGTGAGAAGCACCATTATTATTTAATTTCTGCTACCCATCTGAAGTTGGAAATAAAACTTTTTTTAACATTTGACTATAGTGTGTTCTGGAATCAGAATAATGACCAGCATCACTTTTGGGGAGGTTGTAGAATTTCATATAGAAGTTTTCCAAAGTTCACAGTCATGAAAAATTCCTGAATTCATTATTGGGCCTGACTAGGAATTGTCTTCCCATGTTTATATTCAGTTACATTGGTCTTCTGTAGGAAAATTTTCCACTTTCTTCCATTTATGCCTATATTCTAAAATCTTAACAAAACCAAAACCAACTCTTGACATTTTAAAAATGATTTTGAGTCAAAGGTCACCTTATATGTTTCACTGTTCTTTGAATAAACATCTGAATCACTATAGAAAAATGACCCAATGTGTCATTATTTTCTGCTGGAATTATTCATCAAGTTTTATACTGTGGGGGTGACCTTGTTCCAAACAATCCTTGTTTTCAGATAAATAACGTGTAGCGATTTATTTATTGCTTTAAAATCCAAACCTTCTCCTCTGCTCATCACCTTTCCCCCCATCTTTATAAAGTAAAGCCTGGTGTTTTCTCTCTCTCTTTTTTTTTAACCAGAGCTGAGCATTGCCATAGCAACGACTATTGGGAATGGAACTAATTCTTATTCTAGCATCAGAAAAGTTGGAACCTGCTCAGAAAGAAAAATCAATCCATCTATCACTTGCTTACTAAGAATCCTCAGTTTTATCCACTAATACAGCATGGAATAAACTAGCCTTATTATATTCAAAGACTGTTTACACCATTTATTTATTGCATTTCTTTTTCTATTGCTTGAAGTGTTATTCTGCATACACTTTTAGTGACACATTTTTATTGTAACATCCCTATTAGCTTAGCTATTATATAATATAAAAACCAGTAATTGCATATCAGATCATGTGTGTTAATTAAATCCTTATGGCATAAAAACATTTTATATTCTATTATTTGAATCATAATAATCTAAGGCAAGCCAAAACAGAAATCCTGAGTAAACTGAAGGCTAGCTTATATTCTCAGCTATAGAGAACTTGCCTTGCACATAAAAAGCCCATGTTAAGACATCATCATCATCATCACCACCACCATCATCATCGTGTGGAAATTAAAAGAATGTAAGACCACAATGCTAGGAAAGATTTTGGTCTTTCATCTTGACATGCTGTTACCAAGGTAGATAAATTAATATTATGGGGTATAAGTCAATTCTATTTCAAGTCAAATTGTTTTTAGTCTCAATTTGTTTCTATTATTCAGGGTAGGCATTCTCAAGTCCACAAAATGTATTCCTAAACCAACTTAGTGCTATATTTCCAGAGATGACTAGCTAATTCTGGAACTTTATAAGCAAGGCAAGATAACAACGTCAAATATCCTGTTTCTCCCTAAGGTTTGGTACCTAATATCCACTATGGCCTCTTAAGTTGGAGAACTTATTCAGTTAAAAAAAAGCAGGTGTTACTCTCTTCAAAATGAAATTTGTTTTAAAAAGTTATTGTTATCTCCGGAAAGTAACAGCTTCCTTTCTTACTTTTTGCTGAAATGTTTTTATATACAGTTGAAGTGAAAGTTGGATGTTTCAGTTTGGTCAACTTTCTTAAAGGTGCTTCAGGACATTGTTTTGTGCACATAGTAAGTCATTTTTATGTTGTTATACAAACAAAAAAAAGTCATCCTTTCCCTAACTTAGAAAATAGTTTATAAGCAATTGTGCAAAAACAGTGCACTACATAAGAGCCACATTGTTATTGTTCATATTTGAATGAAATTTCCTAGTAATTGGATATGTGTATAATGTGGCATTTTTCTTCATTTTAGTAAATGAATGGAATTGAGTGAGGCATTAAGAGGATGTGGCATTACTTCCTTCAATCAGTGTAGAAACTATGAGCAATCTGTCTTGAAAATGCATTCTTGAATTTCTCCAATACTTTGGAGTGTATATTTATATTAGACAAGAGAAATTTCAAAATGTCTTCAGAATTATTTGTCCTTGCTCTTCAGGTTTTCCAAAATTATAGTTCATAAAACATGCTAAATTCAAATTGTAGATTAATAAGAGTGGAAATATGCATGCTCAAATAATCAAATCAGGACTCCAATTCATATAATGCAGCTCCTATTTGCATGGCATCATTGACTTTTATCCTAATTTTAATCATTCTAAAAAAAAAATCAACAGGAAAGAAAGTTCTTTTCAAACAGACAAAGATAAATTATAGTATAACAATAACTGGAAAGCATGAACAATAAACACAAACATACAGTACTGTTTCTACAAGAATTCTGTTTTTCTAATAAAATTAATTCATAGTAGCATCTTGGCTTCTTCAGACAACTTGACAGATTAATCCATCACCAAATAACTAGTTTTGTTCTAGGAAAGCTGGCAAATACAATTGCATTAACATTCTACCATCAGAGCAAAACAAAATATTTTTCTATTTTTGGATGATTTACAAACAGAGTAAGTTCAAATTTTTCCACAGAAAAAGACAGAAATATTGATTCAGGCAGATAGCAAATATTTAGAGAAATACTATGAAAATGGTAGTAACTACTACTTACTCCAAGTTGCTGTCTTTTTGCGACGGCATCTGAAGGCCATCTGTAAGGAGATTAATGAACTTCCTAGTATAGTTTGTTGGCCCCTGGAAGAAGAGATTGTTGGACTGGATGGATCTAGGACCTGCTTATAGTCTCATGAAATAGATAAAAGTTCATACAATATTTCAATGCAGAGCTATTGAGGTATGGGATCAGGAATGCAAAAATCTGGATGGTCTCTAGATGGTAGAAATTCTAAGACTTTGCCATCATTTAGCAATCACCAAGCTTTTTGCTGCTCAGATGTGAGAGCCATAATAACTGAGGCCAGAATTTAATGCGATCAGATATAGTTCACTAGTTCAGATGATTGTAAAAGAACACATTTGTAGAGAATTGAGCCATCAGTAGTTACTCTTTCTGATGATTGTCTGCTAGCTGTGGAAGCATGCATTAAATGACAATTACAAAGAAACAGCAGAATTATACAGACCTGCAAGTATTCTCTGTAATTATACCCCAAAGCATAAAGATGAGAAAATAACAGTCTTATTATATGGAAAGTTGTTTAATAATAGAGTAATTATTAAGATTTAATATGTAAACCCAGATTGATAGACTTGCTGAAGCTATGTTATTTTGTGGGATTAATCCCATTTTTGTGTTATCCCTTTTTCCTGGTCTAACCTTTTTGTATGTTTCCCGTTGTCTTATCCTTTTTGACCCTATCCCCTTATTACCTTTATAAAACTCAATATATATATATATATATATATATATATATATATATATATATATATATATATATATATATATATATATATATATATATATATATATATATATATATATATATATGAAAATAAATAGTCTTCCTCCCTCCATTCTTTCGTAGCTTGTAGCTTCTGCTGAAGGTTTGTTTCCTTTCATCAGGCTTTTTAGCCCTGATCAGAGAAGTCCGTATGAATACTCTGAAAAGCATTATATACTTGCTTGTAGCAAAAACTTCCTACAGCTCAGATGGGAGAGCAGTGATAAACAAGGCTTGCCTGGAAAACCTTAATTCAGCCTCACCACAAATCTCAGAGGCATCTTTCTTTCTTATCTTAGTACCTAAATGTTAAAGCAAAGCAAAATAACAGGATCCCAATATTTTAATAGCTAGTCATGGATAGCTTAAAATGGTTAGATCGTTGAAAGTCCTAAAGGATTAACATATTTCCAGACAAGCAAAATATGTTCTTGCGGTTCTTTGACAGTGGATAGAATCCAAGTAGTATTTCAATATTTCAAGTTTCTGTCTCTCATAATATGGGAGAGATTTAGAAGTTATCTTTGTAATCACCAGGATGACAGCAAAATTATATCTTCTTTTGATTTACTGTATACTTACATGACAACATGCACATATATCTTGGATGTTGTTAAGCCTATGTGTACAGGACATGCTTGGTAATAAAATTAGCTGTAATATAATCATGCATTATGACCTGGAAAGGGCCACTTACTACAGCAAATATGAACAGAACAATTAGAGGTTCTATCCAGATACAAGTTTATTTAGATAAGACCTATCAAAATCCAACACTTTCACTGAGTCTACTTTAAGTATGCTTGAATATAATTCTAAATACCACATTATGGTTTAATGATAAAATGACACAAGTATCCCCTTATTTTTCTGTTGTGCTATAAGGAGAACAGCAAGAGTAATTTATGGAAATGTATACATTTATTTTCAAATAAAAAGGCATATTAGGCAGATATTAGTGCATGTAATAGAAAACTTAAGAAATACTAAGAGAGATATTCTTAATCCTGACCATTTACTTCTTATAACGTGAAGATAACATTTCATTTCTATTCATTCTATTTGGTGTTCTATTTTACAGAATTTCTGACTGTACCTTCTAATTTACTAGAAACCGTCTGTTTTGCCTTCCCTGGAGCTCCACCAAAGAATCAAACAAATTAATGTCACTTATATACCCTTACAATCTGAGTAACTCAGTCAGGTAAGTGGAAACACTTGCTCTTCCCCAACTACTATATGAAATTAAGTCAGTCCAACGTCCCTTATCAGAGGTTGCATTTCCTCATTCATCATCACAATTGTTTTAATCCTACATTTCAATATGGGAAGCAGGTGCCCAGTGTTTTACATCATCACTAGTGTGTAAAGATTACATGAGTAATGTTCTGAAATTGAAGGCACTAGATAGATAGATAGATAGATAGATAGATAGATAGATAGATAGATAGATAGATAGATAGATCATCTTGTTCTAAGTTGCTCTCCTTCCCAATGTGTGAACTTCAAACACCAGAAGTTGAAAATGATATGCAAATCTTTGAATTTACTTTGAAATTCAGTTTCCCAGATTAGTTTTGAAGTAATATTTATATACTCCAAGAGGAGAAAAAAATCCGATAAGAGATGATAATGCAGATGTTTTATAATACATGAGCAGCAAGTGTTTATAAAATCATCCTTTCTGTCACTTCCTGTACTTGTCAAACTTGATAAAAAGCTCTAATTGTCCTGCAATTTGTTGATTTGTTTTTTGTTTTGTTTTGTTTTTTGTTTTTTTAACCAACCAATGTTTGGCATTTCAATCGATGATTTTAAAGCAAGTCCCTGATGAGTATTTTTTTTTTAGTTTCACATTTTAAGCTGATGAACTGTCAAAAGTAAGCATCCAGTTCTGTTTCTTAAAAGGGGAGTTTTGATACTGTCTTACTAATGCTATTGAGAACATTTCCAAATATAGCCTGAAAAAAGCTATATCTATTTCCAAAAGAGTAACAAAAAAACTATGTAATCTTTAGAGTGATATGTAGGAATTATCCAAATGTATTCAATCAACTTCTATTTTAGGGGGGTTTGTGAAAGTTTAGAATTGTTGATAATGCTCCTATCAAAATAACTTGACTATCATTCAATAGGAAAGTAAATGAGCCAGGATTCAAGGACTGATGAATAGAACTTTGAGGACAGCATTTGTGCTGCTAGCATTGAAAGAGGCAATGGATCATCCATTCCTGAAGGAAATCTTCTTAGATCCAGGATATTGCTAATTATTGTTGAGATATAAATACCCGTTCTGGACAAAGTGCTTGAAAGAATGGTGGTGCTGCTGCTGCAGGATTTCTTGGAAGATCCCAGTGATCTTGACTTTTGGTCTTCTCATGCCCGTGTGCTGGATAGTTATGATGAGGGAGCTCTATTGCTGCCAGATTTTGTCCCAGTTCTATTCAAAATCTATATGAAAGTATGGAGGCAGTAATCAAGGGGTTTGAAGGAAGTTTCACAAATATGCATATGACACTCAGATTTATTTCACTACAGTTACTGGACCAGGATATATTGTGACTATTCTGGAATAATATTGCAGTGCTGCATGGATGAGGGCCAATAAACAGATGGAATCATGACAAAATAGAGGGACTGAGGGTGGGTGATTCTTAGATACAAGATCTGGAAATCTTATGTGTTCTAAATGAGGTAGCATTTCCTTAGAAAGAATCATAGAATCATAGGGCTGGAAGGGACATTGAAGATCTTTTAGATCAACCCCCTTTCCAAGGGGGGAATCCCTTATACCATCCCAGACAAATGGTTGTCCAATCTTTTCTTTTCTTTTTTTTATTGAAAGTTTATAAAATTTTACAATAAAATTCCAACCCCTTTCCAACCCCCCAACCCCCTCACCCCTACTTCCCAGAGCTAAATACAGTGTTAAAAACAACAAAAAACATAGAATTTAAATGAACATCAAACAATTATACATACATCCAAAAAACAAAATTTTAAACTCTTTAACTCCAGTACATAAAAACAGAAATTACCATCCTTAAACATAAATTATTCAAAAGCTTACCCTTAAATATACATCATTCAAAAGCTAAATAATACTTTCTAATATCATATTTATTCTGTATAAAATTCACCCATCCTTTCCACACCAAAATATATCTCTCTTGCGACTGGTCTTTCAGATAAGCCAAAATTGTTGCCATTTCAGATAAATAAGAAACTTTAAGAAGCCATTCTTCTAAAGTAGGCAAAAAATCCTTCTTCCAGTATTGCCCAATCAGCAACCTTTCTGCTGTAATTAAATTCAGCATTAAAATAATCTCTTTACCATCATAGTCATCAATAATACCTAACAAAAACAATTGTGGTGTAAATTTTATCCTTCTATTAAAAATCTTCTGAATATTCCACCAAATCTTGATCCAAAAAGCCTTTATATTTCTACATGACCACCAAATATAATAATACGTTGCATCCAAACAACCACATCTCCAACATTTGGGCTGCACATTTGGATACATATGAGACATCTTTTGTGGATCAAGGTGCCATCTATAAAACATTTTGTAAAAATTTTCTCGTAAATTTTGAGTTTGAGATCACCAATGTTCTGGGAAAGAAATAAAGGGGAAAAACTTCCCTTCTCCTCTATAAAGCAGTATTTACTATTGGCTTTTACTTAAAGAAAGCTTTTACACTAAAAACTATATTCAGATGCAAGTTGATTGTTTTCTCCAAATTGATGTAAAAGGTTTATTCTTCTATATATTCCGACAGTGCCTCAATGAGGAAAAAAACACCTTTCAGTAAATAACATTGTCTTATTTAAAGCTCATCTACTTAAATCTGAAGAAACAAAAAGGCTTCTGCCAATGGCAATAAAATCTGATTCCCTAACAAATATTTATATGAAGATGTAAGTATCCAGAAAAGTTACCAGCTTTGCTGCTCAACTGATATCTGTTCCATCAATATGCAACTGTACTATTTTAATGGTTGGATATCAAATATAATAAGCATGATAAAATTAACTAAGCCTTTTAGATAACATTTTTAAAGTTTATGCCAAAAATGTAAGTGCTCTGGTTGGGCAGACATTTAAATATTAAGAGGTAAATCAGAGCATTCAGTTTGCAGTATTTTTCAATGTAAAAAACCTCTATTCTACAACTATTTTCAAAACACTCTCTGTTGGGGAAGAATGTTTTAAGGTAAATAATTGTGGTTTTGTCCACCAATTTTAGCTCTCATATTTTCCCAGAAAATGCCACATTAATACATTCGACCACAAGTCATCTTTATTTATAACTAGATATATCAGAGGAAAATTCAAAAACCAAGGTTTAGCACATACTTCAGATGCATATGCTGGACCCTGGGTTGCTGATAAATCATTTGATTGTATTTGTAGAAATATACAATAATTAGGATATCTAAAGGAAACATAACAATTGGCCTCTGCTATACAATAGGTGATGTAGTATTTATAGGATTATTGGATGATATATTTGTTGGTAATTCCAGTGAAACTAGCAGTACTAAAATACTTCTAGCTTATGTAACAATTTCCATGCAACTCCAGAAGACAGAAATCCCACATTACCACCTAATCACTTAATGCACAAATTTTCAGGTCTTGTGCACTTGGAACTCCCCAGTTTGCAACTGGTAGTAAATTATCTGACCATGTTTATCAGTAGAAGTTAGCAAGACCAATCAGCATGTAAATGCCTAAAATTGGTAGATATGCAATCTTTATTTATTAATCATTACTCTGGGTGCTCAGATTGATACAACCTGATTTGAAAACAATGAAATTTAGGGCAGAGGCTTGTAATTACTTAAGAAAAGTAAAAGATAGACAAATGAAATATATTAGTCACTGTGGAAATATTTCTTTCTCATGTTCATTTCATTATATCAAATTTATCCAAATCAGCTTTTTAACAGGCATAAAACAATGTTAATCATCTTGCTCACAATTATAACTATTATCCAAAGAGGTCATTTAAATCCTTGCTAGCCGAGCTGCTGTTTATCATGCTGTTTGTGGGTTGTGTAAAGTTCTGAGGATTAAAGAAAGGATTTCCCTGTAAGCCAAAGCCAGTTTGTCCCATTACATTCATCTGTGTTCCCAAAGGACAACTGTTGGTAGTAGCCTGAGGAGGTGCAAATTGATTAAGCCATTGGTTTGTTTTCTGTTGTGACAACTGATTCATACTAACTTTGGGTTTTTGAGTCCCAAATAGGCTATCTAAAGCAGACATATCAGATGTCCTGCTTTGCTGCACAACTGGAGATGTAGTGTTCAAAGGGCTATAAGATGGCATGTTTGCTGTTGGCAACATATTCATGTTAGCCATTCCAGAGACACCAGCATTACCAAAGAAATTCTGGCTTGTAGTATGTCCAATCTTTTCTTGAAAATCTCCAGCAATGGAGCACCTACAACTCTGGAAGACAATCTGTTCCTCTGATCAATCACTCACTGTCAGAAAATTCCTCCTCATTTCAAGGTTGGATCTCCCTCTGATGAGTTTTCACCCATTGCTTCTTATCGTTTTCTCAACTGCTATGGAGAGTAAATTGACACTCTCTTCCCTGTGATGGCCCTTTAACTAGTGGAAAACTGTTATTGTGTCTCCCCTAAGCCTTCTCTTTCTTAGGTTGACTGTTATTGTGTCTCTCCTAAGCCTTCTCTTTCTTAGCCATTCATCATATGATTTAGCCACCAGACCTTTATCATCCTGGATTTGGTGAATGCAATTTCAGGTATTCTTAGAGTCATCATTGTCAGTGATGATCCAAGTGACCTCCATTAGCTACACTGAAGTTGCCAGCTCCCCCTCCTCCTCCTCCTCCTCCTCCTCCTCTTCCTCCTCCTTTTTCTTTTCTTTTTCTTTTTCTTTTTCTTTTTCTTCTCCTCATCCTCATCCTCCTCACAAGTATTGGAATCAAGCTATATAGACCCATTTTCTACAAATATATGTTATTTTTCTTTCCTAGGTGAAGACTTTGCATTTGTCTCTTGTTAAATTTCATTTTATTATTTTTGGCTTATTTCTCCAAACTATCAGGATCATTTGAACTAATTCCTATCTTCACTCTGTATCTTACCTATATCTCTTGCTGTAATCTGCATTCCCCACACCTTTTATCAAAATCATTTATGACATTAATAATTCTTATGATACTCTGCTAAATAACTCTCCCCAGTTTGCTAGACAGCATTCATGGACATTCTTTGAGTACAGTCACCGATAAATTATTCTGCTACACTTATGTAGTTTGCTCTCAGCATATCTTGAGATATTTTGGAATGCTTTTTTGAAGTTACTATTTACTATATCTACCACATTTCTAAAATCTATTAAGGAAAGGGTTTTGTTATGTGAGGATGCTTTTGAGTCAGTGTTGATTCCTGGTAACTGTCTGGACAAGTCCTTTCAGTATTCTTAGCAAGATTTTGGAAGTGATTTGCCATTGTCCACTTCTTAGAGCTGAAAGAAAAGGACTGGCCCAAGGTCATCCATTTGACTTCAACCCTAAAGTGGGATTAGAACTCATGGCCTCCCAGTTTCTTGCCTGGTACCTTATTCATCAAATTGACTATCATTTAAGAAAAAAACTGTTGTTCTTTTTTTTTAAAATGAGACCTGTCTATTTTTGTTGAACCGTTTTCTTGGAACTGATTAATCTACGTCCTTTCTCAAAAGCTGAAGTGTGGCCACTTACTGTGCTATCCCTTTATCTTTTCCTTTGAGAACTATTATGAGCTTTATATCCCAGGTTGTTCTTCAGCAGGAAGACAAATATACCATAAACTTTGCAGGTCACAGTTGCGGATACTTGTCCATTAATCTCACTTTTTCTTTGTGAAATAGAACTCTAGAAAATGTTTTTTTTTCCTCCCCTTCTTGTTGTTCTTTTCTTTAGCAGTTATATTAGCCAACTACAAACTCTTGACTAAAGAGATTCTCCTTAAATTGCCCCAGACAACTCCTGTTAGTGTTCCATGTTTGATCTCTCAGTAAACTCACTTTCTAGAACCAGGCTGACTTATATTCCTTTTTACAAATATACAGATGCAGGGGGACTATTTTATAGTTTTTAATAACATTTGCTAGTTGGAAAAGCTGCTAGTGGATTCCTGTTGTTGTTTTTTTTTTTTTGTCACCATGACAAATAATGGCTCTCCTCCTTATATTGTCTAGGGTTTTGTAGTGTTAAGTGAGTAGATGGCATAAAATTGCAAACAGAACACTTGGTTTGATAACAGTATCATGAAAAATATCTTGGAATAGTAGTTGATTACAAACTGAATAGTTGATTACAAACGGAATATGAATCAGATACGATATGCTTGCCAAGTATGCAAATGGAATTACAGGATGCATCAACATAAGCATACTTTCCATAATTTCACAAGAAGCAACCATTCCTCTCTGCTTTAGTCACACTTCAAATTCGGAATACATTCATCTAATGACAGAAGAAGGAAAAATTGATCAGGGGACCAGACACAAAGTGCTCTGAACAGAGATTGAAGGACCTGACCATTTTGAAAAATGATTATTCAGGGGGATATGATAACATTCTTCCAATATCTAAAAGGAAATTGTGTTGAAGGAGGTAAAGGCCTCCTCATTATTTTTATGAAGAATGTAGAATAATGGTTTTAAATTACAGAAAAACAATTGACTGATGTTTTCGTTAATCTAAGAGGTTGAATAATGAAACCAAATACTAGAGAAGTTTAATTGACTCTCACTGATGATGCTATTCAAGATCTTCATCAATGATCTGGATGAGGGGACAGATGGGCAACTCTTCAGATTTGCAGATGACACCAAGATGGCAGAAATAGCCAACACTCCAGAAGATAGGCTTAAGATACAGGAGGATCTTGACAGACTTGAACTTGGGCGTTATCTAACAAAATGGAATTCAATGGTGAAAAAAGTTTCTACTTTAGGCAAGAAAAACCAAATGTACAGATATAGTATAGGTGGTACCTTGCTCAACAGAAGCAACTGTCAGAGGGATCTTGGAGTCCTAGTGGACAATCACTTAAATATGAGCCAGCAGTGTGCTGCAGCTGCCAAAAAAGGCAACACAGTGCTAGGCCTCATTAACAGAGGGATAGAATCAAGATCACATGAAGTGTTAATACCATTTTGCAATGCCTTGGTAAGGCCACACTTGGAATACTGCATCCAGTTTTGGTCACCACAATGTAAAAAAGATATTGAGACTCTAGAAAGAGTACAAAGAAGAGCAACAAAGTTGATTAGAGGACTGGAAACTAAAAACATATAAGGAACAGTTGCTGGAATTGGGTATGTCTAGTTTAACGAAGAGAAGTATGAGGGGTGACATGATAACAGTGTTCCAATATCTCAGGGGTGACATGATAACAGTGTTCCAATATCTCAGGGCTGCCACAAAGTCAAGCTATTTTTCAAAGTGCCTGAGGGCAGGACAAGAAGCAACAGATGGAAACTAATCAAGGAGAGAAGCAACCTAGAATTAAGGAGAAACTTCCTGACAGCTAGAACAATTAACCAGTGGAACAACCTGCCTCCAGAAGCTGTGAATGCTCCAACACTGGAAGTTTTTAAGAAGAGACTGGACAGTTATTTGTCTGAAATGGTATAGAGTTTCCTGCCTGAGCAGGGGGTTGGACTAGTGACTTCCAAGTTCCCTTCCAACTTTATTATTATTGTTGTTGTTGTTGTTGTTGTTGTTGTTGTTAAGATGATGATGATATTGATGATGATGATGATGTAGTAACTTTGCTTGATAATGAAACATCTGCAAGAAAACAATCAAATTTATGGAGCACCAAGCACTCGCTTTAAGATGGATTCCTGAATTTAATAAGGGATTGGACTTAATGGACTAAATAGCCCTTTCCAATTCAAATTAATCTAGAATTTCAAAATGGCCTAAACAACTTTGAAACAGACATTTACCTTGCAAGCATGTGCCACCTTAGGTAACTGCAAAATTTTATTTTCCTCATTCCTTTGCTTTCTCCTCATGTCCTCAGTGACAAGTCAAAAAAAGAAGTTGGAGGATGCAAAGAGGAACAAAAACTCCATACATAATTAGTATCACAAAGATTTACACTGTATTAGGTAGAAATAATCTAAATGTAACCTTCTTGAGCTCTTAGAACAAATCTTGATTCTTCTCTAATTTTGAAAAAGCTTTAACAATGCAGAGCATGGAAATCTGAAATACTTTTATCAAATCATCTCTGTTTTTTTTCATTCTAGTTTCAGAGGTGTTTTTTCTTTCAATTCAGCAGTATCTGTTCCATAATTTATTGCTTTTTAAAGCCTCGTTCATGCCATTTCTTTGCAAATTGTTCTACCACCCAATGGCCTGTTGGGTGCCAGTATATTCTTTTAGGGTTCCTGACAATGAACATGCTAAGCTCAAAAGTTTATTAAAGTAATGACAAGATAAGATATATCTAACTATCCCTTATGCAGACAGGAACTCCAAGGGAGATTGCAGATGGATTCCTTCCTTGTGACACCTGCAACATAGCAGATTCTTGATATGGTCTACCATGAAGTTACCAATCTCATACAAGTTTCCCTTGGCTAAATATGTTTTTCATAGATGAGGAAGGGTTATCTAAATTAGCACCTGGAGATGCCTGTTGAGAAAGTTCTGCAAAGCCATCTTTTCTTGGCCGCTATCAACTCATATTGTCTTTTGAAAAGTTATACATCCACCGTTTAATGACCAAGTTCCATTCCTACGATCAAGTCATTAAGTGAAATGATTGAACAAATGACTGAGAGAGTCAGAGAAATGCTATGAAGAGCAATGCCTGCTGCTGTCTCATCCAGATAAAATTATCTGATACAGCTATGCCAACATTACTTTCACTTGCTGGTATATGATAAAATACCAGGGAAAAGTTGGCATTTGGCAATTTTCCATATAAACACTAAATTACTTCATCATTAATGTGTGATTTCCTTTTAGAAACACATACATACACTACTAAAACATTATAGATTCCAAGATGCAGTGAAACTTTAACAAGTATGCAGACAGTTAACGTACTTACATGCATGATGAATTCTGATAGTAGATGGAATGTTCTAGCAGAAAATTATTTCATGCAGACCAGGAATAACAACCAATGCAGAGATCAAAATATATTCTTAAAGCAAGATATACTGACAAATTTCTTCTATAACCCATTATCTTGAAGCCTTCCTTTACTGCAAGGGTTGAATGAAAAGCAATGCCTATAACATTATAAGACTCCAACAGATGACAATATTGACATGATAAAAGCTCTGACGTATTCTTTGGCATCTCTTCTTTCACTTCAGTTGATGACAATTTGCTTTGAGGAAAGGTTGTTTATGTCATTATTATTCATAAAAGGTTGTGTGTGTCATTATTGTTCATAAAATGGAAGCCTCTGGTGCACTTTAAGCAATTCACTGTGATTAAATTTTTGACTGCCAAAGGACTCGCCACAGAATGCAGCTTCTTTGTGGTGATGAGTCTGCTGATTTCAAAACTATGTATTGCTGTACCAAAAAAAAAAAATGCAACATACATACTGACTACTTGAATGTAAAGTATACTTTGCTGTTTTGGCATCTGTTGTACCATCAATATTCAATACACACAGGTCCATACTGTAATATGATGAAATCCCTGGAATATATAAGATTTATATATTTGGAAATGCATCTATTTCTAAGACACAACTTAAAAACACAAATGTTCATTCTACAATAGGAATCCTGCCTACAAATGCAGCTACTGAGAGAAATGGGCACAAAAAAATTAAGTCTATTTTCATGGAAATATATATACGAGCAGCACAGGTGGCAGATGACAGAACAACTTCCATCACCTGGGCCACACTCCCCTACATCCATGGTGTTTCGGAAACAGCAGCACGAATATTATCAGCATATAACATCAGATTGGCACACAGACCCAATCAGATCCTTCTCACACGAATAATGCATCCCAAAGAACCCTAGCTGCAGGTGAAATGTCAGCAGTAGTCTATCAAATTAATGTTCTTTTCTCTCTCCCCTTCCCTTTTGATCAGTCCCCTGGGGTTGGGCATACCCCTCCCCCGTGTTCTGGGTTGTACGATCAATTCCGCTGTTCCCAAGACTCTTCCTTGGTCTCCTTCTCCTTGCAGTCCCTCATCATATCCACCTCCTCTTTCTTTACTACCCTTATCTGTCTGTGACCTTAATATTTCCTCATCTGTCTCTACCTTTAGCATGTCTATGGGATCCTCCCTATGCCTGGTCATGTAGTAAATACCCCCCCAGTCCTGGTTTCGCCTCTGACAATCGGCATCCGTCTCTTGACATGCTCTTCCTGCACTCTTAGTGCCTGATACGCCGAGGGCAGTTCTATACATCGGTTGATGGAGTCTGTGTTGGAGAACCAGACCTCCTTTAGTAAGCGTCCTCCTTTGGAGGCATCCTGGGCAATGGCTTCTGCCTCCTTGAAATCAAAAGAATGTCCGGTATTAATCATGTGCATCCATATTTGAGAGTATTGCTCCTGCCTTCTGACAGCCAATTTATGTTCATGTATCCTAGTTTTTATTTGTTTGGCTGTCTCCCCCATATAATTACATTGGCAGTCTTTGCAATGCACTCTGTATACGACCGCTGATCTTTCTTCCTTCGACAATGGCTCTTTAGGGCACATGACTTTCATCCGGAGTGTTTGATCAGGCCGGTGAGCAACTTTAATATTATAAGGTGCCAATATGCACGCTGTTGCTTTCGATACTCCCTGGACATACGGTATTGTTGTCCGGGCCATTGCCCCTGGATCATTCGGTGCCCTGTGGGGTTCTTGATGTTTGCTGTACCTCTGAATGAAGCTAGCCATTTGGGGTAGCCATGGGTAGCCATTCCACTTACACACTTGATAAAGATGCACACGCTCCCTCTGCTTAGCCTTTCTGGTACTGCAGTGCGTGTCTATACGTGCAAATAATGTCCTTACACATGAGATCTTATGGGCTGCTGGGTGATTGCTCATATAGTGCAACATCCTGTCAGTGTGAGTGGCTTTTCTATACACCATCGTATAGAGGGCACCATTAATTTGACGTGTAATCAAAACGTCTAGGAAGGCCAATATCCGGGAATATTGAGTTAAGTTTCTCCATAAAGGCAGTTTTCCTCGCCCGTTTGACGATGACAAAAGTATCATCCACATACCTGGCCCAAAACTCCGGTTGGTAGTCTGCCATGGCCCTGCTTTCCAAACACTGTAGGACCACCTCCGCAATGACCCACAAAATAGGAGATCCCATCAGCGTGCAATTAATTTGTTCAGCAGCCCATAAGATCTCATGCGTAAGAACATTATTTGCACGTATAGACCCGCACTGCAATACCAGGAAGGCTAAGCAGAGGGAGTGTGTGCATCTTTATCAATTGTGCAAGTGGAATGGTTACCCAACTAGCTTCATTCGGAGGTACAGCAAGTGTCAAGAACCCTGCAGGGCACTGAATGATCCAGGGGCAATGGCCCGGACAACGATACCATATGTCCAGGGAATATCAGAAGCAACAGCGTGCATATTGGCACCTTATAATATTAAAGTTGCTCACCGGCCTGATCAAACACTCCGGATGAAAGTCATGCGCCCTAAAGAGCCATTGCCGAAGGAAGAAAGATCAGCGGTCGTATACAGAGTGCATTGCAAAGACTGCCAATGTGATTATACGGGAGAGACAGCCAAACAAATAAAAACTAGGATACATGAACATAAATTGGCTGTCAGAAGGCAGGAGCAATACTCTCAAATATGGACGCACATGATTAATACCGGACATTCTTTTGATTTCAAGGAGGCAGAAGCCATTGCCCAGGATGCCTCCAAAGGAGGACGCTTACTAAAGGAGGCCTGGTTCTCCAACACAGGCTCCATCAACCGATGTATAGAACTGCCCTCGGCGTATCAGGCCCTAAGAGTGCAGGAAGAGCATGTCAAGAGACAGATGCCGATTGTCAGAGGTGAAACCAGGACTGGGGGGGGGGGTATTTACTACATGACCAGGCATAGGGAGGATCCCATAGACACGCTAAAGGTAGAGACAGATGAGGAAATATTAGGGTCACAGACAGGTAAGGGTAGTAAAGGAAGAGGAGGTGGATATGATGAGGGACTGCAAGGAGAAGGAGACCAAGGAAGAGTCTTGGGAACAGCGGAATTGATCATATGACCCAGAACACGGGGGAGGGGTATGCCCACCCCCAGGGGACTGATCAAAAGGGAAGGGGAGAGAGAAAAGAACAGAAAAGATGAGGCATATTCACGGGGGGAGAGGGGACGTTTGAGAAGGGAGTAAGAATGGAGGAGAATAGTCAGGAACAGCAGGCAGAGCTGTGGATTAGAGGGGGGAGGAAACACAAGAGGGTGGGGTTGATAGGAATGGAGAAGGGCAGGCAAGAATAACAGGCAGGATGGCAGTTTTGGGGGGGGAAGTTTGGGAAGGAGAGTCCAACAGGAACACATGTCGGTAGGTGGGAACAGTACGTAGGACAGCAGGTAAGGGGAGGAAGAATGTTGGAAGGAACAGCAAACAGAGCAGTGGATTGGAGAGGGGGGGAGGAAACAGGAGAGGGTGGGACTGACAGGAAAGGAGAAGGGCAGATAAGAATAACAGGCAGGACGGCAGATTGGGGGGGGAGGAAAGCTTGAGAAGGAGGGTTTAATAGGAATGGATGTTGGCATGTGGGAACAGCATGTAGGACAGCAGGTTAGAGGAGGAGGAATGCTAGGAAAGAGAGGATGGACAGAAATGGTTGAACAACAGGCAGGTCAGCAGATTACGGGGAGGACATTGGAGAGGGGAAGATATATATATATACAGAAAGTTTTTCAGACAGACCGGTCTGATTGATTACACCTTGGCATTTTAATTGCTATACTGCAATTCTACTTTTTACAATCTCTTTTGCCTTGCCTCCCCCCAACTAGGGGCATTAAGCAGGCTCAAGTCCCTACTGCAAAACATTTACAAATCCAGATTTCTTTTTCTGATATATATATATATATATATATATATATATATATATATATATATATATATATATATATATATATATATAGGATTTCCTATGGTCTATAGTTCTCGTGATGCAGCTTTTGCAACCCAAGTTAACATTCCTTGTAACACTTTCCTGATCTGAAAATATAATTTGCCTATAATTTGAAAGATGAGATCATCAGGAATATTACGTATCAGAAAGATTTAGATTGCTGTTAGATAGGTTTTAACATACAGGCCAAACAACATTCTTCTCAAAAAGGCTTGCTTACCCTAAGGGCAAGTCTATGGGGCAACCTAAATTTGTTAAATGATTCCATCTTTTCTTAAACCAGCTTTAGAAATTTTACTGTGGATTGCGATGTATTGGCACAGGCACCAGATTGGTGGTCAGTCTGCACTATAGTCATCAATAGACTAAAGTTTCTTCTTGCCCTTTTCATCTATGATAAACTCATTGGCTTCCTCCTGCATAGATTGGTCTACTTGTATCTGCTTTTTCCTTTTAAAGATAGTTCCCTCCTCTCAAATCCCTGTGACTTTCCTTTGCTTTCCCAGATGTTTGTGAACATGGGTCCAGGGAAATCAGGAGATCCAAGCATTTGAAATGGGTATAAAGATTTATTGCAAGCTTATGCTCTTTACAAGAATCTGAACTACGAATGGCCAAAGGAAATTGGTGGTAGGTAAAGGCAGAAGGAATTCAAAGTGGCCTAAACTTAGATCTCATGTGTGTGAAGAGATTTATGATTGATGATGTGTTTGACACCTCCCTTGGACTCAGCCTCATCATTTCTTACACATAAGTTAGGGTTTCATCTAAAAAGGGATTCCATGTTTAGGAGGAAGTCATGGGTGGCTATCTGCTTGCATAGTTTTGAATGAGCATGTGAGCTCAGTCATTGTTCAATAAGCTATCACTGGCTAGGCTCAGCCAAAAACTAAAGACCATATTATGGCTTGACACAGTATGTACAATTCATTGCTGTCTCTTATATGCAGCTAAATAATAACTTATAATAATGGTCATATAAGCACTTTAGTCATTTAAAAACACAAGGCTCACACTGGGTACAGAGTCTCTACCAACAAGTTCTATGCTGGATTTCTTCACTAGTCATTTATTCTATCTTACTTGAATACACATCCAAACAGAACTGTTATCAAGCTTTTCATAGCTGCCTACACTGAAAATGAGCTTTCTCCTGATAATTCTCACACTCTTTAGCAAGATTCATTAAGAGGAAAGTAACAGTGATACAAGCATTTCTGCAAGTGAATTTCTTTTCTATTAGAACCAATATATTTCTGAGAAGATTAAGGCAGAATCTTTTTTCTTAGATAGTGGGGGTTTCTGCAGGTTTGCACTATAATTGAAAAGCATGCCTTAAGCTATAGATCTTTTAACATTGTTGAGCTTAAGTGTTTTCCACCAACTTCCATTCTTATTAGTGATCCCTATTCTGTTGCTACTGGCTCTGTTTCTGGTCACTGCAGTTCCCTCCAGAGTGAGGAAACCTAGGAGAAGCTGGAATTTTATTTTCCATAACTACCAAGATAACCTTGCAGTCCTTATGATAAACTAAAATACACTGGGATCTGTACCTCAAAGCACTTGGATAAGCCCCATTCATCAAATGGGATCAGCAGAATAACTTGGATTGCTCTTAAACAAGAGATCAAATAAAACTCATTAGGGAGCTCATGTGAAAAATAACAGTTGCAAAAAATGAACAGAGTACTAATAAAATGACATAGCTTTGCAAAATAATGCCAAAAAAAAAAAACCCAAAATGAATCCTCACCATATATTGCATACAGTAGATGCACCACTCACTACAGTCTTCTTATTCCAGATTGGAGAAGTTTAGCCCTTGGCCATCAAAACCTGCCATTAAACATAACTTAATAGCCACCATTCACAAAAGATAATAAGCAATCACTAAGCAAATTCCATTATGGAAATAAATTATCTTTCCTCACTATTTTGCATTTTAATATTGCATTCAGTTCTAGGTATGATATTTTAGGAAGGACACTGACAATCTAGAGCATGCTCAAAGTGGGGAAATTAACCTGATAATGAGCCTGAAGGGGAACAATAACTTATGAAGAAAACTCTAAAAGTTGAAGGTATTGGGTCTGTTTAACTTAGAGAAGACTGCAGAAAGAAATGCTAGTTATTTTCAAGTGTCTGAAGTTCAATCATCTAAGTAATCTTCTTCCACGTTGTTCCAATGTAAATTAAAAACCAATGGGTTTAATTTACAAATTTTCATTGGACATCTCAACAATCTTTAAAAGCTTTAGATTTCAGGACTTATACACATCTAGGAATGCTTTAAAAATCCAGATGACAAAAGCCTTGTCTTTTTCACTTATCTGTTTTTAATTACAAATGTAGATGGTAGCAAAAACAGCGTAGCCTGCTATGTTGCAAATGGTTTTCATAAATAATTTAAAAGTTGTAAGAATAATTTTATTATCTTAACAAAACTAGTTAATTAGTATATTATTTTGCAGAATATAGACTAACTTTGAATTCAAACAGAAAAACTCAAAAGCTTTCTTAATGATAGACTTCCAAGCATAGAATCTCAGTCTTTAAAAAAGTTAAAAGAGATATGTATTTCTCCAAACTATAAAGATAGGAACAGTTACTCTAAAAATACATCAGGACACAGACATCATTAGAGAGAAAGAAGAAATATATTAGCATTAAAGTGAACTCACAAAAGCTTAACAGCCAAGCGAAGCTTCATTTAACTGAATTGAGAGTTAAACAGGGAGTAAACTTACAAAGAATGGCAAGATTTGAAAGAAAATCTAAAAGAACAGTAGGAGTGAAAAAGGATGAGACTTTCATGCACACACAGTTGTCATCCAGAGCAGTTATTGAAGTTCACAGGTCGATTCAAAGGAAACACAGTTGTATCCATAGTACATACTGAGTATCAGAAGTACCAAAAGCAGTCCAGGCCTGGTATTGTGACCCAGCTTGAGCCTTCAAACTAGAGATGGTGGACTCAGTTATTTATGAAATAGAACTTTTAGACTCAGTAGCTGTTGTATCCTGGGCCTGATGAGGCAGCTCAGCAGGCCCAGAAGTGTTGTAAATGGTCCCGGACAACCCAAAAGCTGCCCGGGACCAGACTTGTTGGTGCCGGCCTTGCGTGCAGGCACAAGGTGCGAACAAAGGAGATTTATGATAGGCTGTTTGGAAAACTATAAAAGGCCTGCGAGCCTGTTGGTTACTGAGTGGTAACGTGGAATAAGTAAAGAAGAACATGGTTACAACGTGAGTGTGTGTCACTTCAATGCCGTGAACCCCAAGACATAAAAGTGGTGACGAAGTTGGGATTGCTGCAAGGAAGAAGACAATCGAAGAAGCTAGCCTCTAAAAAGAGCTGGAGGCTGGGAAGTCGGCGTCCAAATCTGCACTTACCTGCCAGTACGCAAATGCTGGAGGGGGGCTTGGCAAATGGGCCTCTTCCCTGCAGAAGTTGCAGTGAGGCTAAAGAAGCTAGAAATGTTGAAAATCAGCCGGCTGTCCGAATACGACGTGTCTCACCCAGAGCGTTGGAACTGTTATGTGGCCCGGGTGGAAAACTACCTGCGAGTTAACCAGGTTCAAGAAGACGGCTTGAAGGCAGCAACCTTGCTGTGCGTCTGCAGCCAGGACACTTTCGACGTAGCTGAAAACTTAGTAGCTCCTGCGCTGCTTGAGTCTGTAATGTACACAGACTTGAAGAATACGTTAAAGGACCATTTTCATCCAAAGCTATCGGTGATCGCGTGGAGGCACGTTTTTGAGCAGAGGAATCAGAAGCCTGGTGAATCTGCTGTGGAATTCATTGCTGCCTTACAGCAAGCAGCCAGGCCTTGTGAGTTCAAGGACCTGGAAGAATGCTTGCAAGACCGTTTTGTCTGCAACCTCAAAAGTAGAGAGCTGCAACAGAAAATATTTGTGAAAGCTGAAGTCACTTTCCAAGATGTCTTGCATGAGGTTGCAGCTGAAGTAATGGGTCAACTTGATCAGCACGCAATGTCAGCTCCTTTCCACCCTTCCACCAATGGGCAAGCTGAACCGGATGGTGCGCAACACCAAAGACGCACTCAAAAGAATCACGCATGGTAGCTGGCATCACAGGTTAGCAGATTTCCTTCTTGCATACCACACCACACCATGCACTGCCACTGGAAAGAGCCCATCTGAACTCCCCTGGGGTTGCCGCCTCATCACGAAGTTGGATAGACTGCACCCAGACCGGGTGGCTTCACAGGTGTCACAGCCGTGGGCACCTAGGAGACTTCAGGTGGGCGATCAGGTCTGAGCAAGGAACTATGGCCCTGGTCATCTCTGGGTCCTGCTGTCATCTGCAAGATCTCAGGGCCACTATTATACGAAGTGACCTTGGGAGACGGCCGCGTCCTTCAGCGTCACATCGACCAACTGCGATGGTGGTTGTCCCACAATGTTTCTGCCCTGTACTCTTCTCTTGGGGGGAGGGGGCCCAGGAACATGGTCACACTTCAGGTCAAAATTTTGGGAACCAGGAACATGGTCACACTTCAGGTCAAAATCCTGGGAACCAGCCTCACTGTTCCTGGAGTTTGCCGCAGGTTGTTAGTGATTCCCCAGTGGGGGACCAAAGGCATCCTCACAATTCAGCTTTTACTCCAAACAGGGAGTCCTGCACATCAGCAATTGCTCTGAACAGGAAGTCATCCTGGGGGGTGGCCTGCGCATCCAAAAGAGCGCCAAACAGGAATTCTCCAGAGAAGGGGGTTGCCATAGAGGTGGCTCCTGACTCTGGCACCTCAGCCACCTACACGGGGAACTGGAACTATTGGGACACTGCTGCAACACAGGTCACGTCCAAGTCTGGTCATGGGCTCGAGGGACTAATTTCCCAGGAGCAGTCCATCATGGATGGGGAGACCTCCGCTCCACCACCAGGTTTGGGGATTTTCTCCTCTCCAAGGGAACCTGGATGGAGTCTAAAAGACTCAGCCAGCCTGCCACAACGGGGATCACCTGTAAATTATGAGCATCAAAGTCCTGGTCTATTGAGCCCACCAGACGGGCCGGTAGGCCAGGCATCATTAAATAAAAGTCCTGGTCTGCCTAGCCGGGCAGATGAGCTTACAGGCCAGGCACCCTCCCTGACTTTGCGTAGGTCTCAAAGGGCTAAGGCCCCTCCCAAGCATCTGGGAGACTATGTGAGGTTTCTATCATCACAAAGGAACTTTGCTGGTCTATGACGAGGTGATGGAGATCTATACTTGGTAGAGCATAAGCACACTAATTATAATTTTGGAGAGCGGTTGTTTAAGCTAACTTTATTACTTTATTAAAATATTCTGCCTGTGTGCTGGGCAGGGAAATTCTTTTGCTGTTGTTGTTTGTTAGGAACCAAATGTGTTTCATCTAGGGGGGAGGGGTGTTGTGTCCTGGGCCTGATGAGGCAGCTCAACAGGCCCAGAAGTGTTGCAAACGATCCCATGCAACCCAAAAGCTGCTCGGGACCAGACTTGCAGGCGCAAGGTGCGAACAAAGGAGAATTATGATAGGCTGTTTGGAAAACTATAAAAGACCTGTGAGCCTCTTGGTTACTGAGTGGTAACGTGGAATAAATAAAGAAGAACTTGGTTACAACGTGAGTGTGTGTCGCTTCAATGCCACGAACCCCAAGACGTAAAAGTAGCCTTAGAGTCTTTTATCCTTAAAGAAACAGCTCTCCTTTTGGCTTGTGACCAAGATGTTATTCAGCCAGTTCAATTTGGTTGCACTCTTTTTATATAGGTAGATTTTCTGGTTCAAAGAAGACATGGAAGTGTGTAGAGCATCTGTGAACAAAGAGATGGTCTGCAGTTGCAGTCTGAAAACAGAGTCCAGCACAATGGGGGTACTGGAAGTCCATTGTTGCAATAACTGTGGTTGTTATTCTGTGATACCGCTCATCAGTGCTTTTTTTCTAAAAAAAAAAAAAAAAAAAAACCGTCCCGGAACTCACACATGTCATACAACCCACCTTGCCTACCCTATAAGGTTCCATCCAAAAAAGGTGCCGGAACTCTGTTCTGGGCGTTCTATGAGAAAAAAAGCCCTGCTGCTCACAAATTTTCTATTAATTTTTGGTGGCATCTGTGTTGCAGACTACATAACACAGGGCTTGCCTGGTCAGCAACCTCAGCTTTCCATGGATGGAAGTCACAGTGACATAGGGTTTCCCTGCACAGTGTTTATGTAGTACTTGCATGAATGATCTTGAGGTCTCTTTCCAGTCCTCAGTTCACCATAGACCAATTAGCAAGGCATGTGGTGGTCATTAACCCTGACAATCAGGGATTCAATGCTGGTGGACC
This sequence comes from Crotalus tigris, assembly GCF_016545835.1. NCBI lineage: Eukaryota > Metazoa > Chordata > Lepidosauria > Squamata > Viperidae > Crotalus > Crotalus tigris. The sequence continues at coordinate 3,246,693 of NW_024096469.1, forward strand.
CCACAGTATCCAAGACATCCATATTTGAGACAGTCTTGCCAACAAATGCAAAAAATGCTAAGGAGGGCATGCATGTGAAATTTCTCTAACTGTTTGATGTGTTTTTAGTACAGAATCCAGGACACATATCCATATAGAAGAGAAGGGATAACCACAACCCTGGAAACTTCCATGGAAATACAGATGTTTTATTGATTAAGCACTCTATTCAGTTGCCTCAGAGCCTGGCTGGCTTTATTGCTCCTGAAGTGAATTTCTTTATACAAAGACCTATTGCTTAAAATGAGGCACTCTTATTAAAAATACATTACAGCAGACTAGTATGGTTGTTACAAAAGAAAGGGGAAATGTTATAGACTGGGGGTTTTGGGGGGTAGATAACCTTTTTCTGAGTGATTAACTTATCTAAGCAGAACAAAGAAATAATGTTCATATTATTTATCAGGTAGAATGAGGATTACATCAATTCTGACTGAGAAGGAAAGCAGCATAATTATTGGTAATTATTCCACAGTAGTATATGAAGCATGTAAATATAGCTAAGGATTTGATGCAATACTGACAACAGAGTTAATTCTGCAGAATATAATGAGGCAATATTAGGAAGTGTTTATTAGCTATAATAATGTTCCACCTTGATGTCAAGAAATATATTTACCCAAGAAGTTAATGATCTAGATCTTTTTCAGATTTGAGTCTGTTTATTTTTTTTTAAAAAAAAAAAAAAAAAACACCTTATAATATACTTTCAGATTTTAGCTCTGCATGAGACTGTATTTCATAGATGCAGTACTTAGGGTAGTACAATGATCCAGTTTGAGAGTGATTTGACCGAATCTCTAAACTGAATTTTCTGAACTGGGTTGCCAGTTTGAATCAAAGCCAAGCACATCCAAATCATTTCAGTATGGATGGCCTAAGATTTTGCACATGTGGCCATTTTCATTTTTCAAATCAAACTGATGATGAAAAAAAAAAAACCAGAATTGGATCAAGGTTGATTCATTCAGCTGTACATCCAGTTGTATGCAAAGTACTTCAAACTTACAATGTTTTAAGATTGAGAGTTTCTAGTCCAACTCTACTGAAAGTGTTCTGCCATTCTATTGAAGATTCCAGAAATCTTCCCTATGCTAAACACTTCTACTTTGAGGTTAATCACCAGTTTGAACCTGGTGAAATGTTTCCAGAAAGTTTGGAACAACCCATTTGAAACTTGAAATGTTTTACACTCCATTTATGCACCACAGATAGGGAATTTTTAGAACTTCAGATATTGCAAAAGTACATCTAATATATCTCACTGTTGACCATGCTGGAGGATCTCATTTTTCTCATACTACCTCATAGATATGCAAGAAAATAAGTCTTGTTGAATTCAACCAGGAGCTATACCAGCATGTCACTATTATTTCTATAAAGAAAACCAGAAAGATTGAGAATAATAATAATGATAATAATAATAATAATAATAATAATAATAATAATAATAAAACAAAACCTTAGGCTCACAAGGAAAAATAAAAGCAATGAGAAGTGCTTTTCTGACTATGTAAGTAGTAAGGGAGGGAATGGCTGGCCATTAGGGAAGATATAAAAGCGAGAAAGTAGAATTTCTCAATACCTATTCTTCAAAAAGGAAACTGCATTTAAAAAAAACTAAGCAGAAAAATGGACAAAAGGAGGGCCTAACAATAAGATTATCTGTATGTAAAGGCATAGTTAAGGAGCACCTGGCTATAGTGAATCAGTTTAACTTTCCAACTAACCATCCCAGTTGTATCCAGGAAGCTGGAAGAAACTTGTGGATGTCATCTCAGAGCTCTTTTCATAAACTTCAAAAAATCATGCAGGACAAGAGATTTACTGGAGAATTCGAGAAGGACAGCCAAGGCAACTATAGACAGGTCAATGTGACATTTTCACGAGGAAAAGTTCTGAAACAGCTTATTGAGCAGCTGGTTGTAAACAAAGAATTCATTGCTTGGCAGATGCCAGCATAGGATTATCAAGAATAAATCATGCCGAACTTCCGGTGGATTTTGCGCGCGCGATGGCGGCTACTTTGTAGCCGTCTCTCCTGGGTAAGTGTAAGAACCGCTATGAACAGCAGACATCAGCTGTTCAGCGGTTCAAAATCCCCCTCCCGGGCAAAGGGAGGGGGTAGAGAGTGTCTGAATAGTGGTAGAGCCTCTTTTGCACCCCCCAAGTTTTTTTGGGGGGGGTGAAAGGAGTGCTCCCACGGAGTTCAGACTTGTCTCCGCTTCCCAGCTGTTTTTGTCCTCAGGGACAAAACGAGCCGCTGCAAACACCTCCGTGCTTAAAGAGAACTGGTGAGTTTTTTTATAAACGGACAGAGCTGAGTAGAGGATTTAGTTTTTGCTTTCTTTGATTTATTTGGATTTTAAGTTTTAAGACTTGCTTCTATTTTTATTCTCTTTTTTTATTTTTCTTTCTTTGTTGAAAGGGAAAGTAAAATGGCGATCGGCAAATCTCTCGGTGTTTTTTTTTCTGAAGTTAGAATGCTGACCGGCAGGCTTTTTGGTGTTTCTCTTTCTTTCCTCTCCCTTTCCCTTTTTATTTTCTTATGATTGGAATGGTTGTTTTTGGTATCTCTAAGTATTTTTTTTTGGAACGGACTTTTTCTATTTAATTCCCCCCCCCTTTTTTTTTTGAACTCCCTTCTTTTTATTGTAATGACCCTTTTTTGAAGGACTTTTTTCTGTTTAATTTTTTGCAATTTTTAAGAAGGAGTAAAGCTTTTTTTTAATTCTTTTTCTCTTCCTTTTTTTTCCCTTTTTTCTTTTTATTATAATGACCTTCTTTGGAGGGAGTTATGATTTTTGAAGGAATTTTTATAATTTTTTAAGAAGGACTAAAGGTTTTTCTTTAAGATGGCTCCAAAGCGTCCAGGGATTTCTACAGCTTCTAAATCAACAGTTTCATCCTCTTCCGGGGGTCAGCTAATAACTATGAAGGATTTGCAAGACATGATGGGAGATGTTATAATTCAAATTAGGGCAGAAATGAAAAAGATTTTAGAGGAAAATAATAAGATCTTGAGACAAGATTTTGTTCTGGCTTTAGAAGGAGTTGCTTCTGTTCTTGAAAAGGTGAACTCCCATGTGGAAGAGGTAGATGAAAAAGTGGACATAATGGAGGGGAAAATTGAAAGTATGGAAAAAGAAATGGAAAATGAGATTCTTATGCTTCAATATGGACAAATGGAATATGCCTTAAGAATTAGAGGCCTGGGAGAGTCTTTGCAAGGAGATCTGAAAGAGATGGTTGCAAAGGACTTTGCATTGATTTTGAATAAAGAAAAAGAGGGAATACTTAGTGAAATTGAAAAATTATTTAGGGTTAACTCTGTGGTGGCAGCACAGAAGAATCTGCCAAGAGATGTGGTAATTTACTTTGGTAAAAGATCTTTACGCAATGAAATTGTGCAAGCCTATTATAAGAAAAGATTTCAAATTGCTTCACAAGATGTTATAATTTTTAAGGAGATCCCATCTAAAATTTTAAGAAGAAGAAAGGAGTTTGCTTTTCTAGCAAATGAACTTAAAAAGAGAAAAATTCTATTCAGATGGGATGTTCCGACTGGAATGGTGGTGAACTACCTGGGGACATGTCATAGACTTAATACTGTTTCTCAAGCAAAAGATTTTTATACTTCGGTCCTGGGGGTATGTGCATCGCCATCTATTAGGTCTCAACAAGTCCAGATTGAGGAGCAGAAGACAACTTGTGTAGCATACAATTCCAAAGAAAAGCAGCAACAGAAGAAGGTTAAGGAAGTTTCATATTCAGTGGTCTCTGAATCTCTGGGAGATGTTAGACCTACAAAGTCTTTGGATCAATCTGTAAGGGTGGAATTGCTGCCTGAAATGGAAATTGGGAAATCTCAGTTTGAGGGGCATCAACAAGAGAGGAACGGGCAGAGGATAACTTGTACAACTTACAATTGTAAAGATCAACATAAGGAGGAATTTAAGGAACCCTTACCTGTATTGGCTTCGGAGTCGATGGGAGATTCAGGAATTTTGGAGCAGTCTCCTAAGGCAGAACTTGCAGCATTTCTTACGAATTCGATACAAGAATGGAGAATGGAAATGGAAGAATGGAAGAATGGAGAATGGAAAAAACTGGAATGTGAATAATTAATAATAATATTAATATAATTGAGACTGATAAGGATGCAGTTTCTTACGGATGGAATTGGTTATTGGTGAAGATTGAAATGTTTAATGTGTTTATTATGGATAGGCGTATAAGGGAATTTTGTTGTTTTAAGTTTTGAATCTTTAATGATAATATTGTTTAAATTTGTGTTTTGAAGGGATTATAATTTGTTCATTTTAGTGAGGGGATTCTAATGTTTTAAATTTTAAGTAATGTTTAAATTCGTGTTTTGAAGGGAGTACAACTTGTTCAAGTTTTAAGTATGCTTAAATTTGGTTTTTAAATATTATTAATATTTTTAAGAGAAAATAATTTGTTTAATTAAATGTTTAGACTTGTTTAGGAAAGAAAGTAATGTTTAAATTTGTGTTCTTGGAGGGAGTTTATACAGAATGATGATTGTATTTAGATTTGTTTAGGATTTAAAAGTGTTTCTAGTTTTTAAATATTATTATTAATATTTTTAAGAGAAAATAATTTGTTTAATTAAATGTGCTTAGATTTGTTTAGGACTTATAAGTTTTTTAAGTTTTTTCTTTTTGGATAGGAGAGAAGATTATGAAGATTGAAGGAAATATGTATTTACTTTAAGTTTTTTAAGAGTATTTAGTTTTAATGGTATAACAAAGGTTTATATGTTTATTTTTTTGTTTTAGGATAAAGAAAGAGGGAGAAATTAGATTTTACACTATAGATATAGATATTCAAAGAAAGTAATGTTTAAATTTGTGTTTTTGGAGGGAGTTTATATAGAATGATGATTGTATTTAAACTTGTTTAGGTTTTAAAAGTGTTTTAAGGTTTTTTTTTTTTTTTAATTAAGCCTGTACTCAGCTCTGGGAAGTCCAGGGGAGGGTTTGGGAGGTTGGGAAGGGGGGGGTGAGGTAGGGTTGGGGGGGGGTATGGGAAGGGGATTTGTTTTTGTAAAATTTAAAAAATTTTCAATAAAAAAAAAAGAATAAATCATGCCAAAGCATTAGCTGATGTCTCTTTTGAGAGCCTAGTGAAGAAAATAGACAATGTGGGCTGGTCTATGTTAGTATCAAGTGTATATAGAGATGATTGAATAACAATATCCCAAAAGTAGACATCGATACCTTTGCATCATGTTGGGAAAAAAAGTCAAGTAATATACTAAGGAGTTCCACTCTAAGCCCTTTGCTGTTCAATGTATTTATGAATAAGTTGGTTGCAGGTTTCAAAAATAGAATAATTATATTTGCAGATGACACAAAAAGGAGGTATTGCAAGCATGTTACAGGACTGCATCAAGAGTTGGGCAGCAACATCAAGTTCAAATAGATTCTTTCTTTTGGATTGGCAAAATCAAAGATGTATAGTAGATATAGAATAAAGAGAACCATAATGGTCAGCAATATTGGAAAAAAGCATCTGGGTTTTTGAAAAATCATAAACTTATAATAATTCAGTAGTGTGATACAGCCAAAAAAAAAAAAGCAAAAGCAATCAAGGATGGCTCAGCCATCAATATTCAAAGAAGTAATCATTCCCTCATAATGTGCATTGTCAGTCTCCCCTTAAAATACTGCATCCAGTTCTGAGCATCACATTCTAGAAAACACATTGACATACAGAGCATGTTCAGGGGAAAGCAACCAAGATGATAAGAGGCCTGTAAGGAAAAACAGATAAGGAATAGTTGCAGTCATCAGCATCCATAGGTTATTGCTGCTTTTATGGAATGATAATAGAATCATGACAGCATTGCACCATAAACGTCAGCCCTTCGGATCATGCATATAATGCCACAGCACTCTAGAAAAAGGATGAGGTTGCAGTGCTGCTTGCTGACTCTCATCGCCCTTGAATAAACCTTCTCCCACCCCTTAGAGCTCAGACAATGTTGATTTGAGGCATTTTCCTGGACAAGAAAAAGCTATGGAGAAAAACTGTTCAAGTATATACAGTAAAAGCAGCCATTTAGAATTTATATGTAAAGGTTATTGGGTGTCCTTATTATAAATCACCCAAAATCGGGATAGCACACAAACAATAAAAAATATCCCAAATCCAGACAATTTGCAATTGTTGGGTTCTTCCAGAATGCAGGAAAAGAAAGAATAGATTTAAATTACAAGGAAGCAAATTTAGATTGGACAGCAGGAAAATTCTTTCCTTGTAAGAATTGCTCAGTACTGGACCAAATCACCTCACAATATTGGACCTAATCACCTCATTGGAGGTGAAGAAGCAGAAGCTAGATTGTCATTTATATGCATACTATATCATTAGATCCCTGTATTGATTGGGGGATTGTAGCAGATGAAATCCAAATCTCATCCCAACTCTTAATTTTTCTATATATATAAAATGAACAGTGGAACTTAGCTAAGTATTCAGCAAGTATTAATGAAACTGAGTGGAAGGAAATTCATGACCGTAAAAAACATTATGCCTTAGAAATAAACCCTATTTGGAAAAAAAAAGTCCAAATAGAAAGAAAGGGAAAATAGCATCCTGTGCAAATGAATTTTATATGGAAATACATCTAACTAAGCATGAACATTCAATTGTTAAGAGAATTTTGAAAGGTAAGGAGAAAGGAAGAAATAGTGTGGGAGTTTATTTATTTATTTAGAACATTTATATTGGCGCCTACTCGCACCTGGCAATCAAGACAACTTAAACAGATAAAAAAATACTCTGTAAAAAGAAGAAAAATAAAAGAAGAAAAATAATAAAATAATAACTTCCTATGTCCCCACCCTGGTGACAACACACATTCAAACTAACCATTTAATGGGTTCATCTTTTGTACCAACTGAAACTTCAGGGGCAGCCCCATGTACAGCATGTTGCAACAGTCAAGACTGGAGGCAACTAAGGCATCAGTGACCATGAGTAGGGATTGTTGGTCCAGGAAAGGGTGTAATTGGCGCACAATCCACAGTTGCACAAAGGGCCTCCTGGCCATGACTGTCACTTGCTTTTCAAGTGAAAAAAGTAAAGAGTGAAAAAAGTAAGGTTCTACATTTAGGCAAGAAAAACCAAATGTACAGGTATAGTATAGGGGGTATCTTGTTCAATAGTAGTAACTGGGAGAGGGATCTCGGAGTCCTAGTGGACAATCATTTAAATATGAGCCAGCAGTGTGCTGCAGCTGCCCAAAAAGCTAACACAGTGCTAGGCTGCATTAACAGAGGGATAGAATCAAGATCACATGAAGTATTAATATCACTTTACAATGCCTTGGTAAGGCCACACTTGGAATACTGCATCCAGTTTTGGTCACCACAATGTAAAAAAGATGTTGACTCTAGAAAGAGTACAGAGAAGAGCAACAAAGATGATTAGGGGAGTGGAGGCTAAAACATATAAGGAACGGTTGCTGGAATTTGGTATGTCTAGTTTAACGAAGAAAAAGATGAGGGGGGACATGATAGCAGTGTTCCAATATCTCAGGGGCTGCCACAAAGAAGAGGGAATCAAGCTATTTTCCAAGGCACCTGAAGGCAGGACAAGAAGGAACGGGTGGAAACTAACCAAAGAGAGAAGCAACCTAGAACTAAAGAGAAACTTCCTGACAGTTAGAACAATTAACCAGTGGAACAATCTGCCTCCAGAAGTGGTGAATGCTCCAACACTGGAAGATTTTAAGAAGAAACTAGACAGCCATTTGTCCGAAATGGTGTAGGGTTTCCTGCCTGAGCAGGGGGTTGGACTAGATGACCTTCAAGGTCCCTTCCAACTTTATTATTATTATTATTATCAATCATCGCACAGTCAGCCAGATGTTCAGACTGGATTTGGCATTTTGTCTACCTATCGAGTCCTTACCCAGGACCTGGGATAGGCAGATGTCGATGTTTGATGGTATTACAGGTATCGTCGCAGGATGGACGCAGTTCCTAATAAGGCCGCCTTTTGCAATTGACTAATAGCGAATTTGTCAATGCCAATGGTGTTCAAGTGGTGCTCCAGTTGTTTTGGGATTGCACCCAAGGAGCCTATGACTATTGGTACTACCCTTGCTTGCTTTTGCCACAGTCTTCTATTTCTATTTGTAGGTCTTTGTATTTTGTTATCTTCTCCAGTTCTTTCTCTTCTATTCTGCTATCTCCAGGCACTGCCACGTCCACTATCCAGACTTTTTTGTCTTTCTTATCGACAATGTTAAGTCTGGGGTGTTATGTTGCAGGTGCTTGTCTGTTTGAATTCTGAAGTCCCAGAGCAGTTTAATTTTATCATTTTCTATGACTTTCTCTATTTTATGATCCCACCAGTTTTTGTTACAGGCAAATGATATTTTTTGCAGATCTTCCAATGCACCATTGTTGCTACATTGTCATGCCGCTGCTTGTAATCAGTCTGTGCAATCTTCTTGCAACAGCTTACCAAGTGGTCCACTGTTTCTTCAGCTTCTTTGCATAGGCGGCACTTACTGTCTGTTGCTATTATTATTATTATTATTATTATTATTATTATTATTATTATTATTATTATTATTATTATTATTATGTCTAGGAGTACCCCCAGTTTATGCACAGGGTCTGTTATATCTTGTTAAACCATCGAAACTATAAGTGCTAAGATTTTCTGGATCAAATTACCAAACTTTCAAAGATGATAGATATAGAAGTAGCTACAAACTTCAAATAGCCTGATTTAAAAAAAAATGAAAATGAATCTCTTACAGGAATGAGGAGGGACAGCAAATACCTTAAAAGACAAAAATTGTATTCAAGAAGATCTTGATGTGACTTAGAACTGCCTCTTAACTAACAAAATGATTTTCAACAGATATAAAAACAAGTGTTCTGAAAGCTAAACATCAGCCAGCAATGTGATGTAATGGTGCTATGTCAGTAGAATTTTAATGCACAGATATAAGGATTAATTGTAACACTATGTTCTCGTCAGAGGTTCTCTATAGTAACTTATCTATTATTTAAGAATATTGACAAGGCACAACATATCCAGAGGAAAGATGTAAAAATAGTTAAAAACTGTAGGTGTCAAGTCAAATGAGGATACATGGAAAGTATGTTTAGCCATGAAAGAAATTCTTAAGAGTTGCAATTATAGCCATTTTCAGGTAGTTGAAGGATGATTACTTAAGTGGTAAAGCAAGTTTGTGGGATGTGCACCAAAAAGTTTAAATCACAACCGAGGAGACTTTTAGGCCAACAATAAGATCTTCTTAACAGAATAGGTTATTTGTCGGCTGAACTGGCTGCCTCTGAAAGTCCTAAATTCTCATTTATTAAAAGTATTTCATGGGTGATGGAACAGCCTGCTTCCTGGATCGGAGAGGTGAACTGCAGAGCCTTTGAATTCCTTCCAGTTCAGTTCTTCTGTTCCATGAGTTTATGAAATTAAAGGCTGCTTCAAAAACTTTGCAGACCTAATGCACAAAATGCATTGGGGATTCAACTGGATTCCATACTCCATTTCATCTTGAAGAAATGGAAAGGCCTATCCCTGTTTCAATGAATAATTTTAGTTTATTCATTCTGGGAGCTATACTGAATGAAGGTGAGCCAGTTTTCCTAAATAACAGGATGTAGGAGAAGAGTAGGCAGAACTGGGGGTAGGTGGAGTTAAATACATCATCAGCTTAGAGTCATTGGGCTCCAAGTCCAACACCTTTATAGGTTCTCCTGCTTGAGCAGGGGACCTCCAAGGTCCTTCCAGCTCTATTCTATTCTATTCTATTCTATTCTATTCTATTCTATTCTATTCTATTCTATTCTATTCTATTCTGTTCTGTTCTGTTCTGTTCTGTTCTGTTCTGTTCTGTTCTGTTCTGTTCTGTTCTGTTCTATTCTATTCTATTCTATCCTGAATTACTTTGGTCCTTATCTGACACCAATTTAGTGTTGAACTTCAGTTGATCAGATTCTTGTGTATAAGCTTGAATTAAACTTCTATGCTGCAACCTAATTGGTAGTCCTGATTCTTTGCATCTGACACAGGATTGGTCACATAGGGTCCTGTGGAATGCTTTATGGGGTTTTGTAAAAGACCGCTGTAAGGATAAATTCTCCCCCCCCCAAAAAAAAACCCCAAACCTTCATTGCCAATTTTAGCTTTGTCTCTTGAGCAGGCAACTGACTTTGTTATATATTTTTTTAACTAACAGGAACCCTAGAAAGGGGCGTTGTCTTACCTGAACGCCTTTTCTCAGCATGATGATGGAGAATCCACAGATGGGTTGTCTTAATCTATCTGCTCCAATTAGACTAAGTCTGAAATTGGCAACGCCCCTCTGTGCCAAGTGCACCCCAGTTTTAGGCTAAGGCGATACCCAGACTTTAGTCCGACGCGTCTGAACAAATGGGAACCAGGCCAACTGACTAATGGGAGGGAGTGGATTCTCCATCATCATGCTGAGAAAAGGCGTTCAGGTAAGACAATGCCCCTTTCTCCAGCATGATTGGATGGAGAACCCACGGATGGGACATACCAAAGCCCTGTGTCCCTAGGGTGGGGAATTAGATTGGGCCTGGGTCCCATCCAATGTTAATGCGTGTTCTAGGACCTTGCGGCCAAATGAAGCCGTAGAAGATGCATATATATCCATCTTGTAGTGACGGACAAAGGAGGAGGGCGATGCCCATGTTTCTGCCCTACAAACTTCCTCTATGGATGCTTGGGTAGACCAGGCTGCTGTAGTGGCTGCGCCCCTGGTGGAATGGGCCGTGATATGGCTGGGAGCTTGTAGTGACTGAGTCTGGTATGCCAGAGAAATACAAGCTCTAATCCACCTGCCTATAGTGGGTGAGAAAACCTTTTGTCCTAACGACGAAGGGTGAAATGACACAAACAGAGCCTCAATCTTGCGGAAGGATGAGGTTCTCTGTATATAGCAATATAAGGCCCTGAGGACATCCAATTTGTTCCACTGAACCTCTATGTCATTAGATGGGTTCGGACAGAAGTCCGGCAAAACTATGTCCTGGGATCTATGATACAAGGAGTTGACCTTGGGCATGAAGGAGGGATCTAACCTGAGAGTAACCCTGTCCCTATGGAAAATACACAGGTCCTTTCTCACTGACAGGGCAGCCAGCTCAGAGATTCTTCTGGCTGAAGTTACAGCAACCAGAAATGCCACCTTCATTGATAATTGTTTGAGCAAACAAGTGTCAATAGGCTCAAAGGGTGGTGAGACAAGAGCCTGTAGAACCTGATGAAGGTCCCAGAAGGGATATCTATGTACCGTTGGTGGTCTGGCATTGTTAGCTCCCTTTAGGAAGGAGTGTATCATAGGGTGCTGTGTTAAGGATTCATTGCTACAGGAAATAACTGTGGCGAGTGCTGCTACCTGCCTATGGATGGTGCTTGTGGAAAGCCCTTTGTCCAGACCATCCATCAGGAACTCCAAGATAACTGGCACTGCAGTCTGTAAGGGTTCAATTTTGTGAGCTAAACACCAATTACAAAAGCTTTTCCACGTGGCATCGTATATTCTATTCATCGAGGGTCGCCTGGATTGCTGGATCATGGCTATGACCCTTGACGAATATGAGTCTAGGCCTAAGGCCTGCCTCTCAAGTGCCAGATGGTTAACTGGAGCCATTGAGGGTCCGGATGATGTAACTCCCCCTGAATGAGGGAGATCCAATTGGCTGGAATCCTCCATGGAGGGGATGCGGAGAGCTCCATCAGGTCGGCGAACCAAGATCGTCTCGGCCAATGCGGGGCGACCAGGAGGACCTCTGCTTGTTTGCGAAGGATCTTCCTGATCGTGGCAGGTAGAAGGGGTAGGGGAGGAAAGGCATAGAGCAGTTCCCTGGGCCAGGGACTGCGGAGTGCATCTGTTCCTTCCACTGATGGAGACGGGAACCTGGAAAGGAATCTGGGAAGCTGTGAGTTGGCTGGGGAGGCAAACAGGTCTAGGGTTGGGGAACCAAACCTGTCCACGATCTCTCTGAAGATCTTCGGATCCAGCTGCCATTCGGAATGGTCCACGGTGGCTCTGCTCAGTGAGTCCACCTGCTGGTTGGCCACTCCGGATATGTGCTCCGCCCTGATGGAGACAAGATTCAGTTCCGCCCAAGCCCCAGCAATCTGGCCTCCTGCATGAGAGGCTTGGACCTTGTTCCCCCCTGTCTGTTGATATGGGCCTTGGCTGTGATGTTGTCGGTTAAGACCAGGATGTGCTGGCCCTGTACTAAGCTGCTGAATCTCTTTAGGGCCATGTGTATGGCTCTTAGTTCCAGCCAGTTTATATTGTTCTTTAGATCCTGCCTGGACCACTGACCCTGGGCCCAGTGTGTGTGGAGGTGTGCCCCCCACCAAATAGGCTTGCGTCTGTGGTGATGGTGATCCTGTCTGGTTCTTTGAATTCTGCTCCCTGTGACAGTGCCGGAGAGTCCCACCAATGAAGGATGTTCAACACCGACCGTGGAACTCGGACCTTCAGGTGGGATGTGCTGGTATGAAGTCTCTGAAATGGAAGGAGAAGCCACTGTAATTCTCTGGCATGGAGACGTGCCCATGGCACAATTTGCACGCAGGACACCATCTTCCCTAGTAGCTGTGAAAGGGATGCCAATGTGACTACTCTGTCCCTTCGGATCCGACGTACAAGAGTCTGAATAGAGTTCCGTCGGTCCTGAGATAGATAGACCGTGCAGTTGTCTGTGTCTATAACTGCGCCCAAATGGAGGAGCCGAGTTGTTGGTACAGTATGACTTTTCTGGAAATTAACAGAAAAACCGTGCTCCTGCAAAACCTTGATGGCTAGGGCGAGGTCTGCTTGAGCACTTTTGCCATGATGATGACTGAATTAGAATGTCATCTAAATAGCATTGAACTCTGATGGGAATTTGCCTAAGGTGGGCTGCAATCACTGCCAGTACCTTTGTAAATACTCTCGGTGCAGATGAGAGGCCAAATGGAAGGGCTCTGTACTGGTAGTGGTGTCGGGCATAACTGAATCTGAGGAATTTGCGGTGTCCAGGAAAAATGGGGATGTGCAAATATGCCTCAGTCAGGTCTATCGAGGTAAGAAAGTCACCTTGCCTGACGCCAGCCAGGATTGATTGAAGTGATTGCATCTTAAATTTTTTATACCTCAAGTAAAGGTTTAGACCTTTTAAGTCCAAGATCGCCCTCCAGCCCCCTGAAGTCTTGGAAATGATGAAAAGGTTTGAGTAAAACCCTCGTCCTTCTTGGTCTTGTGGAACTAGTTCAATTGCTTATATTTGCAATAAGTGGGCTATTGCCTCTGACATAAGTTCAGCTCTGGTCCTGTTCGTTGAAATAGGACAAGAGCGGAATCTGTCAGGTGGATGGGAACAAAATTCTAGTCTCAGACCTTGGGTGATGGTATCTAACACCCATGCATCCGTAGTAGTGGCCGCCCAAATGCTGGAATAGAGGGCCAGCCGGCCTCCTATGGGAGGTGAGGCTGCAGGTTCACTTGCCTCGCTTAAAGGAACGGCTCCCTGCGCCTCGAAAGGACTGCTTGGTCTGGAACTGTGACCTGCCTCTGTATGCTGAACAATCTTGTTGTCGTTCCTGTCTCTGAAAGGAGGGGCGAGGAGCCTGGGCCCAGTCCCAGGATGGCGCTGGCCGAAAGGACTGCCTTCTGTAGTTACTCTGCGACAAGTTTCCCCAGCGTCTATCTCCTTTCCTTGATGTATTAACCAAGGTCTTGCGTTTATCATTACCTTCGGTTAGGTATGTCTCTAGCGCCTTACCAAAGAGATGTCCACCTGTGTAAGGTTTAGAGGCCAGACGCCACTTGGCCTTGGTGTCTGCTCGCCAGTTTCTGAGCCAAAGGAGCCTTCGTGCTGAAATGTCTGCCGCGATGGTCCGGGCAGTGTATCTGGCCGTGTGTAAGGAGGCATCGGCTAGATACTGGGACGTGGCCACCAACTTACCCAGATTCTGGTGGGCTCTAAGCTGGTCCAGAGGGATCATGTCCTGGAGCTCCCGTAACCACAGGACCGAAGCCCTGGCAAAGAAGGCCATGGAGGTTGCCGCCCTCGTTGCCCAGGCTGATGCCTGGTGGGACCTGCGTAGGGCGGACTCAATCTTTTTGTCCTCTGCCCTTAGTGCCTCATTTATGTCCCCAGGGATGTTGGAATTGTGAAACAATGAGTTCAAGGGCTCATCAATCTCAGGAATCTCCAAAAGGGAGGTCAGGGAAGGAGCAACATTGAACAATGTTCTCTCTACCGCACCAGGGCTTAAGGGGGATCCTAGGTTCTCCCATTGTTTCTGGACTATATTTAGAAAAAGGGGAGGGCAGGGAATATGATTCTGTGAGACAGAGGGCTCAGTGTATATGGCATGGGGACCCTGGGATGTTGGTGGGTTCTCCTGTTCTTGGGTGAGGTTTGCAGTGGTGCAGGCCTTGAGAAGCAGGGAATTGAAGAAGGAATGGTCAAAGAGACCGACAGGAGGGGTGGGTTCGGATGGGGCGATGCCCTCGTCCTCAGACAAAATCAGGCCAGATTGTTCAGCTCCTGTAGATTCCAAATCCGATGCGGGATCATCCATCCAATCCAGAGATTGTGAATGATGCGTGGCCAAGGGGGGTGGCTGTGGGGTGTTGGAGGCCATAAATTGAGCCACAGCCTGGGCTATCATGGACTGGAGGAGGTTCGGGTTGAGGGCCTGGTTCTCAGGGAGGCGAAGCCCTGCTGCAGTAGGGGTGAATCTGGCTAGGGGCCCTGAGGTGTCCTGACCGGTTATACCCCTCCCTGAAGCCACTGTTAAGTTTGAATCTGACTGGGGAATTCCCCTGGGGGGAGACCAGGCCCCTGGGGCTGAGGCACTATGTGAAGAAAGGGGTTCAAAAATAGACCTTCCCGTCGTGCCTGTCAGATCTGGGGAGGCCGCTCTCAGTCTTTGGCACTCTTCCTCCCTCTGTGGCTCCCTGCTTGGCCGGGCTCGCTTGGTGGTGCTCTTTCCACTTGCCTCTGTTTGGCGTCTCCTCTTGGCCGGCTCGCTGTTTTTCTCTGCCATGATGAGTTGCTCTGGTCTCAACCTTGGCAAAACGCCCCCCCCTCGGCGCTGTACTTCACCAAGGGAGTCTACAGAGATACTTCAGCCCGTGAGGGGGGTGGGCGGGGAATTAGTGGGCACCGCGTCCCTTGGGAGTGAGCAGGCCCTCCCCGGTTGAAACTGCTCTCTCGAAGAGCTTGCCACCGATGATCGAATACTGCCTTCAGGAGAACGCTCCAGGCAGTCTGGGCCTCAGCCACACACAAAATGGCCACCGAGGGCTTCAGCCACCCACAAAATGGCTGCTGAGGCTTTCAGCCACACACAAAATGGCCGCCGAGGGCTTCAGCCACACACAAAATGGCCACCGAGGGCTTCAGCCACACACAAAATGGCCGCTGAGGGCTTCAGCCACACACAAAATGGCCACCGGGAGGCAATTCAAAATGGCGGCCGCCAAATTCGCGCCCAAAAGAAAACGGCCGTTGGAAGAAGGCCTTGAGGCCTAGGGCCTATGCTGCAACAAGCCCTCGTTCGGGTGAATCGCCTGGGCTCCTAATGCAGCTGGTGGCATGTGATTAGGCCGGCTGGGAAGCGCTGAGATAGTCCGAGGCCTGATAGACCTTCCCGGCTCCGAAAATTGGGCCACGCCCAAACTCTCACCTGCTGTCCTCTGCTGGGGCCGAGGGACCTGGGAAGGCTCCCTCCGGGCCTGACGAGGCTCGTCGTCGCTGCGGAGCCCTCAGTGCGATCGGCAGCTTACCCTTGCTTCTCGGAGGTGCCGGCCGTCAGCGTATGGAATCAGCGGCCTCCGACGATCAGCTGGCAGTCGGAAGATCGTCGGAGCAGCGCCTTTCGAAGAGGTTTGATCTTGATGGCCCTAACTGAGGGGAAAGAAACAAGGGGAAAGTTCCCCCCCCCAGGAGGGAGAGGATTGTGAGTCTGTCAGCCTGATTAGGCTTCAGACTGGGATGATTGATCTTTCTTCTATATATAATCAATTCTGAATCAAATAATAAATAATAGCCTGAGCTAAGTAAATAACTAGAATTAAACAGTCTTCTGCTCCAGGAGCGAAGACAAAACGCATCTTAGAGCAAAGAGACTAAATCTAAAACTGGGGTGCACTTGGCACAGAGGGGCGTTGCCATTTCAGACTTAGTCTAATTGGAGCAGATAGATTAAGACAACCCATCCGTGGGTTCTCCATCCAATCATGCTGGAGAATTGGATTTCACTCTGTTTTAAAACTTTTTCTGAACAGTGGTTTTTACAATATTAGGTTGTATTTACACTCTATATTTATACGGCATTTGACTGCTATTTGAGTCATGAATATTCAGAAAAGAATCCAATCAAAATTAAACAATTATAATACCATTTGTTTAACTTAACTAAATATAGCATACATTTGTATATGTTTTGTAGTTTTGAAATTTAGCATACATAACATTCGTAATTTTAATGAGATTATGTCAAAACATAAATGAACTGAAATGAATGTATACAAGTGATTTACATGTTATTGTCCTATTTTTCTTTAGATGCATTGTTTTATTTTGTGTTAGAATTATGTGATAGTAAAAATTGAAGTATAAATATTTATTATTGAAGTTTCAGACCATTTTACAAGTTTCTATTTTCTGTCCCATTTTTATTCTTCCATTGAAGAGAGTAGAAAGGGGGAGGCACATGAAAGTGAATATTTTAGATTATTTTATCAATATGCCTCTTCTTGAACAGCACATGATTCAAAATATGTAGCTTTTTATTTTGGAAGATATCCTTCACCCACCCAGAGTAAGATTTTTTTTTTTACATATCTCATTCCATTCTATTGGAAACAACAGTTATATCCATTATAATTGAGACTTTTTTCCAAGTCTCAATCTGGAGATTTATTGTACTCTGGATCAGACCTTCAAAATGGACTTTATATCACATGAGTAATTTACTATATGATATCCATATGTCTGGATTCAAACAGCTGACCAAAAGGCTGTTTGGATGATCAAGTTATCTCCCTCACATAGGAGTTATAAAAACAATGTTGGATATATTGCCTACACTTAAATTGTCAGAATGAATAGCACATCCTTCCCGACAGCCCAGCCACCAAAGTCTTAACTGATAATATCTCTCTTCCACAGAATAAAAGTAATTCTGTTTATCTGAATAGCAATATGAAAATATATGCACCTTTCTTTTTTTAAAAAAATGAATAACTGAAACAAGTAATTCTGAAAAACTAAAAACATGCATATATTTGGAAACAAACAGAACTTTAATTCATATTTACATACATGTAATGTACCTCCACAAGTTTTAATGTAAAACTTCTTATGCCTAAATGTATTTGCCACATATTGCTGAGAGCTGCAAAGCTTGGATGATGAACCTAACTATAAAAAACAAGAATCTATAAAAGCAGAGATAAAAATCAATGTACTGTTAAACATCTCATCAGAGATTTCACAACACACAGAAAAAATGTTTGCTTGGATATCTTGAGTGAATTCCAACTTCACTGACTGAATTTGCCTTTTCTAAAATTCTTAGGCAGAAAATTATTGCCGTTTCTTTTCCAGACCTATAGCATAGTCTTTCTCATAATTCTTAGTCATGGATTTTAGTTAAATCACATCTTGATCCTTTTCCCAAAAGAGTTTTATGGGTTTCCTTTTTGGCATCATTATTTAAGTGTTATTGATATTCCTCCAGGTAATGATGGAGGTTAATGGATGCCATCCAAGAACTTCAGACTGGTAAATGCTAGACCATCCTTTCTGAATGTTCAGCTACTTTTTTTTCACTAGGCTTTGCTAGTTATGAAAAATAAATGCAGTGTATGCGTATATAACCAGTATAAGTAAAAACCACTTCCCCAGTAACTTGACCACACATCCACACACACACCCCCACCCCCCCACACATATACATATGTGTGTGTGTGTGTGTGTGTGTGTGTGTGTATTCTGCTTGTATTAATATTAGGATGCACATGACTATTTCTGTATAATTCTATCGTTTCCAGGATTGATGCAGTCATACACAGCCTCTTGCTGCATTGCTAATAAAACCAAGGAAGTTTGTTGTTTTAATATATTCTTTCTTGACCTGCAATTAAAATTGATTTGGAAATCTTATTAATGAACTTAGCTGCAAGGTGAATGGATATAATCAGTGGAAAACTAAGAACAAGAGATCCAAAGAATTACTTACTGGTCAGCTGTCTATGCAGATTCTCAGCCACCCAGGTCATGATTGCCCCAATAGTTGTCACAAAATTGGATTTATCAGAATCAGATATAGCTATCCCAAGTGAGTCTTCCTCAAGTCCCCCCAAAGACCGAGCAGGAGCTCCTCCATAACAGACAAAGAAGAGAACAATAAACCAAAGCTATGTGCAGATCTGCACATTGGGAAACAACAAGGGCTTTTTTTGTCATAGAACGCCCAGAACAGAGTTCTGGCACCTTTTTTGGATGTAACCTTGTAGGGTAGGCAAGGTGGGTTGTATGACATGTGTGAGTTTGGTACTTTTTTTTTTTTTTTACAAAAAAAAAAAACCACTGACAAACCATCAGGACAAGATTCAGCAGGCCATCTGCATTTAAAAGACAAATGGCACTCTTTCAAAGACAACAAAGTCCACATTTTGGACAGAGACGAGCGCTTGTTTATAAGAGGGGTCAAAGAGGCCATTTATGTCAAAATTGAACAGCCCACTCTCAAGGGGAGGTGGGATACATCATCTATCTCTAGTCTGCAATACAGTCCTTTCTGCAGTTCCAAGAAGACTCCACACCCATTAGCACTACTCAGGTGACCCTGAGGACACATATAAATCTCCAAGTGGCCTAAATCTGGCTTAGAAAATGCTACAGTTGTGTAGCAATATACCTATTTATTGGTTTCCAATAGCACTAATGGATGATTCAGTGCCAAAGGTCAGTAATACGTTTTTCTTTTATGCTTTTTCGTCTGAAAATATACCATCTTGCATTGTACTGCACTGCAATCATTACATTATGATTATATTTATTAAATTATATATGTATTTATTAAATTATAGTATATTGACAAGCTGGAGCTTCTCCATTTAAACTTTTAGAGCTCTTGTTTCCATTATCTCATCCTTTTTTTCCAGGGACAACAATCTCAATCAGGATCATGCAGATATGTCTGACATTGAAATGAATGGACATAAAAGCCTCATAGCATGCTGACCCATTTGTGGTATTCAATGCCTTCAGTATAATTTTGTTCTGAGATATTATACATAAGGAAAGTGATAATTGTTTGATACTACATGGAAATTGCACTTTTTATAATTGCTACTGTTCCAAGCAGCCTCTCCACCATTCCATTCTAGTTTTTAAAGTTGAGTTCCAAAACAGAGGGCTTGATATGGTATGGCAATCCAGCCATAGTTTGGTGGATGTACTTGTCATTGCCATCAAATGTAAATAAAATGACCCCAAACTCAAAGAAAAGGATATCATTACTTGTCCCAGCTCCTGCTCACCTAGCACTTTGAAAGTATGCAAATGTGAGTAGATTAATAGGTACCACTTTGGTAGAAAGATAACAGCATTGCAGCATTCCATGTGCTAGACATAGACATATACTTCTATTATATTCTTTTCTTTTTTATACTTTTTTACTTTTTTGTAACTTTTAACTTTGATACATAAGATATATAAGCTATGTATATGTATATCTTAGTACTTATATCAAAGTTAACAGATACAAAAAAGTAAAAAGATAGAAAAAAGAAAAGAATATAATAGAAGGTATAGAAGTGACAGAAAAGTAGAAGAGACTTATATAATCTCTTCTCTTCACATGCATCCCTTTTTAATCAGTAAGCCACAAATCAGGAAAAAAATTCCATAAAGGGTATCCAGTCTTCTATAAGTTATTTTGATTGTCAGCTTAGCCATATAAAATCATATATAAGTATTTTCTAATTTACTAATACCTAGTAAGAAAATTCTGGTTTCTTCTGAATATTAATTTGACCTTGTTCTATAAAGTCCCAGCATGCAGCACACAAGGAATGAGGACACTCCCTGATAGATTCTGATATCTATGGTCACAGGAAGTTTTGCTACTGGACAATCTAGTATAGGATTTACTTAATTTAGTATAGGATTTACCGACATTTTACATTTCCCCTGTTCCACTTTGTTGGTTTTTCTCATGGCTGCCAAGAGAACTGTCATTTTTTAAAAAAATGTTATCTGTCTGATTGCATGGCTACCATGTAACCTTTTCAATTTCATAAGGCAGAGCTGTCTTCGTTGTTCTTTCTTCTGCTAAGTCTTATTGCAATAAATGAATAAGCTAAATGCATCCACTCCAGTGTCTTAATGTTTCCAATTAAATTTAAGTTGCTTATAGCTCCTCAAAGTGCTGCCTTGGTAAGATATAAAAGCTTGCCCTTTTGATTATGTCACAACCAGGGAGCATAACTTCTTATTTAATGAAAGAAATATTTAATGGCCTCAAAAAAATAAGACCCAGTCAACAAATAACATGTGAAACTTGAAAGAACAAAGGTTTTTTTTTGAGACTAGACCTGATTTCACCTGATATTTGAAAGTTTCCAAAATACCAAAGAAGTATGATTGGCTCAAAAGATCAAGTCCAATTAAATTAATTTAGTGCTACTATCAACAGGAATATCAACTTTCAACTAAGTGTTAGCACCTGCTAGGATATAGATAGAGGTCAACAGAATTCAAGCAGGTTGAACTTGGCTTGCTTGTGGATATGTAGAGATTCTAGGCTGATTCCTCTTTTACTCTGCCCCCCCCCCCGGGTTCTGCCACTCCTTCCCCTACAGAGTGTGACTTAAACAAAAACATTTTAATGTTTGTATATGAAAAGCTAGCCAAGGACATGTGTCCATTGATTGTGTGGGTATTATAATCAGGAAGGTTGCACATTGGGATATAACTGCTATGCATGCCCAGATTATGTTCCAAAGTGACAAGGAAACTTATCCTGCCACATTGTAGAATGTGATGAGATAAAGAGAAAAGGGGAAACTCCAGCTATTCGCTATTTCTAATCAAGCAGCAAACAATGTATTCTATCTTCTAGGTTCATGATTAAGCTGTCTTTGTACACTAACTATTGCATGCCTTCAGTATTGCCTCACTGATGATGAGAAAATGCAACAAACAACATATGTCTCAAGTGCATATGCTCATTTTCTGCAAGTTCAATTCTGTATGGACATGGAATGCATTTTGACAAGTGAAGTTATTTTTTCCCCATTATTAAAAGTAAGACTGTTGTCTCTTTTACAGGCAGCCCAGGTTGTAAGGCTAACACAAGGTTTTGGGGGACTTGCAATAATAGCACCTCTGAGGAAATAAAATGGAGACTTGACTGAACTTGAAGAAATGCTGCCATGCTTTTCTGAAAAGTAGCAAATAAAATTACACATTTTTTTGCTTGAATAGCATGGCCATGGAAGAAGCTATGTTCAAATCAGCTCATTGAGGAAAATTTTGAATCAAATTAGGACCTTTGGAATGAAGCAGGAAATTAAATCAGGTTCCCTCAAAACCTTTTGTAGCTCTTCAAAATGGTCAAAGATTCAGTGGTTTTCCTGCTATTTCTAGGATTATTCCAGAAATATACAAGGTCACAATTTTGCTCCCATATACAGAAAAGCTGAGAGATTTGAATGGCATGATGGGCCCTCTAACATTGATCTGAAGAGGCAGACAATTAATATTATCATGTTATTAAACTATCTAATTGTCAGGGTTTGCCAGAGGAGATCTTTTATTGGCATAAGCACAAGAACCATTTCATAGAAAAGAAAAAGCAGGCAAAGAAAAATGGTTAACATATCAGCATTTTTGTTAATATAGGAAAATGGACTACTCAAGATGAAATCAAGAAGAAAAAAATGAACACAAAAGGATTTAAATTTTCAGTGGTTTTCATATGCACAACTAAGGGAGAGTTTTCAGATGGATAAAAAGATACCAGATATAAACAACCTGTAATGGAGTTTATATATAATGATGCAGAGAATTTTAAAAATTAATATTCAGTTGAAACTAAAACTTTTCTTACTGATACGTATGGATAGCCTAATGGAAAAGACTCATGGAAGTTTGGTTTTAAATATGTTAACTGCAGGGAGGCTATTATACGGTATGTACAAAAATGGAAATATTTAGAAATACTAATAATGGAAGAGTAGATTGTGAAGATGGCGGAGCTTGCAAAATGATCAACTTGATATATTGAATAAGGGAAGAAGCAATAACTACTTTCATAAAAGACTGGAAATCCTTTATGGACTTTTTGCTGAAAATGGATAATCTCTGGATTTATTGAGTAAAAAACAATGTATATGGGAAGAAGTAAACTATGTTATATAATTTGGGGGATAGAAATAGTATTAACTTTGTAACTGCTGCAAAGACAACTAGGTGTCATTTCTTTAATTTTTAAATATATTTTCCTTTTTTCACTAATTTTGTTAAGAATTAAAGAGATAAAACACAGGAACTTAATGCAAAAAGCATACTAAAAATAAAAAGAAATATTAAAAAGTATAGAAAAAGATCTTCCTCAAAAAATAAGTAGTAAGAAAAAGAATTACCACCTCCATCCCCAGCAAGTATATTATTTATCTCTGTCTCTTAAAATACAACCAATTATCTCTTCATTCCATACCTCAATACATTTTCTATAAACTCATTGCTAAAACTTCAGGTCTACTTATTAATCAGCAAATGTCTAGTAAAAAATTAACAGAAACATATAAGTATATAATCACTCTTTCCATTTAATCTAAATTCCTCTTAAACCTCTTTAATAATCAAAATCTAATCCTAATTAACAATTTAACATTACAAAAAAAAATATTAAACATCATCAGAAATAGTTACCCCTTTTTATATATTAAAGAATAATAATATAGATATTGTAAATCAATTACACCTAGTTATTTTTTTTCATATTGAACTATCCAGTCAAGGTAACCAGCGGTAGCAATTCATTATCTAATGATTAGCTTATTTATATAAATAAATCAATTTTGTATGTTTTTTTCTACTTTCCAGCCATCCTTAAGTCTCATAGATAAAATTCTAACTTCTGTTTTCTTTTACTATCTTTCTCTTGTCTTTAGAATGCTTGTCAACTTTATCCAAATCCCTTTATAATTTCTGTGTAATAATTCCAATCGATCTCTTATATTCCAATTTAAAATAGAAAGCTCTTTTTATTCATTGTTTCTTTGTCCTTTTTAATTTTTAAATGATCATCCAATTCCATTTGTAAATCCAATATTTTCACATTTCTTTCCTATAAGTTAAGTCCACCTTAAAGTCTATTTTAGTTATCTTCAAGGGTTCCCCTACAAAAAATTTTGGTTCCTGTATAGAGTTTAAAAAACTCACACATTTCTTGCACCCACAAATTAACATTTCCTTAAAGTAGTCATCTGGTGCCCTTTAGTAATTGGCTTTCAAAGTCTTATTATCAGTTTGAAATATAAACATGAGCATTTTTTCTCCACACAAGAGAATCTTTCTAATTAACTTCAAAGTCTTTCTTTAAATCAATCTCATCCAAAGCCTTAATATTTAAGAACCTTCAAAAAAATTATAAACATTGCTTAGCTATATATTGCAAAAAAAAATGCAAAAAATATGGATCTTAAAAAGATGAAAACATGCCATTTTCTTTCTTTTTAAATGGATTAAAGTGATTCATAAACCTGATTCCAAATGTTATTCAGTCTTAAATAAACAATAAAATGAAGTAAAAATAAAGTAAAATAAAATAAAGCTCCAAGATGATTTAAATAATGTGATTTAGTCAGACTTTAAGTCCATGAAAGGCTGCATTTACAGCTCAGAACATGATGGAAGCTGTGACTCCCACCTGATCAAAAGCAGCTACAAAAACATTGATTTCAGCCATCTACTTAAAAAAAAAAAAAAAAAAAAAAAACAGCTGTAGGGAGTAGTATGGTTAATCTCAAGATCTCTTTTTGTTCCAGAGAAAATTTTGGCAGTGCAGATCTCACATCCATCTATCTGCCTTCTGGCTGTAATGTGATATGCCCTGCAAAGCAGAAAAATGTAGAATATTAATTTGCCATTCCTCACCAACATTCTCATTTTTCAGTCTCATCTCTTTTCTTGATCCATATTGTTGCTCACTTTTTTTCTTCCACATTTTTATCTATTTTTCTTTTGTTTTATATATAACTTTTAACTTTGTAAAAATATTTCTGCAGTGAGAGAGAGGGAGAAGGAGGAAGAGAGAGAAGCAGACAGACAGATAGAAAAAGTTATGTCTGTGATGTAGATAAGGTTAACCCTCTAATATTTTTGTACTACTGCTTTCAGTATAAATGGGAATTAGTTATGTTTTCAGCACTCTACATATGGAGTCAAGATACAGAAGTCAATAGGACTCAAGGTTAGAAACATATTTTTTCTTAAATCTGTCCATGTCAGATCCTCAACTTTTCTATTCCTTTTTTCTTTTGGGTTCTGCCATTTTGCTGGGGGGAGGCTGTTAGGCCATGCTGTTGGGAGGGGGGGAGGTTGGTCAATGTTTTTTCTGCCTCTGGGTGTGAACGGGAGAGGAATGTGCCCTGGGCCATCTCTCTTATCTCTACTCCAATGGGAGGAGGCCAGGAGGAAACAAAACCCTGAGAACAGTGCCTGGATCTGCGCTTATCACCTCGGTTCCCATAACAACTTTGCATCTGAGGATTGGATGAAATCAAACTGGACATTTGGCCATTGGGGTAAGGTTTTGAAAGGAATGCTTTAATGTAACATTTTGCACAGGAAAACATTAGATCTTGCTTTGCTTTTCTGCTATCACTGGCTCTCAATAAAAGTTCCTTTTGAAACAATAACTGTTTCAAGAGTTCTGCTTTCTTAGGAGGACTAGCTGAAGTAGGACCTTACAGCCCAGTTGCAGAGAAAGTACCTGAGAACTGAGTGAAATTGGTATCAGACTAACATTTACAAGAATCAACTTAAACCTGCATTGTTGCTGAAGTATGGTGGCAACAAATACCACTTATTCTGTACCCCATCAGTTTGTATAGTTACTGTATCTCATTATGCCAATGTATTCTTGCTGCATCTCCTAACAAACACCGACTCTCACTATAAGCCACAATCCTTGGTAAGTTCTGTTAATGATTAGGAAGATCTTATAGGAAAGGTTATATTTCTTAACTAGCTATGCCAGCTAATCTGCCACTCTATAAATTATCCCATAGTGGGCATTCTTCCAATCTTTCTGAGAAGACGACAAGCTGCTCTCAAGAAGCTCTTGAGAGAAGCTGTTGATTGTGGTAGAATCCACCACAATCTCTCCCCCTGCTCCCCCCCCCCCCAGGACATGAGCTTCCAAACCTTTTTAGTGCCTTAAATATACAATAAACATAAATTAACAGATGAGGGTGTGTTTTAGCCAGTTCTGTGTCTTTGACAAAACAACATGGAAGACAACTGAAAATGGGGGGAGGGGGAGGGATGCCAAGAATATATAGGAGACACCTTTTCTCTGAGCAAGTCCATCTCCTCACTGTTGTTACTTCTGTCCATTTACTTGCATTAACCTCTGGATCCTATTTGCTATACTACTGAGATGGAGAGTGATCAAGAAAGGTCTGTTTATTGTTATTCTAAAGTTGCCAACAGAGATAGCAAAAAGAAGGAAGAGAACATTTGAAGTCCAGGGCTAGAACAAAGGATCTAGAATAATAAGTGGAATGAAAAGATCAAACATATTTTAGAAATTTACTTTATACTTTTTCTGCAGCTTCATTGCAACTACAGCCATGGAGTTCCTGAAAATTGCTTATGATGTCTGCTGGATAAGCCCTTCTTTATGATGCAGACTAATGCATGAGATGACTTCTCTTAATATTTAGTTGAAACACGGGTTTTTGATATAAACACCCAACAAGGCTAATCTCTGATGCCTTCCCTGAGATGAAGTGACTTGAATAACAGTTTTTCATAAATCTTGCAAATAATTCCTGGATATGTTTTAGCTAAAGTAAAGCCTGCAAACTGGTGTTCTAATGGTATAGAAGAAGAAGAAGAAGAAGAAGAAGAAGAAGAAGAAGAAGAAGAAGAAGAAGAAGAAGAAGAAGAAGAAGAAGAAGAAGAAGAAGAAGAAGAAGAAGAAGAAGAAGAAGAAGAAGAAGAAGAAGAAGAAGAAGGAAGAAGAAGAAGAAGAAGAAGAAGAAGAAGAAGAAGAAGAAGAAGAAGAAGAAGAGGAGGAGGAGGAGGAGGAGGATGAGGAGGAGGAGGAGGAGGAGGAGGAGGAGGAGGAGGAGGAGGAGGAGGAAGTAGTAGTAGTAGTAGTAGTAGTAGTAGTAGTAGTAGTAGTAATAGTAGTAGAGAGCCATACTGTCTCTTCCCAACCCATTTGAAGCACTTTTAAATCAGGGATGGATGGTTTACATTTCATTACTGAATTTCCTTGCATCAATGCCTTCTCAAAGCTATCACACATTCTCCTCCACTTGCCATATTGACCCAATAAATGATTCCTACAAGGCTAAGACATCACTAACAAATCAGCAAGCATACTCTAGATTGATTGGGACTGCTGAGAAATCGTGACTTGCAATTAAGCACTTAAACACATGATTTAGCTTATGCAAATTATGATCCCCAGGGCTTTGCAAGCGTGACACACTGTCAGTAGATGCCTCTGTGTCCAGCTTTTTCTTGTAAGCCTCCGAAGAAGCTTTCCATCAGCTTTTAGTATTATGGCACAGGGGCCTGGCCTTGTTTTGGAGACTGCCATTTGTTGTTTATTCAGTCCTAGCAAGCAGCTAGGTGATATCTTACTCTTGATTTTGAACAGAGAAAGAGAAGAGAGAAAAAGGTCTTTGAATATTCTTTGCCCTAATGTCAGGTTTTCTTTGTAGCATAAAATAAATTTTATACTTATTTTTTTCACATATAATGGTGAAATATTGCTTTAAATATGCTATTTTACCATTGGGGAAAAAAGAATATTAAACAAAACGTGATTGAAAGTTGACTCATGCACAGAGATAAGAAGAACATTTGTCATTGGAGCAATTTTAGGTTTCTTATGTATGTGCACATGTTACCCTTGATTTCCTTCAAGGGGCAACTCAAAAGTTCTGAATTGCTAAATTCAATAAAGAATGCTACAGTTGGAAGCTGTAAATGGAGTTTTCAAATGGGATTAAAACCTTTGCTAAATGGAATTTACTTGAGTATACATTATCAAAACTCAGTAACTGCTGAGTTTTAGGGTTATCTAATCTGGGCTCAAAAGTTAAATAAGGTTAGAGTTGAACAGAGGCCAAAATGGGTTTAGGTATGTGGTAGAAGATAATGGCAACCTGATTTTGTTACTGCTACCAAGAAGGCTACACAATTGTAGCCATGTATGCACTGAGAGTCAAGCTTAATTTAAGGGCATTTTACCTTTATCTACTGTACCACTAAAAACTCTAATTGTGTTCACCTCTTTTTCTGTTTGTATCCTCAAGTTAGCCCAAGCAATATACTATACTGAAATTTTTGAATCAAGGTTCTTAAATCTGCTAACTTAAAGAATGCATAAAAAATTCAGGACCAATTAGTCCCATGGAATTGGAATTTACATGATGTTCAAGCCAGGTTTATTGCTAAAACTGTGACTGTTCCAGGGTTCCTGTGGGCATGTGATTGTGATTTCCAATGTTCTCTGCCAGCCTCACACAAACAAAATGAGGAAGTCAACAGAAAATCAGAAGTCACTCCTGTTCCCACTACTTTTTTTTGCCAACCTGGGTTATTCTGCTTTTCTGATTACCCCAAGGGGACTGTGGTAAAAAAGATATGGTCAGCCTGAAATCTGATGTTCATTCTGGTCACACCAGACTGCATTACACTTCTCTCAAAGAATGACCCAATGGGTCACACAGTTGTCTAGTATATTACAAAAGTCTTTTAGGTTCAGAAGGCACTGCTGGATACTATAATAGTCTATTAAATGTTGTATAAGAGCACTATTTGATTCTTATTACAAGCTAGCCCTTGGAAACGAATTTTGTAGATATAGTAAAGAACTTCCTGATTAAAACAGCAGTCCAAGTGCTGAAATAATGGAAGTCTGACTTCTAAAGTGAGGTAGGCAACCTATGACCCTTCAGACACTGGTGATTATAATTCCCGCGATCCCTGAAAATTGTCCCTGCTAGCTAGTAAAGCAACATGAAACAATATGTGGAGGCCATAGGTTTTCTATTAGAAATTGCCTGAATGAGATATGATAACATACTTAAGGATCCTTATAGCTTTCTAATGGTTTTTACAGAGTCTCTTGCCAAAATAGCTTATGGTTCAATAGAGGACTTGGCTGATCTTTGGAATGAAGAAATTACCTTGGTCATTAACATGGTGGTCCAGAAACTCTTTCTCTCCATTTGGGAACATGCAGTTTCAAACAACTGTTGGTAATAGTGATGAATATTCATGATGGGTCTGTCCATTGGTATCAGTTCATAGAAAATAAAGTAGTGAAGAAATCTGCTTTCATTATCAGTAATATACTTGCTTAGAATTAGAATTTAGGTTTTTAGTCCAATTTGATGAATCAAATAAAATTGTATGTGTCCCTGCCAAATTAGAATTAAGTATTAACTGATAATATCTTTTTGCAGTTGTTTGCCTTTTTTAAAGGATGGTTTTCTGGCTGTAAAACCAGCATACAGCATTTTTGGAATAGAAAACTATATGGTCATAAACCAATTCTGTTATTCCCAATGAATGGTCTTCCCTTGCTGTTTGATGGTAGGACAATCAAGGAAAGTGAATGACAAATTCCTCTGACTTCTTTTCTCTTTCTACTGGTGGAAGGAAAAACAGCCACAAGCTATTGTGTTTGATAACAGAGAGGCTGTAGGTGGTCTATCACTGAAGGTTTTCGTGAAAAGATTGGATAGCCATTTGGAATGGTATGAGGACTTACGCAACTAGAAGACATCCAAGGTCCCTTCCAACTTTATGATCCTATCCAAATTGTATACAAGAAATTATGTGAAATATATACACGTATGGATCCAATTTGAAGAATTGTTTGGCAGCCTTGCAATTCTGATTGTACTTGATTCTAATTACCATAGGAGTAACCATGGAGTAACTACTCCATTTTCCAGTTTTTAATCTCCCCCTTGTTAAATAAGAGATATTCCAAATAGTTAATTTCTCATGAAAACAGAGATCCAATTTTAACTGCTTAACCAATAATGTCAAATATACAATATTAGCTAGGTATATTTGACATTATTGGTTAAGCAGTTAAAATTGGATCTCTGTTTTCATGAGAAATTAACTATTTGGAATATCTCTTATTTAACAAGGGGGAGATTAAAAACTGGAAATTGGAGTAGTTACAATTAATCAGTTAATTACTAATAGTATTTTAAGATTTTTGGAAGATTACAAAAATATAATTTATTATAACAAAAACAACATCACCCAGCTACATGAAAATATATTCAATTACATCTGTTGTATTTTTTATTTAGTTCAGATGCCTTAGCAGTCTCTGAGGTCTAGTAGCACTGAGTGCATTGAGAAGAGTTTTATGGGGCTACATCAATAATCCAATATTATCAACAATTTAAAAATTATTCAAAAATAAATATGAATTATATAAATAACTCTCCCATAGTCAATTGGAGTATCCTATATTACAAAACTGATGGTAGATGCCAAGTATATCTCTTATAGTTTGTAAACAAACAAAACATACTAAATTCCTATAAAGGTTGATTATTATCGTTCCTGTGCTGTATATGCAATGAAGATATGATAGTACATATGTTTTGCTCATCCCCACTGGTTGTTCCTTTTGGATTAGATATTAAGCTAACTTTCAAATACCTTAACTGAGTACTGAGGATAAGAGGAAGGCAACATTATGAGCATGTGGCATAGAAATAAAATTCATGCTGCAATGGAACATGAGAATCAGCCTTATGAATATCAGATCTAGGTTGCAAAAACCTGGACAACAATTAGGTGCCAGTAATACAACATTTCTTACTAGTAGTGTAATGTTGTCTAGGCACTATACAAGCCACTAGCCATTATCTTTGGCTCCTGAATACTTTTGAATGAAGCTGCTTGAATGATTGTTTTTTTTTCGGTGAATCTGCCTGCTTTGTAAGTTCCGTTGATCTTAAATGGTTTATGCCCAAGTAGAGGAGGTCTTTTTTTTTCTTTTTTTTTGGGGGGGGGGGCTACACTCTATATACAGACCTCTTTCCCCTTTTGAAGTTTCTACGGACCTTCAGTTATCCGCAGCCATTGGAAAATACATCTTTCTCACTGGATTTTTGGAGCTCATTAGAATATGGCTTTGTGATATTATTGTTTACTTGTTCAAATTGTCATGCTGTTATTGTAGCATATGATGATTTTGTTTGTTATTTTAAACAGGTTGCAATATTTTGGTTGCTTTGTTAGCTCTCTTAAGATATCAATTGAGAGAACATATTGTGGAATGCAAATTATACTATAAATAAAGATTATTGTGGCACATCTGTAGTCTATTTGGCCTATAAAGAGAGAGGTATCAAAGTAATGCATGAAAGTATCTGTATGTATGTTGTTCCATTATACAAGAATTCTCTTCCCCTCCCTTTATCCCCTGACATCTTTTTTAACTGTCAGCATTTCCCCAGCATTGCCAGTGAGGCATTGTTGAGCTAAAATTTGAGTCATAGTCTTCTGTTAATACTGTTGTTATACTAGGAGATAGATTCTATGGACAGAAGATTTGCATTCAAATGCAAACATTAGACAATAATGCCCACTTGAGCTATTGCATATAAAATGTATTAAAACTCAATGATTTGGATGTTGCCCAAGGTCTCTTTCTCATTTGCAGTAATGGATAAGAAAACTTGTAATAGGTTGCAGGCTGATTGTGTCAAGCATTTGGCATCCAAGTATGATTAACCTGCTCCCCTCAAGACATTCAGGTGCTGAATGTGATGGAAAGTGCAGTGTCTTTCCTGACAAGTGGTGACACTGCCAGCAACTTTGTAATGGAATTTCATTTTGCTTTTGTGGAAATGGCCTGAGGCTTGGCTCCGGGAAGCATGGTCATCCCTCATTTTTCTCTTGCATAATCACGATGAAGAGCAGCATTTAAATATGAGTGGAATGCAGTGAGAAACATTACAGTTCTGACGGCTGAGAATGTCTGTGAGAGGCCATTGACACGGCAGCAGTTACAATTCATATTTGCAATCGTGAAAAGTTACAAATGATTCTGTTACACATCATCTGTACAGAGGATTCTGCATTCCTTACCTGGAAGCAGATCACTTTCAGAAGCATTGCTGTGCTAATGGCTGAGCTGCTGTTTGCTCATGTGGGAAATGTAAGTTATCCTACTTTCTGCAAAGTGAGTCACTCTAAGTAGTTTAGATTATTGCTATATAGTGGGGATATTTAGCACACATTGCCTATCACAAGGGATCTCATTAAATGGAAAAGCTCCAGAAACTATTTCCCCAGACTGCTGCACATTTGGCCTCACTTCTAATTAGGTATATTTGTAAAGTTACTGGCCCCAGAGGTTAACTTGCACATCTGGACTTGTACTAGCCACACACTGCCAGGGAGGTGAGAGATTTCATGTCTGTTTGGATCAAAGTAGCATAGAGACACCATTTTTCATTGTTAGAATTCTTTTTTTTAAAAAAAAAAAAAAAAAAGACTAGCACTTACTATAGCTGATGAAAAGTTTGCTTGTTTGTTTATCATGTTTATATGACTGCCCAACTCATATGATGTGACTCTGGATATCATACAGACAGATCATAACAAGCAATTCTAAAAACATATAAAAAGTACAACAATTAATATTATTAAGTCCTAAGACAATCTTCAGAGCTCAGAAGCACAAGCAAAACTGTGAAAAATGTAAGTTTCTCTTCCCTAAATATTTCCCAGGCTTTCACAACTCTAGAGATGTCATAATCTGCTTTTTCAGCTTGGAGGGCTGAACATTAGATTTGCTAATAAAGAAAGTATTTAAAATGTTACCAATGGAGTTATTCAAAAATTATGCTTGGATTTTATTTATTTCTTTGCAATAGCAAGAATGCAGGATTTTTGCTCACTAAGGATAATAGGATAGAAGAACCATGGCAAAATTGGAAAAACAAACAACAAAAAGGGGGAGCTTAAAATAACTAAATATTGAGATTATTCTTTTCACAGACTTTCATGTGATGTTCCATTTCTAGTGCAATGTATCCATTTCTCTCAGTCAGAAATAACTGAAAAACTAGAGAGCCTTTTACATGGAAAATGGAATATTATGATGCTTCATTCTTCTACAAATGAGAATCTGCTTATTGAGCAATTTCTCTGAGGGATTAATGTAAAGAGAGATCAAAAAGGATAGCCAAACAAACAAAGGGAAAGAAGTCATTGTGTCTTAAAGCTGAAGAGCAAATTGATCATAGTAGAAGTGGTCTGTCAGGGTATTGGTGGAACAAAGAAATATGCAAATCAAGAAAACTCTTGGATAGCTGATTTTGCTTTTGTAATTACTTAAAATACAGGTACTGCTTGATTTGGAATCATTTATTTAGTGACTGTTCAAAGTTACAACTGAAAAAAAGTGATTTATAACCGTTTTTCACACTTAACAACTGTTGTAGCATCTCCACATGATCAGAATGCAGAGGCTTGGCAACTGGCTCAGTGTCCCTGGGGCATGTGATCCCCTTTTGTGACCTTCTGATAAGCAAAGTCAATGGGGAACCCAAATTCACTTAACAATAGTATTACTAATTTAACAGTTGCAGTGATTCAGTTAACAGCTAAGGCAAGAAAGGGTAAAATGGGGCAGAATTCACTTAAGAATTGTCTAACTTAGTTTTGGAAATTTGGGGCTCAGTCGTGATCATAAGTCAAGGATTACGTGTATATAATTTTCAAAGTACCTCCTCCTTCGAAATCCATGGCAATTTGGGTATGGGGAAAAGGGACATAGTTTTTCATTCCTTAATGAAAAAAGCTTTAGTTAATGTACATATAAGAAAGCCAATATTTATGTTGCACTGCTATAACTCAACAACCATTCGATTGTAGAAGCAAAAGACTCCGTTGTCCCACTTCTGGGATAAGCCTCAGGTATTTTATACCTTTTCAGAGGTATAAAATACCTGAGACTGAAACTGTAAGAAGAAAACCCCATCACAGGTAAGGGAAAATAAGAATCATTTGCATTCTGAAACATTAACCATCAACCAAAGTGTTGTCATGAAGGGACCAATTTCAGGATTGCTTGCTTATAGAGGGGAAAAAAAGAGAGAGACTGCTTGAAGCAGATTTAAAAAGCAAAGATAAGAAATAAAGAGTAGAGTTGAAGCCTCATAAAAAATCCAAAATCAAAGATATAGATGAGTTCATTATCAGCAGAATCGGGTACAATGCACCAATTTGTTAAGTTAATTTTTGCCCCATTTTACAATGTTTCTTGTCACAGTTGTGTTAAGTGAATCACAGCAGTTGATAAATTGGTAACATGTCTGTTAAGTGCATCTGTCTTCCCCATTAATCTTGATTGTTAAAAGGTTGTAAAAGGTGATCACGCAACCTTGGGACACAGCAACGGTCGTAAGTATGGACCAGTTGCCAAGCATCTTAATTTTGAGCACATGATCATGGGGATGCTACAAGATCATAAGTGTATAAAATGGGCATAAGTCACTTTTTTCAGTGCCATTGTAACTTTGAATGGTCACTAAATGAACTGTTGTAAGTCTACCTATAGAGGATTCCACTGCATTTTTAAAGCTGTTCGTCAAGATATTTTCTTGTTCCATGGCAGCTTCATATTACTCCCTTCTTGTGGCCACCATGCCAGTTAAGCTCTCCAAAAAGTTGATCTTCTTTGATATCAGTAGTACACAGTGCAGCTATTCTGCACTGATTAATTTCCTTGGAGTGTTTTTTTTTTCCTCATGAACTATCCATGATACCTTTCATTAAAGGGTTCTTTGGCAAAAATCCTATGGGTAAAAATCTTCACTGATGTCAGTCCTGCTCTGCTATACAGTAGTCCAGGCAACAGGTGCTAAAAAGCTTTTTTTCTGTTTCCCTTCTGTCTCATGAAGCTGCATGAGCTTTTTCAACCCACTTAATTTCTCCATAAAGTGGAAATTTTTATTTCAGCTGTGTTTGCATCATTAGTTCACTAGCAATCATCTACATCTAAATTATCCATGCAAGCCGCCTCACTTATTGAGTCCTCTTTACAGGAAAAGAGCAGCAATCAAATCAGTCAGCCTAAATTATCCTTGACTTTAACAAAGGACTCTAGGATCACTTTAAGAAACAGCTTTCATTACTTATAGGGAGCATATTATACAGGAGGAAGGTCTGTAGCTCCACAGCACAAAAGCAAGTTTAAAATAAAAATGATTGATAAAGAGAATGAATTTTCATTGTAGCTGTTTGTTGTATTCCGTGTTTTATTAAAGCTGACTAAATATAAATTAGACAAGCTACACTAGCTGGCACATGAACAACAGGAAAAAATTTTTACAGCAAATCTCCTCCCCTTGAAATTGCAGCATGTGATGAAACAAATTCCTGACAACTAGATGGATTGAGAAAATCACAGTCTTGTCTTAGTCTTTCCATTGTGTGAGGCAAATTGTTATTATTTCCTAGACTGATCTTTGCAATGAAAGCTGTTTAACAACAACAACAATAATAACAACAATAATAATAATAATAATAATAGACAATGATAAAATTAAACTGCTCTGGGACTTCAGAATTCAAACAGACAAGCACCTGCAACATAACACCCCGGACTTAACAATTGTCGATAAGAAAGACAAAAAAGTCTGGATAGTGGACATGGCAGTGACTGGAGACAGCAGAATAGCTGAGAAAGAACTGGAGAAGATAACAAAATACAAAGACCTACAAATAGAAATAGAAAGACTGTGGCAAAAGCAAGCAAGGGTAATACCAATAGTAATAGGCGCCTTGGGTGCAATCCCAAAACAACTGGAACACCACTTGAACACCATTGGCATTGACAAATTCGCTATTAATCAATTGCAAAAGGCAGCCTTACTAGGAACTGCTTCCATCCTGCGACGATACCTGTAATACCATCAAACATCCACATCTGCCTATCCCAGGTCCTAGGTAAGGACTCGATAGGTAGACAAAATGCCAAATCCAGTCTGAACATCTGGCTGACTGTGCAATGATTAATAATAATAATAATAATAAAGTTGGAAGGGACCTTGGAGGTCATCTAGTCCAACCCCCTGCTCAGCAGGAAACCCTATACCATTTCAGACAAATGGCTGTCCAGTCTCTTCTTAAAAACTTCCAGTGTTGGAGCATTCACCGCTTATGGAGGCAGGTTGTTCCACTGATTAATTGTTCTAACTGTCAGGAAGTTTCTTCTTAGTTCTAGGTTGCTTCTCTCCTTGATTAGTTTCCATCCGTTGCTTCTTGTCCTGCCTTCAGCCACTTTGGAAAATAGCTTGACTCCCTCTTCTTTGTGGCAGCCCCTGAGATATTGGAACACTGCTATCATGTCCCCCCTCATCCTTCTCTTCATTAAATTAGACATACCCAATTCCAGCAGCCATTCCTTATAGGCTTTAGCCTCCAGTCCCCTAATCATCTTTGTTGCTCTTCTCTATACTCTTTCTAAAGTCTCAACATTTTTTTTACATCGAGGTGACCAAAACTGGATGCAATATTCCAAGTGTGGCCTTACCAAGGCATTGTAAAGTGGTATTAATACTTCACGTGATCTTGATTCTATCCCTCTGTTAATGCAGCCTAGATTTTTCATTGACTCAGATAGGATTTAACCAATAGTTTTGTCTTGTTAAAGAATGATGCTTTTACACTGGGAATACATACAAGGATAAAACTGATTAACCATTTATTTGAGATAAAGTCCATCATTTGATGTGAGCAATTAAACAGCTTATATTAGAAAAATAATACAAACAAATTAAGTAATGATTGTATTGAGGACATTATTCCTTTTAAAATAAATATCTTAATTAGCAAGAATGCCCATTTTTGATTAATTGAAGTATTTAATTTGCCCAATATATTCCTCATTTGGCAGTAAGTGGAGACATGGCCCCACCCTACATCCAATAAACACACTCTTGCAAACACTCTCTGGCAAACACA
This sequence comes from Crotalus tigris, assembly GCF_016545835.1. Lineage (NCBI taxonomy): Eukaryota > Metazoa > Chordata > Lepidosauria > Squamata > Viperidae > Crotalus > Crotalus tigris. The sequence continues at coordinate 3,283,058 of NW_024096469.1, forward strand.
CTCTAAAAGGCAGTAATGCCTTTTAGACAATTGAATGTTTCATATCCTAATTATTGATCTGAAAAAAATAATGCAGTATATTGTAAATATTATAAAAGCCATTCTAAACTTGTAGCAAATAACTTAATCAGATTTAATGGAAAATGGGATTCATGGGATCATTTTATGAATTCATAAGTTTGGATAATTATTAACTCTGCTATAATATTTGCCTTGGAAACACAAAGGTTTTTGCAGATATACAATTTTCATTTATACACACTCATTGCAATGCATTCCTGCACCTTAATAATTATAAAGTAAAATCCTTATAACTTTTCTTCAAGACCTAATAATAATAATTGTGACACTGTATCTTCTATTTTGACATATGTGTATGCAGAGCTAAATTGTGACATTTCCAGACCCCTATTTTGGTGACAGTCAGCAGCTTAGATTACTAAAGTGGGGAGCGTCCCAACCCTAGTAGCTTGAGAGAGATTAGACTTCATGCAGCATGTTGAAAATGTCTTGGAAACAGGACAGCCCAAACTCCTGACTTCTGAGATGGAGTTGATAGTTCAACACGGCATAAGCATGTTCAGTGCATTTTGTTAGCAATGCTCAATTCTTCAAAGTGCAGAGCAAGTTCTCTTCCCCCCCCCCTTTTTTTTTCTATTCTATCCATGTTAGGGTGGTCAAGGGACTTCAACAAAAATGTTGGTGGCTTCATGCCCCAACCTTCAGTTTTTGCACTTCTGGCTTAAAGGTGCTACATACAATCATGATATAACATGGCCTGCCCATCCTGCACCAGCAGAGAATGCATGCTGCAGGCCCCATCAGTCATGGATCTTTGGTTGGCAGGGTCCAGGAGAAGGACTATGACTTCTGTCCTTTTTACCACCTGAAGTGAGATTGGCTCCCACCCTTCTGACTGTCTGTAAGGTCCTGAAGACCTGGCTCTGCTAGATGGCTTGGGGCCCCAATGAGAGCATCACACTGGAAGTAGTTGATGAATTAAGAGGGAATCCCATTCCCCTGCCCCGCACCCAGTTCCCTCCCTCCCCATCTTTTAACTATAACTTTATCTTTGATTGTAACTCCATCTTTATTGATTTAGAAATATTTATATCATGGTTTTATGCTTTTAATACCATAAACCACCCACAGTTTCTTCGAAATGAGATGGACATCAAATAAATTTAATAAATAAATATCAGCAATTTATCACAACTATTATTCATTATGACTACAAGCAACTTCTGGGATCAACTGTAAGTTCAGATAACGGACCCACTTATACCAAATTTGAGACAAACAGATAGATAAGAATTCCTTAAAAGAAAGTAGGGGTCGCAGTGCATGATAGTGCCATCTTCTAAATATGATGGAATTTCCTGCAAATGAAACATTCCTTTCAATAATATAATAATAATTTACTACTTAGGAAAACTCATAAAACAATATAATTCAATCATTTAAATTTAAAGACTAAATGAACCAATGGTAAAAGCAAGAATCTGGATCTGGGTAAATCATCATTATTTATGCCTAACTTCAATTAACAGAGTTTAATTGTTGCCCTTCACTCAACCATTCTGGTGTCTACCCTTGTAATATTCCAAGTGGTGATGTGATCCCATCTCTGATCACTCCATTTCTTCTATGCATGCCATTTAACCTAAATTCCATTTCCTGACAGTCTGTAATCCCCAATTAACTAAATATGATTGATGATTTATACAGTTCAAATGAGTTCTCACAATACATTGAATTACAAATTACTCAACCCTATCTTAGCATTTTGTGTGAACTCAGTCACAGGGACTAATTATCCATTATGCAGAAATACATTTATTCAATCCATTTGCCCATCACTCCTTTGTACACATTATTTTTCTACTGTAGTCTTGCTGGCCTTTTTTTAATAGCTTTGAACATCTTGACTCTGTTTTGAATCAATTCTACGATGCTCTCTTCCCATCAGTTCATCTGTTGCTGTTTCCAAGCAACCGCTACAAACTGGAACCACAAAACCACAAAACTCTATTGTCATCTCCCTGTTGCTATAGCAAATATAGGAATCTTACAAATTCCTTCTTCCAATAACAATTAATCTGAGCTAACCATGGTTTGTACATACTGGCACAACTATTTACTAAAGAGAACAAGCATACATTTTGGGCCCAATTGTTCATTTCAATTATTACGAGGGCAATTCAGAGATAAACCTCAGTTTGTTTATCAATGGCAGACACTCGCAGATACAGAACTTTTATTATACACATTAGAAAACTACAACATTACATTACTTTTTGACATAATTGCCATTCAAATTGAGGCACTTGTCATAACGTCTTACAAGGTTTGAAATTCCTTAGTAGTAGTTGATTGGCGTCAAATCTGGGCAATGGGGGAGTGATCAAAAACATCCCAATGGAACTGCTTCAAAAGTTCTAGGGTGCATCTAGTGGTGTGCAGGTGAGCATTATCATGAACCAACACATCAGAAGTGGTGCCATAGTAAATCCCACCAAATGTGAAGATCCCAAAGGATTATTGGTAGTGAAGTTCAGGGAGCATGGTTCAACCATCAATTCAGAAGTCTACTGTGAAACATTATGAAAACTTACATGAGCCATCCATAACAAGCATCTGGGCATGCTGACTTCTGGTATGGTGTTGGTTCACAATAATGAGGATAACTTTTGAAGCATTTTCTAATGTGTATAATAAAAGTTCTGTATCTGCGAGTGTCTGTCATTGATAACCAAATGGAGGTTTATTTCTTAATTGCCCTCGTATTTAGACAGAAGCTAGGCAAATCATGCCATCCAGGAATTTTTGATTACCAATCAAAAATATTCTCCTTCATTGATTACTAATCATACAATCCTTTATTTTTTATCACAAGATCTGTAATATATTGTAATAATAACTTTGAGGAATGGGAGAAATAGCCACAGCCAAGACAATTGTTGGATAAGAGAATTCTGAGTCCAAAGCAAGGATGCAAATTGAGAAAAGATCTCAGATTTGATCCTTCTTTAGTTCTTTTTAGACTGGCAAAATTATGTTACTGTAACCCTATAATAAAATAGGTTTTACTATTCGTCACTTTGGTTTCCAGGTCTGGTCTAATCTGAAGGACTGACAACAAACTTGCAAATCTGAATGTGCCTCCCCCATCTTGCCTTTATCCTAAACCAGTGGTCCCCAACCTTTGTGGCTTGATGGCCTGGCTGGGAGGGGAGAAATGTGCAAGTGGTGAGCCCATGCAGGCATGCACACAACCCTTATGCAAGCAGTGAATTTGTGCTTGTGGCAGGCCTGGGGGTTGTAGAGCCTTGTCCTAAACAGAATACAATCTCTGCCTTTATCCTAAAAAAAACCCCAGTCCAATTCTCTTTATGATCTTGCTAATGTATAGCTTAAATTGACTCAGTCTGGTATTCAAATGATTGGGAATATACAATTTTCAGAATATCAGAACAATTGTCTTACAGTTCTCAGATTTTTAATCCTAACACATCAGGAAAGCAGAAAGTTAAGGAGGTTGTTTCATCCTGCAATGTAATTAGATCCTTTGCCCATTCTTGTTTGCAATGTTCACACTGTAGGATGTTTCTTTGAAATAGTGTGAAGAAGAAGAAGAGAGAAACTACTCACCTTCTCTCCTTGACGGTCTCAATCTTTAAAATGAGAATGTGAGAATGTACTATTTTTAAAAAGGGAGTATTGTGAAAAAAACAACTTCCAACTGTGTGATTTAGTGACTTAAAATAAAACAAAACTGAATTCTCATTCCTGGATGGGAAATCATTTTTAAAGAATCAATCAGATAGAAGAAAATTAGATCTTTTTCCTTCTTCCTGGAGTTGATAGGGGAAAAAATAAAAACATTATTTAACATTCATGTTTAATGTAATTTATTCAGCTTCAATCAGTGAGAAATTAATTACTGTAAATAAAGAGCTTTACTGAGGTAACCAGATCTGCAGGATGTAAGGTGTTCAAACTTGGAATGACAATTCTCATTCCAATTCATGCTTCTTCTTTCCAGTTCATTATATTGAAGCAAGAATAGTATAAAATAGCACATAGTAAAGCTAACATTCAATCTATTATTTCCTTTTGGGTTACTTAAAGATAACAATATCATTGAATCAAGTTCAGTTTCTGACATCTGCATCCATGCTGTTTCCTTGGCAGTATACTAAAGATGGCTTGCCACAACTTCATTTAGGATTTTTATTTTCAACTGCAGTCAACCTTTTTCAACCTCAGTCTGGTCAATAACCTGGAATTTACAGGTATAATTTATTCTCAACTGAATATTAACAAGGCTATATCCAACAAAATTTCCAAGATTCAAGATCAGCCATGTGCTTCCATCTTTGAATTTCATTTAAATAGAAAGTTCAAAGCAATACTGATATTAATTAGTGACTATTTCTATGACTCCCCCTTCAAGCAATATCCACAATTTTACAAAGGCTAACAAGGGTGAGTGGAATAGTTTAAACATCACAGTAAATCAATACAGCCAGCCACCAACAGGGATTGCAAAAGCCTACCTACATTCCATTGTTTTGCATGGGAAATGCCTTATCTGAAATTCAGTATAGAAGGGGCTTCACCCTATCCCTTTGAAATGTAGAAATGATGCCTCTGCTTTCAAATGTAGCCTATCTTTAATAAGAGAGAGGGGGGGGGTTAGGATTTTTTAAAAAACTGGAATTGTTAAAAAGAGATTTTTAATTTCTAATTTCCAGTATGAGAGAAAGATGAAATTCAATGAATCTGTTTCACAGACCAATGTTTGTGTGCTACTTTCAACCTTATCGTACTCAGTCCCAGCACTATTTTCTAATCCAGTTCTATTCTACTGACTCCAGGTACTGCATCGTCTCTCTAGACTTTTTTTATCTTTCTTATCAACAATGGGTAAGTCTAGAGTGTTATGTGGCAGATGCTTGTCTGTTCGAATTCTAAAGTCCTAGAGCACTTTAGTTTCCTTATTTTCTTTCACTTTGTCTACTTTGTGGTCCCATCACTTCTTGCTTTCACTGAAATGGTATTTCTTGCAGATATTCCATAAAATACCATGGTTGGTATTTTATCACGCCATTATTTATAATCAGTCTGTGCAGCCTTCTTGCAGCAGATAACTAGATAATCCTCTGTTTCTCAGTTTCTTTGCAGAGGCGGCATTTGCTGTCTGTTGCTCTCTTCTTAATTCTGGCTTTCACACTTTTATCTTCTTTTAACTACCGAATTTTTATAGGCAAAAAGTTATGACAACTAAATGAATTAAAAAGGTTTATATATAGGAATGTAACATCTTAGACTGCAATGAATAGAATAGAATAATAGAATAATAACTTTATTGTCACTTTGAATGTACACTAATTAGCATACATTAAAATGAAATGTCGTTGCATTCAGCTCTCAAAGGGTCACCACCTTCAATATATGCTACATAATCCCATTATACTGAATTTCTTGCATTAGACTTTTTTTTTTTAGTTAGAAATAAGCCTCTCTGTATTTAATGAGGTAAACTTGCAAACAATTACAATAGGAATAAGTAACCTGATGCCTTCAACTATCTACCATTTTCAGTAGCAGCTATAGTCCAAACCATAGAAGATACTGTATTGCTTGCCAGTGGCATATAGAGTTGCAGTAACATTAGCTAATCCCTTTATAGCGGGTCCTACTGTTTTTTTCTCCTGTGTTAAGTGTAACATCCAGATGACAGAGAAATATTTTTAATACTATAGAACGCAATAGAATAACTTAATTATGTGTTCTATTAATACATCTCACCCTTCTGCAGAAACAAACTCATGCAAATATGGAGACAGAGAAGGATAACAACATGATATCACATCGTGTATGTTTTTTCATACTATATTATATCTCATACTGTCCTGTTCCCCACCCCATCTCAATACACAGAAGCAAAGAAACAGGAGTTACCCAACTGTGATTGCAGTGTGTGCTATGCCATTTCAATGCACTCTTGGCCAAATGCAAGGGCTAGAAAAGAACCTGAAAATATTTGTGCCTACAAAAAAGCAGTATCTCTTCCTAAACTCTTTGTCCTATACCATGAATGGAAATAAAGAAGAGAATAATGAAAGTGCAAAAAAACAAACAAATAAACCAGCCAATGGAACAGTAGCCTAGAACAAATAAACCAAAGCAAAGGGGAATGGAACCTTTTACTGCTGAAGACACCATGGTGGGATTCAAATATGTGAACAACTGGTTCTCTGTGTGGATGCCGCTTCCAGAATTCTATTCTGGGCCTGGGCAACAAAAAATTAGTTACCAGTTCTATGAAACTGGTACGAACTGGCTGAATCCCATCACTGTGAAGATGTAAGTCCAATTGACACTCTGAAAAAAGGCACACATCATAGGACTTTGCTACTATTAAGAACTGTGTAAAAAAAATGGCTTCTGGAGATCATTTGCTTATATTCAAAGGAAGTGGGAAAGAGTTGGAAGAAAGATATTCCTCCGTTGTTTATGTCTCTCACACTTGGTGTCTACTTGTGCATGATCAGACACCCTCACATTTTCACTTGGCATTTGTAGATAGCTACCACTAAAGACACCATTCAAAAACACAAGAGCATGGAGGCAATAGAAAATATTTAGCAATATTATTCCTTGTTATGCTACCAAACCCTGTTACAGAATCGACATCATGTACTACTAAAATTACCAATATGTTTTATAGAAACACAAATGTAAACCTAAAATGATTTTTAAAGTTGTAAAACCATAGCTACGGAATCTACTGTAACATTTTGTCATTCAGTAGATATCAGATTGAGAAAGAGGAGAAGCTATTTTTACCAACTACACTTTTCCTTACCTCAATAATCTTTTCAAGATTACATGAAACTGATTTTCAAGAGCCGCAAAGGAAATTGGAACTGGAAAAAAATATTTCCCCTATTCACCCAATTTCAAAAGAGGATTTTCACAGACTTGAACATTGGACACTATCTAACAAAATGAAATTCAATGGTGAAAAAAGTAAGGTTCTACATTTAGGCAAGAAAAACCAAATGCACAGGTATAGTTTAGAAGATACCTTGCTCAATAGTAGTAACTGTGAGAGGGATCTCAGAGTCTAGTGGACAATCACTTAAATATGAGCCAGCAGTGTGCTCATTAATAGAGGGTTAGAATCAAGATCACATGAAGTGTTAATATCACTTTACAATGCTTTGGTAAGGCCACACTTGGAATACTGCATCCAGTTTTGGTCACCACGATGTAAAAAAGATGCTGAGACTCTAGAAAGAGTACAGAGAAGAGCAACAAAGATGATTAGGGGACTGGAGGCTAAAATTTACAAGGAACGGTTGCTGGAATTGGGAATGTCTAGTTTAACGAAGAGAAGGAGGAGGGGGGACATGATAGCAGTGTTCCAATATCTCAGGGACTGCCACAAAGAAGAGAGAGTCAAGCTATTCTCCAAGGCACCTGAAGACAGGACAAGAAGCAATGGATGGAAACTAACCAAAGAGAGAAGCAACCTAGAACTAAGGAGAAACTTCCTGACAGAACAATTAATCAGTGGAACAATCTTCCTCCAGAAGCTGTGAATACGCCAACACTGGAAGTCTTTAAAAAGAGATTGGAGAGCCATTTGTCTGAAATGGTATAGAGTTTCCTTCCGGAGCAGGGGTTGGACTAGATGACCTCCAAGGTCCCTTCCAACTTTTTATTATTATATCAATCATCGCACAGTCAGCCAGATGTTCAGACTGGATTTGGCATTTTGTCTACCTATCGAGTCCTTACCCAGGACCTGGGATAGGCAGATGTAGGATGTTTGATGGTATTACAGGTATCGTCGCAGGATGGAAGCAGTTCCTAATAAGGCCGCCTTTTGCAATTGACTAATAGCAAATTTGTCAATGCCAATGGTGTTCAAGTGGTGCTCCAGTTGTTTTGGGATTGCACCCAAGGAGCCTATGACTATTGGTACTACCCTTGCTTGCTTTTGCCACAGTCTTTCTATTTCTATTTGTAGGTCTTTGTATTTTGTTATCTTCTCCAGTTCTTTCTCTTCTATTCTGCTGTCTCCAGGCACTGCCACGTCCACTATCCAGACTTTTTTGTCTTTCTTATCGACAATTGTTAAGTCTGGGGTGTTATGTTGCAGGTGCTTGTCTGTTTGAATTCTGAAGTCCCAGAGCAGTTTAATTTTATCATTTTCTATGACTTTCTCTATTTTATGATCCCACCAGTTTTTGCTTACAGGCAAATGATATTTTTTGCAGATCTTCCAATGCACCATTGTTGCTACTTTGTCATGCCGCTGCTTGTAATCAGTCTGTGCAATCTTCTTGCAACAGCTTACCAAGTGGTCCACTGTTTCTTCAGCTTCTTTGCATAGGCGGCACTTACTGTCTGTTGCTGTCTTCTCAATTTTGACTTTGTATGCATTTGTCCTTAAGGCTTGGTCTTGTGCAGCCAGAATTAGTCCCTCGGTCTCTTTCTTCAATTTTCCTGCTCTTAGCCATTGCCAGGTTTTATTATTATCTGCTTTCCCAGCTATTTTTTTCATGTATTGGCCATGTAGTGCTTTGTCTTCCCATGCCTCTATTCTGTTCTTCATTTGGTCTTTCTTGTAGGCCAGTTTGGTCTCTCCAGTAGTTAGTAAGCCTTCCTGATATACTAATTTCAGTGCATCTTCATCATTGTTCTTCAGATATTCTTCCAAAGCCATTTTTTCTTCTTCAACCATCTGATGTACTTGTAGCATTCCACGCCCACCTATTTGCCTTGGTAGATAAAGTCTATCAATGTCACTGCGTGGATGAAGGGCATGATTCATTGTCATTATTTTTCTGGTCTGCCTATCCATTGCTTTTAGTTCTGCTTGAGTCCAGTCCACTATTCCAGCTGTGTACCTAATGACTGGGATTGCCCAGGTGTTGATTGCCTTTATGGTATTTCCTCCATTGAGTTTGGATTTTAAGATCTTCTTCACTCTCTTGATGTATTCACCTCTAATCTTTTTCTTGACTTCAGTGTGCTTGATGTTGTCAGCTTGAAGGATACCCAAGTATTTGTAGTATCTTCCTCATCCAGACTCTTAATGTTATTTTCGTGGGGCATCTTGATTCCTTCAGTTTTCACTATTTTTCCTTGTTTGATAGTAAGTGTGGCACATTTGTCCAAGCCAAACTCCATTCCAATATATTATTATTATTATTATATTATTATTATTATTATTATTATTAATCATTGCACAGTCAGCCAGATGTTCAGACTGGATTTGGCATTTTTGTCTACCTATCAAAGTCCTTCCCAAGGACCTGGGATAGGCAGATGTGGATGTTTGATGGTATTACAGATATCGTCGCAGGATGGAAGCAGTTCCTAGTAAGGCCGCCTTTTGCAATTGACTAATGGCAAATTTGTCAATGCCAATGGTGTTCAAGTGGTGCTCCAATTGTTTTGGAATTGCACCCAAGGTGCTGCTGCTATTATTATTATTATGGATCATCGCACAGTCAGCCAGATGTTCAGACTGGATTTGGCATTTTGTCTACCTATCGAGTCCTTACCCAGGACCTGGGATAGGCAGATGTGGATGTTTGATGGTATTACAGATATCGTCGCAGGATGGAAGCAGTTCCTAGCAAGGCCGCCTTTTGCAATTGACTAATAGCGAATTTGTCAATGCCAATGGTGTTCAAGTGGTGCTCCAGTTGTTTTGGGATTGCACCCAAGGAGCCTATGACTATTGGTACTACCCTTGCTTGCTTTTGCCACAGTCTTTCTATTTCTATTTGTAGGTCTTTGTATTTTGTTATCTTCTCCAGTTCTTTCTCTCTATTCTGCTGTCTCCAGGCACTGCCACGTCCACTATCCAGACTTTTTTGTCTTTCTTATCGACAATTGTTAAGTCTGGGGTGTTATGTTGCAGGTGCTTGTCTGTTTGAATTCTGAAGTCCCAGAGCAGTTTAATTTTATCATTTTCTATGACTTTCTCTATTTTATGATCCCACCAGTTTTTGCTTACAGGCAAATGATATTTTTTGCAGATCTTCCAATGCACCATTGTTGCTACTTTGTCATGCCGCTGCTTGTAATCAGTCTGTGCAATCTTCTTTCAACAGCTTACCAAGTGGTCCACTGTTTCTTCAGCTTCTTTGCATAGGCGGCACTTACTGTCTGTTGCTGTCTTCTCAATTTTGACTTTGTATGCATTTGTCCTTAAGGCTTGGTCTTGTGCAGCCAGAATTAGTCCCTCGGTCTCTTTCTTCAATTTTCCTGCTCTTAGCCATTGCCAGGTTTTATTATTATCTGCTTTCCCAGCTATTTTTTTCATGTATTGGCCATGTAGTGCTTTGTCTTCCCATGCCTCTATTCTGTTCTTCATTTGGTCTTTCTTGTAGGCCAGTTTGGTCTCTCCAGTAGTTAGTAAGCCTTCCTGATATACTAATTTCAGTGCATCTTCATCATTGTTCTTCAGATATTCTTCCAGAGCCATTTTTTCTTCTTCAACCATCTGATGTACTTGTAGCATTCCACGCCCACCTATTTGCCTTGGTAGATAAAGTCTATCAATGTCACTGCGTGGATGAAGGGCATGATTCATTGTCATTATTTTTCTGGTCTGCCTATCCATTGCTTTTAGTTCTGCTTGAGTCCAGTCCACTATTCCAGCTGTGTACCTAATGACTGGGATTGCCCAGGTGTTGATTGCCTTTATGGTATTTCCTCCATTGAGTTTGGACTTTAAGATCTTCTTCACTCTCTTGATGTATTCACCTCTAATCTTTTTCTTGACTTCAGTGTGATTGATGTTGTCAGCTTGAAGGATACCCAAGTATTTGTAGTACTCTTCCTCATCCAGACTCTTAATGTTATTTTCGTGGGGCATCTTGATTCCTTCAGTTTTCACTATTTTTCCTTGTTTGATAGTAAGTGTGGCACATTTGTCCAAGCCAAACTCCATTACAATATCTTGGCTATATATACGGACAGTGTTGAGCAGCGATTCTATTTCAGATGATGTTTTTCCATACAGCTTCAGATCATCCATGTAAAGGAGGTGGGATAGTCTGGCAGATGTTTTTGATGTTTGATAGCCATGTCCTGAGTTATTCAGTATTGTTGACAGAGGAAACAGTGCAATAACAAATAGTAATGGTGATAATGAATCTCCTTGAAATATTCCTCTCTTGATATTAACCTCTCCCAGCCTCTCACCATTGATCTGCAACTGTGTCTTCCATTGTGCCATCGATCTTTGCACAAATTTTCTGATGTTTCTACTGACTCCTGTTATTTCTAGGCACTTTATTATCCAATCATGTGGCAGAGAGTCAAATGCCTTTTTGTAGTCAATCCATGCCACATTCAGGTTGGTCTTCCTTCTCTTGCAGTTTTCCAAGATCATTTTGTCTATTAGGAGTTGATCTTTTGTTCCTCTGCTATTGGGGCGGTTTCCTTTCTGCTCAGGTGGAAAGAGATTGTTTTCAACTAGATGCTGTTGTACTGCATCAGCTACCACACCAGTTAGTAATTTGAAAGTTGTTGGTAAGCAGGTAATTGGCCTGTAGTTACCTGGTGTTGCCCCTTTTGCTGGATTTTTCATTATTAGGTAGGTTTTCCCAGTTGTTAGCCACTTTTCAATTTCTCCTCCTGTAGTATATTGTTGAACTGCTTGGCAATGAGTGGGTGTATAACAGTTAGATGTTTCAACCAAAACCCATGCAGTTCATCTTCACCTGGTGCTGACCAATTTTTGATTTTCTTTGCTCTTTTTTCTACCATTTTTGTTGTTATTACTAGTTCTTTCATTTCAACTTCTGTTTTATTTGCATCCACCTCTTTTAACCAAGCCGCATCCTTGTTGTATTTCTTTGGGTTATCCCATATCTGCTTCCAGAACTGCACTGTTTCTTCCTTGTCAGGTACTGACTGATTCCTTGCAGTTTCTCCATTGATGGATTGGTAGAAACATTTCTGATTGGATTGAAATTGGAGGTTTTGCCTATAGTTTGCAATTCGAGCTTCATATCTACTGATTTTCCTGGCTATAGCTGTTATTTGTTGCTTTATTATTTCCAATGCTTCCTTGATCTTCCTTGTTTCTAATTGGTATTTCTTGATTAGGTATTCTTTGGTCTTCTTGTTCTTCAGCTTCTTTTCTTTCATCTTTTCTAGCTTGCTTGCATGTGATCTTAACTTGCTGATCTTATTTTCTAGTCTAACCTTCCATTTTTCTGGTGCACTGTTTGTTTGTTTTTCTTCTTTGTTGATTTTGCATCCCAGGTATTCAGTTATAACTGCAGCTGTGCTGTACATTAGTTGGTTTGTTTCTTGCAGTGAATTGGTGCTTATACTTGCTATTGCAGTATTTGCATCTTTTAATGCTTGTGCTAGCTGTTTCTTTGGAACAAGCTTCAATGCAGGCAGCCTTATTCTGTTGTTTTTGTGCTGTTCTAGATGCTCAGTTATTCTTTGTTTCAATTCTTTTATTTCTTTAGTTAGAAGGTTTTGTTCTTCCTGAGGAATAGGCGCCTGGTTTCCAAATGAGAACAGTTGTATATCTCTACTGGATTCTTTCACTGCCAACTCCCCCTGGTTTGCCTCTACATTCTGAATTACTTCTTGTAAGGCTTTGATTTCTTTGCCCTGGGTAAACCTTTGCAGTTCGTCCAATTCTGTTTCTGTAAATACTTTATTTCGTGTTATAAATCGGCGTTGATCTGCTAGTCTCTGTTCTGTTATTTCTGATTCTGGATGTTGTTCTTTCCAGAACTGGTGCATTCGTTTTAGATATCCTCTTCTTGTTGGACTTGATCTGTAGTAACAGATCATTATTTCTTTGTTTTCCATCACTGTGTATCTGCGACGGGTAAACACCTTTTCTTCCAGTAGTTCTGCAGCTGCTGGCCCTGGTTGCTCAGCCAACAGTCCTGAGTCCTGTAACCCATTTTTCACCAGATATCCAGGAACTCCAATATCTAGCGCGGACCTTGTTAACCCGGGCGACGTCCGAGCCGGTATGGCATTCTGAAATTTACGTCTCACCATATTTTTTATGGGAGAGACACTCTTTGTCTGACTCCTCTGATGAGACCTGTCCAGTATGGTTGAACCTCTGGCATAGCTCTCATCTTCCTCAGAGTACACAAGCCCCACAACCACGTCAAGGTAGTGCCTCACTGGGGGGAAATGGAAAATTTGTCAATGCCAATGGTGTTCAAGTGGTGCTCCAATTGTTTTGGAATTGCACCCAAGGTGCTGCTGCTATTATTATTATTATTATTATTATTATTATTATTATTATTATTATTATTATTGTTGTTGTTGTTGTTGTTGTTGTTGTTGTTGTTATTTTCCTGAATTGAAATCTACTTCAGGCCTGTGAGAAACTAGGTGATCCCACTTCCTGTTCATTAAGAATGCCAATTTCCCATATTGTTATTTGCATAATAGTTGGTTTAGATGACAAGAAAATATTGTAAATTGAGGTTTTGGGGGTGATTGTCATAAATTGATGTATCAGGGTTGCAGCTTCCCAAAATGCTAGCTAGCACAAAATCACAGATCAGCTGAAACACATCCATCTGGGAAAGACAGGTATAGACAATATTTTGATTTTTGAGCCACAGCTGAGATTCATCTAAATCTTGTATTTCTCTGATGTATGACAGTATCATGAGAAAAAGGTGCTTTCAGGGGTGAGGCTGGGATCTCAGACTGTATGCCTTTCTTTGGTATCTTGGCATTCTCGAAAGCAGTCTTCCATGCCACACTATTGTGGCATGGAATGAACCTTCAGAAGCAATGCTTTTAAGCAACCTCCTGCAGAACACTGAGCTCCAAAGGACGATTCTTCAGGGAACTAAAAATATGAGAGAAGGTTCTCTGGTGTCATGATGTACAGGACACTTGAAATGGTCATAAATGCATGGAGGTTGCCAAGTGCCCAAATTACAATCAAATGATTACGTGGGTGGTGCAATGATCATAAGTGTGAATAGGGGTTGTAAGTCCCTTTTTCCGAGGCCATTGTAACTTTGAATCATGATTAAATAAATGATCGTAAATCAAGGATTATCTGTGTTAACATTCTACTTGCTCTGATGCTTGAATCTGATTCTGAATTTGTAGAGCTCTTTTTGGTTATCATATTTGTGACTCAATCTGAACAGTGATGCTACATAGCAGAGTCATCAATCAGAAAGGATCAAAAAAGTAAAGATGGGTGCCCCTGCTACACATTCTAAGTGAATCCCCTTTTCTGGTTTCAAACTGTGTAGTCAACAGGGGTACCAAAGGTCTTTGAGATATCTACTAAACATATTGATCTTGTGGGCTGAATAAAACAATTGTAGTTAATTTTATTTTTTCTCCTGCAAGATATTTTAATTTATGGACATTTTTACATAATTCTCCATCAAAGACTATTTTGCACTAAATATTTTGCTTTACATTTCCAATAAAGTACATCAGGGTACTTTAAGGTATTCAAAAATTTCTATTTGTCTATTTTTGTTTCCTTGTGGCTCTATTTATCAATCAATTAGAATAGAGATGGAAGGGGCCTTGGAGATCTTCTAGTCCAACCACCTGCTCAAGCAGGAGACCCTATACCATTTCAGATAAGTGAATGTACAGTCTCTTCTTAAAAACCTCCAGTGATGAAGCACCCACAATTTCTGAAGGCAAGCTGTTCCACTGGCTAATTGTCCTCACTATTAGGAAGTTTCTCCTTCATTCCAAGTTGGTTTTTCTCCTTGATTAGTTTCCATCCATTGTTTCTTGTCTTGCCCTCTGATGCTTTGGAAAATAAGTTGACCTCCTCCTCTCAAATACTGGAATACTGCTATCATGTCACCCCTAGTCCTTCTTTTCTGTAGACTAGCCAAACGCAAATCCTGAAACTGTTCTTCATATGTTTTAGTCTCCATGACTTTAATCGTCTTAGTTGCTCTTCTTTGCACTTTTTCCAAAGTCTCAACAATTTTTTTGTAATGTGGTGACGAAAATTCCTTACTAAAGCTTTATAAAGTGGTGTGATTTTGATTGTATGCCTCTGTTTAAACAACCAAGGATTGTATTAGTTTTTTCGGCTGCTGCCACACATTGCTGGCTCATATTTAAGGGATCGTCCAATAGAATTCCAAGGTCCCTCTCTGTTTTTGAGCCAGGTTTTGCCTAATCTGTATGTGTAACTTTGCCTAATCAATTGCAACTTTGAACAGGTTTTTTTTTTTTGGTCAAGTTTTTGACACCTTGCTAGGTGGTACTCGAATATTGCCATATCCTAAAAATGGTACAGTCAGTGAAAAGGTTGAAAAGCCCTGATATAATATATAGCAGTGGTTCTCAACCTATAGGTCCGCGACCCCATTTGGGGTCGATTGACCATTTCACGGGGGTCACCAAGCAAGGCTGTCCGCCATTTTTTCCCCTTTTCCGGTGGTCGGCCTGCTCTGTCTCTGCCGCTTGCCAGCTACGCCTCAGCCGGCGCAGGGGGCGGCACCACACATGCGCAGTGCTCCCAGGCAGGGAAAGTCCTCGACTTACGACCGGTTGGGTAGTCCTTGACTTACGACTGGTTTAGTCCTCGACTTACGACTGGTTGCAGGTCGCAGCATTAAAAAGGTTGAGAACCACTGATATATAGTATAATCCTGGTGTAAATTGTATTGTTCTTTCTGTTGTGACCAATAAAGACATTGCTATCATAACTCTCATTGTTGCTTTTCAATTATTGCTTTGTTTAGAGAAGACTATTGTTAGAAGAACAGTAAAAGTCAGTTTGGTCTAGTAGTTAAGACACCAAATTAATCTAGGGGATTCTAAATTCTAATCTCACTTTAGGCACAAAAGCTGGCTGAGTGATGTTGGGCCAGTCACTCACTCTCAGCCAATTGCAGGCTTGTAAAGAAGAAGAAGGTTAGTAGAACAGTGAAATGGTATATTGTAGCATAAGTGAATACTTAAAATTATATTATATGTCTATGAATATGGGAAATATTTCTGAATAGATATATATGAGCTATATACAATATATGATCAGCAGGGATCAAAATGTATCATTTACTGCTTGATGTTTTTTCTCACTGGTCTGAATATTTTCAACATTGACGAAGGATATAAAATTAAGTTCAACATTCCCTATGTAAGTACTTTAAAAGATAGTAATAGTAGTAAAGTTGGAAGTGACTTTGGAGGTCATCTACTCCAACCCCCTGCTCAGGCAGGAAACCCTACACCATTTCGGACAAATGGCTGTCCAGTCTCTTCTTAAAAACTTCCAGTGTTGGAGCATTTACTGCTTCTGGAGTAATATATATGCTGTGAAGATTTAAAAGTGAATATCTATGTTACACAGTATGATATTTAATGTGAGTGGACTTCATCCAGTACCTGTAATTCAGTAATGATTAGTTGTATTGATATGATGTAGTAACCCCAACCACCCCTTCCCTGCAGGCTTTGCTTGAATCTAGACACTGCTTCTGGCTGACATATAGCTTTAGTAATAATCCCATTCCAGCCACTAGAAAATCTTGCATGAGTTTTAAACCCTAGTTTTTAAAAATGAAAAGGTTAGTGTTGGAAAAAGGCATGTGATTGTGGGTATTTTCATCCTGCTTTGAAACATGCCTATTAAAACTATGAAAAATCTAGAAATTAAAGCAGCTACTTTATTCTATGCCCTTTATCAAAGATTTATCCATGGGTAATTCTCTTTATACTTTGATTGAAGAAAGGCTACCGTCCTCACCATCTTCAGGCTAAGGCATCTAGGAAAGCGCTGACCAGTGAAAATCACAAGCAAAGAACTGAACTGATGTGCCCTTGGGTTGATGAACTCTGCAAAACATTTTAGATAACTTAAGACTTTTGCAAATAATTTCAGCATTCCCAAATGTTGAAGTTTTGCACTTCAAGACGTACCCTTAAGCAGGTCAGATCCAAGCACTTTAAAAAGTGCTATGATAAAGAAGAATGCATTAGCCTTTTGATAAGAAGAAGAGCTGGAAACTATCAATAGAGATATACAATAAGCTCCCTGGGGTTCTTTCCATAAAAGATTTACATATTTCCTCTTCATGCAGAAACCATGTCAATAGGCTTACTGGAAGAATGCCAATTCTCAACCTTTTTAATGCCGCGACCCCCAACCAGTCGTAAGTTGAGGACTACTCAACTGGTGCAGCACCATTTGCAGAATGGGACTTTTGGCAGGCTCAGCAGGGCAGGGACAGCCTGGACAATTCCTATTGGCTTTTGAAAGCCAATAGAATTAGACTCTATTCAAGAGAGTCTAATTCTATTGGCTTTCAAAAGCCAATAGAATAAAAAGGAGTAACACAGTTAAGGAAAAGGGGGAAGAAAATGGCAGAGTGCATAGTTTGGCGACCTCCATGAAATGGTTGTTCTACCCCAAATGGGGTCCCGACCCACAGGTTGAGAACCACTGTGTTAGAAGAACTGAGAACTGAGAAGAAACAAGAAGCAAACTTTTGCTTATTGAGCAACCTCTTCATTTTTCTTCACAGACACTCCCTTGGGATCAAATCAAAAGCTGTTTTGAAATGAAGGCTACAAAAACAAAATGCCTGGGTGAAGAGAAATGTTAATTGGCTGAATGGGAAGAAGCAATCATAAGTCCAGAGTTTCTTAATCTCCTTTGAATTTGACCTTTTCCTTAATGGGAATGTTTTCACTTCCAATCCAATCTAGTAATTTGAGATAAGAGTATTTAGCAAATAGTTTGTTGATCATATTAAACAGGTTTATGGTTCTATAATTGGTAGGTCTAATCTTTGTTTTCATAAACAGAGATTAAGGTGGGGAGCATACCTAGTTAGTGGAGAAATGTGCTGAACACTTATATGGGTTTATAACTGTTACATTGGTAAACAACCAGCATTAGTTCCAGAAATCCCTCAGTAATTCTGAGGGAATAAAATCTCCTATCTGAGTTTATCTACATTTCACTTGAATAATAAGATCCCAGATGTAGACATGGGAAGAAGAGTGATCTGAGAGTAAGTAACAACTGGATTATTTCGTGATTCCATGTTTCTGTGAGTATTTAGAAGATTGGATCAGAGCTTCTATCCTTAAAGAAGCTATTAACAAAACACAAGAACTCTTCTTCCCATCTAAATCATAAAAGCCTTCAGGAACCAAGAAAATACCTTGAGACCATCACTTGGTTAACCTAGAGTTGAGATGTACAGATGGGTATGATTAACATACTCTTGATATCTGACCCTGTGTTGATAGATGATCTTATCAATTGCTTCAGTTAGATCTTAAATGGGAGGGGGGAGAATGTCAAGTCAACTAACTAGTCAGACTTAACTTCCCCCATCAGCTAACCACAGAGAAAAAAGAACAACAGGCCTCTCTCATTCCCAATCATTCCACAAAGATACCATGATGAATGGAATCAAAAGCCACTAGAGGTCAAACAGAACCAGAACAGTGACATTGTCCCATCCTATTCACCCAGAGGTCATCAACAAATACCAATATTATCTCTGTATTGTATCCCAACCTGAACCCTGATTTAAAAGGCTGAGATAATGTTTCTTCAGGGTCCCTGTGAATCTGCAACCTGAAGATTCACATCTTCTAAACAACCTTCCTGCAAATTTTGTGACAGTTATCTGTCATAACTCAACTCACTTCCTTTTTGTCTCTGCAATCCAGCAGACTATTGCAGGCAAAAAAGGAAGCTGTCTGTCCTTTTGTAGAGGGAGCTTGTAGGTTTAATGCAGTAGGCTATAGAAAGACTATAGGTAGAACCTCATTCCTATTTTTCCTGTGCAAACTGGTTAGACTGATTGCTAAACCTGCACTCTGTAGCTTTGCCTGCACCACCAGCTAATCACAAACTTATCCCCATTTAACTACTTGAAAATGCTTTAAGCCTATTTTCTGCTGGAAAGGGGAACAGGAGATGTAGGCAACTGCTTATTCACACTAATGCTTTTTTTATTTGATTTAATAAAGGGAAAGTTGCTTTCTTTTAACAAACAGAAAAAAGATAAATTAAACTGAGAGATTAATCCTAAATATGTTATCTGGGTAAGCTCCTTTATCACAGCAATAAAGATTACACAACAACACAAACATTGTGATAGATAAAAAGATTATTAGGGACTACTTTGCTTATTTATAATGTATTTCTTGCCATTAACATATAAGTGGCTACTGCTATGTTTTCATTTTTTTAATTTTGACTACCTCCTTCCTGTCTTTTTTGGGCAGAGGGGGAAATATTTTACCTAAGTGGGCATGTAAGAACTAAGAACATTGGTTGTTATCTTCATCATTATTAATATGCAATAACAATGACCTCCATTTACTTAGTGGAGGTTCTTATGAAGCTTCAAGAATATCCTTCAGACTCATGAATAAAACCTATCAGCAGTCTGGAAAGAAAGAAAACTCTTGCAGGGAGGGAGAGAGATAATCCTATCTAAAGAAGCCAAACGAGCTGAAGGTACTGAACAAGCATGGAATCAAAGTGCCTTTTTCTGGGGACAGAAGAGTGAAATTAAGGTAGAACAGAATTAAGTGACTGGAATCCTAAATGTGACCTTTCTTTCCTGCAGCAATGTTTATAACCCGGCATACTAATGATCACTACTAGTGCTTTAAAAAGCCCTATGAGTCAATAGATTTAGTTTCTGGAGGCTTCAAAAGATACCAAAAGTATACCCTGATCTACAGCCTAAATGTTGGAGATGTGGATGTTTGGATGCTACCTATTATCATATTTGGTGATCGTGTAAAAATATAAAAGCTTTCTGGATTAAGATATGGTGGAATATTCAAAGAATCTTTAGAAAGAGGGTAAAATTTACCCCACAATTATTATTATTTTTTTTTTTTATTGAAAGTTTTATAAATTTTACAAAAAGACAAAAACAAGACAAAACAAAAGACAACATATACAAAAAAGAAACTAAACATTACATATATATATAAAAAAAAAACCCATCCCCCACCCCTCACAAAAACCCTCCCTTCCCCCCCCTGAGCTTCCCAGAGCAGAATATAGGCTTAATTAAAAATTAAGAAATAAAAATAAAAAATTAAATTAAAAAATCTATATTTATGTATATATATAAAAAAAATATCTATATATATATATATATAAAAATAAAACTTATAAAAAAGCTATGTGATATTTTTGTATACCCAATCTAAATTGTATAAATTTTATCCATTTGTCCCAAACAGCAAGCAACTTCTCTTGCGTTTGTTGCTTTAAGAAAGCCGAAATCTTTGCCATTTCCGCCAGATAAGCTACTTTAAGAAACCATTCCTGCAATGTAGGCAAAGATTCCTTCTTCCAATATTGTCCTACTAACAGCCTAGCGGCTGTAATCAAATTTAACATCAATACAACCTCCTTTGTATCACAATCTGTAACAATGCCTAACAAAAATAATTGCGGAGTAAATTTTACCCTCCTTCTAAAAATTCTCTGGATATTCCACCATATTTTGATCCAAAATGCTTTTATCTCTCTGCATGACCACCAAATATGATAATAGGAAGCATCCTTATAACCACATCTCCAACATTTGGGTTGCACGTCAGGGTACATAAGAGACATTTTTTGTGGATCAAGGTGCCATCTATAAAACATTTTATAAAAATTCTCCCTAAGGTTCTGTGCTTGTGTAAATTTGACATTTCTCACCCAAATGGTTTCCCAAATGTCCAATGAGACTGGGACACCAAAATTCTGCGCCCATCTAATCATACAATCTTTAATTAATTCCGTTTCTGAGTCCATTTCAACTAATACCCCATAAATTCTCTTGATATGGGTTTGTCTTTGATCCTTGACTTGCTTAATAAGATTTCCATCTTCTCTAAGAAAACCCAATTTACAATCCACCTTCCATTTATCTACTAGTTGCCTATATTGAAACCAAGAATAAATAATATTTTCTTGCGCTAAATCTTCCCGTAATCTTAACTGCCAGTTTTGCCCATCCCATCTAAGTAACTGACTATAAGACACCATGTCCATTTTTACTCCTCTTTTTATTCCTTCTATCGCATGCCAAGGTATAGCCCATAATGGAACTTTAAAATCACTTTTATAATATTTTCTCCAAATCCTAAGTAAAGAAATTCTTAAAATATGAGATTTAAAGACCCAGTCCATTTTTTTATTAAATATTAAATAGGCATGCCACCCATAAAGTAAATCCCATCCCTCTAAATGAAGTATCTCAGGATTTGTCAAATTTACCCAATCACTGATTAGTGTTAAGACCACCGCATCGTAATATAATTTCAAATTTGGTACCTTAAGTCCACCCCTCTCACGGAAGTCTTGCATAATTTTAAACTTAACCCTTGGCTTTTTCCCTGCCCAAATAAATTTATTAAGACCCTTCTGCCACTCACTTAAATTAATCTCATTTTTCAAAATCGGTAACATTTGAAACAAAAAAAGAAACTTGGGTAGAATATTCATTTTTATCACTGCAATTCTTCCCATGAGGGATAATTGCAACTTCTCCCAATTCTTCAAGTCCTTCTGTACCCTGACCCACAACCTTTCATAATTATTTTTAAATAATTTTACATTAGAAACAGACAACATCACCCCCAAATATTTTACCTTATTAACAATCTCAAAACCCGTCAAGTTAGCCAAAATCTGCTTCTCCTGACTAGACATATTTTTAGGTAAGATTTTAGTCTTATTTACATTAATCTTGAAACCCGAAACCAAACCATAATGATGAATCAACTGTAATAAGTTTACTGCAGAATAATCAGGTTGCGACAAAGTAACAACCAAGTCATCCGCAAAAGCTCTCAACTTATATTCTTTTTTGTTAACTTCTATTCCTTTAATTTCCTGAGACTCTCGAATTTTGATCAATAATATTTCCAGTGTTAAAACAAACAACAATGGCGATAAAGGACACCCCTGTCTAGTACCTTTCTCTATTGTAAAAACCTCCGACAAACCTCCATTAACAATAAGTTGTGCCATTTGTTTTTGATATATTACCGTAAGAGCTTGTAATATCTTTTCGCCAAAATTCATTTCTTCCATTACTCTTAGCATAAAATGCCAATTCAATTGATCAAATGCTTTTTCAGCATCTAAAAATATGAGCCCTGCAGGAACTTGGTTGTTCTTGTCTAAATATTCTAATAGATTAATAATTTCTCTAACATTATTTTTCATATACCTTCCTGTTATAAACCCTGATTGATCTTTATGCACAAGATGATGCGCCACCCTCATAAGCCTATTTACCAAGATTTTTACAAATATCTTATAATCCACATTTAAAAGAGATATAGGCCTATAATTTTTTGGTAAAGTAAGATCTTGATCCTCCTTTGGAATCAATGATATAAAAGCACTACGCCATGAAGGAGGAATCTCTAAACCCTGTAAGATACCATTAAAAAGATCATTTAATGGTTGGATCATCTCCTCCATTAAAGCTTTATAATAAACAGCTGTTAACCCATCCGTACCCGGTGCTTTCCCTAGTTTCAATTGTTGAATTGCTGAGGCAATTTCCTCCTTAGTAATTAAGCCATTAATTTCATGTTTCTGATCCTCAGTCAATTTAGGAAAACTTGCCTCAGCTAGATATTTATTTATATCTAGCAGTTGCACATTAGTAGATTTGTATAACTTTTGATAATAATCCAAAAAAGATTTTTTAATCAATTCCTTCTGAGAAACTAATTTACCCTTGTAATTTATTTTCTCAATTATTCTCTGTCTCTGTTTCTTTCTTAATTGATAAGCCAACCATCTCCCAGGCTTATTAGCATTACAAAATGTATTTTGTTTCATAAACAATAAATTGGTTGCCGCTTGATCTGCTATCAACATATTAAATTGTGACCTTAGTAACTTTACAGATTCTTTGATACTTTCATCAGAAGGATTTAGAATCAAGGCCCTTTCTTTTGATTTGATTTCATCTTCAAGTTCTCTACGTTTCTGAATCTGCTTCCGCTTATGACAATTATTCATTTTTATCAAAACACCACGCATAAATGCTTTACCTGCATCCCATACCATTGACATTGAAGTCCCCTTATACATGTTCAAAGCAAAATAGTCCTTTAAACACTCCTTTAACTTTTGAACATTCTTCTCTTGTCTGAACAAATTTTCATTAACTCTCCAGGATCTCCTTTCCTCTTTCTCTTGAGTCAGCTCCATCCAAACTGGGCTATGATCCGTCAGTGATCTAGGAAAAATCTTTACATTCTTTACTTTATTATACAAATCCGTAGTAATCAAAAAAAAGTCAATTCTTGAAAAAGATTGGTGTCTATCAGAAAAAAAAGTAAAATCTCTCTCCTCTTGATTACATTCCCGCCAATAATCCCTTAATTCCCAGTCTTCCTTCATATCAAAAAAAGCTTTAGGTAACCTTGCTTGTTTAAGAAAAGGAGAGGAACCTTTCTTGTCCCTTTGTATATCTAAGACACCATTCCAATCACCCATTAATACCACTGATCTATAGTCAAGCAATGTTATTTTTTGATGTAACTGCTTATAAAATTGTTCCTGTTGTTGATTTGGAGCATAAAGTCCCACTATAAGTACTTTCTTACCATATATACCAAGTTCAATCATCACATATCTCCCCTGGGGATCTGATTCTACCAGACAAGCTGGTAGGTTTTGTTTAACATATATAACAACTCCCCCTTTCTTCCCAGGAGCAGAAGATATAAAATGAGATCCCAAACGAGCATTGACTAAATATTTCTGATCTTTAAGTAAAATATGAGTTTCCTGTAAGCAAATAACATCATTGGTATGTTGCTTCAAATAATAAAAGATTTTTTTCCGTTTCTGAGGAGAATTCAATCCATTAACATTCCAGGTCAAAAACTTTGCCATCTCCCTTGGCACGCAGCCTGGAGAAGACACCATCAAGATCTGAAAGAGCTGCATGTGTTGCATAACTCTTGGGTCTTGCTCCTCCCACCGGCGGTGATGCACTTCCAGAAGAATTCTCTTTAGGCTCTTTTTTACGTTGCTCCTTCTCTTTACGCTTATAAGCTGCACGAGTCATTCTCTGCTCTTTAACCTCCATCTGGCGTTGCCTTTCAGCTTGTATCATCCCAGCGGAAACCAAACCTAATGCCTCAGATTGCTGCTCGACTTCCTTGCCACTCGGAGATTTCTGACCAGATGGAGTTGAGCCTGCACCCAGGACCGAAGTATAAAACTCTCTAGCTTTGTCAACTGTATTCAATCTGTAGCGTGTCCCCGCATGGCTCAAAACAATACCCATCGGAATTTCCCATCTAAATGGCATCAATCTAGCTTTGAGCTCATTGGTTAAAAAAGCGAAGTCTTTCCTGCTTCTTAAAATTTTGGATGGGATTTCCTTTAGAATGATAACATCTTGGGCAGCAATCTGAAATCTTTTGTTGTAAAAGGCTTGTATAATCTCATTCCGCAGGGACTTCTTTGTAAAATAAATCACCACATCTCTAGGCAAATTCTTCTGCTTAGCAATCCAGGAGTTAAGTCTATAAATTTTTTCCACTTCTCTATGTAATTCTCCTTTATCCATATCCAAGGCCACTGCCAGATCAGTAAGGACCACCTCCACCAAATCTTGATTCATATCTTCCTTGAGGCCTCTAATCCTCAGGGCATACTCCATCTGTCTGTACTGAAACATCAAAATATCTTCTTGTGAGGACTCCACCTTCCTTTCCACATCTTGAATTTTATCATCAAAGGAATCAACTTTGTTTTCCACTTCCTCAAGCCTTGCATCGAGCTTAACCACCACAGTAGCCAAGCCTGAAACTGCTGCAAGTATATCTTGTCGTAAATCATTATTATTTTCTTGCAATTTAGTCTTTATCCCCGTTATCTCTTCTTTAAGATCAGATTTAATTTCTGATTTAATCTGTGAGGCAAATTGCTTCATTTCCTCTCTCATTTGAACTACAATCTCTCCCATTATGCCTCTGACCTCTTGTGCTGAAAGTCCAGGCAGAGGGGGGGAGGGTGGTGGCTGAGCCGGTGGTACATGTTTAGATTGTTGTTGTAATTGTGCAGTGGAAGTTATAGGAGAAGAAACAACCTTAGGTATTGAAGCAGGCTGCTGTCTCTTTGAAGCCATTTTAAAAAGCGCAGTTCTCACTTCCCTTTCCCCTCCACACAAGAAGGGAGGAGGAAAGAAAAAGAAAAAGAATTTAAAAAGAGACAAACTATAGTCCTTGAAAATCCAGAGAAAATCCAAAGAATAAAAGATAAAAGAGCAAACAATTCAAAAGAAAAAATTCTAAGCCAAAAGCAAAAGCAAAAGCCAGTCCTTAAAAAGGGAAAGTAAAACAAAAGGGAAAGGAAAAAAAAACTCCGACACTTTCAAAACGCCATCTTAAATCCTTTCACTAATATAACAAAGAAAAGGAGGAAAAATAGTAAAAATCAAATAATAAAAAAATAAACACCTAAAGTATATAACAAAAATCCTTTAAACTGCTCCGTCCGTTTAAAAATTACTCACCAAAATACTATAAACACGGAGATAGAAGCGGCGGTTTCTTTTGCTTCCTAGGAAGCAAAAACAGCTGGGAGGCGGAGATCAGCAGGAGCTCCGAGGGAACACTCCTTTCACCCCCTCTAGAAATAAATCCAGAGGGGGTTTAGGGGTTCTACCTCTATTCCTGCGTTCTCTGTCCCTTCCCTTTGCCCGGGAAGGGAATTCCGAGCCGTGGGCCAGCTGATGCACGCTGTGCTCCGCGGCTCTGACACTTCCCCAGCTGGACGGCTAAAAGATAGCCGCCATCGCCGTCGCCTCGTACCGGAAGCTCCCCCACAATTATTTTTATTAGGTATTGTTATTGATTGTGATGCTAAGGAAGTTGTATTGATGTTAAATTTGATTACAGCCGCAAGGCTGTTAGTAGGACAATATTGGAAGAAGGAATCTCTGCCTACCTTACAAGAGTGGTTTTATAAAGTTTCTTATTTGGCGGAAATGGTAAAGATTTCGGCTTTTTTAAAGGAGCAATCTCAAGAGAAATTTTTTGTTGTATGGGAAAAATGGATAAATTTTATACAATATAATTTGGATATGGAAAAATACCATTTAGCTTTTTTATAACTTTTATTAATTTTTTTTGATATTTTATATTTTTTTCTTTTTCCGTCTTTTGTTTTCTTTCCTCTCTTTTTTTTAATGCTTATATCATAAATACTTTATTATTAATTATTTTATAAGTTGTGAAAAATTGTTTAGGTTTTTTAAAAAAATTTTTTAAATTGGCCTATATTCAGTTCTGGGAAGCTCGGGGAAGGGGGAGGGAGGGGTGGGCTTGGGAGGGATTGGGCGAGGGTTGTTTTGTTTTCTTTTGTTGTTTATTTGTAAAACTTTTAAAAATTTTCAATTAAAAAAAAAGATAGCAAAAGTAAAAAATAATAATTGGAAAAAGAAGCAGGTCAACTATCTTTGTAAACCTTAAACAATGCAACTGTTTATTTATTTATGCCAGTGACTGATTGATTGACTGATTGATTTTGTATAGTTCCCTAATTTGCAAAATTGACTTTGGGTAGCTAACATAGGATTTTTAAAAAGGTAAGAAATAAACTTAAAAGAACCAAACAACACAATATAAACAACCCACGTAGAGGCCAAACATAACATATTCAAAATTCACAACCAATTTTCCAGGCAAGCCATTCCAAGATCCTTCTCTAATACCGGGAGAAAAAAAGTTTTTAAAGTCTTATAGAAGGCCTAAAAGATTGGCTATCCAAATCTCAAGGCTATACAAAGGGCAGGCAGAGAAGGCAAACTTCTGGCTCAAACTCTATTTCTGAAGCCATTCAGAGAGAGAGGATGCAAACAACCCCACCATCTTGTCTCTTACATCAATCCCCAAAGTCCATCCAGAAAGCAACTGAGAGATCACGGACAACCAGGATGGTCACACTGTTCCCAGTAATTGCACCTTGGGCCATACTTGTACTTATTTTGTTAGAATGTCCTCCTGGGATCAGACTGTAGATATAGGGACCAAAAATCAATCGCATCACTGTAACACACAGTGAGTCATGGGTATGATTGATGAATAAAATGTGAATTTTCATTTTCACTGAGCATAATCAGAGAGAAATGAACACAGGTTGTGCACTCATATGCACAGCCTTCTCACTAATCCTTTCTCAAGGCTACATGGAAGATATTTACAAGTAAGGTCTTTTACCAGATTATTACTGAAAGGTTGTTTAAAATTAAAGCAAATATTGTTTGAAGAGAGGAGAGGAGAGGAGAGGAGAGGGATTTGATTAATACTACCAACTTTATGGTGCTGATGGGATCCCTACCACTAGTGACATGCACAGTGGATTTTCTTTTTATCATTCTAATGTTTCTAGAAATTCTTTCACACAGAATTCTAATTTGTATGTATGTGAGCTTTGAAAACTGTTTTAAGTGTTTCAGTATGGATCGTTACTTCATATAAACTGGCAAAAACCCACCAGTGATTTAAAACAAAAATCAATTTTGGGAATGACAGTAGAAGAAATGCTCATGGAGTGGAAATCTATGCTGCATGGTACCTGTCAGACAATGTTATCATCAGGTTGTGCAGCAGTTGAGAGTAAGGGCTCATTACCCATTTGCAAGCATTTTAAAAGGTCAAACTAAAGTCGCATTGGCATAGAATAATATCCTTGTCATCAACTCATATCAGCAAAGAAGATTTTATCTTCTGGGTTAGATTTCCTTTTGTAAAGATAATATTTTTAAAATATAAACTCAAAAAGAAGCAGGACTCTGTTTAGACACTTAGATTTATTTAAATGTGTGATTTTAGTCAGCAATAATGACTAACGTATTACTATTATTATTAAATAATAATCATTACTAAATGAGGAGCTAGTATGAAATTTCTTCACGTTTTGTTTTGACCTCAAAACAAAGCTCAGAACAAATATTTTGTTTCAAACTGGGAAGATTTGGAATGACTCTTCCAAGGGCAGAGTAAGTTTACATTGAAATGCTTTACACATTCTTAGTACCCAACTTATCTCTGCAGGAGGCAGCAGTTGGTTTACCTTGAGTGGGCTCAGAAGCTAAACAGGCTGAGGCTTGTTTGGTATTTGGATGGGAGACCTCTAGAGAATTCCAGGGCTGCAGGCTAGATTAGGAAACTGACTAAATAGTCTAGAAGAAAACAATGGCAATCCACTTCATTTTCACTGCCAAGAAAAGTACAAGGATGGGTACATCAATAGTCTGATCAGCTTAAAAAGACCTTTACTTTGATTTCTAACTTTAAAAACCAACAAAACAAAAAAGTTCTTTTTCTCTAAACAATAACAATTTAAAGGCAATTAATGCTTCCAGCTTTCCTATATCTATGTCATCATAGATTTTATGCATTATATCTGCATTATATCACAATTATGGATTCATATGCTTTGCATCAGTGACTTTAATATATTTGCATTAACATTCCAGTATACACTGAGTTTCAATGATTTTAATGGATTTCTGTTGATCCTTGGAAATAGAGAATGAATGTTCACTCCTTATACTAATATTAATGACTTTTTAAAAATGTATTTATTTCTTTTTAGGTCAGCTAGCACTATATTTGCCTGTTCTTCCAAATTTCTGAAATGGGAAAATTTCCTTACCTTTCATATTCATATACTTCATATACTTTTGGCAAAATTATTCCTGAGTTCATGTCCATGTAAACTGGCCTTGGGTCAATAACAGATTCTGGTAACATAAATAAGCATATATGATGATTAGCTATGCTTTATTAAATCAAACAGCACAACATTCTTTCTGGATTCAATATCTAATTAAAAGCAAGAGGCACTAATGTGGCTGAGCTATTTAATAAATAATTAAATATAGGATTGATGTATTTATTACTGATGTAAAAAATGAAATAATTGCAAAGCTCCGTTCTTAATCTTACAGTGGGCATTTTGCCTACTGGAAAAGAACTGGGAGAAAATTTCTGCTCAGTTTGTTTTGGCAGTTCCCAGATAACTCAACTGTCCCTGTAGGGATGTACCGAATATTGAAGGAGGCTTCTGTTCCTCTACTGAAGCTTGAAATCAAGACCACAGAAGCCAATTCCTTTCAGGGGAGATCCATTAGAGGAAGATGGGCCTTGTCTCAATAAGGCAAGCAGTGGGATTTATTGTCTTCATTGTGTGGAATGTGCCATTGTGTGCAGTGTATTCTTTCCAAGATGAGGAAAGGTAAGGACCTAGTGAACATGTTGTTACCTTGAAAACTGTAACAAAATTAATTAAAAGAAGGAGGTTAAGTTTATTGGTTGAACATAACGACCCTTGCAATTCAACTTTCCTAGGAAACTAAGAGAAAAAGCTATATTAAGAAGCCAGCAGGGCTGGGATAGTTATGCAGTTCACTAAACAATGGATTCACATTGCTATCAGCTATGTCAAAGTTGTAGGTATGTAAGAAGAAAAGAAAAGAAAATTAATGATCCTGCAGCCAGAATAGATGCCCAAGAGAAGCTGAAATCAGCATAGTAGTTTTGAAATGAGGCTTGGTGGGAGATAAGTGTTTAGGCCATAAGAACAGTAGAATACACTCACAAGATCAGTTGAAGTCTATATCACCAATGTGGTCAATGAGATGTCTATGAAAGCTCTCCCAACAGATCTTGAGTGAAATGTCACCCCATCATCTGTTTAATAGGAAGGACAGCTCCATGCAGAGTACACTTTTGTAAGCTAGCTAGCAGGTAGCTAACCTGTCTATTTTCACTTGGTTATTCAATAGATCCTTTAGAAACAAGTGGCCAACTTCCTGTTTTAAAAAGGTGGCTACACCTGCCCCACAAAGAAGCATTATTCTCCTGAGGGATCCAACCACATGTCACATCCTGGGATGCTTTGACCACTCAGGAGAGACATGGATCTAAAAGCATAGATGGCCTAATTCAGGAACTCTGTCCACTTTATCAGGGCCAACAGGTTTGAAATTAACCTAACAGTTGGAAAAGATTCCTTACCAGAATAAATATTTCTCTGGACCCTCCTTACCCAGGAGGGATTTGAACCACCTTAAACCAGGCTGCCAGCCAGCTCTTCATGAATTTAACATGGACATAAAAACGTTTCACCACCTTTATCAATATTACAAAGAAAAGTTTAAGAACTTTAATTGTGCTTGATCATTTTCCTCCAGTCACTCTCTTGGCATCTCTAACCCACTTCATCACCCTCTGAAAGCCAAAGGACTCACAAGGAGGAGAGTATCCTGCAATCTAATCTGAGCTGTCATAATCTTTCATTCCAGCATGATTATAGCAGGTTGTTCTCTCTCTCTCTCTCTCTCTCTCTCTCTCTCTCTCCCTCCCTCCCTCCCTCCTGTCTCTCTCTCTCCAATATATCATTTAGATCTGATAAAATAAGCCACATTTATAAGTCTTCCCTGAATTTTTAAAGATAGTGATTAACTGCTTCAAAGAACAAACAAACAAAAAATCCTAGATCAGACATGTCAAACTCACGACAACATATCGGGAGAGTTTTGCCATTGCCGGCAAGGAGGTGGGCGCAGCTTCCATATGACGTGTCCGGCCTGTGGGCCGGCAGTTTGACACCCCTGCCCTAGAGGTGGCTTGCTGCTGCTCATCGGTTTCAAAACAAAAGTCCTTCATATTTAAAAGAAAATATTTTGTAAGACCAATAATCCTTCATATATCACTTCTCATGCAGTTTTTCAAAACCTTAACAGAGTTCTTTTGCACATTCAATAAAGAACACTTTTCAAATCATCTATATTTAGTGACTGGTTTATGACTGGTTTTCACACTTATGACCATTACAGTATCCTCATGATCATGTGATCAAAATTCAGATGGTTGGCAATTGGCATGTATTTATGACATTATCACTTTTTGTGACCTTCTGACAAGCAAAGTCAATGGGGAAGCCAGATTCACTTAACAATTGTGTTATTAATTTAACAACTAACAGATATGGCAAGAAAGGTCATAAAATGGAGCAAAACTGACTTAACAACTGTCTTGCTTAGCAACAGAAATGTTGGGCTCAGTTGTTGTCATAAGTCAAGGACTATCTGGTAAGTGATCCATCAGTTCCATTTGTGTTATGTTTAAATCCTCCTTCAGAGCAGGATCCAATGCAATTTGTTCTTCTATACTACAACATGCTCTGTTCATTTTGTCAATACATTCATCCATTTTGTTAAGAAGCTTGGTGAAAGAATAAAAAAGTAATAAAGATTTCTGCTCCACTTTCTTTATCCTCTAATTCCCTCTAGCATTCTATCTTCAGGGTCTCCTTATCATAAAAATACAAAGGCAATCACTATTTTCTCACAAGAAAATGTCTTAATTAATTCAAGGTTATAATTCCAAATCCCTCTGGCCCCTTAATCATTTTTAACTTTCTGAAATCTATACACTAAGCTCCATAGTCCAAGAAATCATGTCTTTTCAAAATTTTTAGAATCAAATTTATGCCATCGTTTTCTAATGAGGACGGAACTCACCAATGAAAACAGTACATTATCAGTCTGAAATGTCTTATTCTTTCTAATATGCCCCTCCCCCCCAAAAAAGGCAAAAATTGATTAAGAAATGGGGCCTGAGGTTTAGTGTACATAAAAGGCTGCTTTGGGAGTATGAACTTGATGAAATTTCAACTCCCAGCCACTCCACTCATAAGCCAACTGTAAAATGGCAGTTTGCGTGCTTTACTCATGAGAAGTAGCAGATCAGAGTCCTGTGGATAATCTTAGCAATCTCTATTTCTTCTGGAAGGTTGACTGGTCCAATATCCAGCAGCCAAGTGTGACTTTCCTCATCGTCTTTGTAATGCTAGCCAGCAGAATATCAGCTCATCATGGCCATTACAGGAACTCCATAAGAGGGTTCTCAGTATCTGTATATGTAGTGGGTTACACACACTTGAAAATGGTTTGGAAGAAGTATTTTAGATTTCTTAAAAATCGTCTTAATGTAGAATAGAATAATAGAGTTGGAAGGGACCTTGGAGGTCTTCTAGTCCAATCCCCTGCTTAGGCAGGAAATCCTATACCATTTCAGACAAATTTTTTGTCCAATTTCTTCTTAAAAACTTCCAGTGTTGGAGTATTCACAACTTCTGAAGACAAGCTGTTCCACTCGTTAATTGTCCTCACTGTTAAGAAGTTTCTTTTTAGTTCTAGGTTGCTTCTCTCCTTGATTAGTTTCCATTCATTGCTTCTTGTGCTGCCTTCAGGTGTTGGAGAATAGCTTGACTCCCTCTTATTTGTGGCAGCCCCTGAGATATTGGAACACTGCTATCATGTCACCCCTTGTCCTTCTCTTTATTAGACTAGACATTTCCAATTCCAGCAACCGTTCTTTATATGTTTTAGCTTTCAGTCTCCTGATCATCTTTGTTGCTTTTCTCTGCACTCTTTCTAGAGTCTCAATATCTTTTTTACATTGTGGTGACCAAAACTGGATGCAGTATTCCAAGTGTGGCCTTACCAAGGCATTGTAAAGTGGTATCAACACTTCATGTGATCTTGATTTTATTCCTTTGTTAATGCAGCCTAAAACTGTGTTGGCTTTTTTGGCAGCTGCAGCACACTGCTGGCTCATATTTAAATGATAGTCCACTAGGACCATCAATAAGTGCATTCCTTAAAGCAGTGACATGTTTTTCCCAGGATTATAAAGAAGCTTGAAAAGGATTAGATTCTTTTAAAGCAGGGGTGTCAAACTGCCGGCCCATGGGCTGGTTTCATCATAACGGAGCCATGCCCATCCCATTGCCAACAACGGTGAAAAAGCTCCGATACGTTGCGCGACGTCACGTGACGTCGTGAGTTTGACATGTCTGTTTTAAAGTATAGCAGTAATTGGTTTTATTTGCATGAGGACTTGATTTATGCTTTGGCATTACTTTTGAAGAATGAACTCATGCATATATACATAATTAATGTATATAAAGATTGTGCTATTTGTTTTCATTTAACAATACCATATGTACTCACAAAACAATACCAAGTAATTCACACAGCTATCAAAAAAGGGTGATAAGGAAGCCTATTAAATTCAAGGTCTGGAATTATCTAACATCTCATAATCCTAGCAGCAAGAATTAAAGGGCTTCTGATCTAGAAAATAGCATTGTTGACTTATGCAGATGTTAGCATCACAAACCAGAATTTTTCTTTTTTTCTATTTCTTTTTAGAATAAGTACAATTATGTTCATTCATTTATTGGGGCATGATTAAAATGCTTGTGTCTAAAAGGCATTCTATCTCTATTGGTCAGATGGCGGAGACAATGGGTTGCCAGGAATAAGCAGTTGGCAAGAAAACTAATTGACAACCTTCCCAGACTATTTGGCTGGCCAGTGAAAGAAAAAGCAGCTTTAATGGAATGAAGTATGGAGGGAAATACAGGCTATTCAATTGCTGTTTCCATGCTTTTTTAAAAACACGTTTGGTTGCTTGTTTAGATTTCCTCCTATCTTTCACTCAGATGTTCAGTGCAGCATTTACTGTGCATCTTTCTCCTATTTTTCTTTTTTGCAGTTGAGCAGAGAGTCACTGGCTCAGAGTCACCCAATAAGCTTTCGTAGAAGAATAGTAGAATAACAGAGTTGAGACCTCCTGGGAATCTCTTGACCTACAAATAGGAACAAAAGTAGAACCATGAAGTGGCCTCCCTCAAAGTCCTTAGGTGATAATTGCCTGGGCATCTCATCCTGGGTGTTCAATTGGATTTTCAAAATTTTAAAAGTAAATCAGGGTAGGCTGTGGAAACAACTCTTTGGTGCTCCTTTGTTTGCTTAAGGCACCAAACTGTTTAGAGTATTGACAAGTACAGCACAAGCTAACTCATTGAATAGAGCACGGGTGTCAAACTTGCCATGTGACGTGATGTGTAACAACGTATTGCGACTTTTTTGCATTGCTGGCAATGGGGTGGGTGTGGCTTCGGTATGATGAAACCAGTTTGCGGGATGGCAGTTTGACACCCCTGGAATAGAGTATAATTTTTCTATGTCTTTTCATTTTTCTTTCATCAATTCATGGATTTTCAGACAAATATCAGGAAAATGGCAACCGTGACCTAATGCCAGTAATCAATGAACTATAATAATATAGTTCAACTATAACAATAATCAATAAAAACTGAATTCCTAAGGCAGCTTTATAAGTTCTTGACCATGTAGGAACTCTCATATTTCAACTAGATACAGATAGTCCTTGACTTACAACCACTATTATACCCAAAATTTCCAATGTTCAGCAAAGCAGTTGATAAGTGAATTTTGCCCCATTTTGTGACCTTTTTGCCACAGTGGTTAAGCAAATCACTACAGTTGTTAAGTGAATCATGCAGTCATTAAGTGAATCTGGCTTTTCCCACTGGCTTTGCTTGTCAGAAGGTGGTTACAAATGGTGATCACATGACCCCAGGATACTGCTATTGTCATATGTTGCCAAGTGCCCAGATTTTGATCAAATGACCATGGGGATGCTGCAATGGTCGTAAGTGGGAAAAACAGTCATAAATTACTTTTTTCAGTGCTACTGTAACTTTGACTGGTCACTAAACGGATGGTGGGAAGTTGAGGACTGCCTGTCCTTCACATTTCCTCTTTCTGTTATTTCCTTGGGTTTCCCTACTAAGTAGAGGGTTTAAGATCACTACCATACAAAAAAAGAGTGAAGGGATCAAGGGTTTTTACAAGACTCTTCCAATCCTCTGGTCTCAATAAAGAAGGAGGTGCATGGCGAAATCAGATTTCACAGATCACAGTGGACAATGAAGGATCATGGGGGTTGCTCTAGCATTTTCAGGCAGAGATTAGGAGTTGATCAGGAATTTTTATTGTTGTTCTTGATCCTGCCACACCTTCCCTGCCCCCCCAAAAAGTGATCTTTGTACTTTTGGGAAAATGCTAGGATGAAAAAAAAATGTTGATCAGAGAAAAGGAAGCCTTCACAATGAGCACTTAGGAAGCAGCAGGAACTGCCTTGCTATTCTCTCCTTCTTTGCCACTACTAAATGCAGGGTGGTGGATAGAGTAGAAAATAGATCACAAGTGAGGGAGAATAAAAGCAGAATAATGAACTATTCAGTAGTGGTACTTCGTTTTTTGCTGTTGCAAATTGCATCAGCCACAAGAAGAGAGAAATGCCACAGTTTCAGTTGATGCCTTTATCATAATTAATAGACCTACTTCTCCTGGACATTTAGTTTCCCTAGTATTGCAATTATCATAAAAACTCTAGCTGGCATTGACCTAACAGGTTTCTGCAATTTTTTATTCTGAACTGAAGTCTAGAAAGTAATGCCAAAAAGTGGCATTCTATAATGAGCAAGTTTTTATTCTAGATGGACATTATCTTGTAGAACCCTGGCATATCTGAACAAGGAAACTTGGTATTGTTCTTCACAGCGTTGTACTACTTATTTATACTTATTCTATTGGAATAAGTATAGACCTAACAGAACCATACAGGGTGCAAACTGGAGAAAAAAACTGATGTTGCCCTTGTTGAATTTCAGATACCATCATTAGTTAGTTACTACTAGACTTTGTAATGTGACTAAAGTGCATTACTGAAGAAGCTCTCACTTCTGTGTCTTATTGTATTTGAATAAACACCATAAGCCAACAACAAAGGTTACTACTTTTTGTCTGGTGGTACACATTGTGCCTTGTAGAGGCATAAGGTACATATTTCACCCTGTCAAATACCACAAATACCAAAAATGGGGTTTAAAAATGTCAGTTTCACTCACCCTGATTCCCCAAAATGGATGGTAGAATCACCAATGGGCTTTAGGTTACCCACAGAGGCTTTGAAAGAGGTCAGATGTCTTCCAGGTGCTACTGCCAGTAGGGACAAGAAGCGTATTTCTAAAATAATCAAGAATGGCAGCAAGGACTGTGATGTGGAGGCTATTGTACATCTTGGCACTAATGATCTGTCCCAAAAAGATGTACTCTCTGTGCAGAATGATTTCCAGAGCTTGGGGAAGGAACTTAGCAGAATAGGCTGTAGGCTTACTTTCTCAGAGGTTTTACCAGTGTATAAGGAGCAAAACGGAAAAGGCCAGCGCATAGCACAATTCAATATGTGGCTAAAGGAGTGGTGTAAAGGGGAAGGCTTCGGATATATTAGTCACGATGTCAGTAGCTGGTCCAATCAAAAGATGTACAAAAGAGATGGTTTGCATCCATCAAAAAAAGGGACTGAGTTACTCGGCTATAAATTCACAGATTTTCTGGAGGGAAATTTAAACTAAACAGCGGGGACAGGGAGTTAATTGATACGGAACAACCCTGTCCCCGGCAATTTAAAAACTATAGGGCTATCAGTGCATGTAGCATAGATGTGTGTGTGGACAAGAATACCAACCTTGCTACCAATCAAAATGAAGCCTCTAATAGCGAGTGCCACATAAAGTGCACTAACCAAATAGGTGGTAAGACAATAGGGGAACTCAGGCACCACACAGGTTATGTAGAAAGGAAACACAGGGCCACCCACAAAGGACTCAAATGTTTATACACCAATGCACAGAGTATGAACAGCAAACAGGGTGAACTAGAAATTCAGGTTAACGAGGGCAGATACGATATTGTTGCCATTACGGAAACATGGTGGGATGAAACTCACACATGGAACACACAGCTAGAGGGATTTAAATTATTTAAAAGAAACAGACCAAATAAAAGAGGAGGTGGAGTTGCTCTCTATATAAGAAATAACTACATCTCCACAGAAATAGAGTACAACAATGATAAAAACTGTCTTGAATGCATTTGGGTCAATATAAAAGGGGGGGGGAATGACATTGCCATAGGTGTATACTACAGACCTCCCAACCAAACAGAGGAAATAGATGAACTTTTTGCTAGTCAGCTAACTAAGGTATGTAGGAAGCACATCACAATAGTAATGGGGGACTTTAACTACCCTGACATCAACTGGGAGACAAACTCCGCACCAAGTGGAAGATCAAACAGGTTCCTGGCAAACCTAGCAGACAACTTTGTCTCCCAAAAAGTAGAGAAGGGAACTAGGGGATTAGCCATTTTGGATCTAATTCTCACTAACAGAGATGAAATGATAGACGGTGTTGAAGCCATAGGAACCCTGGGAGGAAGTGATCATGCAATATTAGAATTCAACATTATAGAAGCACAACCAATAGAACACAGTCAAACTAGAGTCTTGGACTTCAAGAGAGCTAATTTCAATAAACTTAGAGAGGGCTTGGGAAGGATTCCATGGATGAGAATCCTCAAGGGGAAAACAACTCAAGAAGCTTGGGAAATTTTGAAAAATGAGATAATAAAAGCACAGTCTAGCACAATACCAACAAAGAGGAAAAATAACAGCTCTCAAAAGAAACCAGCATGGCTGCATAAAGAACTCTCTGACAAATTGAAAGATAAAAAGGACAAGTATAGAAAGTGGAAAGAGGGGAACATAACTAAGTCAGAATATCAGCAAATAGCCCGAGCCTGCAAAGATGAAGTGAAGAAAGCCAAGGCTCAAAATGAACTAAGGCTTGCGACCAAAGTCAAAAATAACAAAAAAAGCTTCTTTCAACATGTAAAAAACAAGAAAAAAGTGAAGGAAATGATTGGTCCATTAGTGGGTGGAAGTGGCAAGAAGGTGACAAGCAACAGGGAGAAAGCAGAACTATTTAACTCATTTTTTGCATCTGTCTTTACACAAAGGGAAAAAACAGACCAACCTATCAAAAATAGTGCCATAAAAAACAAAACAGAAACACAAGTTAAGATAGGCAAGAAAATGGTTAGTGAGCACCTGTCCAGCCTAGATGAGTTCAAATCGCCAGGACCAGATGGATTACACCCCAGAGTTCTCAAGGAACTGGCAGATGTGATATCGGAGCCACTGAACTATATTTTTCAAAGATCCTGGAACACAGGGGAACTACCAGAGGACTGGAAAAGAGCTGATGTAGTTCCCATCCTCAAAAAAGGAAAAAAAATGGATCCAGGAAATTACAGACCTATCAGCCTGACCTCAATACCTGGGAAGATCCTGGAAAAGATAATCAAACAATGAATCAACGAACACCTAGAGGCAAACAAAGTCATTACTAAAAGCCAACATGGGTTTGTCAAAAATAGATCATGCCAGACAAATCTTATTGCATTCTTTGACCAAGTGACAAAATTAGTGGATCAGAGGAATGCTGTGGACATAATTTACTTGGACTTCAGTAAGGCATTTGATAAAGTAGATCACAACCTACTACTTGACAAGATAGAAAAATGTGGGATAGACAGAACCACCACCAGATGGATCCGTAGCTGGCTGACCGGCCGTACTCAGCGAGTGGTCCTCAATGGAACTGCATCTATATGGAGGGAAGTATGTAGTGGGGTGCCCCAGGGCTCTGTTCTGGGCCCAGTACTCTTCAACATCTTCATCAACGATTTGGATGAAGGGATAGATGGGGAACTCATCAAATTTGCAGATGACACCAAGCTGGCAGGAATAGCCAACACTCCAGAAGATAGGCTTCAGGTACAGAAGGATCTGGACAGACTTGAACACTGGGCACTAACTAACAAAATGAAATTCAATGGTGAAAAAAGCAAGGTTCTACATTTAGGCAAGAAAAACCAAATGCACAAGTACAGCATAGGTGGCACCATGCTCAATAGTAGTAACTGTGAGAGGGACCTCGGAGTCCTAG
The DNA here is from genome assembly GCF_016545835.1 of Crotalus tigris. NCBI lineage: Eukaryota > Metazoa > Chordata > Lepidosauria > Squamata > Viperidae > Crotalus > Crotalus tigris. Next base: position 3,321,846 of record NW_024096469.1, read on the forward strand.
TAGACAATCACTTAAATATGAGCCAGCAGTGTGCTGCAGCTGCCAAAAAGGCCAACACAGTACTAGGCTGCATTAACAGAGGGATAGAATCAAGATCACGCGAAGTATTAATACCACTCTTCAATGCCTTGGTAAGGCCACACTTGGAATACTGCATCCAGTTTTGGTCACCACGATGTAAAAAAGATGTTGAGACTCTAGAAAGAGTACAGAGAAGAGCAACAAAGATGATTAGGGGACTGGAGGCTAAAACATATAAGGAACGGTTGCGAGAATTGGGTATGTCTAGTTTAACGAAGAGAAGGACAAGGGGGGGACATGATAGCAGTATTCCAATATCTCAGGGGCTGCCATAAAGAAGAGGGAATTAAGCTATTTTCCAAAGCACCTGAAGGCAGGACAAGAAGCAACGGGTGGAAACTAATCAAGGAGAGAAGCAACCTAGAACTAAGGAGAAACTTCCTGACAGTGAGAACAATTAATCAGTGGAACAGCTTGCCTCCAGAAGCAGTAAATGCTCCAACACTGGAAGTTTTTAAGAAGAGACTGGACAGCCATTTGTCCAAAATGGTGTAGGGTTTCCTGCCCGAGCAGGGGGTTGGACTAGATGACCTCCAAGGTCCCTTCCAACTTTACTATTATTATATTATATTACCTCTGAACAAATCATATGAGCTTTCTGGGAACCTCAAGTTATTAATAAGCAATAAAAGCATACAAATCAGTGAAGAACTGACTCAACTGTGTAATTCACTTAAGATAAACAAATCACTTCAGTTTGGATTTTCAATTCAAATTATTAGGTGATCTAATTTAAGGATTTAATTTGACTTGATAAAGGTTTGTAAAGTGAATCTCATTTTTGGAGGTACCTGATTTGATTCAACTCCTCAAATGAATTTGATAATTCTATATGTGCAGGGGTCCCCAACCCCCAGGCAGTGGACCAGTTCTTTCCTTGGCCTGATAGGAATCGGGCCTTGCAAGCAGCAGATAAGCAAACAAAGCTTCATCTAAACATGCACAAGATCTAGTTTGCATGTGAAACCATCCTCCCTCCAGCCCGCGGAAGACAATTTTTCTTCCAAAACGGGTTCCTGGTGCCAGAAAAGTTGTGAAGCGCTGTATATAAAGATTTAAGCTTCATATTTAAGCTGAAGGTCTGAGTGTTTTGCCACAATAAATTGTGGGCAGAATTTGTGGATTTGGAAAAAATGAACTCACAAATGAAATAGAAGCCAAGTATTGAGCCAAGCCAAATGAAATAAAACCACTTTTGACATAGAAAATTATCACATTCTATTGTAGCTATTCACACTTCTAATTAAGGACCCATTGTTCTTGCCAATCAGCTATCTAGTTAGTACTATGGGACAGTAAAACCTCCCTGCATAGCTGGCTGATTTTGAGGTTGGCAAAGAAAAGAGATAACACTCTTGAGTCAAGCTGCAGCTGTGAAGACAGCTAAGTATGAGAAGTATTTTACACAGAAAATAACAGAGCAAAATGTCATCTATTCCTCCCCACCATTGTAGTAGTTTTCCACAATGGCACTATAATTAGTCATACAAATTTCCCTCTAATCAAATCTCTGAATCAAAACTTTGCACAGCTCTAATCTTCAAACATTCTATGGAATAAGGCTGTACACTGGTTACAGCTTTTCAAAGGATCCCATGAATAGATTCCACTGCATAATTCCAGGAAAAAAAAGTTAATTAAATATCTGGCAAGCAAGAAGGAAAAAAGTAGGTTGAAACTCAAAAAGTTATATGACATATGAACAAAGTTATATGACATATGGACAAAGCATTTTCAAACATATGGACTATAGAGCCGAGGTGGCGCAGCAGTTAGAGTGCAGTACTGCAGGTCACTTTAGCTGACTGTGTTCAGCAGGTCAGCGGTTCAAATCTCACCGGCTCAAGGTTGACTCAGCCTTCCATCCTTCCGGGGTAGGTAAAATGAGGACCCAGATTGTTGGGGGCAATGTAAATATATATATACATTGCTTACTAGTGTACACCGCTTAGAGAGTGCTTGCACTTAAAGCGGTATATAAGTCTCATAAATAAATAAATAAATAAATAAATAAATAGGTACAGTGACCATAGATAGATAGATAGATATTTCAAATATATAAAGGGCAAAACTGAAAAAGTGATATATCTGAAAAAGGCTCATAAGGGGAGAAAATTTTTTAATTGTTTATATTTATAACTTTAAAAAAGTAATTCAAGGGCAAAACCAAGAAAAACTTTTCAAAAATATTTATTCTTATACAAATATCTAAAATCAAACAGTAAATGTAAATATATTTTAAGAAGACAATTCAAGTTCCATAATGTCCACATGAATGTGAGGGATTGTGCATTAAATGGTACCATTTGTATGATAAAAGTTAAATGACCCAAATAAGTGACAAAAGTGAGTTTTTGAAAAAATAAACTAAGGGGCAGCTTTCTTGATGAAAGAACTGTCTTTTATAATAAAAGATATATGGTCTCTGTAGACATCAGAAACTTGTCAATCATGTTGACATGATTTTTAATCTAACATAATACTTTTTTCAGAAGTGATGTGGAAAGATTCAAGAGGTCTGCCTCTCCTCCAAAAAGAACAGGGTAAAAGAAATCCACTTACAAATCCATACATTACACTTTTTTTATTTTTATCTACAGCGGTACCTCGGTACTTGACTTTAATTGATTCTGGGAGGCACAAAGGGTGCTAAAACTACATGTTCCAAAAAAAAAACAGGTGACTTACCACATGACTTTTTGTTTTGACTGGGAAAAGCTTTCCATCTCTTCTTTTTCCTATGTCAGTGACCTTCCCAGAATGACCTATTTCCTGTCTGCTCTCTGTGGCTGTTTCTCTCTTCCTTTGGCAATGTGCAGAATACCAAAGAAGCTACCAGTACCAGGACAACACATAAAAATGTGTCGAATACCAAATTCAATGAGTTTTGAAGCGAGGTACCACTGTATGTGATATTGGCAACATTGTTGTTTAAAATGATACTTTGTATACTTTAAACTACAATTTTACAGACTGGAAAGAGAATCGTGTACCCGTCCAGAAAAAAAGGTAATATATTACAGATATGAAAGATTGTTTGCATATAAAAGGCAGCTGGAATGCAGGTAGGAGAGAAATCAAGAAACCTGGAATATTTTTAAATAAATTATGTGAAACAGCATGCTGCTTATTATTATTTTTCTGATGGCTGATTTTTTTTAAAAAAAGAAAGATCTTTTATTTTTAAAATTAAACATATACTTGTTCCCCCTTCCTTGGTTGATTTCTGTTAAAATCAGCAGTATTTCATGGCATGACATCTAGTTATTGAATTGAAGTGTTAAATATAACTGGTTTTATAGATGAGATTTTCTCTAGAGGTTTATTTTACATTCTAATTACAGCTGCTCTGTATGCTTTATTACGATCATAAGAAGCAAAAAAATGGACTTATATTACTTCCTGGTCTCTATGGATATAGCAAAAGGCAAGTTTGTTCTCACATTTTCCAATGTATAACCTGATACATCTCAAATATAAGACACATATCCCTTTGAAAAGCATTTAAAGCAACTACTTAACCCTACAGGTTAACTCAAGAAAGATGGGTAAAGAGAGAATTATATAATGTTCATTGTTTTTATCAAGGAGTATTGGTTATATGGATGGGAAGAAGAGAGGGAGGACAAAGATACAAAGGAAATGAAAAAAATTCAAGCTACAACAAAATGGATTTGCTTTAGAGTTGGGATTTAATTTTAGCAATTTTGCTTGCTAAACCAGAATTCTATAGTAGAACATGACAGATAGGAATTACGGATCGATACAAAATGTAGGGAATAAATTCTATAGTGAATAATTTAATATGAATTATGTATATCTCAGATCACTTGAATCCAGAATCCAGAAAGCATCCAACAAAAAAGAGGAAGAAAAAGATAGAAGCATAATAAAATATTCTATTATTTTCCCCTCCATCTCAGATATATGAACAAACCATAGAGCTGAACAAAAGCAGAGTGAACATTGCTGGCAAAGGGGGTTCCCTTTTCTCCTGTATCTCTCCAAATACCTTTCTCTGAATCAGTTTAGAAGTCTATACAAAAGTATAGCAGGAGGAGAACAAATAGAAGCCCAACTACTGTATATGCATGAACAATGCTTCCTGATGCTGACCATAGGCCATGACTCAAAGAATGGTGAAACAAGAACTTCTAAATTTGACTTACTTCTGGTGTTAAAATCAATAGAAAACAGGTAGTTTTGATAGGAGATAGACAGACAGACAGATAGACAGACAGACAGGTAGGTAGGTAGGTAGGTAGGTAGATAGGTAGATAGGTAGATACAGATAGATAGATAGATAGATAGATAGATAGATAGATAGATAGATAGATAGATAGATAGATAGATAGATAGATAGATATCAGATTTAATCAATATCTTTCAAATGTTGGTTTTGCTGTTGATTTTGTTATTCTGTTTATAATAGAGTATGGATCAAAGAGATTTTTTTTCAGTCTCCTTCATCAGAAGCTTTATTTCACATGACATTGAATATTGTCTTAAAAATTATCCTCTGCCATCTAAATCCCAATATATATCAAAGCAACAAAATGAAAATAGTAACACATTAATCTCTACTGCTTGTCTTTATGATTAAACAAAGACAAGCAGAAGAGATTAATATAAGTTCATAAATCAGTATTTCATGGTTTTGAGGTTCAAAGCATAAATCCAAGAAAGGCAGTCTAAAATCTACTATCTTCCCTTCACGTTAATTTGTTTGTGACCGTATAACTTGTGTAGAATGCAATATCTTTGCTGGTTACCTCCTTAAAATAGGTCTATTTTTTATTTATTATTTAAAATTGTACAGTTATTTCATGCCTTATGATTCTGGGTAACAAATACAGGGTTAAAAAACAAATAAAATATGATGGAAATCATTAAAATACATTGCATTGGAGGCAACTCATTATAATAAAACAGTCTCACGTAGAGTCTGGGGTAAGTCTGGGGGGGGGGGAAATAAGTCTTCAAATAAGTCTTTAAACATTAACTCTGTTGCTCTCATCATATGAGCACAATCAATTGGAGATGGACCGTGCCACAAATATTCAGGACCTACGCCAGGAGTAGGGAACCTTGGCTCTTTTATCACTTGTGGACTTCAATACCCAGAATTCCTGAACCATCCATTCTGACTCAGGAATTCTGGGAGTTGAAGTCCACAAGTCATAAAAGAGCCAAGGTTCCCTACCCCTGGCATATGCCATTTAGTACAGGTACTTCTATGAAAAAGGCAGGAGGCAGAATGTGGCAACGAAAAGACAGATGTTCTTTGAAGTGAGGACTTTTAATCCTTTAGATTTAAAATATAAGCATTTTTTAAAAGTTGCTATCAGTCAAGTCCTGTGAAGCTGACATGCTCACAAAATAAGAACCATTTAGATGTCTGAAAAAAACAGTGCAGGTAGTCCTGGATTCGCAAAAGTTCATTCAAAATTACAATGGCATTGGAAAAAAGTGACTGATGACCATTTATTCCACTTACGACCATTGCAGCATCCCCATGATCATACGATCAAAACTGACTCATATTTATAACAGTTGCACTGTCCTGCGATCATGTGATCAGCTTTTGCAATTTTCTGACAAGCAAAGTCAACGAGAAAGCCAGATTCACTTAACAACTAACTTTTAGTTACTAACTGTTACTAACTTAACTGCAGTGATCCACTTAACAACTGTGTCAAGAAAAGTCGTAAATTCACTTAACAAATGTCTCACTTAGCAACAGAAATTTGAGAGACAATTGCGGTCATAAGTTGAGGACTACCTATATTGGTAGTAGGGTACTGCAACAGAATTTTAGGTAGTAGGATAAAGCAACAGATAGACTACCAAAATAATGATGCCACATAACTAGCACTTTGTGTAACTAGGCCAATCTTTCTCATGCTTATCCTGGACTCAAGAATCTTTTCCATAATGGCCCTGTTTCTTTCTTTAATTATTTTGCTGCTTCCCCTGCATTCCCAAACTTTATTAGACACTCTCTCAGAATCTCAGTTTTTTTATTAAAAAACCCCTGCCTGCTCTATATTTTATTGTAATGTCAGCTTAATATTTCCTCTTTCCTCCAAAAATATCACTCTTTCTTTAATTGCTCTTTGTATCTGTTGAAAATGCTATAGGCTACCTCTCTGTTGTATTAATACAATGTCCATTATTAAAACTAGGGCTCCATGCTTCCCCTTAGTCTCCTGAAAAAAACTTGTTTTTTTTTTTCAGGAGAAAAAAATAGGAATAATTTTTTACTGATTTCTGTGAGGGTGAGGCATTGCCAAAATATTCTTAGGCTTCATAAAAACTTTGGAGAAAAGCCCACAGCATTTGTATTGCAGGAAAGTGTTCACTGCAGCTTCATCGTTATACTTGCTAGAACAGGGCTCTTCAAACTTAGCCCTTTTATGACTTGTGGACTTCAACTCCCAGAATTCCTCAGCCAGTGTGCCTTGCTGAGAAATTCTGGGAGTTGAAGTCCACAAGTCATAAAAGGGCCAAGTTTGAAGACCCCTGTGCTAGAATGTTCAATGGTTTCTTACACTGACATGGCTTCCAAGTTGGGACTGGTGTTGCTGCAAAGGCTCACACTGGTTATTGCTGCTGCTGCTGAGACACTCTGTGCACTTTCTAAACAAAATTAAAAACAAAACAAAACTGCAAGCTCTGCCATAAAACATCTGACCACAAAGAAGGCTGATTTAGATAAGCAGAGATACTGAGAAACAAGTTATTAACTCTAAGGTAGGGGTGTCAAATTGCTAGCCCACAGGCCAGACAGGTCACCAGGAAACCGTGCTCACCCCATTGCCAGCAATGGGGGAAAAGCTCTGATACATTGCGCGACGTCACGTGACATCGCGAGTTTGACATGTCTGCTCTAAGGAAAAGTAACATTTCAATAAAACATATTTAAAGGCCACTTTTAACAGAAATAAGTATTTGTATTATGTCAGCATAATGTCATCACTAACATGCATTTCACCGATCAAATTGCTTGTTATATTGGTTAAATGTCAGATGTATTCTGTATAAGCCTATACAGAGGAGTTGCATCTTGATCCATTTTAAGTTAGTTGTTTGCTTACAATATGAAAATAAGTCAATTTGTGCTTCAGTGAAATTGTATGCTGGTCACTTGTCCAAATGAGGTTGTGAGTGAGAGTGGTTTCAGCTATGGAACACCAGAGATACTGCATTTGTTGCCAATAAGTTTCTGATATAGGTCAAAGTGCTGTTTTTTGATTTATAAAAAGGCCATATGACTTAGTTCTTAAATATTTTTAGGTTAAGGCTGCCAAGACAGGGGTGTTTTTTGGGGGGGGGGGTTCAAATTTACATGGAACTGATCACAATAGCTGTCATGTTTTATTTATTGCAGAGCTTTTCAACCTGGCTGGTGGTACACTTAGGACGGGTTGAAAAAAAATGTAAAAAAAATATATTAAAAAATGTAAAAAAAAGTGTAAAAGTAGATGAGGTGAAGTGCAGCAGTGCCACACAGGCTTGTGGCAAAGTCAGCTGGAACTGCACATTGCCTGGGTCCTACTGAGAGCCCATGATCAAAGCGCGCAGCTCCAGCTGATTGGCAATGGCCTTGGGGGTGGCAGGCACCTAAAGCAGTCTTCAGTGGAGATTCCGCTGGAGCTGCGTGACACATTGCCTGGGTCCCCCCGCCCCCACCCAGATGCCCTCACCTCCCCCAAGTGTTTTTTACTCACCTACTTTCAGCAGCATTCCCTTTCTCCTGTCCTTCTCAGCCTTCATGTGTTTGTGAGACAAAAAAAAGTTCCAAGAGACTTTCTAACTTCTTGCGAGAAGTTAGAAACTCTCATGGAACTTTTTTTTCTTTTTTACCCACAAACACATGGCGAAAGCAGAGAAGCAAATGAAGGCAGAGAAGCAAACGGAGAAAGGGAGTGCAGCTGAAAGCAGGTGAGTAAAAAACTGCTTGGGGGAGGCGAGGGCTCAGGGGAAGAGCCAGGATCAGCGCTGCTTTCCAGCTGATTGGCATTTCTTTGGGGCTGTGAGGGCTCAGGGGAAGCGCCAGGATCAGCGCCGCTTTCCAACTGATTGGCACTTCTTTGGGGCTGTGAGGGCTCAGGGGAAGTGCCAGGATCAGCCTGCTTTCCAGTTGATCGGCACTTATTCGCTTCTTCTGGCATTCACAGACCTGGCCGGAGTGAAGCAGAAGTGAAGAGGAATGCCAGATCTAACCCCAAAGCAGTTTGAAAGGCTAGCAGGCTGGCTGGGGGTTATCGGGGTGGAGACATGTGAGCCTTTCTCCGTCTTCTGGAATCTGGCATTTACGGACCCATCCGGAGCGAAGGGGAAGCGGGATCAAAGCCAGATTCAAGAAGATGGAGGAAGGCTCACATGTTTCCACCCCAAAACCCCCAGCCAGTCTGCTGGCCTTTTGAACCGCCCTGGGGTTAGATCTGGCATTCATGGACCCAGCTGGAGTGAAGGGGAAGTGGGATCAAAGCCCTTCTTTCGGCCTCAAAGAATGTAGCCAGGCGGGATTCGCCTGGGGGCTGTGCCAGCTCTTCCTCGGGTTGGCTGCAGCAATGAATTAGCCACTTCCCCACTTGCTGCTTTTCTCTGGCTGCAGCCTTGTGCAATGCACCAGAGGGAGTCTGGCAGCCGCAGCTCTTTCCCCACCCTGTGCGCTCCTCTGCTGCCTGCGCTCTCCTCCCCCTGAAGAAGAACGGTGGCTGTGCTGGGCTCCTGGGTGCACCGAGCACGACCACAAAAGGAAAGTGATTCAGCAAAGGAACCACCATCGAAGAAATTAAAACTGAGTGAGGGAGGGAGGGAAGGAAGGACAATGAGAGGGAGAGAGGGCCAATGGAAGGGAGGGAGGGAAGAAGAAAGAGATAAATAAGGAGGGAAGAAAGGAAGGAAAGAAGGAAGGAAGGGACAATGGGAGAGAGGGAGGGAAGCAGGGCACCCACCCCAGTCCCACCCCCTTCCACCAGAGACCCATGGATTCCCCACACACAGGCATCCTGCAACCTGAGTGATGAGCTGCCCCTCCCCATTGACTTTGTTTGTCAAAAAGATGCAAAAGGTGATCATATGACCCTGGGACACTGTGAATGTCATAAGTATGAATCAGTTGCCAAGCATCTGAATGTAAATCACATGACCCTGGGGTTGCTGGAACAGTCATAAGTGTGAAAAATGGTCATAAGTCACTTTTTTCAGTGCCATTGTAACTTCGAACAGTCACTAAGTGAATTGTTGTAAGTTGAGGACTACCTGTACTTTATCATTTTTTTCCTTTTTTTGGGGGGGGGGTCAGGTTTTTGACTCCTTGCTGGGCGAGTGGTGGTTCTCGGTTGTTGCCTTATCCTAAAAGCGGTACAATGGGTGAAAAGGGTGAAAAGCCCTGATTTATTGTGTATACTTTAATCAAGATTTTCTGTTTGTTTCTAAATGTGATTTTATGCTTTAAGACAATCATAGCAAAAATATCCCTAAGTCATTTAGATTTAATAGTACATTAATAAATAATGGAAAAGATAGATGTGGTGTGCCCAAATAGAGCATTTAAATATAAATTTCTAGGGAGCATGGGCATAACTTATTACATTCATGTCCTGTCCATTTGTCTTTATGTAAAGTGAATGATCAGCTAATAGACCTTTGTGGTATGCTTTTGCAAAGTAATCCAACAGGCTAATATGAAAATGTTGAACCTATTAAATTGCTGCTTTATTATGTTCAGGGATAACCTTTAATATTTAAGCAATAGCCTTGAAAATGCATTGCACATGAAGGCAAAAAGAAACACACCAAAGAATGGAAAACCTGATCCTATGGCATTAGGAGAGGTAGAGGTTACCCTTCCAGATGTTGCCAAATTATATTTCCAATCCACCCAGCAGTATGACTAATGATAAAACATCCTGGAAATTGCAGTTTAACCACTTGAAGTGTTGGCCTACAAAGAGAGAAACACAGGAATGGAAAGATGAGGTAGCTTGTTTGAGTACCATGAAGTTTTTATCAAAACTGCTTCATCTACAGCATTCTTGTGCAGTTGAATAGACCTCAGAAGTAGGTAAAGAGTCTACTCTTTTTTTTTTTGACTTTTTTAAAGAACTATCCTTTTTAATTTGTGCTTGATCAACAAGCACTGCCTGTTTTGTCAGGTGATTGGCAGCTCACAAAGGATTTCTGCCTAGAAAACTGCTTATGAAAGGGTTTCATTTCTAATTTCTGCCAGGTAAGTATGCTGTCAGCAAATCATTCTCATCTTCTCCGATGTGAACAACACCTACTCATATCTTGTTCCATTAGAAATACAGTCAGTTTGCTAGCCTCCAACTGGGAAGATTAAGCAGTCAGTAAAAAAAGCAGCAAACTACATCTGAAAATGTTGCCAAGAAAGCTGTCAGGATCGGGTCCATATAACCAGTGGGCAACAGAAGTGGCTCAAAGGATTGTAACAACAATATCAACTGCCATCAGCACTGCCATAATAAAATAAATTGCACGGGGGGGGGGGGAAATAAGGTCAAGAAGGTGAAAAGAAATAAGGAAGAAGAGGGAGCTGATCTACTGACAGTAGAATAGGTAATCTGATATGGTTTAAATAAGTACAGGTAGTTCATGACTTATAACAGTTCATTTAGTGACAACGGCACTGGAAGAAGTGAGTTATGACAATTTTTCACACTTGTTACTCTTGCAGCACCCCCATGGTCACGTGATCAAAATTCAGACATTTGGCAACTAACTCATATATTTGACGACTGCAATGTCCCAGAGTCATGTGATCCCCTTTTGCGACCTTCTGACAAGCAAAGACAATGGGGAAGCCAGATTCACTTAACAACCCTGTCATTAATTTAACAACTATAGTGATTCACTTAACACCTATAGCAGGAAAGGTCCTAAAACGGGGCAAACTTCACTTAACAAATGTCTCGCTTAACAACAAAAATGTTGAGCTCTACTGTGGTTGTAAGTCATGACATTTCTAATTAGCACAGTCAATGATAGTCTTTCCTTTGGGGGAAAGCTGGGCATTTTTAGTGTAACATCAAACTTCTCAGGATACTTTTTTTCAGACATTACATTTTTAGCATGCATCAGAATTATACTGAGAGTGAAAGAAATACTATCTTGGATATAGATGCTACAGAATGAACTTATGCTGCTCTGTTACTCTATTACCTACAAGCAAGTCAATATTACCTTTTCAGTGGGAAGGGAGGATGAACCACAACTCTCAAGAAAGAGAAAACCAATATCACAATAACTTATGAGATGTGACAAGGTCATGAAAAAGGTTTCACAGATTCCATATATTCTATTCCATGAGAATTCACAAGATTCTAATTTTGTTTTTGTTGATTCCCAGCTGAATTCTAGCAGGATTTTTTAGACTTTGGAGTAGCAGAGAAAATGCTTGTGCATTCAAAAATAAACAAAAAGTACTTTTTGAAATAAAACACAGACACAGACATATATATGTATACACAGTGTATATAAAATTTTTGCCAATATTATTTATGTTTTACCATCAACAAATATTAAAGCAAACAACCATTCTCATGATATTTCTTCTGGAACAAAAATATACTGTATGTCAGTATTTTTAGTTCTTTGAAAAACAGAATTACAAAATTAAAAGAAGTAAATATAAACATAGCTAATGTGATAGTGTTAATTGGTCCTTACATACAAATTTATCTTTGAGAAGAAGTCTATATATCTGGTGGGTAGATGTACAGTAGGTAGATTAAATTAACACATTTATTTTATTTGCACCGATATCACTGGATTCGGCTTTCCCTGTTGCAAAAACATAATTCCTCAGTTTCTGAAATAGAGTATTCTGTTCACATCCCAGCCACATTTCTCTGTGTGTGTATTTTCCTAAAATGCAATTCAGGATAAACTGACAAAAATTATAGTTTTCAGCCACACTAAATCACATATAATTTATTTCTCTCCCACGTATTTATCTGCATAAAACAAAGCATCTAGCAACATAGATAAAAAGCAATAATAAAAATACACTACAAAAATGTCAACAATTGAAAATAAACTACAGAATTATCTATTAGCTGGGATCAAAATCTTGAGAGGTATTAATCTTGAAATTCATAGATGAAATGTTGGGCTATTGGACTGTTAAATCAAGATTCCTGTTTTCTTTTCCCTACCTGAACATTTAAAACGATGGCAACATTTTACTTTGCTATTCTACAGATATCAGTTCACTTTCATCTTTGTCTGTTTTTTTTTTTTTGTGAATGGATACATTCAAATAAAAATTAGAGAAGTGTTCTTGTCCTTTCTGTAATTAACATTGCACACCTTTTGCAGCAGATTGATGGACCTGTATAGTTATTTATAATATCAAGGGCACATCATCTTACAGCAAGTATAGTTCAAAGTAATCTGTTATAAGAAAATTCATTGCCTTTGAAACCTTATGCTCCATTTCTGTTAATTGCACTTTAGATTAGATATGAGCAAATAGCATGAAAGATGTATGCTTAAGTAAAATTAAACTTAAACTTGAGCTATTTAACTTGATCTGGCTCATTTCCAATATGTTTTACTTCTTATACATAGTCAGTCTGGTGGCTTAGCTACAGTTCTCCAAGTCTGTAGGTGTTATTAGCAAATCCCAGGTCAATGAACAGGAAATCACATAACTTCTTTGTCCTTATCCTTACCAAGCATGCCAATCTGGTCCATGTCACTGTGACTGGGATGGATGAAAAGAGAAGATATAGATCCCTTCCAGATATGTTTACCAATAATTTTCTCTCAAAGAATTTGATTTTCTGGAAAGGTGCCAATTCAGCTGCCTGTAAGATTTGTGATTCAATATGGATTCTTAGAAACATGAGACAGGAAAGTAATGCTAGTGATGTACTATCCATTTTATTGTCCAACATGAAGTAGGTTTCTCAACCCTACTTCAGGATGATAAGAATTCAATCTGGGACCTTTTGCATGAAAAGCATCCTCTACTCTGAATTATGCCATTTCCCAAATTTAGCCTTTATCTAAAGTGAAGCTTATATCAGTATAAGTGTGATGGACAATCTTTTTTCTCTCTGTTTATATTGCATAATTGGAAAAAGAATCAAATGATTATTACTGCTTTTCATCTCTACTGCAGTTTGCCTATGTAGATTCTCAGTCACCCAGGTCATAGTTATCTCAAAGATGTTTTTTCACGAGGCAACTGGGCTTTGTTGTTGTTGTTGTTGTTGTTGTTTTTGAAGACCCCACCATCCAGTCAGAGCTGAAGAAGCTTCTTGGATGAGAAGCAAACTGTCTTCAAAGAAAAACAAGAAAGCCCAGTTGCCTTGTGAAAAAGCACCTTTGGGACTCTATTGCACTTCATCTCTATTCACGGAATGAACTCAGGCCTAGAACAGGGCTGTTATATTTTTTTTCCCCTAAGCTTTGTCCATTCCTACACATATGAGGCTGAGCATGTGGCAACAAAATAGTCCTTTAATTGAACCATAGTACATTGAATTATAAAGCAAACACACAATAGACTGAGTCCCAAACTAGCCAAGCGCTAACTAGCCTGTCATGTTTTATAACCTCAGTCTGTATGTAGAATTATGTCTGGCCTGCTCCACAGTTCTGCAGCAGTTTTTGCTATTGTGAGAAGTCCTGCTGGGGAAAGAGTCCTTGTCTGTCTAATTGATTTACACCCCACTTTTCCTCCAATAGTTCAAGATGGCTTAGAGAGGGGTCTCATTTCAATGAATCCTCAAAACGATGAGATACTATATGTTGGACTGAGAAACAGGAGCAGGCCAAAAATAACCTAGGGACTTACCATGGTTAATGATGGACTTGAATTTGGGGCCTTCAAGTGCCAGCCTAACTCTTTGACCACTCTACTACACTAGCTCTCAAATATTACCACAGCTATTGTGTGCTTTATAGAGCAATTATGGTGCTTGTAATTTCCTTCTTTTTGAATGGGGTTCAAACAAATTGGTTAGTGTTCCAGAGATAAATAAACCATTTTCTTGTTTCAGCAAACATTGCTTCCAGTCTAAATAATCTGGAAAAAAAAGTAATAAAAGCCACCATCTCAGGTAGATTATGATCATTTGCTACTTTTTTTCTAAAAAAAAGCCTCCCTATTATCAACAGAAAATATTGTTTGATTTTAGATTTATTGAAATCCTATAGACGCATTTAAACCCACCCTATTAGTGTAGTCATTTACTATAAAAGTATATAGTTTTTAAAGGAGGAAATACAGTTTTGCTTAAATAATTTACATGTTAACTGTGATCAGTGCAAATTAGTCCACACAACAGCATGATTCCTTTTGTGTATACTTTGTATATTGTCTTGGAAAAGGAAAAGGGCTAATAAAAAATGGATGAATAGGCAGAACAAATAATTTGTCATACAGCTTGCTTTTAGAAGCAGAGAGTAATTGATCTTGACACATTATATTAAATGCTCTGCATTTTCAATGCAATTGTCATCAAACACTGAAGTTTTGATTAACCTCTCCCTAAAGTGAATATTGCTTTGAACAAAGTGAGCATTTCTTACTGAATGAATGATTTATTTATTAGATTTCTGGCAACTACGCTCCAGATTCTTGGTTACTTAGGCTTAATCTGATACATGAAATCTTGTATCATGTACAAAAAAGAAATATAAAACAATATAAAAATGCAAAAAAGCACATTAAACATACACACACACACACAGTAACAAATCCAAAATTAAAAAGCAATAAATAAATGGTCATATATCACGAGTCAAAAGTTTTCCTAACCGATTTGTATAAACTATTTTATGAAAATATAACATGGTGGGGGGCTGTTTAAATGTCAGCATTCTAAAAAAAAGCAGCACTCTCAAGTCTGTTTCCAGTGAAACTGGAAATCCACATGCTGATTCTCCTAGGATATATAAATTGGTTGGAAAAGGCATTCCTGGAGATACTTCAAATCATGCCACGTCAAATTTTAAAATCAAGCATTTTTAATTGCATTGAGAAGCCAACAAGAAGCCAGTGCAAGGCTTATAGTATCAATGCTAATGTCACATTATATACCAAACATTACCTGGAACTTTCATTTCTATAATAATAGAAGTTTCAAACAAGGTGTTTTTTTTAACAAAAAACTTTTCTCATCTAAAAAGATTGCAGTGATGAGAACCTCATTCAGTTGCTGGGTTCCCTGCTCAGACATTTGGTCTTACTTAATCTACTCATTTAAATTTTTAAGTCACCCAATAGCCAAAGGTTTCTGGGCAGATTACAATAAAACAAACTAAAACTGTAATTCAAATAAAGACATATATAATAAAATCAAGTCAAGTGCAATATAAATCCCTATACAAATTATATAGCAGCAAAGCAATCATATAAAATCTAAAATAGTAAGAATGAATATATAATTAGAAGTCAATTAAAAAGCCTGCAAAAATAGAAAGGTGACACCAGAATGATGCTAAAGTGGGGAGAGGATTCAATAAAACTGATGTCATCTCCCATCAATCTATGCCATGGGTGTCAAACTGCCGGCCCACGGGCCGGTTGCCTCATGCTGAAATCACGTCCACTCCTGCTCTGACATTGGGGAAAAAGTTGTGATATGTCGCAACACATCATGTGACATGGCGAGTTTGACACCCCTGATCTATGCCTTTGTATAGATGTTAAAAAAGAGTAAAGAGAGGAGAAAATTGTCCCATTGTTCCTTTGAAATAGACAAGATTGCTAAACTGACCCCTCAGGAATTTAACAACGGGTCTTGTAAATAGAAATAGAAAGAAGTCATTCTTGCTATAGGTAAGTAACTACAGCAAGTTTCATCATGATTGATAATCAATGAGGCAATGTCTCTAATTGTTCAATGCCAATTTATTAGCTCATTTCTTTGGTATTTAATTAAGTGCAGTGCACAACCCTGAAAATGGAAGATGCTGATAATCTTTAACTTCAGAAGAGATACTTATCCAATCTTTGGTTAAAATAGCCTAAGCTGTTTTGGGTTGGTTGAATAATTATGTGCTATCAAGTCATTTTCAACTTTTAAAAATCACAGTTCTTTCAGGACTCTGAAGGGTACGCTCATCTCCACTCTAAATGAGTCCATCCATGTTGCTGTTGGCAATCCTCTTCTTTTTCTTTCTTCCTTTTTCCATCACTAAAACCTTCTCCACTGAGCTAAATCTTCATTTAATGTCTCCCAAATAGGTTAATTTGAGCCTGGTCACTTGTGCCTTGTCTGTGGAGTATTTCTTGATTGCTTGTTCCATGATTGCTTGTTGATAGTTGATCATAAAGACAGAAGCTATCCACCAATTCATTATCTCCACTGTCAATTCTAATAGTAATTGACATTAATTTGGTCCTTTTATATTTAATTTCAATACATTTTTTTTACTTTTCTCTTTAACTTTTATTACTAGGATTTACAAATCCTTTGCATTTTTGGCTATCAAGTAGCATCATCAGTATACACAGGTTGTTGATGGTTCTTCTTCCAATTTTAAAATCATCTTCTTCCAATTAGCTTTCCTTAATATAATATATATAAATTTGTCACATTTGTTCGCTAATCTGAAATCAGTCTGTGCACCATGTTCTGTCGTACTGTGGCTTCCTGACCTGTATATAATTTCCCATGAGGACAATGAGATATACTGAATAGTTTTCTGAGCAATTTCCACAGCTTGACATTATCAATACAATTGAAACTCTTTCTGAAGAACCTTCTGACTTCTTTTTGCTATTCTTTGGATTTGTCAATTATTAGATAATAATTGCGAAAGTATTCAGCATGCATCAGCAATAATGTCTTATGTTCCTTGACCTTTTCTAAAGCCAGCTCAAAATACTTGATGTCTTTTTCAATGTAGGGCTGCATTGAACGATCTGTCTGGGTTTTATGAACAGTTGGTTTATGAACTGATGTTCACTAAATCAGTTACCTATTTTTGTACCTTGTTTGATAAAATTTGGAACTACTTTAATATGTATGTGTGCAGCAATTATTTTGAAAGAGGGTGAATGATTCATGGATGTGAAATACTTTCTAGGTTCAGCACTAATACACAGAATAAACTGCATTTTAAAATATTGTTACTGCTAGGTGCTATATGAAATAGGCTCTAATAGAAAATGCCATGAAAATTGTCCGTTAACATCAAGATCCTTAAAAAAGTTGTCATTTTAATGGCATAGGGCAGTGATGGCGAACCTTTTAGAGACCAAGTGCCCAAACTGCAACCCAAAACCCACTTATGTATCGTTGGGTACCGGGTGGACCTGGCCCATTGGGTGGGCGTGGCCCATTGGGTAAGCATGGCTTCGGTGGTAATGGCAGACTGGGCGGGACTAAAAAGTTCATTCAATCAATTTCAACTTTGAGAGATTTTTTTTTCCCGCGAGAATTTGAAATTGATTGATTGATTGAACCTTTTTTTTTTTTTGCACACAGCAGTGGAGGCCTAAAGCAAAAAGGTTTTATAAAACCCAACTGAAGGCCTAGGACTGGGGCGACAGTGTTCGTGCCCACAGAGAGGGCTCTGCATGCCACCGGTGGCACGCATGCCAAAGATTCGCCACCACAGGCATAGGTCACTAGTTCAACCATTTCTTCTACAACTTGTTTGCCAATGATGCAAAACAGAAGTCTAGATAGTGATCCTGAAATCCTGCAGCAGATGAGAAAATGGTTTGCATTTTTAAAAAAATGAAAGTAGAAGAATCATTAACAGTTTCCCTTTCAAAGATTGCCTTTTCATCTGCATTTGTAACTCTATTTATAAATAGTAATAACCTGGGATATAACCTGGAAATGCACATCTTGAGCATTTTATTTCCTGTTCCAGACGTATTTGCTTCGCTTTTCAATAAATTCAGGTCTTCATTAAATTTGGCTCCTGAATTATGGATAAATTAAGTAGAGTTTAGAAAAGCACTCAATTTCACATACTACTATTCAAACAAATTTGAAAAGTCTTCCTCTATTTTGTATAGGTAGCTTTAAATAATATTACTGTTCTACTTTCTCATATATTGAAAGTAACAATTCCATATGAATAATAACTATAACTATCAACTTAGTATAAATAGGCTATAAATACTTCATATGCAAGCACACAGATAAACTTGTTATATGAACCTAGTTTCCTTTACTGCTTCAGTTACCTAAGCAATATATTGGTTCATTGGGGCAGTGGTCTCCAATCTTTCCAGCTTGGCAGACTGGCAGAGGCAGGTGGTGGGAGAGAGGATGGTTTTGCCTTCATGCACCACTTTCACAAACGCAGCTTCGCAGGTGTGCATGCATGCTCACCCACCACTTCTACGGCCCAGTTCCAAATGGGTTGTGGCCCAGCACTGGACTGCAGAATGGGGGTTGGGGACCCCTGCATTAGGGAAGACAGTACATTTATCACATTAGTCCTTCCCGGTGCTTTTTTTGTCATAGAATGTACTGGAATAGAGTTCCAGCATCTCTTTTCAATGGATTTTCCAAGTTTTAAAAGTAACTTTTGAAAATTTGATGTTTGGTCCACATGAATCGCCCTGTTGAGCGTAGCAGGTTGGTGGCAAAATCATTAAATGGTGCATGCAGGCTGCTTGTGTATCAAGTCTAATGCATGCGTACTTCGTCCGCGCTGGTTGGGATGGCACTGGTCAGCTTGTGGCACTGCTCGGCTTGTGATTGGTCGTGTGGTAGTGCACTGAGTGCTTACTGCTGGTGGCGACTGTTATGTTTCGTTACACAACTGACATGTGTGGGTGTGTGTACAGTGATTGACTATGTGTGAAAGGTAAATAATTTCTTTATTTTAAAAAATCATTGGTGAATTGAAAATCTTTTTTTAATTTTTAGTGTAAAATTTACTATGAACATTTGTCTTACATACAGTAAAAATATGTTAAGAACTGTATGTATATATATAATAAAAGATTAACAAGATGTGAGTTCCAGTACCTTTTTTCTTACAAAAAAAGCACTGGTCCTTCCCTCAGAGGTTATTTGCAGGCCTAAGAATACTATACTATATTACTAATGCTATGTACTATAATATTAATACTGTGCACCACGTAAAGAAAAGTGACAATAGTTATCATAAACATAGAAGCAAAAACTGATGAATGAATTCAGATCTATCAAGGTGGGTAATAATAATAACAACAACAGCCTTTGATATGCATAGATAACAGGCATCAGTCAATCAGACATAGGTAACAATCAATTAATTTTGTATCATTTACATCAAACACATCTCAAAGCACTATGGAGAATATTGTGAAAAGAAAAAAAGAAATATATTGCAATAAAATTCAAAACATAAACATTTGTTTTAAAAAACTGTAGAAGAAAAATGCCATTCACTCATAACATTCACCTAGAAAAAAGGGAGAATGAAGAGAAGGATCTTTAGTATGTATCCAAAACATGTCATGGTAGACAATTTCCCAAAATGGTAGGAAATTATTTTCACAGAATGAAGTACCAAAGAAGGTCTGCTAATAAGATCATAGACCAGCACTACAGAAGTCCCAGTACAAAAACAGCAGAACTTTCTTGATGTTCTTTATAATATTAGTGAAAGCATTGAAAAATCAATGGTAATAATTTAAAGGCTAACCAGCTGATGTAATACGGATGATGCAATGACAGGCTGATGCAATGATAGGATGATGCAATATTAGGAATGACTCAGTAGGGTCTGTATCTGTGCCTTTAAGAGGCTGAGTATAAAAGGAAAGTTTTTTTCTGGAGTTTTTCTCTCTCATTCTTTTGACTGCTGTAACTGCTGTGTATTAGAGTTTGCTGTTTCATCACGTATATGTATCTTATTTCTAGTGTATATTTGTAGATAGTGTAATATAAACCACATTTAAATATAAACCACTGTTTACTATATTTACTCCTGAGTTACCTCAGCGCAGTAAGATTGTGCATACTCTGACAGGGTGGAATATGGTCTATGAGTTTTAGAAATAGGATCCCCCAAAAAAAATCCAACAGTAAAGGGAAAGTTATGCATGATATTCATCACTCACTTCTACCTATCTTTATGTGCACAGTTCAAGAGGCTTCTCATAATGCAGTGGTAATGATTTATATCAATATTCTTCAGTTTCACGCCCTGCAAATGTCTTGGGATTCTAACTCTTGGAATTCTCAGTTATTATATATAGCATAAGAGAGGTAGAGAATTATGTTCCAAATGGATACACTCCATCAAGCCACAGAGACATTTCTATAAACATGAATGAACATGATTCGGAGAAACTACTTTATGTTATAGGCAACAGAGCAACATCTAATAAATCTTAGTGATGGTACCATTATAATAAGATATATTGCAGAACAAAATGCCCCATTTTCAGTTTTAAAACTGAAACTCATACCATTTTAGATGTCCAAATGTAGTTTAGATCAGATTGCTGGCTAAGTGCACTGGGGAAAAAAATTAAGATTCATGGTGTATATTTGCAAAGATTCTTGGAACTCAATTCACGGGAAAAGATTGATTTGGTGGCAAAATAAGAAGAAATAAAATGTCTTCTTTGCTATACCAGAAACTTTATAATATCCTTCTCTTCATTGTTCTTTTACTACAAAACAGAAGGGCATCAGGATTTTAATTATCTATTCCTGCAGAATGTGTGAGACACCAATATAGAAACCTAAAACCAAACAAGCTTTTATACGTGAAGATACTTCTTACTCAAATTTATTGATGCCCATCCCATGGAGAACTGCATTTTTCCTACGTACAGCCATAGGTTCCCCAACTCTCTGGTACTAGTTTTCAGCCAATTACAACTAGAGCAACCGTAATGGATAATAACTGTTGATGACAACCTGGCTATAATGGGGAAGAAGTTTAAGTAATCTGAACTGAAGACTACTTCTTGGATGAGAAGTAAAACTTCCTCAAGTCCAGTTGCCTTTTGAAAAGTACCTTTGGGAAAACCGTGACTGAGAATCTACATAGATGTTTGGTCTTCCCTTTTTTCTCCTGTGCTTTCCAATATGAAACGCTTCTCTTTTTTCTAAAATCAGGAGAAAGTAGAATAAACAGATGTCTGCCAAGGATGGTATCTTAGTTGAAGTATTATTGACAATTATCCAGAAATTTAGAGGGTTTTTTTCCAAGTTACTGATAAGGTGTACCATCAAATTATCTCCAAGCATTATATTATTGAAAACCCTTAGGCTTTGTAAAAGAATAAAAGATCATAAACACTCTAAATATTTTGAGTTTCAGTATAAAAAGAATGATCTGTAAAACATCCACAGGGATGTGAGATTTTGTCCCAGAGCTTTAAGCATTTATTAGAAAATAATCTGAATTAGTCCTTATGCCCAATTACTTTACTAAGCTATAAGTTGAAAGGCACTCTTGCTTATTTGCCTCTTTGACAGTTTTCTGTAGTTATAAGACACCTACCAAGAATAACTTTTTTACAAAATCCCCAAAATCAGAAACAAAATCCATTTTTTTCTTATGTTAGCAGTACGCCTATACCAGACATCCCAAATTCCTGTTTAAAAATAACCTGTATAAAAGAACTATGCAATTAAGGGGTTTTGAAAAGGATAAATATTCTAATAGTCCTTTCAGGCCAATCTCTGCAGGAAATGTTTAAATGCTTCCATTGTGGAGGTTTACATTTGATTTAGCAACCCAGCTATTGATATCCTCAAAACTCTAGACAGAATAAGTCAAGAGGTGACTTTTTAAAAGCACTAATCTGCTCAGCAATCCCAAGAGACTTCCACATAAGGGTTGCAGTAGACAAGGACATTTTTAGAGGAAGCTTTCTAATAAATGTTTCATGGAGGGTCCAGTTTTCTTAAGAAGAGGCAAAGGTCAGTTGGGCCACCTATGTTGCCAATGATAAATGTTTTAAAACTTTTTTTAAATAATTTAAAAGATGACTTTATTAGGCCAGTGAATCAATATAGTAAGTATAAAAGTATAAAAAGTGTACAGATATGATTTTTACCCCCACACAGACACACACATCAACTTATAGCTGAGTAAAATAATTGGGCATGAGGACTAATTCGTGTGTGTGTGTGTGTGTGTGTGTGTGTGTGTGTGTGTGTGTGTGTGTGTATGTGTAATCAATGTGTGCCTGCAGTTAATCATATGTAATATTGCAATCTCAGTACATTTTCCCTGCAGCTTTGTATAAAATACTGGTGAATATAATGCTAAAGCAATCAGGTGGATTCTCACTGAGAATGGACTGCCAAATCATTCTGAACTTCCTACTGAAGAAAATCTCTGTTGTTTTGACTTATACTACAGCTTGGGTTGCATTTTATTGACCATTTGTTTGGGAGTATTGCAATGTACCTTCTTGGTCTATAAATACCCCAAGGGGTTAGCAAGTGGAAATCATTCATGATAATCATGATACCACTGGTTTTGCCAAATCATAACTCAGACCCACAAATTTATATCATATATAAACTCAGGTAGAGCTTAAATTTAAACAACAATCACTGTGAGGTCCCTGCAATGTGGATATTAAGCATTTGAATATCATTCTGCATGGGGCAGTCTTGAACTCTTCTGGTAGTTTTTTTGTTAGAGAATTTTAATTTCTCTATTGGTAAAAAATAAATCAGAAGCTCTCACAGTTGACTGCATTTAGCTGATTCAAATAACTTTATATTTATATAAAAATATTTACAATACCATTCTTCTTTATAGCAACATAGCTTAATGAAGATTTCTTACAGAGACAGACCAGAGACAAAACTTGAGACTGGAAATCCAGCTCCTAACTCAATACTCTTTTGCACAGACTCAGTAGCACTTTCTTCACATTGGCTGACTGAGTTACCACATGCCTCTTCCTGTTCATGAATATTCCAACATTTTTCCATTTAGATAATAAGGAATCTTTAAGCTTGTGTGTAAGAACTGTTAGCTCAGTGGTTCTCAACATTTTTAATGCCGCGACCCCCAACCGGTCGTAAGTCGAGGACTACTCAACTGGTCATAAGTCGAGGACTACTCAACTGGTGCAGCACCATTTGCAGAATGGGACTTTTGGCGGGCTCAGCAGGCAGAGACAGCCTGGACAATTCCTATTGGCTTTTGAAAGCCAATAGAATTAGACTCTATTCAAGAGAGTCTATTCTATTGGCTTTCAAAAGCCAATAGAATAAAAGGGAGTAGCACAGCTAAGGAAAAGGGGGAAAAAAAGGCGGACTGCGTTGTTTGGCAACCCCTGTGAAATGGTTGTTCAACCCCAAATGGGGTCCCAACCCACAGGTTGAGAACCATTGTGTTAGCTGAATGTAATGAATATGGTGTGCACCACTTATTATGAAACATTTCTGTGACCTGATACCTCCTTAATTCTAACATGCTTTTGCAGGTGATATCTCCAGTGGATTCTGTCCTTAGATTATTATTATTTTTTCCTTCAAGTTTTAAAGATGAAGGCTTTCTTTCCTTGCCTGTACAATGCATCAAAAAGTGTTGGTGACTCTTCAAGAGAAAAATGAATCACATTAACAAAAGGGATGGAATACCCTTTTTTACAGTTCAGTATGGGAAAGTATGTTTTATCTCTCTAAGACCATGATAGCTTTTTTCATTATTACTATTACAAAACACACTGAAATATGGGGAGATAGCTTTTATTCCAAACTATTTTCCTGTATCTTTGAAATTTTAAAGAAGAGTTTTCACATAGGGCTATAGAGAGTCTTCAAGATAATTTTAAAAGCCTATCTTTCACATTAAAAAAATACAAAAAATATACCCTAAACTGTGCTTTGTCTGAAAAGGTGGTTATCTTAAATAAAATCCAATATTTTATAATAGAAGTTGTAATCCCATGAGAATAGAAAGTGCGACTCAATTCTTATACATATTTATCAGCTCAAAATTAATCAAATTCAGCAAGATTTGAGATTTCCAAATACATATCCTTAAGAATGAACTTAGATAAGAAACTGAAAGCATCTTTCTTTCAGTTTCTTATCTAAGAGACACACATACACAACACACACACACACACACACACAAACATATATATATGTGTATAATTTGTATATATAATTTGTATTAATTTGTATATATGTGTATAATTTGTATAATGTGTATATATAATTTTCTAATGGCTGATTACCTCTGAGCATCATTTCAGAATAGGAATGATAATACAAAATTAAAATAGGGGGAAAGGATGGAGGAACTTATATATATACAGCTGATACAGCTGACAAAGTGAGAAAGAGTCTGTGGCCTAAAGGTTAATACAGCTGTCTAACATGCACACAGCCAAGGTTCGAATCTCAGAAGGGTAAGTCTGGCTGAAGAGAGTTAAGAAACTCGAAATAGCTATCCCAGTTCTCCCTTTATTCTTTGTTAGCAATCTAAAAATGTGTGTGTGTGTGTGTGTGTGTGTGTGTGTGTGTATATATATATATATATATATATATATATATATATATATATTTTCAATAATGCAATCTTCTATCTCCGGGAAGAGTATAACCTAGTTATTGAGTTAGAAAATCAAGGAGTATACAAAATCCCATGCACCACTTGTCCAACCACATACATCAGATAAACCAACTGTAGAATAAGTGCACGCATTGAAGAACATAAGAACTCAGTCAAAAAAGAGGAACCAACTTCTTCCCTGGTCCAACACCTTAAAAACACAGGACATGAAACTGACTTTAAAAAGACCAGAACTATCACCAAAACTGAACACTTTAATAACAGAATAATCAGAGAAGCCATCGAGATGGAAAAACGCCCACACAGCATGAACAAACGAGATGATACCTCCCACCTACCAGCCATTTGGAAACCCCCTCTTATTGACAAACGAGTCCCTAACACAAAGAATGACACCAGACCCACACTCACGAAAGCCACAAAGGATGTCACCACCATACGTCCACACAAAAAGCAAACCCAAACCCACACCGATGATGAGGCACGACCACAAACCAGAAGCCAGACCACAGCTGCATCATTAACCACTTTAAACCCTTCCAATCCATACATGAAGCAAACAGACACTCACCATGAAGATGAGGCATGACCATGAACACAAAGCCAAACAATAGCAATGCAGCTCACTATCTCACATTTCCCTGCAACTCAGACTAACCTGAGCACAAAAAAGCCCCCACCCAAACAGAACATTCCCCCAACCAATCAGAGCACAGCCAACCCCCCATCCAATCAGAACACAGCCAAGCTCTCATCCAATCAGTTCATACCCCCACTGGCAGTTAAAAGGAAGAAACAGCTGCAATCACACATTGCTTTTAGAAGCACGAAGCCGAAAACACCAGCCTGAAGATGACGAATGAGACTTCGTCGAAACGTCACCAAGACACTTCCAATTCATGAAAAAACAAACGCCAGGATATAATAAACCAGCCTGTTTAATATAAACAAGCCTGTGGTTAAGAAGAGTTACTAAGCTTTCATCCAGCCAAAAAACTGCCAGTGTCATCAGAGTTAGAATAGCAGGAGATTGGGAAGACAGCTCATATAGCCTCCTGCCTCTGTGCCCGGCTCCTTGAGCGCGTCATCGGCCTGTTGATTGTGTTAATCCTTATCACATCGAGTTGTTTCGCATCAGGCAAACTGTCTTTGACTCCACTGGTTGTTTTATGATCCTCAAGTGCTCTTTTTGAACATGTGCAAGCACTTGGAGGGTGGCTGTCAATCCGTCCCTGCGCCCCTCCCTCCCAGGGCCATTATCCTCTCCCACCCCCAAGGCCGTTGTTGTAATTCCTCCGCCCCAGTCCTGCAACAAGCAGCTGTTCCGGCATTCCTTCCCCCTCCCTCCCCCTCCTTCCAGATCACCTCAGCGCTTCTGTCCCCGGGATTCGCATTTTTATATATATATATAATTGTGTGTGTGTGTATGTGTATGCATATGCAAAGGGAATAATCCATGTATAACTGGAAGTAATCCTAGGTCATGTTTACAGCTATGTGTGTTTGCATTTTACCTTAGTGTATCTTAAGAAACACGAGCACAAGAAAAGCAAGCACTCTGCAAAGCCAGAGCTGCAAAAGCTGAATTAACGGTGTCTACATTTCTTTGTTCAGTATGTGGCAGAACATTCCGTGCTAACATCGGTCTTATTAGCCACCTACGGACACATCGTTGATGGCCCATAACCCACAAGATGTCAAGGTCTTCATCGAAATCGATGAACGAACAAATCGATGGACGAACAACGGTGTATCTTCCTATGTATCATTGTAATTTATTAAGGTTTGGCAAATCTCTAACAAAGTTGAAACTATAATTTGAAGTTGAAATTAAAATTTGAAGTTAAAACTATGAAGCCCCAAATTGTTGGGGACAATATACTATTATAAACCATCCAGAAAACCATCTAAAAGCACCATGAGGCAATATATAAGTCTAAGTGCTATTGCTATTGTTATAATCTGGGAAAAATGAAAGACTGATTTAATGTGCCATCCAGAAGCTATGGATTTCACTGGCTTTCCCTGCCTTGAATGCCTCTGATCTCAGAAATGGAAACACAACATCAAATCCCTTTGCTTACAACTCTGCTCATCTTTGTAGAAGATAGTTTACAAGATTGCAAAGGACCCATCTTGGAAAGCCTTAAAAAATCTGGTGTATGTAAAACAGGGCAGAGAAGACTTAACTCAAAGGATGAACAGCCCTCTAAGTCCTTCTCATAGCTTCTGACTGGCTGAACAATAGGAAGAGCATATTCAGTGTGGCTCTTCAGTTCCCTGAGATCGCTATTTTCACTCTTTACATTCATCAAACCCCATGAAAAAATGGTTCAAAATGATTTTTGGCTTCTTCTTTATTCAATATCATATTCCCACCCCACTCTCCACATACTCAAGTCCATTTATAATATTCTTTAATTCATGAAAGTAGATTAAATATACCAATATTAGCTCCCTTTTCATTTCCATGTTTGTATTTCATAATGACTCAGTTAGAATCTATATAATTACCTTTCTGTTTTGCTTCCCTTTTTTTTGCCTTATGTTCACAGTAAGGCATTCTGGAGTAGCTTATGAAAGTAGAATTTGTAGCTTAGCTTTCATTATACATATCCCCCGTGAGTCTGGAGAAACAACACACATTTCCACATGATTATATTCAGTCTTGTACCTGTATCATTCCCATTTGCCAGACAGAAAGCTATTACCTGAATGTCTTTACAATTACTTTTGGCAACCTGCTTGGTAAGACTTAGTCTTAGCCAATGAGACATTCAACTACAAAATGTCTACCAACCAGAAGATGCTATATAAAATAAATACAAAATATTAGGTTTCTGACAATGATAAAAAATAACAGACCGTTGAAAAACAACATGGAAAAAAGTTATTTGTCATCTAGTTCAAACCCCAGCACTGATCCAGGATGACAAATAATCCCAACCCCATGTTTAATTGCAATATATTCACTAGTGTCCATTTTTAACTTTGTCAAGAAAAATTTTACGTCGGGTTTAATATATATATATATATATATATATATATATATATATATATATATATATATATATATATAATGCTGTATGTTACACCCTGTTGACCCAAATATGGGAGAGAGAAATCTTTTGTCTTGTATCAGCTCAAACTAGAGCCATCCACAGGCAGCAGTCACAACTGCGACATCATATACATTTCTAAAATTTGGATTGCTAGCAAAGAATTAAGGGAGAACTGGAATAGGAGTTCGAAATAGCTATTCCAGTTCTCCCTTAATTCTTTGCTAGCAATCCAAATTTTAGAAATATATATATATATATATATTCTGAGGTTTTCGCGGGTATTTGTATGTAGGTCTTTGGTTGTTCGGGTTTTCTCCCGCGTAAAATTGGAAGTGTCTTGGCAACATTTCAACGAAGTCTCATTCGTCATCTTCAGGCTGGTGTTTTCAGCTTCGTGCTTTGAGCAGCAAAAACTCATTCCAGTTTATAGAGATCATAAAGAAACAAAACTTACAGCCCAGAGACCTACTAGTGAGCTTCGATGTCATATCCCTCTTCACCCAAGTGCCTATCAAAGAAGCCTTGACAGCTATTCAAAACAAATATAACCCCCCCAAACACATCTTAGATCTGACCAACCACTGCTTATCCAACACATACTTCATCTATAATGGACAAAAATACAAACAAACAGAAGGAGCACCCATGGGATCACCCCTCTCACCTGTCCTTGCCAACCTCTACATGGAACACTTTGAAACCCAAGCTCTAGAAAAATCGGATCACAAACCCAAACTCTGGCTCAGATACGTAGACGACACCTTCATAATCTGGCCACATGGGAAAGGAAAACTGGACAACTTCCTCACACACCTCAACAGCCTACACCCCAAAATACAGTTCACCATGGAAACAGAAGCTAACAACCAACTTCCCTTCCTGTATGTCTTAGTCTACAAGAAA
The DNA here is from genome assembly GCF_016545835.1 of Crotalus tigris. Taxonomy (NCBI): domain Eukaryota; kingdom Metazoa; phylum Chordata; class Lepidosauria; order Squamata; family Viperidae; genus Crotalus; species Crotalus tigris. Next base: position 3,350,399 of record NW_024096469.1, read on the forward strand.
TCCAATGGCTCCCTAGGACACACCATCTACCAGAAGAAAACACACACAAACCGCTATCTGCATGCTCTCTCACACCACCATCCAGCACAGATCAACTCCGTAGCCAAGACACTCATCTCCAGAACAAAACGCTTAGCTGACGAACAACACCTAAAAACCAAACTACACACTCTCACCAATGTACTAACATCCAATGGATTCCAAAGAAATAAGATTAAAAACCTAATCCAAAAAGAAAACCCCCACTAAAATCCAAGACGAAGAACAAGAAAATGGCAAAGCCCTCCTCCCATACATAAAAGGCACCACAGACAGAATCAGTAAGATCCTCCATAAACACAACATCAAAACAGCATTCTGCACAAACAGAAAAATATCCACCATCCTTAGAAACCCCAAAGATAAAATTGAATTAGAAAATCAAGGAGTATACGAAATCCCATGCACCGCTTGTCCCACCACATACATCGGACAAACCAACAGAAGAATAAGTGCACGCATTGAAGAACATAAGAACTCAGTCAAAAAAGAGGAACCAACATCTTCCCTGGTCCAACACCTTAAAGCCACAGAACATGAAATTGACTTTAAAAATACCAGAACCATTGCCAAAAGTGAACATTTTAATAACAGAATAATCAGAGAAGCCATCGAGATAGAAAAACGCCCACACAGCATGAACAAGCGAGATGATACCTCCCGCCTACCAGCCATTTGGAAACCCGCCCTTATTGACAAATGACTCCCTAACACAAAAAATGATACAAGACCCACACTCACAAAAACCACACAGAATGTCACCACCACACATCCACGCAAAAAGCAAACCCAAAGCCACACCGCTGATGAGGCACGACCACAAACCAGAAGCCAGACCAGAGCTGCATCATTAGCCACTTTAAACCCCTCCAATCCATACATGAAGCAAACTGACACCCTCCATGAAGAGGAGACACAACCACGAACGAGAAGCCAAAAAATAGCAAGGCAGCCCAAAATCTTAAACCCCTCTGCAACTCAGACTAACCTGAGCACAACCAAACAGAACACTCCCCCAGAAAAATCAGAGCACAGCCAAGCCCCTAACCATTCAGAACATACCTCCACCCAATCAGAACACAGCCAAGCTCCCACCCAATCAGTTCATACCCCCACTGGCAGTTAAAAGGAAGAAACAGCTAAGACCACACATTGCTGCTCAAAGCATGAAGCTGAAAACACCAGCCTAAAGATGATGAATGAGACTTCGTCGAAACGTTGCCAAGACACTTCCAATTTTACATATATATATATATATATATATATATATATATATATATATATATATATATATATATATATATATATATATATATATAGTGCTTTACATTGACTCCTACACTAGTTCCTGCAGTTTTCTTGGCAAGGTTTTTTAGAAGTAGCTTCCCATTGCCTCCTTCTCAGAGCTGAAAGATAATGACTGTTCCAAGGTCACCCAGCTGGCTTTGTGCTTGATGAGAAGAATATACTGCTTCCCAATTTTGGGTTTTAACCATTATACCAAACTAGGTCTCAGGAGAATTGTTCAAAAGGGTTAATGGACTTTGAAATAAACTCAAGGAAAGGAAATTAATGCAAGGAAGGCAAAGTTAAACATTAGTACACCAAGCAAGGAAATCTAATCAGTCAGTCCTAAAGGAAATCAACCCTAACTATTCTTTGAAAGGTCATACTGAAGCTGAAGCTCAAATATTTTGGCCATCAAATGACAAGAAAGGACTCCCTGGAAAAGACCTTGATGTTGGGAGAGAGCGAAGGCAAAAGGAGAAGGGGACAGCACAGGATGGGATCATTAGATAGTGTCATTGATGCAATGAACATGAATTTGGGCAAATTCAAAGAGACAGTGGTGGGGCCTGGTATGCTATAGTCTATGGTAGACATGTCAAACTCGCAATGTCATGTGATGCTGCATGACATATCGGAGCTTTTCCCCATTGCCAGCAATGGTGTGGGTGCGGTTTCTTTGTGATGTGTCTGGCCCATAGGCTGGCAGTTTGGCATCCCTGGTCTATGGGATCACAAAGAGTCAGACACAACAACTGAACCCCAAAACACCCAGCCTTGCATAAGATTAAATAAATGGTTTATTTAATTGATTAAAGAAAATAAGAGAAAAGGATACCTTCTAAATCATACTGCACCGGTGATTAGCCACAGCATAGGTGCTATGCTATATTGCCCAAATAATGCATCCTTCACAGCAGCCACAATTTCATGGCATTTTGGAGCTTGAGAGTAACTGAAATATGTTCAGTACAGCACATTAATCCAACAGAGGGCCTTTGGGGGGGGGGAGGAGGAAATTGTTAATAGAATATTAATATAATCCATAAATATGTATGAGAACTAAAAGATAAGGAACAATCAGTGGGGCTTCACAACAGCTGTTTTTAATATTTGCAAATAGAAAAATCTATTAAAGTTTCGTATGAAGCATTTAACTAGGAGCAATAAATAACATGGAGAAATAATGCCTGGTTGCTCAGTTCTATCTATCACTACTCAGAAATAAATCCCACCGAATTTAATGGGACCTATTTCCTAGGTAACTGTGTATATAATTGCAGCTCCATTATGGCATTTTTCAGTACTCTAACCTTCATAAGATACCAAGCTGTCAGAAAAATCTCCTTAGTCTAATTTTATAATTTTCCAATTTTCAGCACAAAGAAGATGTTATACATAATAATGAGATGTGTTATCTACTTTCAATCTATATCTCCAATTAATGTTTGCTATTCGAAAGAAAGAAAGAAAGAAAGAAAGAAAGAAAGAAAGAAAGAAAGAAAGAAAGAAAGAAAGAAAGAAAGAAAGAAAGAAAGAAGAGCAGTGGAGAATTAGGTTGTGTTCTGCTAGAAAAAAAAATGCTTGGATCAGTGGTGGGATTCATCTGGTTTGCACTAGTTTGGCAGAACAGGTAGCTAAAATTTTTTGAGTTCAGAGAACCGACTAGATGAGGCTGCCCAGGCGTAGAATGCCCCACCGGAAGTGCATGGATGCCACTTCTGGAAGTCCATTCTTGGCCTTGGACACCCAGGTCTGCATCTACTCAGAGAACCATTTGTTGAGGTATTTGAATCCCACCACTGGTTTGGATCAATTTGCTTAGAATAGATCCATTCTTTCAACTGTCTTACTTTATATAATTCAAGGTCAGGGATTCTGCAGAGGAAGCAGCAAGGACCTTAAAATGTAAGGGAAACTCATTCTGATGAACAAAAATGAAGTGATATCTATTTTAATTAATTAATTAAACATGGGACTGCCAAGAGAGTTTCATGTCAGCAGCATTTCTATCTGGCATTGTGTCCTATCTGTGTCCTAAATGTCTTTTTGCGAAGACCTTCTGTCCTTTGAATGAACACTCAAAACAAGTTCATTTCTGTAGCTTTTGGTGAATGAAAAGAAGCAAATCAAGTTTTAATATTTTTTCTAAAGGAAATTTTCTTCTGCTCCCTCTCCCCCTTACCCTGAAAAGATCTCTGCTATAAATAGAAATTGTGAAAAGAAAGGTGATGATTACTTCCTACAAATCATGCTACAATATAGCAAGTGATGACTGGATTCTGCGAAATTTGCAGGTTAAGTTTCCACTGAACATTTAATCTGGCTGAAAAGTGTTTTAAATACTCCAGTGTCTGATTAAATAAATTAACTTGATGAATAGCCTTTTAGGCTCTGCTTTAGCATTCAGAATGCTTAGCATCTTCCTGTTTCATTGACCTCAAAAATCAATGAAAGCTTAATGATCTTATTTATTTGCTAAAATCATTTCCTCAAATATTCCAAAATTTCAGATGTTCTTTTAATATGCCTGTCTCAGGATTCCCAATTAATATTGGGCTTTGCTTCATAACAAGGCAAACCTCCAAATAGACTTCCTTAATTTAGGTACGTTCTAGATGCTTTGATTTTATCTCTTAGAATTCCGTAGCCAACATGACTATTATTGACAATTCTGGGATTTAATATCTTCATATCTGTACAGTGCTCAGATTGGGGGTAATTTGATTTGAAGAGACATTTCCCTTGCCCTGCCCTGCTTTGCCTTGCCTTTCCTGATGGAGGATTATGAAAAAGTAGCTTTTGTTATATAAATGTCATGCTGTAATGCCTGATTGAGGAAGACCACCCTGCCCATAGGAATGAGAAGGTAATATTTATATATAATATATTAATGTATACATACTGTGTGTGTTTATGTGTATAATATATTAATGAGTCATATATGTTAAGTATTCCAAAATATAATAGTGCTAAAGAAAAATACTGAAACTCTCTTACTCTGCTTTAATTTATTGGCAACTTGTTCATTTGCTAAATAAAAGTACACAGCCTTCCACTAATAGTAGTGGAAGTAGTTGCTTATTGGATATAGTTTGAGTTCCACTGAACTAATTCTTTTGAAAAATCTCTAGTTGGGTACTTCACCTAACCAGCTGCCCTTCAGTTATTGTAATAAAATCCTTCAACCAAAGAAGAGAGATGTGACAGAATGTACAGCCTATCGTACAATATCCTTGATTTCACATACTAATAAAATAATGCTAAAGATCATCCAACAGAACCCAATGTGAAAAGGAAACTACCAGATGTTCAAGCTGATTTTAGAAAAGACTGAAAAACAAGAGACATTACTGCTGATGTGGGCTGGATTGAGAAAGCCAAATAATACCAAAAAGAATTCAGTGTGTAGTATCGGTTATAGAAAGGCCATAATTGATTGTGTCAAGCTATGTGTGTGTTTAGAAATATAAGAATCTCAGAACATCTTATTAGCTTCACTCAAAAGGTATATAATAAGTCAGGGAGCCACAGTATGGCACTGTACAGTAAAACAAGCCTGACCAGCAATACAGAGAGACAAGGCTATGTATTCTCCACATATTTATTTAGGCTGTGGGACATATATTGAATGAAACTGAACTGGAAGAAGATGAGTATAGTTTTAAAGCTGGAGGAAGACATATCAATATTTCAGTAGTGCTGATGACACTGCTCTGATAGTTGAAAATGTGTGTGATCTCCAGGTTCTATAACAAAAGTCAAGGAGTCAGTGGAAAAGAATGGACTAAGATTAAATATGAAATAAAGAAGACCAAAAACTATTGACCACAGGTATAGCAAACAGCTTTAAAGTTCACAATAAAGATATCAAAGTGGTAAACAACACACAACTGCTTCAACAGAACTGACTGGGTAGTACTAACTTTTCCAAGAAGGCCAACAAAGATCAGCCGCATAGATGGTTGGTAAATCTTCAAAACAAAAAATGTCTTTGTGTTTGCCAAATATTGCACCTCCACAAATTCAGTTTCTTCTCCTTCCACGATGAAAGAGATGACATTGAAAGTGGTGCAATAGAAATTTACAGAATTAGTTCTGTCTTTAAGGATGATTTTAATTAAGTGCTTGCTTTATCCTAATTGTAGATACTTAGCAGTGGTGGGATTCACATATGTGAACAACTGATTCTCTGTGTAAATGCCGCTTCCAGAAGTCCATTCTGGGCCTGGGCAACAAAAAATTAGCTACCGGTTCTGCTGAAGTGATGCGAACCGGCTGAATCCCACTACTGATACTAAGGCATTGGTTCACCGATGATTTCAGCCTATTCACAAGGTTTATATTAACTAGGAGTTCTGAGAACACATCTGGAAGCACCTAGTTTGAAAACACTTGATCAGAAAATAAATTGACATTTCATGAATTTTTAACAGGATATGTATTCTCTAACTTCTTCATTAGGATGAGAATGTAGTGTTGATACAAGGCCATAGTTTGCCTAATAACTTTAGGTTTTAGAAGAGTGACAAACTGGATTTTCCAGTCCCAACATATTTAGTTGGATTCCCATTAAAGAAGACACACTGAAATTAAAGCAACTTGATTCTTAACTCATTTCTGACTGATTGTCCCTTTGAATCCAAAAGATTTACCCCAGGTAAGATAAAGGTTGGATCCAACCTACTGAGTCTAGAATGATAGTCTGATTAACAATGATGTCTGAACTTGGGTAAGATGGTCCTGAAACGATTATTCAGTTCTGCTGGAATTCTCAGAATGCTGATATCACTAATGTGGATAATATGTTATACAAATAAATGTTACCTTGTGTTATTCCTTTTAGTTGTTCCTAATCAATTAGCTGTAGCTGTCTCTGATGGTACTGCAGCCCTGAAAGGACATCTTAATACTGTGTTTCCCTGAAAATTAGATCCGGTCTTTTTATTTATTTATTTATTTGCCTCCAAAGTCTTATTTTGGGAGGGTGGTCTTTTCCACTTACCTCGTGGTGGCGGCAATAACCATCCTGCCCAGCTGGCCCATTTCTTCTGCAGCCAAAGGAGCAGCTTCATTCTACAGCTGAAAATGGAGCTCCGGCCTACATTCCGCAGTCAGAAGCCTTTCTGGAAGGCCTCTGCAGCCGAAAACTGAGGTACAGATTGAATCCATAGCTTGGTTCTTGGCTGCAGAGGCCTTCCAGAAAGGCCTATGAGTGTGAAATGCAGGCCAGAGCTTCATTCTCAGCTGCAGAATGAAGCTGCTCCTTCGGCCGCAGAAGAAGTGGGCCGGCGAGGCAAGTGTCGATCCATGGGAGGCCTGGCTGCAATGGTAAGCTCACCCCCCCACTCCTGCCCTAGCTTGATTTTTAGGCATCCACCTCACCCCAAAACTAGGGCTTCTTTTTGAGATAGGGCTTAAATTAGGCCCACTTCCAAAAATCAAGCTAGGACTTTTGGTGTAGGTCTTACTTTCAGGAAAACATGGTAGCAATAGCAATAGCACTTAGACTTATATACTGCTTCACAGTGCTTTACTGCTCTCTCTAAGGGGTTTACAGAGTCAGCATATTGCCCCCAATAATTTGGGTCCTCATTTTACTGACCTTGGAAGGATGGAAGGCTGAGTCAACCTTGAACCGGTGAGACTTGAACTGCCAAACTGCTGGCAGCCAGGAGTCAGCAGAAGTAGCCTGCAGTACTGTATTCTAATCACTGCACCACCAGGAATCTTAAGGCATTAGGTCTTTTGGGTTGGGGACAAGATCCACCTTTCAGAGAAAAGACATGAACTTATATTATCTCTTCATTACTGTAGAAACATATGATAGGGTTTAGTGCAGCCCTACTGTCCCAAATTTAAACAATGTTAGAGACAAAACTAAAAAAGGAAGGAAAAGTCCACCTACTGTCCTTCCAGCTTTTCATGAGATCCCATTATTCTGGGGAATATTTGGAGACTGAAGCCTGAGCTCTCAACCCTAAATAGTAAGCGTGTATGTTTCAGATTAGCAGAGAGTTCTTTTCAAATATTCTATTCACATTATTTGTCATAAGAATTGTATCAGGACAATACCAAGGGCAGACAGCATAAGCAGTAAAAATTGGTTATTTCAGTATGAAAATGTGCAATTACTCAGAATTTCTTTAATAACCAATTTTTCTGCTTCCAAATCATTACCCAGGCAATGGAAATGAAGTATTGTGTATTTTCAATAAAATACTCAAAAGCAGTCTAAGCAAACTGAACAAAAAGGAGATAGTTATTAAGCATTAAATAAATGCTTCATACGCAAGCCTTCCAAAATCTTGTCATGTTTCAGTTGCAGTGTCAAAAATCCTTCCCTGCCTTTCGGTATGTCACAGTTGCAATTTCAATTAGCCTGGTCCTCTCATGATTATGCTCTCCACCCTCTGCCTATTTTTGCTTTAGGGCACAACATAGTCTACTGTACTGCAATGCATTGATGTGAAGTAGGATCAAGAAGAGGAACACCTGGATGCAGGAAGATGCTTCGTTCTGGATTAAATACCACAGAATTATTTTACTGCAACTGGCAGCAAATAATTATCTTTCCAGCCCAGAAGGGCAGTATCATTTCAGTGGAAAGTGTTTTTCCATTCCTCATGCCAAGCTGTGGAACTCTCTGAAGGTGCTGTGGAACTCTCTGAAGGTGAATCTAAACTGTATTCTTTTCTGTAGCTTAAAAGACAGACACTCCCCATAATGCAGTTACACCAAATCACTTATGACTATTTCACATAGTCATCCATTTGCATGACTCAATGTGCACTCATTCAGTGTCGTGACAGCTGTATGCCTGGCCCGGATCCTAGTTTATGTAGGAGTCTAACACCTGAGAAAAAACACAGTATGTGTGCCCATTTGGTCCAGCATATGCCAAATCCTTGAAAAAAATAAAGGCTGATTGGGGGAGGAAATCCACCATTTGACCAGGACCTATGAAAAACTTGAAGTCCAAAGAGCTTCCATTTTATGCAACCTCACATTCCTATGCAACTGCCAAGATCAAAATCTAATCCCCACATGTTTCCAACTGAAATTCCACTCCAACTCTGCAGCCACCAAATGGATCATGAAAAGAACAGAATTGGCCCTAATCAGAAATGAACTTCACACAAAAAGATTCCTCCTAGACCGAATTAACAAAGATCTCCTCACACTCCACCTCAAACTCAGCAACAAGATCCACCCCGCACTTTGGGACAAATCCAAACAACTCGCCGTCTGGAGAGCCGAAACACAGACCACCCTCAAGACAGATACACACACCAACAAACTCCGAAGACTACAAGAACGCCAGAAACAAACCCCTCCTCCCTCACAGCCACACATGAAACAAACAGTGCATAACATCTCAGATAGGATCCTCACCAAAGCCGAAACCAATGTCCTTTCCAAAGGATTCAACTTTGCAGTCACTCCCAAACACATCCCCACTGAAACCATTATATGTGGAGTTGAAACCAGCCTGACCAAAATCAACCCCGACGATGCTAACAGAATCAGACTCTAAATCACCAACATCCTCTGCACCAGCAAGCCACCCAAAAGCAACTTACCCAAAGAGGAACAGACAGCACTACGTAACCTGAAAGAAGACACCAGCATAATAATCCTACCAGCAGACAAGGGCAACGCCACAGTAGTTATGAACACATTTGACTGCCAAACCAAATTAACCAACCTACTCCAAGACTCCACATACAAACCCCTAAATACAGATCCCACCACCTATCTGGAAAAAACCACCAGATCCAAAATAAAAGCCTCCCCCATTAGTGAAGAGATCCAGCAAAGAATCATTCCCAGAGAGAAATCATCCAGATGCCCCAAACTCTATGGTCTCCCCAAGATACACAAAGAAGGAACCCCACTCAGACCTATAGTCAGCTCCATAGGCTCACCTCTACAAAACCTAGCCAAATTTCTCGCCAAACAACTACAGCCCTATGCAGAATCCATCACCTCACACGTAAAAAACTCATTCCAGTTTATAGAGATCATAAAGAAACAAAACTTACAGCCCAGCGACCTACTCGTGAGCTTCGATGTCATATCCCTCTTCACCCAAGTGCCTATCAAAGAAGCCTTGACAGCTATCCAAAACAAATATAACCCCCCCAAACACATCTTAGATCTGACCAACCACTGCCTATCCAACACATACTTCATCTATAATGGACAAAAATACAAACAAACAGAAGGAGCACCCATGGGATCACCCCTCTCACCTGTCATTGCAAACCTCTACATGGAACACTTTGAAACCCAAGCTCTAGAAAAATCAGATCACAAACCCAAACTCTGGCTCAGATATGTATCTGCCTACCAGCCATTTGGAAACCCGCCCTTATTGACAAACGACTCCCTAACACAAAAAATGATACCAGACCCACACCAGACCACACAGGATGTCACCACCACACATCCGCGCAAAAAGCAAACCCAAAGCCACACCGATGATGAGGCATGACCACAAATCAGAAGCCAGACCACAGCTGCATCATTAGCCACTTTAAACCCCTCCAATCCATACATGAAGCAAACTGACACCCTCCATGAAGATGAGGCACGACCACGAACGCGAAGCCAAAAAATAGCAAGGCAGCCCAAAATCTTAAACCCCCCTGCAACTCAGACTAACCTGAGCACAACCAAACAGAACACTCCCCCAGCCAATCAGAGCACAGCCAACCCCCCAGCCAATCAGAGCACAGCCAGCCCCTAACCAATCAGAACACACCTCCACCCAATCAGAACACAGCCAAGCTCCCACCCAATCAGTTCATACTCCCACTGGCAGTTAAAAGGAAGAAACAGCTAAGACCACACATTGCTCCTCGAAGCACGAAGCTGAAAACACCAGCCTGAAGATGACGAATGGGACTTCATTGAAACGTCGCCAAGACACTTCCAATTTTACGCGGGAGAAAACCCGAACAACCAAAGACCTACATATGTGTGTGTGTGTATGTGTGTGTGTGTGTTTGTGTAGGTCTTTGGTTATTCGGGTTTTCTCCCGTGTAAAATTGGAAGTGTCTTGGCGACATTTCAACGAAGTCCCATTCATCATCTTCAGGCTGGTGTTTTCAGCTTCGTGCTTCGAGGAGCAATGACCTACATACAAATACCCGCGAAAACCTCAGATATATGTATCCCTGCAGTTCATTGTATCATATATATATGACGCAATGAATCCCCAAAGTTAAAAACTTCTCAATAAATCTTCAGTTAAAAACAACTTTTAAAAATAAGGCATGTTTCTTTACTTTTACCACTTTTTTCCCCTTTTTTGCTTTGCTAGCTTTACTTTTTTCTCTGTTCCTTTTTAATTCAGTTTTATAAGTCCCAAACCATTAGAACTCTAGAGAAAGTTATGGAACGACAGTACCACCTACAGGACACAGAGATCATCAGAGAGACAGTTTTCTAACCCACTAGATGGAAAGACCAGACAAAAATTCAGCACTGAAATACATCATACGGCTTATAAGAATTCAGTCCTTATTCCAAATACTTTAACTCAGAACATTTACTGTACCTGTGGGCAGCAGATTAAAGATAAAGTGATGTGTCACACTGAGGTTAAATAGGAGGGATAAAAAAAATATACTTCCTACAAAATCTGCCTATTCATGCTTTATTTCTTATCTTTTCTTCAAGAACTTTTGAAGGTATTCTTCTGCATTCTAATTTTTTTTCACTTTATTCCCAATAGCTCTTGTTATTAAGACTCTGCTGGCATATACATAGAGTGTAAGAAAAGTATTTCATAACAAATTTTATGATTATCAGAGAACTTCCCAAGGTTATTTACTTTCCACAAAATAGAGAATTGTGATGTTGGACAAGGCTTGGGTTGACATTTCTTTAGGGATAAATAGTTATCTGTTTCATCTGAAATGAGCATTTGTGTATTCCTAGTGCTCTGCTGAAAGTTAAAAAATAATAATTTTTAACTTTTGATTTTTGATTATCCTGCATTTGTTCTACATAATGGTTTGGCCCCAGAGTGAATAGCTTTGATACCTTAGGGGCAGAGAATAAATTTCCACAACAAGCCAAGCATGGTTAGCTGCTACTTAGAAACATAAGAATGATTTTTTTCTAAGAGACAAATTAAAATCTCTCTTTGTTCTTCAATCAAATTCTTTTTTGCTTCACATTAAAGATGAGAATTCACAAATCAAGACAAAAAGATATTTCTTAAATCAGTAAAATGGCTTCATTTTTTATTATGAATTAATATAGGATAATTCCAGATGGTTCTGCAAGAGGATACATCAATAATTTTTTCCAAACTTTAAAAAATGGAAAATAATATACAGGATATTTCTCCTCCAGTAGGCTAATGGGAAGATTATTGCAGTATGTGACCATTTTCTCACTAGTAATTTGAAGTATCTTACAATGTCATTCATGTGTCACCATGGTGATGTAAACACTGTTTTTATTACTGGTTTATTGGAACAACAGTGATTTCTTCAGATTTTGATTGTCTGTCTTCTCTGCCTGTTTCAGAGTTCCAGATGTAAAACAGTATCCCACAAAAGAATGTACAGATAAGTTTTGTCTCACATTTCACCAATTGATGACATTTTCATGAAATATCTTGTTGAAACCTGGCAGTTAAGTGTTTTTTCCCAAACTACATGGTTCTTTTTTGTGCAATGGCCCATTTTTCTTCTTTTCTTGCCTCATAAAGTGTAGGGGAAATTACTGTGCAAAAAGTTAAGAAATGGTGTGGTGTTAAATCGAGAAGTTTCAATCAAAATGAAGCAATATGATGCATATTCACACAAAAAAAAACCATCAGGAAAGAAGCAATCTGACCACATCAAAGACACATTTTTGTAGAAAGCAGACATTTTTTTCAGCCATTGAAGAAGGATATGACTGTAAACACATTTGGTTGAAGTTAGTTCTCTGGGTATAAGTTTATTTTAAGGTAAGATATTTGCAATGCATATAAATAAGAGACAAGGACACTGTTTTGCCCAACGTGAGGAAAGTTCCAGATTTAAATCCTTTATTGTGATCTTGAATTTTGCTTTAAAAATGGGAAGTGGTTCATTTCTACAAATCAATGACTCTTTGTCAAGATTGGCTGTCAATTTCATTATGTTTAAAATTGTGGCAGAAACACTTATTCATGTGATATCAGATTCTCTCATTATCATCCCATTTTAATGTAATACCACAAGGCTTTAGTAATAAGGTTGGGAGGATATGAATGTGATTTTTTAAAAAAATATTTTATTAGATTTTATGTAAATGAGGGAAGAATAGGGTCAATACGGGTATGGGGAGGGAAGGAGATGGGGGATTTGGGATGGAATAAGGGTGGGGTTTTTTTTGTTTTTTGGGGGGGGGACTCCAAGATCACCTCAGATGGGGACTGCAGCCAAGAAATTAAAAGACGCTTGCTCCTGGGGAGGAAAGCTATGGCAAATCTAGACAGCATACTAAAAAGCAGAGACATCACTCTGCCAACAAAAGTGCGTATAGTCCAGGCCATAGTTTTCCCAGTTGCAATGTATGGCTGTGAAAGTTGGACCATAAGAAAGGCTGAGCGCCAAAGAATTGAGGCCTTTGAACTATGGTGCTGGAGAAGACTCCTGCGAGTCCCTTGGACTGCAAGGCGTTCAAACCGGTCAGTCCTAGAAGAGGTCAACCCCGACTGCTCTTTAGAAGGCCAGATCCTGAAGTTGAAACTCAAGTACTTTGGCCACCTATTGAGAAGGAAGGACTCACTGGAGAAGGGCCTAATGCTGGGAAAGATTGAGGGCATTAGAAGAAGGGGACGACAGAGAATGAGATGGCTGGATGGAGTCACTGAAGCAGTAGGTGTGAACTTAAATGGACTCCAGAAGATGGTAGAGGACAGGAAGACCTGGAGGAATGTTGTCCATGGGGTCGCGATGGGTCGGACACAACTTTGCAATTAACAACAACAACAACAACAACAACAACAAGGGTAGGTACAGTAGTGGGGTAACCCCCAACATTAATCTCATACTTTAACAAACAAGTTACCGTCTGGATCAAAATGTTAAATAAACATAATTTATATCATACTCAACAATTATAAGATTAAGTATAACCATATTACTAAAAATTAATAAACAAATAAAATTCCTCTAAATAGATAAACATAATTAATAAAATCTCAAGTAGTCATAATTGTCAGCATTAGCAATTAAAAGTCACTAAAAATAAAGATGTTATTAACCTAAAAACTAAAACTTAGTTAAAAATCTATCATCTATTCTACTTCTGGTGGATCTGCGCGGGCGATGGCGGCTACTTTGTAGCTGTCCTCCTGGGTAAGTGTAATGAATCGCTATGAACAGTGGACACCAGCTGTTCAGCGGTTCAAAATCCCCCTCCCGGGCAAAGGGGGGGGAAGAGGTTGTCTGAATAGTGGTAGAGCCACTTACGCACCCCCAATATTTTTTTTGGGGGGGTGTGAAAGGAGTGCTCCCACGGAGTTCAGACTGTCTCCGCTTCCCAGCTGCTTTTGTCCCTAGGGACAAAACAAGCCGTTGCAACCACCTCCGCGTTTAAAGAGATCTGGTGAGTTTTTCTTAGAAGCGGACAGAGTTGACTATAGGATTTAACTTTTGCTTTCTTTGACTTTATATGGATTTTGTTTAAAGATTTATTTTTACGTTTATATTCCCTCTTTTTATTTTTTTACTTTTTGCTGAAAGGGAAAGTAAAATGGCGATCGGCAGGCTTTCCGGTGTTTTTTCTATCTTTTTTTTCTTTGGGGAAGCTAGAATGGTGATCGGTAGGTCTTTTGGTGTTTTTCTTCCCCTTTTTCTTTTTTTTTCTTTTCCTTTTAATGATTGGAATGATGTTTTATTCTTTTTTTCTTTTTATTTTGATGAAAGTGAAAAGAAAATGGCGATCGGCTTTTATGGATTTTAGAAGCATTTTTGGTGTTTCTTTTTTTTTCCCTTTCCTTTTTTCTTTTTTGTTTTTTTTTATGATTGGAATGGAGTGTTAGTATTATTATTTTTGTTTAATTTTTGTGTTTTGTATTTTGTACTTTTTGGTACTTTTAAAAAATGGAATGGATTTTTTCTATTTAATTATTTTTTTTTCTTCTCCTTTTTCTTTTTCTTTTTTGAACTCCCTTTTTTTATTTTATCATAATGATCCCCTCTTCAAGGATTTTTTTTTTTTAATTTATGGAGCTAATTTCTTATTTTTTTTGCTTAATTCTTGCAATTTTTAAGAAGGAGTAAAGTTTTTTTTTAAGATGGCTCCAAAGCATCCAGTAATCTCTACAGCTTCCAAGGTGGCTTCTTCTTCGGTGTTATCATCAGGGCAACAATCTAAATTAATAGTTTCACCTTCTTCCTTGCCACAGTCAACAATGGTGTAGGACTTGCAAGATATGATGGGAGATGTTATACTTCAAATTAGGGGAGAAATGAAAGAGATTTTAGAGGAAAATAATAAGACTTTGAAGCAAGAGATAGTTTTGACTTTAAAAGGAGTTGCCTCTGTTCTTGAAAAGTTGAATTCTCGCGTAGAAGAGGTAGTAGAAAAAATTGGAATTGATGGAGGAAAAATTTGAAAGTATGGAAAAAGAGATGAAAAACTTTCAAGATGAGACTCTTATGCTTCAATATAAACAAATGGAATATGCCTTAAGAATCAGAGGTTTACATGAGTCTGTGCAAGGAGATTTGAGAGAGATGGTGGCAAAGGACTTTGCTGTGATTCTGAATAGAGAAGAAGAGGAAATACTTAGTGGAATTGATCAGACATTTAGAGTTAACTCTGTGGTGGCAGAGCAAAAGAATTTGCCAAGAGACGTGGTAATTTACTTTGGGAAAAGATCCCTGCGCAATGAAATTATACAAGCCTTTTATAAGAAGAGGTTTCAAATTGCTTTACAAGATGTTATAATTTTAAAGGAGATCCCACCAAAAATTTTAAGAAGAAGAAAGGAGTTTGCTTTTTAGCAGACGAACTTAAAAAGAGACAAATTTTGTTTAGATGGGATGTTCCGACTGGAATGATGGTGAGCTACCTGGGGATACGTTATAGTCTTAATACTGTTTCTAAAGCAAAAGATTTTTATACTTCGGTCCTGGGGGTATGCTCATCGTCACCTACCATGCTTAAAGCTTTGGAAGAAAAAAAGGCAGAATTGCAGTTTGAGGGGCCCCAACAAGTAGAGATGGAGGAGCAGAAGATAATCTGTGCAACATATAATTGTAAAGAAAAGGATCAACACAAGAAGTTTAAGGAAGTTCCACAAGTATTGGTTCCTGAATCTGAGGGAGAAGTAGGATTTATAAATTCTTTGGAGCAACCTTTAATGCCAGAATTGCAGTCTGAAGAGCCTATATTAATTAAAAATGGGAGGCCTCAACAAGTAGAGATGGATGAGCAGAAGACAACCTATGCAATATATAACTGTAAAGAAAAGGATCAACAGAAGAAGCTCAAGGAAGTTCCACAAGAGATGAAAGACCACAAGACAACTTGTCCAACATATAAACGTAAAGAAAAGGAGGTTGAGGAAGTTTCACAGGTATTGGTTCCTGAGACTTGTGTAACATATAAATGTAAAGAAAAAGTAACATATAAACGTAAAGAGAAAGACCAACAGAAGAAGGAGCTTCAGGAAGCTTCACAGGTATTGGTTCCTGAGTTTGTGGGAGAACCAGGACTTACAAATTTTTTGGAGCGATCTTCAAGGGCAGATTTTAACGCATTTCTTTCGATGCTTATGGGCAAGAGAGACTGATATGGAGATTGAATGAAAATTTTAGATAAGAAGTTTAAGTTTAAGTATTTTGTTTAGGTATTTATTTGATATAAGTATGTTATGAATAGGTCTGGAGTATATTACAATGTCTTCAATGTTTGGGTTTTTTTAATTATTATTATTATTTTTAAGCAATTTGTTATTGGTAAAGATGTATATTACAATGTGTTTAAGATGGTATTTGTTATTGGTAAAGGTTTAAATGCGTATAAGGGGATTTTAATGTTTTAAGTTTTAAGTAATGTTTAAATTTGTGTTTTGGAGGGAGTTTAAAAGAATGATGGAATATAAGTAAAAGGTTTAGAGTATTATTATTATTTTTAAGAGAAGATAATTTGTTTAAAGTTTAAGTATTTAGCTTAAGTATTCAAAGAGTGTTTTGTTTCAATGGTATAATGAAGGTTTATATGTTTATTTTTTTTTTTGTTTTGTTTTATGATAAAGAAAGAGGGAGAGATTAGATTTATATTGTACGTATAGTTGTTCAAAGAAAGTAATGTTTAAATTTGTGTTTTGGAGGGAGTTTATACAGAATGATGAATAATATTATAAGTATGTCATTAGAAAATGTTTAGAGTATATTATAATGTGTTTAAGGATTGTAATTATTATTTTTTTAAGAGAAGATAACCTATTTAATTTAAGGTATTTAGATTTGTTTAGGACTTATATGTGTTTTAAGTTTTTCTTTTCTTTTTTTTGAAAAATTTTAATTAAGCCTGTACTCAACTCTGGGAAGGTTGGGGGAGGGTTTGGGTGGTTTGGGGAGGGGGGGTATGGGAGGGGGGGGGGTTTCGGGGAGGGGATTTGTTTTGTAAAATTTAAAAAACTTTCAATAAAAAAAAATCTATCATCTATTCTATTATTTTTAGTTCTTTTCACATTCTAATGTGTCTCTAACCTTGATAAAAATTTTTCCCATGTTTTAAAATAAACTGAATCATCTTTCTCTTTCATTTCCAATGTTAATCTATCCATTTCTGCACAATATAAAATTTTAGTAATTATAGCCTGGTCAGATGGTAAATTTTCATTTTTCCAAAATTGGGCAAATACTATTCTTGCAGCTGTTATAACATGTAATATTAAGTAGTTATTTTCTTTACCATAATTAGGTCTTAGTATTCCTAGCAAAAACAATTCCGGTTTAAATTCTATCTGTATGTTCGTCATCTTTTCCAGCCATCTATAAATTTTTTTTCAATTTTTATTATTTTATTTTCATTATAATCATAAGAAGAAAAATTCAGATACATAAGAAGTTAAAATACAACACACAAATTCCGACATTGCTCACCCATTTCCCCCCAGAACACATCCCTCTCTCATTTCTTCACTTCCCCCTTCCTTCTACCTCCTCCTCTCCTCCCCTCCCTCTCTCCTCCATCTTTCTACTTACTTATCCCTCTCCTCTTCTTCTCAATCGGATGTGGTCTGAGGGAAAATGCCCAAGCAATCCTTTATCACCAAAATCTGAACTATTGAACATACTACCCATACTCTCCCCTCCCCCCTCCCCCCACCCCCTTTCCCCCCCCCCCGAATTCCCAGAGCTCAGTACAGGGTTACAAAAAAAAGAAGAAGAAAAGAAAAAAAAGAAAACTAAACATAGTCAACTTAAATTTACTACTTATACAATAACTGGAGTCCTAATAACCCTTAACTCTCTACAAACTTGAATTCATAATTTAATAAAAATCCATTATTTATAAAATAAATGAAACTTTGTTGTTCCATACTTCTTCTGAATATATTCTATCCATCTTCTCCATACAGAAACATATCTCTTTTGTGAGTGGTCCTTTAAGTAAGCAGAAATTTTAGCCATTTCTGCTAAGTTAGAAACCTTGAACACCCATTCTTCCAAAGAAGGCAGAGAATTTTTTTTCCAATAGTGACCCACCAATAGTCTTGCTGCTGTTATTAAATTCAGCATTAAAATAGTTTCTTTAACATCAAAATCCACAAAAATACCCAAAAGAAATAATTGGGGAGTAAATTTAATTTTCCTGTTAAAAACCTTTTGAATGTTCCACCAAATCATAATCCAAAAAGCTTTAATATTTTTGCAAGTCCACCAAACATGAAAATAAGTTGCATCCAAGGAACCACATCTCCAACATTTGGGTTGCAAAGTCGGATACATACAAGATAACTTTTTAGGATCCAAATGCCATCTATAAAACATTTTATAAAAGTTTTCCCTCAAATTTTGTGCTTGAGTAAATTTAACATTTCTAACCCAGATTATCTCCCAAGAATCCATTAAGATTGGTTCCTGTATATTCTGGGCCTATTTGATCATTCAATCTTTTACTAACTCTGTTTCTGAATCCAATTTTATCAACTCATTATAAATTCTTTTAATATGAGCAAATTTCTGATCTTTAATCTGAATTACCAAATTCTCATCTGTTAAAGTAATTCCCACTTTCTTATCTACCCTCCATCTCTCCATTATTTGTAAATATTGAAACCATGATTGTAAAATATTTTCTTGCCTTAACAAATCAAAAGACTTTAATTGCCAATCTGTACCTGACCAAATGAGCAATTCTTTATAGGAAATATTGTCAAAGTTCACCCCTTTAGAAACCCCTTGAATTGCCTGTCCAGGAATCCCCCAAATGGGTATTTTATAGTTCAATTTATAATAATACTTCCTCCAGACACGGAGTATGGCATTTCTTAAAATATGTGACTTAAATACCCAATCTACTTTCTTATCAAAAACTAAATATGCGTGCCAACCAAATAATAAATCCCAGCCTTCAAGAACCAAAATATTTTTGTTTGTTAAATTGAGCCAATCACTTACTAAAGTTAAAATGGCCGCATCATAATATAATTTCAGATTAGGTGCTTTAAGTCCACCCCTTTCTCTAGCATCTTGTAAAATCTTAAACTTAACCCTTGGTTTTTTGCCACCCCATATAAATTTATTGATACCCTTCTGCCACTCTTCCAAATTTGCATCCTTTTTCAAAATGGGTAACATCTGAAATAAAAAAAGAAACTTTGGTAGAACATTCATCTTTACTACTGAAATTCTCCCCAACAAAGATAATTGTAGTTTTTGCCAGTCATTTAAGTCTTTTTGTACCTTTATCCACAATTGTTCATAATTATTCTTATACAATTTCCCATTAGATGTTGTGATATATATACTCCTAAATACTTAACCTTATTAACTACATCATAACCTGTTGCTTCAGCTATAGTATCTTTTCCCTTCATAGACACATTTTTAAGTAAAATTTTAGTTTTATTCTTATTCACTTTAAAACCAGAGACCTGTCCATACTGCGCTAAAATTTCAACCAATTCATTAACCGAATCTATTGGATAAGATAATGTCACCACCAAATCATCAGCAAAAGCTTTCAACCTATAATCAATCTTATTTATTTTTATTCCTTTTAATGTAGAGGATTCTCGAATTTTGATAAGTAAGATTTCCATAGTTAATACAAATAACAAAGGGGATAAAGGACAACCTTGCCTAGTACCTTTTTCTATTTTAAATTGCTCTGTTAATCCCCATTAATTATAATTTGTGCTGATTGTTGCTGATATACAGCTTTAAGCGCACACAAAAATTTATCTCCAAAATTCATTTCCTCTACCACTTTCAATAAAAATTTCAAATCTAATTGATCAAAAGCTTTCTCCGTATCTATAAATATTAAGGCAGCAGGAATTTGATTATTCTTATCCAAATATTCTATTATATTAACCAATTGTTTTACATTATTTTTCATATATCTTCCCGTTATAAATCCCGATTGATCAGTATGGATCAGTTGTTTCAAAATCTGCATTAATCTATTTGCCAAAATCTTTGCAAAAATCTTATAGTCTGTATTTAACAAAGATATAGGCCTATAATTTCTAGCCTGGGACAAGTCCTGATCATCCTTTGGAATCAATGATATGAAGGCCCTTTTCCAAGATGGAGGTAACTCTGCTCCCAGCAAAATGTCATTAAAAAGTTCCTTCAATGGTTCTATCATTTCTTCCAATAGCATCTTGTAATAAATTGCAGTTAATCCATCAGTACCTGGCGTCTTACCAACCTTTAATTGTTTAATTGCAGAGGTAATCTCTTCAGCAGTAATTGCAGCATTAATTCCATCACGCTGATCAGTCGTAAGTCTGGGAAAATTGGCTTGTTGTAAATAATTTTCTACCTCTGAGATTTGTATAGCTTCACTAGTATATAACTTAGAATAAAAATCTAAAAAAGCCTTTTTAATCAAATTTTGTTGATACACCTCTTTGCCTTTATAACATATTTTGTTTATAATCCTTGATTTCTGCTTCTTACGTAGTTGATAAGCCAACCATCTACCAGGTTTATTTGCATTACAAAATGTATTATACTTCATGTACCTCAAATTAATTGCCACCTGATCCGCTATTAACATATTAAATTGTTCCTTAAGCAGAGTTATAGAGGCTTTCAAATTATTATCCATTGGATTTAATAATAAAATCTTTTCCTTACATTTAATCTCATCTCCTAACTCTTTACGCTTCTCAGTTTGTTTACGTCTATGAGCATTATTCATAGAGATCAAAATCCCTCGCATGTATGCTTTACTGGAATCCCAAACCATTGGCATCGAGGTGCCCTTATTCATATTCCAAGAGAAAAATTCTTTTAAATAACCTCTACATTTCTGTATATTCTCTTTATATCTAAATAAATTCTCATTTAACCTCCAAGACCTTCTGGACCCTTTATCCATAGAAATTTGCAACCATACAGGACTATGATCTGAAAAAATTCTAGAGAATATCTTAGTATTCTTCACTCTGAAAGAAAAGTCATTAGTAACTAGAAAAAAATCAATTCTAGAATAAGATTGATGCCTGTCTGAAAAAAAGGTGAAATCTTTTTCCTGAGGGTTATGTTCTCTCCAAATATCTGTGAGTTCCAAATCTTCCTTTAAATCAAAAAAAGTTTTCGGAAGTCTAGCCTGGTTACACACTTTAAAAGAACCCTTCTTATCTTTGCTTGGATCCAAAACGCCATTCCAATCTCCCATCATAATAACCAATTTATAATCCAAAGAAATTAGTTTCTGATGAATCATCTTGTAAAAATGTTTTTGTTGTTGATTGGGAGCATATAATCCAACAAGAAGAGTTCTATTATCATTTATTAAAAGATCAATAATAACATATCTGCCTTGTAAATCCAAGTCAATTAATTTTGGTGAAAACTCTTTTCTTACATATATAACTACACCTCCTTTTTTCTGCAATGCAGGAGCTATAAAATGTACCCCAAGGCGAGGGTTAAACAAGTATTTTTGATCTTTGGAAATAATATGAGTCTCTTGCAGACAAATAATATCATTTTTATGTTGTTTCAAATAGTAAAAAACTTTCTTTCTTTTCTGTGGATTGTTTAGGCCATTAACATTCCAGATTAGAAGCTTTGCCATTCTTGGCAGGTTGAAGCCTTTGGAACAAAACCTCTAGACTTGCAGTCGATGACTTCTTTGGCCTTGCTCCTCCCACTGGCTCTGAAGTAAAGTGTAATCCATCATCAACCTTTTGTTGTTGTTGCTGTTGCTGTTGTTGTTCTCTTTCTCTATGTTTATAGGCAGCACTTGTAATTCTCTGTTGTTTTGGGTCATCAATTAATTGAATAGATTCAACCAATAACTCTTCTCCTGGGCGTGGCTTTAAGCCTACATCAGATTGTGTTTCTGCCTTGCTCTCATCTTTTTTTGATCTTGGAGATGGTGGTGGCTCTGCTTTTAACACAGTCATATAAAAATCTTTTGCTTTAGAAATTGTATTACGATGATAACGTACACCCAAATAAGTCACCACTATCCCCACAGGAATATCCCATCTGAATTGAATTTGTTGTTTCTTAAGTTCATCCGCCAAAAAAGCAAAATCTCTCCTTCTCCTAAGGATTTTTGAAGGTATTTCTTTTAAGATTATCACATCTTGAGTTGCTATCTGAAATCTGTGCTTATAAAAAGTCTGAATAATTTCATTCCGCAAAGATCTTCTAGCAAAATAAACCACCACATCTCTTGGTAGCTTCCTCTGTTTTGCGACCCATGAATTAACTCTAAAAATCTTTTCTATATCTCTCAGTATTGCTTCAGGGTCGCATTCCAAAATAGAAGCCAATTCAATTGCAATTTCTTCCTTCAGATTTTCCTGAACATTCTCCTTCAAGCCCCTTATTCTCAAAGCAAACTCCATTTCTCTATATTGTGACATTAAAATCTCATCCTGAACATTGTCTGCATTATCTTCTATCTTATCAACTCTATCTTGTAGTATTTCAACCTTCCCCACCATTTCATCCACCCTGTCATTAATTTTTTCTATATGTCCAGCAAGCCGCTTCAGTGCAGAAATAATATCTACTCTCATCTGATCATTTTTTTTCTCAATAAGTTCTGTTGTCTTTTGTATAGTTTTCTCATAAATGTTTTCCAAAGCATCTTGCAAATCTTTAAGTGTTATTGACTGCGGTGGTGGTGATGGTGGAGAAAGTTTAGGTCTGGGTTGTTGTTGTACAGTCTGAGTTACTGAAGAAGGAGTTGCAACTTTAGGAAGAGAAGCAGGTCCAGGATGTTTTGAGGCCATTTTATCAAAGAAAAAAAAAAGCTTTAAAAGAATTAAAAACTAGTAAAAGTAAAAAGAGCAAGAACAGCAAAAAAAAAAAAAGAAGTTTACTCCTTAAAAAGAAAGAATTCTCTTAAACAAATCAAATCCATTATGTTGATAAAGCTCAATCAATAAAAAATAGAAAGTGAAAGTGTTCAAACAAGAAGAGTAACAAAGAAACAATATTCCTCCGCCATATTTCTTGCTCCAGCAATTTGTTCAGATAATAACAGGAGAAGATATTAGTTTTCCCTGAGTTAAGTTAAAAGTAAAATCCAGTCATTGTTCTCCTGAGAGCTCTGTCTGCTTTCAAAGTCACTTACGGTTTTCATTAGCAAAGGAGCGGTGGAGGCGGCGTCTGGCTTCGTTCTCGGAGAACAAAGGCATCCCAGGAAACGGAGCACACCCAGACTATGGAGGATCTCTCACACTTCACCTCCCGAGAAAAAATCCCTGGGAGGTTGATGAGGTTCAACTCCTATCCAGGAGAAAGCTCACTTTCTTCCCTTCACCCGGGAAGAAGGTTTCAAGCCATAAAACAGCTGGTCGTCGCTGTTTAACCGGCTTTTACGATCTCCCGGGAGAGGCAGCTGTAAAACAGCTGCTATCAACACCAACGCAGCCACCGGAAGCCCATCTATAAATCTTAAACCAATATTTTTTTGTGTTAGGGCATATCCACCAGGCATGATAATAAGTGCCTGGCTGTTGTTTACATTTCCAACAAGTATTTGATACATTTTAAAACATTTTCGCTAAATGAGCTGGTGTCATATGCCACTAGTGGCGAACCTATGGCACGGGTGCCAGAGGCGGCACGCAGAGCCCTCTCTGTGGGCACACGTGCCATTACCCCAGTCCTAGGCCTTCAGCTGGCTTTTATAAAACCTTTTCACTTTAGGCCTCCGCTGCCGTGTGCAAAAAAAAAAAAAAAAATCAGTCCATTTCAACTTCTCGCAGGAAAAAAAAAGATCTTGCAAAGTTGGAACTGATTGATTGAACTTTTTAGTCCCACCCAGTCTTCCATTACCACTGCAGCCATGCCCACCCAATTGGCCACACCCAGCCAATGGGCCACATCCACCGGCACTCGACGATGCATAAGTGGGTTTGGGATTGCAGTTTGGGCACTCGGTCTCTAAAAGGTTCACCATCACTGTCATATGCCATCTATAAAAATCTTATATAAATTTTCTTTATATGTTACTGCTTTAGTAAGCTTAATATTTTTATCCCAAAGTTTTTGCCAGTCTTCTAAGTCTATAAATATCCAAAATTCTTTGCCCATACTATCATTGTTTCTTTTACTTGTTTTTCTTCCATCTTCCAATTTAGCAGAAATTTATAGAGTTTCTTAATCAAGTTCTCATCCGTGATGTGAATGTGATTTTTAAAGTACTGTTTATCAAAATTTGAAATGTACCATTATAACAAAATGATTTGTATATTGATTTTTTGAACATGGGGATAAATTAGATTAGATTAGAGATAAGATTAGGTTAGGTTAGGTTAGGTTAGATTAGATTAGATTAGATTAGATTAGATTAGATTGAAACATAGAACCACCATGATACATGCTCACTGTTTTCTTATGAATTGACTCTCTACCAGTGTAAAGAAAATAGAGATTGAATGTAGAACAACAATTGAATGCTGTATTTATAACTCATCTGTTATTTATATGCATTATGGTTTTTTGTGTGTTTTTTTCTATTTCTGTATAATAAAGCAAATACCTTTTTTTAAAAAAAGAGAAAAAGTATTGTTTCGCTTATATATCAACAATTTTGAATCATATCTTATTAAGGGATTTTATATACATAAGGATATAAATCTAATGGTTTAACTACTTTGCTTTGCTATGCTTTGTTTGGGGGACAGCATTTAAAGCTCAGATATTGTATAAGTATTACTATATAAGTCATTTCAGATGCAGTGTATCCTATTTCCATCCTAACTGTCCTCACTACCATTGTTTTCCAAATTGATGGGGAGTGGTATTCTATAAGGATTGGTGAAACTGTGGATGCTGAAGAAATACTAAGAAAGGTTATGTAGAGGTGAACATAAACAGCAAGACGAGGCCCATTATTTAGTAAGGATTATCTGGACAAGATAATTTGTTGTTACAAGTTATACACAATAGTGCTCAGTAAAGACTATAGAAGGTAGAGAAATAAGTTCCTGAATTAATTAAAAAAATAATATTTTCTTCAAAAGATGAACATTGGTTAATGGTAACATGCATATACAAAAATGTCTAGATTCAAACCCGGGACATTTCAAGAAAAGGAGTAGCTGGAGATTATTATAAATGCCTTTGTCTGGAATTGCTGTTCCTAATTAGAGTGGAAAATCCTGCGATGCCACTAAATAGATAAATATTAGGGTAAAACAATTTATTGTATTCATAGGATGTGGGTAAGAGATGCTTTGCCATAGGAATTAATTTCCATGTGGGCAACTTTCTTGGACAGTTGACATTACAGATAGTCCTTGACTTACAACAGTTCATTTAGTGACCATTCTAAGTGACAATTGCTACTTGGCAGCTGACTCAAAATTATGACCATTGCTATGTCCCACAGTCATGTGATCACCTTTTGCAACCCTTTGACAAGCAAAGCCAATGGGGATGCCAGATTCACTAAAACCGTGTTATTAACTTATCAACTGTGATGATTCACTTAACAACTGTGGCAAGAATGGTCGTAAAATGAGGCAAAACTCATTTAACAAATGTCTCACTTAACAACAGAAATGTTGGGCTCAATTTGGTCATAAGCCAAGGACTACCTGTAATGTATTTAAAGATCGTTTTAATCAAAAAATGGAACCTGACAAACTGCAACGTAATCTTCCAACCTTTAGCTCCACCTCGATTTACACGAATGCTCCATACCCCATATAGGTTCCATGTGTCACATTACAGAAAATCCTAGCTGAAGGTGGATCTTAAAGGCCTTCAGAGTAAGGGCCGCCCAAATCTTAGGGCATGTGCAGCAGCAGAGAAGGCAGACTTTAACTCACTAACTCAGGGATGTCAAACTCGCAATGTCACGTGATGTGTCACGACATATCGCAACTTTTTTGCCATTGCCGGCAATGGGGTAGGCGTGGTTTTGCTATGATGCCTGCGGACCGGCAGTTTCACACCCCTGCCCTAACTGAAAAAAGAATTTGCTGATTTGTCCTTTGTTGTGTATATTTTAGGCTTTTTAAACTAAAGAAAAACAGTGTATATTCATTGCTTATTGTACAGTCAAGATGCTACATTAATATCCCAAAGGATACCTAAGGATAAGCTTTTAAATTGATACGACTGTGGAGGCGTGCTTCTAATTTTACTTTTTTTTTCTGTCTGAAGCATTAAATCTGCTCAAACTGTTTGTTAAGACTGGGTGGAAAGATGAAGAGGGACATGCCCTGATGTTTAAGGTACCTGGGTCTAAACTGGGAAATTGTGAGTTCTAGTCCTGCCTTCAGCACAGGTCTACAAAAAGTTTTTATAGGAGTGTTAGGCAAAGACAAATCTCTTTGGTTTTATATTCTATTCATTCTTTAAAGTTTTCATATCAAATTTATTTATTGATAACGAATATTTATAAAGTTCAAGTTCTGAGTCCCAAAGGTGCTTTTTCAGGAGGGAGCTGGACTTCCTTGTTTGATTGTTTTTTTGAAGACACTTCACTTCTCGTCCAAGAAGTTCCTTCAGCTCTGACTGGATGGTGCGGAATGGAAGGATTTTTATTCTTTGCAGACAGCTGGTCATTTGAATACTTTTAGAGAGTCGTTGAGGCCATTTGGAGGTTTATCTGTGTCCTCAGGGTCACCTGAGTAGTGCAAATGTGGAGCCTTCTTGGCTGCAGGATGTTTTCTGCCCTGTGTCTCTTCACTGTTGAAGACAGGCGCAGGATAATGGGGGATGAGTCTATGTTGTCTGCATCTCAAATTGAAGCGCGAATGGTGCCTGTACTCTGCAATGTTTTCTGGAAATCCATTCATACTCCCGCACCATTCAAAGGGTGTTCATCCCAAAGTGCATAGCTAAATATCTAAGGAGATTTTCAGTCATCCAGTTATGGTTGTCCCAAAGGTGAGGCTACTGAACTTTCTTCTTTTTCTTTGAAGATGTCTGCAAGGAATATAAATCCTTCCATTGCCCACCATCAAGTCAGACCTGAAGAAACTTTTTGGATGAGAAGTGAAACATTTTCAAAAAAACCCCAAGAAAGTCCATTTGCCTCCTGAAAAAACACCTTTGGGGCAACAATGAACTGGCTGACTGAGAATCTCCATAGACATTCAAGTTCTGAGATTTTTTTTAAAAAAAAATTGGCTTCGTAGGATTTAATGATCTTTTCTCGTAGGTTCAGTGATCAGAGGCTGAAAATGCCACTGCCACAACTGGAGATGCAAGTAAATCTTGTGAATACTGCTATGGACGGAAATTGATAAATGATATTCAAATTTTAGCATTAAAATTATCATCATCTTTATAACCTATTATTTCTAATGTAAAGATCCCAGCATAAATCCTGATCTTTAATAAAACTGTTTTTTATCTATTTTGAGATCTGGATTATGCAATAGTATTAATTTAACATAACAAAGATAATCAAAATGCACTTTTCCAGAATAGTGTACCACATTTCAAAATAATAACAGACTTAAAGGGATATAGCAAATTGACTATATTTTGAATCCAAAATAGTCCAATTAATTAAAGATGTGATATAGGAATATTTCCAAGGAGCCTAGGCATGAATAATTTGTGAAAGAGTCTAAACTTGGTTCTCATAGAATTATATGAAATAATATACAAAGTTTTTGATAATATTTTCTGGGTACAGAAATTCCACACAAAATATAAACAATCCTGGTAATTACAGCGCATTCAAATGTACATGCATATATGTATGTAAGTGTGTTTATTCTACTTCTATGTTACAACAGAGAACCAATTTAGTATATTGGATAAGGCACCAAGCTAAGAGACCATAAATGTAAGTCTTTCCTTAGACACAAAGCCAGTTGGGTGACCTTGGGCAGCCACTCTATCTCAGCCCTGGGAAGAAGGCAATGGCATTCTGAAAGATGTTGCCAAGAAAACTGCAGGAACTAGTTAACACTGACTCAAAGGCACAGAGAGAAAGAGAGAGAGAGAGAGAGAGAGAGAGAGAGAGAGAGAGAGAGACAGACAGACAGACAGACAGACAGACAGACAGACAGACACAGACACACACACACACACACAGAGAGAGAGAGAGAGAGAGAGAGAGAGAGAGAATACAATTGCCAATGTAAGATTTTAGCCAGAATCTATTTTTGATTAACATAGTTTTGTATGCATGTGCACCACATACACACAAATTCAGCTGCACTGATACTCTTTGTTTCATTAACTCAGTAAATTTTAGAAATATACTTGTAATTAAGGCAAGCAAGGGGACCTCTCCTGAAATCTCTATCTTATTCCTTCATTACTTCCAACTATAGATAATCCATGTCTTCTTTTCAACTTGCTAGAAGCCAAGGCTAAAACCCTCCCCCCTGGTCTTTCCTTTGTATTTTAAGCACTGCTTGGGATGACTGCATTGGGGATTTTGAATTTACATCTATAAACATCACAGAGACAATTCTGCACAGTATTATGGATCCATTTGTAAGCAAATCTCTCTCTGCTGCTCTTTAGATAATTTTCTTGAGATTACTTTCATAATACTTTCTAAAGTGGGGAGAGAAAAAAGAAAAGCAATACTAGATTCTTTAACATTTCTGCTGGTATTACAGAGTGCTATAAATAAGAAGAGACTACTTATTTACTAGACTGAATATATTAATCTCACTGGGATGTGTTTCTCTGGCAGGAATGGGTAGCATGGCATACAACTGAGCATTTGATGTTTGGGATAGGGAGTGGCTGCATTTGGATGTCCTGGATTTAAAGTGTTTATGGTTCCAAGATTTTCATTCCAGCAGACGTATCCAGCTTGAGCCATACTGCATCTTGAGCTAAGGAAAATATTGGAAATAAAGTGGGAAGTAGAAGAGAAAATTGAAAATGCCTGGATATGTCAAGATGTCAAGCGCTGCGGATCTGCATACCCATAGCAGGATTAGGAATAATAGAGTAGACTTGCCATCTGAGCTGTAAGACAGACAAGTTGTACTTGCAAGGTGATCTGAGGCATGAAACAATAACTGGAGGGTAACAGATAACAATGTTATACATAGGATTTTTTTTTCCAGAAATGGGGAAGAAAGGAAGTGAAAAACAGACTGGTCAGCTTGCATAAAGAAAGCTATCATTGGAACTTTGAGAGGAGGAAGAAGTTGGTTAGCATACCAAGAAGGATTTAAAGAGCTTTGGTTGTTGAAGAGTTGCTCGCTTCATAGTGAAAGGTAGATCATTCAAGAGGAGTGCCATCAAAGTATGAAAGACTAGGGGTCATGTCTACTCCATAAAGAGGGAGAAGAGGATTGATAATCAGATAATCTTGATTAATACTATTGATTAAAAAGAAATTTAGTCACACCTGTTAGAATAGATATTCTGACATAACAGCAGAAACTTTCTGTCATAAAGGAATCTTCTGCTTTTTAAATACATTTCAGAGGGAGGAAGAAATCTTTTCGCATAACTGCTTCTTCTAAAAGGCCATTTTCATAATTAACCTTGAATAGCTGAATGAGAAACACGGCTTTTTATCTTGTAATGTTATAAATAATAAGAGAGAAAACTTCATAAGGAAGGTTTATGTAGCTGCATCCTGAAAACCATATTTTTGTGATAAGACATTGACATCCTACGTACCATATTTAAGATGATTGTACAAATCCATTATATTTCAAGAAATTTAATATATTATTGTGTGAGAGAATGGTTAAGATATCAATATTACCTGAGCCTTCCTTGCTAATATCTCGTCTCATGGCACAATGGTTAGAATACAGTACTCCAGGCTACTTCTGCTGACTGCCAGTTGCCAGCAATTCAGCCTTTCATCTTTCCGAGGTTGGTAAAATGAGGACCCAGATAGTTGGGGGCAATATGTTGACTCTGTAAATTGCTTAGAAAAGATTGTAAAGTACTGTGAAGCAGTATATAAGTCTAAATGCTATTGCTGCATAGCATATCCCATACATTTTTCAGGCCACAGCTAGATAAAGGACAGAGCCAGGTCTTTAAAATAAGAGACATGGTAACCTCATAAGGATTATGGAGTACAGTAGGCAGAACGGTGAGCAACAATAAGTCAAAAGTGAACTAAAGAGCATCCTAAGATGCTGAAGTGCCAGGAAGTGGCATTGGTGATATAGAATAGCTTTGGGACAATTCGTTTGAAAAATTTAATGTAAATTTTCATACTATAAAGAGTCCTACTATTGGCATCAAAAGAATTTGCATTTGGAAATTACAATACTAAGGCCTGATTGGCTTTCTTGCTGCAGAGACTTTGGCCATCTCTCATTCTCTTGATTCTTTGGAATGAAAGAAGAATTTTTCAAAAAATTTTGACCCCCAAACCCACCCACCCCCATCCCCCTACCCCCCCCACTTCCCAGAGCCGAGTACAGGGTTATTACAACATATTAAACAAAATCGAATTAACTTTAACAAATTATACAGTAACCAAATTCATACTTAACCCTTAACTCCCTTCAAACTTTAACATCATAATATTATAAACAAATCCATTTTAAAACAATTATTATAAAGTACCATAATAACAATAAATAAACTAAATAATTTCCATTATAAAATGCTATTAATAATAATTATTATTTAAAATTTAATCATAAAATAAATGGAACTTTTTAGTTCCATATTTAATCTGAATATAATCTATCCATCTTCTCCATACAATAATATATCTTTCTTGTGTATGATCCTTTAAATAAGCAGAAATTTTTGCCATTTCTGCTAAATTAGAAACCTTAAGTGTCCATTCTTCTATAGTAGGCAACGAATCTTTCTTCCAATATTGACCTACCAATAATCTTGCTGCTGTTACTAAATTCAACATTAAAATAGTTTCTTTAACATCAAAATCCACAAAAATCCCTAGTAAAAATAGTTGAGGAGTAAACTTTATCTTCCTTTTAAAAATCTTTTGAATGTTCACCAAATCATAATCCAAAAAGCTTTAATATTTTTACAAGTCCACCAAACATGAAAATAAGTTGCGTCAGAACTACCGCATCTCCAACATTTAGGCTGTAAATTAGGATACATACAAGACAACTTTTTAGGATCCAAATGCCACCTATAAAACATTTTGTAAAAATTTTCCCTTAAATTTTGAGCCTGTGTAAATTTAACATTTCTAATCCAAATTATCTCCTATAAATCCAATGGAATCAGTTCCTGGATATTCTGAGCCCATTTAACCATACAATCTTTAACCAAATCCATTTCCGAGTCCAATTCCATTAACACATTATAAATTCTTTTTATGTGGGCCTGATTCTGATCTTTAATCTGAATTACCAAATTTTCATCTCCTAATGTTATTCCAACTTTCTTATCTAAGTCCACCTATCCACTATTTGTAAATACTGAAACCATGACTGTAAAATATTTTCTTGCCTTAATACATCTAAAGATTTTAATTGCCAGTCAGTACCTGATCAAATAAGTAATTCTTTATACAAAATTTTATCAAAATTCATCCCCTTAGAGATTCCCTCAATTGCATGTCCAGGAATCCCCCAAATAGGTATTTTGTAATTTAACCTGTAATAATACTTCTTTCAGACTCGAAGTAAGGCATTTCTTAAAATATGTGATTTAAAAGCCCGATCTACTTTCTTATTGAAAATTAAATATGCATGCCAACCATATAATAAATCCCACCCTTCAAGAGAAAGAATATTTTTGTTTGTTAAATTAAGCCAATCGTTTATCAAAGTTAATGTGGCTGCATCATAATATAATTTCAAATTAGGTGCTTTAAGCCCTCCTCTTTCTCGAGCATCTTGCAAAATCTTAAACTTCACTCTTGGTTTCTTCCCAGCCCAAATAAATTTATTGATACCCTTCTGCCAGTCATCCAAATTAGCATCTTTTTTTAAAATGGGTATCATCTGAAACAAAAAAAGAAACTTTGGTAGAACATTCATTTTTACAGCTGAAATTTTGTTAATTGTTAATAAAACTTTTTCAATTAAAAAAAAAGAAAGAAAGGAGGATTTTTCTATGGTTTGTTTTGGCTCCTAAGTTAATTAACTGACTCCTTACTGCTATGAGTAGGTTCTATGGAAGCATAGTCACTGAACAATGTGACTATCCTACTGTTGTTACCAAGCTCTTGATCTTAATCTTGGATACCCTGGCTCCAGTTAAGCCCTACCAATATTCTTGAAAAATGAAATGGTTGCAAGCCAAATGATTGCAGCCAAGCACTGGTGCCTTTTTCCTGGTGCCTGCTTTGCCACAAGGACAAGAAGGGGGTAAAACTAATCTAGTGTAGTAAAAAGCATCCAGTGAGGTTTATTGGGGAACAACAGCATCAAATTGCTTTGTACTAAATAAATGCTGGGTTAGTAGTGTTGGAATATTTTCTTTGATCATTCATAAACATTTTTAGAACAGCAGAAAAGGTTGGCAGAAAAGCTACCTTAAGCAAAAGCAATGCCATTTTTATAAAGAAAGAATTAGTGGGTAAAACCAAAGAAATTGTATACAAGAAAGATTGATGGCTTTTTCCTTCATCTTATGTACAATGGTAAGCTATAGATGATATTTTTATAGATGCTGTGGTTAACTGCTGATATTTTCTAAATGTTGCAAAGGAAGGACACCTGTGTCAGCTAAGTCTTGCTTATGAAAATAGCATGAAGGGATCACGCTGAGAGAACATGGACAAAAGAAAGGAAACATGATTGGATGGTCCACTGTGTCTATATTGTTTACAACTGGTTAAAAGCTTTGAAGTAGAAAAAAGAGACAACAAGGAACATTTAGTGTGGTCCCTGTCCAATATCCTTTATTGATCTTGGGCAAAATAAGTACGTAACTCTTCAACAATGGCACCTTTGATTTCTTCCCATCTTGGAACAAACCACCTGGGAAGAAAGGATATATTCCCCCAGTAGACATAGCAACATGAGAATCATTTTGTAATCAGGAATTTAGGGGGTTCAACAAAATATACCCATATTTGAGATATACATAACCCCCAAAGATTGCCTAACTTTGAAGAAGAGTGTACTGAGCTGAACTGATGAATGTTGCTGTTGTTTGGTCATTAAGTCACTTTCAGCTCTTTGTGACTTGATGGATATCATTTTGCCAGAATGCCTGTCAGGATTATTTCTTACAAGTTCATGCTTGTGTCATCAATGATAGAATGTAATACATCTTCTGTTTGCCTCTTTTTATTGCTTTCAAGTTTTCCAAGTCTTTCCCCAGAGACTCTTATCTTCACATTATGTGTCCAGAATATGTCAGCATTCACTTCACCGAGGATTTGGCTGTACTTCCATCTAGTGCTGAATTCTTCTGAACAATTATCTCTAGTATCACATTTCAAAGGCATCATTTTTTCTTCATTTGGTTTTTCAGATGATTCAGATTTCACAATGATATAGATATATACCTCTAGGCTTTGACAGTACATATTTTTATTATCCAGAGGATGCTCTTCTCATTAATATTTTTTCCCGATGCAGTCATAGTCTTTTTCACAAGTAGCAGACACCACTATTATATCATGGCTACAGTCAATATCCCTGTAACTTTGTAAGAAAATAAAGTCTCTTTTTACTTAAAAATTATCTCTGTTTGTTTGCACTGGGTTAGCATTTCCTGTTGACAAAATCTTAGATTGTGTGCTTTCTTTAAAAAAAATAGAGCAACATACTTGCATTTTGTTTGTTTGTTTTTTACTTTAAAGAAGAGATTCCTTAAGCCTGGTTTCTTGCCATCAAGGTGCTATCAAAAGCTCATCTGAAGTTGTTAACATTTCTCAGAACAACTTTAATTTCGGTCTCAATTTCTTTTAGTTCAGCATTTCTTGACATGCACTTTGCATATAAGTTAAATAACTAGGGCACTTCATTTCCAGTTCTGAACCATTTAGTTGTTACATATTTCATTTGCTTGCTTTCTGAAGATCAGAGAATTTCTTCATTAGATAAATGAGGCGGATCTGTGCACATATGTTTTTAAGGGTTATCCACAATTTAATATGAACAACAAAGTAAAAGAGGATCTTTTCAAAACTCTCTTTATTCCCCCCCCCATCCATTACATATCAGCAGTACAATCCATTTTATAAATCTGGCAGCTCTCAGTTTTGACATTGAAGTCTGGGTTGCTAGGCCTTGAGCATCACTTTATTTGTATGTGAGAGAAGTGCAGTAGTTTGGTAATTTGAGCATTTCTAGTACTGCTTTTTTGGTATTGAAATATATATTGATCTTCTCCAGTCCTTTGCTATGTTTTCCAAACCCGCTTACAAACA
Source organism: Crotalus tigris (assembly GCF_016545835.1). Taxonomy (NCBI): domain Eukaryota; kingdom Metazoa; phylum Chordata; class Lepidosauria; order Squamata; family Viperidae; genus Crotalus; species Crotalus tigris. Next base: position 3,384,656 of record NW_024096469.1, read on the forward strand.
AATTGAGGAATAATCCTGCCTCAATAATGAAGCTATTTGGACCACATCATTACATTTTTTAACAAATGTATTACTTTAATAGTGTTTTACCAGTTCTACTGCAGTCACTGAGTTATGGTGATCACCAAATGAAGGTCCCTTTTCAGACCAGCCTGTACAAGCTTGCTTCCTCAGACAGAACAGAGCCTTTGTTCTGTTTCAGAATTGCCCTTAACGCAGTGGTTCTCAACCTGTGGGTCTGGACCCCATTTGGGGTCGAACGACCATTTCATGGGGGTCGCCAAACAAGGCTGTCCGCCATTTTTTCCCCCTTTTCTTTGGCCACGCCCCTGGCACCCGGTGATGTATAAGTGGTTGGGGGTCACCACAACATGGGGAACTGTATTATGGGGTTGTGGCATTAGAAAGGTTGAGAACCACTGCCTTAATGCATAAATAATAACATATAATGTGCATCTATTATTGAAGCCCTGCAACTAAAGTGAAAGTTATTTCTAAGATCATTATCACTTTGAAGAGAGAAGCAAAACTTGTTCAAGGGAAAATAGCATGCATAATGTCAATGATAAGTGAATTGACTAGATCAATAGAAAAAAAAAGAGAGTCCTTGCTGGCAGACTCTCTTAAATACTGGGTAATGAGTCACATTAGCAATCAAAAGCAAGCCTGCTAGGAAGTAAATCACATTGACTAAATGAGCCTTAATACTGAATAGATGTATTTAACCTGCCTATATAGTTATTAAAGGACTCTTCTCAAGGGACCTTTATGATGATGAGAGATTGATTATTTTCCACATTCTTTTTTGCTAAATTACATGCATTCATCCATAGGTTATAGCAGCTCTCCCCAGTCCTATGCACGTCAGATTGCTTCAGCCATCCAATCTGTATTTTAGCAGTGGAAGCTTCTTAATTTTGTTTACTCAGTGTTTCATCCTTTCCATCTTAAATTGATCCTGTTGCTGCATCAGACTGTTCATTTTGAACAAAACAAAAAAGCCCAAATAAAAATGTGTATATATTTTCTTGCATACTTCCTTATATTTTAGGAAGCAACTATTTCTATAATGCTTTTATACATTAATGCTAATGTGAATGTTATACATACCTCCCAACTTTTCCAACAAATATTGAAAATCACTAACTGAGGAAGGTCACCAACTGAATCTACCTCAGTCAAAAGAGAGTGAGTGATATTATAGAGGAAATTTTGAAGCAGACTAAATGAGGTTGAAGAGCAGTTGGTTAATTTTGTGCTACTTAAAAACAATATGGAAATTCACTGCTGTGAGTTATTTGTAAAAATAATAAAAGTGGGGAACAATAAATAAATAAATAAATAAATATTTGTATTCATATAACTGAATGATTTTCTAACCATAACTTACAGGAAGCTGCTGAATTCATGCCTGGTGCAAAAGTAACTCCCTACACTGAAAGTAGGTATTTCCATCTATACTCTGGACCATAAGGAATTTTGCAGCATCTGCTCATAGCATATGTTTTCTCTGATCAAGCTGCTCTATTTCAGTCTTTCTCAAGCTGGTGGTCTTGGTATGGGGAGATATGAATATAAACTTTTGAATCAACACAGGAAATACCAAAATACATAAATAATATTCCTTATCTTCTAAATTATAATTTAATTAAAGTATTAAATTATGTGATTGTAAACTATAGTTATTATGGATTACTGCCTTGTCGTGGCGAAGGGGCTTGCGTAACTCAATGAAGCTATAAGCTATGCCGTGCAGGGCCACCCAAGACGGACAGGTTATAGCAGAGAGTTCTGACAAAATGTGATCCACTGGAGAAGGAAATGGCAAACCACTCCAGTATCTTTGCCATGAAAACCCCATGGACAGTACTAAAAGGAAAAAAGATATGACGCTGGAAGATGAGCCCCTCAGGTCGGAAGGTGTCCAATATGCTACTGGGGAAGAGCAGAGGGCTAGTACTAGTAGCGCCAGAAAGAATGAAGCGACTGGGCCAAAGCCGAAAGGACGCTCAGCTGTGGATATATCTGGTGGTGAAAGGAAAGTCCGATGCTGTAAAGATTTTTTCTCCATAGGAACCTGGAATGTAAGATCCATGAATCAAGGCAAGCTAGACGTAGTCAAAAAAGAGATGACAAGACTGAACATCGACATCTTAGGAATCAGCGAACTAAAATGGACAGGAATGGGTGAATTTAACTCAGATGACCATCAGGTATACTACTGTGGGCAAGAATCCCTCAGAAGAAATGGAGTAGCCTTCATAGTCAATAAAAGAATAGGAAAAGCAATACTGGGATACAATCCCCAAAATGACAGAATGATCTCAATTCGAATCCAAGGCAAACCATTCAATATCACAGTAGTCCAAATCTATGCCCCAACCACTGGTGCTGAAGAGGATGAAATTGACCAGTTCTATGAAGCCCTACAGCACCTTATAGAATTAACACCAAAAAATGATGTCCTTATCATCATGGGGGATTGGAATGCTAAGGTAGGAAGCCAAAAGATAACCGGAATAACAGGCAAGTTTGGCCTTGGAGTACAAAATGAAGCAGGGCACAGGCTAATAGAATTTTGTCAAGAGAATACGATGGTCATAACAAACACTCTTTTCCAACAACCCAAGAGACGGCTCTACACATGGACATCACCAGACGGTCAACATAGAAATCAGATTGACTATGTGCTCTGCAGCCAAAGATGGAGAAGCTCTATACAGTCAGTAAAAACAAGACCAGGAGCTGACTGTGGCTCAGATCATGAGCTTCTCGTTGCAAAATTTAGGCTTAAATTGAAAAAAGTAGGGAAAAGCACTAGGCCACTCAGGTATGAACTAAATCATATTCCTGATGAATATACAGTAGAGGTGACAAATAGATTTAAGGAATTAGATCTGATAGACAGAGTGCCTGAAGAACTATGGATGGAAGTTCGCAACATTGTACAAGAGGTAGCAACTAAAACCATCCCAAAGAAAAAGAAATGCAAGAAAGCAAAATGGCTGTCTGAGGAAGCTTTGCAAATAGCTGAGGAAAGAAGGGAAGCGAAAGGCAAAGGAGAAAGAGAAAGATACACCCAATTGAATACAGAATTCCAGAGAATAGCTAGAAGAGATAAGAATACCTTCTTAAATGAACAGTGCAAAGAAATAGAAGAAAACAACAGAATAGGGAGGACCAGAGATCTCTTCAAGAAAATTGGAGATATGAAGGGAACGTTTCATGCAAAGATGGGCATGATAAAGGACCAAAATGGCAGAGACCTAACAGAGGCAGAAGAGATTAAGAAGAGATGGCAAAACTACACAGAAGAACTATACAAGAATGAGCTTAACATCCCAGATAACCACAATGAGATGGTCACTGACCTCGAACCAGACATCCTAGAATGTGAAGTGAAATGGGCCTTAGAAAATCTGAGCAACAACAAAGCTAGTGGAGGTGACAGTATTCCAGCTGAGCTATTCAAAATCTTAAAAGACGATGCAGTAAAAGTGCTACACTCAATTTGCCAGCAAATTTGGAAAACTCAACAGTGGCCACAGGATTGGAAAAGGTCAGTTTACATTCCAATTCCAAAGAAAGGCAATGCCAAAGAATGTTCAGACTATCGCACCATTGCACTCATTTCACATGCTAGTAAAGTTATGCTTAAAATCCTACAAGCTAGACTCCAGCAGTATGTGGATCGAGAACTACCAGAAGTACAGGCAGGATTTCGAAGAGGCAGAGGAACTAGAGATCAAATTGCCAACATACGCTGGATCATGGAGAAAGCTAGGGAGTTCCAGAAAAACATCTACTTCTGCTTCATTGACTATGCAAAAGCCTTTGATTGTGTGGATCACAACAAATTGTGGCAAGTTCTTAAAGAGATGGGAGTACCAGACCATCTCATTTGTCTCCTGAGAAACCTATATGCGGGTCAAGAAGCAACAGTGAGAACCGAACACGGAACCACTGATTGGTTCAAAATTGGAAAAGGAGTCCGGCAAGGCTGTATACTGTCGCCCTGCCTATTTAACTTATATGCAGAGCACATCATGAGAAAGGCAGGGCTAGATGAATCAAAAGTTGGAATTAAGATTGCCGGGAGAAATATCAACAACCTAAGATATGCAGATGATACCACTCTAATGGCAGAAAGTGAAGAGGAACTAAAGAGCCTCTTGATGCGGGTGAAGAAGGAGAGTGCAAAAGTTGGCTTGAAACTCAACATTAAGAAAACCAAAATCATGGCATCCGGCCCTCTCAATTCCTGGCAAATAGATGGGGAAGAAATGGAGGTAGTGACAGATTTTATTTTTCTGGGCTCAAAGATCACCTCAGATGGGGACTGCAGCCAAGAAATTAAAAGACGCTTGCTCCTGGGGAGGAAAGCTATGGCAAATCTAGACAGCATTCTAAAAAGCAGAGACATCACCCTGCCAACAAAAGTGCGTATAGTCCAGGCCATGGTTTTCCCAGTTGCAATGTATGGCTGTGAAAGTTGGACCATAAGAAAGGCTGAGCGCAAAAGAATTGAGGCCTTTGAACTATGGTGCTGGAGAAGAGTCCTGCGAGTCCCTTGGACTGCAAGGCGTTCAAACCGGTCAGTCCTAGAAGAGATCAACCCCGACTGCTCTTTAGAAGGCCAGATCCTGAAGTTGAAACTCAAATACTTTGGCCACCTAATGAGAAGGAAGGATTCACTGGAGAAGAGCCTAATGCTGGGAAAGATTGAGGGCAATAGAAGAAGGGGACGACAGAGAATGAGATGGCTGGATGGAGTCACTGAAGCAGTAGGTGTGAATTTAAATGGACTCCAGGAGATGGTAGAGGACAGGAAGACCTGGAGGAACATTGTCCATGGGGTCGCGACGGGTCGGACACGACTTCGCAATTAACAACAACAAACTATAGTAAATTATTAAATATAGTAATATATAATATTATATAGTATTATGGTAATTATTAACTACGGTATTAATACAGTAAATTATAAGTTCAATTATAGTAAGTTATAACTTAAATTATAGTTTAATTAAAGTAGACCACAGCCTACTTCTTGGTAAGATAGAAAAATATGGGGTAGACAGCATCACCACCAGATGGATGTGTAACTTAACATGTAGTCCTCAACAGAACTATATCCATGTGAAGGAAGCATACAGTGGAGTACCCCAAGGTTCTTGTCTTAGAACCAGTACTCTTCAACATCTTCATAAACAATTTTGATGAGGAGATAGAACAGGAACTCATCAAATTTATGGACAACACTAATTTGGGGGGGGACTAGCCAATACTTTAGAACAGGGCTGAGGAATTCTGGGAGTTGAAGTCCACAAGTCATAGAAGGGCCAAGTTTGAAGACCCCTGCTTTAGAAGATAGATTCAAGATACAGAAGGATCTTGCCAGACTTGAACACTGGGCCCTATCTAACAAAATGCAATCCAGTGGTGAAAAAAATCAGGTCTTACACTATTTGTTTGTTTGTTTGTTTATCAATCAAATTTATATGGCTGCTCATCTCACAGAAAGTTATTCTGGGTAAAAACAGTAAATAACTAAGACAATCGGTAATTAAAACCATTATATAATTATTAATAAAAATAATTAAAATTTATAAAATCCAAGTTAAAAGGGCAAAGCTGATAATAAACAGAGGATGTTAATAATAAGGGAGTACAACTGTCCTCTAGGGTTCCCAAAGAGGCTGGCATAACCAGGTCTTGTGGGACCTTTGGAAGCTCAGGAGTGATGAGACCAACCTTATCTGTAGAGAGAGAATAAAGATGCCCACAACAGAAAAGGCTTAGCACCTAGGGCCTACCAAATGTAGCTTTCTAGACATCAGAAACATCAGATTCGTGTAACATATCCATTCTGTGAGATCTGGTGGGATAGACAAGCGAAACTGGGAAACCCTCAAATAACCTGGTCTCACAACCATGTAAGACTTTAAAAATCATATCAGCATTTTGAATTGGATGTGAAAACAAACTGTTAACTAATGCCATTTGAACAGCAGAGCCATAACATGTGCTCTACCAGAAGCACACATAATTGCTCATGCCATCCCTTTTTTCACCAGCTGAAGTTTTCAGATACTCTTCAAGGAAAACTCCATGTCAGGTGCATTTCAATAATTCAACCAAGAGCCGACAAGGGCATGAATAACTATGATCCTGCCTGATCCAGGAATGGGTGCAACTGGGGCACAATACAGGTGGTCCTCAATTTATGATTGGTCACTTAGCAACTGTCTGAAGTTATGCATGGACCTCCCTAGTACTACGAATGACCCAGAATTCAAATGGCCAGCCACTCACACAGTTTGTCTGTATCTTTAACTTAGTGCCTGGCTGTTTGCAGGATTGCTTTTTCTTATTGTCTCTGCCATTCTATAAGAATGGCTTGCTGTAAATCCCCACAGTTTAGAAATGACATCTTAATGGGATTCAGTAAAATTCTCAGTTCTGATACCTTAATGGGAACCAATGGGGTTCTAAAGACATGCCACAAAGATATGGCTCTTTTAGTATGGTTTGAATCAAAGTGTTTTATGAATTTGTTCATGCATTATTAAGATTTTAAGTTTTATTATTTCTTGAGTGGTTGTCTATTATTTCAGTGCTTTGTGTTGGGTTTTATCCTCCTCTGTACAGCACCTTGATTCCCAAGATGCTTAGGTATCCTTATAAATCCAGTAAATAAATATTTGTAGATTGTTGTACTACATGACCTAACCAATTGTGTGACCAATGACACAACTGAGATTTGGATAACATTCAAATTACATCCCCAATGTTATGCCATTAACGCATCACATGAAATGCTAAAAGAGAATAAAGGCACACTATTTAACTGAAATGTCTTAAATTATGTAAACTTATCTCTATTTTTGCTGCATGAATAATCTATGATTCACAGCAAAATTATACCATAAAGCAAATTCTAACCTGAGGGTGACACATACCTCTTCTGAAGTGCGTCTTTAAAATCACATTAATAACTTAATGAATTTAAATCAGCACTGCACATGGGCATCCTATTCCTAATCTGCATGACCTAAAAGACATTGCAACTAAACTTCTCCAGCCTAGTATACTGCACATTTGCATGACTAAAATACCCAAATTATCAGTCATAGTGAAATTGTCTAAGAATTCTGGGAATTGTTCTCCTAATACACCTGAAGGATGCTAGGCTGCAGAAGGCTGACTTAAAAAGAAAGGATAGAAAAAATAACCCATTGGCCATTCTTTGGAACCACAACTAGCAGACAGATTAAATATATTAAAGGAAGGCTGGAAACCTTTAATTGGCTCAAGAGTCATATTGCTTTGTGGCTAACATTCTGAGAGATCACAGATGAAGAAGTCCCTGCAAAAAAACAGGGGAAGCTATTTTAGATTTATTCTTCAACATAGCCATACATTTCTATATAAACCAAAGACCTGCCCTGCTATACAGAGCAAATCAATGTCATTTGTTTCCATGTACCATATTCATAGATAATGAATGAATCCCTAACTGCATATTTTAGTTATGCAGTGCAATTTATGCTTGTTTCCAACAAAAAGGGAAACCAATCTTCTTTAGGAATAACAAGTGTGACCCCAAATAGACTATGGACACATAATATACTCAAACTAGTACTGGGGTTTAGAAAATGACATGATTTCTTGCAGTGAAAGACTATGGTGAAAAAACTTTCACATTACTGTAACTAAAAGTTAAGTAAAGTATACTAAAGTCTCCTCTAAATCAATTTACTTAAAGAGATTTTTCACATGTAATTTCAAATGCATAACTGTTATTTGTGTAATAACTAGGCAAAATAGAAGTCAGTCAATGAAGATAATTCAGTTCTTCAGTCTCAATAGAATCCTTATTGGAATTCTTTCTTGGTATAATTTGAGTGTTCTTTTCATTGAGAATAACAGATTGTGGGGAGATAATTCCCAGTGAAACAATTAGTTAAACAAATAACAGTGACTCTTTGCCAAACTGTGTCCCTAAGGCTATGACGTATGAGGTAAATACTTTGTTCTTGTACCTAGAGATAATCAGTTTTTAATATGCTATACTGTAGTCTTAAAATTGTGTACATGCTTTTGGTATAAGGGGTCCATACCAAACTGGAAAAAGAAGACCTCCTATTAATTTGGAAGGTTTCACTTCATATCTTAGACTACTGATTGGCAGTGAAATTCCATCCCTCTTTAAACTTAAGGCATACTGTATTCCGCTAGCCTTAAGCCAGATAAACGTGCTGAACAATGTATGATTATATCTCAAGTATGAAGGGTATGTGGATGGTATAGAAGTAAATAAAATGTATGAAAGTTTGAAGCCAGGATTAAGGCAGTAGCATGAATGAGTGCATCCTCTGCCTCTTTATTCCTGTAAACAAGGATTGTGAATCCACAATCTCTTGACATAACCTTGAGTATTTCAGTAATGCAAAGAAGACACACTTCATGCTCAAGGGAACAAGTCAAACTGTATGCGTGATTAACCTTGATTTGCTACCTCTGGGTAGTGGTAATTCTCGGTTCTGTGTCCTTGTAGCAATTGCACTTCAAGGCAGAAATCTCAGGCACACTGAGTGTGCATGAAAGTATCTGCCTGTACAACGTCTGTGCTTGCTCTTTGAAAGCACCAAACTGTCAGAAAAATTATGAATTATTTCATTTTAAACAATGAAATAAAATTAAGCAGGTCAGAATCCCCAGAGTTTTTCATCTATATAGCTGGGCTATTTTGGGCGGGAGGAGTCACTGGGTTGTTTAATCAGTCATCTATTAAAAGGTCATGGTCTGTGGATACATATTTCTACAAGTTGCTATGTGAACTTTGAATCATGCCTTTTTAAAAGAACTGTTGAACGGATACTTGAGTAAAAGCATTAGCAAAAGTTGCATTATTAATGCAACTGCCCATGTTATTAGTACCTCTAATGTAAAATTATTTTGCATCTCTTTTCAAAAGCAAACTGTGTGCACAAACACACTAGATTCTTAAGTAGCATTCGTTTGTCCTGCATTATGTAGCAGAATGCAAAGAAATGACTTGACTTGAAGTCAATTCCTTTTTGCAAATTGGAATTATAATAAGCAGCCCTGGGGTAACAGGTTTCTCACAATCACAAACCAAATGTGGTCTCAACATTATTTCAGATGCATTCACTCAGTGAGTGAAATGGATGGTATTTAAATTTGACAAATAAATAAAATAAAATGTCATATAAAATATACAGACAGATAGCTACTGACAGTCAAAATTTTATTTTCCATGAATATTTGAATTTAGTGAGTACAAAGTCTAACAACATCCTATAGAATATTAATTTAAGGTAGCAACAGTAGTACATGGTGAGACATTACAAGAGACATTTTTCCTGCAAATATTTAGGAGATGAGTAGAAGAAAGTACATTGGATAACTATGCCAAACAATGTAAGCCACATCTGCTGAAATTCCTTCTCCGTATAGCTTGAGATACAGAAAAATAAGTTTGGATTACTGAAGATTGTTGGGAATGAATAATACAGAAAAAAAAATGAAAAGGAGGCAAGAAGAAAAGCCAAATAAAAACAAGACTATATGGAAATTGGCTGAAAGGGCCAAGGGCTCTTGGGATTACAATGACCAGAGGACAAAGGTGCCTAGCAGTGAATCTGTCAGAATGGCTTACACATGTCCACATCTGCAGTTTATTAATTTTGCAGGCCCTAAATTCAGAGGTGGGATTCAAATATGTGAACAACTGGTTCTCTGTGTGGATGCCGCTTCCGGAAGTCCATTCTGGGCCTGGACAATAAAAAGTTAGCTACCGATTCTGCCGAAGTGGTGCAAACTGGCTGAATCCCACCACTGCCTAAATTGGATGCTGGGATCAATTGGATGCTGGTGTTAACATATAAAACCTTTTTTGTCTTGTCACCCAGATACTTTTAGAACTGTATATTCTGTATAGATCTACTAGGCAGAGAACCTCTTGCAAATGTAGGGGGGGGGGGGCTGAGGAAAAACAGTGCTGCTTCGCTGCAGTTGTGCCAAATTGTGGAATAGCCTTCCTGTAGAGATAAGAGTGGCTCCTTCTTCATTTGCTTTTTGGAAACTCTCAAAGACTAAATTATTTTGGAGCCCTTTTCCCTGATGTGAAAATTACCATCTTTATTTTTGCTTATTATTTTGTAGTTTCCATTGTATGCTTTTCATTTTTATTTGTCTCTTTTCTTTTGTGTAGTTGTTTTAATTTTATTGTGGAAATTTTAATCTTCATTTGTCTTACATAAGCCATCAAAAGTCTTTCTTGATTGCAGTTTGTTTTCCTTGTGCTTTTTTGTGCATTTTTGACTGCTGGTGACTGCTTAGATCCTGCAACATTTCAGAAGTAGTTTGCCACTTCCTTCTTCCTAGGGCTACAAGAGAGCACTCAGCTGGCTTTGAGCTTTGTGCCTAAGGTGGGACTAGAGAACTCATTGTTTTTCATTTTCTAGTCTGATGTCTTAACTACTGTACTAACATGGCACTCAACTGCTCTATGCGCTGGAATAGATATATGTTTAATAAATAAAAAGAAATAAAATAAAAAGATATGGATCATATGTATTCTGGAGGAAAGCCATAATAACAAGCATTACATAATATATTCCCTCAATTGTACCCTAAGGCCAAACACTTCTGAAACTGTGCTAAAGCTTGAGTGAATAGCCCGGCTGTTGATGACTGTCTGAATGTCATCATGATGGGAGCTATATGACCTCTGAGGAGGTGGTGTTCCAGAAGGCAAGTACCATGACAGAGAAGGCTAGCTTTCTAGCAGTTTAATTGAAGGAACCTAGATTGTACCCTCTCTGCCTGATCTTATTGAATGTTAGAAACCAATGGATGTAGACACTCTCTCAAATAACTAGGACATAGGCTGTTAAAGCATTATGGTAATAACCAGCATCTTGAATGGTACCCGGAAACTAAGTTACTCAGTGCAGCTTGTACAGCAGTGGTGGCATATGTATACATCACTGTTACTGTTCTAAGCCAACTATACCTTCTGAGTAGTCTTCATGAAGACCTATATACAGTGTATTGCAGTAGTCCCATTGTGAGGTGGTTACAGCATGACCTGAATAGTCCTCTAATCCAGGAATGGTTTTAACTAGTATACTAGACCTCAGTGAAGGCCCTCTTGATCATATTTGCTGTTCTGTTTTAGAATCAGAGATATCGAAGCAAGGCAGGGGTAACAAAACACAACTTCTTTATTGAGATCACAAACAGAACAGAACGGCAAACAAAATGGCACTGCCCCTTTTATACTCCCTTTGCAGAGACAGCATCAGTCTATCAACGCAAGGCTAGTCTCCCACCTTGCACATGCTCACAAGGCTGGAGACAGCTTGTCTGGTCCCAGGCAACCACATGGTCTTCCCGGGCCTTCTGCAGCCTCCTGAGGCTGCTGAGTCATTCAGCAAGCTCAGGACATAACATTTGCCATCTGCTATTCAAGCAGAAATTGTAATTTCAAAACTATTCCAGATTGTGTACCAGTCTCTAACAAGGAAGTTAGAGACCATCTGAGACTAAAAGTGGAAAATCCCAAGGACCAAGGAGCCTAAATACAAGACATTCTGTCTTGTCAGGATTGAGTCTGTTCCTCCTCATCCAGACTCACTAAATTTTCAGTGACTTTCTGAATGGCCTCAGGATGGGAACTGAATGGATCCCTGATGGATGCTCTTCAAAAATGCAAGCACAATGACATTGAAGGCATGTCCAGGCTATTATAACATTCCAGAAACATATAGGATTCAGAATTATGTGAGTACATAGTAAACCTAATAATACAGCAAAACACAGATGGCATAGAAATCTCTATTATATGGCTAATTCAACAACTTTAGAAATTGATTCTGTAGCATTCTATTGTTATAATTCAGTGAGGTAAAATATATAATATTTTGAAAGCTAGTGATTTTCTATCCAAATACATTGATGAAAATTGTCCAGCTTTTAAAAGAAAAAATAATAGTAATTGCTCCTGAAATCATAATTATTACAAAGCTGCTATGTGTCTAAAGCATTGTTTTTAAAAGCTGAAAACTGTAATTTGATCAGGAAGAAACATTATCAGCCCATTCCAAATATGGTACATTCATAGCAGCAGCAAGAGAAAAAGGGATGTCAGAGAGATGATAAGTCTCCTCAATATCTTGTTAAACTCTCCTGTTTTGTCTATTAAGAATTGCCTAACCTGGATAAGATGATGCTTGCCAAACTAGTGACATGCAGAATGAATGAATATTTGTTTCTCTGTGTGTATGTGTATGTAACTTTTAATACTTTTTAAATGATCATTTGATCAAGAGGATGTGTATTCATGCTTTTCTGCATGATGCAGCTGCATGATACTAGTATATTTGGAACACCATAGTGGTGCAAGGACAATGGCAAATTAAAGCAAGTTCAAAGGAAGGCTACAGAGATGGTGAGAAGACTGGAAACCAGCTGTATGAGGAACATCTAAATGATTTGGGTAGCTTTATAACCTGCAAAAGAGAGTTCTATAAAAATGCATAAGACTCGACCCATTTCACACAGAGAGGGATGAATTTTAGGTGAGTTTGCTCTTCATTTTTTTTAACATTCTCTACCACATATGCAGTCAGTTGTGCAATACTGTTCATCTGTGGTGTGAATAGTTCCACCATCAACACTGAGCATGGCTTCATCTTGGAAGGACACAAAGACAATTGTCCCATAATTTTGCCAATAATATTTACTGCACTAACTTGGGAGCTACTACAAACTGTGAAAGTGAATCTGAAGTATCATTTGTAGTTAGAAGGCTCTGTTACATGCAAAAGATGAATTCATTCATTAGGTGCAAGTTCATACATAACAAAAAAGGAACCATCTCTGAATAGCAACCAAGGAAGAACTAAAGTGACAGAAGAACTAAAAACAGTTCAATAAGGACTGAGCATGCTTTATGGCACTGAATACTGAGCGACTATTAGGAGGGAAGATGGACAGCATGGAACAGGATCTTCCTAGAAAATGGCATTAATGGCTGAATTCTAAATAAATGCCTTCTGTTAGGTTTACATATCTTTCTATTTCATAGATAATGAAAACATATTTTGTTGATAATCTAATTTTCATTAGAAATCTATCCATCAGATTTTGTGTAAAACTATGATAGTGATTTAATTTATTATCTCTTAGGATACAAAACAAACTTAAATGGACTTTGTCAACCTTGGCAATCTTAAATGGACTTTCTAAGATTTATTGGATAATCCCAGGGAACTCTTCAACCATATAAATTCTCATGTATTTTAGCAGATTTAGGCTACAAAAATCAGGACTAGTTTGTAGCAGAGATACAGAAAGATCTAATTCTAGGTCTATTTTTTTTTAACAGCCTGATCGTAGTCTTAAAATATTGAAAAAGTAAAATTAAAGATATTTGATGAAAAATTATGTTTAATGGATATCTATTATCTGTAATACAAGAAGTATATTAAGGTCCTTATGAAGAAAAAAATCAACCATATGAAATAATTTTCCATAGTAATATGAATATATTTAATATATATTGAAAAATTGTAAACGCTTAAGGAGCATTTTTTACATTACATTGTTTTAATAATCTTCAGTGTTGACTATGCTAGCTCTGTTCAATGAAATTTTCACCATTTTCTTGTATTTTAAAGTGCATATATGGTCACTCTAAGGAGGAACATCATGTTGATTAGCTATTTTAACATCATCATGTGCTTAGAATAATAAAGTACACTATGTTTTCTGAGGTCTCCATCAGATCCTGAGCTGCTCTGTGAATATATATGGGTTTAGAGATTTTAGATTTCTCAATTTAGCAGTCATTTTACTGCACCTGGCCAGTTAGAGTGAATTTTCAAACCTTTATTTGCTTGGTTTCTGAAGGGGCCTCCAAGTTTTGCATGAAACCCATTCATGATTAGACCAATCCTGACCTCAGAATCTGAAGAATTTTTTTACAAGTGAGGCCAGAAGTCAAAGACACTGGCTTCACATATCATGCTAAACCAATTTGTTCAACAAATTAGGGTTCCAATAAATATGGCTTAATGTCATGGATGAACTGTGATAAGTCACGATGGGTACTTTCAAATGAAAAATATTACTCCCTAAGCAATACAAACAAACAAACAAACAAAAACACTAAGCAAATTGAGGTGGACAGCCTGAAAAAGCAGCATTTATTTAATTGCATTCTGAGGGGGAGGAAAGGGCTATGTCAAATCAAAAGACAGAAAGTTCTGCTGCTGGAGAGGAAGGCATGAAAGTAAAGAAGCTATATTTTCTGATATAAAACAGTACTGAATAAAGAAAAATTAATGTTTATGTTCTGCTTTAAAACCTACTTATGCACTTTTTAGTTTCAGAGTTAAGTTAACCCTCCAGTGAATGGGTAGCCTCCATCAATAAAAGGCCTGTAAAACTCAAACACGGTCATCAATATCCTGCTGGTCTATGTAAGGATCCTGGGCAGCCCAAGGAAGGTTGTGGAAGTGTTAAAAGTGCTTACCATCTTTTGCACTGCTAGAAAGTAACTCAGATAACTTTGAAAGAAGCTACCTGGACTATGAACCTAAAAAGCAGATTAGTTGATGAGTCTGACTAACTGTGAGCTGCAGAGCCAGGATAAAAATGCTGGGTAGGAGATGAATTATAAACTGACTATAAGAATGCACTTCTATCCTGGATCACAATAGACTGCAGAGCTGACACATTTCAAGGATCTTGATTATTCGGGAGAGATATAATTAATTTCCACATTACTATCATTAGTGGTAAAACAGTAACAAAGAGATCAGAAATTAATATGAATATATATACGTTTGTGTTCCCTTTATTTTTTTGAGCAGTATATATGTAGTGCAAGCTTCTATTAAAAATTTCTTTTAAAATAACAGAAATATATGCAAAATGCACTTCATCCATGCCAACAGATATACATATGTACACACAGCCCTGTAATACAGATTACAATCCCTATATTATATACAGCAGATACAGGGTATAACTTAAGGAAATTATTCTTAAGCTTGTTCACCCCAACCAGAAACAGCTCAACTGTGATCAAATTGTAATTTGATTGCAATCACAGATCAGTTGTGACCATCCGAGCTACAGGACTCTTTCTTTACATTTATATTTACCATCTGGACAAAGAATCCCAATATTGCAAAATTCTGTCTGCCTTGCCTACACTTAGAAGTCCTGCCCTTTTCTCTTCAAATGCCTCTTTTTGAGAAAAGGTGGGCAGAGCTGGCTTTCATGGAATCACAGTTTAAAACAGAGGTCCCCAACCTTTTTGGCATCAGGGACTGGTTACGAGGAAAGAGGTTTTTCCATGGACCAGAGGGGACGTGGTTTTGTGTGCTGCCTGCATCCTGTGGATGGGGCTTTCCTTGTTTGTATGGACCAGTTGCTGGCATGCCGTGGCCTGATACTGGTCCGTGGACCAGGGGTTGGGGACCTCTGGTTTAAAAGACCTGAAGGATCTAGAAGATCCTCTTCTGGTCCAGCCTTTTCCCACCAGAAAACAAGAAGACTAAACTATTGAGAGATGCTGCCTCTAAGTATCTGGAGTGTCCTGAAAGCAATAATTTGCTATGGGTTCACAGGATCCTCTTCTCACCTCGGGTTAAGGGCAATTTCTTGTAGCAATATTATTCTGGCAATATATAAAAACTCTGTGAGTGTGTGTATGGGGGGGAAATAGAGAGGGGGGGAGAGAGGGAGAGAGGGAGAAACATTAGCATGGTCTTATTCAATGGCATGCATGGGGGAGGCAGAGGGAGGGGAAAGAATCAGAATGATGCAAACATCATTACAGTATTGTGATGGAAGCTCTGCTTTTTTTATATACGATGTTGTTAAAATTGCTGTGGGTATTTTTCAGTTTAATTTGCATCTAGTATTCTCCCAGTCAACCTTATACTACCCAGATGAGATCAAGCACTCAGTTCAGCTAATTAAAAAAATAGTTTGATATTTATTTATTAAACTACAGAAGACAAAAGAAAACAAAATGGAATAAAAGGTAGCAAAACCCAAGAGAAAGACATGAGTATCAGACAAACAATTACACCATCTATATATCTAGACATAAAAAGGGTACTGTATTCTTTAGAAAAAAATGGAAACAATACTGTGGTAATCAGCAGGGTCAGTCCCAAAGGAGGTGACCTTGGTTAGTCCAACTTCAATCCTCTGATGTACATAGCAGCAGAATTGAAAAGGAAAGGACACCAATTTGGTGAATGGAGATGAGGTATCCAACACATATGTCTTGAGACATCACATACATACCCGAAGAGCAGTTGGCAGAATTAGCAGGAGAACTCTCTGTTGCTGCTTTTGTCATTCAAGCACCACAAAGCTGCAAATGCCATTGACCCTGATTGTTTGGGCCCTTTACCACTCACCCTCTTAGAGTAAAAAATGTTTCCAGTATCCTGATTTAAAATTATAAAAATAAGGCTCACTGAATCCACAGGTATATTTTAGATCAGATAATCCAATGTCATATCTAATTGATAAATCCATTAGTTATTAAATGTGTATATCATCAAGTACAAAGTTAATAAATAAACAAACCAACACTTTTTCTGTTATTACAGGATATGAAAATGTCAGAAGAAAAGCAATCTTAAATTATTAAAATAATTGCTTCCATCAACCAACAGCTGCCATTTCTTTCCAAAGTTTATGGATAAGGACTCAATATTCAGAGTACCTGATCTAGGCTGCAAAAATATGAACAACTACTAGATGGCAGCAGAGAGTACAGAAAGCTCTGCTGGTCCAGGGTTTATCAGTTCAGATCTGATATTCCCATTCAAGGTGTCAAATAAGAATTTCAAACATATCTTTCCTTTAATTGAATAATGGGATAATGTAATTCTCACTATTGCTTAGCCATCAAAAGAAAGTATTTACTGCATTCTCTGCAGATCAGAAAGGCATCAGCTTTCAGTCTTTGGCATTCCAATTCCAGGTCCCTGAAAAATGTATTAAATTCACCAGTAATTGGTTTGTTTACCACTAGTGATACCTCCAGAAGATGGTAGAAGACAGGAAGGCCTGGAGGAATGTTGTCCATGGGGTCACGATAAGTCGGACATGACTTCACAACTAACAACAACAAGTGACACCTGACTTTCAGAATTTCTAAGCTTAACCTGGTAATGAGGCTAAGTTTTTATTCATTCCTGAAATATTGTTAGCGGCTTGTTTCCACAGTATTATTGTAAAAATTAGAAGGCATACCAAAAAAATAGCCATACAATCAACAGCCGATAAAAGAAAGCAAAATGGCAAGATTGATTAGTCACAAAATGTCTGATTCAACTGACTGCAGGCACCAGTTGAAAAGTGGAATAAAATGCAAAGTTTCCTGGGCACCCATCTGTTTTGGGATCAACAAGCCCAAAACAATCCACATTCCCCAAGCAATCTTGAAAGCTAAAAAAGCCGCCTCCCCCTTTCCCTCAGGATCAACTTCCCATAATCCATTAGTGCTCCTTATGGAGCCATGATAATTATACAATTGTCAATGCAAATGGCATTTTAAAGTGGTCCTAAAACAGACAAGGCACACTAATTTTAAAACAGCCTTTTGTCAGCATGGCTGTTTGAGCTCCTTAACCTCTTTGTGCTTCTCCCCCCCCCTCAGACAGACATGAGGGTGTTCAGTGACCCCCTCTTCTGCTTTTGTCACTCAAAGTCACCCATTAAAATGACTTTTCTGGAGCCAGACACTGTGGAATTTAGCAGCAGCAGTCTCAAGAGATGAACTCCCGCATAGGAAAAATGATAATGAGGAGTCAACCGGTTTGCTTGATGAGTTATTCTTATTAAGATAAAATGTTTTCCAAAGCTACTCAGAAAATTGATTGCAGAAAACTTCAGTTAATAAAAAAAATCTGTAAAGGAATCCTAATAAGTGCTAATTGCAGAATGAGAAATTTTGTTACTTCGGGTAGGGGAATCACTCTATTGATTAATTAGTAAATTTCATTTATGAGGGAGCTGAGCTTCTCCTTGTGGATAATATAATATTGTTTCTAATTTTTCATGTGCCATGGAATAGGACTCTTTCTAAAGGGACTTGATGGATACCATCTTCCCCATCAAAATATCACACAATATTATATTCATGATGAAGATGTTTTCCAGTTGATAGTCCTGAAACAGCCCCTAAACCATTAAGTTAATTAATTTGGGCATTGTGCAAGCTTTTCAAGATGTCCAATATGATCCTTCAAAGCTAACATATTCAACTGTATTTGGTTCATCTTGAACTTTATTTATTTGCTAAGTAAGATTTTAAACACTTAGTGGTAGGCGGGTGTTATACCTTTTCCTAGGTTTTGTATCCCACCCATATGTTTATCACTGAAATTTTAAAGTTTGCTGAGTAAGAATAATAAATTCTCAAATGAAGCCTTCATCTTAGAGGGAAAATGACCTAGTCTAGTTTTTTTTAAAAAATCAATAAATTCATTCCACACTTAGCCTTGATATTTTAAGTGGGATATTATGTATGGCTATATTATGTATGCTCTATATGCAGTCCTTGGAGTATCTCATGAATCAGGGGAAAAAAATGTTACCATAAGCTGTCTGTGCCAAAATCCTCACACTTCACAAAACTTGAAAACATTGGCTTTAAAGTAAGCTATCAAACAGTTGTCCAGCAAACTATTGGGAGCAGGAATTAAACGGAGTAGTGCAATGTAATCTCAACAAGATAGGGAGATGAATTTAAAATGTATAACCTGCATTGGGATATATGTAGAAGAATGATATACACATAATCCATGTTGGGATATGCTTACGTGTGTGTGTGTGTGTGTGTGTGTGTGTGTGTGTGTGTGTGTGTGTAGATATGCCAGCTGGTTTGCCAGAGCTAAGTGACAAATCTTCCAGGTGGCAGATGGAGAAATCACTCATATTGAAGTACTTTCCTTTTATTATGATCATTTATCAGAACAAACTATATACTATAAACTATATAATAAACTAGATTATTAATTAATGTGATTAATAATCTAGCAGAGGGTAATTATGGTTCACTTTAATTGCAAACAGGCACCCAATTCCCCACAGACCAGATACCCAGTTTCTAAGTCAGTGGAAAAATTGATTTGAAGGCTGAGGATTCTGAGAGTAAACAGTATGAGTGAACATAGAAATACTAAATATTTTTGTCTCTTCAAAATGAAGCAACATTAGAAAAGAAAGTAGACAAATTGGGGGTAATATACAAATAATAAGGAGATGGTTTCGCTTGTGCCTGCCACTTGCTCAAATGTGCACTTAGCCCCATATTGCATTGACCTGGGTTGGGAGACCCCTGCTGTAAAGAGTTATGGGGAGGTATATAAGCCTAAATACTATTGCTATTATATGATTCTAAATTATTATCTAAAATCTGCCGTGTACCAAATTGTTTTAATTTTTCTATTAATGTTTCTGTTCCTTTTAGTGGTTCCTCAAAAACCAACAAATCATCACCAAATGCCCTTAACTTATAAGCTTTTCTTTTAATTTTTACTTTCATGTTTCTCTTGTACTGTCTTATATGTCTAATCAATATTTCAAGAACTACAATAATCAAGAAAGGAAACAATAGACATCTCCGTCTTGTCCCTTTTTGTATCTCACAGAATCTTCTTAGATTTCCATTGACAATTACTGTGCCTTCCATGAAGTGTAAATCAAACTTATCTTAATAATTTTTCTCAAAATGTGTATCTTACAAAAATTTAAACAGAAAGGACCAGTTCACTTTTTCAAAAGTTTTCTCTGAATCTAAGAAAATGAATGTGGCTTGTTTTTAATGATGTTGCTCCATGTATTACAAAATGTCCAACACATTTCTTACATTGTCCTTTAGCTGCCTGACTGGTTTTGCTTTCAACAACAACCCACAGAAGAATAGTCAAATCCAGTCCAAAGTTCAGAGTTCCAGGTCTGGATTTTCACCCAGTTTCATGAGCAGAATCCACAAGATGGTCACACAAAAATTAAATATCAGATGGTTGTTTCCAATAAAGTAGCATGGCTTAGGACTGCCTCTTAAATCAGGCTGCAGCCAGCTGTCTTTAACCACGAGATACTCCCTTGTTTGGCAAGGAGACTTATCAAGTATCTTTGCTGTGAGTCTCCACTTTACTTGCTAGGTGCCACTCTTCAGACTTTATTAGGCCTGAACATGATATTATCATTTGACTGGTCAGCTCAGGTGATTCTTGGTTTTGTATGTTCTGAGGCTGACATTGCACAGGTTCAGCTAAAGTAGCTTCATCGTAGTCAGATTCTTGGTCATGACACTTTACCTTTTTTTTAGGTAAAACCCACAGCTTATTATTAAAATGAGAACAAGTTTATTTGGGCTTGTGGCAAACTATTCTGCCATTTTATAGTGGCATTTCTGATATTCCTTTGGATTGAAAATGACTGCTTTAAGGGGCAGCAGCATTATACCCTATGAACTTGAAATGTTCCTCCATTGACTTTTCCTGTCTAATTACTAATTTCATTCTTTGTCTAGAGACTGGTCTATGTGTAAAATAAAGAAAGGCATTTGAAATAATTTATCACAAAAGAAGAGGTATGAGGTGAACACCTGACTTTATGGTGGAGATTTCTAGGCTCCACAATCTTCTCTAATTTAGGTCCTTCTAGAGTGCACTATAATTTCCATAACCCTCAGTGACCATTAAAATAGACATACTGGCTGGCAGTTAACAATTTTATGTTCCAAAAAAGTTGGAGACTTGAATCTGGAGAAAATTGTGATACTACAATTTGTTACCTAAGTAGAAAATGAAGATTCCATTTAGCTTTTCTTTATTTTTTTTTGTCAGAGCAAAAAGAGGTAATTTTACCTAGAAGAATGTCTTTAGAAACCTGTGAAATTGTCTGTCCTTTCAACTCATAAATCTTAAGAAGTTTTATTATCATGTTTTGTCAAATGAAAAAAAAGAAAAAAGAAAATAAACCCTGGAAGGATAAGAAAACTACTTTATATAAGAATGCTGATGAAGCATTTGATTGTTAAAAAGTATGAGACATTTTCAAGTTTTGCTACATCTTCCAATGCTTTGGGCAATGTTCTTGGAAACAAACTCTTCCAACTGGCATTAAAATATGGTATTTCACTTGAATTTTCTTTATTCAATGTCAACTCAAGAAATCTGCAGCAACACACATACAAACATACACATATACACATTGAGTTAGAGCACCAGAGAATACTTGCTAAACTTTTCTACACCCAAATAGTGTATATCAGGTTCTTTCTGTAGCAAGGGTTCCTTTTTTAGAATTGTTATTTTTGCCTTTAAAAAAATATATTATAATAATGCAGTTGATCCACTTCCCTTTGCATATGTGACTCTATACCTATAATTAAATTCAGGTGGATGAAGTAAAATGTATAAATTAGAATTTAATAGATAAACGGAAATAACTGGAGAATGAACCAGTTTTTTTCCATTTTTAGTAGGAATTTTGAATGAACTAAAAACGTTGACCTAGAATTAAAACTATGCCACACCTCAGGTCTTGTTATTTGTACCCTGTATAAGATTCACAGACTCATTTTACAACTACTTACCTGGTAAAATAACCAGGAAATTATTTTTTATGTACAGCTGTTACAATCAGATCAGTACGATTCAGTTTATTTGAATGCAGTTAAATTCTGCTATACTTTCTGTAAATTAGGCAGACTTTGGCCATCCATTGATGATCTCATTAACTGAATACACTATTATGTCTTGTTTGTTTTGTTTTATTTATTTTAATGTTTTAATTTTTAATTCTAGTCTGTGACCATAATAAAAGCTTGAATTAAAACTACTTATCTCAAGAGATGATCATCTTAACTGCCACACAACAATATCACCTACTATAGAACTGAGACCTAAGTACACTCTAAGTGTTATTAATGAATGAAGATCTTCATTGAAAACTGCATGGAAGCACTTTTGCAGAAAACCAATTTCTCCTATGGGATGTATATAGTTCAAATTAATCATAGCAAGAGCTTATAATATTTACATGGAAGAAAATCCCACTGACTGCAAAGGGATTCACTTCCAAGCCAATGTGAACAGAATAGTAGCATTTTATTTAGAATTATATACAGTATCTTGCCATTCCTTCACTTAAAGGCATTGAGTTTAGATTCAAAAATGAAAAAAGGCATTAAAAAGCATAACATAAACACTATTTTAGTTTATTTCAAATGACAGAATTCTATGTAATATGGAAACCAAAACTGTTGCAGAGGTCTTCTGCTATATTTGTCCACATGAACAAATCATAAGATTATAACATAATGCATACCAATAGTCAGAATACATGTTACAAATTAATTATATACATGGTAGAGATAAAGGTTTACCCAAGTTCAAGGCCATATTCTTTAGGTTATATCTTTTTCTGGAAGGAATCCAGAAGTTGCTCTTTCCAGTTGTTCTGAGTTTGCACCAGACTAACATCATTGCTGCTATTTCAATCCCTCATTCCTGAAGCTTGAACAATGTGAATACCACTTTGCCATCACAGCAGACTATTACCTGTAAATTCCTGGATTATAGAATTCCCTTTCCACTCATCCATTCCTCTTTCCAGAGTTGTTCTAAAACAGGAATGAAATCATCCTGCTCTTCATCAAAATTATCTGGAATAAAAGCAAGTTATTGCATTGAATCTTAGCCAACGGTATTGAAACTTCATCAAGAGAGAAAAATATATTAGCTGAGAGAAGTATTTGCTTTGTTTTGCTTTGCTTTATATTTCATTTCATTTCATAGAATATAGTTATTTGGCAACTTCTTTTTTTCCTTACAGGAAAACAGGATTTGGATGCAATGAGAAGGGAGGTTGGTTGATTACTATTAATAATACGATAATATTATAAATATTATATTATTTATTATAGTTTTACATTTATTGCCCAATAACAATGGTTGAGGTCTCCAGAAGTGCAACAACCAGAATTTAATATACCTTTAGTATAATTGAGAAAGCTTGAAAAACATATTCAACAGACACCACTTTCTACATGCCTTCACAGTTGTACCTTCACAATTGTCATAACTTATCCAATTAAAAAAACTATATTCTGAGCTGCAGAGAATTTCTGGCTGATGCAGAAATCAACATAATCACAAATTCTGCACTATTGTTTCCAAGTAAACAATAATCAAGTAAACAGACATTGATAGCTATGGTTTCCCTATAAAAGTTTTAAAGGCACCTAAGAGCCAAACCATTAAATGAAATGATATTAAATGAAGTGTTGTAATGCTGTATAAATTTCATGTTATTTAATAGTTAAGTACAACTCTAATTGAATCTGGACCACATATTCAGTCTGGACCACAGTGGATAAGAAGAATTCATCCCTTCCATTTCTTCTCATAGGCCAATTCAGAAACAGAAAAACAGAATTCTTATTGTTGCTATTTAGACTCTCCTCTCCTCTCCTCTCCTCTCCTCTCCTCTCCTCTGTTCCTTTCCTTTCCTTTCCTTTCCTTTCCTTTTCTTTCCTTTCCTTTCCTAACACTAATCACAGCACAATTTAATTTAGATCAGGACTTCATTCTCTGAAGCCAAAATTCTATACTTCCTATAGCACATTTATAACAACAATTTAATAGGACACTACAGGCAATACATTTAATATCTCATGTAGTTAAGCATTACGTTTCTGGCTTAAGTTACTCACTTTTATCTTGGGATTACAATTTGCAAATCACAAAATAATTGCTATGCGCTTTATTAATCAGATGAATATAGCAACATTTAGTCTGGCTTCCTTATCAGATCCCATTTACTTTAGAGCTAATGTGCAGGGCCTGTCTCAGGCCAAGTTCTTTTCAAGCTCACCTACCAAATGTTATTTAAAGAGGAAGTACCAACTATTCATCAGAGATGATATGATGGATAATCTACATCAGAGGTCCCCAACCTTTTGGGTACCCAGGACCGATTCTGTGGAGAGAGCTTTTTCCATGGACCGGCAGGTGCGTGGTTTTGTATGATGCTTGCATCCCGCAGATGGGGCTTTGTTTGTTTGTGCAGGACTGGTTGCTGGCTTGCCGTGGCCCAGTACCAACCACGGACCGGGGGTTGGGGACCCCGATCTACATGATTCAATAATCAACTAAGCCTTTTTTCTTAGTTTCTGAATTTTTTTGAGGAAAAAGATGTCAGAATCCTAAATCTGAGCATTTCCATAATTATTTTTTTTAAATTGCCTCTTCTACACACAAACATTTTGCTTCAGTAAGGACCTCTTCAATCAAGCTTTAAAACTTCAGTACTTTAAATTGCCTTTTCTTACATTATTTCCTGGATAGAGAGAGAAATAGGAAAGGGATGTCTAAAAACTATTTTCTGTGATATTCTCAGTGAGTGAACCATTAAAAGACTCTTGAAGTATTTATGATACAAAAAATTTAATCTTAGTTACTTAGTCACTTGTTTCTTTTCAAATAGTACTGTAAGTGAACTGTAAGAAATGCCAAGAGACCACTGCTTGGATAAGTACCAAATTATAGTTGAGAAATGAATGTTTTGGTTTGTATTTATTATATGTAAAAGTATTTTTGAAATCATCTTCTCTATGGCAATTTATAATTGGAAATTTGAAAACAGATATTAAAACCCAAAACATGAAACTTAGCAAAACAAATGGAAAAACGGTTATTTGAAGTTTGTGACTTCTCAGTTTTAAATGATGTCCACTTACATATTTATTGCATGAGCTGTGGTAGTGCAGTGGTTAGAATGCAGTATTGCAGGCTGACTCTGCCCACTGCCAGGAGTTCGATTCTGACCGGCTGAAGGTTGACTTAACCTTCCATCCTTCTGAGGTCAGAAAAATGAGAAGCCAGATTGTTGGGGTAACATGCTGACTCTGTAAACTGCTTAAAGAGAGTTGTAAACATCTATGAAGTATTATATAAGTTTAAGTGCTATTGCTATTGCTATTGCTACTCGTTGGATTTATTTCCCACCTCTTCTTCAGGAACTCAAAGTGATATGCATAGTACTCTGTCCTCCAGTTTTCCCATTAAGAACACTGTGAAGTATGTTGGGCTGAGTGAGGTAACTGGCCCAAAGCCACCAAAGAGATCTGAGAATTGAGGGTGAATGCAAACTTATTTATTTATTTATTTATTTATATTTATATGCCGTCCAATCCCAAAGGACTCAGGGCGGTGTACAAAATTAAAACAATTATCTAACAATAATACAATAAAATAATACAATCATGCCGCATGTCCGATCATATCCTGCCCCCCCCCCCAGGGACATCAGCCCCAGGCCTGCCGGAACAGGAGAGTTTTAACGGCTTTCTTAAAGGCCGGCAGGGTGGGAGTAGTTCGAACCTCGGGGGGAAGTTGATTCCACCAGGTCGGAGCCACCACAGAAAAGGTCCTTCCCCGAGGGCCCGCCAGCCGACATTATTTGGCCGACGGGACCTAAAGGAGGCCCAATCTATGGGACCTCACCGGTCTCTGTGCGGCAGTATGCGGTCCGGTAAGTAACCTGGCCCTATGCCATGAAGGGCTTTAAAGGTGATAACCAACACCTTGAATTGTGTCCGGAGACCCACAGGAAGCCAGTGCAGCTCGCGGAGGATAGGTGACACGTGGGCGTACCTTGGCGCGCCCACAATCGCTCTCGCAGCTGCATTCTGAACCAACTGCAGCCTCTGAATGCTCTTCAAGGGTAGTCCCATGTAGAGCGCATTACAGTAATCCAATCTTGAGGTGACAAGGGCATGAGTGACCGTGAGTAAAGCCTCCCAGTCCAAATAAGGCCGCAATTGGTGCACTAGGCGAACCTGGGCAAAGGTCCCCCTGGCCACAGCCGATAGATGTTGTTCCAAATTTAGCTGTGAGTCCAGGAGGACACCCAAGTTGCGTGCCTGCACTGAGGGAGGTAAATTTGCCCCCACCCCAGGACTAATGATGGACCATCCAGTTGACCTTTGGGAGGCAAGACTCAGAGCCACTCGGTCTTGTCAGGGTTGAGTCTAAGCCTGTTCACCCCCATCCAGACCCTCACATCTTCTAGGCACCGGAACATCACGTCAACTGCTTCACTGAAAGGACACGGGGTGGAGATATATAATTGGGTATCATCTGCGTACTGATGATACTTCACCCCGTGTCGCCGAATGATCTCACCCAGCGGTTTCATGTAGATGTTTAAAAGGAGGGGGGACAGGACCAAGCCCTGAGGCACCCTATAATCGAGGTGCCTAGGGGTTGATCTCTGTCCGCCCGCCAACACCGACTGCGACCTGTCAGAGAGGTAGGAGGAGAACCCCCGCAATACGGTGCTGCCCACCCCCACCTCTCCAAGACAACGCAGAAGGATACCATGGTCGATGGTATCGAAAGCCGCTGAGAGGTCAAGAAGCACCAGGATAGAGGAATGACCCCTATCCCGGGCTCGCCAGAGGTCATCAGTCAGTGCGACCAAAGCAGTCTCAGTGCTGTAGCCGGGCCTGAAACCAGATTGAAAAGGGTCCAGATAATTGGTTTCATCCAAGGATCGCAAGAGTTGAACGCCACCACCTTCTCTACAACCTTCCCCACAAAGGGGAGGTTGGAGACAGGACGAAAGTTCTTCAAAACAGCTGGGTCCAGGGAAGGCTTCTTGAGGAGGGGCCTCACCACCGCTTCCTTTAAAGGTTGCGGGAAAGACCCCTCCATCAAGGAGGCATTGATTATCGCCTGGAGCCAGCCTCGTGTCACCTCCCTATTGGCAGAAACCAGCCAGGAGGGGCACGGGTCCAATAAACAGGTGGCGGCATTCATTGCCCTCACGGCCTTGTCCACTTCATCAGGGGTCACAGGCTCAAACTCGCTCCAGATAACATGACTAAGACCAGCCCCCGGCAACTCGGCTGGCACTGCCCAGTCGGAGTCCAGGTCTCTCTGAATCTGAGCGAACTTAAGTTTCCCCAGTCCTAATCCAAACACTTTCATCTCAATGTTCTCAAACTGCCATCTTAGTTCCTTAATTAATCTGATCACAATTTATTATTTATTTATTTATTTATTTATTTATTTATTAGTAAAATTTATATGCCGCCCAATCCCTAGGGACTCAGGGTGGCGTACAAAATTAAAACAACAAGTATAACAATTAAAAATGAATACATTCACACAGCATATCCCAATCGAATCCCGCCCCCCCCCCGGGGACATCAACCCCAGGCCTGCCGGAACAGGAGAGTTTTAATAGCTTTCTTGAAGGCCGGCAAGGTGGGAGTAGTTCGAATTTCGGGGGAAAGTTGATTCCACCATGTCGGAGCCACCACAGAAAAGGCCCTTCCCCGAGGGCCCGCCAGCCGACATTGTCTGGCCGACGGGACCTGAAGGACGCCCAATCTGTGGGACCTCACCGGTCTCTGGGAACTATGCGACAGTATGCGGTCCTGTAAGTAACCTGGTCCTATATTTCAAATCCATAGTCCAATCATATTTCTTATGTATATTTGCCTATTACCCTATCTGCAGATAAGCCAACTCTCAAATTTTTAATCAAAATATCATGCAAAATGTGCCAGCCATGGATAAGCCAACTCTGGATATTTTTGTATGTTTTAATTTTCACAACTTGTTTATCAATGGGTGGTGCATTTGTCAGGGTATTTTGGATAAAAATTTGAGGGTTGGCTTATTTGAAAATATGGAATATATGGTTCTTTTAAAAGAACAGTTGTTACCATTTCCATTTTTATATTCTCCATGCAATGAAATGCATTTGAGTGTTTAATATTTATGTATCTGCTAAAAAACAAAGTTCCTTAAATTCATGCTTGTATAACAGTTTAGTTATGCAGGTACGGAACCAGGACATAAAATTAATGACTTTCTATTAATATTAATAAAAATAAAAATCACCCAAAAGCCTCAAAGGTGCTTTTTCAAAAGGCAACTGCACTTTTTTTCCCCTTGAAGACATTTCACTTCTCATCCAAGAAGCTTCTTCAGTTCTATTTTGAAAAAACACCTTTGGGACAACCATGACCTGGATGACTGAGAATTACCATAGGCACCATATCTCATGTATTTATATAATTCAGAAAAATGAACGTGGCATTTTATATGGTAAAAAAAAATATCGTCCTTCAAGATGTTCATCAGAACAAATTAATGACATAAACAGAGAGAAAAGTTATAGAGCCAATATAATGGTTTAGCTGAATTCATCAGCAGCTGATTTAGAATGACTTGGAAAAGGGATTTTCAATAAATGTATAGCATGATACATTCAAAAATCATGGAACTAAACCTCCTAAATTAGTCTTCCCCAACATGATGTTCTCTAAATGTGGTGCTGAAAAGGTTGGGGATCTCTGTCTTAGATACAACTACAGTCATTATTGCTAAAAAATTAGAGAATATCCTAGATTTTTTTATCTACAGTGTGGCTACCATACATCAACTGGATGCATATTAACTTGAATTAAATATTTTTGGGATATAAATAGCATTGCAGACAGAAAGAAGGCATTTGGTAGGCCATTTTTTTATAGACAGCTCTGCATTTCCTGACAGACTGAATTCTTGACATAATATTGGATTAATGAATCTTGATATGATCTAGAAAAGCATATATATTCTTCTTGAGGAAGAATACATTCACAAGCAGTTTCCTCTTAAAACATTCCCCATCATCTTAAGAATTCAGAAGGTAAAATTTGTTTGACATTCCTTCTACATATTTAGCACATTAACATACAGATGGACTACAGGTTATTTAGTTTCTAGAAGTTTAGGAATAAAAATGACCAGAGTTGGTTTGTTCCTGAAATACTTTTCTTACTTATATGAAGCAGTGGAAATAAAACTAATGGGGTAACACAAAGATGGATTTTGAAAGTCTTCTAGAACCATAATAAGAACACATGTAGGAAAGAATGAGCAACTAATGAGAAAACAGGGAAAATGGCAACAGAAGGGTGGGAGTAGAAAGAGTCATACATTTTTATTAAAAAATGCTTTTTAATTTCAGTATGACTTACTAGTTCTGTTCCTTTTCTTAATAAATCTTACCTTTATTCTGTTAACTTTTAAGTAATGCTTACAGGCCACAAGCAGAACTTTTCTAACATTGTTTTTTGATTGTTGATTTATTTGTTTTTCCCTTGGCATAATTTCCTCCAAATAGCCACTTAAGGCTTGCAAAGCTGAGTTCAGATTTTTCTCCACTGTTAACATCTTTTAGGTCAGTCAGTGGTTCCCAAACTGTGGGCCACAGGTATAGTTCAATTCAAGGGCCCACATTATGCTCTTTCACTGGCATAAATATTAGCACAAATAAAGATTGGCTGAGAGAGACTTCCTCTTCCTTAATACCAAGAAGAAAGGCCTTCCAGGTGCAGTGAAATCATATGCAGGCTGCCAAATCATATGCAGGCTGTTCCTCCAGGAGCTCCTGCTGTCAAACTTGGTTATTTCTTTTGCTTGCCTCCCTGTGCAATCTCAGCAGTATCTGGAGGAACAGCAAGCTGCCAGGGGCAATGTTTTAATCCCTTGGCTAAAATATGTCATGCTAAATCCTTCGATTCAATCATGCTAACCAACACTGACAGGGTACAAAGTTGCCAGGTACAGCCCCGTCTGATGAAGGGAAGTCAGATTTATCTAACAAATCCAAGGTTGGGGAGAAGTGAGATGGGTTTCTCCGTAACTTGAATCCCTTATGAACAGACCTCGAAAGGATTTTTGAATGGTTTTTTTTTTTTAACAATGGTGGGTAAATACAGGGTTGACTTCCTATAATCAGATAACATCAAGAGAACTTTAAACTTGGGGAAGAAATGTCTAAGACAGAGGTCCCCAACCTTTTCAGCACCAGGGACCAGTTACATGGAGAGAGGATTTTCCCCCGGACCAGAGGAGGCGTGGTTTTGTTTGCTGCCTGCATCCTGCAGATGGGGCTTTCCTTGTTTGTGTGGACTGGTTGCTGGCATGCCATGGTCCGGTACTGGTCCACGGACTGGAGGTTGGGGACCCCTGATCTAAGAAGAGAAAAAAATATAGATGCTGCAATTAACAAAGACAGTCTCTTGTCTAATACTTATTTATGCAGTGCTTAAAATATAACTGATTTTCCTGGAAAGTAGATTATAGAATAAAACACATGTTTCATGGAATGACAGAGAAAAAAAAAATTGGGACACATAAACAACACTCACAGTAGAGCGGATGCAATCTTGGAAATGATATAATGTTGGTCTGTGTATGATTCAGTGTAAAAGTGATTCAGAAGTATTTTAGAGTTGCATGAATTTTAATGAATAGAATCCTTAAAACTCTTTAGTGGTTCAATGCTTTCAAGTGGTTCAAAACATGTACAGCCATGTGATTAATAATATACAAAATACAGAATAACAGAGTTGGAAGGAACCTTGAAGGTCTTCTAGTCCAAACACTGGTCAAGCAGGAAACACTATACCATTCAGAACAAATGGCTGTCTAATTTCTTCTTAAAAACCTCCAGTGATGGATATTACTATAGTACAGTGGTGGTGAACCTATGGCACAGGTGCCAGAGGTGGCACTCAGAGCCCTTTCTGTGAGCATGCTTGCTGTCGCCCCAGTCCTAGGCCTTCAGCTGGGTTTTATAAAACCTTTTCACTTTAGGCCTCCGCTGCCGTGTGCAAAAGAAAAAAGGTTCAATCAGTCAATTTCAACTTCTCACGGGGAAAAAAAGATCTTGCAAAGTTGCAATTCATTGATTGAACTTTTTAGTCCCACCCAGTCTGCCGTTACCACCGCAGCCACGCCCACCCAATGGGCCACACCCACCCAATGGGCCACACCCACCTGGCACCTGATGATGCATAAGTGGATTTTGGGTTGCAGTTTGGGCACTCGGTCTGTAAAAGGTTTGCCATCACTGCTATAGTATGTGTGTGTGCATATATACATAAACACACACACACACATTCTGTTTATCCCGTTTTTTACTCCAATACTTAGCCCTTCATTTTGTTATTTTTTTAAAAAAAATTGAATGTTTCCAATAACATTTCTGTGCAGCTGAGAGGAATGATTGACCTTAACAACTGCCATGGCTGGGGAACAATTTTGTCCTAGTCCTCACATTCTACCTTCCATTGGATCTCAGAGCTGAATAGAAAGTGCTCACATCTTACTTAAGCCATATACTCAAACCTACGTTTAATTTTAATTGTGCATTTTGGTCTTTGATTGCAAGTTTGAGGTATTTGTTTATATATTATTGTTAATACAACTCTTCTACTATCACCCCCATAAGATTTAGGCTCAAGTGTGGTAGCTAGGGACTCAATTGCCCAGGACAGAGGTCCCTTTTGGGCACCAGGAACCAGTTACGTGGGGAGAGGTTTTTTCAGTGGACCGGAGGAGGTGTGGTTTTGTGTGCTGACTACATCCTGTGGATGGGGCATTGCTTCTTTGTGTAGCCCTGTTGCTGGTATGCCGCGGCCCGGTACCGGTCCAGACTGGGAGTTGGGGACCCCTGGCCTAGGAGATGAAACATCAACTTTATTGTTATTTTGTTGCATCTTGGTTGCCCAATTTCTAATTTGAGGCCTTTTTACACCTGTACTACTGGATATTTTGAGCATGGGGTTTTTTGGGGAGTATTTATTAGTTCTGCTGTAATTTTTGGACAGACTTGCATTTGCTTCGGCAATAGGATTTGAAGGCTGGAAAAACAGTTCAATTATAACTTCCTACAAATAGCAACGTACAAACTTATCTTAACAATAGTAGAAGGGTGAATTATTATGCCTGCTTTTTCATTGTGATCATTGGATAGTCTTTTATTGTGGTATTTTTTTCTACATATTAAAAACAAATCTTTAAAAAAGTTTACATTTGCACTGTCTTACAATACATGGAGTTTCAATGTGCATCTTCCCTAATTTATCTAATTGTTAATGCAAATTATCTAAAAACCATTTTAATGCAAATCACCCTGTTTTCATTCTTTGACGTATCAGATAAAGGTTTTTAAAATGCAAACTCCATCAAGTTACATTTTAAAATATACTAATGCTGTTTTCCAACAAAATTGAGTAATACATGCTTTTTCCAGGCATATTTTTCCAGTATATTATTTTACTAGGGTAAGTTCAGTGATGGCAGATATAGCCAAAGCTAAAATTACCAAATGGGTCATTTGGTAGAAGCAGAATATCCAGATTTATCCCAGCAGATTCCTTTAGCACATTAGATCAGGGCTTTTCAACCAGTGGTACGGGTACCACCTGTGGTACATTAGCACCTGGCAGGTGGTATGTGACCATCCTAGAAAAGTGGCAGTGGGGGAGGGGAATGACCTGAACCGGTGGCAGCACTGCACAAGCCTGAGCAAGAGACGGCTGGAGCTGCAGGGCTGTCAGGGCTCAGTGGAAGCGCCAGGATCAGTGCCAGGCTCCAGCTGGAGCTCGGTGCTGATCCTGGCGCTTCCACTGAAACCAGAAGAAGCACCAATCAGCTGGAATGTTGCAACATCTCCAGGGTCTTGTGATTTACATTCAGATGCTTGGCAACTGATTCATATTTATGATGGTCACAGTGTCCCAGGGTCATGTGAAGTGACCAAAACCTGCTGCAGGGGGAATAAAAACCAAATACTCCCCCCACCCTACCCCCACTGCCAATCCTCAACAGAAATACTCACAACAAAGAAAACCTTGGACAGGAGGAAGAGCGGTGCCGGGCGGGCAGGCAGGTGTCTTGCTCAGCTGTGACTTCGGGGGCACTTTTTTCAGTGCCATTGTAACTTCGAACAGTCACTAAGTGAACTGTTGTAAGTCGAGGACTACCTGTACTTTATCACTTTTTTCCTTTTTTTTTGTCATCAAGTTTTTGACATCTTGCTAGGCGACTGGTGGTACTTGGATAGTGCCATATCCTAAAAATGGTACAATGAGTGAAACGTTTGAAAAGCCCTGCATTAGATGACAGAACAACCTTGTAGAAAAGTAGAAAATTCAATTTGTGGAAGAAGAGACAACTGGAGTGCAACAAGAAGAAAAGACAAACATCAGCCATTCCTTTTTAAAAGGAAAATATTTCTACTTCTTATTGGCTCTTTATGCTTTCATTTTCTTGAGCTTGAACTGTCTGACATAGATTGACAGATTAGATATTATTAACTCTTTCCTTTTGGGATAGTTTTTCTCCCCATTTACCACATTATCATACCACTGTAAGGCTATCCAAAAAAGGAAACAGCAGGGAGGGGAGAGTGAAGGCATAGGTATAGAACAAGAAAATATTTCCTTCAAACATTCATGTAAGGGGAAAGAGAGATAAGTATACAGTAAGCTGTGATGGGCCATTTTCATCCTGTCTTACACTAATGCTGCCAGCCTTCCCAGAATCATATAAGAGCTAGATGTAAACAAATCATTCCTCTGTTGCTTAATCAGTTCATCAATCTCTACTACCATACGTGATATAGGACAGTTGGGAGAAAGAAAATCCATATTGTTGGAAGAAAGTCTGAAATCCATTGATTGCTTTTTTTGTGGATGTCTGGGAGAAGGGGGAAGGGACAGTAAAAATGGATAGCCAATGAAAGGAGATAACATTTTTAAAAGAGGCATTGGCCAAATAGGCCAGCTTTATACAATTACTTTGACTTATTTACTTTGCTTATAATAGTAACTGGATTTCTTTCCTTGTCATAGATCACTGGGAGCGTGTTAGTCCAAGCACTAACAAATGCCAAACTATTTCAGTAGATGAGATAACAGAAAAGAAAAAAAAAGTGTGAAGGCATAGATTAAAACTTAACCCATTAATTATTATCTATGTAATTAAAACAAATAGGGAACTCCAATTCTACCCTATCTCCAATTCATGATTTACAGTTTTATTCCATAGGACAAAACATCCACTTATAAAAAAATGGAGATGGTAGTGCAAACAGTAATGAAATGCATTATTATCCTAAAACAACTCATTCTGATGCCACAACAAGGGAAAGACTGCTGAAAATCATTAGGGAGGAAACATTCAAAGAATATGCTAGTTTCACCAGTAAAATATTAGCCTATAACTTAACTCCAAACACTTTAAAGTAGAGAAGGGAACTTTCTTGTATCTAGTGGCCTCATTTTTAAAAACATCTTATTTGGATCCCATGATGCATAAAGGTCAGCAATAATACTGTGAGCTGGTGGAACCAAAAGTTTTGTCCTATGTTTTTGGACTAGGTGGATTTGGGGGTGAAATGGATGTCTTTAAGCTCTAAAAAGCACACCAAGTAGGATGAATGTGATTGCTATTTTTTAAAAGATGAAATATATTCCTTAAGTATCTGCAAGGTACTCATTTCACTCCTACAAACTCCATTACAGACTGTTGGAAAAGTTTTGACACTCTCCCATGTTTTATGGAAAGCTGTGCAAAAGGATTGGCTATATACTGTAGGAACTTCTGATTTCTGAACCACTTATTATTCTGGTTTTCCTTCTCAATCCAAGTTCTCCTGCTCTCAGGCGGTCAAGAAATATTTCTGAGTGGGAAAGGTTATATTTCAAGTTTGGGAATGACATAAAATGTTATTTTTTTTCTATTCAAAAAAATTCTGGGTGTCTGAATTGGAAATAAAAGGTGAATTTCCTTTATATTTGTCTTGTCTTATTAGTTAGACTACAAGATGGTGATGAATAAAAGATTCATTTTATTTTTATATCCCTCTACTTCCCAATTAATCCCAGAGTAACAAATAATAAAAAGATTTTGATTAAAATAACAACAATCTACCAACCTTAGCCTATATAATAATAATGAAAAGAGCATAACAATTTGAAGTGGATATTTTGAGGCTGGTTGATCACCCTTCTTAATTAAAAAAAAACAAATAATGAATGGACTGAGCGGTAGAAAATGGAAGCTACAGTTATCTGATAATGCATTATTTTATTGCACCTAATGCACAACAGCAGAGAAGAATAGGAAGACCTTTTGATATTTCTGTCTTCTTCCTAAGAGTGTTACCGAATGAAAGAAATAGAGTGATATTTAGTAAACTAAAGAAATAATCTCTAGACCACAAATTTTCCATTTTTTCCCCATATTGGGGATTCCTATTCTCTGCCTGCTTTGGGGTTTTTCCAAGGTTAGCTTTTAAAAAACAAAACGCAAAAATTCAGAGAGAGAAGTTAAACGATTTGATTACCATCAGGACTATAGGACTTCAGCCTAAAATCAAGCACAGACCTATGTTCTATTTATGTGTCCACCAACAGATATAGGCAAGATGACAGAGCTAAGTAAACAATCTCTTCCTCCTCCTCCTCCTTGTTCTTAGTCTTCTTCTTATTGATAGTTTTGTATTTATGGACTTTTCTTTGAACTGGGCCAAATATAAGGACTTTTTAAATGGATTATCTTTCCATCTGAGACATTGTATGGAATGTTGAGTTGTATGTGGGCAGGGAGTGATTTTTATTTTATTGTACTATGCTGCCTTCAGTGGCTATAATTGAAGATTTTTGATTTCTGTATTATTTTAAATAGGAAACTAATGCACTTTTTCAGTGTTGCTATGACTGGGTTATATTCTTCTTTATTTTACATGAATGTATTAATAACATCACAATACTCTTGCTTAAGATACTCCTGGTATTTTGCATCTCTCTTTAAATATTTAAAATGCAACTTTAAAAACATGTTCCTGGAAAATACACTTGAAATGCCTGAAACATGGATAATGTTTAAATTAACATAAGACACTTATATTTTTTGATGACTTCCGGTGGTGATGTCAGGGCAGTGCGGAGGCAAGAGGACAGTCTCTGTCCCCTAACTCTGATCTTTCTATGATTGGAGACCCTTCGGGGGCGTAGAGAGCCTGGAGGCCTACGCATGAGAAAGGGTGAAGCCGGAAGAGTAGCAAGGTGAGAGCAATCACCCGTTACGATGAAGGAAACCCCCTAAACCTAGCATGGAAATTTCTGCCATCAACAGATGGTGGATCTGAGGCCCTGACAAAACCACAGAGGATGCAGAAGCAAAGAGAAACTTAATAGACTGTGTTAATGAGTGAGTTAAAATAGTTCAAAAAATTTCTAAGGAATAATATTAAAGTCTAAAAAGATCTACTTGTCTATTAGGGTGGGTGTTGAAAGGAAGCTCAACTGGTGGGGTGATCCGGCGGGAAGAGCCGTGAGTTGACAGATTTAACAACCAGAGGATTAACAGGAGGGAGACATAAAGGAAGGAAAGACCTTCTGGCAAATGTTTTAGCGCAAATACGAGGAAGACAGTGGAGGATTAAGGAAGAAGAGGTTGAGAGATGACAGCGAAGGCGAAGTTGGGGGAGCCTATGGGACGAGAGAAGTGAAGGGAGAAGATTGATAAGCAAGCAGCTGGGAAGGAAGAGAAAATGGTGATTTAGGAGAAACAGAGAAGGAGTGAATACGTTGTGGAGTATTAGAGATTTTTGGAGAAAGTGGTTGGAGAAGAAAGTTGTAGATGGACCTGAACGTGGAGAGGATTTGGAAAGCCAAGGAGACGATGAGAGTACATGTTTAAGTGCGAAAGAGAGTGGAGTGTGATGAAAATCCAAAAGGTGAAAGAGACGGCGAGAGGACGTGACAGGAGACGAAAGTGAAAGGAACAGATTGATGACAGGAGAGACGAGATCAGAGGGAAAATCCAGAGCGTAACAGAGACTGCGCCTTTAGTTAAGAGAGACGAGAAAAAGTGAAGAGGATTGAAGGGGGGATATGATGACGAGTGCGAGAGGAAAGGAAGGAGACGACGAGAGGATGGGGCACGATGTTGAAAGTGACAGGAACGTGGATGAGGCTCAGAAAGGAAAGGAGACGACGAGAGGACGTGATAAGGCGATAAGAACGGACTAATGATTGATAATATATGATTGGAGAAATAATTTGGACTTTTAGAAAGACTTTGTGATAAGAAAGAGGAAAGAAAGTGAAGAGGGTTGGAGAAGGTAAGGAGAGATTTGGGGAATAGTGGCAGTGGAGGTAGTTTCAGAGGAGTTGAGGAAGGGAAACGAAGAATTAGAAGTTTAGAGTTAAAATAAAGTTAAATAAACTGTTGGCTAAATAGAGTGACATTTAGAAACAGAAAATATTAGAGAAACAAGTGATAACTATGACAACACTGAGGACAGGAAAAAGCCTAGCACTGACACCCTCATCCCCACCTGGTCAAAGAACATTAGAAGGAATGTTTGGTACAGAAAAACAGAGTGTAATAGTAAATATGCAGACCATGCAGACAACACTACTTACTATCCAAGAAACGATGCTAAAAATGCAGGAGACAATATCTAAGAATCACATAGAAATGAGAGGGGATATGAATAAATTGGATAATAGAATTGAGATGATTCAACAAACGATTGAGAAAAATGAAGCAAGAATACAAACAGTAGAAGTAGGGTTGGATAAAGTAGGGAAAAAAGTTGACACATTAGATAAAGAAATGATGGCAACTAATAAAAAATGGAGGTATCAATTATCCATCTGGAAATGAATAGGGCGGCATTCTACCTATGATTTCAAAATGTGATAGAGGAGAAGGAAGAGGATTTGGGTCCTATCATGGTGGAATTGATTGCTGAGGCCCTACAAAGGGACTGTGATGACCCAGGGCCCTCAATGGAGGCAAAGCAATTAGCTGGTTAGAATAATTGTCTTTGTAAGCACTGCCAATGTTCATCCAACAGCCCCCACATATGCTGGCACAAGTTCAATAAAACAGTCAAGGGAGTTAAACAGTTCTTTAAAGTAAAACAGATAACAAAGTATGATCTTTCCAATGCCCAGCTTGCCTGTAACCTGCAAACTGCAAAACTGAAGACAGAAAGGAAAATTCAGCAGGAAATGAACTTGATCCAAAATACAAAGAGTCCAGGTACAAGAGTTCACATCACAAGAGTTCACGTTTGTTCCCGGCAAATGCCCCATCCCACAGCGTCTCCTTAAATACCTACTCCCCAGGTGTGCCTTGTGGAGTGGGGCATGACGCTCTCCTCCCAAGCAAGTGAGCCTGCCTCCATTGTTCTCTGCTCCTCTCTGCTCTCCTTGCTCTGGAATCTGAGCTCTGCCTTCCCTGTTCCAAACTTGAAGGGCCCTGGCCTGCTTCAGCCTGTTCTTCCCCACAGTCCTCCAAAGCCACAGACACCCCTTCCTGGGCCTCAACAGTGAACTCCATGTCGTCCTCAGAATCAGGCTCGGACAGAGGCATGACAGGGACAAACAAGAGATATTGATAGAGATAGATGAGGCGTACAGAATTCACACAAATTATGCCAGATGCAACAGACTTCCACGAGAAGTACATATTAGATTTGCTAGGAAAAAGGTGAGGGATATAATCTACAAAATTACAAGAGAGGATCCAATGATTTATAAAGGTGTGGAAATACAAACTTTAAAACAGGTACCAAAGAAAATAAGAGAACAGAGAAGGGATTATAGATTTCTCAGTGCATATTTAATTAAAAGAAGCATACCATTCAGATGGTTAATCCTGGAGGGGATGTTGATATCATGGAGGGAGAGAAGGATTAAGATAGACAGCCTAGAGAAGGCATGAGAATTCTATGAACAATTGGAAGGAGTGGAGGAAGAGAATAGCAGCAAGGAAGAATTGGAATCCAAAAGCCAGGAACACCAACAGCAGGAATCAAGGAAATAGAACGAGCGATACAAAGCAAGGAATAAAAAGGACAGAGGAAAGAAAGAGGAATAGGTCCAAGAACAAGACAAACACACAAGTAGAACACACAAGTAGAACACACAAATAGGAAATGGAACAGGAGATTAGACTAATATTGATTAATATAAATGGATTAAATGCACTCGCAAAGAGAAAACAAATACTAACAAAATTAGTAAAACAACATATAGACATAGTTTGTTTACAAGAGGTACACATTAAAGAACAGCACAGGAAATATTTGGAGTTCCCCAAATTAGGAGTACTATATACAGCACTAGCGGAACAAAAAAAGAGAGGAATAGCGGTTTATATTAGAAAAGAAATTAATGCCAAATTGAAGTACCAAGATACAGATAGAAGAATATTAGTAATAGAATTACAAACCCAGCAGAAATCATGGCTGCTAATGGTAATATATGCACCAAATGAGAATAAAAAAGAATTCTATTACAAACTACATGAGAAACTTATAGAAATTGGACAGGGAAATATTTGTATAGTAGGAGGTTATAATGCGGTAGTGAATGTAAAAAAAACCTATATTAGTGATATGAAAAATAAAAAGAAAAGGAAAATACTACCAAGGACATTATTTGATTTGGCACATGAATTTAATTTATCTGATCAGTGGGGGAAACGGAACCAAAAAAAAAAAAAAAGAATATACCTTTTTCTCAAACCCGCATAAATCTTGGTCTCGAATAGACATGGCATGGATGAATGAAGAAGTAGGGCAAGACATAGAGACAATAGAAATAATGCCAAATATATGGGCCAATCATAACCCTCTGAAAATAGTTTGGAAAGGGCAGAAAAAAGTAAGAAGAAGATGGATAATGAACTCTCACATTTTGAAAGAAAAAGAATTTATTGTAAGGATTAGAAGAGAAATGGATTTTTTTTTAAAGAGAATACAAAATAACAAACATCATTACAAATTATTTGGGACATTGCGAAAGCATATTTGAGAGGTTTAGCAATAGACTATACAGCAAGAAAAAACAAGCTGAAAAGGCAAACACAAAATATACTCCAGGAAGAGATTAAAAAATTGGAATCTAAATTACAAAAACAGCCCCAGGATGAATCGATTAAAATGGAAATGGTTATGGCTAAACATAAATTAAACATGATAGATCAAGAAGAAAGAGCAAAATAATTGAAAATAGCAAAACAAAAATTTTTTGAACACGCAAATAAGCCTGGGAGATGGCTCTCTTATAAATTAAAAAAAGAGAAGGAGAAAAGATTTATTCAGGAACTACAGGATAAAAATGGAGAGTTGCAATATAAAATGGATAA
Organism: Crotalus tigris; assembly: GCF_016545835.1. Lineage (NCBI taxonomy): Eukaryota > Metazoa > Chordata > Lepidosauria > Squamata > Viperidae > Crotalus > Crotalus tigris. The sequence goes on from NW_024096469.1 coordinate 3,424,765, forward strand.
AAAGAAAGAAATAATTCAGAATTATTTTGAGTCACTATATAAAAAAGAGGAAATAAATGTGGAAAGTATAAAACAATACTTAAAGGCTAATGGCTTGCCAGAATTAAAAGAAGGACAGAGAGAAATATTGAATAAGAAAACAGCAGCCTTGGAATTAAAAACAGCAGTGCAAAACCAAAAAAAATAATAAAACCCCGGGGCCAGATGGCCTTCCAGGGGAAGTATATAAGACTCTTTATGAGGACTTTGAAAAGATACTATTGGATGTGTATAATGATGTGTTGGAGAAAGCCAAACTATCAGACTCCTGGATAGAAGCTACTATATCCCTTATCCCAAAAGAAGGAACAGACCCCAAACAGATCAAAAATTAGAATATTACGAAGCACACCCTGGAAAACAGGTGGCACTAATTTTTTTAGATGCTCAGAAAGCATTTGACAATCTCAGTTGGCAATTTATGTTCCAACAGATTGAGGATATGAAATTTGGAGGGAAATTTGAGAACATGATAAAGGCAATATATAAAACACAAAAGGCCAGCATGATTGTTATGTCCTGGGCCTGAGCAAGCAGGCTCAGGGCATTGCAAACGGTCCCAGGCAGGTGCAGGATGCCCGGGACCAGACAGGCTGTCGCCAGCACGTGTGCGCATGCACGGGTGCTGGCGCGCCAAAAGTAGCAGATTGACCTGGGAAAGGCCTATAAAAGGAGGCCGAGAGTTTGGGCGTTGCCGCCATATTCCAATGTAAGCTGAACTGAAGAATAAAAGGTTTCCTGAGAACTACAACTGCTTCTCGTGTCTTACCATTTCGCAACGGACTCAACACTGGCGACGAAGGTGGGATGCCTTACATCGAAGAAGAGAAAGTGTAAGCTTACCCGAGTGAGTCCGGAGCGGCAGGAACGGCGTTGACTCAGCAGCTACCCGCCAATCCAGCGTGCATTCGGGGGTAGGCTGGCTGATAGACCCTTCCTGATACGAAATGGCAAAGATTGGAAGGCTTTCGGAATTCGACGTCTCACATCCAGAGAGGTGGGAGTCCTACGCAGCCAGGGTGGAAAACTACCTCAAAGTGAACCAGGTGAGGGAAGAGAGCTTGAAGGCTGCCACCCTGCTGTGCGTTTGCGGTCAAGATGCATTCGAAATCGCTGAGAACCTCGCAGCACCTGTCCCTTTAGAGTCTGTCAGCTACGCAGATCTAAAGAAGTTACTGAAGGAGCACTTCCAGCCTAAGATGTCCGTCATCGCGTGGCGCCACACCTTCGAGCAGAGGGATCAACGACCCGGAGAATCGGCCAAGGAGTACATCGCCGCATTGAGGAAAGCCGCCAAACATTTCGAGTTCAAGGACCTCGAAGAACGACTGAGGGACCGGTTTGTATGCGGGCTAAGGCATTGAGAGTTACAACAGAGACTTTTCGCCAAGGAGGATTTGACCTTCCAAGATGCCTTGAGAGAGGTCACCGCAGAAGAAGCAGCGGGCGGCGCCATCAAGAACATGCGGCCGATCAGAAACAGTCCAGATGCTGCATCCGTGCACCAGGAAGAAGTCCAAAGAAACTCCGAGGAGGATCTGGACGAGGAAGTGGACCGTCTCCACCCCACAAAGGAACGAAAACCAAGAGGAAGCTCTTCAGCTCTCCCCAAGTGCATCGGTTGTGGAGGTCGCCACAAGAGAGCTGACTGCAAGTTCCGCTCCGCTATCTGCCGGGCGTGCAGAAAACAAGGACACATTGCAGCTGTGTGCCTGGGCCGTCAGAAGGTACAATCTCAGGAAGAATTGCACCTGAAAGGTACCAGGGTCCCCAGCCAGAATAGGGTGGGGTTTTGCGCTTCACGAAGAAGCATTCACAGGACAGGCACACACAAGCCCATTAAGAAAAAGCTGTCACTTAAGGTGAAGCTACAAGGGGTTCCATTAACTATGGAACTGGACACGGGGTCTGCACTATCGATCATTTCTATGCACACATTTAGGAAGATTTGTTCCGGCAGCGGAACCCAGGCCAAGTTGAGGCCTTCTGACATTGTGCTAACGGATTTTCAAAACTCCAGAGTGTGTGTTAAGGGGGAGGCCATCCTTAACGTACAGTATAAGGATTTTGAGGGTCCACTAGACCTACTAGTAGTAGAGGGTGAACGAACGAGTCTCATAGGACTCGAGTGGTTTGAGGCCTTGGGGATACACGTCACAGGGCTCAACAGCCTACAAACACTTGACCTACAGGAAGTCTGCAAAGAATTTGCAGACGTCTTCAGCCCCCAGCTGGGCACATTCAAAGGACCCCCTGTGTCATTAAAGTTAGACCCCGCGGTCACTCCCATTAGAATTAAAGCAAGAAGGGTCCCTTTTGCTTTAAAGAGTAAAATTGACATTGAGTTGGACAAACTGATCCAGCAAGGAATTCTAGAACCTGTTGACTCCAGTCCATGGGAGACCCCCATTGTCACGCCTCTTAAGGCAAATGGGGACATTCGCATCTGTGCAGATTACAAATGCACTCTAAATAAGGCATTGCAGCAACATGCCTATCCTGTTCCTGTGGTCACTCATATCCTGGCCTCCCTCAAGGGGGGGCGCGTTTTTGCAAAGCTTGACCTAGCTCAAGCATATCAACAGCTGCCTGTTGATGATGACGATGCTATAGCTCAGACTATTGTGACCCACAGAGGGGCTTTCAAAGTAAAGAGACTTCAATTTGGAGTAAATGTCGCTCCTGGGATTTTCCAAAGCGTAATGGAAAACACACTACGGGGTATACCAGGGGTTTGCCCCTATTTTGATGATGTCTTAATTGCAGGAGACTCTACACACATTCTAGCTGAAAGGCTAAGGGCTGTCCTATTAAGGTTCAGGAAAACGGGACTCAAACTCAAGGACAAGTGTAAAATTGGGGTACCTTCTACTGAGTTTCTGGGGTTCAAAATTGATGCTGCTGGGACTTATCCTGCTGAATCCAAACTAAAAGCCATTATGCAAGCCCCTAGGCCAAAGTCTAAGGCCAAACTACAGGCTTTTCTGGGCCTTCTGAATTTCTACATTTCCTTTCTTCCATATAAGGCTAGTGTAGCTGAGCCTCTTCACAGGCTATTAGATAAACAGGCAGTGTGGCAATGGTCACAAACACATGAGGCTAGTTTCAATGAGGTCAAGGCCTTACTCACTTCTAACAGTGTACTTGCTCACTTCAATGAGTCCCTTCCTGTGTGCATCGCTTGTGATGCTTCCCCTTATGGGGTAGGAGCTGTCCTGAGCCACCTCAAGGCTGATGGAACTCAGGTTCCTGTTGCATATTACTCCAGGACATTGTCTTCAGCTGAGCGCAACTATGCTCAAATAGACAGGGAGGCCTTAGCTGTTGTTGCTAGAATTAAAAAATTCCATGATTTTTTATATGGTAGGCATTTCATGGTCTTCACTGACCATAACCCGTTGTTGGGACTGTTTACCACACGTAAACAAACTCCCCAAATCATCTCCCCCAGGATGCTCAGGTGGTCTATCTTTTTGTCTGCATATGATTTTTCCCTACTTCACAAGCCTGGGAAGGAAATGGGCCATGCTGATGGCCTCAGTAGATTACCCCTGCCGGTAATAGAGGCTGACCCCGCGCCAGCCATCAATATTCTCTCCATTCAAGCCTTGCCCGAGTCCCCCCTGAATGCCAGGGATGTAGCCGCTGAATCAGGCACAGATCACACACTTTCACGTGTCCTTTCTTGGGTTTTGTCTGGATGGCCTGAGCACTGTCCTAGTCCTGAGTTTCAGAGTTTCTGGTCTAAAAGGAACGAGTTGTCCACCTCTCAGGGTTGTCTGCTTTGGGGAAGCAGAGTTGTCATTCCCACCTCAATGAGGACTAGGGTCTTAGATTCCCTCCACGAGGGTCATCTTGGCATTGTACGAATGAAGGCTCTTGCACGCAGCCACTTGTGGTGGCCAGGGGTAGACAAAGACATAGAAGTTAAGGTGCATGCTTGCCACCTTTGTCAACGCTCACGCCCTGAAATGCCCCAAGCTCCTGTGGATAGATGGGAGGAAACAGTCTCCATGGTCTAGGGTGCACATTGACTACGCTGGGCCCTTTCAGGGTCAATTCTTCTTGGTCCTCGTTGACAGCCATTCAAAATGGCTTGAGGTTGTACCTGTCTCTTCCACCACCACTGCAAAGACTATTCAGGTACTGAGGGGGATTTTTGCTGCACACGGGCTCCCAGACGTCATTGTGTCTGACAACGGCCCTCAATTCACTTCCTCCGAATTCCAAGCTTTCTTGCAGGCTAACATGATTCGTCATGCCACTTCTGCACCTTTCCACCCGTCCACCAACGGTATGGCTGAACGCATGGTTCGCATCACCAAGGACGCCTTGAAGAGGCTCACCTACGGGGACTGGCATCACAGGTTGGCTGACTTCCTCCTTTCTTATCGCACCACACCGTCCACTTCTACAGGGAGAAGCCCAGCTGAACTTCGTTGGGGGCGCAAACTGACTACCAAGCTTGACCGGTTGCATCCGGACAGACTGCCTCCTTCTGTCTCACACACCAGGGCACCTAGGCAACTACTTGTGGGTGCCCCGGTTTGGACTCGTAATTACGGGCCCGGTCATACATGGGTCCCCGCATCTATATCCAGGGTCACAGGTCCTCTATCCTACGAGGTCTCCCTGGACAACGGTCGTGTCCTGCATCAGCACATTGACCAACTTCGCCCTAGATGGGACCTTCCCGCTGAGACTCCTGGATCTTTTCCAGGGGGGGGAGGGGGAGCCCTTTGGGCAAAGAGAGGAGTATGGGCTGCTGCCCATTACCAATGAGGGAACCACAAACGGCTCATCCCAAAATTCCGCGAGTGCTCCAAACAGGAATTCTAGGAGCTTAACCAGTCATCAGGCATTCACGCCTACTCTAGCCAGGGAGTTACCCCGGGGGCACAATCACTACTCATACGCACCACTCAGTACTCCAGTCAGGGAGGATACCCGAGAGCATCCCAATAAACCATACCCCGCAAGAGAGCTGGCACACACGCCTCATAGTTCGCCTGACCTTACCCCTAGTCCTAGAAGGGGGCAAACATACAGGGAGGTGGTCGAGGAACCAAATCCCGACTACAACACCTCTGACTACACTCAGGGGACAACTGAGTTTTGGGACAGTACTGAAACCCACACAAGCCCGGACACAGAACGGGATTCAGGGGATAGACAGCCTCCTGACAGGTCTTGGACGGACCTAGGAGATTCTACAGAAACACCCAACAGTGACTGTCACTTAGAAGGGCCAGAGAGCCTACAGCTAGGTGGGTCAACCAGGTCACAAAGTGAAAGAAGCCCTGGCCTGACGAGCCCGGTGGGCAAGCAAGCAGGCCAGGCATTGGAGCACAGTCCTTGGCAGTCACCAAGGCATAACAAGGGGAACAGGCACACGTCACCCCTCAGTCAGGGGGTACCTGTCAGACACCCAGAGCTTAGGAGGTCACAGAGAGCAAGGAAATCTCCTAAGTACTTAGAAGATTACATAACACTATTGGCAAAACAGAGCCAGTAACAATAGAGGCACAGAGACCGATGGTCATGGGAGCAGAGCACTGCATTAAAATGGGTTGTGTGTTATTATGGCATTGGTCGTAGCTTTAGCCCGGGGGGAAGGGGTGTTATGTCCTGGGCCTGAGCAAGCAGGCTCAGGGCATTGCAAACGGTCCCGGGCAGGTGCAGGATGCCCGGGACCAGACAGGCTGTCGCCAGCACGTGTGCGCATGCGCGGGTGCTGGCGCGCCAAAAGTAGCAGATTGACCTGGGAAAGGCCTATAAAAGGAGGCCGAGAGTTTGGGCGTTGCCGCCATATTCCAATGTAAGCTGAACTGAAGAATAAAAGGTTTCCTGAGAACTACAACTGCTTCTCGTGTCTTACCATTTCGCAACGGACTCAACAATGATAATCAATGGAGATAATACAAAAAGCTTTGAAATAAATAAAGGAGTAAGACAGGGATGTCCAATGTTAACTCTACTTTTTATTTTGACTTTAGAAGTGCTATTAACTCAAATTAGAACTAATAAAGAGATAAAAGGGGTACAGGTTAAGACAGAAGAATACAAGACACAGGCATTTGCAGACGATTTGATCTTTTTTATAGAGGAACCACTAGAGAAAGGAAATATTTTAATGAACGAAATAAAAAAATATGGAATAGTGGCAGGATTAAAAATTAATAGAGAAAAGACCAAAATGTTAGTTAAAAACCTAACTGAAAAACAGAAAAGGAAATTAGAAGAGAATTTGGAATTGCAAATGTAAAAAAGATTAAATATCTAGGAATTTGGCTTACCACAAGATGTTCCTCAATAAAAGAAGACAATTATTAAAAATTGATATTACAAATGAAAAAAGATTTTGAGGCCTGGGGGAAATTACAATTATCATTACTAGGTAGGATTGTGTTGATTAAAATGAATATATTACCAAGACTATTATATTTATTCCAAACAGTCCTGATAAAATTAGAGAAATTTTTTTGATGAATTGGACAAAATAATAAACAAATTTATTTGGTTGGGCAAAAAAGCATGAATAAACATAAAAATGTTACAAGATAGTAGAAGTAGAGGTGGACTTGGGCTCCCAAAATGGGAAATGTACTACCAAGCACCTGGATTACTCTGAATTAAGGATTGGATAAACCTATACAATAAAAGGATTTTAATAATTGAAGGGCATGACCTGCAGGCTGGCTGGCATGCCTTTTTATGGGGAAAACACAAGAAAAAACACACATACTTTTATCAACATCAGATAAGAGATGCGCTGATTCGGACATGGGAAAAAGTTAAAAAAAGACACTACATGAAAATCCCAAATTGGATCTCATCGATGGAGGCAATGATCTACCCCAACACATTGGATAAAAAAAAGATGATTAGATACAAAGAATTACTAGATAACCAAGGAAACCTCAAACCAAGAGAAGAATTAGAACAGTGGTTCTCAATCTATGGGTCGGGACCCCATTTGGGGTCAAACGACCATTTCACGGGGGTTGCCAAACAACGCAGTCTGCTATTTCCCCCCCCCCCTTTTCCTTAGCTGTGCTATTCCCTTTTATTCTATTGGCTTTTGAAAGCCAATAGAATAGACTCTCTTGAATAGAGTCTAATTCTATTGGCTTTCAAAAGCCAATAGGAATTGTCCAGGCTGTCTCTGCCCTGCTGAGCCCGCCAAAAGTCCCATTCTGCAAATGGTGCTGCACCAGTTGAGTAGTCCTCGACTTACGACCAGTTGAGTCGTCCTCGACTTACGACCGGTTGGGGGTCGCAGCATTAAAAAGGTTGAGAACCACTGAATTAGAAGAACATGGAATAATTATAGATTGGTTGCCATACTTACAGATCCAATCTAAACATAGTAAGGATATGGAAGAGTACGGAATAAGCCAGACCCTACAGCAATTGGATAAAATTTTAACAGGTAAGGAAGGAAAATTTCTAACAAAAACTTATAAATATTTATTAGAGGTAGATTTGGAGAAAGAAATAGTGAAAGGGCCAATGATAGTATGGGCATGAAATGTTGGCCGAAAGATAAAACTGGAAGAATGGGAAAGATTATGGAACAGAAATTGTAAACTGACATTGTCAACTAAATAGAGGGAAAATCAATATAAAATGTTCTATAGATGGCATTTAACACCGGCGAGATTGGCTAAAATGTACAAAAATATGAATCTGGAATGCTGGAAATGCAAAAATAAGGAGGGAACATTCTATCATATGTGGTGACTGTGCCCTAAAGCAAAGATCTATTGGGAATGGATAAGGAACTGGATACAGGAGATAACAAAGGTGCAAATTGAACTCAAACCTGAACTATTTCTTTTGGGTATAATAAATTTAAAGATGGAAAAACAACTCCAATACATCATTGTACATATATTAACAGCAGCCCGCATAGTATATGCCCAGTGTTGGAAAGGTGAAAACATACCTACAAATGATATGATTATATATAAAATACTAGAATGCATGGAAATGAACAAACTTACACTAGAACTAAAAGACAAGGAGGCAACAGAATTCTATGAGATATGGAACAAATGTTATGATTGGTTAGAACAGAGAAACAAAAAGATATGATTACTAATGTAAATAATTGTATAACACAGTACTGTTAAGGAAAAGATGTATTTTTATTTTTGTTGTATAGTGAAAAAGGAATAAATAAAATTTAAAAAAGATATTTATCTTTTAGCCTCGTGTTAACTGGAAATTTTATTGTCAAATAATAAGTTTATTTCCCATTGGTTTTAATTTTAATCCATTAAGTTCTGACTATTTAAACCAAGAATTCATTGCATCTCTGAAAAAGATGTAGGTGCTGTAATACCAGCTGCTGTTTAATTCAGATTTATCTTGAATGGAAATGTTATAAAAATAATGATCTAACACATAATATAACAGCTCTTTTACAGAATTCAAAGGGAAGAGAACCAGAAATTTGAAACAATAGATAATAGCTTGGATTTACTGGAATATAAAGGTGAAAGGAGGCGAAATACAATCAGGCTTGTAAGATTCTGTTGCTATTGTGTTGTTTTTGTCTCAATAAAATATAATTCCACTTCCTCTGGAGTCTCTTTCCTGATTTTTGTCTACTCAGATGGCTGATAGTTCTACTCTTCAGACTCTGGATGCTAAACTACAAAGACAGACAGACAGACGGACGGACGGACGGATGGACGGATGGACGGACGCATGGATGGATGGATAGATCGATGGATGGATGGACGGACAGACCTCAGTAAGAAAATAATTGTGGTTCTCAATTTGCAATTGTTTGTTACTGGGAAGATGGAAATCTTCTTAATGTGTCAAGAATATGCTTTAAAATTCTATCTGGGTAGTGCTAACCATTGTATGATGGGACACATATTCCAAAGTATTCAGTAAAAGGCCTATTTCTGGGTTTTTGGGAAACAGTGATGCAAGATTTTCACATTTGTATCAAATATATGATAGCATGGCTGACTGTGCTACATGGAAACACTGGGCTCCCAAGACACACCTAACACTCCTAGTTATAGTATTTATGTCCCACCTCTTTCCTGAAATTGCTATGATAAACACTTATCCTTTTCATCTTTCCTACTACCTTCTCCTATTGCTATCTTATGATTATATTGCTTTGTTGTTTGTATGTACACTGAGAATTTATGCACCAGAGCAAATTCCTTGTGTGTCCAATCACACTTGGCCAATAAAGAATATTCTATTCTATTTATGGGAATCTAAAATCTACCGGTCTAGAATTGTATAAATTTACTACTGTATCTAGAAAAAGAATGCTAGTGAATATCTGCTGAAGCTCTTGAACATTTCCATGCAAAGGTGTCACCTACTATACATTTCAGATAAGCAAGTGAAATTTATTTTCCAGGAGTCATCTTACTTGTGTTTGTAAGTATTTGAAAGCTAATTTTCAGTGGTGCTACTAAGGATCAGAAGATTGGCTTATCCATTTTTCAAAAGTGGTAGTACTGATCATGCATGTGTTTCATCAACATAAATCTACAATTCTGAAAATTATAAAATCCTACAACATGGTAGTCAAATGTAGTACACAAAAAGCTTAATTGTGGCACAATGGGGGAAAAAAGAAAATTAAAAATAATCTACAATATTAATGCTGAGGCACAATGAGTGTGCATTTTTGCTAACACTCCAGCCCTATAAAGTGCCTTTCAAGATCGATGCTGGTTAGACCAACAAGCTTTAAAAAAAATAATCAAGGGACAACTAGAAGTGGTCTTCCAGAAATGGCTATCCATATCTATTGTTGCTGACTTTTGGCCACACCTAAGAAATATACGCAGTTTTGAGAAAATGCAGGCTTGGGGAATATTAAAAGGAACATACATCATACAAAAATATTGTTCATCATGCATTGAGAAAAGTACTCTGAAATGGATAAAAAAGTTTCATAATTTAAATGCTTATTTCCAAATGCTCCTTGTCAAAGAGATAATATTTTCCTCCCTTTAGTGAGCTGTCCTCTTTCTCTTTGGAATTTGAAAATTGTTCTTGTGGGAGGTTAAATTTAAAGCCTTTTTATAAAAAACTATCTGACTTTACTGTCTTCCGGTACTTCTTAGGCTGAAATTATATGTAGAAATAATTTTGTAGCTCTTTCTGAAATGCTTAGTATAAACACACTGCATTCACAGTCTTTAATGAACAGAGCACTAACTTTGAAATAGCAGTATAAAGCATGTATCAACAGCTCCCCCCATTGGAAAGCAAAATTTATACTTGCCATTTTATGCTTCATTTCTACATTTTGCAAGATATACAGTATGCTAAAAAGCATTTGGGTTTTAAATTTTGGAGATAATGATACGTCTTATTATCCTATGCTACTTTAACTGAAAAGTGAGCTATTATGATAACACCAATTTAAAAAAATGAGTAAAATTCTAAGGAAGACATGACTTGAAAACCAAGAATATAATTGTCAGGTTGTTTTCCTATATTATACATATACATCACTATAAAATTTGAATTGTTCGATAGTTCAAAAGAAATAATGATGAATACAGGATTTACATTTAATTCTCTGACATTGTATAGGCCTAGAATGATCCTTGTTAAAATTCAGTGGCTTCTAATATTATGCATTAATTTAATGCCAGTTGAAGACCACTGATTCAGGCACAGAATGCCCATATTGAATTAATTCATACAATGTGTTAAGCAAGATTTACTTGATTATGGTTTTTGAAAACAATGGAGTTGACTGAGTTCCTTCAGAATCTTAAACTATAAACTTTGAGTTACAGTCCACATTGACTGAAACTAAATAAGCATGATTTAGCATGGTGAAATCCAATAACTGACAACAGTTCTGCAACACAAAATACTTTCCTTAATCAATATTACCATACATTTGTCAAAACTGCTAGAAAATTCCACAAGACCCAAGTCTGAATTTTCAAATTTCAGGACTCTCCATCCTACCCTTAATTTTGCTTGGGAAACTGGAACTAAAGAGTCAATTAAATGCAGATGTTCCTTTCAGGTCCATCATACTGATTGCTCCCATGAGTTCAACAACAGGGCAGTCTTCTTGACCCTTAGACATTTATGGAAGAGAAGCTGGCAGCTATGGCCAGTTGTGCTATGCATTAGCAAGTTACTCAGTATCTTTAAACCATGTAATTACTGATAGTTTCTGCAGTTATTTATATCCAAATAAAATGAGAGCAGAGAGGCTAATGACCAGAAAGCTCCTGAATGCACAATATTATAATTTAAAGGGGAGAAAAGTATCAAAATTAAAAGTATACATGAGGATGTGTGTGTGTGTGTGCGTGCGCACGTGTGAGTTTTCTTGTAGATTTAAATAGGTCAACATACTTTTTCCTAACATGAACAGAGAAAAGCTAAATCCATCTCCAGAGTCCAGGCTGCAATTATATAACTCAAACATAAAGTACATAAAAAGCTACAAGTTTGCATAGATCCTGACACTTAGGTTTAAATTGCCTGACCTTTTACAATCTCGCATTAAGTAGTGACTATTTCTGGACCACAGAAATGCTTTATTGGAGGACAGATAGATTATATACTATGGATTCAAAAGTGGAAGGTTGCTATGGTTTCCAACAGCAAGCACAAGATTATTTTTACTGGATTGTCATGGATCTTGGGGCTAACCTAGACTGGCCAACTTTCTCCTTAGATCTGCCCACAGAAGATGCCATGTCTCAACACCAGCTCTTTATTCAAAGTTGCTGGTATCACAAACGCACGGATCAAAATACTCAATTTATACTGAATTGTGGAAAACTCTAACTACTTCCCAGCCCCATCAGTCTCTTAAAGAATATAATTAGATAATTAGAATCTAGGAGGCAGAGATTTAAATTACTAAAGTCAGAGCATTTAACCCCCTGTAAGCATAATTTTATTCTTCAATAAATGGCTTATTTAGGAAAAGCAATATATACAGCATGTCCGTGTGTGTATGTGTGTGTGTGTGTGTGTGCCTGTATTAAAAATAGTTGATGAAGTGTGAATACCAATTTTCCAGCACAGTTGTGAACTGTTTTAGATTTAGAAATTTTAAAAATACAGCTACATTTACATAAGTTACCTGTAATCTGATGTTACAAGATACTGGAGCATTTTAAATTAACTTTTTTTTTCAAATATACAGCTGTAGCTGCTGCTATTCGTATGGTTGATTATACAGCTAGCCAGATGTTTAGACTGGTAGCAATAAAGGACTAGATTTAGCACTTTTATTAAGATTACTTAGTTTGTTTTTCCCAAGGACTTGATAGGAAGATGTTGTTTGATGGCATTAAAAATATTGTTGCAGAATGTAAGCTGTTTCAAGTAAAGCTGCCTTTTGCAATTGACTAATGATTTTGTCAATGACAATCAGTGGTGGGATTCAGACAGTTCGCATTGGTTCGGGAGAACCAGTAGATAAATTTACCTGAATTCAGAGAACCGGCTGGCTTCTGGAACTCCAGTCTAGGCCTCAGAGGCCTCCCAGGCCTAGAACAGCCCACCGGAAGTGCATTGATGCCCCTTTTGGAAGTCTGTTCTAGGCATTGGAAGCCTGGAGGAAGCCTCCCAGGCCTAGAACGGCCCACCAGAAGTAGTAGTAGTAGTAGTAGTAGTAGTAGTAGTAGTAATGGTAATAATAATAATAATAATAATAATAATAATAATAATAATAATAATAATAAAGTTGGAAGGGACCTTGGAGGTCATCTAGTCCAACCCCCTGCTCAGGCAGGAAACTCTATACCATTTCGGACAAATGGCTGTCCAGTCTCTTCTTAAAAACTTCCGGTGTTGGAGCATTCACCACTTCTGGAGGCAGGTTCCACTGTTTAATTGTTATAACTGTCAGGAAGTTTCCCCTTAGTTCTAGGCTGCTTCTCTCCTTGATTAGTTTCCATCCGTTGCTTCTTTTTCTGCCTTCAAGTGCTTTGGAAAATAGCTTGACTCCCTCTTCTTTGTGGCAGCCCCTGAGATATTGGAATACTGCTATCATGTCTCCCCCGCTCATCCTTCTCTTCATTAAACTAGACATACCCAATTCCAGCAGCCTTACCTTATATGATTTAGCCTATATGCTTTAGCACCTCTATTGCTATTTTGTCATACTATTGTTTGCAGTCAGTCAGTGTGACCCTCTTGCAGAAGCTAACTAGGTGGTCCACCATTTCTTTAGCTTCGTTGCTGAGATATTATTTGCTATCTTCTCAATTCTGGCATTATATGCATTTGTTGTTAAGGCTTGCTCTTATTATTATCTGTTCACAACAATGTGAAGTTACACCCCCAGTTTTATTAGCTGGTATTGGTCTTCATATGCACTGAATTCTTCCCAGAAACTTAGGATGTTTTAATATACGGCATACTATATGTGCAGATCCAAGTATTGTGGCCATTTGCAATTGACATATGGACTTTTTGGAATTTTCTTACCTGTGGTTTCTAGACTGGTGGTAGTGTAAACAGGTCCTAAAGTATGTCATATTCTACCCTCTGTTCTTGATACTTTCTCAAAATTGAAAGAAGGAAAAACATCCACATATAATTTAGGATTGAATAAAATTGAGCCTTTGGCAGTGTTGTAAACTGAAATGGTACAGAATGAAGTTGAAAAGAATTTCTGTGTCATCCATTTATCAGCTATGTCCACTTCAGCCATTCTGACTGTCTATATCAGCCAAAGGATCAGGACTCCAAGGTTGATATTTCTCACTGATAGTTCCAAACTGTTCTGCTGGCAAATTGCTCATGGTGGTGACTTATAGGATCGTCTGCCAGCATAATAGGGTTCCCGCCAAATCCCTATAGTCTCGAAGTTGGTTGACTTTCAGCATGAGATGAATCTTTATCAATAATTTTAAAACATTTAAGATGTATTTAAGAGTAAAAACGGACATAGGTGAGTCATTGTGATAAAAGGTAAGCTATCCAATAGTTGCATGATTAACACTTAGCAAGGACCATGTGTAGGGAATATCTGCCTCAAAGCAAAGTGAAATAAATGTAGAATCAATACTGCATGTATACAGGCAAATGGATCTAATAGATTGAAAACATAACCTTTGACTTTATTATGCCTGATATGTCTGGGGGAGGGGGGGAAAAGCAGCATTCTTATATATTTTATAAATATATTAAGTTCTATTTTGTATATCTAAAGTAGGAATGTTAGGTTCAGGGTTCTAAAACATTATCAAGGTCACGCTCTTAATTTTTTTTTTACATTATTTTTACCTATACACAACTGTGAAATGGGTTATGATGCCCTTTGGTTACTTCAAGAACTGAGACATTTTCAGTATTGAAACATTGTGCATCCATGATATATTTCAATTGACAGTCTAAGAGTAGCTCCTTTATATATGGTTCAGAGACAACCATATAATTGTTCCATTGGGGCCTCTTCTTACCTGAGATGTGGAATATACGTTCCAGCTATTTTAAGTATTTAACTTATTCAGTGATAATGTTCTACATAATTTGTTTGGGAGCTTTTGGCAATACAACTGGTAGTAAATCAGAAGATGGTTTTCAGTACAGTACTGAGAAAGCATCTTCACTGAAGATGATAGCATTATTTTTATATAATAATATTGGTAAACCTTTCTGGCTATTCAGAAAGCTGAGAGTTCAGTTCATGCAACCTCTTAAGGAGCTGAAATTTAACATGCAATTTGTAGGTTGTCCTTGTGGGTTGCATATAACTCATGAACTTGTGTTTACATGTAATTTAAAGATGATGAAAAACAGTTTTTTAATTAAAAGATAAATCTAAATCTTCCTTATCAGATTTCTATAAAGAGGAAAACAAATATTACATGTGCCAGCAACCCTTAGTAATGATGGTACTACACCTAAAATTCAAGGTTTGACTGAATAAAGTGTTGCAAATAAAAGGCCGTAATGCTATTGGGATGGGATGAGGGGTTAAAATCAATACAAAACTAATGGCTTAAATAAGTTGATGTTATTAGAAAGAGATATATTTCATTAATTGTACAATACTGTACTTTCACCATGATATCTTTTACTTCTAATGCAATGAGTTTATATACCAGTTCTCCATGCAAATGAAGTCCTATATGATTCCACCTAACTACCATAATGAAGTAACACATCTCTGTTATCTCTGTTCTTAAGGGTTGATTCTATCATTATTCACTGCAACATTCACCCACCAAAATGTAGTTGCCTGGTTAACTTGAATCACAGCTCCTTCTTCAACAAAATCACTGCATAGTATTCTATCAACACTTCTTTCTTTCTTATCTCCTCACATATTTTCCGTCTCCTTCCCTGCCCAACTTCTGGCAATCTCCCACTCTCTCTATCTTTTCCCAAATCATTGGCTATAGTCTCCTGATTATTTCAAGTAACCAAACAAAAACAAAGACACCTAAAACAGTCTCTTTCTTTCTCCTGCTTCAATAGTGGCCTAATTCTCAAACTCCAATTGATGAGAAGATAGCTAATTAATTAGCAGAAGTTTTTATTCCCGAAGGAAGTTACTTATCACAGTTATGCCTGCTTCTGTGGGTTTGGTTTAGACAATCCTCTTTCCCACTCACTTTCTGCAAATATGCATTTGTATTACAAATTCTTGGATTAGGCAATTGATTTTGATGTTAAGATACAACTCAGCATAATTGCCCATCTGTCTTTTATAGATTTATTTGTGGATCAGGTTCTTTGTACCCAGAAGCTACACCTACATTGATTTTCCCATTGCAAAGTGGTTCAGATACTAAGATCTAAAGATAAAGCCCTTCTGAAGATGTTGTTGCTTACTAAGATCCATCCATTGGACATGTGGAAAATAGGAAGTGTACTCCAATGGGAACAGCAATTAGCATTCACTCTCTCTACATTTAGAAAACCCATAGCAGAAACTTCAGGATTAATTATTTTATCGTGTATATTTTTGTATAGTCATGTGTGCTATGTGTGTGCGTTTCATTTTAAACTAGGAGATGTCAACGTGAAGCTCAAATTCCTCCCCCTTTTTTTCTATTCCTAGTCAATCTCCAACCAGAGCTGCCAAAAACTGGTGGCATGTTTTGCTAGAAAACAATTTAAAAAGCCAGTGAAAATTACAAATTTGTTTTATTTTCTCCCCACCTCACAGGTATGGATTTGTCTCCTGGCCTTGTTGAAACTATTTTTGTTTTAATCTATTCATGCCTGTCAGGTGCACATCTGTCTCAATGTTTCATCCAGTTGTCCTGCTTTCTAGCCTATAGGCAGATTCCAGAAAGTAATAAGTGGACAGAAGCCCGTAGAAGATTTAGACATTAAATAAGCATAGAATGGGTTCACACTTAGTGATTGGTGACATTCCTCCCATCAGCCACTTTTTTTTTCAACATTTCTCAAGTGCCTGTGGCTTTCAAAAGTTTGGTAACCTCTGATCTAAATGGAAGGAAAATTGTGGCCTATACACACAATCTTCAGAACTGTCACCTAGCATTTTAAAAACTTGCTTTATCATTTTTGACCTCCTTTTTATTGTTGTTTAGTGAAGGGTGAATTCAAGGAATGAGTTTTCATCAAATTATTCTCAAATCACCTCCTCCAGAGAAAGGACAATTTTACAACGTTCATGAGAGTCCTTGATAAATGATTTGAGGTATCTTCACTTTTGGCATACTTAGTAATTATATTTAGTTGGTTCTACAAAAAGCCAAATATATTTCTCTTTTCTCTCTCTTTTTTTGTCCCAAATCAATCACTGTGTTCTTTAAAATGTTACAGAAAGTTTGGAGCTGCAGTGCCCAAATCTTAAGCAATGACAAATGTTAATATAATGCTTTAAGTGGAGCTGGGAGAAATTATCATGCCAATCAGGAGCACAAGAGCTTGCCTACTGCTAACTTCATTTAAAATAGTTAATGTAATAAAAGCTTCAGTCCTGAACCAGCTTGGGGATCACTGATAGATTGTCTGAGAGCAAATTTAAGAGAAACCACGTGGGAAAGAATAAAAATCTGAATTGCTACTGCCAATTTACTATAGTATAAATGCATAGTGATTCAGTCTGAAGCACAGCCCTAATACATGGAGTTGAGATTTAATTTTTCCTCTCACCATTTCCCTTGCTTAGAAAAAAAATAACATTTTATAAGAACAGCATCAAGATGGAAGAAAATTATGGTCCATAGCAATAACCTTGAATTAAAGATATTTGGCAATAATTACATAAATCTATGTGGCCTTCTGTATTTATTTGATATCTGGCTTTCATAAGAGGTGCCATTAGAGTTTCTACAAGTCAGTATTAATTACCAGATAATGTATTGTTATTGCTTTAAATATACATACAGCTCCTAAAATAAATTGGATAGCAGAAACCAAGGAATAATGATTAATATAATGCTGTTTTAAAAAAATGACTTGAAATGAGGATTATTTTTTTAATGGCAAGGATTGTGCTACAAATGCAGGAAGGCCACCATTTAAAAAAAATCTTCCTTTGGCTATCAGTTTAGCATCTTTTAATGATGCAACAAAGAGCAAGTTATGGATTTTAACCTAGTCCCTTAAACATCAGAACTTCAAAAACTGCTATAGCAAAATAGAC
The DNA here is from genome assembly GCF_016545835.1 of Crotalus tigris. NCBI lineage: Eukaryota > Metazoa > Chordata > Lepidosauria > Squamata > Viperidae > Crotalus > Crotalus tigris. The sequence goes on from NW_024096469.1 coordinate 3,442,412, forward strand.
AACAGGGTAGAAGGCTGAAGTTCCAAATCTCCTTTGAGACTTTGTATCCTGACCCAGCCTTCTTCATTCTATATTCAGGGTAACTGTTTGGCAGTTCCCACAACCATCATCTATCTTTACCTGGTTTCAACCTTATGATATTAGTGTGTGAGAAAGGGCTCTCTCAATCTGTATTGCTATGTGGTTTTTCTGACAATTGAAGGTAAAACATCCTTTATTTTCGAAAGTGGCTATGAAATATAGAGGAATAAGCCTAGATGATTCAGCTCTTCCTTCTCCTTTGGGAGATAGAACAAGTTCACAGAAATAAACAAAATTAAACCTTATTGTTTGTTTATCCAATTTACAAGCTGTATGGCACCGAACAACTCTGGTGGCTTACAATTAAGTATATAGGAATAAAGTAGGTAAATAAATAAGTAGGAATGCTACAATAAAATAAAAATAAAAATGAGTGGCACAAGGACAAAGACCATACTCAACAAAAAAAAAAAAAACCACCCAAGAGGGTCTCAGTCATTTGCCTCAAAGTCTTGGCAAATGATCATGTCTTTAATAGCTATGTGAACTTTTTCTGGGTGGGAACCATTTCTAAGGGGATATTATTTCAAACTCTGTGAAGAAAAGGCAAACTTCCTGAGACCTACTGGATGACACTACTTCATTGATGGGACTGAAGTGCACCCACACTGCCCAATCTCCTCTGATGGGAAGAGACAGCCATAGACAGGCAGTTCCTCAAATAACCACACCCTAAGCCATAAAGGTCTTTATTGGTGATAACCAGACTTTGAAGTACATTCAGAAGCCAAATGGTAACAGGCGCGCTCATGGAGCAGCAAGATCACATGGCGGTGGTAAGGCATATCCATCTGTGTGCACACTGAATTGGTTGCCAATTTGCTTATGAGTCCATTTTACAAGGAACTCAAAGTGCTGGTTACCTATAAAGGCCTACATGTAGGACTGTCTCTTTGCTATATTTCTCAGCCAATTTGATCCTGAAGTGTTGGTGCACTTTTCGTTCCTTCAAATAAACAATGATATCCCTCAGGACTCCAGAATGGTACCTTCTCAATAGTAGTGCTTGCCTTCTGAAATGAGATTTCCCACTGCCAACCCCCAGAATTTGAATGGCTCCTGCTCTGCTGTTGTTACAAAGGACTATGAAAACCTGGCTCTTCACCCAGGCCTTCAATGAGCGAGAATAGGACCCCTCACTTCAGTGCACCTGCCATCTATATTTCTTGTCTTTTTATGTTTATTTTATTTTCTTTCTTCGATTGTTGCGAACCATCTAGACTCATTGATAGTTGGGTGGCAACTATCAGGGCCTAACTCCCTTTATCATGTGTTAGCCCAGCAAGTCAACAAAGAATGGTCCAACCATAGGAAAGAACTGGTAGTAATGGCTTCCAAAACCAGATCACATTGCAACTGCCCTGAGAAAAAATAGAACCAAAGGATAGCGGCCATTATGTGTCAAGCCTTCAATAATTTGCCATAGGTCCATGACTGTCATAGAGGCCCTGGGATCAACATCAGCTGCTTATTGAGTCCATTATTGGGAGAAGAGAGTACCGGGGTGGTGGTGGTAAATGCTGAATAGAAAAGAAGAAAAAGAAATAACTTATTCAGTATCCTATAAAACTTGATAACAGCAGTTATTTTCTACAATGTATTCCCGTCTCTGGTATGAATTGCAGTCTAGAATTTGTTAGGTTCCATAATGTTTTTTTTAAATAAACATCTTTGAAGCCCTTTTTATTCTTTTCATATGTTTTACTGGACTGCTCCATGAAAAATAAATTTTTGTTTTGTTTTTCCTTTATAGATTTGATTAGTGAAACCTTCCCACTGGATCTGATCAGTGTTCGCTTTTTTAGTCATGCCATGCTTCTCAAAGAATTATCCCTTACTATTCCATAAAATGTTATTTTCAACTGCCTTGGGAAAGTGCTTGCTGTTAAAGTGGCTCGAGTACCAAATTAAATGAATAGTTCATAGACCTGAAAACTATTCAAGATTCAACTTTTTTTAAAAAAGTTTGTTAATAGCTGTACAGGAAAAAAAAACTGCTTATTCATTTCTTCCAAGCATGGAGGATCATAATACAGGTAGTCCTTGACTTACAGCCACAACTGAGCCCCAAATTTCTGTCATTAAGTGAGATATTTGTTAAGTGAGTTTTGCCCCATTTTTACAATTTTTCTAGCCACACTTATTAGGTGAGTCACTGAACTTGAGAGGTCAGTAAGCTGATTGTTAAGTGAATCTAGCTTCCCCATTGACTTTGCTTGTCAGAAGGTTGCAAAAGGTGATCACATGATCCCCAGGGACACACCAAAGGTCATAAATATGAACCAGTTGCCAAGCGTCTGAATTTGGATTGCATGATCATGAAGAAGCTGCAAAGGTCGTAACTATGAAAAATGGTCACAAATCACATTTTGCATTGCCACTATAACTTTGAACAATCACTAAATGAAGTGCTGTAAGTCTAGGACTACCTGCAAACCTACACTGAAATACACATGATAGGAATGCATAGCCTCTCTTCCTAGGAACCAGATAACCCTTGGATTTTTCAATGCTCTAAAGCTGGGCTTAATGCTTCTGCTTGCTTCTCAAATGCTGGTCTGTTTCCCAGAAAGCTCTGTTCAATAGAGCTTTCATTAAGGATAGTTAGGGAACTTTATTTGCCATAGAATCAAGCTTATGGTTTGCTACTACTCAATTTACACCAGTACTTCATTTCTGGGATAAATTTGAAATGCTGATCTTGTTCTTAAAAACTCTTAGTGATTTGGAGAAAATCTATAATTTTTAAAAAATGTATTTCCATTTGAAGTTTGCTTAATTACTTTCAGGGCTTCTGTTCTTCTATGCCAGCTTGACATCTACTGAAGACAGACCTTTCTCAGCGGTTGCCTCATATGTATGGAATGTCTTCCTCATGTATCTTTGTAGGACCTCATTTTTATTCTTTTAAAATCGGCTCTATAAACAATTAGTTTTGTTTGGTTTTGACTAGTTAATTTGGTTCTGTGGTAGTCCCAAAGATACTTTTTTACAAGAGGCAACTGGACTTTCTTGCTTTTCTTTGAAGACGTTTCTTTCCTCGTCCAAGAAGCTTCTTCAGCTCTCACTGGATGGTAGGGAATGGAAGGATTTATACTCCTTGCAGATAGCTGGTCATTTGCATTCTTTTAGAGAGTTGTGGAGGCTACTTGGAGGTTTGTCTGTGTCTTCAGGGTTACCTGAATAGTGCAAATGGCTGTGGAGCCTTCTTGGAACTTCTAAACGGACTGTCTTGTGGAGCTGTGTTTTCTGCAGGATTTTTTTCCCTGTCCTGTCTCCCTTCACTGTTGAACACAGGAACAGGCTGTTGAGGATGAGTCTGTGTTGTCTGCATCTCAGACTAAAGTGCAAATGGTTCCTGTAGTCTGCCATTTTTCTGGAAATCCGTTCATACTCCCATACCATTTGACAGACAACACAGACTCATTCCCAACAGTCTATACCTTTGGACAAGCATGACCTGGATAACTGAGAATCTCCATAGTTATTTAGCTATGCACTTTGGGATGAACATCCTTTGAATGGTGCGGGAATATGAACGGATTTCCAGAAAAATTGCAGACTACTGGAACCATTTGCAATTCAAATGAGATGCAGACAACACAGACTCATCCCCAGCAGCCTGTATCTGTGTTCTACAGTGAAGAACACTGGAAAAAAATCATCCTGCAGAAATTGCAGTCCACAAGACAGCCCCTTTAGCAGTTCCAAGAAGACTCCACACCCATTTGCACTACTCAGGTGACCCTGTCTGCAAGGAATATAAATCCTTCCATTCCCCACCATCCAATCAGAACTGAAGAGGCTTCTTGGATGAGAAGCAAAATGTCTTCAAAGAAAAACAAGAAAGTCCACTTGCCTCATGAAAAAAGCACCTTTGGGGCTACCACAGAACCAGATTAACCAGTCAAAACCAAACAAAACTAATTGTTTATAGAGCCCATTTTAAATGAATAAAAATGAGGTCCTACAAAGATGCATGAGGAAGACATTCCATACATATGATATAACCACTGAGAAATGTCCATCTTCAGTAGATGTCAAGCTGACGGAAGCCCTGAAAGTAATTAGGCAAAATTCAAATGGTAATACACAGACACAGATAAACTTCCAAGTGGCCTCAACAATACTCTAAAATAATGCAAATGACTAGGTGTCTGCAAAGAATGTAAATCTTTCCATTCCCCATCATCCAGTCAGAGCTGAAGAAGCTTCTTGTATGAGAAGCAAAATATCTTCAAAGAAAAACAAGAAAGTCCAGTTGCCTCTTGAAAAAAGCACCTTTGGACAACCATGTCCTGGGTGACTGAGAATCTCCAGAGACATGGTTCTGTAGCAATAAAAGTTCAGTGATATTCATTGGCTTTCATTAAAAAGTTCACATTTTTTGTGAATGAAAATACATTTTAGTAGGTACCTCTAGAAATAATTGTACCTTTTTAAAAGTAATAGCTTTGGAGTTTTCCCCAAGCTTATATTATATGATTGATGCCCTCTGGTACAAATATTAAAAGTAGCATATTGCATTCCCTTAAAAAAAGTCATGCATTTTTTTTCTTATTTATTTATTTATTTTCAGTGTTTATATGCCGCCCAATCCCAAAGGACTCAGGGTGGCGTACAAAGTTAAAACAATGATAAAACAATAAAATAAAGCAGTCATACCGTGAGTCCGATCATATCCCGGCTCGCCGGGGACATTAGCCCCAAGCCTGCCAGAACAGGAGGGTTTTAACAGCCTTCTTAAAGGCCGGCAGGGTGGGAGTAGTTCGAACCTTGGGGGGAAGTTGATTCCACCAGGTCGGAGCCACCACAGAAAAGGCCCTTCCCCGAGGGCCCGCCAGCCAACATTGTCTGGCCGACGGGACCTGAAGGAGGCCCAATCTATGGGACCTCACCGGTCTCTGGGAGCTGTGCGGCAGAATGCGGTCCTGTAAGTAACCTGGCCCTATGCCATGAAGGGCTTTAAAGGTGATAACCAACACCTTGAATTGCGTCCGGAGACCCACAGGAAGCCAGTGCAGCTCGTGGAGGATAGGTGACACATGGGCGTACCTTGGCGCGCCCACAATTGCTCTCACGGCTGCGTTCTGAACCAACAGCAGGCTCCGAACGCTCTTCAAGGGTAGCCCCATGTAGAGCGCGTTACAGTAATCCAGTCTTGAGGTGACAAGGCATGAGTGACTGTGAGTAAAGCCTCCCGGTCCAAATAAGGCCGCAACTGGTGCACTAGGCGAACCTGTGCAAAGGTCCCCCTCGCCACAGCCGATAGATGTTGTTCCAGATTTAGCTGTGAGTCCAGGAGGACACCCAAGTTGCGTGCCTGCACTGAGGGAGGTAAATTTGCCCCCCCCCAGGACTAAAGATGGACCATCCAGTTGGCCTTTGGGAGGCAAGACCCAGAGCCACTCGGTCTTGTCAGGGTTGAGTCTAAGCCTGTTCACCCCCATCCAGACCCTCACATCTTCCAGGCACCGGCACATCACGTCGACTGCTTCACTGAAAGGACACGGGGTGGAGATATATAAATGGGTATCATCCGCGTACTGATGATACCTCACCCCATGTCGCCGAATGATCTCACCCAGCGGTTTCATGTAGATGTTAAAAGGAGGGGGGACAGGACCGAGCCCTGAGGCACCCCATGATCGAGGCGCCTAGGGGTCGATCTCTGTCCGCCCGCCAACACCGACTGCGACCTGTCAGAGAGGTAGGAGGAGAACCACCGCAATACGGTGCCGCCCACCCCCACCTCTCCGAGACGACGCAGAAGGATACCATGGTCGATGGTATCGAAAGCCGCTGAGAGGTCAAGAAGCACCAGGATAGAGGAATGACCCCTATCCCGGGCTTGCCAGAGGTCATCGGTCAGTGCGACCAAAGCAGTCTCAGTGCTGTAGCCGGGCCTGAAACCAGATTGAAAAGGGTCCAGATAATTGGTTTCATCCAAGGATCGCAAGAGTTGAAATGCCACCACCTTCTCTACAACCTTCCCCACAAAGGGGAGGTTGGAGACAGGACGAAAGTTCTTCAAAACAGCTGGGTCCAGGGAAGGCTTCTTGAGGAGGGGCCTCACCACCGCTTCCTTTAAAGGTTGCGGGAAAGACCCCTCCATCAAGGAAGCATTGATTATCGCCTGGAGCCAGCCTCGTGTCACCTTCCTACTGGCAGAAACCAGCCAGGAGGGGCACGGGTCCAATAAACAGGTGGCGGCATTCATTGCCCTCACGGCCTTGTCCACTTCATCAGGGGTCACAGGCTCAAACTCGCTCCAGATAATATGACTAAGACAAGCCCCTGGCAACTCGGCTGGCACTGCCCAGTCAGAGTCCAGGTCCCTCTGAATCTGAGCGATTTTGTCCAAAAGAAACTGAACAAACTCCTCAGCTCTCCCCTGCAAGGGTTCCTCCGCCTCCTCCACTTTAAGAAGGGAGTGGGTCACCCTAAACAAGGCGGCCGGGCGAGATTCTGCGGACGCAATAAGTGCAGAAAAGTGAACACGCTTTGCTGCTCTTATCGCCACTAAATAAGTCCTAAGATAGGCTCTTAATAGTGATCGGTCAGATTCAGAGTTACTGGCCCTCCAACGTCGCTCTAGACGTCTCTTGTGGCGCTTCATCTCCCGGAGCTCCTCAGTAAACCAAGGCGCCCTCCGGGGACCACCACCACAGAGAGGTCGCAAAGGCACAATTCGATCCAGGGCCCCGGACGCCGCCTCATTCCAGGCCGCAACCAGGGACCCGGACGAATTGTGGACAAGGCAGTCAGGTATTTCCCCAAGCTCCTCCTGGAACCGATCTGGGTCCATTAGGTGCCTGGGGCGGAACCACCTAGTCGGTTCCCTCTCCCTGCAATGGGGGAGTGATGCTCTGAAGTCCAGCCTCAATAGGAAATGATCTGTCCATGACAAGGGCGAGATCTCTATTCCCCTTAATTCCAGATCATGTCTCCATTGCCCCGAGAGAAACACAAGGTTGAGTGTGTGACCACCCCTATGGGTCGGATCCTGAATTACCTGGGTCAGGTCCATGGTTGCTATGGAAGCCATGAACTCCTGCGCCGCCTCTGAGCGATCGCCGAGTGATGGTAGGTTAAAGTCCCCCAGTACCATAAGTCTGGGGAACTCCACCGCCAACCCGCCAACCCGCCAGCAACGCAGGCAGGGCTGTTGCAACGCAGCTGGGACGTAGGTACGTCAGCAGCAAGCCCAACTGAACCCGTGAACCCAACTTCAATAGGAGGGACTCACACCCAACAACCTCCGGGGCAGGAATCCCACGAGGACTCAAGGACTTTCGAGCGATGACTGCCACTCCCCCACCCCTGCCCTGATGTCGAGGCTGATGAAGCACCACAAACCCGTCCAGGCACATCTCCGAGAGGGAAACACCCCCCTCAGTGCCCAGCCAGGTTTCGGTTATACATGCCAGGTCCGCCCCGCTGTCCAATATTGAATCACGGACAAGGGGGGCTTTGCTAACAATGGACCTGGCATTAAGCAACAGCAGCCTACAATTAGGGCCCTGTACTCCCCTGTCACCAGTACTACAGGATGAGCCTTTTGAGGGGCCGGAACAAGGAATCGCTCTAACATAGCGAGTCCTCGTTCCCCAAAGATGGCCTGCCCCTCGGCTCCCGCCATATCTGCCCATCCCAGTCATGACCGGGATGCTCCGAGCTTCTCCCCTCCCCAGAGTACCCCCACCCTCACCAGCCTTCTCCCTTCCTGACCGAACTCGCTTTCCATACAGACCAAGCCCAAGGGTAAGTCCTGCCCCCCCCACTTTTGCTATTGCAGTCAGCAGAGGGGGTACCAGGATCCACCCCCAACTCCACCATTCTCATACCCCAAACACTCAATGCACATTCACACTCGATTTATATACATAGAAAATAAAAATGTTCACATTCATACGCCCTAAATACAATAATAAAATTTACACATAACAGGGCCATCATTCATCTACATGCATACTCACACCCACAACAAACATTCTCTAAAAATTAGTATTGCCCCTCTGTGTCCCAGGCTGGTCCAATGTGGCCGACTAGGTGATCATTAGGTACTTGTCTTGGGGCAAACCGTACTTGGCCTTATGCTCCTCGAAGAGCTGGGTCAACTTCTCCAAGTTGTTGCTGGCCGTCACCGCAACGGCAGCAATTGCCGCCAAGGCAACGGGCAAAGTCACACGGGGAACCCAGATCACTGGAGAAGGCCCCGCCGTGGAGCCTGAAGAAAACAACGAGGCGGCGGCGGCGATGATAGCAGAGAAGAAAAAGGAAGCCACACACGGGGCAGCAAGGGTTGGCTGAATGCCGGACCAAATTGCCCAGGCGGGCTGCTGCGGCAAAGCCTGCCGCCACGGGGGAGGCTGTGGCTGCTGGTGGAGCAGGCCGGCACTCTCCAGCGGCAGAAAGTCGGGCTGTGGGTCGCCGCCACGCGGGACGCGGGATAGGCCGGGCAGCGGGGATGAGGCAGTGGCGGCCTCCAGGCACAGCGAAGCAGCCGAGGCGGCAGACAAAAGCCCTGCACACACCCAGTTAGAAAACTGGCTAACCAGATCAAGCTTCAATGGGAAGGAAGCCATGAGGGTAAAAAACGCTGGGCTGAGCTGGGCTGGGCTGGGCAGGGTAAGGCGGGGCAGCGGCATCTGGAAGAACCCCAGACGAGGCGCGCCCCGCCCTTCTCCCCGGCAAAGGCCGAAAAGTCTTCCTCCGCCTGGGAAGCCACCTGGCAGCCCTGCCGCTTGCCCCGCCCGAGCCCGGCCTCCTCTCCGAACTCGCCGACAGGCCCGAATGCCACCGAACGCCACCGCTAGCCCGGCTCTAGACCTCGCCTGTCCTCAGTTCCAGCGCAGCAATGGCGGCGTCGGCGTCGGCCTTGGTGAGTTTGCCTTGCCTCTGTCTTTAAAACGGCAGCGCACAACAGTAATATTAATCCCTGGCAGGCGAGCTGGCTCCGAGGCTACAGGGGGCACCTTCCCCCTCGCCTCTTCTCTCCTCTTCTCTCAGAAAGAATGCTTCGCTCCAGAAAACTGTAACTTCCACTTACATTGGGCTTCTCTATGGTTTCTCTATGATTTCCATGAAGCGAAGTTCAGGCGCGCGAGACAGTCCTCCGGGTCACTTCCCTTCGCTGCTAAGGAACAGAACAGCCTTGGAGATGGTTAATGGTTCTTTATGCTCCAGTCCGCCTTTCAGTGTAAATCCCCATGGGGCTCCTCCTTGGAGCAACGCTTCCAAGTAAAGGTATCTTCCTTTATGGGTTGAGTTAGCTTCTGAAGAAGAACTGAGACTTGTGTTTCCGCTGTCCAGCATCACGAAACTCATCACTTTGTCTTTCCAAGTTCCCTCTGAACACACCCTCAGTAACCCGAAAAGTCTGGGAACGAGAGCATTGAAGATGAAAAAGCTCCACATCCATGATGAGTTATCTCACCTTCTGCCAGATTGTAGGCTACAAGAACCACCAAGAAGGGCAAGTCCATTTTCCTGGTGGCTACAAGAAGTCCACGGTGCTAGACAGAGACTTCTTCAGGTGAACGTTTGGGGGGGGGCACCTCAATTGAACCAGTCCCACTTCATGAGTTGTTTTCAACGCGACACATTTCTCCTCCCTCTGCAAACTCTTTCCCTCTGCAAAATCTCTTTCTGTGAATGTTGCCTGAGCTGGGCCTTCTTCACAGCGCCAGGACCAGGAAGAAAGCGAAAGAAAGAAAGAAAAGGACCAAGAAGACAGAGAGAAAGTAGTGTTTGTTTTATTTAAGTATTAAGATTTTTAGTTCCTATGGTATTTTTATTTTACTACATGTGCACATGCTTTCTATTGTTTGGTATCAACTTCTTTTGTTTGATAATATATTATCCTAAAATCTTTGTCCTAAATATATTAAATAAAAAGCTAAAACAATGAAATGAAGAGAACCTTTTTAATCTTGGGTTATTACAAGACTACCCTTTTGTAGATTTTTACAAATTCTCTTTCACTTTCTTTTATCTCTAGGATCAGCTCATCTAAGAATTACAGTACTCTATTTTATTGATCCTGATCTCCATTCTTTATACATTACTCTGAAGATATTCATCTGCAAAATAAAATGGTGACACTAGTTGGGTTCTGCAGCTTTCTGGCACCTCTAGAAATTTATACTTACTAAATTTTATACAAAGAACTATAAGACATTAAACCCAATAGGCTTAGAAACATTCTTCCTGTATTTAATAGCTAAAACAAGGGTAGCATAACTCATATTATTGTCGTTTACTAGATTATCAAAAGATTTATAGGTAATTGTAAAAGATGACAACTCACAAATATCCAAAAACATCCTGCCACATGCATACGAACCCTAATAAATTAATTCCACTACATACTGTATTTCATACAATAATTGCATTAAACAGCTTTTTAAAAAAAAAATTACCAAATCCAAATGTAAGAACATAAAAGCTGCATCTTTTTTCAGATCGTTCATTTCTTGAGATATCTTTGTAAAATTAATAGTATTGAATCCAATAAAGGTAAATATAACCAGGACTTATTATAAGTCAGCTAGAATTGCCTTTGGTGTGATGGGCACATTAAAGTTTAATAAGCAAATAAATAAATGCTTATTCCTAAAATATTTGGTAATTACATATTTTCCTTCTCTCTAAATATTTCATGTCCACAATCAAAAGTCTCTAAATCCATGCAAGAATCAAAATCACCTTCCTTAAGCAGAACTCTCCACCTATATAACTGGCACTTAATCAAGAATGGATTCTTTACTGGATGGGAAGCTTGCATCTTTTCAAAACCTCTTAGAAATGTTGTGTTTCCAATATTTTTAATCCTATTTTTTTTCTTCCTTAAAGATATTTTTGGTTGTTCCCTGCCTATCAGAGCAAGGCATGTAACTGAACCAATGATTTTAAAGCTGATAAATATGCTGGACGTCAATGTTTCAGAACAGTCTAACAAATACTGGCTATCAATATTATCAGCACCTGCTTAGGTGTTACCTGAAATGACTCTTAATAATTCAGTTGAGCCTTATTTTTATTTATAATATATAAGACTTTTTGATCTAAATCAATTTTGTATCAAAACCGACATCTAAGAAATTTAATCTAGATACCAATTTAATCTCAATAATCAGTTTTATCTAGATACCAATTTAATCTCAATAATCAAGCTTGTTTCCTTGCTGTCTTGCTTATCTACTTAATTAAAAAAAAAAAAAAAACCTAGCAACAAAAGCCTTATTCTTCCAATCCTCCTTCAGTTTTCTCCCAGGTATATTAATTCTTTTATTTCAAATCCATGACAGTAATTTTACATTCATATCTACCCAAATAATAAAAGATAAATAATTTATCATCACTTTAAAGAGAGAAGGATTAATCACATTTCCATAGGGAATCCTGTATGTCACTAGCTGAAATTTAGATATAATATTACCCACTTAAGCTTGTAGTTAAGGTGTTGAAATTATATGGAGTTAAATTAATATACTAGATCATCTTTCCCTACATACCTTTTCAATCTAGTGTACTATATATTATCATATCTCAGATTCCAATTGATGTGATCTACTGTACATAGCACAGAAAATAAATGTCATTTTTTCTCTCTCCTGAAAAAAAAACTATGCAACATACAATATGCAGTTTTTGATTATCTGTAATGAACTGAACCCTCACATAGCTCTAGTTCTGTTGGGCCTGAAGACTGTGGATTATTAAATTGAGATACACATTCAGAAAATCCAAAATGAAACTATAATTAATAATCTATTACTACAGTTTATTAAATAATATTTGAGTTCTAATTGCCTATAAGATAATGAAACTATCATTTATTTGCAAGCTAACACAAAGATTCTAAACAATTTATCAGCCTAAAGGCTTAACACAGGAATATTAAGTAATTAACACATTTTAATACAACAATACAGCAACTAATGCATTTAAATTGACTGCAAGAAATAAAAGTTTGAGAGTAAAGTAGAAAAAGGATGGGACTAGTGACAGATGCATTTAATTATTCTTGGTTGATCTCAAAAAAAAGTTAGGCAGACATAAGCCAGGTTATTATTTATACGGGAGACTTAAAAAAATCTTAGGACTAGAGGCTAGATAGGCAAATTAGACAAAATATCCAGAATGTGAAAATCAAACCTTTCTACTTTGAATTATATGGATGAGGGAATCTTTACAGCTTATCTAAGTGTGGCAGAAAATGCAACAACTCTTTTGATCAATGAAATGTGTTGTATCTTTTGAAGATTAAAACAGCTCTTCTCAGAAATACAATAAATCAGGGTAGGCAATAGTGACATTAGAATCCACCAGTATATATTGAGATGACTTGCAGTACAAAAGCAGGAGGACATGAATCCCAATGACTGAATGACAATAACAGCAAGGACCTTTTTCTCCCTCCTTTTAAAATCAGACAGTGCTGGATAGTTTTATACAACAGAAAGAAGATAGGAATACTGTATATCTTCTATAAGAAAATATTCTTGAGGGTGTTGTTGTTTTTTTGTTTTTTGCATGATGGACCTGATAATAAATAGTCCCCTTCAGGAAGTAACATTCTGATGGGAAAGTTGCTGAAATCTGTCTACAACCTAGAAACTGTATAGTCCCTTCTCCTCTAGGGAAAGAGGACGAATCTCATAAATTCCCAAAATGCCCAGATCAGAAGAGAAAGAGCTAAATCCAAAGAAGGAAGTCATAAAAGTCCTGAGAAGAGCAGTCTAACATGTGTATTACATAGAAATACAACATTTTTGGCAAGGAAAGCTGATTCTTGCAAAGTTCAGCTCCAACTATGAGGATGGACCTAAACCTGAGTGCAAGTTCAAATACTGATATGGCAAATACATTCCTAGTCTAGGCTCTGGCACAGAGACACAGTATTTTACAACTTTATGTCTCCCTACCTAAGCCACACTTTTTCACCTTGTTCTGATTGAAGGATGTCATGGTCTAATGCAAAGCTCAACTCTGCACAAACTGAAACAGAAAAAGATACCATTTCGATGGGATAAATGGCAAGGAGTGATCCTCCATTTTAAACAACAGATGTTCAGAATGAACTCAGTCCAATTTTTTTTTTTAGGAAAATTTAAAGGGGAACCAGAAGAAATACAAATGAAAAAAACAAAGGGCAACAGCAATCTCGCCTCTAAATAACTACAAAAAAACTGTGGGAGAGGCCACCCCATTAGATGCTACAGATAATGACCTTTCTCGCTTTTTAGCATAAATATGGATTATGAATGGCTAACAGGAAATATAAATGAAGTAAATTTCCTCAAAAAAGAAGAAAATTCACTATTTTAAAAAAATGAAACAAGAAGTAATCTGTTTTCAAGAAATACATTTTAGGGGGAAAAAAGATATGAAATATTTATTGCAAAACTTTGGGTGAAGAATTTATTTCAGAAATTAAAGAGAGAAATTGAGCTGTTTTGTATATAAATCCCTACTGACTTTTTGAGGAAGTTTGCAAATGGGAATTACATGATCACAGACATTTGGTAACCAGTCATAAAAGTGAAGAGGTTGCCAAGTGTTTGAAATGCAGTCATGTGAATGGGGAAGCCAGCATAATGTTGTACGATGGCTGGAAATGCTTTACGGCTGTTGTGACTGTGAGTGGTCATTAAGTGACAATTCACTGCAGCCAACTTGCCACAGCCAATTTGCAGTGGCCAACTTCCACACATAACTCACCACCACTGCCAACTTGCCATGGCACAACTCGTCGTGGGACAAGAGTTACACTAATATCAAGAAATGGTGGAATAGAATAATTAAAGAAAAGATGCAAAAGGAAGAACAAAATAAAATGTGAATGAAAAAATATCATATAATAATATTTTTGAATTACTTTAAATTATTAATTTGAATTGTTGAATTGTCCCGTGGCAAGCTGTCCCGCAGCAAGTTGGCTATTGTGAGTCGGTTGTGGTGAGTTGGCCATGGTGGGTTGTCCAATTCCAGGTCAAGATTATAGTGAGAGAAATTCCTGTTACTGATAACATCTCCAATTTTATTTGTTTGTTTGTTTAAAGGCCTATTTCAGATGACTTTTCAAATACAGTTAGAATTTTCCCTTCCAGTTGTTCTGGGGAGAAAAATACCCACATTACGATGCACATTCTAGTATTATCTCAGCAGTCATAGATTGATGCATATACACTGCAAAAAATGATATTATTGGATGAAATGAGTTAATGATAAGAAATAATACAGTCATGTTCCAAGAAAAAGAAAAAAAACAACAGGAAAACAATGTTGAAATGCCAAAATGTGAAAAGTAATGTTAAGTAAGGATGGTAACCATTTCATGTACAATAAAATAAAATTCATTGCTTTCTGTGATTCTTTCCTGTTGAAGAAAAGTAATTTTATATTCAGTAGGCTCCTGACAAAGTGACCTTTCTATGCATTGATTTAAAACAAAAATGCACAGCATATTTGCTATTAGCCACAACTAGCTAGAATTCTCCAACCTGAAGGAAATGGAAAGTCTGAGAATTTTTTACTAAATGTTCCAAATGTTTGCTTCAGTAAATTACTAAGAATTACATTTCAGACTATTCAATTTTTCTTGAAACTGGAAAGATGGAAGGTGAGAAGAACATTGATTACTTTGAACTTATTTCAGTATTGTTTTTAAAGCTCCAATCTATATTCCTCACCTCGGACTAAGTCTTGTTGACTTCTATTCAATTTACTTGCTTAAATATATACTGTATATAGAATTGCACTGCAAAATATATTTTTGATTAGCACTGTTGAAATCAGCAAGGAATGGAAGAAAGGAAGGAAAGTCCCATAGCTCACAACTGCATTTTCTTACATTTTAAAACACCTGAGTTGCTCATGTTATGCATTGTAGAACTAGAATCTGAAAGTATTATTTGGATGGAATAGTTTGTAATTTCATTCTTGAGAAAATAAATGAAAGTTTAAGATGACTGATTGGACATAGATTTACATACATTTTGCACATGCAAATGTCTATCTGTAGGTATAATTTTGCAATAATTACTTAAATGTTACCAAGGATGGATATATTTTTTTTATAGCAAGAGTGTAGAAACTATGGTTTTGCAATTGACAGTAGCTACAATTACTATCTTTTGTAGGTTCCGGAAGTCCTAGCAAATTCTTGAAAATTACAGGTTCATCAGACTGATCCACATACTTCTCCATAACATAAAATATTGTGATCAAGTGATCTGTGTGTCTGCTAAACTTGCTTGTCGAGGTGTCGTGATATGTAACTTCGAGACCCTATTCCTCTTTTAAATACTGTATATCCATAACTTCAAGGTAGCTTTATACCAAATATATTTTGCTACATAGAAAATATTTGGAAAAAAAATGACTCTTTAATTAGAATACATGGCTGCCTTATTGTTTAAAAATGCAGTTTGCAATATTATTTTGGTAGCAATAATTTGCAACTTTACCATATGTTCTTTAGATATATGCCTTCAAAGGAACAATTTTTGGTAGGCCTACAAATGTAGGACTGTTCTTTATATACACTTGTGAAAGTTGCACAGTTTTTTGGTGTGAGATACCAAATTAATCCAAAGACATTTTGCTTCAGACAAAGGCAAGTGTTGCTTTCTCCCTAATGTTAGGTGAATTGATGAAATTATTAAGTAACTGATGCCTGCTTTCTACTTTTTTCTTTTCTTTTCTTTTTTCTTTTCTTTTCTTTTCTTTTCCCAGGGCAAAATTATATAGACCACATGCTTTGTCTTGCACCCTATAACCTAGCCCATTGCCGCCAAGTTCTGTGGAAGACTTCCTTTTTATCATCAGCACTGAAGGAACATTCAGTCAGCTTGTTTACACAGAATCAGGGGACCATCATACTGTCCTTTTAGCAGCAAAACATTTTGGATCATCGCTAACCAGATAATTATTTTCTCTATTTCATATTCCAAGTTCCCCAATTGTCTGGACTGAATCTCATTTTAATGGTGGAAATACAGGTAGTCCTTACAACCATAATTGAACCCAAAATTTCTGTTGCTAAGTGAAACATTTGTTACGTGAATTTGCCCCATTTTGTGACCTTTCTTGCCACAGTTGTTAGGTGAATCACCGCAGCTGTTAAGCTAATTAACACAGTTATTGAGTGAATCTGATCTCCTTATTGACTTTGCTTGTCAGAAGGTCACAAAAGGGGATCACAGGACCCTGAGATTCTGCAACCATCATACATATGAGTCAGTGGCCAAGCGTCTGAATTTCGATCATGTGACCATGGAGAAAATGGTCCTAAGTCACTTTTTTCAGTGCTGTTGTCACTTTTTGCAGTCACTAAGTGAACTGTTGTAAGTCAAGGACAACCTGTAAAATAACGTCATGCACCATACTCATGGTTAGGAAATATAAAGCCACATAACTTGTTCATTCCAGTACTTGAGGGACTGTCACAGAGAAAAGGGGGTGTTGACCTATTCTCCAAAGAACCAAACGGCAGGACAAGAAGAAGATTATCAAAGAGAGATCCACCCTAGAATTGTCAATTTCCTGACAGTGAGAACAATTAATCAATGGAATCACTGAAGGTTTTCAAGAAGAGATTGGACAACCATTTGTCTGGAATGGTATACGGTCTCCTGCTATAAGACCTTTAAGGTTCCTTCCAATCCTATTATGCTATGTCTATCGTCCAATATCCCACCATTCTTTGGTTTCTAACATCTGAGCCACTTTATTTTTCCTGAAGATAGAATCAGCCTTGGTTTAGCACAATCTCCTGTGATATATTTTATTTCCTTTATCAAAGTATGGATTTTATGTCCAGACTGAATAGAGAAAAATTTACAGTCTTCTGATTGTTTATATTGGAGGCCATTGAGTAGAGAAAAGGTAGAACTAAAAAGCCAGCAGATAGGTTTTATGTATATATTGCAGTTAAGCAATGGACCAAAGCAAATTGATATAGATGTTCTTCTTCTACTTAGTTGTGCTCACATTGCCCACGCTACTCTTTTTCTGCACATTTTTCAAAGATTGTATTACTTCTAATAGAGTAAGACAGAATGAATAGTAATAACTATAATAGTGTGAACCATAACCCAGCCAGTCATTTTTTCTTTTTCCTGTTTGTCTGAAGTCATCTCTTCATCTGTTTCTTTTTCTTTTCTTCAGTGTTTGTTTTTTGTATCATCACCCAATCATCACTGAAATGAGACAAATCTACCATACATTAAAGTGACTTTGGTTGGACATCTCTAGAAGACACTATAAGTCGCTAAATGGGAAAATGCATTCAGATATGGAAAATATTTGTGTTGCTCTTAATTTCTTTCATGCTACCAATGGCCAAACTGTGTACCTCTTCCAGCTTCTAGCACTCCATTCATGGCCCCCAATGACTAAGAGTATCCTCTAGAATAGGAGTCCCCAATCCCCAGTCTGTGGACTGGCATCGGGTTGTGGCATGCCAGAAATCAGTCCATGCAAACAAGCAAAACCCCATCCACAGGATGCAGACAGTACACGAAACCACGCTCTCTCCAGTCCATGGAAAAACCTCTCTCCATGGAACCAGTCCCTGGTGTCCAAAAGGTTGGGGATCTCTGCTCTGGAATGAATGAGAGCAAAATGTTCTGTGCTGATTTTTCATTTAGGAGAAATCAAGAAAGAGTAAGTGTCATGGAATCTTTATGAATCCATAATATCTTCCCAACCAAACATTGGCCAGTTTTGCTTGTTTGGAATGTTGAGGTGACAAAATGGATCCATTACTTTTGCCCCTTAAATTCCCCAGAAAGTTATATATATATATATTACACACACACAAACACACACACACACACACACACACACACACCTCATAATTTTAGCCTGCAACTCTGTTGATATATTCCCTATGGCTACTAAGCAGGTAACAAATTTTGCTTTTATGCAAAAACCCTGCAAAAATAATGGGAGAAAGCTATGTATGTACTTGTTCATATTTCATAAGTGTTTTCAATAATGAATTATCATCAGGATGAACAGCCAAATTCAAGCTTGGAGAAGCCTCCATACCATCTGGTTCATGCATCATACATTATCCCATTCTAAGGTGTGATGATTTACAATTAGTATGATTAGTGAGCCAAAGCTTAACATGAAGTTTGACCTTAGATTACAAGCCACTACTAGCACACAAGTGAACTCTCCATGAAACTCCAAGGATGCATTTGAAAAGCAGCTGTCTTGCTCAACACAGCATAGCAAGTTTCCCTGACACCTTTTTAAATAACACAGAACACTGAGTCGCATCAGTCATGTTTCATTATATCTGCTACCCATCCATTGCTGGAAGGAAATTGCTTATCCTTGTCTTTTCACACTAAAGAACAGTACATTGAAGCATAAGTCCATTTCCACTTATTTACTGCAGTACCCACTAAATGTAGACAGAAAAAAGATGCAATTACACTTGCCAATGCCTTTTCTAAATATTGAGTAAAGAACCAGCATAATTGCAAATGCTCTTCCAGATCTGGAGGATATTAGCACTTATTAATAAGTATCTGCTAAAATTATATTAAGACCAAGTAAACATCTCACTGATAGCTTTTTTCCATGCATTCACTTTCAGTGACAGAGCACATAATAGAGTAGAGTAGAGTAGAGTAGAGTAGAGTAGAATAGAATAGAATAGAATAGAATAGAATAGAATAGAATAGAATAGAATAGAATAGAATAGAATAGAATAGAATAGAATAAGGAAGCTGGAAGGGACCTTGGAGGTCTTCTAGTCCAGCCCTCTGATCAAGCAGGAGAACCTATGCTATCTCAGACAAGTGACTGTCCAGTCTCTTCTTAAAAACCTCCAGTGATGAAGCACCCACAATTTCTGAAGGCAAGCTGTTCCATTGGTTAATTGTCCTCACTATTAGGAAGTTTCTCCTTAATTCCAGGTTGTTTCTCTCTTTGATCAGTTTCCAACCATTGTTTATTATCTTGCCCTCTGGTGCTTTGGAAAATAGTTTGATGCCCTCTTTGTGGCAGCCCCTCAAATACTGGAATACTGCTATAATGCCACCCCTGTTTCTTCTGTTCTTTAGACTAGCCAAACCCAAGTCCTTCAGCCGTTCTTCATACGTTTTAGTCTTCAGGCCTTGGATCATCTTAGTTGCTCTGAACTTTTTCTAAGGTGTTAACATCTTTTTTGTAGCATGGTGACCAAAATTGCTACACCATATTTGCTACATCAAAGATCCCACAAGAGGGATAGGTCTGGAAAGCGGTACCTATATACAGCCTATCTGTAAAGAGAATATTGACTATGCATAAAATTGTTACCAAAGTTTTGTTAGGAAATCCACTATCGGTTTACTTCTATGAGCTTTTTAAACTTTTTAAACTACTAGAACAAATGGCAAGTGATAGATAAAGGAAAGAATCTGTCCCTGCATCTGTTTCTCGCTGATCTATGGTTACATAAACTTAAATCACCAATTTCCACTTATTCACTGCAGTACCCACTATACTGAATTAATTAGAAAATTTCCCTAATCATTTTTTTCTTCTATTCAAGGTATAGTTAAGATAGGCTTTTTATTCTCGTGTATTTTCCAATAATTTTTGTTTTCTTCAAATACAATAAATACCCGTTAGCATTTAATTGATAGTTGAGCCAAACCCATATGCTGCATTCAAGACATTATAAGAATGTTGTGTTTTTAAATAGGACATTTTGCTACTGAATTATTCAATACTTTTGTTAGTACTCTGAATATGCTGAGCAGCAGCATCTATTCCTGCTGAATACAAATCTTTAATAAGTTTGTAAGTTAAGATACATACAGTACATACTCACATAAAGTTATACATGCATAACATCTCTGCTGTTATTTCCCACCGTCTGTCTGGAAAATATCAATCAGAAAGCAGCTGGAAGGGACTTTGGAGGTCTTCTAATCCAACCCCCTTGCTCAAGCAGGAGACCTTATCATTTCAAAAAGGTGGCTGTCTGGTCTTTTCTTAAAAACCTTCAGTGATGAAGCACCTACAACTTCTGAAGTCAAGCTATTCCACTGGTTAATTGTGCTGTCAGGAAGTTTCTCCTTAATTCCAGGTTGCTTCTCTCCTTGATTAGTTTCCATCCATTCTTTCTTGTCTTGCCTTCTGATGCTTTGGAAAATAAGTTGACCCCCTCTTCTTTGTGGCAGCTCCTCAAATATTGGAATACTGCTCTCATGTCACCCCTAGTTCTTCTTTTCTCTAGACTAGCCATACTCAATTCCTGAAAACATTCTTCATATGTTTTTGTCTCCAGGCCCTTAATCATCTTAGTGGTTCTTCCTCTCAACAACTTTTTTGTAATGTGACCAAAAGAGGATGCCGTATTCCAGGTGTGATCTTACTAAGGCTTTATAAAGCGGTACTAATATTTCACATGATTTTGATTCTATGCCTCTGTTTATACAACCAAGGATTGTATTAGCTTTTTTGGCTGTTGCCAAAATAGTAAAGCTAGTTTTCTGAATCTCAAGACATTCACTGTCCCTACAATGATCCATAGCAGAAATTGCCTAAATCAACTTACCTTTGGATTGGCAAACAAAAATTGTTTAAAAAAAACCACAAATGGAGAGTAGGAAGATACTACAAGAGAAAATTAAAACTGACTTTGCTTCCATTTAAGTTACATAGAGAGTTTGAAGACGATACATGGGGGAAAATGATTAGCCTCCAGTTATCTGTTGTACTACATTTCTCAGCAGAATGACCAATGGGGGGGGAACTAGGCGTTGGACTTAAACTGCGTACTTAAAGATAAATTGTGTACTTCAACTGCTTCTTTATTATATAATTTATTATTCATGCAATAATTATTCAACATACAAAACCAATGAGCTAGCCAAGCAGGCCTGAAATCCACTCTGTTCTTGTTTTACAGCAGTGACCTCATTTATTGCAATAGAAAATGTCATATTTCTGAGAAAAAAGAGGCATGGGAAATTCAAGTTTTAAGGTGGGAGGGTCAGTCTGTCAAACACTATAAATGTATTCAGGAGGCAGTAGGATGGAAAATGAAGATCACATCTACATCATATGCTTTAAAGTAGAAGCAAAATCATATTTTGGAACAAGGAGAAGGAAGGCATACATGAATAAATGTATTCAATGCCTATTCCTGTTCTATTCTGCTTCTGATGCTTTGTTCTTAAAATTCATTAGTACAGTTTTTATATGCCCAGGATGAGTCATGAGTCATGAGTCATGGCTGCAATCTGGACAGTGCACTTCAAGTTAGTAAAATCATCTGTGTTTAGCAGCGTGTTGCTTTATTATTTTACTTTCGCAAGACTCTCCAGAAGTTGTTAGATGCCGAGCTATGCTAATGGAAACCACTGCAGTATACCAGAGTTTTTTGTGAGGGAGCATCTGATGTCATTTAATGATGTCAGTCAGAAGGATTTTATGTTATAAACAACAGCAGAAAGGTAGGAAATGGTATTATATGACAACACTATTCCAGGAAAGGCTGCTTGGGTATGATAGTATTAGACAACTCCTTGGGTGGTTGATTCTTTTTTTAAAAAATGCCACTTTATTCCCCCCTCCCTTTGGATCCATTTGAAGCAGATCTCCTGCTCCTGCAACCTTTTTGTTCAATCAGAACAATTTATGCCTAGATATTTTTGCTTGTTTTCATACCCGCACTTTTCTCTCCCTCTTTGGATTTTCTGAAATCTCCTACCTTTCATTTGTGTTCTTTTAATTTTGGCTGAAAGTATGTTACTGCATATTTGATTAGCAGAAAGAGGGAGCTTCATTGGCTGAGCTCATGCTTGTATCATTCCTATTAAGAGAGGTTGGGAAAGAGTCCTGACAAATATTGCTTCCTCAAACTAGCACTTATCTCATTATTCCCTGCCATAGGTTTATTGCTCATGTTAATTGACAGTCTTGACAAAAACTGACAAAATGTAGTCCAAACTGGTTGAGGGAGAGGAGAGGATCATGCAGATAATATTGAACTACATGGACCAGTGGTCTATTTTGTTTTTTTAAAAATGGATACAGTAGTTGATTTCTGAGCCATTGGCAGAGTTAATCCAAATCCAGTTCCCTAACCATTTTTATTTGTTTCTTTTTTTGCCAAAAATAGCATTGCCTTTGCTTGTCAGCCATTCTTCATTCAAGCTACTAACCCTCACTGTGAGAGCTCTTTACTGATGGTGAAATGCTGGACATAATCATTGGTGTCTGAGATGCCAAGATGTGATTATATTGCTAGTGTTCAGGTTTTTCTGTTCTTTTGACTGAAAATGCTTGTTTTAAAAAAAGCTAGTCACATCCAAGAAAATGTGATAGCCTTGAGCTTTTAAAGCATCAAGTTTGACAGTGAAGAATCACCAGGTAGGAGAAGTGCTCATATCCCAAAACATATATAACATAACCTAAACAAACATATATGCTGTTTTCCTATCCTCTTTCCCCAGCAAGAATAATGGAAGTATTATAAGACAAAGCTGAGATAACAAGAATAGCAGTTTAGTGGCCAAGAATGGGGGGGGGGATAGCTGATAGGGAGTAACAATATTCAGACACAGTTGAACAGACCCACAGAATAGAGCTAGACACAAATGGCCTTTTGAAAATCTTCATCCAAATCAGGGCAGTGAAACTGGGTGGAGGTTTCCTGATAAGCCTGAGCATCACTATCTTAATGGCCGCATAGATTAAGTTACTTCATGATATCTTCCTTTGAGATTTGATCAAAGAATGAGAAACCTTCAATGGAAACTGCAGACTACTAGAGAAAAGAATGTATAGTAAATTACAGAACATTCATACACACCTCATTACTGTAATCCAAGATCATCACATACTGTTCATGACAATTTCTCATAAACATTATTTCATTAAATTAGATGAGAACTGGGTGCGCAAAAAAATTTTTTGTTCTATAGAGTAAGCTACTGGGAACTACTTAGTTTAAATGAAGATCTGTGTTTTTAAAAGTTCTGTCTGAATCACAAGGGCATCCACAGTGATTTTATTACTTTTATTCCTATTACTTTTATCCAAGTTATGAGAGCACTGTTGGTTTGTTGCATTGCAAGGTCTGCCCATTTTGAACATATATGTGATTCATAACACCTATACAGAAGGGATAAACTTTGTGTCATAACAGCATGAGGCTACTTTTACTCTTCTGGTGCCCTCACACTGTGGACGCTATGCATGATTCCTAAATATTTATGTACCCAATTTGAAAAAACCTTAGTGCATTCCATACTGTATTTGTAATGTACTTGTTAAGTCTGGAAGGTAAGAAAGAATAAGCCCAACTGGGAGACATTTGAAGTGAAATGTAGCAAGAAGCAGCAATATACTGTAAATACTTTTTCCTGGCTTCTTAATGAAAACTCTTCCTCTTGAAAGGCATCTGGAACCAGAGATGTGACAAGGGCTACAGAGTCTCTTATTTCTGCACATGTTATTATAGATTGCTGGAATCTGGAAGGCAACAGGCTTAGCATCCCTTGTTAAGACTCTTAACTTGCAATGTAGCCCTCAAATTTGGCCTCATAAAAATACCCAAAGGTAATGGATTCTATTTTACTGAATGAGTTTGAGGAGAAACTGAGGAGCCATTTACTGAAAATGCTTTTGGTTAATTCAGTAACCTAGACTATGCTTCAAGGAAGAAAGAGAATGTCTTGAATTTCCTACATTTTCCTTAAAATTTTCCTTAAAAGCTTGAAAATTGTTCCAAGAGTTAAAATCAATAATATATTATAATGAGACTTTAAAAAGCCAGTTTCTCAGCTGGAAGTAGCATTCTCTATTAGTATTTCTGTATAGTAGCCATCAACATATTATTACTCAACTCTCAGCTCATGTTTTTGTGTTTGCCTCATTACAAAAGGATTATTACTTAGATAATTTTGCCCAAACCTTCATTTTGATGACAATGGGGCAGGCTTACAACCTTATTGTGACCGTTCAATATTGATGGGAGAAAACTACTTTTTGGTGGTTTAATTATATTCTAGGAACAAATGAACTGGGCTTTTTGGGTTTTGCTTACATTTACCCATAATGAAAATCATTTTATTAGTCAACAACCAGCTGGTTATATTTTCTTGCCTTCTAAAGAGTTATTAATGACTCATTGTCCCCTAATGAACTGAAGATTTTAGGCATGCCACTCCTCTGTTTATATAGTTGTGCCTAGCTGGATTAGAACAAAAGACAGAAAAACAGCATCAAAGTAACCATCCAGATATGTGAGAGGTATGCACTAGCAAGACACCAGGACATTTACATTTGTTCACTATTGTTCCTTGACAACTAGTATTCAGATGCATGGTGTGACGCATAATCCAATTTTGGAAGTAAAATAATATCATAATTGTGGTTAATAGAATAATTTGTCCAAATTTCATTGACCTCATTTCTATATCATGTGGAAATAACTAGTTAAACTTTCAGCTAGATAAATTAATACTTTCCGGAGGTTCTCGTTATTCTTCTACTTAAGAGAGAACCATGTGAAGATGGCTTATCTCACCTCTGGAAAAACTTTGGCAAAGGAGGACATCTATCAGACTCTTAATGTATGATTTTATGATATGGTCTATCAAACACACACAGAAATCAACATTGCTGAAAATCACTATTCTGCTGTCAAATAGTACTGGTATAATGTGGGATATGGAGAGGTCCCAAAAGCTCAACCATTGATCTAGGATAGGGATGTCAAGCTCACAACTTCATGTGAGGTGTCACGACATATCACAATTTTTTTTTCCATTGCTGGCAATGGGGTGGGTGCGGTTTTGGCATGAAGCATCCAGCCCGTGGGCCGGCAGTTTGACACCCCTGATCTAGGAGCTACATAAAGGCTGAAAGTTTCTCACCTTAGAGAATGAAGAAAAATATAAAGAATTGTTTTCTGATATTCTTCCCAACCATTATATTTTAATATCTCTTACTAAAATTATATCATAATACTCTTCTTTCTATAAATTATCTTATCTAATCATCAAAGCCCTGATTGATCCTGTAGCAAGAAGCTAATTTTAGAAATTGATAAGAATGGAAGAAGTCTGAGAAACATTTCATAAAACTTCATCTTTGGGAAAGCTTATTACCTGACTTTACAGTTTGATTCTATCCATATCTACTCAGTCAGAGATTCTATCTATATCTACTCAGTCAGAGACCCCATATGTTCAATGTGATCCACTCCCAGATAAATGTATAAAATTTGCAACCCAAATGAGTTCATAAATTTGTTGTAGTATTAGCAACAGCATGAAACTTGTTCTCCTACCTTCATACTTGATCTTATAACAACCATGATTGGTGCCAAATGCAAAGGCTGTTTAATGCTCTTCAGCACAAATATTGATTGACCTGCTTTCTGCTAGGTACTGCTGGCCTTGGGGCTTTCACTGAAAATGAGAAGCTCTCATAGGAGATGCTGAAGAAAAAAAAGTAGGTCATAATTGAGAACATGGGGAGGGGAAATATCTCAATGAATAAGTCTGCATATTTTTAACAGTACAAGGAGACATAATCAGCTCCTTTCCCCCAAAAATGTATAAAAAACATTTACCCAAAGGTTTACTTTAAAATGCAACATATATAACCTTTTATGCCCAGTATAGGATCCAGTTGATAGCCATTCTTGATTTACTTTGAATAGTCCAAGTTAGAATAAGGGTCAAGAGAGATGGCAAAGAACAATATATTCCTCATTGAACACCTTATTATTTCTTGCAAATAATATTAACTCAAACATAAATTATAAAAAAGTTTATGAGAACAAGGAAGAAGTTTTTCTTTGGTCTAACCAAATCACCAATGTGGCATTCCCTCTATCCCCAGGGACAGATGTAGGCAACCTTGGCTCTTTTATGACTCCTGGACTTCAACTCCCAGAATTCCTGAGCCAGCTATGTTCTGGGAGTTGAAGTCCAAGAGTCATGAAAGAACCAAGGTTGCCTACCTTTGCCCATGGAATTTAAATGCAAGGTCGCCACTCTATACAGCAAGACATGGTAGACATTTTATTTATTTATTTCTACCATACCTCTTTCACTGTTTCTTGAGAGAACATCAGGAAGGTGATTAGAAAATGTGCAATCTATTCTAGCATGTTTCACCCCAGAGCTGAAATATATGGCTCACTTATACAGCATATAAGTTCTCCAGTTTTCTTTTTAATTTATTCCTGTACTTTTAGAACAGTTTTTGCTGTGCTGTGATTTCCTGTACAAATGAGTTGTGGTATTCTACATTAAGGTCTGTGGACAGGAAATTCATGGCCAGGTCTTTTTCTTTTCTTTTTTTTCAGAGACTATATTTCACTGTGCATCCAAACCACTGCAGTTAAAAAACTTGAACCTCATGTTGTTCTGAAAATCTCTTCAAAGTTTGCCCACATTCTCTTCGTTTCTTGTAAATATTTCTAGATGAGTATAAGATTCACACACACACACACACACACACACATGTATGTATGTGTATGAATGTATGTATGTACGTACGTATATCCTATCTTGCACTTGCAGTTTCAATGGTCAGTACTCAAGCTGGCTTTCCCATACTTCAGTATAATCTTAAAAGAACGAACTGAACTGAAAAAAGTGAAATGACACAACTCTAACCATTGACCTTTTCTCAGATCAGAAAGAATGGGCAGCCAGGAAAACTTCAGAAGTATGGAGAGAGTAAGTTCTAATGGATAGATATAAGGCCTAAAGCACATCTAGAGAAATGTCATAGCACTTAAAAGCGATGTACAAAAAGGAAAAAAAAACCTCTTTTAAAGGGGGAAAAACCCAGGAAAAGTTCAATACTATTCATATTTTTAAGCCTGCATTCCTGCACAGCTACAGAGGCCAGAATGCAAAGCAAAATGAAATGAAATGAAATAGCAGTTTCAAACAGCAGCAGGAGCCATTGGGAAAAGGAAAAAAGGAGTGCTTTAAAAATGCAAAGGAATTTGCTGTTGAACCATGATATTCATGAGGTTGCCAAAATAAATTCTTACTATACATCAATCATAAAACATGTGATCTTTCAAATTTTACCCTCCTCCCTTACCTTACCTTTATGTATTGCAGTGCAGTAGATATTATACTAGATTTGCTAATGTGTGCTTCTAGAGTAGGAATTAAGTTTATTTTTTAAAAATACTGGCACAATAATGCCTCAGAAATGAAGGGAATTACAATGCTCACAACTGACTTTTTAAGAATGACAGGGCTCATATATTGCACTAATACATGTCCCAAAGATGTGTTTCCCCCCCCCAAAGGCAGCTGAACCAAGCACCTTTGGGACAACCGTGGCCTGGCTGACTGAAAATCTCCATAGACATTTGCACTAATGTCTGGTTTATTTAACCAAAGTTTATCAAATAAACCACAATTGGTCTTATACAATGCCATATTTGTAAATCAGTGGATGTTCTAAACACAAGCCAAACACACTTAAACACAGTAAGGCCAACTGTTGAAAGAGCTGCTCTCTTCATGCTTCACATCCACTAAGCTGCCCTTTAGAAACAACTGGCATAAACGAACAAATAAAATGGGGTAGTTTGTTATAATTTTTTTCTAGGCAGTTTCTGGGACATCTAGACTACAACGGCATAAAGGAGAGTGTCCCCTTTCTTTTTTTCTTTTTTTTTTCCTTTCTCCTTTCTTCCAAAATACAGTTGCCATACTGCATGGGGCAAAAATCAAGGCAGCGTTTTGGCTAGGGACTCCCTCTGCTTCCTATTCTCCTTTTTTCCCAATTTCTGCTTGAAATGGGAGGACAGATGACGTCTGTTTTCTGCTTTTGATGTTCTTTTTGAAGATAAGTGGCAGGGTCAACAAGCATGCCTTTCATGCTCATCAAGGCCCAAAGGTGAAAATACTCCTTCATCCTCCTAGTTTCCCCTCAACAACAACCTTATGAGGTGGATAGAGTCTTAAGTGACTAGCCCACTCTGGACCTCTTCGGTGGGCTGCCAGATACAAGTAGTCCTCAACTTACGACCACAATTGAGCCCAAAATTTACGTTGCTAAGTGAGAAATGTGTTAAGTGAGTTTTGCCCCATTTTACGGCTTTTCTTGCCTCATCTGTTAAGTGAATCACTGCAGTTCTTAAATTAGTAACGCGGCTGTTAAGTGAATCTGGTTTCCCCATTGACTTTGCTTATCAGAAGGTTGCAAAAGGAGATCACATCACTCCGGGACGCTGCAACCATTATAAATGTGAGTCAGTTGTCAAGCATCAAAATGTAAACCATGTGACCATGTGGATGCAGCAACTGGTCATAAATGTGAAAAATGGGCATAAGGCATTCTGTTCGGTGCTGTTGTAATTTTGAATGGTTACGAAATGAACTGTTGGAAGTTGAGGGCTACCTGTACTGGGAATGAGAAACAAACGGGGCTAAATACGGAATAAGCATATAACCTGCAGCTGGGGCAACATAGCTTCGGGCTTTATAATACCGTAGGCTTTATACCGTAGGCTTTATACCGTAGGCTTTATTCACGAAGTAGAATCCCGTTTCTCACTTCAAATCGTAAATCAGCCGCTCCGTTTCCTCGGCAGCCTGTTCGTTTTTTGCTTCTGTTAACAAAAGCACTTGCGCGGTGAGGGCCATTGAATTGTACTTAACTGCATTCCGATGACTACAGTATTAATAACCATGAGGGAAGAGTTTTACGTCTGCTGCGCTTCGCCCAGACAAGAAGGTCAAGCAAACGGCACAAAGCGCACGTTTGTGCCTTTCGGGATCTGTTTTCGGAAGAGCGGGCGATATTTGCTGCCACGATTTATGATGGGAGGGTGGTGAAGCAGGTGGATGTCACGACTGCAGAACAGGGCAGAACAGGAATATAATGTTTATTGAACGCCTCTGGAGAATGTCTTTTTTCCCCTCCACCTTAACCTGGATTGATTGTTCTCATAGCAAGCGAAAACGTCAACGTTGGAACAATGGCGCCATCTCGAGGCGGCAGAGGGAACCAATTTTGAGATGGAAAAAAACCCCGCATTTGCGAATAGAGGTGGCTGATCTTGCCTACTGAATTTGACAGTGGTTCTGAACCTAGTCCTGGGAATATTTTGAGTAGAGCCAGTCTGACCTTCTACCCACAGGATTAGTTTTAGGAACCAAAATTACTAACCACAACGACAGAGAACGTGGAAACTAGGATGCTGCAAAGAAAATGCTAGATTGTCTTTTCATCTTTATTTACTGGATTTCAAAAATAATAATAATAGTAGTAGTAGTAGTAGTAGTAGTAGTAGTAGTAGTAGTAATAATAATAATAATAATAATAATAATAATAATAATAATAATAATAATAATAATAATAAAGTTGGAAGGGACCTTGGAGGTCATCTAGTCCAACCCCCTGCTCAGGCAGGAAACCCTACACCATTTCGGACAAATGGCTGTCCAGTCTCTTCTTAAAAACTTCCAGTGTTGGAGCATTTACTGCTTCTGGAGGCAGGCTGTTCCACTGATTAATTGTTCTCACTGTCAGGAAGTTTCTCCTTAGTTCTAGGTTGCTTCTCTCCTTGATTAGTTTCCACCCGTTGCTTCTTGTCCTGCCTTCAGGTGCTTTGGAAAATAGCTTGATTCCCTCTTCTTTATGGCAGCCCCTGAGATATTGGAACACTGCTATCATATCCCCCCTTGTCCTTCTCTTCGTTAAACTAGACATACCCAATTCCTAGATATCTCTTAGGGATGTTCAGTATTCGAATGAAGCAGATAAGGACTTTAGATCCAAACACCCCATGCCACTATGTCCTGAAATAAACAAACAGTGAATATAATTCCAATATGGGAGCATATCTATTCATCAGGGTTGAACTGTGGAGTTCCTTGTGCTCTCTGAACTTGGTTGCTTGCAGACCTTTCCTTGTCCAACTAGGTAATATCATCAGTGTAAGGCAGTGAGGGATTTGCTGCCTGTTTATGTAGAATAGCTTCACCTGCCAATTTTGGTGGGGCGTAGTTTCCTCCTACACTCTACACCAGAGGTCCCCAACCTTTTGGGCATCAGGGACCGGTTCTGTGGAGAGAAATTTTTCCGTGGACCGGAAGGTGTGTGGTTTTGTATGCTGCCTGCATCCCACAGATGGGACTTTTCTTGTTTGTGTGGACCGGTTGCTGACATGCTGCGGCCCAGTACTAGTTCACGGACCGGGAGTTGGGGACCTTTGCTCTACACTGTGAAAACATTTCAAAATTAACCCCCTCCCCCAAAAAACCCCAAGATACTCAAGAAGCTAGACAATATTTGATTTTAAAGTTATGCCTGGACATAAGGACAAATAGGAGGGTGTGTATTTCTTTTGCTATACCTTAACCATAATTTGGGATTAAGGTGCATCCCTAACTGTGATCACCATATCAAATGTTATAAATAGGCACAAACTGCCCTCTAGCAACTACTTTCTGAGAAAATTCAGGATATGCTGTCAAGGTTATTGTAATCCTAGCTATCAGGCCTGTATTTTCCTATCAGCATAGTTTCAATCATCTGATTCTGATATATAAGCATATTTATGTTGCCTGCATGCAGTATATAGTTCTTAGTTACCAGCCAAATTATTATTGTTGGATTTATTTGGTGTTTTTGAAGAAGAAAAAAAAAATCCAAAGCTTCCTCACCTTCATTGCTGTTACAGTACTCCATCTGCTATTTTCTTTGCAGAAATTCTCCATATTTCATCTCATAAGACATCAATCAAGGATTATTATTTTTTCACAACAGACAAGCAGGCCTTCCTAATTGACTCTGCTTTCATGTCATTTTTTTTTTTGGGGGGGAGGGATTCTGGGATTTTATCCTAAGGTTTTGAGGACAGTTTTTCTCCTCTGCTAGTTACAAGCCATTGAGGGGGGAGGGCAGGGGGGGAGAGCCACAAAGTAGATATCTTGTCCTTTTATTAGTAACAGATGAAAGGAGGAAGTATTTACAGAAAGAGCTGTGTTATGTATAGTTCCACTATTCAAGGTGACTACTCACCAAAACGCAGGTTTGACACTTCAAATCTCCACATGAAATTGTAATCAGGAAAAGTCATGCTTCCTTGGTGACAGGACCCTAAACCTAACCTTTCAGTTACTTATGTATTTGTCAGACTGAAAAAGCACTCCTGATGCTAGCCAGCTGAGAGAAGGCTAGTCTGTAGGAGATGACAACAACACTGATTTCTCCAAGGGAAATGTCAGAATACTTGATAGAAAATCACCATACTAGCTGAAGTTTTCTGGGTCAACAGGGTAGCAAAATTGTTGAAGAAAACAAATGAGTCACCTGGGATCAAGTGTTTGATGTCAGAATAAAATAGAAATAGTGCTAGGAAGAGATCAT
This sequence comes from Crotalus tigris, assembly GCF_016545835.1. Lineage (NCBI taxonomy): Eukaryota > Metazoa > Chordata > Lepidosauria > Squamata > Viperidae > Crotalus > Crotalus tigris. The sequence continues at coordinate 3,473,882 of NW_024096469.1, forward strand.
AAACAACAATCCTGGAAACCATATGAATCCCAAATTAATTTTAAAACTAAACCAAAATCCATAAATCTGCTAGCCAAATATTCAGTATCCCTTCAAACAACTGACACTCAAACCCTAGAATGGTTATTGTTTTTGTAATAAAAAGTGCAGTAGACTTAGTGGCTATGAGGATGCAGTCTAAGATGAAGGAATTAGTAGTTTGATTCTGTCTACAGTATCTGGCTCAGTGACAACTATTTAAACTTTCAGGATTTTTTCTGATTTTGTTGTTGTTCCAGTACTTTAGCTTGGCCAATTTATAAGTATGGATTAGTTGGCTGAGTGGTCTTCTATATATAGTTCCAGTTTAGTGGGAGGAATTTTCTTACATTTGATTAGCCAAAGATGCTCAAAGAAAATAGGGTGAGACCCAATGAAGCCACTTAAAATGATCTTTTCTCTTCTGAAAGACTTCAGGCCCCTGACTCTCCCGATTGTCTGGATTTTGTTCATTTGTTTAAGAAAAGTAACATGTATGAGTTTCTCAATAAGATTTGAGCTACCTAGTGAAAGATTTCTGTGAAATATTCTACAAGGCAGTCATGTATTATTTCATCTATTTCATTCAGGCTGGGGTCACATAATATGGTTTATTAGCCTGAGCATTTTTTGTGAACTTAACTGATTATAGTTGCTAAGGGAAATCTGATTAAACAGAATTCAAATTCATGTGGTGTCCTTGGTGCAACCTCAGTCCAACACTTTGCAATAAATATTCTCTTTTATTCAAATTCTTGGTCAGAAGTTTGAACTAGATACAAAGGGTGGTCATGAGTGGAGGCATTCATAACAGAGGTGGGTGATCTGAGGCTCCCCAGCCAAATATGATCCCCCTTTTTTCTTGACCCTGGGAGACCTTTTAATAATCATAATGGGTTGATTTTGATGTCAAAGAAATTAATTTGATGCTGAATCTTATAACAGCTGCATGATTATTGATGGGGCAATATTGGAAGAAAAACTCTTTGCCTACTATGGAAGAATGGATACTTAAGGTGTATAACGTAGCAGAAATGGCGAAAATGTCCGCCTATTTGAAGGACCATTCGCAAGAAAAATACATTTCAGTTTGGAGAAGATGGATTGATTATATTCAAAAGAAATATGAGACTGAAAAGTATTATCTTGCTTATGAGTAGATTTTAGGTTATTATTAATAGTTTAATATGATTGAATTTATATTATTTTTAGTGTTATGGTTTAATTACATTATTATTTTTGTTTTTAATTTGTTAATATTTGTTTTGAAAAGGAGTTAAAGTATGTTATGGTTTGATTGATAGTACAGGCGGGTAATGTTAGTTAGATTATGATTATTTATTTGTTACCCTGTAATCAGCTCTGGGAAGTGGGGGAGGGGGAGATGGGTGGGAGCGGTTTGGGTTATATTGTATTAAATTTGTAAAACTTTTAATAAAAAAATAATAATCATAATGGAATTGGCTTCTTGCTGTTTTGAGAGAAATCCATATGGACCTAAGTTACCGTATTTTTCCATGTATAAGGCACTATTTTTTCCTGCAAACACCCTATTCAAAAATCAGGTGCATCTTATACAAGTGCAGTGTCTTATACACAAAAAAATAATGGTAACCTCCGCAGCCCAGGGCATGCCTGTGTGGGTTCTTTTTTTTTTTTTTTTAATTGAAAATTTTTATAAGTTTTTACAAAAAAACAGAAGAAAATACAACAATACAAAAACAGAAAACAACATATACAAAAAATTAAACATAACATCCCCTTCCCCATCGCCCCCAAAAAACACCCCCCCTTCCCCCCCCTGAGCTTCCCAGAGCAGAATATAGGCTTAATTAAAAAAGAATTAAAAAAAATTATATATAAAAAAGAAAAAAGATTTAAGACTAAAATATATGTATATGTATATAAAAAATAAAAATTATGAAAAAGCAATATGATATTTTTTTATATCCAATTTAAATTGTATAAATTCTAACCATTTATCCCAAACAGCAAGAAATTTCTCTTGCATTTGTTCCTTTAAGAAAGCCGAGATCTTTGCCATTTCCGCCAAATAAGACACCTTAAAAAACCATTCCTGCAAGGATTCCTTCTTCCAATATTGTCCTACTAACAGCCTTGCGGCTGTAATCAAATTTAACATCAATATAACCTCCTTTGTATCACAATCAGTAACTATACCCAACAAAAATAACTGCGGAGTAAATTTTACCCTCCTTCTGAAAATTCTCTGAATATTCCACCATATCTTAATCCAAAATGCTTTTATCTCTCTGCACGACCACCAAATGTGGTAATAAGTGGCATCCAAGCAGCCACATCTCCAACATTTAGGCTGTAGGTCCGGGTACATGAAAGACATTTTTTGTGGGTCAAGGTGCCATCTATAAAACATTTTATAAAAATTCTCCATTAAGTTCTGTGCCTGTGTAAATTTGACATTTCTTACCCAAATGGTTTCCCATGTATCCAATGGGACTGGTTCACCAAAGTTTTGAGCCCATCTAATCATACAATCTTTAATTAATTCCGTTTCTGAATCCAATTCAACTAGCACCCCATAAATTCTCTTAATATGGGCTTGTCTTTGATCCTTCACTTGCTTAATAAGATTTTCATCTTCTCTAAGAAAGCCCACCTTACAATCCACCTTCCATCTATCTCCTGTGTGGGTTCTTTATATGCCGCTGCCATGCCACCTGGTGCAGGTGTCAAGCCCCTATAGGCTTGCCACTAATGGGAGGGGGGAGGGGGCAAGATTGTCAGATGGAGGCTGTGGATGGGACCAGCAGCATGGATGGCAGCAAAAGCCCTTTCCCTCTCTCATACCTGTATGCTGGCCGGGGACCCTGTGGAATGCAGCTGTGAGACCGTCCTGCTTGATAATAGCGGCTGGCCGAACTTCTGAATTTGTCGGCTCAGCTGTTCAGTGCTCCGCTGAACAGCTGATCGGCATGGAGAAATGGCCGGAAGTTTAAAACCTGCCTTCACTTCCTTTGCCTTGTTGTCATGCCGGTGCTCACGCCGGTTTGTTTACCAGGGTCAGAAGGCTGCTGCTGTGAACTGACTATGCATGCTCATCGTGCCGGATGCTGGTTAGGTGGGTAGGGGGTGGAGAGGTGGGGCTGGTCGGGGGGGCGTCTATTTAGAGCACTGGGAGGCGGTTGTTCCCAGCGCTGACTTTATTTGCTGTAAGCTTGGAACTAGCATGCCAGAGCATCTTATACAGGGGTGCTTTTTCTTATACACAGAAAAATACGGTAAGTATATAAAGTTTAAAAAATTTAAAGAGAGTCACCCAAACTTTTCCCAAACTTCTGCTCTATCTACTATGTGGTGGCCCAGTGGTTAGAATGCAGTATTGCAGGCAAACTCTGCCCACAGCCTGGAGTTTGATCCTGACAGGATTCAAGGTTGACTCAGTTTTCCATCCTTCCGAGGTCGGTAAATTGAGGAACTGGTATATAAATCTAAGTGCTATTGCTATAAACATTGACTGCCTATCCCTGAAATCTTTAATTACAGAAAGGCAAATTCCAGTTGAATAGCAAGGGAAAAAAATATCTAACCTTAAGAGCAGCTCTACAGGGGAGCTAATTATCTAGTGAGCTGGTGACCTCCCTTTAATGCATTTGAGTATGGGTTTTAGACACTAGGCAGCCATTTGAAGAAATTTGGATTTCTTCAAAGAGCAAGGAGTTGGATTTAGTGACCTAAATTCTTCCTCCCAGCTTTATGATTCTTTATGCCACTTCAGAACAGCATTGTTCTGGGACTCCTGCGCCCTTTAGCTTGCAATATAGGGGTCTATAAGTATCCCCATTGGCATAGGCCTATTGAATAAGTAACAGTGAGTAAAGTTAATTTTCATAAAGTCAGTAAGGGTGAGCATAGATGAAAACTCTGTTACCTTTGCACAGTAGATTCCAATAATTTAATCCTGTGATCTAGCTATAGAGAAAAGAGAAAGAAAACAGATTACAACACGAAAAACATTAATGTGAGATGTGGGGGAGAGTCTTGATTGTGAAAGAAAACAAACTATTGGATTGAGGAGTTTAGTTTTATTCTATTGGCCTTTTGTGTTCAGACAAGCTAGCAGCTACTGCCACTCTGTGATTATTTCTCTCCCCTTCTCATTCCTCCAGTGGTCCCAAATGGTCAGTAACCGTGCCTTGAGCCATTTTATGTTGGTTGATGAAATGTGAGTGATGGTCGCATGTCCTATTAAGAATATAAGCAGTGTCCTGCTGGATCAGATTCTTGGCCCAACTAATCCAATAGTCTGTTCTCAGTGGCCAACCAATTGCACAGAAAAGAACATTAATCTCCCAGCAGATGGCTTTCAAAGCCATTCATGCTGTTATCAAGGCTAATAGCAATTGATCCTCATGACCTTCCTGAATTGATCCACTCCTTCTTTGAAGCTAGAAAGACAGTAGCCAACAACATATCTTACAATGGCAAATTCCAAAGTTCAATTATACGCTGTGTAAAAACAAAACAAAAAGATCCTTTTGCCTGTCCTAATTCTTTTAGGATTCCATGGGGTGACCCTGATTCCAGTACTTTGAGAAGGGGGAAATAGCTTTTCCTTTCCCACTTTATCCATACTAGGCATAATTTCCTCTCAATAATTTCCTCTCTCATTAGCTCCTTTCTAGACTAAAAAGCCCCAAATTCTTCATAGGAAAGTTGTTTCAGCCCCTTGATCATATTAGTTACTCCCCCCAAACCTGCTCTAGCTCTGTACAGATACTCCTCAATTTACAACAATTCATCTAGTGACCTTCAAAGTTACAACAGCACTGAAAAAAAAATTACTTATGACCATTCAGGATTGAAAAATGCTTCATTTCTATTGAAATGTAGGCCAACAATCTGCCCACAAATAAATAATAGGCATGCATGGGTGATAAGCTCTCCAGATGTCATTGAACTACAACTCCCAGCATCCTTCACTTTTGGCTTTCCCAACTGGAGTTGATAGGGGATGTGGAACACATGTTCCTTGACTCATTGGTATGAAATTAAAAGCAGAAAAAAGCAGAACAGATTATTAATGCTAGAAATAATTTTGTACAGTGTGCTACATTAAAAAAAGACAATAGTAGCAAGTGATGTAGTTTCATGAAATCGTGATAGTCACAGTAAGATATATATAAAATCAGCAAAATCATCATCATTATCATCAGACAATTGGCACTTCATTTCCTTGTAAATATAATGTAGATGTCATATTAACCTTAAATATGAATTTCATTATATAATGGGAATAATTTAATCAAAAGGCAAGCTTAGATGGTCATTAAAATAAGCCAGGTTTTAGGTTTGTTTGCATGGAATTGCTCTTGGTCTTGACTTCCCTGATTTTCTGTGTTTAAGGTCACCCCATTTTGCTTATGATAGGACATTCTGAATGTGTATATTTATCAACATTAAATATAGCTAATTTAGTTTTATGACAAATGACATTCTCTTAGAAGAGAAAACAGCTAAATAGTACTTAGAAACTGGCAATTCTCTTGGACACTATTTGCAGTGAATGTGGCTTTAAAATATTTCAATGTTAATACAGAAGATTTAATATTAACATTGTGGAGAAGGGAAAATGTATGTTGAGAGAACATTAGCAACAAAGATAGTCATTTTAGTAAGCTAGTAGATGTAAAGCAGTATCCAGAATTTTTCAAGCATATTTCCTGAGAAGGGATTAAATAAGGAAAGGAAAACTGAATGAACTCTTTGGTCAATTATTGGCAACTAGAAGCCCTACAAACGTTAGGTTTAGAACTCACATAATTTATTGCCATGGGCATGATGATAAGACTGAGTTTAAAAGTAATTGAAGTGCATTAGCATGCCAACACCTCATTTAAACCAATAGCATCATTCAGCACAAGGTTAAGGTTGGAGTGGAATTTGATTTAAATACTAGTTTCACTGTCATTTTCAATATTCTAAATTTGGCTTCAAGCATTTCTCTATCCTATAAAAAGTAGAGGAAAGCTAAGAGCAGAAAGAAAATCTTTTTCTTTAATCAGCCCAAGGTTCTGAACTTTTAATATATAACTTTTTGTGTAGACAACAAAACCTATCCATTCAATGAAAAAACTTCTGCAAACAAGCACACTGACAATTGTAGGGCTGCAAACCTCCTTTTGGTATACAGAGGAGAGGATTATCCAGTAAATGTAGGTGTACTGGTGAGAATACTGACTGAATGTCAAAAGACTTCGCAACATATTTGACAGAATTCTGTTACCCAGAGAAGTGATAGGCTGCCCTTTGTTGATGTGTTTCAAGAGAAGATTAGAAAAGCATCTGTGTATGAGGTTTTTGTTTGGAAACTTGATTTTATCTGGGCCTAAGCGAATCCTGTCAGTTCCATAATTCACGATAGAAAAAGCATTTCACAGTCATGTAAAGAGTCTACAGATGCTGCTAACTAGATCTGGAAGCAGCTAGTTATATAATTTCAGTGTTATATTTTACCAGCATTGTTGTGGATTCAGTATGAAGAAAGAACACAACACTGAGAAGAACCATATTTATGCAACTGTTACTGAGTGCCTGTTTTATAAGAAGGAGGGACAATAGAAAACCAAAGATTTTGTAGAAGTTGAGGTACAAGGTGGGAAATCTTAAGGATCCAATCTGCTAGCCAGTTTGGGGGAGCTACTGTAGGTAGTTCCTTGTCAGTGTATATGAGGTTAGTTCTGTTGTTAAGCAAAATAGGCCTTTCAGATTGGTAGCAGAACTAATGAGGTTAATTGTGAAGAAGATGGAATACTGAGGTCATAAGCTGATGGAGGATAGAACTTGGGGTTTCTGTCTTTTTCAATTTCTTCCTTAGGACCTCTGTTGGGCTATACCAGTGGTGGTGAACCTATGGCATGGGTGCCAGAGGCGGCACTCAGAGCCCTCTCTGTGGGCACACGTGCCGTCGCCCCAGTCCTAGGCCTTCAGCTGGGTTTTATAAAATCTTTTCGCTTTAGGCCTCCGCAGCCGTGTACAAAAAAAAGGTTCAATCAATCAGTCAATTTCAACTTCTTGCGGGAAAAAAAAAGATCTTGCAAAGTTGGGACTGATTGAACTTTTTAGTCCTACCCAATCTGCCGTTATCACCACAGCCATGCCCACCCAATAGGCCACACCCACCCGGCACCTGACGATGCATAAGTGGGTTTTGGGTTGCAGTTTGGGCACTCGGTCTCTAAAAAATTCGCCATCACTGGGCTATACTGAGCTAGTAAAGAGACTTCTATTCTTTGATTTGATAGGATTATAGAGGAAAGAGTCAGTTTGGGTCTGGTAGGATTAAGCCAGGCATGCTGGCTGAGGAATTCTGGGAGTTGGTCCACAAGTCATAAAAGGGCCAAGTTTAAAGACCCCTGGATTAAGCAAAGACATGAACTGGGTCATGTCCAAAAGCAAGAGAGGAAAAGGGTCCACCTTCCATTTTGTTTGTTAGGTTTATTTTCTCCATTACAGCAATATTCTCACTCTAAGGAAAATATGTTATATTTGAAAGTAGGCACCTGTGAAATCTGAGAAGCTGGGGTAGAAGAGGTATGTAAGAGCCTCATGGCCAACAAACACATACTCTATTATGTAAAATTGTTAAAATATAGAATGAATGATGCAATAATAAATTTGTTCAACTTCACAAAATGTATATATTTATACAGTTGTTTTGATCATTAAATATAGAGTACATAGCATTCGTGTATTTTACAGTTGGTGTGCTGTTATATCTCTTACTAGTTCCTTGATCATTTGTTGAAATGGTGCTTTGGAGCTGAAAATTAATATTTATAAGGTAGCTAGGAGAAAAATAGAATATAGTATAGTCTGCCAAGCTTCCTTATCTATTTTTGATCTAGAAGACAGCAGAGAATGACATTTTTTCTCAGGGCTCTTGACTGATATTATCACATTTTAATTTATACCTATGATGTAGTTGACATATGATGGCTTGAATATATCATAATAAATTAAATCATTATCTCTTCCAAGTTCAAGAAATTATCTAACCGAGGCAGGATGGAAGATGATAAACTTATCATGGATTGAGTTTCATTTATCATACATGCCTCTGAAATTAAATATATTACATTTCCTATACAAATAAAAATGATAATATAGGACTACTACATCTGTGCAGTGCAAAACTAAATAATACTAGATGGCAACAAAGGGATATTTTAAAAAAAAACAATCATCTTGCACCATCAGGTGATATTTTTGTAGTACAAAACTTTTTGTGCTACCATCCTCACAATGAACAGTCAAGGAAACTTAAATTTCAGTATTTTAGGAAAGAGACAAGGCAATGCATATTTCTACTGAAAATACTTTTAATTTAGTAGCACATTTATATTATCTTACCATAATTATCACCCTGATACTATGCAGCAATTTTGATTAAAATACTTGCAAACAAAGGAGAGGGAGACATATTACATTAAAACAGCACTGAAATCACTAAATGCACATGAATTCCTTTTTTAAAAAACTAAGAAGGTAAGAACCACTACTTTCTCTCACTAAAGAACATTCTAGTATTTACAGTAATTTGTTACCGGGCTAGGTAGCATCTTCAGCAGAGTTTAGGAGATGTCAGTGATCTTCTCTTTTTAAGGGCTTCAGGTGTGGATGTGTCAAGTGAGGGTCTGTGATGGATCTTGTGATGGGTCAAGTATGAGTCATCAGTGAGTCTTGTGATGGGTCTTGTGATGGGGAGGTTACATCAGGTCAGGGTCATTTGGAGGTGAACTGCAGGGGGAGGGGGCTTGTGTGGCTTGGTTGAGGATTGGTGCTGCCTCTGGATGGCTGTGCAATTGATTTGGATTCTGAGGGGTTCGTAGGCTGGCTGTAGGTCAATGTGTGTGTTGATGGAATTGCTTGTGGAGTACCAGGCTTCGATGAACTCACGAGCGTGGTAGTTGGTAGCATAGCCAATTATTTTTATATTGCTCCAATCGAACTGGTGCTGTTTGGTGTCGGTGTGGGTAGAGATTAAGGATTTGGGATCGTGGCGTTTGACTACCAGCTGGTGTTCGTGGATCCTGGTTTTTAATTCACGTGATGTTTGTCCCACGTAGAATTGGTTGCAATGGTTACAGTTGATTTTGCAGATGGCATTGTTTCTTTCATCCTTCTGTCTCTTCTATAGGCAGTTCTCAATTTGAAGCTGTTCCTTAGTGACTGTTTGAAGTTACAATGGCACCGAAAAAAGTGACTTGTGACCACTTACACCCATTGCAACATTTCCATCGTCACTTGATCAAAATTCAGATGCCTGGCAGCACGCATGCATTTATGACAGTTGCACTTTCCCAAGGTCATGTAATCACCATGTGTAACCTTTCCAGCCAGCTTCTGATAAGCAAAGTCAATGGGGAAAACCAGATTTGCTTAACAACCACATGATTCATTTAATAACTGCAGTGATTTGCCTAACAGTTGTGGTAAAATGGGGCAAAACTCATTTAACAATTGCCTTGCTTAGCAACAGAAATGTAGGACCTAATTGTGGTCATAAGTCAAGGATTCCCAAAAATGCTTCTGCACATCTCAGCAACCAGTAAGCCTTATTCTGAGAACAGACAATTATAAATGTGGTCCTACTTCTAATATTTTATTAGATCTATTCTGCCCCTGAGCAGTGCACAAATGAGAAATAATCAAATAATTAAGATCACCAATGGAATAAAAAAAAAAACATATGTTGGTTTGTTGAATATAAGAAAGCTATAGGCTGTGTGCTGAAACTTAAGGATTATATATATATATAAAATCTTGTTTTACAAGTGATAATGTGTGGATACAAGCCATATTAAGGAATTTGTAAATTTTGAACAAAACCACAATCGTCTTCATTTCTAACTGATATTCTTAAGACAAGAAATATGTCTCAAGTGCCATGATTATGTGTTTAATTTGACATTAATTAGGGCAATTTGACATCCTATCTCACACACACACCCTTTTATGTGTTCAACAGTTTGGGATATAAAATAGATAATTTATGTATAGTTTTTAACTTAATTGTGCTCAAATTCTGGATTACCTCTGAGTGAATGGCTCTGTCAGTCTAAAAAAAGCAACCATAAAATTGTATTTAACAGCTGAAATGCAGAATTATATGCAATCAGCAGCTGTTAAGGGCACAGCTGTTTGATTATATCCATTTTTAAAGTGTTATTCAACCCTCAGTTCCCAAGCCCTTTTCTAAACAACTGTCATTCTTCTACAAAGAGGAACTTGGTTGTAAACAACTGTAGACTGTAAAAAGAATATGTGCTGTCAGCAGACTTTCCTCTTTTAGTCAGATCATGTTATTTTGGAAAGCCAAATACTTTCACAGGATGCCAATTAAATCAGAAAAAAGCTGCATTTTGTAGTTATTTCCTTTTCCAATTCTCTAAGTCAGTGATGGTGACCTTTTAGAGACCGAGTGCCCAAAAACTGGCCCTGGCCCTGCTTCACCCCCTTCCCTGCTCCCGCTTGCCCCCACTCTGTCCCCGCCCCGCCTGCCCACAGGGCCACTCACCACCTCCAGGGCCCGCCGCAGATCACCCAGGCAGCCCAGTAGTGCCATGGCGGCCATGCCCTCTGCCTGCGCCCCAGCATCAACTGTGCGTGATGGGGTGTGAGGGCAGAGTCTTGTCTACACTGCCTGGCTGCCATGTCCTTGGCTGTGCTGCTCCGCATGGGCCACGCTCGGGGGCGACTCTCCTCCGGGGGGGCTGCTGGTGAGGAGGGGATCGCGGGGGGAGGCGAGGCTGGGGCAATGGCACATGTGCCCACAGAGAAGGCTCCAAGTGCCACCTCTGGCACGTGTACCATAGGTTCACCACCATTGCTGTAAGTGTTTAAATTGTACACAGCATAATTGGGTGTGCATTCATTCAGTCCCGCTATATTCATTGGGACTTATTCCCAGGTAACTAATAATAACATCAGTGTGATATAATTTGCTGTTTGAAAGGCTAGAAAGTGACTATGGTGAGAACTTTCTAACATAGTTAAACTCCAGTAGTCTAGTCCTCAGCATGTATCTCCTGATAGGATGACCTTTGCCTAATAAAAGAATCAGTCCAATCACAGAGGACTCCTGCATAGTGAATAGAAATCTCCAAGGATCTAGGTTTCTTTAGTTAACAAAAAGAGGCTCCTAGTGTGGATACAGTGAAAGGGGAAATGGGCGATCAACACCAAAAGTCATGTGTATGTATTTATTTCATTTTATTAAAAGGATCTTATATATGAATATAAAAAGAATGTATGATAAATATCATGGTATATGTATGGGGGAGAGTTTGGAAAAATAAAAAAAAAATATTAAAAAAGAGCTCCTAGAACAAAAGATAGTTGTCGAATAGAAACCAGTTGGGTTTGATGTTTTTCTGTGATCTTCTTGATCTACCATCAGACGATATAGGCTCTACAGGGCTTTTTTTTTTTTCCACCAGAGACCATGTCAGATTGGACAATTCAGAAATTTTTCTCATAGGTTTACCACATTATGATAGCACCACTTGCAGATGTCTGGTAGTGATATTTTTTTCTCAAATACAGTATCCTCTAATTAGCAGAGGAAACGTGTTTCTCCTTTTAAAGTAATCAGCTAAGGTATATGAAACATTAATGTAATTACATGCAGCTGTCCAAGTAATGTTCTTATCATGTTTCAAAATTCACACTTTGCTGTCTTCTGGAACAGGGGTCCCCAATCCCCAGTCTGTGGACCAGTACCGGGCCGTGGCATGCCAGCAATCGGTCCACACAAACAAGCAAAGCCCTATCTGTGAGATGCAGGGAGCATCCAAAACCATGCACCCTTTGGTCCACCGAAAAACCTCTCTCCACAGAACCGTGGTGCCCAAAAGATTGGGGACCTCTGTTCTAGAACACATTGAAAACTGAGCCAAAAAATAGTTAAAGTTTATCATTTGTGTGGTTTGTTTTGTCTAACAAACCATAGTTAGAAGTGGGTCACTTAGTACATACTGTCCTCAAAAGTATTGTAGTCAGTGATCAATACCAATCTCTTGGCAGTTAGGGCACCAATTGGCTAATTGATTATTTTGTTCCTTCTTTCTGCCAGTGTTCTCAAACCTCAAAAATCCTTGGCAAATTGATTTGTTGAAGGCTGTCCCTGAGGTTCTGTGTATTTTGTGGTCATGTATTATTTAGTACTAATGACATGTCTGCTAGCCAATGATACATTCCCCTTGCAGTTGCTTAATTTTGAGAGTCTCCTTTTCCCCTCCTCTTTAAATAAGAAAATGCATTCCTCTATCATAGTAGCGCTGCAAAAGTGTAACTGCTTTCCAAAAATAAAATTGGGAAAACAATTAAAAGAAATACTAGAAATTTTGCACACAGGCTTTGAGTCCTTTCTATGCTAAAAGCAAGTTTAAAAATATATAACAAATCATATTTAGACAAAATTTTATTGGGACCAGCAAAGTGACACAAAATTGCTTTTTCAAACTCTCTAAAACTCTCTGCTGTCCAAGGCAGTAGAAAAAATGAAGTGGTCTTAATGATTAGTTATGCACTGCAGAAATCAAATGCTTGCCTTATTTGTGCCATTTGGTTGATCTTAATATACACATTAACTAACTGGATTTGGACAGGCTTTATTTCTCTTCTCATCAACAAAGACTGCTGTCTTTTTTCTTTTAATTTTCTCTAATACTTTTCCCAGCTATATAAACACTTCAGTAAAATGCTTTAGACTAGATATTACTAGACAATTTGAGGAATCACCCTAATCATTAGAGAGATATTAAAAAGGCAATTGGTTTTTCATTAATGAATCTATTGTTAATGCATGATTACCCCCATTTGCTCCCAGGAGTGAGAGTACCACTTGGATTTTCCATATTTTATCATTGGCATTGAGGCTCTTGATGGGGAGGATGCTATTTCTATGTAGGCAGTAAATACATGGCTAATCTGTTAATATGATAAGAAATACTACTCTCAAGTATCATGTCCATCATACTTTATGTTCTATTTATTACTAGGGATTATAAACACAGAGAATATCTAATGTTTCCAGGATGGCATTCAGTTGTTGAAATCTTTTGCAGTGCACAGGGCCCTGCCCAGAGTTGCCAGGGAACAGATTTAAAATTGGTAAGATGGCAGATGGAGCATTACAATGCAAACCTTGCCTCTTTTGATGTGCATATGAAAGAGGTAGGGTTTACAATGTGATAGTTACTTCTCCAGTTTAGACTTTTTCCCCTAAAGACCTTACTGACCCAGCCTCCTTATTTTGTTTAGAGCAATTGTCAAAAATCACTGGCAGTTTCTATTTTGAAATGGAAACACATATGTAATGCAGAGTAAGCCCTAAAATAATGTTTATATAGTGTAAAAAATTTTAACCAGAGAGTAAAAATTGCCAATCATGATACAACTCTATCCATCTATTGTGGCCCATGTCCTTTCCCCAAAGTTAAGTGTAGCTCCGAGCCATCAAAAATATTGTTCATCCCTAAGCTAGAACTTGATCCAAGATACAAAATGCTTCAGCTCTAACTTAACAAACCATTGTCTTCAAAGTTAGCTGAATACAAGCTTAAGAACGTCTCCCAGGATCAAACAAAACCTAGGCATGTACCTTTTGCAATATTCTTCATATGATATGCAACCAGTTGCTGAATAGCATCAGACTTTGTGAACAATCCTTTGACAATCATTCAACTACCAATGCAGAAGAAGAGGTTGATGAGTTTCAAAGCACACAATTCAAAGCGCACTGAACATGTTCCCCCAAATGGAGACAAAATGTTTTCAGCCAAATCGCCAGGTTTGGAGATCAGATCAACAGCTCAACTACCAATCTGAGCTACTAATATTCAAACACATCTCAATAATCATGTTCATTTTGAAATCAACAAACATGCAAGCAAGATGTGCTCTTTGTGATAGGAGAGTGGAATGCCAAAGTTGGAAACATTAAACAGGACCCTACTTGAATTGTTTGGCTTAGGAAAGCTGAAATGAGTCTGGAGACTGATTTGGCAATTTCTGCCAGTCCAATTATTTCTTCATAGGTAACACTGTCCTCAAACAAACAAAATGATACCTCTATACATGGATATCACTAGAAAGTATATAAAATTGACTATATTATTGCTAAAAGGAAACATAGGAACTCAGTTATAGCATCAAAGTCATGGCCAGGTATTGACTGTGAAAAGGTTCAGAAACTGCTCATGTGTAAGTTCCATGTTCAGCTAACAAAAGAACAAAAAGAAAGTCAATTTTCAGGATATGATCTTTAATGTATATCCACCATTTTCAAAGAAGACATCAGAAACTGCTATGAAGTCCTAAGCTTCATTGATAATCAGGTAAATTATGGAATGAACTTAAAAAAGTCACTAAGGATAAGTGTGAAAAGTAAAGAAAGAGAAGCAAAATGGTTATCAGAACAAACCATGGAACTTTGTCAAGAAGAGAAGAGAAGCCAAGAAAGACAAAGTTCCCAGGAAAGAACTTAACAAAGAATTTCAGAGGCCTGTTAGAAGAGATAAGAAACAGCATTATAACACCTGTAAAAACCTGAAAGATGAAAAGAAATGCAAGAACAAGAACATCTTTCAAAAGATCTTTGAACTCAGAAGGAAGTTCCAATCTTACACGGAAAAAGAGAAGCCAGATGTTCAAACTGGCTTTAGAAAAAGTTGAGGAACATAAGAAATTACTGCTGATGCATGGTGAGTAATTGAAAAAGCCAAAGAATATCAACAGAAGTCACTATGTGCTTCATTGATTATAGAAAGGCCTTTGATTATGTCAATTGAGTTAAGCTGTGGAATTTGCTCTAAAAAATAGGAATTCTCAAATACCGTATTGTTCTCATCTTATATGCAGATAAGCCACCGTATAAACAGATTGGGTCCAAGTTGGCAAAGGAGTGTGACAAGGTTGTGGTCTCCCCTTATTTATTCAGTCTATATGCCAAATATATATTAAGGGAAGCAGGATTGGGAGAAGAGGTGTGGTTTTAAAATTGGAAGAATTGGAGAAAGAAACTTCAATAGTCTGTGCTATGCTGATGATAGTATCCTGATAGTGAAAAATGCAACAGATCTGTGATGACTACACTGTTGGAAGATCTGAGAGACCACGTTGGGGAAGATAGTAATGGAGAAAAACCTATCCATGTGGTCTTTAGGAGTCAAAAAATATCTGATGGCACATAATCAAGTTATCAAAGCATACAGTGTATGTCATTTATCTGGGAGTAAATTTTTACTGATTGCAGACTTATTCCTGAGGGTGTAGGTACTCTCTATTGCTTATATCCTTCCCAGAGTGGTGTTCTAGAAAAGTTATAGTTGACATGCTGTACAAAATAATTGTTCTCCTCTGACCTTTTTAAAAACTGAACCAACAATCAAGGGGTTGTCAACAAACTATGATGTTGCTGACTTTATATTCCATACTAAACCAAAACTTCTCTAAAAAGTCGACCATGATTTAATGTAATACATAAATCTAGCCAGCTGACAAACTATTTCGGTGATTTGATCATCTATCCTCCCCCAGGCAGCAACTTGTGATGCATTTTCAATTGAGATCTTAACCATGTGATGCAAACTCTTAAGTCTCACCCGCTCATTTCTTGTGAAAGCATATATTTCTATTACAGATGGACAGGCCGTTACTGCGAGGTATTAATATTTATGACGCCTGTAATGTAGTGCAATTCTATTACTTTCATACAGTAGATTGGAATGATTGTCATAGCAATGTGTCCGATTGTCTTGCCTGAATGAATACCGTAGCACCTGTGATCTGTTGTGTAACTCTTTCATTCACTCAGTCGTATTCCGATTGTTAAACAGGACTTTTGTGGAGTGGGATTTTCTTTCCTAGAATTGCCTTTAGAAAAATATATATCATACAAGTCTACTTTAAGCTGAAACAAAAGTTAACTTTCTCTTTGTCTTCCCCCGAATTCAACGGAAAGCCTATTTATCTACCAGTGATCGCAGTACTACTGACGAATGAAGAAGCTAAAACGCACCATAGACGCGCAATATCTCAGCTCTATATAGCTTTTCAGTTCCCGATTGGAGCAAGTTGCGGTCTGATTAGTCTACCAGCTTAAAACAGTAGCCAATCAGAAGAAATCTCATTTTTTTCTATAAAAGCAGGGCGGAGTTTGGAGTAAGTAGAAGTAATGCTGGCAGAATCTAGTTTTCTCCGGAGCTGAAAGGTGGAGAACCTTCGTATGATTTTTTTTACCCTCCCAAAGCTGCAAGCGTCCCTCCAGTTCAGTGCTTTTGTAAAATAAATAAAAAGCTAATTTATTTTTTTTTTAAAAATCTAGAGGTATTTATATATTTATATTTTTAAAGTCCATAGTTTTGTTTCAACTTCAACTCGGGTTATCTGAACACTTTCCGAGCGCCTGTTTTTTTTCCTGGGATAAAAGGTAAGAGACTGGAATTCCGGGAGCTGGGCTATTTATTTCACCATACAGTAATTCACTCCTACTGGCGAGTGGCTATCAGCGTGCTATATGAGTCGAGAGGACAAGTCCGGACCTGTCTTTGAAGTTGGTATCGTTAATAGAAATTACTAACGATAGGGTCTGTTGAAGTGTAATAATAATTCCTATGTCTAGCAACGAAATTATACAAAAAGTAAGAAGAAGGGAGCGGGGGAGAGAGAGAACCAGAAGTGAAAGGTTTCCTATTAATATCAATATTTTCCAAATAAGGAGTCTTGAAAGGAAATTGAGATAAAGCCAGCTGTGGCAGAGAATGTTATTACGGTATTAACTTGTTACATTCATTTAATTAAACTTGGTCACACTTAACTTGGCCTCTCCCAATCAAGCGCTCATTTAGCTGCTTGGCAACTGGTCAAGGCTGTTAGAAGACGCTAGATAGCGACAGGCTAAGGATCCTCTAATAAATTATAGTTGATCTTTTGCTACTGGGAGAAAGGAAGGGATTTCATAGTGAGGGAATCAGGATAACATTCACAGCAGTGCTTTGTAACTGATACAGAATTAAATAAACCCTGGGATTCGTCCTATTGGGTGTGGTACTCTCTTCGCAATGTTTTAAAAGCTTAAATCATAGGCCTTTATAGAATTAGTTTAAATATTTCATTATTTTTTAAAATATATATATAAAGGTGGATCAAGACACCAGAACAGTTTGTTTCACTGTGGATACAATGGCTCTGTTACAATTATAACTTTATATTTGCATTTTTAGGCCTTGGCCATCTGACCATCTCCGCTTCCTTGGCTCATTTTTCCCTTGTTAATCTTTTTGCTTGTGCATTTTATATTCTGCAAATGTTACACATGGGATTAAAGAATGTAGAAAATGACATGCAGCAGTGTTTCTGCAGCTTTGCTGAAAGATGGCAAAAGCAAATAAACTTCTCTAAGTGTTTTGTTTGAAAGCAGTCTTGATCTAAATTTTGTATTTCAGATGATTGATGTGTTTGCAACAAATGGGACTCCTGAGTTACTGCTGCAGCTCAATGCATTGCTTGAGCAAGAATTAAGATATCAGCCAAAGCTCTCTGGTTTGCGAATAATTGAATCAGCTCATGATAATGGGCTCCGGATGACGGCAAGGTTGCGGGATTTTGAAGTGAAAGATCTGCTTAGCTTGATTCAATTCTTTGGCTTTCGCACAGAGACATTTTCTCTTGCTGTGAATTACTTAGATCGTTTTTTATCAAAAATGAAGGTAGGTCTTTATGAAGTTATAGTTTAAGCCAGTTTATTTTTATTTTGATACAAGACTTCAGATTGCTGTTAATTTACTTTTCAGATTTTCAGTTGCCAAAGAGAATTTTATCATTACAGCATTAGTTTGTGGATTACAAACATGCAGTTTTGCCATGTAAATCTTATTAACTGGAATCAATACTTATTTTTAGTTGAATATAGTAGATAAACAACTCACAGTAGGAGCATTCACAGCAGAACTTATAGCAGCTAGTACGGCTTAATATCATTACAAATACCAATTGCATTTGTACTTTTTGGGATATTTAATAAGAACAGACAGGGGAAACCTACTATGATTATTTAAACCCTTTCCTTGCCAATCTTATTAACAGTGCCAGAAGTTGTTTTATTTCTTTTGGTGAATGCAGATCATCATTTCCTAGCCCAGTGCTAGATTGTTTGACTGTAATTCCCATAATTCTCATTCAACTCTGGTTCCTGGAATCTGTAGTTCATTACAGAAGATTGATCTAAAAGACCCTTCTGTTGCCCTATGCAAAATGCATTGCTTCAAACATGTTTGAATGTGCATGTTTTGGAGACACATACTGTATATAGAAGCTTGGATCGATGTGGTCTTTAAAAGTTATGGATTCTTCAATGAAGTAAAGATGAAAGAAGTTCCAAACAAATGCATCCCTCTAATAAAATGTTTTAGAAAGTGCTATTCTAGATGTGTGGGTGCCTTTCTGGCCTGTATACTGAACTGAATTGTTTTGAGGGGTAATATACAATGAATAGGTGCTTGATTGATGTTGAACAGCAAGGCATGAAAGCTTACTTTTCTGAACAATAGACAACATTAACCAAAGTGGTTCCACACTGGGAATTCCTATTTTCTTGAATATAAACATACCAAAAGTTTAAAAGATAGCATAGAAGAAAATAGATTAAAGAATGATTGCTTTATATTTTATGTAAGAAAAGGTTGCTATAAGCCCACAGTTAACATTTTTGGGTCAAAAGTCCTATTGAGTTACATAATATTTACTTTGTAGGTTTGCAGTATGTATGTAAACCAAGTACACTGTAGGCTTCAACTGAAAAATCTTTTTTTTTTTTCTCTTCTAGGTGCAGCCAAAACACTTGGGCTGTGTTGGTTTAAGTTGCTTTTACTTGGCGGTGAAAGTCATGGAAGAAGAGAGTAATATTCCATTAGCTACGGACTTAATCCGAATAAGTCAGTATCGGTTTACTGTTAGTGACCTAATGAGAATGGAAGAAATTCTTTTAGAGAAGCTACATGGAAAAGTAAAAGCAACAACTGCCTCCCAATTTCTGCAACTTTATTGTTTAATTCTGTGTGACAGCATCAACTGTGAAAGGTAAGTCTCCTTTTCTGGATCAATTTGGAATTAAACCAAAAAGAGATTTATAGAGAGAAAATGTCCTATGTCCTAGCAGGGTAGTAAATATCCAAGAATCCCTTTTTAAAATAATCGAGGTATGCATTTGCAATTCCAATTTTAACTGTGGGGTTGAAACTGTTAAACAGTGTCCCAATATAATGTACATCACAGCAGACAAACATTCTGGCTTTAAGAGGTATTAATATTTACAAGGCTGTGATGTACAATTCTATTAATCCCACACAGCAGTTTGAAATGTTATTAGAATCCTATTATATTTGAGCTATCTGAAACAGGGTTACTACATTTGTGTAAAATCAGTATTGTCATTGTCATGCCATCATAGTTATATTACAGTAAAGCTTATGGGGTGGAATTACTTTTCCTTGCCCCTAAGTAGCAGCTTTCTATTAGGGGCCTTTGAGGTTTCTAGAAAAAACACATCTCATACAAATGTAGCTCATCTGCACGCAGACATATACAGCAGAATTAACTCTCTTTAATAACCTGAATTACCTCAATCCTACAGAGTGTCCTTATGTGGCTTTGATTATAGTATCAGAACTGCATGGAAGGAACCAAATGAAAACAGAAAATAAAGGACAATCAATGTTTAATTTTGCTAATCCTCTATAACTACTCACTCCCTGCTCAAAGCAAGTTTCTAACAAGAGTTTCTGATTTATCTACCAAAAATACTCTTCCTTAGTTGATTCTACTCTAGGCCCCAACTACTATTAATTACTGTTTTTAAATATGCTATGAATGAAACATGTTTGTATTTAGATGCAATTTTATAATTTGAGAATTTAGAGTTGAGTTGCCAAATATTAGGTAATGTGTTTTTGATTTAAGTTCAAAAAATCACTTTATGACTTTTTTAGTTTTTCATATCTAACTAGTCAGTTCATATTTCACTTTTGTGGTAATCCTTTTATAAAATATTGAAAATCAACAAATTACGCCTTGTTTTATACAGGAATGATAATCTTAAATTAGAGAGACTTGAAACCCAACTAATGGCGTGCCACTGCAGAATTCTTCTTTCAAAAGCAAAGGTATGGATTATGATCAATTAGTGATCAATTCAGCAATTAGTTTTGCAAAAACTTAACATAGTTGATAGATCTTAATTTTTATTTCCCACTAGCCTTCAGTGTTGGCACTTTCAATAATGGCCCTAGAAGCTGAAGAGAAGAAAGTGCCAGAATTGGTTGAAATAATACAGTGTCTCCGAATACATTCCAAGGTAGGCCATAATTAAATATCTGTTTGATGTCCTCACTAACTTTGAATTAACTTTTGTTAATTCATCATCGAAATATGATGACTATTTTTTTATGCTAGATGTCATCCACAGGTTGCTTTCTTCTAAAAATGTTTGGGTTAGTTAGATTAGAAGAGGACGGAAATAGCTATGTAGGTGACAAGAGAAATGGAATAATTTTCAGGAGAATCCTTGCTGACAGTTTCAGGAAATATATTTTTGAAGGTATTTCAAGTTTTTGTTGGGAGGCACAATTTCAATCCCTGGCAAATAGTTTTGATAACGGTGGTTATTTTTTAAACATTAAAATAACTTCTGTGGCTTAACTCTCGTCATAGCAAATAGTGCAGCTCAGCAGATCTCATTATTTAATTACTTGTTGAATGGAATGGAGAAGCTGGCTAGAGCTCCAATCAGAAAGTTTCTTAGTGCCTCTCTATTGCTCAGCAGAATGGTAGTTAAAGGGCAAACTTAACATTAGAAAAAGGGATATAGTTCCTGGATTAAGGGTATTGATATTTGGGCAGTGGTGAAGAGCCAGCAGAGTATGAATGTTATGAATGAAAACTTCTACAGCTTACAAGTTTAGAAACCTTTTTGTGGAAATATGATGAGGTTCATAGACTAATTCGTAGACTATCCATGATTTGTTGAATTAGCCACATAATGTGTTCCAATATAGCACCCTAAGCAATCCTTATTTTCCAGATCACATTATATTACATTGTGTGTATGTTCCTGGATTTTACTTTAGTTGATCCACCTGGTTATATAAAAGTTCATTCATTCTTAGATTACAGTATAAGAAACCTTTTTTTAAGATTGAAATCTTAAATGGTAATATCAAAAACATCAGGGCTTTGAAGAAGACCTGCATTTCCTAAAGACCAAATGGAGAATATTTCAACTTTAAAACTAGTCATAAACTGGTCATTTATTTCTCTCAAAGTATTTGGGAAATTGAGATTATTCAGTTTGCTGCAATGAAGAATTGAGTGATTAAATTGTAAGAAACATACTGGCAAGTTCATGTTTCTGGAACAATTCAAAATATTTATTATGACTTTTAAATTTTTAATTGGGATTGAAGCTATTTAAATAATATTCCTTCTTATGAATGTATTTAAATCATTAATATCTTTTGGAAGAGAATATATTTTTTTAACTATTAGAGATACATTTGGTGAGAGTATGAGAAAGACCTTTTCAGTTTCATTTTATGGACTATATTTATGAATGAATAAATTTTATATGTGTGTGTATGAATATATTGAATCATAAATTTTAACTCCTATTTTTTTCTTTGATGCATAAATATATTTCATTGTAAATCAGTAACTTAACACTGAAGTCTCATTTTTGAGAAATTTATTTGAAAACATACTGCTTTCATTTGAAAACATACTGCTTTCTTTTACATTTTTTTCTCTAGATACTGATATATTGCATACAGTACTGTAATTATTTTTTTGTCCCTCATAACATTTATTTCTGGTGAATCTTCATTCTAGAATTCTCTTTTTAATTATTTACCTAAAACATCTTGCACATAATTTTTTTATGACAGGTACTAATAATTAATTGTCAACCTGCTTGCATTTTGGTGTATTTTTCTTCAATAAATCAGTTTTTAACCTCATATTTATATCTCCAGAATTTTATAGTAAAAAATTCTTTTGACAACCTGAAATCCTCTTAAATAAAGTGAAATTATTTTTAAACTTGCATGATAAATGAAAGTGTGTCAATCATTATGTGTTACCTGATCATTGACATGCATTGATTGCTCATGAGTGGTACTGAGTGGTTTTAATTTCCATTTTTTTTTTCTATAGATAAGTAGTAGAGAATTTTCCTTTTGGAAAGAACTTGTATCAAAGTGCCTTTCAGAATATTCCTCAAGCAAATGTTCCAAGCCAAGTGGACAAAAGCTAAAATGGATTGTGTCTGGTCGCACAGCCCGGCAACTGAAACACAGTTATTACAGAATTGCCCATCTTCCCACAATCCCAGAAACTGGTCCCTAAAAGGTGAATTTAGCTACATAAATTATATATATATATATATATATATATATATATATATATATATATATATGTGTGTGTGTGTGTGTGTGTGTGTGTGTGTGTGGGTGTGTGTGTGTGTGTGTTTTTCTGAGGTTTTCGCGGGTATTTGTATGTAGGTCTTTGGTTGTTCGGGTTTTCTCCCACGTAAAATTGGAAGTGTCTTGGCGACGTTTCGACGAAGTCCCATTCGTCATCTTCAGGCTGGTGTTTTCAGCTTCTAAGAAACAGCTAAGACCACACATTGCTGCTCGAAGCACGAAGCTGAAAACACCAGCCTGAAGATGACGAATGGGACTTCGTCGAAACGTCGCCAAGACACTTCCAATTTTACGCGGGAGAAAACCCGAACAACCAAAGACCTACATATATATATATATATATATATATATATATATATATATATATATATATATATATATATATATATATAATTTTTAACTATTCTGAATTTTTGAGTTGAAATAAAAATAATGTAAAAGTTGCAGCAATCTTTTTAGGAATCTGAAAAATGTAACTTTGTATGAACAAAAACATATATGTTTATATCAATGGTTCTCAACCTTTTTAATGCTGCAACCCCCCAACCGGTCGTAAGTCGAGGACTACTCAACCGGTCATAAGTCGAGGACTACTCAACTGGTGCAGCACCGTTTGCAGAATGGGACTTTTGGTGGGCTCAGCAGGGCAGAGACAGCCTGGACAATTCCTATTGGCTTTTGAAAGCCAACAGAATTAGACTCTATTCAAGAGAGTCTATTCTATTGGCTTTCAAAAGCCAATAGAATAAAGGGAGTAGCAAGCTAAGGAAAAGGGGGAAAAAATGGCGGACTGCGTTGTTTGGCGACCCCCGTGAAATGGTCGTTCGACCCCAAGTGGGGTCTCAACCCACAGGTTGAGAACCACTGGTTTATATGGTTCAGAAAAAAAACTAATCAGGTATTTGTAAGGAAAACATGTTGAAAACCTATTGAAATCTAGTGTCAGTTTTATATTCTCAAATTTCCTAATGTGCTTCATTATACAGGCAGTTCTCGCTTAGTGACTGCCCTGTTTAGTGACCATTCAAAGTTACAAAGGTGCTGAAAAAGTACCTTAACTTAGTTCCTTCAAATTAACGATTACCACAATGTTTCTGCAATCAAATGATTGTCATTTGAGAGTTTCACAGCAGGCTTCCAACAGTCTGGAAAAGCTAGCAGTGAAATCACAAGTTGTGGTTACGTTATGTCTCACTTAACAACTTCATTACATAGGGATACAGTTGCCAATCCTAACTGCACTTTGGGAGCATTACCCATCTCAATCCTTTTTTTGTTAATATACTTGCCTGCATTCTTCATTTTAATATGGCACAAAAAGCTATTCACAGTAGATGGACATTTAATAGTCAAGAAGTAAAGCGCTAAACTATGAGAAATATAAATGTTGAGTTTTCTTACTACTTGTATGCATGTAAATGTACTTTCATACATAGAGTCCTCCCTTACGGAATGCTGGTTTGGTTAAGACCAGTTTTTGAACTTGCCATCACACCACCCCAATGGTCATGTAATTGTGATTCAGGTGCTTAGCTCCGTCACACATTTACAATGGTCACAGCACCCCACGATCATGTCATTGTCATTTGCAACTTTCACAGCCAGCCTCTGACCAGCAAAATCAATGGAGAAGCAAGCTGGAAGCTGCAAGTCTGGTCATGTCTTGCTTAATAACTCACAGTTGAAACTAATTTTGTAAGTGGGTTGTAAGGTTTCATTTCATGACTGAGTTTGCATAGCAGAAGATTTGTTGATCCCCAGTTGTGGTCAGCAAGTGAAGATTACTTGTAATCTTAAAGACCTTAACTAATGGGAGAATAGAGTTCATCTTTGCAAAACCAGGAACCTTTCAGATACTTTAAACTTTCATTCCAGCAATGCCTTGCTGACAGGGTTATTGCTATCCATGACAATGCACTCAGCAAAGATTCCAGTACAGAAAGTCCTTGACTTATGACCTCAACTGAGCCCCAAATTTATGTTGCTAAGTGAAGATAGTTAAGTGAACTTTGCCCATTTTACAAACTTCCTTGCCATAGTCAAGTGCATTACTGCAATTGTTAAGTGAATCTGGCTTCCACATTGACTTTGCTTGTCAGAAGGTTACAGAAGGTGATCACATGACACTCCAACTATCATAAATGTGAGTCAGTTGCCAAGCATCTAAATTTTGACCATGTAACCGTGGGGATGATATAACAGCCTTAGGTTAAGTGTGAAAAACTTTCCTAGGCCACTTTTTTTTCAATGGTATTGTAACGTCTAACAGTCACTAAATGAACTGTTGTAAGTATAGGGCTACCTGTGATATAAACACCGTTTTGTTTAATAGCATAAAAATGAAATAGTCAAAAATGGGAATCTTCAAAAGAGAGAAATTCCTGTTTTTTTAGAACACACTACCTGTAAACAACACTAATTCACCCCACTTTTGCATAAGTGTACTGTTATATTAATTTTCAATTTTCCTTTGATTTAGTGGTAATCCTGAAGAAGAGTGGATGGGACGTTGTTTGGCAACATATGTTCAGTCAACAAGGATATAAGCTTTCCTGTGCTGAAACACAAAATGGTTGGATTCTTCTGACCTGATTTCATGTTAAACTTCAACCACACTTATGCCTCTGAACTATAAACCGAATAGCCTGTTGCCACAAGACTGTTTTTAATCCACTCAAAAAATTTTAATAGAATTGAAGACTTTTTTTTTGTGTGTAAAGGAATGCTTGGATCTAAAATACCAACAAGTCAGCTACTTTTGTTTTGATCTACTCTCTGGAAATGTGAAAACGTGAGTCTTCGTAGAACTTGATCCTTAATAGTTCTTCTGTATACTTGCACTTCTGAACTAAATGGTGATAGAAAATGATCATAACCATCACTAAACTAACAAAATATACACACAGTTTCTAGTGAGAGTAGTAACATTACTAAGAGAAAGAAAATTGCTACATCTGATTCATGGTAATGGTAATAATGATTGAGAAATGGTGTTAACATAAAATTCCAAATTAATCCAAAATTAGATAATTCCTTTAAACTGTGATTCACATTGGAGTGAATCTAATCTAATGAAAAATATATTGGCCCTAGATCATATGACTGCAAGTGCCAAATCTAATGGTCTGTATTTACAGTGTTAACATAAAGAATACATTTTTAACAAGTATCATTACAGTTCAGATTCTAGCAAAGTATATTTGAAAGAAGTTGGAAAGTACATTATATTCACTGGAAATTAAAACTGTTTAAAGAATGCAAGTCAGGCACCAGCTGAGAATGTGGGCAATGTCTAAAAATAGAATTAACATTTTAGATTTTGCCCATAGTGTTTCACCCCGGTCTTTAGTTCTGCTTGCATGTACCAAAATTGGTGAGACAAATTTAAGCATTTCAACTGCTTAAACTTCCCTGGTCTGGATTAAACTTTTTTTTTACACTATTAGAAGTGCAAAAGTTCTGTGTTTATATTAAGCATATATTTAGGGGAATGTGACTGGCTTTGGATTGGTATCAAGCTTTCAGTAAACCATTGTGTTAAATAGATTTCAAAGCACAGAATTTAGTGGTGTGCTACTTTAAGCAGTTTTAATTATCTTTCCAACTTGAGAATGTATTCTACCATAATGCATACTGCATTGTTCAGCCCAAATTAGAATAGATTTTACTTAGGAAGAATTTTGGGAGCTGACTGGAAAGATAATACAGCAATTCTTACATTTTTAATTTTAGCACATATACCATTGGTATAATTTCATATTGCCTTAATGACTCACTTAAAGCTGACTGACTTGTATTTAGAATCAAACTAAGAAATTTAGGAAAATGACTACAATTACAGAAACCTGGAGACTTGTTTTTGGTTTAATCCAGCATTTGGACAAACCATTTATTTCTACCTCATTGCAAGCTGTTCTTCAGAACAAAACTGATGGGATATTTCCTCAGACTATCATTTTTTATGGACGTTATTAAATTGAATAATTGTATCTTAACATGCCTTTAGTATTTGAAGATTGAAACTGGAACAATATTTAAGATGATGTTTACGATGTCAAGAAGGAACAAACTTGTTATCAAAATGTCCTATTATGCGTGTAAGCAACAAGAGTACCTTTCAATAAAACACATTGAAATGGAATTGCATGAATTGATTTGTTGGCCTTGGATTGTGAAAGTAACTTTCTTAAAGAAAAATCTTTTCCAAATTATGTTGATATTTACTGTGCTCTAAATAAGGCTATATGTTGAGATATGTATGGCTGTATTTATAAGACCTGGCTATGCCGGGTCAGACACATACCTGGAACACTCTTTGCCAGCAATATGTAGCCCACCTTTGATGCTCTTGCAGCTATTGCAAAAAAAAAAACCTTGTTTTTCAGAAAAAAAATATTTTTGCAACCTGGTGAGTTGATTATATCACAGATGGGCTTTCGGGAACTTACCTTGTCTATAGAATATATCAGATCAACTAACCTGGATTTGGAAAAGGGTGTTGGGTGACTTAAGTCAGATACTCTGATCCTAGATTATGGATAGCAATAGCACTCACTTATATACCACTCCTTATTGCTCTACAGCCACTCTGAGCAGTTTACAAATGTTAGCTTATTGCCCCCAACAGTCTGGTTTTCATTTTACTGACCTTGGAAGGTTGAGTTAACCTTGCGATGGTCAGGATCAAACTCCAGCCTGTGGACAGTTAGCCTGCAATACTGTATTCTAACCACTGCACCAATAGTGGTTAGATGTTTTGGATTTCAGCTTCTAGTCATCTTAGTCAATATGGCCAATAATAATAAAATATATCTTGAAGTCCCCAGATGTTACTAGCCTAGATTTAATGCATTTAGTTAAGAGCACCAGTTTGGAACCCTACTTGTGAAAATAGTAAAATCATGTACAACTGCATTCAAGGATTTAAGCTCTCATGTTCAAACAGTACATTTCTGTGAATACCACTTTGCCTGCAAATTTGAAGGCACACTTATCGCATATTTTCAATAACATTTATCTAGGGATTGAAAAGATCATTCCAAAATCTTCATACTTTTGTTTCCTGTGAGCACATCAGGGTTTGAAGATCATTGCCTTGTTGAAATTGTTTCCAACATCCTCAGATAAGTACTATTATTTGTGAGAATGTTACTTGGTTTAATGTATGTATTTTTCCTTTCCTCATGCTTTGTATTTCAAGTCTTTAGGCATACAAAATCAATTTTATTGATCTCATTTCCTCAATTTATATAAACAATACAAGTTCTGTTTGTGACATCTTAATAGCTGAAATAGCAGCCTTGAATTCTTGGCAGACAAAACACTTAACGAACCCTGGCAATGTACAATTAAAACATACTATAGAACAAACTGAGGTAGTTTAAATCTTTTTTAAACATGAAAATTACTACTTCACTTAACTATAGATAACTAAACATGTCTAAGCATAAAGATACAAAAATTATAGAGTACATGTGGTTAGGGAATGAATCAGACTACAATTAACTCTCATTCTGTTAATTGGATGAGTAGATATATCGTATTTTTCCATGTATAAGACGCTATGTTTTCCTGCAAACACTGTTCAAAAATTAGGTATCTTATACAAGTGCAGCGTCTTATACACGAAAAAATTGTAACCTCCGCAGCCCAGGGCATGCCTGTGTGGGTTTTTACATGCCGCTGCCATGCCGTCTGGTGCCGGTGTCAAGCCCATGGGCTTTCCACTAACGGGAGGGAGGAGGGGGCAAGATCATCGGATGGCAGCAGATGAGACCAGCAGCATGGATAGCAGCGGCAGCCCTTTTCATCCCTCATACCTGTATGCTGGCTGGGGACCCTGTGGAACGCAGCTGCAAGGCTGCCCTGCTCAATAATTCCCTTGCTGTCATGCTGGTGCTCACACCGGTTTGTTTACCAGGGTCAGAAGGCTGCTGCTGTGAACTGACTATGCATGCTCATCGTGCCGAATGTTGGTTAGGTTGGTGGGGAGTGGGGCTGGCTGGGAGGCATCTATTAGAGAGCTGGGAGGCGATTGCTCCCAGCGCTGACTTTGTTTGCTGTGAGCTTGGAACACGCATGCCAGAGCGTCTTATACAAGGTTGCATCTTATACACCGAAAAATACAGTATGCAAGCATAAAACAAAGTGTGACACAACTATTAGAATTTTTAATTACATATGATGTATGTTCTTCCTTCTTACATATATAAACAAAAGATATATGCTATGTTGTCCAAGTAAATTTCCAATCACTCAATGAGAATTCAGCTTATTTTTTTGTCCATATATATCCTAACATATACCCTAACATGTTGGAGCCAATTTGGGATGCAAAATGAGCTATTTGAATAGTCCAAATAGCATCACTGGATACAATCCAGATCTTTATACCTTCATGAAAAAGTTACACATGCTTTAATTATTCTATGAAGTGTTCCAGCCAGTTGGATATGTAACACATAGGTGCCCATAGTCAAAACAACAAAAGTCAAAAATCTTCCTTGGCATGAAATAGCTAAAATGGTCGTCTGAATTTCATTAAGAGAATGTACACACTGGAGTTCCTGTTATAAAAGTCAGGGATAAATTTATGAACACTAAATGGCTTTACCCAAGGATACCGTATTGCATGTTATGGTTTGACTGACAGTGCAATTTGATACAAAATTATGGAAGATGTTAATTATACCAGATTTTAACATTAGTAGTTTTAATGACTCTTCTAAGAAAATAGTGTTGGAATTGGCTTAATACAAATTTTCAGGATGGCAAATCCTGCCTTCAAAATGTGTTCTTATACCACACAACAATGTATTTGAAAATATATTTCAAAGTTTATTTTAGATATTTGACAGTGAAGAAAGCCAGAGCATTTAGGAAGTAATGTTTTTTACTTGTCTGCTTTGCCAAAGAATAAGCCAGATCACAGACTTTCAAAAAAAATATTACTATCAATAAACAATTTGAAGTGTAGCAACTGAAACTGTATGCTGTTAACCTTGCACAACAGCATCATCATACAAATAATTTTGATCCGAGTATGCATGAAATGTTCATTTTTAATTACTGTTAGTGCAATTCTGGTAACAATCATTATTTTATGGTTTAAAGTTGTTCAGAAGAAAACTAGTAAGCTATTCCGAAGCTTAATGTTTTGCACTTTGTAGAAACTGGAGGAAATATAACTGAAAGGACACACTATCTTTCAAGACTAGAAAAGTCTGGCCCTCCTTTGGCATAATTTCCAGAAATTTCTGCTCCACTGAAGTCAAATCCAGGGTTCTGCAAGAGAAGGCATAGCATTTTATTTATACTCTTGCTGAATATGCCTACTGGGATATATTTCAAACTAAGACTACACAGAATTCTGTTATGTACTCTTCTTAACATTTTTCATTTACTGTATTAGCACCTGAAAAATACAAATAACTTTAAATTACCTGTATATGTTTTTATTTATTTAATAATATTTATAACCTACACTTATCCAAATGCCATTTGTATTTCTTCCATCGTCCCCTCGTTTTTCTTTTAAATAAAGCTTAATGTAAAAACAACCAGCTGTGCTCTAGCAACATTAGTAACACATTTGAAATCCAAATCAAATTTCAGAATGTATTTAAAGTACATTCCATGAGTCTTGATCCTGGTAAATATAGGACGTCTGATAACAGTATATGATGTATATGATAATTATTTCCTCATATAGGTGGTCTGTAACTATGATATATTCAAATTAATTTTTGATCTGTTTATAAAGCCTTGTCTATGAAACAGTGTTTTAAATGAAAATAGCACTTAGCAATAGCACTTAAACTTATATACTGTTCCATAGTGCTTTATAGCACTCTCCAAGGGGTTTATGAGCATCAGCATATTGCCCACAACAATCTGGGTCCTCCATTCTCCTCAGAAGATTCTCCTCAGAAGAATGGAAGGCTGAATCAGCTTGAACCAGTCAGGATCGAACTCCTAGTTGTGAATAATTTGCAATACTGCATTCTAGCTACTGGGCCACCATTGTTTTACAATATGGGTAATATCTATTGACTTGCCTCTCTCTGGAACCTTTCTAATGTAAGCTTCCTTTGCATTTGGTCTTGAACCCATGGATCAGCAGCATACTCATTCTCAAGCAGGGAACTCCAACAGTTTCCAGCATCACGGTTGGTTTTTGTCAAGGTGATTCGTATCAATTTCTGATCCTCTTTTCAAATGAAAAAAAAAAAACCCACTGGATTTATTCACAATTATCTTTGGAACAATTATTTGAAAGAAGAGGATGATTAGGTGGATAGACTCAATTACAGAACAAAGAGTAGGCTGTTAGAAAACAAGATTGAGGACAAATTATCCTGGAGAAAATCTATCTACATGATCCCTAAGATTCAGCACTAATTTGATGGTATATAATCATAATAAATGCTCATATTTTGAACTGTAAGAAAATGCAACACAAATTATGTAGACCATCCTCATTAGTTTTCCAGAGTGAAGAGACAGGGTCTAATGATATTCCAACTGAGATTAACCCAGTACAACTGCTTTCCTTTTATTTTAAAAGATCTTGAGAAAAGGAAAACGATGGTGATGATGTTATCCATTCAGCCTCATGTCTGATTCTTGATAATTCTATGCGCCAGATCTCTCCACATCTTTTGATCTGCACTACTTCTTTAAGTTTTTCCATGTTCTTGTTGCTATCAGCTTTGATGATGTTTAATTACCATGTTCTCTGGCAGCTTGCTTTGCTTTTATCATTAACTCTTCCAACTGCTTTCTCTAGTGAATTCCCTCTCATGACAGGGCCAAAATAAGTGAGACAAGATTTGTGATTTTGCCAAAAGGGAAAAATGGTAGCCAGCATTACATCTCGCATGTCCTTACAAAATATCATTTTCCATATGATTTTTAAAAAATAATTAAAAATTCAAATATAAAACTAAATAATATAAAACTAAATTGTTATGTAAAGTTCTCTGAAGCACAGATCTTACCTAGTGTCCAGGTTGCTTCATCAGCTATTGTAGAGTCAAACAGATTACCCTGAAAAAAAAATTAAAAATATAGAACCTATATTTCAAAAGCAAATATTATAGATTTATAATATTTGAATGTCACAAATTGATTACAGAAATACTGTAGTTTTGCATATAATTTTGTAAACTTTACTAAATATTAGATTTAGTACCACATCAAAAACATCACTTAAAACCTGGAAGTATAAATATTAACAGTTAAATTTGAACATTGATTTGCTTATAAAGCTTAAATGTAAAGATAATTAAGATATATATAAGCTAAAAATCTATTGATTAATGTAATAAATATGTTTTTACTTAGCGGTAATAATAAAAACTATTAGCTTAAATATGAGATAGTGGATTTTAAGAGAAAAAGAGAGGAAGTATTAAATGTTGAAATAACAGAAATTTTGGTTACTAAATTTAAGATATTTTGAAATTACCCGAAAATAAGAATGTTACATTGTATTATTATTGATGTAACATAATGAGAATTCAAATAGATAAGACGTGCATTCTGAACATTAGATCTTGTGGTGAATCATGATAAAGGGAACTGGGGTTATTTAAAATTTGGAAATTATAAATATTGGACGTTGAATTCGATTATTGATGGGAAACTAAAAACTGATTAGGACATTGATTGTCTAAAAGGATTGAATGTTAAAGTAACTGAGATATGTATAGATTAAAAATTACTGATAAATGTAAGAAAATTATTTTTATTTAGTCGATGTAATAAGAATTGTATCAATTTAAATATGAGACAATAAATACCAAGGGGAAAAGAGAGGAAATATTTAATGTAATAGTATGAGATCTGTACTAAATATCTCAGTTCAATAACTTGTATGTTATTGAATTATTGATCAACTCAGATGCCACATTGCTTTTCAAATATTTAAATGTAAAATTAGAAAATCAATAAAATTTTCTAAAAAAAAAAGGTCAGCTTGCTTAACAGTACAATTATTGCATAAGAGGAGGTCACTTTTTTTATAGATTTGGCTATTTTAATTGAGGCCTTCAAGATTCTAATATATCAAAATTTCAAGCTTAATTGCGACCATTTGTTTTTCTTGCACTTGAACTCTATCCTACTAAAAATGGGGGAAGTTTTAATTCCAAATTGCATCCCCTTTGGAAAGCAGAAAGAAATGATTAAGTAGCCAACTGCTTAGTGAAACCTAAGGTTATAGACAGGTTTTTAATTCTAAAGCCATAATTCCAAAGATAAGGAATGAATCAGCACACACACTCCCTCCAGTCACATGACTGTAATCTGGGTGCTTGGAAATGTGTTCACACTTACAACTGGTTGCCAAGTGCCCCATGATCATGGGATCACCATTTGTAATCTTCACTGGTTTTCCCAGAACATCATTGGGGAAGCCAGCAGGGAAGGTTACAGCCTGCCAAGAGGACTCTCTCTTGTTTCTGGGCTGGCTGAAGGACTTCTTTCCAAAGAATTCCAGCTTTGTGCCTGCTTGGATTTCAGCAGGCAGGATTTTCAGCTCCTCAGTTGAGAAGCAATGTGGTAAGGTAGGGAGCACAAGGTGGTTGGGGGAAGCCCTAGGAAGTCCAGTGCAGGCTGCGCATAAGTGTCCCTTTACATGGGCAATAAGAATCCTTTTTGAATTTCGGCAGGGAGGATTTTCATCTCATAAGCAAAGGGAGACTCACATGTGGCCTGTGCAAAGCCTCTCCCAACCCCAAAGCATGCCTGTTCCCTACCTCAGACTATCTCTGCTTAACATCCTACAAGCTCACTTAACAATGCAACCGAAAGTGCTGGCATTGTGGTCACTGAGCAGTCACATGACATCTTAACAACTGATTTATTCAATGGCTGAGATTCCAATCCCAATTGTGATCATAAACCAAGGACTACCTGCAGCACAAATGTTATATTTTCATCAGCTTGTCAAGACAGACTGGCATCTAAAAAGATTATACAACACAAATATTATTTATTCTTCTAACTGTATTCTTGGCTTTACTGTTGGAGTTTTTTTCCGTCAATGATAGACTAGGAATCTGAATTTTATGCCTAAAATAGGAGATAGTTAGGAGACTGAGAATCTTTTATATACAATACTCAAGATGAGAGTGGGCAATTAGCTAGTCTGTTCCATAATTCTAAATATAATCTGTGTACTTAGATTTTTTTTTTATTAATCAATGTGTCCAGTTCACAAGTTCCCTTGAGATAGTCTCTGCAGTCTTCTTGGCAAGGTGGCTTTCAGAAGTGGCTTGTCACTGCCTCCTTCCTAGGACAGAAAGAGAGAGTGACCGATTCAAAGTCACCCAGTTGGCTTCATGCTTAAGGCAGAACTAAAACTCAAAAACTCCTGATTTCTAGGGGAAATGATAAAATGATGTTAAAAAGTGATTTGAAATCGTGCCAACAAAACTGCAGGACATTATCCAGGCAATCACCCAGTCAAGATTGACTCGAAGACACACACCCTAGCACCGCCCCCCCCCCAAAAGTGTAGTATAGTAGAGCAGAAGCAATAAGCAAAACTCAATACGAGACCACGCAGCAATAAGTCTGCGCTACGCTCTCCCATGTCACATCATAAGGACTAAACCGAACCAGCATGGAAGGAAATGGTCTCTCTCTCTCCTGTTTTGCAGAGGTACCTTGAGCACCTCCTTCCCCGCTACGATCAAAGCCAGATGCCGGCTCTTCAGGCTGCATTCCACGTCCCGCGCACGGGTCCCTTGCGGCACGTTCACCTCGACGAAGACCTCTTCCATGGTTTGGTACCAGCAGCCCCACGGAGTGGCGCAGGGCACCAGCCCGCTCCGCTCTTCGAACGGCGCAGACATCCACTTGGCTGTCCAATCTTGGAAAAAGACGCATACGCCTTTGCGCGGCTGCCGCTCGTCCGATCTCCTCGCCCGTCTTCGGAACTATTCCGGTAGAAATCGCGGGGGGGCGAGGCCAAGCGTGCCAGGCTTCCGCCAGCTTCTTACGACATCGCCCATAGAACTAGAACGGGAGAAAAATGTAGAGAGCGTGGTGATAGCGTTTCACAACTAATTACAGCACAATCTACCATTTTGGGTGGGAACAGCTGGTTCAAGTTTCTAGTTTTCTCTCAATGTGTTTTCATTTTATTAATGAAAAACCCTTAAGACAAGCAATACGACAGCCTGTCAAGAACTACAGAGAGACAATACAGGGAACCGAGACTAAGAAAGCCCTACTGCTATCCGGCACATTTGGTAAATTTGCTTGCCTAGTGCTAGTAAAAAAGGAACAGGTGTAGATAGACGAGTCGCTTTAAAATAAAATCATATTTAATTTTGCTGCTCACACAGAACAACAAGATTTTGCGTGAAGAAAGGGTTTAGAAACAATGCTTCAGTCCTATAATCACCTACGTTATTTTTGACCGAGAGATGTTTTGGAGTTCAGTTTCCAAAATCATTGACTGGTCAGCAGATTATGAGAATTCAAACAGGATTGATCTGAAAGTAAAAAGATGCCAAGCTCGGGAATATATATCCACAATCCAGTTGACGTGTTGGAAACTGCATTCAATGTGCACAGTATAAAATGCATTTTTATTTGACAACATGCAATATATTATTGACAACTGGACACGCCGTAGGTTTATACTTAGGAAAAACAACAAGTAGGGTCTAAAATATGTTAAATATTCATTTTACTTTACAGCCTCAAACTATCAATCATTTCTGTTCATATTTCCTTGCACTCAGTATGGGAGTCTAAAATCATATCGCACCATTCCTAGCTTCGCAATCTCTATTATTATCTATTACCTTTTACCTATCTATACCTAATTATCTATCCGCCCTTCTACGGCGCAAGCTCCACCGTGGACCCCTGATTTGTTGACCAATTCGCCGGTCGAATTCTCCCATTGGCTGATTCGGGCATGCCTTCAAGTGGGCGGGATCCTGTTCAATTTTTGAATTTGTTCTGTTCCTTTTGGGTGTGGGAAGTTGCAGGCTGGTTATGTCGTTTCCGAAGGCTCCCATCAAGCGGTTCAATGAGGCACCAAGTAAGTGAATGGTTTTGTTTTGTTTTTCCAGAGGCTGTGGTTGCTCTTCTGAACGAAAAGATTTTTAAAAATATATTTTTCGAACAGGATGGAAAATTTGCGCGAGAACACCTCTCCGTCCGCGTTACTTTGTTGCACTTCTGTGCAACCTTTTGTCTCCAAAATAATCGTAAATTGTATGAAGTTCCGTCCCTGAGATATTTGGGGTATCATTATATCACCATTTCCTTCCTTTATCATGTAATAAGACAGCCTTCCCCAATCCAGAGCTTTCCTAATGAAGTGGATTATAATTCCCATTATCGCCAGCCAGCATTACCATTGGTTGCAAAGTAACAGGGTAGTAAAGCATTGTTGGAAAAAATCTTGGAATTGCTTGGCTTACATGTAACATTCTAATGCACTAGGATAGAGCTATTATCAATCTACAGTAGTGGCCAAAATTGTGGAAACCTTTTGAGAAAAGTGTACAGTAGAAATGCCACCCTTGGTTAAGTTTTCACCAATTTTTCTTCTAATTTCTTTATAATAATTGTAGCCTTGTTCACTTAATAATACTATTTTACATAGCTTTCTGGGCAACTAGTCAACTCTTTGCACCATTACTTTAATTTTATGTTTTACAAGCTCACTAAATGAAAGAACACAAGAAACCCCAACCAACTTGATAGCGATCATATAACACTCTGACAAATGTCCTCTTCTCAGCTTCAATATATGACATCAATAACTGAATCCTACTGTGATCTGATTGGCTCATTGCCAAAACAAGATGACACCTGATTGGCTCTCTAAACACTCATCTTTTCACAGTGAACTATTGCAAACCTCATGAAGAAAAAGGTGGAGATCAAACAGATCATTCATCTGCTGGTGGGTCAGAAGAAAAAGAAAAAGCTATTTCAATAGGAGGCTTAGTGCATCCAGCTCTGGAAGTGATGCAAAAATGGTTCTTATTAAGTTCTTTCCCACCTCTCCAGTCTTCATGTAAACTAACTGACTGAGCAATAGAATTAAATGGAAAGTTATGGAAATGTATAGATAGAAAGGTTCGATCATGTTCAATAGTAACCAATAATGAAAGGCCCAGTTAGAAATTTAGGAAAGTAAAGATAGCCCCTTTGGAGCTGAATTTAACTCCTGATAATTTCATGGAGGAATTCAATTTGTTATATTGGCAACACTTTACAAGTGGTTTGTTATTGTATTCTGGATTTTTTAAAAATATTCTCAACTTTGATATTCCTTGAAGTTTCCTACTCAGATTGTAACCAGATATAACCCTGATTAGTTCCAAGCCAAGGTAAGGTCAGAGCTAGATAACAGGGAGTTTCCTGTTGCTTTAATGTCACAAATCCAATGCAATCCTTAGCAGTTGTGCAATTACATTCTAGAAGTCTGGAACGTACCTTTAGTAGTTGAAATCTCAGGAAATATCTTGAATTCTAACTGAATACAAGATTGCTAACAAAATAAATCTGCAAATGAAATTATGTTTCTTCTGAAGGAAGAAATCAGGGTTCCCAATAATTTGTGAAATCTCAATTGTGTACAATATATTGTTTAAAAGAGATGGCTTATCACTGTCTCTATCAAGGTTGGTGGTATTTTCTCCTTTCTGAGGCATTAATAAATTAGCCATATAGTCCAGGCTTCAGCCACCCAGCCTGCTGGTAAAATGGGTGGTATATAAATTTAATAAATAAAAATGTTGCAGAGGATCTTATTCTTTTTCTTGGAGTCATGAAATCAAAAGAATCCCAGATCAAATTGAGAGATGTTATCCCATTTATGTTACTATCAGTATGAGTGATTTTTGTCTGTGGAGAATTTTACAGCAATCTATAATATTGTTCTGAGCATTTTTCTCTAATAATAAACACATCACCCTGAACTATCAAGAGTCTGAAAATGCAATAAGAGCAGAAACTGCATGTTGCCATTTTTATCACCACAGTGCAAACCCAAACATGGGTATGAGCATATTTATTCATGGTCTTCCAGTATAATCTCTTCAGTTGTTTCATCTCCCAAAGCTATTTGACAAGCCAAGGAACCCCTAGGATTAGACACTAGAGAGAGAAAATTATAGGACCCAATCTGGGTTGGTCACCGGGACCAGAGGTTTAATCTTCCGAGGTTTCAGACTCTTGCTGGAGTCTATCCTCACAGAACTTCTTTCTGCCAGAAATGTGTGCTGTGGGCTATTCTATATATGGTATTTATGTGGTGCCTGGTTGTGTAACTTTTTATTAATTGGAGTGTTGTTGGCTGGCTATTGGCTGTTATTTTCTTGTGCTGCTAAGTCCTCAACTCCTAAGTACCTGATAAGCTGGTGGTAAATCAGCAGCCCTGTTGATTGACGAGGGGCCCATTTCCCAGGCTTCAATCATTTCCCTGGCTATTTTTGTATTTGCTGGGCCAAGACTTTTAGTAGCTGCGAAACTGAATGTTCATTGCAATGTGAAGCTACCAATGAGATCGGGTCTCATTGATATCAAGGTATGTATATACAGTACTTTTCTCCTGAAGAACTGGTGTAGACTTCGTGTACTGAATTTTTTTATTCTTGTGTATCTTGACGGTTTGATGCGTGAATCACTGAAATTCAAACATAATACATACATATAATGTAAACTTCACAAAATCAATTTCTATACAGTCTTCAAAAGGAGCCTCATTTCAGTTTATGCTACTATATGTATAAAGATACTAACTTTCAATGTATATATAGTTCTTCCATTTCCCCTTTTATCCCAACCATCAGGGAAAATGATAACAATAATAATTCTTTTTAAGAATTAAGTTTTTTAAGAATTAAGAATAAGTATCTATTTTTATTCCATTGCATCATGTCCAATTCTCGGATTCTACCTCAACAAGTCCCTGCTATTTTCTTGGCAAGGTTTTCAGAAGTGTTTTGCCATTGTCTCCCTTGGACTAAGAAAAATGACTACTAGCCCAAGGTCACCTAGCTGGCTTTGTGCCTAAAATAGAACTCACGGTCTTCTGGTTTCTAGATCAAATTGACTTTCTATGAGTCTAAAAAATACAAACATAATGTACAGTTATGCTTGTTAATACTTGTCAGTGTGCAAATAACAGTGGGGTATGCGCATCAAACAAAGTGTGTGTTTTTTTTCCAGCTGGAAGCATAGCATCCCCTCTGGAATAGACCTTGGAAACACTGAGCATCCTTTTTTCCACTCCATTGTCACAAAAATAGATCACACAGCAGTTTGTATTGAGTGCTGTTTGAAAGTTACCTTGCAGAAAATGTATCAGAGAATATATGTACACACACAAAGTCCTATTGTAAGTTGAGAACTGTCTCTCTATAGATATAGATATAGTCCTCGACTTAAAATAGGACTGCCTTTGTGTGTGTACATATATTCTCTGATAATTTGAATGGCCATTTTCATATATGTATGTATGTATGTATGTATGTATGTATGTATGTATGTATGTATGTATATCACAAAATAAATCAATCATGATCACCATGAAAACTCCAAACTGGAAAAATTTAATAAATACCGAGCTTTTGTCAGAAACTTCCCACATCGTCAGGGTTAAAAGCTAGTCAACGGGAACAACTTATATAGAATTAACCAGTGTTTGCATCCGGCTCCTGGACCTCGTCATTGGTCCCAGCTGATTGGGCTGTATTCTGGACCTATCCTTGCCATCAGTATCCAACCCTTTCCTGTTCCTCTTTTCTATACGTATGATACCATTCACCCCCTCATCACTAATTCTTGGGCTGAGCTGGATCTTCCCCCCTCTTTTTCGGGTGATCACTGTCTCCGTGCTCCCCTCACCCTCTTTCACATTGTTCTCCTCACTAGGGGTTCTCAAGTGCAGGGGGGAGGATCCAGCTCAGCCCAAGAATTGGTGAACAGTGTACAAGAGGGTGAGGGGAGTATAGAAACAGTTATCACACAAAAAAGGGGGGAGAGGATCCCATTAGTCCAAGAATTAGTGAATGGGAGTGTATGGGAGTGAATGGGAGTGTATGAAGTAGGAACAGGAAAGGGCTGGGTGCTGGTGTCAAGGATACGTTTAGAGTGCAATCTAATCAGCTGGGACCAATGACGCGGTCCAGAAGCTGGATGCAGGCGCTTGGTGATCTTATATAAGTTCTTTCCCATTGACTGGCTTTAACCCTGACGATGTCGGAAGTTTCCGATGAAAGCTTGGTTTTTATTAAAATTTCTCCTATTTGGATTTTCCTGGTGATCTAATTGATTTATTTTGTGATATGGACGTACCCAGGAGTCGTATTTTTACTGACATTATATGTGTGTGTGTGTGTGTGTGTGTGTGTGTGTGTGTGTGTGTGTGTAAAACCATTCAAAGTTACAATGATACTGAAAAAAGTGACTTATGATCATAATGTTGGGAGTTGAAGTCCACTCATCTTAAAGTTTCTAAGATTGAGAAACACTTCTTTAGAGGTGCCATCAACTTGAGAATTTTTTTGAAATCTTGTGGCAAAAAAGTCAAACAATATTCTTCCCAAATAGTCCATGATAGATCATTCAAAAGGATAATGTATTCTTTAAAATAAGCAGGGGTTTTATTGTTATAAAACGCCCAGAACAGAGTTCCGGCACCTTTTTGGGATGGAACCTTGTAGGGTAGGCAAGGCGGGTTGTATGACGTGTGTGAGTTCCGGCATCTTTTTTTTTTTTTTTTTTTTTTTTACAAAAAAAGCACTGAAAATAAGTACTAATTGTATCAAGGTCTCAAGATATATTTTTGGGAACAGATACAATTTACCCTCTCTCCTTGTGATGTGGGCATTTCATTAAGAGTTCATAAATATTCTACATTTAATGGAACCATGAAAACAGGAAAAAAACCATGAAATAGATATGGGTTTAAGTTAAATAATTTTAACAGGGCTCTGACTTTGATTAATATCTGTCTCCTACCCACATATCTAGCTTGTGCCCCACCACCAGGCTCTTATGATATCAAAACTTCAGACCCATCAAAAGGACCTGTGTCTTTTGAAAAGTCTCATCGATTCAAGATGCAGATGGGTAAGTTACCAGGTTATGAATGGCAGTGGTTTTGCAAAGTTCTTTATCATCTTTTTACTTATATGTATGGTTACTTGTTTTAATGTTAAGCATGTGCCTGTAGATGGTCTATTTCTAATTTACATTGCAGTTTGATCATGTGTAGCACCTGGATGTTGAATAACACCTTATTCACTGGGATCTCTTTCCTGATTTATCTCCTCTGTAACAACTCTCAGCAAACATAGTAGGATTTATTTCCTATAAAATTCTAGGAATTAAGAATTAAGCAGTGAGTGACAAACTAAGTGTCATGGTTCCAATAGATGAAATCCATCAAAAGAACTTCAGGGCAAAATTCTTCCTTAAAGAACATTTTATTCGGGAAACAAAGTATCGGCACTACATAGTTGAACCCAAAATTCCCTTCCCCCAGATACAAAGTAACAGTGCAATTCCCACCCCCAATTAGCTGTCATAAATCACATTCTCCAATTAGCTTTTTCCCCAGCCGCCAAAATGTTATCAGCTTGTCCTTGAGTTCCCACAAAACAGAGTTATTATGGCTAGCTGAGCTCGAGTTTTCATCCCAACCCCCCCCTTACTGCACCTAATTCTAAATACCAAAAAAAGCACGTTAAAGAGAAAGAGAAAATGGCTGCATTTTCATCAGTTATCAGAGTGGGAACATCCAATTTTAGCAGGGTTGACACTAAGGATTGATACAGTGTGATTGGCAACTTTACTCAAGATTGTTGTTTTTAATCTCAAGAGATAGAATGGTACAGATTCATCCACAGCTGGTTAGCAACCTGGCAGTGAAATAATATGAAAACAACAAAATTCAGAATGCACTATGTAGCAGTACAGTGATTGTCTAATTTAAAAATGCTTATACTGAGAACATTTATTTTTTAATTTGAAATTGCTGAAATGATTCTAAATAGCATTAGCACCTTTATCTTACACAAATTGGATTTTAATCAAATATTTAAATAATTGCTTATGTTTGACAATGCTACTTTTAAATAAGGTAGTCCTCAACAACAGTTCATATAGTGACCATTTGAGCTACAAGGCTACTGAAAAAGTGATTTATGACCATTTTTCACATTTACAACTGTTGCAGCATCGCTATGGTCACCTGATCAAAATTCAGACCCTTGGCAGCTGACTCATATTTATGACAGTTCCAACTCACATGATCCCCTTTTGCAATCTTTTGACAAGCAAAGTCAATGGGGAAGCCAGATTCACTTAACAACCAAGTTACCAATTTAACAACTGTAGTGATTCACTTAGCAACAGTGGCAAGAAAGGTCATAAAATGGGGCAAAACTCACTTAACAAATCTCTCACTTATCAGCAGAAATTTTGGACTCAATTGTGGTGGTACGTTGAAGATCACTTGCATACACAAAAATTTTACATTTTCATTTTATTGTAAGTGTATTCAATTGATCTTGGTTTAATAAATTAAATCTTGCAAAAATATTTCCCTGCCTAATTCCAGCATTTTTATTGTGCCAACTCATATTTAACATGATTTTGTTAAAACAAAGCAGCCCCGTTGGTCTCTTTATTCTAAATAGCTTAAGAATAAAGGAATCCTATGCTGTATTTATTGGAATTATTCATTTAACAAATTAGCATTTCTCTTTGGATTCACATTAATCTCATCATAAAACTGTAGACATGCTTACATTTGGCATGTAAGCTTTCATGGGGCATGGAAATGGGGCAAATAATAATGTTAGTTTTTGAAATGGCCTCATTGCCAAGTGATGCTTGTTATATACACCATTGATTTGGAATCTAACATTTGGAAGTCAAATAGATAATATGCCTGATTTTCTGTTTCAAGCTTTCTGCATAGTGTCTATTTTTCAGTGTTGAGTTAATAGCTTTGAAATATATTTGGGGAAAAATTACACTCTTTAGGATGGAGAATGAAACCTTTTATTTTATATTTTTGTAGAAGAAGTAGGAGTTCAGCCAAATCCAAGCAACATGAAACCTATACCTTCCCCAGCAAGTACAAAAAAACTTCCATCTCTCAGTTCAAGAGTAAGTATCATATTCTTCTTCTTTCATGTTCCATTAGCCTTATTTTGTAGAGAGTGAAAGATCATTTTTTTTCTAAGTAGGAGTTTTTTTAAATTTACAGTAGAATATGTAATATCTGAATGTTAAGCAAACAGTTAGTCACATTAAATGAAACAATTTAGCATCATAATAATTATGACAAT
Organism: Crotalus tigris; assembly: GCF_016545835.1. Taxonomy (NCBI): domain Eukaryota; kingdom Metazoa; phylum Chordata; class Lepidosauria; order Squamata; family Viperidae; genus Crotalus; species Crotalus tigris. The sequence continues at coordinate 3,516,759 of NW_024096469.1, forward strand.
TGTTTTATGAAAGTGGGGTTTCCAACCTCACATATTTAACCGAATAGTTTAAAATTTGCGGAACTATTTTTCAAATTATTTTCACCAAATGTCATTAAAGATGTGTAACTATGCATCTACGGTATGTTTTCCCAGAGGTTGGTGTGTTTCTCAGCAGTGTGGCCATTCAAGCTGTATTTATTTATTTATTTCTAAAATTTATATGCCGCCCAATCCCAAGGGACTCAGGGCGGCGTACAAAATTAAAACAATAATCTGACAATAAAACAATAAAATAAATACATTCATACAGCATGTCCGATCATATCCCCTCCCCCCTCGGGGACATCAGCCCCAGGCCTGCCGGAACAGGAGAGTTTTAATGGCTTTCTTAAAGGCTGGCAGGGTGGGAGTAGTTCGAACCTCGGGGGGAAGTTGATTCCACCAGGTCGGAGCCACCACAGAAAAGGTCCTTCCCTGAGGGCCCGCCAGCCGACATTGTCTGGCCAATGGGACCTGAAGGAGGCCCAATCTATGGGACCTCACCAGTCTCTGGGAACTGTGCGGCAGTATGCGGTCCTGTAAGTGACCTGGCCCTATGCCATGAAGGGCTTTAAAGGTGATAACCAACAGCTTGAATTGCGTCCGGAGACCCACAGGAAGCCAGTGCGGCTCGCGGACGATAGGTGACATGTGGGCGTACCTTGGCGTGCCCACAATCGCTCTCACGGCTGCATTCTGAACCAACTGCAGCCTCCGAACGCTCTTCAAGGGTAGCCCCATGTAGAGCGCGTTACAGTAATCCAGTCTTGAGGTGACAAGGGCATGAGTGACCGTGAGTAAAGCCTCCCGGTCCAAATAAGGCCGCAACTGGTGCACCAGGCGAACCTGGGCAAAGGTCCCCCTGGCCACAGCCGATAGATGTTGTTCCAAATTTAGCTGTGAGTCCAGGAGGACACCCAAGTTGCATGCCTGCACTGAGGGAGGTAAATTTGCCCCCCCCCAGGACTAAAGATGGACCATCCAGTTGGCCTTTGGGAGGCAAGACCCAGAGCCATTCGGTCTTGTCAGGGTTGAGTCTAAGCCTGTTCACCCCCATCCAGACCCTCACATCTTCCAGGCACCGGCACATCACGTCGACTGCTTCACTGAAAGGACACGGGGTGGAGATATACAATTGGGTATCATCCGCGTACTGATGATACCTCACCCCGTGTCGCCGAATGATCTCACCCAGCGGTTTCATGTAGATGTTAAAAAGGAGGGGGGACAGGACCGAGCCCTGAGGCACCCCATGATCGAGGCGCCTAGGGGTTGATCTCTGTCCGCCCGCCAACACCGACTGCGACCTGTCAGAGAGGTAGGAGGAGAACCACCGCAATACGGTGCCGCCCCATGGTCGATGGTATCGAAAGCCGCTAAGAGGTCAAGAAGCACCAGGATAGAGGAATGACCCCTATCCCGAGCTTGCCAGAGGTCATTGGTCAGTGCGACCAAATGTTGTTTTCATAATAAGTGAAAGCAAAATCTCATTTTTAACTGTCAGTAACTTTATGAAGCAAACTTGCAGAGTTTTAACTTTAGTTTTGTTTTTATTTTAAAGCCAAAAAACCCAGGAATAAAGCCTGACAAGAGTCTGATTGCCATTAAAGAACTGAAAAAACAAAAAGAGTTGGAAAAGGAGGTACGATTCAACATTTTTTTAAGTCTGATGTGGAATCAACACGTTAGTTGATGATACATCTTAATGCTAGCTCTGCAAAGTGGGCTTATAGTTTCTTGTCTTAACTATTTGTTTTTACGTGTACGCCAGAGTTTTTTAAACGGTTGACCCAATTACCTGTTTTTCTGGTTTTGAACAATGTCATTACTCCCATAAAAAGAAACTCTTTTGTACCAATAAAGGAGAATATTTGTAGCTCAGTGTTAACATGAGAGGTCCTTAGTGCTCTCTGACCTTGCTTGTTTTCTTACAGCATTTCATTACCCAAGCTAGGTAACATCATCAGTGCTAGCAAGGAATGTGGTTTGCTGTCAGTTTATATTCTAGTGGATTGCCCTGTCAGTGTTGGTGGGATGGCCTTAGAGATTCTTTGGTTGGGTTGTTTACTGTTGATTTCTTTGGCAGTTTCTTGATTGGGGTATTGTTTACTTGATTATTGGCCTGATATGGATTTAATCTATGCTGATCTGGGTGCTGATTGCTGGTGAAGAGAGGCATCAGTCTTTTTGTTCCCTTTTTGGTTGATTGTTTGTCTCTTGCATAGTCTATAGATGTTAATGTCTATCTGTCGATTGATGGCTATATAAATTGGCAGTAAACCACACTCCTTACCAACACTGTTGCCTAGCTTAGATAATAAAATGTCTGCAAGAAAATAAACAAGGTCAGAGAGCACCAAGGACTCTTCAACTCTGTTGTTTTACACAAGTGACTTAGCTGCAGTTCTAAACTGGATCCTCAACTCACAGACAATGATAAATTGTTCCATTACCCTCATTATATTTCTAAATTACCCTTAGAGGTCTTTACCTTCAGTTTAGGAACCAGTGTTATATGCTGACCAGAGATGTTATGAATTGAATAGCCTACAAATTTAATAAATAAGGTATCAGTAAAATTCCACTTTTTACAGACATTTGATTATTAATCTTGGTAAACTAGCCCCTAATTGAAGATAATGTTATAAATGCTTTAATTTACATTTTAAATTATAAGAGTCCATGAACTACTTTCTCTTGATTGTTTTACTTAACCTGTGTTTTGTGATTTAATTTTTTTATGAATATTTGGTTACTTCTTTCAATGAACATGTAAGGAATGGAAACCACCATCCAGTGGTTTTATATTAGGAATAAATTCATGTGTATTTTGCCAAACTATATAAAGGGATGGACTTGCCTTCTATCAAATGTTTCAGTTAATTTCATCCTGTTTGTGTAGATTCGGATACTAATTGGAAAACGTGCCCATCAAGATAAAAGATTGCAGGCTCTGGAGGAAGATCTTGCCAAGTCTGAATCAAAGCTGTCTGCTGCAGTCAGGGAGAAAAATACCATTTTAGCAAATGTTGCTTCTCTGGAAAAACAGCTTTTGGAGTTGAGAAAAAGCAATGACTTGCTCAAAACGAAGGTGCATATCGATAGCTCTCTTTTAAAGGCATTAGAACACCTTTTTTGGGTGGGATAATGATGGGCTCCTGCATTTATAGTTGGAAGTTAAAATGTAACATAGATTTGTAATGGTCTCTATTCTGTGAAGATAGATGCTTTATACAGGTAATCCTTGCTTAACTGTCCTATTTAGTTACCGTTTAAAGTTACAATGGTTTTACAAAAGTAACAATCGTTCCTTGCATTTATGATCATGCAATCAACTCCAGGTGCTTTGCTTATCATCACAGTGTCCTGCAGTCACATGATTTGTGAGCTTCACAGCCAATTTCCAACAAGCAGAGTCAATGAAGAAGACAGCAGTAAAACTGCAAGTTGTGGTCTTATATAGCGATTGCTGTGGTGAATTTGCTTAACAACCAGAGTGAAACTGAAGTCATAAGTTTGTTTATCATTATATGATGTCTTGCTTAATGACCGTGCTGCTTACCGATGGAGTTGTGAGTCCCAATTGTGGTTATTAAGTGAGAAGTACCTATATACTTAAAATACACAAAAATGCATTTTTGTAGCAATTTATATTAAATGTCATGAAAGAAGGTTTGTTTGTTCATTCTTTACCATCATTCTTTGGATGTTTTTTGATTGTAGATTTAAGTTAGAAGTATATTCCCTTATAGCAGTGATGTTGAATCTTTTAGAAACAGAGTGCCTAAAAACTGGGCCTATCCCCACTCCACCCCCGCCCCTACCCCGCCTCCAGGGCCTGCTGCAGATCGCCAGCAGCGCCATGGCCACGCCTTCTGCCCGTGCCTCGCAGAATCAACTGTGCGTGATGGGGCATGAGGGCAGAGTCTTGTCTACGCTGCCTGGCTGCCATGTCCTTGGCTGCATTGCTCTGTATGGGCCACGCTCGGGGGGTGACTCTCCTCCAGGGAGGCTGCTGGTGAGAGAGTTGCGGGGGGAGGCAAGGCTGGGGCAACGGCACGTGTGCCCACAGAGAGAGCTCTGAGTGCCACCTCTGGCACCCGTACCATAGGTTCACCACCACTGCCTTATAGTATCAAAGTTATGTTTAAACTCCTCGTGGTTTAAGTCTATTGTACTTTGTATCTGTCGTAGTATTGCACAAATTTTGGCTTGGAAAGTATTTGTCTTGTCTTGAAATGTTTCTAAAGGTCTTTGATCTTTCAGGCTAAATCTTTCAGGAGTGAATATTAAGTGTGGTTTCCTATCATTTTTTGCACAGTATGTCATATCCATGTTGTCTCCCCCTTTCAAGTAGTCTGTCATAAATGCCATAGTGTCTGTAATTAGCCTTGTCAAGCTAACTGAAACTCAAAATCCATACTGTCCAATTTTGTATAGTTCTTGTTTTTATATATAATTTTTGTAATCCACCGTACTTTTCAGTTGTCAAGGTTTCAGTAAAATCAATATTTTATAACAATTCTTTCTTTCAGGAGTCAATTGTCAATTCAATGTATTTAGCCAGCTTAAATCCTTCCTGTAACTTCCCTTCTCAATAATTTATCATAGATCAAAGTTTTTAAACAGTTCATAAATTTAAACCACAATCAAAGTATTTCTTTTTCTTCAAACACTTTCCAATATTATAGCCAGCCCAGTATGCAATCTCTTCTCTGTTCCTTAGCAACTATCTTTTTAAAGGTTATTAGAGTTCATGGGAACAGATTTTGTTTTGTTTGTTTCTGGGCATTGTCTTTAATGTGCTGTATTCTCATTGTCAGCAAATATTTATTTTCCAGTTCTTTCAGACAAAAAGTTCTTATTTTTCTTTTTTTAATGTAATTCAGTCAAAATCCTTTAGAATATAATCTTACCAGTTTATTTTAGTTTCTAAGTTTGATCAGATTATAGTATTTTGAATTTAATTTTAATAAGGTTCTTTTCTCCTTAAGATTAATTCGCTGCTTCTGTCTATGGGGGAATGGGAATGTAGTCCCCTCCCCTCACTTTTGGAGGTTGTTTGCTTTGGGGATCTTTCCCAGGGACTGGTTGTAAAATAAGGGAGAGAAGATCAAATACTCTTACCAGTTCCAAGCATGCTGTTCACCATTGTTCTTGGTAGTGCTCTTGGACTTCAGCTGCAGTAGCTTGGCCTAGACGCTGGCATGCGGCTAGCCTTTCTCCTGTTGGGCTCAGAGGGCTTTCCCCAGATCAAACGAAGTGATTGCCGTTGCTTCGTGATCAATGGGGCGCCCCTCCTTCACAGTCACCTCTCCAGGATGACTTCGGACCCATCTAGGGTCCCCCTGGCAGGGCAAAATTAGCCAAGGGAGTGGAAGTCCGCTCTCATACGGCCATGCACTACGAGCGCAAACTGGAAGTCCGGCATATGATTATCTTTTCCCATTGAAATCAGATGTGAAAATGTCATCTTTTCTTGTGTAGTGTCCTAAGTAAAATGTAATAATAAAATTGCTCTGCCTTCTGTAATTTTTTAGTGTTTGGAAGATGAAACCCAGAAGAAAATGCACAATCTCTATTTAGAATTAATGAAGCTTAGGAACAAAATGAACTCAAAAAAGGTATGTTAAATTACCAATGTGGATTACATTTTTTCACTTAAAAAAATTTCAAGTATCACAAGATAGTATATTAGGCGTACATTTTTCCCTAGAGAATATGAAGAACTATTACTAGTAATGTTTTATTTTTCATACTTTTTTCCCGGCTTAAAGAAAGTTTAGGACAATCATAATCCCTCTCATAATAAGCCACTGTATAATGTTTCTTGATGCAATTTTAGATGGTTCCTGTTAAAAATGGAGGCATGGAAATTAAATTAAATGAAGTCCAAGGAACTATGGAAGAAAAACTAGCCCAGCCTGAAGAATTGTAAGTTATCTCATGAATTGTCAAGTACCAGCTATTTTTATTAACTCTAATGAAATGTAGTTTGGTAAGAACATATTTTGGGTTTGGTATCCTTAGCTTCATCTTTATGTCAGTTGGACATGAAAAACTGCTGAGCTACTCAATCTGTGCCTGGGGGCTTTTGGGGTCTGAATGGACCAGTTCAGTCTTGACAAGGTGTTAATTAAACATAAGTATCCTTTTTGCCAGCTTGAGGCTTGGGATATATTTTGTCCTTTTTCTAAAATTTAATACTCTGATCAAACTTTATTTTAGGACAGAAACAGAGACTCCAACAGAAAAGAAATATGACTTGGAGAGACTCCTGGAATGTATTGTAGAACTTGGGTAAGTCAAGTATGCATATGCAGTCCTAATATGGCGAAGCCATGTTGCATAAAAATTATGGGACTTGTTTTCTACCACTAATAGAAATATATTTAAATATTCATATGTCTAGACATATTAAATGAATGAAAGTTATAGATAGGCACATTGCTCACAAACCCTGATTTTCTCAAGCTACAGTTTTATATGTGATGGATGAATCTCCAGTTCCCAAAATGGCTATCCTAACATACTAATATGGAACCATGGGAGATATAGCAAATATTATCAATATTGGTGACTGGCAACAAATCCTTGCTAGTTAAGTGTTTAATTTTAAACTTGTAAAGTGGGGAGAGATTAAATCGATATTGTTAAATATGCATGTAAGACAATAGGAGGCATGCATTCACATTTTCCCCTTCAAAGGAATAATTTGTATAAAAGCTACATGTATCTTGAACATCTCAAGGACAGCAGAAAAATAAACTGATTGAAGTGACTATTTTAATTCTTCTTTCCTCAAAATGACTTCTGCAGAAATTTAGAACAGAAAACCTGTCCATCCATTTAACCATCTGTTTTTACTCATTATCACTTTATGGGAATTGTCAAATATGTCAAAGTTTTCACATTAAGTCTTTTAAGATTCAGCCTGTAAAGCACTAAATTCAAACGAAGATCAGATAGGATGTGACATCACTGATTTTGACCCTTTTAACTTATTTTTGAACAATTTTCCATGCTTGTGAAATTGTTCTGTGATGCCTGATGCCAAAGAAGATTAGAAACACTCATTTTACTATGTACAATGCAACTAAAGAGTCAGTGAAAGTATTGGCTAGAACAGATATAATCTATAACTTCAACTAGAAGCAAAAAGGCTGAGTGATACAGAAGGAAGATATTGTGGTTTTCTTCAGTGATTATATACAATATGGCTATTACTGCTTGACTACTTTTCGGAAGAAAAGTTTAAAAGAAGATACAATATACAAGACTCTCCCCTCCAATTAATTTGTATATTATACAGAAGAAAATGAGTTGAAATATATTTTTACCAACTAAATTATCGAAAAACATAATGGCAAAACTAGTGATTTTTCTTGCTTTCCAACAGTAATGTTGCAGAACAAGTTAATGATAAATACAAGCTGCATATTGTCAAACTACAGGAAATAATAGAATCCAAAAACAAGGACATCGAAACATTGGAAAGTACTCTTCATCTGAAAGAAACTATTCTGTCCACCCAAACTGAAGAACTGAACGGAAAGTCCAAAATACTTGAGGAGCAAAAAGGTAACTCCAAAAATGTGGTTTGCGTGCATATTATTGCAAGAAAATAAATCATTTGTTAGACTTTTGAAAACTATTTCTAAGCTTGGTTGAGAAATATTTTCTTTCTTGCCATCGTGACAAATGAAAATCAAAACTTCCTTTCATTAGATGAAAGAATTACTAGATGTAAATGTCTAATCTCCAGCCCAACAGAGAGCAATATCATTTTAAAAACCTTTTTAACTATATTATGTATTAATACACATTAATATAAATTATAACAGGAATATATGTCAGATGATTTTGTTATACTGATTTCAGTGTTGTTTCATTCCAAATGCATGTGCGGTGGACTGGTTTCTATGCTAACCTGAATCTTAGAAAGGGATTTAAGGAAAATTCGGCTACACATGCTTTGGAATATATTAAGCAGCATAGTTAGGCACTTTTATCATGTTCCATTGATAACTCATCAGTAGTCAATGAAATGGGTTCTATATTGATTTCCCAAGGAAATCAGATCAGCCATATGCATGCATGTTTATGCATTCAGTTTTCTAAGTCTAAAGATGTAACCCATTAGCCTTTCCATTAACGTTATACACTCATTCCTAAATATTTATTCTTTTTACGAGATCCATTTAACATTACATCAACTTTCTTCTTTCTACGTGCATCCGTCTATAATAGTGTTTCTCAACCTAGACAGCTTTAAGATATGTAAACTTCAACTTTGTTGAGAAGTTGTGCCAAGAAATGAACTCTTTTTGCCTTTAATAGCCTGATATAAAAATGTAAAGAGAGAGTGCTCTAAAAATAGTTGCTGTTTTGATGGATCCCAACCGCTTGAATAGAAAATGTTCAAACATTTACTGGGATTTTTTTTTTTTTTTTGAAAAAATATTAAAAAACACTCTGGAAACCACTTTTGCTTTGTCAATTGCATTTCTAAGAAATAATTCAGATTTGAGAGCTTCTAAGTAGTTCAGATGGTATTCACTGGGCTCTAATAATAGGTAATTATGAAACAGTTTCTAGGGAGTAACCTATGATATTTTCCTGTAATAGTAATAATCAAGGAGTCTAGAAAATATGCGAAAATGGCAATAAAATTATAGGTATGTATATGAGTTCTTATGTAAAAAGCAAAATTCTCATTTAGAGAAATGCTTCCATGAATATGAAGAAAAGGAACGAGTTATGAATGCTGAGATACAATGCTTAAAAGAAAAACTTTCTATAGAAGAACAGGAACATCAAAAGCAAAAGAAGATTTTTAAGGTAAAAAAAAAGATTAAGATAACTATAGGTTATATTTATTTATAAATGCGTAAAATTTAATATGTACTGAGCATTCTCTCTGCGTTGTCCAGTTATTCTCTATAGTTTTCTATCTGTAAGAAGGAGTTCACATTTCCCAGTCCTTCTGACCCTCTCAGTGGCATTCAGATATGGTATCCTTCTGGTTCGTGCAGGATTTAGAGTGGAAAGCATTGTTTTGCAATGGTTCTGCTCCGATTTGAATGGATGATGCCATTCTTTAGTTGAGCCCCTATACCACATGGAGCTTGGCTGTATATTCCTGCTGTTTAATATCTACATAAGATTTTTGAGATATTATCAGTCAGCTTGGGATGTAAATTCATCACTATGCTGATGACACTCAAGTATACATTTGGGAATGGCGTAGATATCCTGGTCAAACATGTAGAGGCTATGAAGGGCCAAATAGGTCAAAGCAAGCTCAAATTCCTGAAAGATGGAATTATTACTTGTGGTTAAAATTTGATCCCAATCCCTAAATTGGTTTGGGATGAGGTCATCTACTCCTTGAAGGAGAAAGGGGGAAATAGGGGTCCTCCCTTAATTCATAACTGTTTCAACAGATGGTACACCAGTTGTGGGTATTTCTGGAGTAATAAACCTTGCAATGGTGATTCATAATCTCTGCTTCTGAAGATGACTCTGAAGTTGTAATAGGTTAAAAAGTAGAAGCCCAACTACTAACAGGTGGAAATACCTTAGCAGTGTTACCTTTATGTTAATTTTCTGCTACAGGTTACCAGTATGATTCTGAGCCCAGTTTAAGGTGGTGATTTTAATTTTTTCAGCTTTTCATGACTTGGCATAAAGGTATTTGCAGGATCATCTCCCCTAAGCAGAATCAATCTATAGAGTGTATTCATTCCAGAAAAAGCTGTCTGGGTTCCTATCTCATGTGTGGAAGAAAAACTGAAAATCTTTGATGGCACTCCACAGTAATACTTTGATCTTGAGATTTTGGAAGAAAAACTCCATCCGCTTGCATTTCACACGATGGTGTACAGTTTTATTATTTTCTTCTGTGCAAAATTAAAATGAAGCAGGATAGCCGAGAAATGCTTTTATAAATATAAATGTAAAAAATAAATGGGAAGCCTGAGTAAATTGTGATCTGTGAAGGTTACAGGTTGGTGCTTCATTCCTCATGTTAAATATATTTTTCAGGTGGGGAAAAAAACTTATGATCGTTAATGGCCACACTTCATTTGTATTTTTGTTGGCACTTCAGGAAACCTCCGCTGATATGCATCAGAAATTACTTAATTTCCAAGAGGAGTTAGCTAAAGAGAGAGAGATTCTAGAGATAGAACTGAAAGAAGCCATGGATGAGCTGGATAAATTGCACACTAAAGAAGCTAAAGTTGAGAAGCTGTTAAAGGGTTTGGAACAGGATAATGCATCCCAAAATGAAGAGTTATCACAGCTGGAAGCAAAACTGCAAAGGTTTGTAGAAAAGAGGCTCCTATTGAAATTATCTGTGTCAATTAGCTAATAGGATTATAGAATGGATTTCTTTCTTGAAGTGTGTGTATTCTCAGATCTCTTTTGAATGTTCAAATTCCCTTTGGAGAGAATTGGGATATATGTGCTAAGAAGGAACATAATTTTCCATTGAAGAAGCAGAGGTATGCCATGAACTAATGGATAATGGCCTTCTCGTAAATGGCAGGCAATGTAGACCAGTAGTGCATGGCTTGAAGTCCCAGGTTTGTACATGGCTTCTGTAAATTCTTCATGTCTCCCCGGAGATTTTCAAAGTTGTTACCAAAGTGTAAAGTTTTATATCACAGGGAAAGAAAATGAATAAATACGTGAATAAGAAATAATCATGTCAACTTTTTTGGTTTAAATTAAACAGATTTTTATTGAAAATTAAGGATGAGAGTTGAAAGATTTTGTATTATCTTTTCTATCCTTAATCCTCCTATATTGCCCAAATGTTTCAGACTATTTTTGGACTTTCAGAATAGATATTTCCAGAGGTCCCCCATTTCCATCTATTTAATTAGAGCTAATTAAATTAAACATAAAATAATAATTCCTGAGTCCCCTATGCTCTTGTTTGTACCTTCCAGTTCAATCAGTAGCTTTTGGAGTACTAAAATATTAACTGTTGAATATTATTTGTGCAGGAAAAGTGCAGAGTTGGAAGAATTGGCTGCATCACACAAGAGTACCATAGAAAAGCTGCAAGAGAAATATAACCAGCTCCAGTTTAAATTTGGAGAGTCCACCACTGAATTTGAAAAGTATGTCAATACCATGGCATAGAAGGATTGGCAAGATCTTAATTGTTTAGTATTGGGAACTCTTGTCTTTCATTAGTCTGGAACTAGTCATCTGTTTCAAAGTGACTGTATAGAACAGACATGTCAAACAGAAGGCCTGAGGGCCGGATGTGGCCTGCGAAGTGGTTTCATGTGGCCCGCGAAGCCATCCTGGAAACAGTGAGGGAACGGCCCCCGCTGCCATGGCCCTGGCCCAGGCCGGACAGGAGCCAATATACAATTTTGTGGTGGCCATCTATGCTGAAACACATTCAGTCTTAGCTCCACAAGATCGTCTGGCAACAGTGAGGAACCATCCCCTGCTGTGTCAGCCCCGCCCCCTGGGTGCATGCTGGGGAGGTGTCACCCTTTGTGAGGAATGGTGAAATGGACCATGCTTTGGCGCTTGCCCCTTCTGCCAGAGACCCTCAGATCTATCCCACTCCTGCCCAGGCTCCCACAGGCACCCTTGACGTGAATGATGTAGAGCTGGCCATGCCCACCCGGTAGGCCACACTCCATCCATGCCCACCTTGTAGGCTGCACCCACCCTGGTCACACCCACCCAGCCCGCTAAGGGCAACCGCAATGCTGATGCGGCCCTCAATGAAATTGAGTTTGACACCCCTGGTATAGAAACAGATCACCTTCTTGCACTGTGTTTCCTTGCTTTAGGTAGCAAAGATTCACTGAAGTGAACAAATTTTACTTTAAAAATGAACAAACTCTTATTGTTTCTTTCTCCTAGTACAGTGGTGGTGAACCTATGGCACGTGTGCCAGAGGTGGCACTCAGAGCCCTCTCTGGGTAAACGTGCTGTGCCTCAGAGATGGCGAAGGACTGGTCCCCACTGCCCTGGCCCCGCCCACCCAGTCTGCCATGACCACCGCAGCCACGCCCACCTGGCACCCAGTGATAAATAAGATTCGCCATCACTGTCCTAGTACAACCTGTCATACATGAGCTTTGTATCTGGATGGTGGGCAAAAGCTTAACATAAAGATGACGAGTACTATGCACAACTCAAAAGAAATATAAACTTTTAAAATCTTTCTTAGTTACAAAGTCTGCATGGCTGAAGAGATTACATGCCTGAAACAAGACAAAGTTATTTTAGAGGAGAGATTAACTGAAATGAATAGGGCAGTCCAGAATGTGACTCATGAAATGCAAGAAGAACAGCATGCTAAAGACCAAGCAAAAGAAGATTATATGAGGTATGGACAGTTAGGAAATTTTGCCAAGAAGACTTGACTGCAAAGACTGCGTTTGGTGTTTGGTGTTTTGTGGCATTTATAGAATCAGATAATGGAAAGAGACAATCTAGTTCTAGCTCCTCAAGTCCAACATCTTTCTTTATATAGCAATTCAAATTAAAATATCAATGACAATTGGATATCCAGTCCCCATTATATATTCAGTGAAGAGAGACTCACATTCCTCTCACCCTAACTGATTCTATTGTCAAACTGCTGTGATTATGATTGGGACTTTTCTCCCAATATTTTCTTCTGTTGTGTTCTGGTTTCTGACGGCTTAGAATTATGTAATTTCCATCAAAATGCTAGTTTATAGGAAGTTCCTCTTTCTATCTGGTTTATTTTAGATTAGTTTAAGAGAGAATAAATTACTTGGAGAAGATTTTCTGTCTTTTGATTCAACCAGAAAGTTTGCAGGTTGCGTGGGAATTTTATAAAAGTATGTCTCTCCTTTCACCTCCAGCTCTGCAGTAAATCTGTAAATCTTATATTGCTAAATTAATATCTACAATGATTTCAATAGCAAAAACATTTAGATCAGCATAAAAGTAGCAGATTTTAGACTGTAGGATTTGTTTTAATAGAAAAACAAACAAACAAAAAAATCCTAGGATTTACACCCAACATCCAGGGTGCATTATCAAAAGACACAACAAACATTTGGAATTAAACAATTTGTTTTGTCTATTATCACAGTCTTTTTCTGAAAAGATGTTTTAACTATATTAATTTTAGCAGTATAATTTACACAGTGTGATTATTTTTATGGTTTTCTGATTCAGGTAGCAACCTATCTTTTGCCCATTTATGGCACATGTAGCACATTCTTCTTTTAGGCTAAAACTTTGCCTATTTCCAACCATCCTTAAAATTACTGAGAATTTCTCATTTTAATTCTCCTCCCTTTATTTTAAGGATGCTTCTTGACAGTCAGACAAAAATAGCACTAAAAGATGCAGAAATAGAAAGAATCAAGGAATCGAGCACTATGCAAATTGCTAATCTACAAGCCAAACTAGAGCAGCAAAGTGAAGAACTGAACAAAAAACTTGAAACAGAAAGGTGAGTTTCAGATATCTTGCATGGGAACTTCAGATGAAAATACTTATGAGTATTTGGGAGAAAAAGAAGTGAGTATGTTCACATTAAAAAAGAAATCACATTCTAGGCACTAGAGCAGTGGTGAGCAACCTGGGACTTTTTTGTCAGCAATGCCCCATTTTTTTTCAAGTAAAATATAAAGTTAGCCTTTGGATGACTTTTAATTGTTCTTATTTCCCCAAAATCCCAGATAAAAATATGGCACAATAAATAAAAACTAATTTTGATTTAATTTACATATATATTACATTTAGTAGAATATAGTTAATATTATCACAGTCCATGCATTAAAACAATCCCTTACTGTCCCGTTTTTGGAAAGGTTCTACCATTCAAATGCTTCTAAGGTGAAGGAGTTATATACTTTAACAGAAATTGGCAGGATTTCCAAAGCCTGTTCAGACATTTTATTGTAAACTGGTTTGAGAAACTTTTGCATACGGTGTTTCCCCCAAAATAAGATCTATCCCCAAAATAAGTCCTAGCTTGATTTTTACGTGTGGCCTAATATAAGTCCTATCCCCAAAATAAGCCTTAGTTAAGGCCCCGCCCACTCAGTCCCACTGTCTGGTTGCATGAGAAAAATCAAGCTAGGGCGAGGGGGGTGGACCTGCTCCATGCGTTCTGCATCTGCTTGTCTCTGGACCGCTGCAGGCAGGCCTCCCAAGCCTCAACACCTGCCTCGCCTCGTACCCTGCCTCCGTTTTGCTGGCAGAGGTCTTTTCCTGAAGGCCTCTGCCAGCAAAAAGGCAGCCGGGGGTGATGCGTGCAAGCAGTGGCGGGCAGCCACAGAAATAGTGGGGCCAGCGGAAACCACGTGGACTCCTTTTGGATGGGGTTGTTGGTGCTGCCGCCGTGAGATGAAACAGTGGAAACACCTCCCCTCCCAAATAAGACCTAATGCTTCTTTTGGAGGCAAAAAAAATATAAGACCGGGTCTTATTTTGGGGGAAATACGGTATAAAGAAAAATATAAATATATTAATTAAATGAAAAAAACCTCCAAAAGGGAAAACATTGTGTTATCCCATCCATTAGGATGTGGTGCTCTAAAAGAATATGGTCCCAGAGAGAATGGCTGTCTACATAAATAGAGATATTTAGAAGACTTAATTGCATTTCCAATATTTTTTTATTTCTAGGAAAACCATTACAGAAAAAATAGGAGCAGATTACAAAAAAAATATAAAAACTTGGCGTGTGCTCTATGAAGACCTATATAATAAAGTAAAACCTTTTCAGGTTAGTCCTTAATAAGCACTGATGGGCTTGGGCAGTTTTTGATAATTTACTATTTTGGAACTCCAAAATCAACCTGGATTTTTAACTATGTCTTTAGATGCTCCCATAGTTTTAATATAAGAAATACCCTGTATTGATGGATGGCACTTGCAGTGAATTAGTTATTATACAGTAGTTGCACAGTCAATCAGATGTTCAGTCTGGATTTGGCATTTTTATCCACCTATCAAATCATTTCCAAAGGCATGGAATAGGCAGATGTTGATTGATAATGTTAAAGGTATCACAGGATGTAAACTGTTCTATGTAAAGCTGCCTTTTGCAATTGACTGATGGTAATTTTGTGGTGACACTACTTGAACAAAGATAATCAAGTGGTGCTCCAGTTGTTCTAGGATTGTGCTCAAGTAGCCTATTTACTATTGGTACTACCTTTACTTTCTTTGCCACAGTCATTCTATGTCTATTTGAAGGTGTTCGTGTCTTCTCCAGTTATTATTATTATTTAAACATAAGTATAGTCTGATGGTAGAACAATTTTTCATCACAAGCATGGGCAGAAAAGTAATTCTTCCTATATCATTGGTAATTGTACCAGATGGGGATTGGAGGACCTTTCTGAACAGTGAAGGACGTGGCATAACTGAGAAAGGGATCATCCCCTCTCATTCTTGTGGATTCTGTTAAGTCAAACAGGGACATCCCTTGAGATTTGCTGGTCATCTATGATTCAACATATGTTTTACTTTGCATTTCAGCAACAGTTAGATGCATATGAGGCAGAGAAAAATGCTCTTCTAAATGAGCATGGTGCAACCCAAGAAGAACTGAACAAAATTAGTGATGCTTATGCTAAGCTGCTAGGCCATCAGAATCAGAAGCAGAAGATCAAACATGTAATGAAACTGAAAGAAGAGAACACTCAGCTAAAACAGGTCTGTGCTACTCTATGAAGGTCACAGATTTATATTTATCTGTGATAGAGACAGAAATATCAAAGGATATGTAAATAACCAAGGTGCCTCTGCATGTGTCTGTTAAGGTGGGGAGAAACTCAAAATATGCTATCAAATTGCTATCTTTGTGAGTAAAGAATGTTTATTTAGCAATAGCACTTAGGAACAGCATTTAAAATAATATACCGCCCCATAGTTTTACAATGTCAGCATATTGCCCGCAACAATCTGGGTCCTCATTTTATCAACCTCAGAAGGATGAAAGGCTGAGTCAACTTTAAGACCCATCAGGATTGAACTCCAGATTGGGCAGAGTTAGCCTGCAATAATGCATTCTAACTATTATGCTACCAGGATTGCTAATATATAATTTAACAACTGTAAAGACGCTAAGAAAAAGACTCAGGCATGTCTTGAGCAGAGATTTGAAGCTGCTACAGAGCTGCTTGTCACAGCTTGAGACAGCTTGAGAGTCTCTGTGTGTTTATTGGTTTTTATATACTTTTTACATACATAGGCTTTTATCATTAAATGCTGACATTTTACATTCATAAGTTTAACCATTAGATGCTGACATAAAGTTTCTTCATTGGAAAATTCCTTCGTATAAGCAACTATTTTCTAGTAACATACTGTATTACCTGATCAGAGATCAGGTAAAAACAAATACAGATAGATCAAAAGGAGAAAGAACTAACAAAGGCAGGAAGAGATAGGAAGTAACTTAAGCATATTATCTATTTAGGTAGGTGAGGTATTAAGTCAAAAGGGGATGACCTGGCTGCTTCATTGGGACAAAGGGTATTAAAAGGTTATGAGGTTTGTTGGGGGGGGGGGGGGAAGCATGGCAGTTTGCTGCGTGCAATTTCCCCCACAAACAACTATATATTAAACAGCCATGAAACAATCAAACAAGTTAAAGATAGAGATTCTTTCATCCCCATCAATTAGCAGGGAGTAAAAGCCAACATTCATGGAACTTTAGTGGTGATAAGACCCATAGTTGGTAGAAGTGAGTAGAAAAATGGGGATCAAGGACAGCAGCTAGCAACATTTATGGGAGGAAAAAGAACATATTCCTCAAATTAATCATCAAACACTAGCCATGATACTTACTAGCTGAAGGAGAATAAAAGCAAAAACAAGGGATAGGCCATTCATCCATCAGGAATTTGAACACTTTGTAATATATGCCTGAAACTGTGGATTAGAATTAGGAAGGGTAGAAGTGATAATTAAAAACCGTCTCATACTATATAGACCATACAATGTACGATGAAACTGCACCCACCTCATTGCCGGCAATGGGGAAAAAGTTCTGATACGTCACGCGATGTCATGTGACGTTTGCGAGTTTGACATGTCTATCATAAACAATATCACTCATCTTTTTGGTGGGATTGATTGGGGGACATAAATTGTCATGTTTGTAATATCTGGAATTCATCTTGCATTGGGATTTTTTTTCTTTTAGGAATTATTAAAGTTGCGTTCCCAAGTAGCAAAGGAAAAACAAACAAGGGGAGAGCTCCAAGATCAAATTAATGAAATTCAGGGTATTAAACGGTTTGATCCTTCTAAAGCTTTTCAGCATCCTAGCAAGGAAAATGTTGCTCCCAAAACACCTTTTAAAGAAAGTGAGTACTTTCAAGTATCTTCCATAAATATTAACAACTTGGGCCTGGGGAATTAGTTTGATATATACATCAACCAGCAGAGTAGCTTTAATATGTGTATTCTTTTCAGCACTATCAACGCATTTATTGTTTTATTGATGCTTAATTAACTAATTGGTGGCAATAATTCCAGTTATTGAACAGATCAGAAATGTAATGAATACTAAAACTTCTGTAATTCAAAAATAATAATTTCAATCAACTTCTTCTCTTATTTATTTAACAGGCAACAGAAACAAAAATCAACCTGTTCTACACTGATGAAGAACAAATTCACACTTGAGAGATTTATCTTTCCAAGAAAGTATTGTCTACTGCCTTGTGTGCTCCAATCTATATTTCTATAATAGAAAATTGTCTTTAAATATATTTTAATAAAGCAAGTAATTAGTACTTTTAAACTGTCTAAAATACAAATGGCCACAGCAATTCTAAAAATATCAATAGGGCACAATTATCAAACATTTAAATAAAAGCCTAGTAATTTTTATAGCCGAATCAGTACACAAGACCTAAGTGAAACTTCTTTATATGCATACATACACAATGTTACATAGTTAAACTCTGACTTTTGTATAATATTTTAGAAATTGAAACAGTTACTTCAATTATCATAAATAGCTCATAGTTGTGGAAGCACTTAGTCTTCAAGCATTATGCAATTCATTCTTTTAATTATGTTAATTGGGGTTTTTTTTGCTTCTGAATTGAAATACATCATGTATGATTCTGATTTTAAAGATTATTTGTATTAGCTTGTAGTTATTGAATTTATTGTGGCTTATCTTTTTATCAAAAGGAATTTGTGAGACTCACAATTACTAGCTGCTTTCCTGAATTTCCTGAATATTTTAGAAATTGAAACAGTTGCTTCAATGATCATAAATAGCTCATAGTTGTGGAAGTACTTAGTCTTCAAACATTATGCAATTCATATTTTTTTAAATTACTATGTTAATTGGGTTTTTTTGCTTCTGAATTGAAATACATCATGTATGATTCTGATTTTAAAGATTATTTTTATTAGCTTGTAGTTATTGATTTTATTGTTGGCTTATCTTTTTATTAAAAGGAATTTGTGAGACTCGCAATTACTAGCTTTCCTGAATTGTATTTTAATCTTAAGATATGTAACTGTTATGTTCTTTAATTTCCTATTTCTTATCTATGTCTTATTCTATGGAAAGAACAAACACAAAAGAAAATTCTTATTAATAATTGATGGCAGAAGAGACGTTGCTTTTTGGTTACTTCTTCCTGCTAATCAAACAGCTTCCATCAGCAAAACAAATAAGGCAACTTTTTCCCCATCCTCAGTTTGACTACCCTGGGGAAATTCTTTATTTTCACAATGCTGATGATGCTAAAAACTAAAATTTATTACTAACTTATTGTATTCCCATAAGGACCAACAAGAAGCTCTGTTGGTAAGGATCTGTCCAGGACTGGATGTGATATATGTTTTCAACATGTTGAAGTTTGAATCTGAATTTGCGTTACACTGACTAAGAAGTGTTTTGAGGCAAAGAACAAGAAGAAATTCAATTCATGGGGAGGCGGGGTCAGGATGTTTTCATGTATTTTTTTTTGCCCTGCGGCTCTAAATATTTCCGCGATAGGAAAATGTACAAAGGGCGGCCCCCGGCTGCTTTCTCGAAGGTGGGTTTCTAAAGGATATATACTGTGGGGAGTGAAAGTTAATCAGCCCTCAAACAAGCCAGGAAAGCCTTTCGCAAGACGGAACAGCTGGATTGAGCCGCCTTGCCCCTCCCGCCATAGCGCACGCCGTTCGCACGTCCGCAGTGAGGCGCTCTCTCTGATCCCCGCCTCCCACGGAGGAAAGGACCAATCAGCGGCGCGGCTGGAGGACAGGGGTGGGACTTTGGGCGCGACAGCCGCCTCCACAGTCCAGCTGAACGCGGGTGGCGGCGGCGCCTACGGACCAAGGCAGGAGGGATGGTCGGGTGGGAGAAAGGGCTCCGCATCCATTTTGAGCCGGGGAGCTGTTGGCTCGAGGAGGTGAGGAAGGATTCTCAAACCACCACCCCTCCCCTCCGCTTTTCCGTGGTAAACATACTGGCCGCGCCTCCTCTGCGCCGCCTCATCCTTCCGGCTCCTTGGCTGTACTTTGGCGGCAGCTTCCTTGGTCTTTCTTGCCTGTGGGGAGGAAGACGCCTTAAAGGGGTCCTCGGGCTGCAAATCATGAGTTGGCTCGCCGATCTCTCTGCTCTCAAAGAGGGTTTTCTCCTGTGCCTGTGCTTATGTGACAGTTTCCCCCCACCCACCCCCTTTACTGGTGGTCTCTGAACGTGTTGGATTAGGACGCCCATAATCCCCAGCCAGCATTCGTTAACGGTGGAGGTTTTAGGGCTTGGGATTCAACCCAGCTGCAGGGTGCCAGGTTGGGTGAACAATTATAAACACTCGGGGAGGAGTGAGCTATAGAGGGACTTTCCTTTTTCCCGAGTACAGCGTGGGAGGAGAGTTGTTAAAATAAGCCATGCACGTGATGGGTTAAAAACTGCTTGTTGTTGAATGAAAAATAGCCTGTTAAACTGTAGTCGAGCAGTTAAACTGTAGTCTTAATATTGCATAACACTCAAATATTCACAGTTCCATTATCATGGGCCTAGTAAACAACCTTTCAGCAGTAATGTGCTTCTAATGGGATTCCTAAGGTTTTCTATAATGGGACTCTGCACAGACTCCGAGGCTCTTTCTGTTGACTAAGTTGGGATAATTTATTTGCATCCCTCTTCCTCCTCCTAACTGTTTCAGTAAGAATTCCATACTTTTTGCATAGCCTGGAGTAATCATTCCTAGTTCTTATGGTCACTCCCCCCCCCCAAGGAAAATAATGCTGATTTTATTATTTGTCAAGTATTTGGGCCTTTTCTACTTCAAAGACAGACCTTGTGTTTTGTTTAAACTGGTTTAAGTGCTTGATAAGGATATGAAATTCCATTTTCAGAACATTTGTGCCCTGCTCCTAAGTTATGTAGAACCTCAGACAAATGTACAGATCAACAAAGGCAAGATAGAACTTGCTGTCAGACCTAGCAATCTAAAAAAGACAAGTCATGAAAGGAAAAAAAAAGAGTAGAGAAAAACCTCTCAAGTATCAAGGTTGTGTAATTCCAATAACTATTCATTATAAGCAATTGGAATTATAATTATGTTAGTTATAATTCCAGAATCCTACTAAAAGTCATTGATCGGTCTGGAATGGAAACACTTTCTGGAATAATTATAAGGTAAAACTTCAGCAGGACTTTTGGTAACTCTGTGTTTCTCCTTTGATGGGTGAAGAAAAGCAATTTTGTATTGTTTTTGTTTTTTTAAGAAATAACCCACCTTGGAAAGATTTTCTTGACAGTTTAAAGCAGGGGTGTCAAACTCAATTTCATTCAGCATTGCGGTTGCCCTTAGGAGGATGTGTGTGTTTGGCCTATTGGGTGGGTATGGATGAAGTGGGTATGGCCTATTGGGTGGGCATGGCCAGCTCTACATCTTTTGCGTCAAGAGTGCCTGTGGGGGCCTGGGCAGTAATGGGACAGATCTGAGGGTCTCTGGCAGAAGGAGGTGGGACCAGGGCAAATGCCAAGGCATGGTCCACTGGAGAAGCCCCACTGTTCCTCTCAGACTATGCGGGGGGCTGGATGGTGGTGCGGGCTGCCAGGAGCCCTGGGCAGCAAAGGTCAAATGCCCAGCCTGCTCCTCGAGCAACCGCGGCACCAAGCCCAGCCCCACTTCTCCAAGGGGGCGCCCAGCTGCACTTACATCCTCCTCAAAGCTGCTGCTGCTGTGCTTTCTCTCCTTAGCCAGGTTGCTCATGATGGTATGAGAGCAAGGTCAGAGGGAGGCCATTCCCTCTCCATGGGAGGAGACCCGGCTTTGTATCCAAAGCTTCTTAGCAATAGGATGGGAGACCCCCAGGATAGGCCAGGAGGAGGAGGCAAGGGGATGGTGAAAGGGCAGCAGGGCAGGACTAAGGCAGGACTTACCTCAGACCCTCCCTCTCCTTTCCTTCCTTCCTAAGTACAGAGTGGTGGGAAAATATTTGAGATGAGAAAAACAGGCAAGAAACGCAGCTGGGGACGTGTCACCCTTCGTGCGGAATGAAGAAATGCACCATCGCCTGGAAGTGGCCAGCACATGGCCCTCACCTACTTCACATAACTGGCTTGGGCTGTCTGCCCAGGCTCTGGGGAAGGGGATGCCATGAGCAGCATGAGAATCAATGTTACCTGCGCAATACCGCCCAGCTCCCAGCCTGCCCAGTTTCGGCAGGCAGTGAGGTACTCTCCTCACAGTGCCGAGAGATTGAGCTGGGCGATGCGAAGCTTGCCAGCTTTGCACCTTGCCTGCTGAAACTGGGCAGACTGGGAGCTAGGCACATTGCACTTCTCATCAGATTCGTGCCACCCGGCTCAGCCTCTTGATGCTGTGAGGAGAGCGTCCTGCTGTCTGCCGAAACCGGGCAGGCTGGGGGCTGGGCAACGTCGCACTTCTTTTTGGATTTGTGCCGCCTAGCTCAGCCTCTCAGCGCTGTGAGGAGAGTGCCCCACTGCCTGCCGAAACCCCTCCTCTGGAGCCCATCAAGCCGGATAGTGAAGTAGGCGAGGGCCATTTGCTGGCCACTTCCAGGCGATGGTGCATTTCTTCATTCCTCACAAAGGGTGACACCTCCCCAGCATGCACCCGGGGGGGGCGACACGGCAGGGGCTGGTTCCTCGCTGGTTCCAGACAGCTGGAGCTAAGACTGAATGCATTTCAGCATAGATGGCCATCACAAAATTGTACATTGGTTCCTGGCCAACCTGGGCTAGGGCCAAGGCAGAGGGGGCCGTTCCCTCACTGTTTCCAGGATAGCTTTGCAAGCCACATGAAACCACTTCGTGGGCCACATCCGGCCCTCAGGCCTTGTGTTTGACATGTCTGGTTTAAAGTAAAATAAAAAAAAATAGATATATTTTTTTAATAAACCTTTTTGTAGATATCAATATCAGCGATATATAGTGAATAGTTCTAAATTATAGTCATCTTTTGATGATTACAGCATAGTATATTTTCTTTCTATATGTATGTTAGCACTTAAACTAATCTGACTCATTAATTTGATCCTGTTCTGTTATGACTCCATGAAATCTGTGAATAAAAACTTGGGGGAAAAACGTACATAGTACATTATTGTTGATATTTCAACTTTCTGTACAGCACGGATTATTATTGAAGCTGCTATTTTGTGGCTTCAGTTCAATTGAATTTGTAAAAATAAGGGAAAGAGATGTACAGGAGCATGCAACAGTTTTGGAAAAACATTGATAATTTTATATGACTATAGATCATATTTTGATTTTTTTAGGAAGATGTTGATATCCCAAATAGACGTGTCCTAATTACTGGTGCCACTGGACTCCTTGGCAGAGCTGTTTATAAAGAATTTAAAGCAAATCACTGGCACACTCTTGGCTGTGGCTACAGTAGAGCTCGACCTTTGTTTGAACAAGTTAATCTTTTAGATTCTGCTGCTATTCACAGTATAATCCAAGATTTTCAGGTAAGAATTTTTAAAGGAAAGGAAATGTTTCCCATATTGTTCAGAATTGCTTAACAATTTAACTGGTTTTCCTAAATGTTAGCATATCCTATTCAGTATGTAGCAAGAATATTCTGTTTTTAAACAACTGGGACTTTACTTTTTTGAAATGCTAGAAAAAAAATGGTAAAATGATCATACATTTAATAAATTCAATAAAAGTAGTAAATTGAATTGAATTTATTAAAAATGAGGTCATATTTCTGGAATTTTTTACTTCATGTATGTTTTGAAATTCTTGGAGTGGAACAAGGAAATAAACTGCTAAATAGCAAAGGAATTTTGGATGGATAAATTTTGTATACATTCTGGTAGATCTCAGCAATATAACAAAGTTTTAGCTAGATAAAGGATATTTAAATGAAACTTCAATGGTCCTTTTTGAATGAACTTACTCATATGTGTGTATGGTTTCCAGCCTCATGTGGTAATACATTGTGCAGCTGAGAGAAGGCCAGATATTGTAGACAGTCAACCAGATGCTGCTGCTCAGCTCAATGTGACTGCTTCAGGAATCATAGCAAAAGAAGCAGGTAAAAACTATTGATTTTTTTTTAAAAATAAGGTTAAATTATTATCTTCTATATTCTAAGTGTAGGTAGTTTGACCAGTGTTGAAGAATTTCTGCCAGTTAATGTTTGATTAACATGGTTTGGTAAAAGAGGAATGTGGGATCTACTGATTGTTATTTTAAATAGAAGGTCTTTGGTATGATTCAGCAAGTTTCTTAGTAGTATAATTTACTGAAGAACTGGAAGCCAGATGGAATAGTCCCTTTGTTACACATTTAACTATGATAAATCTCTTTCAAATTTAGCTCAAGTGGAAGCATTTCTAATCTACATTAGTACAGACTATGTATTTGATGGAACAAACCCTCCATACAAGGAGAACGATATACCAAATCCTCTAAATCTCTATGGCAGAACCAAACTAGAAGGTGAAAGAGCAGTTTTAAAAAACAGTGAAGGTAAGTTTATATTTGGGCACATATTTCCCCTTCTCCCTTTTATTGTTTTATAGCAGCAAGACACAATAAAAACAACAAAAAATGGTAACATTACAATAAAAAGATATATATTATTGTGGTTAAAATAAGCTAAGAAGAAAGGAAGGGAAAATCCAAATAATATTAATATAGGCCTTAGACAGTTAGACCATATCAAATATATATTTTGACATTTTTTAAATAAGATTTGAAAAATGATTCAAGAGCCAATCTCTTGAACTAGTTGACACATAGAAAGAATGTTGTCTTTAACAAGATTAATTCTGCATAAAGTGTGAAATTCCATATTTTTGGAATATTGATTCAGTATCACTTTTATATCTTTAACTACCACGTTTTCCCCCCAAGTTTATGTTCACATATTTGATGGAGTCAGAACAGAACAGGACCAAATCAATATGAGTTGATTAGTTTAAGTGCCAGCACACATACAGAAAGAATCTCATATCTCTATATTTATTTCATATCTTCACACTGCTTGCATTGGTGCGCAGCAGGAGGCTGTGCAGTGCATCATGCCAGTGCCGCTGCTTCACACGGTGTGCCACAAGCCGCAGCACTGGCAAGACAAGCCGTGCAGTGTTCTACAGTGAGCAGCAGCACCGATGCAAGCAGCGCAATGAGCCATGCGGTGTCCTGCCCGAGCGGCGGCACCAGTACGAGTGGCGTGACGAGCCATGCGGCTTCTTGCTGCGATTGGCAACAGTGACACAATGCGCCACATGGCGTGCGGCCGCAAGCAACCGCAGAAGAACTCAAGCTGCTAAAATATCCAGGCCATATTGTGTTGACATATTTTAATTGTATATGTTGCTGTTCAGCAGTTATTTCTCCTCCTGTTTGATTATGCATATTTAAGTATTTCAGTTTCATTATCTGAAACAAACTCTTATGTTTCTCTTGAATTATCCCTCATTGAATTCTACATAACAACATGAGCAGAATAACACAATTAGAATCATTTTCACTTTTTTTTGACAAACATTTCCTCCCCAAAGACTGCATTCTGCTGTTTCTATCAAGCACTTGCAAGTCTTAACATTTCTCAGTTTTCTTCTTTAATAAACAAGGGACACAGAATCATCATTTTTTCTTAGTATTTTAGTGTTTATATTTAATTTACAATCATGTGCTCTATTTTCTTTGTTCAACATGACTGTTTTGGTCTTTGGTTTGCTAAAAGAAAAACATGGAGGAAGTGAGGCCAGCATGCGATAGGGAAGGAAAGATTCACCTGTCTCGTGTGCCCTTGTATCAGGAGGTACAAGAGGGAGATGCATTGAGGCAGACGTTCTCTGTGGAGTTATTCTTCTTTGAAGTAGTTAACCCTCCAAGCAAAGAATGGCCCCCATTCTCATGGTCTTCTGGAAATTGAATAATACTTGACTTTTCTGGATGCCTTGAACGATTAGGACAGCTGGATTGAGACCCATGCCATATCTGGGGATATTGCTATTGTGACTTTATTGTGGTTTGATTTTATGTTCTGTTCTGTCTTTGTATTGTTACTTTTGGTAGCATAATGTAAGTAACATTAGATTGTTGATCTGTCATAGATAAGAAAAATTAAAATGGTTAGTATTTAATCTATCTGTAAGCAGTAGCTAACATCTTTTTTTCATTGTTTGAATGGAAAGGTGATTACATAACAGGAAGAATGATGGGTTATAAATTATCAATCATTTTATTTATAAAATTTAGAAATCACCCATATTGGTCAAGGCTTTATGAAAATATTTCACCCCTTCAGAATATAAATTTGAGCTATTTTGTAAATCAAGCTGCAGTATATAGACAGTTAAACCGTTGGCCATAAAAAGATCTCATACAATTTTAAAATACCGGTTTGCTTCCTTTTCAATGATTGACCTTCACAGTAAATAATTCTGGCTTGGATGTGCTTACTTACAGGACATTCGGAAAGTATTCAGACCCCCTTCACTATTGTCAATTTTGTTATACTGCAGCCTGATTCTACAGTTGTTGACATTCATGATTTTGTCATTAATCTACACTCAGCACTCCATAATGACAAGTGAAAACAGAATTTAGAAATGTAACTTGTTCGAACAGCGGGTGAGTGCATGCGCACATGCTCCATTTTCGTGAGTGGCAGGCAGAGCCTGTTGAATTTGCAGACTCATGTTGGTAGTTTCCCAGGTATTATTACCTTAAGCATAATAGCACTATGGTTTATAACTTTATTGTCAAAGTTATCATGGGAAATAAAGCTATGTGGAGTTAATTTTGACAGTTTTAAAGCAGTTTTCACATACCATATATAAAATAATTTGGCTTGTCCCAGTTCAATCTGTCCCTTTTCCATATTTTTTTTCTGTTGATATGAAGTTTACAGCATTTTGGGTAATTGCATGGTTATATATTTTGATTTGTGTAACATTTATGGCTTTTCTTTCTTTTCTCTTAGGTGCTGCTATCCTTAGAATTCCTATTTTATATGGAGAAGTTGAAAAGCTGGAGGAGAGTGCTGTGACAATTATGTTTGATAAGGTGCAATTCAATAACAAATCAGCCAATTTGGACCACTGGCAGCAAAGGTTTCCAACATATGCCAAGGATGTAGCCATTGTTTGCCAACAGCTGGCTGAGAGGAGAATGGTGGTAAGAATGTTCTTATATGTATTATATCAAGGTTTGAAGCACTGTTTCACTTGTTCAGTGTCTACAAATAATTTTTTTATGTATTTGAGGTTTCAAAAATACATGCAGACTTCCTAAAACCAATAATAACATGTATCTGATTACAGTGCAATATGAACGATGTAATTAGGTTTTGTTTAAAACATGTAGGATACTTGTACAAGAACATGTGGTTAAAATTTTCAATACAATATGATACTATAATCTTAAGATTGAGATAATAGTTAAATAGAAATTCTATGGTGGAAGAATAGTGGTAGTGTTGTTGGAAGATATGAAATAACTATAGAGATTTTTTTATGCTTATCAGAAAAAAACAGCCACATGATTCAAAATTTTAAACAAAAAGGATCTCCATCAAAAAGTTGCATTTGTCAACTCCTCCTTCCCATGTATGTCTATACATTCGGTATTTATTTACCAGTTTTGAAACATTTTAAAAAAGAAATAGCTGTAATTAAATGTACACTTATCGTTCTGATGTTCATTATATTTATGAAGCTTCCTGCTTCCAGTCTAAATGCAGGGTGTTAAGGAGCTGTGTTCATTTAGCATTTAAAACATTAGATAATTCTAACTAAGGCTAAACTTTTAATATTCAGAGAGCTCACTGAGATTTTTTTTTAATGCATCTTATTAATGCATCTTGGATTGCTAGAGTTTATTTGCTACAATAACAAAAACGGTTGTAAAACAGCCACAACTATTCTTTTAGAGAAGACCAGTTCATTGAAGTTTTTTTCTTAGTAACACTATTATGTACAAAGTAACATGTAGCTGAGTTGAATACAGTATAGTAAGTATTATATTATGTAGCAGAAAAAGTGTTCTAATAATGCAAGAAAACAGTGCATTGAATTAAATATTGCTTCTGATATTAGTCTTTGGTGGCCTCCTATAAAGGTTGTTATTTATTTACCCCTTCCTAGAACTTTTTAGTATAAGAAAATTGAAATGAGTTCAAATTGTATGTTTGTTCATTTTCCAAGGATCCATCCATTAAGGGAACATTCCACTGGTCTGGTAATGAGCAGATGACGAAGTATGAAATGGCACGTGCTATGGCTGATGCTTTCAATCTTCCTAGCAGCCACTTAAGACCAGTAAGTAATTAATTGGAATGAGCTAACTTGTAGTTGGTAAATATTTGGCATTTGTTTTATATAGTGCTATGAAATCTTATCCTTGAAGAACAATTGCTCTCTTTATCTGATAACATTTTGAAATTGATAATCCAATTATTTGATCTTCATTTGGCTCTTTGGAAAGCAATGCTTATTTTTGTCTCTGCAATTGTAAATGATAACCGTATAACAATGTAGCTCAAAAATTTCAGCTGCAATTAAGACGCCATGTGGAAGGGATGAAAAATTGCTTTCTGATTATAGTTTCTCATAGCCTGGTGAGTGACTATCTGAATTGTCCTTCTATGTTGCCTTTTATGTAAATACTCATCTAATAAATGTTTACATGAAGGCAAGTGCAAGGAATTCTAGGTACCCAGAGCCTGGAAAATTAGAAAATAAATATTTTAAAGTATATCAAATTTATCAAATCTAGAAATGAATTCCTGTATGTCTTTTCTGTCTGCCTCTAGTTTCCTAATAAAGGGAAAATGTAAAGTAGAGGTAGAACTCACCTTACAACCACAATTGAGTCCAAAATTTCTGTGGCTAAGCAAGACAGTTGTTAAGTGAGTTTTGCCCCATTTTTCTTGTCACAGTTTTTAAGTGAATCACTGCAGTTGTTAAGTTAGAAACACTTTTGTATGTGAATCTGGCTTCCCCATTAACTTTGCTTGTCAGAAGGTTGCAAAAGGTGATCACTGGGACACTGCAACTGTCATAAATATATACCAGTTGCCATGTATCCAAATTTTGATCACATAACCACGAGGATGGTGCAACCATCCCAAATGTGAAAAACCGTCATAAGTCACTTTTTGCAGTGCTGTTATAACTTTGAATGGTCCCTAAATGAATGATTGTAAGTCAAGGACAACCTGTAACTTTTGCTCAATTTACAGTCAAAGACTACCTTTAGAAGCTTCTTCTCAGGAGATACAAATGACTTTAATGTCTGCATGTATCTTTAATTCAGTGACTAAGACTTGGATAGAAGTATTTTGGCAGATAATTAGCGATTCTGTTTTGCACTTTTTGCAGATTTCAGGATTTCTTGATGATTATTGAAATATTACAATGTGTGAGAGAAAAGTGATTTGGGGATAGGAGAGAGAGGATCCTTAGAAACAACTGCATTTTGGGATTTTTTTTATGCTGAACAATAAATACATTGATCTTTTAAATTAAAGATTATAGATAGCCCAGTACTGGGTGCTCCTCGTCCTAAGAATGCTCAGCTTGACTGTTCCCGCCTTCTGATGTTGGGCATTGGTCACCATACTCCGTTTCAAGTTGGGATCAAGGAATCACTTTGGCCTTTCCTCACTGACAAGAGATGGAGACAGACAGTGTTCCACTAGCTTGTAGATATTTTAGTGTAAGTATGGTATATGACGCACTTTTTAAAAAAGGGGAGAAAGAATAGTTTTGTATTCAGCATTCTGTGTTTCAAGTTCAATCAGGTAAAAATATTGTCTTGCACTAGTGAAATTGTAAGAAGTGTTGATAAAAAAATAATTAACCCTGTTTGAAGCTGTTAATATATGTTTATGTTTATCACTGGCTTATCATAAAGATCTAGTGATCTACAATTATTGCAGTCCTCAGTAATATGGAATGAGAATGTTTCCTCACATGCAATTTTTGTGTTTAAAATTGTTGGATAAGATCTCTTGGCATTTATTTTCTTGATTACCATAAATAAATATTGTAATGCAGGACTTTAATGTTTCCAATGCAATTTCAAATTAAAAAAACTGCTTTAGATCTGATTAAAAAAAAAAATCTAATAAAATAAAACTTTATTTTTGTTTGGAATGAATGTGTACTTATACTTTACATGTTTCTACATTGTACTGCATCCTGAAACTCCAGCATTGTATTAAACAGTTCACAACTGCAAGTGCAAGAATGCAAGTACTTTATTAATAGAATTTAAGTTTATTTTTTTAAATGCAAATGTATTTTTTCCTTACTAATGAGAGTATCATTTACAAGGATTCTGCTAAAACAGAAAATAACATACATTGAGACAGCACTTTTTTCCTACTACTACCTGATCTCCCAAGATAATGCATCCAAGAAAAAAAGCTATGCTTATTCCTATGACCTTTCCTTCAAAATATGTTGATAGAGTAACATAACAGGTAAATGTAAAGGTTTCCCCTACCCAGTCGTGTCTAACTCTGGGGGACAGTGCTCATATCCATTACTTAGCCAAGTGAGCCAGTGTTGTCTGAAGATGTTTCCACGGTCATGTGATCAGCATGACATCACAGTGCAGAATAAAACATGGAACCCTGTTACCTTCCCACCGAACTGGTACCTACAGTATTTATCTATTCACATTTTCATGCTTTCAAACTGCTAGTTGGGGAGCTGGGGCAAAAACAGGAGCTCGCCCCTTACACGGCACTTGGATCTCAACCCTAGGCTGTCAGCTTTCCAGCTGACAAGCTAGGCTTAAACTCTGAGTCATATGGCCCCCATCACTAACATAAACATGTTATATGTATTGAAAAATCTCTTGTGGAAATTAGATACTTTAAAAAAAAACTTTCTTAAACTTGGAAGGAGTTACAAGCATATATATTAGAATTTAATTTAATAGATATTTTAAAATGCATAATGTAGAGAATACACTTTTTTACGTGTATTTCAAAATTGTTTCAAATTAGGTTTTTTAAAAAACAATATTCTTCTACTTTATCTATTTATAGACTCTTCAGTGAGTCCATTGCAATCTCAAACCGAGCTCTAGGGACTTTTTAAGTATGAAATTTAACTATTATAACTCAACCAATTCACATGGTATTTGAATATGTTCTTCTAAGAGTTCTCTTTTTATAGAATTTATTAAGAAGGACTTTTTTAAAAAATTAAAGTTTTATTCATTTACGAGAATTCAATAGACCACATCAAGCACATAGTATAACAAAGCAGAAACTGGAGTTAATGCACTCAGGAACAATTTGAATATTCTTTGAAATTCATTGACAAAAAATATTAGGAATCATAAGGGAAAGCTAGAAAGTCACTGGCTTATCACTTGAAACAACCAGAACTGAGAAAGTTTTATCCCTGCAATTCAGGCTGATGATGGACAGTTACTTAACAAAACAGAATCTATGTTATGATATTTATAATATTTATATCTACTAGGATTCTGGTAACTGCACCACAAGTTATCAATTTCCTGTGAAGTACTGAAGAGATTTCTTGGGATGATAAAATTAAATAAATATAGCTGTTGACATTACAAGAAATCACAAAATTTCAGCTAGGGAAAGTCCTTGAATCAGATGGACTTCCAAATAAATACAGACTTATTGGCACCTACATAGAGATCTGTAATCATTTAATCGTTTTATTTTTTGTTTACCATTTTATAGTCCCACAAGATACACAAACTAGTTTAATACCTTTGCTTGATGCGAATGCTAATACAGTCTCCCTATCCAGGAGACTATATAAAGTAATATGTATAATTCGGCCACATCAATCTGGATTTATTAAAAAAAATAGACAACCTGACAACATCCACCTGGTGATTAATATTATAGATATTGTAGCAAATGGAATTAACTGTTCTAATTTTCTTCCTTTCCTATTGAAGGAAGGCCTTTGATATGGTACAAATCAAATTAAAGGCTAAAGTTTTTCGTCATTTATTGGATTATAGTTGGGTATCTTTACCCTATGGCTAGGGGTTATTAAGAATAGAATTGTTTCAGACTTTCAAATTATACTGTAGCATCTGTAAGGATGCTTTTTGTTTATTAATTTTCAATTTGTTTCCTGAACTATTGGCTTCTTTGGATAGCTATTTTCAAGATACGGAGGGTATTTGACAATGAATATAAGTTGTTCTTACATGCTGATGATATCCTTGGTAATTATGCAGTGTCATTACCAAAACCTTATTGAAGTACTATAGCAATATGGTTAATACTCTGGTTATACAATTAACTGGAACAAGGCTAATTTCCTGCCTTTGGCAGCTTCTCTATGAATTACTGTAAGAGATTAGGATTTACCATTTGTACAGGCTGCATAAAATATTTGGATTTATATCTTTTTTTAATTATATCACAAAATGCTAAATTCAATATATGTATAAATATAATTTCAGTAAATATAATTTGATAGTTAAAAGTCCCATTAAATCTTTGGGCAAGGTTAATGTTATCAAAATGAAGACTACATTGAGATTAATATATATTTTAAGATATTTAAATGTTAATTCCTACTTTAAACTGATAATGAGAAAAAAAATATGGTGAGCAAAGCCCCTCAAATATCCTTGGTGAAATTGATAATGATGCTTCAACCTACCAGTTTTTCAACTATATGATGACTTGTGTTTTAACATTTTTGGAGGGGAGAATGAGATTTGTATCCCCTTCTTTAGGCCATTTGGAAAGCATGTACTGTATGTAATACTCCTGAAACCTTAGCACGATGTAGGTTCTAGATATATTAAACAGAGATGTTCATTTCCAGGTTGGAAGCTGCTATGGACATTTGGTTGTACATAGGTTAATAAATATAGTTTTCCTACAGAATAAAATGAAAAAAAATGATGCTGTTGAATAAGCCACATTTGAATGTAGTGGGAAAATTGTCTATGTGTATAAATATATACTTAACAAAACATCTCTAGATTTCATAAGGTTATTTCTTATGCAATTTGAACACAAGATTGAAAATTAAGCCTTATAATTTTCTGACATAATCATGAAAGAAGTGGTA
Organism: Crotalus tigris; assembly: GCF_016545835.1. Lineage (NCBI taxonomy): Eukaryota > Metazoa > Chordata > Lepidosauria > Squamata > Viperidae > Crotalus > Crotalus tigris. The sequence goes on from NW_024096469.1 coordinate 3,549,309, forward strand.
AAGCTTTGTCCAATTATCATAACTACCTTTCTTCCCTGCTGTTTCTTATATATGTTTCACTGATATCTTTTAAACTATGATATATTAAAAAATTCTCTTTAAGTAGCAAAAATGTTGTCTTAGGAAGCTGAGTTTTAAAGTTCTGATCCTATTTTGTTTTTTGTCTTCTTCCACTCTCACGTGAAAGATTTTTCCCCCATTCTCTGATGCATCCCTATTTAATAGCAGTTGGGAAACATTTATAGGAGTAAAATTAATGATGTCAAAGCAGTGCTATTAATAATTTGAGAAGATGTGTGAACAAAGAAAAAGAATGATGCCTAAGTGATAAATGCAGTAATTCATATAAATATCCAAAGCTGCAAAAAGACAGTGGGAAGTCAATGAAGAAAAATGAAGATGGAAGGTGTTGAACTTGCTAAAACCCCAAATGGTAGCCTATTATTCATTAGACTGACTGAAGGAGGTCACATGCTGCAAGCAAGAATAAGTGAGATGTCAAAAGACTTGATCATTATGGTGGAGTCAACAGACAATTATTACTATTATAGGCTGATGTGAAATGCCATGTTCATCCAATATTAACTGATCAAACTGTAGCTCCTTTAAAATACTTGAACTGAATGTCGTTATCTTGTAAAGGTAATAATTATGCAAAGTTAGAGTCAGGAGCAGTTCTCATCATTGCAGTGTGAAAGAGACTGTTTACATATATACCGTATTTTCCGGCGTATAAGACGACTTTCTAAACCCTGAAAATCTTAAAAGTCGGGGGTCGTCTTATACGCTGCAATATACGGGTAGCTGTTCTCTGAATTTAAAACCAATCTGCCCCCTAGTGGCCAGCCCTATTTTTTTTTACAGAAATAAGCACTAACAGGACAAAGCATACAAAAATCCCATTTTTCTACATCGCCCATCACTTTATTCTTTTTCAGGAAAAGCAATTAAATAGTAGAAAACAGTAAGCTATATAAATTAAGGACATTACATTTACAAAAAAAAGAAACATTCAATTTACTTCTTATACCTATAGCAGCAGATATGAATATATGGAAAAACTTTTTGATTCAGCAAATCACATTGATTAAGAAAGATACTGATCAAAGGAAAAAGATCAAAGTGAAAATTAAGAAAATAGATGATGGGATCTACCAGAGAGAATATTTAAAAAAGAAACATTTGTTTGAATATGGTTAAAGAAACAGAAAAGATTCTGAATACATATGTCATTCTAAGAGAGATGAATTCTTTAAATAATACTGTATGCTTTCCCCCCCTTTTATTTTATTTCTTGATATAAGTAATATAATACTGCTGAAATGGCCTAGATGAAGGAAATGTCTTAGATAATTAAACATGTCTGAATTTAGGGAAATTATAATGTATAAAAAAGAGGACTTCCGGTGGATCTGCGCGCGCGATGGCGGCTACTTTGTAGCTGTCCTCCTGGGTAAGTGTTAGAACCACTATGAACAGCAGACGTTAGCTGTTCTGCGGTTCAGAATCTCCCTCCCGGGCAAAGGGAGGGAGAAGAGTATCATCCGAATAGTGGTAGAGCCTCTTATGCACCCCAAGGTTTTCTTTTGGGGGGTGAAAAGAGTGCTCCCATGGAGTTCGGATTGTCTCCGCTTCCCAGCTGTTTTTGTCTCTAGGGACAAAACAAGCCGCCGCAACCACCTCCGCGATTAAAGTGATCTGGTGAGTTTTCTTAAAAAAAGCGGACAGACCTGAGTAGAGGATTTTGTTTTTTTCTGATCTTATTTGGATTTTAAATTTAAAGATTTACTTTTATTCCCTCTTTTTGTTTTTTTCTTTTGTTGAAAGGGAAAGTAAAATGGCGATCGGTAGGCTTTTTGGTGTTTTTTTCTTTTTCGACTGGAACGGAATGGAATGGATTTGATTATTTATAATGATGTTGGGTTTGGATTTTAGGAGGATTACTTTCCCTTTCTGTTTAACTTTTTTTATTTCTTGAAGGATTTTTCTTTGTTTTTTGTACTTTTAAAAAAAACGGAATGGACTTTTTTTATTTAATTATTTCTTTTTTTCTCTCTCTCTTTTCTTTTCCTTCTTATTGGATTTTATTTGGATTTTAGTTTGAAAGGCTGATTTTTATTTTTTCCTCCCCTTTTTTTCTTTTGGGTAATTTTTAAGAAGGAGTAAAGATTTTTTAAGATGGCTCCAAAGCATCCAGTAATTCCCACAGCTCCTAAGGTGGTTTCTTCTTTGGTGATATCATCAGTGCAACAATCTAAATTAACAGCTTCACCCTCTCCTTTGGCACAATTATTAACGGTAAAGGAGTTGCAAGACATAATGGGAAATGCTATATCTCAAATCAGGGGAGAAGTGAAAGATTTTAGTGGAAAATAACAGGATTCTGAGGCAAAATATAGTTTTGGCTTTAAAAGGAGTTGCCTCTGTTCTTGAAAAGTTGAACTTTCGTGTAGAAGAGGTAGTAGAGAAAGTGGAGTTGTTGGAGGGAAAATTTGAAGGTATGGAAAAAGAGATGGAAAATTTTCAAGATGAGATTCTTATGCTTCAATATAGAGAGATGGAATATGCTTTAAGAATCAGAGGCCTGAAAGAGTCTTTGCAAGGAGATCTGAGAGAGATGGTTGCAAATGACTTTGCTGTGATTCTGGATAGAGAAAAAGAGGAAATATTTAGTGCAATTGAAAAAATATTTAGAGTTAACTCTGTGGTGGCAAAGCAAAGAAATCTGCCAAGAGATGTGGTGATTTATTTTGGGAAAAGATCCCTGCGCAATGAAATTATACAAGCTTTTTACAATAAGAGGTTTCAGATTGCTTCATAAGATGTTATAATTTTAAAGGAGATCCCATCTAAAATTTTAAGAAGAAGAAAGAAGTTTGCTTTCTTAGCAGATGAGCTCAAAAAGAGGCAAATGTTGTTCAGATGGGACGTCCCGACTGGAATGGTGGTGAACTATCTGGGGATGCGTTATAGACTTAATACTGTTTTCAAAGCAAAAGAGTTTTACACTTCGGTCCTGGGGGTATGTTCACCGCCACCTATCGCTTCGGAAGAGAGGAAGGTAGAATTGCAGTCTGAAGAGCCTATATTGATGAAAATTGGGAAATCTCAGATTGAGGGGCCTCAACAGTTAAGATGAAGGAGCAGAGGATAACTTGTGCAACACATAAACGCAAAGAAAAGGAGCAACAGAAGAAGGAGCTTAAGGAAGCCTCACAAGTATTTGTTTCTGAGTCTGCGGGAGAAGCAAGATCTATAAACTTTTTGGAGCAACCTTTAAGGGTAGATTTTCAAGCACTTCTCTCGGGGCTTTTGGATAAGAGAGATTGATAAAAGAATGTATAGATTCTTTTCAGGTTATTGATAGATTATAGTTTTTTGTGGATGGAATTGGTTATTGGTAAAGAGGAGAGATCTTTTAATGGTATAACTAACGCTTATATGTTTATTTTTGTGTTTGATGATAGAAAGAGGGAGAGATTAGATTTTATATAATATAAGTATGATATTATGAAGATTGAATGAAAATTCTAGATAGGTAGCGTATGTTTAGATATCTAAGGAGTATTTAAAGGAATATTTTGTTTTAAATATGTATAAGGGAATTTTAATGTTATAAGTAATGTTTATATGTGTATTTTTGAGGGTGTTTATAAAGATTGATGGATAAATTTTAAAAGTATGACATTAGAAAATGTTCAGAGTATTTTATAATGTGTCTAATGATTGTAATTATAATTTTTTTTTATAAGTAATATTTATATGTGTGTTTTTGAGGGTGTTTATAAAGAATGATGGATAAATTTTAAATAATATAAGTATGACATTAGAAAATGTTCAGAGTATTTTATAATGTGTTTAATGATTGGGTATATAGTTTATATGTGTATTTTTGAGTTTGATGACAAAGAAAGAGGGATAGATTTTATCTAATATAAGTATGATATTATGGAGATTGAATGAAAATTTTAAATAAGTAATGTATTTTTAGATATATTTTATATATATATATATATTAGCCTGTATTCAGCTCTGGGAAGGTTGGGGGAGGGTTGGGGTGGGTTGGGAGGGTTTGGGGAGGGGGATTTTTTTTCCTCTGTAAAACTTCAAAAAACTTTTAATAAAAAAAAGAAAGAAAGAAAAAAATGTTTTGAATAAGACCTAAAGGATTAGATGACTAGGCACATTAAATTGAATATTTAAAAATTAAATATATTTTATCAAAATAATAACTATATTATTTCAAGGTTTGCAAAGAAGACATTTTGGGGAAAAGGGGAAATCAACTAAATGTACTATGTGGATTATAGATTATAGAAACCAATTGTTAATTATTTTTCTTTACAAATGTAAACCCAGCAAACACACTGTTTACCAACTATTAAGTGATTTATCTTTTAAAAAACCAATAAAATATATGGGGAAAAAAATACCAGCTGAGTTCAGGAAGCATTAGGGAAGCAGTGGTGGGCAACACTCGCTTTCTAGCAGCAAAGGAATGGAGCTCCTATTGTGCTCATCTATAAACAGAAATTCAATATTGTACCGTATTTTCCAGCGTAAAAGACGACTTTCTAAACCCTGAAAATCTTCTCAAAAGTTGGGGGTCGTCTTATACGCCCAGTCGTCTTATACGCCAGAATATATGGTATCTTAATGGATATCTAGGCAACAATTGTTTTAATTCCTCCTCATTATGTTTTTCTAAATAACTCAAGATGGTAAACATTTCTAATACTTCCTCTTATTTTGAGGGGAGTTAGGCTGAGAGAGAGTGACTAGTCCAATGTCATCCAGTTAGGTTTTCATGCTTAAGGCATGGACTAGAACTCATAGTCTCCCTGTTTTTGGACCAGCAGCTTTATTACATCAAACAGATTATTAAAGTTTTGCACAGTTTGGCTGGGGTTTATTCATTTGACTGAAGATGATATTTTGCAAGCAAGATTAATTGATATGAGGTGATTCCATTGTTTGTGATATCTGACACTCCTAGCCTTTTAACAGTAATTTTAATTTTGGTGTTGGTTTTTTTTTTCTTTTAAAAAAGCCTTTTTATATTTTGATTATATCCTGCCCAGAGTCATGTTTTGTGAGTGGCCTTATAAATATGATATATAAATAAAATAAACATTGAATAGGAATCTGTCCTTTTGTAAGGCTGGAAAGAAGATGCAAAAAAGTTGTTTTTCAAAAGTAAATTGCATGTCTTTCAAGAAAATGGATTTTATTAATAATTTGTATCAGAAAGGGGAGATGGAGATGACATAAAATCTGAAGAGGCATAACTAATACACCATAGACAGAAATAATTTATTTAAAGAAAAAAACAATGTTGATATGTTAGGGAAATGTTCTGAAAATAACAGAATGGAATTAACAATGCAAAGTGCATGCAGAGTGATTTATTTGGGAAACAAATGCACATGAGGGATGTAGAGATATATGGTAATAGTATGACAAAGAGTAACAGTACAAATTAAACATTTCTTGACAGTATGAAGTAGCTTCCAAGTATATATACACATGCACAAAAACACACAATTTTAGGTTGCATTTTTTTTCCTGCACTGATCAGGCCACCTGTGGTATTGTTTGCCATTTTGGGCATCACACTTTAAGGAAGATTGAGACAAGAGGCTGAGGTTGAGAGAAGATCAGTAAAGATAATCAGAGGACTAGGAAATACGTCCAACAAAGAGATTGAAGTGATGGAGATATTTATCCTGGAAAAGTGTGAAGATCCTAAAAGAGTATTTTGTGAGAAGAAAATCAACTTCTATTATTTTTCTCAATGAATCAGATGAGTATCATTGATTTAAGTGACAGGAATGCAAATGCTAGCTGAATTTTAAGGAAAAGTCCTAAGAACAATAGCTGTTCAATATGGGAACCAGTTGTTCAGAACATTGGAAGGTTTATTAGATGACTTTACTCTTCTGGTTATGAGTCAGATCATAAAGACAGTGATTAGTTTATTTTACTAATAATTGCTGCCTTTTCTGAGTAAAAAGCTATATAGTTGTGACTGGTGATGCTTTTCTTAATAAGACTCTGAGTTTAAGTCACTTTAGCCAAGAAAGCCAGCTGGATGACTTTCATTCCAGTCAGCCAGAGCCAATTGTTCTCTCTCAACCCTTTTCGCCCGGACTGGAAGTTTTCTCTGCAAGTAGACAAAGCTTCTAGTCTGTCTCTGGGCTAAAAGTATTTGGGCCTTAAGGGGAACTTGGGAACAGAGAAAATTGCTCTGTTTCCAAGAGCCCCATAAGTGTCTAAACACTTTTCGCCCAGATGGAGAAATGACGGAGACTGGAAGGTTTGTCTGCTTGCAAATGAGGTGCTTTGAAATGAAGCGAATCGCTCCATTTCAAAGTGCCCCATTTGCAAGCAGATGAATCTTCCAGTCCTCCCTCTGAGCAAAAAATGTGTGGCGGAGGCACAGGCGGAGGCAGAGGCACAGAGGAGAGAGGCAGGTGATCTGGATGTGCTGCATGGAGCACGTCCAGATCGCCTGCCTCCCTCCCACAGATGCTGTCAGACACCATCAATGCCCACACGCTTCCTGCCTCTTGTGCTGGCCACACCCATCCTGCATGGGCTTATTTTTGGAGTAGGGCTTATATTAGGCCACCCCCAAAAATCAGGCTAGGGCTTATTTTCCGGGTGGGTCTTATTTTTTGGGAAAACACAGTATTTGGGTATGTTTGCCACCTTGAGTCATTTGTAAAAATAATAAAGGCAGGATACAAATAAATCAAATTGGACTTGGTGACCTAAATAATACCTCTTAACTTTAAAAGTTTTCTTGACTTTGATTGCTACTTAAAGATGGAAAGAATGACTACCTTCAGATAAGTTCTCTAATGACTACCTTCAGATAAGTTTTCCTGAATATGACAGGAGTTAAAATTCAGGTATATACACTTTCTAAAACAGTGTTTCTCAACCTTGACAATTTTAAGGCATGTGGACTTCAACTCCCAGAATTCCACAGCCAGCAATGCTGGCTGTGGAATTCTGGGAGTTGAAGTCCACATGCCTTAAAATTGTCAAGGTTGAGAAACACTGTTTAAAACATTGACTTTAATCAGAATTGAATCCAAGGTTCAATTTCAAATGATATGATTGCTCTAGGTGGATTGTACTAGTTTAGTGTGCTGGGCATATCAAGCTTTAGCAAATTCTTTCTTGTCCCAAAGTATCATAGTATTAAACTATTTCTAGTAATATATTTCTAATAATATTACAGGTAGTCCTCGACTTACAACCACAGTTGAGCCTAAAAATTTCTGTTGCTTAGCAAGACAGCTGTTCAGTGGCTTTTGCCCCCTTTTGCAACCTTTCTTGCCACAGTTAAGTGAATCACTGCAGTTGTCAGTGATAATTGTCAAGTGAATCTGGCTTCCCCATTGACTTTGCTTGTCAGAAGGGCACAAACTGTGATCACATGACCCTGGGACACTGCAACTGTCATAAATACATGCCAGTTGCCAAGTATCCGAATTTTGATCACATGACCATGGGGATGCTACAACAGCCATAAATGTGAAAACTGTCATAAGTCTTTTTTTCAGCACCGTTGTAACTTTGAACAGTCAGTACACAAATGTTTGTAAGTCAAGACTACCTGTATTATTACTATTCTAATAGTAATACTAACACATTGTTTCTAATAGTATAATAACCTAATTGAAGTTTTGTTTTCTACTGTTTCCTTTGTTATAGTAACTAACGAATTAAATAATAATATGAGCTGTGAGCTGGGTTCTTTATTAGGATGCAAAGGACACCAAAATGGAGGAAATAATTCAGATTTGTTCATCTTTTGAAGTGGAACTATGTATGAACAACTATCCTAAAAATAAAGAGGCCAGCCAATTAGAAACCGGTCATTAAGAAAGGCACATTTGGTTTTTAAATGTAAAATTGTTTTTAAAACAAGCTATAATGTTTGTATTGATTGAGCATTTTTGGTTTTATTAGTTTCTTCAGCAGCAGTTTACAAGATCATTAAAATTACAGTTCTAATATGTGTGTATCCTCCCTGCATTGATATTTTGTTTGCTTTTTTTTAAAAAAAACTCTTTTAAGTAAATTAAGAGCAAATTGTCTTTGAAAACAAAACAAAAAAGTAAACAGCTGTGAAAATAGCAAAAAGGAAAATGTTATTAGTGTAAAAAAAATTGCTGGGAGGGTGGGTCTGCTTTCCTTGGTTTTTTTCCTTTGGTTCTGTAATGTATTTTGAAAGCTGAATGCTAATCTAGGTTTAAAAAGAAATAAAGATTGTAGAAATCAAACAGCAATTTTTGTTCCAGGATGAAGTTCCTTGTCTCAAGCACCAGGGGTCAGCCTTGCCTTATGAAAAAGACTCCTCTTTTAAAGGTTGACTTGTAGTGATTTTTTAGATTTCACTGTGCATGTGTGCATTATTTTTCCAAAGAGACAGAACCTAATTATAAGTGTTTACATGTATTTTTTCTGTGTGGGATTTATATCAACAGAAGAGGCAAAACTGGTAGTTCGTCTTCATATGCCAATCCGATTGACACACGTTAATAATTTGAACAGGTAGTTCAGTTCTGCTCTGATAGACCAATTACAGAACAGGAGATATAAGGCAAGAAATGTCACTATGATAATATGCATACCAAAGTGAATGAAAGAAAATCTGGACGCTGTTTAGCAATCCCTGTCATTCATCTATGTAATTCACTGACAGCAAGAAACATGGGAGGGTTGGCAATGATCTATTTATTTCTAATTTTAAGACATCATTCTGCTGTGCGTGGAGTTCAGTAGGTGAACTCCAAGAAGCAGAAATAGGCAGTCTTTATCACACCAGCCTCCAAAGCAGTTTATTAAAGGGTAGACTCACAATGCAACTTTGTGTTCTATTTTTGCAACCCACTTGTCCATTTCTGCCCGGTCTGAAATTGAGGTCAAAATAGATGTGAAATTAAGCATATCTTTGCATCCTACACTTGGGATCACATTTCATCTTTACAAATAATAATAATAATAATAGCACGTATAAGGCATCCCAACCATTTTGTGACATCATTGTTTTTCTTCCACTTAAATTCCTCAATGAAAACTGGCATTTGCTTACTCTATTATTTAGTGAAAAAATGTAGTTTTCACTAAGCTGGGGAAGCAACATGTCGCTAATTATTTAAAATGTTATTATCTTTCATGAAATCAGATAATACACTGTAGTAGACAATTGTGTTTTTAAATCATATTTAAAATCATGGGCTTTTTAAAAAATGTGTTTTTAAATCATGGTTTTGAGAACTGATAATGTTATCTAATTGGATAATGAAATATCTGCAAACAAACAACCATGCTCAGAGAACATCAAGGCCTCCACAGTTCAGCCCTAAGTTACATGTATATCCTTCTATTGGCATTTTAAAGCCTGATTCAACACAGTGAAACAATAATTAATAACTTAGGATCACCCAGTGAATATGATTGGCAGTAGATATAGAGAAAACAAAAGCTATTTCTTTGGATTGAGACTGTTAATATTTGGAATTATTGTTAGTTGCTTCAATGCCTATAAAATAATTCTGGTATTTTAAAAGGATGCATCAGCTGACATAAAATCAAGATTAGTAACTGAATTGTAAGCATCTGGTAGCAGAATGGAAAAATCATTTATGCACTGGTGATTTGTGATTTGTAAAATCTTCTACATTCATCCACCCAGTATTGTGTGTAAATAATGCAGACAGGTTTTATAACCCTTCAATCATGGCTGGGTGATGCTATAAAGATGCTATAAGTCACTGGAACAGAAATAATCTCTGTGCAAAGAAAAATGATGTAAAAAGATTATCACCACTAGCATTCTCATTTCTGTGTCAGCTAGATAATACCGATAATACCCACTATGAAAGTCAGAATTAGTCTTCCTATCCTGGTGTCCTGTTAAATTTGTTGGACTTTATTTACTATGAAGGTCCTGAATGGAACTGCATCTACATGGAGAGAAGTGTGTAGTGGGGCTCTGTTCTGGGCCCAGTGCTCTTCAACATCTTCATCAATGATTTGGTTGAGGGGATCGATGGGGAACTCATCAAATATGCAGACAACACCAAGCTGGCAGGAATAGCCAACACTCCAGAAGATAGGTTTAAGATACAGAAGGATCTTGACAGACTTGAACATAGGGTAATATTTAACAAAATGAAATTTAATGGTGAGAAAAGTAAGGTTCTACATTTAGGCAAGAAAAACCAAATGCACAGGTATAGTATAGGTGATACCTTGCTCAATAGTAGCAACTGTGAGACAGATCTCAGAGTACTAGTGGACAATCACTTAAATATGAGCCAGCAGTGTGCTGCAGCTGCCAAAAAAGCCAACACAGTGCTAGGCTGAATTAACAAAGGGATAGAATCAAGATCACATGAAGGATTAATATCACTTTACAATGCCTTAGTAAGGCCATACTTGGAATACTGCATCCAGTTTTGGTCACCATGATGTAAAAAAGCTGTCAAGACTCTAAAAAGAGTACAGAGAAGAGCAACAAAAATATTAGGGGACTGGAGGCTAAAACATATAAGGAACGGTTGCTGGAATTGTGTATGTCTAGTTTAATGAAGAGAAGGATGAGTGGTGACATGATAGCAGTGTTCCAATAGCTCAGGGATTTGCCACAAAGAAGAGGGAGTCAAGCTATTCTCCAAAGCACCTGAAGGCAGGACAAGAAGCAACAGATGGAAACTAACCAAAGAGAGAAGCAACCTAGAACTAAGGAGAAATTTTCTGATGGTTAGAACAATTAAGCAGTGGAACTGCCTGCAGAAGTGGTGAATGCTCCAACAATAGAAGTCTTTAAGAAGAGACTGGACAGCCATTTGTCTGAAATGGTATAGGGTTTCCTGCCTGAGCAGGGGGTTGGACTAGATCACAGGTTGGCAACCTGCGACTCCAGAGCCGCATGCGGCTCTTTGAGCCTTCCCCTGTGGCTCCCAGCCTCCTCTGCCATTTGCAGAGAGAGACAGAGACAGAGAGAGGCAATTGCACTTCCCTGCTTCTCTCTCTGTCTCTCTCTCTCTCTGTGTGTGTCTCTCTCTCTCTCTCTCTCTCTCTCTCTCTCTCTCTCTCTCTCTCTCTCTCTGTGTGTGTGTGTGTAAAAGAGAATGCACTCAGTGTTCTCCGAGGAGCTGGAAAGCTTATTGGGAGGAGCTCCTCCCTTTGCTGCATCTCTGCAGGAAGCAGGAAGGGCAAGAGAGAGCTAGCTAGTCCAGCTATGCTGACTCAGGAATTCTGGGAGTTGAAGTCCATGAGTCATAAAAAAGCCGAGGTTGCCCATCCCTGAGCTTGTTGGAGAACAGCTTGAAGCCAGCTTGCCAAGTGAGCAGCAGATAGGAGAGAGGGAGAAAGAGAAAGAGAGAGAGAGAGAGAGAGAGAGAAACAAAGAGTGGGGGAAGAGGACTGGCAGACCAAGGGCAGATAGAGAGGGAGGGAGAGAGAGAGAGAAACAGAGAGAGAGAGAGAGAGACCCTTTTGATATCTAAAATGAAGATAACACTGCATATATCCTTTTTTACCTCTCTCTCTCTCTCTCTCTCTCTCTCGCTCTCTGCGTGTGTGTGTGTGTGTGTGTGTGTGTGTGTGTATCTTGAGTGTTTCTTGATGCACCCTGTTGGCCCAAATATGGGAGAAAGAAATCTTCTTTCTTTTTCTTTTTTCTTTTGCCTGTATCAGCTCAATCTAGAGCCATCCACAGGCAGCAGTCGCAACTGTGACATCATTTGTATTATAAAATTTGGATTGCTAACAAAGAATTAAGGGAGAATGGGATAGCTATTTCGAGTTTCTTAACTCTGTTCAGCCACACTTACCCTTCTGAGATTCGAGCCTGGGCTGTGTGCATGTTAGGCAGCTGTATTAACCTCTAGGCCACAGGCTCCTTCTCACTTTGTCAGCTGTATCAGGGAGGGAAGAGACGGGGAGGGAAAAGAAAAAAGAAAAAGAAAGAAGATTTCTTTCTCCCATATTTGGGCCGACAGGGTGCATCAAGAAACACTCAAGATAAATCTCCTCCCCCTGATTGCTCTGTTTAAATGGGTGGAATCCCACTGTAGTACTGCCAGAGCAAAAATAGAAGAAAGAAACCATCTTTTTCGTATATGCAAGCGCAATGGATATCCAACAAGGTTCATTAGGTGCTACAGTGTGCCACCTGAACCTTGAAGGGATCCATGTACAAATGAACCGACACCACAGACGACGCTGGTTACCCTCCCCTATATCTGCAACGTCTCTGAGTCAACTGCTAGATTACTAGCACCATACAATGTCAAGGTAGCCCATAGACCCAATCAGACACTATGTGCTGCAATCATGCGTCCCAAGGACCCACTCCCCACCATGGATAAGTCAGTAGTTGTCTACAGAATTGACTGTGAGGACTGCCCAAGTAACTATGTTGGGGAGACCACCAAGAGAGTAAGAACCAGGGTCCACAAACACAAATTAGCAGTAAAAGGGGGCAAACAATACTCTCAGATTGCGGCACATGTAACTGAATCAGGCCACCGATTTGACTTTGAAAAAGTACGTGTCTTGGCCAGTGACAATACAAAAGGGGGCCGCTTGCTTAAAGAGGCATGGCTATCTAATAAGGACTCAGTTAATCGGCATATCGATCTTTGCCCAGCCCACTTAACGTTGAGAGCTTGGAGCATGGGCAATCCCCCACCCCACTGGAGACAGCTTAAGGAAACACCGAATATATCAACGGAGAGGATTATAGAGAAGATTTCCCCCTCTTACAGCCCGGGAGTATCCAGACAGAATACAAACAACGATTGAGACCTCCCCCCCACCCAAAGCAGTCAGACATCTCCGAGCATCTGAAAGAGTGTCAAGAGATGCAGGAGTATCAACATGTGTATTAGGGGTTTGCACACACACCCCGGGACATCCGGAGGGGAGAGCATTGCCTAATAAGAGATCCATATTTAAAACAACCTTGGCGGGAGCATTGAATTCCCTGCCGTATTTGGGAGGGGAAAGAGTAGTCTCTCCAACCCCACTGCCTGTAACAACTCGATCACCCCATTCAGCAGTACCGACCTGAACGCACCAACGGGAAGTGTGGAGTGGCCCCGATGAAGATGCACAGGGGAGGAGCACCAAGAGTGGAGGGGAGAGGGCAGTGAAGGCTGATGCTCCTTATTGTTGTATAGAGAACATCCAGGGCGATTTAGTCAAAGTTAGGATGGAATGTATAAAGATTGGAGATAAAGAGAGGAGACGCCTGGGAGCAACAACTACCAGATCGTACTCAAGAAGGGGAGAAACAGCCTCATTAGCATGTTTGGTGGATACGACCCACCCACCCCACCTCGCAACGCCGATCTGCCCATATCAACAGGCAACACGGAAGAACTCTCAAGACGGCAACGTGCAAGCAAGGATTAAGGAGGAAACAGGGGGTGTGATAGCAATTAAGTTGAATAACACCTGCGGAGACCATGATTGCGGGAGGGGGAAATACAAAGAAAATAAGAGACAGTGCATTGCAACGGGGCAATCAGAATGGAGTGGGGGAGGGGGTGATGGAGGTGTACAACTAAACAAAGTGGGTGTGGCAACAAAGCAAAAAAAGAGGGGAGACATTCCACCAAACCCCGAATTTGGCAAAGAGAAAACATCCAATGACATTTACACAAGCAAGAAATGCAAGAAAGCAAGTATTGCTAATAAGAAACCGGCAACCGGAAAACAGCCTATTCCATCAGGCCCAATGACAAGATCTAGGAGCCGAGTGCAGACCCTGGCCAATCTATAAAGAGGACTCTCCTACTGACCGGCATTTTGAGCCCTGATGATGTCAGCAGTTGCTGATGAAAGCTAGGTGTTTTATTAGTTTTATTGTAATTTTATTGACATTTTACTAAATTTTATTAAAATTTTTAGCACTCTCTGGTGCTCACATTTATTTGTTTGGAGATATATACACACACACACACACACACACACACACACATACATACACATGTACATACACACACACACAAACACACACACACACCTATAATAAAGGTAAAAAAGGATATATGCAGTGTTATCTTCATTTTAGATATCAAAAGGGTTTTGCAGCTCCCGGTGTTTTGTTTTCGGTGGGAAACGGGTCCATGTGGCTCTTTAAGTATTTTGGGTTGCCTACCCCTGGACTACATGATTTCCAAGGTCCCTTCCAACTTTATTATTGTTGTTGTTGTTGTTGAGCCCTGATGACACAGTGGTTAGAATGCAGTATTGCAGGTTAACTCTGGCCATAGCCCAGTGTTTCTCAACCTTGACAATTTTAAGGCATGTGGACTTCAACTCCCAGCATTCCACAGCCAGCAATGCTGGCTGTGGAATTCTGGGAGTTGAAGTCCACATGCCTTAAAATTGTCAAGGTTGAGAAACACTGCCATAGCCTGATGGGGCTCAAGATTAACTCAGCCTACCATCCTTCTGAGGTCAGCACTATGGGGCAGTATACAATATAAGTCTAAGTGCTATTCCTATTCCTATAATCCTCAGTCAGCATGGCTTTGTATGACAGTTATGTAGCTGAACTCAACAAACATCCAAAGGCATCCAGTCCAATAGAAATCTCATCTATTTTTAATTAATATTACCAAATTAATCTAAATCTCAAGGAAGGAGCTAAAATATTCAGTCACAAATTCCAGTCAGAATGATTTGTTCTGCAGCAGAATGGGCGGTAACCATCATATCAAATCTGCTTGATGCAAAAAAGGAAATCAAGAAAATGTCCATTTAAGAAAGGTTTCAATTGATTAATATTAATATTAGAACTATGTAAATATGGAGAGTATGCATTTAAAAAGTTTTATGTATATGTACACACACACAAAATTGAATGTAGCTTAAGCATGACTGAAGTGATGATTAAATAGACAAATAACAAAAACCAGACAGTTGCCTTTTCATGTGAAAGGAAGACTATAAGGACACAATACATGCCATTGTTTATGGTACTTAGTGTTACTATCTAAGGTAGGAATAGAATCCCATTAATTTTGTAAGAAAACCAAAATCATGGCATCTGGCCCTCTCAATTCCTGGCAAATAGATGGGGAAGAAATGGAGGTAGTGACAGATTTTATTTTCCTGGGCTCCAAGATCACCTCAGATGGGGACTGCAGCCAAGAAATTAAAACACGCTTGCTCCTGGGGAGGAAAGGTATGGCAAATCTAGACAGCATACTAAAAAGCAGAGACATCACCCTGCCAACAAAAGTGCGTATAGTCAAGGCCATGGTTTTCCCAGTTGCAATGTATGGCTGTGAAAGTTGGACCATAAGAAAAGCTGAGCGCAAAAGAATTGAGGCCTTTGTGCTATGGTGCTCCAGAAGACTCCTGTGAGTCCCTTGGACTGCAAGGCGTTCAAACCAGTCAGTCCTAGAAGAGATCAACCCCGACTGCTCTTTAGAAGGCCAGATCCTGAAGTTGAAACTCAAATACTTTGGCCACCTAATGAGAAGGAAGGACTCACTGGAGAAGGGCCTAATGCTGGGAAAGATTGAGGGCAATAGAAGAAGGGGACAACAGAGAATGAGGTGGTAAATTCGAGAATCCTCTAGATTAAAAGGAATAAAAATAAATAAGATTGATTATAGGTTGAAAGCTTTTGCTGATGATTTGGTGGTGACATTATCTTATCCAATAGATTCAGTTAATGAATTGGTTGAAATTTTAGCGCAGTATGGACAGGTCTCTGGTTTTAAGGTGAATAAGAATAAAACTGAAATTTTACTTAAAAATGTGTCTATGAAGGGAAAAGATACTATAGCTGAAGCAACAGGTTATGATGTCGTTAATAAGGTTAAGTATTTAGGAGTATATATCACAACATCTAATGGGAAATTGTATAAGAATAATTATGAACAATTGTGGATAAAGGTACAAAAAGACCTAAATGACTGGCAAAAACTACAATTATCTTTGTTGGGGAGAATTTCAGTAGTAAAGATGAATGTTCTACCAAAGTTTCTTTTTTTATTTCAGATGTTACCCATTTTGAAAAAGGATGCAAATTTGGAAGAGTGGCAGAAGGGTATCAATAAATTTACATGGGGTGGCAAGAAACCAAGGGTTAAGTTTAAGATTTTACAAGATGCTAGAGAAAGGGGTGGACTTAAAGCACCTAATCTGAAATTATATTATGATGCGGCCATTTTAACTTTAGTAAGTGATTGGCTCAATTTAACAAACAAAAATATTTTGGTTCTTGAAGGCTGGGATTTATTATTTGGTTGGCACGCATATTTAGTTTTTGATAAGAAAGTAGATTGGGTGTTTAAGTCACATATTTTAAGAAATGCCATACTCCGTGTCTGGAGGAAGTATTATTATAAATTGAACTATAAAATACCCATTTGGGGGATTCCTGGACAGGCAATTCAAGGGGTTTCTAAAGGGGTGAATTTTGACAATATTTCCTATAAAGAATTGCTCATTTGGTCAGGTACAGATTGGCAATTAAAGTCTTTTGATTTGTTAAGGCAAGAAAATATTTTACAATCATGGTTTCAATATTTACAAATAATGGAGAGATGGAGGGTAGATAAGAAGGTGGGAATTACTTTAACAGATGAAAACTTGGTAATTCAGATTAAAGATCAGAAATTTGCTCATATTAAAAGAATTTATAATGAGTTGATAAAATTGGATTCAGAAACAGAGTTAGTAAAAGATTGTATGATCAAATGGGCCCAGAATATACAGGAACCAATCTTAATGGATTCTTGGGAGATAATCTGGGTTAGAAAAGTTAAATTTACTCAAGCACAAAATTTGAGGGAAAATTTTTATAAAATGTTTTATAGATGGCATTTGGATAAAAAGTTATCTTGTATGTATCCGAATTTGCAACCCAAATGTTGGAGATGTGGTTCCTTGGATGCAACTTATTTTCATGTTTGGTGGACTTGCAAAAATATTAAAGCTTTTTGGATTATGATTTGGTGGAACATTCAAAAGGTTTTTAAAAGGAAAATTAAATTTACTCCCCAATTATTTCTTTTGGGTATTTTTGTGGATTTTGATGTTAAAGAAACTATTTTAATGCTGAATTTAATAACAGCAGCAAGACTATTGGTGGGTCAGTATTGGAAAAAAGATTCTCTGCCTTCTTTGGAAAAATGGGTATTCAAGGTTTCTAACTTAGCAGAAATGGTTAAAATTTCTGCTTACTTAAAGGACCACTCACAAAAGAGATATGTTTCTGTATGGAGAAGATGGATAGAATATATTCAGAAGAAGTATGGAACAACAAAGTTTCATTTATTTTTTGAATAATGGATTTTTATTAAATTATGAATTCAAGTTTGCAGAGAGTTAAGGGTTATTAGGATTCCGGTTATTGTATAAGTAGTAAATTTAAGTTGGCTATGTTTAGTTTTCTTTTTTTTCTTTTCTTCTTCTTTTTTTTGTAACCCTGTACTGAGCTCTGGGAAGGGGGGGAAAGGGGGTGGGGGAGGGGGGAGGGGAGAGTATAGGTAGTATGTTCAATAGTTCAGATTTTGGTGATAGAGGATTGCTCGGGCATTTTCCCTCAGACCGCATCCGATTGAGAAGAAGAGGAGAGGGATAAGTAAGTAGAAAGATGGAGGAGAGAGGGAGGGGAGGAGAGGAGGAGGTAGAAGGAAGGGGGAAGTGAAGAGATGAGAGGGGGATGCGGTCTGGGGGGAAATGGGTGAGCAATGTCGGAATTTGTGTGTTGTATTTTAACTTCTTATGTATCTGAATTTTTTTTCTTATGATTGTAATGAAAATAAAATAATAAAAATTAAAAAAAAACAGGATGAGGTGGCTGGATGGAGTCACTGAAGCAGTAGGTGTGAACTTAAATGGACTCCAGAAGATGGCAGAGGACAGGAAGACCTGGAGAAATGTTGTCCATGGGGTTGCAATGGGTCGGACACAACTTTGCAATTAATAACAAAAGAATTTTGTGACTGGAGGGGCACCACAATAAGATTATCTCCTAAGTATTATCAAAGAGAGAGAACAGAGTATCTTATATTAATTATATATATATATATATATATATAATTAAAATGTAGAAAACTGTATACATACCTGTGTGTGTGTATACACATACACACACACAAAGATACTTTGCTTCATTTAGAGCTCTTATGTGTTTCTCCAGCCCAGTAATCACTGTAGTTGTGCTTGTACTTTATTTCTTTATTTCAGCTATTCCCAACCATTTTGATTCATTTTGATTTTTAATTTAAATATTCTAGGCTAAAATATTGAGACAAATCAGGCTGGAGTTTTACTAAGCCCCTTCTTGGTTCTCTATTTGGATCTGATTGAGGGAAATTAGCCCAGAGAAAGAAATATTAAAAAGGGCAGAAAAATATATTTTTCCTCAAAAGGACTTTTTAAAACCAAACCTGGCCCCAAATCTATCTCTCTGCCCCAAGCAAGAGCTAGGCCCATACAAATGCAGATATAAAACCATCAGAAAGTTGGAGCCAGAGCAATCAAGAAGACAAAAGAGAAGATCTGCATACCCCACCCAAACTCTAGGAGTCAGCCCCATCACCTGGGAAGCAGGATATGATAATAGAATTAAACCACAGATATCAAGGCCTAAACAAATACTCAGAAACAGCCTCAAGGTTCATGCCACAGGAACAGGAAACTATTCCAAACAAAAGGCTAGGGGGGGGGGTATATAACCTACTGCCCACGTGCTCAATCTCTCTTTCCTTCTCTCCTCTGCTGTTTCCTGAAGAACCATCGCTCTGCAATAAACTGTAACCTTCTTCTCAAAGCAGTCACCATGTTTGCTTATTTATTCCCGGCTTGAATGAACCAGGATGAAGACTTTACTTCTAACATGATCAACAAAGTTACCTCTCATGTTCCAATGCTCATCTATAATGCCTCAAAAAACTTGGGGAGTTTTAATTCTTATGTTTCTAACCTAAAAAAACCAACCAAACAAAATAAAAGCAAGAACAAAATGCCTATGCCAACTGATACCTAATTTAAAAAACATAACAATTCACTCAATGTAGCAGCAAAGTGGCGAGAGTAAGATTTTCCACAGTAGCAGTTTCAGAACCTGCTTTATCGCCTGGGTCAGGGATAGAAAATACCATTCATAAAAGCGACCTGCTGCTGTTCTCCCAATTTTTCCTTCTTGTGTCGGCCAGCAGATGGGGGAAAAAAAATCTCTCTTCTGTACCTCGTCTACAGTGTTTTGTTTTGTTTTAAAAAGACATTATTCTTTTCAAAAATTACTGACAGTCTGAGACAGCATGAGAACAACAATAAGAAAAGAAGAAATGGAGAGAGGTGGGGGAGGGGGGAGAGAAGAAGGAAGGGAGGGAGGGAGGGAGGGAGGGAGGAGAAAAGTTTGAATCTCTGTATTAATCTGTTCCCTTCTTCTGGCAGTCTCATGAATTAGGCACTCACTGTTGCCACCTATCTCAAAGTTGATCGCTTTTTCTGTTACATTTTCAATTGCATTCAGATGGCTATTCCTTGAATTGAAAAAAAAAAAAAACAGCTTTGAGTATAAGAGGAAGGGGTGGGATAGCTTTGTTGTGCAAACCTGTAACTCAGTAAATAGCTGCTCCACCTTACAAATCCTCTTGATGGCACTGGAGCCTTACAGATATTTTTAAGACCCACCTCTTGGGCACCAAATCCTATTATCAGGGTTAGCTCATTTGTATTCAAAAGATCAATGTTGCATTATTACAAAGATCCTTTCAAGTGTAAAAAGGATGGCACTTCATTACAGAAAGTAAAAGAAACTAATCAAACTTTCTTGGGGAAATCATTGACTTTTTTTCAGTAAAGGGCAAATTTAAGAATTTGAAAGTTCCAAGATGTGAATGAGCTGCTTTGGGTGTTTCTTGCTTTGACTTAAATTGTGCATTACACATTCCTTAGATTTTCATGTATTCTGAAGAAGAAAGTGGCACAGCACTGCTCTCTAAATGGATTCCAATTACCTAACGGTTGCCACTCACTTTCCCTGACTCCTTTTCAGTATTCTGTCTCTGGCTGTTTGCCTGATTTGTAAGAGGTTTCCTGCACACAGCAGTGTATTGGAAAAGAGCAAAACTGCCAAGAGCAAACACTATGCACTGCTGCATTCTTAGATGTGTAAAATGATTTGTAAAATCTGAAATTGTGTGCTTTTGCTTTTAAAATTCAGGACACAAAATTGGAAAGGGACAAGGAAACATTTCATAAACAATAATTTAAACAGGTGTTAGTTTTCCTCCTCCTCCTCCTCCTCCTCCTCCTCCAAACTTTACAGTGAGACAGCAAGGACATCACATTTCCATTACGATTGTGATATAATGGTCTTAGATACTAAAGTTTTGCATTGTGCTCCCAACATGTTTTGTTACCACTTTGCTATGTAATATTATCAGTGTAGATTATTATTATTATTATTATTATTATTATTATTATTATTATTATTATTATTATTATTATTATTACTACTATTATTATTATCATTATTATGATTATTATCATATTTATGTATAAACAAATTCAGAAAAGATTTTATATATTATTTACCTTGAATCAGGCTGGGGTTTTTTGGTAGATTCTTTCCCCTTCACATTTCCCCAAAGAATATATGGCTTTATAAAGACCAATTTTAAATTGACTGTCTTGATTTTTAAAATTGCACTAAACATTTCTGGACTGCAAAAGTTTGATGACCACTAGTCAGTGGGTTAGAGGTAGTGTTTTCTGATTCTTTTTGTTGCCATCCAGTAGTTATTCAGATTTCTGCAACTCAAATATATGTCAGTTTTGCAAGGTAGACCAGACAGGACACACGGACAAGTAGATTGTTAACAGAATCTTGCAAGTCTGGAAGTACATACATCACTCTGCCATATCCTTAATGCCTCTTCGCCCGACACAAATAGGGAGGTTGTCTCTTCTGAGTCTCTTGACCCACCCACATTCCTGTTATGGGCTAAGCTGCCTTTTAACTTGCCCTGACTCTCAAAGTCATTCCCACATATTCCCACATATCTCCCTTCAGAGTTACTCCCCTTCCAAGTTCACAGGGGAAATTGATTGTGGGCTGTGAGAATGATGTGCTCTTTTGCTGACACTCCACAAGATCACATGAAGTGTCCTGCAGTCCAGTTGCACCTGGGCATATGATTGCCACCCGTCTAGTCACATTCCACTTCCCCCCACCATGTTCTGTATGCCTGATGTGGTCACTTGGCCACTTGTTATCCCCAAGGCTCTTGCCCATTTTAGTCAGTGCCAAGCTCCCTGCACTTCAGTGGTTGTGAAGGATGGGTCTTGTATTGGCCATGATAGTGGACCATGATTGTTGAGTCCTTGGCGAAAAGCAGACACGAGAAGCAGTTGGAGTTCTCAGTTTTCTTTATTCTGCGTTCAGCTTACAAGTAGATGGCTTCATGGCTTCCCAAACGCTCGCAGCCTCTTATATAGGCAACTCCCGGGTAATTGTGTTACTTTTCCCGCGCCAGCACCCGCGCATGCGCATGGCGCTGGCGACAGCCTGTCTGGTCCCGGGCAGCTTTGCACCTGCCCGGGACTGCCTGCAAACGCCTGTTTGCAAGGCTCGGGACATAACACCCCTTTCCCCCGGGCTAAAACTATTACCAACATATAATCACTTACTCTATACAGTGTTCCGTTCCCCAGTGCTCCCACTGTTTGCTGGCTTTTGCCTTGCCAGCAATGTTATATAATCCTCTGGGTACTTAGGAGATTTCTTTGCTCTCTGTGACCTTCTCAGCTCTGGGTTACTAGCATGAGTTCCCTGACTGGAGGGAGATGTGAGCCTGTTCTCCTTTTGTCTTGGTGCCTTCCAAGGACTGTGCCCCGATGCCTGGCCTGCTTGCTCGCCCACCGGGCTGGTCAGGCCAGGGCTTCTGTCACTTTGTGACCTGGTTGACCTGCCTCGCTGTAGACCCTCGGGCCCCTTGAAGTGATAGCCACTGCTGGGCGTCTCTGTTGAACCTCCTAGGTCCGTCCAAGACCTGTCAGGAGGCTGTCCATTCCCTGAACCCCGTTCTGTGTCCGGGCTTGTGTGGGTTTCTGTACCTTCCCAACAACTCAGTTACTCCCTGATTTGGGCTAGAGGTGTTGTAGTCGGGACTTGGTTCCTCGACCACCTCCCTGTATGTTTGACCCCCTGTAGGATTTGGGGTAAGGTCAGGCCAACTTTGGGGATTGTGTGCCAGCTGTCTTGCGGGGAATGATTTGTTGGGATGCCCCCGGGTATCCTCCGTGACTGGAGTGCTGTGTGATGTGTGTGGAAAGTGAGTATGCCCCCGGGGTGACTCCCTGGCTGGAGTAGGCGTGGATGCCTGGTAGTTGGGTAGGCTCATAGAATTCTTGTTCGGAGCTCTCGCAGAACCCTGGGATGGGCCGTTTGTGGCTCCATCAGTGGATATGGGCAGCAGCTCGTGCCCTTCCCTTTGCTCCAAAGGGTCCCCCTCCCCCCCTGGAAAAGACCCAGGAGTCTCAGCTGAAAAATGCCGCCTAGGGCGGAGTTGGTCGATGTGCCTGCGCAGGAGACGACCGGTTTCCAAGGCTACCTCGTAGGATAGAGGACCTGTGACCCTGGAAACAGAAGCGGGGACCCATGTATGACCAGGCCCGTAATTACGAGTCCAGACCAGGGCACCCTCAAGTAGTTGTCTAGGTGCCCTAGGGTGTGAGGCAGATGAAGGCAATCTGTCCGGATGCAACCGGTCAAGTTTAGTCGTAAGTTGACGCCCCCAACGAAGTTCAGCTGGACTTCTCCCTGTAGAAGTGGATGGTGTGGTGCGATAAGAAAGGAGAAAGTCAGCCAACCTGTGATGCCAGTCCCCGTAGGTGAGTCTTTTCAATGCGTCCTTTGTGATGCGCACCATACGTTCAGCCATAACGTTGGTGGACGGGTGGAAGGGTGCAGACGTGGCATGACGAATCATGTTTGCCTGTAAGAAAGCTTGGAATTCGGAGGAAGTGAATTGAGGGCCATTGTCGGACACAATGACATCTGGCAGCCCGTGTGCAGCAAAAATCCCCCTCAGTACCTGAATAGTCTTTGCAGTGGTGGTGGATGAGACAGGTACAACCTCAAGCCATTTCGAATGGCTGTCAACAAGGACCAAGAAGAACTGGCCCTGAAAGGGTCCAGCGTAGTCAATGTGCACCCTAGACCATGGGGACTGTGTTTCCTCCCATCTATGCACGGGAGCTTGGGGCATCTCTGGGCGAGATCGTTGGCACAGGTGGCATGCATGCACCTTAGCCTCAATATCTTTATCTAAACCAGGCCACCACAAGTGGCTGCGCGCAAGAGCCTTCATACGAACAATGCCAGGATGACCCTCGTGGAGGGATTCTAAGACCCTAGTCCTCATTGAGGTGGGAATGACAACTCTGTTTCCCCAAAGCAGACAACCCTGAGAAAGGGACAGCTCGTTCCTTTTGGACCAGAAACTCTGAAACTCAGGACTAGGGCAGTGCTCAGGCCAACCAGACAAAACCCAGGAACGGACACGTGAAAGTGTGTGATCTGTACCTGTTTCAGCGGCAACATCCCTGGCACTAAGAGGGAGCTCGGGCAAGGCTTGGATTGATAGAATGTTGACAGCTGGCGCAGGATCAGCTTCTACTACTGGCAGAGGCAATCTACTGAGGCCATCAGCATGGCCCATTTCTTTCCCAGGCTTGTGGAGTAATGAAAAATCATATGCAGACAAGAAAATAGACCACCTAAGCAGTCTAGGGGAAATGATGTGGGGAGTCTGCTTACGTGTGGTAAACAGTCCCAGCAGAGGCTTATGGTCAGTGAAGACCGTGAAATGCCTGCCATATAGAAAATCATGGAATTTTTTAATTCCAGCAACAACAGCCAGAGCCTCCCTGTCTATCTGAGCGTAGTTGCGCTCAGCAGAAGACAATGTTCTGGAGTAATATGCAACAGGAACCTGAGTTCCATCAGACCTGAGGTGGCTCAGGACAGCTCCAACCCCGTAAGGGGACGCATCACAAGCGATGCACACAGGAAGGGACTCGTTGAAATGTGCAAGTACACTGTTAGAAGTGAGCAAAGCCTTGACTTTGTTAAAACAACCCTCATGTGTTTGTGACCACTGCCACACTGCTTGCTTGTCTAGTAGCCTGTGAAGAGGCTCAGCTACACTAGCTTTTTGTGGAAGAAAAGAATTGTAGAAATTCAGGAGGCCCAGGAAGGCCTGAAGTTCGGCCTTGGACTTTGGCCTAGGTGCTTCTAAAATAGCAGTTAGTTTGGATTCAGCAGGGTGAATCCCAGCAGCATCAATTTTGAACCCCAGAAATTCAGTAGAAGGCACCCCAATCTTGCATTTGTCTTTTTTGAGCTTGAGGCCTGATTTCCTGAATCTTAACAGAACAGCCCTTAGCCGTTCAGCTAGAATGTGTGTGGAGTCTCCTGCAATCAAAACATCATCAAAGTAGGGGCAAACCCCTGGTATACCTCGTAGTGTGTTTTCCATTACGCTTTGGAAGATCCCAGGAGCGACATTCACTCCAAACTGTAGCCTTTTTACTTTAAAGGCCCCTCTGTGGGTCACAATAGTCTGAGCTATAGCAGCATCATCATCAACAGGCAGCTGTTGATATGCTTGAGCTAGGTCAAGCTTTGCAAAAACACGCCCCCCCTTGAGGGAGGCCAGAATATGACTGACCACAGGAACAGGATAGGCATGTTGCTGCAATGCCTTATTAAGAGTGCATTTGTAATCAGCACAAATGCGAATGTCCCCATTTGCCTTTAGAGGCGTGACAATGGGGGTCTCCCAAGGACTGGAATCAACAGGTTCTAGAATTCCCTGTTGGATCAGTTTGTCTAACTCAGTGTCAATTTTACTCTTTAAAGCAAAAGGGACCCTTCTTGCTTTAATTCTAATGGGAGTGACAGTGGGGTCTAGCTTTAAGGACACAGGGGGTCCTTTGAATGTGCCCAGCTGGGGGCTGAAAACATCTGCAAATTCTTTGCAGACTTCCTGTAGGTCGAGTGTTTGTAAGCTGTTGAGTCCTGTGACGTGTATCCCCAGGGCCTCAAACCAATCGAGTCCTATGAGACTCGTTCGTTCACCCCCTACTACTAATAAGTCTAGTGGACCTTCAAAACTCTTGTATTGCACGTTAAGGGTGGCCTCCCCCTTAACACACACTCTTGAATTTTGAAAATCTGTTAACACGATGTCAGAAGGCCTTAACTTGGCCTGAGTTCCACTACCGGAACAAATCTTCTAAAATGTATGCAAGGAGATGATTGAAAGTGCAGACCCTGTGTCTAGTTCCATAGATAATGGAACCCCTTGTAGCTTCACCTTGAGTGACAGCTTTTTCTTAATGGGCTTGTGTGTGCCTGTCCTAAGGATGCTTCTTCGCGAAGCGCAAAACCCTACCCTATTCTGGCTGGGGAATCTAGTACCTTTCAGGCGCAGTTCTTCCTGAGGTTGTACCTTTCGTCGGCCTAGACACACAGCTGCAATGTGTCCTTGTTTGCTGCATGCCCGGCAGGTAGCGGAGCGGAACTTGCAGTCGGTTCTCCTGTGGCGACCTCCACAGCCGATGCACTTGAGCGGAGCTGAAGAGCTTCCCTTCTGTTTTTCTTCCTTCGTGGGGTGGAGACGGTCGACTTCCTCGTCCGGATCCTCCTCGGAGTTTCTTTGGACGTCTTCCTGGTGCACGGATGCAACCTCTGGACTGTTTCTGATCGGCCACATGTTCTTGACAGCGCCGCCTGCTGCTTCTTCTGCGGTGACTTCCCTTAAGGCATCTTGGAAGGACAATTCTTCTTTAGCGAAAAGTCTCTGTTGTAGATCTCGATGCCTTAACCCGCACATGTATCGATCCCTCAGTCGTTCTTCGAGGTCTTTGAACTCGCAGTGCTTGGCGGCCTTCCGTAATGCGGCGATGTATTCTTTGGCCGACTAGCCGGACCGTTGATCCCTCTGCTCGAAGGTGTGGCGCCAAGCGATGACGGACATCTTGGGGTGGAAGTGCTCCTTCAGTAGCTTCTTCAGATCTGTGTAGCTGACAGACTCTACTGGAACAGGTGCTGCAAGGTTTTCTGCGATGTCGAAGGTGTCTTGACCGCAAACGCAAAGCAGGGTGGCAGCCTTCAAGCTCTCTTCCCTCACTTGGTTTGCCTTGAAGTAGTTCTCCACCCTGGCTACGTAGGACTCCCACCGCTCTGGATGTGAGACGTCGAACTCCGAAAGCCTTCCAACCTTTGCCATCTTCAGGAGACGGGTCTATCAGCCAGCCTACCCCCGAATGCGCACTGGATTGGCGGGTAGCTGCCGAGTCGACACCGTTCCGCCGCTCAGGACTCACTTGGGTAAGCTTACACTTCTTCCTTTCCAGGCGGTGTAAGGCATCCCACCTTCGTCGCCAGTGTTGAGTCCTTGGCGAAAAGCAGACACGAGAAGCAGTTGGAGTTCTCAGTTTTCTTTATTCTGCGTTCAGCTTACAAGTAGATGGCTTCATGGCTTCCCAAACGCTCGCAGCCTCTTAGATAGGCAACTCCCGGGTAATTGTGTTACTTTTCCCGCGCCAGCACCCGCGCATGCGCATGGCGCTGGCGACAGCCTGTCTGGTCCCGGGCAGCTTTGCACCTGCCCGGGACTGCCTGCAAACACCCGAGCCATTTGCAAGGCTCGGGACATAACAATGATAGTGGAACACCTTTAACTTTTGGCCATGATAATGGAACACCTTTAACAATGTGTGAAAGTCAATTGCTGCCTCCCATAGCCTATCCAACTCTTGGTAGCCTTTGATCAGGTATTCAACCTATTTTCTTCTGCATTTACAGTCTAAAACTGACTCTCCCATCCCATTTACCAGTAAAGGAGAAGGGCTCCTACTTGCAAACACAGGGTACAGGGTACTCTTTCACTAGCAAAGAACAATGAGATACAGGATGAGGCTTCATCAAGGCTGGCAGTTGCAACTGGAATGCTACTGGTTTATTCACTAGGGAGGGGCAAATAAATGTCAAGTTCCAGTTTTTGAAAGGCCCCACGGAACCCCATGGGGTTCCAAAGCATTCCTAATGGTGAGAGCAATTAACCAATGGAATAGCTTGCCTTCAGAAGTTGTGGGTGCTCCATCACTGGAGGCTTTCAAAAAGAGACTGGACATGTCTGAAATGATATAGGATCTCCTGCTCGAGCAGGGGTTGGACTAGAAGATCTCCAAGGTCCCATCTGACTTTATTACTCCATGTTCTATGATTTTGAAAGTAAAAAACAAATTGAAAAAAACCCAAGTAAACACTTTTCTGTAATTCCAGCTCCCTCTTGGCTGCGTGTATATGCTGTTTTTTTGTATGTGAACTTTACTAGGACTAACTGCTTTTTAAAGAGGCTTTGGGCCACTTGCCTCTGATGCAGGAAATCTTTCCAAAATTTGCAAGTGAACATATTTGGTATGAAATCACATGATTAACTAATCCTCTGCATCTAAAAATGTAGTCCAAAAAGAGCTGAACTGAAAATAGTGTTAGCTATTTCAGGGATGCTCCTACCATTGCATTTGTACCACAAAGGAATGAGAAGGATCAGGGGTAGTGGTGGTGATGGTGTTGGCACAGAGAAGAGGTTGAGAAGCAAAAAGTTCTTTTAACTCTTGACATGCTGCTTGCTCTTGAGTAAACCATGAGAATCACCAAACTTTTCTTAAGAGTTGAAACAGCAATTTTACACTGTAAGCAAAATTAAGGATGGGCCTCTAGTAGAAATTAGCAAAACCCAGAGGACACTGCACATCGTTCATGTTATAGGTGTCTCTCTGTGTGTGCCATTATAGAAAACACTGTACCTTTGCTAGAGCCATCTGCATGCCTTCTGTTGAGATTCTGAACTCAAAACTGTCTAATTGAGGTAGATAAAATACACATTTCTCTAGCTTGGCAAAGCGGTTGTTGTCCTATAGTTTTTGCACCACATTTCTGACATGGGTGGCATGCAAGGAGGATCTTCAGAATCACCAAGAGGTCATTTAAGTATATCACCTGTCTAAAAATGTCTGAAAATTCATGAATCTAGAAAAACAGCTCCTCATTTAACTGGCTGAAAGGGATCAGTGTATATTCAAACTGTGTCTTACCCTATATCGAAGGATGTCAAATATTTGTTTCCTTTCATTCTGATTAGGTTTTAAGCACTTCTCGAGTCCAGGTTGTAAAAATGCATGCATTTTGTAGTCAGTCTCCTATGTCTGAGATAAGTGAGAGTGGGTAATATTCTTTAACCATCTCTGTTCAGGTCTTTGGAGTCAGTATGCATGGGGGGAATTTAGATACAAGGCTCTTAGCTTATCAATAGAAAAATACAAGGCAGCAATCTGGTTACTTCCTCTTTAACACAGTGAGGTACAAGTGAGAGACAACAAGTGCCTGAAAAATGTTCATGAATTAGATAGATCAGTTGTGCAATTTCCTGGCACTATTCTCTGCATGTTAGAAAAAGATCATAGCTGATCTCCTTGACCACTAGGTTCTTTCTTTTGTAAAATATGAAAAAGTTATTACAAGCCCATGTAGTTGTTAAGATTTCTTTGTAGATGATTTGCGGTCAAAGATGCATCATGGATACAACTTTCTCCTACAAAGTATAGACTTCACACTTGCAGGGCTTGTTGTGATCCTACCCATCAATGTTTCTGGCTGCGTTCACCATTTTGAGCAACCTGGGATCCTAGGAAAGTACATTTTTCCACTCATTCTATCTCTTAAACCATCAGTTTCAATTTTGATGTTTCCATTCCTTGCAGCTGTCATGAACTTGGTCTTTTTGATATTTAGAAAGAGACCCAAATTCTCATTTTCTTTTTTGATTTTCTCGATCAGATATTCCAGGCCTTCTTTGATTTCATCACTTTTATCAGGCTTTTGACTATTAGATAATTTTGGAATTTATTTTATTGCTAATTTTAATCTGTACTTTTAACATTTTATAAATGGTTTTTATTTTAGTTTTTTTTCAGTTAAATTAAGGATATTTCAGATTAGAAAGACTGAGTATAAATGAATGAAACAGCTAAATAAAAAAATATAGTAAAAGTA
Organism: Crotalus tigris; assembly: GCF_016545835.1. Lineage (NCBI taxonomy): Eukaryota > Metazoa > Chordata > Lepidosauria > Squamata > Viperidae > Crotalus > Crotalus tigris. Next base: position 3,578,443 of record NW_024096469.1, read on the forward strand.
TCAAAGAATGGGAAGTTTGTGTATGTGAATTTTAACTGTATTTGCATTAAAGGAAGTTGTGCCTTTGTGTATTATTAAGGTGACCAACTTTTTTACAATAAAAAGGAGGACACAAATAAATTGAAGAAAAAAATATTGTAAATAAAAGAAACATTTTATTCATTGCAACAATAATACAGAATATACTATAATATGATAAATGCATAATAAAAAACATTTGTAACAATAACATTTTATATTGTAATTATGCTTACATGCTGCACCCCCACCCACAACCGCCCTGCCAGCACTGCTGCCCCGCCATGTAGAGCAGGCCCCGCAGCTCTTAAAGCACCAGCTGCGCCAGCTCTGGCCCCGAGGGGCAGCCCGCCGTCAACACACCCCGCCTGCAGTCGCCCCACCTGCAGCCACCCAGCCAGCACCACCACCCACCCTGCACAGCCCCATGTAGAGCAGGCCCCGTGGCTCCCACAGCACAGGGGGGCGGCGGCCACCGCCGCCCCTCACACCCCACCCACAGCAGCCCTGCCGCCCCTGCTTCTTGCGCCCGCGGCCATTATTGCCCTAGCAGGGCTGAAGATCAAGAGAAAGTTACCGTGGCGTCACCGCTCCAGTCTCCTCCAGGTATCTTCAGAACTAACTAGGAGATGGAGTAGTTGGGTAGTAGGGAGGGGTGCAAAGTTCCTGCCAATTCATTTTCACTGCAGACAACTTACATGTGCAAAGTTTGCCGTTCGGGTGTTTTGGCGCGCTCAGCAGCAATTCCTATTGGCTTTCGAAAGCCAATAGTGGGAGTAGCACAGCTCATTCAAAAGTTGAAAAAAAAACATCAAAAAAGGTGCCGGAACGCCATTCTGAGCGTTCTATGAGAAAAAAAAAGCCCTGCAGATTAGTCTTCAAATATCAAAAAGGAGGACATGTAGGAGGACACTTTTCGAGGGAGGACAGAACTTACAAAAGGAGGACTGTCCTCCCTAAAGGAGGACGATTGGTCACCTTAGTATTATATACATTTGGCTTGAATAGCAAAATGTGTATGCTAGTTTTGAAAGAACCTGCTTCATGGTAGCAAAAAGAGAAAAAAGAAATAATAATTTGCAAGATGAAAAATTCTAATGATAAATTACTTAATAGGGATTTGCATGCTTAGAAAATGATTCAGAAGTACTTTGGATGTTATAGGAGTGCAATACTTCTGGCTATTCATTAAAGCAACCTGACTTTTTCCAAACTTCTATGTGAAAAATGTGCTACCGCTTTAAGAATCAGATTATCTACAGCAGGGGTCTGCAACCTTAAACACACAAAGAGCCACTTTGAACCATTTCCCAGAGAAAAGAAAACACTGGGAGCCGGCAAAACTTGTGCGCACAAGGAGGGCAGCTTGACTGAAGAGTTTAATTAAATTAAAAAGAAATAGAAGCTGCTGTGCATGAGTACTCTCTCTCTCTTTCTCTCTCTTTCCTCTCTCTCTTTCTCTCTCTCTTTTTCCTCTCCCCACCTCTCTTTCTCTGTTTCCTTTCCCTCGCCATCTCTATTTCTCTCTTTCCTCTCCCTCTCTCTCTTTCTCTCTTTCTCTTTCCTCGCTCACTTTCTCTCTCTTTCTTTCCTCTCTTTCTCCTTTCTCTTTCTTCTCTCTCTTTTTCTATCTCTCCCTTCTCTCTCTTTCCTCTCTCTTTCCTCTCCCTTTCTTTCTCTCTCTCTTTCTCTCCCTCTCTCCTCTCCCTCCCTCTCTTTCCTCTCTCTCCCTTTCTCTCTTCTCTCTTTCCTCTCCCTCTCTCTCTTTCTTTCCTCTCCCTCTTTCTCTTTTCCTCTTCCTCTCTCTTTCTCTCTCTCCTCTCGCTCTTCATCTTTCTCTTTCCCCTCTCTCTTTCTCTTTCCTCTCTCTCTCTTTCTTCTTTCTCTTTCCTCTCTCTCTTTCCTCCCTCTCTCTGTCTTCTTTCCTCTCTCGCTTCCTCTCTCTCTTTCCTCTCTCTCACACCCTCTCTCTTTCAACTCTCCTTCTTTTCCTCTCTCTCCCATTCTCTCTTTCCTCTTCCTTTCTCTCTCTTTCTCTCTCTCCCTCCCTCTCTCTTTCCTCTCTCTATCTTTCCTCTCTCTTTTTCTCTCTTTCCTCCCTCTCTCTTTCTCTCTCTCCCCTCTCCCTCTATCTTTCTCTCTCTCTTTCTCCATCGCTCCTCTCTCTCTCCCTCTCTCTTTCCTCTCCTTCTCAATCTCTTTCTCTCTTTCCTCTCCTCTCTCTCTCTCTTTCCTCTCCCTCTCTCGTTCTCTCTTTCCTCTTTCTCTTTCCTTTTTCTCTTTCCTCTCTCTCTTTCCTCTCCCTCTCCCTTTCTATTTTCTCTCTCTCTTTCACTCTCTCTTTCTGTCTTTGCTCTCCCTCCTCTCTCTTATCTCTTCCTCTATCTTTCTCTCTTTCCTCTCCCTCTCTCTTTCTCTCTTTCTCTATCTCTCCTCTCTCTCTTTCCTCTCCCTCTCTCTTCGTCTCTTTCCTCTTTCTCTCTTTCCTCTCTCTCTCTTTCCTTTCTCCCTCTTCCTTTCCCTCTTTTTTCTCTCTTTCCTCTCTCTCTTTCATCTCCCTCTCTCTTTCTCTTTCTTCTCTCTCTTTTTCTATCTTTCCTCTCTATTTCCTCTCTCTCCTTCCTCTCTCTCTTTCCTCTCTCTCTCCCACTCTCTCATTCCTCTCTTTCTCTCTCTCTTTCTCTCTCTCTTTCTCCTCTCTCTTTCCTCTCTCTCTTACTCTCTCTTTCTCTCTCTCCCTCTCCTTCTCTCTTTCTCTCTCTTTCTCTCTCTGTCCTCTCTCTCTTTCGTCTCTCTCTCTTTCTTTCTTTCCTCTCCCTCTCTTTCTCTTTTGTCTCTCTTTCACTCTCTTTCTGTCTTTCCTCTCCCTCTCTCTCTCTCTCCTCTTCCTCTCTCATTCTCCCTCTCTCTCTTTCCTCTCTCTCTTTCCTCTCTCTCTTTCCTCTTCCTCCCTCCCTCTCTTTCTCTCTTTCCTCTCCCTCTCTCTTTTCTCTCTCTCTTTCACTCTCTCTGTCTTTCCTCTCCTCTCTGTCCCACTCCTTCTTTCCTCTCTCTCTCTTTCATCTTCCTCTCTCTTTTTCTCTCTTTCTCTCTCCCTCTCTCTCATTTCCTCTCTCTCTTTTCCTCCCTCTTTCTTTCCTCTCTCTCTCTCTTCCTCTCCCTCTCTCAATGACTCTTTCTCTTTCTCTCTCTTTCTCCCTCTCTTTCCTCTCCCCCTCTCTCTTTCTTCTCCCTCTCACTCTTTCCCTCTCTCTCTCTTTCCTCTCTCTCTCTTTCCTCTCTTTATCTCTCTTTATTTCTATCTCTTTCCTCTCTCTCTTTCCTCTCCCTCTGTCTTTCTCTCTCTCTCTCACTCACTCACTCTCTTTCCTCTTCCTCTCTCTTTCCCCCTCTCTCTTTCCTCTCTCTCTTTCTCTTTCCTCTCTCTCTCTTTCTCTCTCTTTCCTCTCTCTCTCTTTCCCTCTCTCTTTCTTCTCCCTCTCTCTTTCTCCTCTCTCTCTCTTTCCTTCTCTGTCCCTCTCTCTCTTTTCCTCTCTCTCTTTCCTCTCTCTCTTTCCTTTCTCTCTCCCTCTCTCTCTTTCCTCTCCTCTCTCTTTCTCTTTCCTCTCTCTCTTTTTCTCTCTCTTTCTCTTTCCTCTCTCTCTCTTCTTTCTTCTCCATTCACTATCTTTCCTCTCCCCCCTCTCTTTCTGTTTGCTCTCCCTCTCCCTCTCTCTTTCTCTTTCCTCTCTCTCCCTCTCTCTCTCTTTCTCTCTCTTCCTCTCTCTTTCCTCTCTCTTTCCTCTCCCTCTCTCTTTCTCTTTCCTCTCTCTCTTTCTCTCTTTCTCTGTTTCCTCTCTATTTCCTCTCTCTCTTTCCTTTCTCTCTCTTCTCCCATTCACTCTCTTTCCTCTCCCTCTCTCTCTTTCTGTTTGCTCTCCCTTTCTCTTTCTCTTTCCTCTCTCTCTCCCTCTCTCTTTCTCTCTCTTCCTCTCTCTTTCCTCTCTCTCTCTTTCTCTCCCTCTCTCTTTCTCTTTCCTCTCTCTCTTTCCCTCTCTTTCTCTCTTTCTCTGTTTCCCCTCTCTCTCTTTCCTCTCTCTCCCTCTCTCCCTTTTCTCTCTCTCTCTTTCCTCTCTCTCTTTCTTCTCCCTTTCACTCTCTTTCCTCTTCCTCTCTCTCTTTCTCTGTTTGCTCTCCCTCTCCCTCTCTCTTTCTCTTTCCTCTCTCTCTCTCTTTCCTCTCTTTCCTCTCTCTCCCTCTCTCTCTCTTCCTCTCTCTTTCCTCTCTCTCTCTCTTCCCTCTCCCTCTCTCCTGCCCTTCCTGCTTCCTGCAGAGATGCAGCAAAGGGAGGAGCCCTGCCCAATAAGCTTGTTATCTCATCAGAGTAGCGTGAGTCTACTCTCTATTTTACACACACACACACACACGCGCACACACACACACACACACACACACACACACAGAGAGAGAGAGAGAGAGAGATTCACACAGACAGAGAGGGGGGAAAGCAAGGAAGCACAGGTGCTTCTCTCTGTCTCTCTCTTTCTCTCTGCAAATGGCAGAGGAGGCTGGGAGCCACAGAAGAAGGCTCAAAGAGCCACATGCGGCTCCAGAGCTACGGGTTGCTCACCCGTGATCTATAGTAAGAACTTTCATTAAAGTATATCCCCCTCTCCTTTTTGTTCTCCCTTTATGCCCCTCCTCCACTTCATATGAATGTCTGAAGAAACATGGGGTGGCCTCCTGAAAAACAGAGTTTTTGGGCTCATGGGAGATCTGATGAATTTCTAAATCATTATAGAAGTCCATAAGCATCCTTTTTACTTAAACTCTTTTTGCCTTTTTTTTTTTTTAGTAAAGTGGTCCTGAGATGGCTTAGGGTCTTCATGCCATACTGTCTACTGAATCAATATTTCCAGACATGAATCAAGATAATTCTGCTGCATTCCTTTAGTAGGAACAGTCAATGCAATTTGTTATCTGAACATATATCTGCTCCCCTGCTCCCATTGGCAGCTAATGCTTTTGTGGACATTTACTTATTATAAGTGGATCTTTGGATTTTCTTTCCTTTTTCTAATATAAGCATTGATAGAACTGTTATGGTCTCAGAGTAAATGGCAGACAGACAGGCAGGCAGGAAAGGTTTTTATTTCTGTGAAATCAATTTGAAAACAAACCATGAAGTAGATTCTTGATGAAGGAAGCTGATATTTTTTTAAAATGCACATATTCAAGTTACTATTAATATTGGTATATTTCTGCCAAAGCAAGTATCAATCTCCATGTTAACTAATAAAGTGTGAAGCTCTAAAAAAAATAAGGAAACTAATCAACAAATACCAGTATTCCTCTCCAAACAGATTATGTGATATATCAAGCACTGTGCTCAGTTTCACTTCACATACTCATACTTGGCATTTGATAAACATAAATTTAAATGAATAGCAAGCTTTAGGAAGACTCTGCTAAAGCATAATGCAAAAGTGCACATTTTTTTATATTTAGAAATAATATGTAATAATAACTTATATATCTCTATCAAATTATTCCTTCCCCTTTTTGGTACTAATTTTAGTGTACTAAGCAAAGCCATGGAGTATATAGAACCAGTCCTGCCCTTGCCCTGAAAATCTTTTTTTTTTCCCCAGCCTCTTCATTAGAGGCTATGGGTGGCATTTTGAGCCATTCATTTCAACTTAAAGTTTAAGCTATTTGACTTGAGGCGAGACAGAATTGTGTGAGTTTATTAGCTGGTGCTGAAGAGAACAGTCAGGTATCTCAGTAGGGAGTCACTCCCTAATAAGTTGAGAAGGCTCCAACTATCCCCTAAACGGTCTGGGCACCCCTGAGTACACACACTGACACTCTGCCCTGGAGTTGCTATGGTTACTGTTGTTTTCTTTGCTCCTGTTACCTGCTTATGACAGAACTGGTGGATGCAGATATGCTTGTCCTTCACAATCAGGAGAAGATAACCAGAAAGGCGAGACAGCCGTGGTTAAGAACGAAAATCGTAATTTTCAGCCAGAAGAAGTTCTGCCTCTGATGGAGCTATCTCAAATTTATCTTTGTTTCTCAAGAGTCAGTTAGATTTGTGACATTTCTGTACACTGCACAGTTCACACAGTCACTTGATTGTTTTCCTTCTCTCACTAACTAGTTAGTCGCTATCAGTGGTGTAAGTTATAAGACTGCTTTCCTCTTGGAACAGAAGAGCAATTGTGTTTATAAGAAAAAAATGACAGCAATGAAGCTATATGTGTGGCAGATTCTTGTATAGGCAATATACATTTCTTCGCTGTGTTACTGTAGGATAGAGTTTTATTTTTGCCTAGCATCAAAGGGCCAAGATTGACTGCTTCATTTTATTGTATTTGTATTATTCCCACAGAGTGAGTGATACTTGATCTTGTTCATTTAATGACACAGCAAGACATGTTTGAGACACTCAAAATGAGATGAACTAAACTTCTATTTTGTTGAAGGAACAAGGTCATCCTGCTGCAATTAATCAATGGGTTTCAAATCAATGAAAAAAAAAGAGCTTATTTTATTGCCCTAGTCTGCAAATTGGAGTTTAAAGAAGCACCTCTAAAATTTATTCAGCCTTTTCTTTCTGGAGCATGCCCATATTTTATACCCAGGGCACTTTACTTTAGTTGTTTATAGTGATATGGTAACTGCTTCCATAAATTACTGATATGACACCAACAGTATTTGTACAGAACATCATAGCTGAGCACTGTGGATATTTCAAAATGCCATCAATGGCAAAAAGAGTCAGAAATGAATCAGGCGGTAGAGTTTGACTATTCAGCACAAATGCCAGCATGGAGTGATAGATTCATAGGTTTCAGGCTTTGCTGAAAGTTGTTTTTCTCCATCATTTCCCACTCTTTATATCCAAGAATTCTTAGCGTTCAGAAAGAGCAGCAATTCTAACAATGGTTGGGTTTTTGTTGTACTACATAAGTCCTGGGAATGTTCAAAAATGTGTGGGTATCTAGTTATTGAACACCTTTTTAATCTCCCAGTTGCTGCAGGTGTGATAGATGGGTGAATACCATTCTATTTTTACCATGAACTTACTAAGTTAATCAAAGAATTGTAACATAACTGAGAAATCTGCTGTATTGAGAAATGTTCATCCCTCATCAAATATTGATTTTATTTATGACCCTGTAATCCCTTTTATCAGAGTGGAGTCAAGGTGACTGAAAGAAGCTGAGCATTTACTGGCCAGATCCCTTCCTGATGCCTATGTGGAGTTTGCAGCAGATATTTTCTCTTTGCACCCTGATGGAGCAACATCTGTCATTACCTAGGACTGAATTATCAACCTCCTGATTGTGAGGCAAACATCTTTGAGCAGGGGGCTAGACTAGAAGACTTCCAGCTCTATTCTATTCTATATTCTAGGCCACAGCATCACAGAAATCTTGAATTAATTAAAGCCATTATATTTGCAACCCACTTTTTGAAAGAAGAAAGCAAGGCAGGGAATGGTTACACACTTTTTTGAACCCATATTACAAGTAAATAAGTCCTAGGATATGTTCTTGGGAAGGTGGCTGTACTTTAGTGAGGATGCCTCTCTCTCTCATATCTGCAAACACATTTGCTTTCCCTTTGTTTGATCAGCAGAGATTTCTGGTTACAAACACACAGGCCATACATACATGTTGTATAATTTTAATTTAATAATACACTAACAATACTACTTTTTTGATGCTTTCGAGTCAGGGTTGCAGCTTCCTGCAATTTTCTATGCAAGGTTTTTCAGAAATGGCTTGTCATTGCTTGCTTCCTATGGCTGAGAGACAGTGACTAGCCCAAGGTCACTTGCTTTGTTCCTGAGATGGAAACACTTATTAATTAATTTCACCAAAAGTAACTCTGGGCAGGAGTCAGATAAAATCAGATAAAAACTATAAATATAGAAACAATAGATAGAAACTACATAAAAACCTACATTAAGAAATAGATGTTACAAGAAACCAAATATGCAAACCCTAGAAAAAGAGGATAAGAATGACTGAATGGAAACCCATTAAGGATGAATTAATTTGGATTCCTGTACTATGCAGGGAAGGAATAGTTGCTGCTCCTTAAGTGTATGGGCAGTGTGCTAATAATGGGAAAAATATTTTAATATGATTTTAAAAAATCAGTTGGTTTCCTTCTATGTAGTGGTGGGATTCAAATATGTGAACAGCAGATTGTCTGTGTGGATGCCGTTTCCGGAAGTCCATTCTGGGCCTGGGCAACAAAAATTAGCCACTGGTTCTGCTGAACTGTTGCAAAGTGTCTGAATCCCACCACTGCTTCTAGGCAATAGCATTCAGTCTGACACTGTGATTTCAAAAAGTTAGTTTAGACCTTTAGACCTTTTCCTGCCTTATAATGTTTTGGGAAATTTGCTCACTTTATAATCTTCTTTCTGTTTTTCTTCTATGAAACAGATTTTTTGTTGCAGCAATAATTGTTATTATAATTATTTACATCATATTTATAGCCATTTTTTTTACTGGGTATGTCCTTTCCCAGCCAGCCATTTTATAACTACACATGACACTTAAAAAAAAAGTGCCCTTCCACACACACACACACACATATCCACTCACATATTGGAGTAACCATCTCATTCTGAAATGTTATTCTGCCTTAATGACTGAATGCCAAAATGTCAAACAATTTATCTGGAACAGTTCTAAGAAGAATAACTGTTTCTTTGCTTTATGGAAAATCTGGATAGTTTTGGTTAGTGGAAATGATTAAATATTGGATTAGCAAGTCATGGAAATTCAGTTCAACTTGCATCCCAAGATTATATAGAGGGGGAATAGCAGAGGAGGAAGGGCTATTAGTGCTGCTTTGAGATACTGCACAAAAGTTAGGATGTAAATGAAATAATCAATGTTCAGTTTTTCATGATGCACAATGCAATTATTCTATATGACTACAGAATGATTCTGCTTTGCATAAAACTAGTCTCTCTGGCCATATACATGAGACTCCTAAAAAAATTGAAGTGGAAATATCAAAGGTAGATACTAAATATTTATGAGTCTGCCACAGAAAGTTAACAAAGAGATTTGAAAAGGGAAAAAAAAACATGCATGGTTTATTTTTCCTGTTTTCTTGCTGCTTTCAACGTACGTAGCCCAAATTTCTGGCTTGTGTTCTGCTGCCTTCCTCAGTTCTAAATGGAAAGGTTACATTATGATTGAGCCTATTAAGCATGTCTTTCAACTATTTTATCTCATTAATTGTCTGATCACTGGAAATAAAAATAACCTGCCATTAGCTCACAACTTCAAAAGACCATGTGCTAAGATCAACCATCTTTTTAATAGCTCTTTAAACATCCAATAGGTTAACTTCAAGATATACCCTGTGGGTGTCTTGATTTCAGCTGACAGATAAACAATAATTGATGGTCAAAGAAAAGACTGTAATGAATCGTTTCCTTAACTATGAATGTTGTCATTTTCCTCCTCTAAGGAATAAATTTGTTTTTATTTTTAAACTATCAAAATGTTGAGTTTCAATAAGACTGGATAGCAGTTCCTCCATTTAGCAACAACTGAAGTTGTTATATATGTGTGTGTGTGTGTGTGTGTGTGTGTTATATAAGTGTGTGTGTGTGTGTGTGTGTGTGTGTGTGTGTAATCTATTTATCTATGAATACTTTGGTTTCATATATGAGACTTAATGCAATGCTTACGTGAAAATGATTTTGCTTCAGTGGTGAATGTCCTGACCAGAATGTTAATTTTCACTGTAAATGTTCCCTTATTGCCATTAAGTACTAACATAGTTCAAGTACAAACATGGCTGAAGCAAACTTATTAATTATAGGAATTGCTTTTGCCTTGGCTTCAACTTTGAGGACTACAGTTCCTATCATTCAGCATGAGCCAAAGCTCATGAATAAAGAGGGGATTAAGAATTAACTACTATAATTGTGAAATCTCTCTAGTACGTGGTTGCTAACAAAGCATTGTTATATGAAATGGGCTTCTTTATTGTCATCAATCTCCTCTCTGAGCATCTGTGAACAGTGACAGAGAGAGGGAGTGCAATGAGGCACTTTGCCATGGTAGTTCTTAAAAAGTCATGTTCAGGTCAGTATCTGGCAGCTTATTTAACTTAGATCTACCATCAGGGGACCATTTCTATGCAATTCTGTTACTTGCCCACATTGTTCCTCTGCCCTTTGCTCCACATTTTCCCTAGCCAAACTGGCCTTTCATTTCTCTCACAGGAGCTGAACTATTTGCAAACATTAGGTGGCTGACAGTTCAACTCCCTTAGTAGTTAAACTGTTCCTGAATGTTATAGGACATCAAGCATCTCAGGCTAAAGCTGGCTTCAAAATATAGATGGATTCTTGGATAGATAGATGCTTCTGGACACTCTATAAAGCTGTGTTTGTAATAGCCATTACAAGTGGAGACCCACAAGGAATTTCAGCAGGGGAGAAAGGAAGGTTGATTCATTTCCTTCCTGTGAAACAAATCAATTACTAGGAGAAAGAGGACTGGATTCAGGTAAAGTTCCCCTTGAACTAAAGCAAGTACTACAGCAGTTGCTTTGGAGACAAAGGATGAGAAGTTCTTCTTTTCATCCTCCACAGAATACTTGAGGAAAAGGAAATGGATTCAGAAATATTTCTTGACACTTGTTCAGAATTAATTTATTAAAATTATTTTTCAGAAGAAGTGGTAATAGCCTTTTGTTTTAGTAGGCAGTGAAAAGAAGGAGATGAATTCATGGCAGAAGTCTTTGCCGCAGGTAAAATATTTATTAAGGTACCATGTTAAAAGTCCCATTTAAATGTCTGCTACTGAAACAACTAGCTGGAGCAATTCATTGCTTCCATGTGTTGTTTGTGAGTTTCTAGGAGGCAAACGTTCTCTTTGTGGGAAGCAGAATGCTGTTGTTGGGAGTCTTCTTATTTCCTGAATGCAATCTCTGTTAGTGAAACAACTGCTGGGTACATAAAGGAAGAATATATAGCTGCAAAAATAGCAAAGGCAGAATCAAACTTCCTCTAATGATTTGGATAAATATCGCACACACTCACACACAGAGACACACACAATTGTTAAAAATGTAAGCCCACTGAAGTCAGTTAACAGTCTCTGAACTAGTGAAAGAGATGGTACAGAATATATACCTCATCCTGGTCAAATCCTTTGCACTCTGTTCTGTTCCTTCTCTGTTCAGAGAGGTGTCATTTCTTCATTTTTAACTCATATAATTTATTTTAATTGCCATTTTAATATATATGTTATGTGTGTATGCACGCACACGCACACACACACACACCACATATGTTGATCAAAGTTCTATCTATCTATCTATCTATCTATCTATCTATCTATCTATCTATCTGTCTGTCTGTCTGTCTGTCTGCCCCATCTGCCTGCCTGCCTGCCTGCCTGCCTGCCTGCCTGCCTGCCTGCCTGCCTGCCTGCCTGCCTGCCTGCCTACCTACCTACCTACCTACCTACCTACCTACCTACCTACCTACCTACCTACCTACCTATCTATCTATCTATCTATCTATCTATCTATCTATCTATCTATCTATCTATCTATCTATCTATCTATCTATCTATCTATCTATCTAATTTGGAATTTGCATAGTTGAAGGCCAAAATACTTTTTACCTTGGTCTCCTCTGTGTTTATAGAACAAAACAAAATTCTATACACACTGTACAAAAACATAGTTTGGCCATTTTTGTCCATATTTTTTTGAAACAGTGACCTTCATAACATCTCAGAAAAAAATGAATGCTTTTAAGAAATGTAATGTGCTCGTTTCTCTGTTCCCTGACCCCTCTTTTCAGCCTTAATTCTCTCCATGATTATCTTGACATGAAAAAGATTATATAACTATAATCTAGATGGAGGCTATGAAACCTTTTAAGTAAATGTAAACAATGTAATTATATATCACCAAAGTAACATGAACATCATATTGTATATGAGCTATGTAAGAATTATACTTTCTGTAAATAATGTATTCTTCCATACTTCTCTATTAAATACTTCATTTGGCATTTTCAAATATAGGCCTATAATATTAGACACTTTACTAACTACTGATTATTAGTGGCTATTCCATCGAGTTGAAATAATCCATGTGGCTTGCATTTGAACTAGTGACCGAGCAATTAAAAACGTCTTTTTCATACCAATCCTTTAAGTTCAATAGTCCTTTTTCTTAGTCACATTTCTAGTAATTCTGCCTAAGGGTTGGTGCATCTTAGCAAATTGCATTTTAATATTAGCAAAGCAGAGTCATACAATTTTAAATGATAGATTCAAAAGATATAACTTCTGGAACATTTTTTAATATTAATATTAAAAAAGGCTCTTGGTACCACTGAAACTTTATGTGATTGGTAACATGATTCATGTCTTCAGCAAACAGATCCACAGTTTGTCAATGTCTTTCTTCTAACAGAATGCTATTCGAATCACAGTGGCTATAACTCCCTTCAAGCACAACCAGTTTTCGCGGAAGTCACATTCAATAGATGCAAATGTACATTTAGATTGAAAATTATTGTTCAAGTTGTCTAATCCAGGCATGTTTTAAATATTAGTGATATGTTATTGATATTTTCACAGAACATACAGTAGCCCTGATAGGCATACCAATAGATGCTCCCCTTTTTTTAAATCAGAAGCAAATTGGCAAGAATACTTGGAGCTTCATGATCAAGTGTCCTTTAAATTTATCAGCAGTTCATCCACCATATTAACATGATTAGTGTCTATAAAATTGTACAAGATTTACCGAGTTAACAATGATGCACACTTTTGTAATTTTATGTATCAAAAGAATTTAGTAGTTCAATCTCTCCCTAGTCAGAAAACATGGTGTTATTGGTTCCAGTTCTGTTTCAGAGAGATCTTAATCTGAATACTATTTTGAGTATTACAGATACCGTATATAATTGCAGATCAGCAGAGAATTTTAGGTGCCAAAATACACTCCCAAAATTGGGTTCAGCTTATCTACCAATGGGCTTATCCATGAATATATAAGGTAGATTTTCCTCTCAGCTTTTTAAAAGTACCCTTATATCCCATATATACTCTGGATAAACCCATCCACAGATAAGCAGACCATCAAATTTTTAATCAAAATACCATGAAAAATGTGCCATTCGTAGATAAGCCAATTGTGCAAATTAAAACATACAAAAAAAAAAATAAAATAAGATTTGAGGGTTGGCTTATCCGCAGGTGGCACATTTTCCCTGGGCCTGTACATATTATAGTTTAGTAAGCCAAAATATGAATGACCAAACAATGTTAGTATATGGAAACATAGATTCCCCATGAAATATTACAATAATTACTAGGCCTCTGTTATAATTAGTTGTGCTTTTTAGTTTCTTTTTTATTTAGTCTTGCATTAGTCCCCCCTCTGCAAAATGATATATAAATATGATGACTTGTCATAACCCCAATGGTCTGTACTTCAGCACTGTATTCTGGAAACATTGCATCATTAATTTAGCACACATCTGAAATTGATAAGGAGATAACCATAGTTAACTATTTGTATACTGTGCTCTTCACTTTTTGTCCAATAAAAAATCTGTTAAGACTCATATAAATTATAACCAGATTTTTTTTCCAACAGAAAAATAAATCTTTTCACTCTATCATTTTGACAGTTGTTAACATATAATTTCTGCATCTGTCATCCAAAAATAATTGCATTTAGCAATTATTCTTTTTCTTTTTTTCTTTCTTTTGCTTCATCATCAGGAAATTGTCCATCTCACTTGAATTTTGACTTATCTTTGGTATGTGTGAATATTATAATATTGCTAATCATAGAAGATATATCAAGTGTGTTTGTTTCTAGTGAGTAAGATTCACTGTTATGACTTCTAAAAATATGATAGTATCAAAAATCACTTCTGCATTTTTATCTGTCCATGCCAGGTGGCCATTTCAGTTTTAGTAACCAAATACATCATAACAGCAAACCCTTTTATAAGCTTTATATATTTTAAAAAAGAACATTTTCCTTTGTAGATGCTGATTTTAAAAGGATTCCTCTCAAACCATACAAAGGAAATTAAAACCATACAGATTCAATCATAACAAAGTCCAAGAATCTCAGCTTGTTTTTCTGTGCATGAAATTTTACTTCAGATACAGTATTAGGCAGCTCAAATACCTGGTGTACAACTGATAATAGAAAAATCCTGACATGTTTTGAGTTATAATCACATCAGGTTTGTAACCTGTTGCTAAAATTGATCTCATCTTTGGAATAAAGGGGAAAAAAAATCAAGACCAAAAGGTTAATCTAGAGAGAAGCAACACAGGGCAAGCATAAGATATCAAAATGATATTCATTTTTGTTTTGTTTTTTTCAAAGTGTATATGAGAAATTGGGATCAAAGTTTCCATTTAATTTTATTAAATATTTTATTTAATATTTGTTAAACATTCTATAGTTCATATAATAGCTTTACTTGATTTCCTCTTTTTCCAATAATATTCTCTTTTGCCAACCTTAAATTAATACAGTTCTTATTTAAATAAACGACAATTAAATATACACATTTTTCTCGTGTTCTGCAAATAATAACCATATCAATATAAAGCTTCTTTTCATTGATAGTCTTGATTGCCTCATCATAAATCCTGTTTATATTCTTATTTAAATTTGTTTTCCCCACAATATTCAAAACATTCTTACTGGTTAAAATTTTCTCAAAATTAGTTACACTTAAATATTTAAGTCTTTTTTCTCATACAAACCATCACATTTTTAAATTTCTCATATCTTAAAGAAAAATAAGAGGGGAAAAAAAGACAAAACAGAGAAAACATTTTTTTTTATGTAAACCATCCCAACATTTTTATATTTCTCATGTCAAAAAACGAAACACAAAAGAAAAAAGAAAGAAGGCATACTATATTACAGTCGTGGCAAACCTATGGCACGGATGCCAGAGGCGGCACTCAGAGCCCTCTCTGGGGGCACGCGTGCCATTGCCCCAGTCCTAGGCTGTCAGCTGCGTTTTATAAAATCTTTTTGCTTTAGGCCTTCACTGCCGGGTGCAAAAAAAAAAAAGGGGGGGGTTTCAATCAGTCAATTTCAACTTCTTGGGGGGAAAAAAATCTTGCAAAGTTGGAATTGATTGAAATTTTTAGTCCCACCCAGTCTGCCGTTACCACCGCAGCCACGCCCACCCAATTGGCCACACCCAGCCAATGGGCCACACCCACCTGGCACCCGACAATGCATAAGTGGGTTTTGGGTTGCAGTTTGGGCATTCAGTCTCTAAAAGGTTTGCCATCACTGCTATATTACTTGAGGGATTCATCCCTCTTAAACTAATCTTCATTTATATTCAAAATCTTTCTATTTCTTTAACCATATTCAAACAAATGTTTAATTTTTAAATACTCCTTCTGGTAATTCCCATTATCTAATTTCTTAATTCTCACTTTAGCCTCTTTTTTTTTGCCCAACATCTTCCTTGTTCAATATGCTTCGATGAATCAAAGAATCTTCCCATAATCATATAAATGTTGTTGCAGGTACGAAAGGCAAAAAGGCAAGATGTTTCCATAGGAAGGTTTTGCCCCTTGCATCCAGTGAAAATCCCTTCCTTTTTTTCTTCCTTGATTTTATTTATTATTTTTTGTCTCTCAAGTTCTTGTAATTCTTCTGGCAAAATCCATTTTGCCAAATCTGCTTTCTTGTCCTCAAATGTATTTTGTAATCTTAAAGTGTAGTTTGTCTTTTCCATGTCCAGAGTTTCCTGTAATTTTTTTCCCCATCTGGGTTAAGTCATATTTCCTTGTATTGTTAAATTCCATCTTGAAATCTCCCTCCTCTGTCCCATATTCAGCTGTCTGCCCCTTCTGCTTACTCTCTATTTTTATTTTCTGAGAATTTTTATGTTGTAAAGTTAAATTGGAGATGTGTTCATTTATGTTTTCAAGGTTATGTTTAATTTCCTCATGGTTTGAGATTATTGTTGTTTGGATTAGTTGCAACACAGCATAGATCTCCCTCTAGAACAGTGGTTCTCAACCTTCCTAATGCCGTGACCCTTTAATACAGTTCCTCATGTTGTGGTGACTCCCAATCCCCCCATCCAGATGGCTGGGGGGTATCAAAAATTTGACCAAAAAAAAAAAAAAAAAGGAAAAAATGGAAAGGTATAGGTAGTCCTTGACTTACAACAATTCACTTAGTGACTGTTAGAAGTTACAACAGCACTGAAAAAGCGAATTATGATCATTTTTCACACTTATGATTGTTGCAGCATCCCCAGGGTCATGTGATTTACATTCTTGACAACTGATTCATACTTATGACATTCACAGTATCCCAGGGTCATGTGATCAATGGCCAGGGGGCATGGCCAGCTGATCACTCAGGTTGCAGAGTGCCTGTGGGGGGGAATCTGTGGATCTCTGGGATGGGACTGGGGTGGGTGCCTGCCTTTCTTCCCTCCCCTTATCCCTTCCTTCCTTCTTTTCTTCCATTCCTTCACCTCCTTCTTAATCTCTTCCTTCTTCCCTCCCTCTCCCATTGTCCCTTCCTTCCTTCTTTCTTTCCCCTCCCTTAGTCTCTTCCTTCCCTCCCTCTCTCCCATTGTCTCTTCCTTCCTTCTTTCCTTCCTTTCCTTCCCCTCCCTCTTAGTCTCTTCTTCCTTCCCTCCCTCTCTCCCCTTGTCCCTCCCTTCCTTCCTTCCCTCTTTGTCCCTTCCTTCCTTCCCTCCCTTCCATTGTTCCTTCCTTCCTTCCCTCTCTCATTGTTCCTTACTTCCCTCCCTCTTCGTCCCTTCCTTCCTCCCCCACTCCATGCCCAGGAAGGGACAAGGGGAGGGGGATAGGCTGCCAGTGTGGCTGGGGGCTTTGCTGCCAGCAAACCTCCCTGTGCACAGGCAGAGACAGAGGAGATCTCTGCCCAGCTCACTTGCTCAGCTTCGCCAAAAGACATGCCCCTTGCTAAGTTAGCAGAAGCTCCAGGATCAGCGCCAGGCTACAGCTGATTTGCGCTTCTGCTAAATTAGCAAGCGGCAAGTAATTAAATAACATGTTTTTGTTTCTTTTTTGATATGAAGGAAGATAGGTGGGTTGGCTTGTTACACTACTTCACAAAGGCTAAAATCTGGGCAGGATTATGCACTTAGTGTCTTAAAGTTTGAACAGGGAAATATGAGCACTGTTTGGCTTACATTCCTTTAATCCAGCTATTGATTAGATTGAGTGGACCAATCTGTCTATGACTCTGAGAATTCACAAGCAGCAGGATTACACTATGCTGAATGCATCTTTAATCTGTGGATGGTGATGTTAAACACAGTATCTAGATTTAAGCAACATTTGGAAATGATTGGCATTTGCTGTGCATAATGGAATAGCAGAGCTCAAAGTATCTGATATATGTATTCAAAGTTGGTTTTGGGCTAAGGCTGAATAGATATTGACCTAGTGGATGTCAATGCCATCCTCCTTCTGAATCATTCCAAAACTGCTGATTTTTGCATTGGTGAGAGATGGTGCCACCAGTCAATGTGACCTAATGATACCATATACCTTTGTGTTGGGACTGGATGTACTGGATAATATTCCCAAAGCTGATGAGTAGATCTTTGTTGCCTTATCCTCATATTTCAGACCAGCTGTTGCTAAAACTACTTTTACAACCATTCATGTCTATCAACATACAAATGGATGTTAAAACTGATATTAAAAAGCCTAGGAAAGAAGGGAGATGCTGTGGATAAACAATGTTTCATATTCCAGCTCATATGCCTTATGCATCAGTATAAGCAGAAGTGGATTCTTCTGAGCTAAGTTGTATAGAGGCATCTGTAGTTTTAAACAAAATACAGAGAATTGTGCTCTTATAGCAACCCCATCCTATGGTTCATGTTTATTTGGCTGCATCAGACAATCCCATGGTACAATGCCAGTTTTTGTTTATCACAAGGATTGAGAATTAGTAGTTTAAAGTCAGAATTATTATCTCAAGTAAATGATCAGGCTTTTAAGATGGGAGTAAAAGAGACAGTGTGTCTGATGTTATTAATTAGAACTGGAGATAACACTAATTGCATGTGACAATAGGTTCCTGTGCATGCTGTCCATCATGATAGAAACAAACAAAAACATAATGGCTATCTGAATTATGTGTGAAGGGGGATATCAGTCACATTGTTTTATAGTCAGTTTTATTTAAACTGCCTGCTTTACCTGCAACAGATTATAAACACATATCCAAATTTATATCATTATAATGGTGCCAAGTGCAAATAAACATGGGATGTGATAGCTCTGATCCTCTCTAGTTCTAAAACAGAGCCTCCTAAACATCCAGCCTGTGACTTGCAGAGAGACAGCCATTAGCTACTTGACTCAAGAGAAAAGCTGCTGAATCTCTGAGGAAAGAAATGGTCGCCCCATTCTCCTCCATAGTCTGACCAGGTGCTGAATTTAAGGTGGCTGTTTGCTTTCTAAATTACTAACTCCGGAACTGTTTCTGCTGCCTTTCAGACAACTTCTGAGAGGATTAAATCAAATACAACCAAGATAAAAACAAAGTGGAGAATGCCCTCCTCAGGCAGAAGCCCACCTGATTGGTTTTCTGTATTTGATTTTCCTGGATTTTAGTTTTCTCCATGGAACACCTAAAGTGACAGATCTATAACATTTTTCATGTCTGAATCTCTTGAAATGGAAATTTCCAGCAACATAAGAACAACAACTATAATATCCCAGAGTGCGTCCTAAGACAACAAAATAAGGAAATGTGTCTTGCTACCCATATTTCATTGTTCAGATAAAGGATGATATTCATTCTTCCATAGGCAAAATAGAAAAAAGTTTAATATATAATTATTAAATGACCATTTGTTTAAATAGGCAGCTTACCTCCTTGTAATTGATACAGCTAGAAACATAAAATAATAATAATAATAATAATAATAATAATAATAATAATAATAATAATAATACTTGTTCCAAAGAAACAGCTAGCACAAGCATTAAAAGATGCAAATACTGCAATATCAAGTATAAGCACCAATTCACTGCAAGAAACAAACCAACTAATGTACAGTACAGCTGCAGTTATAACAGAATACCTGGGATGCAAAATCAACAAAGAAGAAAAACAAACAAACAGTGCACCAGAAAAATGGAAGGTTAGACTAGAAAATAAGATCAGCAAGTTAAGATCACATGCAAGCAAGCTAGAACAGATGAAAGAAAAGAAGCTGAAGAACAAGAAGACCAAAGAATACCTAATCAAGAAATACCACTTAGAAACAAGGAAGATCAAGGAAGCACTGGAAATAATAAAGCAACAAATAACAGCTATAGCCAGGAAAATCAGTAGATATGAAGCTCGAATTGCAAACTATAGGCAGAACCTCCAATTTCAATCCAATCAGAAACGTTTCTACCAATCCATCAATGGAGAAACTGCAAGGAATCAGTCAGTACCTGACAAGGAAGAAACAGTGCAGTTCTGGAAGCAGATATGGGATAACCCAAAGAAATACAACAAGGATGCGGCTTGGTTAAAAGAGGTGGATGCAAATAAAACAGAAGTTGAAATGAAAGAACTAGTAATAACAACAAAAATGGTAGAAAAAAGAGCAAAGAAAATCAAAAATTGGTCAGCACCAGGTGAAGATGAACTGCGTGGGTTTTGGTTGAAACATCTAACTGTTATACACCCACTCATTGCCAAAAGTTCAACAATATACTACAAGGAGGAGAAATTGAAAAGTGGCTAACAACTGGGAAAACCTACCTAATAATGAAAAATCCAGCAAAAGGGGCAACACCAGGTAACTACAGGCCAATTACCTGCTTACCAACAACTTTCAAATTACTAACTGGTGTGGTAGCTGATGCAGTACAACAGCATCTAGTTGAAAACAATCTCTTTCCACCTGAGCAGAAAGGAAACCGCCCCAATAGCAGAGGAACAAAAGATCAACTCCTAATAGACAAAATGATCTTGGAAAACTGCAAGAGAAGGAAGACCAACCTGAATGTGGCATGGATTGACTACAAAAAGGCATTTGACTCTCTGCCACATGATTGGATAATCAAGTGCCTAGAAATAACAGGAGTCAGTAGAAACATCAGAAAATTTGTGCAAAGATCGATGGCACAATGGAAGACACAGTTGCAGATCAATGGTGAGAGACTGGGAGAGGTTAATATCAAGAGAGGAATATTTCAAGGAGATTCATTATCACCATTACTATTTGTTATTGCACTGTTTCCTCTGTCAATAATACTGAATAGGACATGGCTATCAAACATCAAAAACATCTGCCAGACTATCCCACCTCCTTTATATGGATGATCTGAAGCTGTATGGAAAAACATCATCTGAAATAGAATCGCTGCTCAACACTGTCCGTATATATAGCCAAGATATTGTAATGGAGTTTGGCTTGGACAAATGTGCCACACTTACTATCAAACAAGGAAAAATAGTGAAAACTGAAGGAATCAAGATGCCCCACGAAAATAACATTAAGAGTCTGGATGAGGAAGAGTACTACAAATACTTGGGTATCCTTCAAGCTGACAACATCAAGCACACTGAAGTCAAGAAAAAGATTAGAGGTGAATACATCAAGAGAGTGAAGAAGATCTTAAAATCCAAACTCAATGGAGGATAATACCATAAAGGCAATCAACACCTGGGCAATCCCAGTCATTAGGTACACAGCTGGAATAGTGGACTGGACTCAAGCAGAACTAAAAGCAATGGATAGGCAGACCAGAAAAATAATGACAATGAATCATGCCCTTCATCCACGCAGTGACATTGATAGACTTTATCTACCAAGGCAAATAGGTGGGCGTGGAATGCTACAAGTACATCAGATGGTTGAAGAAGAAAAAATGGCTTTGGAAGAATATCTGAAGAACAATGATGAAGATGCACTGAAATTAGTATATCAGGAAGGCTTACTAACTACTGGAGAGACCAAACTGGCCTACAAGAAAGACCAAATGAAGAACAGAATAGAGGCATGGGAAGACAAAGCACTACATGGCCAATACATGAAAAAAATAGCTGGGAAAGCAGATAATAATAAACCTGGCAATGGCTAAGAGCAGGAAAATTGAAGAAAGAGACCGAGGGACTAATTCTGTCTGCACAAGACCAAGCCTTAAGGACAAATGCATACAAAGTCAAAATTGAGAAGACAGCAACAGACAGTAAGTGCCGCCTATGCAAAGAAGCTGAAGAAACAGTGGACTACTTAGTAAGCTGTTGCAAGAAGATTGCACAAACTGATTACAAGCAGCGGCATGACAAAGTAGCAACAATGGTGCATTGGAAGATCTGCAAAAAATATCATTTGCCTGTAAGCAAAAACTGGTGGGATCATAAAATAGAGAAAGTCATAGAAAATGATAAAATTAAACTGCTCTGGGACTTCAGAATTCAAACAGACAAGCACCTGCAACATAACACCCCAGACTTAACAATTGTCGATAAGAAAGACAAAAAAGTCTGGATAGTGGACGTGGCAGTGCCTGGAGATAGCAGAATAGAAGAGAAAGAACTGGAGAAGATAACAAAATACAAAGACCTACAAATAGAAATAGAAAGACTGTGGCAAAAGCAAGCAAGGGTAGTACCAATAGTAATAGGCTCCTTGGGTGCAATCCCAAAACAACTGGAGCACCACTTGAACACATTGGCATTGACAAATTCGCTATTAGTCAATTGCAAAAGGCGGCCTTATTAGGAACTGCTTCCATCCTGCGACGATATCTGTAATACCATCAAACATCCACATCTGCCTATCCCAGGTCCTGGGTAAGGACTCGATAGGTAGACAAAATGCCAAATCCAGTCTGAACATCTGGCTGACTGTGCGATGATCCATAATAATGTTGGAAGGGATCTTGGAGGTCATCTAGTCCAATCCCCATGAAAAAAGTCACTGAAAAACATGGTAATTGTGTCATTCCTAACCATTTTCATAGTGGTTAAGATGTTGGACATGAGCCCAGTAACATTCTCATTCAATTCCTGCTAGGCCAAGAATCTCACCAGTCACTATCAGCCCGTACTATGTTACAGAGTTGTAAGTTATGTCACATAGTAGGCTTTCAGAGGAAATGTGGTACATAATTGCATTATACTAATAAAAATAATGCTGTTAGAAAAAAGTAGGATTTTTTTTTCAAAAATCCCATTACACTTTGCTCCATGCTATATCTTGGCCATGCAGCATGCCCTTAACATAGGCTCTATATAAGAAACAATTTTGAAAATATCTGCCTAACCTCCAGATAGAACAGTATGTTAGAGAATCACATGAACTTGCTAAGGCTAATAGTACAGAAAGTACTTTAGCAATCAGGATGGAATACCAATCACATATATGTTGAATCAGTGGTTGGATTCAAATATGTGAACAACCGGTTCTGTGTGTGGATGCTGTTTCTGGAAGTCCATTCTGGGCTTGGGCAACTAAAAATTAGCTACCGGTTCTGCTGAAGTGTGCGAACTGGCTGAATCCCACCACTGTGTTGAACCCATTAGTCATTTCTAGATATTTCCCCTGTTAGGAAACTACTGTTTTGTATATTTGCCTTTTCCTTTTTACAAAATCAAAAAAAAATGCTTAATAGCAGTATGTTTATTAAAGGTCTTTAGAAACACTATTGGCTTCTAGTAATGTCATCTGCCTATAACTTTCATTTTCATGTATTCCTAGGAGTGTTGTCAACTGGTCACACATGACATGGTTTTCCCTCATTTCTACTCCTCTGATATCTCAGAGATGAGTTTGAAGCCAACCCTCAGTCATGCAGTTTATTCATTTTCCCACCAGCTGAACAAGAACAAACTCAATAAAGAGCTCAAACAGAATTCTAGCTCACTGAATAACAAAAGTACTATGTAGCCCATAAAAGTGGTTCCAAGGCAGGGCTGAAGGATGTGGACAGGAGGACTAAGATGCTACTTTTAAACACTTGGACTTTTGAGGCCCTTCTCTGGTCATCTAGTACACAGTAGCATGCAAAAAATTCTATTAATTACCTGCTCATGGTTATGGAGAAACATTGCCAGGTGTTTGCTTTGGTTCTGATTTCTGGTTTTTCTGGGCCTAATTTCCTACATCTTGAGTATGGACATCTGTACCAAAAAAAGCCTATATTTGTAGGCCTCTGAAGGGATAGTTTTCATTGATGTCCAATAAATGAATTCCAGGAAACTGAGCAATTATTTCTTTAAAGTTTCTTTTATTCAATGAAATTAATCCATGTCACATTAGCACCATATATTTCTCCTCATAACATTAGTTCCACACAAAGGCCTTCCTCTGTATTCCATATCAGACCTTGGAAATAGACCAAGTCAAGAAACAGACACCACAGAGATTCCAGGAAAGCTTCTATATTGCTATATAGCAGGATGGGATAGTAACATCTTGAAAACCTGTCCAAGTTTTTGTCACTTATGTTAATAAAGGCAGAATTATTCTGAGTTTCTTTCTCATGCTTGCTTCAACCTCTAGATTAGGTAATCACATCTCCAAATCTCTCCTTAACAGTTCTTTCATATTAAGGTCACCTCTGTAAATTCCTTTATATTCCATCATCTTTAGTCACTGTTTTCTTTTGCAACCACCACAATTCATCATTCTTTGTTTACTGAACTGCAGCCAGTTTACTGTTACTCTGGTGCTGAGACAAATCTTCACTTAACATTTGAATAGATTTTTTTTCAACTCTTAAGAATAATTTCTTTAACATTTTGGTTCACCTTCATTACATTAAGTTCTTAATCTTCTTTCCTTGCACAGGAGGCAATTTGAACAAAAGTTTCATCAGAGACATGATTGATGAATTGCTTAATTTACATGTGACACCTTGTATTAGCCTTCACCCCCCCCCCCCCGTTTTCCCTTTGTGACTCCCCTGAGATCTAAGATATTCTGCCTTTCTTAACCCACAGTTATTGGGACAAAATATATTATGAAGGGAAAAAAAAGAAATGACAAGGATAAAGAATAAAATTAGACATGTAACTTTAAAAGTGTATTTTATGTTTCGGGATATATAAAGCATAATTCTTTTTCATGTATGAAACAACAATAATATTTGTACTGCATTTTGTCCCCACCCCATTTTTTTTATAGAAGACATTGTGTCATTGCAAACAGCTGCTTTAAATATTGTTACTCTTTCAAAGTTGGACATGACAAGGCTGACTTACCGTAGTAGTGTATGAAAGCAAATCGGTCACTATATTCTTAAGTAGATTGAAAAATCAAAGAAACCCACTTTACCACACTATTACAATGTATTTCAACTCTTTGTTCGTGTCTCAAAAGGAACAAGTGAAGAATGAATATGTGTGTGTATACAAACACGCACACATTGCATGCATTGAAACAAGAAATTGTCTGACTTAATTTGCCCTATCAAAATCCCCACCAAACTAAAATCTCCAATGATATCCTCTTAGACCTGCGCAGGCAAAATTTGCTACATGCTGATTTCCTCTCCGCTCTATAATCCAGTGCTTCATGGTTGCAAGCACTCTTCTTCTGTATGTTGTAATTACCCTTTGTTTTGCCAAGAGAGTAGTAATTACAACTATGGGCCAAGTTTTTTATTTGAGTAGAGTTTGATTGCAACTAACCATTTATTGTGATAAAAAGCCTTGCTGCAGTGTTTATAGATAAACCTCTGGCACAACAGACATTTAGCTTAATCATCCATACACAGAGTCAAAATACCACTTTTATTACTTATGGAAGACCTCTTTGCTTTTGCCTGCAATTGGTTTCTACAAACACTATGCTATTTTATTTTTAATAGAATCATGTTGGGGAATCAAGTTCATGATACCCAACAATGATGATATCAGTTCAGATATTGCTTTTTTGGTAACTATATGATTTTTCTGTTTTCTACATGAGCAGCCATGTAAACTTTTTAAATATTGTTTTATCATAGAAAATAAAATATAAAACAGTAAAAAAAAAAAAAATGAAACAAAACAAAAGCATACATTCAACCCTAACAAAAACAAAAGAAAAAAATACTATACAAAAAAGGAGGAAAGCATGGAAAGTCCACAAATGGTTTCCAGTCTCTTATAAAGCTATCTAGTCCATTATCTCTAATCAAAGCAATTAATTTCATCATCTCTGCCAATTCAGTCAATTTCAAAATCCATTCTTCAACAGTCGGTATCCCTTTTTCTTTCCAGAGTTTGGCAAGTACAAGCCTCAAAATTACAGTCACTATGTGTAGGAGTAGCACCCAATTGTTTTTCAATTGGCTCGTCCATCACATCTAAAAGAAAAGCTCCAGGTTTCATTAATATTTGTATCTTAAATTTTTTTGCATTGTCATTGCTATGTTTATCCAGTATGTTTTCATATATTTGGAAGACCACCACATATGAGAAAATGAACCAGGGTTTTGACCACATTTCCAGCACTTATTAGAAATCCCTTTATACATTTTTGCTAGTCTATCTGGAACAGGGGTGTCAAACTCGCAAAGTCAAATGACGAGTCATGAAGTATCGCAACTTTTTTTACCATTGCCGGCAATGGAGTGGAAGCGATTTTGCTCTGATGCATCCAGCCCATGGGCTGGCAGTTTGACACCCCTGATCTGGAATCAAGTACCAACAATACACCATTTTATAAAAAAAAAAAAATTCAAACTATAATTTAATGTAAATTTTAGTCCATTTGTCCATACATTCTCCCATTTATCTAGCATTATATTATACCCAAAGTGTATTCATCTTCTAGATTCATCTTGAGTAACATTTTATATACTCTAGAAATCAAGTGGTCATCTTCAGAACATAAATTAATGTCCATTTCAGATTTAGTTCCTGTGAAAAAACTTTTCTTTAGCAAATTTAAATCTTTCAATAATTAAACCAATCACAAGCAAATCCTTCACTTACTAATTGTTTCCTTATCTTTATCTTAAATCCATCTTTTTCAAATATCAATTAGTCTCAATATGTCATCCATTTACATTCCAATATCATTTATGCTCTATATAGTGCTTTATGATGTGATAGCCAAAGTGGCACTTTATCAGCCAATCTTGTTTTATACTTCCACCATTCATGTGCAATCGATTGCCTAATAGCATGAATCTTAAAACCATTTCAAGACACTCCTCCGGTGTTATTAAATCAATTAGAGTCCATGAGGAGGGAAGGTATACGAAATAATATAAACCATATAAACTTTTTAATCACATCCTGGATCATCACTACAACCAAATCCATTGTATGTGTCAAGTGGATGCCATTCACAAAATCACAATTATCACACATACAAAAATTCATTTAGAGTATCCTGAAATCTCTCCATAGAGATAACTCTTATCTCTTTACTGCCTCCCTACTATTTATTGATGACAAATATTTCCTGATTCTATATTTCAGTTTTAGAGAGTATCTCTTTTCCCCCTGTGCCTATGACCTAGTGTTTGGTTTCATTAAGCTGTCAGTAGCCAAATTTCTAATTTATACATAGCAGTGACACTTTAATTTTTTTCTTGTGCACTACTTCCATCATAGATATACAAAATATTATAGGCTGTATAGCAATTTTTGTAAAGATTCAACCTGCAACATGCATTAATTGTACTGAAGTGTTATAATGTTCTTAGGCTTGGATCTCTAAATGGAAATGGTCAAGTCCTTCTCTCAAAATAGATTGTAGTAAGTGCTGCAACTTTTTTCTTTTCTTTTCAAGCTCGTCACAAATCAGAGGTGTTGCTACAATGAAATTCCATTCACACTTCTTAGCCAGACTTAGGTTTTGTAGATTGAATCCAACCAATACAGGTGATCAAATTGAAGTTCCATCAACGTGGAAAAGCTGGTGAGCTTTTCTGCAGTGAGTTGAGAAATGTATGTGTTTGAATTTCTACACCATCTTCCTCAAATGGTCACACAGATTTTTTTCTTCCTTAAAAATGAAAGAAACCAAATCAATATATTGTACATTTATTTACTGGCTGAAACATTATTTTTATCCAGGAGAAAACTAACTCCACATTATTTGGTGGAATTTGGTCTAATAGTTAAGGCAACAGAGTAGACACCAAGGGTCTGTGAATCCTAGTCCCACTTTAGGCATGAAAGCCAGCTGGGTGACTTTGAGCTAGTCACTGTTTTCAGCCCAACTGATCCTCACATGGTTGTTGTGGGGAAAATAGGAGGAGGAAGAAGCATAAATTACATTTACAACCTTGAGTTACCTATTTATTTAGCGTATGATATGCAATGTCAGAAATCTACAAATGCTAACAATCAGCACAAATTATAATTAATGGGGGATTAACAGACGTATTTAAATAGGAAAAGGTACAAGACAGCGTTGTCCTTTATCCCCCTTGTTATTTGTATTAACAATGGAGATTTTACTTATTAAAATTAGAGACTCATCTAGATTAAAAGGAATAAAAATAAGTAAGATTGATGATAGGCTGAGAGCTTTTGCTGATGATTTGGTTGTGATGTTATCCCATCCAACAGATTCGGTCAAAGATTTGATTGAAATTTTAGCACAGTATGGACAGGTCTCCAGTTTTAAGGTGAATAAGAATAAAACTAAAATATTATTGAAAAATATGTCTATGAAGGGAAAAGATTTTATAGCCAAAGCAACAGGTTATGAAGTAGTTAATAAGGTTAAGTATTTAGGAATATATATTACAACATCTAATGGAAAATTGTATAAGAATAATTATGAACGCTTATGGGTTAAAGTACAAAAAGATTTAAATGATTGGCAAAAATTGCAACTATCATTATTGGGGAGAATTTCAGTAGCAAAGATGAATGTTCTACCAAAGTTTCTTTTTTTGTTTCAGATGATACCTATTTTAAAAAAGGATGCTAATTTGGATGAGTGGCAGAAGGGTATCAATAAATTTATTTGGGGTGGGAAGAAATCAAGGGTAAAGTTTAAGATTTTACAAGATGCTCGAGAAATAGGTGGACTCAAAGCATCTAACTTGAAATTATATTATGATGCGGCCACTTTAACTTTTGTAAGTGACTGGCTTAATTTAACAAATAAAAATATTCTTGTTCTTGAAGGGTGGGATTTATTATATGGTTGGCATGCATACTTAATTTTTGATAAGAAAGTAGATTGGGTCTTTAAGTCACACATTTTAAGAAATGCTCTACTTCGAGTTTGGAAGGAATATTATTATAAGTTAAATTATAAAATACCTATTTGGGGGATTCCTGGACAAGCAATTCAGGGGGTTTCTAAGGGGGTGAATTTTGATAACATTTCGTATAAAGAGTTACTTATTTGGTCGGGTACTGATTGGCAACTAAAGTCTTCAGATGTGTTAAGGTAAGAAAATATTTTACAACTGTGGTTTCAATATTTGCAAATAGTGCAGAGGTGGACTTTAGATAAGAAAGTGGGAATTACTTTAGTAGATGAAAATTTGGTAATTCAGATTAAGGATCAGAAACATAGCCATATTAAAAGAATTTACAATGAGTTAATAAAATTGGATTCGGAAACAGAGTTAGTAAAAGATTGTATGATTAAATGGGCCCAGAATATTCAGGAACCGATTTCATTGGATCTATGGGAGGTAATAAATTCGTTTATAAACTTATGATGTTAAAGTTTGAAGAGAGTTAAGGGTTAGTATGATTTGGGTTATTGTATAATTAGTAAACTTAAATAGATTATGTTTAATATGTTTGTATAACCCTGTACTTGGCTCTGGGAAGTCGGGGGGAGGGGGGTGGGGGGAGGAGGGTGGGGGCAGGATGGGTTCAAGTTTAAGTAGTTCAGATAAGTAGAAATAGTTTTATTGTATATAATATTGATGTTTTAATCTGGAGAGAGGAATTGCTCGGGCATTTCCCCTGGACCGCATCCGGAGCGAGAAGATAGGAAGAAGGGGAGAAGCAAGTAGGAAGGTTGAGGAGAAGGAGGAATGGGGGAGAGTGAGGAAGAAGAGGGAAAGAGGGAAGTAGGTTAGAGGGTGGATGCGGTTTGGGGGGAAATGGGTGAGCAATACCGAAAGTTGTGTGTATCAATTTATTTTATTTTTTATCTGAAGTATTTTTTATGAATGTAATGTATTGCAAAATTGAAAATAAAAACTTTTTACAAAAAAAAAGAAAAGAAAGAAATCTACAAATGCTAGACACATTGAAGTCCTGATAGCCTAAATTGAGTTACCTGTAAAGTAATAAAAGTGGGATAAAAATCTAATAAATAAAAATAAATTGGGTAGAAGACACCTTTATCAAAGTAATACAAATTAAATATAGCCAAATATTTATTTTTATCTCTCATTTATTATTTTTATAAATAACTCAAGGTGATGAACCCACACACAATACTCTTTCCTCCTCCTATTTTCTCAATATGCTGGTAGTTAGGCATGATAAGACTCAATCAACAGAAAAAAGGGTTTATAATTCCTTATCAAGATGTTAAATGGGCTGCTCAATGTTTGAGGAAAAATCCAAAAACCGGAGGAGGAAGGAATATTAAGTGTGCATGCCACCTTGAGTTATTTAAAATGATAATAAAGGTGGATAAAAATGTCTACAATAATAAATAAAATCCCACATTTTGGTTTTCCACTCAGGATGTGCTAGTGTTTTGACTCTGATGAGAGGATGAAGGAGAAAGCTGCCTGCCACTCAGAGACCCTCTGCCACCACATCTTTTTTCCTGCAAGTGAACTGCTGCCCTGATCACTTATTGACTATGCATGGAAACAACTCTGGTGTCAGGACTCATGCTTTGAGCAGCACAGCAGGTGCTTTCTGGCTTGATATACAAAAGCAGCAGCCTTTTCATGCAGAGTTTCCCCAAGAGGAAATGCTGGCTTGGTGAATATTCAGGAGGAAGTAGTAGTTAACTATGAATATCTTTCTTTTCATGTGGCAAGGGTAAGTTTAAATGCCTGGTAATTTATTGAATAAGCACATCTGAAAATAAAAGCAACAAAAGTTGGTTTAAAAAGACTGTAATGAAAAGATTATCATTTAGGGTTTGGGAGTTTAAACTTTTTTATTTAAATTGTATCATCCCCAATGGACAAATAATTTCTGAAGGGCAATGATAACAATGAAATTGGTGCAGCATTATAGAAGAGTACATACATATTGTTTAGAATGACACTTGCTTCCTAAATAGTGAATCTTTTGTTGGAAGTAAGACCAGAGCCACTTAACATGCATTTAAGCAGGATGATTTTAGGAATGCTACGAGAAAAAGAGTACTTATGCTTCACTATGTACATTAAGAACAAGAATTTGCCTGGAGAAACATCTAGAGATGAATTGCCACAATATGGATGTCACAACCATGTTCAAAGCCACTGCCTTTTTAACCTCAAGGTATCAAGAGCAAAGCTTTCTCAGTTTGCCCCAACAACAATAATATATGATTAAAAATTAGGCATACAGATTTGTTAGTAACATTTACTTGAGTGAGTAACAAGCAGCTGCTGTATCAACAATCAAATTAGTACAAAGCTGAAGATGAAGGAAATAATATTCTGAGCATATTTAGATTCATGCCACTATTTAATTCAGATTGGTAGAATGCTATGATAATGAAAAATTAATGCTAGCTCATCTAAGTTTCTTTTTGTGATGGTAGAAGGCAAAGAAGTAACTGAAGAAATTTGTATGTATTTCGTAAATATTCAAGTTAAACCTCTTTCACTTTGAGCTAATTCCTATTCTTCCTCCAGAACAGATGGTAGAAAAAGGAAGATCCATTAGTTGTGTCCATTCAGTTTGTGAGAAAACATCATTAGGTAACAACTTTCTGGTCTGAATAACATTCTGCACTGAAAATGAGAGATTATTGTTTAGAATAAATCCAAGAACATTAGCACCTTATTTGTAATATAACTACATTGAGAGAAGAAAACAAAATAAGATTATTTTATTTCTTGTAGCCAGGATAAAACTATAAGCTTTTGATAGCCTTTACTAAAGTGGTCAGTGTGTCAAACTTGTTTTTCCAAAGTATATCTAAAAATATTTTATGTTGCCCTTTAGTTCACTCTTATTAAATAAAACTTGACCATATTTGACAAATATTGTGCCCTTCTGTTATTAATTCTGCTAAAACTCAACCATAAGACATTATAACATTTTTATAATGTTATTTTTCTTCTAAAATGATTTCACTATTATTTTCTTGTAACCATTTTAATTCTAACAGTGATTTTTAAATTATTATTTACAAAGTTGTTTTGATACAAAAGCAATGATAAAAAATAAGCTGCTGCTTTCAATTTCTTGATGTATGAAATTATTCTGCATTAATCTGTAAGCCAAAGGAAAAATTATACATTCTACATTGAGAAACATAAACTATACCTAGGTAATGACTTGAAATAAAGAATTTGAAATTCTATCCATTTGTCAATGAATTTGAATTATTAGGAACTTCATGGAAAAGAAAGAAATGTAGGTCAATAGAATGGTTTGAGGATTGAACCTAGCATCTCTTTCTCTCTCCATGTGTATTTGTGTATCTAAGTTAAGCAAAAATGGAAGTCATGAAAATTATGTGAGCAGAGTCAGTGTACCAACAAGACTTAGACAGCTGTGAATGGCTTTTTGCTGGCTAGAATTAAAACTGAGTGTCAGCTGTATTTAATACAAATATGATAGAAGAACAATAGAAACAAAGTTGATGAGAATGATGGAGTTCCTTTAAATTTGTTCATTGTATGCTATTCGTGAAAACTATTTTTCCTTGAGGATTTGGATTTTGTACATGTATGACAAACTTGCACTGGAGTTGCCTGGACTGAAATGTACCATTCATTTATGAATTTTCCCAGACTATACAACATATTTGTACAGAATTAATAGAAACCCATATCGGTATGTGGTCAGACTTTTATCAATATATTCCCATGATTCTTCTATTTGTTATCACAAATTGTTATCACAATTTTATGTCAAATTCAACAAATTCAAACTCATTTTATAAAACTCTATTTTCTAATCTAAACCTAATGTTTCAGAGTAGCTTAATTATGATATATTGAAACACTGCCTCTAGCACAGTTGGATTTTCTGCAGTCTGATTTTGTTAAATATTCTATGTGATTAAAAATGCTTTTGGATTTTCCAGGAATGATGCAAGGATATGTGTATTATTATAGACAGACTATATAAACTTTTACATTAGTGACATTTTTCACACTTAAATGCATTTCTGAAGTGTACCATGGTAAATATCAGTTTATAAATAAAATGTTATTTATAAATATAATAATAAATATAATTTTAATAATAAATAAAATGGTCCTATATAAGCCAAGGATAGTTTGTGAGTTATATTTAGACAAAAATCAGTTTGTTTTTTAATCCTACCTAAACTTTCAGCTTGTGTATGGGAAGAATCTCTCCCTCCCATTCTGAAGGCAATTGCCCTAACAACTTCATCCTTATAATTAGAAAAGAATCAGGGAATCTAAATTTGTGCACTGAAATTAACGGGTTTTAGAATGAGAAACATCTGGCTGTGTTGAGAAGAGATTGAATAAAACAAATTGGAGTTGACATGATTCTTAAATGATTTCAGTTTCACCAGTTGTAGTTGACTGTGATTGCTTTCCTTTCAGCAACAGAGAAGCTTCAAATTGAGGAACTAATGCAGTGACTACTTTTAAAACTGGAGGGCAATTTCTGCTTGCTCTGTTCTCTGAAAAGTCTCATTGGACTTGATTTTACTGCCTCTGGCCTTCAGCAGCCAATTTACTCATGCAGAGTAACTGTCACATGCCTCCATTCTCCTCAGTCTTTCAGTGATCTAGCTTAAGACTTGCCCACCCCCATTCCCCAAGACACAGACACATACACACATAGAGAGTAATGTTTTCTGATGTCAAACGCAACTTCTGACTGCAAAAATTACCTCAGCCTTGGGTTTGTGTCCCAAATGTTCTAATCAAGAAAATAAACCCAACATAGCCTTGATTTTCTACCCCGGAGATCGATACTTCATGTGGAGATAATTGACAAGCTCCGTTTAATACATTATTTGTATTGACTATAAATTCTGAGACTCCTGGTTTAAATTTGAGAGACCAGGCGTACGGGGAAGAGTCAAACAAGAACCTTGTTTGTTTGTTTTTAATAACCTCCTACAGTTTTCCCAAAATATGTATAATCCCACCATCAAATAATGGCATTTAGCAGCTACAAATTCCAGAAAAGTGCCCTAGGAAACTACCTGAATAATTAATGTGTTTCCTTCCTCACATAGGGCTCCAATTTCACTTCATTTTAAATGAAGATCCAAAGGGCATCAGACTGGAGGTAACACAAACACAACAGAACTTTCAAATATAGCTGGGTGTGAAGAGTTTAAGTCAAGAAATATATTAATGCAGCAAAAGAAAGCATTTTATTTTTGAAAACAAAATTTTATTTTATTTTTTTTATGAGAAAGCATAAGCAGTCACCTATTATGTACAGGTAGTCCTCGATATATGTCTACAAATGAGCTCAAATTTCCTGTTGTTGAGACATTTGTCAAGCGAGTTTTGCCCCATTTCATGACCTTTTTGCCACAGTTGTTAAGTGAACCACTGCATTTGTTAAATTAGTAACATGGTTGTTAAATGAATCTGGTTTCCTCATTGACATTGCTTGTCAAAAGGTTACAAAAGTGAATGATATGACCCAGGGACACATCTGTCATAAATATGAGTCAGTTGCCAAGCCTCTGAATTTTGATCATGTGACCATGGGAAAGCTGTCATCGTCAGTGACTGTTATATCTTTGAACAGTCACTAAATGAATTTTAAGTCAAGAACTACCGATATTCCAAGATAAAATTAAAATATCTGGTAAAATGGTGGATTTTCCTTGCAACTGATTTATTGTTCAATGTGCAGAATTGCAGAAATTTATCATTCCATACAATGATATTGCCAACAGTACAGTGGAACTGCAAGCCTGAAATTCCAGATACCACTTTAAAATACAAAAGCAGTGAAAGAGAAAAGAAAGATCCCTGTCCCTATCATTAATGTGAGGCAATTAATAATGAATCCGGAGATTCAAGGTAAAACTTGCAAAAAGCCAGTGATGGCAGATTAATGCCAGTAGCATTTCCTCTTCAATGCAAATAAAAGGTATAGTTGAATTAAACAGGAATGCGATGGCTGATGAAGTAGAAACTGTAAATATACAGAGGTACTTCATATCCCATTTAATAGTGTGACAGGATTTAGTGGCTTTACAGGATGCTCAAGGTGATTGAAGTGCAGATGAAAAGAGGGCACAAGAGCTGTTTTCTTTTTAATAGGACAGATTATACAAAATCATGTACTGCTGAGAGCTTTTGCATTCTTTAAAAAGATGCTAATCTATATTAACACATATAGTCAGATCTCAAATCTGCATGTGTTCAGACAATTTTCCCCAAACTGACATTTTGTGAGCGCCTTGGGCTAACACTATACCAATCATCAGCCAGAATAGTGCTAGTTACAGAAATGCAGACTATCCTATTTGCCATAATTGGAGAGGGTTCCAGATTTAAGAAAAGATGAGTCTGAAAATATTGGTCTAGATCCAAAGTTAAGAGAAAGAAAAGTATCTTCTTAGATCATCTTAGTTTTGCATTATCTGCTTTGGTTGCTTATTTATTATGTCATCTGAGCTGTAATGGTGGTGGGGTGAGTGTATCTGCTAACTTTTTATGGACTGAAAATTCCCCTATAGTTGATAGCCACAGTTTTAAAAATACAGTAATTTAATAGTCCCCATTTTGCTCAGGAATAGAAACAGCTAAGTGCTTCTTCTAATATGTTCAATGATCTGTAGAAACCTTGCCCATTTAAATTATGGAGATTTTTTTAATGTTTTTAACGAAATCAATAAAGTGCTTTGTCAGTACTTTCAGAATCTTTTCCTTTTTGATTCACCCTCAGGTAAATATAATTGGTAGTTAATCAATAAGCTTAATTCCGATTAGCTCATTCTGAATCCTCAGTTAGCAAGAATGAAGAGAAGCAAAGGTTAGCTAAGTGTTTTGCTGATCATCCAATCTATCTTAAGTGAATGCAGTCTTGCTAATAAATGTTTAATGGGCACTTGTTTGCAGTTTAATAGAATTAGATAATTCTATTAGGGCCCTGTTTAGAGATTTACATGTGCCATACATCACTGTTGAGGACATGTTAAATAATTTAAACTAAGTGACTAGTAATTAGAGACACAGTTAGATTAAGTTGAAGCCTTCTTATTTTAGGCTACCTTAGAATATAAATGGTTTAATTGCAGCCTTAAGCTTTGGCTATGCCTAGGACTGCATAATGCAATGATCTGGGAAATGCCTTCAATGTGATAACAAAGCACAAAGCCCCCTAGGGTATATCTGATATCTCATCCTCTGAGTTAATGAGATGGAAAATAGTTTGCTGTTTATCTACACTGGATTGAACAGATGTCTCTGCTTCACTTTTATGGAATGTAATCTTGAAGAAATTGTCTGCTGCCTATTATGTTTTCATGGATTGAATCTCTATCGTCCTCTTCTGAGCTCCTATAGAACATTTCCCATGTCAACTATGGCTTTGATAAAAGATCATCCCAGCAGAACATACCAATGAAAGTAATCAAGTATTATTTACCACAGACATCTTCACCAATTTATAGACTGGATATTGCTGATCAATCCTTAAGCATTGACATAAAGAGGTACTTTTATTTAATCATGGTCCTAAATGCTCTGTAGCTGTTAGAAAAATGTAATTCACAAATGTTTACCATAAATGAAAACACAACAGGAACACTAAAAGGTTTCCTTTATGGGGGGAGGGGAGAAAAAGAGATTAAAATTTGACTGATTTTAAATAAAGTTTTGAAATGAGAATGATGTGACTGGCTAAGAGAATGAAATTAAACATTGTATTTACTAAATTTTATTATGTAACATCTGGCAGGTACTGTCAAGCAAAAATGCCACATTAAAGGCAATCAAGGAATAATGATTCCTGCATGTAAGTAATCAAATATTGTCAATTATGTTTTTTATGGTCTGTGCACAGGTTCATGATCAAATAGACATATCTTATTTATGCAATTTGACTTAGTTTAAATAACTAGGTCAAGGATAATATTAGGGCAGGAAAGAATCAATTTTAACCCTAAACACTCACAGGTTAAACAATAAATTAAGTCTCTCTCCTGGGTACCAGTCCATAAAATGAGAGCCCAAGTACACTTGCAAAACCACTAAATGTTATATTCTCTTCTTCGTACATGAGCATGTGAATAGAATAGAATAGAATAGAATAGAATAGAATCTGGAAGGGACATTAGAGGTCTTCTATTCCAGCCCCCTGTTCAAGCAGGAGACCCTATACCATTTCAGACAAGTGGCTATCCAGTCTCTTCTTAAAAACCTCCAGTTTTTAAGCACCCACAACTTCTGTTCCACTGGTTAATTGTTCTCACTATTAGGAAGTTTCTCCTTAATTCCACATTGCCTCTCTCCTTGATTAGTTTCCATCCATTGTTTCTTGTCCTGTACTCTGGTGCTTTGAAAAATTAGTTGACCCCCTGTTCTTTGTGGCAGCCCCTCAAATACTGGAATACTGCTATCCTATCACCCCTAGTCCTTTTCTTTAGAGTCTAGAGTCTAGACTATCCAAACTCAAACCCTGCAACCGTTCTTAATATGTTTTAGTCTCCAGTATATTTAATCTTCTTAGTTGCTCTTCTCTGTACTTTTTCCAAAATCTGAACATCTTTTTTGTAATGTGGTAATCAAAATTGGATACAGTAGGTGTGGTCTTAACTAAGGTTTTATAAAGTGTCACTAATACTTCATGTGATTTTGATTCTATGCCTCTGTTTATACAACCAAGGATTGTGTTAGTTTTTGGGTTGCCGCCATACACTGCTGGCTCATTTTTAAATGATCTTTCACTAGGACTCTAAGGTTCTTCTCACAGTTAAAAGTTTTTGAGCCAGGGACAAAATGGGTAAAAAATCCATAGTATATAGGAATCACTTTTGGAGACATAAAGGAGAGCTGCCGATGGGAAAACTGTCATGTACTGTAAAAGATTTCTCAGCTGACAGAACTAGGGGGGAAGTGGATGCATTTCAGAAGGGACTCTCTCTAGTTCAGGGATGTCAAACTGCCAGCCTGCGGGCCAGATGTGTCATGCCTAAACTGTGCCCATCCCATTGCCGGCAATGGAAAAAAAGTTGCGATACGTCGCGACACATCACGTGACGTTGCAAGTTTGACAACCCTGCTCTAGTTTTTCATAGAGTAACAGCAAAGGAAGAGAAAAATAATTTCAATTTTGCAAGACTTTGCTAATGTAATCTTACAGTAAAGATAGTAAAGACAGAGTACTCCTGATTGTGCTTCTTGCCTGGACTACCTTGCAGGCCTAACAAATTCTCTTCAACTTGTCTTTGGCTTCTCTGACTCTAATAGAGCCATCATAGTATTTAAAAAGGGCAGTATGTGGGGAGAGTGAGCCAGGTACCTATACACACACACACACACACACACACAAACACACACACACACACAGAGAGAGAGAGAGAGAGAGAGAGAGAGAGAGAGAGAGAGAGAGAGAGAGAGAGAGAGAGAGAGAGAGAGAGAGAGAGAGCAGGGGTGTTGCTAAAGATGACTATTCCAGTAAAATTGAAGCCATTTCATATCATGCTGGTCATCTGCAATAGCTTCATTGGATGGCTTTACTGGGATAGAAGCAGCCTGCTCTATAGACCCCGTTCTTATTTCCATGCTCAAAAAGCATTTATATGAACTCTATCTCTCTCCCCTCCCCCCAAGTCCCACACAGTGTATCTCTCTAAAGGAGAGCTGGCTGAAAATAAATAATGATTTAATAGTTTAATAGTTAGAAAAGGATATAAAGAGAAAGTGAAGTTCAGACCCAAGGCAAAGGCATAGGTATATTGCTCGCACCCATAATGGCTTCCAGGTAGTCCTTGACTTATGACTACAATTAAGCCCAAAATTTCTGTTCTTAACTGAGACAATGAGTTTTCTCCCATTTTACAACTTTTCTTGCCATAGTTGTTAAGTGAATCACTGCAGCTAATAAGTTAGTAACCTGTTTGTTAAGTGAACTTGGCTTCCCTATTGACTTTGCTTGTCAGAAGGTTACACAAGATGTTCACATGACTCTGGGACACTGCAACCATCATAAAAATGAACCAATATGCCAAGCATCCAAATCTTGGTCACATGACCCTGGGGATGCTGCAACAGTCATAAGTGTGAAAAATGATCATGTCACTTTTTCAGTGCCATTGTAACTTTGAACGGTCACTAAGTAAACTGCTATAAGTCGAGGACTATCTGTATTTAGCCTTGGTAAAGTATAAGAGATTAGGATCTTGATGCTGGATCCAGTCCCAGCTATAAATTCTTATTAACAGACTTGGCATATAGAATGAAAAAAAAGTTCTATTAAAGCTATCAGAAATTAGCAACATGGACAGCATATTAATGTGAGAGGATCTCTACTCAAAAGTATTAATGCATCCTATGAATTGAATAAACAGCTCCTCCATTGGAAATACTAAGAAAGTGACTATACCTGCCCAAGATAACCAATGGCTCCTTTTAGGAAGAAAGGAGAATTATAGCCTTTCCTTTTAAGCCTGATCTTGCTTGACTAGGTAAGATTTATTGGAGTGGTAGTGGATTTTCTGATCATCCATCTGATTTGCTCTTAAATTTTTCACTCTTGGATTCCACTTTTCTTCAGGCCACTGTTCATGGCCCTGTTTTAATTCCATATTCTGCTAATAAAAGCTTAGCACTCTCAAGAGACTAATTAAAATTACCCAGTAACTATTTGCTATTCTTTATACCAATCTGGTGCAGTATTAAGCTCCTCTGACATTTTTTCCCCCTGCAGTCTGCTGAGATGGATTTTTATTATATCTTAGTCTGTGTTCAAAATAGTGTGATTTAAGTAATGGTTATGGGGATAAAGTAACTGAAACTTGCTATTTTGAAGACACTTAACTATTCTCGGTTGTTTTTTAAAAAATATTGATTAATTAGATATGGTGAGGATGGAGACAGGCTTTGATAGCCAGTATTGCCTTTTCTCAAAGATTCTCTCAAGAATACCTTCAAATTTGGGTCAAGGGCCTGAATCAGCTCAT
This sequence comes from Crotalus tigris, assembly GCF_016545835.1. NCBI lineage: Eukaryota > Metazoa > Chordata > Lepidosauria > Squamata > Viperidae > Crotalus > Crotalus tigris. The sequence goes on from NW_024096469.1 coordinate 3,617,702, forward strand.
TCATCACCAGTAAAAGTTGAGACAATAGTAATCAGTTTGTTTTGATTCCAACTGGGAAGTGAACAGCTTATTTTGGTTTAGTGATGTTTTGAGAGCCTCATCAATAAAATCACCAATACTGCCTTCAGTATAGTCATCCATCTGTATCTTGATGCTTACCTATTTGGGGGGAGGGGGAAATAAGGGAAGATAGGACTCTCCATTTTTACTACATCACAAAGACTCCTGGTTGCTGTAACAAATTTACCTATGTTTGATCCGGTTATCTTCTTTGACAGCTTTATCTTACTGAATAGGAATCATTAAAAAAAAAAAACTATAGTAGGAGGGGAAAGACAAATAAGCTGGTCTGGAATGTACTGGAGAGGAACTTGATAGAATTAATTATTTTGTTTTTTTGGAAACCTATTTTGTTCTTTCCAAAAGGAAACTTTCATTCTACAATTTTTGGCTGTACTTTCTTTACTCTATTAATAGTGACAGCACTTAAACTTATAAACCGCTTTACAGCCCTCTCTAAGTGGTTTACAGATTCAGCATGTTGCCCTCAACAATCTGGCTTCTCGTTTTACCAACCTTGAAAGAATGGAAGGTTGAGTAATCCTTGAGCTGGTGAGAATTGAACTGCTGGCAATTGGCAGAATTAGCATGCAATACTGCATTCTAACCACTCATATTATTTCATAATATTTCCATTACCATAGAGCAGTGGTTGCCAACTTTTCTGGCTCCATGGACCACCAGTGGTGGCAACAAGGGGTGGCAGTGATGATGAGGGGGAGGAAATGGTTTCACGCATACAGCCTAATTCCACGCATGTGCAAATGGAGCTTTGTGCATTTGCCTGCCACTTGTGCAATCAGGTTCCCAATAGGCTGTGGACTGGTACCAGTCCGCTGACAGAGGTTGTGGACATCTTTTATAGTTATTTCGGTTATTTGAGATTCTTGGCAATTAAATAGTTTCTTCCATTTATAGCAGGGCATTCATCTCAAAATGAAGGCTGTAATATGAAACATTTTTTTAATAGGGAAGAGGCCCCATTAAAATGATGAGTCTTTTAAGTAAACATGCATGATTGCACTGTAGATATCAGCTCTCTTGCTTATATTCCTATTTATATATCATGTTCTCCTGCTTATATTCCAGTATGTGTTTGCTTTATTTGGTAATCAGCATTCCAAAGTGCTTTCACATGCAGATCTGCTTATTCACCTAGGAACTGCATTATGTGGACATATCTACACAAAGTCTTTCATAAAATGATTAAATATCCTCTAGGTGATTCTACTATTAGGTGAACTTATAGACTATTGAATTACAGTATCTCACACAATAATGTTCACTAAGGACTCCATTTCAGAACATTTTAGAACATTTCAAGTGGAGTGCTTCTGGGCTCTGGGCATGTGCTATTCAATATTGAATTCAATATTTAATTGGTTGGATGAGGAAATTAAGGCAGTTTATTATGAAACTTATGAATTTGGCAGTTGTGCCAAACTAGGAGAGATGGCTAATACTTTTAAAAAAATAAATAAATTGCCAGTCTGCTTCCGTGTGCAGTTCAAGGTATTGGTCATTATCTTTAAATCCTTGCATGACTACTTGAGGAAATATGTCACTCTGATGGGACTGGCCTGGCCCACCCAGGCTGGCAGATAGGATATACTGTGGATCCAATCAGCCAAGAAATTTTGGCTGGCAGGATCCAGGAGAAGAGCCTTCTTTACCTGGCTCCTACCCTCTGGAACAGTGGTTCTCAACCTGTGGGTCGGGACCCCATTTGGGGTCGAACGACCATTTCATGGGGGTCGCCAAACAATGCAGTCTGCCATTTTTTCCCCTTTTCCTTAGCTGTGCTACTCCCTTTTATTCTATTGGCTTTTGAAAGCCAATAGAATAGACTCTCTTGAATAGAGTCTAATTCTATTGGCTTTCAAAAGCCAATAGGAATTGTCCAGGCTGTCTCTGCCCTCCTGAGCCCACCAAAAGTCTCATTCTGCAAACGGTGCTGCACCAGTTGAGTAGTCCTCGACTTATGACTGGTTGAGTAGTCCTCGACTTACAACCGGTTGGGGGTCACGGCATTAAAAAGGTTGAGAACCACTGCTCTGTAACATCTTGCCTCCAGAGGTGAGATTGGCTCCCATCCTTCTGACTTGCCACAAAAGCCTGAAGGCTCTATCAAATCACTTCGGGACCCAATGGGGATTCTTCATACTGGAGGTGATTGGTTAATTAAGTTCAATGCTACCTTTCCCCCCCCCCCACCATGGATCCAGCTCCCTTCTCTGCCATATTGTCTCTATGATGGCTAATGTTTTTCTCTCTTTTATCTCATGTACAAATATGTTTATATTTTATCATCCCTAGAGTTACAACATAGCCCCACTTTCTATATTCCACCATTGCTAATAATCAGATCCAGAAACCAGTAATTTAATTCTCCCCCTTTTTCAGCAAAAAAACAATAAAGAGGTTTCCAGTCATTAACAAATGTAGCTATTGTCTTTCCCCAATCAAGTCAATTTTGCTCTCTCTCCAAATCTTGCATTCTTCACCAACCATTCCACTATTGTGGATATCTCATAATCTTTCCATCTTTGTGTACATAATAATCTACCAGAAGTTAATATATACAAAAACAATTGCCCATAAATCTTTTTTAGTTGTCTATTCATTAGTCTCATAAAAGAGATGTCTAACACTTTAGATCAGCGGTTCTCAACCTATGGGTCTCGACCCCATTTGGGGTCGATTGACCATTTCACGGGGGTCACCAAGCAAGGCTGTCTGCCATTTTTTTCCCCTTTTCCGGTGGGTGCCTTACCTCCCTTGGGCTGGGCCAGCTGGCGGCCCAGCCGGTGGTCGGCCTGCTCTGTCTCTGCCGCTTGCAGGCTACGCCTTGACCAGTTGGGTAGTCCTTGACTTACGACTGGTTTAGCCCTCAACTTACGACCGGTTGGGGGTCGCGGCATTAAACAGGTTGAGAACCACTGCTTTAGATTAAAAAAAAAAAAGATTGAGAAAAATTTAGACAGGCTTGAAGAGTGAGTTGAAATCAATGCAATGGAATTAATAGGGAGAAATGTACAATTCTGCATCTGGGTTAAAAACAATGAAAGGCAGAACTATATCACAAGTTAAACAAGTTGATCCCATGCTAAAAACGCAAATGTTTTCATGAGATGCATTAATAAGAACAGAAAGTACATAGTTTTTCCACTCTACTCTTCAGACTCTATTTGAAGAACTACACACAGTTCTGGACATAACAGTTCAAGAGAATAGTGATAAATTGAAGCAAATTAACCAGGATGGTGAAGGACATGGAAACCAAACCTTATGAGGAATGGCAGAGAGATCAGGGTATATTTAATTTGCATAAAAATTAAGTAAGGGGAGATAGGATTATAGACTTCAAATATTTGAAAGATTGGACTTATTATCTATTGCCCCAGAGCAGTGGCCCCCGACTTTTGAATGTCAGGGACCAGTCCTGTGAAGACAGATTTTTCTGTGGACTGGATGTGGCATGATTTCACATGCTGCCTGTATCCCATGCAACCAATTTTGGTCACCATACTACAAAAAAGATGTTGCAACCTTGGAAAAAATTCAGATAACAGCAATTAAGATTATCAAAGGCCTGGAGACTAAAACATATGAAGAATGGCTGCAGGACCTGAGTTTGGCTAGTTTAAAGAAAAGAAGAAATAGGGGTGACATGATAGCAGTATTCTTGTATTTGAGGGGCTGCCACAAAGAAGAGGGGATCACATTATTCACCAAAGCACCAGAGAGCAGGACAAGAAATGATGGTTGGAGACTGATCAAAGAGAAGCAACCTGGAATTAAGGAGAAACTTCCTAGCAGTGAGGACAATTAACCAATGGAACAGCTTGCCTTCTGAAATTGTGGGCGCTCCATCACTGGAGGTTTTTAAGAAGAAACTAGACAGTCACTTGTCTGAAATGGTGTAGGTTCTCCTGCTTGAGCAGGGGGCTGGACTAGAAGACCTTCCAGCTCTATTCTATTCTAGTCCATGCATGCGTCAATGCGGCTTCACTTGTTTGCATGGCCCGGTTTCTGGTGTGCTGTGGACCAATGTTGGTCCACAGCCTGGGGGTTGGGGACCCTTGCCCCAGAAGACAAGATGCTATCATAATGAATGAGTTAAAGATATAAGGAAGAAATTCAGGAGCGTGCTGATTTTAGCAGGTTTCAGATGGTGGACTAGATTGTGATATGAATGGTAAATTCTCTTTACTAGATATTTTTAAACAGAGTCTGGATGGTCGTTAGAGATTTCTAGTGGGTATTACATTAAACTGAGGATTGGACTAGATGAACTCTGTGCTAAATTCTGACTTTATGGTTCTACAAACTTTTAATTAAGGTATGGTACATGCAAAATGGATTTATGTATCCAGTTTGCAATGGTGGCGAATATCTGTAGCTCAGGTGTAGGATGAGGCTGTTACCTAGCCTGGTAACAAAACATTCAGAAACCAATCAACAAGCTCAGAGAATGAACCTTCACTCTTATTTATCCAGTTTTGAAGATTGTTGTAAAACTCTAATAGCCACTGACAATCAGGGAAACTAGACTCCTGAGGAGTTTCATTAGTCAAATTTATTGTAAGGAAAAAATGGTCAAGGTACAAGAGTAATAAAAATTGGATATGCATATTTTAGCCTCACATTTATCACTGAACATATTACGGCAGGGCCTTCTTGTTGCCTTTGATCCTCTATTCTATTAATATTGCTGTCTGTTTGCCTTATAAGGAAAAAGAAATGTACATCTAGACCTACAATATTTTACAAATGTTCATTTCCATTTCCAGGTTTAGAAAATTCCATTATAACAAGCCAAATCAATGGGCTGTGATCATGAGGAGGCAGCTGACAAAAGAATTGAGCAAAGGATAATAGCTATTGAGACTAAAGGATTGTTATAGAGCTTCAGACAATGAATTCAAAAAGTTGAGAACTTTAGGGTTATGTCTAGGATGGTTTAAAACATGCATATCCTGAATAATAAATAGAAACTTACTTTTTTTCCTTTTTTTCTTTTCTTTAACAGATATTTGAAAGCACAAGCAAAATAAAATTAGCAAAAAAACTAAAAGAACACAAAAGAAATAGGAAAGAGATTTACAAGATGTCTAAAATTGAATAAGAATTTTACCGCTGCATGTGATAAACTTGGCATTGTAAAATGTAGCATCATAAAGCCATTAAAATTATATTAATATTCAATAATTAATAAAGATGGCCAATAAGATAACAATCTGAATAAACAAGTAATAGAGGTTTTTGACTCATATATGAAAGACTGTCCTTATTAGAAAAATCAGGGAAAGACTTAAAACCTTATATAAATCTAATACTTTAAAGCTCTCTATAAAGAAAAACATAAACATAGTACATAGTATGTGTACATAGTAATAATCCATAAATAGTGTCCATGTTAAATTGAGGCTTGCTTTTTCTTAAAAACCCATTATTTTGAAACCTTGCAAATTTTTGATCGGTGACATATCTAATAAAAAGATAGACAATTGAGAATGCCCCAAAATGTTACTGAGAATGGTCCTTGGGTTATAGCAAAGTCTCCTAATCAAGACAAAATATCGTTATTGGTTTTGTTTTTCAGGCAGGCTCTTCACATAATTTATATATGCGTGTTCCCCTGCAAGGTACTGCTTTTTAATTAAATATGTACAATTAAATACATACAAAAAATAGTACAATTTCTTAGGGAAATTCCCTCAAATCCAAAGGTTTGTAGACATTTCTCTTATGTCCAGTCACTCATGATAAGTAGACATGCCCTTTTTATTCTAACTAATCCATTCAACTTCTTTAAGCTGTTCTCTTGAACATAATGGAACTTAATAGAAAACCTGAGCCAAAGAGCACATCTTATCTTCTTTATAGAACAAGAAATGTATTAAAATATCTTCAGAATGGTACTGCTTTTGAGGGAAAATATTAAAATACCTCTTTGAATCCATGTGGTGAATTTTTTCTCTACCTCTCAAGATCACAGTAGAGCAGATGCCATGCTTAATTTGAGTTGAAAAGGATTCTACAAATCGGCACATGTGCAGAAGCTACACTTAATTAAGTGGGCAATTGAATCAGGTTAATTGACATGTTGCATAGATAGAACATCTCACATAATTTCTGCAATGTGAATGAGACATAATCCATACAGGCTTTTTAAATGCAATGCATATGTTTTAAATCATAACTTCCCAATTAATGTTGTCTTGAGCTATCCATAGTGCAAGAGACTTTTTTTTTATTAAAAAAAATAAATACTTATCACAATGTTTGATTGGGCTGCCCCAATGACTAATGGACCCAGTAGAGTTCCAGAGGACGTTGGAGTTATTCCTGAGCTCTGGTGCAAGGTTTGGCTGTGAACTTAGTCACAGCTTGAAATGAGCATGTGACTAGGGCCTTGATTCAGATTGCACCTGTGGGGACTCTTTGTAGAGTCTTTGATTTATGAAGCAGTCTATGGATGGCCTTTGATTTATGGAGCTGAAATTACACAAGAGATGCCTAGAGAGTTTTTGGAGGAAGATAAAGGATGAAGCAGACTAGTCACAAATAAGTATCTTTATTAGGACTTACCCTCTGGTGGTAAGAACACCAAAGTATGCTTATTTGTTCACTCTTATTATGTCTGTAGATAGCCAGCTAGCTTCTGGTGACTAGGGCCCTTTTGGATAAGGGAAGTCTGGGTAAATGCTTGCAGGGTCAATGTGAAGACTCTTCTACACAAAAGCCACTCACATTTATTTGGAATTAGATTCCAGTTGGGCAGGTGGAAATGGCTGAGACATGTCCTAGTTTGGTTATCTAGGTTGAAGTCAAGCAAAGTCAAACCAAGGAAGTGAACAAGGTTATTGCCGCTGTGATCACTACTCCATACTCTTCTTGTTCAATGTTTCCTGGGATGTCATTAGTTCCAAGTAGTAGCAAATGCTTTTTTGTGAGAGAAATGGTTCTACCTGCTGTATAAAAGAAGCAGTTGTTTGTTCTCACCTCAAGAGGCCATTTTTGGACTGATTTTGGATAACTTCCAACCAACCGAGAGTGTGATGGGATCCTGTCCTGTATGAAGTGGATCTTCTGAACTTCTTTTAGGATTCAGGTTAGGCTATAGTATTAAATAACATTGGTTGCACTTGGAAATGACCTCAGGAGGGTTCAGGATGGGGATGTAGTGCCCATGCAGATACTCCTAGATCTCTTACTGGCTTTCAAGATGAAGATATTCTGATTTGTCCAGTTCCAGGGCTAGAAATAGTGGTGGGGACTGTTTTGCAGTGATTCTCTTCCTTTCTCTGTGACTTGTTAAATGGAGTGGCTCAGGACCTGGATCAGTCTTTCCTCCTATTTAATATCTATTTGAACCCGTTGGGTAAGATCTTCCAGCAGCATGGGATTCAGCATCATCATGTTGATGATATCCAATTACAGATTTCCATTTATGTTGGACAAGTGGTGCTCTTTAGGGGCTTATTCAATGCCTAAAGGCTGTAAGAGTCTGGATGGGAAGAAACTGATTCCCTCTCCCCATCCCTCTACCTCCACTCCACTGGTCAGAAAAGTTATTATAACATCTCTGACTCTGGATGGGATAACATTCAATTTAAGTGCATAATTTAAGGGTCCTTGTGAACTAGCAGTCCCTGCTGGGAGAACAGGTGGCAGCTATGATTGGAAGGACCTTTACACGGATTTATCTTATACACACAACTGTGCTAATTTCTAGGCTGGAAGGGTTTTCTTATAGTCACTCACACTTTAGTCACTTCCCACTTACTTGACTGCAATGCACTACGCTGTTCTTGAAGGCTGCTTGGAAACTACAACTGGTCAGTATATACAGTTCTGGTTGCCCATCAGTTAGCCTGAGTTGGATTTTGTATGTACTGTCCTGGCTCCCAGTTGCTTTTCAAGTACAATTCAAGTTAATTGCTAGTTATTACTTTTAAAATCCTACATGGTATAAGGCTAAGTTATTTTTGGGAATATATCTCCCTGGAAGTAACTGCTCATCCCCTAGATCACATAGAGTTGGTAATCTCCAAATCTTTTCCTTTAAATGTTGCCATCTGTTGGGACCACAGAAGCAGCTTCCCATGTGAAATTCAAGGGACTCTCTACCCTTTTAGCCTTCCAGAATGTTTGTAAAGACCTGGCTCTTTTTCCAGGTACTGGGCCAAGATAAAGGTTGAGAGAGGTTAATAGTTTGGTTGGTCTAGTCTCTGGTGTGTGTGTGTATGTGTACACATTAAAATACTTCTTTTTGATGAGAGAAATGATTACAAATGTTCTGTTTGCAATAAATTACAGAGACCATAATGTCTAGAAAAAAAGGAAGCAAAGTGAAAAATGTAATACAGCCCTGCTATGCATCAAGAAGAAAGATGCTTCATTATTTCAGCTTAAAACCCTGAAAACAAACAAATACAGTTTAAATGGTCATTTGAAGGAAATTTAGATGCAATGGCTGTAAGAAATAAATACAATAATAAAATAAAATAAAACAAAACCTTATAACAGACTGAAATCAATAATCAATACAGGTCTCTTCTGGCTTGTGTTTCCTCTTCTTCCTATGTTTCTGGCCTAACTATAGCCTTGAACTTTACTTTCTCATTTGATCAAGCAATACCTTTTTTGGTCTTTGTTTGTTTGTCTGATGCTAAGGAATGCTGGCAGTGCTAAATTCAAATTGCAAGGACAGAAATTTGCACTTCAAGGAAGCTCTTAGCTACCAACCTTGGCTCAGAAATGGAGCTTTTGGTGACAAATATACATGAAAAGGTAGAGCAAGATAAACAATTATGCAGAGAGATGATAGGTAAATGCTTTGATTTGGATGTTTCTGGGCAGGCTCTTTTAGTACATAAAGTGCTCACCTTCTCTTTCCTTAATATAATTCTTATGTAAGATTAGTTTGTCGTTTCAAGACTGCCGTTAAGTTTATATATTGAGCCATAATTCTATGTAGCAGAGAATTTCCAGCTTGGAAGACCCTTGGGTGATGTTACAACAGTAATCAAGCTAGAGCTGGCATATATAGAGATCATTTACTCACAAAATGAGCTGATGATGAGAGAAAACTCAGAAGTTTAGGAAAGTAATGCGAATGAAGTGTATACATAAGTAATCCAAAATACCATCTTAACCTGATAAGAAGTAGTTTCAACTCCTAGAGATCACACAGATAGAGTTTCTCCACAATGATCTATCCCTAACCTGTCCCCAAAGGTGCATTCATTGGCACTCTGAGTCTGCACATGTTGTTGATCATCCTCTTCTTCTTTTTCTTTCCTCCCTCCCTAGCTTTAGAACAGTGGTTCTCAACCTGTGGGTCGGGACCCCATTTGGGGTCGAACGATCATTTCACGGGGGTCACCAAACAATGCAGTGCGCCATTTTTCCCCCTTTTCCTTAGCTGTGCTACTCCCTTTTATTCTATTGGCTTTTGAAAGCCAATAGAATAGACTCTCTTGAATAGAGTCTAATTCTATTGGCTTTCAAAAGCCAATAGGAATTGTCCAGGCTGTCTCTGCCCTGCTGAGCCTGCCAAAAGTCCCATTCTGCAAACGGTGCTGCACCAGTTGAGTAGTTCTTGACTTATGACCAGTTGAGTAGTCCTCGACTTATGACCAGTTGGGGGTTGCGGCATTAAAAAGGTTGAGAACCACTGCTTTAGAACTTTTTCCAGAGAGCTAGATCTTCACATAAGGAATCTGACGTATGATAATTTGAACCTGCCTATTTGTCCCTCAAGTGATAATTGTGGATTAATTTGTTCAATGACCTATCTGTTTGTTTTTTTAGCTGTCCAGAATATTCTCAGAAATCTTCTCCAACTTTAGCTCAATTAAAGCAAGCAGGCACCTATATTGGGAAGCAACATTATAGGAAAATGCCAGAGGCATTTGTCACTTGAGTGACAAAGGCAAAGGCATCAGTTTGTACTGTATAGGAATAAGCAATGGTAAGTCACTTCTGTATTTCTACAAGAAAAGTGCATGGATAGATCTTGGTGAATGGTAATCCTTTAAACATCCCCTAGTCCAGTGGTTCTCAACCTGTGGGTCGCAACCCTTTTGGGAGTCGCACGATCCTTTCACAGGGGTCACGTAAGACCATTGAAAAACACATATTTCTGATGGTCTTAGGCAGGGCTTGTCAATTGGCTTCTCTCCCTCCCCCCTCCGCTCCACCTCACTTGTTTGTGGAAAATATGCTGCTTGGCGGCAGTCTGCATGAACTCTACCAAATGTGCCCTGCAGGGGGCGCATGAAGAACACAGGCGCAGAGCAAGGCCCCACCCTCCCCAGAGACTCATTGTGCAGCAACCGAATTGACTTCTTCTCGTGCACGCAGGTCAGCGAAGGGGAGGCCTCAGCAGCACCCAACTCCTGCGCCCATCACTGGTGACCCCCGAACTTGCACTTGTCAGCCAGGAGGTCTGGCGACGGCCGTCAGTCTCCTTTGCCACCCCGCCCATCCTCAACTCGTCCTCCGCCCGTTCATGTTGAGCCCGCCGGGGCTTGACAGGGAGAGAGGGAGGGAAGGAGGAAGGAACTCCTTCTTCCCCCTAAACTTCAAAGCACGATCAGCTTCCTAAGGGCACCACAATCCTCACGAAAGTGGGGGGAGAAGCAAAGGGGGCGAGAAAGCTTGCAGCAGGCTCAAAGGAGCACCTGTCAGCGTTGGTGATGAGAAATTCCCCACAAACCCAGGGAAGGGGTGGAGAAAAGAAGCCCTCTTTGGGAGGAAACCCCCACCTTCTTCTCCTTGGCTTTGTGCTCTTCTGTTCCTCGGCAGCCGGGCTGGCAAGCGTCTCCTGCCTGGAAATTCCTTTCCTTCCCTCCTTCTTGGTCTCTTCCTCTTTCCCTCCCTCTCCCATTGTCCCTCCCTCCCTCCCTTCCTTCCTTCCTTTCCTTCACATCCCTCTCCCCCTTGTCCCTTCCTTCCTTCCTTCCTTCCTTCCTTCCTTCCTTCCTTCCTTCCTTCCTTCCTTCCTTCCTTCCACCTCCCTCTTTGTCCCTCCTTCCCTCCCTCTTTCCCCTTGTCCATTCCGTCCTTCCTTCCTTCCTTCCCTCTTGTCCAGGATCGGGGTGAGCCTCTACAGCTGATCCATGCTTCTGCAGCTGTAGCTGCTCTCCTTGGCTCCTGCCCAGCAAACTTGCTTGAGCTTTGCTAGAAAACAAACCGCTTGCTAATTTAGCAGAAGTGCGAATCAGCTGTAGCCCAGCACTGATCCTGGAGCTTCTGCTAACTTAGCAAGCGGCATGTCTTTCAGTGAAGCTGAGCAAGTGAGCTGGGCGGAGCTCTCCTCTGCCTCTGGCAGCCTGTCCCCCTCCCCTTGTCCCTTCCTGGGCATGGAGGGGGGGAGGAAGGAAGGGATGAAGAGGGAGGGAAGTAAGGGACAATGAGAGAGGGAAGGAAGGAAGGAACAATGGAAAGGAGGGAAGGGAGGAAGGGACAAAGAGGGAAGGAAGGGAGGGAGGGAGGGAGGGAGAGACAAGGGTAGAGAGGGAGGGAAGGAGGAAAAGACTAAGAGGGAGGGGAAGGAAAGGAAGGAAAGAAGGAAGGAAGGAACAATGGGAGAGAGGGAGGGAAGGAGGAAGAGACTAAGGGAGGGGAAGGAAAGGAAGGAAAGAAGGAAGGAAGGGACAAGGGGAGGGAAGGAAGGCAGGCACCCACCCCAGTCCCATCCTAGAGACCCATAGATTCCCCCCCACAGGCACTCTGCAACCTGAGTGATCAGCTGGCCATGCCCCCTGGCCATTGATCACATGACCCTGGGACACTGTGAATGTCATAAGTATTAATCAGTTGTCAAGCATCCAAATGTAAATCACATCACCCTTGGGATGCTGCAACAATCATAAGCGTGAATAATGATCATAATTCACTTTTTCATTGCTGTTGTAACTTCTAACACTCACTAAGCAAATTGTTGTAAGTCAAGGACTACCTATACTTTCCCATTTTTTCCTCTTTTTTTGGTCAAGTTTTTGATACTCCCGGCCAGCTGGATGGGGGGGGGGTTGGGGATCACCACAACATGAGGAACTATATTAAAGGGTCGTGGCATTAGGAAGGTTGAGAACCACTGCCTTACCTCTTCTTCTCCTCATCTTATTTCTGTGTACGCTATGTTTTCTCCTTTTTCTCATTCCTCATCTTCCCACTTCAATTACTTATTTCCCTTACTTCTTTTTTAATCCCATTTTCTTTCTTTCTTTCACTGTTTCTCTGGGAAGGACAGAGGGAAATACTATATTACTATCTAGTGTCAGAGTATGCACAGTCTTATTGTGCTGAGATAACCCATGAATAAACACTGTAAGCAGTGGTTTGTATTAAATGGTGATTTATATTACACTATCTATAATATCATACACCAGGAACAATATACATTCATATACATGATAATACAACAAACTCCTACATACAGCAGTTACAGATGAGGAAACAGCAGTTACAGCAGGAAACAGATGAGATAGAGACACTCCAGCAAAAGCCTTCCCTTTTATATTTAGGCTCTTAAAGGGATACAGACCCTGCTTGCTCTTAAAGAGAAATAGACCCTGCTGAGTCATCCCTATCATTGCATAATCTACCTTATGTTACATTACATCATTACATAAGCTGTTTAGCTATTAAATCATTACCTTGACATGTAGTGTATCTGAGAAAGTTGTTTCTTCAAAAGAGTGGCTGCTATATGCATATAGAACTCAATTTTGTAAATGGGATGTTATTTTTTTACAAGTAATGGTGAGTTATCAAATCAGTCAATATATATTTATATTTTGGTCCTGGCCCTTTCCTTTTTTTGGAAGTTTGACTTTCACATGTACATATATTCACAAAAAAGTCCTAGTATGTCAGTTCATAAAATTAATGGGCAAGGTGATTGATATGAGGAGAGGCTGTTTAGTGTAGTAGTTAACGCATCAGCCTAGAAACTGGTAGATGGTGAGTTCTAGTTGCACCTTAGGCATAAAGTAACTGGGTGACATTGGGCCAGTCACTTTCTCTCTGCTCTAGGAAGAAGGCAATGGCAAACTTCTTCTGAAAAATCTTCCCAAGAAAACTGGGGGGGACCTTGTCCAGGCAGTCTGAGAATTGGACAGGATTAAACCAAAGATGAAAAAAATGATGATGAAATATATCTTAGCAGTCTTAAAAGCAATCTTGGTGCAATGACACCATCATTGCAAAAAATAAAAAAACAAAACCAAAAAAACCAACAACAACCCTAATTTGAATGTCAATCAACATCTCCTCCATTCAGTTTTAAAACTTCAGGATCAAGTTACTGCATCTCCACACATTTTATAACATTAATTATGATGAAGAGATTTTGAAAGCTTGCACATTTTGGAGACTTCTGAATTACCCAACAAAGATATTGCACTAATAGGGGATCTGAAAGTTTAGCAGAACAAAAGAAAAAAATGGAGTTGGAAGAAACTTTGGAGGTCTTCTAGTCCAACCCTCTGCTGAAGCAAGAACTTCTATAACATTTCAGACAAATGGTTGTCTGAATTTCTTGTCCACAACTTCTGGAGACAAGTCATTCCACTGGTTAATTGTTCTGTCAGGAAATTGTCACAAGTTTACTTGTGGCTATCATAGCTATGATATTGTGTTACATTCCCTTCCCAAGCTTTTAGCAGTAGCTTAATTAAAATTCCACATGAGGATTGCTGCTGATTCTGTGGCCCTCATGGTGGAACATTTTTTATGAGAAGGGATGCCTCAGTGTGTTTCCTTACTGCCATCACAAGCTTTGTAATCACAAGTAGACTATTGAAACCTTTTCAGTTTCAACTCTTAGGGCAATGTACCTTTCTTGAAAAATATTTGGAAAAGTTGTTTGGAACACCTAGCAATAAAAATGTGGTAACTTGCCTGTACCTCTTTAAAGCAAAGGTAGATGCTTTAAAAACATGCAGATGGGTGCTGTGTTTATCATTTCTTTGCCTCCAGCACTTGGAAATACCTTTTTAGACATAAACATTGCAGAACCCTTACGGGGCTACATATTTTCTTCTGATATTTTTACTGCTTGAGAAAACCTCAGCACAAAGCTATAGCAACCAAGTGCATGCCAAAGGGTGGTTTTTTTGTTTTTGTTTTTTTGCATTTGCCTCTTATAAATGTGATTTAAGTGCAGGTTTAAATATGTGCAAGTACAGTTCTGCAGTGCACTACATTGGTTAAAAATGATGTTACCCTGTGGCATTCATAGAGCTGCATCCTCCACTGAATAGAAATGTTAAAACTTCTAAGCTTTGATATAATCCTTCCTGCATATTAGTTCCCTGGAGGGTATTATTCTTAGAAGAAGAAAAAAAGGGGACTTTCTTATTATTTTCCATTACACAACAAACTTAAGCTAGTTCTCAGTACTTCAGGAGGAACAATTTGCCTAAAAGGAGGAAGATAAATTGTTATCATGATCATCAAGTGTTTATCAATTAAAAAGAAAATAATCAAAAGAAATATGTTCCTTTTGATCTTCACTATTTTTGGCCAATCTCTCCTGAAAATGTTTTACTAAGATATTTTATAAATACATTGCACTTATAGGGGTCCTAACTCAATGTGCAACTTGTCAAAACCGACCAAATACTATTTCACATACCACTGTACCTAATCAATATTCTATTATAGTAAATTAGGTGGTTTGCTACAATCGTTTGTACTGGTATTAGAAAGCATGTTACCTAATTTCCTGAACAATAATAGGATAAATTGTATACATTTTTATTATAAGAATCCTAACAATTGTCTCCTTAAAGTTAATGGATTTTTGGGTAGAATTGGCACTTGGGAAACTAGATAATAAATCATAACAAAATTAAAGCTAAGGTATTAATTTTTGGACAAATGACCATCTGCTACAAAATGAGTGTACTTAATTCTCCCTTGATTAAAACAGGGATAAATGGTTTTAATGAACTTGTACTTATTTCTTAAGTTTGTTATCTGTCTAGCCCTGAACTAAAGGACAGTTCCACACCATTATTTTGTACCACTTTAGAATTCCTTCCAGAACTTTTTGATCTCGGGTTACTGTCTGATTTTGGAAGTGAGGTGAACTTATTTTCAACTCCATTATGAAATATTGGAAACTTCAGCAAAGCTGGCATTTTCTTTTGAATTGCTGTAGCTCTGTAGACTTGTGGGTAGTCTCATTCTGCATTGGTAGGGAGTCACGGTTTACCCTGCCTCAAGTGCTCAACCCATTTATTACTTTCTCTGCTGTATAGAAGTATAGGGTCCTGTTCCTGGGGCTTTGCTCATCCTGTATGCTTTGTTTAAAACTAATCTCCCTCTCCTCTCCAGTAATGCCACCATAGCAACATGAGACTAGACCGCGGCTACTGGGAAAATAGTAAAATTGCTAGCATGGTATGAGTTTGCCTTCGTAATTCACAAGGTCTTTTAAATGCACAGGAGAAATGGTTACAAAGCACTGGAAGATTTGAAAACTTTGTGTTACATTTTTTTAAAAAGAAGAATTTTCTTTGCATAACCTCCTATTACTAGGATAGTGATAAGATTGTTTTTATTGTTCTTTTTTTTAAAAAAAACCTATCAAACAAATGCAAACAGCTCTTTGTATTCGAAAATGGAAGGAGACATTAACAATTTATTTTACTTCCCTTTGATATGAGGCAAACTTGAAGGATTTTTGTTATTTCATGAGTGGTAATAGCTCAAAGAGTAGAACTGTGATTGGATGAACATGGCACTCTCTGGTCAGCTGAAATAAAAGTGGGCAAGCACTTATTGGCTGTTATTTGCACGTTTTCTATTGTCTGATTTTGGTAGAAATGCAGATGGTTGATTTCAGATATTTTATGTGGGTTTGATATTGGAGACGATGTTGCCTAAGTCACTAGAAATTTCACTTAGTATCTGAAAAACCCACAACACTTTCAGTTATATTTGCAGAAATAGAAATAACTGTTTCCTTTGAAAAAAATCATTCAGCCAGAATCTTAGAAACATATCTATCAGGATCTTCAAGTGGTAAGATCCATGGTGACATAGTGGTTCGAATGAAGTATTATAGGCTAACTCACTGTTCATTGCCAGGAGTTTGATCCTGGCCATCTCAAGGTTGACTCAGCCTTCCATCTTTCCAAGGTTGGTAAAATGAAGGCCAAGATTATTGGGGGCAATATGCTGACTCTGTAAAGGTGCTTAGAGAGTGCTGTAAAGCACTGTCAAGCAGTATATAAGTCTAAGTGCTATCGCTAAGTCTTTGTTATGGACTATGGTATGTAAATTCAGAATAAATTTATTTGAAATTATTCAGTGATAGTCCTCTTCAGTTCTATCTATCTGAATCTGATATATCCTATCTCACCTTTCTAGCATCTGTGACCAAGAATCTAAATCCATCTGAATGTTATGCAAAATGGTACAATAATTTTCAGTACTTCTAGTAAATTATTTCTCTGAATTGTATGGAAGAAAGGTATATGCTTTTATAATATGAAATCATTTGGGAAATCATCTATTTTTTGGGAGGGGGCAATGAATATAGCAGCCAACAATCCTGACCATTTTCCAATTTGGCTGGGGTCTGAAAATATCTGGAGGAGCACAAACTTCTCATCTTTCAGTTTAGAATAAGGAAGGTAAGTTCAGTGTTTTTAAGTGACTAATGTTATAGCTGAATTGATTTTATCTGACTGAACATATATTTTGAATGAAGCCCTCCACACTAAAATTTGGCGAATACTTTAGAGGATATGCTATTCTCCTCCAAAGTGTTTGACAAAAAAATGGTAGCTGCTTGAGGAGAATGAATTGCTTGCCAATTCCAAACAGCTTAACAACGTTTAAGATAACCTGTGCCAAAAACAAGCAACATGTTCCTTTACAACAAACACTAGAGAAAACAAGTATGCCCTCCTTTATCAGGTTGCCTCTTCAAATACTGTAGAAAACATGCTTATTGTCTCCTCTGACATGACTCTTCCCAAGCTTTGTCATGTCATGTCACAGAACACACCATTCTGATTTCTCTGATTGTCTTTGGAGATTTCATGTCTATGGCTTTGGCAGGTGGCAGGAAAGAGGCAGGGAGAAGCTTTAAGGCAACATAAATCATCTTATGTCAAAGCAAATCTCTGCTTTGATGAAAAAAATGTCATCAACATTAGTGTGTACATTTCTTCATAAAAAAGCAAGAACACTTTATACAGGCCTATTATGAAAAGACAGAAGAAAAAGAGAGAGAGAGAGAGAGAGAGAGAGAGAGAGAGAGAGAGAGAGAGAGAGAGAGAAAACCCCAACTCTATTAACTATCTAAATCTTTATCAAGATTTCATGCAAATTAACATTCTTCAGGAAGACAGGGATTCAAATTTTGTTATTAATGTAGGTGTCTCAGACTTGCTCTTTGTTTTGTAAACATTTGCAGCCTTCTTTGGGACATACTAAAATATTTCAATGACCTCAAAATAGATTGAGCAGGAACTCATAGACCAAAACAAGTATGAAAACAAGGAAGTATTGTGTCAATGAAGTTTTTCAGTTATCCAGGTAGAGTTGTCTGGAAGTTGTGTCATGGCAACCGGAGTTCTTTTCTTTTTTTTGGTTTCAAACATTTTACTGCTTACCCAAGTGGTTTCTTCAGTCTGAGCAAGCTGGTTAGGAGGACCCTATATATATCCTCCAGGGTAGTTCCATCTCTTACCTAATCTGAATAGGCTTGACCTACTGTATATATGGTCCTTCTAATCAATTTGCTCAGACTGAAGAAACTACTTGGATAAGCAGTAAAATGTTTGAAACCAAAAAAAGAAAAGAAGTCCAGTTGCCACGACTCAACTTCCAGATAAAGAAGTATTGTTTTACTTATGCTCGTAGAGTATCAGTTGTGACCTTAACCATGATTATTTAAAGAGAATGGCCAGACCTATTAGTGATATAACAGTAGCTGTGGGTCATTCACTTACACAATATGTTAACTATGCTTAGATTTGGCACAATCATTCCTCGGTCCTATGAACAGAGAGATAGAGAATGGCTAAAGTTTAATGAAATAAATAATTTTATTAAATGTGATCAAAGAGAACTGAAAGAACATACTTAGACCCAAATCTATCTTCCAAAATGTTGGCAATTCTCCCCAGTTTGGTGTCATCTGATGAGTTCCCCTTCTATCCCCTGATTTAGACTCCAGTATCTAAGGGAATTTACACTTTAATGATCAGATATTTTAATTTCTATTGAAAGCTGTCTTCATCCAAGCCTTTGGCTAACCCTTCTTTCACAAAAAAATGTTGGCCAAACAATTTGAAGCTCTAATTTCAACAAAAGGAAGAAGGCCTGGTCACATTTTAACAGAAAGCTCTTGGAGGGCACCATGCTGAAAATCTAATATCCCAGTGAATCCACAAGGACCTAAAGTGACTAGAAGTGTCAGTGAAAAATGTCACGATGCCATCAAAATAGCATATCTCTATGGGATTCATATCACTGCTTTTCTACCTCAGTATGGAGACCTCCTACAGTTAGCAACAGGATGGAAAGGAGAGAACAGAAAAAAATATGCACATGTGTGTGCATATACTTCTAAAATATAGCTTTAAAGATGTACAGTCATCTTTAAGTTTTCTTTGAAACATTTTTTTATCCCTTTAAATGTAGCTTTGCCTCAAAAATCGGCATTCCGTTTGAATAAAATTGAATATGTTTCAGGGCTCAAGCAGCGTGCTTTCCATCTGAAGTAAAACAGAAATGAATTTCAATTAAGTGCTTCCATTATAATCTGTCTCTACCTGTAGTGTTCATCAAAATTGCTAAGAAGTGTTATATAATGTATGAACAGAATTTGCCCACCAGCAGCAAGTTTGCACATTATCTTAGCTATATAGACAGCAATGTCTTGCGGTGAAAGACTTTAATTGTAGTCTGTACAATTGTAGTCTGTATTGTATTCAGATGATTTATATGTATATCCCCATGTTCTTTCCCCTCCTAGAAAGATACCAATTACCAATTCTGTTGAGGAAACAGCAACATTTCTGTGAACAGAATCTAGTTGTCAAATAAATCCTGTAAAATGGCAATTGTAGAGTCTGATTCTTGAATGAATTTAATTTAGAAGAGTTCTTTTGAGAAGCTTCAACACCCCCTTCTGTCTTGAGTTGCATTCAAATTAGTTAAATGAATCAAATGCTGGAAAAACATTTCCAACGTATTTAATAGACTTATAATTGACAAATAAGTTAAATTCCAGTTAGTTGGTTTAGTGCTGATGCATTGTTGAGAAGTGGCATAATACTCCCATAGGGACTGTCTCAACAGTTCTACTGCCATTACTTCAGGACTGTTGTTGGGAGTTTGTGTTCAGTTACTCCCTTTTTGACAATAAAATAAATTAATGTCATGCCTATCTGACTAGGAAAAGCAAAAGACTATAAAGATTTATATTCCATATAAGCTGGTGTGCACACCACATTTAGGGTGCAGTTCAGTATATTATCTCAGTATCATTGTACTCCATATTTTAGAAGTTAGAATTATTTGATTTCGTGGCTATGCTTAATAGTCATACAAATTGACAATTTGATAATACCCATTAGTGCTGCTGCAATTAATTTGGTACTTGCCAGTGCTGCTAAAATACAAATATGCTTTAATTAATGCCCCAAATCTTTACTCTTAATATATCAGCAATTTTATTTACTAAAATAATGATTTGATGATTTGCTTTATCCTTCCTAGTTCATTCAGGTGATATAAAATATATTATAGGAACAGGACAAATTACCAGCAGTTTCATCATATTATTTTGGCATCTTTGGAATTAGATTTATTTTATAAATTGAACATATGTTCCTCATTCACCAATTCTTAAATTGAGAATTTCTGAAATATTTCACTGAAATCTTGCAAGTTTTCAATAAGTGGAAACTCTAAAATAGCGGTTCTCAACCTGTGGGTTGGGACCCCATTTGGGGTCGAACGACCATTTCATGGGGGTCACCAAACAATGCAGTGCGCCATTTTTTTCCCCTTTTCCTTAGCGGTGCTAATCCCTTTTATTCTATTGGCTTTTGAAAGCCAATAGAATAGACTC
Source organism: Crotalus tigris (assembly GCF_016545835.1). NCBI lineage: Eukaryota > Metazoa > Chordata > Lepidosauria > Squamata > Viperidae > Crotalus > Crotalus tigris. The sequence goes on from NW_024096469.1 coordinate 3,637,881, forward strand.
TCTTGAATAGAGTCTAATTCTATTGGCTTTCAAAAGCCAATAGAATAAAAGGGATTAGCACCGCTAAGGAAAAGGGGGAAAAAATTGGCTGTCTCTGCCCTGCTGAGCCTGCCAAAAGTCCCATTCTGCAAACGGTGCTGCAAGTTGTCTGCAGCGAAGGCGAGCTGTCTGGAAGTTTCCACCCCTCCCTACCGAGCAACTACTAAAAATGTAAGTAAAAAAGAGCCAGGGGTGGGAGGTGGGAGGCCGGCAGGCGCAGGGAGTGTTGCTGGCGCGCGGGGGGCCCAGCAGGTGCCTTACCTTTAAAAAGGTTGAGAACCACTGCTCTAAAACAAAACAACCAGAACATTTTTATTTCCAGGGTGACTCTGGCCTTGAGACATTTATTGAGGCATGTTCCTTGCCCAGTTTTCTGTTGTAGTTCAGAATTCAAAAATAATAAATAAATAAATAAATAAATAAATAAATAAATAAATAGGAAAAAGAGAAGAGAAGAGAAGAGAAGGGAAGGGGACATAATAGGGTGGATCTTGTTTTGTTGTTTAGTTTGACTATCTCTTCTACCTGACTGGACTAACATCAACAAATGTGATACTGGATGACAATGATTTGCTTACTCTTCCCATCTTTTAAAAAAACGTATAAAACATGGCATAAACGATAGATATACAAGAAAGCACAACATGAGCACTTTGGTTTTTTTGCTCCATGGCTACAAAGAGAGAGGAAATGCATTAGCGTGGGGTGGATGATGGATTTGAAGGAAACAATGTCAAAGGCAGAGGGACAACATATAGCATTTTTAGAGCAAGTATCCAATCCCGCAGACTCTGTAGGCTCCTTCATGAAAGAACTAAAAAAAAAAAGAGTCCTGAGCCATAATTTATATTATATCAACATCATTCTATACAATATTACATATTATTTCAACATTTCTCTTCAAAGCATAAAATCCATTCACTAGGAAAGTAGAGCAATCAGTCCTCAAACTCCTTTCTCCTCAAACCGGAGCTTTTCTTATTCAAAGAATTTAAGGGAAATATGAATTCTTTTGGCAGGCTATGGTGTTCCTTCAACTTTCAAAAGGGTTAATAACACTCCCCGAGGGTTCTGATTTGAATCAATTGGTTTTGGAGGAGGTTTAGCTTTTATAGGGTCAACCTACTTTGAAACTTTTGAAATCTTACCAGTTTGATCCTGGATTTGGACTAGGCCAAAGAAGCTGCAAAAAACAACAATATTTAAAAATTATGTTGGTAATTGTCATTATTCCTATGGGCAGGGTAGGAACAAAGTTTGGCAACATTTTTTTTACAGAAGCATATTTGGGTCACTTCCCAAATATGTTATTGCTGTCTTAACAATCAATTCCACCAACTAAAAATAAAATTTAAAAAATAAAAATAAAATGTGCACCACAGATGTAGGAAAGCATTTTACAATTTTAGGAAATTTATAAGCTTTTTTTAAAAACAACAACAACAATAGGATTCCCACTGAATTTTATGGACAAAATTCTGTTCTGAAGTTGAGAGGGAATTAGATCAGTGTTAAAGACAGCTGCAGCTAGAGCAGATAATCCTAAAAATCTATCTGATGAAACAGGCAAGCATTTGTAATTTTAACCTTTCCCCTTTTAAAGTGGAAAAGGCCACTAATGTATTTATATTATGATGCAATTTGAAGCCCTAGTCTGCAAAATAACAAGTGGAGTGACTATCGGCCAATGCAAGTTCAGCGAGTTCGTTAAAATCAAAGTTCAGCTTTAGATATTATTAAACCATTATTCTGGTTTTCAGTGGCCTGATCTTTTTTCTTCAACAAACCTAATAGTTGCCAGGAAAGAGTTTCTAGATGAATCAGAATGCTCATTTTACAGTCCCAGTGCTTATTTAATCAATGGACATTTTATGTTACTTTTTCTCAATCTGGTGCCATTCAGATGTGCTGAACATTAACTCCCATAATTAGCAGCATATTCAGACAGGCAGTCTCATATGGGCACTTAGGCACTAGATCCTAATGCAATTGTAGGACATCAAGTTGGGTAAGCTCTTAAGCAGAGTGGGATGCAGCATGCCTTTTAGTAGCACTATCATTATTGCCATTTTGGATGAACTAATGTGATAATTATTCATATGATAATCGATCAACAGGTCCTAAGCAATATGTCTTATGCTGCATAGAATGAACGGTCATGGATGTATGTCAGATTATTGCATGCACCTTCTAGCTGATAGGATTTGTATATAAGAAAAAAGGATGTGGAAAATGCTTGGAACAGAACAAAAATAATTATTTTATAGAATATCATAGAAGTGTGTGGAGTTACACTAATGGGAAGTATGAAAATGATGTTTTGTGAATTGCTGAAGCAAAAAAGGTAAGGATAAAGCAAAAAATGTAGAATGACTGTTGAAAAAGATGAAGGAAAATTATTGTGTAACATAGACAAAGCATAAAAAAGTACTAAGATGAGAAAAGTCAAAAGAAAATGCGTACCTTTTTTAAATGGCTGAAAAAGGCTCAATAAGGAGAGCAGGGTGTATGGAATTTAAAATAAAAGTCAAGAAGTGATTTGGGGTGAAATCAAAGTGAAGGAATGCTAGAAAGATTGTGTTATTGATTTGTATGAAAATGTTAGCAGTGTATTGAAGAGCAGAATTGGAAAATAAAAGTGAGTTTCCTAGGGGAGAAAGGACCCAAAGGAAGTCATAAATATTGAAAAAATATTGAAAAATAAAAAGGCAGGTGAAAATGATATAACTGGGAAAATATTAAAATGTGGACGTGGTTTGTTTATAGAAACAAGCTATTATTGTTTCCTTATAAAAAGGGAGCAAGAAAGAAGGAAATTAGTTTGGTAGCTGTGCTGGGGAAGATTTTTGACAAAGGGAAGGTTACAAAGAACAAAATTTGAGAAGTGCATTGTGGTTTTATTTCAAATAGGAAGTGTGCAAATATTTTTTTTTTGTTTTCAGCATTCAGAGAGAAATTTATAAATGTGAGAAAAATGTATGACAAAATGAATATGATTGAATTATGGCATTTTGTTTTCTTCCATTCAATCATATCCGGTTCTTAGAGACTGCTTGGATAAGCCCTTGCAGTTTCCTTGGCAAGGATTTTCATAATCTGTTTGCCATTGTGTTTCCTAGTGCTGAGAAAAAATGACTGGCTTAAGGTCACCCAGCTGGCTTCATGCCTAAGAAACTCACAGTTTCCCACTTTTGAGCCTGGTGCCTTAACCATTGCATGAAACTGAATAAAACAATGGAATACTTAGCACAAATAAGGAGCTGAAGATTTATCCTTGAATGCAATTAAGCAAGGCACATGATGCAAAAGCATGTCTGACAATAAATGCTTTGTGAATAGCTCAATATTGAGCAGGAAATAAAGCAAGGATAGGTGATATATCCTTAGTTATTTGATGCATTATGAATAGATGTATAAGAATTCCTTGCAGTGCTATTGTAAAGAGCTGGTTTGCTCTAGTGGTTAAGGCATCAGGCTAGAAAGCAGGAGGCTGTGAGTTCAAATCTTGCCATGGTCATGAAATCCAACTGGGTGACTCTGGACTAGTCACTTTCTCTTAGCCCTAACCTACCTCACAAGGTTGTTTTTGTAGGGAAAATAGGACGAAGAAGATATAATCGATATATTTGCCACCTTGACTGTTTGTAAAATTAATAAAGGTGGGATACAAATAAATAAAGTAAATATTAGACATTTGCTGGTTGGGGATGTGAATCTGTTTGTACTTTTGAATGCAAACAATATACATAGTTGACTGAGAGCTTGATTTTAAATTCTGCAAATGTTGATAGAAAAGATGGAATCAACAGCCTTGAAAGGAATAAATATTAATTGAAAGAAGCAAAAAATGGTTGTATATAAAATAAGCTTTTGTTATAAGGAAATGAGGATCGACTAGGTTCAGAAAATACAATAGAGATTATTTAAGAAGTATGTCTGTGGTGAAACATGAAGACCTAATATCAAGAATGAAGGATACGTAGAATATAAAAGTGAAATATAAAAACAGGTTGGTTAAGTTTGTTGTTTCTTTCACACAAAGAATGAACAAAAGCTGCATTGCAAAACAAATATATGAAGGAAAAGTACTGAGTGGAAGATGATCATGGTTGGGTGGATCTGATAAAAAGTTTAAAGAACAAAAGACAAAGTGTGAATCGCTGTAGCCATGTGGTAGAAGAAAAGAAGGTTTGCAAGGACAGAAAAGTATGGAAAGATACAATGAATGGTGTTGGTGTATGCTAATTTCTTTTCTCTTCTTTTTCTTACTGGATGCCTTAAATTATTTTGCTTACTAATGTTTACTTCTTTTATGGCTTAGACCCAGAAGGAAGAATATAATGATTATATATGAATAAATGCATGTATGCATGCCTCATCAATTCCCACTTCCTTTGTTCCCACACTGAACAAACAAGGGGAGGAAAAGTCCTTCCCATCATAATATCCAAAGCTATATAGAGAGATATTTTAGGTAGGCCATATTGTTACAAATTAAGCCAAATACCATTGTTCATAGTTTGTTCATGCATTCTTGGCACATGCGGTCCCGATTCTTCTAGGTTTTGAGATCAACAGTCATGGTTCATAACTTTCCTGGCAACCAGTTCTTATATAAGGGGGAGGCATCACTCAAACTTTTCCTGTTTCTCTTATGGATAACATTCTGAGTAAACTGGTGTCATGATGTAATGTTAGTTGTGTAAATATCCTATTTTTGCAAACTCTGCATATCTTTGGTTTGAAACCACAAAATCCAGATACAGTTGAGCATTGTCAGCATTGATTGACAAACTGCACACAATGTGTAGTTCTTAACAGAACTACATCTACATGGAGGAAAGTAAGCAGTGGGATACCCCAAAGTTCTGTTTTAGGCCTAGTACTTTTCAATATCTTCATAAACAATTTAGCTGATGGAAAGAAGGGGGACTCATCAAATTTGCAGATGACACCAAGCTGGCAGCAATAGCCAAGAGCCCAGAAGATAGACTCAAGATCCAGATGGATCTCCACAGACTTGAGTACTGGTTCTATCTAACAAAATGAAATTCAGTGCAGAGAAAAGTAAGGTTTTACACTTAGGCAAGAAAAACTAAATGTACAGATACAGATTAGTTGAAACCTGGCTCAATAGCAGTAACTGCAAGAGGGATTTTGGAATCCTAGAAGACAATCACTTAAATATGAATCAGCAGTATGCTGCAGCTGCCAAAAAAGCCAATGCAATCCTAGGCTGCATTACAGAGGTATGGAAAACATCTTGTAAAATGTTAATACCACTTTATAAGGCCTTGGTAAGATAACACTTGGAATACTGCATCCAGTTTTGGTCACCACAATATAAAAAGATTTTGAGACTCTAGAAAGAGTAGAGAGAAGACCAACAAAGATGATTAGGGGGCTGAAGGCTAAAACATATGAAGGATGGTTGCAGGAATTGGGTATGTCTAGTCTAGTGAAAGGAAGAACTAGGGGTGACATGATAGTAGTGTTCCAATATTTGAAGGGCTGCTACAAAGAAGAGGGGGTCAACCTATTTTCCAAAGCACCAGAAAGAAAGACAAGAAGCAATGGATGGAAACTAAGCAAGTAAAGAAGCAACCTACAACTAAGAAATTTCCTGACAGAACAGTAAACCAGTGGAACAGATTGCCTTCAGTCATTGTGGGTGCTCCATCACTGGTGGGTTTTAAAAAGAGTCTTGACAGCCATTTATCTGAAATGGTATAGTTGGATTAGAAGACATCCAAGGTCCCTTCCAATTCTGTTATTCTCTTATCCCATCTCTAATAAAGGTGGAAAGTCTTCTGCTATTCTTCATCAATAATCTCTTGTGGCAGAGACTCATATTAAGAGACAACACTCTAGAATTTTAGAACAGCCAAAACTTGGCAAACTTTATTTTTCTTTGGCATTACAAAAGAAAAGAGGGATAGTGATATATATAAAAGAAAAGTTGAATCCAAAACAAATTTATTCTGATGAGGAAGGAAGAATAGTAATGGTGGAAATTTCATGGAATCAAAAACAAATATTGTTGGTGGCAGTATATGCCCCCAATGAGAAACAAGCAATTTTTTCAACAACTATACGACAAACTTGTGGACTTAAACTACCGTAGTCTTTGTATATTGGGAGACTTTAATGCAATTGTGGATGCAGTTCGAGACTACAAAAGCCATAAACAAGGGAAGAAAGGAAGTAATATTTTACCTAAATTTTGTTTAAAAATGAAAGATGAACTATGTTTGCAGGATATATGGCGAGAGATGAATTCAGGAAAGACACAATATACTTTTTACTCTAATAGGCATAAACCTTGGTCAAGAATAGACATGATATGGATCTCCCATGACTTGAAGACTATGATACAGGAAGTTGAAATAGAATCAAATATTTGGGCAGACCATAACCCAATTAAAATGACATGGAAAGGATCTAAGAAAAGATTGAGATGGTTTCTGAATAAATCTATTTCGAAGGAAAAAGAATTTTTACAGTTAGCAACAAAAGAAATGGATTTTTTTAAGATCAATAAAAAGGAAGATACTTCTATTCAAAATGTTTGGGACACGGCAAAAGCATACTTTAGAGGTTTAGCTATAACCTATGTTGCTAAAAAGAACAAAGAAAAGAGAATCACACAGTCCAAATTGAAAAAACAGCTTGGTATATTGGAGCTGGAGTTACAAACTGATCCACAAAAGAAAAATTTGAAGATACAAATTAACTTAATAAAACATAAATTAAATCTACTTGAGACTGTACTGTGGCACAGATTAAACGAGCTAAATAGAACTTTTTTGAAAATGCTAATAAACCAGGTAGATGGCTTGCATATAGACGAAAAAAAGAAAGAGACAAAAGATCAATAAGTAAATTACTGGATGAAAAGGGTGAAATACATTGTCATAATGATGGTATTTAAAAAAAATCGCTAAGGCCTTTTATGAGCTACTTTATAAGGCTGAGACGATCTCTGAAGAGGCAATTCAGGACTATTTTAAAAAAGCAAATCTTCCAAAAATATCAGAAAATATGCGACAGAGGTTAAATGAGAAGATATCAATGATGGAGATCATAGAGGCAATTAAAAGACAAAAGAAAGATAAGACACAGTGGCCGAACGGACTACCTGCAGAATTTTATGTAGCTTTACAAGATACTGTGACTCCTTTTCTGAAGGACTTGTGTAATGAAACTTTTAAAGAGACAAAATTTCTGAACTCATGGAAATTTTGATAACTAAAGAAGATACAGATCCTACCCAAATTAAAAACTACAGGCCAATATCATTACTAAATGTGGATTATAAAATCTTTGCTGCAGATTTGGCAGAAAGAATGAATTTTTTTTTAATAGAATTTATTCACCCAGACCAAAATGGCTTTCTTCCTAAAAAACAAATAAAGAACAATTTAAGGATTATTTTAAATATTTTGGAGTATTATGAAAATTATCCAGGGAACCAGATGGCGCTCATATTTCTTGATGCACAAAAAGCATTTGATAATTTAAATTGGCAATTTATGTTTCAATAACTATAGGAAATGGACTTTGGTGAAAACTTTATTAAAGCAATCCAAGCGATCTACAAGAAACAATCAGCAAGGATACTTATAAATGGAGATTATACAGAGAGCTTTGATATTAAAAAAGGCATGAGACAGGGATGTCCACTCTCCCCTCTGGTATTTATTTTTACTCTGGAGCTATTGACTAGAAACATCAGGCAAGACATAGAAATTAAAGGTTTTAAGATTAAAGACCAGAAATATAAATTACAGGCTTTCGCGGACAATCTGGTCTTTATCTTAGAGGAGCCTTTGGAAACAGCCCCTAAACTTTTGCAGAAAATTGAGACATTTGGAGAAGTGGCTGGATTGAAAATAAATAGGAAAAAAACTAAAGTGTTAACAAAAAAATTAACTGATAAACAGAAAACTCAATTCACCAAAAAGACAAATCTTCAAATAGTTAAAAAAGTTAAATATTTAGGTATCTATCTTATGGCAAAATATACATTACTAAAAGAAGATAACTATGAGAGACTAATAAAACAAATAAAAATCAACCTGGGAAAATGGGAAAATCTCCAACTATCATTGTTAGGAAGAATAGCGACTGTTAAAATGAACATTTTACCAAAGCTATTTTTTTTTATTTCAAACACTTCCTGTAAAGCTGGGTAAGAAATTTTTTGATGATTTAAATGCAATGATATTAAGATTTATATGGTAAAGAAAGAAAGCAAGAATTAATATGGTGGTCTTATTTGCACATTCAAACAAGATATGAAAAAGACATAAAAATAATGGGATTTTACAAAGAGCTGACTCCACTTGATAAAATACTTTTAAAAACAGATGAACATTTGATTAAGAAGCTTTATAAATACTTATTAAATTGGAAGATGGAAGAAGAACAAGTAAAAGAGACAATGATAGTATGGGCAAAGAACTTTGGATAGTCTATAGAATTAGAAGATTGGCAAAAACTGTGGGATAAAAATATTAAACTTACTAAAGCAGTAACATACAAAGAAAACTTATATACAATGTTTTATAGATGGCATATGACACCAGTCCGCTTAGCAAAAATGTTTAAAAATTTATTGGATACACGTTGGAAATGTAAGCAAAAACTGGGTACTTATTATCATGCCTGGTGGACATGTTCTATTGCAAAAAAAATTGGTCTAAGATTCATAGATGGTTAGAAAAGATGATGAAAATCCAGATAGAATTTAAACCGGAACTGTTCCTGTTAGGTATATTAAGACCTAACTATGGCAAAGAAAATGATTATTTAATATTACATGTATTAACAACTGCAAAAATAGTATTTGCCCAATTTTGGAAAAATGAAAACTTACCATCAGACCAGATTATAATTTTGAAAATCCTAGATTGTGCAGAAATGGACAGATCAATGTTAGAGATGAAACAGAAAGAAGATTCAATCTTTTATAAAACCTGGGGAAAATTTTATCAGTGGGTTGAAACATGTTAGAATAAGAAGAGATTTTAGAGTTTTATTATATTAAGTATTAAGGTTGATGACTGGAAATAGTTGTTATGCTATCTATGTTAATTATTTAAAGGAATATTAGTGTTTTACCAAATGTCAGTTGTAACTATACCGATTTATTCTTATAAATGTCTAGTATTATATAAACAATAATACTTAATATGAAGACCCTTGTTCGCTTAATTACGTATTTACTGTAGTTATCCATAGCCTGTCCCTTTTATCCCAATTTTCCTGTACCCGCACCGACCCTACCTTTTCCCTACCCATATATAATCTAATAAAATATATTTTAAAAAAATAATCTCTATCCTATCCCCAAACCCCTGTTTGACTACATATGGAACTTTGACTTGTATAATAATAATGAGTAAAAAAGACCCAAGTTTGGATTGCATGCAGATTTTAGTTTTCAAGATACCTTGAATGCTGTTAATATTTTTAATTCTCTCTCTCTCCCTTTCTCACCACAGAGGGTATTGCATTATTAGAATATGAGATGAAAGGAAATACATTTTACTTCAAACTTCTGTTGGATTTCTCAGTTACCCTGGTCAGTAATGGGCATAAAATGGTACTGTTCTGATTTTTCACAAAGTAAACAGCAGCTGGACATCTGCCTTGGGAAGCATACATAATGCCAGTACACACACTGGGTAGTTTGAATTGTAACACATATAGCATGTGTACAAAGCAAAACCCATTTTCAGCAGGCCAACTCTGTTACCTGTAGCCTGGGAAAAGGACTGCCGAAACACTTAAGAGTCAGTAACTCTGCATGCTGTTGAATTATGTCAAGAATAAATATGTACTTGACCCACAGGTGTGCCATTATTTAGCATAAGGGAAATCAGTCTCCAAGAAGGTTTAGCCTGCCTCCCCAAAGGGAGGCAAAGTTGCTAACAACCCTTCCTCATAATGGCAACACATCATGGTTCATGCTGGCTTCACTTAGCTAACTTGCAATAAAAGCAGCCCTTGTATTGTTGAAAGGGGAACTACAGAGGAAAGGGCGCAGGCTGTGTAGAGCATTATCTTCTCAGTCATCTACAGAGATGTCTCTATTGTTTGAAGCTCTGTTCTCAGCAAATCTTGGTCAGAAGGCTATTAATGATATTGTTGAGTGATGGCTAGCCTGAGTATCTACATCAATAAACAGAACAGAAAAGCCTTTGGTCTGCTAGCTTACATCCAGTATTTTTTAAGTGTTTAAATATTCCCTCTACTACTTAGGTTTCATCAAACAAAAGAGAACTGATTTAGGATCATTTTTCTTGTAAAATAGCAGCCATCGTTTTCCCTCTGCCATTCTCTCTATCCACTGATCCCAAGACAAACATTCACTTATGAAAGCAATCAGAAGAAAGCACAACACACCATATTCCATTTACAATAAATCGGAAGGTAAGTATTTTCTGACGCTAGTCATTCGACTATGCTTGACCTCCAAGGAGCAGTAGGTGTTATACAGTACAGTATTACTGGACATATTTAATTTTGAACAGAAATAGCTATGCTGAAATTTCATTAAAAAAAAAAAGAGGCACATTCCTTCCCCGCAATTTCTTTTCACCTATTCTTAATTTTACTTTTAAGAGTTAAAGAGGAGAGCTATAGTACATTGCTAATATAATTGAAAGGAGATACAAATGGGCCATTTCTCAGAGTTTTATTTTTTAAATTTTTTTGGTGCCTTCAAATCAGTATTGACTCCCGACAACTGCCTGTATGTCTCTGCAGTTTTCTTGACCAGATTTCAGAAATGATTTGCCATTGCCTCCTTCCTAGGGCTGAATGAGAGTATGTTTTGTGCCCAAGGTGGGACTAGACTTCACAGTCTGCTAGTTTCTAGCTGGGTGTCCTAACCACTACACCAAACTGTCTTTCCTTACCAGTATGCATTTAGAATCATGAAATCATGGAACAGACCTTGGAGGTCTTTCTAGTCCAAGCTTCTACTCAAGACAGTAGACCTTATTGCATCCCAAAAAATGACTGTCTAACCTTTTCTTGAAGACCTCCAGCATAAAACACACGTAACTGTGGGAAGCAACTTTCCATTGATTAAATGTTCTTACTGACAGGGAATTTCTCCTTAATTACAGATTGGATCTCTCTTTAATGAGCTTCCATCCTGTGCTCCTTGTTCTGCCTCAGGTGCTTTGGAGAATAAGTTGGCCCTTCCTCTCTGTAGCAGACCCTCAAATACAAGAAGACAGATATCATGTCACCTCTAATCTTTCTCTCTATTCAGCTAGATATACTTTGTTCCCTTAACCATTCATTGAATTCTTTAACTTCTAGTTCCCTAATCTTCTTTGTTGCTCTTCTCTGCACTCTTTCTAAGGTCTCAGGATCTTTTTGGTATAATAGCAATCAGAACTGGATGCAGTATTCCAAAGGTGATATCTCTACTGCAGTATAAAGCGGTACTACTAATAAGTTGTATTTATGGACTGCCTTCCTATTGGTTGATTGTTGTGTTGATGGCTGGCAATTGGCTGTTGTTTCCTTCTGCTGCCAAGCCCTTGGCTCCTAAGTACCTGATAAGCTGGTGGTAAAACAGCCCTCCAGTTGACTGATAAGGGGCCCATTTCCCAGGCTTCAATTCTACCCTGGACACATATATTTGCCTTCATTCATGAAAATTAATTTTCCACAGTCATGTGAATCACATATGTAGAAAATAAGGTCTTCTTCTTTTAAGTGCAGTGTGATGTTTCAGATGTTTTCATTCAGAATTTGTGAACAATATTACTCATTATCCTGATAGCATTCTCAGTCAAGTATCAGCAATTCATCTTCATTAACAGATTTATAAGAATTTGTGTGGCACAGAAGAATAGGAAATATTCTTTGTCCGCAGGAAACTTCTGGTTTTTTTTTTTTGGTTCCTTTTAATAGGCTTCACAGGAAGTTTTTTTTTCCCCTGCTTGCCCTTTTAAATGTACAGTGTGTGGATTATTAGGATTTTTAGTAAATTCATCTGGCCTCTTTTATATAATTGACCTGCTGGGCCATTTTTCTTTAACTAATAATATAGCAAATATGACCTGCAGTGAGCTGAAGCTGAAAAATATATATATTTCCAGGCTCTAATTCAGGCCTTGGCCACCTGGTGCCACTCTAGCATTACAAACAAGACTGCTTCATCCAAATACATGGAAATGTCTGTCTTTGTTTTTAAGAATTTTTTCCCCCTGAACATGTAGCCCTTTGCTAACCATTCCTCAGCTATGTGATGTTCTGATCTTGAAGGACATAGAAGGGTGAAAAAAACACTGAAGTGGAGAAGAGTGCTAGTCACACATAAATGTTACTTTGTCAAAATTAGGGCATCTGCAAATAAGGCTGACAGCTCCTCTCTCTGTGTTAGTTTTCCCACCAGTTCATAAGTGAATCAGCATCTCCCATCACCATTCTGCATTTGCCAAAGGGCAGTTTTATAACCATACAAAATCAGTGTTATGTTACCATCTAAAGTAACCATGATTCAATAGGAGCCGGAGGCTCTGTATTCAAGGGTGATTTTTGTTTGTGCTTCACAATAAATGGAAAGCAATTGTTAAACATCTCTCTGCACTACTGACAGCTCTCAATATTGCATGCTTGTGGATTTGTTAAGATTCTCTGCTTTTCTTCACTACTATTTTAATTGTATATTCAACATGAACCAAACAGTCTGGGGAAGGTGAAGCACCTGTAAGCAAATAAAATGCTTATTGATATGAGTTTGCTACAGGGATGAGGAACTGGTTAAAATCCTTATTAAATCTTTCCTATCTTACTGATTCATCCATCATACAGCATTTTACATATGACAAAGCTCTAAAACAGACCATCAACACATATCAAGGTGTAAGCCTGCCCCCGAAAAAATCCCCAAAGTGTTTTTTTAATTATTTTATTAGCACATATATAGGTTTTGAAGGTTGCAATGACTGATGCTGCTCTCAGATTCACATCAATAGAGTATATGTATTTTCTTCCAGTAATACTAACAATTACATATGACTAGGCTTTCCTCAACTGCTTCTCTTTTTAGAAGAAGGGAATAATTGAAAAAAAAAATCTTTTTGTGTGCTTGCAAACAATACTAAACAGATATTTTTGAAATAATCCCCATTTTTTACTAATACAAAATCAGCGTTAGGAAAAAATTACTATTCAACTCTATGATGGCCATCTTTGCTTACAATATAAAAAATATTAGGGGACAAGTTAGGAAACAACAGTGGGCCATACCCTAGTTAATCCTTTCAAAGAGACCTACAGAATAGAAAGACAGAGCTAGGGCAGTGGGCATGAACTTACAGAATACAAAATAACAGAGTTGAAAGAAAATTTGTCACTAAAATGTGACAGTCCTAGACCAGGCCAAATCCAAAAATGCCAGGAAATTTCGAGAAGCCTAGCACTCTGACAAATCAGCCATCAATAGACATATAGATATTAACAACACCTGTAGACTATGCAAAAGAGGCAATCACCCAACCCAAAAAGGAACAAAGCATCTCTCCATCAGCAATCAGTACCCAGATCAGCATAGATTAACTTCAAGGTCACCTTCAGACCAACAATCAAGTAAACAATGCCCCAGTCAAGAAACTGCCAAACAACAGTAAACAGTAAATAACCCAACCAAAGAATCCCTAAGACTGCCCATCCCCACTCATACAGGCAAGACACCAGAATAAAAATGGACAGCAAACAGCACTCCTTACTAGCACTGACAATATTACCTAGTTAAGGTAATGAAACATCTGCAAGAAAACAAGCAATCTCAGAGAGCACCAAGGACCCCTCATTTCAACCCTGAGCTATATTCCTTCATTGGTACCTTAGTTATGTGTTGGGTCTCTCCTTGATTAGTTTCCATCCATTGCTTCTTGTCCTGCCTTCAAGTGTTTTGGGGAATAGGTTGACTCCCTCATTTTTGTGGCAATCCCTTAGGTATTAGAAGACTGCTATCATATTTTACATTTTTGACTCTCTCCTTTCCATCTAGATAGATTTTGTTTTCTACACAACTGATAGACTTGCAAAATATAATACTTTGGGGGAGGGGTTAATACTAAATTGTTGGTGATGGCTTAAATGAACTTTTTCTCTTTCACACCCCCACACCATCCAGGTTTGAAGTTATGCTGAGCATTCATGAGATTCTTATCATTTCACCTAGTGAAATGAGCCAGAGCTTTGTTCTAATTCCAAGTGGACACTCACAAGGCCTTGAGAAATTTCAACAACTACTTAGCGATGTGGTAGCTGATGTAGTCCAACAGCATCTAATTGAAAACAAGCTATTTCCACCTGTGTAGAAAGGAAACTTCCCAAACAGCAAATGAACACAAGATCACTCCATAACTGACAAGATGATTTGGGAAAACTGCAAGAGAAAGAAGACCAATTTGATGTAACTTGGACTGATTACAAGAAGAAATTTGGCTCCCTGCCACATGATTGGATAGTCAAGAGCCTAAATATAGCAAGAGCCAGTAAAGATCAATGGAACATTAGAAGCTTTGTAAAAATCAGTGGAAAACATAGTTGCTGGTAAGTGGTAATAGACTGGGAGAGGTCAACAACGTCAACTTATACCTGGCCATTTCCAGTCAATAGATACATAGCTGGAATAGTGGACTGCACTCAAGCAGAACTAAAAATCCTGGATAGAAAGACCAGAAAAATAAAGACATCTACTCAGCACTGTTAATAGACTCTGCTTACCAAGGAAAATAGGTGGGCATGCAATACTGTAAGTACACCAGACAAGGATGTTGAAAAAATTCCTGAAGGACAGTGAAGAAGCACTGTAGCTAGTATATCAGAAAGGCTTACTAAGTACTGGAGAGATTAAATGCCTACAAAAACAGCCAAAAACAAACAGAAAGGGGACATAGCAAGTCAACTTGTTACATGGATAGTACGTTAAAAACAAAACAAAAAAAAAGCCCAAGCAGATAACAACAAGATTTGGCAATGGCTGAAAGTAGGAATGCAGAAAATTTGAAGAAAGTGACTGCAGAGTTAATTCTGATTGCACAAGACCAGGAACAAGCGCATAAAAAGCCAGAATTGAGAAGACAGCAACTGATAGAAAATGCCATCTCTTAGTAGAAGCTGATGAAACAGTGGAAGGCTAGTTACGTGCTGCAAGAAGCTTGCATAGAAAACAGTGCAATAACAGTAGTGCATCTAAATACTTGCAAGAAATACAATTTCACTGCAGAAAGAACTGGTGGGACCACAATATAAACAAAACAATTGAAAATGAAGAAGCTATGCATCTTTAGAATTCAGAAAAACACCTGCTGCTTAACACCTCAGATCTAGCAACTGTTGATAGAAAAGACAAAAGGGATAGATAGTGGACATGGAAATACCTGGACATAGCAGAAGAGAAGAAAAAGAACTGGAGAAACTTACCACATACCAAGACTTGGAAATAGAAGCAGAGTGACTGTGCAAAAGAAAGCAAATATACTACGAATAGTAATAAATGCCTTAGGTGCAATCCCAAACAAACTGAAGCATCATTTGAACATTATCAGAAATGATAAAATCACCATCAGTTAGTTGTAAAAGGTTATATTATTGTATAACAATATATGCCATTGGGAAGCACTCATTATGTGGACAAAAATGTCAAACCCAGTCTATATGTGACCAACAATAATAATTTAAAGTTATATTCTCCCTGACTCTTAATAACTAGGGGTGACTTGATATGAGAGAACTACATTTGAATAAAATTATGTTATCTTTCTGGGTAACATTGTTCTCAAAAAGGACAAAGCAGACTCAAAGCTTTTTTCTCATTTAATTTTATAACTAAAAGTTAGTCTACATGGGCTGGACTTAATGTCTATGGGAGATGGTTTATGAACTAGTAGATTGTGATTTAGAACATTTTCTGGTCTAGTAATAGTTTTCTTATCTCTTTATACTGTTATAAGAGTCATAAACATGTCCGCATCCTAAACATCATCATCATCATCATCATTATTATTATTGATCATCGCACAGTCAGCCAGATGTTCAGACTGGATTTGGCATTTCTGTCTACCTATCGAGTCCTTACCAAAGACCTGGGAAGGTAGATGTGGATGTTTGATGGTATTACAGATATTGTTGCAGGACGGAAGCAGTTCCTAGTAAGGCCGCCTTTTGCAATTGACTAATAGCGAATTTGTCAATGCCAATGGTGTTCAAGTGGTGCTCCAGTTGTTTTGGGATTGCGCCCAAGGAGCCTATGACTATTGGTACTACCCTTGCTTGCTTTTGCCACAGTCTTTCTATTTCTATTTGTAGGTCTTTGTATTTTGTTATCTTCTCCAGTTCTTTCTCTTCTATTCTGCTATCTCCAGGCACTGCCACGTCCACTATCCAGACTTTTTTGTCTTTCTTATGGACAATTGTTAAGTCTGGGGTGTTATGTTGCAGGTGCTTGTCTGTTTGAAGTCTGAAGTCCCAGAGCAGTTTCATTTTATCATTTTCTATGACTTTCTCTATTTTATGATCCCACCAGTTTTTGCTTACAGGCAAATGATATTTTTTGCAGATCTTCCAATGCACCATTGTTGCTACTTTGTCATGCCGCTGCTTGTAGTCATTCTGTGCAATCTTCTTGCAACAGCTTACCAAGTGGTCCACTGTTTCTTCAGCTTCTTTGCATAGGCTGCACTTACTGTCTGTTGCTGTCTTCTCAATTTTGACTTTGTATGCATTTGTCCTTAAGGCTTGGTCTTGTGCAGCCAGAATTAGTCCCTTGGTCTCTTTCTTCAATTTTCCTGCTCTTAGCCATTGCCAGGTCTTATTATTATCTGCTTTTCCAGCTATTTTTTTCACGTATTGGCCATGTAGTGCTTTGTCTTCTCATGCCTCTATTCTGTTCTTCATTTGGTCTTTCTTGTAGGCCAGTTTGGTCTCTCCAGGAGTCAGTAAGCCTTCCTGATATACTAATTTCAGTGCATCTTCATCATTGTTCTTCAGATATTATTCCAAAGCCATTTTTTCTTCTTCAACCATCCGATGTACTTGTAGCATTCCGCGCCCACCTATTTGCCTTGGTAGATAAAGTCTATCAATGTCAAATAGTGGGCATGGAATGCTACAAGTACATCAGATGGTTGAAGAAGAAAAAATGGCTTTGGAAGAATATCTATTTTTTATTATTATTATTATTATTATTATTATTATTATTATTATTACACAGATTGTTAGATATGATGCTCTACATGGATTTAAAACAATTCACGGTCTTCCTATTTGTCATGGGATCCTGGGATTACTGTTCCACTTTTAGTGCTAAGCAAACATTTATGCTCTATTACAACAGAACTGTGAACTGTAACCATTTATTTTAAAAGATATCCATTAGTATTAGAACTAACATAAAGCTTCCAGAAAGCTCATCACTGAGAATGAAGTGGGGTGCATTTCCTGGCAATGCTTCATCCCTCTCAAGTTAAGACAATCAACTATGACCATGCAGGGGAAAAAAAAAGTTGAAAACCGAAGCCTGAAAAAAATTAAAAAATGACTAAGATCAAAGTGACAAACAAACTCCATAAGGTGAAAACATAGATTACGTGGAAGAGTAAAAATTAAAATATTTCATGATGGAACTTCAGCATTAAATGAAAATGCAAATAATATAGAAGTTTCCATTCACTTTGGGGAAATATGTTAAATGGGACCATTCAGCTGAATTTTCCATTCATTTCAGAATGAACGTGCAGTGACTGTTCCTGCTGGCTATTTTCTGTCATATCTCCTTTGCGTAAATACTTTCAGTTGTTGAATTAATCACCCCCATTTTTACCCACAGTATATGCAGTGATTTGGGCCTTATGGGTTAAAAATAATGATGTGTACTGCTGAAAATAGTTTTGTAGCTGCCACGAATAGCAACAAATAGAATAACAAATGTGACTAATCAACTATTATTTTTACAAATTAATGTGTGAGTAAGAACCAACTTAAATTGTATTAATTAATTTGAATGATATTAGGCCCCCTCCACAATTCCCTAGGAACTGCAAATGAGAAATAAATGCATATTTATTGTGCAATTTTTTAAAAAAAAAACTGATTTCATAATCTTAATTATTATGTGGATTAAATTTAGACTTGCAGCCTTTTGAGTTTCTTGGTAGTTATAAAAATAATAATTCTTTATTATAATTATTCGTACAAAGATACAATCTATAGCTTTTGTGGGAATAGCACCCATAGAATAATTATCAGTATGAAATTCAATATTTGAGGTCTATCCAGATTATATAATTGGAATGAAAAAGACTGTATACTTCTGCTTTCTCTTATCAGCTTTGAATTTAAATTGCCATTAAGACCGCCGGGCTCATTGGCCCTTTTTACATGAGCAATTTATTTCACCTCATTATTATATCATCTCGCCATCACTCTGGCAATACTAAGCTTGTGCTCATTTGAGATATATCACTACAATGGGGGCTAGGTGATGTTAAAAGGTGTTATAAATCTTTAATATGGATCTGGACAGTCACAACTTTAATAAACCAAAATACATAACCAAAATATGTATCAGTCGTATGCACTTCTTCCCCCCTTCTTTTCTTGATACAGCACAACTAATCTTGTAAATCTACAATTAACCAAATTTCAAATTAAATCAGAAACAGGAAACTGTGATTACCTAATTCAGAAAAATATGTGATTTTATAGTAAAATCAAATCATGATTTGTGGTTCATCCTTACTCTAAATTATGCAACCATTACTTCCTGGTTAGATAAAGCAGATGGAATGTCAAACACTTTGGTATAAGCTATCCCTTTTGTTATTTTGTTATTTATTTATTTTTTTGTAGGTAAATCAGAGCCATCTCTGATTCTTTAATTCTCACTATTTTTGGAATAATTGCTTTCTAAACATAGCATAATGAAAGCATTTTACTTGGCATTTTTGTTTAATTATATGCTATCAAGTCATTGGCAATTCTTAGCAACTGCATAGATTTCCTCCATTATGATCTGACCCTAACCTGGTCTTTCAAGTCTTTTAACAGCACACTCATTGCCACTTTGCTGCTGGTTGTCCTAATCCTTTTCTGTTCCTTTTCCTGCATTAGAGCCTTTTTCAGAGAATTAGGTCTTCAAATAATGTTTTACTTGGAAAGCATATGAAATATAAATGGGACTCATGCATTCTACTAAACCCAAACATCTCAAACTTGAAAGTTTTGATACCCCTCAAAGATTTAACTTTGTTTGAAACTGTCATCTAGTTTCTACACCAATCATAATCAATTTCCTTAAAAGCAAAGAAGAAAAAAAAGCATAGAAGAAAAACAAAACTATTTCTTGTGTTTTTCAGATTTAATTCCTAACAAACTCATTCTTGAAATTTTCATTCAATTAAATTCAACGTTCAAATGAAATTTGTATTCTGCTCACATCACTAGTGAGGTGGGCAGAAAATGAATTTAATAAATAAATAAATAAATAAACCAAAATAATTTTCTGATTTCCAGAGACAATCATTGGGTATGATTGATTCAGAGGATATAAATACTCTCTCTTTTGGGGGGGGGAGGGGGTTAGTCAATTAACACATTTAATTTTAAGAGATGTAGTTATCTCATTGTTGCCTCAAATATCTTTGTGGGTGTGATATAACCATTGTAAAAATGATTTATTTCCTAAACTTTCATAAAAAATGGAACCAACATGTAATGATGACATTCCATTGCCAATTATAAAATCTCAAGAGTGTGTCATGAACTAATTAGTTTTACCTCTTGCTGACCATTATAATAACTCAAACATCAGCACCTAGTCCACAGCTACATCTCCACATCTAACTATTATTTTTTTCAGAGCCATTAGTCCATTAGTTCAAAATGTGTTTGTTTGCATCACATATAAGCAGGCTATTTATAGATATGATTTTGGATTTAGAACTGTTAGAACTCATGGATGGGAATACTGAATATTGTCTGGTTTGTAATTTCAACTACATCAAATATCATATATCTGCTCATTTTGAGAAACTGAATATGTCACACTGGAGTGCTGATACCACTTCACTGGGGTAAATAGTGAATTTGAGAAAGAAAAATTCATAAATGTTTAGTGCTACTAGTGAAAGAATTCTAAAAGCACAATATTGTTTTTGAAACCTATAGCAAGAGATTAATTTTGCCAAGTATAACTTCTAGATTAATTGTGTAGTTATAGTCATTTTGCCTTTTTTGGACTTCTTTTGAATGTTTCTAGGTTTATCAAACAAACAGGGTTCATAGGTTTCATGATTATATAAAGTTAAGCAATTCATGTAAGAATGATTATGGAATCAGTCTGACTTTCATTTTCAATAACAGGTTAACTTTTTATAAATACTTATTCATCTTGTCTTACTTGAATTCTATAACCAACTATCAGATGAATAAACTTCACTGCATTTAGAAATAATTTAATTACCTTAAAAAAAACTTTTTGGAATGCATTTCTCCAGAAAGATAAATACCAGGAAATAATTCTTGCTATTCAACAGATGATTGATTGCTCTGCTGTATTTGGCAAACTGATTTTGAAATATTTTTAGTCTTAGCTATAAGGAGTTATTTTTATTTCAAGGCTTTACTGTCACCATAGTTACAAGACCTAGACACCAGCCGCTCATATGCAAGTATCAAACATCAGAATGAAGCTAATAAAACTAGTCTCTGGTATTATTCCAAGATCATAGAGTTTTCACACTGGTTGCAGTTTGGAAAGACAAATGACAAAACATATTTATTTGATATCTCCTCTGAATAATTTTGAGAAGCTGTTCAGAACAGATTCTGCAAATCTGACTTCAACTTTTTAAAGTTTTTTTTTTCTGTTCAATCATGTCTGATTCTTGGAGATGCTCTGGAGAAATATCTGCAATTTTCTTGGCAAGTTTGTTTCAGAAGTGGTTTGCCATTGCCTCCTTCCTAGGATTTAGGGACAGTGATTGACCTAAGGGCACCCAGCTGGCTTTGTGCTTAAGGCAGAACTACAACTCATAATCTCCCAGTGAATGTCCTCATGCCTTCACCACTACACGAAACTGGCTCTCAAATTTAAATATGAATATTCAAATTCAGTTAAGATTCATAAGTACGTGGTGGTGGAAGGAGTATTTTGTCGGTCCTTCAAATCTGATCAATAAGATGGAAGCTGCTCAATACAGTAAAGCCTCAGTTTTCTCTGTTTGTGCACCTTTAACAAACTAACCATTTCTAGATAGTTTCTCCAAGTTCATTTTCAAAGATCCCCACCCAGGTGTAAGAATTCCCCTTGTTCACAGTGGACCAAATAGTTCAGGGAAGATAACAGAATTTTAAGGGAACCTGAGTCTTACTTAAAAGCAATTCCCCTCCCAAATTAAGTTGATTAATTCTGGCAGGACAACTCATATTACACCAATATAATAAAAGGCATCCCTAGGATGCACCGTTTGGAGAGCAGAGAAATGAATCATGTATGACTGAATCATGCATGATGAAAGTTGGTGATTTAGTGTTACAGATTCAGGAAGAACTTTTTTGACTTTAAAGTGTGCACGGATGCAAGTGAACTAGGCAGAATCCTGTTGCTGGGTTAAGGATTACCCATAATAATGCTGGTTTGGTTAATTCTCCCCTTCCTGTCTCCTTTGTTAATGTTGTTAATACAGGTTGTGCTTCACAATTGAGACTTTTCTTTTTTCCTAGGTGTCAATGAAGCAAAATCTGTTTTGCTATTCCTTAGTTATCTTAGGACTAAAATAAGTTCAATATAATAATTATTTCAACTAGCTTCAATGCATTGATCTGAATTTAATGGAAAATCCAACTACAGTGCAGCAGTGTTTTAACACTGATTACATTAACTGAAAACAAATATGGCCTTGCTTCTAATAATAATGAGCAACAGTTCTTATTTAAATTATCTGACAATAAAATTCTAAATTTAAGGACTTGATAATATTCAAGTTGAGTCAAAATTAATTTATTAAACAATAATGCAACTCAAGTAGATTTTAATCATTTCCTAGTCATCTTCGTTTCAGACATCTCTATGTTTCTGCCTATTTTCCACCCAATGCCCTGATATATTTAACCATATTACCTTCTATTCTTGCAATAAGCCACCTAGAAGCATGTTGTAGTCTGTGAAATTTACAATAATGTCCTGTCTGACCTTGATTTCCATAAAATCTGCTTGTTTGCCTTCCATCACTTAGTGAACATCACACACTTTATTACTAGGATAGGATATGTGTCATGAATTACTGATCTTGTAAATGTGTAAATGACTTTGGGGATTTCTGGGAAAAAAGCTTAGGGAATTTACTAGAGACTGTGCAGGAAATTCAGTCTGTGGGCATGTGTGAGTGAAGGAAGGCTTTGAAGATGGGATGGAAGGGGTTGCCGAACATCTGTTTTCTCCTGTGGGCTGTTGGTATGTGATGATTTCGGTGTGCTTTACAGTGTGAAATATCATTTGGGAGCTAGCCCAGCATTTGCTCCAATGCCATATGCTGTGTACATTCTACTTTCTTGGCTTTTCTGTGTGAGCATTACACACATTGAAGGTCTAGTTATACTGTTTTACTATCAAAATCCTCCTAAGAAATAAAGTGTGAGCTCTTTCTATCCTAGTTAAAAGTCTGGAAGTTAATACACTGGATTCCATATTTAAAAATATGACCAGTAGGCTTCCCACCTCTCTTTGTAAGAAAAATTAGAAGGACAATCAGGACAGATGTGTTGACTTATGTGTCTAGGACCCTACTTGCTGGGAACAATACTTAGAAGGCAAAGATTAAGATGAATAGAACATTCCTTTAGTAATAGCAAATGAACATATGTATGTAATACACATGTACGTCATACCAGTGAAGACCATGATTATGTATGGGAAGGCAGAAGAAGAACCCAGACAGTGTGATTACTTCCCAGGTGCTTTGGCTTTCAAAATGATCAGGAGCAGCTGCGTCACTTGAGCTTTGTCTATTTCTAATTGCTAAATATTGATTAGTCTGATTTGGTTAGATTGAGGGAGGTTTCAGATTTTTCAAAGTTATCTTTGAATTCTATTTTAACTCTGTATAAAAGGCACATGGCTGAATTGCACCATAGTAATCTATCAATAAATATTATTACACAGTGTGGGCTTTAAAAGTTCTGCTTGGTTATTTGGACCAAGCAAAACAAGGGAAGATAATAATTACATAATCACAAAATTTAAAATAAGATCAATAGGGTCAGCCAACCTAATTGCTGTACCTAATTATTACCTGTTTGCATAAAAACAGGCATACAGTCATTGTTCATTGAAGAACAGATGATGTAAGAAAAAAAAATCTGAAAATGTGTTTAGAAGCTGATACCGTGGTTCTTTAACATTTTAGTCTAAAACTTTAGAGAACCTGGGAATAGCTTAAGGTCATTCTCCTGGCAAATACTGAATGTTGCTTTTATCACTCAAGGAAACATGAAAATCAGAATATGGTCTTCATGAATCCGTCTTCTCAAAAATACTATTGTTTATTAATTAGGATGCTGTTTACATGAAAAAGGCTTTTTTGAGAAAGAAAGGATGAATTTGGTTCATTTAGGCCTTTCAGTACAGAGTCAAAGTACTAGAGGCCTTAGTAGGTTCTATGCTATGAAAGCAAAAAAAAAGAGAGAGTTTTGTCACATATACCCATTTTCAAGATTTAAAAGACAAGAAAAAAAAACATGGTGTTGTAAAGGCAGGCTATACTTTTGGGGGGAATAGAAGGATGTGGTTTATAGAACTCAGTCTGATCTGTCTGTTTTTCTGATTGCTGTTGAACTTGGGGTTGCTGGAAGAATAAAAGGCCAGTGCAGTCTATGGATTATTATTTTCATGTCAATTTCTTTTTTTGATAGTTCACATTGCAATTCAAAAATACAGATTTCTGCACAAATATATTTCTTTGATTCCCCCCCTTTATAGTCAATAGAATTCTACCCACTCATGCCTAGACTATTACTTGACATTTTGAAATTTATTGGCTGTGACTCTCAGCACTTATCATATCACAGATAGACAGGCAGACAATCAAACCGATAAATGCCACTGGACTGAATATATAGCTTTACTTCACTTGGCCTGTTATTTTATTGTGTACATTACATTGTTTATTGAATCATCTCCATCCACTCTTCACAGAGATTCTCTCTCCTCCTTTTTTTTGCATTAAATGTTGTCCCCATATTTAGTCATGAGGACATATGTGTCTTTTTTTTATTCACAGCCTTTCCTGATGACTTTTAGGAAAGCATCTCATGATTTCTTCTGGAATGAAGCTTAGCTGTAACTACTTGAATTATGACGTTGCGCATTGCTCCATTTGCAAGTGATGCTGAGTGCTAATTTTCAAGTTTGTATCTCTAAATTTAGAATGACTCATCTAAAAAATAGAAACAGTATGGCCAGGTACAATAATAATAATAATAATTCCGGGCTTAATAATTTTCCTTTATCTGCATTCCTCCCCAACTTCCAGGGCTTTCCCATTATTTGAAGCTCTGCCTGTCTGCAAGCAATAGTGTGTTTACTTTTCATGCCAGGCTTCAGCTCATGTTCAAAAGCATTGCTTTCTGGTTTGCAGCTAGTCACTTTCAACAAAGCTTTGAAGTCCAGGGCTGATCTAGGATGACGCTGGGCAAGTCATCCTGCCTTTGATTATTAAAGCTTTTCCAACATTCTAATCTTGCCTTGCCCCAAGCTCTCAAGCTCTGACTATTTATTGTGAGTGAACATTTCATCTCAAAATGATTTTGATGATTTTTTTATTTTTCCTATGATCATAATCTCCCTTATTCTTTCTCTCTATATTATCATGACATACCTGTATCTACATCTACATCTATATATTATATCTTTACATCTATATATTATATCTTTAAAAAAGTAGTCTTCAGAGTGCAACGGTTCTTATGCTTTCATTGTTATCCAGTTTATCATCTTTCACTAAATCCAGAAAAAAATGCCTCCCCCCCCCGGTGACCTTATGGATGAAGGCTTGCCATTTCAGCTAGTGTTTTGCTTAAAACAGCATCCCAAAGGAACACCACAGAGGGAGCAAGCTTATAGTATTACTGATAATATTAAATACCTCTCAGAAGACTAGGGTTGAAGGCGAGATCTCTTTTCTGCTACTTCCTTTATCTTCCATTCAAATATTTCCTAACCTTTTGCCATGCCAAAGTAAGCACTGAGTAATTTCACAAAAAAAATCATTTTACTGGATTAGAGTATTTCTGCATCTGCCTATTCTCTTCTTGTGTTTGAGGGATACAGACAAATCAATTAGATCATGACTGCTCATCATAGCTGTATTATATTTGTCTAAAAGGAAATGGAATCACTCCAAAAGGAAATATTTAATAACAATTTGGCTTCAGCTAGCATTTTTTTTAGTGAATATAAGATGGCTCACTTTAAAAATATGAAATATAATGATACTGCAAAAATTATTGGGTGAGGGGGACTCTAATTGTCCATTCAGAAGCATAGATTTATGTGTCCCAAAAATGCTTTTTCCAAAAGGCAACTCAACTTTCTTGTTTTTATTTCTTTAAAAAACATTTCTTTTCTCATCCAAGACGTTTCTTCAGTTCATAAATTTATGTCCCCTCTTCCTACCTTTAATGGTCCTAGTTGTTACTTCATGTCCCCTCTTCATGTCCCCTCTTCCTACCTTTAATGGTCCTATTTATTACTATTGTTATTTATTGTTATTTTTATGTGTACTGGTTGTAATGTAATGTAAATTAGACAGACAGACAGACAGAAAGATAGATAGATAGATAGACAGACAGACAGACAGACAGGCAGACAGGTGGATGGGGGAAGAGAGAGACACAGACAGACAGACAGATTTAAATGAACTGTTTGAAGTTAGATTTTCCCACACTGAGTAATTTGAGATAACATTGAGAGTTTTGATCAATAACTATGAAACATCTATCCACTTGCACGGTCACCAGTGGTAAACATTGCATCCCCCTATTCAGATGTTGGTTCTTCTCTCCCTGCTCCTCCCAGTGTTTCACTCTAGGAAGTTTCAACAATGTCCCCCATCTCCTCTGAGATGAATTTAACTAACTTCAGTGCTTGAATGATTGGACACTCAATTTCTTTTTTCTTAATTTTCTCTTTGGCCAAGAAGATATTATGAGCTCAGCCTTTTGGGATTCATGAGAAAGAGGCTGAATTTTGAGAAGCTGAACATTAAAACTCCTGTTTTGTTATGTGTTGAATTACCTAATTCTCTTTGGAATAGCTATACCACAGACTTAATTGGGAAGAGACTAGTGAACAACACCTCAAGCAGCTATAATGTTAGGAATACTTTGGGGAAATCATGGGTGTTCAAGAGATCAAAAATGATATGTGTTTACAGGGTATACTATTAAGTAGGTCTAACAGAAATAGGTTATAGAAATCCTAGCTGGTCATAAAGAGTTGCAAAAGTCTGGTGCCATTTAGTAAATGAGCAAATTTTTACAGCCCGAATCTGAACTGCAAAAAATCCAGTCATTAAATGCAACAAAGATACACAAGCTCTAGAAACTGATCTAGAATTCTGTATTTTAAATAGCCACAGAATGCCTTTTGAATGCCTCTAAGTGTCCTTTGAGGGTTTTTTTTTTTTTTTTTTGCACACTCAAAAACACCCATCTGGCTTCATATACAAAACATTGCAATTGCAATTCTTCCTTATAATCTTTTAAAATGCAAAATTAGCTATGTTAAAATAAATAATTCTGGAAGGCTACAAAAACTTGTTTCTTCTCCCAAGCATTGGTCTAGGCTGGGGGTTGAGCTTAAAAATGTTTCTGGGGACAAGGGTATCTTTATTTTTGACTGTTTTATAGATTGTTGTGAGCTGCCTTGAGCATTCTATGAGAGACGTAGCCAGGTAAGACCTTAAATAAATAAATAAAACACCATTCTCAGAATATTGGATGAAAAATCTAATCCAACATCAGCGTTCATTTCTTTCAGCAATTATAATCACAACACTGAAAAAAGATGGAGTACAGAGGAAATCAGAATGCATAAGTATTTTTAGCCTTTTAAATAAACCGCTAAACAGAAATCTTTTGACTTCTTGGGAGATTAGCAATCAGTTTTCGGTCATGATAACATACTCTTTTGACAAAACAAAAAAAAAAACATGAGTTTACTGGAATGAAATTGATTGACTAGATAGAAGTTGCTCTCTTTAATATTTCATATGTTCTCAGGACAGTTGCAATGGGATTCTTCAAGAGATTGTTTAACAGGGTATCTTTCAAAAGTGATAGGGAAATAGCTTTTTACACTGAAGGATGTAAACTATAAACAGTCTGCATCTAATAGGCTCATACTGTGACATTTGAAAAAAAATGTTTGAAAATAATCAGCTGACCTCAAAATGTGTTATTGAAACACTTGATGAAAATAAATTCCTGCCATATTTGTTTAGCCCCAAAGGCATGAAATTTTGGGATTCATTCTGACTTCCTATTAGATACTGTAAGTAATTTAGCTGACTATATATAAGCCTTTCAATGTTTAGGGGCACTAGATCTGAGCTGCAAAAATCTGCTTGCTAGATGATTGCTAGAAGGTATCAACAAGGGATCTAGTAGCTGCCTGGAATTTTGCTATCCATATCCATTGTTCTATAGAAATGCTAAGAATCATAAGCTCTTATTATTGTGATTGTTTTCCCTAGTTAATTAAAATAGAACCTTGGTGATCTCAGTCATTTAGTCATATGTCAGCTCTGCATGGAAAGGCATCAAATTATTTATGATAAGGTTACTGCACCCAATATTTTTTTTACCTGTTTTCATCATCACTGTTGATGACAAGAAAGGAAGAAAGAAAAAAAAATCAAATGCTTTTCTAAATTGGTTTCTGATAGTGGCTAAATTAACCCTTTACACTGAAACCAGCTAGAGTTTTCCCAGAGCTAAACTCAAGGGAAAAAATATTTCCACAGTATTTCCACTTTTACGTTAAACATTTAATAACCTGCTTTCTTACCATTTTATATATTTTAGCTTACTATGGACTTACTGTCTTTATTTCAAATTTAAATAAATTGCTGATCATTGAATTCCATAGCCAGTTATGCAAATGAATATTATTTCTGCCTAGGGGAGGAACAAAAAGGAAGGTTAATTTCTGCCAGTGTATATTTTTTTGGGGGGGGGATTCACTTGTGGAATCTTATCCCCCTAGAAATGAAGTTGTTGCACTGAATAAGGAACATTGGAAAAAAAATTGTACGTTGAACAAAAGTTATCCAAGCTACCTAACAATATCAGCTTGTGATGCTTTCCCAAGCAGCGAGAACATTACAACTTAACCCTTCAAAGTTTGTCCCCTTGTCTTGGCTCCAAATCCATTTTTAACAGTTAGTTTAGGGATTAAACATTTGGTTTCTTTTCATTATTTTCTCCAAGGAGGCAGGTCTACATAATAAATCTGATGTTCTAAACACAGTTTCCTCACTCCAGTTGTGGGGAATATGTGTTGTGATAGGAGCTGTCATATCAGCACTTCTGGATAATGCTAGCTGGGCAGCTAATGGAAACGCTGGTCATCTTTTGTTTCACATTTGCAGCAGGAGATTGGCTAATAGAATCCATACAGATTCTGCTCTGTGTAATGATATCTCCTTGAAACCACTTTGGGCATTTGATAGTTGAATACACACTCAAACACCAGCAAAGAATAAAAGTCCTTATTCCTTGCTGGTGTTTCTTGATGATGCTAGGGAAGTCCTAGTTATCTTCTTCTGCTTTGGTTCTTCCTTGTTCTTGTGACTAAAGATAATAATAGGAACTTTTAATAGGGAAACTGGGACACTGTCTCCTACCTCTAATTTCTTCTTGAACTTTGACTCACATTTGTCGTCCTCTGTTATGCATTAATATGAAAAAGAGAGTGTTGTATTAAGCACCCTATAAAAATTGGAATGTGCTGACACTGTTGATAACTAAGATGCCAGTAAGCCCTTGTGTATCTGCCTTGAATTATTCTTGTGGTTGTATTTTCTTATATATCTATTAATAGTTTGACCTTTATGTGCATGTGTGTTTTCTTGTTTCATTTTCTCTGCTCCAGGCCAAGCTGACATGCTCTAAATCATTAACCTTATGCTCCAGGGAAGTGGTCCTTTTGGCAATATCTTTGATATTAGATTGGTATCCTTCCGGGCTGAATTTAATTGACTGGATTTCTAGGGGAATAGCTGACTCCCCTAGGTTTTGGCTACTACTACTTTGTCATAATTGCTTTAGTAGTTTGTGTAGGTTGCATTCTGCAAGCTTTGCTTTACACTTTAAGAGGACTGTCCCAAAGAAAGTGGTTTGAGGATATCAGCCAAACTGTCTAAACCAGACCCTTGTAAAATGGAATGTGGGAGGCAGATTGCATATCTGACTGTACAGGCTGTTCATTGCATGTCTGGCTTATATATCTATTCACTGATGGATATATTTTCATGTTGTGGCACCTGGTAAACCTTTGTGCCAGCAAAAACAGTTTGGTGGAGACAAATCCAATTTTTATAGTGCTCGATGGCATATTGCTTTGAAGCATGCCCACAGGAATAAATCATAGATGATGCACAATTTATATTAAAGTGGAGAGCAGGTTGGAGCACATTTTTGCATTTGGGATGGTCTTTTCCTTTACCAGTTATGGGAATGCATTGTAAGCAATCTGAACTTTGGAAAGACTCTTTACCTTGTTTGAGTAGCATAGCATTTTGTTTTATATAGGTTTTGCATGTGTGGTTTTGTGTCAAGAGCTGTAATGGTCAGGACTGGAAACCACTAGCCATGTCTGCAGCTGTCCTAGTTGTAAAACATCAGCTGCCTTTTAGAACTACTCCCAGGGTAACATTTCTTAAAATGTTTGATGGGCTTGGTCTTCTACTACCAGTTTCTGGTATGATATATTGGTTTCCTAAGACTTAGCCATATGCCTTTAAGTATATATATATATATATATATATATATATATATATATATATATATATATATATATATAGGTCTTTGGTTGTTCGGGTTTTCTCCCGCGTAAAATTGGAAGTGTCTTGGCGACGTTTCGACGAAGTCCCATTCGTCATCTTCAGGCTGGTGTTTTCAGCTTCGTGCTTTGAGCAGCAATGTGTGGTCTTAGCTGTTTCTTCCTTTTAACTGCCAGTGGGGGTATGAACTGATTGGGTGGGAGCTTGGCTGTGTTCTGATTGGGTGGAGGTGTGTTCTGATTGGTTAGAAAACACACACACATATATATATATATATATATATATATATATATATATATATATATATTTAAGATTAAGATTTTTTTTTAAAAAAAGCTTTTTGTTAGCATGGAGGTCCTTCATTTGTTCATTTGTAAGGTCTTCAGTGAGAATTCATTTCAATGGATTCACTGTGATGTGAAAAGCAAAGGTTATCTTTTTAACTTTATATTTAAACTTGGCTTGTCCTGTATCATTTTTACACAGGACAAAGCTTTGCCATGAGAAATCATATTGGATAGTACTAAAAAAAAAAAAAATAAGCAGCAAAGGAAGGTAATATAACCTGATAATTTAACAAGAAAGGCTTAATTTACAAATAAGAAAGGATGTGCTTAAAGTCAGCAGCATGCTAGGAGAATTGAAAACACCATGTAGAAACTAATCAAAGAATTTATGTAGTCAGAACTCAAGCCTGGAGAGAAGAAATATTCCACAAAGGCCTAAGATTGATAAAGGCAGGGAGTGACTATGAAAGAATCATGTATTTATGATAACATGAAGAAAAAAAATCCCTGCAGGTTTCCTGAAGTTTGGTTTGCTGATCAAGAATTGCTCCCAACATTTCTTTCAAAGAAAATTCCACAGAAATTCTCATGGATGACATGAAGAGGCCAACATGGATGTCCTATCTTTCATTGTATCATGACTTTAACTCTTTTTTCAAGAATGTCTGTGAGGAAAAGCTGTCACCTGATTCACAGAGGCAGAACTTGGTTCTCTGCTGAAATGGGTTCCTTGTTATGGGTAATCTTAGTCTGTGTTTTGTTCAGAAAATTACTTGGGCAAAACAAGACACATTTGACATTCTATATCTGATTATATAGTTTGTCTCTAAATTATAACCAAGCATCTATCCCAGTGGTTCTCAATCTTTTTAATGCCGCGACCCCCAACCAGTGGTAAGTCAAGGACTAGCCAACTGGTCATAAGTCGAGGACTACCCAACCGGTCGTAAGTCGAGGACTTTCCCTGCCCGGGAGCGCTGCGCATGTGTGATGCTACTCCCTGCACCGGCCGAGGCATAGCTGGCAAGCGGCAGAGATGGTGCAGGCCGACCACCGGCTGGGCCACCAGCTGGCCCAGCCCAAGGGAGGTAAGGCACCCGCCGGGCCCCACACGTGCCAGCAACCCTCCCTGCACCCGGCAGCCTCCCACCTCCCACACCTGGCCCTCTTTTACTTACATTTTTAGTAGTTGCTCAGCAGGGAAGGGTGGAAACTTCCAGACAGCTCGCCTTCGCTTCAGACAACTTGCAGCACCGTTTGCAGAATGGGACTTTTGGCGGGCTCAGAAGGGCAGAGACAGCCTGGACAATTCCTATTGGCTTTTGAAAGCCAATAGAATTAGACTCTATTCAAGAGAGTCTATTCTATTGGCTTTCAAAAGCCAATAGAATAAAAGGGAGTAGCACAACTAAGGAAAAGGGGAAAAAATGGCAGACTGTGTTGTTTGGCGACCCCCGTGAAATGGTTGTTCGACCCCAGATGGGGTCCCGACCCACAGGTTGAGAACCACTGATCTAGCCAATCTTGACTGAGTTCAGAAAGCGGGATTAGACCAGGTTAAATATTTGTATGGGAGATTATCGAGAAATCCAATGGTTATACGCTAAACTTAGGGGAAATACACATACACACAAGAAGAAGACAATAGCACATTATTTCTGTATTGCTGCTCTGAAAAATATATATATGTCAATGTCGCCAGGAATTCAGCTTAAATGCCAAGGAAGCTACCATCGTAGTAATTTTAAATATTTAATACAAAAAACTATAGACTGAGAAACCAAAGTAAACAAAACATTCACTGTACAATATATATATTTGCTAGACTCTCTAAGATAATGAACATTGATATCTATTTAAAAACAAGCTCACCAAATGGATCCAAGGGCCATTTTTAGAGCCAAGAAAGAACATTTCTCATGCTTCTTGAAATACGGGCCATTTTATACCACAGACTTAAATGTAATCTTTGTTTGAGAAAGAATGACTTTATATTACCTTTCTCAGTAATGCAGGCATTCAAGTAAATGTGAATTTGAAAGTCAACACTGAAATATTGCCGGCTGCATCTCGATACTCCTTGCATGATTATTAGAGTTCAGTGGCTCAGCAGAAAACTTAGCAGGTGGGGAGAGATTATATTTTCAAGAAACACAATGAGAAAAGGGAAAGAATTTTCTTAGCATTTGCAATGTATGATTGTGCTTGTATACTGCTGAATGCTGCAAATGTGTTGCTTTGGGGAGGAGGTGGGAGCTCCTAGCAGGAGGGTAATTCAGAATATGAAAAAGATAGCCCTTTCTGCAAAAATGCATTGCAGAATAGAAAAAAAAAGGCAGATCAAGGCAGAGAATCACATTAATCAGTGACAGGAATGTGGAGCTATGGAAAGGAGAGTAAGCAATTTTATTGCATCAAAATATCCTTTTGAGAAAAGGCAACAGCAGGAGAGATAGTGGTATTCATTTCAGCAGTTCTGTCCTATTTTACATTTGAATTGTCCCCACATTCATTAGTACTGCATGGGTAAAGAATGGAATGCAGTGAACCAGTGAGGAAACTCTAGATACAAATGTTATAGAGCCACAACTGGAAACAAAGAAGACTAGCAGGGCAGTAAAATAAATAGAGAAAAAGTGAATCTCTTTCAGCCAGTGATTGTGTCTATGTGTCTGGGGTGGTGGTGGGGGGTGGTGGTAGGAAGAGGAGAAGTGAGTAGAAGTTATTGGGGAGGAGATAACTCTCCATTAGCCCAAATAGCTGTGCTTTGCGTGCAATCAGTATTACAGACACACTCTCCACTTTTGGTCTCCTCTTCTTTAGTTCATTCACCTACCACAAAACTTCCTTTCATGGTCGGCAGCTTTTCTAGCAGTCTGTTGACAGCAGCGGTGGAGATGCTTTAGGTCATTTTCTTACTAATCATTTTTGTCATTTATCTGTCAACCTGCTCTGTAAGATTCTCAGAGTATATTCCAGCTCTGTCTTATCCCAGGAGAGAAGAGCAAGCATGAGATCTTTGAGATTTAAGATGAAGGAGGGATGAAGTCTGATTCTAACATGTTCTTTAGAACTTACTTCAAAGTCTTCCTGCCAGCGCTTCAAATGCTTCCTTTTCTCTCTCTCTCTTTCCCTTTTTCTCTCTCACACAAATTCAGCAGAGATAAAACTACAACCCATTCATAGTGCCCATTGTGCAGCAACTCAGTCTAAAAACTGGGTATGTAGGTTTTTCCAGTGCCACCTTTGGCCTCTGGGGAACTAAGGCAAAACATCTGTCTTGATATCGCATCAAGTGTGGAGACCATTCCTCCTAGAAGCCTATTGGAAGTAAATGAACAGTAGAAGTAATTCACTTTTCTGCAGTCATAGAGTAGGAGTGGGTGGGCACAAGTAAGGTTCAGCTGGAAGAGGCCTGTGCTGGTCCAGTATATAGCCAGCTTAGGAATTAAGAACTGTGTGTAAAGCAAATAAGCATTTTAAGAGTTAAAGTGCTGCCCCCTTAAGGGTGGCCTTCTGGGAAATGTAGGTTTAGTTGTTACATGGTTATATCTGTGTTCTAATTGGCCACTGGGAGGTTCTTGTGTCTTTTATTACAGGACATCCTGTGTACATTCCAGTTTATTATCTCTCCATGAATCCTAGCCATGAGGCTGGGAGCTCCATGGAATGGAGAAAATGTAACCATAGCAGCATGTGATCTTTATGAAGATGGAGGAAAATTATTCTCTTTTTACCTGTGTGAATGGACAGAATATGATTCATGTGACAGATGTATCTACAATAACTGTGAGTTAATGCTAAGAATTCCTGATCAATAAATGTTCTGCATGTTACCATTCTATGGAGTTATTTTATCTGGATTGTGACTAGAGCAACCTCCTACATTCCAGAATAAGGCCAAAAAGCTATGACTATCTCCCAGTGAGAGACAGTGTGAATCAGTAAGTATGTGGAGATTGCTGTTCTCCTTCTTGCTCCTAGTGAAAAATGTACTCTGCATTTGATAGGTTACCAAGGAAGGCATTTTTCCTTAGCTTTCTAGATTTTGAAGGTACCATTTGGGAAACACAAGTAGCACATGAAGAGAGTCTCAGACTAAAGCTTGTTGACTTGAATTTAGAAAATGGGGGACAGAGAAATGAACTACTAATGTGCCTGGCAAGAAGACCTTAAAGCATTTGGAATCAGGGTGAATCCCGTTCTTCTAGTATGATCACAAGGATGCCATAGTAGGTAACCAGATCAATACACACAACATGTGATGGGATGGAACAAAGAATTAAGATTTATTTCATTTGCCACCTTCATGTAGAAGAGATGAGGGAATTTTTAATTGCAAGGCCAATTTGAAACCAAACAGCTACTTCAGTGGTTCTCAACCTTTTTAATGCCGTGACCCCAACCGGTTGTAAGTCGAGGACTACCCAACCGGTCATAAGTCAAGGGCTTTCCCTGCCTGGGAGCGCCACGCATGCGTGGTGCTGCCTCCTGCACTGGACGAGGCATAGCTGGCAAGTGGCAGAGACGGCGCAGGCTGACCACCGGCTGGGCCACCAGCCCAAGGGAGGTAAGGCACCCGCCGGGCCCCACACGTGCCAGCAACCCTCCCTGTACCCGGCAGCCTCCCAACTCCCACCCCTGGCCCTCTTTTACTTACATTTTTAGTAGTTGCTCAGCAGGGAGGGGTGGAAACTTCCAGACAGCTCACCTTCGCTTCAGACAACTTGCAGCACCGTTTGCAGAATGGGACTTTTGGCGGGCTCAGAAGGGCAGAGACAGCCTGGACAATTCCTATTGGCTTTTGAAAGCCAATAGAATTAGACTCTATTCAAGAGAGTCTATTCTATTGGCTTTCAAAAGCCAATAGAATAAAAGGGAGTAGCACAGCTAAGGAAAAGGGGGAAAAATGGCAGACTGTGTTGTTTGGCGACCCCTGTGAAATGGTCGTTCGACCCCAGATGGGGTCCCGACCCACAGGTTGAGAACCACTGATCTAGCCAATCTTGACTGAGTTCAGAAAGCGGGATTAGACCAGGTTAAATATGTGTATGGGAGATTATCGAGAAATCCAATGGTTATACGCTAAACTTAGGGGAAATACACATACACACAAGAAG
The DNA here is from genome assembly GCF_016545835.1 of Crotalus tigris. Taxonomy (NCBI): domain Eukaryota; kingdom Metazoa; phylum Chordata; class Lepidosauria; order Squamata; family Viperidae; genus Crotalus; species Crotalus tigris. Next base: position 3,673,428 of record NW_024096469.1, read on the forward strand.
AAGACAATAGCACATTATTTCTGTATTGCTGCTCTGAAAAATATATATATGTCAATGTCGCCAGGAATTCAGCTTAAATGCCAAGGAAGCTACCATCGTAGTAATTTTAAATATTTAATACAAAAAACTATAGACTGAGAAACCAAAGTAAACAAAACATTCACTGTACAATATATATATTTGCTAGACTCTCTAAGATAATGAACATTGATATCTATTTAAAAACAAGCTCACCAAATGGATCCAAGGGCCATTTTTAGAGCCAAGAAAGAACATTTCTCATGCTTCTTGAAATACGGGCCATTTTATACCACAGACTTAAATGTAATCTTTGTTTGAGAAAGAATGACTTTATATTACCTTTCTCAGTAATGCAGGCATTCAAAAGGGGGAAAAAATGGCGGACTGCGTTGTTTGACGACCCCCGTGAAATGGTCGTTTGACCCCAAATGGGGTCCCGACCTACAGGTTGAGAACCACTGCTCTATTCCATGTTTGAGATTTGATATTTTACCTTACACTAGGCTTCCAAGGGTTTTATTTTCCTGTCATGTGATGTCAAATTGATTAATATATGAAATTTTTTGTATTCTCAAAATCAGGAATTGCAGATACCTCCAATAAATGGAAAAGCTTCCTAATAGGATCAGGATCTTCCCAGAATATAACTGTAAATGCTCCTTATGTATTATATAGGGCAGAGGTCCCCAACATTTTGGGCACCAGGAACCAGTTATGTAGAGAGGGGTTTTTCCACAGACTGGAGGGGGCATGGTTTTGTGTGCTGCCTTCATCCTGTGGATGGGGCTTTCCTTGTTTGTTTGGATCAGTTGCTGGCATGCCACGGCCTGGTACTGGTCCACTGGTATTGGACCCCGATATAGGGTACAGACAACATAAACAGCACTTTTAGGGGCAGTGTGAGAATTATTGATAAATGGCTTCAACTTTTCACTTTCTAATTAATGTTTTCACTATAATTTATATTCCCATTAATTGTTTAGATTAAGAATTATATTTTTAGAGTTTGGTTTTAATTGTGTTTAATTGTGATATGTCCCATCAGATATATGAAATAAATTATAATGCAAACCTTTTAATTATATTACTGACAGGCATTCTGATGTCTAAGCTAGGATTCAATTTAATGGATTTTACTAATTTCAATTAAAGTCAGCCATGTATCAATTCATCATATCTTAACATATGTACATTTTTATTTTTATCTATAATAGTAAAGGTATAGTATAGTACCATAATTTCTGGACAAAATAAACCAAATAGAAAGAAGTTTACTGAATCCAAAAAGTATCAGCTAGTCCTACACAATTTTATTAAAATATTTAAGAATTATATCAGAGAGGTTTTATACTTCTGACATTAAAAATGCTAGATAATAGATTTTTAAGAACTGATATATACAACCAAGAACACATCTATCACAATTCAATCCCATCTACCTAACTCAGGGGTGTCAAACTGCTGGGCTGTGGGCCGGTTGCATCATACGGAAGCCCCGCCCATCCCAGCTCCGGCAATGCAAAAAAAAATTACAATACATTGCAACACATTACGTGATGCAGCGAGTTTGACACCCATGCCCTAACTAATCAAATTTAGATCAGTTATATGAAAATCCCACTGCATTGTTTTAAATAAGATTTAGTTTAAATTAACAATTACTCCATTGTTCCTGTCATCTTTATTGTTTTACTTCTCTTATACAATAGCAACCCTAAAACACTTTAAAATACATTATTGGATGTTAAAGAAGCATTCCTAAACCAGATGCCAACCAAATTAAAATGTCAGGATGATAGGGCAGATTTTTTCTGATGTTGTGTTGGTAGAAGAAGAGGATAAGAAAAAAATAAAAATAAAATCAGTAATATACCATTTCCGCATTGTAAGCAATGGCTGGTTTGGTCTTGTATTAAATATTACAGCCATCACCATGAAGAGAATAAATCTAGATTTTACTGCATTGAGCATCTAGTAGTAAAATCTAGCCAAAGTTTTTCTCCAGCAATTTGTTCTTCATAATGTTGTGTACTGGGAAAAGATTCATTGCCCCATCTATATAGCTTTGCCCTCTGCTGGAACTCCACAATGATCTTCACCGTTCCACAATCTTTTCCACTTCAGTATGAAATTGCTGCTTATGTGCTGCCCTGGTGCTGCAGCTGCTGCCAAATCCATTGAGCTGGCTCCTAGTCTGATGCAATGTGAAGAGTGCACTTTTCACTTGTTACATCTCTTAAATTCAATTAGTGCCCCTTATGCCATGGGAGGCCACCGCAATATCTGAAATGGAAAACAGGCAACATTCCAGGAGCTGTTTCTTGCTCATCACTTTTAGTGCCTTCTCAGACAAAGAAAGCATCCGGTATGCATTTAAATTCAATTCACAGCAAGTGTCACAAATCAGTGATTGTTAGAATGCATTATGAAGAAATAAACATTTATCAAATTGCCTTTTGAGAAGGTGAATAATTTAGTTGCCAGGGGGTGGTGGGAAGGAAGGGGAGACAGAAAAAAAAACCCCAACAACAAAAACCACACTGCTGACTGACAATTTGTTTTATTCCACTGAGATACAAAGAGCCGTTGTGTGTTGAGTGAATATTGATCAGCAGTATACAGACAAATGAAATTTCATTTAGAATTCTTGACTGGTTAGTTTGCTACCAATTAAAACCAAAAAGCATAGTCATGGGTAAAAAAATATCAGCAGCTCTGGGGGCAATTTGCAGGAGGCAGACCCAGAGGACAATGGCCTCAGCAACAGAATCCAGGACTCAAAAGCAGATGTGATCTGAAAATGTAATAGATTAATATGAAAACCAGCAAGACAAGTCTCTGTAATTTACTTCTGATTGTGTGTCTTTGAGTCTTGACTCCTAGTGAGTGCTGGGAGAGGTTCCTGGTAGATTTCCTGGTGCCTTAACCACTGAATCAAATGGACTCTTACATCTACTTTTCTTACATTTTTCTATTGTGCCTATGTCATTGTGTTAGCTATGTAAAATAAGAGAAATATCAGCTTATGCTGTTCATTTCTGCTACTCTGATCAAAATGGTTTATATTGATGTCCCTCATGTCATTTTGCTTTCAGTAAGTGGTTGTGTGAAAAATATTTGGTAGAAACCTTTACAGAATCCCCAGATGTTCTTGATCAATAAATTCTTATATTTACCAGTTAGCTATTAGCTGGAATTCTGGAACACAGAGTCCATACTTGTAGAATGCCAGTTTAGGAAAAAGTTGTCAAATCATGATCAGTATGACCACAATAACAGGGTCAGAAGATTCTCTTTTAAGTTAAGCTTACTATTTCCAGAAATAATTCTGATTTTTTAAAACAGAGTTTGTATTGTCTAGCATATTATTTGTTAACAAACCAGAGTTTAAATTCATTGTCCTAAACTTTGATTAATCTTCTCTTTTTTAACCATGAACTTATATGCACAATAGACTTAATTGGATCAAATGTGTGTGTGTGTGTGTGTGTGTGTGTGTGTAATTATGTTAAAAATGTGAATCCTAGGTAAAGTCATGCAATAAAAATAAATACATACGAGCACCAGGATAATATCAAACTAGAATTTGTTTAATAAAAATGCTGAGCTTTCGTCGGCTAGCACTGCCAACATCATCAGAGCACCATTGACCTCCAGGCTAGCTGTGTACGAGCAAAATGATCAGAGAGAAAAGGGGGGAGGAGGGAGGAGCAAACCCGGAGGTCAATAGTGTAGAAGCAGACGGTTGGATATACATGAAGAAAGCGATCGTCAGAGAGAGGGGGGAAGGGAAAACAGCAGCCTCAGAAATTAGTAGTGTGATAGCAGACAGCAGTGCAGGCACGAGGGAAGTGATTGGAGGAAGGAGGGTAGATGGAGGAGCAGCAGCCTTAGAAACCACCAAGGGAAGAAGCAAATGCGCACCTTTTAAGAGTAGAACAATTAGGGATATTGGATGGACCGATGACTAGATCTAGGAGCCGTGCGCAAAGCTGGCCGGAATCATAAAAAGGGGACTCCCATTAACTTGCTTTCGTGCTCTGATGATGTCGGCAGTGCTGGCCGACAAAAGCTTAGCATTTTTATTAAACAAATTCTAGTTTGATATTATCCTGGTGTTCGTATGTATTTATTTTTATTGCACATATATATATTCGTTAAAAACACAAATCCTGGGTAGAGTCATACTATAAAAAACAAATAAACACGAACACCAGGAAAAATTTTAAACTAAAAATGTTTAATCTAATGCCAAGCTTTCGTTGGCCAACTGCTGACATCATCATAAGAGCCGAAGTGGCGCAGCAGTTAGAGTGCAGTACTGCAGGCCACTTTAGCTGACTGTGTTCAGCAGGTCAGCGGTTCAAATCTCACTGGCTCAAGGTTGACTCAGCCTTCCATCCTTCCGAGGTAGGTAAAATGAGGACCCAGATTGTTGGGGGCAATGTAAATATATATATACATTGCTTACTGGTGTACACCGCTTAGAGAGTGCTTGCACTTAAAGCAGTATATAAGTCTCATAAATAAATAAATAAATCAGGGCTTAAAACAGGTCGATGGGAGTCTCCTTTATAGTGTTAGTAAGTTTTTGTGCACGGCTCCTGGACCTCGTCACCGGTCCACTTAATAGTCCTAATTGGTTAAACTGTGTATTGGCTGTTTTCTTGATGTTATTTGGGGCTGCTGCTCCGTTACTTGCTTCCCTTCCTCCACTCTCTCCCTTTGTGCATATGTTGTTATCTATCCCCCCACTGCAGGTTTCTAGGGTCTGCATATTCTTTCCCCCCCCTTTTTTCATTGTTCGTTTCTTCTGTATCTATCCAGTTGTTCCCTCTCACCCTATTGGGCTGTGGGCTTGATGTTCTCCCCTTGTCTTCTGCTCCCGTTATCTTTCCCATGTGTCCATGGCCATATCCTGCACATACACCACCTCCTACAGTCTCCCCTCCCTCTTCTTCCTCTTTGATGTTCATTTCATTCGCGTTGCCCCGATCATTGCATTGCGATCCTTGTCTTGGTCCGTTTCTTTCATCTAATGTGGATCGTACATGTTCCCTCCTCACAGGGTGTTATTGCATTATGTGTTTGAGCCTGCCCCCCTCTTTCTCGTGTTTCTGTGGTTGTGCGCAGGGTTAGTTGCTGAAGTGGCCATTCGTTCCTTCCCCCTTTTTCTGCGTTGGTTGTATATATGTCATTGCGATCTTCATATTGCCTATTGAATTCTGGGTTACCCTCTCTTCTTGGTCGCAATTGAGTTTTAATCCTGGGGCTGTCAACACACTGTCCATTTGGTTCCGCTCCACTGTTTTTATGCTTTGTTGTTACTGCGCATGTGTGAGTTTTTTCAATGTCATTCATTGGGCAAACTCAGATCTCTGATGTAAGGGCTTTCTGTTGGTGCATTCTTACCCTCGCTCTTTCGCTGGGGAGTGTTGTTGTACTCCTTGAGTGTCCTAAAGAATCCGGGGGACCTTCTGCTGTGTTGAATTTCGCTCCCCCATCTAACAGCTCTCATGCTCTTTTCGAACGTGTATATACCCCTTGGGAAGGAGCTTCTGTTAGTTGTTTATTGGCAACCACTATCTGATTTTCCATGGGTTGCGATGGTACTTTCACTTCCCTTGCTGTCCTATTTCCTTGATCTTGTGGCACGTAACTGGATTGTCTTTGTTGGGATTCCTGATTTTGTTTATCCCATGCTCTCAGTGCCTGGTGCGCCGGGCAGAGTTCTATGTGCTGGTTTATCAAGTCTTCATCGGAGAGCCAAGCCTCTTTAAGTAGGCAGCCTCCTTTGGTAGTGTCGCTGGATAGGGTATGTATGTCGATGAGGTTGAACTGGTGGCCAAGATCAACCATATGCATCCATACCTGTAAGTGCTGTTCACACCTTTTAATGGCCAGTTTGTGCTCATGTATCCGGGTCTTCAATCTTTTGGAGGTGTCCCCAACATAATTGCAGGGACAGTGTTTGCAGTTAATCCTATACAACACCACTGATTTTTCTACATTGGGGAGTAGATCTTTAGGGCGCATGATCCTAGAGCGCAGTGTCTGATAAGGTTTATGGGCTACTTTTATGTTATGGGAGGCTAGTAGCCTGGCTGTTGCTTCAGACACATTGTTGATATACAGGAGGGAAACACATGTTGCCTGTGGTGATGTCCTACTGATGTGTGGGTTCTCCCGAGATTTGGGTGGTACACAATGGCATTTGATAAACCTTACTGTATAGCCATTGTGTTTGCAGATGCAGAAGAGATGATTCCTTTCCTCTGCTTTTGCTTTGGCTGTGCTACAGTGAGAGTCTATCCTTTTTAACAATGTTCTGATGCAGCTTGATTTATGGGCCACCGGGTGGTTATTCTTGTAGTGGAGGGTTATATCAGTGTGTGTTGGTTTTCGTTATACCTTTGTATGCAGGGTTCCATCCAGTTGGCAGGTGACTAGCATATCCAAGAAAGCTAAGGAGCCCTGGTTCTCCTCCTCTACTGTAAACTTGATGTTCGGGTATACCAAATTCAATGCATCCATAAAGCTTGTTTTTTGGCATCTTTTGATAATAACAAATGTGTCATCCATGTAACGGACCCAAAACTTGGGTCAGTATTTGGTCATTGCTGTAAGCTCCAACCGTTGGAGGAGTGCTTCCGCTATTACGCTGGAGATAGAGGATCCCCTAGATGTCCCTTTAACTTGTTCAAACGTGGTCCCTTGAAAGGTGAAGTACATTTTTAAACACGCCTCTATCAGTTTCACCAAATCCTCAGTTTGTAAAGAGTCCTGATGCTGTTCCCTGCCCTCTTCATTCAGGCTGTCTCTTAAGACTGTGACTGCCAGGTCTTGTGGGATGGAGGTGAAGGGTGAGGCGACATCAAAGGATGCCATCATCTCATCCCTCTCCACTCTTAGGGGTCTAATCCTTTCAAAGAACTCTTCTGCCGACTTTATGGTGGTTGCGCTGTTACTTACAAGGTGGCTGATCCGATTACTCAGCCATCTGGCCAGCTCCGAGGGTGGGTGTCTCGGAATTAGATGATAGGGTAGAGGGGAATGCCTTCCTTATGGATCTTTGGTAGTCCATAGAACCTAGCCATCGCTGAGTCACCCGGGCGTATCCTCCTCAAGGTGTCATCATCTATCTTCTTGCCACGTTTGAAATTGTTAAGCAACTTGTTAATGTGATTTTTAAGTGTGGTCATGGGATCTTTACTGATGATTTCATAAGCTGCCTCATCTCTAAGTAGTGTCAATGCTTTGTCCGTATAATGTACCCTGTCTATGACTACCGTCGCCCTCCCCTTATCTGCCGGTAGTATAACAATGGAGCTGTCTTTCCTAAGCTGTTCCAAGGCCTCCCTCTCCAATATTTGTTTTGGATAGCTGTCAAGGCTTCTTTGATTGGCACTTGGGTGAAGATGTCATATCCCTCTTCACCCAAATGCCAATCAAAGAAGCCTTGACAGCTATCCAAAACAAATATAACCCTCCCAAACGCATCCTAGATCTGACCAACCACTGCCTATCCAACACATACTTCATCTATAATGGACAAAAATACAAACAAATAGAAGGATCACCTCTCTCACCCCTCTCACCTGTCATTGCAAACCTCTGTATGGAACATTTTGAAACCCAAGCTCTAGAAAAATCTGATCACAAACCCAAACTCTGGCTCAGATATGTAGATGACACCTTCATAATATGGCCACATGGGAAAGAAAAACTGGACAACTTCTTCACACACCTCAACAGACTACACCCTAAAATACAGTTCACCAAGGAAACAGAAGCTAATAACCAACTTCCCTTCCTGGATGTCTTAGTCTACAAGAAATCCAATGGTTCCCTAGGACACACTATCTACCAGAAGAAAACACACACAAACCATTATCTGCATGCACTCTCACACTACCACCCAGCACAGATCAATTCCGTAGCCAAGACACTCATCTCCAGAACAAAACGCTTAGCTGACGAACAACACCTAAAAACTGAACTACACACTCTCACTAATGTACTAACATCCAACGGATTCCAAGGAAATAAGATTACCAACCTAATCCAAAAAGAAACCCCCACTAAAATCCAAAACAGAGAACAAGAAAACGGCAAAGCCCTCCTCCCATACATAAAAGGCACCACAGACAGAATCAGCAATATCCTCCACAAACACAACATTAAGACAGCATTCTGCACAAACAGAAAAATATCCACCATCCTAAGAAACCCCAAAGACAAAATTGAGTTAGAAAATCAAGGAGTATATGAAATCCCATGCACCACTTGTCCCACCACATACATCAGATAAACCAACAGAGGAATAAGTGCACACATTGAAGAACATAAGAACTCAGTCAAAAAAGAGGAACCAACTTCTTCCCTGGTCCAACATCTTAAAATCACAGGATATGAAATTGACTTTAAAAAGACCAGAACTATCGCCAAAACTGAACAATTTAATAACAGAATAATCAGAGAAGCCATCGAGATAGAAAAACACCCACAGCATGAACAAATGAGATGATACCTCCCGCCTACCAGCCATTTGGAAACCCGCCCTTATTGACAAACGAGTCCCTAACACAAAGAATGACACCAAACCCACACTCACAAAAGCCACACAGGATGTCACCACCACACGTCCACGGAAAAAGCAAACCCAAACCCACACCGATGATAAGGCATGACCACAAACCAGAAGCCAGACCACAGCTGCATCATTAGCCACTTTAAACCCCTCCAAGCCATACATGAAGCAAACTGACACCCACCATAAAGATGAGGCATGACCACAAACGCGAAGCCAAACAACAGCAATGCAGGTCACCATCTCACATCCCCCTGCAACTCAGACTAACCTGAGCACAACAAAGCCCCCACCCAAACAGAACACTCCCCCAACCAATCAGAGCACAGCCAACCCCCACATCCAATCAGAGCACAGCCAAGCTCCTAACCACTCAGAACACACCTCCATCCAATCAGAACACAGCCAAGCTCTCATCCAATCAGTTCATACCCCCACTGGCAGTTAAAAGGAAGAAACAGCTACGATCACACATTGCTCCTAGAAGCACGAAGCCGAAAACACCAGCTTGAAGATGACGAATGAGACTTTGTCGAAACGTCGCCAAGACACTTCCAATTTGACACGGGAGAAAACTCGAATAACCAAAGACCTACATACAAACACCCGCAAAAACCTCAGAAAACATCCATATAAGTTAAAAGAAAGAAAAACAAACACCAGGATAGAATAAACCAGACTGTTTAATGTAAACAAGCCTGTGGTTAAAAAATCACTAAGCTTTCGTCGACCAGACTGCTGATCAGAGTTGAAGTGAAAGGAGATCTGGGAGCTAGCCTATATAACAACCTGTCTCTGTGCCCGGCTTATATAACAACCTGTCTCTGTGCCCGGCTTCTCGAGTGCGTCATTGGCCCGTTGATTGTGCTCGTCCATAGTGCACCGGGTTGCTCCGCATCTGGCAGCTTATCCCTGGCACCGATGGTTGTTCTTCAATCCTCAATTGTTCTTCTGGCGGATGTACAAGCGCCCAGGGAGCGGCTGTCAAAACATCTCTCCCTCCCCTCCCCTCTTGGGGGGATCTTGGATACTGTTTCTCAAGGTGTGATTAGGGCACGCTATCAGGACATTATCCTCCCCCATCCCAAGGCCAGTGTTATTCTGCCTGTAACTCCCCCGCCCCAGTCCTGCAAAGGACGGCTGTTCTGGCGTTCCTGCTTTCTGCCTCCCCCCCTCCCCCTCATTCCAGATCGCCTTTGGCATCTATCCCCAGCTCACGGCCGTGGCATACCATTGGTCCATTATCCCCTCCCATGGAAGACGTAGCTGCCTCACCTGTAGACCTATTGTCCCAATCGTGTAAGGAGATGTCCCATTGTTTCGATCCCTGGTTTTTCTCCCCTTTAACTGGGTCATCATCCTCTCTAAAGATCGTAGCTGCCTCATTGATCATTCTGCCGCCCCGATCTTGCAAGAGACCGACTAGCTGTCTCCTCCATGCATCGCAGCGCTGTCTCTCCCACCTTCTGAAGGTCTGATAGGCTGGTAGGAGGTCTATATGCCAGTTCATTGAATTCTTATCAGAGAGCAAGGCTTCTTTGAATAGCGGCCATCCTTGGTGGTCTCACAAGATATAACCTCTGCATTGGCCAGATCGAATGTATGGCCAAAGCTGGCCATATGGGCCCACGCTTGTGAGCTTTGCTCCTGCCTTTTGATTGCCAATTCATGTTCATGGACCCTAGTTCTGAGCCTTTTAGTTGTTTCCCCAATGTAATTGCTCTCACAGTTCTTGCAATTAACTCTGTAAACCACAGACGATCTTTGATCGTTGGGGAGCAGCTCTTTGGGATGCATGATCTTGGCTGTTAGGGTCTGCTCAGGCCTATATGTGGAACGTTTACATTGTAGGGGGACAACAGCCATGCTGTAGCCTCGGAAACACCATAGATGTAGGGGAGGGTTGTCCGTGTGGCCGGAGTTGTTATCACATTGGAGTGCGAGTCCCTGTGAGTCTGATATGGTCTACTATACTATCTCACAAATTCCATAGGATAGCCGTTGCACATAAAGATGTGGTAGAGGCATTTTTTCTCCTCGATTTTGGCTCTGACTGTGCTGCAATAGGAGTTGACCCGATTAAATAACCTCCTGATACAGCTGATTTTATGTGCTACAGGATGATTACTTCTGTAGTGCAGCGTTCTGTCAGTATGGGTGGATTTGCGATATACGGACGTGTATAGTGTGCCATTTGGGCGCTGGCTACCCAGTACATCCAGAAAGGCAAGCATACCTTGGGTCTCTTCTTCTGCCGTGAAACAGATATCCGGATATTCTGAGTTCAATTCCTCCAAGAATTTGATGCTGTCCTGTCTCTTAATAATCACAAAGGTGTCATCCACGTAGTGTGGATCATCAGTGAGAGACTGGTGATGGGTTTTGTGATGGGGAGGTTACATCAGGTCGGGGTCATTGGAAGGTGCACTCCTGGGGGGGGAGAGGGGCTCGAGGGTTGGTGCTGTCTCTGAATGGCTGTGTATTCTGATTGATTTGGATTCTGAAGAGTTCGCAGGCTGGTTGAAGCAAAGTTGAGTTTTTAAGAAATCTATTTTCCTTACCACTATTCTACCTCCCCCTCTTCTGCCCAAGCAGAATCAAACCTGGAGCCTGATCTGGAAATGACACTTCATTGTACAGGCAATATTAAAACAAAACAAAACAAAACAAAAAAACCCTATCATTTCCAATAGCTTCAGGCCATGAAAATATTGATTTTGCAACAACAGTGTTTCCCCAATAAAACTATGTTAGTTGGCTTGTCTCTGAACTGTAGACTGTTGCTGCAGGCTCAGCAGCAGATCACTAACAAGGCAGGAGAAAATCTACTGCCAAAATGTAGACTACATTATTGAGAATTTAAAAACAAAACCAAAAAGCAGGTTGCCTGCTGAATGGAAAGGCTGGGTTCCCATATAACTTTGAAAATACCCACTTTGACTCCCATAGGAATGTGGTATTTTTGATTGCAGTAATTCTTGGTGAGAAATTACTTGGTTGAGTTTGGTGGCTATAGAAACTCAATGAATGAACGAATGACCCCAACCTGATGGACTTAAATCAGATCTAAAACAAGATCTGTTAACTATAGCAATTTTAAGCATAAAATAGAATATGTTTAAGAATTCAGAATATTTGAACAAATTAAAATAATAAATTATAATAAATTACTGGTATTAATATGAATAACAATGTAGCTTTATTTTTTTGCTTGCTGACTTTTCTTTATCTGTACAGATACCATCTTCAATGCATAACATAATAATATCATTTGACAACTAGAATAAATAAAGGACGGGGAGAGAAGCAGAGTTAATGCAGAGAAAACAAAAAGACAATCAAAGTTGATCTGATTTCTTGAACTGTTCTGAAATTTTGTGTTGAGGGTAAGTCTGGCTGGGTAAATATTTAAGGAGGGGAAAAATTGGTGTTGATGTGTAGACTTAAATCATGGTGATCAGTGTCTTTGGCTCTCTCCTGTTTTCCTAAATTCTCTTCTTGGGATACTTTTTGTGGCCTTTTCCACAACAAATAATTCATATTGATTCAGTTCTTGGGAGATTATGGGTTTGTCTTCATGCATTTCTAAATATACTATAATAATACCATTTTAGCTACCCAGCATAAGTGTATAGGAAACCAAGGAGAATAATATAAAAAATGAATATTTACTAAGGATTTTTCAGTCTCATCACCATGGATTGTTTAAAAGGAACTGAATGTATAAGGCAGTTCTTGAAACATTCATAAAAACCTCTTTGAGTTATCTCTAGTCTAGTCTTCCTGGAAAGTGTTTTGTAAATGATTTTTTGAGCTTCTTCAATCAAACAAACTATCATGTTTCCCTGAAAATCAGACCCCCTCAGAAAATAAGCCCTAGACTGATTTTTGAGCATGCTTCTAATATAAAAGCCCTATCCCAAAAATAAGCCTGGGCAGTGGGCCTGGCCAGCACAGGAAGTGGTGAGCACGCAGGGGCTGATGATGTCCAACTGCAGTCAGAGCCCCCCGGCCTCTTGGTGCAGTGCAGTTAAGTCTGAACATGGAGGCAGAGGCAGGGGGGAGGCACGTGATCCAAATGTGCTGTGCGGCCATCATGGGAGACTCATGGGAGGCTAGCATGACCCAGCCAGTCACGCAGCACATCTGAATTATGAGACTCCTGCAAGCCTCCCGTGAGCCAGGTGACCATGCAGCACATTCAGATTGCCTGCCTCCCCCCACTTCTGCCTCCACACTTGGACTTACCTGCACTGTGCCCAGGGACTGGAAGCCTGTGACTGCCACTGGACACTGTCAGCCCCACACTCTTGCCATCTCTTGTGTGTGCTCCGAGAGTGGAGTGCCCGACTAGGCTGATCACTCTGATACCGTATATATGTATGTATGTATGTATGTATGTATGTGTGTGTGTGTGTGTATATATATATATATATATTATATATATATATATATATATATGTCTTTGGTTATTCGGGTTTTCTCCCACGTAAAATTGGAAGTGTCTTGGCAACGTTTCGATGAAGTCTCATTTGTCATCTTCAGGTTGGTGTTTTCGGCTTCATGCTTCTAGGAGCACGAAGCCGAAAACACCAGCCTGAAGATGACGAATGAGACTTCGTCGAAATGTTGCCAAGACACTTCCAATTTGACGCGGGAGAAAACCCGAATAATAACCAAAGACCTACATACAAACACCTGCGATAACCTCAGAATATGATATATATATATATATATATATATATATATATATATATATATATATATATATATGGTGAGAATAAAATATGATCACCATGAAAAGTTAAAACATTAAAAGTTTTAATATAAAACAGAAGTTTTAAATAAAAACATTAAAAATTTTTAAAATTAGCAACCTAGCTTTCGTTGGCTCCTGCCAACTTCATCAGGACGTATACAAATCAATGGGAGTAAACATTTATATGTAAGTTAACGCCTGTGCTCGACTCCTGGACTGTGTAATAGGTCCAGGCCAGCCAATCATAGCATTCCCTGCAATTGCTGCATGATTGAGTGACTCATCTACTCACACATCCCTCATCAGAGCTTAAACAAGCCTCCGACTCTCCGCTCATCCGTATCCGTGGTCTAGGAGGATCCTCGATCTTATTCCAACTCGAGATGTCATCCCCACCACTAAGTCGTCTCCCTCTTCTCTCTTCCTTTGAGCTCTCCGTGAGTTTATGGCCCTCCCCTTCTCCACCATTCGACATCTATCCTTAACATCATGATGTTTTTTACAATGAAGCCTCACTCTGGGCAATGTACTTGTGCTTTCACTGCATGGTTCTCTCTCCCCCACGCACCATTTCCCCAGCTTTCCCAGCCTCACTAAGCTCTGTAACAGTTGTTCTCCCCTTTTCTTGAACAGCTGCCAACCCATTGTGAGGACTGGACTGTAAATCATGTTGGCCAATCACCGAGGCCATCAAGATCCGCAAAGGTGGTTGCTTGCAAACTCCAGTGGGTCGGCTCTCCTCGCTTCTCCCTCAGAAGGGGTGTGATGTAAAGCGCGATGCAGATCCTGATGAAATGCACACGCTACCATTCACCCTGGCTAGTAATGCTGCCTTCCGAGATCGCGTGATTATTCCTTCAGCAGGGGGTTTACGGTAGTCCTCTCCTCGTGTGTCTGTAGGGGGTGTGGTCAAACTGTCAATCCGAGTTCTCGTTACACTCCACGGAGGCGAGCGCATCTCCAATTGACTGACATATGGGTTAGTCATCTCAGGGATTTCTAAGGAGCCAGAGAAGATAACTAATGTGTCGGGAATTAAATCCCTAGCCCTGGCAGGTGTTTCTTGGCATAGTGATCGCGTTTCTATTGCGGTGCTCTGGGGGGTCTCAGGCCGTCGGCTATCGTTTAACTGGATATTAGTCCCTTCTGGCAACAGAGTGAAGTTGTCTTTACTGGGCTGCCGGCAATAGAGTGAATGGGTGTGGGCTTCCCACGCTCTTAGTGTTAGGTGTGCAGAGCACAAGTCTATATGCCGATTAATCAACTCCTCTTGTGAAAGCCACACTTCTTTAAACAGCCTGCCACTCTTTGTAACGTCACTAGCAACCACAATCACACCCTCAAAATCGAATTTGTGCCCAAAGTCCATCATATGCGTGAGGATCTCCGAGTACTGTTCTCCTCTTCTTATGGCCAACTTGTGCTCCTGGACCCTTGTTTTTACTCTCTTAGAGGTCTCACCCATGTAGTTAGAGGTGCAGTCCTTACAGCTGATTTTGTAAACAACCCCTGATTTCTCTGCCATGAGGAGTGTGTCTTTTGGCCTCATAATACATGAACGTAGCATGCGGCCAGGTTTATGTGCCACTCTCACATTATGGGGTGCCAGTATTCTGGCCGTAGCCTCTGAAACACCGCTGATGTAAGGGAGGGTGACACGTGTCGTCAGGGATGCTGGTGCCCCCATCTGCTGAACATGAGGGGGTCTATAGAGTATACCATGTTGCTTGATAAACCTGGCTGGGTACCCATTGAGCCTACAAATGTGAAAGAGATATTTCTTCTCTTCCACTTTGGCTCTGCCCATATTGCAGTGGGAGTTGATCCTCTTAAAAAGAGTTCTAATGCAGATGACTTTGTGGGCCACTGGGTGATTACTATGATAATGCAGGATTCTATCAGTGTGTGTGGGTTTGCGGTAAACTTTAGTGCCCAGGGTGCCATCAGGCCGGCGATGAATTAAAACGTCTAGGAAGGCCAATTTACCCTGGCGTTCTTCCTCTGCAGTGAATTGTATATCCACACACACTGAATTAAGTGCGCCCACAAAGTCAGCCATCCGGTTCCTCTTAATGACGACAAAAGTGTCGTCAATGTAGCGGGCCCAGAACGTAGGACGATACTGGGTCATCACTACGTACTCTAACTGCTGCAAAACGGCCTCGGCTATAACGCCCGAACTTGGGGATCCCATGGGGGTACCTTTTATTTGCTCATATGTGGTGCCCTATTTCTAATATTCTTTTTAATATATATATATATATATATATATATATATATATATATATATATATATATATATATATATGAAGTTTAGCAAATTAATTCTCCCAAGTTTGGATCTTTAGGATTCTCACCCAGCATCATATGGAAATCCAGAGGTAGCCAGAAATTTAGAATCTTCTGAAGGAAAGCATCATAATTCATGACTGAAACGCAATACCTTGGTTCATTTTCATCTAGCAGCATTTTCTTGAACATTCTGTTTGTAAACTGTATGGAAGTGATCCATTGAAGAAAGTTATTTTGCTATAAAAATGATTTAGTAATTTAGAATGGCTTCTCGTTGCCTATCCCTTCACACTTGCTAGTAAGACTGTTTTGCTAGGTTACAGGTGCTTAAGTTTTCCATCAGCCCCCTGGCATTTCCTTTCCACTCTTCTCAGCTAGTGATGCTGATTATCTGAGAGTAAAATCAGAGGCATTGTTGTATTTCACATTTTAATTTAAGAGGAAAAAATGGATCCTTTAAAAATTGCTTTCAAATATGATTATATAGAACGGCTGCTAAACTGGAAGTTTCATTCCACATATATGACTGTTCCAAACAATTTGTGCTAATTATTTTTTGGGAGAGATGCAGAACACTCTTTCCATAATGAGCATGGTGACATATAAATTATAGAGCAAAATATGTATAGAGTTCTTTAAAATAAACAATTCAGAGTCATATTCATACTGAGAATTTGTAAATGCAATCTAACTGACAATACACTGGAGCTAATAATATATTCAGAATCAGAATTCTGTTGTTGAAGATCAGAGAGAAACCAAGATAGCCAAACCAAGATGAATTGGTTTGAAAACTCAAAAGAGAATGGTTTTCCTATACTATATATTCACTATATAGCAAAATAAATGGACTCAGGTAATCAACTCATTTTCTTCTCCCCACCCACTTTCTCCCTCATATACATATTTGGAAACTGATGTTGAAATGTGTCACTTGAAATAGAGATGTCAGTCAGTTTACATTCAATCCATTTCAATTTGGCATATGCTTATTCATATTCAATTTGCTAAATCAGTGTGCAATTTTCAAGAAAATGCAAGAAAATATGCATTTGTATGTATCTTTCTCTAACACAAAGATGTTATACATACACAGGTAGTCCTAATCTTAAGACTGTAATTGAGCATGAGCTATAAGTCAAGGAATCATGAGACTGGACCTGATTTTTCAACATTTTTGTGATAGCTATTAAGTGAATGCAGTCACTTCAAATCCATTCTTCCTAATGAGTGGAGTTTTTTGGGGAGGAGGGGCTGGAAACCATAAATAAACACTGGAAACTGGCAAAAAGCATTAAAAAAATCATGGTCATATGACTATGACCATGGCCATAAATGTGAACTGGCTGCCAAGCATCCAAAAGGCAATCAAGTGAAGGTGGAGTGTGTGGCTGTTGTAACTTTGAAAGCAGATCAGAAGTAGCTCTGGGGAGATCTGTTGTAAATTTGAATAATGGTTATGGTCAAGGACGATAAGATAAGATAAGATAAGATAAGATAAGATAAGATAACCTTTATTGTCATTTTTATACTGTGGGCACAATGGCACACATCAAAAATGAAATTTAGTTGCCCGCTCTCAAAGTGAAACATATATATGACACACATCTAAACATACTATAAACAACATATGTATAGACCCATATCCCTACATATACATAGCAAATAAATATTAAATATTGTCCATCTTGAATATATAACAGAAGGAGAGTTTGCAAGGTTAATGCTGTATGGAATGAAACTCTGGCTGAATCTGGATGTTCTGCTTTGGATACCACTAAGCCTCCTCCCAGAAGGTAACAAGGAAAACAGGTCATGAAGAGGATATGTAGTGTCCCAGGTAATCTTATGGACCCTGCTCAAGCAGTGCTTCTGTGCTATATCCTGGATGGGAGGGAGGGAACTGCCAATGATCTTTTCGGCCATTCTCACCACTCTCTGTACCTCTTTCCTGTCTGAAGCAGTGATGCCTCCAAATCAGACTGTCTGTCTGTATGTCCACATGTCTGTCTGTCTGTCTGCCTACTTCTCTCTCTCTTATCATTTATCCAGCAATTTATTTTGTCTTCACAAAACAAATAAATATATAAATCCTATTGTTTTTACTCTTATTTTGTAGAACAGATGCTGCTGCAACTGCTAATGTGGAAGTGACCTATATCACAACATTTGGAAAGGTTCAAATTTTAAAAAATACTGGTGTTCGGATCATTTAATTTTTAATTCTTTTTAATTTTTAATTCTTTTTAATTTTTAGATTTTTAATTTTTAATTCTTTTTAATTTTTATTTTTTTTTTAATTTTTAATTTTTAATTTATTTTACTGTCCATTTTGCTATCCAGCGTAACTCTGAGTGGCTTTATAATGCAATAAAAAAAGAAGTATAAAAACAATTATAAATATAGGAACATTTAAAATTGCAAGAATTAAATAGACTAAAAACTAAGAGCTTATGTGGAGTGGAGATGGTGTCTTCTTCTGTCACTTCATCTCCAGCAGAGCTCCACGCCAACTACCAAAGGTAGGTCTTAAGGCCACTTCAGAAAACCAGAAGGGTGGGGGCAATTATAAGCCTCTTATTCTGACAGTTCCTGGTTTTACCTATTGCAGCTAAAGAATCTGAGGCATCTTTGCTCAGGGTCTCTGTGGGAGTAGTCAGGTCTATCTCAGAAATATAGATAAATTAATTGAAGTATAATCATTATTGAAAATTATCAGATGGATCAACATATCATATTCAAGTCAATAAAACAAGTAGTTATACCATAATCATAAGAATGGTGTTGGTTGCCCTTTATAAAGTCCTTTATGGCATGGGGCCAAATTATTTAATGAACTGCTTTTCTCCAATTATATCTATCCAGCCCCTATTAGTTTGTATGACCCAGAAAAGGTGCCTTTTGTATTATAGCACCTGCCTTTTGAAATGTTTGATCTATGACCATTATGGGGCCTTCCCTCCTGCACTTACTTTTTGAAGATGTCTGGAGCTCCAGACTTCATGTTTGGGAAGGAGGGCAGGCCACTCCATTCCACAATGTTCCATGTGGCCGCTCCAAAATGGTGGCTGCTTCTGAGACACTGTCTTGTGGTCCAGAGACAGAGTGGTCCATTCTGCTGCCTTAATGCAGCCTAGCCAAATGGGCTAAAATGGAACAGAGATCCACCATTTTGTAATGAATAAGGTGTAATATTTAAGATGAGAATCACCTAGAATCAAGTCTATTCTCAGTTGTAGAACCTCATTTTTCTCTCAGCTCAACCTCTTCACAGGACTATTATTTGAGGGAAAAAGTTCAGGAAGAAATTACATATACTATACCTTGAACTTCTGGAGAAGAGTGGGTAGAAATCCTAATAAAGAGCATCAAAGATGTCACATTTTGTTGCTTTATTCAGAGAGTAATTCCTATTTTTTTCAGTCTGAATTATTTTATAATATGAATCTGTATTCAATCATTCATAAGATTCATATGCCAATGGCTAGTAAAATGATACTTCTGCTAGCATAGCAGTGAGACAAACCCTGGATCTGCCAAAGAGTGATCTGAAATATGTCTATTCCTGTTTAATAGTTAAACACTCTTCTTTTTTATCCTTTGGATCTGTCCAGATGAAGCTAAACCCAATTAGGCTTCAATCTGTGAACTGGTAGTAAAGATGGAGTACTTGGAATAAAGTTGATTTGTTCCTATTACTGATTGGACAGTTATGTCTGGAGCTTTGGCTTCTACCTAATCTTCTGTAGTGCTATTGCTGTAATATAACTGTGACATAACTTCTCATTTGCCATTCCAAGCTACAGTCAGCAGCAATGAGTGTAAATGCTCCTTATTATTGTCTGTGTGGAAAAGCCAAGATGTTCTGTGTGGAATAGGAATTATATATACAGTACATATACTATATTTTTCATACTTGCTAACAGACTAACCTTATGACTGTTTCACCAGCTGCCCATTTCTAGTAGACTTTATATTCACAGTGTGGACTGAGTAGGAATTACATGAATTGATCTATGGAGCATACAGATGGACACTAGTAGGGCGGATTGATCCTATTACAACTCAGAATCTGGCAGCTCATTTACAAATCCAACATTATAAACCTGGATTCCAGTTTTCCTGTGCTATGAATTTCTGAGTAAGGCAGATCTGAATGTCTGAACTCTCCAAGTTACTCAAAATGTGGAGATATTGTGGAGAATGAAAACTATCTGGGAGTTTGGGTCTTGGGAAGAACGGATACTGCACAGAGGGATATATTCAGATGAAAGCTATTCTTACAGTACAAATTTATTAGAAGTGATGAAGGGATTTTTTTTCTCTCTCTCTCCTTCTCCCATTAATTTTCCAATACAAAGATAAGCCAGTACTCAGATGAGCCTCTACCTCATGGCTTTATTGAGTTTTGAATTTTAAGCCATTAACAGTCCTGGATTTCCATTATGGCATTTGCCAGTTACATAGCTGTACAAAGATTTGTATTTACAATATACTTATACTACATTTAATAGTTCAGGGAAAATATTTTACTTATATGTAGCTTTAAACATACAAACTATTTAGGAGTCCACATTCCTAAATAAACCTCCAGTCATTTATCTGGACATTTATCTATTGGAAAAATCTTGTTCAAGTAGAGAGGTGTGATTTTCATTCCAGTTATATAATTGGCATAGAATGTATAACCATGCAGCTGTATAGTTTGCCTCTTTTTTTGTGAACATAAAATGCATTTCCATTCTCCTCTTGCTATTTTCCAAATCACTGGTTTATTGTTCCAAAGAATATCAGCATCTATAAAAGAAAGTGAATTTTCCAGGATAAAATTAAGGGAAATATTTTTATGCAAAATAGTGGCATTATAGCTCTAGATCCCATCATAAGAATATTATAAACTATTCTTTGAACATCAGAGCTCCAACAATTAGCTGGATCTATCCATATCTGGCACCTAGTCCATCTAATTAGCTGGATCTATCCATATCTGGCACCTAGTTAACACAGTGGTAATATTAATTTAGCCTGATCAGAAGTATCAAAGAGGTATCTTGATATAGTATAGACCTAAATCTGGAAAACCAAAATTTTCCTTGGGAACTGTACATTTCAGGCAAAAAAACCCAAAACATTTCAGGCTGTCCAAAATAAATATCCAAAACACTGCATTAAGTTTTTGAACCGGGTGGATGGGTGAAAGAAATGGAAGAATGTTACCAGTAACATGAAAACAAACAATGAGAAAAATCCCACAACTAAAATATTGCTTTTTAAGTATTTTTACCCCATATATTGTAGTCAGTTACAATGAGTTTTATCTGTCAAGTCTGTTTCTATTTGTTTCTGTTCCAAAATACAATATATTTCAATTCAGCTAAATCATCTGAAATAAATTTCTAGATATACTTAGGCTAAGATATGTTATTACCTCCAAACGTCAATGAAATGAATGGTTGGAACAAAGACAGCAAGTACCACTTTTATGTTAGGGAAGTCTTAGATGTTGTTTCATCATACATAAGTTGCCCTACTTTTAGTGTATGGCAGTTTCACTAGAAAAATAGTAGAAACAGTTGAAACTGTAAATGTATTGCAAAACACATCCAAAGACCTGTCCAAACAGTTGTTTATTGAATACAGTTAGTTCACAGACTTTTAGCCTATGTAAGGATAAATATGAATAAATAGATAGATAGATAGATAGATAGATAATAAATATATAATATACATGATGTGTGTAGTAAGTCTCAATGGAAGAGAATATACAGACAGCACACAAACCAACAAAATAACTCCAAAACATCTTAAAACCACAAGAGCCAATAGTCAAATGAGAATAGCCAAATAAGAAGAGAAGTAATTTACAACATAGAATGTACTCTATCTATCTATCTATCTATCTATCTATCTATCTATCTATCTATCTATCTATCTATCTATCTATCTATCTATCTACCTACCTACCTACCTACCTACCTACCTACCTACCCACCCACCCACCCACCCACCCACCCACCCACCCACCCATCCATCCATCTATCTATCTATCTATCTATCTATCTATCTATCTATCTATCTATCTATCTATCATCCAGTTTAGGTACCACTCATCTCATTTTCAGGGTGACTCAAAGAATGTTAAGGACAATAAAGTGATTCCACCCAGGTAGAACACTCGTAGACCATATCCATGAATACCAGTCAATGGCAGTCAGAAGACATGATGAATACTCCTTAATTGTACAACACATGGATACTCACTCAGTTTCAACTGGGAAGAAGTTAACTTCTCAGTTCAAGCCAAATCCAAAAACTCTAGCGAATTCCTGTAAGTCTGGCATTCAGACATACTGTATCAGTCATCAAGGGACATAAGCCCCATTTCATACCATTAAAAAGTCTAGGAATGAAACAAACGGCCTAGAACATATTTGTTCCAACAGCCAAAATCATAAGCAGAAAATAAAAAAGTAAAAATAAAATAAAAATGGCAGAAGAAACAATAATCCAATCAAGGAACCATCAAGGAAGAAATCACACTCTCCAGTAATACTGGCAAGGTAGGCTAAATAGTATCACTATCTTTCCTACTGTTAATGCCCTTAATCTGGTAAGAAAATATTTGCAAGGAAACCATAAATTCAAAGGAGCACTGAGAATCTGTCATAAAGACCATTGGGCTGTGACTTAGATAAAAGTAAAATAGCAATTTTCTTTTTAAAAGTACTATAATGTTTTTATCAAAAAAATGATTATGATAGTACTTAGAAATACAAACCAAACTGAGAAAAAAGAGAGACAGAACTAAACAATAAGAAGTGCAATGAAAGACAAAAGTAAGAAAAGGAAAATATTTAAAGAAGTGACTTTTGATCTTCATCACAGATATAAACAAACTTAGTAACTCTTCTCAGCCTATAAGATTGCAAACATCTCTTCTTCCTGTAGCCCATCCCTTATCTATATGCAAATCCAGATCAATTTCACTGTCCTATTGTCAGCAAAAAATCTGTAAAGGGTTCCCAGAGTTTTATTGAAACATGTCATATTTTAACCTTGATCAAACAAATCAACTTTACATAGTCCTGACAACCTTGATCTTTAATTCATTCAGATGACATTGTAGGATTTTATCTTTCACCATTTTTCTTTTTCTAATCGTAAAATTTTCTTTGATGCTTTAGAAAGCCTTTAAAAAAAACATAAAAAGTCATTCTCCAGGTCACTATCTTGAATTTTCACTTTAATTTTTAAGGTTTTAGCCAACTTCTTTCATATATCCAGTAGTAAGGCCTTATCCAGGTAATTCTCTTGGCTTGTCATTTGTGTTTCCACTTTAGTTATCTTCTCTGTCTTGTTTGTACTCTATGCATGGTTTATACTTTGTTAGAGAAAATACAGTATGTGATAAGATGAACCAAGCTGTTCAATGTCCTTGAAGTAGTCTCCAAGGAAATAGACAATATATCACAGATCAAGTAATGCAAACCTGTCTAACTTTACTGCTATATAACTAAGTTTTACAATTTATTATACACATTAAAGAAGCAAGAATGGTACTTTAATATGTGATATCTTTATAGTTGGCTGTTCATACATCAGTGAATGCATGCATAAGGCATAGTATATATATTGTGTATTACCATTCTGCTAAATTTAGCCTAATGGTTAAGGAACCAGGCTAAAAAGTCAGAGACTGTGAGTTCTAGTCCCACCTTAGCTATGAAAGCCAGCTGGGGTGACTTGGGCCAATCCCTCCCTCAGCCCAACTCATCTCATAAGGTTGCTGTTGTGGAGAAAATAGGAGGAGAAAGGCTTGTTGGGTCTGGTCTTCTCCACATTTAGTTATTTAGTAAAAATAAAGGTGGGATATAAGATAGATAGATAGATAGATAGATAGATAGATAGATAGATAGATAGATAAAATAACTAATAAATTAAAATAAATTTATTTGATTATACTGAGTATGGTATGTCAAAATATCTCAAAATAATTCAAGTGGTAAGTTACAGGATTAAGAAATAATGACTTCCAAATAAGTAAAGTAGAATCTCCTAATCCAAAAATAATTTATTTTATTCCTCCTGTCAAAAATTCTTATATTCACCAGTTCACCAGCGTAAGGGGTTGACATTCCAGAGAAAGTGAAGGAATTTGTCTTGTTTTACTTTGGAGGCATATACGAATTTTATGAATGTGTTTCAGCAGGATGTATGTCGGAATTGTATTATGTACAGTATACTGTATATATAGCACTAATAGCACTTGGAGTTGTATATCGCTTCACAGTGCTTTACAGTACTCCTTGAGCAGTTTACAATGTCAGCATATTCCTCCTAACAATTTGGGTCCTTATCTTACCACTTCAGAAGGATGGAAAGCTAAGTCAACCTTCAGATGGTCAGAAGTGAATTGCTGGCTATGGGCAGAGTCAGCCTGCAATACTTCATTTTAATCACTGTATCATCATGGCATATATATATTTCCAACATATACGTTGGAAATATATGTTGTTGTTTTTTTATCTGATTATCATCAACATTCCACACTTTGCTTACAGTAATGGGACACAGAACTAAAGAGCGGTACAACAAATATTACCATTAATTTTGGGCATGGAGAATACTTTATCCTTCTTGGGAAAGGTCATCACTTTCAATCATCAGAATAGATGATCATCAGCTCCCCCCTCCCCCCAAAAACTTGGATTTTGTTTTAGTGGCCAAAAGCTACACTTAACCTTTTGAGGTTGACCCACAGTGGGAAAAGCAAAGGGTGGATGTGAGGCTATTGGTAGCCTATCCCTTATCTAAATTCTTTTATACTCATATCTGCTATTTAATGGAGTCTTTTGGGGCAGTTATAATTAGTTTATCCCTTGAGAAGGACTCAATAGGTGGATAAAAATGCGAAATCCAAGCAAAGTATCTGGTGGACTGTGCAATGAACAATGTAATAATAACACTAATAGTAAAAACAACAACCACCTGTCTGTATCATAGTTCATTGTAGATAGCTCTAAAAGGCAAGCCACAAGAAAATGGAAATATAGCCATTTTCCTAATTTCATACAGATTAAATAGAAAGTGAAAATTATGTAGGAGACCTTCTGTTATTAATCAATTATCTCCACTATCCACAAATAACATACATACATACATACATACATACATACATACATACATACATACATACATACATACGTATATATATATATATATATATATATATATATATATATATATATATATATATTTGAGTTAGTTAATTCTCAGCACTATGGAGTAAGTAGTAAGCCATTGAGCTCTTTGCAGGAGACTATGATATCAGATATTATGATAAACATCATGACTATTATACAATACAAATATGATAAATTTTGAAATTTATAGAAATCAGTGATTCGTTACAACTTCACATTATTATTGGCACTTAGTTTATTTATATTTTAATGATGCTTTTCTCCCAAGGAGGTAAAGATTTTGCACCTGGTATAATTCCACCTACCTATTTTTGCCTTCATTCTAGCCTGTGTGAAAAGTGCATCTTGTGTTAGATGCAGAGATGCAAATGAAAATACTCAATGCTTGAGTGAATATTTTGAACCATTTTCACCAACAATGTGCAGCAATGTGCTGATTTGCTTACTTTCTCATGCCAATCATGTAAATTATGCAGGTGTAGAACAGAGAATGTAACCTATAATAAGACTCAGTTTTCATTATGAAAATGCGAACATACTTTTGAATTAAAGTCAACTCTCTCTGTGTGTATGTGTGTGTGTGTGTGTGTGTGTGTGTGTGTGTGTCTTTATGTGTATCAGTTTCAGAATTATATAGCATAAGGTTATAAAGCAGTATGTCTGCCAGATCGTTGCATTACAATACTAAAAAACCCTAGTTAGTATTGGTTGATTGTAAATATTATTTTGAAGATACAAGATTACAAAATGCTATCTAAGAGATTGCAAACCGCACTGCATAGTAAAATTCTAGACTTTGACTTTTTTGGGGCTAGGCAAGAAAAAAATACAACCTTATTCAACATTTCTTGAATATTTAGTTTGGCATGGGCAAGGTATTCTTCTACTGGGTTCATTTTATTAAAAATAAAATTATGGAAGTCTTATGCATTTAATTTCTTGTTTAGAAAAGCAACCAGGAGCAGAAGGTTGACTTTTTTTTATCTAATAGTGCAAAACTATCCATATTTAGTAGTAAATTCAATGAAGTTGATTCTTTGGCAAGTTTGCTTAAGAATGCAGCTTCAATTATCATTATGCAGCTCACCAAGAAAGCACATTTCTTATTCAGCAATAAACACTTTCAGTACTTTCTAAATCAAGAATATAAGTGATTTAGATTAGTTTTATCTGTTTATGCTTTATCCTACCTTTTCATATGAAGCTTAGTTACAAAACATAACAATTATGAAATGATGTAATATAATATAATAACTATCAAAAGTCTGAAAAACAGGCAGAGAAAGAGAGAGACACAGAGAGAAAGAGACAGAACAGCATATAGGCAACTAAACAAATATACTCTATTGAGTTCTATTTCTCTAGGCTCTGCCAACCAGATAAAGAGGATATTTTCTGTTAAGAATTTAATATTCCCTATTTAAATATGGTAAGTTCTAATACTTGGTAAGAAAGGAGGAAGTTTTATGTTGTGCAAACAACCCATTAAAAATTAATCACTGCTACTGAAAATATGAACACAATTCAACAATACCTGACTGAAACTGTTGGGGAACAATCATTGCCCAATGTGTTGAATAGCATAGGCAGACCTAAGTTTAAATTTAGTTAAATGTTCAGAGTCTCCTTCCTCCCCTGATAATCTCAAGTGGATACTGTCTTATTGGTCATATTGCAGAGAGCAGAGAAGACTTTTTCTAACTTCTTTTGTGTATCTCCTAAATTAGTTTCACATAAGAAATGGTAGTACCTAGGTCACCTTGGCTAATCTTGAAAAAAAATAACTAGACTCGGGCCTGATTAATACTTGTCAAAATAATATTCCAGAAGAAGATGATATGCAACAATCAAAAATTGAGCACAATGCAATAATCTACTTTTTTTTACCAAGTAGTTTTAAATATGAATCTATGGCTTTTTATCCATTTGCTGCCTCAAGGATATTGATTTGGAATGATGACATAACCTTGATTTTAATATTTAGAAAAACACATCACCAACAGTTACTCTATGATATAGACATCAGCTGCTCAATAAATTTAATCATCAGAAGATTCCTTCCTTCCCCTTCTCAGATGCCCAGCAGTAGGGAAGGTGCTTTAGAATCACATCGGCTAACATTAGCTTGATCTCCTGATATGTATAAATAGTCTCTTGTCTTTAGAGTCATTCAGGTACCATGAGTACTCCATTATAAGAGCACTGTGTTGAGACTATCCCATTGACTATGTCCAAGTGATATCTTCCTCCTGCAGTAACTATATGTCCACAAATAATACAAAAAATCAGCATATGGGAAAACCAATATGTGCCTCAGTTTATATGTAAAGTTCTTTAGAAGTTCATTACAAATATGTATGAATGTTTAGAAGAAACTGATATAATTTAAATACTACAGTTTTCATAATGTTTTTGCCTTTTACAGAAGGATGAAGATCTTTGAAGAGAATCCTCTACAGATGCTTGTTTGATGGAGGAGCCTAACTTTTGCAAATGTATTTACATTTCTTGAACATGGTACAGAGAGTATCTTGGCATACACATCCTTCCATCCATCTCTCTCTCTCTCTCTCTCTCTCTCTCTCTCTCTCTCTCTCTCTCTCTCTCTCTCTCTCTCTCTCTCTCTCTCTCTCTCTCTCGGCTTTATATGTCACTGCAATCAGCTGACTGAGAGGCACTCCTTAAAGTTTGATTGGCAAGTTTTTGGAATTGGTTTGCCCTGCCTTCTTCCTGGGGGGGGGGGGGTGGAGGAGGGAGAGAGAGTGTCAGAGAGGTTCTATCACCAAGCTTGCTTTGTGCCTAAGGAAGGACTTGAACTCCTGGCCTTCCAATTTAATTTGGTTTAAAACAGATTAATAATCAAGAATAAAACTGAAAATATATGCATGTAAAAAACAACAACCAGGAATTAATAGTCAAGACCCAAATAACATTGATTTGTTTCTGAAAGGAGCAGCACTTCCCCAAAGCTTGATGAAATAACCAAGTCTTCCCAGACTTTCTAACAACCAGGAAGGAAGGGGGCCATTCAGATATCTGCCAGGATACTATTTCAGAGGATGAAATAACTCATGATTAAAAATGTCACTAGAGGTGACAATCTTTAATCAAGAGGTATGTACAGTGTCTGATTTACTATATCTTATAGGGTCAGCAGATATCCTCAGGAGAACATGGTCCCATGAATATCCAGGCTCTGAACAGTGACAACTACTAGCTCTTTATATTATACCTTGCAGTCAAGTGATATCTACAAAGCTGCAGCTTTTGAAACAGAAACATTATATTGACCTCTCAAGGTGCACCATGACAAATTAAGTTGCATCCTGGACTACAGCCCCCAAATGCAATTCAAGAGCAGTTTCATGTACAACACATTGCAGTAGATTGGCAGTAGAGACAAGCCCATCTAGCATAATCTGATAGTGCTTCTCCCTATAAATCTTTTCTTCAACATGGGAAAGTTTTGAACTTCCCTGTAAAAGTTATGTGAGACCTTCTTATTATCTTTCCTAAGAAGAGGTAATCTGAAATGTTTTATTTCTGACTTTACCTGGTATCACGTTTTAGGCACCATTTTAATGTACTTGTTTGTCTGAAACCAATAAGTACTTTATAACAAAACAGTGTACAGTGTATAGGTGGACAAATTCTTCTCTTCCCTAGTGTTAAGTTTGCATTTATTTAGATGGTTTAAAAAAGCTCAATAGCCAAAAGTAAATGCCCCATCTGCAGTGATCCATTCAAATGTTCAACCACTTTTACTTCCTTATTTCCAATTTGTAAAGATACCTATCTATTTCTAAGGATTATATATTTCCTTGAGTCACTTCCCAATTTGTGAAGGCTTATTAAAATGGTATGCCAAATAGTAACAGAATTCCTTTTAAACTCAAGAGAAAACTGGAAGAAGTAGGAGGAGACATGGGGTGAACATGCTTGAATGACAAGATTAGTTACCAGGTCTATTAGACCTAGGATACAAAAATCTGGATGATCAGCAATAGAAAAATATCTAACTTTCTGCAACTTTCCCTTAGAATTTTGTAGCTACAGTGTTTTAACCCTGTAGAAATTAAACTAAATCACTTTGCCTCAATCTCTTAATTTGTCCTCTGCATGACATTCTAAACTAAAGAGAACTGGTTTCTTCTAAAAGCAATCCCCCCCCCCTTATAATTTTGAGTTCATATTCTTCCTTTGTTGTGTTGCATTGCCAGGTGGATATATCCAACCTTTCTCCAGCTTTAATTATCTGTTCTCCTAATGAATACAGCAGCTGATCCAGATTGATTGTAGTAGCTAGAAACTTGTGTGAATAAAATATAAGGCCTGCTTGAGATCTGGCAGCTATCTTTGTTTGCCATCTCTTCCAATTACTTCCAGGTCATTAGGCCCATCCCAAGTAGATGCTTTACTGTCATCAGGAAATGTAGTGTAATGGTGCAATAAGTCAGTGGTTCTTACAAAAAGAGAAAAAGGGAGAGACAGAAAAAGAGACAGAAGTTCAAATAAGTTAGCAAAGACAGGTGGTATCAAGTTCAGTATGTTTAGTCCAACTATCTATTTAGAAGGCCGAGCTGAATCAGAAAGGAGAAATGCAATTATCCACATTATGCCTTTTGGCAGTTCCTTATAGAAAACTGTGTCTTTCTCTGAGTTCATCACAATCATGAAAAGATGCACTTAGGTCAGAATTCACCACATCTACAGAGGGTTTATCAGGGGTGAGAACAGGGACTTGCATTCAACTTCTATCTTCAATTTCCCCATGCCCCATGAAGTTTTCAAATGCCTTTGTGCATTTGGCTCAGCTGGAATGCACTGGAAGCATACTGAAGTAAGGGCTTTACAATCTGTTCCTGTCTGAGAACCTTGCCTTCTTGGGATTCTGCACTGCAGATTAGGTTATAAATCCATTCATCCGAACACACTACCTTTTTCAGCTCTTAAATGGACAAAGATTTTAAAAACAACCATGTGTGTGAGGGCAATAAAGAAAAGGTTTTCTTGTGTATCCAGGTCTCCAGTCCTTTTTATATGAAATCCTTTTTATTCATCTTTGTATATGAAGACAAATGTCTGTATTGGATTACTGTTGGAGGGAGAAAAGTGAAAAATAATGGCATTTAGAATGGAATTTAGAATATTAGAATAATATATGCTTGGCTGACTAAAACATTCCATTCTGCAACTTTTCTTCACTGGCTAGTCCCATTTTGTCAATGTTATTAGCTACTATTAGATGACTAGCTTTTTTCTTACTTTACTTTACAGTATGAATTGAACAGAGAAAAACTGTCACATTGCATTCAGTTTTAACAGGATAAAAAATACATGCTAAATTCCAGGAAATAATAAGCTTTGCTTTTATATCATATTACAATTAGAGTTAGGTATTATAAACATTTGCAGAATCACAAATGTATTTGTGATGATGCTGTGAAACCTTTAGCATTATCTTATTAAAATCAAATAAAATGTCAAATTACATTGGAAATGCAGAAGGCAATGGATTCTATACTGGCTGAAAAATAGAGATTGGTTTGAATAAAGCTAATAAACCACTGTATTCATAAGCCATAAATATTATCAGTCATGTGCTCAGTTCAGCTTTTCAAATTCATTCAATAAATGTGCACCAACAAAAGTCCATTTCACCACAATCTCTTCATGTGCAGTGAATTGAGTAGCTTTTTCTTCAAAAAGAAAACACAGTTGCTGATCTGTGAATCAATGCCCAGAACTTAAAATAGAAGAGATCTGAAAAGAATATGTTCCAAAAGAGACAAAGAATATAGATTCAGTTAGCAAAAATTACAAAATCATACCAAGGAAGTCCATATCCTATAATGTAAAATTAGCATAATTTGGCTGCTGGATTCATGCATTACACAATAATATCATGTGTTATATTTATTTCTCCCTGAAATTATATATGTAAATATGCGTATGTATATGTATTTGTACCCAATTGTAGTTTATTCAATAAATCATCATAGTGCAGGGGTAGGCAATCAGGAAACAAGAATCATATGCTGCCCTCCTGCTAATCTTCTGCAGCCTTCAAATGACCCTTTTGACCCTTAAGGACAGGATATCCTGCTTGATTTGAGGGGCAACTTTGACGCTTTAAGTGTTACTGATCTTTAAAAAGACTTTGCCTTTCCAAAAACTTTCCAAACCCAACATCTCCCAAAAGACCAACACATTCTATTTTCTATCTTCCATTTCAATGGCATCATGGTTATATTTTCTGTAGGCCCAGGAAACCATGTTTGCAAAGCAAGGCTAGACCCCAACTGCAAGAAAGTTATCAAATTCTTAGCATAATATGTGCTGTTTTTAAAAAATCAAACACCTTGATTATTATTAGAATTTTATTGTGTCCTGATAAATTCTATACTAATTTGCCAACTCCTTTTGAGAAATTCAGTCCATTCCCATTTATATCATAAGCTTATTGCTAGAGAGCTCCTGGGAGGGAGATGGGTGGTTAAGAAGTATAAAAATCTGATTCACCTACGTCCTCACAGGTATTGCTTTGAATGATATCATTGTTTTAAAAAAACTTGGCTATCCCTGCGGTCATTTTAAAATTCATATTAAAATAATTTGTAAAATGTTTGTGTTTTTTTTTAATGCTTGCATTCTATAATTTCTTTATAATGAACCAGTGTTTTATGTACAAAACAAAACATGGATGTTGACCTGGGACAGCTTGCAAGAATTTTTAAAACAACTTAGACATTTATAAGGAAATTGTTGTTTGTGAATTCTCTATAGAATTTAAAATCTTTATAGCTTAAAGAAGCAGGCTTTTTTTTAAGAAACACCTTAATGGGAAGGCCTAGGGGAATGACTTTTATGATAGCTCAGCATATGTAACCCCTTCCTTCTCTTACCTGGCCAGACAGCACTACCTAATCATCCTCTCTTTGAGAAATGAGGGGCTTCAAATCCTAATTAATGCTCTTTAGAATGATAGCCCGTATAGGTCTCAGCAACTCCATTAGCTTTAGCTGAATTACAGAAGTTGGTTAGAGAATGAGCTAGACTAGGAAAAATAACAGTAGCATGCATATTAACTATATAAAAGTAACATCTGAAGGTTTCTACACTAGCACTGTTTATGCTGATAAAATAATTTAAAATATCTTGATCTAAAAAGACGTCTGCTATCTGTCCCCCATTTTTGGGTAAAGGAGCTCTTGAAACAATCAGATTATCATGGCCACTGTCAAATAGTTTCAGTTGCTAATGCATTCTTCAATGAAGTCATCCTGCAATGATTCTTTCTGTACTCACCTGTCTGTGAGATATTCAGAAAGAATGCAACTCTTCTGAATAAATTCTTCAACTCTAATTAGATTCAGACACTCCAGCTTTAAACAGTCAATGCTAGGATTGTGATTCCACAGGAGATTCAAAGAACAAGGCCATGGAACAGTTGAAAAGGTTCAGTTTAACCCACCTCTTCAATTGACCACTTATCCTGACAACTCTAATTGTTCAGCAGTTGGCACATTATACATTAAAATGTCTTTCAGGATAGTTCTAAATCAAAGGATAATCTAACTTCAATCATTAGGTTTGAATTAGGAAGCTAATTGCATCTCTTTCTTGAGCTTTTAGGAGAGTTGCTCTTTCTGTTTAACAGATCCCCCAATATATTTCTTCAGCACAGCTTTTGCTGTGAAATTGGCAGAAAAAAAATTTCTTGAAGTAAAAAGTTTGCCCTATAGCAGTGTTTCCCAAACATGACAATTTTAAGGCATGTGGACTTCAACTCCCAGAATTCCACAGCCAGCAACGCTGGCTGTGGAATTCTGGGAGTTGAAGTCCACATGCCTGAAAATTGTCAAGTTTGGGAAACACTGCCCTATAGGCACATTTCAAGTGTCATTTAAAAACAAAATGAGAAGTAACATTAACTTTACATGAGAAATTAGCTTAGGATATTCAGTTCTGTTTGGTCCTAGACAGGACCAGTTTCTTTCAGCCTAATAACATAGAAGATAAAATAGAGGTAGAATGCCTTTCAGCTAGGAACATTCAAAAACTGGTTTATTTTGACAACTTAACATTCAGCCACCAATTTGTAGTTCCACCTCGCATGATACCAAATATTCAGTATATATTTACATTTTTAATGTATGTTTTAAATCAGTGGTCTTCAAACTTGGCCATTTTATGACTTGTGGACTTCAACTTGCCTGGCTGAGGAATTCTGGGAGTTGAAATCCACAAGTCATAAAAAGGCCAAGTTTAAAGACCCCTGTTTTAAATAGCCATTTCTGATGTGGCTATTTGAAGACAGTGCTCTCGGCCTTGTCGACCCTACACTGCTTTCCCAATATCAAATCCTTTTGCCAAAGTTGTTGTTTCAGAAGAATACAAACTTAAGATAACAGCATCTGGAAAGGCAGGGAGACTCATGAAAGTCAAGACTGTGACTACATGATTGATGCCCTGACCCCATTTTTCATGCTTTGTGATGTACATAAAAGAGTGGAACTTTGATTGCATGGGTATGTCTGTCACCTTGACCTTGGCACCTCACTTCTCTGGTTTAGCAATCTGTAGAAACATCACTAAGGTGACCAACTTTTTTACAATGAAAAGGAGGACACAAATAAATTGAAGAAAAAAATATCATAAATAAAAGAAACATTTTATTCATTGCAACAACAATACAGAATACACTATAATATGATAAATGCATAATAAAAAACATTTGTAACAATAACATTTTATATTGTAATTATGCTTACATGCCACAACCCCGCCCGCAGCTGCCCTGCCAGCATTGCTGCCCCGCCGTGCAGAGTGGACTCCGCAGCTCCCAAAGCATCAGCTACGCCAGCTCTGCCTCCGGGGGGCAGCCCGCCATCGACACACCCCACCTGCAGCTGCCCCACCAGCACCACTGCCCATCTGGCCCCGGGGGGCAGCCCGCCATCGACACACTCCACCTGCAGCTGCCCCACCAGCACCACAGCCCTGCATAGAGCAGGCCCCGCGGCTCCCACAGCACAGCCACCGCCGCGCCTCACAGCCCCGCCTGCAGCAGCCTCACCACCCCTGCCTCTTGTGCCTGCAGCCATTATTGCCCTGGCAGGGCCGAAGATCAAGAGAAAGTTACCATGGCATTGCCACTCCAGTCTCCTCCAGGTGTCTTCGGGACTAACTAGGAGATGGTGTAGTTGGTAGCAGGGAGGGGTGCAAAGTTCCTGCCAATTTGCCTTCGCTGCAGACAATTTACATGTGCAAAGTTTGCCGGCTGGGTGTTTTGGCGTACTCAGCAACAATTCCTATTGGCTTTCGAAAGCCAATAGGGGGAGTAGCACAGCATATGCAAAAGTTGAAAAAAAAACATCAAAAAAAGGTGCCAGAATGCTGTTCTGAGCGTTCTATGAGAAAAAAAAGCCCTGCAGATTAGTCTTCAAATATCGAAAAGGAGGACATATAGGAGGACACTTTTTGAGGGAGGACAGAACTCACAAAAGGAGGACTGTCCTCCCTAAAGGAAGACAGTTGGTCACCTTAAGCATCACATAAACCATTCTCCCATGATAATTAAAATCAGAAGCATATAACTACAGTATTTCTAAGTGTATGCATGAAAATGTCAATTCTTTATTGTTTCATACTTATAGACAAAATCAGACTGAAGACTCTAGTATCTGCCTCTAAAACAGGGCTTTTCAACTGATGGTACATGTACTACCAGTGGTACTTTAGCACCTGGCAGGTGGTACATGACCCCTAGCCAAGCGTAGCAGGGGAGGGAACAAGCTAAAGCAGCACTGCACAGGCCTGGAGGAGAGCAG
This sequence comes from Crotalus tigris, assembly GCF_016545835.1. Lineage (NCBI taxonomy): Eukaryota > Metazoa > Chordata > Lepidosauria > Squamata > Viperidae > Crotalus > Crotalus tigris. Next base: position 3,708,126 of record NW_024096469.1, read on the forward strand.
CTGGAGGAGGAGGGCGGAGAGAGGAGAAATTATAAAAGGAGCAGGTTTTGGTGGGAGAGAGAGAAAAAAAAGAGAAGAAGAAAAAGAAAAGAGAAGAGGCTTTTGTTAGCAAAGTGGTGAGGAGATAGAGCAAGTGAGGGGCCTTTGCGAGTGAAGGGTGAGTGAGTGAAAGAATGAGCGACAGGCTTTTGCAAGCAAAGTGTGAGTGAATGAGAGTGAGAGAGAAGCTTTTGTGAGTAAAGTGTGAGTAAATGAGAGAGTGAGTGAGAGGCTTTTGCAATCAAAGGGTGAGGGGGTTGCAAGTCAAGGATGAGAGAAAAAGGAAAAGTGAGGGGGAGAAGGGAGAAAGAAAAGGGAGAAAGAAAAGAAAAGACATTGATTATTGACTTCCATTGTTGCAGTAGGAAGGAAGCATTAACACCGAAACTCAACATTTTACATTTCCATAATATTATAAACTAGCCATTTCTATAACAACAAATGAATCTAACCGGTAAAGCCCAAACCCCCCCCCATTAATAATAAAGTGCTAAGCACTGGTGGTACTCAAATATTGTCATGTCCTAAAAGTAAAATAATAATAATAGTAAAGTTGGAAGGGACCTTGGAGGTCATCTAGTCCAAGCCCCTGCTCAGGCAGGAAACCCTATACCATTTTGGACAAATGGCTATCCAATTTCTTCTTAAAAACTTCCAATGTTGGCACATTCACCGCTTCTGGAGGCAGGTTGTTCCACTGGTTAATTGTTCTAACTGTCAGGAACTGTCAGCAACTGTTCTAGATTGCTTCTCTCTTTGGTTAGTTTCCACCCATTGCTTCAGGTGCTTTGGAAAATAGCTTGAGTCCCTCCTCTTTGTGGCAGCCCCTGAGATATTGCAACACTGCTATCATGTCCCCTCTTGTCCTTCTCTTCATTAAACTAGACATACTCAGTTCCAGCAACTGTTCTTTATATGTTTTAGCCTCCAGTCCCGTAATCATCTTTGTTGCTCTTCTCTGTACTCTTTCTAGAGTCTCAACATCTTTTTTACATCGTGGTGACCAAAACTGGATGCAGTATTCTAAGTGTGGCCTTACCAAGGTATTGTAAAGTGGTATTAATACTTCACGTGATCTTGATTCTATCCCTCTGTTAATGCAGCCTAGCACTGTGTTTTTTTGGGCAGCTGCAGCACACTGCTGGCCCACTAGGACTCTGAGGTCCCTCTCACAGTTACTACTATTGAGCAAGGTACCCCCTATACTATACCTGTACATTTGTTTTTTCTTGCCTAAATGTAGAACCTTACTTTTTTCACCATTGAATTTCATTTTGTTAGATAGCACCCAGTGTTCAAGTCTGTGAAAAGATTGAAAAGCCCTGCTCTAAAATATACTCTGTGAACTCTTAGGGAGGGGCTCTCTTCACCCTCTTTTTCTCACACAGAATGGACTGAATTGACTCTTATTCCTCTGGAATGCACCCCTCCCCTCCCATGAATCCACCTTCCATAATACCTTTCACATACAGGCATTTATTGTCATGTACAGCTCATTACTCAAAGTTTGTAACTTACCATGTTACCCAATCTGGAGTGAATGTTGGAAACAAAAGAATTGAAAAGTTAAATGTGTAAAATACCAAACAACAGCATCTCTAACTACAAACAATATGCTAAGCTTCAGTTTCTTTTTTAATGATGACACTCTTTGTCTTAATGAACCTGTTTCTTTAGTCAACACGATATGATAACAAAGGCAGTATTTAGGTATATATTTTGTGCTAAGCCACAGATTGGTTTGTTGGTTTGGATTTAGCAAACTGTCAAACTAACACAGTACTAGGACCCTCTAGGTTAATGTGCAGCTTTCCCATAGGGTGAACAAAAGAAGCTCAGTATTATCACTATTAATGAAATTCCTCTAAACTTTAAATTGATTCAATCTATCCCAGCTGCCCACTGGATTTTTCCTATTTCAGGGGATTTAACTAGAGTCACTTGTTGCTACTGTCAGGTTTTGTACTTAAAAAAATCCTGATCATGTGCTTGTTTCTTGATTCAGTAGCTAGTTTATCCTGAGTCCTGATTTGCTCAGTCTTGGTTATTATCTTATTTTCTAGTTTCTGTTCTTGAATAGTTTTATACTGTTGCCAATATTTAATTCTGACTCATAATTTTCACTCTTTTCTATTGTCTATTGACTACTTGCTTCCTTCTGCTGTCAAATTCTTTTTCCTCCATGTAAGGTAGTTACCCCCATGTAATTATGTACTATTCATAATTCTGTGAATTAATATATGCATTTAATAATTAATCCAAAAATGTAGTAGAGAGTATCTGACTGTTCACGCTAAAACCCATCAGTCCCAAGATTTTTCCCCCCATTCAGATGTGTGATGCTCTAATCTTCAATCATTTAAAGGAGCAATATAATAAAAGTTGGCAAAAAATTAAACTGAGAAGTTTTATAAAAAGTAGCATTTCTAATCAAAGCTGCATTACTTAAAAGTGAAGGTTTCCTCCCAACTCATATCATATTAAGAAATTATTGAAATGTGAAGTTTTAGTTCATGGAATAGATTTTAATAATTCAGCCTTCATAATACAGTATTAGAGAGTTGTCAAATCATTTGTAGGTAGCTCAGTTTTGTTTTTTACTTTCTTCAGATGGAATTCATTGTATGAAAACAGTCACAAGATAAGGTTATTACTAAAAAGCCATTTCCTCTTAAAGAGAATTTATGTTCATAGGTTGATGGAAAGGGCAGATTAGGACAATTTATTCCTCCCTCCTGGAATCCTGACAAACATACACAAGAAATGCTTGAAACACATAGTCTTCTTTCGGTTCCCTTCACAGCCTCTCATTAAGAAGTTCATAAACCTAGAATAGCAAAAGGCTCCTCTACACCTCCTTGTCAAGGTGCTGTCCTTCCATGTCCTAGTTTTGTGTATGTGTCCATAAACATTCACACAAATAATAGAACACAATGTGCCTGCTTCCTTCTCGTTCGCCCTCTTAGGCTGAGTTTTCTTGACATATTTACCAGTTTGTGGGTTCAAACATCAACTTAATTATGAATGAATGAACTATGAAGAACAGGTACAAGATATTTCTTTGTAGCTAACGTTCATTCCCTTATTCTTTATTTCCCCATTACTATTTACCAGTTGTATAACCAATATTGTTCATGGCAAAACCAAAGAGTGTCTGTAAGTGTCTCTCTATGTGACATGGGTGGAGGGAGGGGAAGGAAATAAATGAGACCAGAATTAGGTTAACTGTTTCCTTAAATGCTGCAATTTTTTTTATTTAGCAGTATTAAACATTCAGTTTTTATGATGCACAGGAATAAAAGTGACCTAATTTTGTACTTACTGCAGCTATTGGATGGCATCCAGTTGAGTTCTTTATCAAAGGTAGCAGAAAGAGGATCATTCACTCATATAAACTCAAAGCTATTTTAGAGCTAATATGGGGAAGAGATGCCAGACAGCAGGGAAAGTAGGAGGTCTCATTTTGCCTTACGCAGTGTCATTGAACTCTACCTCTGTCTGCTAAATAGGTATCTATTTAGCTCAGGCTCAGATTATATAAAATGTGGAGTTCTATCTTCTTTTCTTTTCTGAAAAAACAACAACAGCAAGTACCCTGTGAAGCATTCAGCAGGCTCAGAAATGTTGTAAAGGGTCCTGGCAGACCAAAAGCTGCCCGGGACCAGAAACAGCCTCTGCAAACATTGGTTGACGTTGTCTGGGTCTTGGACACTATAAAAGGCCTGCACGCCATTTTGGTTGTTGTTGGTTGTGGAAGTGAACAATAAAGAAAGCTTCTTGTTTCATGATGCATCTCCTCTTAATGCCTCCAACCCGCAAACATAACAGTGGCAATGAAGGTGGGATCGCTGTAAGCCACATTTAACATCGAAGAACAGAGGACTTACCAAGAAGTCCTGTGAAATTTGGCATCCAGCACAGTGACTCTGCCTGCCAGTACAACATCACTGGAGGTGAACTTGGCCAAGGGACCCCTTCCCCAGATAATAGGCTTGCAGCAAAGGCATTAACGAGGATTACAGAAGATGTCTAAGATTGGCCGCTTGTCAGAGTTTGAGATTGCACATCCGGAACGCTGGAATTCATACGTGGTGTGGGTGGAAAACTATTTCAGGGTCAATCAGATAAGGGAAGATGGCCTTAAAGCAGCTACCTTGCTGTGTGTCTGTGGATAGGAAAAGTTTGACATAGCAGAGAATCTGGTGGCCCTAGCACTTTTGGAGTCAGTGTCTTATACAGACTTAAAGAAGATGTTGAAAGAACATTTCCACCCTAAACTTTCTGTAATTGCTTGGCGACACGTGTTTGAGCAAAGGGACCAGAGGCCTGGTGAGTCTGCTGCAGACTTTATTGCTGTCTCAAGGCAAGCAGCGAGGCCTTGTGAATTCAAGGACCTGGAAGAGAGGCTGCGGGATTGTTTTGTTTGTGGCCTAAGGAGTTGTGAGATGCAGCAGGAAGGAAGGAAGATGTTTCGTTCCAAGATGCCTTGAGAGAAGTTGCAGCTGCAGCTGCAGGAAACAGGCGGTGCTGTGAAGGCTTTGCGGCTTGCCAGAAATCCTCCAGCCACCGTGACCGTCCATCAAGAGGTCGCTCAAGAAGATCCAGAACAGGATCCAGAAGATGAGGTGGACAGGCTATACCAGCCAGCAGAGAGAAGGCCGAAGGAGTGTCCAGACAGGGCCCCAGCATCTCCTCAGTGGTTCGGGTGTGGAGGATGTAATAAGCGAGCTGACTGCAGGTTCCGCTCCACCATTTGCCAGGCATGTGGCAGGCAAGGCCACATTGTTTCCGTCTGTTTGGGTTGCCAGAAGGTTCAACCTCAGGAAGAATTGCTTCAGAAAGGTATCAGGGTCTCCAGCCAACACAGGGTGGGTTTCTGTGTGTCATGCAGGAGCATGTTGAGGACAGGGACACCCAAGCCCCTTAAGAAAAAGCTTCACATTGACGTGGAGCTTCAAGGGGTTCCCTTGTCAATGGACACAGGGTCCGCTCTATCGACCATTTCACATGACGCCTTCAAAAGGATTTGCAGCAGTAGTGGCCTTCGAGTCAAACTCAGGCCATCAAACTTAATTCTCACTGACTTCCAGAATTCCAGAGTCAGCGTGAAGAGGGAGGCTATGCTCAAAGTGCAGCGTAAGGCTTTCAAAGGCCTACTAGATGTGGTGGTAGTGGAACTGATTGCACGAGTTTCATTCGACTCAATTGGTTTGAGGCCCTTGGGATCCAAGTGACTGGGCTTCACAGCCTGCAAATGTTAGGTCTTGTAGAAATCTTCAAGGAGTTTGCTGATGTGTTTAGCACAGAGCTTGATTCATACAAGGGATCTCCCATTGCCATACGCTTAGACCCAGCTATCACACCTATTAGGATTAAGTCTAGAAGGGTGTCTTTTGCTCTCAAAAGCAAAATAGACGCAGAGCTGGACAAGCTGCTCCAGCAGGGCATCTTAGAATCTGTGGACTCTAGTCCATGGGAAACCCCCATTGTAATGCCTCTAAAGGCTAATGGAGAAGTCCGAATTTGCATGGACTATAAATGTACATTGAACAAAGCGCTGCAACAGCATGCATATCCAGTGCCTGTGGCAAGCCACATTCCGGCCTCCCTCAAGGGAGGGGGGGCAAATTTTTGCAAAGCTTGATTTGGCTCAGGCCTACCAACAGCTACATGTTGATGAGGCAACAGCTGAGGTTCAAACAATCGTAACACACAGGGGAGATTTTAAGGTCAAAAGACTGCAGTTTGGGGTTAATGTAGACCCTGGCATCCTCCAAAGTGTAATGGAGCGCACGCTCCGTGATATTCCTGGGGTCTGTTCCTACTTCGATGATGTCCTCATTGCTGGGGAGTCATCTCTAAACTTAGCTGAAAGATTAAGGGCTATCTTGCTTCATTTCCGCTAAGCGGGTCTGAAACTGAAGCAAGATAAATGTAAAATTGGAGTCACTTCCACTGAATTCTTAGGCTTCAGAATTGATGCTCAAGGCATCCATCCTGCTGAATCCAAGCTTTAAGCAATTCAGCAGGCCCCAAGTCCCAAGTCCAAAAGCGAGCTTCAGCTTTCCTGGGACTCTTAAATTTCTATCACGCATTCCTTCTCCACAAGGCTGCAGTGGCTGGGCCGTTACACTGGCTCTTGGATAAACAGGCTCCATGGCAGTGGACTAAGGTCCATGAAAGGAGTTTCAATGAGGTTAAGGCCTTGCTCTCTTCAAATGCGGTCTTAGCGCATTTCAATGAGTAATTGCCAGTGTGCATCGCATGTGATGCATCCCCTTATGGGGTGGGAGCAGTACTCAGTCACCTGAAAGCTGATGGGACACAAATCCCTATGGCCTACTATTCAAGGACTCTGTCATCTGCAGAGCGTAATTACGCCCAGATTGACAGAGAAGCCTTGGCCATAGTGGCTGGCATAAAAAAATTTCATGATTTCTTATATGGCCACCACTTCATGGTTTATACAGACCATAAGCCTCTGCTGGGTTTGTTTACAACAAAAAAGCAAACCCCTCACATAATATCTCCCATAATGCTGAGATGGTCAATTTTCCTGTCAGCATATGACAACACACTGATTCACAAACCTGGAAAAGAAATGGGTCATGCAGATGGCCTCAGCAGATTACCTCTAAAACAGGTAGAGACAGATCCTGCTCCTGCTATTAATATTCTCTCCAATGCTAGGGACGTGGCTGCAGAAACTGCCACTGATCACACGCTCACACGTGTGCTGACATGGGTGTTGTCAAGTTGGCCTGACAAGTGTCCAGATACTGAGTTTCAAAGCTTCTGGCAAAGGAAGCACGAACTTTCCGCATTCAAAGGGTTGCCTGTTATGGGGTAGTAGAGTAGTCATCCCAGCCTCATTGAGGTCTAGAATCTTGATCTCTCTGCATGAGGGACATCTGGGTATAGTCTGGATGAAAGCGCTTGCACGCAGCCATCTCTGGTGGCCTGGACTCAATAAAACCATCGAGGCCCAGGTGAACGGGTGTCAGGTGTGCCAACAGTCAAGGCCTGAAATGCCTCAGGCCCCCGTACATAGGTGGGAGGAAACACAATCCCCTTGGTCAAGGGTACATATAGATTATGCTGGACCTTTTCAGGGGCAATTCTTCCTTCTCCTTGTTGACAGCCATTCCAAGTGGCTAGAGGTTGTATCTGTTTCCTCCACTACTACTGCTAAGACCATCCAGGTGTCGAGAGGAATCTTCGCATCTCATGGACTTCCAGATGTCCTGGTCTCAGATAATGGCCCCCAATTTACCTCTTTTGAGTTCCAGGCTTTTCTTCAGGCCAACTTGATCCGGCACATGACTTCTGCTCCATTCCACCCATTTTCCAATGGCCAGGCAGAGAGGATGGTGTGCACTACCAAAGATGCTCTCAAAAGACTCACGTATGGCAGCTGGCACCACAGGTTAGCTAATTTCCTTCTTGTACAACACACCACACCATGCACAGCCACAGGAAAGAGCCCAGCAGAACTCCGCTGGAGTCACCGCCTCATCACGAAACTGGACAGGTTGCACCCAGACCGGGTGGCTTCACAGGTGTTTCAGCCATGGGCACCTAGGAGACTACAGGTTGGTGATCCAGTCTGGGTAAGGAACTATGGTCCTGGACATCTCTGGGTCACAACAGTAGTATGCAGGGTCTCTGGTACGCTGCCAAGTGGCCTTGGACGATGGGCACTTCATCCGACTGCATATAGACCAACTGCCCTGGAGGCTGCCCAGCAACACTTCCACTCCTGGCTCTGCTCTTGAGGGGGAGGAGGACCATAATCCTTATTTTGGACCACAGTCTTCCAGCTCCATGCTACCGTACATGTTCCTGTGGCAGAATGTGGACATTCATAAGATTCAGTTATTGCTCCAGAATGGGGGTCATCCCAGGCTTCAGCAAGTGCTCCAAACAGGGAGTCTCCAAAAAGGCGGCTCCTAACTCTGGCACCTCTGGCACATACATAGGGGCCATGGGTTACTGGGGCACATCGGCCACTCAGGCCACTCCAGCTGCTGGTCTTGGGCTTGAGGGACATTGCTCCCAAGAGGAGTCCATTGTGGATTTGGGGAATTCCACCCCACCACTGTACTTGGGGAATTCCATCCCCCCAAGGAACCCTAGCTTGAATTTAGAGGATCCAGCCAGTCAGCAGCTGGGTGGGTCACCTGGGTTTTTGGGGCATCAAAGTCCTGGTCTGCCTAGCCTGGCAGGTGAGCTGGCAGGCCAGCAAACTCACTGGCCATCAGAAGGTCACAGCGGGCCAAGGGCCCACCCAAACATCTTGGGAACTATGTGAGGTTTCTGTCAAGTCAAAGGAACCTTACTAGTCCTTAAACAAATGCAGAACAAACACTCAGTAAAGGGTGTTCTGCCCAGCATATTATTTTGTTGTATTTTTTTCCTGTAAATAATTATAAAAGTAAGAGTGCCCTGCCTGTGTGCAGGCATATTGTGCTTCACAATAACATCCAGTCCATTGAATACATGTACCTGTGCTGCTACGGAGTAAGGAATTATTGTTTCATTCAGGGGGAGGGGTGTTATGTCCTGAGCCTGCTGAAGCATTCAGCAGGCTCAGAAATGTTGCAAAGGGTCCCAGGCAGACCAAAAGCTGCTTGGGACCAGACTGGCTGTCTCCAGTCTTGTGCGCATGCAATCATTGGTTGACGTTGTCCAGGTCTTGGACACTATAAAAGACCTGCACACCGTTTTGGTTGTTATTGGTTGTGGAAGTGAATAATAAAAGACATGATGCGTCTCCTCTTAATGCCTCCAACCCACAAACATAACACCCTGTGTCTGTGAAAAAAAAAAGGTGGATAAGTGGGCTCTCAATAGAAGAAGATGCAGAAAGACTTTATGGCCTAGTTTCAGAAAGAAACCCATTTTCAATTTTTCTTTTTTCATAGCTGAACATAAAATTTGGCAGAGGATTTAGAGTCAGATACACAGGAAGAAGAATAAATGGTTTCCTCCTCTACCTCTTTCAGTGTCCGGGGGGGGGGGGGAGAGAGATTAAGAATTCAAATCAATTTTAAATTCAATTCTATTGTTATTTATATTTATGTATATGCTTACATCATACTTAACTGAGTTAAGTTTAAATCTGTTTATCTAACTTTCAAAGAAGAAAAAGCATTTAAAAATAAGGTTATGGAGTAGTGAGTTACAGAATGAATTTCTAAATAGTCTTCCAATTGAGATTCTGGATGTAGAATATTTATTGAAACATGAAAAGAGAAATAAGTTCTTCAGATGAGTATAATTCACAGAGAAGACGTGTCATTTCAACTGTTTGAACAAATATAAGAACAATTTCAATATTTTTTGTCCAGTTGTTTTTTTCCATGTCATTAATGTGCAGTTCAAAAGCACAAGATGCATCTATGAAAAAGCAATACTTTTTTCCCTAATCTCTTATACATAATTTGAGAGATGAAAGGAAAAGTTTTCCTCTACCAGAAGCTTGACTTCTGATGATATTAATGTAGTTTTCTTGATAATACTATTTCTTTCCTTCATCTAGATTGTTTTTACAGCTCTGAACTTTTCTGGGGATCACCCATCCAAGTACTAATTCAGTTTCATCCTGCTTAGCTTTTCAAATTTAGCCAAAGTTAACTTGGTAGTACCACAGAACTGAATTACTGTATATCAGGTACAGTCTTCTATTCAAATGGGAGACATGACAGAACAAGGCCACACAATGTAAACTAATCATTTTGAGCATTGCATTTCTAGGAAGTAGCTGAACTCTTCAATTTCTTTCTAAACAGTGACTTGTTAAGTATCCAGGATACAAACTCCCTTTTCTTGTGCAACATTTTTCTACAGTCTATTTAAGAAATCAAAACATGACAGTGTCAGTAGATGAAAGAAACTACTAAATGTTTGCTGTTCAATGAAGAAATGGCAAAAGGGGGGGAAATGTTGGTTGGCTGACTGATAGACAGAGATGTAAAGTATTGTGAACACAGACTATGCTTCTTAGCATCTTCCAGTTACATTTCTGAGATATTGCTGAAGAGCAGGTTTATGTTCCTAGAAGAGAAAGTGATTAAATGTTAACAGTGATGAGATGAAAGGAAATTAAGAGTACATGAAATAATAATGATCCTGGTGTGGTCCTTTGAAGCTGACAGAGAAGAAATTAAATCATCTTTAAAAGAGATCATGTAAAGACTTTTAAGAATGATGTGTTACGTAAGACAGTAGCAAGGTACCAATTAAAGGTACCAATTAATAAAATTGTTCCAAATGTAGTGCTTTCATAAATAAAGAGATATATGAAAGGGAAATTGAATCTCTATACATAAGTGAAGCTGTCAGCCATTTGTACAAATTAAAGATAATAGAATAATCTGGCTAATATGTCAAATGAAATTAATTGTAAAAAAAACCACCTGCCTTTCTTAACTTCAATTGATAAAAGAAAGACAAAAAAGAAATATTTTTCTTTTTAGTTGGTTAAACTGAGACATAAAATCAGAAGACATGTTGCTAAATGTTAGTGATATCCAAATAGAACATATTTCTTTCATTTAAACCATATTGGTTATCCAAAATTAGCTTGCTTTGCTTTTGATTTGGGACTAACCTAGATTTCATGTCTACATTTCCCTTTTCAGAGTTAAGATTTCTTTATACAACATTCTTGAATTTATATATGCATTTAAAAATCCCACAAGAGTTGAATGATAACTGTGATCCTTTTCAATCTACTTTGTGGGAGGACATAATGCCACAGGTTTTGATCTGGAGTTCAGTTTGAAGATTCAGAAAGCAACCAGCTTCATTTCAGTATCAAAGCTGAAGCAACGTTCAGAAGCCTGAAACTTCATGAATCATGCAATTGGAAATAAATGAATGATGATACATTTTCAAAATAAAGAGATAAAAATGAGTTGCTATAAATATGCTGTGCAAATTAACAGTTGCATAGGCATTTTAATTTGTGCAAGGAACAATTTGATGGTATTTTTTTTTAAAAAAATCTTTAAATTACCGTATTGTCAGGGTGGGTAATAGATGATTTTAATAAGACATTTCCCTAAGAAGTTACAGACGATGGTAATGAAGACTTTCCTGCTAAGCAACTACTCTTGAAGAAGAAATGTAACAGAGTGGCTCACTTGCTATATTCCGACTTTGTGGTTGTATGGCAATGGAAAAAAATAGTATTATATAGGTTCCAATTAGTCAGAGGACTTGAATGGATAGAGAGGGTAGAATATGATCTTTAAACAATTTCAAATAATCACTGCAACCCTATTGATGTTTTTGCAACCTGTTCCTACATAGTAGGGAGTGAGTCATCCTAAAGAAAGGCTGTTAGGCCACTATTTACAGACGCAATAAGGGCAGAGAAATGTTGATCTTTTGCTACCCTTATTGTCACAAGATAATTTTTAACATGGGCTCTTCATCATACTTGGCTAGACTTCCTTTCTACAATAGTATTGCAGGCATCTCTTTTTGTGCTTCAACTTCCAGAGCTCTTCAATAAACCACGATTTGAAAATGTGCCTAATCAGACCAATGTCTGTGGGAAAGGAAAATACAGGTAGCCCTTGACTTATGACCACAATTGAGCCCAATATTTTTTCCTCAAAAATATCTCTGAATACCATTAAAAGTTGTCTTTTCCACTATGTCTCCAAAATCAAAACAATTAGTCTTTCCCACAAAAATATATTTAGTCTTTAAAATTAATTACAAAGTCTTAATCCAATATTTCAATGTTTAGAAGACATTCTAGAACCAAAATTGTGTCTGGCCTTTTGCTGTTTATTTTAAATTCCTAAGAATTATAAAAAATACATCTTCATTTTCTTATAATAAGGATTGAAAACACTCATCTGGTGTATCTCTAGCCTGTCTTTTGAAGATGTCTAATTTCTTTAAATGAGTAAATTGGCAATTTACAAAAGTAACTAGAAAGAGAAGTGTGACCTCAGCACCTTTTGAAAAGGCTCCATTTACAGCTGGAGGAAGGATGGTAAATTTGCTTGTCTTCTGATTCTTTCACTCTCTGGAGACTGTTCCTTTACAGTACCCTTGTGAGAAGGAACTGTAAGGAGTGCACCTTGGGCAATCTGTTTATTTAGAGAGGAAAGGAGCCACTTCTTGTTAGTTTCCTGTCTTTTGCCCCTGGAAGTCTCAGAAAATAATAAGAACTAGTTTTAACTACAATAAAATCAAGATAAGAAGATATGCTTTTATTCAATTTATAGACTGCATGTATGAAAAGATACTGTATATTATAGAAGCAACATTATTTTATTGATGTTAATTATCATTCTTACTTTAGGCAAAATTTATTTATGCCAGCTTTACTTTGAAGTTTTCTGAAAGGTGTTCCAGTAGTGAGTTATCCCATTCTTGTTTTACTCTATTGTAAGTTCAATATATTCAAGTATTGTTCTTTTTGTTGAAAGAAGCTTGAGCCTCTTATTGAAATGCTTGACTAATCAAGCTTTATCTCAGAGGTTAAAGAACTATTACAGAAGCTTGATTTTATGATTGAGAAATAGATTAAATTGGCACTGATTGAAGGTGGGAAACAATTAAATGACTAGACTACTATAGGGAAAATATTCCCAATATTAATTTTAAATGTAATTAAATTGATATTTTATTACATTAATTTTCTACCCTAGATCAGCTACCTTTTCCAAGTACAGCCTGGTTCAGAATATCACTCAGTGTCTATGGAGATTCTTGACTCCTCCTCAAAATTGTATTCCTTTTGTAAGCTGACACATAAAAAATACAGTGAATATCATAATGTACTGAAATTTTCTTTATATGGAATATCGGAACTGAATTGCAAAAATCCAGACAACACCTACAGTAGATGTCTCTAAAGAGAAATTTCCATAAATCCTTGTTGCCGTAAAATTATTCTGCAAATGTTTGCAACCTGGATTTGAAAAATCTTGCTCAGTTCCTGTTCACTTACTCACTTATATTTTTACCTTAAACAAATTAGAATGTCATGGACAGTGAAAAATGCTTATCAATTTCTTGTTTAGAACAGGACTGAGTATGATTTACAGAAGTTCAGCAGGCAACTCCACAAAGTGCATGTGCCTAACAAATCAACCAGAGATTAGCTTTATTGAGAAAGAATATACCTATGAAGTATGAACATCTTTACAAAGTGTTCTTTTATGATATCTTTGTGACTCTTTGTTTTTGAAAGATTATGTCTCTGTAAGAGCACCCCTTATTGCATACATAATCATTAATTGGGTCTGTCAATTAAATATATAATGTCATTAATTTAGGCCACAGATAATTTATTGTGGTATGAAATAATATGAAATAATTCTTGGTAAGTCATCAGTATCCATCATATGAGAAGTTATATATGTAGTCAGCTTGGGATATTAGAATCTCTTCAGCTTTTCCTTGTGGCAAGTTCAATTGTAGGGCTAGGTTGTTTATTCCATACAATCATTCATTATTAATTCTTCTACTGCTTCTGGTAATTTACACAAGCAACCAAATGACAAGAGAGCTATGTACATGTTAATTAATCCTACCATCATTCAAAACATGGGGGTATTGATTGCATTTCTATATTACCTACAAGGTTGTCTACATGAGCTGTGGTAAGATAACACATATTTTCAATGGCAGGATTTATGAGATCTCAAAATGAAACCTGCATACGCTGCCCAGGTGGCTATGGTTGACTGTAATTTGCACTTAATTTACATATTATTATATATCATCTAAGGCATTTTGCTGAGAATTTCTAGAAAATTATACCCCATGGGTATTCTCTAAGTAAACCTCATTTAAAAATTGTTGGAGATGTTAATAAAAATAGGAAATTATTGTAGCCTATCAAGCATGCTATAACCTATGATGGTGACACATCTGGAGTTTGGTAGGTCCTGTTTTTGCTACCTGCCTGCTGCTGTAGAAATGAAAGTTTGAAAAGTTATCATGCCATTTCAGAATCATGTTTCAGTTCTAGAAAACTGAACAACTACTGTATTATCTAAATAATAGTTTAGATGCATAGATTTTTTTATCTTGCACAGAAAGGGTTATATTGAGATGGTAAATAGAATGTATTTATATTTCATTGAATAATCTTACATGCTGGTGAACTGTTGAAAATTTGTCAAAACAGTATATGACATTTCAGCTGGACATGTACAAAGTGCTTTATTCATGGACTAGGTTACTTTCAGTGTTGTGGGGAGGCAGGTCACTAGTCACTTATTTGACCTTATGGAGGAGTCTTTCATATTCAGCTCAGTCCTTCCTTGTGGTAGCCTGGCTGGTCTGCTACTAGCACCTGGTTCATCTGTGCTGCTAGGCAGTCATGCACTGATATTAGTTTCTTAGGTAGCGGATGTGAAATATGTCTGGACCATGTGCTGTCCAATTCTTCATGTTCTTGACCTGCTGTTGTATATCTGCTACTGTGATGGTGACTGATTCCTATTTTGGGAGATTGCTGTCCTGCGCCCTCAGATCCTGCATCCCCTTTGCATTGATGTTATGTATTTTATCTTTCTACAATATGTTATTCCACTACTGCTGAGTTTCTGCTGCTGGTGGCTATGACATTACTGTGTTATTCGACTGCAGTTGTGAGTACAGCTTGGATGGTTCTTTGGAACACAGGCAGTGGTGGGATTCAGCCAATTCGGTAGAACTGGTAGATAATTTTTTGTTGCCTAGAATGGACTTCTGGAAGTGGCATTCACACAGAGAACCAGTTGTTCACATATTTGAATCCCACCACTGAGCAAAGGGTATTTATCTTTCTAGCCTCTACTTATTTCTCTAACACATCTTCTTAGCCTGGTAGCCTTTGTTTATCAGTCTTGAGGATTTCACACACACACAGACACACACACACACACACAAAGACACACACACACACACACACACAAAGACAGTGCAAATTGAACATATTGCCAATGATGTCCAAATCTAATATCATCATCCACTTTTAACAGAGTGAAATATTAGAGCTGCATAATGATCTAGATTTATAGGATGAAATGTGCTTCTGACGTGTATATGAAAGTGTCTGTAGCAACACCCTTAAACAAAATGTGTCAGTATGGAATGTTTTAAAAAGGGATCAAACAAAGTATGAAGAATAAAATTTCTCCTGGCTAGGGGAAACTGTTTTAACTGGGTCATCTAATCCACAAGTATTTTGCAAGAATGCCATTTAATTTAATTTAATTTAATTTTTTATTTTATTTTATTATTTTTTTTTTGTTATTGTATTTATTTTATTTTATTTTATTATTTATTTTACCTTATTTTATTTTATTTATTTTATTTTTTATTTTTTTATTTATCGTTTGTATTCCTTAACCACCAATCTCCCTTAGAGAAGGAAGACTATAAAATGTGCCCACTGGCCACTGGATAATGTTATATACCTCTTTCATATTCCCTTTATTCATGCTTTCATTAAGCCAACACATCAGAACGCTTAGACATTTCAGGATATTTCACCACAGATGTTTTGAGATTAACTGCATTGTGTATTGCGGAGAGTTGTTTAATTATGGCAGTATAGAAATTGAATAGCTAAATAAATAAGGAGCAATTCCAGTTCCCTGAAAATTTAATTTAATTTTCATTTCTGTATCTTTTCCAGATATGCAACAAGAATTGCAAGAGTGATCCCATCAGAAATTCCTATAAAGGGATTATGATCCTAACAGTTTTTAATTTGATTAATTTTCTAATTAAAGCAATTAATAGTGGATGATGATGCCCAATATCATTTTTTTTAAATTAAACATTGGTTATCCTATAATAACCTATCCTAATTATCATATTATAATAATTTACTTACTTGATTTTTTAAAATCCTGCCTTTATTACTTTATAAGCAACTCACAGCAATGAACATATGCAATACTCATGAATGAAGGAATACATGTCCCAGGGATAATGTTGCAGGATCCAATCTGGGTCAGTCACCAGGACCAGAGGTTTGGTCTTCTGAGCTTTCAGACACATGCTGGACCGCATCTTCATGGTATCGCACAGTGTGTGATGCTAGAGAGAAAGATTCCCTGAGGATGGGCTCTAGCAGGAGCCCCAAAGCTCAGAAGACTAAACTTCTGGTCCCACTGACCAACACAGTTTGGATCCTGCATGCACAATACTCCTTTCTCGTCCTATTTTTCCTACAACAACAGTCCTGTAAGATGGGTTGGGCCCATGGCACTGAACAATTAAAATAATAATTTCAGAAGCCTCATTCTTTTATATATATATACCATAATAGTAGAAATGTAATAAACTTGAAAGTCCAGAAAGAATTAAAAAGTGTTTTGCCCTGTGCTAACAAACAAATAAACAAACAAACAAAAAACAATAAAGAGACTTCCAGAACCTCCATTTGCTAATGTGTAGTGGGTCTTGACCGACAGGTTTGGTCACTGAATGATCTTCTCAGACAGATTGATTCCATGAAGAGTTTCAAATGTTGAGATGGCCCTGTAAATAACTGAGATATTTGTGACCAAGATGAAATACTTGCAGGATGTCAACCTAACACTCAATTCAATTCTGCACTTTAATTGTCTTCTTTTGTCAAAGCTGAAGTTTTTGGACCATCTGCAAGGACAATCTCATATTTTTCCCATTGTTCAAGAAATAACCACAGTTCTATAAGTCGGGACTTACCAGTATTGGTCCCAACTTCTGGAGCAATCAAGTACAAGCCTGAGGCACTGCCATAATGTAGTCCTATTAAAGTCCTTTTCTATTTGCTGGAGTATGATCTCTAAACTTACTTTTTATAAAGGAACATATTCTGTTTGGTTCTGACTCATAAAGTGAAAAGAATATCTTCCAGAGAGCAAAGACATGCACAGTCAAATAAAGTTTCCATTTACTTGATGGGTGGATCTGAAATATTGCATTCAGCAGGAAGAGACAAAAGAAAATTGCTCTGAGTCTTTCCCTGAATCACCTTTGCTATTGTCACAGTAGGTGGTATTCAGACAAATCTCAGCAAGCAATTTTTAAATTAAAATCAATGAATCATATTTTTGCCAATATGCCATGCTATCATTTTATTTTAGTGTGTTTTTATGAAAGCAAATTAAATTTGAGGACAGAATTTCCACAAATGATTACATCTGCTAAAATGCTCACTGGGGCTATGGCTTTTCTGATGATAAAAGAAAATGTGGGGAAAATGGATATATTGCTAAAGGATTATATTTCTTTTTCTATCATTTTTGTTTGATGTCCTGCAAAGGACAGAATAGAATAGTTTTAAAGAAGAAAATCTGCCCACGTTGTTGTTCTTTTTAAGAGTGAGAGAAGGATGAATCAGAAGATAACATTTCAATGACAAAAAGAAAATAATATCAAATATCAGTTGGCTTCTCTTTTGGTACTTCCATAACAACAAATGTATAAATATAATTTTCATACATTAGGTTACCATTGTCAGCCTGAGACTGAGCAAGCAGCACAAATAAGGATATAATCATTTGTGAAATGAGGTGTCTCCTTTCAACTGTTAATAATAATAATAATAAAGATAGTATCAAATAAAAAAGAGATCTATTGGAAAAATGGTTGGTATTAAATTAACACTGAGGCAGATAGACAAGCAGACTTTTTTCAGCTATAATTGCTTTCAAAGGAAATGAGCTACTGGTGATGTGACAGAAACATATAATGCAGAACTATATGCGAAGGCCTCTCTGAAGTTTCCCATTATCACACAAACTCAGACACAGAAACACAAACAATCTGAGTTAATATAATAAATATGCCGAAAGCCAGCTTGTTGTAATATTAAGGTGTCAGGCTAGAAAGCAGAAAACTAAGAGTTCTAGTCCAAAAAGCCACCTGGGCTAGTCACTTTCTGTTGTCCTAGGAAGGAGGTAATTGCAAACTACTTCAAAAAAAAAAAAAAAAAAAATCTTGCCAAGAAACCTGCAGGAACTTATCTAAGCAATATCTAAGAATCGGACACAGTTGAATGGAATAAATAAATAAATATCCTAATTCACATGGCTAATGTACAGAATATACATATGTATGCACCTATATTCATATTCTTTTTAAATATTGTGCTGAACCAAGATGGAACTAACCTGGTAGTATGCATAGGGTTTCGTTTTGGGGTTTTTTGAGCTAAGCCTAACCATGATTTGTTTCCAAATATAGAGAACCTGCATCTACATTCCCGAGTCCTGCTTTAAAATTTGTGCTTTCTGACTAATTAGCCTCTGATATACAATTCAAAGTTTGATTTAAGATGTCTTCTAAGAAATCTTCTGGTTCAAGAGAGCTCTGTAAATTAATCTAAGTGTGGCTGATTTCAGTATTGCATGTAATCAATGGTGTGTCTATTTTGCTATTTAAAACTATTTAAAATTCACACCCAGAAGACAATACATTTATGTTACCAGCATTTTAGTCTATTCTAATATGTTATTTACTATTGCATTTTTATATGTGGCGTTCTCCAATGTTCATATTTTAACATAACTTTCCATGACATATGTTTTATATGCAAGTTTTAAACAATCATAAATCCTAAAGAAATGCAGAACCCCAAAGAATAATTTCTCAATCTATACAGAAGTTGTTGTCATGAAAATGATCACAAAAATGGACTTAAACTATGTGCCAATAACATTCTTTAATATCTATAGAACCTGCCTGAAATGTAGATACCCATTTACTTGCTGGTGTAGATAAGCCATTAGATAGATAGATTCAAAAACAAAACAAAAAACAAAACAAAACAAAAAAAACCCCTCTCAGTATTGGAATAAACTACCTTTCTGATGCAACCGTTTCATCTTAATAGCCAAGCCTGAAACAAAATTTGCTCTTTACTCTCAGCAAGAACTAATGCTTATCAAATGCCCTGGTCAAACACAATAAAATCACACTGGGTAAAGAAATTGCTTTTGTAATTGATTTACTAGTTTTCATAGAAAAAGCAATTTCAATATCATTTTCATTAAATTGCTCATCTACAACATGGAAGGGGGAACTTTTCTATGTGTAAAGGCCAAATGCCTCAGTTTCCATGAAATGACATAGAGTGACCGGCGCTTGAACAAAATTACTGTGCATTGGTGTAGCCAAAAGCTGAGCTACAGAGTTTGCGATGTTAATGCTAAGATTTTGAATTTCTGAGCTTCTTTTGGTGGGTGGATGTGATTTGCTTGTCTTCAGAAAGTGAAAAGAGTAATGCTTTTACAATTATTTGAGTTGCATTATGGATCGCTCTCTCTTTCTCTCTCCCTCCCTCCCGCTCCCCCCCTCTCTCCATGTCCATTGGTCTCTTCATAGATAAATGGAAAACAGATTAGGCGATTTGTTATTCCCACTATAGACAACCTTTCTGAATTGTTACATTTTTTTCATGTGTACTCTGAATCAGATTATACATTTGTTTGAGATAAAACAATTCTCCAAAGCTCAACCAACTATTTATGTGCCTAAGGTGAGATTAGAACCTATGGTCCCCTAGTTTTTAACCTGATGTCTTAACCTCTTCACCAAACTGGCTCTCTTAGCCTGAGTATTCCTTGTCATATTCTTTCAAATTATCATATATTGGAACACAGAAATAGGTCTGAATGTTTTGGACTTTGAATAAAAACATTTGGTGTTGCACCATTATCAATACTTTGAGCCACATCAATGTGTAATCCTCTACAGAACTACATCCACATGGAGAGAAGTAAGCAGTGGGGTACTTCAAGGCTCCATTTTAGGCCCAGTACTTTTCAATATCTTCATAAATGATCTAGATGAGAGAATAGAATGGGAACTCATCAAATTTGCAGATGACACTAAACTAGCAGGAATAGTCAACCACCAGAAGGCAAGTTCGGATCCAAAAAGATCTTGACAAACTTGAACAATGGGTTTTATCCAACAAAATGGCTTTTAATGTGAAGAATTTTTTTTTTACCTTTAGGCAGGAAAAATCAAAATACAGAATAGGTGAGACCTGGCTTAAAAACAGCAACTGTGAGAGGGAGCTTGGAGTCTAGTGGTCAATCACTTGACTATGAGCCAGCAGTGTGCAGCAGCAGGCAAAAAAGCTAATATAATCCTGGGTTTTATAAACAGAGACATAGAATCAAGATCACGTGAAGTATTAGTACTGCTTTATAAAACCCTAGTAAGACCACACCTGGAATTTTGGTCACCATACTACAAAAAAGACTGGATAGTCACTTGTCTGAAATGATATAGGTTCTCCTCCTCAAGCAGGGGGCTGGACTAGAAGAACTCCAAGGTCCCTTCCAGCTCTATTCTATCCTATTCAAGATCCAAAAAGGTCTTGACAGACTTGAAGACTGGGCCCTATCTGTCAAAATGAAATTCAGCATAGTAAGGTTTTAGTAAGGTTTTAGCTAGACAAGAAAAATCAACTGTATATATACAGACCAGGTGAAACTTGGCTCAGTGCCGGTAACTATGATCTTGGAGACCTAGTGGGCAATCACTTAAATATGAGCCAAAAATGTGCAACAGCAGCCAAACAAGCCAATGCAATACTAAGCTGCATTAATAGAGGGATAGAATCAAGATCATGTGATGTTCTAGTACCACTTTACAAAACCTTAGTAAGATCCCACTTGAAATATTGCATCTAGTTCTGGTAGCCACAATATAAAAAAAGATGCTGAGACTCTGGAAAGAGTGCAGAGAAGAGCAAAAAAAAATGATTAGGGGGCTGGTGGCTAAACATACAAAGAGTGGTTACAGAAAATGGGTATGTCTAATTTAATGAAAAGAAGGAGTTGTTGTTAATTGCGAAGTCATGTCCGACCCATAGCGACCCCATGGACAACATTCCTCCAGGTCTTCCTGTCCTCTACCATCTTCTGGAGTCCATTTGAATTCACACTTACTGCTTCAGTGACTCCATCCAGCCATCTCATTCTCTGTCGTCCCCTTCTTCTATTGCCCTCAATCTTTCCCAGCATTAGGCTCTTCTCCAGTGAATCCTTCCTTCTCATTAGGTGGCCAAAGTACTTGAGTTTCAACTTCAGGATCTGGCCTTCTAAAGAGCAGTCGGGGTTGATCTCTTCTAGGACTGACCGGTTTGAACGCCTTGCAGTCCAAGGGACTCGCAGGAGTCTTCTCCAGCACCATAGTTCAAAGGCCTCAATTCTTTGGCGCTCAGCCTTTCTTATGGTCCAACTTTCACAGCCATACATTGCAACTGGGAAAACCATGGCCTGGACTATACGCACTTTTGTTGGCAGGGTGATGTCTCTGCTTTTTAGTATGCTGTCTAGATTTGCCATAGCTTTCCTCCCCAGGAGCAAGCGTCTTTTAATTTCTTGGCTGCAGTCCCCATCTGAGGTGATCTTGGAGCCCAGAAAAATAAAATCTGTCACTACCTCCATTTCTTCCCCATCTATTTGCCAGGAATTGAGAGGGCCGGATGCCATGATTTTGGTTTTCTTAATGTTGAGTTTCAAGCCAACTTTTGCACTCTCCTTCTTCACCCGCATCAAGAGGCTCTTTAGTTCCTCTTCACTTTCTGCCATTAGAGTGGTATCATCTGCATATCTTAGGTTGTTGATATTTCTCCCGGCAATCTTAATTCCAACTTTTGATTCATCTAGCCCTGCCTTTCTCATGATGTGCTCTGCATATAAGTTAAATAGGCAGGGCGACAGTATACAGCCTTGCCGGACTCCTTTTCCAATTTTGAACCAATCAGTGGTTCCGTGTTCGGTTCTCACTGTTGCTTTTTGACCCACATATAGGTTTCTCAAGAGACAAATGAGATGGTCTGGTACTCCCATCTCTTTAAGAACTTGCCACAATTTGTTGTGATCCACACAATCAAAGACTTTTGCATAGTCAATGAAGCAGAAGTAGATGTTTTTCTGGAACTCCCTAGCTTTCTCCATGATCCAGCGTATGTTGGCAATTTGATCTCTAGTTCCTCTGCTTCTTTGAAATCCTGCCTGTACTTCTGGTAGTTCTCGATCCACATACTGCTGGAGTCTAGCTTGTAGGATTTTAAGCATAACTTTACTAGCATGTGATATGAGTGCAATGGTGCGATAGTTTGAACATTCTTTGGCATTGCCTTTCTTTGGAATTGGAATGTAAACTGACCTTTTCCAATCCTCTGGCCATTGTTGAGTTTTCCAAATTTGCTGGCAAATTGAGTGTAGCACTTTTACTGCATCGTCTTTTAAGATTTTGAATAGCTCAGCTGGAATACTGTCACCCCCACTAGCTTTGTTGTTGCTCAGATTTTCTAAGGCCCATTTCATTTCACATTCTAGGATGTCTGGTTCAAGGTCAATGACCATCTCATTGTGATTATCTGGGATGTTAAGCTCATTCTCATATAGTTCTTCTGTGTAGTTTTGCCATCTCTTCTTAATCTCTTCTGCCTCTGTTAGGTCTCTGCCATTTTGGTCCTTTATCATGCCCATCTTTGCATGAAACGTTCCCTTCATATCTCCAATTTTCTTGAAGAGATCTCTGGTCCTCCCTATTCTGTTGTTTTCTTCTATTTCTTTGCACTGTTCATTTAAGAAGGCATTCTTATCTCTTCTAGCTATTCTCTGGAATTCTGCATTCAATTGGGTGTATCTTTCTCTTTCTCCTTTGCCTTTCGCTTCCCTTCTTTCCTCAGCTATTTGCAAAGCTTCCTCAGACAGCCATTTTGCTTTCTTGCATTTTTTTTCTTTGGGATGGTTTTAGTTGCTACCTCTTGTACAATGTTGCGAACTTCCATCCATAGTTCTTCAGGCACTCTGTCTATCAGATCTAATTCCTTAAATCTATTTGTCACCTCTACTGTATATTCATCAGGAATATGATTTAGTTCATACCTGAGTGGCCTAGTGCTTTTCCCTACTTTTTTCAATTTAAGCCTAAATTTTGCAACGAGAAGCTCATGATCTGAGCCACAGTCAGCTCCTGGTCTTGTTTTTACTGACTGTATAGAGCTTCTCCATCTTTGGCTGCAGAGCACATAGTCAATCTGATTTCTATGTTGACCGTCTGGTGATGTCCATGTGTAGAGCCGTCTCTTGGGTTGTTGGAAAAGAGTGTTTGTTATGACCATCGTATTCTCTTGACAAAATTCTATTAGCCTGTGCCCTGCTTCATTTTGTACTCCAAGGCCAAACTTGCCTGTTATTCCAGTTATCTTTGGCTTCCTACCTTAGCATTCCAATCCCCCATGATGATAAGGACATCATTTTTTGGTGTTAATTCTATAAGGTGCTGTAGGGCTTCATAGAACCGGTCAATTTCATCCTCTTCAGCACCAGTGGTTGGGGCATAGATTTGGACTACTGTGATATTGAATGGTTTGCCTTGGATTCGAATTGAGATCATTCTGTCATTTTGGGGATTGTATCCCAGTATTGCTTTTCCTATTCTTTTATTGACTATGAAGGCTACTCCATTTCTTCTGAGGGATTCTTGCCCACAGTAGTATACCTGATGGTCATCTGAGTTAAATTCACCCATTCCTGTCCATTTTAGTTCGCTGATTCCTAAGATGTCGATATTCAGTCTTGTCATCTCTTTTTTGACTACGTCTAGCTTGCCTTGATTCATGGATCTTACATTCCAGGTTCCTATGGAGAAAAAATCTTTACAGCATCAGACTTTCCTTTCACCACCAGATATATCCACAGCTGAGCGTCCTTTCGGCTTTGGCCCAGTCGCTTCATTCTTTCTGGTGCTACTAGTACTAGCCCTCTGCTCTTCCCCAGTAGCATATTGGACACCTTCCGACCTGAGGGGCTCATCTTCCAGCGTCATATCTTTTTTCCTTTTAGTACTGTCCATGGGGTTTTCATGGCAAAGATACTGGAGTGGTTTGCCATTTCCTTCTCCAGTGGATCACATTTTGTCAGAACTCTCTGCTATAACCTGTCCGTCTTGGGTGGCCCTGCACGGCATAGCTTATAGCTTCATTGAGTTATGCAAGCCCCTTCGCCACGACAAGGCAGTAATCCATAAAGGGGAAAGAAGGAGTAGGGGAGACATAATACAAGTGTTCCAATATTTGAGGGGCTTCTACAAAGATGAAGGAGTCAAATTATTTTCCATGGCACCAAAAGGCAAGAGGAACAATGGATGGAAACTAACTAAGGAAAGAAGCAACCTAGAACTAAGAAGTAATCTCTTAATGGTGAGAGCAATCAACCAATGGAACATCTTGCCTTCAGAAGTTGTGGGTGCTCCATAACTGAAGACTTTCAAAAACAGACTGGACAATCATTTGTCTGAAATGGTATAGGGTCTCCTGTTTGACCAGGAGGTTGAACTAGAAGACCTCCAAGGTCCCTTCCAACTCTTATTATTTTATTCTATTCAAATGTTGAATGATTTAAATACTGCAAACAAAAATGGCTGAAACACTACGCCTTTTCAAATCCAACAGGCACTTAACACCAGTGCAGTCACCCTCTTTATGCAAGGGTCTTTACTGCTGAATGAAAGAACTGTTCACCCATCACTGAATTGGCAGAAAACTATAAAGTCATGAAACTTGCTGTCTCCATTGCTGACTAATCCTGTCTTGCCCTATTACTTCTGTTAAATGTTATTATTGTACTGACTTCTCTTCAGAATAATGGCTGACAAAAAGGAAATCTCCATGGCTGTCTCAGAAGTCACAGGCAGAAAAAAACTTGTTTCTATATGTTCACGTGATAGTGCAACTGACACATTTTGTTAAATAGTTTTTAGACATGCTATGAAAATGGTTAGAGATGCTGGTGAATTAACATTTGATAGGGGTGTAAAAGAGAATTCGTCACATTTTATTCTCTTTCTTTCACTCTCTGTCTAACATACAAGAAATTACTGTCTTTTCAGCCCATGAAAGACCAAAAGCTTCATTAAAATAAATCTTCCTTATATATAATGCAGCATTATAGAACCCTGAACTGACATTTCAAATACCTGCTTGTTCAAATGACATTGTTCTTATTAGCAACAATTAATTACCCTGATCTCACTCTCTTTTATGTATTATAATTTATGGATTAGTGAAATTCATAATTGAATAATGTCTAGAAGTCACCTAGAGGTATTAAAGTAATTCTCTCTTATAATTGCCTGACTAAATAAGAATGACAGTAACTTTAGAATTTTTTTTTTTTTTTGATTAGGGCTATTGTAGGCTTGTAGTTGACTCAATGTAACATAAATCAATAAAGAATAATTTTCCAGGTGGCAAATCAATTGTCAGTTCACAGACCAAATACATGGATGCAGAATTTATATATATATATATATATATATATATATATATATATATATATATATATATATATATATATATATATATATTAGGTTTTTAGGTTTTGCTAACAAAGAATAAAGAGAGAATGGTATAGCTATTTCGGGTTCCTTTAACCCTCATCAGCCAAACTTACTCTTCTGAGATTCGAACCTGGGCTATCTTCATTCAAGGTAAATATATATATATATATATATATATATATATATATATATATATATATATATATATATATATAACCAAATAAATAAATGTGAGCACCAGGGAGTGCTAAAAAATTTAATAAAATTTAGTAAAATGTCAATAAAATTACAATAAAACCAATAAAACGCCTAGCTTTCGTCAGCAACTGCTGACATCATCAGGGCTCAAAATGCCGGTCAGTAGGAGAGTCCTCTTTATAGATTGGCCAGAGTCTGCACCCGGCTCCTAGATCTTGTCATTGGGCCTGATGGAATAGGCTGTTTCCCGGTTGCCGGTTTCTTATTAGCAGTAATTGCTTTCTTGCATTTCTTGCTGGTGTAACTGTCATCGGGTGTTTTCTCTTTGCCAAATTCAGGGTTTGATGGAACGTCCCCCCTCTTTTTTTGCTTTATTGCCACACTCACTTTGTTTAGTTGCACATCTCCATCCCCCCCTTTTTTTTCACTCCGTTCTGATTGCCCCGTTGCAATGCACTGTCTCTTATTATCTTTGTGTTTTCCCCAATCATGGTCTCTGCAGATGTTATTCAAGAAACAGGGGGTGTGATGGCAATTAACTTGAATAACATCTGCGTGCTCACATTTATTTGTTTGGTTTTATATATATGAAGATGACGAATGAGACTTCGTTGAAACGTTGCCAAGACACTTCCAATTTGACGCCGGAGAAAACCCGAATAACCAAAGACCTACATACAAACACCCACGAAAACCTCAGAATATATATATAACCAAAGACCTACATATATATATATATATATGTTTTCTGAGGTTTTCGCGGGTGTTTGTATGAAGGTCTTTGGTTATTTGGGTTTTCTCCCGCATAAAATTGGAAGTGTCTTGGCGACGTTTCGACGAAGTCCCATTCGTCATCTTCAGGCTGGTATTTTCAGCTTCGTGCTTCGAGGAGGAGGACTTCGTCGAAACATCGCCAAGACACTTCCAATTTTACATAGATATGTTTTCTGAGGTTTTCGCAGGTGTTTGTATGTAGGTCTTTGGTTATTCGGGTTTTCTCCCGCGTAAAATTGGAAGTGTCTTGGCGACGTTTCGACGAAGTCCCATTCGTCATCTTCAGGCTGGTGTTTTCAGCTTCGTGCTTTGAGCAGCAATGTGTGGTCTTAGCTGTTTCTTCCTTTTAACTGCCAGTGGGGGTATGAACTGATTGGGTGGGAGCTTGGCTGTGTTCTGATTGGGTGGAGGTGTGTTCTGATTGGTTAGGGGCGTGGCTGTGCTCTGATTGGCTGGGGGTTGGCTGTGCTCTGATTGGCTGGGGGGTTGGCTGTGCTCTGATTGGCTGGGGGAGTGTTCTGTTTGGTTGTGCTCAGGTTAGTCTGAGTTGCAGAGGGGTTTAAGATTTTGGGCTGCCTTGCTATTTTTTGGCTTCGCGTTTGTGGTCGTGCCTCATTTTCATGGAGGGTGTCAGTTTGCTTCATGTATGGATTGGAGGGCTTTAAAGTGGCTAATGATGCAGCTCTGGTCTGGCTTCTGGTTTGTGGTCGTGCCTCATCATCGGTGTGGCTTTGGGTTTGCTTTTTGCGTGGATGTGTGGTGGTGACATCCTGTGTGGTTTTTGTGAGTGTGGGTCTGGTATCATTTTTTGTGTTAGGGAGTCGTTTGTCAATAAGGGCGGGTTTCCAAATGGCTGGTAGGCGGGAGGTATCATCTCGCTTGTTCATGCTGTGTGGGCGTTTTTCTATCTCGATGGCTTCTCTGATTATTCTGTTATTGAAATGTTCACTTTTGGCAATGGTTCTGGTATTTTTAAAGTCAATTTCATGTCCTGTGGCTTTAAGGTGTTGGACCAGGGAAGATGTTGGTTCCTCTTTTTTGACTGAGTTCTTATGTTCTTCAATGCGTGCACTTATTCTTCTGTTGGTTTGTCCGATGTATGTGGTGGGACAAGTGGTGCATGGGATTTCGTATACTCCTTGATTTTCTAATTCAATTTTATCTTTGGGGTTTCTAAGGATGGTGGATATTTTTCTGTTTGTGCAGAATGCTGTTTTGATGTTGTGTTTATGGAGGATCTTACTGATTCTGTCTGTGGTGCCTTTTATATTGGGAGGAGGGCTTTGCCGTTTTCTTGTTCTTCTCTTGGATTTAGTGGGGGTTTCTTTTGGATTAGGTTTGTAATCTTATTTCTTTGGAATCCATTGGATGTTAGTACATTGGTGAGAGTGTGTAGTTCGGTTTTAGGTGTTGTTTCGTCAGCTAAGCGTTTTGTTCTGGAGATGAGTGTCTTGGCTACAGAGTTGATCTGTGCTGGGTGGTGGTGTGAGAGAGCATGCAGATAGCGGTTGTGTGTGTTTTCTTCTGGTAGATGGTGTGTCCTAGGGAGCCATTGGATTTCTTGTAGACTAAGACATCCAGGAAGGGAAGTTGGTTGTTAGCTTCTATTTCCATGGTGAACTGTATTTTGGGGTGTCCTGCTCTCTTCCCACTACCTACCTGGAAAAAACCACCAGATCCAAAATAAAAGCCTCCCCCATTAGCGAAGAGATCCAGCAAAGAATCATTCCCAGAGAGAAATCATCCAGATGCCCCAAACTCTATGGTCTCCCCAAGATAAACAAGGAAGGAACCCCACTCAGACCTATAGTCAGCTCCATAGGCTCACCTCTACAAAACCTAGCCAAATTTCTCGCCAAACAACTACAGCCCTATGCAGAATCCATCACCTCACATGTAAAAAACTCATTCCAGTTTATAGAGATCATAAAGAAACAAAACTTACAGCCCAGCGACCTACTCGTGAGCTTCGATGTCATATCCCTCTTCACCCAAGTGCCAATCAAAGAAGCCTTGACAGCTATCCAAAACAAATATAACCCCCCAAACACATCTTAGATCTGACCAACCACTGCCTATCCAACACATACTTCATCTATAACGGACAAAAATACAAACAAACAGAAGGAGCACCCATGGGATCACCCCTCTCACCTGTCATTGCCAACCTCTACATGGAACACTTTGAAACCCAAGCTCTAGAAAAATCGGATCACAAACCCACACTCTGGCTCAGATACGTAGACGACACCTTCATAATCTGGCCACATGGGAAAGAAAAACTGGACAACTTCCTCACACACCTCAACAGCCTACACCCCAAAATACAGTTCACCATGGAAACAGAAGCTAACAACCAACTTCCCTTCCTGGATGTCTTAGTCTACAAGAAATCCAATGGCTCCCTAGGACACACCATCTACCAGAAGAAAACACACACAAACCGCTATCTGCACGCTCTCTCACACCACCACCCAGCACAGATCAACTCTGTAGCCAAGACACTCATCTCCAGAACAAAACGCTTAGCTGACGAACAACACCTAAAAACCGAACTACACACTCTCACCAATGTACTAACATTCAATGGATTCCAAAGAAATAAGATTACAAACCTAATCCAAAAAGAAACCCCCACTAAAATCCAAGACGAAGAACAAGAAAACGGCAAAGCCCTCCTCCCATACATAAAAGGCACCACAGACAGAATCAGTAAGATCCTCCATAAACACAACCTCAAAACAGCATTCTGCACAAACAGAAAAATATCCACCATCCTTAGAAACCCCAAAGATAAAATTGATTAGAAAATCAGGAGTATACGAATCCCATGCACCACTTGTCCCACCACATACATCGAAACAAACCAACAGAATAAGGAGTGCACGCCATTGAGAACATAAGAACTCATCAAAAAAGTAGGAACCACCTCTTCCCTGGTCACACCACTTAAAAGCCACAGGAATGAAATTGACTTTAAAAATACCATAACCATTTCCAACTAGTGAACATTTCAATAACATAATAATCAGAGAAGCAATCGATATAGAAAAACGCCCACACAGCATGAACAAGCGAGATGATACCTCCCGCCTACCAGCCATTTGGAAACCCGCCCTCATTGACAAACGACTCCCTAACACAAAAAATGATACCAGACCCACACTCACAAAAACCACACAGGATGTCACCACCACACATCCACGCAAAAAGCAAACCCAAAGCCACACCGATGATGAGGCACGACCACAAACCAGAAGCCAGACCAGAGCTGCATCATTAGCCACTTTAAAGCCCTCCAATCCATACATGAAGCAAACTGACACCCTCCATGAAAATGAGGCATGACCACAAACGCGAAGCCAAAAAATAGCAAGGCAGCCCAAATCTTAAACCCCTCTGCAACTCAGACTAACCTGAGCACAACCAAACAGAACACTCCCCCAGCCAATCAGAGCACAGCCAACCCCCCCAGCCAATCAGAGCACAGCCACCCCCCCAGCCAATCAGAGCACAGCCACGCCCCTAACCAATCAGAACACACCTCCACCCAATCAGAACACAGCCAAGCTCCCACCCAATCAGTTCATACCCCCACTGGCAGTTAAAAGGAAGAAACAGCTAAGACCACACATTGCTGCTCGAAGCACGAAGCTGAAAACACCAGCCTGAAGATGACGAATGGGACTTCGTCGAAACGTCGCCAAGACACTTCCAATTTTACGCGGGAGAAAACCCGAACAACCAAAGACCTACATATATATATATATATATATATATATATATATATATATATGTAGGAATATATATATATATCATTTTTAATATACATATATATATTAAAAAATGAGCATGAGAGGGAAAGGGGGAGTCTTGTAAGCACAAGCTAAACATTCTCAGTATGTGCTTAACTATGTAAAACCCAGTTTTATTCTGTACAGCATTTATTGTTCATAGGAATTAATTCATTTTTTTTATTTAAAAGGCATTACGCTATGAGCTAGTTACATTGATTAATGGTAATAAAGCTCAT
Source organism: Crotalus tigris (assembly GCF_016545835.1). Classification (NCBI taxonomy): domain Eukaryota; kingdom Metazoa; phylum Chordata; class Lepidosauria; order Squamata; family Viperidae; genus Crotalus; species Crotalus tigris. The sequence continues at coordinate 3,738,496 of NW_024096469.1, forward strand.
GGGCTTTCACTAACTCAAAGGAATTGTCTGGGACACTACCATGGCAAATCCAGTGTCATATGCCAATGCTTCACCATCTATGCTATCAATATATTCCCCCCCCCAAAAAAGCTTGCCATTCCTAAATATGGCAAGGAAGTTTTAATATGAGGCAACAAGTCCAGGAAAACAGCACTGGAAATGTTTAACCTATGCACCAATTTTTTCCAGCTTCTACAAAGTAAATAAAGTAGTTAACCCTTATATGCTCAAAAACTCAAGTCTTTTTTCTGTCTCAAGTTGGGTTCAACTCTTGGTTACTACATGGATTTGAATAGAAGTGATTTGCTCCTGCTCTCTTCCATATGTTCCTTTGATTTTCCAGTCGAGCCAGTGAGTCTCAAGTCATGTCTTCTTCTATTAGTTTGTCCTAATGGAATAACAACATAAACTGATTCTCCCAGTGGTAGCAGACATTCTGCTTAGAGTGGTACTTTTACTTTTTAAAAGTGGTTTCTATGCATGTACCGAAATCAGTCTGGCCAATCTGAACATAGATGAACTGCTGCTTAGAAATTTTGTGTATGCATGGGAAAGAGAGGGGAAAATGTTGCTTTAAGTGGCTATGTTGTTCAAAGTTACAAACTGTCTCTATGAAGCTCTGCATACTGTTAGCAAATCAGTTGCATTCTTGATCATAACAAGGATTAGTTCCTTTTTTTAAAAGAAAAAAAGAAAAAAAGGCCTTTAGCATTAGAAGTCACTTCATACAGAAAAAAGGATTTGAGTTAGTAAATATCCTTTAAATCACTACCCAAATAAGTCTAAAAACTTATTTGTATCTGTAATGCAGCATCTAGAAGCTATAATATTCCCCCACACACCATTAAAGTATGGCTCCATCCATATAGATGACACTTTTGTCATAATAAAACAAAGGAACAACTATAGATGACACATGAGACAATCAACATCTTCAAAGAAATAAAATTCACAAGAGAAAAAGAAAACAATACGCTACCCTTTCTGGATATTTTCTTTAGGCTGAAGAATTGACAACAAATTAGAAAAGCAAATTTACTGAAAAATAATCCACACTAAGAAGTGCTTCATTTATCAAAATAACAAGCCAACCTTCCACAAAACAATCTATGAAATAACATTATTCAGATGAGCACAAACACACTGCAACAACCAAGAATACCAGAAACAGACCACCTTTATAACATTTTCTAAACAAAATGGATACTCATGAAACTATAAAAAAGTGAATGACCACTCGTCTCACTATAGCACAACCAACACAAGCTATGGAAAGGATAACACTACCATACATCAAAAATTTCTCAAAAAAAGAAAACCCCAACAGATTATTACAATCACATGGCATCACTGTAGCACACAAACTAAAGCCCTCCAAAAGTAAAGAAGGGGATGAGGGGAGAGACAGGAGTCATCTATAACATCTATATCCTACTCTGATCGGGTTGCTGGAACGTGCTACATTCCACCAGCTGCTGCTTAAACTGTAAGTTTTGGGAGAATCCACCAGGAAAGTAGCAAGGCCCTGATTGGATCTCCATTATATTTATAGGGTATTATACTCTATTTAAACCCCATTCCAACTCTGATCGGGTTGCTGGAACGTGCTACATTCCACCAGCTGCTGCTTAAACTGTAAGTTTTGGGAGAATCCACCAGGAAAGTAGCAAGGCCCTGATTGGATCTCCATTATATTTATAGGGTATTATACTCTATTTAAACCCCATTCCAACTCTGATCGGGTTGCTGGAACGTGCTACATTCCACCAGCTGCTGCTTAAACTGTAAGTATTGGGAGAATCCACCAGGAAAGTAGCAAGGCCCTGATTGGATCTCCATTATATATATAGGGTATTATACTCTATTTAAACCCCATTCCAACTCTGATCGGGTTGCTGGAACGTGCTACATTCAACCAGCTGCTGCTTAAAATGTAAGTTTTGGGAGAATCCACCAGGAAAGTAGCAAGGCCCTGATTGGATCTCCATTATATATATAGGGTATTATACTCTATTTAAACCCCATTCAAACTCTGATCGGGTTGCTGGAACGTGCTACATTCCACCAGCTGCTGCTTAAACTGTAAGTTTTGGGAGAATCCACCAGGAAAGTAGCAAGGCCCTGATTGGATCTCCATTATATTTATAGGGTATTATACTCTATTTAAACCCCATTCCAACTCTGATCGAGTTGCTGGAACGTGCTACATTCCACCAGCTGCTGCTTAAACTGGAAGTTTTGGGAGAATCCACCAGGAAAGTAGCAAGGCCCGATTCGGATCTCCATTCTATTATATAGGGTATTTAACTCCTATTTAAACCCATTCCAACTTGATTCGGGTTGCTGGAACGTGCTACATTCCACCAGCTGCTGCTTAAACTGTAAGTTTTGGGAGAATCCACCAGGAAAGTAGCAAGGCCCTGATTGGATCTCCATTATATTTATAGGGTATTATACTCTATTTAAACCCCATTCCAGCTCTGATCGGGTTGCTGGAACGTGCTACATTCCACCAGCTGCTGCTTAAACTGTAAGTTTTGGGAGAATCCACCAGGAAAGTAGCGGCCCGCGCGCCTAACGGCGCGCGAATTATATAACTATATAACTAAAAATCACAAACAGTAGCAGTACATTCAGGGCAAGTGTGTCTGACATCCCCTGTATCTAAGATGTCCGGCTGAGTTCAGTGCAACACCTGCTTTGCAGCCGTCCTTCGCAGTACCCTTTTCAAACTTGGAAACTGTCCTATCTGTAAACAAATCACTAGCCTACAAGGACAGATCATTTACCTAGGGTATGTAATCCGTGCTCTTCGGGCAGAAATTAGGTGTCCAGTTCAGCCCCTCTACTCTAGTAAGCCTCCCTGCTATCAGCCCCCTTTACCACAAAGATCCTGCAGGAAAAGGGCAGTGTGGACAACCGTGGTATCTGGCAGGGTGAGAGCTGTGAACCATAAACACAAAGCTTTCGCTGTGTCCCTGCACAACAGCTACAGTGCTCTTGCTGACCTTAATAGGGACATTAAGGAGACTGGTAAAGGTATTTGTGAAGATAACTCAAATAAGCAGGGGATTGTTGTCCGAGATGAAGAACTAGATTTTGATAGGGAGAAGTGTGAATCAGGTATTGCACATCAGTCATGCAAGAATAGAAAGGCTCCAAAAAAGAGAAGCTACCTTCTGGTAGGTGATTCAATTATAAGGGATGTAAATTTAGGAAAGGACACAGAGGCTTTGAAAGAGGTCAGGTGTCTTCCAGGTGCTACTGCCAGTAGGGACAAGAAGCGTATTTCTAAAATAATCAAGAATGGCAGCAAGAACTGTGATGTGGAGGCTATTGTACACCTTGGCACTAATGATCTGTCCCAAAAAGATGTACTCTCTGTGCAGAATGATTTCCAGAGCTTGGGGAAGGAACTTAGCAGAATAGGCTGTAGGCTTACTTTCTCAGAGGTTTTACCAGTGTATAAGGAGCAAAACGGAAAAGGCCAGCGAATAGCACAATTCAATATGTGGCTAAAGGAATGGTGTAAAGGGGAAGGCTTTGGATATATTAGTCACGATGTCAGTAGCTGGTCCAATCAAAAGATGTACAAAAGAGATGGTTTGCATCCATCAAAAAAAGGGACTGAGTTACTCGGCTATAAATTCACAGATTTTCTGGAGGGAAATTTAAACTAAACAGCGGGGACAGGGAGTTAATTGATACGGAACAACCCTGTCCCCGGCAATTTAAAAACTATAGGGCTATCAGTGCATGTAGCACAGATGTGTGTGTGGACAAGAATACCAACCTTGCTACCAATCAAAATGAAGCCTCTAATAGCGAGTGCCATATAAAGTGCACTAACCAAATAGGTGGTAAGACAATAGGGGAACTCAGGCACCACACAGGTTATGTAGAAAGGAAACACAGGGCCACCCACAAAGGACTCAAATGTTTATACACCAATGCACAAAGTATGAACAGCAAACAGGGTGAACTAGAAATTCAGGTTAATGAGGGCAGATACGATATTGTTGCCATTACGGAAACATGGTGGGATGAAACTCACACATGGAACACACAGCTAGAGGGATTTAAATTATTTAAAAGAAACAGACCAAATAAAAGAGGAGGTGGAGTTGCTCTCTATATAAGAAATAACTACATCTTCACAGAAATAGAGTACAACAATGATAAAAACTGTCTTGAATGCATTTGGGTCAATATAAAAGGGGGGGGAAATGACATTGCCATAGGTGTATACTACAGACCACCCAACCAAACAGAGGAAATAGATGAACTTTTTGCTAGTCAGCTAACTAAGGTATGTAGGAAGCACATCACAATAGTAATGGGGGACTTTAACTACCCTGACATCAACTGGGAGACAAACTCCGCACCAAGTGGAAGATCAAACAGGTTCCTGGCAAACCTAGCAGACAACTTTGTCTCCAAAAAAGTAGAGAATGGAACTAGGGGATTAGCCATTTTGGATCTAATTCTCACTAACAGAGATGAAATGATAGACGGTGTTGGAGCCATAGGAACCCTGGGAGGAAGTGATCATGCAATATTAGAATTCAACATTATAGAAGCACAACCAATAGAACACAGTCAAACTAGAGTCTTGGACTTCAAGAGAGCTAATTTCAATAAACTTAGAGAGGGCTTGGGAAGGATTCCATGGATGAGAATCCTCAAGGGGAAAACAACTCAAGAAGCTTGGGAAATTTTGAAAAATGAGATAATAAAAGCACAGTCTAGCACAATACCAACAAAGAGGAAAAATAACAGCTCTCAAAAGAAACCAGCATGGCTGCATAAAGAACTCTCTGACAAATTGAAAGATAAAAAGGACAAGTATAGAAAGTGGAAAGAGGGGAACATAACTAAGTCAGAATATCAGCAAATAGCCCGAGCCTGCAAAGATGAAGTGAAGAAAGCCAAGGCTCAAAATGAACTAAGGTTTGCGACCAAAGTCAAAAATAACAAAAAAAGCTTCTTTCAACATGTAAAAAAAAAGAAAAAAGTGAAGGAAATGATTGGTCCATTAGTGGGTGGAAGTGGCAAGAAGGTGACAAGCAACAGGGAGAAAGCAGAACTATTTAACTCATTTTTTGCATCTGTCTTTACACAAAGGGAAAAAACAGACCAACCTATCAAAAATAGTGCCACAAAAAACAAAACAGAAACACAAGTTAAGATAGGCAAGAAAATCGTTAGTGAGCACCTGTCCAGCCTAGATGAGTTCAAATCGCCAGGACCAGACGGATTACACCCCAGAGTTCTCAAGGAACTGGCAGATGTGATATCGGAGCCACTGAACTATATTTTTCAAAGATCCTGGAACACAGGGGAACTACCAGAGGACTGGAAAAGAGCTGATGTAGTTCCCATCCTCAAAAAAGGAAAAAAAATGGATCCAGGAAATTACAGACCTATCAGCCTGACCTCAATACCTGGGAAGATCCTGGAAAAGATAATCAAACAACGAATCAACGAACACCTAGAGGCAAACAAAGTCATTACTAAAAGCCAACATGGGTTTGTCAAAAATAGATCATGCCAGACAAATCTTATTGCATTCTTTGACCAAGTGACAAAATTAGTGGATCAGAGGAATGCTGTGGACATAATTTACTTGGACTTCAGTAAGGCATTTGATAAAGTAGATCACAACCTACTACTTGATAAGATAGAAAAATGTGGGGTAGACAGAATCACCACCAGATGGATCCGTAGCTGGCTGACCGGCCGTACTCAGCGAGTGGTCCTCAATGGAACTGCATCTATATGGAGGGAAGTGTGTAGTGGGGTGCCCCAGGGCTCTGTTCTGGGCCCAGTACTCTTCAACATCTTCATCAACGATTTGGATGAAGGGATAGATGGGGAACTCATCAAATTTGCAGACGACACCAAGCTGGCAGGAATAGCCAACACTCCAGAAGACAGGCTTCAGATACAGAAGGATCTGGACAGACTTGAACACTGGGCACTAACTAACAAAATGAAATTCAATGGTGAAAAAAGCAAGGTTCTACATTTAGGCAAGAAAAACCAAATGCACAAGTACAGCATAGGTGGCACCATGCTCAATAGTAGTAACTGTGAGAGGGACCTCGGAGTCCTAGTAGACAATCACCTAAATATGAGCCAGCAGTGTGCTGCAGCTGCCAAAAAGGCCAACACAGTGCTAGGCTGCATTAACAGAGGGATAGAATCAAGATCACGTGAAGTATTAATACCACTCTTCAATGCCTTGGTAAGGCCACACTTGGAATACTGCATCCAGTTTTGGTCACCACGATGTAAAAAAGATGTTGAGACTCTAGAAAGAGTACAGAGAAGAGCAACAAAGATGATTAGGGGACTGGAGGCTAAAACATATAAGGAACGGTTGCTAGAATTGGGTATGTCTAGTTTAACGAAGAGAAGGACAAGGGGGGACATGATAGCAGTATTCCAATATCTCAGGGGCTGCCATAAAGAAGAGGGAATTAAGCTATTTTCCAAAGCACCTGAAGGCAGGACAAGAAGCAACGGGTGGAAACTCATCAAGGAGAGAAGCAACCTAGAACTAAGGAGAAACTTCCTGACAGTGAGAACAATTAATCAGTGGAACAGCTTGCCTCCAGAAGCAGTAAATGCTCCAACACTGGAAGTTTTTAAGAAGAGACTGGACAGCCATTTGTCCGAAATGGTGTAGGGTTTCCTGCCCGAGCAGGGGGTTGGACTAGATGACCTCCAAGGTCCCTTCCAACTTTACTACTATTACTAAATTAGGCAAATCCTTTCTTCTTTTTCTGCCCTCTATTCAACTTTAGCCCCCTCCCCCCCTTCTTTGTCTGGTTATTCCCCAGGAAGCATCTCTTTCCCTGATCTCCCAAGGCCATTCCCATATACCATTATATTTAGTTATTTTCCATGGGACAGAGGAGAGTTGAGAGGAATTTTTCAAGATACCTGCTGTACTATCCATTTCCAGAATGTTTGCCCTACATGGACAGTAAAGAATTATTGTTTTAATTTTTATTGACGATAGCATGAAAATCTGTCTTGTTCAAATTGATATAGTATTTAGTTCTCACTCTCAGATCCATTCACTACCAAATTGATACCTGGAACAGTACAAGACATGCAGAATTCAGACTATGCTTATAATAGTACAGTGCTAGAATTCTGTGCCTCTGTAGATTAGTTTCAAGTGCACAGAGCTTATTTTTGATGTCATTTGCTCTATCTTCGTTGAATTAAAAAATGAAGTGAAAAGTGACTGTAATTTAAATCTATATCTATATTTTTCCAAGGAGAAATAAACTTGCCTATAAGAATTAAGGGTGCATAAGAATCTTCTATGCAATGTACTTTTAGCCAATGTTTTAACTGACAAGTTCTCATATATGCCTCTATATCGGAAATCTAATTGCAATCTGGGAAAGCGTTGGAATGCAGCAATGGAGGTGAAACATCACTGTTATAAATTTAGCCTGGACTATTTCTAATGCTGTGTGTGCACCATAAAGCATCAACCTTAGTACCTTTGCCTTAAAGGCTTTTACTGCTTCAGGGACAAAATTATTGCCTTTGCTGCTAGCAAATTGAGTTGGAAGGGGAGGGAGGTTGGTACATGTTCATTTGGTTCTTCCACATTAAAGAGGATTTGGAAGATAACTTCCACATATTTAAAATCTTTCACTTGCTCAATGGTGACATTATTTATCTTCCAATTAGGCATATATCTGCTGCATGTCTTGGTAAAGATTACAAAGAGTCTTTAGTTTTGGTGTAATAGTTTTTTAACATTATTTTTTATAGTATATTGTTAATTGCAAACTCTACCTTAGGTCCAACTGGGATAAGATAAAGTCACTGCATTGTCAGTTATATAGAGACAGGCTAATTCACCAATAATGGAAGATATTACTCATTTTTGGTTCAACTTGAGTAATAGATTCCTTCTTGAAATCTAGGGTTTGCTTGTTTCCTTCTTGAAATCGAGGGTTGGATATGCAATTTGGAGGGGTGCATCTGACTTGCATATAAGTATTTTCGTGTAGTATAATAATCTACAATAGAAGATTATTTAATGCAATAAATTGAGATGTCTGGCCAATTGATTTGAAACAATCTGTCTTGAAACATTAATTTTTTTTCAAACCGTTTTTAAATCAATGGAAATAAATTTTAAGAGATATAAGATACAGAGAGAGCCAGTATGGTCTAATGGTTAAGGCACCAGGCTAGAAACCGGGAGACAGTGAGTTCTAGTCCTTCCATAGCCGGGAAAGCCAGCTGGGTGACCTGGGTCAGTCACTCACTCTCAGCCCAACTCACCTCACAAGGTTGTTGTTGTGGGGAAAATAGAAGGAGGAAGGAGTATTAGATGTGTCCACCATCTTGAAAGGTGGGATATAAATAATGAACAAGTAAATTTAAGACATAGGTTTATTGGATATGCACTAAATAGTTGAAAATATTCACTCAGCCCTTCAAGATAGATCAAGGCAGGAAACATATTCCACAAGAAATACTGGAGCACTTTATTGATATAGGGTATACAGTAGTAACAATCTTGAAAGCCTAACTGGCATTTTCCTTCCCTCCCTCTTGTGCTAAAGGGAGTCGAGGCAGAATCGCTTCAAATTTCTTTCTAAATCTTTCTTCATTTCCTAGGTTAGTTCATGTTTCGCTGACTCCTACATTCCTTCTCCAAGGTCATTTCTGTGGTTCTCTATGTGTCCTGCCTTTAACCATGCTGTTGGTGTGATTAAAGGAGTGTGTAATCTATCTCCCCTTGATCTTGAGACTTGGAATGGAGAGGTCATCTTTATTTTTGTTTGTTTGTTTTTGAAATTGCTTATTTCCTGGCAAAAAAGGGATTGGGAAAAAAAATACTCTTCATAGGTGCTCAGTATATGAAGTCCAGTTTTGAATATTAATTTCACCTAAGTGTTATCTATACAATTAAAGAATCATTGAAATCATAACTGCTAAGTTATTTTAGCTCTCCTATCTGATGTTTATCTTTTGTGACATAAAATTAAAAAAAAAAGATTACATTGAACCCTTGACAGTTAAATATAAAGGCTAGATCTGGTGTGTTGTGGTGAGAGTTCTTCTGCTGTATTAAAATGGTTCTGCTTGAGCCTGGGACAGTAAAGCTTTCAGAAGAGTGGGATAAGGCAGCTTTCAGATACTTGATCTTGTGTGATGCCAGGTGCTTCTTCTCCACCAAAGAACAAGCCAAAATCTCATGAGATTGCTAATCTGAAGAGTTGTGCAACTTTTAAGTTCAAATTGCTTTAACGTTGCTTCAAAATCATTTTAATTGGGGCGAGTTGCACAATTTGAGGAATAACATGTATGAAGGTACCCAAAGGCTCTGTGTTGCCAAGCCCTTTGAACAAAAGTTCCTTCTGTTCAAAAATTAGGGGATCATAGCCTTTTTAGGTGCAATCAGATTTAATTACATGGTTCCTTGCTAAATTCTTTAAAGCAAAAAAAAACAAAAAACAAAACCCTGAAAACATCAGAGACAGTGACTACTAGAAAGAGAGTGCTGCCCTAGTGTTTTGAAATTCGGAGCTATAGAATTATATTTCTGAAAATATGTATCATTTAAATATAATTAGGATAGTTTTTAAATGTTCTGGAGATGCTAGCACTTTGATCCCTCAAAGACAGTATTATCGGTGCAGTTTGTGGCTTCCATTTTGCTTATTTGTAAGCCTGGTTAAATTAATTAGGAAAAAAAAGGAAGAAGACAAAAAAAAAGAAATAGTTGCTTTTTCTGATGATCTTAGCTACACAATAATGTACATGACACAAATGCACTTAATACTGTAGCAGGGGAAGCACCTCACTGTTTAAAGCATAATGATTGTGGTAATAGCTTTCTTTTTTCTCAAAGACTTTATATGTGTCCTGGTTTCTTATGTTTGATCATCTCTCCCTTGTTTAGATCCCTCTAGCTGAGATGGAGGCTTTGTCTCTGACGTCAGATATTCTCTCTGAAAATTCCTGGTCCTTAGCTCTGACGGATGACTCTTTACCTGATGATAATAACACACTCTTACTTAATGCCCTGGAGAGCAATGTACATACACTGGTCGCTGTATTTTATGATGCTAACAGGGTTCTAAATACTGTTATCAAGAGGGTAATATCAGCTATGGCATTTTCAGATGAGCAGTTCTTAACCTTTTATTAGCATAAAGAAATCTGTTCCATTGGGATTAGCCTCAATACTACCTTTGAGGTGTGTTTGTACTCCTTGTTATGTGTATTACCCACTAAGAAAATCAGATTCTCTTGAAAAGTATATCAAGCAACTTCAAGGTGATTACATTGCTTACAGTTACATGGAAAATGCCATGATATAAAGGATCCCACTTTGAATCAAAACTGTTACAAACAGACGTCTAGGAAGTTTTCTCAACTTACACTCTAAAATTTTAATCAAAAATGGCTTTTTAAAACATTGTGAAACATGTTTATCAGTATTTTGAGCCCTGCTTTAACCATCTCCTCCTGAAACATTAGATATTATTAGCTGCTTAATAGCGATCAAATGCTTTATTTCTGCTGTACAACAGACATAACTCCTTCCCAACATTAAGCGGATCCATTCTTATTTTTCTCTTGTTCACATATCTACTTTTAAGCTGTGTGTTGTGTTGATGAATTCTCTTATCATTCTAGTAGATTGCCATAACAGTTATTACTTGTGTGGGACACATCTCTCTTAAACCGTGACGGTATTTCCCATCATGCTTCATGGCATCATTTGCAAAAGACTTAGAAGGCTCCGGTGAAAGTTTTCGAATGGTGAATTTCCATTCAAAATGAGATACCAAATGAAGGGGAGCATTTTACCATCTATCAAGATAAATCATAAAGTAGGATTATGGCTCCGGAAAACTCTAAAGTCCCATAGATTACTTGTATCAAATCACAAGTCAATCCATTCACTTGACGAAAATATTAAGACCTCTAACTTCAGACAAACTGTAGAAGCTTGTAAACAAATTTAAATATTATTTAAGAATGCATACCTTCCATATGAATAATTCAAATTGTTTTAATGTGAATTGCTTTTATATTATTACATAATATATAAAAAACCTTTCAGGACTATTAATACAATTGAGAAAAGCTATGTTTTTAAAATGTGGCCCTTTAATTTTAAAAATATTTTGAAAGAGTTCAGTATGTTACAAAATTCATCATTTTTTGTTTTAAGGCCAGTTTCAGATATATCACAAATATAAAATGAGTTTTATTTCTTCTTAGGGAACTATGGGTATAACTGCACCAACTGTGTTTTACAGTGTATTTAATTAGCAAATATTATGTGTGGTTTATAATATTTAGACTTAATCTGACACCTTATCCCACTGTGTTTTCTCAGTATGATTTAGTTGTAAGAAGTGAATTCTTCATAAAACTGCTACTAATTAAGATTGGTGCTTAAATACAACAATGGAAAACATTCTCTATTGCTTTTCATCTAAGCTATTAGGTCATTCTTACTCCAACAAGACCCAAGAGCTTATTGTAATTATTATTAACAGTTTATTTATGTTGACTAATTTACTAATCTCCATGGATACTTTTACTCTTGTTGTTTCAGACTGTACAGTATCCAATTATTTTACAGTTCTATAATTTGGCAAAGTTAAATATCTAAGAACACATGTGTGCGTTCATATTCTTTTGAAAAATCAGTAAATTTCTAAAAGATTGGGTTGGATCCAGACTAAATCGTATCATATCTCATTGAAATTAATGAGTCTTAAGTTAGTAATGAGTAGTAAGTCTATTCTGAAGTATCCTAAAGGTTTTTCAAAAAGTAGAACATTCTAGATCAGACATGTCAAACACAAGGCCCGGGAGCCAGATATGGCCCGCGATGTGGTTTCCTGTGGCCCACGAAGCCATCCTGGAAACAGTGAGGAAATGGCCCCTGCTGCCTTGGCCCCGGCCCTGGCCGCCTGGGAGCCAATGTACAATTTTGTGGTGGCCATCTATGCTGAAACGCATTCAGTTTTAGCTCCACAAGGCTGTCTGTAAACAGCAAGGGACCGGCCCCTGCCACGTTGGTCTTGCCCCCTGGGTGCGTGCTGGGGAGGTGTCACCCTTTGTGAGGAATGAAGAAATGCACCATCGCCTGGAAGTGGCTAGCAAATGGCCCTCACTTACTTCACATATCGGCTTGATGGGCTCTGGGGGAGGGGTTTCAGCAGGCTCTTCCAGTGGACCATGCCTTGGCGCTTGCCCTGGTCCCACCCCCTTCTATCCCACCCCTGCCCCCACAGGCACTCTTGACGCGATGTAGAGCTGGCCATGCCCGCCCAGTAGGCCACACCCACTCCAACCACGCTCACCCAGCAGGCCGTGCCCACCCTGGCCACACCTACCCTCCCACCCCAAGGACAACCGCAATGCTGATGTGGCCCTCAATGAAATTGAGTTTGACACCCCTGTTCTAGATGCCAAACCGAATGACAAACTGCAACTATTCCATCTATCCTATCTTAACAGATTTTAGATTTCTATTTCTACTAAAAGAAATGAAACCATGGGAAAAAGTAGGAATGGTTTTGAAGGCAAAGTGATGAAAGCCTTATTTGGAAGTAACCTGTATCTGCTCAGGCTGACAGTATTGTTAGAAGAGCAAATGCATACAGAAAAGCAAAGATAATAAAAGTTTTTTTAAAAAAATCTATATGTAGACAACAGCTGGAGCAGCTGGTATAGATTTATCCAAACCGTAATTAATGTCAATTTTATCTTGTCAAATGAATTTCCACAACTTGCACATACATTCATTGAAGCTGTCTGGGCATAGCCCAGTATTTGCCATAAAATGAAATATATCACTGCAGTAGGGAGGGGAAGATCATTTATATAAGATTCCACTGATTTTAATTGAATTAGGATATCATCTAATTTAACAGATAAAAAAGACTTGATAGTAGTGTACAATGCATTTAACTGTGTTTATCTGAATCATTAGCTATAGATAATTCTAATATCTAAATCCTTAATTGAAAACAAGAGTTAAATTCGTTCTATGTGTTAGGGAAATTAAAAACTATTGGCTAAACATACTGTATAATAGGTACTCTATTTATATTTTGTTTCACTGTGAATTAGATTAAAAAATCTAACATCATATTTCAGCTGGAATGAGACCAGAGACTTTTGTAACAGTACATTTTTATTATTTAGATTTTTTTTTCTTTTAAAATATTTTCCTTATTGTTGAAAATACATTATCAATGTTCCTTTGTAATTCTGCTTGTATATGCAGGCTTATTTTTAGCAATACAAAATAAAGGTCACAAACAGAATATACTTTCCATAGATCAAGGTAGCTCCCTGTTTGTTAAAAAAAATTAGCTAGAATTATGAGCTGATTCCTGCAAAAGCTTCCTTTGAGCAGGAAGAGATTGAAAAGATTTGTATTACTCATTTAAAAGACTAAAGTTTTGCAAAGCATGCAACTGTTAACCAAGCCTTGAGGCATGATGCTTGTTCAACTAATCCCGAAATAGTCATGGTTTATTGTTGTAATGTTGTTTCCCTGTTCCCCTGTATTGTATATTTTGTTTTTAATGTGGTTCATTCTATGTTGGTGCTTTAGTAATAGTAAAAATGTAGGGTTATTGCTTCCTGGTCAACTCATGTGTGCAATTTCATTTGGTTATACTAGAAGTTGTACAGCCTAATAAATTGCATGCTCACCACATCTCATGTCTGTTGCAGTGGTTGTCACCACAGTTCCAGTACACACATGCTTTTTCCACTTCTGTGACATTCTCTTTCTCTTTTTTTTCTTTTTTTAGACTGATATTCCTTCCATTAATGATGACCCCCTGATTCTCTCATCAAATCAGGATCTGCTGAGAGTAGGGAAGACTTCTGTGGGCCGCACCCATTCTCTGCCAAATGACAGCTATATGTTTCAGGCTCCAGATACTGGCCCCCATGATACTTCCTCGGGAGAAAAAAACTCAACTCATCAAAAATCTCAGTCAGGTACAAAGCATTTGCCTCAAAAAAAAAAAAAACCCATACAAATGTGGCTTCCCAGGTAGAGCTTTATGGAAGTGTTAGTTGGTTTGCCTTTTTTAAACCTTGGATATATTTTGCAAGGTGTATGGAAGTCTAGTGCTGAGACTGAAATTCCGGATTGTCGAATTGAATGGGCCTTGTGCATAAATCCATACAAATCCCAGCTGACTTGAAATGGAAATGGATGATGAGGACAAGAAACAAGCTGGGCTGGCAAGAATGCTCAATTTCTTGTTGCTTCTCTGCTAAAACCTCTCCTACCAAGTTTTATATGAAATAGCATGGCAATTATTTAGACCAGGGAAGAGTGACAGATCACCTGCCTCACGTTGTTTTACCACTCCAGATTGGCCCACCTGAAACAGCTTTTTCCATGAATCATACACCCATGTAACGTAGAGCAAGGCCCTTATTTTTTTAAAAGAACCTGAACTTTTCTAGGGATTGCTCCTTGCTCAAATCTTTGGATCGTTAAACTTGTCCTTCACTGCTGTAAGTACACTCATCAAGTCATTTCATGTCTTCACTTGTTTTCTCCATTGTAAAATATCTTAGGTATACATTTTTTTTTAAGACGTGTAAATTGGAACTCAAACTTGTTAGATTAATTTACAACGGATGCTAAGACAAACTAAGGCTCCCATGTGACATTGCCACCCCTCTTCCTAACACAATGAAAAGCTGTGAATCTTGCTGTGGCACTGCTGAAAATTCTGCCTGACCAAACACAGAGCGGTGGAATAGGTGGGGAAGAAGAATATACAATACAATGAGATTGCATCTCCAACAATATTACAGGATGAGAATAGGGAGTGATGCAGGAGTGTTTATTTTGTGTGGCAGCCCTTTATTAGCCACTCCAACTTGTTTCAGGCTGAGTACTGCTCTCCCTTAGCAGTAATGTGAAGTGATAGGACAACATCTATACAGTATTCGTTTTTCTAAAGAGTTGAAATTGCACCATCACTTCTCTGCTCTCTGCAATGAAAAGCAATCTTATTAAAGTCCCCGGAAGAAGAACTAAGGTTTCCTTAACAAGAATCCTAGGGGATGGTTTGAGACTAGTTTCTCTCCTAATCTCTCTCTCTCAGAAAGCCTGTTTTAGGATCAAGGAGAATTTATTGTCAAGTGTCTTCACCCAGCACTTGAGAAAGGTACAATATGTGAAGAGGTTAGTAGAAAGATATTAAAATTTGCATATTAATTGCTGTTTAGCAGCAGGAATAAAAATGCAGAAACTATAGCTATTAAGCAAAGCAAGGATACCTTGACACTTTAGCTTAGCATAAAATAATGTAAAATCACATGCAGTATTCAACATAGCATAACTTAAGAGTTTATAAAATTATCCATGTCTAGAATGTCAAAATCAAGGAATCAAGCTTGATTTCAGGGAAGCACAACAACAAAATCTAAACAAAAAAAACCACTAGAATCTTATGCTGTATCAATCTGGTTGGTAATACAACAGAAAACTGAAGTTTTATAATGAAGATGAACTAACATCTAGATATAGCATATATTTTTTAAAAATACTAGAGTATCCATAATTTATACTTGCATATGAATATAAATGACATTTATAAACCAACTATGAATCACAGTTCCCTAGGCAGTGTATAAATTTCTTGGCAATACAGGATAAAATAAAAAAGTAGCAACATATTTCATATAACAATAAAAATCATAATAAATGCAGCAGCTAAAATCCCAGTAGAACCTACATCAAAACAATATTCTGTTTTCCCAAAATACTTGGGACATGGTACCCCAAACGTCAAACTGGTGTCCTCAAATTCCTGGAAAAACAAAAATGTCCAAGGATCAATGTGAAGACTGCCCCCAAAAAGAGATCATATGCCTTTTAATTGCTTCCAAAACAGAATAGGTCTTTTTCTTTCAGCATTCACAAAAAACAAGTTGCCATCCTTGAAATACAGTGGGAGATGGATTTCTTCTAGAACAGTGGCTCCCAACCTTTCCTATACCTTTTCCTTCAGATTGCCTAGATGCCTGGCAAGGTTTTTCAGAATTGGTTTGCCTTTGCCTTCTTCTTTTTAGGGTTGGCAGAGAGAGACTAGCCCAAGGTCATCCATCTGGTTTTATGCCTAAAACCAAACTAGGACTCACAGTCTCCTCGTTTGTAGCCTGGTGCCTTAACCACTACATTAAGCTGGCTCTCTAAGACTAGCCTGTATGAAAAGAATGGTGAGGATGGGCACACGTGTGCATCCATGCCTATGGGCCAAAGAGGGAGCATTCAATTTTGGGAATCCATGCCTGCAATAGAAAGCAATTAATACGGTTCAGATGTGATTGAGCACTGACCACAGGCAGACCCTTATCAGGGCTTTCAGGAAAAAAATGAGATAGATTGTTCACCTGGAATCAAATCTATATAGTGTAAAATGGGGAGGGGGGTCAGTGAATGTAGGCTTCTAACTAGACTGTGCAATCTTTGTGAATATTTTTCTGCAAACTTTTTTCTCTCTATTTATAAAGGCAATTGCAAGCCTTTGGCCAAATAGAAAACAGCTATGTATGTTTCATAACCCAGAAATGAATTAGGGGCTCTTTGAGTTCTTCCTCAAGTAGGAAATCAAAGCATATGAATCAGAAATCAGGCTATTTCATGATTACAAATTATCATTTTTTCTTCATTTTAACTGTTTATAGTACCTTTACACATCTGCAAGATGCAAAAACTTTATCTTTAGTTCCATTCAGGGTATGGAACTATAGTTTGCAGAACATTCAAGAAATTAAGAAATGAAAAAAGAAACTGGCTGAAAGTTATGCGGGAGAGGATTACACTTCTTTGTCATTTGTTAGCCTAGTGTATTGGTCTAACAAATGAAGAGATAGGGGACCCACAACCCTCACACTGTCCTGCCAGCGATGAAGCCTGACGTCTGACCAAAACAGAGCGACCTCTGGTTTGACACTTAGCATCTGTGAAAAAGTTGACTTTCAGAAATGATTGCAGTGACCTCTGTTTATTAATATGCAATTCTCTAAAGTGCTATGCGGTTACTTAAGGCCATATATCACCATATGTTAATAAGATTAACATGAGATTTCAAGCTGGAAAAGGATGTTGTGTTTAAGTAAACTTGGCCTTTGCAAAAGTTATTTGTTTCAATAATCCTGCATAATAGGGGAGATATTCTGGGAAACAGTCCAGGACAAATGAGGTTCTTTCTGTGGGAGATGGTTCAGATACAATGAATTACTTTTTCTAATTGCTTTTTTTTCCCCACAAAAAGATCGTGTTGGATCTTGTAGGGAAAAGTTTTATAAGGTTCTGTGTGCTGCAAACGTTACAATCCTAGATCTGGGAATAAGAAAGTAGCCAGTGAATGTAGTGGGAGCATCCACAGGAAACCTATATCCACTCGCCCTTCGTATCCACCTTTTCTCTATAAATCAGAAACTGGGGAAAAGAATATGGGATTGCCCCACATCATGCCTCTTCCTATAATGTGTTATTTATTAGACGTGGCAAAGGTGATTTCACTTGCAACCTAAAGAACTTAGTAGATAATGTGATTGTTTTGAACTTTCCACGAATGTACAAAAACCAGAGGCATAATTCAATTGGGAATTTACAAAAAAAGAGTACTGCTCTGTTTTAGAAAAGTCCTAGTTTGGAAAAGTGTGGAATATTTGAAAATAAAACTCTGATCTGTGGAGAAAAAGCTCTGATCTGGAACAAAATGGACACGTCAGAAAAGGAAGGGCTTGTTTGTTTCTCTACAACAAACCATCACATCTATGCCCCGCTGGCTACTTCCTCTCCGCTGGCCATTCCTTTCCAATTATTTCTATACTTGGGCACTGATATGTTGAAAATTCAAAGACATCTTTGATGAGGGAAGGCAATGGCAATACATCTCTGCTGCCTGTTTCCTGAAAGAAAGTGCAACTGTCCTGGGAATCACCATCACTCCTCATCCCATTTTTTTTTTAATTAAAAGTTTTAAAAATTTTTTACAATATATAATCCAAATCCCTCCCCCCCCCACTTCCCAGAGCTGATTACAGGGTTACAAATAAGCAATCATAATCTAACTAACATTACCCAACTCTACTAACAATCAAATCCATAATATTCTTTAACTCCTTTTCAAAATAAATATTAACAAATTAAAAACCAAAAATAATAATATAATCAAACAATAATACCAAAAATAATATAAATTCAATCATGTTAAACTATTAAAAATAATCTAAAATTTACTCATAAGCTAAATAATACTTTTTAGTCTCATATTTATTCTGAATAGAATCTATCCATCTTCTCTCTCCTCATCCCACTTTTGGGAGGCTGCCATCTACACTGTGCCAGATGCTTAAGTGGCATAATTGTATATCTGTATATCCCTCTGGGTTCGTTTTCTGTGGTTAAACTCTTGTCTGGTTCTGGATAACATTAGAGACTCGGATATATTAATTTTGCAGTCACTTAATCAAGATATAGTCACCACAATTATTTGTTTTCCCCATGTGAGAATGCATTAGCAGAAACAGAGTTTCGAATTTTGTGGCAGTTCCTTCCTAATGCCTTATCACTATTGGTTAAATGGTGATTTTTTTTCCTTTTATCAAAAACAAGATTCTAAGAGAGAGAGCATGTATTACTAGATTATAGGCTTGAATTCCCAGAGTAGAATTACTTCTTCTCATACACATTCAAAAAACAAAACACAACCCCAATCTGAATGGTCTTCCCATCTCCTCCAGAGCCAATTTATGGAAATGCTTTGGAAGTACTTGTTGCCCTCGACTTACGACCACCATTGAGTCCAACATTTCTGTTGCTAAGTGGGACATATGTTAAGTGAACTTTGCCCCATTTTACGACCTTTCTTGCCACAGTTGTTAAGTGAATCACTGCAGTTGTAAAGTTATTTACAACTGGGTATTAAATGAATCTGTCTCCCCCATTGACTTTGGTTGTCAGAAGGTCACAAAAAATGATCACTTGATCCCAGGACACTGCAGCCGTGCTAAATACGAACCAGTTTGTCAAGCATCCAAATTTTGATCACGTGACTGTGGGGACGCCACAAAGGTCACAAGTGTCAAAAATGGTCATGTCACTTTTTTCAGTGCTGTTGTAACTTTGAACGGTCACTAAATGAACTGTTGTAAACTGAGGATTATCTGTATATGCCAGGAATCAAGCACACCACATGTGTAAAGTAGCTGCAGAGATGAGATCTCTATTCAGTTGTGGATGTGTTCTCTTAGACCAGGGGTGTCAAACTGCTGGCCCGTGGGCCAGACACGTCATCCCAAAACTGTGCCCACCCCATTGCCGGCAATGGAGAAAAAGCTCTGATACGTCACACGTCACATGACGTCACGAGTTTGACATGCCTGTCTTAGACCATTTCTTAGCCGCTTCTTATTCCAGAGTTTCCAGCTTTTCTAGAGTCTGAAGCCTGCCTACATAATGCCTTTACTGTTGATACAGCCAGCCACCACTGCTCTTGTCCTGCATTAGCCATACCAGTAAGTCCCCAAATAGAGACTTGCTGATTAAGTTTCTTCACTACTTCAGAGGATTTGCTACTTTAGAGACAATCTGAATTTGATCATTAGAAATGAAATTAAGGAACGGAATCTGTTAGATGTGATTTCTCAAGTTTCCTGTCCTTTCCTCAGGGTCAGCTACGTCGGTGCAGTCTCAGCCTGCGAGTATTGATGCTGCTCTACACATTGCCAGAAATCGATTCCACCCTCTCAAGCCCCAATACAATCTTGACTGGGAAAGCAAACCCAAAGTTGCTCCACCTGCACGTTCTCCATGTGCAGAACGGCTACTTCGTAGACAGGTAAGCTGGGCTAGCAAGGTGGTCCTCTCATTTATTTTCATTCAACGTGCAAGCTGCAGGCTTAATCTGATGTGATTGCAAAATTATATAAGAAGCAGAAAAAAATTAGAAAGGTTGAAATAATGTGTCCAGGCTCCTCTCTCTCTGATGAGTAGAACATACATCTAGCGGGACCATAGTAACTGTGTTGGCCAATGTGGGCTGTGCAAGTCACATGTATGACTTCATGAAAAAAGCATTAATATCTGGCAAGAAGTGATAACTTTATCCTGATCCAGTCCTTGTTCTTGAGTCTTGCTGGCAGACTACACCCAAATTTATTCAAATGCTGTTTTAGTCTGCTGACTACTTCTAATTCCCTCTTTTGATGTCCCCTAGCTATGTAGTTGTGCCTCCTATAGAACATCTACCTTCATAACTGCATCAATTTATCACAATATTATTTTTAAGAAATTTATTTTTTCCGTGTGTTGACTATTCTTTACATTAAATGAATTTTTAAGTCTCGTTGGCCCAAGCATTTTATGATGCCAGCCTTTCAGCTTGACAGTGGAACTCTCTTGAAAATTCTACAATTTTTATCTATGTTTTTTTTAATTTAGATCTTTTGCATTTAGGATTGAAAAATTGTAATCTTAAATGCAAAAGATCACTGTCATTTTCTCCAAATAGCATATTATACAAATTTAAGATTACTTCAGAGCTCAGTTTATTTAAAACCATTATTTCCTTTTCCCTGCTAACCAAATAAAGTGCATTTTTTTCCAAGGCAACTGTTTACATTAATATGGAGTATTAAAGTGGCAGGCTAAATTCCTAAAGTCTATTAAATCAATGCTGGCCTAGTCCAGGGTATAATAACAAACAATCAGATCGATTTCATGGCTCCAGCTCCTGAATGTGCTTCTTGTTGTTAAAAAGCTAACAGTCCAAACCTTTTTAATCAGTACCCCAAAGATAAGAAGTCTCATTAGCTGCCTACTTGGCCATTATAATTAGCAGCCAAAGACTTAATGTTACTAAGCATCAAGCCTCCGTTGTGTATAAGGCTAATTTTCACAAAGTATTTCAAGGCAGAATTGACCAAGAGTTGATGCTACAAATAGTGTAACATCTTGTGTTTTAGATCTTGTGTATTCCCAAACTAGGAAGGCCATCTAACAGCCATGCAAAATCCATTCTCATTTCCCATTCACTGAGAAAAGTTTCAGCTTGTCCCAGGTACACAGTGTAGTGTTGGGATAACACCCTCCCCCCGTTTTTCCAAACTTATTTCTCTCTCCTTGTAGCAGTGCACAGACAAGGAGCTCCAGGGTCACTATGAAGAGAAAGATAGTAGAATAAATTGATAACTACTTTTAGCACTGAGATTATAATCAATATGTTTTTGCTTTGTGGAAAGTTGACTACACTGGAGGTACTTTAAAGGAAACCAGAAGTACTGCTATTTTACTACCTTGAAATATTATACATCTTCTTGGTCCTGACCCTTTATTTCCCGCTTATCACAGACTCTCCCCTCTCCAAGGGAGTTAAGCTCTCAAGGGGAAGGATGTTTTGAGAGAGGCTCAATTGAGTGATTATTCCATATCATAATACCAGGTGTGTTGGGTGCTTTTCCAAATGTGATTGATTAATCTATTGAACTGAAAGGCTAAAAATCTCCAGAGCAATTAGTCCTCTAATCATCCATGGATTGCAAAATATATCAACAATGAGAAGCTAGATTGAGAAGCCTCCTGAAGAATTCGTTATTTCAGCCAACCGTACCTTATTTTATACATACATACATGCATGCATGCATGCATAATACATACATGCATATATACATACATACATACATACATACATACATACATACATACATACATACATACATATATGCCTTGGTTTTTTTTTACAATGCACTCTATCGGCCCAAATATATATATACCCTATGTCAGGGTGGAAAAGCTGCAAGGGGGCATGGAAGTGATACAGAGATATCCCTGGAGGATGGGTGTACCAATTTATTAAGATTTTTTTATACACTGTATATACAGTGTATAAAATGGGGTACAATGGCTCAGCTATTAAAGTTGCCGGATAGCTGACAAACCAGGCTCGAAACCAGAGCATCATGCGACAGAGTGAGCTCCCATTACTGCCCCAGCTTCTGGCCAAACCTAGCAGTTTGAAAGCATGCAAATGCAAGTAGATAAAGAGGTACCACTTTGGTAGGAAGGTAGCAGCGTTCCATGTGCCTCAAAAATATCTTTGAACAACACTGGCTCCCTCAACTAAGAAATGGAGATGAGCACTGTCACTTAGACTATGAGATGGCTCAGGCAGTCCAGGATTGGCACATCTCTAATAAAGGGAGAACCAGTTTTAGAGGTCATACCCCATCAATAGGAGCCTCCCTCTGTCCTTTTGGCCAGTTCATTTCTTCTATGCACCTTTGTTTTAAACCAGGAGAGGGCAGTCCTGCCCTCAGCATTGTGAAGCAGCTGACAGACCTGAGGGAGAAAGTTAATTTTATTTATAATTTTTATTTTATTTTATTTATAATATTTACTATGAGTTCATTTCATGTCTGCTGTTTTATTCTTGCTCTAACTGATTATACATGAAGTATTGGTGATACAAAAAATAAAATAAATAAATAAAATAAAATAAAAGTTCACATTTTTACTCTATATAATATTTCTTGCTCTTTTCGTCTCCTTCTTCTCTCTCTTCTTTCCTTCTCACTTCTTTGTTTCTTATTATTTCTTTGTTGAGCTGAATTTTATTTACTTTCTCTTTGGCTCATTCAATCTTAGTGGGCTGATAGATTGTCACTACTTGTTTCTTTTGAGTTCTTGTAAGCTTCTTCTTTGTCATCTCACTTCCTTCTCTTCTGTGGAACTTTTCTATTGCCTTTGATCTATCCAAACATCTTTGGATTGCGTATCTAAGGTTTAGTTTCAGTATTAATTCTTTGAATGAACTGTCTGATTTTACATCATCTAGTTGTTCTTTTTGTGGTCCAAAGATATTCTCAACAATATTTTCCAGCATCAAAACTCATTGTTTTCATTTAATCTTTCTAATGTTTCAGCTATCACAGCCATATGTTTCAACTGAAGACCATAGTTTTGATACTGTTGTGAGTGTGGTGTCTCTGCATTTTTGCCTAAAACAGTTGTAGTCTCTTGCATATAAAAGGTCTTTATTTCTTCACTACAATCGTCACCCTTATGAATTTTTGAAAAGTACAATCTGCACCTACTTTGTTTTTTCCTCTGCATGTTTTCGTTGGTTGTAATGTCTGTTGACATAATCTTATTTTTTTAATATTGAACTGCAGACCAGGATTTGTACTTTCTTATTTCATGTTCAACAAGAGATTCCATTAAACCTTCCTCATTTGTTTTTTTCTGCCACCAATTTTAGTTCAAATTCATATGTCTTCTAGTCCACTACGTGTACATGTAAACGTGTGCATGTACCCTCATAAACACAAACACATATAATTGAAAGTTTTAAGAAATAAAGTAGAAAAGAAAAAGATATAAAAAAGGTATAAAGAAGTGGCTTCCAATCTTCTTCACACCAGTTATAAGTACCAATTATACTTTAATTTGTCTTTGTAAAGTTACCTCATGACTCTCTTCTTTCTATCATCTGTCCCACTGTTTCTCAATTTTAGCAACTTTAAAATTTGTGGACTTCAATTCCCAGAATTCCTCAGCCAGCATTCTGGGATTTGAAGTTCACAAATCTCAAAGTTGTCAAGACTGAGAATCACTGATCCTGCCTAATAATCAGAACTATAAATTGCAAGCTCCTTTTTTATTTTGTTTTGTTTTTCATGCAAAAAGTCCGTATGGGATTTCCAGTCATCAATAATTTAGATATTGTCTTTTCTCTAATCTGACAAGTCAGCTTAGTCGGCAAGTTCTGTCATCTTTACCAACCATTCCTCCACTGTAGGTATTGGCAAGTATTTTCATCTTTGTGCATACAATAATTTGCTGCAGTTATCATATATGAAAATTGTGTTCCATTACTTTTTTTTTTCTAGCTGTTTATCCATCAGTCCCAGGAGGAAATGTTCTGATTTCAACGGAGCATTCATTTTTAAAATCCTCTGATTCACTGTATATATTTAAACCCGAACGTTTTAGGTTTTTATACACATCTGCCCAGAGTTACCCTGTGGTAAGAGAAATGACCAATACATTTAATAAATAAATAAAGTATAACATAATTTATTTCCCAATTCTGAACCAGGCGTATGTTCTATATTCCACTATAGCTATTGTTTGCAGACCAATTCTTCATTGGGGCAGGTGAGGTAGCCCAGTATATCTTATTGTTTTAAGGGCCATCCACAATTTATTGGAATTTATATAGAGACTAAAAACTCTGTATATAATACAGGCAGCAAAGTTAGATGTCGTTTTGGAATTCCCTTGCTTTTTCCATTGCCTTCTGGACGTCAGCAGTGTGTTTTCTCTCTGAATCCGGTTTGTACATCAGGCAGTTCTTCTTTTATAGTTCCAGAATCTCCTGCCGTTCAATTTCCCTTTCTTTTCTTGGTGCTGCCCTGGCAATTAGTGATGAATTCCTTGGTGAGAGTCAATCTGCTGATTTTCAAGAACAGAAAAGCCTTGCGTAGGGAGTTGTTCCTTGCCAGTGCACTGCAAAAGTGTTTTTCTTCTAAGTGTCAGCCCAATGCGAGTATTCACACCTACTGCATCCTTCAACTTTAAAACTTCTCAAAATGCTAGGTACTAAACCCAAGTTTAGTAGTTGCAGACATGTTGAGTTCAAGTCCTTGTCCAGTCCTAGCTCCAAAATTGACAAGGGGCAGATTTGCCAGGTTTAGCACTGGGAGAATTATAACCACCTCCCCTCTACAAGCAGTTCCAGTGGGAACCCAACCATCTCAATAACTTCCTGCAGGTCTAAAGACTCTCTTGTATTTCCTTTGCTTTTCTGGGGGCAGACAGATTTACCTCTGTAAATATGACTTACAGTGGTAGAAACAAGAGCCTTCTAAGAATATTGACAAATCTTCTGTGAGTATATTAAAACTCACCTTTATAGTAAATCTAATAAATATTATTTATTTACCTTAACAGCAGTCTCCATGGACACATAAAAGTGCCATTTCAACAAATAAAAATATTATGCGGCATTTTTAGTTTTGTAACACTGTAGCAACATGCTTTTATTTATCTGAACGCATAATCAAGCCAAAAATTGTTCTTTCTCTGTTAGCAATACAAATAAACATGTAAAAGCTTTAATTAAAAACACTGATTTTTTTAAAAAATAAATTCAACAACTCCCTACCCTTATCAACGTATTTCCATCTTCTCCCATGAACTGGACCCTGTTGTATAAAAGCTTTCCTAGGGATGATTTCATGCCTTGAAAAAACAAGCTCTACTGTACTAGGCAAACCTATTGTAATATACTCCACTGAGCACTGATTTGCATGTTTTATTCAGCATCAATGTGACTTAAGCTCCTGAATGCCTAAAAGAGGCATTCCCAAGAGTAAAACAACTGCTTAGGTTGTCCCGTAAAGTCTTCTGCAGGAACGTCTTGGCTCTGAGCCAGATATGCCATATAGATTATTCTGAAGGCAGTTCTATCACAGTTCTTGTGAGCATAAGGAAAAGGGAATTTTAGGCTGAGCACATCTAAAAAATAGCAAGAGTTCCCAACTACTCCCAAAGCAGAATGTCATGAATTAGAGAGCATACAACCTAAACCTCATGTGCAAAATAGATAATGTGATTGCAGGGCATTATGAGAGCAGCTGATAAAGAAACCTTGAAACTGGAGCTTGCTGGAGTTGTCAGTCCCTCACACACAAAAGCTAAAATTCAATTGCCAGCTTTAATATGCCATTTAAATCTTGCACCTTGCCTGCACTAATACTTCTTCCATGTGTTTCTTCCCATCTGATTCTTTGATACCCCCCCCCCCCATCCCTGGCACAGATGGCAATACAGAATGACTCCTCGGATACTCCTAGTTCAGAAAGCAGAGAGAACCTCCACACTGAGGTGAGTGAGCTCTCTGATTCCAATTTGTCAGCCCCATCAACCGAGGACCTTTCTATCACTTTGACATCCTCGGGAGCAAGAGAGCCTGCCAGCTGGGTCCGATCAAGTGTTCACACTCAGCAACATTCCCATAATCAATATAACATCTCCAAGCATGTTCCAGATTTGTGTGCCTGTACAGACTCTCTTCAAGAACTACCTGGGGATCCAATGGACCAAGAAGTATCAGAAATAAACAGCTGTTTTACTTCTGGAACTTGTTCAGCCATGAGTGCCTCATCAGTGGTCCAGCCTGAGACCCCTAAGAGAAATGTAGGCAACAGTGGCAATGTTCCTTTGAAGGACCTGAAGAAATGCTACAGTGTAGATACACAAGGTCTTCTTAAAAAACCATCATCGTGGTTAGACGATCAAAGGAGACATTCCATAGAAATTTGTTCCATGGAAAACAGCCCCCAGCATCATTCCACATCTAGTTCTTCTGGCTTCATCAGTCAGGTCTTCAGTGAAATGGAAGGCTTGCAAGGGACACGGCCAAAGAAAAAAATGAGTCCCCCGTGTATATCCATAGACCCTCCTGAGGAACAGAGGTTGCTACTAAGGAGGTCTTGCACTGCGTCCCCTTCCAGTGCAGATGTTTGCTTGAGAAGACGTGCTCCATCTTGGGACTCGAAGGATTCTGTGGATGCAGGGGACTCCACCCTCCCAGACAGTCTGTCAGTAACTCCAACTCCAAAGAAAGACTTGTTGACGCTCCCTAGTTTTTCCTTTGATCAACCAGATGTTGACCCTTGAAATGGTTTCTTTTCTGTTACTGGTGCCAAAAGTTTTTTTTTCCCCTCCCTCGTGTAATAAATTAAACCTCTCTATTCTAAAATGGCACTGATTTTTTTAAATATCCAAAGTTTAAAAAAGAGCTTGCCGGTAGAAGAATGGTTAAGCTATATCACGCTTACTTAAGCATAAGTTCTGCTTGGGTAAAAGCAATACATTGTTCAGAGTCTATATGTATAGTCTATTTTATTAAATTAATTGAACCTAGTATGGCAGTATGTAGTACATTTTGTGGCTTAAAAACTTGACTTATTTTCTCTTGTTTTATGTACCTCAGAATATTCCTGAGACTATGTTGGTCTTTTTTAAAAAAAAATAATAATGAATATTTTAACCTTTAAAATTACGTATTTAACCCTCCCTCTTTTTTCTTTATTCTTTCTTTTGTTTTCTTTTGCAAAGCACAAGATGTAGCCGTTAGTGCATTACAGAGAACATGTGCCCCATAATAGACCATAAATAAGAATTGTTGCAATTATAATGCATTTCATTTACTGAACCAGCCACTATTTTCTGCAGAGATTAGCCATATCTGTTTCCAAATTGGATTTTATTACAGTGCAAAGCAAAAGGAAATATAGAAATTAAACAATGAACAGTCTATAGACAGACAGATTTGCAAAAATGTCCATTACACTGAGAATTTAACTGCCTTCCACTAATATACAAACATATATTTTGTTACGGCTTTCCATAATAATCTTCAAAATCTTAAGGAGCGGGAATTCTTAGGATGAGAAACATTCTCTGGTCCCACTGCCCAAATCTGGTAGGTTGAAACAGAAGGAAAAAAAATGATGCTTCAGCTATTTCCTACCCCTAAAAGTCTTGTTTCACTCTCTCTTTCGGTGGAAGAATCTAACCTGAGGGTCAAGATCAGCTGCTTACAAATCCATCTCAGTTGGAACATTTCACGCCCATGTATCCAAGGAGAGTGGACACTTGCTTACTTTTGAGCAACTTTGGTCCTTAACATTTGTGTTTATCTTTATGCGGTGCAACCATTGTGCTATGGAAAAGCATATGCTCCTCTGAAACTCAGTCTCTGTAGTGGCAGATATACACTGTCTAACAACAGGAATTACATCCTTTGACTTGTGAT
This sequence comes from Crotalus tigris, assembly GCF_016545835.1. NCBI lineage: Eukaryota > Metazoa > Chordata > Lepidosauria > Squamata > Viperidae > Crotalus > Crotalus tigris. The sequence goes on from NW_024096469.1 coordinate 3,766,404, forward strand.
ATGTAGTATAAATGTGTACATTCTGTTTGTTTCAATGGCACCTGCAGCTAAGAGGATCGGCAACATACATGTGAAAATGAGTAAATCATATGGATGGAAATCAAATTTGCCACAGATACAGCAGGTGAAGTTTCCTACTATTTATTCACATCCCTGCAGATATGAGATATGTTAAATATGTCAGTCTACTGTTAAAGACACAATATAGATCAATAAAATGGTATGTGTAGCTTGATTAATATGTAGCTCAACTGCTCTAATTCCCAATAGAGAGGCTGAGAATACTGTTGTCATTCAGTGTGTCCTATTGGCGCCTCATAAAGGAATCTTCTAAGGTGCATGCCAAGAATAGCTTCACATTCTGCAGTAGGAGAATTATGTGAAGGAACTTTAAGTTAACTTAACTTCTAATCAATCAACTGTAGAGCAGCCCAGAGTGATTTCATTAATGGGCAATTTAATGATCAGACACCTAGAATGATTACTTCTTCTCCTCTTCCTCCTCATCGCCATCTTCATCATCATCAAACAAATTGTAGAAATTAAATTAAAAATTAAAGTTCTTTCCCCCTACAAGGGCATCGTATAGCCAAACAGGACTGGCAGTTACAAAATTGGATGTATTTTTTTTTTACTTAAACTGATGCTGATTTGCAATATTGCAATCCATTCACACATTCTTTTTCTACTGACCTTGCTTAAGAGAGAGAGAGAGAGAGACACCCCAACTGTATTTTGATATCCAAATAATTATCAAAGAAAAATCCTAGAAAGGTTCAGTTTTTTTCTTTTTCCCACTTAAGAGATTTAAGAGAGAGAGAGATTGGGAGATGGGTTCTGCTGTCTTTTTAACACTTATAAATCCACATGCTAATTTGATGAGGAATAACTTCCAAGCAAGTCAGTTCCAGTTGGCATTAACCTCACTCGGCTTTAACCATTAACCATGCCAAGTCCTAGACATTTTTCTCCATTTTAGTGGAATGCCAGGACTCAATTTTCAGTGCCAGAGCTTAACCTTGGAATAGAAGAAGAACAAATAGATTAAAAACACCCCAAGCATTTCCTTTCCTCTAATTCTAAATAAGCAGCAGAAATTCCCCATTGGGGTAAGGCTTTTCAAGTCAAAAGCCTTTTTTTCTAGAGTGCTATGATCCACAGCATTATTTTCCAAGAAATTAAGCATTGGGGATTTGACTTCCACAGATGCCACCTTGGAAACAGCATATCTTGCACAATAATAGTATGGTGTTTTGCATTAAGTGCTTTTACAGCATTTTTTAAAAAAAATTCTGCCCTAATAAAAAAGATGATTCCAAAATGCTGCTTCTCTATTTATACAAATAATCCTTGACTTACAACCAATCATTTAATGATCGTTCGAAGTTATGACAGTGCTGAAGAAGTGGCTTACTATTGGTCCTCTCATTTATGATCCTTGCAGTGTCCCCACAAAATCTGGACATTTAGCAACCGGCATGCATTTGTGACAGTTACAGCACCCCAGGAGCACGTGATGCTGCCATTTGAATCTTCCCAGCGGGCTTCTAACAGGCAAAAACAATGGGGAGAGCTGAAGTTGTTTAATGTCCAGAGCAAAAAGTTTGTAAAATCTGGTGCAACTTGCTTAATGACTGCCTCATTTAGCAATGGAAATTCTGGTCCCAAATTGGTCAAAGGTAGAGGACCTTCTGTATAACCTATATATCAGATAATGTGAGGCAGACTCATTTCTCCAAACCTCCTCAAAAGCTTCTCAACTGAGTTACAAGCACACTTGGGCTTCACGTGTTAAAAATTAACCTTTGCACTAGAAAGAAGCTCTTACTAGAAGATCTAATTAGAACTCTGTGAATATCTTACATTCTTAAAGTCTCCAGCTATCTATTGTACTGATCTAACTTGGCAAATATAAGATGCAGCAGAAAGTTAGTTTTTGAATATATCTTTGATTTCTTATGTCCAAGAAAAAGCATGATTCTTCAGATAAATCAGTATTGTGCATATCCAAGGATCCTCAAATCTGTGCTGGCACCATTTGGGGAGCCTTTTCAGAGTCCAAATGTGAACTTATCAGTATTGATGTGACCAAGTTGCTCTTTTCTATGGATCACATTATCTCTTTATTCATTCTTAAAAAGAATAGTAGGATAAAATGACTTTGCTTTTCAAGCCTCATGAATGTTTGCTAAAATTATTGATTTCAGCTTAATCTGTCTGTTAAATGTATTTACCATTGCAGTCTTAATAAGTGCTTTAAACCCAGTTAGTAGATATTCGAGGTCATGCACTCATATAGACCACATTTTGTTAAATATAGAAACTAAATCAAACATAAATATTGACTGAAAACAATCCCTAATCATATATTAAAACCCAGTTTGAATTTGAGGGTATAATCTTAAACACTGAAATATGCTTCATTATGATTATAAAATCAGCTCACATTGGACACTTTCCTAAAAATACATTCCAAATTAATTTTGACAACTGGTAATTGTTTAAATCACTCTGAAATAAAGGGGCATTGTTTATCAAAATCTTCATTTTTTTCATGTAATGCTCCATACCAATAGACTCTTACTACCCTGCTTGGGGAAAATTATAAATATACAAATGCTGTCATTATTCCAGTCCATTGAGCAGGAAATGAAATCTAACCAGGTCACCAACTAAATTAGACTGCTCTTCTTGAACCTATTAATCATTTTAATATATAGGCAATTAGTGCAATTCTTACAAAAACCCTTGCAATCTTCTCATGTAAAAGGTAGGGAAAAGCACACTATGATGATCAAAATGATTCCGGTCCTTTGTTTTTGGCTTAATTACTTGGTCCCTATACATCAAATGCAGATAATCAACCTCATGTATAGTGAAGGAATTGTGTCCCTTTGTTTTGTCCTTCATGTAACCATGCTCCTCTGAACATCCGATCATCCATCCATCATGTTTATCCCCGAGGTCTGTATACCCACAGCATCAAGTTTGGCTTTCCCATACATATATGGAACTTAGATCAATTTGACATGCAAAGGCAATAAAGTTAATGAGACAGAGCAATGCAGAAGCATCAGAATTAGGCAATGTGATCCTGGTCAGGTGTAATGGGACAACTCACCACAAGCAACTTGCCGTGGCCATCTCGCTGCAGGACAACTCACCGCAGGACAATTCAACAAATGCAAAAGATAAATTAATTTGAACAGAAATGTGGCCAATAATAATAAAATAAAGTAGAAAGAGTACAGAGAAGAGCAACAAAGATCATCAGGGGACTGGAGGCTAAAATATATAAGGAACGGTTGCTGGAATTGAGTATGTCTAGTTTAAGGAAGAGAAGGACGAGGGGGGACATGATAGCAATGTTCCAATATCTCAGGGGCTGCCACAAAGAAGAGGGAGTCAAGCTATTCTCCAAATGCCTGAAGGCAGGACAAGAAGCAACGGTTGGAAACTAATCAAGGAGAGAAGCAACCTAGAACTAAGGAGAAATTTCCTGACAGTTAGAATAATTAATTAGTGGAACAACCTGCCTCCAGAAGCTGCAAATCCTCCAACGCTGGAAATTTTTAAGAAGAGACTGGACAACCATTTGTCTGAAATGGTATGGGGTTTCCTGCCTGAGCAGGGGGTTGGAGTAGATGATCTCCAAGGTCCCTTCCAACATGATGATGATGATGATGATGATGATGATGATGATGATGATGATGATGATGATGTCAATCCAGAAATGGAAGAATTATGATAATTTTGACAAAAATATGGTCACCAATAATAAAAGTAACTGAATGAAACAATACAGCATTGAATTGTCCCACAACGAGATGGCCATGGCGAATTGGCCAGGGCAAGTTGTCCTAGATCCCTGTTCTAGGCCTTTTGCATAGTAACAAATATCTGAATCAGCTCTTCTGCTAACAGCCTAATTTGCTAAGGCACCCAAATGGCCGGCAGTATCTGCAGTGGTTAAAATGTGCACTAGTTGTCTAGTAACTATGAAATCTATTGTGCCCGACACCTTCAATACCTAATCTCTGAGTAAGGTAAAGTGCAATATGTTAGGAAGAAACTAAAGTGCAAAATGTAGCCTGCATTGAGATGAGAGGAACTATCACCACTCAAATTAAAAAGAATTAAAATTAGTATCTTTTCAGTACTTGGGAAGCATTGTTGGAATGTCAATAAAACTAAGGAGTTGCTTCATGGAATTATATTCAATAAAGACCAATCAATACAACTTACTGTAAGCTAATGCATTCAGGAAAATAAAGCATGCATACTTTGTGATACAAATATTTTCTACTTGCCCTTTTGAAAAATCCAGTTGAAGTACTACAGTGTGTGCAATAATCTTCATGGAATTTTAAATAACTTTGGGTTGGGCCTTTTTTAAATAACATTACCTTTTTTATAAAAAGCAAAACACAATGGTTCTGAAGAGATATATATCAATTCTGCAGAATGGTTCTGTTCAAAGTTTTTTGTATTTTTTTTTTTTGGTAGAAATCGCTAAAGCAGTGTCTATTCCTGCCAAGCATCTTAGTAATAGAAGTGAACTGAAATCTTGTCTTTTAATATGAAGACTTAGGGAGCAAGATTGGTTCTATGTTAAGGTTTTGATTTGGTTTTTTCCTGCTTTTCCAAATGTAAACTAAAACTTATTGCCCAGTTCTAAACACATTTCAAGGAGGCGGGGTAGATAACTAGTTGCTCACAAATGCAATCCTTAAGTCCCCTACTCTTGGTCAGTTGTCTCTTTATGGAAGAGATTTTCCCAAAGAAAAGTGGCTGAGGCCAGGCTGGGGGAAGAGAAAAAGATTGGCCAGTATCTCCAGTCAGAAGTGTCTTGCCCCCATGACCTGAATGGAATTCTGGAAATAATGTAGCTGTCTGTTACTCTGTCTTTGATCATGATAAGCCGTACTATAAACTTCAGTTTGTCAATGTGATTTAAAAAGTAAGCTACAAACGTAACATACACTTTCTACGACTTGAGTGAGATGTCTGTTCTATACTGTATAGCTCTAAATAATTGATCCCAGTTGCATTGTGTAGCTTTATGCACATACTTAGTACATATATGCTAAAGTAAGAATGAGGAAGACAAGTAGGAAAAGAGCTCTACAGATGTGACTGGTTTAAGGTCTGAACTCTGCTAATATTAATAAATTAGTATATTGGAAAGCTTGATTATAGAAAAAAAAGCAGGCGAATGAATAATCTTAAAAGAGATATTACAGCTTTTGTTATTGAAAGGAATATCTTGTTATGCTAACAGTTTTGGTAATAAGCTAATTTATGAATGTTTAAGACACTGACTTTTGGATTTAAAAGTCAATTTTTAATCAGATTAAAAAATCTTAAATAAATCAACAGCCCTACTGAGATGTAATGTATGCTACAAAGAAGCAGGGTAACTCAATGTTGTAATCATTATGGAAGAAAAAAAAACTTTTCTGATTTGATCATCATTTACATGAATATGATACATATTTTGTTCATTAAGATTTTGGTGCATCTGAGTGTGTTTAGAACTGGATTTCTTTCTAGCTCTCCCTAATGCTGCAGCTTTACATTATTTTTTAAAATGCATTAATCAAAAAATGTATTTCTGTTCCTAATCCCCCATGGCAAGTTCTATCCAGTTATTTTCAAAGCACACCGGCACTTTAATACTATGGACTTAGTGTCTGCTGGTAAGAAGAGACAATTCCGTTTTTGCCAGGTTATAGTCATTTATGAGAGTAAAGATTTGCTACCACATCAAAGGGGGGAAAAGACAATGTAAATTCCATATTTGCAAACATTGCACATAGTATTTCTATAACTTTTAGAGAGATAACAGGTTATTTAAACTGTAGATAATTTGGAAGAAGAAAAACAATCCATACTTTTTTGGCTTCTGTAGAATGTACTCAACTGAAAAAGAAAAGTTTTATGGGCTAACAATGTCCCCTTCTTCCCTTCTGTGCCCCCTGACTATAATAACCCATGTAGAATCTTTCACAAAAATTTCTAGAGTAGCCACAGTACCAATGTCCATAAACAATCTAGTAACTATTTTAGAACTTTGTATTTAATAATCAACATGTTGTTATATCAGGTACAGAGACTGAAAACTGGGTATGTGGTCAGGGCAACAAAAGGTGAAATGAATGGGGAGTATTAGATTAAAATGTCTTTTTTTAACAAATGTAAATCTTTACATATGACAACTGTGTACTATTAAAAGATTTTGAAAGTAAAAGATATGCAGCTTCGTTATTTTATTCCTAACATCTCTATCTTTTTAACTATATATCTAATAGAACAGATATCCAGAAGATCAGTTTATTTATTAAAGATTTCCTTAATGCATTGGGAATACAATTCCACAAAATTTCCAGCCTCCAGGACTATTAGCTATAGTTGGTATAAATTCCAAGAGAGATCCTTTCTAAATATTTGGCTTGATTTATATCATTCTACAAATTATAAATAATGTATGGGAACATAGGCATTCACTTCACAAAACTTCAGCTCAGAAAGATTTGCATACCACTCAAAAGAAATTCTCATGACATGTAGGAATGTATCAAGCATTCAATGCATAAACTGCTCTAGATAGACAAAACAGTTTAGTTCCTGTCATCCCCAATAAGAAATTATACTAGGATATTAAGTAGAGACAAAGCCTTCTGTTCCTCATACTTGATTGTCCAATTTAGTTTGATGTCTACCATAGTAGTGAAATGGCTCCACCGGGGATTTTTAGATTACCCTACCTTTCCTTGTTTTCTTAAGACCCTGGTGGGAAAACCTGTTTGCGTCCAGATAGTGTTGAACAGCCACTCCCAGCATCCTTTAGTAGGCTCGTTTGGGTTGCTGGGAGTTGCAAAATAGTGAAATATGGAGAGACTTGAGCTGAGTAGAGTAACTGAATCCCTGGAGAGAAGGTAATAGTCATGATTGTCTGTATCCATTGGTTCAAATCAAGCTGAATCCTGTTTGCTCTACCCCAGAGCAGTTGGCAGACAGGGTTCTGCTCTTCATTCTTGTTTTTAAGCAAAATCATGCATCATTGTTAATTTAGTTATGCAGCAAGAAAGCACATCTCAAAACTGCTACCTATTCAGCACAGGTATTCTGTAATTTTATTATTCTGTAGAAGTGAATATGATTTGAGTACTGTTTGCTCTTACTTTTGTACCAGATGGGGGGAAAAATATCACTGTTACAGTATTTACCCAAATGAAAAAAATGTTTTTTCCAAATAATTTTTGTTAAAATAGAAAATTTCCACAACAGTAGCATTTTCCAATTCCATTCTAAAAGGCACCTGCAATTGATTTCACTCCTGCTGACCTCAAAACTTAGAGAAGACCCAGAAAAGGGCTGAGTCAACAATTAGCCTCCAGCTAATTGGAGCGTGCAAAGAAAAGCCTCTCTCAAGACCTGAAAAACTACTAGTTGTAGAATTTTTTTAAAAAAAATCCTTTCGCTTCACTCTACACAAGGAATGAAATAAATGGTTAGGCTCTCTGTTCTTCGTATCTTTCAGCGCATGTACTTTCCAGTGCTTTGCAAAACAATCTGAGAGACTGCTATGAAGGGAAGCTTTTTGATGGAAGGTCAGTGAAACATATAAACAAATGCATTGAAATAATTTAATGACACTGTTATGTCCCGAGCCTTTGCAAACGGCTCGGGCGTTTGCAGGCAGTCCCGGGCAGGTGCAAAGCTGCCCGGGACCAGACAGGCTGTCGCCAGCGCCGTGCGCATGCGCGGGTGCTGGCGCGGGAAAAGTAACCCATTTACCCGGGAGTTGCCTATATAAGAGGCTGCGAGGCGTTTGGGCGAGGCTGAAGCCATCTTCCTGTAAGCTGAACGCTGAATAAAAGAAACTGAGAACTCCAGCTGCTTCTCGTGTCTGTTTTCCCGCCAAGGACGCAACACTGGCGACGAGGGTGGGATGCCTTGCACTACCTGGAAAGGAAAAAGTGTAAGCTTACCCAAGGAGTCCTGAGCGGCGGAAGAGGAACGGCGTCGACTCGGCAGCTGCCCGCCAATCCGGTGCGCATTCGGGGGTAGGCTGGCTGATAGACCCGTCTCCTGAAGATCCGAAGATGGCGAAAATCGGAAGGCTTTCGGAATTCGACGTCTCACATCCAGAGCGGTGGGAGTCCTACGTATCCAGAATGGAGAACTACTTCAAGGCAAATCAAGTGAGGGAAGATAGCTTGAAGGCGGCCACCCTGCTTTGCGTTTGCGGCCAAGACGCCTTCGAAATCGCAGAAAATCTTGTAGCACCTGTTCCAGTAGAGTCTGTAAGCTACGCAGACCTGAAGAAGCTGCTGAAAGAGCACTTCCACCCCAAGGTGTCCGTTATCTCATGGCGCCACACCTTCGAGCAGAGGGATCAACGGTCCGGTGAAACAGCCAAGGAATACATCGCCGCGCTACGGAAGGCCGCCAAGCCCTGCGAGTTCAAGGACCTCGAGGAACGACTGAGGGACCGATTCGTGTGCGGGCTAAGGCATCGAGAGCTACAACAGAGACTTTTTGCCAAGGAAGAATTATCCTTCCAAGACGCCTTAAGGAAGTCACCGCAGAAGAAGCAGCAGGCGGCGCCATCAAAAACATGCGGCCGATCAGAAACAGTGCAGAGGGTGCGTCCGTGCACCAGGAAGACGTCCGACGAAACTCCGAGGAGGATCCGGACGAGGAAGTCGACCGTCTAACACCCCGCGAAGGAAGAGAACCAGAAGGGAAGCTCTTCGGCTCTGCTCAAGTGCATCGGCTGTGGAGGTCGCCACAGGAGAACCGACTGCAAGTTCCGCTCCGCTACCTGCCGGGCATGCGGCAAACAAGGGCATATTGCAGCTGTGTGTCTGAGCCGACGAAAGGCACAACCCCAAGAAGAACGCCTGAAAGGTACCAGATTCCCCAGCCAGAATAGGGTAGGTTTTTGCGCTTCGCGAAGAAGCATCTGTAGAACAGGCACACACAAGCCCATGAAGAAAAAGCTGTCACTCAACGTGAAGCTACAAGGGGTTCCATTATCTATGGAACTAGACACAGGGTCTGCCCTGTCCATCATTTCATTGCATACATTTAGGAAGATTTGTTCCAGTAGTGGGTCTAAGGCCAAGTTAAGGCCTTCTGATATTGTATTAACAGATTTTCAGAACTCAAGAGTGTGTGTTAAGGGGGAGGCCACCCTTAACGTGCAATACAAGAGCTTTGAAGGTCCACTAGACTTATTAGTAGTAGGGGGTGAACGAACGAGTCTCATAGGACTCGATTGGTTTGAGGCCCTGGGGATACACGTCACAGGACTCAACAGCTTACAAACACTCGACCTACAGGAAGTCTGCAAAGAATTTGCAGATGTTTTCAGCCCCCAGCTGGGCACATTCAAAGGACCACCTGTGTCCTTAAAGCTAGACCCCACTGTCACTCCCATTAGGATTAAAGCAAGAAGGGTCCCTTTTGCTTTAAAAGTAAGATTGACACTGAACTAGACAAACTAATCCAACAGGGAATCCTAGAACCTGTTGATTCCAGCCCGTGGGAGACCCCCATTGTCACGCCTCTAAAGGCAAATGGGGACATTCGCATTTGTGCTGATTACAAATGCACACTCAATAAGGCATTGCAGCAACATGCCTATCCTGTTCCTGTGGTCAGTCACATCCTGGCCTCTCTCAAGGGGGGGCGTGTTTTTGCAAAGCTTGACCTAGCTCAAGCATATCAACAGCTGCCTGTTGATGATGATGCTGCCATAGCTCAGACCATTGTGACACACAGGGGAGCCTTTAAAGTAAAAAGGCTACAGTTTGGAGTAAATGTCGCTCCTGGGATTTTCCAAAGCGTAATGGAAAACACACTACGAGGTATACCAGGGGTCTGCCCCTACTTTGACGATGTCTTGATTGCAGGAGACTCCACACACATTCTAGCTGAAAGACTTAGGGCTGTCCTGTTAAGATTCAGGGAATCAGGCCTCAAGCTCAGAAAAGACAAATGCAAGATCGGGGTGCCTTCTACTGAATTTCTGGGATTCAAAATTGATGCTGCTGGGATTCATCCTGCTGAATCCAAACTAACTGCTATTTTAGAAGCACCCAGGCCAAAGTCTAAGGCCGAACTTCAGGCCTTCTTAGGCCTCCTGAATTTCTACAATTCTTTTCTTCCACATAAAGCTAGTGTAGCTGAGCCTCTTCACAGGCTACTAGACAAACAAGCTGTGTGGCTGTGGTCACAAGCACATGAGGCTTGCTTTAAAGAAGTCAAGGCCTTGCTCACTTCTAACAGTGTTCTTGCACATTTCAACGAGTCTCTCCCTGGGTGCATCGCTTGTGATGCATCCCCCTACGGGGTTGGAGCTGTCCTGAGTCACCTCAGGTCTGATGGAACTCAGGTTCCTATTGCATACTACTCCAGAACACTGTCTTCTGCCGAGCGCAACTACGCTCAGATAGACAGGGAGGCTCTGGCTGTTGTTGCTGGAATTAAAAAATTCCACGATTTTCTATATGGCAGGCATTTCACGGTCTTCACTGACCATAAGCCTCTGCTGGGACTGTTTACCACACGTAAGCAGACTCCCCACATCATTTCCCCTAGAATGCTTAGGTGGTCTATTTTCTTGTCTGCATACGATTTTTCATTACTCCACAAGCCTGGGACAGAAATGGGCCATGCTGATGGCCTCAGTAGATTGCCTCTGCCAGTAGTAGAAGCTGACCCTGTGCCAGCTGTCAACATTCTATCAATCCAAGCCTTGCCCGAGCTCCCGCTTAGTGCCAGGGATGTTGCCGCTGAAACAGGTACAGATCCGAACTTTCACGTGTCCGCGGGTCCTGGGTCCTGCGGGTGGCCTGAGCACTGCCCTAAGTCCTGAGTTTTCATAGTTTTTCTGGTCCAAAAGAACGACTTCCCTTTCTCAGGGTTGTCTGCTTTGGGGAAACAGAGTTTTCATTCCCACCTCAATGAGGACTAGGGTCTTAGAATCCCTCCACGAGGGTCATCCTGGCATTGTTCGTATGAAGGCTCTTGCACGAAGCCACTTGTGGTGGCCTGGTTTAGATAAAGATATTGAAGCTAAGGTACACGCATGCCACCTGTGCCAACGATCTCGCCCAGAGATGCCCCAAGCTCCTGTGCATAGATGGGAGGAAACACAGTCCCCATGGTCTAGGGTGCACATTGACTACGCTGGGCCCTTTCAGGGCCAGTTCTTCTTGGTCCTTGTTGACAGCCATTCAAAATGGCTTGAGGTTGTGCCTGTCTCATCCACCACCACTGCAAAGACTATTCAGGTACTGAGGGGGATTTTTGCTGCACACGGGCTGCCAGATGTCATTGTGTCCGACAACGGCCCTCAATTCACCTCCTCCGAATTCCAAGCTTTCTTACAGGCAAACCTGATTCGTCATGCCACGTCTGCGCCTTTTCACCCATCCACCAACGGTATGGCTGAACGCATGGTGCGCATCGCAAAGGACGCCTTGAAGAGACTCACCTACGGGGACTGGCATCACAGGTTGGCTGACTTTCTCCTTTCTTATCGCACCACACCGTCCACTTCTACAGGGAGAAGTCCAGCTGAACTTCGTTGGGGGCGCCAACTTACTACTAGACTTGACCGGTTGCATCCGGACAGACTGCCTTCATCTACCTCACATCCTAGGGCACCTAGACAACTACTTGTGGGTGCCCCGGTTTGGGCTCGCAATTACGGGCCTGGTCATACATGGGTCCCCGCTTCTGTGTCCAGGATCACAGGTCCTCTCTCCTACGAGGTTTTCCCTGGACACGGTCGTGTCCTGCGTCGGCACATCGACCAACTTCGCTCTAGGCGAGACTTTTTCTGCTGAGACCCTGGTTCTTTTCCAGGGGTTGGAGGGGGACCCTTTGGAGCAAAGGGAAGGGCACGAGCTGCTGCCCATCTCCACTGAGGAGCCACAAACGGCCCATCCCAGGGTTCCGCGAGAGCTCCGAACAAGAATTCTATGAGCCTACCTAACTACCAGGCATCCACGCCTACTCCAGCCAGGGAGTCACCCCGGGGGCATACTCACTTTCCACACACATCACACAGCACTCCAGCAACGGAGGATACCCGGGGGCATCCCAACAAATCATTCCCCGCAAGAGAACTGGCACACAATTCCCAAGGTTGGCCTGACCTTACCCCAAATCCTACATGGGGTCAAACATACACAGAGTTAGTCGAGGAACCGAGTCCCGACTACAACAACCCTAGCACAAATCAGGGAACACCTGAGTTTTGGGAAAGTACAGAAACCCACACGAGCCCGAACACAGAATGGGGTTCAGGGAATGGACAGCCTCCTGACAGGTCTTGGACTGACCTAGGAGGTTCTACAGAGACGCCCAGCAGTGGCTATCACTTCAAGGGGCCTGAGGGTCTACAGCTAGGTAGGTCAACCAGGTCACAAAGTAACAGAAGCCCTGGCCTGACGAGCCCGGTGGGCAAGCAAGCAGGCCAGGCATCGGGGCACAGTCCTTGGAAGACACCAGGACACAATAGAGAGAACAGGCTCACGCCTCCCTCCAGTCAGGGGACTTATGCCAGTAATCCACAGCTAAGAAGGTCACAGAGAGCAAAGAAATCTCCCAAGTACCTAGAAGACTACATAACATTGCTGGCAAGGCAAAGGCCAGTAAACAGTGGGAGCACTGGGGAGCAAAATGTCATATAAAATAAATGTTGTATGTTGGTAGTAGTTTTAGCCCGGGGGAAAGGGGTGTTATGTCCCGAGCCTTTGCAAACGGCTCGGGCGTTTGCAGGCAGTCCCGGGCAGGTGCAAAGCTGCCCGGGACCAGACAGGCTGTCGCCAGCGCCGTGCGCATGCGCGGGTGCTGGCGCGGGAAAAGTAACCCATTTACCCGGGAGTTGCCTATATAAGAGGCTGCGAGGCGTTTGGGCGAGGCTGAAGTCATCTTCCTGTAAGCTGAACGCTGAATAAAAGAAACTGAGAACTCCAGCTGCTTCTCGTGTCTGTTTTCCCGCCAAGGACGCAACAGACACCATGCCGGTCTTGCTACCCATTCCTCAATTACACTTAAAACCTCTTGTGAGTTAAGAAAATGAAAAAAATACCATGCTGGCAATTCAACAGCCAGGTGCTTTTCTTAGTAGCTACAATTGTGATTGCGTGTTGAGATGGTGGCTCAGTTGGGGAACTGGGGGAAATGATTTCTAAAAACATAGAAAGAGATGTTCTAGAACAGTGTTTCTCAACCTTGACAATTTTAAGGCATGTGGACTTCAACTCCCAGAATTCCACAGCCAGCAATGCTGGCTGTGGAATTCTGGGAGTTGAAGTCCACATGCCTTAAAATTGTCAAGGTTGAGAAACACTGTTCTAGAAAGTATATATTTAGGGGTGGGGCAGGGCAAAGTAATGGCTGGCTTAGCCAGGAACCAGGAAATGGGATGAAGCAAGAGTTCCCAACTAGGGGAAATTGCCCAAAAAGTTCTGCAGATGCACAGCGATCCAAAGGAAAATAACAGCTTTGTTGTGGTTTCAACCAAACCAGATCAGAGCCAGAAAACAGATGAGTCTGTTTTTAATTAATCAAGTTTAGTGCCAAACATTAGTGTGAAAAATTCTTGGGTTTGTTGACAGTATGATAGAGGCAAACAAAGAAGGGGCTTTTTTTATTTTGTTTTGCGTGTGTGGACTATCTGAAATTCATGGATAATTTGCTTTGGAGCAAAGAAAATGTTTCCCAAAGCCATAGCAAACAGAATGAACAGTTAGTATAACTGCATTGTGCTACTTTCTGAGGTAGACTGGATGAATACCTACTCATTAATTTGACAGAAATTGTGCACCATCTCAATTTGAACAACTCCAGATGGGTATATGAACAATCAAACAAATGAATATCATCATACATAAAAATAATCTTTGTTTAATATTGTTATAAAAGAAAAACGATCACAAACCACAACAAAAAAACAGTATGCCAGTAACATCCTAGGGCTCTCAAGCTCTCTAAAATAAAGGCTGTCCTGAATTAACTCGAACTGATTATGCCTGCAGGGGGAATGTTTTCCATAAACTAGAGAGACCACTAAGAAGGCCCATCTCCTGGTCTAAGACTTCTTGATCTCCTGACCAGAGAGAAGAAATCTGAAACAGGTCCTTCTTTGACGCTGGTGGGTAGAATCAAGCTTGGCAAAAGGCTCCTTAATATCCTGGCCTATCTGCTAAATGGTTCCATCTTGTAGGATGTCTATCAGGGAACACCTTGCCAAGCCTGAGAAGGGCTGGCTTCAGGTTTCCTCTCTCTGTCTCACTAAGAGAGTTCCATCTGACAGGACCAGGTGGCAAGCCTTTTCTGCTGTAGTGCCGATCCTCCGGCACATACTCCCTCCCCCCCCTGAGGTAAGATGAGCCCCAAGTCTACTAACTTCAAAATCTCTTAAAGCATGATTTTTGCAGTAGGCTTGGGGATCTCATGGAAATAGGAAATACATGAGATGGTTCTGTTGTGTGTAGGATTCTGGTCCGTTTCATTTGAGCTTGTTTCTCTGGATTCTGACCCGCTTCCAGAGTACATACATCACGTAGTCATTTCCAGTATAGATTCATTGAAGATGAATGATATACAAGTGCATTAAATACTTGGGCCCGTGACCCACTATTGAGATCTGTTAGATTACTTACATTTATTCATTTAGCACAACTCCAGCAATTGTTCTACAGTTGCCAAGAAAGAGCGCCACAATAATGTTGCATGTAAATACCTAATTTAGTACTCTATTATTCAGTAACGTGCTTCCACATAATGAAAATACTTTATGTAATCTTTATTCAAATAAATCCAGTTCAGCAAAGTCTGTTCTTTTGTTATTTACTGTTCTGCATTGCTAAGGCAATTTCCAGGAAACGGTAGTTCCTGTTTCACAAAGTTTTCATAAGTTCATACATAATTTTAATCTATATTCTTTTTTTACGGTAAGACCAAATACTTTATAGTATATTTTGCATCATAGGCATTTGACTGTTGCCTTAATGGAATGATTCTACTGAAAAGCACTCCCAGCTTTCTTCCCAAGTCCTTTAAACCTGCGGGAGGCATGGATTTGGGTCAATACAAGGTAAGTTCTGCTTCATCCCTGACTCAAAAGGTCTGCTATTCTGAACCCGGAATGATGTGGCCACGGCTAGCTTATATGAGTAATTTGAAATGTCCTGGATATATTGTTTATGATGTCAATAAGCCCAATTTATACCCATAATCAAATGAAGTAAAAGAGGGCAACGTGTTATCATTCTTTGATGTCATCTGATCATGGACTAAGAAAGGACTGTGATGTCTTGTTGAGGTCAATGGCTTAACACATTATACATTTTCAAGAGGTCTGTTTTATAAACCCAAGGAATTCTAAGAGCTTAGAAGAATTTTAATATATTGTTACCCCTCCAATACTTTTTGAAGATTATGTCCCATTAAAAGGAAACATAATCATATTTGCGCATCTACTTTATCTAGGCCAGTGGTGGCGAACCTATGGCACGAGTGCCAGAGGCGGCACTCAGAGCGCTCTCTGTGGGCACGCGCGCCGTCGCCCCAGTTCTAGGCCTTCAGCTGGGTTTTATAAAACCTTTTCGCTTTAAGGAAAAAAAAGATCTTGCAAAGTTGGAATTGATTGATTAAACTTTTTAATCCCACCCAGTCTGCCATTACCACCGCAGCCACACCCAACCAATGGGCCACACCCACCCAGCATTCGATGATGCATAAGTGGGTTTTGTGTTGCAGTTTGGGCACTTGGTCTCTAAATGGTTCGCCATCACTGATCTAGGCTTTGTCAAATACAGGAAGCGTAGCTTTGGGGGAGCCTTCTGGGCTGCTTTTGCCATTTGATCTTCCCTTTGTAGGTTAGGAGCTACAACAAATTAGCAGCAGGTTGTTTTGCTCACTGAAAGTAGCTCTCTCATATTTGGAGGACCCCGTTCCTTTCTCAAAGGTAACAGTCTCTGTGGAAATGCCTCTCGTCACATCTCACTGGTGCAAAATTGGGCAAGCTAACAGCCTCAGCAAGGCGTTTTTGTTTCACTCCTGCTTTTCTAACATTCAAGTACATATAGCATATGGCTCTGCTCTGGCCATACATCTTGATAAAATTTCTCTACTTTCAGTGAGAACAACACTTCCTGGTTTTATGCAAAAAAAAAATAATAATGCCACCTTACAATCATCGGAAAACACACATGGATCACAAAAGGAGGACACTGTGGGGTCCTGTCTTTCTTGTAAGTCTCCTGCCCCCTTCATGCAGTCTCCTAACATTGCTGCCACTGCGTAACTAGAGCCTGCCTGCTTCAAACTGGGCAAGCAGCTGCCTATGAGAACTCAGGCTGCATGCAATGCCTGGAAATAGCGTAGACAATGGAGAGCACACCTTGATCAAAGGGGTGGCCCCTTCGGGCTAGGCTGAATGCAGCAATCATATGGAATAAACCTTCAAAGAAAGAGAAGCTTGATTCGCTATTGCCTTCTGCCTCTTTACACAGAGTGTGGCCTAAGGGTTCCCTTCACCATCCCACAGTCCTATTGGAGTGTAACATATGCTTGTATGGTGTGACAGCACAAACCAGGCAATCCCAAGGGACCTCCCTACCCTCAGTTCCATTAGTTGGCTGGCCACTGGCCAAAATATTGCAATAATACATAGCCACGTCTCCTTTCCCTCCGAGAATACAGGTTGCACTGCTGCCATCCAGAGGACTTCCCTATACAATAATGAAAAAGGGGAAAGTATTCATGTCAGGGAAATGTAGAACCATTACCATTCAGTTGGAGTGGAAAGAGTACTGTTAATTTACATCACTCAGTTCTGTGAGTTGCAGGTACAAATCCTGCATCCCTGTTCCCTTTCACTGTATCAGTGAATATAGAGTTTCTACACATTCCTGACTCAGTTTTAGAAGTTAGAATGCTGATTCGTTTGCAGTCCCAAATGGGTGTGATCCTGCTCCTACCTCTTCCTCCAATGTAGATGAAGAAATGAATGTGATTTGCACCATTTACGGTGTAGTGTCTTTCATAAGAGTTTAACCCAAAATAGAAGATTGTTTTGCATACACCCTTCCAGAGCAATCACCCGGATTAGTGGAAGGGGAATCCCTGAAGACAGGCACAGAAATTAAAAGATGGGGAAATGGACATTTCAGCTTTCCATCCAGTTATTCTTTTTTTCCTTGCTATGATTGGTCAGCCGGAAGGAGCATTGATTGGCTCAGGACAGTCCATAGCAAAGATGAAGACAAGTCAACTTCACATCGCTTCTGAGGAACTGAGAAGTGAAAATGCTGCTGGTGGTATAGAAGCAAAAAGTGAATGGATGACAATTTTGGTAAAATAAACTACCATATTTAGCACTAATATTGCAGATAAAGTAAAAATGTGTCCTCCTGCAACATCCAAAGGAGAAGATACACATTAATACATGAGTAGGGATATTCTCATGCAATGTACTAGCTCTTTCTCCATCCTCTGATCAGAATAAGGACATTTTTTTTCTGCATTCCAAGTAAAATCTAGAAGGCACTAAGGGCTCTGCTTGATAAACCATGTTGAGATTTTTAGAAAATCCAGAGTCCAATTCATGGCTTCTGAAAACACCCTTCCCCTTGTCCTCATATCCAATTTGCTTATAAAGTTGATATTCTGCCATATCCTGGGGTGGGGTTTTTTTTCCAAAAAAAGAGAGGTTGTTTCCCCTCACTCCATTCATGTAATTAATTGACAACATGCAGTAATTATTCATTTAGAGCAGGGGTAGTCAATCTTGGCTCTTTTATGACTCATGGACTTCAATTCCCAGAATTCCTGAGCCAGCTTTAGCTTTTTTTTTTTTTTTTTTTTAGCTTTTAGCTGGCTCAGGAATTCTGGGAGTTGAAGTCCACGAGTCATAAAAGAGCCAAGGTTGACTACCCCTGATTTAGAGAGCAAAATGTATCTTGCCCTCTTCTCTGCTGTTGGTCCTTTTCAGATTCACCTCCAGCCCATCTCTGGTGCCATCTGCTGGCTAATCACAGCTCTTTGGGTAAGGTGGAGTGCTACACAAATGCAAAAAATAGGGGTTGTATTATTTTAATTGCAATTTTGCTGATGAGTGAGATGAATGTAATTATTGCTTGCACGTAAGCAGAACCTTTCAGTTGGCATCTCCTTCCTCTTGCCTGAAAGAGGCAGCCACACAAATGCATTTCAATAAATTCACTCTCAGCTTGCTGGAAAAAGCCTACCTAGAATCCTCTCCATTTCGTATACATTCGTACCTAGTTTGTTCACTTGTTAAAAAAAAACCTCAGGCCTCTTCAGTTTTCACTTTGCGCTTTGCACAAATCCTGTATTCGCACAAGACTTCTGAACTCCCAGATAATCCAAGCCTTTCGACTGACAGGAGCAGGAGAAGCAGACCAATTTCGAGCTGCAGTGGAGGGGATCGAGATCACCGATTTAATAATTAAGAAGCTCTTCTGCTATTAATCCCAGACAATGCAAACTATAGGTCACAGGTGGGGTGAGGAATGTACTTTCAGAATTGCAAGATCAATCAGCCTGGCAAGGTAGAAAGCATGCCCAGATGATCTAATTCTACTTTTTTGTAAGTTTACTTTACTTTAAAAGTATGTTTCTCCCCATTGCCTTTACAGCCCAGAAACTAGAGAGGATTCCTTCTGGGACATTTTGCCATGCCCCTATTCCTTCTGCAAGCTAAGCAGCCTAACTGCCTCAGAATGTTGCTCTTTCTCCTGTCTCCCAAGGCCATTCCCATATACTGTTATTATTTCAGGAGTGGACTGTCATCGCCCGCCTCCTAGGGCTAAGAGAGAGTGACTGGCCCCAAGTCACCTACCTAATTTTGTACCTAAACTGAGATTACAATCCACAGCCCCCCTCCCCTGTGTTTCTAGCCTGATGCTTTAACTACTTCACCAAACTGTTGTATACATATAAGTATACATATAAGGATCGGTTGCTGGAATTGGGTATGTCTAGTTTAATAAAGAGAAGGACGAGGGGGGATATGATAGCAGTGTTCCAATATCTCAGGGGCTGCCACAAAGAAGAGGGAGTCAAGCTATTTTCCAGAGCACCTGAAGGCAGGACAAGAAACAATGGATGGAAACTAATCAAGGAGAGAAGCAACCTAGAACTAAGGAGAAAGCTCCTGACAGAACAATTAACCAGTGGAACAACCTGCCTCCAGAAGTGGTGAATGCTCCAACACTGGAAGTTTTTAAGAAGAGACTGGACAACCATTTGTCTGAAAGGGTATAGGGTTTCCTGCTTGAGCAGGGGGTTGGACTTGATGACCTCCAAGGTCCCTTTCAAACATCATCATCATCATTATTATTATTATTATTATTATTATTATACTTTAGTGAGACATAACAATTCAATAGCACATATTTTCTCTCTACTGTTGAGACCGTAGTGATGGGAAGGCATAGGCTTGAGAACTGTTGGCATCCTAACTTCACCATGCTCATAAATATATGCTCCCTTAAGGATTCGTGAACAAGGTTAATGCTGACGTTGCCATTATAATGTAGAGCAGCTGCTCCATCTGACAGAGATTGTATCCATTAATTAGCTTTTCAGGCAAGTCCCTAGATTAGGCATATCATTGGATGTCAATGCACAAAAACATTAGCATGACCAAGGTGCAAGAGATTCTGGGATTGGCCATCCAAAACATCTGAAGGGCATGATGTGGTCTACTCAGAAGTATCAGCAATCATATTTTTTCCTCCTTCTCTCTTTCTTTTGTGCTGAGGTTCAACAGACAACTGAAATTAGAGCCCTGGCACTATTTTCTTGTTAGATTAGATATTTTAAATTAATATATTATCAAGTTTGATCAATAACACAAATTTTTACAACCATAAACAAAGCTTATTACATTCATTCCAAACTACTATACTTAAAAAAGAATGCTAAAAACAATCTAAAAAGGAAAAAAAAACCTCAGATATTACAAAAATGAAGTAAACGACCAAAAGAAAGCAAAAAAAAAAAGCACACAAATACAAAAAAGGGAAAAATGCAATAATATCAAACTATTTTTCTGCAAGTTTCAAAACTTCACTAACATAACTATCTAAATTTTCTAATTCACAGATTGAGCCTAGACCATTCAGAATCATATTGTGCTCTCCAACCTTGGCTACTTCCAAGATTTGTTGTAACTGACTGATTTCATACAGCAAACATTTAGACTGCAGGAGATAGGTTTCCTTCCAGGAATGCATAATCATCTTTTTTTTGCAACCACCCAAGCACAATACAAGTTCTTCAAAAATAGATACATTCCAAATGTTTTTAATATGATTCAGCAAGAGATTGACATCTTTGAACCTCAACTTCCTCCCAAAGACCTATTTCACCATCGTAATTGTTATGTCCCGAGCCTTGCAAACAGGCTCGGGGCATTTGCAGGCAGTCCCGGGCAGGTGCAAGCTGCCCGGGACCAGACAGGCTGTCGCCAGCGCCTATGCGCATGCGCGGGTGCTGGCGCGGGAAAAGTAACACATTGACCCGGGAATTGCCTATATAAGAGGCTGGGAGCTTTTGGGCGTTGCTGAAGCCTTCACCTGTAAGCTGAACACAGAATAAAAGAAAACCTGAGAACTACAACTGCTTCTCGCGTCTGCTTTTCGCCAAGGACTCAACACTGGCGACGAAGGTGGGATGCCTTACATCGCCTGGAAAGGAAGAGGTGTAAGCTTACCCAAGTGAGTCCTGAGCGGCGGAACGGCGTTGACTCGGCAGCTACCCGCCAATCCAGTGCGCATTCGGGGGTAGGCTGGCTGATAGACCCGTCTCCTGAAAATGGCAAAAGTCGGAAGGCTTTCGGAATTCGACGTCTCACATCCAGAGTGGTGGGAGTCCTACGTAGCCAGGGTGGAAAATTACCTCAAGGTAAACCAAGTGAGGGAAGATAGCTTGAAAGCTGCCACCCTGCTTTGTGTCTGCGGTCAAGACGCCTTCGAAATCACAGAGAACCTTGCAGCACCTGTCCCATTAGAGTCTGTCAGCTACGCAGATCTAAAGAAGCTATTGAAGGAGCACTTCCAGCCCAAGATGTCCATCATCGCATGGCGCCACACCTTCGAGCAGAGGGATCAACGATTCGGAGAGTCGGCCAAGGAATACATCGCCGCATTGAGGAAGGCCGCCAAGCACTGCGAGTTCAAGGACCTCGAAGAACGACTGAGGGACCGATTCGTGTGCGGTTTAAGGCATCGAGATCTACAACAGAGGCTTTTCGCCAAAGAAGACTTGTCCTTCCAAGATGCCTTAAGAGAGGTCACCGCAGAAGAAGCAGCAGGCGGCGCCGTCAAAAACATGCGGCCGATCAGGAACAGTCCAGATGTTGCATCCGTGCACCAAGAGGACGTCCAAGGGAACTCCGAGGAGGATCCGGACGAGGAAGTCGACCGTCTCCACCCCACGAAGGAAGGGAATCAGAAAGGAAGCTCTGCAGTTCCCCTCAAGTGCATCGGCTGTGGAGGTCGCCACAGGAGAACCGACTGCAAGTTCCGCTCCGCTATCTGCCGGGCGTGCGGGAAACAAGGACATATTGCAGCTGTGTGTCTGGGCCGACGAAAGGTACAACCTCAGGAAGAACTGCGCCTGAAAGGTACCAGGGTCCCCAGCCAGAATAGGGTAGGTTTTTGCGCTTCGCGAAGAAGCATCTTCAGGACAGGCACACACAAGCCCATCAAGAAAAAGCTGTCACTCAAGGTGAAGCTACAAGGGGTTCCATTAACTATGAAACTAGACACGGGGTCTGCCCTTTCAATCATATCCTTACATACATTTAGGAAGATTTGTTCCGGCAGTGGAACTCAGGCTAAATTAAGGCCTTCTGACATTGTGTTAACAGACTTTCAAAATTCGAGAGTGTGTGTTAAGGGGGAGGCCACCCTTAACGTACAGTATAAGAATTTTGAAGGTCCACTAGACCTATTAGTAGTAGGGGGTGAACGAACGAGTCTCATAGGACTCGATTGGTTTGAAGCCTTGGGGATACACGTCACGGGGCTCAACAGCTTACAAACACTCGACCTACAGGAAGTCTGCAAAGAATTTGCAGATGTCTTCAGCCCCCAGCTGGGCACATTCAAGGGACCTCCTGTGTCCTTAAAACTAGACCCCGCTGTCACACCCATTAGAATTAAAGCAAGAAGGGTCCCTTTTGCTTTAAAGAGTAAAATTGACACTGAGTTAGACAAACTGATCCAACAGGGAATCCTAGAACCTGTTGATTCCAGCCATGGGAGACCCCCATTGTCACGCCTCTAAAGGCAAATGGGGACATTCGCATTTGTGCTGACTACAAATGCACTCTTAATAAGGCATTGCAGCAACATGCCTATCCTGTTCCTGTGGTCAGTCATATTCTGGCCTCCCTCAAGGGGGGGCGCGTTTTTGCAAAGCTTGACCTAGCTCAAGCATATCAACAGCTGCCTGTTGATGATGATGCTGCTATAGCTCAGACTATTGTGACCCACAGGGGAGCCTTTAAGGTAAAAAGGCTACAGTTTGGAGTGAATGTCGCTCCTGGGATTTTCCAAAGCGTAATGGAAAACACACTACGGGGTATACCGGGGGTTTGCCCCTACTTTGATGATGTCTTAATTGCAGGAGACTCCACACACATTCTAGCTGAAAGGCTAAGGGCTGTTCTGTTAAGATTCAGGAAAACAGGCCTCAAGCTCAAAAAAGACAAATGCAAAATTGGGGTGCCTTCTACTGAATTTCTGGGATTCAAAATTGATGCTGCTGGGATTCACCCTGCTGAATCCAAACTAACTGCCATTTTAGAAGCACCTAGGCCAAAGTCTAAGGCTGAACTTCAGGCCTTTCTGGGCCTCCTGATTTTCTACAATTCCTTTCTTCCACATAAAGCTAGTGTAGCTGAGCCTCTTCATAGGTTATTAGACAAACAAGCAGTGTGGCAATGGTCACAAACACATGAGGCTAGTTTCAATGAGGTCAAGGCTTTACTCACTTCTAACAGTGTACTTGCACACTTCAATGAGTCCCTTCCTGTGTGCATCGCTTGTGATGCTTCCCCTTACGGGGTAGGAGCTGTCCTGAGCCACCTCAGGTCTGATGGAACTCAGGTTCCTGTTGCATATTACTCCAGAACACTGTCTTCTGCTGAGCGCAACTACGCTCAGATAGACAGGGAGGCTCTGGCTGTTGTTGCTGGAATTAAAAAATTCCATGATTTCTTGTATGGCAGGCATTTCACGGTCTTCACTGACCATAAGCCTCTGCTGGGACTGTTTACCACACGTAAACAAACTCCCCAAATCATTTCCCCTAGAATGCTTAGGTGGTCTATTTTTCTGTCTGCATATGATTTTTCCTTACTCCACAAGCCTGGGAAAGAAATGGGCCATGCTGATGGCCTCAGTAGATTGCCCCTGCCAGTAGTAGAAGCTGACCCTGCGCCAGCTGTCAACATTCTATCCATCCAAGCCTTGCCCGAGTCCCCTCTGAATGCCAGGGATGTTGCCGCTGAAACAGGCACAGATCACACACTTTCACGTGTCCTTTATTGGGTTTTGTCTGGATGGCCTGAGCACTGCCCTAGTCCTGAGTTTCAGAGTTTCTGGTCCAAAAGGAACGAGTTGTCCACTTCTCAGGGTTGTCTGCTTTGGGGAAACAGAGTTGTCATTCCCACCTCAATGAGGACTAGGATCTTAGAGTCCCTCCACGAGGGTCATCCTGGCATTGTTCGCATGAAGGCCCTTGCGCGCAGCCACTTGTGGTGGCCTGGTTTAGATAAGGACATTGAGGCTAAGGTGCATGCATGCCACCTGTGCCAGCGCTCTCGCCCAGAGATGCCCCAAGCTCCTGTGCATAGATGGGAGGATACACAGTCCCCATGGTCTAGGGTGCACATTGATTACGCTGGGCCCTTTCAGGGCCAGTTCTTCTTGGTCCTCGTTGACAGTCATTCAAAATGGCTTGAGGTTGTACCTGTCTCATCCACCACCACTGCAAAGACTATTCAGGTACTGAGGGGGATTTTTGCTGCACACGGGCTCCCAGATGTCATCGTGTCTAACAACGGCCCTCAATTTACTTCCTCCGAATTCCAAGCTTTCTTACAGGCTAACATGATTCGTCATGCCACGTCTGCACCCTTCCACCCGTCCACCAACGGTATGGCTGAACGCATGGTCCGCATCACAAAGGACGCCTTGAAAAGACTCACCTATGGGGACTGGCATCACAGGTTGGCTGACTTTCTCCTTTCTTACCGCACCACACCGTCCACTTCTACAGGGAGAAGCCCAGCTGAACTTCGCTGGGGGCGCAAACTTACTACGAAGCTTGACCGGTTGCATCCGGACAGACTGCCTTCATCTACCTCACATCCTAGGGCACCTAGACAACTACTTGTGGGTGCCCCGGTTTGGACTCGCAATTACGGGCCTGGTCATACATGGGTCCCCGCTTCTATTTCCAGGGTCACAGGTCCTCTATCCTACGAGGTAGCCCTGGACAACGGTCGTGTCCTGCGTCGGCACATCGACCAACTCCGCCCTAGGCGGGATCTTTCAGATGAGACTCCTGGGTCTTTTCCAGGAGGGGAGGGGGACCCTTTAGAGCAAAGGGAGGGGCACGAGCTGCTGCCCACCTCCAACGATGGAGCCACAAACGGCCCATTCCAGGATTCCACGAGTGCCCCAAACAGGAATTCTAAGAGCCTATCCAACTACCAGGCATTCATGCCTACTCCAGCCAGGGAGTCACCCCGGGGGTACAATCACTATTCACCTGCACAGCACAGTACTCCAGTCAGGGAGGATACCCGGGAGCATCCCAATAAATCATACCCCGCAAGAGAGCTGGCACATAATCCCCAGAGTTGGCCTGACCTTACCCCAAGTCCTACAGGGGGTCAAACATACAGGGAGGTGGTTGAGGAACCAAGTCCCGACCGCAACACCTCTAGCTTTTGGGAAGGTACAGAAACCCACACGAGCCCGGACACAGAACGGGATTTAGGGAATGGACAGCCTCCTGACAGGTTTTGGACAGACCTAGGAGGTTCTACAGAGACGCCCAGCAGTGGCTATCACTTCAAGGGGCCCGAGGGCCTACAGCTAGGCAGGTCAACCAGGTCACAAAGTGACAGAAGCCCTGGCCTGACGAGCCCGGTGAGCGAGCAAGCAGGCCAGGCATTGGGGCACAGTCCTTGGAAGGCACCAAGGCATGATAAGGAGAACAGGCTCACGTCTCCCCTCAGTCAGGGAACACCTGTCAGAAACCCAGAGCTGAGAAGGTCACAGAGAGCAAGGAAATCTCCTAAATACTTAGAGGATTACATAACATTGCTGGCCAAACAAAAGCCAGTAAACAGTAGGAGCACTGGGGAGTAGAACACTGCATCAAGAAATAATTGTATGTTGGTAGTAGTCTTAGCCCGGGGGAAAGGGGTGTTATGTCCCGAGCCTTGCAAACGGGCTCGGGGCGTTTGCAGGCAGTCCCGGGCAGGTGCAAGCTGCCCGGGACCAGACAGGCTGTCGCCAGCGCCTGTGCGCATGCGCGGGTGCTGGCGCGGGAAAAGTAACACATTGACCCGGGAATTGCCTATATAAGAGGCTGGGAGGTTTTGGGCGTTGCTGAAGCCTTCACCTGTAAGCTGAACACAGAATAAAAGAAAACCTGAGAACTACAACTGCTTCTCGCGTCTGCTTTTCGCCAAGGACTCAACAGTAATGATATCTCACAAAAAAGAAACTACAACGCCAGAACACAGATGCTAACATTCCTTCAAATGAATTACTTCTCCCATAGAAGAGAATCCTGAATACATGTTACTAGAACAAGAAGGCAGCCAGTGAAATTGAATCCTGGAAGAATCAGATCAGAAAAAAAGATATTTTTTATAAGATGCACAATAAAATTTTGGAATTCACTCTCATGAGATGCAATGCTGGCTACCAGCTTGGCTGGCTTCAAAAGATGGGTCAGATCAATTCATGGAAGTGATGAGGATCAACAGCTATTAGTCGTGATGGTGGTGAGACTGGCTCTGAAAGCCATCTGCTGGGAGCCTAGGTGGCCACTGTCTGCTGGACAAGATAGGCAAGGGCCCCAGTTCAGCAGAAAACTTATTATGTTACAATCATTTAAAAAAAAAAAAAAACACCTGCTACTGCGCCCTTCGAATTTTCCAACCAGGAAAGCACTCTCCTTTCTCTGGGTGAGTCTTACTGAATAAATATATACTTTTTGAAAAACTGAATATTGTTTATAAGGTGAAGTATCAACATGCAAATATATGCAGGAACATCAGCAAGTTATACAATAAAAGTGACTTTGTTGCATATCCCCAAGTTTGGTACCCTAATCTCTGCTACAGTTATTATTATTAATGGTGTTCCAGCACTGTAGTGGTTATAACATTTTTGTAACATTTATCTGGAAATAGAAAGGAAAGAGGGGAGCCGAGGGGAGAGGAGGGGAGGGGACGGGAGGGAAGGAGACTGGAGGAGAGGAGAGGAGAGGAGAGGAGAGGAGAGGAGAGGAGAGGAGAGGAGAGGAGAGGAGAGGCGTTTAGGCAAGAAAAACCAAATGTACAGGTATAATATAGGTGGTACCTTGCTCAATAGTAGTAACTGTGAGAGGGATCTCGGAGTCCTAATGGACAATCCCTTAACTATGAGCCAGCAGTGTGCTGCAGCTGCCAAAAAGGCCAACACAGTGCTAGGCTGCATTAACAGAGAGATAGAATCAAGATCACGTGAAGTATTAATACCACTTTACAATGCCTTGGTAAGGCCACACTTGGAATACTGCATCCAGTTTTGGTCACCACGATGTAAAAAAGATGTTGAGACTCTAGAAAGAGTACAGAGAAGAGCAACAAAGATGATTAGGGGATTGGAGGCTAAAGCATATAAGGAATGGTTGCTGGAATTGGGTATATCTAGTTTAACAAAGAGAAGGACAAGGGGGGACATGATAGCAGTGTTCCAATATCTCAGGGGCTGCCACAAAGAAAAGGGAGTCAAGCTATTTTCCAAAGTGCCTGAAGGCAGGACAAGAAGCAATGGATGGAAACTAACCAAAGAGAGAAGCAACCTAGAACTAAGGAGAAACTTCCTGACAGAACAATTAACCAGTGGAACAACCTGCCTCCAGAAGCAGTGAATGCTCCAACACTGGAAGTTTTTAAGAAGAAACTGGACAGCCATTTGTCCAAAGTGATATAGGGGTTCCTGCCTGAGCAGGGGGTTGGACTAGATGACCTCCAAGGTCCCTTCCAACTTTATCATTATTATTATTCTAAGGAGAGGAGAGGAGAGGAGAGGAGAGGAAGATGGAAGATGGAAGATGGAAGATGGAAGATGGAAGATGGAAGGAAAGGCTTTTTGAATACCCCTTTTGAATGGCATATAGATGTTGTTTATCTCCATGTGCCTGTTGATGACTGTTCCAGGCTTTAAGGAAATTTCTAGGGGTTTTGGAGTTGGCTTGGTTTAGGATGCTCACAGTTTCCCAGTCAAAACTATGGCTACATCTGTCCAAGTGTTATGAAATTAAGGAGTTTTTATTATGTCTTCTGACTGCTAGTTAGTGTTCAAGGATGGACTCTGCTAATTTTCTGCCTATCTCACTAGTTCACCAATGGATTTATGTATTGAAAACAAAGTCCAGGAGAAAAGTGGGTAGCCCAGGAAAATAAAGGAAATGGGTGCTACTAGGATTCAAACCAACAATGCTCTAGTAACTCAAGAAAAAGTTCTAACCATTATGCTACTTGAATACTACTGATAATAGCAATTGCAACAGAAGTCAACAACTGAGATTTCCAGAGAAAATCTAGGGAAATTCAATAAAGGATTTTGTTTTTCTTACTTGCACTGCAGCGATGATGACAAGGGAACCAGGTGAGGAGTAGCAAATAAATGTGCAGAATTTCACCTAGAAAAGCATAAAACTGCAGCAAGCAAACCAAATTTAATAATAGTCATCCTTGCCTCCTTCTAAATTTTTCAGTTGTACATACACTTTTTATATTTCAACATTTTATTGTACACTCAGAATCCCTTCTGAAGACAAAGGACAGCTCAAAAATGTGAAAAATAAATAAATTGCCCCTTGAGTTGTCATAATCCAGAAAACTCTCATTGTGGAGCAGGAAAATATGGATAGTCGCCATGTTTGCAATAAGCTGAGCGCAAGTAGAGAATGTTGTTGCCCATACAGTATTTGTGTGGCAGGGATGTTCTTTGGATTCACAACTTGGCATTGTGGAAATGTTCCTACAGCTGGAGTTCCTTCAAAAAATAAGCCTCTTGCTGAGTAATGGTTTGCAAGAAACAAAGGGGGAGTCAGAAGCCTCAGGCAGAGCCCCTCCTAACAATTTATAGCATCTTCTAGAGTCAATCCAACTATCATTATGCTGACATATAATAATAATGAGAACAGGTTTTATATTGCTGCAGTGATAGATGGAAGACATTAAGAAATGCTGTAAGTCGCTGGTGGGGAAATGTCTTCCCTTCCAAAATAGCTGACCTGATCAGTGACTCCTTGTTTAAAGAGGCCTCTTTGCACGCAGCCCCAGAAAGAGGAGACCCCTGTCTGCAGATTTTACATCCAGACAGGAATACTTGTGCACCTGAGTTCACAGTTTCTCTTCAGCCCTTAAGCGTGGCTTCCAGCAGCCATCTGGAAATTTCTCGACAACATACTTTTAGCAAAATGGGGAAAGCCTGTAGAAAACAAGCATTTCCATTTGTTAATCGTAATTGGATTTACGACTTCATTCCCATTAAAAGGTTTGGTCTTTCCATGAAGGCCAATTTAAAAGGAACACTGGCAAAGTCCCACTGTTTGTCTGATGCTTTGCTTTTTAATGCACATTAATGCATGACTCTATGGCTGTTTTCAGGTCCTTGGAAAATCAACTTGACACGCTCATTACAATCAAGCTGTAAAACAGTGAAAAATCTGCCCAATTTGTCTTTTGATGGGCCACTAAGTTTGGCACGCTAAACATAACTGTCTCTCCACTCTGAAGATGTTTTAAGATAATGAAGCACATTTTCTTTGAGGGAGGAAATAGGGAATCTCTTAAATACAAACATAAGTTTTCCAATTCACCCCCAAGTCTTCTGGCATGCTCCCCTTCGAAATGATTGAGAATTGTACTGGATTATAAATCTTTTTTTTTTTCCCATTACTGACAAATCTTTCTTTCTGCTACCTTGGCCCTTGGCAACATATCTCAATGTCTGCAGAACAAATAATTTGCTGCAAGGATAAACTAGGCCAATTAGAACCAAATGCAGCTTTTCCTACATAGAATGCAGGTCCAGGAACAGAGCTACAGATGTGCTGTATATTCTCCTTCTATAGTTCAAAATCGACCCTTCAGAGATCAGGAAACATCTGCTAGTTCGACAGAGAAATAACCAAAGGAACTGGTGGAGCTTATCCTGGCCTTATAAATCCTCCAGCTCTCCCATTAAGCTTTCCTGTTTCTCAGATCTATTTTGCTTTTGGGAATCCCATTGCCAGTATTGAATATGCTTAGTAAAGCAACTTAGTTTACTATACTTAGTGTGTGTGTGTGTGTGTGTGTGTGTGAGAGAGAGAGAGAGAGAGAGAGAGAGAGAGAGAGAGAGAGAGAGAGAGAGAGAGAGAGAGAGAGAGAGAGAGAGAGAGAGAGAGTAAAATCATGCCAAAGCAAAACATAAATCCTTTAAGTAATAAAGCCAATGAGAATAAAGTGATAAAGCCAAGTAATAAAGTCAATGGGGAAAGAAGGCAATTCTGCTGAAGATGCTGATCGCTAGAGGGCAACCCAGTAATGAACTAAAATGAGGCTTTTGATGGAATGGTACTTCTGCTTTCCTAGATCTATCTAAGCAGATGATGCTCCCTCAGCCCTTTATCTAAATTTTCTGATCGTCAGATGCTCTAATGTTTGAGCTTGATGGGAATCTAAGTCCCTTTTGAGCTTGAAAATATGTGGGAAAATCCAATCTTTTTGGATGCATACAAAGCAAATTAAATTATGTAACACAACAGTTCCAGAGCAATTTTACTGTAGTGTTGCCAAAGTCAATGTACACTGTAATTTGTAACCATGCTGAGGGTATGAGTAGAATACATTTTGTTAACTAACTCCATACATTGCATAATACAATAAAAAAAAATCCCCCTGGAGCTACAGTAAAAGAATGAAGGGTTTTAAAAGGGGGCTGTCTAATTAGTTAGTGTGTTTTCAATTGCTTTGTACCGCCATAATCCAGATAGGTTTTTTAAAAAAAGATTTTCTATTACCTAAATCAGAAATCATGTAAGAATGCATTATTGCAATGAACAGGTAGAAAATATCTGTGTGTTTTAAGGTGAACATAATGACATCTGTTTTGGACCCAGCTCTTTACGCTATTCTTTTACAGTAATCTGCTCTAGAAAGAAAGATTTATCTACATGTTACAGATATGCTGGCCAACGAATCTAGAGGTCACTAAACTGAGGAAAACAAACAGTTATATCTGAAACCATCATCCACACACACTTATTTCAGCTGCATGCCAGATCTGTTCCAACTGGATCTTTTCATGTGCAGGGATCAGTATAGTGATTAAAAACTGGTAATTGAAGATGCTTTGTTTAGACAACACGACTAGGAACAAAGGACTGAATCTCTAAAGATAAGGATGCTCCATAACACTATGGGTGCTACAGCTTTAACAGATTATTTTGATTCCTTTGTTCTGCTGCTCTCTCTGTTGAACAGCCAAGTGTTCATATTCTATTGTTTAAGAATGATTTGCATTTCACAGGAATTCCACTCCATTTATTTACAATACTTTACGTCCCTCCTTTCCTCCAGAAGCTCAAATAGAATAAGCAGAATTTCAAAATGCTATAACTTTGCTGTTTGGAAATTAACTTTTCAGCCTTTTTTCTTCTCTTTTTTCAGATTTCATAGCACCATAGAAAGAATATTTTCCTATTTGTAGTAAGTACAGAGATGGGCGATTCAGATACCTTGATTGAGATGAAACTGGCCACCACCTAGGGCCTCTCCAGGATCAATGGATTGATTAAGATAGTGTGCCCCAGATAACTTATGGACCCAGATAGATACCAGCAGGCACTTAGGGAATTTCCCAACAATCTGGTAAGCAGCTCCATTGACTGCCTGATTGGCCACTGGCAGCAGGCGGTGACTCAAGCTCTTGAGGGAACAGCTCCCCAGTAGATGTCTATGGAGATTCTCAGTCATCCAGGTCAGTGGTTTTTAACCTTTTTGAATGAATCGCCCCCTTGAGCCAATGAGGAAGTTGTCATCACCCCCCCTTCCCCAACATAACCTCTCAATCACAACATAGGAAATAATTCTTCAATTTATGCAAACACTTGTTTTGTTTTCTTTAAAATTGTCATCAGGACATATTGATGCAAATAATTTATTTCCAGTCTTTTTCCCATATCTCAACTGTGTGAAAAATTTTGGTGCCACCCGTCACTTTATTCCCAAACTTCGTGATACATATATTTCATTATTATCTTATTTATTCAAGACACTTAAATGTAATGACCACTTTGAAAACAAAATTCAATTGCAAGAAAGTGAAATGCCCGAAAAGAAAAACAGTAATATTTAATGATTGAATTACAAATGAAATCTAAGATGCAAAAAGAAATATAAAAAGGGTAGAGGCTGCTGCACAACGCACATGAAGATAAGCAATGCGTATTCACATACGTATGGCATTCTGTACTGAAGCTAGCTGGAAGAACATTTGAAAACACAATTCAATCCACTAATAGCGAGCGATCTGATGTTTTTGTATGACAGATATACAGCGATTCACTGTATGAAAAAGTCTCAAAAGTGTCCCCAAAACGTCTCGCTCCATCGCCCCCATATCGCCCCTCTTTTCGTTCCTTCGCCCCCACATCACCCCTTTTTGTTCCATCGGCCCCCCTGAAAAATGAAATCGCCCCCTGGGGGGTGATATCACCCAGGTTAAGAACCACTGATCCAGGTCATGGTTGTCCCAAAGGCAACTGGATTTTCTTTGTTTTCCTTGAAGATGTTTTGTTTCTCATCCAAGAAGCTTCTTCAGTTCTGTCCTTCTTGGATAAGAAGTGAAATGTCTTCAAGGAAAACAAAGGAAGTCCAGTTGCCTTTTGAAGCAGTGGTCCCCAGTAGCCTCTTTCTGACTTCTGATTCCAACAAAATCTTGGTGAAGTGAGATGAAGCAGCTGAAATGATGCCTAGAGCTCCATGGAGGAGGATCAAAAGCACACCTACCCAAATGCAAGCACACACTCAAGTTCTGGCCTGCATCATGACAGTAAGGGAGAGACTCATAAGTACATTTTCTCCCTTACAGTGTCAGTCTTGTTTAGGGTTCTAAACTCCTATAGAAACTTGTGCGTAGAGATGAACAAATAGACATGACCAGGTTGCAACAAAGATGCTCAGATATCCCTTACTGTTGACTCAACATGGACAGAATTTAATATGCTGAGTATAATGATGTTTTGCAAAATTAATTGAGGCTTCTTTTGGTCTGTGGACTCTGATGAGGTGGATAAGCTGATCTCTAGGACAGGGGTCCCCGACCTATGGGCTGTAGCCCACTACTGGGCAGCGGCCTATTGGCCACAGGGCTGCATGAGCGACTGGCCGGTGCGTGTGTGTGGACCCGCATGCACGCACAGGCCCACTCATGCAAGCGTTGCCATGAGCATCACAGGCATTTGTGGCCCCACTCACAGGACTGTCACAGTCCCACTTGCACGGGCGTTTGCAGCCCCACTCGCGCAAGCATCACCACAAGCATCGCGGGTGTTTGCGGCCCACTCAAGTGAGCATCGCAGGTGTTCGCAGCCCCACTCATGTGAGAGTTCACAGTCCCTTGCAGGTGAGCAACGAGTGTTTGTGCATGTGCATATGTGTATGCATGTGTTCACACACACCCACAGAACCATCCCTTCTTTCCCCCCTTTCCCCCTGAAAGTTTGGGGAGTTCTGCTCTCGGGTGTCCTCTCCCACTAGTGGGCTTGATCTGTGCCCCACCTGGCTTCTTCAGGGGCAGATAGGAATGGGACAGAGTAAACCTAGGAGGGGATGCTTCCTAAAGCCTGAAGGAGGCTGTTATACACCCTCTTAAAAGTTTCTAACCTGCCAGTTCAGGGAAGGTTTTGAGAGGGTAGTGGGGAGGCAACTACAGAGCACATTAGAAGAAATGGAGTATTTGGATCCTTTTAAAATCAGTGTTGCTCATGAGATGCATAGGTTACACTGGTTGATTACTTTTATCAATACTTAGATTTAAGGGTGCCGGCTTTCTTCCTCCTTAACTTTAATATCCCTCTTGACCATGTGTGAGAGTTAGGGAGAGATAGTGAGGCAGCACTATTCTGCAGCAGCTTCATTCCTAACTTCTTTAAAGGACAGTATCAGTTGATAGTTATATGGAAGAGAGTTTGGCCTGGTGGCCACTTCCACATGGGGTGTTGCAGATTCAATCCTCTCTCCTCTAGTTTATAATATATTCATGAAGCCACTGAAAGAAGTGATCAACCGGATCAGGGTTTGATATGCTGCAGACAACCAGCTTTACAGTGAATAGATGATGCTGTGAAAGTCTTGTCCCAGGGTCTCAAGGCTGTGAGGATAAAAAAAGGCTGAAGATGAAACAAGGTGAGATGGAGTTGCTATCTATTCATTGAAGTTCCTGGTTGTCTCTCATAAAGTAAGCACTACCCTCCCCCTATGAAAAAAGTCTATGACTTGGGGTTCTTCTGGATGGGCAGACATTGTAGCCAGAAGGACCTTTGCCCAGCTTGTAGCCTTATAGTAAGTTTTGTGCTTATCATCATGGTCACAGATATTACAATGCCCTCTTCATAATGTTTCCTCTGAAAGTCACCCATAAGCTACCAGTAGTACAGGATAATAAAGTCTGCTGGCTGACAGGTATTCATTGCCAGGATCATATACTCAAGTACATTAGTCTTGTTCAGGTTGTCAATAGTTGACAAGGGCAAATCAAGGTGCTGGTTTGATTTATAAAGCCCACAGTAGCTTAGCATTAAGATATCTTCAGGACCACATCCTCCTGCCAGAGCATGTCCAACCTCATAGAAAATACTCCTAATAATTGTAGGCATCTTAGATAGAAGAGGGGTCCATGACAAGGAGATGGTGCTTTTTTTTGATACAGCACTGATGTTGTGGAACAGCTCCTCTCTCCCCTCCTCTCAAAATAGATATTACTTTTGCCCTTTGCAGTGATGGCCACCTAGACAGCAATTAGAACATGATGTTATTGCTGCAGTATTAAATGTTAGTTTGTACCATTATATGATTATTATAATAGGACATGTTCATCTATGATAACTGGGTTGAGGTGTGATCATTGTTGCTACAATGTTTTGCTTTGGCTTAAAAAATTATATTTATTGGATGTTTAATTTATCTCCATCATGGATGTTTTAACTACTGTAAAGATACCATTGTTCATTGTAATGAGATTGGCAGAATAAAAATGATAAATACATTTATAAGCAATCCATCTGAAGCTCTGTAACCTTATCATCTGTGTTCAGCAAATCAGGTGAAATTCTTGCTTAATCTCACAAACTTTAGCAGCCGTCTTTGTATATAGTATGTTTTAAATGTGTGTTATGTATGTGTACACTTTGAGAGGAAGCAACTAAATTTCATTTTTAATGTGTGCCATTGTGCCCACAGGAAAAAAATGACAATAAAGGTTATCTAATTTAATCTAAATCTAATCTTCATAGGATGCATCTTCTTTTCATTGATAACGGTAGGATGTTTTGGAGCTCCAGATATAGCAACTGCAGAAGGTGGTGGCTGTTTATAGCATTTTCCAATCGCCTGTCAACTTCAAAATATTTAATAGAGATTTTTAGACTGGAAACTGTAGTAGTGTGGAAATACCCTGAGGAATTCAAGAGGTATGTAAAACAATTCACAATCTTTCCAGCGCAGTCTGATTGCTCTTCTCCAGAGATGCTAATCGGCACATTAATCTGCACTCTTTCTCTCCCCATGAATACTATTAAAAGATTAATTATAAGTAATCACTCTTTTCTTTGTTACCAAATATGAGAATATAGATATTATGATAGGAGAATGGAATTATGGCTTACTTTTTTTTTTCAAGGGATTCAAGAGATGCATGAATTATCTGAGCTATTTTGGGTTACAATTATCTGGTACTTTCTGGAGAGGAAACAAAGCAGAATATGTCAGGAGAGAGACCAAAGTGATTGAGTGGGATATGTTTCAAGTAGGTCCAATTTTATATCCCAACATAATTTGGAGGCCTTGGCCCCAAAATGCTGTGGCATAATGTCAAATTTGTTTACAATAAGATCATCTTTATCCAAGATTTCATAGTGGATAAAGCAGCAGAGTTACCAAACCCTGACTGTCTTCTATTACCCCATTGCTATGGTCAGATTATGCCCCGATCCAGTTGGGAATAAAAGCTACTTTTAACATCTGCAGGGTAGTAGGACTGATTACTTGGAATCATTAAATCCCCAATGCACAGAGTCTGTAAGCATGACTGGAACAGTGTATCTGGGCATCTTTTGTGCCTAAGAATTCTGAGGAAGTGGACAATATGTTGTCTAGATCAGGGGTCCTCAACCTTGGCAACTTTAAGACTTGTGGACTTCTATTCCCAGAATTCCTCAGCCAGCTTTAGGAACTGAAATCCACAAGTCTTAAAGTTGCCAAGGTTGAGGACCCCTGGTCTAGACCATTCTCTGCCACGTATATGTTGGATCTCTATTTATCCTTGCTTATATGAGGAGTGGATGGAGGAACGATCACATGGATCCATGAAATTGTCAATAGCTCCTTTTATGAGAGGCAGCTCCTGGCATCCCTTGCTGAAGAAGCTATCTCTTCATCCTGTCATTTTGGATGATTACCAATTGGCCTCCAGCCTTCACTTTTTGTGAAAGATTGTTGAGACACTGGCAACAATGGTAACAAATCAGTGACACGGGAAGCAAATTATCCGTATCCTTTTCAGTCTGGGTTCAGGCTTGGACATAAGACTAGGGGAACAAAGGTCAACCTCTGAAAGTTTGGAACAGGGATGGGGACATTGCCTTCTTGGACCTGAGGGAAGTTAGCCCAGAGAAGGAAATATTTAAAAGGGCAGAAAAATATATTTTTCACCAAAAGGATTTTTTTCGAAAAGCAGAAACCAAACCTGGCCCCAATTTTTTTTGTCTCAAGCAAGAGTTAGCCTCATACAAATGCAAATGTAAAACCATCAGGAAGGTTGGAGCCAGGGAACTCAAGACAAAGAAACTCTTAAGAGTCATTAGCCCAGCCCCAGGGAAGCAGGAGATGACTTTTGGGATATAATAGGACTAACCCATTATCATCAAGTATACCATAGAGGCACCTAAACTCAGGTCAGAATACGTGACACAGGAAATAGCCTCAAAGTTCATGCCACAGGAACAGGAAACTATTCCAAATAAAAGGCTAGAGGGGGTATAAAAATCTACTACACCATGTGCTCAGCCCTTCTCTTCTCTGCACTTTCCTGTCTGCAATAAACTGTAACCTTCTGTAATAAACTGTAACCTTCTTCCCAAAGCAGTCACCATGTTTGCTTATTTATTCCCGGCTTGGATGAACCAGGATGAAGACTTTACTTCTAACAGACCTCTCAGAAGCTTTTGAACCATGGTATCCTTTTGGATTATCTGCAGGCAGTGGGGACTGGAAAGATTTGATGTGGGGTGGTTCCACTCCTTCCTCTATAAATGGTTTCAGTGTGGAGAAGAGGCCAGCTTGGTGGCTCCTCACTGATGGGGCTCCACAGGGGTCAGTTCTTGCCCCTTTCCTTTTTAACATCTGTGTGAAAACAGTGGAGGGAGTCATCCAACAAGCAGACATTGTATCATCTATATCTGATTATACCCATCTATATGTTGCAACCCCAGTCTGCAAGGAGATGTTGTTGATGTTGAGATTGTGGCAGGATAAAAATAATTTTTTACCTTCCTGTGCAAAGGCTAGAAGATGGTTGCATGCCACTGAAGTGATTGTTGTACTGCATTTCAGGAAAGAATAGGAAAGCAAGGATGGTCTGCAAAAGGGGATGATAGGCAGTTGAGTTATCCTTATGCTATCTAAATGATGTTCCTAAACATTCCAACCTCCCTTCTGAAATCCTGGAAAAACATCAGAAAACCTGAGAAAGAATTTTAACTAGCTGTCATCCATGATGCTGAAGTTTGTTACTTAACCCTTTTCTTTCTTTCTTTCTTTCTTTCTTTCTTTCTTTCTTTCTTTCTTTCTTTCTTTCTTTTTCTTTTAAAGCAGGCACACACACAGTACCTTCACTTTAATTCACAAGGAGCTTCCTCCCAGCTGGGCTAAAATCTGCCATGTTTTAAATTTAACATAAACAACAAAAACAAGGTTTCACTTCCTTTTAGTAAAGGAAACAGCTGCACTTAAATTGTCCTGGTCTTCTCTATGGAGGTTGAATGCCTGAATTCTGCCTCTGGCTACTGAGGAAGAGACTGTTATTACAAGAAGCTTCTCCTGAACAATAGTTTAACCATTTACTTCTCAGTCTGGTCATTCTTTTAGCTAACCCTCTGAGACACCAGTCAGAAACCAAAAGGACTTTCAAGAACTTTAAATGGCATTCCTTTTTGCTTGCTAAAGTTAGTGTATCTGAAAAGTTTAGTGGAAAGCTTGATTGTAGCTCTCTCTAGTTGACCATGTTGTAGGAACAGGAACTAGGGGGTCAGTAGAGAACTAATTACATCTTTCCATGTAAAAGAGAGGCAAAGTCCTATACAGATAGTTCCCAACTTACAACCAGTTAGCAACTGTTCAAAGTTACAACAGTACCAAAAATTTAAAAAAAAAAGTTATTTAGAATTGGTCTTTAAACTTAATGGCCAATGCAGTGTCCCTGCAGTCAGGTGCTTACAATTCAGGCTCTCCGTAACCAGAATGCATTTACAACAGTGGCAGTGTCCTGTGATCCCGGTTTGTGACCTTCCCAGGTTGCAAGTTGCAATCTTATGATGTCTCACTTAACCACTGTGGTGATTTGCTTAATGACCCCAGCAAAAAAAATGTGGGGGGCATAAAATCACATGAAGCCTGACTTAATGACTACAAAGCTTAACAATGAACTTTATGGACTCCGTTGGGTTCGTGAGTCAATGACTACTTGTAGCAGCCTTATGAGAACTTTGTGTCTCTCATTTTTGTTATTTTGTACTAGCTTGCTCTACTACTGCACTGAGGAGAGGGGAGAAAAGGGGGGCAGTGGGAGCCCTCTGATTCAATTCAGAAAGTCAAAAGGAGAAAGCTTACAATTCAAACCGGAATGCAGATAGGCAAATAGACAAGCCCTGAATGCTTTGCACTACGGCGGGCAATAATCCACTATTGTTTTTAAAACTTCATTGTTGTCTGCAGTAAAATTCTTACACAGCCAAGTTATCTTTGGAAGACATCTTCTACACCAAGCCAAATGCTGAGGAGGTTAAGGGTGAGGAGAGCTGTGATTTATTGCTGAGCCCTATCGTGAAGTCTAGCCTCAATTGCACCAATGCAGATTTTTTTCCCCTCATAAATTGGGAGAGGGGCATTTAAAAGGCAAGGATACTTTTATGGTGGATGGGAGGACTTCGGAAATGACTATGTTCTTCCCCTCCCTCACCTCACCTACACCCAGACAACTGGGTCACTGTTAATCACTTTGCTAGATTCTCCCAGTGAGTCAGTTAACAAGGGGAGTCAGCTGTGATGTGCAAATAGACCCACTGAGTTCTTCCATCAGTCTAAGCAGGTGGGCATCTGCAGGAATTTATTTTGATTTATGGAGGGGAGAACTTGCAGCACAGGATGTTACGGTAATTACATATTTGAGATACACTCAGCCGCTTATTTTTCTTGTATAAGTGCTTTATTTCTTTGTTTCTGTACTGTGACAGAATTGCAATGTAGCAGTCATAGTAATATATTGGATATTTTTGACAACTTCTCATAAATGCAATAATTTACATTGTGATGTATTGCAAAACTGGTCTAATGCTCCCATACAGGGATACGAGAAGCTTCTTATATCAAGTTTATATAACATTTAGTTTATATTATTAGTTTATATTTGGTGGGTTCTGCGAACTGAAAAAAATAAACTGAGAAAATTATACTTGCATTAACTATCAGAATACCCACTGTGTGAATACCGCTTATGGGATATCACAGCAGTTTTCCATTATACTAGAGATATTTCTGTTGCTAAGCAAGAGAGTTGTTAAATGAGCTTTGCCCCATTTTGCGATCTTTTGTGCCACAGTTGTTAAATGAATCAGTGCAGTTGTTAAGTTAGTAATACGGTTGTTAAGTGAATCTGGCTTCCCCATTGACTTTGCTTGTCAGAAGGTCACAAAAGGAGATCACATCGTTCTGGGACATCCCTGCAACTGTCATAAATATGAACCAGTTGTCAAGCATCCGAATTTTGATCACGTGACCATGAGGATGCTGCAAGGGGTTGTAAGTGTGAAAAACAGCCATGTTACTTTTTTCAATGTCGTTGCAACTTTGAATGGTCACCAAATGAATAGTTGTAAGTTGAGGACTTCTTGTACTAGGCTGGTGATTAAATCAGTTCTAGCCAGGCAGCTGGGAAAATGGAAATCAAGCCAGTCCTTCTACATTGGGGTAAGAGGAGGAAAGGTAACTGATGAAATGAAGGAAGCCTTTCAAACCTGCCCCAGGTGAACTGCTCTATTGACTTACAATTGCTCATTCATCTGATTAATCCCCTTTCCCAGAAGAAAGAACCACTACAGATCCAAGGTAAGATGTGAGTTTAATTAACCTCTTACGACAGTTGCAACAAGGAAGCAATTAATCTATCAAGTGACAGTGAGACTTCCTTATTCAAGGATCTGATCAGGTTTTCTCTTTGCAGATGGTGCTTAAGTCTCATTGGAAGCAGCTGCTTAACCCAGAGCCCCAGTGCAATTAGTGAGGGCTTTTTTTTAAGGAAGTGTAAATGGAGGTAGGCTTTTGGAAACCTCAAGCATCAAAGATGCACATTGGAATGTGTTCCTATGCTTGGAACATTTTTAAGACTCTAAGAGGCTTGGCATTCAACAGTTATCTGAGCCCTCCAATTTTTTTTCATACATCAATAGCCACCATTTCTGCCCTAAAGTTAGGTTCACTTCTTCTAGGGCTTGCATTACTGAAGTCCACCTCTAAAATTCCTCGGCACAGGCTTCCGGTTTGCTATCGCGGCCGCCGCAGCCGCTGGAAGGTAAGCTCCGTCTTCTGCGTTCAGTTTCGTTCCGCTGGGGGACCCTGGAAAGGGTCAAAAGTCACCCTGTAGAGGCAATGAGCGAAGAGGGGACCCCCTGCTTGATCGTGGGAGGGCAGCAGCCCTTTTGCTTGATCCAGGGCAGCCCTCCAAATCGGCGGAGGAAAGACTGGCCATAGCAGTATGGCTCGTCATTAGGCTGCAGACAGCCGAAGTCAAACTTTCCACCAGGCACTTCTAAAACAACGCGGATGAAACTAGGTGAGATCCAATCTTCTCTCTAAGATCCTAAGTATTTTTTTTCCCTATGAAACCTGCCCAAAGTATCTTTCCCCCTGTGAGGAAAGAGGGAAGGGAATTTCTATCCCATCCTCTAAGAATAGTGGCAACTGACTACCCAGGGGAGTTAAACCACTAAAAGAATAACTTAATCTAATTCGATTTATATGTTTCTGAAACTTGGGGACCAAAATTTTTCTTGTTTTCACCAAAGACTTTTGTTTTTATCTATAGCAGTGATGGCGAATCTTTTAGAGACCAAGTGCCCAAATTACAACCCAAAACCCACTTATGTATCATTGAGTGCCAGGTGGGTGTGGCCCATTGGCTAGGTACGACCAATTGGGTGGGTGTGGCCCATTGGGTGGGTATGGCTGCGGTGGTAATAGCAGACTGGATGGGACTAAATAGTTTAGTCAATCAATTCCAACTTTGCGAGATCTTTTTTTCCCCGCAAGAAGTTGAAATTGATTGATTGATTGATTGAACCTTTTTTTTTTTGCAGACGGAGGCATAAAGCAAAAAGGTTTATAAAATGCAGCTAAAAGCCTAGGACTGGGGCGACAGCGATGGCGTGTGTGCCCACAGAGAAGGCTCTGCGTGCCACCTGTGGCACGCATGGCATAGGTTTGCTACCACAGATCTATAGAAAAGAAATAAAATTGGAAACAGGACTATAAAAATTTTGGACTCAAAAAACCTTAAGCGGCATCAGTGACATCTTGTGGCGAAGCTTGGTATTACAACTTGTAATAATAATAATAATGATAATAATAATGATAATAATAATAATAATAATAATAATAATAAAGTTGGAAG
The DNA here is from genome assembly GCF_016545835.1 of Crotalus tigris. Lineage (NCBI taxonomy): Eukaryota > Metazoa > Chordata > Lepidosauria > Squamata > Viperidae > Crotalus > Crotalus tigris. Next base: position 3,807,914 of record NW_024096469.1, read on the forward strand.
GGACCTTGGAGGTCATCTAGTCCAACCCCCTGCTCAGGCAGGAAACCCTATACCATTTTGGACAAATGTCCAGTCTCTTCTTAAAAACTTCCAGTGTTGGAGCATTCACCACTTCTGGAGGCAGGTTGTTCCACTGGTTAATTGTTCTAATTGTCAGGAAGTTTTTCCTTAGTTCAAGGTTGCTTCTCTCCTTGATTAGTTTCCATCCATTGCTTCTTGTCCTGCCTTCAGGTGCTTTGGAAAATAGCTTGACTCCCTCTTCTTTGTGCCAGCCCTTGCCTAAAGGAGACTTGGCTTGAAGCCCAGACTACAGATAAGACTCTTTTAACTTTGATAAATACCACCTGTGAGAAGTTCAGCTGTAAAGAGATCTTCTGGGTGGCATGGCTGGCTTCCTTGAACTACGAATGTAAACCTTTATTGATTTTTAGAACTGTATGTGGGGAGTTGCCTTCCTACTTTTTTATCTGAGGAATATTGGTCATTATTTGAGATGATGAAATACATTGGATTATAAAATCTTACTTGACAAATGACTTTTACTATAAAGACTACCTACAAATACGTGAAATAGAGGTCCCATACCCAGCTATAAAATTATTTTCATCATCTGATTTCAAAGTCCTCAACTTAATGCACCATTAAGAGAAGATGGATGAAGATCAGGAAAAGATCCTTTTCATGTTGAAAGCAATACATGAAACCATCCTTTCAGCTTGTGACAAAATAAGATGTTACAGAAAAGAACAAGATGTCAGCTTAGATATACAAACTCAAATTCCAACTACAACTAAAGAAATAACAACACAGAAGGTAACAGAAGAAGTGGAACAATCAAATACTAAGACAGAGGACTCAATTGACCAACAAATACAGTCAATGGAATATCCAGAAAAGGGACTGACAACACTGAAAAATGGAAAAAACTTTCTATATAAATAAGAAGAAATTTGAGGAGCAAGAAGAACAGACTGAATGGAGGATAAACATACCAGGACAATTATGGGGATTTGGAATAATAGGGAAATGATTTAAGGAATACAAATGGGCTAGCCCTTCCCAAAAAATGGCAACTAAATGGTCTCTCTTATTCCAAACAATATATATATAATAATAGAGGGAGATCTATTTGATGATTTAAAAGCGTTGACTTGGAAGGCTAGTTGGCAAAGAAAGAACGCCAGAATAAGGCTGAAGAAAATTAGGGTTTTGATTTATCAGAGGGGATTTCATATTACTAATTAGAGGGTCAAAGGGAGAAGTTGAGATAAGGAGAATTTTGGTCATTAAATTTAAAACATTTAGAAATTAATTGAAAATAAGGATGCTATTTGTTTAATACCTAAAAATTACCCCCCCCCCAAAAAAAATAGTATGAATATATTTGATTTATTGATTAACTCAGAAAATATATATAATTGGCTTTGATTTATTAAAGAGGATACTGTATTATTAATTAGATGATGTAAGCTTGGGGGAAATAGATAACTTTTAGGAAATAGAACAAGATTATACCCAAATAGATAAGATGTGTATTTTGAATATTAGATTCTGTTATGAATTGAGATAAAGGAAACTCTGGTTACTTAAAACCTGGAAATTATAAATTTATTTATTATTTATTTATTAATAAAATTTATATGCCGCCCAATCCCTAGGGACTCAGGGTGGCGTACAAAATTAAAACAATAAATATAACAATAAAACAGTAAAATAAGTGCATGCATACAGCATGTCCCAATCGTATCCCGGGCCCCCCGGGGACATCAACCCCAGGCCTGCCGGAACAGGAGAGTTTAAATGGCTTTCTTAAAGGCTGGCAAGGTGGGAGTAGTTCGAATCTCGGGGGGAAGTTTCCACCAGGTCGGAGCCACCACAGAAAAGGCCGTTCCCTGAGGGCCTGCCAGCCGACATTGTCTGGCCGATGGGACCTGAAGGAGGCCCAATCTGTGGGACCTCACCGGTCTCTGGGAACTATGCGGCAGTATGCGGTCCTGTAAGTAACCTGGTCCTAAGCCATGAAGGGCTTTAAAGGTGATAACCAACACCTTGAATTGCGTCCGGAGACCCACAGGAAGCCAGTGCAGCTCGCGGAGGATAGGTGACACGTGGGTGTACCTTGGTGCACCCACAATCGCTCTCATGGCTGCATTCTGAACCAACTGCAGCCTCCAAACGCTCTTCAAGGGTAGCCCCATGTAGAGCGCATTACAATAATCCAGTCTTGAGGTGACAAGGGCATGAGTGACCGTGAGTAGAGCCTCCCGGTCAAAATAAGGCCGCAACTGGTGCACCAGGCGAACCTGGGCAAAGGTCCCCCTGTCCATAGCCGATAGATGTTGTTCCAAATTTAGCTGTGAGTCCAGGAGGACACCCAAGTTGCATGCCTGCACTAAGGGAGGTAAATTTACCCCCCCAGGACTAATGATGGACCATCAGGATGACCCTTGGGGGGCAAGATCCAGAGCCACTCGGTCTTGTCAGGGTTGAGTCTAAGCCTGTTCACTGCCATCCAGACCCTCACATCTTCCAGGCACCAGCACATCACGTTGACTGCTTCACTGAAAGGACACGGGGTGGAGAGATACAATTGGGTATCATCCGCATACTGATGATACCTTACCCCGTGTCGCCGAATGATCTCACCCAGCGGTTTCATGTAGATGTTAAAAAGGAGGGGGGACAGGACCGAGCCCTGAGGTACCCCATAATCGAGGTGCCTAGGGGTCGATCTCTGTCCGCCCGCCAACACCGACTGCGACCTGTCAGAGAGGTAGGAGAACCACCGCAATACGGTGCCGCCCACCCCCACCTTAAATATCAAATATTAAATTTGAATATTGATGGAAAACTAAAAATTGGGAAAAACCAATAACAGGACATTGATTGAATGTAAAGATTGTATGTAAAAGTAATTAAGATATGTATAAGCTAATTATTTATTGATAAATGTAATAATGATGTTTTTATTTAGTTGGTATAATAAGAACAGTATTAGCTTAAATATGAGATAGTAGATATTAAGGGAAAAAGAGAGGATATATTGAGGTAGTAGTTTGAGAATTGTACTAAAGATTTTTGTATGTTACTGAACTATTGATTAACCCAGCCAGCATGTTGCTTTTTAAATACCTAAATGTAAAATCAGAAAATTAATAAAAATATTATTTAAAAAAAATTCCGTGGCACAGTTGACTATTGGCTACTATTCCAACTGTCAAGCACAGATATAGCCTTCACACGGGTTAAATAAAACTATGTATTCAAAAATATTTTTTTCTAAGCTGATGCTCACAAAATTGTCATGCTCATTCATTCTTGAATCTCCAGACGGCCCAATACTTTTTCCTGAACATTTTGCTTTTGTTTCCGCTTTTTTCATTTGTACCATTATAGACTGTGTTCACTCAGAAAATGACTCAATTATCTCCCAAACTTCGACCAGAATGTAATGTTCAACTGCTACCATCCTATGAAATTGTCAGGTGATTAAACTGTAATCCTAAATAACTCAGGGTTTGGACAGCTGATCTCTTCACTGCTGACACTGCTGCTACTGTCAGACAGGAAACACAACCGAATTATCTAATTCTGCTTTAGTGTAAGGCTACACTAACAGAATATTGCATATCTGAAAGTACAGTACTCCCCTCCCCCCACTCCATCTCCCTCAGAGCCTGAAAAACTAGGAAGGGTCTTGAGCCTCTTGCCCCACCTACTAACCAGCTGCAGGCTATGCTGTCTTTTATCTGACCATTTCTGATTGTTCCCTAGACATATCTTTTTGTTTGCAATCAGTAGCTCACCTACAGAGAAAAGCAGTACCCCTCTGTGCTTGAAAGAAGCTGGCACAGGAACTCAGGAACCGGGCTTGTTCAAATGAGTACAAGTTTATTTCATCTCTAAACAAGAATCTGAACTACTAACGCTCAAGGCAAATTGGCAGCAGATAAGAGCCAATATGGACTTCAGGTGGTGGGAAGGGAGGAGAGGGCTGGACTTAGATCCAAACTGAGGAAGCACTTGACCCCCTCCTTCAGGCTCAGCCTGGTCATCTCTTACATCTGCCAAGCACACAAAAAGAAATGTCCTGAGAACCCACTTTTTTTTTTTTTTTGCACCGCAAACTTCTGACAGCAATAAGGAGGATGTGATTAAGACTGTACAAACAGCTCTTCCTTCTTGTTAGTAAAACGGTGACAACAGCTGTCTTACATAAACCTGTGACATCTTTTGGGCCAAAAAAGGGGGAAGGAGCCTAAAAAAATCCTATCTAACACTATCAACTGTTTTGGCAATCTTTGTTACATCAGAAAAAAAAACACCAACCAAAGCAGACAATGAACTATTCATTTTCCCCACTGTTGAGTCCTCAGCGAAAGGCAATAACTTCATGAGTCATTTGGTAGTTCTCAGGAGCCTCTTTATTGATGTTCAGCAGCCCTGTTACAACGCCGAGGCACGCAAGCCTCTCTCCTTCTCTTAAAGGCAATCCCCGGGACAAACGACAACATTTGGCGCGCTTTGCACTTCACGCATGCGCGCGAGTGCTGGTGCCAGCCAGTCTGGTCCCGGGCAGCTTGCAACTGCCCGGGACTGTTGCAACATCCCGAGCCTGCCTTTGCAGGCTCAGGACACAACACCCTTTCCCCCCCCCCGGCTAAAACTACAACTACATTAATAGTTACACGCAACCTCAACACGAGCGTGGGAGCCACACTAGCTCCATGGTACCAAGCTGTAATATTTTGGGCTTTATTTCCCATCGTTCCTTATTCCAACCTTTCACAGGAATACCTTCTTACTGTTTCTGCTTTGCCAGCAGAGTTACAAAATCTTCAAGATATTTAGGAGATCTTTTAGCTCTCTGTGACCTCCGGATTCCCTGGCAACCTCCAAGCACATCTTGTCCAGGGGGTGCTATGTGTTCACCCCCTTCCTTTGACCCTGGTGGTCCCCATGGACCGTGCCCCGTTGCCTGGCCTGCTTGCTTGCTTACCGGGCTCGTCAGGCCAGGGCTTTGTTCTCTCCATAACCTGGTTGACCTGCCTAGTTGCAGGCTCTCTGGCCCTTCTAGAAGGCTGCCACTGTTGGACAACTCTGTAGAGCCTCCCAGGTCTACCGTAGACCTATCATGAGGCTGCCTTCCTCCACTTCCCAGTTCCATGGTAGGGCTGCCTGGAATCTCAGTACTGTCCCAAAACTCAGTTGCCCCCTCTGTTATGCCGGAGGTGTCAGAATTGGGATTCGGCCCTCCGACCACCTCCCTATGTGAATGCCCCTTTCTGGGAACAGTGGCAGTGTTGGGACAACTAGACGGAGTGTGTGCCAGCTCTCTTGCAAGGTGTGAGTTATTAAGATGCTCCCGGTTGTTCTCCCTGACTGGAGTGCTCAATGGTGCTGGTGTGTAATGATTATGCCCCCGGGGTAACTCCCTGGCTGGAGTAGGCACTGGTGCCTGTGTTCTGGCTGGTTCCCACAAATTTCTGTTCGGAGCACTCGCAGAATTTTGGAATGGGCCGTCTGTGGCCTCTCTGTTGGTGTCTGGCTGCTGCCCACACCCTTCCCTTTGCCCGTAGAGGTCCCCCTCCCCCCCTGGAAAAGACCCAGGAGTCTCGGCAGGTGAGTCCAGTCTCGTACGCAGCTGGTCGATATGCCATCACAGGATACGACCGTCATCCAGGGAAACCTCGTAAGACAAGGGACCTGTAACTTTGCATACTATGGCAGGGACCCACAAGTGACCTGGCCCATAATTACGGATCCATACCGGGGCACCCACTAGCAATTGCCTAGGTGCCCTGGGTTGTGTAAACTTGGGAGCCAGTCTGTCCGGGTGCAAACGGTCAAGCTTAGTAGTCAGTTTGCGCCCCCAGCGAAGTTCAGCCGGGCTCTTCCCAGTAGAAGTTGAAGGTGTGGTGCGGTAAGCAAGTAGAAAATCTGCCAACCTGTGATGCCAGTCCCCATATGTCAGTTTCTTTAAAGCATCCTTGGTGATGCGGACCATCCGTTCAGCCATACCTTTGGTGGAAGGGTGGAAAGGTGCAGAGGTGGCATGACGAATCATGTTGGCCTGTAAGAAAGCTTGGAATTCGGAAGAAGTGAATTGAGGGCCATTGTCAGACACCAAAACATCCGGAAGCCCATGTGCAGCAAAAGTTCCCCTTAGTACTTGAATAGTCTTTGCAGTGGTGGTGGAAAAGACAGGTACAACCTCAAGCCATTTTGAATGGCTATCAACCAGGACCAAGAAGAATTGACCCTGAAAGGGCCCAGCGTAATCAATGTGCACCCTAGACCATGGAGACTGTGTTTCCTCCCATCTATGCACAGGAGCCTGTGGCATTTCTGGGCATGAGTGCTGACAAAGGTGGCATGTGTGCACCTTAGCTTCAATTTCCTTGTCTAACCCAGGCCACCACAAATGGCTGCGCGCAAGCGCTTTCATGCGTACAATGCCAGGATGACCCTCGTGAAGGGAACCTAAGACCCTAGACCTCATTGAGGTAGGAATGACAACTCTGCTGCCCCACAGCAGACAACCCTGGAAAGTGGATAACTCGTTCCTCTTAAGCCAGAAACTCTGAAACTCAGCGCCTGGACAACTCTCTGGCCATCCAGACAAAACCCAAGATAAGGCACGAGAGAGTGTGAAATCTGTGGCAGATTCAGCAGCCACATCCCTGGCATTTAACGGTGACTCAGGCAATGCCTGAATTGAAAGGATGTTGATGGCAGGGGCAGGATCAGCCTCTACTACTTGCAGGCGTAATCTACTGAGGCCATCAGCATGGCCCATTTCTTTCCCAGGTTTGTGAATTAGAGAAAAATCATAGGCTGACAGAAAGATTGACCATCTCAGCATTCTGGGGGAGATGATATGGGGAGTTTGTTTGTTTGTGGTAAACAGCCCCAACAAAGGCTTATGGTCAGTAAAGACCGTGAAATGTCTGCCATACAAAAAATCATGGAATTTTTTAATTCCAGCAACAACAGCTAAAGCCTCCCTGTCTATCTGGGCGTAGTTACGCTCAGCAGAAGACAAGGTTCTGGAGTAATATGCAACAGGAACCTGAGTTCCATCCGGCGTAAGGTGGCTGAGTACTGCTCCCACCCCATACAGAGAAGCATCACAAGCGATGCACACAGGAAGAGTTTCATTAAAATGTGCAAGCACATTGTTAGATGTGAGTAAGGCCTTAACCTCATTGAAGCTTGCTTCATGTGTTTGTGACCACTGCCACACTGCCAGTTTGTCCAGAAGCCTATGAAGTGGTTCAGCTACATTAGCCTTGTTAGGAATGAATGCATTATAGAAATTCAAAAGGCCCAGAAAAGCTTGTAGTTCGGCCTTGGACTTAGGCCTAAGAGCATGCATGATAGCCTTTAATTTGGACTCAGCAGGATGAATTCCATTGGCATCAATTTTGAATCCTAGAAAATCTGTAGAAGGCACCCCAATTTTACATTTGTCCTTCTTGAGTTTGAGGCCCGTTTTCAGGAACCGCAGCAGAACAGACCTCAATCTCTCGGCTAAATTTTGAGTGGAATCTCCAGCAATTAAGACATCATCAAAATAGGGGCAAACCCCTGGTATACTCCTCAGTGTATTTTCCATTATGCTTTGGAAAATTCCAGGAGCCACATTTACTCCAAACTGTAGCCTCTTTACTTTGAATGCCCCCCTGTGGGTTACAATGGTTTGTGCTACTGCAGCAGCTTCATCAACAGGCAACTGTTGATAAGCCTGAGCTAGGTCAAGCTTTGCAAAAACACGCCCCCCCCCCCTTGAGGGAGGCCAGGATATGACTGACTACAGGTACAGGATAGGCATGTTGCTGCAATGCCTTATTCAGAGTGCATTTGTAATCTGCACAGATGCGAATGTCCCCATTAGCCTTAAGAGGCATGACTATGGGGGGTCTCCCAAGGACTGGAATCAACAGGTTCTAAAACTCCTTGCTGAATCAATTTGTCCAATTCAGTATCAATTTTCCCTTTTAAAGCAAAAGGAACCCTTCTTGCTTTTACTCTAATAGGAGTGACAGTGGGGTCTAGTTTTAAGGACACAGGGGGCCCTTTGTATGTGCCCAGCTATGGGCTGAAAACATCTGCCAATTCTTTGCAGACTTCCTGTAGATCTACTGTTTGCAAGCTATTGAGCCCTGTAACATGTATTCCCAAGGCCTCAAACCAATCGAGTCCTATGAGACTCGTTCGCTCACCCCCCACTATCAATACATCTAATGGACCTTCAAAATCCTTATACTGAATGTTAAGGGTGGCCTCCCCCTTAACACACACTCTGGAGTTTTGAAAGTCTGTTAACACAATGTCAGAAGGCCTAAGCTTGGCCTGAAATCCACTACCAGAACAAATCTTTCTGAATGTGTGTATGGAAATGATTGAAAGAGCAGACCCAGTGTCCAGTTCCATGACCAATGGAACTCCTTGCAACTTCACTTTAAGTGACAGTTTCTTCTTGATAGGTTTGTGTGTGCCTGTCCTATAAATGCTTCTTCGTGAAGCTACAGAAACCCACCCTGTTTTGGCTGGGGACCCTGGTACCTTTCAGGCGCAATTCTTCTCGGGGTTGTACTTTCTGATGGCCCAGACACACAGTTGCAATGTGGCCTTGCTTTCCACATGCTCTACAGATAACAGAGCGAAACCTGCAGTCGGTCCTCTTGTGGCGACCTCCGCACCCGAAGCACTTGGGGACAGCTGAAGACTTTTCTTTGCCTTCTCTCTGCTTCCCTTCTTTTGTTGGGTAGAGACGGTCTACTTCTTCATCAGGATCCTCTTCTGAGCTTCCTTGGACTCCCTCCTGGTGCACAGACACAGCTTCTGGAGTAGTTCTGATAGGCCTCATATTCTTGATTGCCCCACCTGCTGCCTCTTCTGCAGTAACCTCTCTCAAGGCATCTTGGAATGATAAGTCTTCTTTGGCAAAAAGTCTCTGCTGCAAGTCTCTTTGTCTCAGTCCACATACAAATCTGTCTCTCAGCCTTTCTTCTAAGTCTTTAAACTCGCAAGGCTTAGCTGCTCTTCTCAATGCAGCAATGTACTCTTTAGCTGATTCACCAGCCCTTTGATCCCTCTGTTCAAAAGTATGGCACCAAGCAATGACAGACAACTTGGGCTGGAAATGTTCCTTTAGCAATTTCTTTAAGTCTGTGTAGGTAACAAATTCTAGAGGTGCAGGTGCTGCTAGATTTTCAGCGATCTCAAATGCATCTTGACCACAAACACATAGCAGGGTGGCGGCTTTTAAGCCATCTTCTCTCACTTGCTTGACCTTGAGATAATTTTCTACTCTGGCCACATAAGACTCCCATCTTTCCGGATGCGTAACATCGAACTTGGAAAGTCTTCCTATCTTTGCCATCTTCAGTAGTACAGGAAGGGTCTATCAGCTAGCTTACCTCCAATGTTTGCTGTATTGGCAGGCAGTTGCTGAATTTAACACCGTTTCCTGCTGCTTCAGGACTCCAGGGTAAGCTTACAATTGTTTGAAGTAATTGTAAGGCATCCCACCTTCGTCGCCAGTGTTAAGTCCTCAGCGAAAGGCAATAACTTCATGAGTCATCTGGTAGTTCTCAGGAGCTTCTTTATTGATGTTCAGCAGCCCTATTACAACGCCGAGGCACGCAAGCCTCTCTCCTTCTCTTAAAGGCAATCCCCGGGACAAACGACAACATTTGGCGCGCTTTGCACTTCACGCATGCGCACGAGTGCTGCTGGTGCCAGCCAGTCTGGTCCCGGACAGCTTGCAACTGCCTGGGACTGTTGCAACGTCCCGAGCCTGCCTTTGCAGGCTCAGGACACAACACCCACGATTAAAAGTTTTCCACTCCAACCTTTCCTTATGCTTTCATCCAGGGGTGTCCAACCTTGGCGACTTTAAGACTTGTGGACTTCATCTCCCTTAGTTGGCTGGGAATTCTGGGAGCTGAATTCCATAGGTGTCAAAGTTGCCAAGGTTGGACATCCCGGCTTTTATCTTTCTCATCCTTAAAAAACTTTTCTTTCATTAGCGTAAAATTAGAAATATTAAACTGATCTTGCCAACCAAGTCACCAATCAATCATATTTTTGGCTAAGTACAAAAACAGTTGCCAGAGCCTTTTTAGAGAAAAATATTTATTGGCCAGAACTAAACAGACCGATTTTTCTCCACTGCACTTGAACTCACTGTGGTCATATTGACTATGCAAGTGATCATAGGTGGAGGTATTGAATCTTACAACGGGATGCCACTATCCCAGCAACAAGGGGAACAATTAGGATGCTGCCCCTTATTATGCTAAGGAGAAGCTACTCCATCTCAGAGCTTACAAAAAGCACAATTTTGAAACTTAGCAAAGCAACCAGTGCCAGGAACAAGTCTCTTGTCAGCTCTGAGTAAGGCAGTTAACACTGCCCCTCCTCTGTTAATATTTGTAAACTGCAAACATTATTTAAGGGATAAAGGTATAAAGGCATAGAAATAGTCACCAAATAAGAGCTGTACTATAGTGATTGAAATTTTCCTATTTAAAACAAAAGGGAAGGACGAATTATATTGTATGCACATGTGTACACAGACATATCTTTTGTTCCATACTTTCTTTTATTCAGCAGTTGAATGCCAAAGAGAGGGAGTCATTCCAGTATTAAAGGTTTATCAGGTTCTCATGAACTTTCACTTAGAGTAATAATTTACAGGACTTTGACTGGCGGGCATTAATTGGGCTAAAGAATCTTATTTTTCCCCTTTTCTCAGCCTAGGTAAAAAAAAGAAAAGAAAATAAGCTGTTCCATTTTCTCTTTCTGTATAACAACTTACAAATCATTCCCAAACTCCTTCTTATTTGCTAAATTTCCCAAGATCTAAAAATGGCCCTCAAACAGAAATCTCCCTTTTCATACAGAGAAGACCATGGCAATTAACATCTCTCTTTCTCTGTCCCATTTCTTGTTATTCACAGAAAAACCAGGATCCTTGCTTCCTTTAGGTTCTCTGTCTCTCTTATTTTTATCCAAAAGAGATTCTCATTCAAATGAACAGCTCTTCTCTCACCTTCACTTTTACATCCCACAGAAGCTACTTCAAATTCCATTCAAACCAATGCAACAGACAAAGATAAGCAGCTCCTTTTTTCACCTCTCCACATACATCCTTTTCTTGAATTTTCTTTATGAACTGAACAATGTCCATTTCCTTCTTTGAAAGCTGGTTTTATCCACTTGCCTTGCTACTGTCGGTCAATTTAGTGGAACTAATCATTGTTGCTTAATCTCTCTATTAATCTCCATTACCAAGATTTTAACCTTAGCCTTGAAATCACTAACTCAAGTCTCTGGGTTAGACTGCAAAATATTAACTCAAACCATTCAATAATAAGTTATAATTTGATTGCTTTGTACCCCTTGAATGCATTACAGTCTTAAACTGTATTGATTGGTTATTTATTATACTTTTATTTTTGAACTTCTGAATTTGTACATTTGTTTAATAACCATTGTCAGCCCTTCAAGGTAGGCTATATCAGGAAATACACAAGGACTACTGGAACTTAATTTTATTGTAGAGTACAACATTACCTTGAAAGCTGTCCTGACTTTCCCTGTTACACTTTACAAAATCAAGGTGGGGTTATTTTACCTTTCAACTGCAAACACCTCCTGCATATCATTGCCAACCTTATCTCTGCTTTTCTGTATATTTATAGCGTTAAGGTCCCAACAGTATTGATTCTGTGGGGGAACCTCAGTTCATTGCACTATCATCATATGTATCCAAAATAAAACAGGTGACATGGGTACATATTATTCAACCTACATATTAGCCCTTTCTTTTTTCCTATAATTTATAACCCTTCACTGTTTTTTGCTTATATTACACAACTCCAGTCCAAAAGATCAGGCCAACTTCATTCAGATCTATCACATCTCTCCCTTTTTTAATTTCACAGCCATGCAATATTTTTCTTTATCTCATTTCATCCATACTTTTTGTCTCTGGAATTCCAAACTGCAAACTTTTGCCACCAGATGGACCTAAAAAATATTGATCTCTGCCCCCATCTATTACTTTTATTCTCTATTATGGATAATTTTGACCTTAAATGGACTCCAGAAGATGGTAGAGGACAGGAAGGCCTGGAGGAACATTGTCCATGGGGTCACGATGGGTCGGACACAACTTTGCAGCTAACAACAATGGATAATTTGGTTGCTTATTTTACTTTGTCTAGTCATACTTTGTTTCAATTTATCATGAAGAATGGTGCACAATTACTTTAAGTATCTAAATAAAATTCTATGTTAATGCTACCCTTTTTATTAAAATACACCCATATATACAAATTAGCATAGAAGCAATCCATGCAACTTTCTCTTTTGTGTCCTTGGTACTTTCCAAACTTGGCAGTTAGCTTGCAGACATTTCAGTATGTGATGATTTACCTAGTTGGGTAATAAAACATCTGAAAGTCAGCCATGAAGCTCAGAGAGCACCAAATGTCTCCACAGTTCAACCTTGAGCTACAGATATTCTCTTCTATTGGAATTTTCTCTTTCTTGGGAAGATGTACGGAGTACCTGCCTTGTTCTTTAAACAGCCATGGAGAATGTTGGAACACTTGTAGCCAAGAGTCTGATCGTGCTTCTTCTCAAGAAAATGTTAAACGGAAGCCTGATTTGACAGGGGTTTCAACAAGGGTTTAATTCAGTAATTAAATGTGCAGAAGAGCAGGAAGAATATTCGAGAGACAAATGTGCATTAAGCCTTGATGTACATTTGGACATGAAATGGCACCAGGCATCTTGTGCAATACGGGATGCCTTCAGGAAGACTGAAACCTGCTTTCTTCTTACCAATCACTTTTTAGAATTTGGCAGGACTGTTGAGCAACCCAATAGGAGTGTCACATTGCTTTCCTGCTGTGCCCTGATCTTTTTGCAACTTTCCTGGAGGGCAGAACGTGACCTTGATTCACTGAGGGACTCCTGCCCAAGAGGGAAGACATATGGCCAGCAGAAGGCACTCTTGAGCATCCCATAAAGGTTCATAGAGCGCTGCCTCCTTTACAGCATGATTTTAGCAGCCACCTGCAAAGGCAGAAGTTTAAGAGAAGAGACGCCCTCCCAGCTGTAGCTGCACTGACGTCTGCTCCTGAAGTTCCCTCCCACTGAAGTCACCTGGGGAATACGCTTCAGTCTGAACTAAGTGGAAGGCTGCTGCCAGCCTGGAACACCTGGCCTCATTAACCTGGGGGGGGGAGGAACTAGAAACTGCTCACCGGCACAGTTGACACAGCAGAACAGACACTCCATTCAACTTCCTTTTATTTTATTTAATTATTAATCAAATTTACAAAGCCACCCATCTTAATGAAGGCAATCTCTGGGTGGTGCACAACAATAGACATTTTCATGACAACTGGAATCTGGAACACAGTATGCAATCTACTTGCAGTTGCGAACCCTTTATACAGACATATTGTTTACTAAATATTGAGGGACAGAATAGTGACTAGATCTGATACCTCACCGTACAAATTCTGATTACATAATGCAGAGGGAGATATTTGCTCTCCACTTCAATTTCTGTCAATTTCATCTGTTCATCGGCAAGGGATATAGTGGGTACTGTGGTCCTTAACTTCTAGAGAGGCTGAAGTTGCCTACAAAAGATACATAATACTGTATGAACAGTTGTGAATCTTGTTCAGAGTTTAATGTTCATCAGCTACAAAATCACCACACCTCTCTAAGACAATGGGTAGAAATTGCTTTGACTGCCAAAGAGAAACATTAACTTTGACCTACTACTTTCTAGCTATTTCATTTCAGCTTCCTATTTCTTCAGCATGATTGTTCACATTTACTACATTTATAAGTAGTGGAAAGTCTGATAGCTAGATTGGCTTTTGGGATTTGAACTAGAACTTTTAGAAGGCACTAAAGAGAGAAAGTTGTTTTTGTGAGATATTACATGAAAAGAAATAAGAGGAAGGTCAACCTATTCTCCAAAGCACCTGAAGGCAGGACAAAAAGCAATGGATAGAAACTAATCAAGGAAAGAAATAACCTAGAGCAGTGGTTCTCAACCTGTGAGTCGGGATCCCGGGATCATCTGATTATCTTTTGTGACCTTCTGACAGACAAAGTTAATGGGGAAACCAGATCCACTTAACAACCGTGTTACTAACTTAACAAATGTGTGATTCACCCAACAGCTATGGCAAGAAATGCCATAATATGGAGCAAAATTCACTTAACAACCGCCTTGTTTAGCAACAGAAATTTTGGGCTCAATTGTGATTGTAAGTCAAGGACTACCTGAAGTTTGTCTTTATCTATATAATTTCAGTTTATCATACTGCCAATTTCTTCACGTATTGGGAATGTTAATTGAAAGAAACAACACACCACATACAGTGCATAGTAACTGTATATATTAGTATTAAATGATTCTGAATATCGCAGGGTGTAAATCCAGTGTGTACATATTTACATAAAATGCAGCTAAAAATTAACAAGAACCATTAAGAACCAAACCTAAACATGTTCATACTGGATATCATTAATAAGGACATTCCAAATATATCTGGAACCATGTATTTCACATGGTATGGTGCAGCCATTGTGATCCAACAAGATATTTTTACACCATTTTAAGATATGTAATTCCTGGGGGACAAAAAAACAAACCCAGTTTGTTCCTGAGGTTAAAGTGCTGGCCCAGAAATCAGGAAACTGTGAATTCTAGTTTATCTTAGGTATGAAAGTCAGATAGGTTACTTTGGGCCAGTCTCTCTCTCTCCCTCCCTCCCTTCCTCCCCGCCTCTCTATCTTTCTTATTTATTTTATTTATTTATTAAGTTTATTTGTCACCTATCTCGCCACAAGGTGACCGGAATTAATAAAGGCAGATTAAAAAAATATTTTAAAAAGGCTTCTGGACATCTGTATTTCAGAGATGGCAGCATTCAGAACAGGCTTGTTATGAAATGATACAGTAGATGTAGTGAAATATGGTCCTGTTGCAGGATGGGGGGAGGGGGGCTGTTTTCCAGAGGGCTTGGAAAGAAGGCAAAGGCGGAGCCTCCCTAGCAATTCACAGAGTATATCTAATTGTTATGCAGATAGTTGCTTTAATCTGGCAAGATTCTGTCTGGAAGGGAATAACAGTTAAAAAAAAACTACTCAGAAATAACTCCACATGTCATTCTTGGTTCTTTGGGCCTGACATTAGTTTTTAATGGCTTTTTTTCCTCAAGTAACATGTTTAGTTTTTCAGAATAATGACAGTTTTTCAGAAGAGTGAAATTAATCTCTGTAAAATGTTGCATTAGTTGCTAGCTTGCTAGATGCAAGTTTTATGCAATTGTTTAAAAAGTGTATCTACTCCCAGATGGTATTTCTCATTCTACTTAGTTCTGGTCTACAGCAGGTGGCACCACCTAGCTGATCTTGGCTGATCCTGAAGAAAATTCAGGGTCGCTGAATTAAGCATTTGAATGGGAGGCCACTAGAAAATCCTCTAGGCTAAACTGAGACACCTCCCTTTTACCCCAAGAGACCTGGAAGAAGGCAGTAGCAACCACCTTCTATATTCTTGACAGAATTTTGCCCACAGAGCTATTAATAGAGTCAAGGCATTCTTACTTTTTAATCTAGCTCTGAAAATTAGTGCAAGAGTAAGTGACTAGAAATTTTAAACAAAAATATGATTCTTCAGATAATTCCAGCCTGATATTTTTACACAGACTTTGTTTTGGAATTTATCCCAGCAAGACTTGCCTATGTTTTTTCACAATGAATTTAGTGTATTTTCCATCTGGGTACACAGAGCTTTATGGACAGAAATGTGTATCAAATGCCTCCTAATTTATTCATCAAATCATACAATGGGACCTATATAAGAATTTCAGTGGCAGAAATAGAAAATAAGTACTAGGGTAATTTGAAAGGGCAATTTAACTGCACATATATACTTCTGTTTGCAATTTCCCCTTGATATATTTTTTTATGTACAGTACTTGAACTCTTGAACTGATTTCATAGGAATGTTCCTGCTGTATCTATAAAGGTGTAATTTCTCTAAAGAAATATCTAAATATCTTTAGAGATAATGAATATCTCTAAAGCTGTAATTCTTTATCTCTGAACAGTCTAGACATGTTCCAGAAACTTGTCCTGGTATAAATGCCTGTTATTAGTTCGGTTTGTATGTTTTCCTTACAGAGAAAATATTTGAGTCTGCAATTAGTCTACTTAGCTAACAGTTGTTTTAAAACCACTCTCAGGCCAGAAATATACAAAACATGGTTTGATAACTTTAACATGCATTTAGAAATTTGTTACACTGTGAAAAAAGCATTGAATTTATCTATTATGTCACATAATTTAACATGAGCTAGCTCTAGGATTGCTTTTCTCTAAATAATTCTGCATAATACTGTATTTATTTATTTATGTCATATTTATGTAGTGTATATCAGAGGTGGTGACCCTTTGAGAGCTGTATGCAATGAACTTTTATTTTAATATATGCCAATTAGTGTACATTCAAAGTGACAATAAAGTTATTATTCTGTTCTGTTCTGTTCTGCTCTGCTCTGCTCTGCTCTGTTCTATTCATTTTGATCTTAACCAAAAGAAAGAAGCCAAAATTACTGCAGTCCGGTTAATCTTGTGCTGGAAGTAATTTTAACTCTTTTCCCCTTCCCTTGCAGCCCCAATTGTGAAGCCATATTACACTAAACACGAAAAACAGGAAGAAAGGTTGGCGTATGTTTAAAAATGGGTTGTCATTTAGAAAAATGCAAAATTAAAACAGGTATTCCTATTATGACTCAGGAGGTTATGAATATGGAATAAAGATTCTGATTAGAGGTGAACCACTTTTTAAATTACCCTAGATATATAATAATGATTAAAATAAACTAAATGTGACAAAAGAAGAAAAGCTAAGAGAATGTTAATGTTAATTCAGTTCTTATGTTTATCATTAAATCTAGGCCATGTAGGAACATATTGCATCAACTTCTCATTTTTAGAACATTGAAACTTCTCAAAAATAGACATTCATATCCTGCAGTCAATCCTTAAAATTAAAAGAATAAATTTATTTTCATTTACATAAAATTATCCTTTGTCATGAAAATGAAAACATGAAAAACATTTTAGGATTATCTACATATGTTATGTTAAGGGAGCTATTAGATATCATGTTACGGTACAGTAGCATCTTAGATGAAAACTCTCCCATTCATTATTACATTTGAATTTGTTCAATGAATAGTGTCATTGTTAGCTTTCATTATTTACATTTGACTTTATAATAAATAGGTACTAACAGGACAATGGCTTCAACAGGAAATGGAACAGATAAATGTGTACAAAAATACACACCTTATCTTTGCTGGAATTTGCATTAGTCCTATGTTATTCTTATCATTCTTTTACCTCAAGATTTAAAAAAAAACTTATGTAAAACATGTTAGGATTATTCACAGAGTATTCATCCCAATTTTCCTAACAGACTAAAAAAACCAATTCTGTAAAAATATTTGTAAATCTGCATATGACAATTTAGCTAATTTGAAATTAAAAATCATATGAATTATACAATATTTTCCAGTAATTTTAAGGGTGCATAACATTACAACATAATCTGATCAATGACTTAAAATAGCCACCTAAAATGGAATTACTATGAATCTAATTGGGTATGCACTTCAGGAAGGATTATTTATAACCATAGCGCAACAAATTAGCTATAACAGGCTGGTTACTGCAATCATAGTTAAGAGTGGAATCAGAAAAACAAAAGTTCTTGTCATAATATATGTAATCACTGGTAGGAATGTATAACTAAGTAGTCTTCAGACTCAACTTTCCTTAAAAATTTAGTATCTAGATAATAATTGAATGTGTTACTGGACATCACTTGTTATTGTTACAAAATACTGTCTGAATGTTGGAATACAGCCAATTCATTTGCAATTGAACCAGAATGCTAAATATAACTTGGAAAGCTTAATAAAATATAAATTATTACAAGACAAATTATTACTAAAAATAACCATATGTGAATTGCCTATTTGAGTATTCTGGCAGTGGAGTCTATTTCTTTACTATTGAGCAAATATTGAAGGTTAATATCCCGTCTAATTTCATTATTCCCCACATTAATTTTCTATCATTAATATTGTCTTTGAAGACTGGTATCCTTTGCCCCTTTACTATTATAATGGGCATTCTAATGAAAATTATCTCAGGTGTTTTCAGGTTCAGGCTGGATACTAAACCATGGTTTCATGTAACTATCATTTCTTTAATTCAAGTTTTACTGAAAAATCCACAGTTGCATTTTTACAATACCCTATCTGATGCGCTATAGTTTTAAAAAGCACAACAGGGTGGACAGAATACAGTAGTCAGAAACAAGCAAATGTGGGGATTCAGTTTTCCTATGATACCTCTCTTTTTTCCAATCTTTCCATAAGAACATTAAATGAAAAAGTTCACCAACTTTTCCAGATAAATCCCAGCTGATCATATAATTTGGTCAAGGTATCAATTGCTTAACCAGGGTTTACTGCACAAACCACAGCTGGTTTCAATATTTTAAAATTTATAAACCATAATTTATAAACATACCAACTAAGTTGTATAAACAGAGTAATAGAATCAAGATCGTGCGAAGTAGTAGTACTGCTTTATAAAGTCCTAGTAAGACCACAACTGGAATACTGCAGCCAATTTTGGACACCATGTCACAAAAAAGATGTTGAGAGTTTGGAAAAAATTCAGAGCAGAACAACTAAGATGATCAAAGACCTGGAGACTAAAACTATACAAAGAACAGCTGCGGGACTTGGGTTTGGCTAGTCTAAATAAAAGAAGAAATAGGGGAGACATGATAGCAGTGTCCCAGTATCTGAGGGGCTGCCACAAGGCAGAGGGGGTCACGTTGTTCACCAGAGCACCAGAGGGAAGGACAATGGTTGGAAGCTGATCAAGGAGAGAAGCAACCAAGAATTAAGGAGAAACTTCCCGACAGTGAGGACAATTAACCAGTGGAACAGCTTGCCTCTAGAAATCATGGGCGCTCCATCACTGGAGATTTTTAAGAAGAGGCTAGACAGTCACCTGTCCGAGATGGTATAGGTTCTCCTGCTTGAGCAGGGACTGGAGTAGAAGACCTCCAAGATCTCTTTCAGCTCTATTCTCTTCTAAGTTCTTATCACATGCTAAGTTCAAACTAGCTAATCCTATTTTTACCTTAGTACATTTTCTGAATGCATCAATGGAATCCTATCGATTTTTCATCAATTTTTATCAATTAGGCATCAATTTTCCCTAAATTTAATACCTCCAGTTATTTACAAATGAAACTATGGGGCTAAGATATAACAGCCAAAGCCGCTCAACAAAATTTTACACTGGGATGTTATATAACTCCACTATTAGGCTACTTGGTTCAATGTACTGCAAAAACAGAAAACACAGTTAATTCTGTAACCAGATTAGGCATACTGTCTGAATACAGCAACAAAGAACTGTGGTCTTTTATCAAGGATTAATTCAACTATGGTTTATTCAATTAACCCAATATTCTGGGTTCACAACAAATAATGAACTATATATTAACCACACAATGTTGTACCCAATCAGGTTTTTTTCCAAACTTGATGGGCTTCCATGAAAGACAAAGGGCAAAAAAAAAAAAGTTCATTTGAACACAGTTACTTTTCTATCATTAGCATCTCTGAATCAGGGGACCTTGGATTGTTTTTTTTTTTTTTTTAAGTAAAGATTCCAGAGCTTGAAAATATTGAGAAATCCCTACAGTTTTCAACTTAGGGGCATAGGATATTTCAAGGAGGCCACAGGTGAAAATATATTGATGAAATGGCTGACAATTTTGAAAAACAGTCTCCCAGTTAAAAAGTTTGCTCTGCAAATGGATGAAACACAACCATTTTGATGGCTTTTGTTAGTTATGGTTTTGTTAATAATAAACTCTATTAACTCTTTTAAGTTTAGAGAAGAAATGCTTTTTATTAAAAAGCTTAAAACAGACCCTAAAGGTGAAACTATTTTTGAAGTAGTGAAGAGTTATTTCAAAAGAGCCTCTCAAAAACATTATGGGCTTGTGGTGCTATTTCCATGACAGGTAGATACAGATGATTTATTTTTGAAAGGTGCTGTGTTATTAGTGTTTTGTGTTCACTGCATGGTTCACTAGCAACGTTTGAATTAAAAAAAAATTGGCAGGACGCTTGTGGAGTCTCTGAGTGTTGTAATAAAAGTAGTCAAAATTGAATGCACCTCAAGATCATGCTTTGACAGGTTTGCAAAGACAAATGAGGAAGGCTTTAAACTCTTGTTATTCCATCCCAAAGTCTGTTGGTTATCAAAGGGGAATTGCCATTGTTGTTTTGTTGCTATGATGGAAACAGTTGTGGGTTCTTTCTCCTAGTAAACAAAAAATAAATCACCTCCACTAAGGATGACATTTTACCCATGGACTAATGTCAAGATGTTAGACAAGCAATTGAAGGGAAGAAAGTATAACCTTTTATCATATAAAGAGATTATTATGGGATTTCTTAGAAAACTGAAGCTGTACGCAAACAGTGCTGGGAATGCTTTCTTGGCAAAAAGATGGCAACCTTGTGTATGTGGATCACTTGAAGCAATTGCATAATAATACAGAAGTTTGTTTCTGTGACCTGCTGAATGTAGATGCTGCAGCCTGGATCCATTTCAGGTGAGCGCGGCTGATGTTGCCGCTCCATTGGAAAAAAACACTAGTTGAATTACAGAGTGATGCAGAAGTTCAAACAAGTTTTACAGGAGAACAATTCCTAAAAAGTGTCCATACCTTTGGAGGAAAACTGTTTTTCATGGCAATTCCCACATTATACTTATTAGAATCAGGTTTCATTCAATGAGTTGTTAATACAAATGTGCAAATTGCTTGGACTTAGTGAACAGAGGTAATTTTCACTTACCACTTTCTGCAGTGAAACCTGACAAATGTCTGTGTGTTACTTGTGGTTTTGATGATTAGAAAGTTATAGAAAGAAGGAAATTAGGATTAAAGTAGAGAAAGTGGTTTGATTAGAACTGTATATTAGAGGGACATCGGAAGTGATTTCTTTATATATTCCTGTTTTGTTTTGTTTTTTATCTTTTTCTTATACTCTTTTCTATTTTTCTTTTTTTGCATTTATTAAATATATTTACACATTAACAAAAATGTATGTAATATTACATTAAAAGCCAAATTGTGTACATAATTGCACATCGCAAATTGCATTAGTACAATTACTATAAGCAGAAAAGCATATATATTCTATTTACAAGCCAAGGGTGGGTAAGTGTGGATTTTCCCCCCCAACAGTACGGGGACCCGAAGGAGCGAGTAAGCAGCCGAGGCAACAGAGGCCTCTCGCGTATAGACACTCCTCCCGCTTCCTCTTGTGGCGCTCAGCCAGGCAAAAAGCCAAGGCAGCCGGAGGGCGCCGCTGGCTGCCGCCCTTGCAGTCAAGAGGAAAACGCCGGGACGATGTGCGCCACCTCCGTAGAAGGTGACCGAGAAGAGCTGGGATCGGTAAAGGTCCGCAGCACCTAGGAGGGGCCAACTTTCTTCCTGACCGGACACAGACGGGCTCCGCTTACACAACCCCTCCACACCGGGAAATCGTGGCCTATGCAAAGCAAGACCTAAGGTTTTCCCGGTGGCGGCAAACGCGGACGCCGCCTGGCCATTCCCGCCCACCTTCCTCCGTGAAGGGAACATCCGCCCATCAGTGACGAAAGGAAAGCGGTGGCATCGAGCGCCGGCGTCCGAGGCGAGTCCGGAGACAAGCGGACGGGTAAAGAAGAAAGAGAAGATCGCTGAGCGGTTCAGCCCGGCGCGATGGAGGCTTTCTGCGGCTCCAGCTTTTGGGTAAGCAGCTCTCCCCGTCCCGGACCTTGGTCGCCGTCCCGGGGCGCTTTGGAGACGAGCGTGTGCTGAAGTGCGGTTTCTCCCCGGCTATGGGAAGGGAGTTTCCGGAATGCCCCAACGAGGAAAGCGCGGCTCCTTCGAGGGGGAGGAATTGCAAAGCATTCAGTTTAAAGGGAGAAATGTGATGGGAAGGAGTCCAGGTTTTCAAACGTCTGCTCAACTCTCCTTTAGCCAAGCTTGGGATGAGCTGCAGTTCGGTTGTTTTGGGATGGAGGAAAGGAGCGCGTGGTGCTCCAGCTGTTGCATTTTATTTTTGCTGGGGCTAGACTAGATTTCTGTCGTCCCTTTCTTCCGAAGAGTTCAAGGGACTTCGCCTGGAGGCTCTCCCCGTTTTAGCTCCACAACAGCAACCGGGAGAGGTCCGTGGGGCTGAGAGAGAATAACTGACCCCGAAGTCAGTCCTTGAATTTTCTTTACTGGTTGAAGGTGGCCTTACACCTTTTATTTCGCTGGTGGTACTTTACCCCTTAATTGTTACACCATCCAGGCGCTCGTCTCACACAATTCTGTCTGGGGCAGATGGGAACTGAAGTCCCAAACTCTTCTATATTGCTACCACTGAATACATGCCTGCTGGAGGAAGATGGACAGGGCTGAGGTGCCTCCACTCCTGTGTGGTATAGAGTTGCTTAAAAGTAAAGTTTAAGCCAGAGGTCCCCAACTTTTTGGGCACCAGGGACCTGTTCCATGGAGAAAGGGTTTTCCACAGACCTGAGAGTCCATGCTTTTGTATGCTGCCTGCATCCCATGGGGCTTTCCTTGTTTGTGTGGTCCAGTTGCTGAGGCCCAGTACCAGTCCACAGACCGGGGGTTGGGGAGCCCTGGTTTTAAGCTGCATCTGGGAATTCTTGTGATGCATTAATTGATTAGATTTCAGTCTTTTTTTACTTTAACCTCACAATAATCCTGTGAAGTAGGTGTGCATAAGAAATAGTGGTCAACAGCTAGACTTCTGTGAGGGTGGGCTTAAATTTGGGGGTCCCTGGTCCTTCTCGGGCATCCTGCACTTCACTGTATGGAGGCTAAACTATGCAGCAAAACAATCCTACTTTCAGCCAGAGTAAATGAAAAATGAGATACTATATTGCTAGTGTGTCTTGTATTACAGAAGTGAAATGTGATGGGGAAATAATAAATTCTTGTTCTTTGAAAAATAAGTTTCACTGAAGGTATTGCACACCATGTACTGGGAAGGATGTTAGAAGGTTAAGAAAGCATATCAATGCAAAACTTATGTACACTCCTCACAGATATGTATATGCCTCCCTTTCTTCCCCAAATGATGTAATAAAGCACATGCACACCTATTCAGATTCCAGAAACTTCAAACTACATTTTAATAGAATACAATAGAATAAATAGAAACATGACTCTTTTACCTGTTGATGTCTTTATAAAGGCAAATGAGGTTACTCCCTAGCATTGCAGATTAACTATAGGATCACCTGACTAAACAGGTATTTTCACTCTTGTTACTACAATTCTATTTTATTGCGATGCTGTGTAGAACCAATACAAGTTTGAACAAGGGACTTGGCATTTATTCACTGATTATTACAAATGACTCATCTTTATTATTGGAATTTTGCTCAGCCCTAGCTTGGATGGATGGACACAGATAGCCCTTGATTTATGACTGTAAGGGAGCCTACCCAATACCATCATAAGTCATAACGGTTGTAAAGCAGGTCATCCACACAACTGACCTGATTTTATGACCTTTTCCCAGTCATAAAGTAAACATTGCAATCTTAAAGTGAACCTATTGTTTTCTACTGGCAAGTTTTTCCAAAAATGGGAAATAAATGCCTGTTTTCAGCAAAACCATAATAAAACGCAGTCCTGTGCCCATGGGAGTCTGCAGATAGCCTTAAATCAGTGGTTCTCAACCCTTTTTAATGCCGCGACCCCCAACCGGTCGTAAGTCGAGGACTACTCAACCGATCGTAAGTCGAGGACTACTCAACTGGTGCAGAGAGTCTATTCTATTGGCTTTCAAAAGCCAAGAGAATAAAAGGGAGTAGCACAGCTAAGGAAAAGGGGGAAAAAATGGCGGACTGTGTTGTTTGGCGACCCCCGTGAAATGGTCGTTCGACCCCAAATGGGGTCCCGACCCACAGGTTGAGAACCACTGCCTTAAATGTAGGCTGGTTGCCAAATGACTGACATTCAGTCACATGAACATGGGGTGGGTGGGCGAATCAAAACCTCAGAACTGGATCATTGGTACCCCCAGGGAGGTCCATCATAACTTTGAATGGTTACTAAGCAACTGGCCATAAGTCAAGGACTACCTGTACATTCTGTCCACCAAAGCTGACAGCAATCCATGCTGCTTTCTAGGCAGTCATTTTGGAAGTGTTTGCCATTGCTGCTTTTTCAGAGCTGAAGGGGAGTAATTGGCCCAAAGTCACCTAGCTGGTTCTTGTAAATAAGGCAAGACTGAAAATCATGTTAAGTGGTAATAATGGGGTCGACTCTTTAATAATCAGACAGCTGCATTCTGTTGCCAGTTGAACGCAACAAAGCCATGAGAGTTCCAAGAAAAACTGAAATGGGCATATGTGCTGAAACTAGCCAGATAAGTCTTCCTGGCCACAGCCTCCACCTGTTCTAATAATGGGAGCCATGAGATCAGTACCATTCCCTGATTATGAGCCCACATCAGACCTGGGAATTTTATACCCTGGGGGCCACATGTGACCTGCAAGCAGTCCCAGCCTGGCTCGCAGTGGCAGTGGCATTGGCAGTTGACAGTAGGGGTTTTGGGACATCATTGGAGGGGGTGATATAGCGGGGTGGAACGGTAGTGACTGAGCGTGGGGTGGCATGAAGGGGGTGGAGGGGGTGGGTTGCTGAAGGGTGGGACGGGGTGGTGGCAACAGCCTTCTGCAACAGTTTCTCATGTGCCCACCCCTTGGGAAAACTAATTGCCCACCCCAGCCTCCACTTTTAGGAGGAGCAGAACCCCATAAGAGCTAAAGTTGGAAGTATCTCATAACTATTGAGCTTCCACAGCCATAGTTACTCCATCCTGCTTGGACTAACCTTGGTCTTGATTTTCCTATCTAGATCCCCACACTACTGCTTTGCTTCTAATAGATTTCTAGATGCAATTCAAGATTTTCGTTATCCCCTTGCATGGAACAAGGCTAGGATCACCTGTTTCTAATTGTCTCTGCTTATGCCACGAAATTTGGCAGCGTGTGTATGCATTGAGTCCCCAATATGAGGCAATATCATCTAAGGAACCCAGAAGATGTGTCTTCTCTGTCATACTACCTGCCGTAGGGAACAATGTTCCCTCTGAGATGCGAGTAACCTCAATCCTGCCATATCATCCATTAGCATAGTTTGGTTTCCATCCCATCCCATCCCATCCCATCCATCCATCCATCCATCCATCCATCCATCCATCCATCCATCCATCCATCCATCTATCTATCTATCTATCTATCTATCTATCTATCTATCTATCTATACACACACAGACACACACACACACACACACACACACACACACACACACCTGACTCTTGCCTGAAATTGATCTAGGTAATCTGCTTTCTCCTTTTTAATTGCCACCTCAACTCCTCTACTACTACAGTCATGTCAGGACTGTAGTAGTCAGGACTTCCGGGTTGAAAGGATTGAATGGTGACATTGCTGTTGCCCAGAGAACACTTATTTGGGGGTTCTTTTCATATCCCCATTAAGTTGCCCACCAAAGTGGTGCCTATTTATCTACTTGCAATCGCCAGCTTTGGCGGGCTCAGCAGGGCAGAGCCCTGGATCAGCAGGAGCTGGAGAGTGGGATGAGAACTCACCCCATCCCACAGCAGCACCAGGTCTCAAATGTGAGCTTATTGATCATCAGCCCAGCATCCTAATCTTGTGAGCCACCATGGTCCACAAAACACTCCTACTAAAAAAAGAAGAATGAAGACTGGGCACTTGTCATGTAATACAACCAGATTCAAGGATGCCTTCTTGAGCAAGGAACATGTCAGTATGTCTTTCAAAACTACTGGCAACTCACACACCCACACACATCACAATTTTATATTCCATATTATCTGGATATAGCTGCTTGTCTACTTATCTGATGAGCTGGAATAAAGCCTACATGTGGCAGAGGTGGCCTCACAAGGAATACTATCTGCTTTTTTAAGCTCCACAGGCTCAGACACCTCCCACATAATATCACCCAATGTCACCCCTGTTACCTCTTCAGGTTATTCTCAGTTTCCACCTCTGAGCAAATAGGAGTGATTTTATCTGCAAAATGTCTTGCATCACGGTGCTCTGCTATAGATTCTTCCAGCCCATCATTCACAATAGGGGGGAAAGTACCACCAGATAGCAATGTGTGGTAAATGCAATAAGCACTTCAAACTTGACCTTATACAGTGTCTGTATCCAGTCATGTTCATTTTTTGTCCTCTGCCGATTTGCTATAAGTCACCCCATTTCATGCAGCTCTTCAGTATACTAACTTAGCTTCCAAGAGTTGGCAAACAGGGAGAGCCCACTCAAGAGCAAACCTAACAACTTTCATGGAATAAAACTAGATGCTCAACAGAGCTTTCCACCAGAACAGATCATTAGGAAAATTACACAAATTGAAAGTCCATACATATTTAGCTGCCTATGGTAGGCCATCTTCATAGGTCCGTCCTTCCAGCAGAGACTGAGATGCCAGTTAATGCCACAGGTAAGGGGAAGTGATCTGCCCATGATGAGGGGCTGATAGAAGTCTCTCCTGCTCCAATAGATTATCAGTCATGAGCTCAGCACCATAAGTGTTAAAAGTTACTATAGGGCTGTACACAAGGATGAGGATCACTTTTTCTCCTATTACACTAACCAGATGTTTCCAAACTTTCTTGGTTCATGACCCTTAGAGTCTCAGTAATCTTTTATGGTACCGTAGGCCAGAGGCCCCCAACTTTTTGGGCACCAGAGACCAGTTCCATGGAGAGAGGTTTTTCTGCGGACTGGAGGGGGCATGGTTTCATGTGCTGCCTGCATCCCACAAATGAGGCTTCACTTATTTCTGCAGCCCAGTTTCTGGTATACTGTGGACTGGTACCGGCCCACAGACCGGGGGTTGGGGACCCCCTGCCCTAGGCCAAAAGACGACTCCAAACTCCACTTCACAACAAAAATTTAAAATATTCTGCAGCACCCCTGTGAATTTGTTACAGGCCATGGCACAGAGTTTGAAAACCACAGGGCTAAACTAAAGCTTGATTTGGTTGTCACTTTACATGATAGGTGAACTGTCCCAAGGAAGAATTATGGTGTCTAAATCAAGGTGGATAGATTCAAATATGCTGAGCTAAAAATAAACAATCCGTGATATTAGCATAAGAGTGTACAATCCGAAGTTTCCTGAAGCTCCTGCAATTTTGGATGCAGCTGCTCAGAGCTCTCCTAAATGTACAGTGGGGCAAAAAAGTATTTAGTCAGCCACCAATTGTGCAAGTTCTCCCACTTAAAAAGATGAGATAAGCCTGTAATTGTCATCATAGATAGACCTCAACTATGAGAGACAAAATGAGAAAACAAATCCAGACAATCACATTGTCTGATTTGGAAAGAATTTATTTGCAAATTATGGTGGAAAATAAGTATTTGGTCAATATCAAAAGTTCATCTCAATTCTTTGTTATATATCCTTTGTTGGAAATGACAGAGGTCAAACATTTTCTGTAAGTCTTCACAAGGTTGGCACACACTGTTGCTGGTATGTTGGTCCATTCCTCCATGCAGATCTCCTCTAGAGCAGTGATGTTTTGGGGCTGTCGCTGGACAACACAGACTTTCAACCCTCTCCAAAGGTTTTCTATGGGGTTGAAATCTGGAGACTGGCTAGGCCACTCCAGGACCTTGAAATGCTTCTTACGAAGCCACTCCTTCGTTGCCCGGGCAGTGTGTTTGGGATCATTGTCATGCTGAAAGACCCAGCCACGTTTCATCTTCAATGCCCTTGCTGATGGAAGGCGGTTTGCACTCAAAATCTCACGATACATGACCCCATTCATTCTTTCTTGTACACGGATCAGTCGTCCTGGTCTCTTTGCAGAGAAACAGCCCCAAAGCATGATGTTGCCATCCCCATGCTTCACAGTAGGTATGGTGTTCTTTGGATGCAACTCAGCATTCTCTCTCCTCCAAACACGACAAGTTGTGTTTCTACCAAACAGTTCTACTTTGGTTTCATCTGACCATAGGACATTCTCCCAATCCTCTTCCGGATCATCCAAATGCTCTCTAGCAAACTTCAGATGGGCCCGGACTGGCTTAAGCAGAGGGACACGTCTGGCACTGCAGGATCTGAGTCCCTGGCGGTGTAGTGTGTTACTGAAGGTTGCCTTTGTTACGTTGATCCCAGCTCTCTGCAGGTCATTCACTAGGTCCCCCCCGTGTGGTTCTGGGATTTTTGCTCACCGTTCTTGTGATCATGTTGACCCCACGGGGTGAGATCTTGCGTGGAATCCCAGATCAAGGGAGATTATCAGTGGTCTTGTATGTCTTCCATTTTCTAATTATTGCTCCCACAGTTGATTTCTTCACACCAAGCTGCTTGCCTATTGCAGATTCAGTCTTCCCAGCCTGGTGCAGTCTACAATTTTGTTTCTGGTGTCCTTCGACAGCTCTTTGGTCTTCACCATAGTGGAGTTTGGAGTGTGACTGTTTGAGGTTGTGGACAGGTGTCTTTTATACTGATAACAAGTTCAAACAGGTGCCATTAATACAGGTAATGAGTGGAGGACAGAGGAGCCTCTTAAAGAAGAAGTTACAGGTCTGTGAGAGCCAGAAATCTTGCTTGTTTGTAGGTGACCAAATACTTATTTTCCACCATAATTAATTCTTTCCAAATCAGACAATGTGATTGTCTGGATTTGTTTTCTCATTTTGTCTCTCATAGTTGAGGTCTACCTATGATGACAATTACAGGCCTTTCTCATCTTTTTAAGTGGGAGAACTTGCACAATTGGTGGCTGACTAAATACTTTTTTGCCCCACTGTAGCTACATACCTACCCATTATGCTGTTTCCTTTCAGGGCTACACCTGGAAGGGGTAAGTAAATAGTAAGCCGAAGAAATTAAACATTTGAGATGAGAAAAGGAAACAGCCAAAACTAGTTTACCAAAAACTAGTTTCATGAAATCATATCGTTCAGTTCTTACAAACAACCCTTGTTTTTACTTCATTCACCTGGTACTCCCAAAGGTGCTTTTTCAGGAGGCAATTGGACTGTCTTGTTTTTCTTCGAATACATTTTGCTTTTCATCCAAGAAGCTTCTTCAGCTCTGATTAGATGGTAGGGAAAAACAAGAAAGTCCACGTGCCTCCTGAGAAAGCACCTTTGGGACAACCATGACCTGGATGACTGAGAATCTCCATAGACATTCACCTGGTATCTTTACTTGTTTTAACTTCTCATGTCTTGTCGATTTCGTCAAATCCATCCAGTCACAACTTACCCAAACATGTTCATGCTATTCCATCAAGCTAGGATTCCTTGCTAGGGTATCTTGCAAACTGATAATTCACCAATTAGTGGGTATATTCAGTGCGCTAGGGGACATTTAAGGTGAAGCTTATTAAAATATAATGGAGATGATGCTAAATTAATAAAATCTAAAATATTTGTAGCAGTGAAATATTTTGTTAGATGAACAAATTTGTTCCAATGTGAAATGACTGACACTCAAAATTTTACCAAATTTTGGTAACTTATGAAGCAGCCCAATTCCTTTCAATCAGATTTTTGGGCTTCCAATCCCCCCATCATCCCTGTCTTGATGTTGATTTATCAGTGAAAATTAATTAAGCAGATCTATGGCGGTGACAAATAGAAAAATGGATGGATGATAACACCTTAATAGATATTAAGCCTTCCAAAGTCTTGAGAAATAGATGCTGGAGTTTAGTTTTAGTCTTTTGCTTTTTGTTTAAAGGAAACAATCATTTTAGATTTCTGGCAGAATTTGATGAAATATGTAACTTAGTTGGTACTGCTGTGGAGGTTATGGCCTTCATGTTACAGATGCAGGTCTTTAATGCAATGTGTTTGAATTATGTTCAAACACGTGTACCACAGCATGTGTTTGAACATAATTATGAAAGATCAACAACATGGCTATATAAACCCTGCACATTTTCCAAAGGATAGCAGCACAGGTTTGACAGGAGTCTTTACATTTGGGGGTGGGGTTTGGGAAATGATTCTACACTCACCTGTATGTATATTTTGCAATCTGTACAGTATTAAAATAATATGCATCGGAGCAGTGTTTCTCAACCTCAGCAACTTTAAAATGCGTGGGTATCAATTCCCAGCATACTGGCTGAGGAATTCTGGGAACTGAAGTCTATGTTTCTTGAACTTGCTGTAGTTGAGAAACACTGCATTAGAAGCATGTGTAGGTAGCAGCAACCTTTAACCAAATAAAGACAGGTGCAGAAGAACTTGATCATCCAGATTTTCTAAGCTAATACTTCAAAGTTAGTGTTTTAGATCCCACTGGCTTCAACCAACCTTTAGAGCTGTTTGTGGTCCTGGGGCTGGCTCTATTAATGATTTCTGGATAATTTAAAATTGTGACTTAGACTGTGGATCTATGCAGAAGACTTCTCTGTGAATCTCCACTGACTTGGAGTTTGTGTGCAGTCATGCCATCTTTCATATAGCTGTGATGTTATATCAGGACACGTGATAGCTGCAACCATTGCTTCATGAAAATACATTTCTCTCACACTATATTCCCCATCCGTCCAGTTTGTCTTCCTTACTCCACTATTGTAATTTTGAAAGTAGGGATATTACTATTGGTTGCAGGCAATTTTATTATACTGGCATGTTTAGATTCTGATGATGCAAAGAAGATTTCCATCTATCTTGTGGTGCCTATTTGGTTTAAACCAAGGGCTGCATCTTACTTTTTTGGTCAATAGTGATTATTTATTGGGTGCTTTTATCAGTTCTATGAAAAATACAGTACTGTATTTTCTTATTTATGTAGGCTTTTTACATAGTTGATCACTTGGTATGAATGTGGACTTAGCTAAAACAGCAAATAAGACTACACAAATAGAATAATGTTTTAATAACATAAAATACAATGGGACATAATCTTGCCAAAGACAATTAATCTGTTTATGCTGAGAAGATCACCTAACCCTCTGCCTGGGGGCAAAAAATCAGATGTTCAAAGCCGTAGGAAAGGTAGGCAGGATCAGGGCCAACCCAATCTTGGAAAGAATGCAATACAGCAACAGAGAAAACACTCTGTCGATAGTGCTTAAGTGACAGAACTATTTTGCTCTGTTGATAAAAGACGATAATGCTTAAGTGCTGGGACCAGAGCATGGTGACTCTGTCAGATCTTATCAGATATCAGAGATAATTAGAAACAGGTGGTAATTTTCAGGTGGTTCTGCAAATAACCGGGCTATTAAGAACTTTAAAGGTGATATCTGGCACCTTAAGGTACAGCTGGGAGCCCTCCAGCAAGCTTATGAAATATTAGTATTGCATGGGTGTAACTGGTGGGTGTATCTTATACCCCTAAGTATTAACGCCTTCTATCAGTACATACTAGAACAGTTTTAACTTCTGAGTTGTCTTCAAGGGCAGCTCCATGTGGAGTGAATTGCTATAATCCAGATAAGAGATAACCAAGGCATGGATGGTTGTAAGCAAGGCCTCCCAATTCAGGAATGGACTAAACACAAAAGATGGATTCATGCTTTGAGTGACAGTGGCTATTTGCTCTTCAAGCAGCAGCTGTGAATCTAGGAAGAGCCCCAGTTATATGCAGGTGGTCCTTGTTCAGCAGCACTTTGTTCAGCAATCATTTCAAGTTACAGTGCTGCTGAGCGAGGGGACTTCCAACTGTTCCTTGTAGTTGTGATGGTTGTATTGTTCCCATAGTCACATGATCATGGTTCTAGTGCTTGGCAACGGGTTTGCAGTTACAATGGTCCCATATCCTGTGGTCATTTGTTTTCCATTTGCAACCTTCACTGCCAACTTCAGTGAACATAATAGGAAAGCTAAGCGGGATGCTGTGACCAAGCGGGATTTGCTTAATGATGGCAATTGGTTATGTCACAACTGCCATTGTATGTTGGCACAGTCATGTGACATTGCACTTGACAACAGTGTTTGGCAATGGAGTTATTGATCCTAGTTTACTGTCCTTAAGTGAGGACTACCTGTACCAAGATTGTCAGAGGGAGTGCAACCCCATTCAGAAACACTGATGGGAAATCTCAAAATCCACAGCCAAAGTCAGTCTTGCTAGGATTGACTTTCAGCTGGTTCTTCCCCATCGAGTCTCCCTCAGCCTTCAGACACTGAGACAGAACCTGCATGATATCTTTCAGCAACTAAGGACTACGATGTGCAACTAAGCTTCAGAGATGTAGAAACAAACCACTGCAACCCAACTACCAACTAAAGCAGTGGTTTCCAACCTTTTCTATACCCCATACCCCTAGAACCCTTTTAATATATTCTCGCACACCTTACAAAAGTTCGAAATAACGGCAATGAATTATGCATATACACTATAATTTGAAAAACCCAACTTTTCACACCCCTAGGGGGTGCGAGCATCCCTGTCTGGGAACCCCTGAACTAAAGTGAACAGAGGGATATTATTCTTCCTATCCACAGAGAAAATAAATGAACTTGATTTCAGAATGAACTCTTTCAAGAAAAACAACCACTTCAGTTCTTCAGAACATGGGTCATAATTTTTAGTCCTTGCAGTCCTAACTTCCTCTGATACTGGAGATATCAATAATGTGAAAGCATTTTCAGCAGTCAAAGCAGGCAGCTTAAAGTTCACTTCATCACTCTCCCTACTGGCCAATGTGAAGCCTGATCTTCATCAGCATGGAGGCATCTAGGTCACCATCACCATTAAGCACTCAGGAGAAGGGATTTTTGCCACTTACAAAAATACACTGCCCACTTTCTGCAGCAAAATGTCAGTCAGTTGATTGGTGGCATGCCCACTACAAGCATGTAGTAGATTGGCAGGGTTGCTGTTTCTGTCACTGAGTAGCTGATCTCCATCTCCAGTATCTTTTTTCAGCTCCTGAAGCAATTTTGGTGCTATCAGACATGTCCAGAGGCCCCAGGGCCTCTGTGAGCCACCCTCGGCAGAATAACTGATTGTTTTGGTCTCTAACAAAGTTCTCAAAAATCAATGAGAGATCCAATAATACCAGAAGAGTTTCTGCACCATCCCTTGGTCTTGTCCTATTGCCTGCTATCTAATTTCAGTGATACTTAGAGCTTCCTATAATCTAGAAATGAACACTGAAACCTGTTATTGTTGTTGTTAGCCTAACTCCAATAGATTCCGGGCAGTGTACAAATCCGTCCCCAAAATCCTAAAATAGATAAAACCTAAAACCACGTAGACAGCCCCCACTAAAGCAGTCTAAAAGTAACACACATACAACAAAATGAAACATTGTGTTTATTAAAAAGAGTTTAGGGCTGTGAGAGAACTACCAGATCTGAAAATCTGGATGACTATCATATGGCAGCAAAGTAGTACAGGAAATTCTAACTCTTTCTAGTCATCTAAGAAATATCTAGAATTTTGCAGCCCAGATTGTTACCTGTGAAGTCCTTGGTGCTGAGCTTAGTTGTTTGCTTGCGGACATTTTCATTACCTGACTATGTTACATCTTCAGTGCTAGAAGGGCATTGGATTTATTCTCTATTTATATGCAGTAGCTTGCTTTGTCAGTATTGGTGGGGGTATTATTTTCTCCTTGGTATTTCCTTGATTAGGCTGTTACTTACTGCTTGATTGTCTAATACTATTTGAGCTACTGTTTATAGAGAGAGTAGACGCCTCTCCTTTCTAGCACTGAAGGTGTTACTTGTCAGGTAATGAAAATATCTGCAAAGAAAACAATCAAACTCAGAGAACACATATAGTATGAATCCATCATGAATGTGTTTACACAGCATGCTAAGTCAAAGAAATCAACCACCTGGTCCCAGGATATTTTCAATTGTACACAAATTAGTTTAGTTTTCCCCCCATTGTACCCTCCAAATTGTGGCAAGTCTGGAGGACTACTAGCTTGAGGAAAACTGAAGGACATGCATACACTGTCCAGTGAATAAGGGTTTCAAAACGTTCTTTTGGACAAAAAGAGTTTTTTTGTTGAAAGCAGTAAATCCCAGTAAACTAACTTGTGTGACAAGAACATTGACAGTGTGAGTTATAAAACAAAAGATGAATATAACATGTGAGTATCCTCTATTACCATATACTAATAGAGTATCCTCTATACTAACAGAGTATCCTCTATTACCATATACTATTACTATATACTACTAAAAGTATCATTCTCAGAACCTTTAACAGGACGAAACATTGCATCATAGGGAAACAATTTTTGAACCAAGATACCTCAAATGGACTAATTTATAGAATGCGTCCAAAATCTGGGACCCAGAACTTCTGTGTAACTGAAACATTTTATGACATACAAATGTTCATAATACAATTTATGACATAATGCGAAATGTCATAAAACATTTCCAGTATTGATGTTTGACTGTGACATATACTTCAGCCTGGGCTATTTTCAAGGCAAATTAATGATTATATCCTAGCTTTTCCAGTGGAGGCAATACGTTAGATTAGAAGCTCTTTCATTGTTGAAGGCATTGAGGAATCTGATAAGGATGACCCAACAGTTTGTCTAGTAAATTATAAAGCTATCATTAAATATTTACTTTGCATCTATTTTTTTTCTAATTTAGGTGGAAGCTTAAAGAAGTAACTCTTGGCACTGGAAATGTTGAAACAAATTGTGATTTCATGTGCAGAATATTCTGTAAATTTACTAGTGAGAATGCCTAGGTGAATAAAATCAGTTGTACTTTACCACAGTGCCTCACTATGGATTGTGTGTTTTGTGGTTCTACACAGAATATTACATCATTTATTTTTATTTGCCGACATTCAATATGCTGAGAAACTTGACCTTTTTTTTATTTGTTTGTTTTAAAAAACAAAATTGGAGAGCGAAATCCCATAGGATAGAAAACAGCACAGACATAAAGCTGAAAAGCTTATCATTAATTTCATACCTGTGAGAAATAAAGTTTATGAAATAAAGAAATGGAACCAATAAAAAATAATTTGAACTGCAAAATTTATAAAAAATGTAATACTCGGATTTTCATGATATAAAATTGGGGTTATATTGATGAAGATTATCTGTTTTGCAACATCTTGTTAGCAGTTTGCTAACAAATTAAACTGCTCCTTAAAGATACTAATGTTGGAGCTGATTTTGTTCCCTTCCAAAGATCTTTTTGAGATTTACTACACAATTTGTTTAACAATAGCATTTGGTGCTGAACATAAAAAGCCAAAATTGCCACTTGAAAACTAACAATTATGTGCATTTTTTAAATACTATGTTGACAAATATTTAATATCGAGGGGTTGAATTGTTGGCAAGACAAAAGCAGTTCATCTATCTCAGTGATGGAGAACCTTTTAGAGACTGAGTGCCCAAAAACTGGCCCCACCCTCACTCCACCCCCTACCCCGCCCCCGCTCTGCCCCTACCCCACTTGCCCACAAGGCCACTCACTGCCTCCAGAGCCACCATGGTAGCCCAACAGTGCTATGGTGACCACGCCCTCTGCCTGCGCCCCGCAGCATCAACTGTGCGTGATGGGGTGTGAGGGCAGAGTCTTGTTTACGCTGCCTGGCATGTC
Source organism: Crotalus tigris (assembly GCF_016545835.1). NCBI lineage: Eukaryota > Metazoa > Chordata > Lepidosauria > Squamata > Viperidae > Crotalus > Crotalus tigris. The sequence goes on from NW_024096469.1 coordinate 3,843,717, forward strand.
CTTGGCTGTGCTGCTCCGCGTGGGCCACACTCGGGGACGACTCTCCTCCAGGGGGGCTGCTGGTGAGGAGGGGGTTGCAGGGGGAGGCAAGGCTGGGGCAACGGCACGTGTGCCCACAGAGAGGGCTCCGAGTGCCACCTCTGGCACCTCTGCCATAGGTTTGTCACCACTGATCTATCTGGTTTGATCAATCCATTATCTGCCAGATAGATTGAAGATCAAAGTTGTGTTTGGGTTGCTGGCAAATTATCCTGGTGGGACAATTAGTAGGCAATGAAATTTTAGGAACATTAGGAATTTCTGGATCACTGTAGAAGGTGAAGTGAACAGGCTAACCTTATCATCTATGATTCTGTTATCTTCTACACTATTAAAGGGCCAGTTCTTTTTTTAAAAAAAAATACACCTTCTATAGCAGTCGCGGCGTACCTATGGCACGCATGTCACAGGTGGGCATGCGCACCATTGCCCCAGTCCTAGGCCTTTAGCTGGGTTTTATAAAACCTTCTTGTTTTAGGCCTCTGCCACCATTTGCAAAAAAAAAAAAAAAAGGTTCAATCAACCAATCAATTTCAACTTCTTGCGGGGAAAAAAAAGACCTCGCAAAGTTGGAATTGATTGATTGGCTTTTTAGTCCCACCCAGTCTGCCATTACCACTGCAGCCACGCCCACCCAATGGGCCACACCCACCCGGCACCTGACGATACATAAGTGGGTTTTGGGTTGCAGTTTGGGTACTCGGTCTCTAAAAGGTTCGCCATCACTGTTCTATACTATTTATTTTAAACAATACAGCTTAAACTCAGCAAGGAAACTCTGAACAACAGCAGCTTTTCATACTTGTCATCAATACAATTAGAAATGCACTTCCGAAAATACATCTACTGTATACACACTGCTCATCCAAAAATCTATTGAATTGCCTGGATGTGTCTCTTTATTTTAATGGAGATGTGCACTGCCTTTGGAATTCTCATTCATTATACATTCTCATATTCCATTCTTGCTCAAATTCACAATATCATATTGACCTAAAAATAAGATAAAATCAATTTTGGTGAGAAGAATTGCTCATTTGAAACCAAGCTGTTTCAATATGATAGAACCCTTCTTAAAAACCCAGGCCTGGTAATATTGAGGAAGGGGACTTAGATCCCTGGCTGACAGACGTAGAAATCCTTTGTTCAATTTAAATTGTTAGTTGTATTCATGTCTGTCGTTGGCATAGCTATCCATAGTGGAATGTATTTGCAGCAATTAGTAATGGGGAAAGGCAATATACTGGATGAGAAATTGCTTTTAAAATTAATGGGGAACTTGTAGCTTCTGCCAGCCTGTAAACATAATACGTTCTTCCTTTTCTGTACCAATTTCCAGAGTATATCTGGGCCCAATTGGGTTTCCTGGGACACATCTCCCTATCATTTTAAAAAATAATTTTAAACTATAGTAAAGCTCTCTTAGTCACGACTAAATTGCAATATGTGTGAACTTTGAAAGGAAATTGCTCTGTGCGGTTCATGTTTATTGGTTTTTGAGACTGCCACCTTAACCTAATGGAGCAGTCTGTGGAATAAATTGATCCACCGTATACAGAGAGGTGTTTTTCCTTTGTCCTTTTATGATTTAGAGACAAAATGTTTTTCAAGGCTGTTGGGAACAGAAACTCTTCAGCAGGGCCTCCAGAGAAGATCATTTCCTTCCACAAATATGGTCATATGCACAATAAATAGAAGATTTGATGTTATTACTCAACCCTGACCTTTCTAGATGCAAGTACTTTGAAATATTTAGTCTGTTGCTATATACTAAACAGTCACAGGCTGTATTGAGGACACTTATTTTTTTTAAAAAAAGTTAAGTACTGACAAATATTTTTAAGTTCTTCTATTTTATACTTTGACTGCTACTACGCATGCATTCACAGCTGGTCCAATGGCAGATTTATAGTCACACATTTCCTTTTCATTCTTGTTCGTTTCCTTAGCTTTATTTTATCTTGCAATGACTTTTATGGACAGAGCCAATAAAGGCTTACTACAGTTGCTATGATTTCTTTCTTGTGCAAAAACTGGAAACTGAAGCATTCCAAACATGAAAAGCAAAGAATAGCCCAGTTGAAATGAATTTCCTGTATGCCACTAAAAAAAAAAAAAGTGAATACGTTTTGCTAGCCCATCCAAAATACCGTCAGGTGTTTTGCATTCTGTGACATTTGCAAATGTAGGCAACGAAAATGGCTTTGAGATAGCTGACTTTCCTGTGAGCTTTATTTTGCCCTCAAAAATAAATCTAAATGGAACTTGCAGGCAGTAGAAAGAGCCCAAGAGTAAAAGTGATAGATCTACTCATGCCTTTATTACAGTTGTTATTAAGTTATTAAGAGCCTTATCAGCTGTATGTCAGTGCATTTATTTGTATTTTGGTACTACAATAGTGTATTCCGAAGATATGGAAAGGAAGAAAGTAGATTAGATTACAAGTTAGTCCTTGATTTATGATCAGTTGCTTAGCAACCATTCAAATTTACAACACCACCCCCCCAAATGTACTTACAACCCCATTCTGATAGTTGCACACACACCCCTGCGGTCATGTGATCCCATTTGGGGAGTTTAGCAACTGGCTCACCTTTACTGATGTTTGCAGTATCCTGAAGTCACGTGACAATAATTTTCAATGTTTTTTTGCCAGTTTCCAGCATTTACTTCTGGTTTCTGGCAAAAGACACCCATTGGCTAAAAAGATTTGCTTAACAACCGTCATGTTTGTTAACAACTGCTGTTTTTGCTTAACAACTGCCATAAAAAGTTCTTAAAATCAGGCACTGTCATTTGGTGACCCACTTAATAACCAGTTCAGGCTCAATAATGTCTTCATTCGAGGACTATATTGTAGTTTATTGGACAAATGTGCTTGTTTTGATGAGTACTTGCATTATGTGTACTTTTCATTAAAAGTTTGAAGAACAATAATAAAAACTACAACAAACTAAATCAGAAAAAGTGGAAAAGAGAAATAACGTAAAAAGTTAAACATACAATAAGAAACAGAAATAAAAGAAAATAAAAAAGAGCAAGAGCAAGATATAAAGACATAAAGAAGTGGCTTCCAATATTCTTCACAGCAGTTATATTTTAACCTCTCTAATGCTACATCCTGGCTCACTTCTTTCTATAATCTATAATGTCTCTTGTCTAGCCATACCTCACAAATTCATTTTTTCTTTGTTTTTACCCAAAAAGTCCACAAGAAGTTTCCAGTAAATGCACTGAGTTCTTGAGTAACGATCAAAGGACTAGCAAACAGAATTTGGTGGGTTTCATGTCATAATAATAATAATAATAATAGTAGTAGTAGTAGTAGTAGTAGTAGTAGTAAAGTTGGAAGGGACCTTGGAGGTCATCTAGTCCAACCCCTGCTCAGGCAGGAAACCCTATACCATTTCAGACAAATGGCTGTCCAGTCTCTTCTTAAAAACTTCCAGTGTTGGAGCATTCACCGCTTCTGGAGGCAGGTTGTTCCACTGGTTAATTGTTCTAACTGTCAGGAAGTTTCTCCTTAGTTCAAGGTTGTTTCTCTCCTTGATTAGTTTCCATCCGTTGCTTCTTGTCCTGCCTTCAGGCGCCTTGGAAAATAGCTTGACACTTTCTTCTTTGTGGCAGCCCCTGAGATATTGGAACATTTCTATCATGTCACCTCCCGTCCTTCTCTTCATTAAACTAGACATACCCAATTCCAGCATCTGTTCCTTATATGCTTTAGCCTCCAGTCCCCTAATCATCTTTGTTGCTCTTCTCTGTACTCTTTCTAGAGTCTCAACATCTTTTTTACATCGCGATGACCAAAACTGGATGCAGTATTCCAAGTAGAGAGGCAATGTAAAGTGGTATTAATGAACTTTATATTATCCCTCTGTTAATACAGCCTAGCACTGTTTTGGCCTTTTTGGCAGCTGCAGCACACTGCTGGCTCATATTTAGGTGATTGTCCACTAGGACTCCGAGGTCCCTCTCACAGTTACTACTATTAAAAATATATTACCATGTACCCACGTCTTTGATGATTTGTTTGAAAATTTTGGAGCAGCCAATATTCCACAAGTATTTACTAATCCTTTTCTATTTGTGTTTTTCTCTACAGGATTCGAATCTTACATTGTACACTAATAATCCAGATTTAACGCTGTGTTTCCAGAATACTGTTTTGGCTTGGATCCCATGCTTCTACCTTGGGTGCATCTTGCCATTTTACCTCCTTTATCTAAAATACAATAACCGAGGCTACATTGTATTGTCTATGCTGAGCAGGTTCAAAACGGTAAGATCTTTGCCTCCCCAAGGCACTATATAGACAGTGGCAGATGTGGCAATAATTAACTTGCAAGGAATAGATAAAGATAAAGTGTGGTGCCAAATGAGTTAAAACGAACAAAAGCCAATCATATCTTATATCTGAAGCTTATGATTCAGCTTGATAGTGATTGAGCAATAGATGAACTTGCAAATAGTCTTTGAAATAGAGCTTGATTTTATTAAACAGTATTTCAGAATGGCTGTCATGTTTTTAAAAGCACACTCCTGCCTCTAATGAATCAGACAATAGCTTTCCAACTATATATCAACTGTTTTTGAAGAATGAATTCTTTTGTACCCTGCTTAATTAATTGGACATACATGACATCACATGATTGTGACTTGCGATTGCATTCTCCATTAACTCTGCTTGTTGGAAGCTGATTGGGAACTATGCAAATGGTGATTGCATGACCATGAGGAGTTACAATAGTCATAAATGGGTGCCAATTACAGGCACCCAAATGGTGATCACGTGATTAAGAGACACTGCAACGGATGTAAATATGAGGATTGGTTGCAAAACCATTTTTGTTTTTTTTTAACCTTTGTTGTAATTTTGAACGATTGTTAAATGAGGTAGTCTGTAAGGTACAGGTTGTCCTCCATTAATGATGGTAATTGAGATCAGAATTTAAACAATGCAAAGCACAACGTCACATGGCCACATCACTTAACAATGACAGACCTGGCAATCCTGGTTGCTGTTATTAACCAAATCCCACCCAGTCATTATCTGAGGACCTACCTTGATCTAAGCCACTCCTAAGTTGATCCCTGCCAGCCCCAAGCCTTGATTAGGTAAGGGACTGTCTCCTCTTCAGCTCCCATCTTTGCCCTTTTAGCCATCCTGCACTCCACTTGCTGTGTCCTTTCCAGCTGACCTTCACTTTCTTCCTCCACCCACTGCTGACGAGATGTGCCTGGACTGGCCTTCTGCAAGGTGGCTGCTGGCTGCGCTAGGCCTTCTTCCCACAGCCAACTGCGTAATTCTTCAAATTCCATATAGCCTTTTCCCAAGGCTGTGGGAGGTGGCATACAGGGTGGCCAAAAGGGCAGAGATGGGAGATAGGCAGGTGAGGGAGTTGAAACCTTCCTTAGTGCAGATGGCCAGTCAAGTGCCAGAAAATTGATCATGTGACTGCAGAGCCCCTGCTTTGGCTGAAACCCTGGGGACTGGGCATAACTACCATTTATTCAGTCCCACCATAACAGTTGCTGAATGAATGGTTGTTAATCAGGGGCTACCTGTATTTTTTTTTATTGGGAACAAGCCATTGAAGGTTCCTTTTGATAGCCATCTTTTAGTTCATATTGCCTGTTACCTCACTGAGTATAATAATGGCTTGTAATCTGTATGAAATGATGGACAATAATGAGTTTTAAGGAATTACACTATCAAGAACTTCAATTGATCATGAAACACTTGATTTCGCCAAAGGACAAACTAATAAGCAACTCAATTGGTAGTCATTTTATTATGGTCAGCAACTAAATCCTACATGTACACAAGCATTTAGAGGGATATAAATGAACATAAAATATCTGCCATATCTAAAATCACAAGAAAAAAAATATTAAATTTATTAAGTTAAAAATAGTTAAGAAAACTGGCGTTTTTTTAGCCTTTTGATCCAGTGGGGTACTACACAAATTTGGCTATCCTATAAGAGTAACTCATGAACTTCAAAACACAGAGCAGCTCATAAAAACAAATGAGTCTCTCCCATATTAAGAATTAATGTCTATCATTTATTCTCACAAACAAGACTTTTTCCCCATTTTGTTCTCACTCTGACTCTAGTGTCCCTTCTCAAATGTCCTGCTGACCTCTTTAAACTCCCCTCTTTGCCTGTAGTAACAACGAGGTCCCTTCCTTTCTCTGGGGGGGGGGGTTTAAAGGACTGATAAGTGTTTTCTTACTCCCCATGGGTGTCTGCAGCAAACCAAGAATGTCAAAATGACCATACAAGTAGTCCTTGACTTACAACCATTTATTTAATGAACAAAATTACAATGGCAGTGGAAAAAAATACTTATGACTGGTTTTCACATTTACAATAGTTGCCACATCACCCATGGTCACATGATCAAATTTTACATAAATTGGCAAAGCTCACTTATCAACTGCCTTGCTTAGCAACAGAAATTTGGGGCTCAAGGACTACCTGTATGCACACAGTAACATCATGATGCTAATCCAGCCCTTGCATACTGTACTTGGATTCTAATGTGTGACACAAGTGTGGAGGTTGCTTTTTTGTACCATGATGTCATAGGACACATTTTGTAATTTGGCCCCTTGCCCACTTCTCACAGGTGTTCATGTTCCTTCTCCACCTCTGTGCCTATTCATAAAAAGCCACTTTACAGGTACTTCAGGAGAATTCTGAATGTTTAATGTAAATGTTCCCTTTAGCTATCAATTTTAAGTGGCCAAACGTTCCTTATCTCTTTATTCACAGATTAAGGAACTGATTTTGAATTAGACTTTAATCTTGCTTGCCCTCTTTCATTGCTTCTTTCAGTGACATTCTTAGGAATTAAGAATCTCTCAGGTAGTTGTTCGATATTTCTAAAAGCTTATTGGGATTCAACGAAGGCAATAATCAGAAAGGAGGGGAAGCTTAACTCCAGGGTTTTTTTTGTGTGATATTTTTTCCAATATTTTCTGTACTGAAATATCCAAGCAGTTTTTTTAATCACTTCAGTCACTTATCAAAGAAGTGAGTGCCAAATTGATTAAAACAACTTTGCCACTGTATCATTTTAATGCAGTAATCTAAATGTATTCATCATCTAATACAGAAGCTTATGGTGACATTTTCATCCCATTGAAGTGAGAAACTACATTTGCATTTATTTTTATTTTTTATTTTTAAAAAGAGCTGTATTGAGATAATTTCCTTTGAGTTCACATACTTTTCTTGAAAGTAGTATGTCAGTGGTTTGTGGTGTATAGCCTTTTCCAGCCCAAAGTGTTTTCTCAGTTTTCTAGTCTAGCCTAAAGTTGCAGTTTTATGGTTATTCTTGTAGTCTCCCACTAGCTGCAATATTGCTAGGTCAGGGGTAGGCAACCTTGGCTCTTTTATGACTCATGGACTTCAACTCCCAGAATTCCTGAGCCAGCCAGGAATTCTGGGAGTTGGTCCATGAGTCATAAAAGAGCCAAGGTTGCCTACTCCTGTGCTAGGTGCTCCAAAGTCTGCTAGATGCTGGGCTACTTCATGTGAGTCATGGGCAAAGCTTCTGACCTTGGGCTTTTGAGTTCTAAATGATAATAATAAAATTCAAACCCACCCAATGCTAATAGATCAAGGTCATATTGTTCTGCTCACTTGCAGCTTGCAAATTAGAATAAAGTTTTCATAGCCCTTTTCTCTCGTTCTTTCATCCCCTTTATTTAAAACACTGTTGTGGAATGATGTAATCAGTGGTGGGATTCAAATATGTGAACAACCGGTTCTCTGTGTGGATGCCGCTTCTGGAAGTCCATTCTGGGCCTGGGCAACAAAAAATTAGCTACCGGTTCTGCCGAAGTGGAGCGAACCAGCTGAATCCCACCACTGGATGTAATGCTGTAGTAGTCTTTGTGCTGAGCAGATTTAAAATGGAGTCCAACCTAACTAAGCCTCCTGCATGCCAATTGTACAGCATGATTTGTAGCTCATGGATCCTGAGAATGCTTCTCAGGCTGGCTGGCTTATGTATGTATATATGTATGTATCCTGTTGTACAAAGATTATGGTTTGCCAGTGGGAGTATGAACTGATTGGATGAGAGCTTGGCTATGTTCTGATTGGATGGAGGTGTGTTCTGATTAGTTAGGAGCTTGGCTGTGCTCTGATTGGATGGGGGGTTGGCTGTGCTCTGATTGGATGGGGTTGGCTGTGCACTGATTGGTTGGGGGAGTGTTCTATTTGGGTGGGGGCTTTGACACCTACCATGAAGATGAGGCACAACCACGAACGCGAAGCCAAACAATAGCAATGCAGCTCCCCATCTCACATCCCCCTGCAACTCAGACTAAGCTGAGCACAACAAAGCCTCCACCCAAACAGAACACTCCCCCAACCAATCAGAGCACAGCCAACCCCCCATCCAATCAGAGCACAGCCAATCCCCCATCCAATCAGAGCACAGCCAAGCTCCTAACCAATCAGAACATACCTCCATCCAATCAGAACACAGCCAAGCTCTCATCCAGTTCATACCCCCACTGGCAGTTAAAAGGAAGAAACAGCTACGATCACACATTGCTCCTAGAAGCACGAAGCTGAAAACACCAGCCTGAATATGACGAATGAGACTTCGTCGAAACGTCGCCAAGACACTTTCAATTTGACGCGGGAGAAAACCCGAATAACCAAAGACCTACATATATATGTATGTATGTATGTATGTATGTATGTATGTATGTATGTAGGTCTTTGGAAAAACCCGAATAACCAAAGACCTACATATATATATATATACACACACACACACATATACACATACACATACACACATACATGTATGTATGTATGTGTAAATATGTATATATGTAGGTCTTGGTGTATTCGGGTCTTTTCCCGTGTAAGATTGAGAGTATCTTGGCGATGTTTCGACGAGGTCCCACTCGTCATCTTCAGGCTGGGGTCTTCGGCTTCGCACAAGCATGAAGCCAAAGACCCCAGCCTGAAGATGACGAGTGGGACCTCGTCGAAACGTCGCCAAGATACTCTCAATCTTACACGGGAAAAGACCCGAATACACCAAGACCTGCATACCTATACCCATGAAAATCTACGAAAACATACACACACACACACACACACACACACACACACACACACACACATACAGAGAGAGAGAGAGAGAGAGAGAAAGAGAGAGAGAGAGAGAGAGAGAATATCATTCTTTTACAAGAGAATTTCATAACAAAACAAGAAATCTGGAATTTGAAAGAAAATTGTGTCCAAATAAACATGGTGGTTCAGGGACTCTAAATTAATTCAATTAATTTAAATCTGAAATTGCCTAACAGCTCCCACATGCGCCCAAATAATGATGCTTGTTTGTTATTGCTTATGATATAATTGATAACAAGGAACCAAGTTCCCCCTGCAGATCTATGTCACTTCATCTGCATTTTAAAATTTAGGAGATGTGTCTATCCTTCTCAGTCTATTTCAATATCAGAGGGCTAGAATATTGATTGTTTATAGTAACATCAGTAAGATTAATTCTTCAAACAACATGTTATTTTGCCTTCTTCTTCTTCTTTTACTTAAGCAGTGATTTACATTCTATGACCATCTGCTGAGATTCTTTTTCACCCGTTAAAAGGCTCACATAAGCAGCAATACAGTTTCCTTAGTAAGATATATTGATTAGTACTACCCTCAGATGGAATGTGCAAGAATATTGCAGGAAAATTTCAACAAAATTTCCAAATTATTCTCACTGCTCCTTTGAAACCACAACAAATATCATTATTTGAAGATAAGCTGGGTCGTAGACTTTATTAGAACCCTTAGCCCAGGAAAGATAAGCTAGGAGTGGCAAGTGAATATAATCTCAAGATGGCCAGCAAAGAAAGACTTGTAAACTAAAATAAAGTGTGTATCTCCAAGAACTAGCATATGTAGGTGTAGACAGAATTTTTACAGGCTACTAGTGCTGCAAATATTTGCAAATAAGCTGAAATATGACTACTTTTGATAAGTTTTGTGCTTTTGGAGTCTGTACTGCTTGTCTTTTTCTCTCCTTATACAGGCCTTTGCTTTTGTACTTTGGGTGGTTTGCTGGTCCAATCTTTTCTATGCCTTCCATGAAATCAGTCAGAACAGAACTCCACCACCGGTGTTTTTTGTAACACCTTTAATTGTTGGCATCACAATGGTAGGTGTGCCTTTCTCTTTTTGCTATTATTATTTGCATGTTGAAAACAAATGTGATGATGGGAAATATTTTGCTTAGCTGAAGTACTACAGAGCCATGGAAAGCCACAGGCAGGGGGTTAGTTCCATTTTCACAGCCCTCTCATTTCCTTAGTAGCAGAAGTGTTTGTCCTGCTGTCCAGTGATATCAGCAAAAAGGGAGGCATCCTGTCAACTAAAAAGGTTTTGGATCTGTTAACCCCTTTCCATCTTCCAAACAAGAGGCTGGATTAGGAGAGGGGGGGAAAGAGCAGTGAAAGCATTTGAAAGACACACATTGCAAAGTATGATGGCATGGGCAAAGGATCTTCCTATGGAGTATTAAAGCACCTGCAACTTTGTAAGGCTGGAGAATGTGCTTTGAAGACTTTCCCTTGTTGTCTGCACATGGGTGTGCATGTATAGCCATTGTGTTTCATTGGCAATTTCAGGGGAAATGTACTATATATATGCACACATGTGCAAAACATCAGGGAAAGCCAACATGTCTTTGTAAACTGTATTGTTAGTACAGCCCTAATGCACATGTGTGCGTGCATGTGCGTACACACACATACACACACACACAGTACAAATTCTCAGTCCTTGGAACTTGTCTTCCTTTTCCCAGTTGGATTTGGGACCTACCATGCATTAGGATAATGAATTACATCTTTTACAGTCCAATAAAAAAAAGGAGTGGTATTGAAGAGCTGACTTGTATGCATGCTCTGGTTTAAAGTAGAAAAGACAAATAGATCTTGGACAGGAGATGAAAGATGTGAGATGCAAACTGCTGATTGGTTCTCATTTGCTTATTTGTCTGCAGCAATGAGATCCTATTAAGGTCTGCACTTAAAAAAAATAAAAAAGATAACAGTTTCTTGGAACACTCAACATCTACGTATGAAATAATATTTTAGTTCTGTAGAGAAGGAAGAAATTTAGGTATATATTTAAGAGGAGTTAAATTAAAAATATTATGATTTCTGTTTTGGGCAAGCCAAAATGTTGAATAACATTTTTCCTTCATCCTTTAATATTGCCTGTTCTTCTGCGTAATGGTGAATATGGGGGAAAATATTTTCTTTTCTAGGCTCTAGAGAATTTGTTTCATTGCCTTATTCTCTGAAAACTCAAATAATATTTGAGAAAATATTAAAAATCCAATATTTATTTAATAAAGATTGACTTAAACATGGGAATTTGATACACTCTGAATATCAGGACAGAGAAAGAAAAGCAATGTTCTTATTTGCAGAAATGAAGATATATTCACGATCACTGGACCAAAATGGTTTTCAAAAAGAAGACAAAAACATAGGCCACAAAGCACAAAAATAATAACACCTAACACCATATAAAAACAGAATATTTCAGCTAACTGCTTTTCTATTCTTTGACAACAACATGATATAGAGGTGTCCATTGGATCACTAGGAATTAATCTCGGGAGGAAAAAACTTTAGGGAATTTAATCAGATTCTCATCATTCCATTCATCTCCACTGACTTTCCTTGCAGCTGGCAGCCATGTTGCTCATCCAATATGAAAGACTTCATGGTGTCCAGTCTTCAGGGATCCTCATTGTCTTCTGGTTTTTGTGTATGCTGTGTGCTATTGGTCCCTTGCAATCCAAAATCTTTCGTTCTCCATCTCAGGTAAATTAAATGTACTTGTATTGAATTATGCCATCTTTCCACAGAGTTAATGCTGGAAGGAAGATGCTTGACAATCCATTTGTGGGAGTTAGCAGTAAAGAGCCGCTTGAAGGCTGAGTATGTGACAGATGTATAGTTTGTCCAAAACCAAAAGTAGAGTAGCAGATAATGTTTCAGATTGAGATAAGGGCATCCTAATGGATTTTGATTATAAGATAAGATAACCTTTATTGTCATTTTTATACTGTGGGCACAATGGCACACATAAAAAATGAAATTTAGTTGCCCGCTCTCAAAGTGAAACATACATGACACACACCTAAACATACTATGAACAACATATGTATAGACCCACATCCCTACATATATGTAGCAAATAAATATTAAATATTGTCCATCTTGAATATATAACGGAACGAGGAAGCTTGAGAGTTCGCAAGGTTAATGCTGTATGGAATGAAACTCTGGCTGAATCTGGATGTTCTGCTTCGGATACCACGAAGCCTCCTCCCAGAAGGTAACAAGGAAAACTGGTTGTGAAGAGGATGTGTAGTGTCCCAGATAATCTTACGGACCCTGCTCAAGCAGTGCTTGTATGCTATGTCCTGGATGGGAGGGAGGGAATGATCTTTTCGGCCATTCTCACCACTCTCTGCACCACCTTCCTGTCTGAAGCATTGATGCCTCCAAACCAGACTGTGATGCTGTATGACAGGATGCTCTTGATTGTCCCCCTGTAGAAAGTGGTCAGGACAGGGGAAGGAAGATGTGCTTTTCTCATGCGGCGCAGAAAATGCAGGTGCTGCTGTGCCCACTTCACCAATCTCTCACTGTTGAGCGAGGTATGTGTAATTCCCATACCATTGGCAGTGGTATGGGAATTACACATGGCAAAAACAAGAGATTCTTCTTCCTAGGGTCATGAAAGGAAAGTCATTTTGAAGCTTAAATAGCTAGAAATCTTTGAGAATGATTAAACCATGGAGGGAGAGGTGCTCGTGATATGCTTTTCAAAACATTGCACTAATCAGAATTGGTCTCTCCACACGTCATCCTTAGTGAAGCATGCATACCAGCATTTGCATTTCCTGCATCAGATGAGGAGAGCACATATTTCTCCTTCTGTCCTGGCCACTTTTTACAGAGGCACGATTGAGAGCATTTTAACAAACTGCATCACTATCTAGTTTGGTGGCAGCAGTGCCTCAGATAGAAAGTCCATACAGAGAATGGTTAGGACAGCCAAGAAGATCATAGGAAGCTCACTCCCTGGTATTCAGAATGCTGCTTATAAGCATTATGTGCTTAGAGCTGAAAGCATTATTAGAGATGGGTGGGATTCAGCCAGTTTGCACCACTTCGGCAGAACCGGTAGCTAATTTTTTGTTGCCCAGGCCCAGAATGGACTTCCGGAAGGGGCATCCACACAGAGAACTGATTGTTCACATATTTGAATCCTACCATTGATTAGAGACCCCATCCAGTTTACGGTCTGTTTCTGTTGCTCCCCTCTGGGAGGAGATTTCGAAGTATTTCTAGCAGGACTACCCGATTCTGTAATAGCTTTGTTCCCTATGCCATCCGTCTGGTAAACTCGCAAGATTCGTTTTTCTCGCCATACACATGTATACATAACCCGAACTAGACTGTGTGGTTTCTCTGTGTCATATAATGTATGTGGGTATGTGCATATTTATTTATGTCATATTTACGTAGTGTATATCAGAGGTGGTGACCCTTTGAGAGTTGTATGCAATGAAATTTCATTTTAATGTATGCCGATTAGTGTACATTCAGAGTGACACTAAAAAATATTATTTTATTCTGTTATTTTATTCTAATGCCACAGAATTGTGAGAAGAAGCTTCTGGCCAGATGTTTGGAGAAAAAAAACCCTCTGTGCTGGGAGATTTCCTTAGAAAGGGCATTTCCATGCAGAGTGGGTGTTCTGATGCAGCTGCCTACTGTATTTGATACAACCGTAATAATGGGTATAAAGTTCAAGTGTAGGACATGGGAAATCACATATCTCGTGGGAGTCCATCTATAAATATTTAATCATTCATCCTAAGTTTTCTTATTTAATACACAATCTTCTATCACTCATTGTATATTAACTGGAAGAAACTCAAAAGTAAATAAAAGTAGTCCTCAAGTTACAATGGTAATCGGGACCGGAATTTCCATTGCTAAGCAATGTGGTCATAGGTTTGTGACCATATCACTCAGCCACAGCAATCCTGGCACTCTCTGTTGCCATTGTTAACCAAATCCTTCCAATTGTTAGGTAAGGACCCACTCGCAGCTTGCTCTCTCACAGCCCTAAGCCTTGGTAAGTTAAGGGATTGCCTCCTCTTCAACTCCCCCCCCCCCATCAACCTCCCCAATGGTATCCTTTGGGCTGGCTTGCACTCCATTGCCTCTTCCAGCCTGGTCACCCTGCACTCTGCTGGCCCTGCCATTGTACCAGCCTTGCCACCTTGTGCTTGCTGGCCCTGTGGACCCTGCTGCTCACAGCTGTCTTTAACCTCTATCTCCCTTGGCTGACGAATTGCACCTGGCCTGGGCCTAGGCAAGGCAAGGCAATTGCTGCCCGTGCTGGGCCTTCTTCCTGAGACTGAGCCTGCCATTCTCCAAATCACATCGGCTGTCCTCAGGATGCTTCAGAAAGGCCTCAGAAACTTTCTAAAGACTTTCCAAAGCAGTGCGAGAATGGCCCATACTCTTTGGAGAATGGCAGGTGGGGCCTTCTCACAAGGTTTCAGAAGCCTCAGAAGTCTTCCAAAGCTTCAAGAGAATAGAAAAACTGTGCAAGCAGCCTTGAGAAAGCCTGGCATGGCAGCAGCTGACTTGCATACGGCCAAGCCAGGCGTGCCTCTTAAAGAGCAGGAGAAATACAGCGAAGGTCAGCTAAGGCTGGCAGGGACAGCAACAGAAGGCGCGAAGATAGCAGGGCTGGCAGAGTTGCATGGCCAGTGGAACGCAGGGTGATGGTGGCAGCTGGGCTTTGCCCTGTGCCAATGTGGTGGCACTTCTTGGTGGCACCAGCAGCACCAGGGATGAAGTAGAGGAGCTGGGGATGGTGGCAGCCAGCTGGGATTGCCAAAGGTCTGGGCCACTACTTCAGCCTCATCACCCCCATGGTGCCAAGGAAGACAAGTATGCAGGACAGCCAAAAGGGCAGACTTGTGGTTGATGGGGTGGGGAAATAGGTGGGTATGGAGAAAATGAAGCACCCCTCCAGTTATAATTGAGGGTGGATGCCAAGCATCTGATTTTGGTCATCTGACTGTGAGAGTGCTGTAATGGCCATAATTTTTGGACCAGGCATAAGTACCACTCGTTCAGCACTACTGTAACCTTGAATGGTCACTGAACAAATGTGGTAACTCGAGGAGTGCCTGTAATCCAAAAGACAGATTCTTCCTTTCTGTTTTGCAAATCTCTTTACTCATTACAAAGGACATTAGCATGCCAAATCAGGATAGTCGTGTTTTACCTTTCATGGTGTTATTCACCATCTTAATGAAATTCACCTATTAATTGTTTTAGGGTAACATTCTATTGTTATAGTTACCTTAATCCTCATTGTTGCCTCTGAGATACAATTTCAATATACATTGAGAATGCAGCATGATATTACCGGTAGTTTTTTATGTTACTCCTCCCTTGCTGACTACCTCTGTCTCTTTTTAGGACCAAATGGAAGGCAGATTTAGGATTATCATATTTTATATCTACTTTGCACTGATCCTTATTGAATTTATTCTTTCGTGTTTCAAAGAAAAGCCTCCATTCTTCTCTCCTGTGAATTTAGACCCGGTAAGTAAATTTTTGTTATTCTCACTAAATTTTCATGAATGCTGAATAGTTGGTTTGTTCTGGGCCTTCTTCCCGGGGTTTAGCCTGCAATTCTCCATATCGCATGGGCTGTTCTCATCATGCTTCAGAAGGCCAGTTTTGTTTTCCTGAGGTGCTCATCAAACCCATTTTCCCTCCCAACTTTTATGGGTTGCATATTACACTAATTTGGGAGATGATAGCCTATGATCCTGGCTGCACTTCTTGCTTTTGAAATCTTAATTTTGTAGCTGCTGGATTTGCTATAAAACTTAGTGCTACAGTTTCCTGCTGTTTTTTAAGTGAAAAATATGATGACTGTGCTGTGTAAATTCTAGAATAGATTAAAACGCATTTATAAAAACAAAGAACCCCTACCAAATGTCCTCCAAACAGAAGAGAGGAAAAAACAGAGCATAGTAATAATAATAATAATAATAATAATAGTAATAATAATAATAATAATAATAAAGTTGGAAGGGACCTTGGAGGTCATCTAGTCCAACCCCCTGCTCAGGCAGGAAACCCTATACCATTTCAGATAAATGGCTGTCCAGTCTCTTCTTAAAAACTTCCAGTGTTGGAGCATTCACCGCTTCTGGAGGCAGGTTGTTCCACTGGTTAATTGTTCTAACTGTCAGGAGGTTTCTCCTTAGTTCTAGGTTGCTTCTCTCCTTGATCAGTTTCCATCTGTTGCTTCTTGTCCTGCCCTCAGATGCTTTGGAGAATATCTTGACTCCCTCTTCTTTGTGGCAGCCCCTGAGATATTGGAACACTGCTATCATATCCCCCCTCGTCCTTCTCTTCGTTAAACTAGACATACCCAATTCCAGCAGCCTTTCCTTATATGCTTTAGCCTCCAGTCCCCTAATCATCATGACAGGGTTTCCATGAATTTTATGCCCTCCCCTGCTGTAAGTCATTGCCTGATAATGTGACTTTATTCTCTGTTCTTCAAAACTGTGAAATGAAGCCTCCGACTGCCAAAAGATCACACGCCTGGTTTCAGTTTTTTGCTCTGTTTCTAGCCAGTATTAGAGTGAAGTTTGCCTCTCAGCAATCACTAATGAGAAGCCCCGTATAATAAAATTCACAACTTTTATTATCCTTTGACTACCAATAACCAACCATTGACCATTCAGATGCAAGAAAGGAATGAGGAGGGAGGCCAGAACTAGCTGACAGCTCATTCTGAAGACAGAAGGCAGGTTGTAGAGATTGACTATCTGTGTAGATAGGATCTGCATATAATTAAAGATGGATTAATTTCGCTGCAATGCTCCTTACCCAAAAAACAAAAAAAAACAAAACAAAACAGGGAAACTGAAGCAGGAATTTGCATGGTTGACCTAGCAGTGAGCATGCTAAGTTTCTGCAGAAAGGATAATTAGCAAAAAAAAAAAAAAAAAAAATGGTAAATGGAAGAGCATCTGTGCAGTTTTTTTGCAGAAATCTTATCCTTGTTTAATGAGATTTACTGCAAACCATATAAAATCCCCAGGACAGAATGTTGACTTGGAGAACAAAGAAGTAATCCATTTTGGTTCAAGAGGACTTCTACTCACCCATGAGGAATTTCCTTTCCCTTTCTCCGTATTATATGTTCTTACATTTTTTCCCAAAGGATTTTCCATTTCTTGGGAGCAGGTTTTGAAAGCACAGGGACTCACAGAGGACAGAGAATCCGATCCATCCTCAGGGTCCATTTGCTGGTAGTTGGACTTCATGAGATATAATTTAGAAAGCAGCAATAGTCTGGAATACTTTATAGTTCCCCTTTGAATGGTGCATGGGTGTGGAAAATATTGGGCTAATCAAACCTTATTTGCATATTCCCTAAAAAGCCATGCAAGGAGCAAGAGCAAAATGTTTTCTTTTACTTTGTACCTCCTGGCCCTAATAAAGTCTTCTGGAAGCTGGTCAGAGAATTTCCTTATCCTCAGATACAAGACTCGTCTGGGTTTCACTAAGACAGGCATACCGGTAGTACAACTAGACTCTTTGTTTTGGGTGGTTGTTAATAGAAGTTGTGACTTGGAATCCATCCACTGCACTGAACTGCTGCTCAAGGGTTCTGGAGTAGGGAACCGGAAGTTGGAGATGAACCCTTCATTTCATAAATAGATTCACTTCATACATAGTTACATTCAACTTATTTTGAAGGTGTAATGTGATCTTTCACTGCAATGTTAGCTAAAAAAAATAACTTTTTGTTTCTTTTGCTCTTAATGTCTCCAAAATTGTTCATAGAATCCCTGTCCAGAATTAAATTCTGGTTTTCTTTCAAGGATAACATTTTGGTGGTTCACAAGGTAAGCATGGTTTTTCACATTTTATTGTGCTTCTTTGATATTACTGGAGAAAAGCCAGTTGAAAAGCTGTCCTTTGTGTTCTTGGTGATTCAGCTACGTTCCTATACAGAAGTACCATTTTGCATGCCATTCATTTACATTTCATGCCCTTTCCTCTTTTGCTAGAAATTATATGATGGTAGGGTACAGGTGGGAGGCAGTTTAGTGTAGTGGCCAAGGCACCAGGCTAAAAGCCAGAATTATGTGAGTTCTAGTTCTGCCTTAGGTACGAAGCAAGCTAGGTGACCTGGAACCAGTCCCTCTCAGCCCTAGGGGAAAGAAAGGCAAGGACAAACCACTTCTGAAAAACCTTACCAAGAAACTTGCAGGGATTTATCCAGGCAGTCACCAGGAGTCAACCACCAAGCACTTCACCCTCCCCCCTCCAAAAAAAACCCAGCTAGTGATAGAAATTTAGATTATAATTGTAGGCATGCTTACTTGAAATGAAGTTCCACTGAAATAAATAGGATTAATTGTCAGGCTAACACAGATGAGATTACACTTTTATTAATAATTTGACAAAGTCAAAGAAGATTGCTTTTTCAGAACTGTAAAACTGTAAATTATAAGTTTAGGCGCAATGAGTTCCCATCTCACATATTCCAATGAATTGAAATGTAAGAATACTGAGTTTCACCACAAAGAACTCCCACTTGCAATGTTAACTTTGGAATGAAAGTTCAGGTTGTATTTCCTGTTGAAATCACGTTTTATAGAACTTTTAAATTATTTTTAATATGCCACTAGAAGGAAACATAAATCTTGTATAAAATGACGAATCGCCTCTCTGCTAATCTTTCTCTCCCAAAAAATATTTTAAAAGATGGAATGCGGTGACTTTCAGCCAGCCAGTGTTTCTTTACCTGGCGTATCTCACAACTCTGGTATGAAGGTGGGAGAAATTCTGTGTCTGGTCTCTTTGGCTTCTTTAGGGAAAGGAATGGTAATGAATATAACAGTCTGTGTTTGTCTGTGTGTGATTTGCTGCACTAGCAGGAGGCTAAAACAAAAGATCAAATGAGGTTACTTAAAGCCAACAATATTAAAATTGGCACCCTTTAAACCAGTTCTTCAGTTTCAAACACAAAGGTGCAACCTGGATTTCTATTACTTTGCTATAGAACCTCTGGTTAAAGAAAAATCAAATACATTCACTCTTTTTGCAATCAGCTGCATTGCTATGGGAGGAGAAGAGGAGAAGAGGGAGCTAAACCAACAGTAATATAAACATTAGTCCTATTCTCAGTGCTTTTTTTTGTTAAAAAAAAAAGAAAAAGGTGCCAGAACTCTCACCCGTCATACAACCCACCTTGCCTACCCTACAAGGTTCCATCCAAAAAAGGTGCCGTAACTCCGTTCTGGGCATTCTATGACAAAAAAAAAGCCCTGCCTATTCTTATTTCCATGGTGGATGGGAGGGAAGGATTAAGAGACAAGAGAATTTGCAGTCAAGATTAGTCACTACTTTTAGATTAGTCTTAAAAGCCCTCTACAAGGCCCTAACTTACAGAAAATTACACACACAAACACACTAAAACAAACATCACCCACAGAGCTCATATAGCACATGGGCCTTCTCATTATAGTAATGTGCACACAGAGACAAGTAGGATAGCATTCGAAGGCATCTCTGTGAGCCATGCAAGAGATAGACTGCTTTAGCATTTTGAAGAGAGGAGCTTTGCTCTTGTTAATGTGCATTGTGGAATAGTTCTTTTAAATGCTTTGCCTGCTCTGTAGGTTGCCCTTGGAGTAGTGGAGAGAGAAATTAAGATAAATGCCTGTGGTCAGTGGAGATATTTGCCCATTTAATGTACAAAAAGGTTGTTTACCCAGACTGACTCAGAGTTATTAATGTGCTTTTGTTACTGTTGTCTAGTTTGGTAATACAAGGCTATAAGAAGCCTCTTGAAGACAAAGATTTATGGTCTCTGAATGTGGATGATAAATCTGAAGTGATCGTCCAGAAGCTTCAGAAAGAGTGGGATAAACAAAAACAACGTGGGAAATTGTAAGTTGGCTTTGTTTTTGTTTTGTAAAAAAAGTCTTTCTGTACTTCTGCTTTTAATGAATAAAATGCAGGGCATTTGTATATGGTAGCTTAAGACACCTGTCACCGTGTGGCTCCCAACGTGCTGTGGGTTCACAGCAGGATTGGGCTGCTGCTCAGTTCATACTAGGGCCAGTGCAGGTTATTCCCCTGCTTTTGGTCCTTCCCATCTATGCAGGGAAATTGAGCATTATTAGATGGTAATGGAATGCGCAAGCCTTCCTAGGCCTGCCTTTTCCATTAAGGGTTTGGTCTGATCTCACTAATCCCCAGTGTTTGCTTTTTTTTGTGGATACCCTCCCCCACCTTCCTGCATTTGCCCATCTTAACTTTATGCACTCCCCTTATTTACACTTTTTAATTCATTTTTAAATTTTTTTTTAATGGCTCGTTCCATTGAAAAAACTATTATACTTCCTGGAATGTTTGCTCTTTTCAATTTCCTCAGAGGTAGCAGTTCTGCATTGTGGAATTTGATACAATTTGATAGAAGAATGTCTTTATAAACCTCAGAGCTAAGGGAGAAATACTGTGCACAGCATAAGGACTTCTTGAAAGAGCAGATCGTATGCCACAATAATCCATATTTTTTTGCTAAAATACAGACTCTGAATCCTGAAAGTATTGTGCACATTAATTTACTAGATATATTTGCTTTTCTGCATAATTTACATCACCTTTCCTATTTGTAGGAGATGCAAAGAATTACATACTTTTAAAAAATTACTTCTAGAACTTCTTATCCAACTGCATTGTACTTTATCAGATTTTATCTTGTATTAAAGATTTTATCTTCTACAACTCTCATACTTTTAGACTTTGTCCTTTGTGTGGCAAATTGGAGAGAAAATGGATTTTCTCAGCAAAATCATTGAAACAGAAATATTCATAGAATGGCTTGAGCTAAATTATGTATGCTAACTAAGAAATTTTGGAGGGTCCACATATCTTAAAGTTACCGAGTTAAAGTTACCAAGTATGAAAAACACTGAGCTAAATGAACAAAATCTTTTTCAGGATTTTTTTCTGTCAAATTTTCTTTTTTTTTTTTTTTCGATATTCAACTTTTCTGACCTTCTCCAAGAGATTGACATTTTAGAATCCAAGCCTATGCTATGCTTTTGCCTGTCCACTTTATTGATGGCATAAAAAAAACAAAACACCAAAGGTAAATTCTGTGCTTATCAAGATGAAACAAAGACTCTGAGGAATAGAAGCCACTATCTGCATGAACATTGCAAAGAGGTTGCAAGAAAAATGACTTTTTCTGTTTCCAAGAAGAAAGCCACTGTTTGGCAAGCATACACACACCAAATCGGAGAATAAAATGGCCTATCTGTGAACGCTAGTAATGCAGCAAATCTTCACAGCCAATGTCTCACCTGATGCCATAATAATAAATGTGCTTTGTTTTAAAAATGCCATGAGGCTTCTGAAGGTATAAAATTTGAGCTAGTCAGGTTTATTTTATGGCATTTTGCAGTGATAATTTCACAGAACAGAAACTCTTTTAAGGAGTTTTTCCCAAGCACACCTCTTCCAGTAACACTGGAATAACATTATTAAAGTGAAACTGTTTTGAACACAATCAGTTGCTTTTTTTTTTTTTTTTTTTAGGAGCAAACACCTTTTCATTTCTGGACAGTAAAAGTGTGGCTCCTGTTGTGCCATAGTAATGTTGTTGTTATTACAGCTGTTCCAAAGCTACATTTGCAGACTGCTTGTCCTGCTGTTCAAGTTCCTTATTAGTAACAGGACTCTACTTTTCAAGTGAGTGAAATAATGTGTTTCTTTGTCTTAGGAAACACGAGGTATCCTATACAAAGGACTCTAATCAGGAGATGAATCACGTGGATGAAAGTCCAGGAGAAACAGAACTCATGTTAAATATTCCCACTAAGCAGAAAAAGCCTTCCTTTCTCAAGGCCTTACTCAGATCTTTTGGCCCTTATTTTTTAATTGGCTCCTTCTTCAAAGTGATCCAAGATCTGTTGTCTTTTGTCAATCCCCAGTTGTTAAGGTGAGCTCCATTTTCAACCTTAGTTCTCACGGGCAAGAGAATTTCCACATTCCTTTTAGATTATACATTAGTACAGCATTCTGCAGTTATTTGGGAAATCTGGGAACATGATCCCTCAGACATGGGGGGAAGGAGACCAAATTGGAGAAGATTACTTGTGAATAAAAATGATGAATTGAATGGAATATATGGAGGTTTCCCCTCTAGGCCTGCTAATAACATCAGTAGATGACATAATATTCCTCTTGTCCCATGTTTCTAATTCACAGTTAGACTTGCTCAGATTCAAAACGCATTTTCTAAGGGGAAATCAATTCTGCTTAGAATTGCTTTTCAGATTCCCAAGTGTAAGTTGTCAAATGTAAAAATTATAGATGTGCATACTTTGCTGCAGGTGCTATATTATGAAGCTATAATTTGCTTCAGTTCTCAGCATCAGCACCCTCCATATTAGTCCAATGAAATATACTTTTGCTATTTTCATACACTGAAATGAACAAGCTGTGGCCCTCCAACTATTGCCACACTGCAGATTTCTGCAGCTCTCGTCAGCACAGCAGAGAAGTGAGGGATTTTGAAAATTGAATATTTGCCAATTGAACAATATTTCAAGGATCATAGCTTTGCCTATCTCTGCTTCATAAATGCATGCCTTTTTCACTTTAAACATTTTAATGGAAAACAAATGCAACATTACAAAATGACTAAAGTGTTTGAGGTTATGTTTGGCCATAATTTGGACCCATGAATAAAGCTTGACTCTCTCACAGAGGGATAGTTTGGGGGCTACTCTACCAGCGGCCTAAAAGGAAGTGGTGTTTTGCTGTGCCCCATTAATCTTTTTATTTTCTCCTCCCTGTGTTGTCTGTTTATTTCAATCTTCTTTTTAAACAGCATGTTAATTAGCTTTGTGAAGAATAAAGATGCTCCCTTGTGGTGGGGATACCTGATTGCGGCATTGATGTTTTTCTGTGCTGTGCTGCAGACAATAATCCTTCACCACCATTTCCAGTATTGCTTCATTACTGGAATGAGGCTGAGAACTGGCATCATAGGGATGGTCTACAGAAAGGTAAGAACAAGCGTGTATCCTAGCATACCATGAAAAAACACAGACAGCCTAGAGTCCAGAGACCTTTGGGTTGTGTTTTCTCTCCAAGTAAGAAAGAGTACACTAGAATTATTGGCTGTAGATCAAATATTTATCTCTGTGTGTGTATATGCTCTCACAGAGTCTGAAGTGGTTTAATATTTAGTTGATTTTCTTGCTGCATGTACAGTCAACAAATGGCAAATGAGTGTTGGATAACACTCTCAACAGACTATTGCTGCTTTTTGATAAATTAATAAGTCAGCTCTAGAGCTAGTTTGCCAAATTAGAGGAATTTTGGGATTTTTAAACTGTGTGTGATATTCAGCCATTTATTACTGCAGCTCTGTTCTGTTTCAAAATGCCCTTCCATCTACCAGCTGCTGCTTAGTACAGAAAAGCATAAAGTAAGGAAGAGCTAATTATGTTATTAATGTTAGCTATTCTTTGGCCTGATATTAATTGCAAATAATTTAAAGATCCATTGTTCACCAAATGCTGATACGTCAAAATCTGCAAGTGATATGTGCCACTATAAAAAGTAATGGAAATAGTTAGATTAAGCAGAACAAAGTTTATAATAATAAAATTGTTTATAAAATGTGTTTTGAGCAATAGTGACAACGTAGTCCTCTCCCCAAAAAAGTTTATAATCTTCTGTTCTAGGCATGAAAAAAGATGAAAATTGGAGATGAGTCCCAAGATGCATTCAGTTTAATTACATAAATTCAGTCTTAATTTCAATGGGAAATGGCTTTGTAAGATTGGCCTTGGAAAAGGCTTTGAGGCAAGTTTTTTGAAGGAAAAACTTTTCTTCAAGTTGTAGAATAAAAAAAAAAGGAGATATTTACAGAGGTTTTAGCAGAGAGTAGAAGGTTTTGTATAGCCAAGCATAGAAAATTAAAAAACTCTCCATGCTTTGCAGGTATAGATTGAATCTGAGAGCAGAGAGCTATAAATGCACCAACCTTGGCATGCAGGGCAAAGCCAGGAAGATTTAAAACTAAAGACAAACCATTTTGTGCAGGATTTATATAGAGACAAGCTAGTAGTACTTTAGCTTACCCAGGTAGAATGATGAGATGAATAACTTAGGCAGCAAGATTCTGGATAGAGATGGATGGACAATAGGGAGTGAGTGCCTCAGGTGCAACCAAAAGGAAAACTAAATATAAGATTATATATGAGGCTATTTTGCTTCTGCCATTTCTAATTCTAAACACTCTGGTCTGGTCTGCTCCATGATCTAGTACAGTGTTTCTCTACCTTAGCAGCTTGAAGCCAGCTTTGCTGGATTAGGATCTCTGGGAGTTGAAAGTCCACACATCTTTTAAGTTGCCAGGATTGAAAAACGCTGGTCTAGTATTTGCAGTCTCATCAGAAATATTTTGAAATGCATTCCATGCCTACATGAATTTCTCCTGATGTAGTATATTCTCTGTTACTCATGATTCCTTAATCTATCTTTCAACTGTGGTCTCTGAACTAGTGACATCACTTCAGTAAAGGGGACAGCTCCAGAACTCTGTTCTCTCTTGATTTCCTTGATTTTGACATGCTCCTTGACTTATCTTTTCATCTTCTTGATCTACTTATCTCGTTTTGATTGACTGGTATTCTAAAAGCAATCCAGCCAGGCTGCTTTTCTATAACCTTCTGATAAAAGGCTTATGGTGGACCCTCACTTCAAGTCAGATGGAAGTAATGCCTAACACAACACTACTACTGGATGGGCACACAACAGAATCATGACCCAGAGATGGGGGTCTTGCCAGTCATTGGTTACACTCTTTTCCATCACCATATCCATAACTATGTTCGTTATTGTTTTACATTATTTTTTGCATGTTATCAATATTGCCATTGATGCTACTTTTGAACTATGCTTCCAACTGCTGCTAACTTTACCACCTGATTTCCATGTTTGTAAGATACCAAATCATTTGCAAGGTTAGGATGTGCATGTCTTCCCAATGATTAACACTGTATAATGCATCCATAGTTTGGGGTGAAGGGAATTTTCCTTGCATATTAATATAACTTTTTTAAAAATGTAATTTTTATTGATAAATTTTTGACAAGATGAAAACAATACAAATATTAGAAAAGGAGCAAGGAAAATGAGAAGGGAAAGGAGGAAGGAAAAGGAAGAAGAAAAGGAAAGGGAAGTGGAAGGGAAGGGACTTCTGATCTTCTTCACAGCAGTTATAAATGCATTTATATTTCACCCTTTCTTTCTAAGGTTACATCATAATTTCCTTCTTTTCATAAGCTACTTTTTCTAATCTTCAAACTCATAAATCACAAGTTCATTTTTCTTTTTTTTCAACAAAAAGACCGTAAGGGGTTTCCAATCACTGATAAGTGTAGTTGTTGATCTTTCTTTAATCTAATAAATAAATTTTGCCATCTCTGCTATTTCTGTCAACTTTAGTAACTATTCCTTCATTGTAGGTACTTCAGAATCTTTCCATTTTTGTGCAGAAAATAGTCTCGTAATTAGTAACCAGTAATCATTATAAAAGTGGCTCTTTTGTAATTGGATTCCATTAATCCCAGCAAGAAAAAATTCTGCTGATCTTTAGAATTCTTGCCTGTTATCTTACCGTAAATCTTTTCCTTAATTGTGCATACAAAAACCATTTAAAACTAAATCCCTCTGCAACCAGTTGTTCTTTTGATTTCATCTTATTTTCTCAATGTTCTTGCTCTAACAATTCTTGATAAGCTAACTTTTTCTTTATCTACTGTTTCTTTCCTATAAAATACTTCTATCTATTCTATCTATTTCAAATTGTATATCTGCAAGTTAAATGAAACTTTGGCAATTGAAAATCACTCTTGAACAACTAGCCAGCCCCTCATGAATAAGTGAGCAATGCATGTTTGTAATGAGATTTGACATCAGCACATATTCTAAACTACATTTATACTGTATATGCATGAAGTTCTTAGTAGCCACAGCTGCTTCTGAAAACTTCATAAATGATTCCCCTTTGAGTAAAACCATTTTATTATACAGATTTTTGCATGTTTCCCCTTCACTTATTCAGAGGTTTTGCATCTCCCCCATTCAATTATTCATGTTTGCATGTTCCCCAAGCTATTTGTATAACTAAGACCACATTTTAGATAAGTGGGCTTATGTTTGTATATACAAATGAATGACTAATGCAGGAGAGAAACTGTTTTTTTTTCATGATTATTCTAGAGAACGCTGCCAGATAGTTCTTAAGTCATAATACTGGCTAGAGTGAAAGGGCTTAAGTTTATGCATTCACATGAATAACTGATGTGGGAGAGAATCTTTACTGTGAACAACATTTGCCAAGTAGCTATAAGCCGCAGATCAGTGGACATTGGATGTATTTGGAACGTCATATTTTAGGGACCAATAAGTAGAGTGATCATTATTTTATAATTTCTTTATTTTTACTTATTTTATATCTGCCTTTATTATTTTTATAAATAATTCAAGACAGCAAACATATCTAATATTGCTTGCTCCTCCTATTCACCCCACAACAATACAATGTGAGGTGGATTGGGCTGTAAGAGAGTGACTGACCCTAGGTCACCCAGCTGGCTTTCATGGCTAAGGCAGGTCTAGAACTCACAGTCTCCCAGTTTCTAGCCTGGTACCTTAACCCACTAGACCAAATGGCTCCCTTATTGTGAAAGTCATTATATTACCCACCAATAAGAAAATGATACATTTCAAACATTATCACTATTAGATTTATATCTTTTTTTGTCAGATGCATATATGTTATTGCCTGTTGCAATTTTGCTGCCTAATTCCATCTTGGGAAATAATTTGAACTGAGTGAGAGATGACCAAACCAAAGTCACTCAATGAGCTTTAATAGCTAAAGGCAGATTGAGCCGAAATTTCTCTGTCCTAATCCAGTATCTTCAATGCTATGACGCATTGTTTTTCATATTTATATATTATATTTCTGGAGTTCATGCAACAACTCTGTATGGCAAACACTGTTCTTTTGTTATTAGAACTGAGGAGATGGAGGCAATTATTTCATCAGATGTAGTGCAGGTAACTAAGAGATTTTTAAGGATAGCCTAGCCCTAGATAAAACTGAAGAAAGTTTCTCAAAAGATTGTGAATGAGAACCATATGTGCAAGTCAGTGAAAAAAATGTCTACCAATATCCCCGTAAGCCATGTTGTAGAAAATGCACTTCTTCGTGGGTGAGGGTAAAAACATATAGTTAAATTCTTTTCCTAAAGATTTGTATTATAGAATTCTTTGTATTATAGAATTCTTTGTCTGAAATACACTCTTTCTGAAAAGCAGACTAGCATTCTAAAAGCATGCAAGTGTGAGTAGATAAATTTGGTGGGAAGGTAACAGCATTCTGTGTGCCTCAGCATATAGTCATGCTGGCAACATGACCCATGGAAGTGTCTTCCCTTGGCTAAGAAACAAAGATGAATCTAGAGTAAGTCTAGAGCAGTGGTTCTCAACCTTTTTAATGCCGGGACCCCCAACCACTCGTAAGTCGAGGACTAAACCGGTCGTAAGTCGAGGACTTAACCGGTCGTAAGTCGAGGACTACCCAACTGGTCGTAAGTCGAGGACTTTCCCTGCCTGGGAGCACTGCGCATGCGTGGTGCCGCCCCCTGTGCTGGCCGAGGCGTAGCTGGCAAGCTGCAGAGACAGAGCAGGCTGACCACCGGCTGGGCCACCAGCTGGCCCAGCCCAAGGGAGATAAGGCACCCGCCGGAAAAGGGGAAAGAATGGCGGACAGCCTTGCTTGGCGACCCCCGTGAAATGGTTGATCAACCCCAAAGGGGTCGCGACCCATAGGTTGAGAACTGCTGGTCTAGAGTCTCCCTATAGTAGGGCATGACTGGACAGGGGAAAACTTTTGTCTTTTTTTTTAGATGAAATAAAGATTATCAATACCTTATTAATTGTTTACCACGTCAGCCAATTGCTCCTAAAACAAATTTCTGTTTTCTTTGTGATTCTTCTAATTCAAAAGCTAAGTCACCCAACTGACCACATTTCAAAACCAATAACTGGAATATGGCAAAGAAGAAGGAAGAATTGGGGGGGGGAAGGGATTTTAAAAAGATAAACTGGGTTTGGTTTACATTTATTTAAAAATAAATTAGGCAATGAATATGATTATTTCCACCAAATTTAATAATCTTTCCCTTTGTTACATTAAAAATTACAATATGTTGAAAATTTTTGGAATGCTCTGAGGACCACATCCAAGTTTTCGGGGGAACCTCTTTGGATTAACATAGTGAAAGATTTTGCCGATGATTGCAGAATATGCAGAATATAGCTGAAAACATACTGAATCGCTGTCCCTATCCTTTGACAGGAAAATTATATAAAAGGCATATAAAGATAGAATGGCTGTGCTATAATAATCAATGAGATGAGGGTCAGTCTGCTGCACAAGTTGGAGGGTCAACATAGAGAGAAAGACAGATTCAAATCCATGAAGTTCACTGGATAAGCCTGGACCAATTATTATTTCTCAGGATTAAACAGTGAAGAAGAGGAACATTTACACCGTCATGAGTCTTTTGGAAGAAGAAGAGAATGCATAATGGAATTCTTCTCCCTGTCTTCTTAGTCTTTAGTCATCACCAACTTCGCAAAGCGCTCTTCCACTGTTGGAGAAATTGTCAACTTGATGTCAGTGGATGCCCAGAGATTCATGGACCTGACTACCTTCCTCAACATGCTGTGGTCTGCACCACTTCAAATCTGCCTTGCTTTATACTTTCTCTGGCAGGTATAGAATTTTCTCTTGGATTTGTTGCTATGTAAAACCATTACGTTAAATCTGACCCTGTACTAGAGAAACTCTAGTAGAGGAAGTCATCTTAACAGATAACTGGTTGCTTCCAGTATAATGCAAAGCATGTGTTTTTGAAACTTTTATTAATAATCAAGTGATTAACTGAGGATACAATATGGAGATTACTAGCAATAGATTTAGGTTTCAAGAGCCACAACTAGAGTATGAAGGTAAGGTAGTGGTGGTGAAAGAGAAATGGTTTTAGGGATGGGGGGGAGGGAGAATTCTTACCTCATTCTTCCTCTTCATTAAAATATTTATACTTTGCTTGTGGTTGACATAAACTCCTATCTGTTTTGTAATAATATTATAAAAGTCCCATGCAAATAAAGACATTCCACTGAAAATCTACTACTGGTGACTGGAAAAAGCAGACTACAAAATACAAGTTATACATAACAGGCTAAAAATGCACCATTGTTTTGGCACATTCTTGGCAGTATTATAATTTCTGGTTTATTCACTACTGTGAAAGTTATCTCAAACAGAAAAACAACTTTCTGGGCACAAGTTTGTTCTGCTGTCATCTCTGTGTAGTACCTTGCCTGCCACCAAAGGGTACATTTGTTTGTCATTATATTTTTAAAAGCGAAAACAGCAACATTTTTCCGTCTAGAGTGCCAGTGAAAAGCAGCCAAGGACCCATTTTGAAAAAAAAAAAAAAACAAGTATTAATATTCCTATGTATCCTACATTGGCTGCATTGTAGAAGGGGGGGGGAATGAAAATCCTTTATGAGAAAGCAAGAGTGTTCATGACCTTTGCATCCCTTGTTGAAGATCTCCTGAAGATTTTAAACCTACAAGTTTTTCTGAAGAGTAGTGAATGATGATTTCCACCATTTTTTTTAATTCAAGTGACCAGAATAATAATGGATGTATTTTATATTATTTAAAGGCTTTAGGGCCTTCTGTGTTGGCTGGAGTGGCTGTGATGGTTCTACTCATCCCTCTGAATGCTGTGATTGCTATGAAAACCAGAGCATTCCAGGTAGGTGTATATCCACAGTGAAGCTCTGTCCATGAATCTTTGGTTAAAAAAAAAAAAAAGGTAGGACAATTGCTTTCATACTGGTCAGTAAATCAACATGTCTTCATCACGGAGAGCTTGTCCATACATCTGCTTTCATGGTTTTAGATCTGGGCTTTTCCTTGACTTTGGTCTGTGGGTGGCTTTTTGCTCATCTGATAACGAATTAAGTTATACTTAACTATGCACTTGGTTATTTTCTGCATTGCATACAGTTGGTTTGCCATACCTTTCTTCAGGATATTTTTCAATTTCTCAATCTAGCCAATAGTCCTAGGATTTCCTGGTAATTTGCACAATTTTTCAAGATCAGATGAAGTACAGTCTTAAAGCAATAAAACCAATATAATATTTCTATGTAACAGCTCTGTCTTCTTTTCAAGGTTTATTGGATTAAAATGATTAGCATACATCCAAAAAGGGGAATGAATCAAACAAACATCTCCACCAAGGCCATTTCATAAACTAGAATTGTTGTTTTTTTTTAATTGAAAATTTTTATAAATTTTTACAGAAAAACAAAATAACAATACAAAAAACAACATATACAAAAGAAAAGAACTAAACATGACATAACAAAACTCCCCTTCCCCAACCCCCCCCCAAAAAACCCACCCCCTTCCCCCCCCTGAGCTTCCCAGAGCAGAATATAGGCTTTATTAAGAAAAAAATTAAAAAAAATTATATATATATAAAAAAAAGAAAAATATAACACTGAAATATATGTATATATATATATATATATATATATAAATAAAAGTTATAAAAAAGCTATATAGTATTTTTTAATATCCAATCTAAATTGTATAAATTTTATCCATTTATCCCAAACAGCAAGAAAATTCTCTTGCGTTTGTTCCTTTAAAAAAGCCGAAATCTTTGCCATTTCCGCCAAATAAGACACTTTAAGAAACCATTCCTGCATTGTAGGCAAAGATTCCTTCTTCCAGTATTGTCCTACTAACAGCCTTGCGGCTGTAATCAAATTTAACATCAATGTAACCTCCTTTGTGTCACAATCAGTAACTATACCTAACAAAAATAGTTGTGGAGTAAATTTTACTCTCCTTCTAAAAAATCTCTGAATATTCCACCATACCTTAATCCAGAAGGCTTTTATCTCTCTACACGACCACCAAATATGATAATAGGTGGCATCCAAACAACCACATCTCCAACATTTAGGCTGTAGGTCAGGGTACATGAAAGACATTTTTTGTGGATCAAGGTGCCATCTATAAAACATTTTATAAAAATTCTCCCTTAAATTCTGTGCTTGTGTAAATTTGACATTTCTCACCCAAATAATTTCCCAGGTATCCAGTGGAACTGGTTCACCAAAATTCTGCACCCATCTAATCATACAGTCTTTAATTAATTCCGTTTCTGAGTCCAATTCAACTAGAACCCCATAAATTCTCTTGATATGGGTTTGTCTTTGATCCTTGACTTGCTTAATAAGATTTCCATCTTCTCTAAGAAAACCCAATTTACAATCCACCTTCCATTTATCTACTAGTTGCCTATATTGAAACCAAGAATAAATAATATTTTCTTGCGCTAAATCTTCCCGTATTCTTAACTGCCAGTTTTGCCCATCCCATCTAAGTAACTGACTATAAGACACCATATCCATTTTAACACCTCTTTTTATTCCTTCTATCGCATGCCAAGGTATAGCCCATAATGGTACTTTAAAATCACTTTTATAATATTTTCTCCAAATCCTAAGTAAGGAAATTCTTAAAATATGAGATTTGAAAGCCCAATCCACGTTTTTATTAAATATTAAATAGGCATGCCACCCAAAAAGTAAGTCCCATCCCTCTAGATGGAGTACCTCAAGATTTGTCAAATTTACCCAGTCACTAATTAATGTTAAAACCACCGCATCATAATATAATTTCAAATTCGGTACCTTTAATCCACCTCTCTCACGGAAGTCTTGCATGATTTTAAACTTAACCCTTGGCTTTTTCCCTGCCCAGATGAATTTATTAACGCCTTTCTGCCATTCACTTAAATTAATCTCATTCTTCAAAATCGGTAACATTTGGAACAAAAAAAGAAACTTGGGTAGAATATTCATTTTTATCACTGCAATTCTTCCCATGAGAGATAATTGCAACTTCTCCCAATTCTTCAAGTCTTTCTGTACACTAACCCACAACCTTTCATAGTTATTTTTAAATAATTTTGCATTGGAAACAGATAACATCACCCCCAAATATTTTACCTTATTGACAATTTCAAAACCCGTCAAGTTAGCCAGAGTCTGCTTCTCCTGAATGGTCATATTTTTAGGTAAAATTTTAGTCTTATTAATATTAATCTTAAAACCCAAAACCAAACCATAATAATGAATCAACTGTAGTAACTTTACTACAGAGTAAGTAGGTTGCGACAAAGTAACCACCAAGTCATCCGCAAAAGCTCTTAACTTGTATTCTTTTTTGTTAACTTCTATGCCTTTAATTTCCTGCGACTCTCGAATTTTGATCAACAGTATTTCCAGTGTTAAGACAAACAACAACGGTGATAATGGACATCCCTGCCTGGTACCTTTCTCTATTGTAAAAACCTCTGACAAACCTCCATTAAGAATAAGTTGTGCCGTTTGTTTTTGATAGATTACCGTAAGAGCTTGTAATATCTTTTCACCAAAGTTCATCTCTTCAATTACTCTTAACATAAAATGCCAATTCAGTTGATCAAAGGCTTTTTCAGCATCTAAAAATATCAGCCCTGCGGAGACTTGGTTGTTCTTGTCTAAATATTCTAATAAATTAATAATTTGTCTGACATTATTTTTCATATACCTGCCAGTTATAAACCCAGATTGGTCTTTATGCACAAGATAAGGCACAACCCTCATAAGCCTATTTACTAGAATTTTAACAAATATCTTATAATCAACATTTAAAAGAGATATAGGTCTATAATTCTTTGGTAAGGTAAGATCTTGATCCTCCTTTGGAATCAGAGATATAAAAGCACTACGCCATGAGGGAGGAATCTCTGAGCCCTGTAAGATATCATTGAAAAGATCACCTAATGGTTGAGTCATCTCCTCCATTAAAACTTTATAATAAACAGCTGTCAGCCCATCCGTACCCGGTGCTTTCCCTGACTTCAATTGTTTAATTGCTATCACAATTTCTTCTTTAGTAATTAAGCCATTAATTTCATGTTTCTGATCCTCTGTCAATTTAGGGAAACTAGCCTCACTTAAGTATTTATTTATATCTAAAATTTGCACATTAGTAGATTTATATAATTTTTGATAATAATCTAAAAAGGATTTCTTGATCAATTCCTTCTGAAAAACTAGTTTACCCTTATAATTTATTTTATCTATTATTCTCTGTCTCTGTTTCTTTCTTAATTGATAAGCCAACCATCTCCCTGGTTTATTAGCATTACAAAAAGTATTTTGTTTCATAAACAATAAGTTAGTTGCAGCTTGATCCGCCAGCAACAAACTAGAATTGTTAAAGTGGTCAGAGCTAAACAATTGTACCCATTCAGTCCACCTATTCTGCAGACCCAATTGGATGCACAGTGGTAACTAATTGAGTACATAAATTGAATACAATACTTTGGGTCGAAAATGGAGAATTGATCTAATAAATAAATAAAAAATATTTAAAAGCTAATTTTCAATTAAACTGAATTTCAATTTTAAAAATAAATTTAAAATGTAAATCTTAACTTTTTCTTACATAATAATTTGATCATAATAAGTAAGTTCATATATACCGTATTTTCCGGCATATAAGACGACTTTCTAAGCATGCAAATCGTCTCCGAAGTCAGGGGTCGTCTTATACGCCGAGTCGTCTTATACACCGGAAAATACGGTATGTGCAAATCTGTAAAGAGAATCCATACTTTTGGCACTGACAGTGTGTTAAAACGTTATCTGTGTCAGGAAAAATGCAATTTGATCATATCTCAAATATTAATATTTATAGTCTATAATATATATGTAATTTTCACTATTGTCTGGCAGATACATAAAACTGTATCAGTGACAATCTTCATTTAAATCATTTTTTTTTCTCCCTTGTTAATTCAAATCTGAGATTTAAATTGTTTTGATTTAAGTCAGTCTCTCCTGCCAAGGACTGCAAAGTACATGTTTTGTCACCAAGATGCCCATTTAGAGTGTCCATTAAAAAGAAATATTTAAACTCTTGTAGAAGAATATAAAACTTTTGTACTGAAAAGACTGAATGACTTACTGTTCCTAATCTATCCAGCTGTGGTCCTCTCCTATGAAAAGTACAAATTTTACTTCCTTTCCCTCTATAGAATTTTTCATTTTTCTGGTAACCAACCCAGCTGCTTCCAACACTAAGCAAAAATGCCATGCTTGCACAGAACCAGAGGTCATATTTTTAAGTACCAGTTCCTTCTTCAGGATTCTTTTCTGTCTTGATTTTATGGAAATCTCTGTAAGAAGCACAGGACAGACAGGTATAAAAGGCACCGGCTAATGATATTCTTTACATTTGCCTAGGTAGAACAGATGAAGTACAAAGATGCCCGCATTAAGCTAATGAATGAAATTCTAAGTGGCATAAAAGTACTCAAGCTCTATGCTTGGGAACCATCCTTTGCAGAAAAAGTACTGGAGATTCGGAAGAATGAACTTCGGGTTTTGAAGAAATCTGCCTATTTAAATTCTGTATCAACCTTTGCGTGGATCAGTGCACCATTTCTGGTAGGTCTTGTAGGAACAGCTATTTTTGTGGCTTCCCAAGTATGTGGAAGGTCAACTTTAGAAAGGGTTGCTTAGATGGGTCTCAGATAACTCGCCATGGCCAACTCACTGCAAGAAAATTCTCCACGGCCCACTTGCCACGGGACAATTCGCCGTAAGGCAATTCAACACTGTATTAATCATTTCATTCAGTTACTTTTATTATTGGTGACCCTGTTTTCATCAACATTATTTTAACTCTTCTTATTTCTGGATTGACTTTATTTTAGTATTACTGGCCATGGTTCATCTAATTGAAATTAATTTAATATTTATTGAATTGTCCTGCGGCAAGTTGTCCCACAGCGAGTCGACCCAGTCCATGCTTAGATACTCTTCATGGGAGGCAGGGTGTATTTGAAGATTGATTCCATTTTTGAAGGGAGTATGAGAAGGAAATTCCGAGCTATCTAAAAAAAATTGCACTTGGACAGAAACAGAAGATGGCTAGACTTAAAAAGACCTCTTAACAGAGCAATCTATCATTTTAGTATTTATAAGATAATCAAAATAAAATAGCATAGCTAATAGACCCCAGATATAATTGTTTAAAAATCCTGGGGAAACTCACAAATAAAGAGTCCACATTAACCCTGAATAAATTTAGAGTTGGAAGTGAAATAAATGAATTAACAGTAGCCATAGTCTACCTCTTGCAATGGCCAGCCAAATGCTCCCCCAAATCCATACAGGACATGTATTGTCTCGCTTGCCTAGTTTTTGTCCCTTGAAGATCCTGGTCAGAAAGAAGCGCTTGTATGTTTTAAAGCAAACTGTTAAAAAGTTAGCTAAATGCTAAAAAAAAAATCTGAAATTCACTGTTAATTTACTTTTATTTATTGGTTTTATATTTAAACTGGCAAAAAAAATTTTTTTTTCAATTTTTGCCTTTTTTTTTGTCTTTACCCTAAATTTGGTGACCAGCTTGTCCCCAGCCATATCATGAATAATTTAAGTAGCAAATAAGGAAGGATCTTCAGGGATTGTAGCTAGCTTTTAAGAAGGCCTCAGCTTGCTTAGCAGATATAAGTAGAAACTGTAAATTAGGATGTCTGTTGCATCCCACTTGGTGGGATAGAAAAGTTCCACCAATATTATTCAACTCTGAGTCTCTTATTTTGTGGGAGCTGACCATCCCAACTACCTATTTTAAGTTTTACTTATCTAGTGAGGAAATTATAACACTAAGGTGACCAACCATCCTCCTTTAGGGAGGACAGTCCTTTTGTAAGTTCTGTCCTCTCTCGAAAGATGTCCTCCTACATGTCCTCCTTTTTGATATTTGAAGACTAATCTGTAAATCTCCATATTCAATCGATGCTGATCCGATCCGTTGTGTGTGATGTGACGTATTTGTATTTGACATGACGATTTGTCAAGGCTCAGTACAGTGCGGCGAGACACAATTTGAGACACATGCGCTCCGCACAGGAGAATTGTTTTGAGAGAGTGCGCCACGAGCAAGAGTGCGCCGCACGCAAATGGCTTTATTTACTTCTTACCGAAACTTGACACGGCACACGCGCACGCATTAGGCTCACTTTTTTTTCTTCAATTTATTTGTGTTCTCCTTCTCATTGTAAAAAACTTGGTCACCTTAGTAACACAGAAGACGTACTTGGGTAAATCATAACAATCCTGCCTCACCTTTCTTTCTCCAGCTTCTGAATAATTTCTCTAAGTTGATGGCATTCAGAACTGAGGAGTATAGAAGTGAAAATACAAGAAAGAGCATCCTTGTAAAGATGGGCCTTTTGTGCTCATTATTTTGAAGGCTGCAAGGCTCCACAGATACATTTTCTATTGGACCCTAATAGAAAGAAAACATGTAACTCTTTCTACTCTGCTCCATAATGGTTTGGGCCCGCGATCTTTATAGAACATTGAGCAATTGTTATGGATTGCAGCCTCCTAGAGACTAAATCACTTTTATTGCAGGCATACAGGTAGTCCTCGATTTAATAACAGTTTGTTTAATGATTGTTCGAAGTTACAACAACAATGAAAAGGTGGCTTATAACTGTTTTTCACATATACAATCATTATAGCATCTCCATAGTCACATGATCAAAATTGAGATGCTTGGCAACTGACTCATATTTATGACCATTGCAGTGTCCTAGGGTCACGTGATCCCCTTTTGCGGCCTTCTGACAGGCAAAGTCAATGGGGAAGCCAGATTCACTTAACAACCATGTTATTAGCTTAACAACTGCACTTATGACAAGAAGGGTCATAAAATGGGGCAAAACTCACTTAGCAACAGAAATGTTGGGCTCAATTGAGGTCGTAAGTTGAGGACAACCTGTATATGGTCTGTGTTTTCCTTGAAGTGGCCCCATCTTTC
The DNA here is from genome assembly GCF_016545835.1 of Crotalus tigris. Taxonomy (NCBI): domain Eukaryota; kingdom Metazoa; phylum Chordata; class Lepidosauria; order Squamata; family Viperidae; genus Crotalus; species Crotalus tigris. The sequence continues at coordinate 3,880,975 of NW_024096469.1, forward strand.
CACCTTTCTAACAGAGCAATATAAGACAGGCGGTTAATTTTCATTTTTAAATTTCAAGTCTAAAAAGTAAAAATTCAAAATCAAGGGTTGTTGATGTGTTGTTTAAATAGTCTGTGCTTTCTGGTTTCCAGGTTGCCCTGACCACCTTTGCTGTCTATGTCAGTGTGGATGAGAAAAATGTTCTTGATGCAGAGAAAGCCTTTGTGTCGCTTTCCCTATTTAATCTCTTAAGGGTCCCACTCAACATGCTTCCTCAGGTCATTAGTAACATTGTACAGGTGAGAATGGAGTTTATTTTTTTAAACTGCACTGAATGCAAAGAGGATGGTAATACTGGCTATCTCGTCCCTTATAAATAAGACCAATGGCTGGTTTATATATAATGCCACTATCACATATGGGCAATATATGTCTTGAGCATATGCACATTTAACTCTTGCTACAGTTCTTACTTTCTACACAGCTTCCTTTAGCAACCATTTTAAAAAAACCTTAGTCAATATGCTCACTGATTGATAACTGGACTGGGTTACCTGGAGAATATTAGCTCAGTTTTACTAAAAATGCAACCACTGAGTTCCTTTCTGGATCTAACTCAGAGTGCTAATTTTAACTTGGAAAGGCCATCACATTTCAGTAGCTAACTTGTCACTTTAAGAAGTTCTCAGAGATTCTGAGGTGTGACTGACTCCCACTAGTATATGACAGGCAACTGTCTATAACAAGGTCTTTACATCCATGGCCCCAAAATTTTAAACTTCCTCCCTAGAATATCTGACTCACTTCTTCTTTTTGGTAGGTCGGTATTGTAGTAGTGTTGTGGAAAACTGGAAATCTATGGGGAAACTAGTGTGGAGGGTTATTCTTGATGTTCATCATTTGTGGGGAAATACAGGGGGATTATTTTTCCGATATTGAAATTTATGTATTCTGTATTTGATTGTCTTTTAGCCAGCTAATATTTAATGGGAAGTTGAAAGCAAATGCTAATACACAAATATAAAATAGGGATAAAGAATCCAATTTTACACCAGTAGTCTGGTAGTAAGAGAAGTTTAATTCGCTCCTCTGATTTCTTTATTTCCCTTTCTATTTTCAATTATGTTCATTTGTGTTGCAATTCTAGCTTAAAGAGAAAATGATCGTGGGGAGGGATCCAAATTCTGAGGGACAAATTTGCAGATTGTTATAAAATCAGCAAATTGTTATAAAACACACATTGAACTCCTGCCAAATGAATCTGCCACTGTAGTGTGTCTTATTTAGCTTGGATCTAGTCTGGATCATATGCAGATATATTCTGTTGAATTGAGATAATTAAGATAACCATTGCACTAGCAAATTCCACATGTTAAATTTATAAACTGCACATCTCTCCAAATTTATTTTTTTTTTATATTTATATACCTCCAAATGTATAAGTTGCCTTTCTCTCCAATTCCCTCCTCCAATTTTGATGGTGGCTGGTCCAGAATCCTCCAGTGAGTCATCCCATGAGCTTCCATGGCTGATGTTGTCCTTGAACTTGGGTCTCCCCAGGCCTAGTCTAATATCTTCAACAGCTTAACAGTTTGAGACATAGACTAAGAACCATCATGACCATGAGCTGCTGTTTCCCCTTGGGAGGATTCTCAGAATATCCCATCTCATATTAAAACAGTCAGTTTTCCCATGTATTCCCCAGACAAATGTTTCACTGCAAAGGATTCAGCACTTCTTGTCACATGATGAACTTGATCCAAACTGTGTGGAAACCAAGTCAATTACTCCAGGTAACACTCTACTTTGGTCGATATAAAAGCATGGAGGGTGAAGTGGGGTTTGTATATGAGGGGAGGAGACTAAGGGCTAATTTGTAACATCTAAAGGTTACACAGAGAACCCTTACCACAAATTGACAGGTGCATTAGGATTGCAATTCCCATTATTTGCAAGTACCATGGCTATGCTGCTGGGAATTCTGGCATGGGAATTCTTATCCTATCCAAAGTGTGCCTGGTTGAGGAGGCTTTCATAAATGCTTTTTTAATAAAGTGCTGGTTTCTGATAAAATATTCTTTATAAGTGCATGGAAAGATTGCAGCACCTAATGAGAATTCATGTTAGTTCGTCTGTCATATTCTCAAAAGAATCTGCAATATGTGCAAATATTTTTTTAGTGAAATCAATTGATATTTTCAGCTTTAAAAAGAGAACACTGTTATTTGGGCAATTTAAAAATATAATTAGTATGTCTAGTTTAATGAAGAGAAGGACGAGGGGGGACATGATAGCAGTATTCCAATATCTCAGGGGCTGCCACAAAGAAGAGGGAGTCAAGCTATTTTCCAACTGCCTGAAGGCAGGACAAGAAGCAATGGATGGAAACTAATCAAGGAGAAAAGCAACCTAGAACTAAGGAGAAACTTCCTGACAGTTAGAACAATTAACCAGTGGAACAACCTGCCTCCAGAAGCGGTGAATGCTCCAACACTGGAAGTTTTTAAGAGACTGGACAGCCACTTGTCTGAAATGGTATAGGGTTTCCTGCCTGAGCAGGAGGTTGGACTGGATGGCCTCCAAGGTCCCAACTTTTTATTATTATTATTATTATTATTATTATTATTATTATTATTATTATTATTGATAAATTCTCAGTTTAGACCTTGTGCATAGATGCTTCTCACTTTGAGATATGGTTATGTATAAGATAAATAATCTGGTTCATTTTGCTTGCCATATGTTCTTGTGCTTCAAACAAACTTGATATTTTAAAACTTTTACATATTCTTTCTATATATTTCAAAACTGATTATATTACCTGAAGCATTTCTAATAGAATAAGAATAATTAAACATGCAGTCTTTTCTCATATGATATATGGATTTCTATACTAATTAATCCTATTGTTGGTAGTTTATATGTGTGGGGTTAATATAGAGATTAACAACAGTATTTCTTTCATGTGTCTGAAATCTTAGTTGATTCATGTCTATTGCATTTTGATATCATAAGCCATAATTTTGTGTGACAGGAAGGACGCCTTTTGGGCTCATGATTCACTCCTTCCTTCTCCAGTTCTACTAGTAGAAGGAGATGAGATTTTGGTTTGTGTGAATGTAATCATAGTCTAAAGCTGATTTGTTTCAATCAAACTGTAGTTCAGATTAATCATTTTTTCCCAGTCTTGGATGAGGTTTCAGGGAGAGAGGGTAGAAAATTGAGAGTAAACTGAGGGCTAAGGAAGTCCAAGGGCATTTTGATAAACCCTGGCTTTACTGTGACATCCGAACACAAGCTGAAAGACAAGTGGTGGCTATCCCAGGTACCTTTCTGCTCAGGTTGTTTTTAATTTGCTGGATTGAAAAAGAAACCAAAATGAGAAAGAAGGTGTCAAGGTTGCAGGATTGCTTGTAGCTGTATGGAAAAGCCTCCAGGCCCAATTAGATGTGCAGGCAGATTCCAGGTTGCTTCCCTTTTCTGATATCTAGCTTTGCATGGCATGTGTCTGAATAAAAAAAGCAGAAGTGAAGAAAGGCTTACTGTATTGCGTGCAGTGCCACAGACGAAGCCTGATCTTTCCCTCTGTTCAACTTGAAAGCTTGTCAGAGTTTCCACTGATGGCTTGCCATCCTAATGACTCTTCCTTAGTCTTTATTTTTGAGAGGCTTTTCCATTTGTAGGGAAAGGAAAGGGAGCAAGGATTGAGTGTAGTCTCCAGGAAGCAGCTATAGCTGATAAACAAGCCTGAGTTTTAGTAATTGCTGGTGGATAAATATTTAAGCTAAGGTTGCTTATGCTGAAATATTTCTCCTTATCTCATAAACAGTGTGGCTTCAGAGAGCAACTGAAAGAGGCTACAGAAGCTTCTGACATTTTATAACACTTTAGAGAATGACCCTCAGCTTTCCAAAATCTGCTTTCTGTTGGTCTGACCCCAGCATCATGACTTGAGATTATTCATGTGACAGGACATTGCTTAAAGAGTTGGGGAAAATAAGAGTAAACTTTTCATGGTAGTTCCTCAAATCTTTTTAGCAAATTCATCCAATCAGTCTACTACTTCTTTTACATTAAAGATCTGTACTCTTTTCAGTACAATTCTGTGCATGTCTATTCTGAAATAAATCATACTTCTTTTGACCAGGATGCATGCATAGGAATCTTCTCAGATGTTGCTCTTTAAATGTTGCTGGACTTGCTGGCTTTGGGTGAAGTTACATTTCAACATATCTGGAGGGCCCCACAATGGGAAAAGCTGATGCGTAGAATTGCAGCTTCATTTTTTTTCCCCTTTATGTTTTGTTGTGTTTATAGGGTATGCTGTTACCATAAGGCATGGAACATTCAGCTGGGCAAAGGATCTTGACCCAGCTCTGAAGGAGTAAGGAAACTTTATTCAATTATATTTGTTGGCATTTTCTGGCACCTTGTCTCTCCGGGAGTGAATAGCTTTTGCAGTTTTAAAATGTTATTTGAAACCCCCCCCACCCCCACCCCTGAATTTATATTTTTAATTTGGAATCGATGGCTTATGTAAGTGAAAGTTAGTCTTTTCAAACTTTGCAGAGTTTTTACTGTTTTTCAATCCCAACTACTTTTTGAATGGTTACTGAGGTAAGAGCAAGATCTTTAAATGTCAATAAACAGCTTGTGGTTTTCCTTACATCGCATGTGACATAATTCTCGGTGAACTGCAGCTCAGATTTTGCAAAATGAAAATGTCTCAAAAGCTGTTGCTGTGCCTCTTTCCATTGCTTATTAAGAGAATGCAGACTTTACAATGTTGGCTCTATCATTTCAATAGATTATCTCAGGCCAAAATGGATTCTGCAGGTTGATTCCCTTTCATAAATGGCAGGATGGCTTTATATATTCATCAGTTCTGTAAAACAATTCTAGATGTTTACTGTGAATAACAGTGATATCAGGAGCCAATCTGCAACTTACTTCTTCAGTTCAATCCCATGCACTGATGGGATGGTTTATGCACTGGATAGCAATCCTTAAGTAGCAAATTTGCTATCAGTTCTTAAGGCTTCCTTGTTTAACTCATATCTAGGATCAAACTGACTTATGTTCATGGAACAGTCAGAAGATTCAGGCATGTACATTCTTTTTTAAAGTCCATATATACTCAGAGGTCTGTTTCGGGTACTAATTTTAACTCTGTAGGCATAAACAAATATATGCAATTCACTAAAGAGATTTTACTTCTGACAAAAACTACATGCATACAATATATTACAATAAAGCAGTGGCAAATATACTAAACAAATCCAGGTCGGCTAAGCTTTTCTTCTGCATAAACATAACCGTGAAAGCAAAGGCATGAGGATAAATGATTAGCAAGATACAAAGCCAGCCTGATAACTGCTCCATGAGATGTTTTCCTAGGCAAGTGAGAAGAAGAACACCAGCAAACAGGGAGTGGAGAACGTAAGCCCCAATCTACTGAGGCGTTCTCTCCTGCATCAGGATTTTAAGGGTTCCTTTATGTTCTAGGTCCAGGTTCTTTCTTTAAAACTTTCCTTTCTGATTGATCCAAGTCTGAAGACTTTGATTTTTGCTTTGCCATTTCAAATATTCTTTTTCTTCTCTCTGGATTTCAAACGTCCTTGATAAGATCTGATAATTGTCTCACCCATAGAAGTTACATCAAATATTTCTCCTTCTCTGGTATTCTGTGGCCCAGAGCACCTCTGATTTATTGCCTGTGCCTCCTTAAATAGCCTGCTTTTGCAATTGATTAGGCCAGTATCTCAGTATATTCTTTTACAAAGCTCATATTCCAACACATAGTGATTATAACAGTTATACCATTATATCCACTATAATATTCTTAATTGAAATCTAATTTCTTAACAGTATCTCGATATACAGAGCATATGCAGTGATGAATGGTAAGGACAGAAGAAAAATTCAGCCTCAAAGTTTAAAAAAAAACCATAAATAATATTGGACTAGCTCACAGGATGTTTCAGGAGATGGTGGACATAGCAGGGAATCATTTGTATCTTCCTGATGCATTCTGGGAAGAGAACAGAAGTCGCCAGGAGCAGCAGAAGAGTTGGACTTCCCCTGACCAGCTCATGACAAATCTGCTTGCTTTTATTCCCCTTCCTATGCAGCTTATAGGAGACATGATGGGGTTCTGGTGATCACTTATTTTAAAAAATGCCATGTTTACCTCTGAAGAATCTAATACGTGCACAAGATTCCACAGCTGAAACTCTGCCACCTGATCCAAGTGGAAGTGATCCATCACCAGTCACCAAGAAACAGGAAAGGAAAGTTGTGATATTATGTAATACTCTTTTCTCTTGGATGGCACGGTAGCTTCCCATTTATTGTGCGGATTTTTCATGTCAATAGATATGTTATCTCCTAGCTGCCCATATCCAAGATGTGAAAAAAAAAACCTGAAAATGCTTATTAGACCCATCAATCACAGGCCCTTCTTACTCATCCATGTTGGCACAAATTACTGCAAGGAATATTTTTGAGTGACTTTTCAAATCAGTATTAATGCTTTATTTTAAATTTTACTCAACTTCTAGAGGGTTCTTTTTTTTTTAACCCTCTGATTCATCCAAAATAGCTTTCGGTTTCCTTAAAAACTACTCTGCATTTTCTCTTCCTCTTAATCTTAACCATTTCTTCCTCTCTTTGACACTGTTCTTTGTAATTAGATTTTTTTTCTTTTTATAGACCTTTTACAGTGCCTTTAATTTTTTTTCTACAATCATTCTGTGAGTTACCTTTCCACCCTCACTCTCAGCCTCTTTCACTTCTTCATTCTGTCAAGCCTTTTGTGCGTGTGTCCCATTTTAATGTAAGTTCACTTATTTTGATGGCACTCTGTAACAAGTGACCTTCTTTTCACTCTGTTTTAAGCAGCTTCTACAACCTATACCTTATATCCACTATCTATTCATACTTTGAGGTGATGAATCTGTCTTTTAATACCTTTTCATGCAGAATTTATACTTTTCTTCCTGCAGTCATTCTACTTTTACTCTTATTTATTTTATTCCTCTTTCTTCCATATCCATTTTTTTTTCTCAAGATCTGTGTCAAAAAATGGTCTGTTCCAAAGCCATAGCCTCTGGTCACATTGATGGCCAGTAGCTTCCAGGTGCAATTCAAGGTGAAAGGACATAAACCCCTTCATGACACAGGGACTAGTTATTTGATAGACCACCTGTGTCCAGTACTTTCTGTCAGTCTAGTAAGATTAGGCAGTGTGGATACATTCCACGTCCCTTCAGTTTAATAATTCCATCTATCGGAATCTAAGAAATGCACCTTCTCTGTCATAATGCCTGCTATCTGGAAAAACTTCTCCCCAGAGATCCATAGGATTCCCACTCTAATTCCAAACATCACTGAAACCTGGCTGTTCTCCTAGGCCTGGAGAAAGAATGGTTGTTGTCTCCTTGTCAGCTTTTCTTTGGTGTGCTGCATTTGTTTTTCTGGACATGCATGACCTTTATTGTATTGCTCTTTGCTTTTTAAAGTATCAGCCATTTAGAGTCATCTGGAATCAATTATTCTTTTAGATTGATATGCATTCTTTTACAATGAGAATGTGTAAACATTCTTAAATCATATATTCAAAACATACATTTTTTAAGAGGTAACTGTCACCTTCTGATCTGTCTGAATATCTCCAAAGGGCCAAATCACCTTCATTCGGATCTATTTCTTCCTTCTCCTTTTTTTAATTTCACAGATGTATAAATATCAGGGTTTTTTTTCATTTTATTTCTTAATTCATACTCTATTATCTACTTCTTTTACACTTTAGGTTCCAAACTTCCATATATCATGGCTGTCACCAGTTAGCTTGCATGCAGATTTCAAAAATCAATCCCATTCTGTTTAGCATGACTTTAGGAATCAATGCTGAGAGAGAAAACAGCTGGCTGTATTTGTAGTTTCTCTCCCTTAATTTCTTAAGGCGGCCCTTGAGTTCATGATGACATCATAATATCTTTCATGCCTTCTTCTTCTGCAGCTAGTGTTCTTCACTCTTTCTCAGATTACCGAAACATAGGAATAAGGTAAAAGTTGATTAAATAAAGGCTCCCGTTAGAATTTTGCACTGTACTTTCACATAAAGGAAAATAGGCAGACATAATTGGTGTTTTTATTATGACAAATTCCAGGAAACATGTCTTAATCCAGGGGTGTCAAACTCGCAACATCATGTGACATGTCGCGATGTATCGTGACTTTTTTCCATTGCCGGCAATGGGGCGGGCGTGGCTTCGCCATGACGCATCCGGTCCATGGGCCGGCAGTTTGACACCCCTGTCTTAATCTGTTGCAGCAACAGCAGTCTATTTTTGCTTTCAGGTTCTGACAAATTGAGCTGTAATCCACTCAAGCTTATGTCACAAAATATCTGCTAGCCTTTAAGAATCCTTTGAATTCTTTGTTGATTTTGCTCTATTATGCTTACACTTTAAATCAGTTCTACTTCTGAGCAAATGATCCTCTCTTGATTTTGCCTTTGTCCTCTCCTCCAGTATAAATTGGCTAGTCCCCAGTGGTTCTTTGGTAGCCATAGTGGGCCAAGTCGGCTGTGGAAAGTCTTCCTTGGTGTCAGCTCTCCTTGGTGAAATGGAGAAACTCAATGGAGATGTGGCTGTGAAGGTTGGTTTTCAGCAGTGTGAAAAATATTTTGACAATCTGAACATTTGAAATATCTGTGTAGCTTCTAATCACATCCATCCTATATTGCTGCTTTTAGGGTTCGATTGCTTATGTACCCCAGCTACCTTGGATCCAAAATGCTACTTTGAAAGATAATATTTTGTTTGGCCACCCTCTTAACGAGCGGCAATATCAGACTGTGTTAGAGGCATGTGCCTTGAAACAAGATCTTGAGATGCTTCCTGGAGGAGATCAAACAGAAATAGGTGAGAAGGTAAGACCTTTAGCAAGAAATGTGATAGCTGCCTCTCAGAGTCCTCTCCACTGCCATCACAGCAAGGTTTTTGGATGAAGACGCTTTGACCATGCCAGGGGACACTCCCCAAAATGGCCACTCCATTATTTATTCCATTCATGAAATACATAATTTACAGGTGGGCATGGCCATCAGTTTTCTCAAAATATAAATGGGTGAGACAAAAAGAAAAGCAGCTTATAAAAGAAAATCAAAGGTGCAGAACCTAAATCCAAATTGTTGAATCCTGGTTTCTGTCATCAAGCTTTTTGCACAAAAGACAAGCTAATGAGATTCAGAAGCCAGTAATGTGATCCAGAAAGAAGTGTAGGTCAGGTGTCAAATCTAAGTCAAATTAAGTAATTTCATCCCATAAAACGTAATGGTTACCCATTTCACAGGAGTTAAGGATAAATAAGATTAGATAGGATAAGGACAATCAACTCCTTATGTATACTGAGAATGAAAGAAAGCTATATATTTTCTCCTCCCTTAGCAACTGCAATTCACTCCAACAAAATGGTTACTAAGCAAACCATGTGTCTGAGAGAGAGAGAGAGAGAGAGAGAGAGAGAGAGAGAGAGAGAGAGAGAGTTGATGCCATCTAATTAGATAAAATTCCCTCATGCAGCATCACCAGCCTCACAGCAGTGTGCATTGTTGTCAGGTGCAGAAATTTGGTCTTAAGTGCAGGAATTGATTGAAAAGTGATTTTTTTTACTAACGTTTACTACTGTTTCTTACCATTGTATTTGCAAATGGTCATTCAGTGAAGTGATCGCTAAATGAGGGGTGGCTGTGGTGAGCTTGAGTTTTTAATATTTATTCATTCTGCAAATTTATATATCTAGGGAGGAAAGCACAGTGGTGGGGAAGCAACGTGGTGGGCATATGCCAGGCTATGAAAATATGCTAAGCAGAGGACTAATTGGGATAGAAATGAGGTGTGTATAAAAAGTCAGAGTTGAGGAAAAGATAAAAGAATGAAAGAGAAGAGCAAATGGGAAGCAGTGACATCTGAATAATTAGTGGATTTAAAGCTTTCCACTCATCATTTTGAAAAAGATTGTGGGATTTTCCAAACAATTACTCTTTATTTAAATTCAAATTGCTAAAGTAGCACATGCATGCATGAATGGTTGATTGATTGATTCAGATTCAGTATCTTCTTATTACTAGTCTAAGAAGATAAGAAAGGTCCTGAAATGGAAGAGTGGCCTTAATTCCTCAGCATTTTTGAAGCTCTTTTATTTTCTCATGGAAGAAGAGCCCTTGAGGCCGTATTAGAGCAAAGACTGACCTAGTCCAATATCCATTTTCCATACTACTTTTCTGATGCCTTGGAGAAGCCACAAGTCCAACATGGATTCAGCAAGTCTCTCCTGGACACATTAATTAATGGTCTAAGGCAGTACAGAGATCATCATTTTATTTATTTATTTCTAGCAGATTGTTAGGAAATATATACATTTTATTTATTTCTAGCAGATTGTTAGGAAATATATAAAATTTCTAATTATAATATTGCAGTAGAGTAATAAAGAGTATTTTAGCTTTACCTTCCACAAATTTGTCTAATCCTTGAAAGTTATTCATGTGGACTCCTTTGAGTCATTCAAGTTGATATAGGCAATACCGGTACCCGATCTTATAGCAGAGAATTCCCATCATGCAACCTCAGTGGATTAATTAGGGAAAGACAGAGGAAAAAAGTTCTAACTTTTCCTGCAATTCAGCCTTTCCTCAGCCTTTCCTCAGGCCACCTATGTGATCAGCCTTTCCTGATCACATAGGTTGCCTTTCTGCACTTTTTCAAGTCTCCTTTTTGACATGCATCATCCAGAGGTGTCATCCCTTAAAAAGAAGGAATCATTTATCTTGGTCATTTCCCCCATTGCCCGGTCAGCCACAACACCATATTGCTTTGGGTTTTTTGTCTTGCAACCAGTGACCACTATAACTTCCCTATCTTTATTAGACCATTAGCCAACTAGCAGAAAGACTGTGCCGAGGCTGAAGCTGTATATCAGTCTAAGTGTAGCGAACTGAAGCAACAATGGAACAGACTCCCTCCCTACTGGGCTCTCTTTTTCTGGCAGTATATAAGCAGAAGCTGGATGGCCGTCGCTGAGAGATGCTATAATAGTGGATTCCTGCATTGAGCAGAAGGGTGAATTACTGTAGGTCAGTGGTGGCGAACCTATGGCACGGGTGCCAGAGGCGACACTCAGAGCCCTCTCTGTGGGCACGCGCACCATCGCCCCAGTCCTAGGCCTTCAGCTGGGTTTTATAAAACCTTTTCGCTTTAGGCCTCCGCTGCCGTGTACAAAAAAAAAAAAGGTTCGATCAATCAGTCAATTTCAACTTCTCGCAGGGAAAAAAAAATCTTGCAAAGTTGGAATTGATTGATTGAACTTTTTAGTCCCACGCAGTCTACTGTTACCACCGCAGCCACGCCCACCCAATGGGCCACACCCACCCGGCACCCGGTGATGCATAAGTGGGTTTTGGGTTGCAGTTTGGGCACTCGGTCTCTAAAAGGTTCACCATCACTGCTGTAGGTGATCTAGAACCCTTCCAGGTCTTCCTTTCCATATTTTTTTGAATTAATTGGATACTACCTTTGGGAGCACACAGCCAGTAGGGCACCAAAGATTCTTGTCTTCCCAGATCAAAGGAATCTGAATTGCACCTTAGTTTTCAAATGTTTCAGCTCTCCATACAGACATGGTGGGTTTGGGTAGAACTGACACCGTTGCCTGTTGCATTTGAAAGGCATGATATATTTTTTTCTCCTTTCTCCTCTTTTCACCACACAGGGCATCAATCTTTCAGGTGGCCAGAGGCAACGAGTGAGCCTTGCCCGTGCTGTGATCAGCAATGCTGATGTTTATTTGTTAGACGACCCTCTTTCAGCAGTAGATTCTCATGTGGCAAAACATATCTTTGACAACGTAATTGGACCCGAAGGAGCACTTAAAGGAAAGGTGAACCCAAAGAGATCTAAAATCTGCATATTTCTAGACACATATCCCCTCTGAAAGAGAGAGTCTCATTGCTAGTCCTAAGAGTCTTGGAAAAAATGTCTTGAAATGTCTAATAAGTCAAACTTTCTCAGTGTGCTGCTTACGTAATGCAATGGACTGCAATGATTCCAGTTCAGGGATGGCTATTCTTAGTACAGCTATAAGCTATGCAAAAAGAGTGGAGCTTGTAGTCCAATACAGCTCATCCATTCCACCCTAGAATTCCAGTCCTGTTTTTCTTGAATCATTACATAATTTTATTTACATCATACTTTTTTCTTGAAGTGCAAGGTGGCATAGTCTCTCCTCAGATTTTACACTCAAAACAACAACCCTTTTGACACTGGACTAAAAGACAGTGGCTGGCTCAAATGAACTTCTACATTTGAAGATTGATTTGGACCCTGGGTTTTCTACCTCCTGGCCCAAGGCTCTAATCTTTACATTTCACTAGTCCTCAATTACTGTTGGTTGACCTTTGATATTTTTCTGGACCATTTTCCTTCTATTTTTGGGCAGGAAGAAGAAACCCACAGATATTGCTGAATCACTACTGCCATCATTCCTCACCAACCATCATGTTGGCTAGGATTGCTGCAGGTTGTCATTGAGCACCATCTGGAGGGCTGCAAATTCCCTACACCTGTCTTGAAATACGATTTTTCCTTTCAATGTTATCTTGATAGTGCCTAGTCTTCATCTACCATATAAAGGAAATCATCCAAAATGCATCTGGTTTTGTTTTTTTTTGCTTAGGATTCCTTTCTTTCACCTTTTATTATGCTGATTATTTTATTTTTTTAAAAAAACACAGCAGTTTATAAAAGAAAGAACATATTCTTCTTCTTTACAGGTGGTCCAAGACTTAAAATAATTCATTTAGTGACTGTTCAAAGTTACAATAATAGCATTGAAAAAAGTGGCTTATAACCGTTTTTCACAGTTATGACCCTTGCAGCATCCCCATAGTCCCACGTTCACAACTGAAATGCTTGGCAATTGGTTCATATTTATAATGGTTGCCCTGTCCTGGAGTTATGTGATCAGCTTTTGGGACCTTTTGACAAGCAAAGTCAATGGAGAAGACAGATTCACTTAACAACCTAGTTCAGGGGTAGGCAACCTCGGCTCTTTTATGACTCATGGACTTCAATTCCTAGAATTCCTGAGCCAGCTATGCTCAGGAATTCTGGGAGTTGAAGTCCATGAGTCATAAAAGAGCCGAGGTTGCCTACCCCTGACCTAGTTATTAACAATTGCAATGATGCATTTAACCACTGTAGCAAGAAAGGTCATAAAATGGGGCAAAACTCACTTAACAAATGTCTCACTTGGCAACATAAATTTTGGGCTCATTTGTGTCATAAGTCAAGGACTACCTGTATCTTTTCTCTCTAGTTACTGTCTGATCACTTCTAAATGATGCTTGAAAGTCTGATAAGATGTCTATGCCACTATATATTGTGAGGCCAGCTGCTAATATGTGACGTGTTATTCTTATCTTGGAGTTTGCAGTAGTGTTCATTTCACCAGACGTAGTCAAGCTTTTCTTAATTGTAATTATTAAAATTAAATATAATTGAGTTTTAAGAATGTTTTTATTCTTAAAGCAAGATAGCACTCCTGACCACTGCACTATTTTTATTTTCAGACTCGCATTTTGGTGACCCATGGCATTCATTTTTTGCCTCAGGTGGACTACATTGTAGTTGTGGTGGATGGTAGAATCTCTGAAATGGGATCCTATCAAGAGCTTTTGCAACAAAATAGGTCTTTTGCAGAATTCCTCCGCAATTATGCACCTGATGAAGACATAGAAGAGGATGAGCCAACAAGTGATAAAACTTTTATTGTTACTGTTATAGTTGCTTTTCTTCTAACTTACTCCGTCTGTAAGATTATGCAGGAATATCTCTTCCCCCCTTTCTCTCTCCCTCTCCCTCCCTCTCTCTCTCTCTTCCTCCCTCTCTCTCCCTCCCTTCCTCCCTCTCTCTCCCTCTCTCTTTGTGTGTGTGTGTTTTAATTTGTAAAACATCAGAATGCGCATTGACAAAAAGAAAGGAATAATCCCAACTACCTAACATTTAAGAAATGTTTAAAACTGAGTAGGCCTAAACGCTTGTATTTTGATCTAGACAGTTCCATCAATTTATCAATTTTTAAAATAAATAAGATAAACATAGGAAGTTTCAGTTCTTCCATTGGATATATTCTTCTCTGGTTTTCCCCTTCTTTCTATTATCTCTTCCACCACCACCACTAGCACCCCACAAATAAGAACAAAGGACAATAAGACACTCCCAAGTTACTTCAGAAATAATTGTTCTAGAGTCCAGCCATAGATCTCAGAGTCAGTGGCTTCTTGCTTTCATTTAGTGCAGGGGTTCTCAACCTTGGCAACTTTAAGACTTGTGGACTTCAACTCCCAGAATTCCTCAGCCAGCAAAGCTGGCTGAGGAATTCTGGGAGTTGAAGTCCACAAGTCTTAAAGTTGCCAAGGTTGAGAACCCCTGATTTAGTCTGTGCTCACTCAAATGTGGCAGAGCCAGTATTATATCATATACTCATATTTATGACGGTTGCAGTGTCCCAGAGTCATGTGATTACCTTTTGCAACTTCTGACAAGCAAAGTCAATGGGGAAGCCAGATTCACTTAACAACCGTTATTAAGTTACCAACTGCACTCATTCACTTACCAATTGTGCTAAGAAAGGTTGTAAAATGAAGCAAAATTCACTTAACAACTGTCTCACTTAGCAACAGAAATGTTGGGCTCCATTGTGGTCTTAAGTCAAGGACTACCTGTAGTTGACTTTTGTTATTGCTTCTTATTCTTTGTGACTTAGAAAGCACTGAACTCAGACTTTCTAGAAGATATTCTTTTAGAAAACCCAAATAATTAAATATTTGTCCCTCTGTAGTAATGGAGGATGAAGAGGTCCTGCTTGCTGAAGATACTCTCAGCAACCACACAGATCTGGCAGATAGTGAACCGGTGACAAATGAAGTCCGCAAACAGTTCCTAAGGTAAACCTAGAATTGCTTTTTAAGCCACTATGCTGACCACTGAAATCAAGCACTTGTACTTCATAGTAATGGGTCTTTCTGTTCTTTTTTTCTAAAAAAAAAAAAAAAACCCAAAAAACAGGCAACTCAGTGTAATATCTTCAGATGGTGAATTATCTACGAAAAAGTCTACCAAACGAAAGGTGTGTGACAAAAAGTCCATGGAGCCTCCTGTAAAAGGCACTTCTGAGAAACTCATCCAGGCAGAAACTGCTGAAACTGGCACAGTAAGGAACCTTTGCTTAACATTAATTCTTTTTTGTTGTAGAATTACTATCTAATTAACTATGTGGGATATAGAATAGCTATCGGAGAGGTTTAGCAACTTAGAAGGGGAGCTTGAAACTTACCCTTTTAAGACAAAGCTGGACAGTCTTTTGTGGGGAGGGCAATGATGTAAAAAACATTTGCCCAAATTTTTGGTGGGATTTTTTTTAATAAACTTTTTAAAGCTCTCTACCACAGTGTTCATGTTTTGTTGCCAAGATGATAGAAACCACCACCTCCCTGACTGATTTTTCAGAATTAGTGTTCAAAGAGATTCTGCCGGCTATAAAAGTGATCCAGGGAATTTAGGGTTATAGGTCGCCCACAGCTGTTTTATGATGAGAAAAAAAGAATAATTCAACTTTTGCCAATTTAGCATGCCTTGCATATGTTAGACTATAATCCCTGGTATCCTAGTAGTACTGCTGATTGTAGTTTAGGGAATTTAAGCATACTGGGTTGGGGAGGATTATTTAATTTTTAGAACACATGCATAGTGTGATGCCCTCCTTGCCATCATCAGCATAAGCCAAGGGACGTCTTTTTTTTTGGGTGAGACAGGGAATAAATATGTTTTTGATGATCCTGTCCCCAAAAGTGATCCAAATATTACTTATGTGAACAGCAATAACAAATGGAGAACCAAAGTGTGGTTGCAGGTTGTTAAGCATATCCTGGAAACTGGATTCATAGCAGAGTTCACACATATTCTGAGACATTAGGCTAGAGTTTGCTTTAGCATTATATTATACTACTGCTGAATTTAAAAAGCTGGTTGGGCCAGTTTGAAAATAGATATGCTGGAGCGTTTGTCATTGCTCTTGATAATGGAACACAGATACAGAAAATCCCTTTAATGCTTTCATTTGGTAATTCTATAGAATGTAATGGAAGCTTACTTTGTCTAGATTTGTTAAAAAAAAAAAAAAGTAAAATTTTGCATGGACACATCCTTAATGTGGTACTTCTATTCTGGAATTTCCTTTATTTCAGCCATGCTTTTCCCCGGAATGGTCTGCATGTAAAATATTCTAATTTCCAGTTTTCCAATTCTTCTTAATGAGTTGCTAATATTATTATAACAAGTTTGCATCTAAGTAAAATCTACCTTATTTTTCATCAATTTATAGGTCAAATTTATTGTTTTCTGGCAATACATGAAGGCTGTTGGTCCTCTTATTTCTTTGGTCATATGCTGCCTGTATTCCTGTCAAAATGGTGCTGCAATTGGGGCCAATGTATGGCTCAGTGAGTGGACCAATGATCCAGTGATAAATGGGACTCAACAGGGTGTGAACAGGCGAATTGGAGTCTATGCTGCCCTCGGTATCTTGCAAGGTAATTGTGTTACGTGTTTCTGCCCATCTATACAGGGCAATTACTCAAATTCCTGATTAAGGGTGTGTTTAGAAATATTTTAAAATAGTGATAACTGTGGTTTCTGGCATTCTTTAATACTTATTCAAAAGATCCTTGAACAGACAGTGAACAAAATACCGAAGAGTTATGTTGCGACAGCAGTCTTTTATTGCATTATGACAGCACTTGGTTTTGATCTGCAGGCCTTTTGTATCCTTCCTTTACTCCAAGCAACAGTGATGTCACCATTCAATGCTTTCAACCCAGAAGCACTTTGGTGCTCCCAACACAACTGTAGTAGTAGTAGTAGATAATAAGAGAGAAGATACTGTGGTCTGCAGAAACCAAAGAAGACACTAAGAAAGGAAAATATTTGTAACTCAGGGTTGATATGAGGGGTCCTTGGTGCTCTCTGAGCTTGCTTGTTTCCTTGCAGACGTTTCGTTACCCAAACTGGGTAACATCATCAGCATTGATGATGTTGCCAAGTTTGGATAATGAAACATCTTCAAGAAAACAAGCAAGCCTAGAGAGCACCAAGGACCCCTCCCAAAGAAAGACAGAACAGCAATGTAGTGAAGTTGCATAAAATAGAATGTCCAAGGATTCTAGGATACAATGTGATCAAAATCTCCTCCCTATGTCTCCCTTTTTGCAACAGGGCTGTTTGTTCTGATCTCCTCCTTTTCCCTAGCCATGGGTGGCATCAAGGCAGCCCGTATTCTCCATGCAGGACTGCTAGAAAATAAGCTTCACACTCCACAGTCTTTCTATGATACAACTCCAACAGGCCGAATCATTAACCGCTTTTCTAAGGACATCTATGTGATTGATGAAGTGATACCGCCAACAATATTGATGTTTCTTGGAACCTTCTTTAATTCTGTATCAACAATGATTGTGATCATAGCAAGCACTCCGCTATTTGCTGTGGTTATAATACCTTTAGCCATTTTGTATTATTTTGCACAGGTAATTCATGTCGTTTTTTTCCCCTTTTGTTACCTTGCTATTTGCATGATCGTTTTTGAAGTACCAGAACGCTGGGCAGATAATGCACTCTTTCAGTTTGAAAGAATTAATCTGTTACATATTTACATAAATGTACACTTTACTGGGTTCAGTTCCTTTGGAACACTGAAGCCAGCTTTTCTGTCTGAGAGGTATCTCAGTTAGGTTTACAAGACTGAATAACTTATTCACAGTCATTTACTTACTGCCCTATTCTAAGTATTTTTGTGTAGCTCCAAATAGCTATTGTGATCTTTCTCCAGCAACAGTAGAAAACGCTTACCAATAGAAACCAAAATAATAAAAATAAAAGAACATTAAACATCATAAAGTCAAAGCAGTTGCTAACATTAAAAAAAAAGTACAGCAGAAAAATGGAAGATAAATGTAATCTCCACTGGTATAGATCACTTTAGCACTATTTTGGCATGTTTTTTATAATGTAGGGGGGATTTTACATGAACAGTGGAAAAAGAATCTTATCGTAATAAATTAAGACTTCTTTCTCTGCCTCCTGAATTCCATAATTGGAAGACCTGTGTTCAGAATTGCTGTCCTTACAGTGACATGGATGCAGCTAATATACTGGGATGGGGAGGAGTGATGGCAAAATCTGTATCTGAAAGTCATCCAGAAAATATACCCTCAAAATCAAGGTTAGACTAGCTTTTCCTCAGAAGTTGCTTTTCAGTCTACAATACATTTTTGTACTTAGAGCTTTCAAACATGTAAACATCACCTGAAACCTAAAACGGCACAGCTCAGAAAAATCTTTACTATTGATTCTGATATCTCATAGGCTTTCCCAAGATTTAGTGAGAGAAATCCCAAAGAATTGGATACAACCTCTTTTTTCAAGGCCTTTCTCATTTGGGAACTGTATTGGTTCTCTATGATGTGACAGTCTTGATAGCTGAGATCAAATATGTAAAATGCTTTAAGACATTTTGTGTGTGTTTTTTTTTTTAACATAATGCTTTTGAACCGGCCATGGCAGCGGTTCTATGTAGCTACCTCTCGTCAATTAAAGCGACTGGAATCCGTTAGCAGATCCCCCATATATTCGCACTTTTCGGAAACGGTCACAGGAGCCAGCGTCATCCGAGCATTCAAAAGAGAGAAGTCTTTTGTTTACAGCAGTGACACAAAGGTGAATGACAATCAGAAAAGTTACTATCCTGGAATTGTAGCCAACAGGTAAAGTTGTTTTTAAAGTTGTTTTTAATGTCAGCCTCTCACTTGAAAAGACAAATAGTTCCAAATGAAATGGGTGTTGTGTACTAAAAATGTTTTCTTATTTACTAGGTGGCTGGGAGTTAGAGTTGAATTTGTGGGAAACTGTGTGGTATTCTTTGCAGCTCTTTTTGCCGTACTAAGTAAAAACAATTTGAGTGCTGGCCTGGTTGGACTTTCTGTATCTTATGCACTTCAGGTATATATAATAATAGATTGCTTATATTAAAAGTGAAAGTGAAACCTCATTATAATATGACCTTTTCATTTGGCATTCTGGTTTTAACTGCATATTGCTACAGCATCTCTTCCTCTCCCTGTCTCCACTTTTTTGTGGCAAAGTAAGAATGAACTGCAGTGGGTTGCCTCTAGGGCTGTGCTGACTTAGGAGGCAATAATGGGCAGGACAGTCATGCCAAGTGAGTATGACTATATCATGTACATGAGCAGCATGTTAACCAAAGATTGAACATTTGGGAAAATAAAGTGTTTGCTTGGCACCCAAGAGACATTAACAAAGGTGCCAAGTAACTGCATCTTATGGAGGGAGTTCTCCATGTGGATGCCATCTTCTGGACATGTTGTCCCATTTTGAACATGTAGTTACAACTATAGTTCTTACTGTGCCATTGTTTGAAAATGCGTTCTTGCATCAACATGCATGCCCAGCTTTGTTACTAACCATGTTTCTTGGGCTTAGAAATCAGACTCTCTGTCCGGCCTCAGTCTGAATAGCTTGGTCCAACAGAAGAGATAATCATAAACAAGAAGTAGCTGCTTCCTTGTGATCTAGATTCAAATCAAGGTAGAGTTGCTTCTGGGAAGGGAAAGCCAACGGCAATATTAGAAGCAATTGCAGTGTGAGATATTGCGAGGAGGCTGGGAAAGGAAGGGAAGGCAGATCAGACATCAGCAGTCCAGAGATAATGGGTGAATCATTTGACAGCTTATCTTATAAACATCAAATTGGTCCAGATGGAAAGAAATCCAGAGGAAAAAACATTGCACACTCATCAAAGAGAGTTTAGTTGAGTAAATGAGATTGGGAACCTCCTCTTTGACTTTCCAAGATTCCACATTTAGCCCACAGTGGCATTAAATACACCTTCCTGGACTCTGGGTTGTTCTTATTGATTTGATCCTGCCCAGCTGTGTGGGCTTCACATGCAAGTTAGTAGGAAGTGACAGTGATTGCTGCAGACCAAGGTGGCAACCAGTGTTGGTAAATAAACCAGAATATATAGGGGCCTCTTTTACTCCTTTCAATGGGCCTGTCTAAGGTTGTGTTGTGCTTGTATTTGAGGAGAAACCATGTTAAGATTTACTGTTCGCTTCCCTATCTTTTCTAACAAAAGGCCTTTAGTTAACAACAGCATATTGGGAAAGCTATCAGACTGCACAATCTGTCAGGGATTTAACTTCGCTTTCAGTATGAAGGGGGGGAGGGAGAGGAGAAGTCATCTGTTTGACTAAGAGCAGGGTGGATTATGTGGCCCTGAAATTGAAAAGCAAAAGATTGGGCTTTAAAATGTGCACAGCACTGACAAAATGCATTCAGAAATGTCAATCTGCAATAGTGAAATTGCTTGTGAAATTTGGGACTTACGGTATCTGGGAAGATCAAAGGATTTGAATTGGGCCTCCCAGCCTTAAAAGCTATTAAAGTTGAGATTATGGCAAGAGGAAGCACATCGATTGAATCTCTATCCCAGGCAACAATAAGGTCACACATTCAGATTGGCAAAGCAATTAATTCTAGCCTTACCTATTTTTAAATGGAATGTAAGAAATAATACAAGCCTTAGGTAGTTTTCAATGTAATTAAAGATACAGTAGTAAAGATACTGTGGTTTAGAGAAAGTTTCCATCCCTATTTTCTTATTTAGTTTTTATTATTATTCTGCACTTGAGCCAGAGTACCACGCAAGTTCAAAACAGACACAAACACAGGAGAAAAAAAAATGCAAACTCAGATACCAGTTCTTAATCTTTCGATATTAGTATTATAAGTACCTCATGTGGAAACTTGAAAAAAAGCTCCTAAGGATTACCCATTCTCAGTTTGGCTGTCATATAACTGGAAGTTACTTGGTCTTCCAATGTGAAGTTTCAGCTTTTGTCCTCTTGTAACCTTGCCCTTTCCAAGCAGAGAATCCCATTTCTCTACAAAAAAGATAGATATATGTATTGGGGATGTTGATCACCGTATGGCATCTGGATTTCCGGCCTTATCTTTTAAAGATATGCTATGGAAAAATACTGCTTAATAGTATCTCTGCCAATGGTAGCTACTTTTTGTAGCCATGATTACCTTCTGACACAAGTAATACTTTTTTAATCATTGTGTAGGTGACAATGTCTCTGAACTGGATGGTACGAATGACATCTGATCTAGAAAGCAACATTGTGGCTGTAGAAAGAGTGAAAGAATATTCTGAAAATGAAACTGAGGTGAGTTCCCCAGTGGAGGAAATTACTTCTCAAAAAGCAAGCAGTAATGTAAATATAGTATATAGTTCCTCTATTGACTCGGATTAATTCATTGCTACATATTACAGGCTTCTCGGACTGAACTCAGCATAGTCTACTTTTGACCCAAAATAGCTAGATAAAACTCTAAGACCCTAAGTTGTATACTAGAATGAAGTCCCATTAAGCAACTGTTATCCAGTTTGCTTTCATTTCAGAAATAACACAGCATTGGAAAATACATTAAATATTTTTAAAACACAGATTGCTCCTACATTAAGGAAAAGCATTTAAGGAAAAGCATTTATCCTATAGACCAGTGGTGGTGAACCTATGGCACAGGTGCCAGAGGCGGCACTCAGAGCCCTCTCTGTGGGCACGTGCGCCGTCGTCCCAGTCCTAGGCCTTCAGTTGGGTTTTATAAAATCTTTTCGCTTTAGGCCTCCGCTGCCATGTGCAAAAAAAAAAAAAAAGGTTCAATCAATCAGTCAATTTCAACTTCTCACGGGAAAAAAAAAGATCTTGCAAAGTTGGAATTGATTGATTGAACTTTTTAGTCCCACCCAGTCTGCCGTTACCACCGCAGCCACACCCACCCAATGGGCCACACTCACCCAATGGGCCACACCCACCCAATGGGCTATACCCACCCAGCACTCAACGATGCATAAGTGGAGTTTGGGCTGCAGTTTGGGCACTCGGTCTCTAAAAGGTTCGCCATCACTGCTACAGACTATTCCATACTAATATACAGTGGCGTCAGCCTGCATCATAACTAGTGTTGTTTTTGCTTTCATTGTTGCAACAATGAAAGATACAACAGCATATAGCAGTGTTTTCCTTGATAAAGATTAGTACTGTCATTATTATTTTGTGTCATTCTTGTTACTATATTATTGAATATAATAACTAACATGCAAGTTTGTCATCCCCATGAATATTGTTGAACTATAATTGCCAGTATTCTTTGCCATTGGCTGTGCTAAGTTGCTAGGAGTTTTGTTATTCCAAAAAAGGTTAAAAATTGCAAGTCTTATCCTTAATGATATTGTGTACAAAATGCTTTGTATTCAGGAAAGGTTTCTCTATTTGTTTATGTATTGATTCATTAAATTTACAGATGGCCTTTCCTCTTGGAGCTCATGGCACCGTACACCTTCATTTTATCCCCACAATCAATTTGGGTGACAACAGGCAGATATACTGGCCTCCCTTACATGCATCGCAAAAGTTTATACTCAGTTTGGGTGACAACAGGCAGATATACTGGCCTCCCTCACATGCATTGCAAAAGTTTATACTCTGATACAGAGGTTTCAACTGTATCACATGTATTACTAAAATGCCAATTGTATACACAGTGGCAAATGAGCGTTATACTACTAATCGTTAGAAAGCTTAGTTCCTTTTATAACCATGAGGTGACCATTCTCCTCTTTTGTGATTGATTTTCAGATATCTCCAAGAAGTTTGAAAAAAAATATTATCAATTGCTATGGCTTATAAAACCCACTTGGTGCCCTCTTCATATGCTAATTGTTTCATGCCTCTCATGCACTCTTCATGTGTGTGCATGTGTATGTATATATTGTATTTGATATAATTTAATGATTGGTTTTAGGTTGTAGACTTCAATTAAATAAACCATCTATTTCCCAACAACTTGGGGAAGAGGAGGCTGAAAAAGAGTCCAAAGTCACCAAGGCATTCCATAAATAAGGGTGAACATGAAACCTAATCTACCACCTTACCACCCTACCAACTAACTCTCCTTTTAAATCAGGGGTCTTCAGACTTGGCCCTTTTATGACTTGTGGACTTTAACTCCCAGAATTCCTCAGCCAGCATGCCTGGCTGAGGAATTCTGGGAGTTGAAGTCCATAAGTTATAAAAGGGCCAAGTTTGAAGGCCCCTGTTTTAAATGGTTCATCAAACAAGCCACTTGCTGTTAATATTTAGTGGAAGACTGAATACTAATCATGGAGCTTTTAATACAATATATTCCTTCAGAGTTGAAAGTAGGGTTCAAGTGCTAACACAGTATTCTGTAACTTCTTCCATGTTCAGGCTCCCTGGATCATTGAGGATAAAAGACCTCCAGAAGACTGGCCCACCCAGGGAGAAGTGGTCTTTACAAGCTATTCTGTCAGGTATAGGAAAGGTTTGGATTTGGTGTTGAAAAACCTCAGCCTGAGTGTAAAAGGTGGAGAAAAGGTATGTTTCTAACATAGTCACTTTACTGCAGTGAATCAACTTTGTTTTTTCTGTAACCTGCATTTAAAAATGAAGACTTTGGTTTTCTTTAGCTGATAGAAGAAATAGGACATTCATAATTATCAATCACACATATCCTGGTCATCGTATAGTAAATATTTTGTGTTCAGCCCTAGCTCCATTGATATCCAGAAAGTTCTTCAATTTTCTGATAAAACAGACCATAGTTCCATTATCAAATTTATAAGAGGATATAAAGGGCAACCTTCATGAGTTCTGTGAGACACTTTGATAGGTGAGAAAGTAATTTCATGTGGAAAAACCTGGCCATAGTATAAATTAGAATGTCTTTAACCAATAAATAAAAAAGATTGTCTATATTTGTCCAAAACCTATTTCAAAATTTTGGCATCAACATTTAACAGGAGAAATGACCAATAACTTATTGTAAGGACCTACCTCAGCTAAGCCACCCAAGAAAGCAAAACTCTTGAAACAGGCATTGTCTCAAAAGGAACTTTTATTAGGGGCTAGTGACAGCAGGGAATCAAGGCGAGATCTGAGAGGAAAACCTGTGAAGCAATATATTAAAAGCAGCATTCAATACTCCTCCCCCAATGGTCTCAGTGTTCATTTGAATCCCAGCCAATCCACAGGTGGCATCTTGTTTTGGTAACCAGTCTTTTCAGTGGGCTCCTCAAGGTCTTTCTCACTTTTGATTTCTTCTGGCTCCAAGCGCAAACCGTCTCCCCCCTCCTGGGGGAAGGGCATCTTAGCAGACAGTGCAAAGCATTCCCAAAAGCTCCCCCCTCCCAACAGAATGGCAGGACACAAAGAAAAGCTGCAGAAAATAGCAAATGGGCTATTTTCAATGCAGATACTGTGTTTCCCTGAAAATAAGCCCTAACTTGATTTTCATGAAAAATAGCAATAATGTGATCACAGATAAGTGTCTTGAAAGTGTAACATAAAGAAGAAAAAGAACACTACATGTAAACCACAACCTCTACAAGTTTCATGCAGTCTTTCAGTGGAACCATCATTTTAACCATTGCTGATTCTTCAAAACTGTGAATTAGGTTGGGATTGTTGGACGAACTGGAGCTGGCAAATCCTCAATGACCCTCTGCCTCTTCAGGATTCTGGAAGCCACAAAGGGAGAGATTACCATTGATGGGTTGAAAATTGCAGATATTGGCCTTCATGACTTGCGATCCAAGCTGACTATAATTCCTCAAGTAAGCCTACTTTTACGTATTAAATCAGGATTAAGGTTCCTGGCTAAGGAATTCTGGGAGTTAAAGTCCACAAGTCATAAAAAGGCCAAGTTTGAAGATCTCTGTATTAAATCATTCTAGTGGGGATTATTGCTTTGTTTATATTTATTGGCTACCCAATTCCAGTAGACTATGGATTGCAAATGTATAGCCAAAGAGTAACAGTTGTAGATTTTTGTGTTAGAACAATTGCCTTGTGTCCCAGGACAGATGTAAGTTGGGAACCAAACACTATAGTTTAAATGAGATGATCTTTGTATGTATACTCAATGTATTTTGTCCACTTACTTTGAAAGAATTTTTAAAGATGCCTAAAAACAAGATTTCCTATTTCTATTTTTTTTTTTACCTCAAAGTTTTCTATCTCAAAAGATTTTGGTGAATAGCAGAGTTGTATCATTCCATGTACCGAAAAATAGTTGTTCCTGCAATCTGAAGCTTTATTATTAAAATTTATATAGCTACCTATCTCATACATATGACTCTGTGCAGCTTACAAACAATTAGAACAAATATAAAACAGCAAAACAAATAACATAACAAGTTAAAAACCTCATCTAGTATAAAACATGGCTGCATGGATAATAAATATTACCAGATATTCAGCCTATGTAGCACTATTACTCTGAGAGCTCCACAGAGACACCTAATCGGGGAGATGCATAGCATACAAATTTAATAAATAAATGCCTGTGTTTCTCCAGGTATAATTCAAGGTGCTGGTTACTGTGGGTGCTCCATCACTGGAGATTTTTAAGAAGAGACTAGACCAGGGGTGTCAAACTGCCGGCCCACGGGCCGGATGCATCATGGCAATGGAAAAAAAGTCACGATATGTCGCGTCACGTGACATTGCGAATTTGATACCCCTGGACTAGACAGTCACTTGTCTGAAATGGTATAGGTCAGTGGTTCTCAACCTTCCTAATGCCATGATCCCGCAACCGGTCATAAGTCGAGGACTACCTGTATTTCCCTGCCTGGGAGCGCCGCACATGCGTGGTGCCACCCCCTGCGCCGGCCGAGGTGTAGCTGGAAAGCGGCAGAGATGGCGCAGGCTGACCACTGGCTGGGCCACCAGCTGGCCCAGCCCAAGGCAGGTAAGGCACCCGCCGGGTCCCACGCACGCCAGCAACCCTCCCTGTGTCCGCCGCTGCCCCACTAGCCTTACCTTGGCCACCGCCCATTCGAGGCGGCGGCAGGCAGGCCCAGGCGCTCCTGGGTGGCCACGGCAAGTGGCAGCGACGGTGCAGGCCAACCACCGGCTGGGCCACCAGCTGGCCCAGCCCAAGGCAGGTAAGGCACCCGCTGGGCCCCACGCGCACCAGCAACCCTCCCTGCGCCCACCGCTGCCCCGCTAGCCTTACCTTGGCCACCGCCCATTCGGGGCCATGGCAGGCAGGCCCAGGCACTCCTGGGCGGCCACGGCAAGCGGCAGTGACGGCGCAGGCCGACCACCGGCTGGGCCACCAGCTGGCCCAGCCCAAGGGAGGTAAGGCACCCACCAGGCCCCACACATGCCAGCAACCCTCCCTGCGCTTGCCAGCCTCCCACCTCCCACCCCTGGCCCTCTTTTACTTACTTTTAGTAGTTGCTCAGCAGGGAGGGAAGCTTTCCAGGAAGTTCGCCTTGCAGCACTGTTTGCAGACTGGGGCTTTTGGCGGGCTCAGCAGGGCAGAGACAGCCTGGACAATTCCTATTGGCTTTTGAAAGCCAATAGAATTAGACTCTATTCAAGAGAGTCTATTCTATTGGCTTTTGAAAGTCAATAGATTCTATTGGCTTTCGAACGCCAATAGAATAGAGTCTCTTGAATAGAGTCTATTCTATTGGCTTTCAAAAGCCAATAGAATAAGAGGGAGTAGCACAGCTAAAGAAAAGGGGGAAAAATGGCGGACAGCCTTGTTTGGTGACCCCCGGGAAATGGTCGTTCGACCCCAAATGGGGTCGCGATCCACAGGTTGAGAACCGCTGGTATAGGTTCTCCTGCTCAAGCAGGGGACTGGACTAGAAGACCTCCGAGGTCCCTTCCAGCTCTTTTCTACTCTATTCATGATTTGGGGCTGGGTTACCTAAGGGACTATCTTCTCCCAGTGTTTACTGCCTTACAATTTGATCCAGCAGATTGGGCATACTGGAATGGCTGCTCAATCTCGAAGAGTGCAGATTATAACTCAAACTTGTTTTAAGTTTGAGTTAGAATTTACTTCAGAAATACTCTAATACATATTTCTGTATGGATAGGTAACTCATATTTCTTTAGACTTGCAGTCTAAATCCAGTCTGACCATTTTCTTAAGGACCCTGTTCTTTTTTCTGGAACACTCCGAATGAATTTGGATCCATTTAATAAATATTCTGAGGAAGAAATATGGAAAGCTCTTGAACTGTCCCATCTGAAGAGATTTGTCAGCAGTCAGCCTGCTATGCTAGATTATGAATGTTCAGAAGGAGGAGAAAATCTGAGGTAATTATAGTTCTAATTTGGAAGACATAAGTATAACAAGGAGACATTTCAAGAAAAATGTTGAAATATCTAGTGTCTCTCTCTTATGAAGCAATTGCATTCATATCTCCTTTCCCCTGGCAATTCACTATCTATGCTCAGTTCTCATTAGATTTTTATGTTTGGATCCCATCAGCTCCTGCCCTACCTTTTCTTGCGAACTGTGTATGTATGTGCATGCACATGAATACTGTCTATCTATTTTTACAGTTTCTGGGGACAGTTCTCACTTTTATTCCTGGCAATAGTTTAAAATAGCTGTCAGCTTGAACCGGAAATAACCTATCTAGTCCATTAGTTATTTCTATTTTTTCATCCCAATCTTTTCTACTGTCTTTCCCCAATCTGATTCTCTCCCAGTTTCCTTTCTTCTTTCCCCAGCCATTTCATAATTTTCATTTTTCCCCCAGCCATCCCATTTTATCAGTCTTTCCATATAGGTTGTTTCCTCTTGGGTCTCTCAACATTTTACACTATTGAATTACTCTGTTTTGTTTAAGAGAATATTCATTGTTTATAGAAAGGTCTTCAATACTGTCAAGCTCTGGTGTGTACTTTGCAAAATAGGAATCACAGAACATCTCATTGTCCTCATGCAAAACCTATAGACAGGTCAGGAAGCCATAGATATGGACAGAACATGACAGGTAGAAGGAAAGAAAAGAAGATCAGCAGCAAGATGAATGAGTCTATTGCAGCAAGATGGGTGCACTGTTGGAAAACCTGAAAGACCCAGCTGGGAAACAGATCCTCCTGGAGAAAATCTAATGTACATCAACTTCATGCTGACTTCATGGGTGCACATAATCAATAAATCAATTGAGGGAAATAATATATGCAAGCTGGCATAAAATATAACATTAGAATATACTGCAGGGCTGGGACTGTTTGTATTTAGTCCTCCTCTTTGCCTGTATCTATAAATTATTGGAAGAGACTTCTTTTCTGTTGCTCTCCTTGAATGCACAAAAGAAATGTCTGTGGCCCCAAGGAGCTATTTTCATGATAGATACTGCACTTCATTGAAGTACTGTTTTATATACATAATACAGGTCTTGGTGCTAATCATAACCAAAACATGGTACAGGCAAGGTGGAGAGGGAATGAAACAGTTTATCACAATCTCGCATTTGTTTAAGGACGTTTTTCCACTACAGAAAATGTTAAGGGCAAAGTGTTATTTTTTTATGGAACTGTATTTTTTCTCTTTTTCAAGAGTTTCTATGGGGTATACAGTATCAACAGCCAGGCACTACTGCTTAACAATTGTTTCTGCCCTGAATCATTATTTGGCACAGCATTAGGTTTTCTTAATGCCACATCCTTCACATGCTCATTGATTAAAACAAAACTTTCACTTTTTCCAGCGTTGGCCAAAGGCAGCTTGTTTGCTTGGCAAGAGCACTCCTTCGCAAAACAAGGATACTTGTTCTGGATGAAGCCACAGCAGCAATTGATCTTGAGACAGATGATCTCATTCAGATGACAATAAGAACGCAGTTTGAAGACTCTACTGTGCTAACGATTGCTCATAGACTGAATACAATTATGGATTATACCAGGTAGTTAAGTATGACCAATACGTAATGCTAGTTTGAGAGTCGGGGAGAGGGAGTTGCTTTTTTACTAGGCTTCCTCTCTGGGTTGAGTACCACTCTTGAAAGTGTGTACCTTGTGTTGGACAATTGCAATACATTGGGGATTTTGTTAGTGTCTGGCCAACCGCTGCCCATCAATCTCCCTGCTTGGGCAGATAAGACATGATAACCTCCTGGGTAGGCTGTCAAAGTTGAGATAAGGGATCAATGTGCTACAGTTTGGGAGTGTTCCTAGATTCACCATTTATAACTTAAAAGACAGTTAAAAGTTGAGATAAGGGATCATATGATCTTGATTCTGTCCCTCTATTAATGCAACCTAGGACTGTGCTGGCTTTTTTGGCAAGCTGCAGCACAAGTTGCAGCTTACAATGAGGCTTACAATTCTTCATTTGTTCCTCTTTGGGAACAAACCTTTAAAGCCAGCTGGTTATCAATGTTGGATCATGTCCACTGCCACCTTCATGAAAAAGCAGGTGATTTGTAATCATCCAGTAGGAACAACAAATGCTGGAAGAATTATCACCAACTTTTTTCCCCCTAAAATGTATCTGGTATATTTGTACTAGAGCGGACTCTGTTATTTTGCACATTTAGCTTTTCCTTTCTCATGTCAATTTTTTGCTTATGTGGTTCAGCAATAATGTTTCAGAGCCCTTGTAGAACTGAAAAGGATTCTATTAGATTCCACAATTAGGAAAGGAATGGTTTTATGGCAATCAGCTCTCTTCAGCAATCAATTTTTTTCTTTGCTTGTTTGCTTTGCAGAGTCCTAGTTCTGGACAGAGGAAGAATTGCAGAGTTTGACTCTCCTTCAAGTCTTATTTCATCCAGAGGGATTTTTTATGGTATGGCTAAAGATGCCGGATTGGCATGACAGCAGAGCTACTCTGTTCCACCAAAGGAATAATTATCAGGCTGCATTATTTTCACTCCAAAATAGCATCCCGAATGAACTGTGCTTTTCAGAGCAGGCCTCTCTATCAGATTTAGCAATAGAGAAGCAAAAATGTTCCATGGGACTGAGAAACAGAAAATGGCATTTTCTATTTTTAAATGTATTTTCTACATAACTGAAATATTTTTAATTGACAGACACCTTAAGTACTTGGATACAAGTATGTATGCATACCTGTACTCTATTTCATTTCTAATAAATTACATTTGATGATATAAAAATAAAAGTCTTCCTATTTGGGTTAGGTTTTTGTTAAATGGGAAAAAAATCAAAGAAAGGTAATTTGAAAAGATATATATTATTTACAATTCACCTAATAAAACCTTTCTCACACCTACAACTTCACAGCCTAACAAACGTACATGACAGACTTCAGACATAGGTGATTTTGTGGTCACATCTCTACAATTAATACAACAACTGTAGGAAAGTTTGCCATTGTATATTTTGGAATACCTTTTTAAATTTCCCCATCTAGCCTTAGTTTTAGATTTCCCAGTTGTTTGCCACCCACCCATTAACCTTGTTTACTTGTCATGATCAGTAAAATTTGGATGTCTAACAGACTGTGCTAATGATTGCTTCTAGGCTGAATACAATTTATTTCCCCCAAAGATATTTCTACAATTTCTGGTAGAGTCCATCTTATGTATTTCTAATAGAAGAAATTCTTGCAAAAATGTTCCAATCCAGCAAGAGGCATTACCTTTAGTAGAGATTTCAGAATTTCTATCCTGAATTAGATGGGACACCGTAGACTTGTAGTTCCTTTTGAAAGCTGTACATGCAAGAGTTTGTTTCAAAGGAAATAGTTCCCATTTCTGGTGGACATATATTTTAAAGGTGGCACTTGAAAAAATACTTAATTTCTTGATGTCGGATCATAGCTGGGGCACAATTATTTAATCAGCTGGAACTTCTAACTCTCTTTTTGTAACTCTCTTTTTGTTTCTTTATAAATTTCTTTATGAAGTTAACATCAATCAAAAAGCTGTGCATTTGATCAATTGGTTTTCATGGCACGGCAAACAATAATGAATTTTTTAAGGTAAAAATGTTAATTTAAATTTAACTCTTAGCTGGGATTGTTAATCTTCCACAACAAAAGTAGCACACAATTATTCTGATCAACATTTAAGATGAAAAAAGCAAATCACTCACTTTATGGGCAATAACATTTTATTAACTATAAAAAGGATACAACCCAAAAAAATAATATTAAACCTATAACATGTAGATAATTCTTTTATTTTAACCAGGTTATTTATGTAACAATGCAGGAAGTCCTGATTCCCTTATATCCAGTGATGTCAAGAAAGAATTACTCAATAGATTAATACAGTTGGTTAGCAAAGCTATTAAAATCATCTGTTATAAACTGCAGAAGTTACACAATATAAAAATATTTCTCAGAGTGCATAGAAAGATGTCAACAATTGTCCATTATGATCAATTGACTTGTACTGTATTTATTAAAACAATGATTATTCAACAATATTCTAGATCTATGTTGATATCTGCTTATAAATGAGAAACCTAATATATTTCCAATACTTTTCAACACATAATAGAGCATTCTTAAGCACACTGATTCTGTGCTGGTTGGGGCCTCTCGCTTTCCATTACTTCTTCCTAAAACATGTTAAAATTTGTAACTTGAATCTTTTATCTGAAACAGCACATTTTTCTTCCCAGACTTCAAATTGCAACCCTTAATGAACTCTGATTTTAATTGGGCACCTACGTCTTTTACACCTTCAAGGATTAAGTCCTAGGTCTTTTAAATAGCAACAGAAGAAGTCGGATAAAACTAGTTTCTTTCAGCCCTTATAGGCCCTAGGCAAACTTGATCAACGGCAGTCGTATCCTTTCATTTATCTGTGACTTAGTAGGTCTAAATCCTTGCAATCATAGTGATGGAATATGGCTTAATCTCCTAAATTTAGGCTATATGACAAAATGGATCTATTGCCATCAATTATTTCACTGATGTAAAATATTTTGTGTTTTAAGAGAATGGCGGGGGCTCTAAATTCAATAGGTATTGAATGGGTCACTGTATTAAGTTCTAACTTAGGTAGATGGATATTTAAGCTGACAAAATATCTGAAGAGAACATCTTTATTTTTTGAACCAAGACTCAGGAACACTTAACGAGAAGCTGTAACTTTGCAACAACACTGCTCTAGGCAAACGTGAGCTGAAGGATACTTCAGCTATGCACCTTTGGTGGCTGTCACTGATTGTCATAAATCAATTGGTTTTCTCTCTGGAGCTGCAAACTCCAGTTCCTAGGAGAAACAAGGACCCTGTTAGTGTTTAAATTACAACCTATTCCGGAGTTAACTATGGATCTCTTTCAATCAGGCTACTCTCTGAAGCCTGTAGAAATCCAGATCATTCCAGAACTTTTAGTATTTATTTATTAAATTTATGTGCCACCTATCTTATCCGGAAATTACCCTGGGTGGCTTGCAAACATTAAAACTAGTATATATTAAAATAATAAAATGATAAATAACAACAAAAAATAAATACTATTAAAAGATGGGGAGGAGAGGAATATGAAACACACAGGGAGAGGTGGGGGGTCTTTCCTAATCCAACAGCCACCTCCAGAATGGTTCCCCCCCCTTGGAGCCCCTGGCCAATTAGCAGAGCGTCTTCAGGCCCTTACAGAAGGTTAAAGGGGTGGGTGCGGATCTCACCTCAGGAGGTACAATATTCCATACGGCAGAAAAGGCTCTTCTCCTGGACCCCATCAGGTGTGACCAATGTTTCTGTCTCATAATCGGGCTTGAATCCTGATGGGAAAGGGTCCAGATAATCCGTTTCATCCAGGATCCTCTGAAGCTACCAAGCAACCACTTTCTATTCCATCTTCCCTAAAGAGGGAAGACTGGAAACTGGGTGAAAATTGTCCAGATGGGTAGGATCAAGAGAAGATTTTTTTTTTAGGAGGGGGCAAACCAGGACCTCCTTAAATGGACCCAGGAATGTCCCCTCCTTCAGCGAAGAATTAATCACTGCCTGAACCCACCTGACAGTCACCATCCTGGAGGCTTTCACCAACCAAGAGGGATGAGGATCTAATTGACAGATAGTTGCACTGACAGCATCGTGGAGCCTGTCCACTTCATCAGGTCCAACAGGACTGAGCTGCTCCCAGATAACTACTTTCCAAGCATCTAGCACAATGCATGGGTTCTATCTGGGAATGAATTCGAGCAACTTTGTCTGTCAGGTGTGTGACCCTTAAGATGAATATCCAAGCCCCCCCCCCGGCCCAGGAGGGACTGGGTGATCTTGAACACGGCCATCAGTCATTGCTCTGAGGATGCCATAAGAGCGGGGAAATGTTTCACCACTTTTACTGCCATGAGATAGGCCTTAATGGCAGCTATAAGTAGAAGTCACAGTCATCCCTTGTCTTCCTCCAGCAGCGTTCTAGGCGTCTTTTAATCCTTTTCAAAACTTGAAGCTCCTCCAAGAAACACAGGGAGGGGCGGGAGTGAAAGGTTAAAAGAATGTGCACAGGCACGATCCTGTTTAAAACCTCAGCCACCCTTTGATTCCAGAACATTATCAGAGTTTCGGCAGGACTGTGCAGCAAAGTTCCCATCAGATCCATCAGTCACTGGGGGAAGACAGCTTGAATGGATTCAGCCTCCCTGTAGAGGGAGGGTAGCCTAAGAGAATCTTGGGGACACCAAGGCATGACCTGACCATGACAAAGGGGAAACCAACAGCCCCCCCCCCCACCAGGTCCTATTGCCATTGCTCCAACATGAAAATCATATCCGGCATTTGGCCGTTGTCCTGAGTCGAACCTGAGATGATCTGGGATAGGCCCATGGCTGCCATGGTAGTCATAAACTCCTGGGCCGCTTCCGAGACCAAAACCAGGGAAAGCAGATTAAAGTTCTCTAGAACCATAAGTCTAGGGAACTCCATCGCCAGCCTCAAGATGACCTCCAGCAGCATCAAGCAGGGAGGTTGCCACGCAACAGGGAGGCTGGTACAGTAGCAACACTGGCAACTGATTTTGTGAACCCAGCTTCAGGTACAGGGTCTCACAGCCAGAAACTTGGGAAGCAAGGCTCCTGAAGACGAAGAGATTCCGGGATGACCACTACCACCCCACCTTCCCTGTCCTGGGGTCTTGGCTGGGGCAAAATCCTAAACCCTATTTAAATGGCTTAGCTGTTAAACATTTTAGTTAAAGAAATGCTTTACCTATATATTTTTATATATAAAAAACTGGCATTCCCAATAATGTTAATTACCTTTAAGCAAACCATGTCTTCCTACTTTCTCTTAAAAAATGTCTAGCCTACACTTCCATCATTAAAGCAATCCAAAAAGGAATCTGATACTTAAAATCAAAAACTGTTCATATAGACTGTTCATCAACTTTAAGTTGCCTACATAAAAGATCCCTCAGATTTTAAAGATAAAATAAACCATCAAATTTTATCAATCACTGTGATTCATGCCATTTTGAAGTTCCATTTTGAGATGGGCAATAATTGGAAAAGCTGAAAATTCTGCATCCATCAGTTATAATTTTATCCAGCTTCTTAAGGGGTTTGGGGCAGTCTTAAGAATGAAAATGGGCTTCCTTATCTCATCCTTCAAAATACGAAGGAAGAAAAAACCTTGTCACTGAAATGCAATCAGTTTGCTAAAAAGGCAATGAGATTTCAGTGATGGAGAAAGCACCATTCGGCCTATGGATTATCTACCTTTTATAACCCAATCTTAAACAGATCATGTGACCAACATGGATCGTTGAAGGTAAATGATAGTTTTTCATCAATATGTTTGTCAAAAGCATGAAGAAGGGAATGTAAGTGCAGAAATCAAGAACGGAATTCAACTTCTCTAAAAACCCTGCCCATGATAGGGAAAAGTCTTAAGCTACTGCTGGACAAACTACCTTTCTCCTCTAGCAAATCAAGCTGAATAATAAAGAGCCTCTTCATAATGAAATGGCAGACATTGAACACAGAGCACAGAATCATAGGGCTGTTAGGAACTTCAGAAGTCCTTCAAGCCCAAAGACCCTGTTCAAACAGGAGACCTTATACCATCCTGGTCAAATAGTTGTCCAGTCTAATTTTGGAAACTTCCAGTGATGGGGCACCCATATATAAATTAGCTGTTCGAGAAAACATTGTACCTAAGTACACAGAAGAGCAATCCTTTCCAGACTGTTCCTTATAGGATCCAAAAGGAAAAAAGTGACACTGAACACATTTTGACCCTGCAGGTTCCAAGAACTAATTCTATAAAATATGTTCAATCAGTTTTACTAGCAGGTTAAATTCAGGCAGAGGTAAACAAAAGCAATGACCTCAGAACAAAGGGCTGTGGTCCCTATAGACCAGGGATAGGCAACCTTGGCTCTTGCTGGCTCAGGAATTCTGGGAGTTGAAGTCCACGAGTCATAAAAGAGCCAAGGTTGCCTACCCCTGCTATAGACCATCCACCTCTCCACTTAATGGAAGAAACCTAGAGCCTCAAAGTTCTTTCTGGCTCTACTTCCCAAAACCAATGGGAGGGTGGGGATAGACAAGATCTAAGAATCTCTACCTTGTCCCCTCCAAGGCACTCTTCCTCCCCACTCCCTTTTAAGGTAGCATGGAGAGGATATAAACTGGAAAACTGAGCACAAGCAGATGACCAAATTTAATCCTGCAGACCATACAGTGTAACTCTTCCTACTATGAAGACATGGATTGAATCAATTTTCCAAATTCATTATTTAAAGCCTGGCAAATATAATCACAACACAACACAACACAAGACTTAGATTGGCAAGTCTGGCATTTGTTTTTTTTCACTGGGTATTCTAAAAGCCTATACAAGTTACTTTTTTCAGGTCTGTCTTAATTCTCTAGTACTGGGTCAGTCTTTTTTTTTTTTTCCCAGAAACGAAGGGCTCAAATTTAGGTTCACGGCACTTGTACATACATTCCTGAATCTGTAAACAACGAACACTGACATCTGGTAAATGAAATTAGCAACTAAATCTAACTGCCCAGGCAGCTATATAGTCCATCTATATTATAGCATGTAGTCGTTGGACTACAAATAAATGAATTGATATCAATCCACTAGCTACACAGAATCCTAAAACTAGGTTAATAACTTATTCTTAATTGTAGTACTGCATCCCATGCTTTTTCATACTGTTTATTCTGGGATTTGGCATCAGAATATTGTTACGGAGCTTGAAATAGCAAGAGGATGAAAAGTTTAGACATGCCTATATGAAATGCAAGCAACACTGAAAAATGCATAGAAATTCCAAGATGTAATGTTATTTATCTTCTGCTATCTAAGATGCTATAAGCTTTCCTTTAAATAAATAACAGTTTTAAAAAACCTGAGGATAAATAGGATAAAAATTAGAGGCAGAAGAAACTTGTGCTAATGTCATCTCTGGAATCGGGCTACTGAGTAGACATGCTGATTGCTCCTCAGGAAAACTCTCAAGGTTAAATAGACAACAGAAAAGCAAAGAAGGGAAATCAGTCCAAGCAGTACCAAACATTCTGCATTAATAACTGCTAAGCAATTCTTGGTTAGACTCACGCACACAGGGTTTTGGTTAGCACTATCTTTAAAGTAATACAGTAAAGTATATTTTCTAATATTTTATCTGAGCACCATTTCAAAGAAATCACAGCTGATTTAGCTCCTTGGCTAGATTTTTAAACCAGTCAATGTGCTTCTTTCTGAAATACAAACTTTCCTAAGAACACTGGCAGCATCCCTTGTTGCAGTACATCAACAAATGGAAGGAACCACTTCTTTAATTTCCAAATTGTACAGCCTCTGTCTCTTACAGAAGCTCTTTGATGCTTTATCCCAGGCAGGAACAGTAAAGGTAGCAAAATTTCATAAACTCTGGGATCACAAAATTAGCTGCTCCTCTTGCAATCAGCAATGGCAGAACACATCCCACTTACATATTTGCAAGGCTCTGCTGCCAAAAATATGTAAATGTGCATTAGTGTGATTACCGTAAAATTAATCTTGATTCAATAGGCCCAAAGTCTACCAAAATCAATTAATCTTGATTCAATAGGCCCAAAGTCCCAAAGTCCACATCTCTCCTTGCTCTTTCCTGTAAAAGTATCCTAGTTTCTCAAGTTGCAAATTCAGATCTATTGAGACAACTGCATTTGAAATATCCTTTTACCAACATTAAATGCATTACATATTTAGTCTTTCAATGTACTGTGCCTCCTTTTTACTAGTTAGCAATTATTAGAGCAATTAATTTATTTCCCTGAGAACTTTTATTTTGTTATACTCCAAGAAGAAACAATTTCATGGGTTAGGATATTCCACTTGTCAGTTTATGAAATGCAAGTATCATCACCTTTAGCATTTTAAATTAAAAACAAGTCCAACTGTTTCAACTGAGCTTTTTTTCAAAGATATACGCTCAGTTGCTTAATTATACTTTCCAAGGTAAAGTAGAAGTTAATAATATAGCCCTTAGAGAGTTCTAGGTTTAATAGTTAAATGCTAGAATGAAACTTTTAATTCAATATTTAGTAAGTTAGTTTTGATGCCTTCTTGTTATAACAAGGCCTTTCAGTCAGTGTTGGTGCTACATTTTTAAACATAAAATCATTATTACTCATCATTAGAACAAGCTCCAGTTCTTGGAAATCTTGAAGTCTTGAGATGTCTTTGTCCTTAAAGAAATTAACACAGAAAATTAGAAGCAATGCTTAGAATCAGCACAAGGCACACAGTACCAAAACATTTGATTATTTTTGTCATGATCTGCTTGGCTGTA
Organism: Crotalus tigris; assembly: GCF_016545835.1. Lineage (NCBI taxonomy): Eukaryota > Metazoa > Chordata > Lepidosauria > Squamata > Viperidae > Crotalus > Crotalus tigris. Next base: position 3,918,714 of record NW_024096469.1, read on the forward strand.
ACAGATATTTTGCCCCTCTTTAAACTCTTTTAATTCCACAGTTGTTCCTAGTTATATTTTTAAATATATTTCTGTGTATTGAAGAGGATTAAATTTAATTGGAAAATTATAAATCTCTGGGAGTCTTGTTGGAGTGCAGCAATCTAGAGCAATGGTTCTCAATCTTTTCTTCACCGTGGACCCCCTTTAAATACCACGGATCCCAAAGACTTAAGATTTAAATCATAACATTTCTTCAGGCCCTCGTGGACTCTCTGTGACAACATTGTGGGCCCCCAGGGATCCACGGACCACAGGTTGAGAACCACTGATCTAGAAGAATATGAATAAAATAATTAGAAAAACATTTCTTCTTTCTGTCCCCTTTTCCTTTTGCAAATCTGTGAACTAGGTTTTTCCAATTTTTAGGATATGTGCAGTTTGTAATAAGTTTTAGGTTCTTTATAATTACAAAGATTAGGTTGTTAGGAATTTGCACTTAGATCCTCCTGAAATCAATCTGAAAAAGTTAGTTGTGATTAAATGAATTTCTGTAAAGTTTTCACCGAACTTAATTTGGAGTCAAACAAATGGCAAACTTAACCTATGCTATAAGTTTAATAGGAGTTGGAAAGAAATAACTGAAGCAAGATTTTGATGGTAAAGCATTGGAATGTAACCAAAAAAGGATAGTTATGCAGATATGCACTAGTTATTGTGAATGCCTTTGGGGCTCAGTTTCAGCTCTTTGATATGTTGTTCTTGCAAGTTATGAGCTTTATCTGGAAGTGGATGCTTGCAAAATCTAAAAGCAGCTCTGTAAGTATCACCACGTAAAATAACTACTGAAGGACAGCATTTCTTTAAAAGGTAGGTGCCCTGTGTATAACTTAGTCTGCACTGAGTGCTGGACAGCACAGAACAAACATTATTATTATTCACATGACAATACTTCTCCCATGTCTGCTAATTTTGCAGCATTTGCACATCAGTCTATTTCTCTGGAAATAATTGCTCAGAATTTTCCTGCATACAGGTTGCAGCATTTAGCATATCCACAAAACCCTTACAGAGTTCACTGAAATAAAACAGAGCTTGAGCAAAGCAAAATAATGTAATATTTATGCATAACAAATCCACTCATAAAAAAGGAATGTTTACTGAGACTCCATCCAAATCTTTCATCTTTTAGTCACTTTTATGGCAGAATTCCATTTCTGGACTTTATAAACTGAGGTTCTACGTATATCACAGTATTTTGGACACTGACATTTGGTATTATCACCAAACATTATGAACTCCAAAGTGACCAGTAATCACTAAAGAAGAAATGAGGTTTATGAGTAATCCATTACATTGGTATTTAATTAATCCGTTTTTGTGTAGGAAATGCCTCACTATATGCAATTAATTATGCAATCTTTGACATACTGATTTGTTTCCCATGGCAACAAGTATATATAAAATTAACCTTAGGTTCCTTGTAATGACAAAGTGCAATATTATCTATTATTAAGACTGACAAAAAGACCAATAGAGCAGTCCCATACAATAGTTATTGGCTCGTGACCAGTTGTTTAATGACCATTCAGTCATACCAGCTTCAGGACAGGTGGTTTGCTGTCCATACAAGCATTCAGAATGGGTGCTTCACAGCTCGTAATATGTGATAATAATAACTGTAAAATGTCATGCCAGCTCCTCATCTCCATTACATAACCACATTTTGGATGCTCGGGCAACCTATTCACATGTACAACCAGTTGCCAAATGACCTGCAGTTGTGATTGCCATTTGCAATCTTCTCTGCCAGAAAAACATTGGGGAAGCCAGCGGGGGAAGATTGCGAGCAGAGGAGACAGTGGATTTGGGGTTCATTTCCCCAGCACGCCAAAGGATTAACACACCCCTCTGTGCGGGGAGGGGGAAGGTTCTTCTCGGGCACTGGAGGAACAGAGCTCAAATCTGGTGAAAATGCTAGCTAATGCCCTTATTCTGGAAGAATCAGAAGGCTGGGGTTCACTAGCATTTTCCCTTCCGGAGGGAAGAAGGGCGAGAAGAGCATTCACCAAAGCACTTAGTAAATGCCAGCATTCTGAGCCTTCCAGAACAATGGCGGTCACCAGCATTTTTGCCAGATTTGAGGTCCATTCCTCCAGCAGACCGAGTTTTCCTCAGGGAGGGGAGGGGAGGGGAGGCCCTTCATTCCAATGAAAGAATGGACCTTAAATCTGACAAAAATGCTAGTGAATGTGTTTCACTCCGAAGGCTCAGAATGCTGGCATTCACTAGTGTTTTCCCCAGCAGAGGGGAAAATATTAGCAAACGCCTTTGTTTGAAAAGCTCAGAAGGCTAACACTGGCTAGCATCTTAGCAAATGCCACCATCTTCACCCTTATGAACTTCTCATGGCCATTCCCCTGTGGAGCAGGAAGAGAGCCCAGGCGTGAATGTCAGGGAGGCCGGGGTTCTCTCCTGGGCACTCTGCTTAACAACCTGCATGGTCACTTAATGACCGCAACTGGGAGAGTCAGGGTTGTGTTTGCTGATCGAGGTGATCATATAGCATCCTACTCAACAATCAAATTCTGGGCCCAGTTGTGATCGTAAGTGGAGGACTACTTGTACGCGGTTACTGAAAAGATCATCATAAATTATTTAGAGGGGCTTCCCCCCCCACATAAAGGAGGAATCAAAATACCATATAGACATTCAACCTCACATATATATTCATTGTAGCCCTTAAATATATAACGAAGACTGCCAAATGAGATTCACTAAGTGAAATGCAGCCCTCCAGCTAGACATTTTGGCTGGACTGGTCAAACGCTTCTAGGTTTGTGCAATCCTCTTGAGATGTCAAAACCCAGGGAGTTGTGAAATACTAAACAGACCACAGTGCATACCTGCTGGACTGGACTGCATTTGACTTAGAAAGTCATAAATTCTCCCAAGCCACTCATAACTAACTTGAAATAAACAACGTACCTTTCTTAGTACAGTATTTGGAAGCTTCCTGATTTTCTCCACATGTTCGGGATTAACTCCCAATTCACAGCAGCTCACCCGGAGCAGTTCTTTGTACGTCAATTCTTGTCGATCCAATTCAATTTCAATGAAGTCATTCTCCTTCAGGGCACGATTCTGAATTCTGACCTTAAGTACCAGTTCTAATTAAAATACCCAAATAAAAAGACAGTCATTAGTAGGCGTGTAGCAGTTTCCTCAATCTTAATTCCATTTTAACAATTTGCCCTATTTATTCTGACCAGGACATGCCAGTGAGATTCCCAAAACAATCCTACACCATAGAAAGCAGGCAGTGGGAATTTGTGACGCTCTAATGAGCCCACCATCCCGCACTATGGGTTACGTTGTGGATCAGCAAATCTGAAAAAACAATCAGTTTCCCCACTTTGGGGGGGGGGCAGAGGTTATATTTGTAGTACAGATAGTCCTCGACTTACAACGATTCATTTAGTGAGTGTTCAAAGTTACAACAGCACTGAAAAAAAGCAACATGACCATTTTTCACACTTACAACAGTTGCAGCATCCCCATGGTCACGTGACCAAAATTTGGATACGTGGCAACTGACTAAATATTTATGACGGCTGCAGTGTCCTGGGGGTCATATGAACAACTTTTGCGACCTCCTGACAGACGAAGTCAATGGGGAAGCCAGATTCACTTAACCACCATGTTACTAACTCAACAACTGCAATGACTCACTTAATAACTGTGGCTAGAAAGGTCGTAAAATGGGGCAAAACTCACTTAACAAATGTCTCACTTAACAACATAAATTTTGGGCTCAGTTGTGTTCATAAGTCGAGGACTACCTGTAATAATATCCATGGTGTAAAAGCAAGCATTGATCATATTGTAAAAGTAAATCTGATTCTTTCAGTTGGCCCAGTTCATGGATTGATGGCTTATCGTGGGATCAATGGGAGCCCACAATTCACAGAAGGAAATGTAGATCTTACAAGGTAGTGCCTGACAAGCATAGGATCCTAATTCCTGTGGGGTGGGAAGGAGATGTGTGAATCATTCCTTTGTTAGACTAACTCTGTTCTTAGTAGAAAAAAGGCTCCACTTCAGAAACGTGACTCAAATTTAAACAACAGTAATAAAGACTTATGAGCTTTGCTCTTTGGAGAAATGGAAAATCATTGCAATGAATCATTGGCACACTGACAGCCTTCAATTTAGAAGTTGGCCATAAATGCTTTATTAAAAGCCCTGAAAATTCAGCTCCCACAGAGGATGATAGCTATCTTAAATGTACAGCATTTAATACCAACATCTTATCTATCAAATACGCACTAGTATAAGTAATTATCATCGATAACAAAAATCATGTCACATTTGTGCTCAGATTTTAGAATGGGCTTCTCAGAGAGGTTTAAGTTTAGCTAAAACCTTTTTCAGTGCTAGCTTTTTACAACATTGTATTGCTTGTATTATTTTTCTTTAAAAAAAAAACTGGATTTTAATCTTAGATTTTTAAATATTTTAATTACCATAAACCTTGAAGCACACACAAAAAAAGGAAGCTGAAATATTGTATAGACTAGATCCAATTTCCCCCCTTTGTCCCTGGCTACCTGTCAAGAGCAGATTTTAGATTAAGGATATTTAAAAGCAGTGAGCTGGATTCCTTGTTTCCTTTCTGCTATGGGATTCATAGGTAACCTATAGTGCAGCAATTAAAGAATTTCATTGTGACTGGGAAGGCCCAGGTTCAAATTACCCTTATATATATATATTCAATGGATGACTTGGGGTTAATCATTCCCTCTCAGTCCAAACTGCCTGGCAAAATCACTATTATAGGAATAAAATGCAGGGAGCTCCCCACAGTCGCTTCTATGACCTTTTGTAGGAGGTAAATGATAAAATAAACTTTAAATAAATAAGTAATATATTTTTACCTTCTATCAGGAATGCTTCCAGCAAAAATCACTTCTGCCATATATATATTTTTTTTAAAAAGCATGGTTCATTTTTTTAAATCAAAAACTAGCGGCATGCATTGAAATGACAAAAGCAATAAAATATGGAAAATAACACCCCATAAATACACTGATTAATTTGGGAGGTCCAGGACCAATTCTGATTAGTAGCTGAAGAGTGACTTCTCATGCTAAAAGTTTACATTAAAGTGCCAGGCAAAGTGCCCGAAAAAAATATTTCACAACACTAAGCAGCTGTGCACCAACCATTTCCTGTGCACCAACCATTTACACCTCTCAAAGCAACCAGGCTAGGCTTGCAAAAAATATAGATCCTCTTTGAAGAGAAATGCTTATTAATACCTGTATGTGTTATAAAGCATTTCTTCTGAAGGTTTCCTACAGCCCTCTTATATAGAGCTGCTTATCTAACAAAAGAGACAGACATGAGTTCTGCAACTCTAAAGTAGCCATATCGCTCTGTGGACACACATACACACACTTGAGCTAGTAGTATCACAGAAAAAAGATGTTCTGAGGGAGAGCCTGTGATCAGTTCCCATGTACATTTAATATAACTCCTGAAAAAAATCTGAATGACAGATTCTGCTCACGTTTGCCTGTGCAGCAGGTTCTCAATCATGCAGCCAGACCTCACATACATAAACTTTTTTTTTACTTTCTAAGCTCTTTCAAGCATCAAACGGAATATACACAGAAATGAGAATTAGAAGCTGTGCGCGTCACAATCCTTTTGCCTGCACATTCAGATCTACGTACTATATGATTCTAGGAATAATTTTGAAGTGAATGTTTTCTCAGGATATCACAAAAAAAAGGAACCAGAAACTCTACTGGATTTTACTTACAGTTACCTAAAAGATCTTATCCTGACTACAACAGCAGGCAAAAAGCAGCAAAAGTTCCAAGGGAAGAAATCAATTTTTTGTACAGTTTTGTGAAAATTGTGATAATGATGCATGTACTTAAGTTGTCTGGAAACCACACAATTTCTCTACATAAGGTTACCTTGCATATTATTAAAGGGAATTGCTCCGGTAAAGAAGAAGGGCTGAAACGTTGGGACAGCTCCTGCGTAAGGGCCACTGGGTTTCTGGGTTTCTGGTTGTGTAGATCCAGCTGGGGAACAGTGTGTCCTGCTTGGAGGAACAGAGAGCTGATGAGCATGACCATTCTGAACAACGGGCTCCAGGCATTCTACAGCCATTGCTTTCGCCACGTCTCCATCACATCCTACAGAAGCCTTTCCATGTTGCAATACTGCTGTGGCAGATGTCTGTGCTAGAGGCAGAGAAACTGGAGGGTCCATGTTGTGTTTTTGTAAAGAAGGTGAAAGTCTTCCATTCAAAGAGGAAGCTGAGGTGCTGGTAGTGCTGTTACTCATGGAGTTGTACACATAAGGAAAAGGCGGGTTAGATAAATAATTTGGGATAATTGGCAAGTCTTTCTTCACATCCAAAAGCTCATCAACATCTTCCACTACAGAAGAAAAAAAAAAGGAGGGTTGGTTACAATATGTACATAAAAATGGATGTTATTTATGTTCAGCCACAAAGGTTACGCTACAATAAAATCCTTTTGAGAAAATAGGTATTAAATATACAGCACATATAATATATATGTGTATGTAGTACTAGCCTTCATTTTTAGCAAATTAAAATTCAACAGTCCATCATCTGATTTTTTTTATTAAACCTGTGAAAGGGTCACATACAGGAAGTCCTCGATTTATGATCACAATTGAGCCCAAAATTTCCATTGCTAAGCAAGATAGTTGTTAAGTGAATTTTGCCCTATTTTATAACCTTTCTTGCCACAGTTAAGTGAATCACTGCAGTTAAGTTGTTAAGGGAATGTGGCTTCCCCATTGACTTTGTCAGAAGGTCACAAAAGGTGATCATATCACCTCATCGTAAATACATATCAGTTGCCATACATCAGGGGTCTTCAAACTTGGCCCTTTTATGACTTGTGGACTTCAACAGTCAGCGTGGCTGGCTGAGTAATTCTGGGAGTTGAAGTCCACAAGTCACAAAAGGGCCAAGTTTGAAGATCCCTGCCATATATCCAAATTTTGATCGTATGATAGTGGGGAGGCTACAATGGTCGGATGAAAATAATCACAAGTTACTTTTTCAGTGCCATTATAACTCTGAGCAGTCACTAAATGAATGGTTGTAAGTTGAGGACTACCTATAGTCACATTACTAATCATTCTAATTCAAGGTCACAAAATAAAAAGTCCACAAGAGAACCCATAGGGTTTCGGTAGAGATTCAAACCATCTCCTTGGCATTCTAATTTTCTATAATACATTTGAACTGTCAAATTATACAGTATTTTACCTCCCAGCATCTTCCTAATTTCCCTTTTGGATGTTAACTGGAGTGCTTTTTCTTCTTTAACAGTGAGAATGTCTTTATCTGCACCAGCCTCTAGAAGGTATGCCACCACCAGGGCATGGTTTCGTTTACAGGCCCAGTGCAAGCAAGTCCTGTACAAGAAAAAGATACAGACTTATTGAGAAGTTTTATTAAGGGGAAAGGGAAGGATGACCACTTTCCTTCCGCTAACGCTCCAGTGTTTCTCAACCTTGACAACTTTAAGATGGGTGGACTTCAACTTCCAGAATTCTCCAGCCAGTATGACTGGCTGGGGAATTCTGGGAGTTGAAGTTCATCCACCTTAAAGTTTCCAAGGTTGAGAAACATTGCGCTAAGCAATTGTGTCACAATTTAGATATCCTTATGGTGACACCTACTGGACAACTCTCAGAAAACAAAAAGACAGTGCTAGAAATGTCATGCTTTCATCTTAGGTCTTCAAGTAGCAAGAATAATATATTTTAAGTTTTCCGATATCTGAGGCACACACTCATTTTCATTCCATCCCAAATGAAAATTAAAAGTACACTTCACCCCAGAAGGTTTGTTTTTATCAAACAGTTAATTCGGTTCAAAATGTGAAACTTTCACGTGTAAAATTATATTTTGCCAATAAAACTCTTTAATTGGTCAAGATGCAATTTTTTTTTTCAGAATAGATCTTTTCCTCACTGCAAATCAATCATTCTCAGTTCAACAATCTCAAATTATGTTGGATAGCAAAATGTATACTGCTGGGGGAAATTCCTTTTCCCAATTTATAATATTTGAGCTAACTGCTAATACATATGTTAGTCTTATATCAAAATGTTTTGAAGTAAAATGACTTTCTTTCAGCATTCTCTTTCCTTAATCTTTTTTCTAAAAGTATTTGGATGTAGAGGTTCTTCCATGAAAACCAGTACCTTACTGGTGGACACAGAGTCTATTTTAGCTAGACCAGGTGTAGGGAACCTCGGCTCTTTTATGACTTGTGGACTTCAATACCCAGAATTCCTGAACCAGCCATGCTGACTCAGGAATTCTGGCAGTCCACAAGTCATAAAAGAGCGAAGTTCCCTACCCCTGAGCTAGACAATAGTTTGGAAACAAAAGGACTAAAGAAATTACAATTTCTGTCAGCCTAATGCAACAATCCTTCCAGCAACTTTGTCCCCTTTCAATCAGCCTCCACCAAATACAAATAATTCTAATAGGAGGAAATATCTGTAGCTCAGGATTGGCTTGTGGGGTCCTTGGTGCTCTCTGAGCTTAGTTGTTTGCTTGCAGACATTTCATTATCCAACCAGGTAACACAATCAGTGCTGGCGTCTGTGAGGTTTGCATCCTGTTTATATGCAGTACATATAGTACATATAGCCTTGTGGTTCTAATACTATTTTGGTTGTTTCTGATCTGCTCTTGATGAACGGTAGTGTTATCCTTTTCATAGTTGGTGTTAATTGCACTATAGCGGGTTGAGTGGTCAGGCACTTTTTGATAAAGTTGTTTGGGTATCCATTTTGTTGGAAGATTTGCTTGTGGTCTGTTTCCTTTTGGGGGGGGATGTTATGGGATGCTGCAGTGCATTTATACTAATTTAAATAATGTTCTCACTGGAGAAGAGCCTAATGCTGGGAAAGATTGAGGGCAATAGGAGAAGGGGACAACAAAGAATGAGGTGGCTGGATGGAGTCACTGAAGCAATAGGAGTGAGCTTAAATGGACTCCAGAAGATGGTAGAGGACAGGAAGGCCTGGAGGAACGTTGTCCATAGGGTCGCGATGGGTCAGTCACGACTTCGCAACTAACAACAACAACAAAATAATGTTCTAACACAGCTCCTCCTGTGGGAAATTTGGCTGTTACTTTGGAAATGGAGCATTTGGTTAGCGTGGGAGGTTTTTTTTTATAGCCTTGCATTTCTAATTTGCCATTATTTCCTCTGCTGATGATAATACCCACAAAGGACAGAGTATTATTGTTTTTTTCTTCTTCTGAATATTATTCCCCTGAAGATGTTTTTTCATGTGTCTTCTCTAGTTGTCCTTTATTATATGACAAAGGTATTGTTTACATACCAGAGCCATACTTTTGGTTGTATGTGTGAGAGTACTAGAGTTTCTAGATGTTGCATTGCAGTCTCTGCTATAAGTCCTGAGAGTGGTGATTCCAAGGGTGTTCCTCTGATTTGTTGGCATATTTTTCTATCAAACTGAAATTAAATTAGCAAAGTCCATGATTCTAGGTATTTAACTCTTATTGTATTTGTCTAGGTCAGGTGTGTTGTGTAGTAGTGCTGCCATGAATATGGGTGTAAAGAGCACTGTGACATAAAAAACGTAACTTCAACTTCTATTTTTAGGTCTTTGATTTTCTAGAGGCACTGAAGTGAGGAGTTAATAGAACAGGGGTGTCACCCGCAGGCTGGATCTGTCACGCTGAAACCACGCCCACCCCATTGCCGGCAATGGGGAAAAAGTCGTGATACATCACAACACGTCATGTGACGTTGCGAGTTTGACACCCCTGTAATAGAATATCTGTTCCCCTCTGTGGGATGTCTAAGCTCTTTAGTAAGTTCCTTGGCTATGGTGTATGTTGGGGAGCCTGGTAACAATACAACTGGGCAAAGAGGCATATCAGTCTTTTGTATTTTTGTATGTCCATAAAAGAGTGGAAGGATAGGTCCATTGCTTTTCTTCTGCTACTGTTCTTCTTTTCATATATGGCCTTTGAGAAAACTGTGAGTATCCTAGATCAAGCTAAATCCAAAATAAATCAACCATATTTACACATCATTCAAAAGAAACAATAAAGCAGCTAAGAAGAAAAAAACCAGAACACATCATCTTCAGCAGCCAACACCTACATAAGCAGAAATTAACACCAGAAAAGCAAACAGAAAATAATATTCTAATCAAAGAACTACCAAACAGAAAATCACACCCCCACCAAAACTGGCAGAGCAAGTTTACTGTGTATAAACAGAGAGCAAACCCACACTCAGTTGCACAGATGATGTTATCCAGTTGGTTTATGAAACCTCTGCAAGCATACAACCAAGCTCAGAGAGCAGAAATAATTATGCTAGCTGGCTGATGTAGCTGGTAAAATGGAACCACTGAGCTGAGATACAGCAGAATGATCTTCTCTAATGTTATCACCCTGTTATTCTGAAAAATTATTTCTTTCTGTACTATTTGCACCCTTCCTCTCCTCTGAAAGCTATGGCATATATATTCAACAAAATTGATAGCGCCAAATGTCAGCCAGGGAATGAACTTGCTAAACAAACAGGTATTTGAATGTAATTATTTCTGCTTAAAACTGAACCCTTTTCCTTGTTTACAATTACTATATCTAGAAAGTATTTTTCCTATTCAGCAAGAAAATGGTAAAATTTAACCTAACACTGTATATAAAAAGTTACAAATATAAAGCTACTGTTATTATTGTTATTACTGTTTAATAGCAATAGGGTTTCCTTTGAGACTACCAAAAATTTACATCAACTTTCTTAAAACACTAGATAAAACCATAAATGTCTAACTAATTCTGTGTTTTGTAAGGAATATGCAGTGTTATCCTGTAAATTATTAACAATTTCATATCAGAATTATTATGTAAGGATCTCACTAGCTAATAACAGAACAGTATAAGGGAAGAAAATGATTAGCAGCAAGATGGATGAACTTGATTTCAGTGGCCATGGGTATACTGTTGGAACATCTAAAGGGCCAAGTTGGGAACAGATCATCCTGGAAGACTATTGATACAGTTGCTAACAGTTGATTTGATAGCACATAATCAATTTATAAACAATTACTTAATCTCTCAAAAACTTTTCCAACACTTTTGATGTGATCAAAATTATCTCAGAATGTTTTGTAATATGTACAAATCTTTTTATTTATTCCTTCCATTTCCACAACTATTTGGCAATACATTACTAACAGAAAATATTCTGAAATCAGCTCACCATATTACATTACAAAACTGTCACAACTTTTGCAATGTATTAATTATATAAAGGACACACTGATCGAATATATACAGCAAAAATAGATATTATCTTTACATTTTCTAGCATCAAGATATTAAAATCACCAGAATATCAGATTCATCCATAAAACCTAACAACAGAAATCCTAACAGATTTAACTTTTAAAGTTTAGATTTGTTCTGTAATTCTAGATCTTCTGAAACATATCAGGCACTTCTAAAAAGCTTGAAAATAATTTTAAAAGCAATAAAATAAACCAGAAAATATATTTTAAAATTTCCAACAATTACTTCACATTTTTTTCCCATAACTATGAAAATATATAAATGATTGGATCTTTGGTATTACTCTTATTTGGTAATATTATTAATACCATATTATTCTTATATGGTAATATAGGATTACAACCAAATGTAAGAAACCAACTTAAATAGAATAAATTAAAAGAATACTTAAATATAATATGCCAAGTTTATAAACCAGCAAAAGGCTTAAGTTATGCATATTTAATATGGCAAAGTTGAGAAATAATAAAAATAATTAATTTATTTTTAACAACCGAAACTAATTGAACAAAAATACTGCCGAAATGCGTTTTCTAAAGAAAGATTACCATAACATAATGTTTTAAAAGACATGAACCGGAAACTTGTCAAGTAATTTACTTGCCAAATACTTACCAGCCGTTGATTTCATTCTGAGAATTCACACTCACTCCAAAATCCACCAATCGCTGAACTTCCTCAATATCTCCCAAAGCAGCAGCTTCTCTCAGTCTCTCTTGTAGCTCTTTTTCCTCTACTGCAGAAGTCATGTTATGAAATTCTCTCCACAGTCAACTTTAGGATTATCAAATGCCTGCCTACCTACTGTAAATGATGGATCATTTTATCACGTTAGTCAATCAGAGGCCGACAGAATCCATCAGTCCCCTAAAAAAGAAGATCCACGTTTTATTCTTTTAATCATAAGCGCGCCGGCAATTCTTTTCTATCTACTCTTCATAAATCAGTCTGACACTTCTGCAGGCCATTTTCCCTAATTGCATAGTTAAGAGTAAATCTCGGTCGTTTCTGCTTCCGTTTTCTCTGGGGGACTCTATTAAATGAGACAACAGTGACCTGCACATTTCGTTCCCACCACTCGTCCGACGCATAGACCGTCGACGCACAGCAAAAGGGGGGGGGGGGGAGAAGGAAATAAAATAGTTTCGTTCTCCTTTTGATAAACCGAATGACTATTTAAAATATATCCACTTTGCCACAATCAAACCTCTATACTATTGGCAAAAGAGCTTTTGCAATCTGCATCTGAGCTTTTACTGAGACAGTAAATTGCTCGGCAGCTTCCATTTGATCTGCCTCAAACTGCTTCGAGCAGTCTTAATTGATATCGGGCAGGCTAAAATGTAAAATAGACTGAATAAATTAACAGAAAGCCACCTCTTTTGAAACAGTGTGGTAAGCTTAAAAATACGTTTCCACCAACATATTGTACTGTAGTGAGTCTTTCCAGGATTGTTTCATCTTGGTGCTTCTTATTGCAATCAATAGAAAGAAGGATGCTGCAGCTCACAAAAGTTTATGCTTTTGTAGTCTAAAAGGGTGCTACCGTGTTTCTTTGGACTTTTGCAAGCAGCACAATGTCCAATTCCTCTCTTTATATAGATCTCCTAATGTTTTTGTTAATTGTTAATTGTAGATACTCCAATCTCATTTTAAATATGTATCTCAACAATTAGCATTATGCACATTCAGTTTTTCGGTTTTTCAGAAAAGGATCTCCCAATTTTATTTCCACTGCAACTCCAGAACAGAATAATTTTAGTTCTTAATAATCTTTTCAAGAAATTATGTGAAAGAAGTACAAGGAGTACAAGTGACTGAGGTGTAATGATAGATTTTAGTCTTTTGGTACAACATTTAACAGTGTTTCTCAAATCTGGGTAAATTACCCAAAATTGTGAAAAATAGTTTTTCTTTGCATTATAATGCACAAACTAATTATCCAATCACAACACAGGTATTTAAATAATGACTTTATGATAAGCAGTTTTGAGTAATAAAGGAAAGTTTGAGAAGCATTAAGCTAACACTTACTGTATAGTGAAGGTGCAGTTTTCATAGCATTCCCAAGCAATACAGGGACAGGACAGGAAGCAATTTCTTGACAAAGTAGAGGGATGGGCATTAAAACCTTCTGTTTTTGAAAAGTATTTTCCCTATTATGGAAAATTAAGTATGCTTACTACCATATTTACTCAAAAGTAAATTCTATGGAATTCAGTGACATCATGGTATTTAGGACTTACAGTCTGCATCTAAAATGTACTTCTCTTGAGACAAACTCTAGCAGTTCCAAACCAAAAACAAATTGCAAATTGTATTATTTCCTTCTTAATAAGGGAAAACACAAGACAAAAGCCTCGAAAATGGAAGGCAGTGAAATCTATACCACTGTAAAGAATCATGAACAAGACAGGGCAATCACATAGTTCTTTAGAAGTGAGGATCATTAATTTTATGATTTAAAAGGCTGAATTTAAGTTAATAGTTAATAAATGTGTTCAGATTCTGACTTACTGTCCTTTCTTTTACTTTAATATTTATGGGGTGGTGATGTTAATTATCTACACACCTCTCTTATTTTGAACTCTTCTGGATTGAACCTTGGTGTCCCTAGGGAGCAAATTATTTAAGTTTTATGTGAAGCAATGTAGGATTTTTCTATAAAGGTTTGAAGAACGTGTGATGCAAAGAACCAAAGCTACACTGTGTATTTTTCAAGATCCTGGTAAAGTTTTGAAATGCAAGATTTGATTTTTCTAAATAATCCCAAATCGGCAAATAAAAGCGGATCGTAAACAAGGGTATGAGTAATCAGCATTAAAACCTTGTCTGCAATGTCTAAACTTCTTGTTGGGCAATCTGTGTTACAAGACTCTGCAGAGAACTTGTTTGGGCAAATCCGTGATAGGGTAAATAGCTGCCGGTTTCGTCTTGTCCTGCAGATGAGAAGGGAAAGTAATAGAAGACCAGCCGCGCCCGTTCCATAGCGACGCAGACGGCTGTACAGACGCCTCGCGAGCCCTTGACAACAAGCCCCGGGGGCGATTATGCGAGGGAAGCGCAGTGCACTGTGGGAAACGCCCGGGCTCGAGGCTGCCGCCATTTTGTCTCTGTCACTCTCGGAGCGGCTCGGTTGCAGCGTTTTGTCGGGGAGTGGAAATAGTCGAGGCAGTAATAATTGGGTCGGTGGCGGAGAGGCACCATGATTTCGGCAGCCCAGCTTTTGGACGAGCTTATGGGCCGAGACAGAAACCTCGCCCCAGATGAAAAGCGCAGTAACGTGCGATGGGACCACGAAAGCGTGAGTGTTGTTGAGCTTGGGCCTCCGCTGTCCTTTCAGGGCTCCATACTCTCAGTCGTTTTCGCCTGTTGGGGTGGGAAGAAAGAAACGCGGCATAGTCCTAAGTTTGCCTAGGCGAGCCTAAGATAGGAGGAAAGAGGACCCGGACCCGTTTTAACTGAGAAGTATGGCGTGGAAGAAAACGATTAAGCGTGTTGGAGGGCGTTAGGCCTCTCGAGGGGAGAAAGATGCAATGGGGTGGGAAGGGCTGTCTCCAAACGACGCGGCCCTGAAGATGGAGGACGAGCCAGGCAACGAGGCCCGTCGCGCACCATATATTGAATCGCCGTATCTTGAGACACTGTATATTGAATTATTTGTACTTTGGAAATGTGGCGCCTAAGAACGCGGGGTGGAGAAGTAGGTGCGCGCGAAAAGAGAGTGAAGCGTGCGAGTCAAGAGTTTCAACCGCAAACCTTTTCTTCTATTGAGGGAATGTTTTTTCACAATCGTAAATCTTTTATCATTCTGCGTGTATTTGCCACATTTCTAGTTCAGAGCAGAACTATATGATTTGCAGAGAACAAGGACATAGAATCATAAAGCATTTAATAGGGCTAAAGCGGGGGAAAATTATATATATATTATATATAAATAATAAGTCAATAATCAAACCAGAATTTCATACCAAGGAGGAGCACAACATTTTTTTGTATCCATTATGCCACTGTGAGGGTTACCTCAGAAAATTCTCAGATGACTCCCTCGAATTAGGGAAAATATTTCTGAATTTGAGATGTTGTACAACTAGGTTATAGCCTACCATAGAATAAATGTATTGAGGTTCTTTAAGATAATAGAAAAAAGATAACATGTTTCACTTAAGAAATAATAACCCACACATTTATTTCAGCATATATTGAAAAAATGAGGTACTGTGCCTTGGAGTGATTTATAGTACTAAATACTGATAAGTTATATTGAGTTCATTGAGAGTTATTTCCAAGCAAGTGTATGGAATTGTAACCTTCATTGTCTCAAATGAACCCAATTTGAAGTATAACAGCATTTGCCTTTATTTGTTGTTCAAGGAAGTAGAAATCTTACTAGGCAGTGAAATACTTGCATAAATTCTTATAGTAGCACTTCTCTGATTCAGAGTGTTGATTAAATTAGACTAATTAAATTTAAATTAGTTAAATTATCTAATCCTAGTAGTTTTGAAGGAAATTTACATGGTTTTAAGTCCCAATTTTTAGACTTAAAACATTAGACTAGATAAATGGATGGGTTTAAAAAAAAATGGTACCTGGAATTAGTTCTACTATTTGCACATTGAATAAAAAAAGTCACACTGCTTGTAACTGCTGTACTATCTCATCTTTTCTTCCATCAAGTAAGAGAGAACGTGTATGTTTATTTTAAATGCTTGCTAAAGGTGTCATAAGGCTTTGACTTTAAAACTGCTATTCAAGTTTATCAGTACATCAACAAACAATCAAAATCTCTAAAAATATGGAAATATTAAGCTTCTTCACAGAATTATATAATTGGAGGGTACTTTAGGTCAATTCTATATAGGGTTGAGCAAACTTCAGTTCAACTGAATCAAGATGAAGTTACTTTGGTTCTTGCTTGGACTGATGGCTCCTCATCAAAGTGCATACTATACCTTCATGTGGTGTACCAATTTTGCCCTTTCCTGGATCAGGAGGCACTGTGCTCAGTCATGCTTTGGTCACCTCCTGAGTGGGTTCAAGTAATGCATTCTACATGGAACTGCCCCCCAAAGAACATCTAAAAGCTTGAATTAGTCCAGAATGCTGTAGCATAAGCAATTGTAAATATGTCTTCACCTTTTTTTCACATTGCACCTTTGCTTCTCAAGTTGCACTGGCTTCCAATTTGCTTCTGGTGCAATTTAAGGTGCTGGCTGTTACCTCTAAAGCCCCAATGGCATGGTACCAGGGTATTTGAAAGACTGCCTCATTCCCATCATTTGTACCTATCCCATTAGGTTGGGCAGGAGGGACATAGATAAATGCATATGGATTGCTAAGTGCCCAGATAGCAATCACATGACTGCAGGGGTGCTGCAATAGTCGTAAGTTCAGGCATGGGTTTATAAGTCCATTCAGCACTGTTGCGATTTTGAACAGTCACTAAACGAATGCTTGTTAATCAAGGACTACCTGTGTGATAGCACTGAATAGTCATTGAAGTTACAGCAGTTGCAACACCCACACGGTCATATTATCAAAGTTCATGCATCAGACAGCCCGCCCACTCTTACAACTGCAGAGGGACTTCAGCTCTCCCCCCCCCCCCACATCTCTCTCCATTTGGTGCCCTACACAACAGCACTGGAGCTGAAGTAGAGGTCTGGGCCTTCAATAGTTTCAGCCATCCACTGTCCCTGAGCCTTTACTTTAGCCCCAGTGCCACTGCCTGGAGATTCTGTTCTCTTAATGCAGTGGCTTTTTTTAGCAGCTGTCCTGCACTGTGTGTTCATGTTGAACTTGTGGTTGATAAGCACACCCAGATTCCTTTCTCAGCTGCTATTTCTAAGCCAGATCTTCCTTATCCAATAGTTAGGCTTTACATCTTTCCTTATTCAATACTTAGACCTTATATTTCTCCCTGTCAAATTCTATCTTACTGATTTAGCCCATGTGGAACTTCACTGATTTATCTACACTTTTGCTGGTCTGCCTATTTATTTAACATGATTAATTGGCTTTTATAACACTAGACAGTCTTAGAGATGTAAAATTTCCAGAAATTTTGAAGCCATGAGAAAAAACAATTTTCCCCTGTTTTTTTCTGGAAAAATTGGAAAGTTCAGTGTGGAAAAGTTTTACAAATTGCGTGAAATGTAGTGTATATAAAATAGTATGCTTGCAATAAAACAGATAACCACCCCCCTTTCCCTCAAAAGCAACAAAAAAGCAAGAAATCATCAACAGGCAAACCAAACTGTAGCCTTTTTCCTGCATTGCCTCTAGTGGCACAAATGCATATTTCTCTTGTTTGAGAACTGCATAGAGAAGTAGAGTGTTACTTGAATTGTATTTCAGGATTTGCTTGTCTTCACTTGAGAGAACTTGCAATAATATTTTAAGACTTTACAAAAAGGCTCAGAAATCTTCATTAAGGTCTTCATGTTATATAGTTTGAATACCATGTCAGATATATTATTTATCATTGGAAAAGAACATATTCCACATTCCTTTTTTTCCCAATATTTACAGGGGGAAATGGCTTTGGAAAAAAACAAACAAAAAAACTGGTTTTTCCCCAATACATTGTGTGATAACTCATTTAACACCATCAAACAACATCTGCCTATCCCTAGTCTTTTGGAAGGACTCAGTAGGTGGATAAAATGTCAAGTTCAGTCTAAACATCTGACTGACTGTGCCACCAGTCATATTAATAAAAAAATGCATACAATCCAGAATTGAGAAGACAGCAATAGATAGCAAATGCTGCCTCTGCAAAAAAAAAAAAAAACTAAAGAAGCAGTGGACCACCTAGTTAGCTGTTGCAAGAATATTGCACAGACTGACTATAAAGAACATGACAAAGTAGCCACAATGCACATTGGAATATCTGCAAGAGATACCATTTGCTTGCAAGCAGGAACTGGTGGGAGCATAAAATAGACAACATAGTAGAAAATAAAGGCGCTAAAGTGCTCTGGGAATTTAAAATTCAAACAGACAAGCATCTCTCACATAATATCCCAGACTTAACAATTGTTGATAAAAAAGGACAAAAATCTTAGTGAACGTGGCAGTACCGAGAAGAAAAGAGAAAAAATGGGAAAATCACAAAATAGAAAGACCTGTGAATAAAAGTAAAACAGCTTTGGCAAAAGAAAGCAAAGATAGTGCCAATAGTGATAGGTGTCTTGGGTGCAGTTCCAAAACAAATGGAGCTCTACTTAAACTCCATTGGCATTGATAAAATCACCATCAATCAATTGCAAAAGGCAGCTTTATTTGCAACTGCTTGCACCCTGCAATGATACTTTAACACCATCAAACAACAACATCCTTGGGAAGGATTCAGTAAGTGGGGAAAATGTCAAATCTAGTCTAAACATCTATCCAGCTGAGTATACGGCAAACCATAATGATGAAATTCAGTCAGCGTCAAACAAAAGAATTATTAGCACAGATATAGTAATGGAAGTTGGCCTAGAGAAATGCACTACAGTTGCAATAAACCAGGGTAAAATCACAAATAATAATGGAATTGAAATGGTGAATGGCCAAATCACCAGGAGCCATCAGGATGAAGTTTATAATTATCTGGGCATTTTACAGTTGGATAACATCAGGCATGGGCAAGTTAAAAATGTGTGTAATAAAGAATATATCCAAAGAATGAGAAAATTGCTAGAGATGAAATTAAACTATGGAAATATCAAAGCCCATCAATAAATGAATCATACCTATGTCACAATACACTGCTGGAATTATTAACTGGACATAAGCTAAAATGGACAATTTGGATTGAAAAGCAAGATAAACTATGATTATTCATTACATCCCCATAATGGTATTGATGTATTATACTTGCGCCTCAGAAATAGATGCAGAGGTTTACTTCAAACAAACTTAAAGAAGATAAGTATGAATTGGCTGATAAAGACAGCCAAGAACAAGCACCAATGCAAGTTAAAAATTAGAACTTACTGAATGTACAGAACACAAACATGAATATCAGAGTTATGTAATAAAATCACAAATAGAATGTTGGCAAGGAAAAGCATTAATTTCTACAAAAGGTCATGGGTAAAATCGATAAAAATAAAAATGGGTTACAAATGAATAATACCTTCCATTTCCAGTAGATGCACAGCTCAGTAAATGCTGCTATTCAATAACATGAGCTACTCTATAGAATGGTGCCTTAGATATGAGACCAACTCTCAGTGCAAAGGGGGGGGGATGGCAGTGGTACATTGTTGATGTTTTTATTTGAGTAAATCTAATATTGGCAAAAATTAATTATAATCTTGTTCTTACATTTCAGGTTTGTAAATATTACCTTTGTGGCTTTTGTCCAGCTGAATTATTCACAAATACTCGTTCTGACTTAGGTAAGTGTGTGTTTTCCCTTTATGCAGTAATTGATTTAAAATTCAGTGATAGGTATAACTTCTCTATGTCTTTAAAATATTTTAAATTACTTTAAAGTTGATTAAAATCTAATTATGCAAATGTTCTTAATAGATTATATTCTAAGCTTAACATTTTAGAAGTTTGTTTATTTTTAACATGCATATTAGGTTTAAAGCAACAAAATGTAGTGTTTTTTTGTTTTGCAAATACCATTTACCATTAGCTTTTCAGTCTATCTATCTTTCACAGCCTTTCTCCATGTACGCTATGTTCTGATGGATTGTCCTATTCTTTGAATCGTGCTTTAGATCTAACAGCCACAAAATTATATCCCAGACTTAAGATTTGATTCATCATTATACTAATTCATGATATGGAGATTGCACTAAATACCATGGCACAAAGCTGTTTTATTAATAAATTGGTTGATTAATAAATGTATTTAAGAAGTTTATTATATAATAAAAATAAATAAAATATTAACTATAAAATGTAATAAATGTCTCAGTATAATATTAGAATCAATACATTGAAAAATATTTATTTCTGTATATATTCAGAACTAGTTTTATATCATTCTCATAATGTTGCAAGAGACTTTATTATAGGTAGTCCTCATCCTGCAGCAATTCATTTAGTGACTGTTTAAAGTTACAGTGGCACTGAAAAAAGTGACGTAAGATCATTTTTCACTCTTACGACTTTTACAGCATCCCCATAGTCACATGATCAAAATTTAGACTCTTGGCAATTGACTCATATTTATAACAGTTGCAGTGTCCCAGGTCGTATGATCTTTTGTGATCTGGCAAGTAAAGTCAACGGGGAAACCAGATTCGCTTAACAATTGTAGTTATTCACTTAACTGTGGCAGGTTGTAAAATGAAGCAAATTCACTTAACTGTTGCTTAGCAACAAAAATTTTGGGCTCAATTGTGATCGTAAGTTGAAGATTGGCTGTATTGTTTAAACATTATGTTGCCAAAAAATTGCTTAAGGAAGAAATTTTTGAAATTTTGTGTTTTGCACAGTATTATTAATTATATTAATAATATTTTTTTCCAGGTCCATGTGAAAAGATTCATGATGAAAACCTAAGAAAACAGTAAGTATATGTGTAATTTTGCTTAAAACGTTTCTAATAGGTATAGCTAAAAAGAATCTCAGTACAAAAGCCCCACCTAATATTAATTGAAATTGAATAGCTCATAGTTTCTTTATGTATCTGCCATGTATTTTGGTTAAACATACACTGTCTTTATTATTAACCTTCAGATACATTTTGGACATTGATAGGTATGAGAAGAGTTCTCGATTCATGAAAGTAGGCTATGAAAGAGAGTTCCTTCGCTACTTACAGAGCTTGCTTGCTGAAGTTGAACGTCGAATTAGAAGAGGCCATGCCCGTTTAGCATTATCTCAAACCCAGCAGTCCTCTGGTGTAAGTATAAAAATGATAACTAATTAACCATTTTGCATTTTTGAATTCACATTTTTCACAAGTTTAAAGTAGCATGATGTCACATACTGTACAGTATAGACTTGCCTGGGGCTGTAGCATAATTATGAAAAATCATTTAATTTATTTAGAAAACTCAATTTTACTTATTACATGGGCAACAGTAATACCTCAGATTTACTGCATTGCATATGACTTCCTTCTAATTAAATTTATGAGAAACAGATTAATATGAAATTTTCAATTGCTCACCTAGAATCATTATCCCCAGCACCTCTCATTTCTGAATAGATACAAATAGAACTATTTTTTTCCAGTTTATGGCAGCTTTGTATTTAAAATGAGTAGTGCAATAGACATAATAACGATCAACAAAGCAAAGGACTGTTTTATTTGGATAATGATTACCTTTTTACATTTAGCAGGCAGCAGGACCTACTGGCAAAAATGAAGAAAAGATTCAAGTCTTAACTGATAAAATTGATGTACTTCTGCAACAGGTAGAATTATCTTAACTATATTTTTAAATAAAAGAAATATATAGAAACCTAAAATGAAACTTAAAAGCTTTTTTGCTTTCTAATAGATTGAAGAACTGGGTTCTGAAGGAAAAGTAGAGGAGGCTCAAGGCATGATGAAACTTGTTGAACAGTTAAAAGAGGAGAGGGAACTGCTCAGATCTACAACTTCAGTAAGTAAAGAGTCACAAAAAACTATTTTGCTTTAAGATTAAAAACCATTATCAGATGAAATCAAATCTTGGCTATTTAGTAAAAAAAAAGATTTTTTCCTAAGTTTATGTAGAATGTTTGTGTGTGTGTTTTATATAAATATTTTTATTCTTCACAGATCAGATAATTTTTATTATAAGCTCCAGCAAAATAATCTGGCAGGTATTCTGTAGTGGATGGGCAAGTAATTTAAATTTTGTGACAAGAAAGTAATAATTCATAGATTAAAGAAACATGGAATCAATTTTTTAAAAAACATGGAATCAGTCTCAAATCCCATTGAACCTACTCATGCTAGTGACATAATTTCCTTCCAAAATATTCTGGAATTTTTCTCCAAATTCAGATGGCTTCTTTTTTACTTGGTTTTCTTCTCAGGCTTAGCCAAGCTATTTTATTTTTGTTTTTAATATATAGAGGTAGTCCTCAATTTACGACTTACAATTGAGCCCAAAATGTATGTTGTTAAGCAAGACAGTTGCTGAGTGAATTTTGTCCCATTTTACAACCTTTCTTGCCACATTTGTTAAGTGAATCACTGCAGTTGTTATAAGTAAGTAAAATGGTTGTGAAGTGAATCTGGCTTCCCCGTTGAATCTGCTTGTCAGAAGGTTGCAATAGGGGATTATGTGACCCCAGAACATTGCAACCATCATAAACATGAATCAGTTGCCCAGTGCCTGGACTTTGATCATGGGAATGTTGCAATGGTCGTAAGTGTGAAAAATGATCATGTTACTTTTTTCATTGCCATAACTTTTGAGCAGTCACTAAACGAACTGTTGTAAATCAAGGACTACCTGTATTTTATTCAATTATGTTTAACAAACATTATCAAGTAACAGAATAACATATATCCACAATGCATAGAGAAAAAAGATTTAGAAAATGCAAATAAAAATACTGAGAAGTAAGTAAGTGTTTGTACAAATTGGCCATATATGGTAAAATATTACCATATTATGGTCCATTGCTATTGAGATAAGCAATAAAAAAATGATAGAATTATGATTCATGCTTCTGATGTTATTTTAACTTTGTTTTTTAGGTTATCTAGAGTTTTCCTATTTGGGCGATTATTATTTTGGCTGCTAAAATTATATAATTAATTCCTTATTTTTAAGCTTGAGATTTGGTCCTGTAAATGCTGTAAACTAACCTCTGGGAACCATTGAGTTATTTTTTTTAAAGTAACAGTACTAATGTCTCCCAAAATTTTATGTCAGGATGGTATAGCTTTATTGCATGACCACCACCAATGAAAAAAGATCTTTTTAAAAATAATCTCTCCAACATTTGGAAAAATAATTCTGCTATATATGTGCCAATCTAACTGGAGTCAAATGCCAGCAATGTATAAACTTTCACTGCAGTTCTTCAAGCCGAAGTAAATTTACCTGATTTCCATAATTCCAAAAAAAAACCATGGTGTGGATCTCTTATTTCTAATTGTAATAATAAGTACATTTTTGAGATTGTTCCTTTTGGTTGTTCTAATTAATTATTAAATTCTTAAAATTGGAATGAGGCCAATGAAGTATAATTCATGCAGATTGCAGGTTCAGTATGTTAGGTTTTTCATAGCACCAGTATACAAAGCGTATCTTCCCTTCAATTATTGTCTCATAAGTGGGTTTTCTGTGTTATTTTTGTAGGAACCTAGCCCAGTTTGCTATGATTGAACTTGGATTGTTTGAAACCATAGTGCTTTTTACAAAAATCCTGAAAACAGCAATAATAGCACCGAAAGAGATGGGCTCTCTTGTTCCCATTTCTTTCGATGCTGTTATTGCTGTGTATTCTTTCTTCCAAATCTCCTGACAGTCTGCTAATTGTTTACCCTCATTACTTCTGATCTTGAACTTAGCTGGTACAGTCCGCCCCCCCCCCTTTTTTTTTTTTTTTTTTTTAACATTTTAAGCATATGGAGAGACTAATGCCTAGCTTTTGGTTACCACATTTTGGAATCCCTGAATTTTAAAATACTTGAATTGGTATATGCTTATATAATGGAGATTGACTCTTGAATGAAGAGTCAAATACTTACTGCTGTTGTGTGGCTCTTCAAATTAATGCCTGTGTGTTTCTGATTTCATGAGACTAAAAGAAATATATATTCTGTATTGTGTTAGGAACTGCTGAAAATGCTTATGAGCAAAATTTCTGTGTCCTTTGTTCTTCTGGACATCTTCAAATGGTCTATAATATGTCTTCAAAAATGCTTTCAAATTGGCTCACATAGTAGAATTGAACATGAAGATAACTTCTTCATAGTTAAATATCTATTGTAGGGGAGAATTATTATGTAATTAAAATTCTTATGTTTAGGGCCAGCAAGCCCCAATAATATGCTACTCATATTCTTAGGGAAATTATTTTGAATAACTTCTGATTTACATTTTTAATGTAAAATTTTAATTTTTGAATTCAAATATCACTTCATAAATAGGACATCTGTTTTGTTGTAATTTTAGAGCAAATTGAGAATTTTAGAGCACATAAATGAAAAAAATGACTTCAATGCTTAAAAAGAATTTGAAATGTCCCTGCATTTATTAAAAGATATCTTTATTTTCCAGACCATTGAAAGTTTTGCAGCCCAGGAAAAGCAAATGGAAGTTTGTGAAGTCTGTGGAGCCTTTTTAATTGTAGGAGATGCACAGTCCAGAGTTGATGATCACTTGATGGGGAAACAGCATATGGGCTATGCTAAAATTAAAGCTACAGTAGAAGAATTAAAAGTACGTTGTGCAATTTTTTTCATGAATATATAAAATAGAATGTGTGTGGGGGGGAGGTGTATGTATGAAACAGAATGTGTTGCTCATTGAAAATTCTGTTTGGACTAGTGATTATTGCTAATATCTAATGTTTCTGATATATAAAGGTAGTCCTTAATACCAGCTGGGACTAGAATTTCTGTTACTAAACAATGCATTTGTAAAATGCATCACTTAGTGATGCTAATCGCTGCAGGCCCAGTTGCCTTTGTTAATTGGAACTCACTGTTGTTAGGGAAGGAACTTCCTGCCAGCTTCCCACAACCAAAGTCAGTGGGGAAGGCAGTAGGAAGCTGCAAGTTCCAGTCCCACAAGTGGATAATTGGCTTCGGTTGGATGGGGGTGGGGGGGAGAGCATGGGGATGCAGGGGAGGACCAGGGAGGATGTAAAGGAGTGTGAAGATGGCCAGCACAACACAACGGAAGGGTCGAAGTAGGATGCATGGGTGTGGGAGACATAACCCAGCAACCTGCAACTTTCCCTGCCAGCATCCCTATTGATTTTCTTGGGAATTCAGTGGGGAAGTTTGTAAACGATCATGCTTGGCAACCAGTCATAAGTCCAAATGGATTGCCAAGCACCCAGGTCACAAATCAGGTTGGCTGCAGGGTGCAAAGATAGCTGAGGACTGGTTGTAATCACCATTCGTTTAATACCTCAGGCACGGTCTGAATGGTTGTAGGTCGAGGACTACCTATGGGGGGAATGCCATTAGGAAAATTGTTTTCGCATACACTACTTTGAATATTGAACCTCAGGCCCTTGAATCCTGTATACTGTACTATACATAGAAATTTCGTTATTTCCATTTTAATCATATTCCAAAAAAGCTGAAATATTCAGTATCAGGAACTGTTTTGAAATTTTGAACATAAAAATAAATTGTACGCTGCATAAGTTGTGAAAACCAGTCCAATAGAAATAACTGGGCTTATATATATATATTGGTTCTTCACAAATAACTATTTACTAAAGTAACAACAAAAGTTCGTACTATTGTATGAATTTGAACCTATTCAATCCAGACTATCCCATATGAAATTATCTTTTATCTCAAGATTCTGTGTATGAGAGAGCGTGAGTGTGTGAGAGAGAGATTTTGGACATCTTGCATAAGATCCACATTATGACTTTTTGACATAAAAGGATTGTGTGATTAATTAACAGGATTCCAACATCTTATTTGGTTGACTGACTGCTGTATGCAGAGTTTGTAAATATAACACAAGAGGGAACTAAATAATTCTTATTTCTTAAGACTTTGATTATGAAATCTAATACAAATTTTATCTTTGTATTATTATTATTAGAGTTGCAAATCTGATAATGGAATATGCTGGTTTGTATTTCATATACAACCTTGCACAATGTCAGAATTATGATGGTGTGCCTCTGAAAAATACAAAGATTTTCCTTGTTACATTTAAATTCAGAAATTTTAGCTTTGTAAGCAATCTTACATCAACCTATTAGCCATGCCCTTTTCAGCTTCTTTAAAATTAAAGATAAAGACATTATCTTTAATATACTGTAGTCAAATTCTGTACTGTAGTCAAATTTTGTTCTGGTAACATTTTGGGCAAATTTCTTTTTCAAGGAAAAATTAAGAAAAAGAACTGAAGAGCCTGAACGTGACGATCGATTAAAAAAAGAGAAATTAGAGCGAGAAGAAAGAGAGAGGGAACGTGAAAGAGAAGAAAAAGAAAGAAAGCGACGACGTGAGGAAGAAGAAAAGGAAAAAGAGAGGGCTCGTGACAGAGAAAGACGAAAAAGAAGTAGATCACGAAGCAGACATTCAAGCAGAACTTCTGACAGGAGAGGTAGTCGGTCAAGGGATCATAAACGGTCAAGAAGCAAGGACAGAAGACGAAGCAGGTAAGTATCTAGGAAGTGGCTAAAAACATTACAGTAATAGAAAATGAGGAAAATACTGAATTTTAATGCTAAATGTTTGGATGGAAACTGACCTAAGAAATAGAATCCAGTTTTCTGAGGACTTTCTAAACCCTCTTTAGATGACAAGTTTTTAAATTCTTATGATAGATATTTAAATACAATTACATTTTTATTATTAGAAGTCGGGATCGACGCAGAAGCAGAAGCCACGAAAGGTCAGATAGAAAACACAGATCACGCAGCAGAGATAGAAGACGGTCAAAAAGCCGGGATCGGAAATCATACAAGCACAGAAGCAAAAGCAGAGACCGAGAACAAGAAAGGAAGTCCAAGGAAAAAGGTTAGTTCATCTCAATGCTATTAAAATTGGCTGCAGAACTATGCTGCCTCTAGGTGGACTGGTGCTCATTTTCTCATAACTTTCCGAACTGTTGTACCAAACTCTTGAAACAATTTTAACCTTATTCCTAGCACTGCCACATATTGCACAAGACTTAGATTGCAAGTAGATAGGTTTAAGTAATGGTGTCATATGTTGTAGCCTCTTAGCTAGCCAACAGCTAGCTTTTACAACATCCCTTAACTTTTATATTCATCAGTATGTATATTTACTCAGTTGAATGTTGTGTTGCTATTTGTCCTCTATACAAATTTCATAGTACTGAAATCTATTGAGGTATGGGATGTGTGGGTTTTTTTTTTTGTTGTTGTTTTTATTGGCAATGGACACCTACAGCTGTTCATCTTTTTATGCAGTTTCACTTTCCTTCCCAGCACATCACTTTTTCCATCCTTGTCCATGGCATTCTTAAAAAAAATTACAATAGACTAATTGAAGATTCTCTTGTTAAATATTTATAAAAATTAACAAAACTGGTAGCTTTCCTTATGGTGAAGACTACATTTCATTCATTGTATAACTGTTTTTTTTTTTTTTTTTTTTAAAAAAGAGGTACTTTCTTCCAACAATGAACTTGTTAATGTTTCTTCTCAAGGTAGTTCTCTCAGTCTTGAGGTTAGCTGTGCTTACAATTTGCAGGTTTTTATTTTTTTATTTTTCAAAATAATTTAGAAATAGCCTCCTGCTTTGCCATGCCTTGATTATATATTCACTGTTAGCCCTGAGCTTTTTTTTTTTTTTCATTAGGTTTTGTCTTGATATTTTGGTCATTTACAATGCAATTCTGTACATATCTACTTGTAAGTAAACCCCACTAAAAAAAATTGGGTAGACTTCACCTCTAGATTACAGGCTTTAGTTGTGAGCAGTTTCATTTACTCATTGTGTAAATTGATTTGTAATTGTTACATTAAACATATGCAAATTTTGGATATTTTTCTTTCATGTGGAATTTTCATCTTCAGTTTTTTTCTTCCGTTTGGGTAATAGTTAACAGAAATGTAGCAGGTTACTTCACTGGATATAATTCTGTCTTTGCATTGCCTTCTGGTTTTGATATTGATTAAGCCAAAAAATAATTGTTGTGATAATAATATTTTAATAATGGCTATAATTTGATAGAATGGTTTGCTATTGATCTCCAGAATCACTGGGTTTGAAGTTGGAGTTGCCTATTCCTTTGTATTAATCTCTATCTTGCAAAGAAATCAATAGCAACATTCTCGAATCTAAAATGAACCAAAGCAGCAGCCACATGTTTAGTTGGTAATAGAGCCTTATCTGCATGTGGAGCTTGTACTAGAAGACTTTGCAACAAGATACCAACACAATTTGTAAAAAAATTAGTAAAGATACTGATGTGTTGGAACAATAAATGAGGCCTACAAGAAAGTTCTACTAGTTCTATTTACTGTAGAAATAGTAATCTTGATTGCATGTTTTACTGCTTCATTTCCTGTAAGTGAATTTTTGTTCAGAATTTGCAAGCATTGTCAACTACTTGAATTTGAACTGTTTCACACTTAATAAAGCAGTTAACAGTATTAATTGAACAAAACATTAGGGATCTAAATAACCTAATAATGGGGTTAAGTATTTCAGTTAGTTTCTTTTACTTGAGTTACTATAATTAATTGGCTAGTCTTAAATATGACTAGTGTGACCAACCCTTCTGCATATGTGTGATTTCTTCTCATTTCTGTTTTTTCACACCATACCCTTTTTTCCAGCTTACTGTTATGGAGACATTTCCTAATAGATTTCCTTCCATGATTTTGTTCAAACACTTGTTAGTCATTGCTATGTTAAGCTGTTTGAATTTATGTCCTTATTGGACTTAACTTTATGTACGTCTAGCAGTAGATTTTAGTAAATGTCATTGTATGCAGCTTTCTGTGGAACATTTTAATGAAGAAAATAGAACACAGAAATATTCCCTTAGTTTTGAATAGGAGAACTGAAATATTAAGCAGAATTCTCTTCATTGGCTTACCTAAAAATATAACTTTATCATTGTTCCACACCACTATTCCTGCAATTTGAAATCCCATTTTATCAGAACAGCTAATAGAAGAAGAAAAATAAAGTCACATGTTGATGAATGGGCATGTTTATCTACTACTAAAATTAATGTCTAAACTTTTAACTGGGAAAAACAGTGCATTATAGGACAAAACCTTCTGAATCAAAACAATCTCAAATGGGTGAACCTAGAGAAAGTGTCCAAAATCCAGGACCCATGACTCCTGTGGAATTGAAATTTGGCAAATTTTATAAGACATTTTATGACATAAAAATGATCATAAAGCATTAATGAAATACAAAATGTCACAAAACATTTCCTGTGGTCAACTCCTGATGTTTAACTGTGCTGTACAGTTCATCATGGGCTACTTTCAAGACAAATACATCTCTGAATATGTCTCTGAATTTTTAAGAACTTTTCAAGTACTTTAAAAGCTTTGCCATTGTTGAAGGCATTGAAGAATCTGGTAAGGAAATATCTCTGAAATGATGGCCCAAGGGAATCATGCATTGTTTAGTATGTATATAAGAATGTGCGAATTTTTTTTTAGTTTGATTAATTTGATAATAGGATTTGCATTCCTGTCTCTCAATTTGAACACCTCCAAAGAAATATGGTACTGGCATTTCTCTTACTTCATCAGATAGTTTTGACACATATAAGTTCTCATAAGCATAAATTAGTTTTCAAGGAATAATGTAAAATAATGTAGATACTATTTGAGAAAAGTAATACAGTCAATAGTCTGGAATTCTAAACTATAGATACTATAGATACACGGTTTTCTTATTCTAGATTTATTTTCAACCCTGAGATTATTAAAACTCTATACTTGACCAAAGGATCCTTTTCCACGTGTCCAAACTCAAAGCAACTCTAAAACAGCTCCAGGAGACTAGTTCTTTCCATTTTTGAAGGGCTGTTGAACACTATTTAATCTACATATGATAGAAGATAGGATCATTGAACTGGTTGGACAAGGCTGCTTTTCTGCACTGGGTCTACATTTGACTGCTATTAAAGCAAAAATGGATCCATTAATACAACCTTCCTCATACAATTATCACTACAAAGCAGATGAGCTTCAATGATAATTGGATTTCTGAGGCTATTTTTCCTTGAGGTTTCTGTTATTTCCCCCTTCCTCTTAAGATTTTTTTGAAAGTTACCTACGTAGGTAAAGTAATTTCAAGGGGTTTTTTTTAGCAATAAGAATTGAAGCTTTCTTAAGATTTTTTTTTTGTTCCTTTGTGAAACCAGAATGTTTAATTTTTCTAGAAGCTTCACTCAAAGAATAGTTTTTGTCCCCAGATCTTTATCAGTAAATAAATCCATCCCAAACAATTGCATATTCAATTTGGCCATTACAACACTTTTATGTGTGTCATGCTTGTATAAAAAGGTGATTTAAAAAGTCCAGATATCTCAAATGCATTCTTACAGAAATATTTATTTAAAAGGATAATAATCTAATAATAATTTCTCATATGAAAACTTTCTTGCGGGCCTGTGTACTGAGCCTAATAAGTGCAGTTTATAATAAGAAACAGCTAAATTTTAGTATCATTGTTTAGCCAGAGTACATGCTTGCTTCTGGCTTTACTAATTTTACTGATGATTTAACAACACTCCATTGCAAGAGTGTCTCCCATTACTCCCTAATGTTTTGACAACTGCTTGAAATTGTTTTTTTTTTAAGGACCCTATTTGAGGTCAAATTTCAGTTCAAATATGTCTGCTGGGCCATAACTTGTACATGTTTTGCATGTGAAAATTAGGGACAAATTTGCAAATAAGATGAAAATAGCAAACCTATTTCTGCTTTGAAGGTTACTTTTTTTGCTCCCCACAGTCATGGATTATTAAAATATCAGCCTGATGGTGCATCTACACAGACTACTTTCTCTCTTCCTGGCAATGGTGCACATAGGGAGATACTCCTCAGCTGTTGGTGAGGTGATGGGGCATAGCAGGCAAATAAAGGTAAAAGAGATGGGCTGGGCTGTGGAAGATAATGAAGAGGAAGCAATCACTAACAGTTGGGAGCTATACATGAACCTAGGGCTACTTCTGGGAAAGCTTGTCACCAAAATTACTGATTATTAAAACAATTAGCAATCTACTTGTTATTGCTCTGTAAAAAATAATGTTAAGCCTAAGACCAGGGGTCTTCAAACTTGGCTCTTTTATGACTTGTGGGCTTCAACTCCCAGAATTCCTCAGCCAGCATTGCTAGCTGAGGAATTCTGGGAGTTGAAATCCACAAATCATAAAAGGGCCAAGTTTGAAGACCCCTGGCTAAGAGAGTAATATGCATGGCTGATTTAAATAGCCAGATTGAAAACTTAAACATCTATATGTTCCTAAGATTTATCTACATGTTAAGCTGTGCCAAACTGTTTTTGGCGTTTCTTAACATTTTAGAATTTCTAAACGTTTTAGAAATATAGTCATTCTATTCACAGATTATTGGTGTTGTTTCTTAGACGCAAGTCTCAGGTAATACTTTGTTCCGGACTAAATCTAAGTGATTAAGTGTAAGACTTGGTTCATATATATATTTATGCTAACTATCTTGAAAGTTGACAGTTGGGATTTGATAGCATATATGTAGCCCATGACTTTGATACAAACTAACCAACAAATCACTGCTTCCTGCAGTGTAATCTCGACTCCTTGTTATCCTGTCCACTGTTTCCTGAGCTCAGCATTTGTTCTTTCTGAAGGAATGTCTCTTAACATTTGCACTAAATTTTACAGCTAGCTGATATCTCAGCATGTACTTTTGCAACTATAGTTGATATCTCAGCACATACTTCACACCAAAAGAAATGTGTGTGATTACTGTGAAGTCCATAGTCGATGTCTTCTTTCATGGCAGAAAAGAGGGGATCTGATGATAAAAAAAGTAGTGTGAAGTCCAGTAGTCGAGAAAAACAGAGTGAAGACACAAGCATGGACTCCAAGGAAGGCGATGCTAAGAATGAGGTCAATGGGACCAGTGAAGACATTAAATCTGAAGGTGACACTCAGTCCAATTAAAACTGATCTGATATGACCTCAGATCAGACAGAGGTAAGTGCATTATTTCAAACTTTGATTAGGGCTTTTTGTTACTGTTTAACAGTGCAGCGTAAGTATGTACAGATGAAGATGGATCTAAGACAAGTAAGAAGAGATACTAAAGCAACCTCTGAAGGAAAACACAGTGTAGTCCTGCAAAATCTTTTGAGGTACATTGTTTTGTATCGGCTATTTTGTAGCAGATTCATAATCCCCTTTAGTGTGCCTCTTGGGAACCTATTTGTAATTATAGTCACCATAGAATTTAATTATCCTATTTTTATTTTTAGGGGATTTGTTATCTTTTTTAACACTTGATCTGATTTTGTAATTAAGTCCATATTGTGTTCGTGCATCAGAAACATTTATTTTAATACTTAATATTTGAGGCACATATTGGACTATTTTGTTTTTATATAAACTGCTAGTATTTCTTTGTCAAGGATGTTTCTAGTTTTTTTGCTTTGCCTTGCATTCTAATGCAGTTTGTTCTGTAACTCGAGAGCCAGTAGCATTGGATTGATGGAAGTGTAGGGTTTATGAATAATTGCAGCTGACTACCATACCTCACACAGCGTTGGTGTTGTGAGCGGCCCATGAAAAGCCAAATTAAAAATCAAGGATTCAGTCAAACTAAGCAGGTACTCATGCCAGGTACTCCTTTCTCTACCCACATCCATGTTTGAATGCTGTTGCCTGTAATCTTTACGCTTACTGTTGTGTGTTTTATTTACAAAAAGTGAAAAGGAATCTTTGTGAATATTTCGTGAAAATTGTTAACCTGATATTAACTTGATTGGCATTTTCTTTCAACTGTGTGTAGGGATGCAGTGCTGCCCAGAATTAGATATCTTTAAAGAGTATTAAATGCAATAAATACTACCTAATAACCGCCTTGTTACATTCAATGCATTTCAAGTCTTTAAGAGGTATGTGTTTATAATTTCCTACTGCGTAGGAGAATTGCCAGGCAGCCATGGCACACAACAATATATTATTGGCTGATACCAGACTTGGGAGGCAAATGAAATAAAGGCCAATGTTAGGAGCACTCAGTAGGTATATATAACTGGCAAGAATATTCACGTTGCTTTGTTAAATGGAACTCAATTTAAATATAAATCACCTATTTTTGACTTAGGAAGGATTTTTCAGGGTCATTCCTTTTAAAGAATAGACCCAAATAAAAGAAGTAGCCAGGCACTCACTTCCCTGACAATATAGCTTCAACACATCTCAGAACTGCTAACCAATTACAAAGCAGGCCTATGCATGTTTACACAGAAGTAAATTCCAGTGTGTTTTTATGGGCCTTACTCCTAGATAAGTTATGCATAGGTCTGTAAACTTAAGAGGTACAGTCCTCCAAGCACTGATGTTCAGTCTCTAATCATTCTTGCACCTGAACCTCCATTACATGAAGCTTCCCAGCAGCACTGA
Organism: Crotalus tigris; assembly: GCF_016545835.1. NCBI lineage: Eukaryota > Metazoa > Chordata > Lepidosauria > Squamata > Viperidae > Crotalus > Crotalus tigris. The sequence continues at coordinate 3,952,317 of NW_024096469.1, forward strand.
TTGGTGAATTATGCTATTATTTTGTCCTTATCATCACATAGGGGCTTTAAGTGTATTACTTAGTGAGATTTTTGAAGGTAGAGCGGGCAGCAAGCAGGCAGTAGGAGTGACAAAACAAAAGTCACCTCTGTTCACATGATCTGACTCTTTCTTCCCAACATTTTTGCATTATAGGACAACCATGTGACAAGACTGCGAAGAATCCTGAAGACTGCTTAATATGAAGATCTGCTTTAAAATGAGGTGAAAGAAAGCTGTAGTGGCATAGAAAAAAATTAAAGTTCTGTTAGATTTTTTTTAATTAAAAAATAATAATTCAGGACTGTTATGACATCTCAAAATACAAAGAAGTTATTAAGCAAGCTACTGAAAATTTAAGTCTTTTTATCATTTTTTTCCTATAAGACTTTTAAGATGATAAAGCAACATAACCTGAACACGAGGCTTGCTCAGTGTTTAATTGCAAAGTTTTCATTCTTGAACTACGAAATACGAAAGTAAATGTTTAGTATTTGTGTGACTGAGATTAAAACAAATCCCATTTTTACAGGCAAGCTATATATAGCTTCTTGATATATTCTAATGGAAATAAAGTATCTGAATTTCTGTTACACATTTTATTGTCATTGAGTGTTTAATATTAAATAGACTTCTTTCCATATAAGTGTGTTCTAGCTCATTCTTCTCTGTTCCCTATCCTCTGATTAGGAGAAGTTAGGAATTTTCTCAGAACTATTCAATGGAATATTTTTTTTAAGATCTTACATAAAACCATCCCTCCTTACGAACAAAAAATTTCAATTAACAGTCATTAATTAAAAAATAGAAAAGTAAATTATATACCAATAAAGAATTATATTTGTAGCTCAGGGTTGAAATATGGGGGTCCTCGATGCTCTATGAGCTTGTTTATTTTCTTGCAGACATTTCATTACCCAGGTAACGTCATCAGTGCAAATAATAATAATAATTATTGTTGAGAATGAGAGGGTGAAGATCTTGTGGGACTTTCGAATCCAGACAGATCGCCATTTGGAACACAATATGCCGGATATCACAGTTGTAGAGAACCGAAGCGTACAGCTGATTGATATCGCTGTACCAGGAGATGCCAGAGTCAAAGGGAAAAAAAAACCGGAAAAAAATTATGAAATATTGCGACCTGGCCATCGAAACTGCGTGATTATGGATGAAACGTGTAACAGTGGTACCCATTGGCATCGGGCACTGGGAATTGTGTCCAAAAACTTTGCACAATACATCAAGCAACTGCAGCTTCCTGCAATATCTCCAGCAATGTTACAAAAAACTGCGCTACTCGGAACATCTTATATTTTAAGGAGATGCCTGGTTGACACCTAGGATGCTGGTAGCAACCCGTGTCAGCCATCAGTGCCAGTCAATTTGAATGTTCAGTTGACAGAGATTCATGTTTAATGAATAAAAGATAATAATAATAATAGAACTGAAAGGGACCTGGAGGTCATCTAGTCCAACCCCCTGCTCAGACAGGAAACCCTATACTATTTCAGACAAATGGCTGTCCAGTCTCTTCTTAAAAACTTCCAGTGTTGGAGCATTTACAACTTCTGGAGGCAGGTTGTTTCACTGATTAATTGTTCTAACGGTCAGGAAATTTCTCCTTAGTTCTGGGTTGCTTCTCTCTTTGGTTAGTTTCCATTGCTTCTTGTCCTGCCTTCAAGTGCTTTGGAAAATAGCTTGACTCCATCTTCTTTGTGGCAGCTTCTGAGATATTGGAACACTGCTATCATGTCCCCCCTCGTCCTTCTCTTCATTAAACTAGATGTACCCAATTCCAGCAACCGTTCCTTGTAAGTTTTAGCCTCCAGTCCCCTAATCATCTTTGTTGCTCTTTGTACTTTTCCTAGAGTCTCAACATCTTTTTTACATCGTGGTGACCAAAACTGGATGCAGTATTCCAAGTGTGGCCTTACCAAGGCATTATAAAGTTGTATTAACTCTTCACATGATCTTGATTTTATCCCTCTGTTAATGCAGCCTAGCACTGTGTTGGCTTTTTTGGCTGCTGTAGCACACTGCTGGCTCATAGTTAAGTGACTGTCCACTAAGACTCCGAGATCCCCCTCAAAGTTACTACTATTGACCAAGGTACCACCTATACTGTACCTGTGCATTTGGTTTTTCTTGCTTAAATGTAGAACCTGACTTTTTTCACCATTGAATTTCATTTTGTTAGATAGCACCCAGTGTTCAAGTCTGTCAAGATCCTTCTGTATCTTAAGCCTGTCTTCTGGAGTGTTAGCTCTTCCTGCCAAGTTGGTGTCATCTGTAAATTTGATGAGTACCCCATCTATCCCTTCATCCAAATCAGTGATGAAAATGTTGAAGAGCACTGGGCCCAGAACAGAGCCCTTGGGCACCCCACTACACATTTCCCTCCATGTAGATGCAGTTCCATTGAAAAAACTGCAACAAAACAACAAGCACCAAGGATCCCTCAGTATTATACACACTTTAGTTCTAGAGTAGTCCTTAGCTTACAAATGCCTGACTATAAAGGTTCTTTTTCTTAACAGAACATGCCCCTGTGGACCATGAGGAGGTTTCTCTAACTAATCTTAATACCCAAGTTGGAGGAAGGCAATATTTATAATCTGGGTTCTAAGTTATTAGAGGCTTTGTGAATACATCCCAATACATTAAATATAAATTTTATGCAATAGATTGACCTGTGTATTGTTGATGAAAGTAACTTCAGCAAAAAGAAATGGTTGCATGTGGAAACATACTTCTTAGACCAGTGGTTCTCAACCTTTTTAATGCCGCGACCCCCAACCAGTCGTAAGTCGAGGACTACTCAACTGGTCGTAAGTCGAGGACTAAACTGGTGCAGCACCGTTTGCAGAATGGGACTTTTGGCGGGCTCAGCAGGGCAGAGACAGCCTGGATAATTCCTATTGGCTTTTGAAAGCCAATAGAATTAAACTCTATTCTAGAGAGTCTATTCTATTGGCTTTCAAAAGCCAATAGAATAAAAGGGAGTAGCACAGCTAAGGAAAAAGGGGAAAAAATGGCGGACTGCGTTGTTTGGCAACCCCTGTGAAATGGTCATTCGACCCCAAATGGGGTCCCGACCCACAGGTTGAGAACCACCGGCTTAGACTATTCTAAAAGACTACATGCCTATTGTACACAAAAGTAATATATCAATAATACCTGTGGACGCATCCAATAACATCCAGAACACATTATTTATAATTGTTGAATGTTTGCATGTTTTATCTTGTAAGCTGCTCAGTGTCTCCTTGAATCGCAAGATGGGTGGTAAATTAATTTTGATATAGAAAATTCACACAAATTATGGCTGCTTCAGCATTACAGTACTGTGCCTTCAGACTATATTTCCCAGAAACCTGTAGGTTGTATGACACAGGGAAAGTTAAGGGGTGTGTCCCTCCTTTCCCACTTCCCTCTGGCCCCTGCGTCCAGTTGGCTGGTAGCAAAGGCACAACAGGTGAACAACAATTAGCTGCTTTGGAACCAATTATAAATAATGATTGATATACAATCAACCGAATATTAAAATGAAAGTTTAATGTTTGAAATAGTCAACTTTATTATGGAATGGAAAATAGAAAAGATTTTAATTTTTCAACAGAACTATTGAATTGAAGAAAAGATAAGTAATATCTGAATTTCTAAGGAACAGTAATTAAGCAAAACTAAGGATTTCTCCGCTAGGTTTTCTGTTTTGTTATTCAGTCTTATAGTCATTTAAGTTCAAATTCAAATTAATATTTTAAATTAAAATTAAGTGTTAAATTACTTCTCCACCCTTATTGCATCTGCAGGGACCCCACAGGTAGTCCTGTTTCAGGTAACCAGGTTTCTCCTGGGTAAGGAGTAACCAGGGGAACCCTTGCAGGGTCACTGTGAGGAATAATGTTAATATCTATCAGATAAAGTCACTTGACTTTGCTCATACTGTGGCTGAGCAAACCCCTTGGAAGTGAGAAAGTCATATTTGAGCCTTGTTATCTGGGAAGAGTTTGAGCCAGTTGCTCTTGAAGGGGACATGGTCCTTGGGGCTTTGATTCCGGCCATTTGTGTTCACAATCCATGCCCCTCCTAGACCGGTTAAGATCTCCCAGAAGGTAACATGGTTGGATCCAAGCAATGATTAATGCCTGTGCAGGAGGGGATGATACTGCCTGCCCTGAAGAAGGCACTGGTCCCCTTCTCAAGTGGCCATCTTTGGATCCACAGTATTGGATAACCTTCATCTAGTCTCCAATCTTCCCTTTATACAGAAGGTTATTGAAGGATGTTAGCAGGTAGCTACAGAGGGCTCTGGTTGGAGTGGATTATCTGGACCCTTTTTAATCTGGATTCAGGCCAGGGCACAACTCTGAAACCATATTGGGCACTTGTTGATGAACTTTGGAGGGCTCGAAATGGAGGTAGCAGTGTAACCTTTCTGGCTTTTGGTACCATTAACCATGATGTTCATTTGGACTGGCATTGGAGGATTGGCAGGACGACGCACTGGTTTACAGTGGTTCTTCCTCCTCACCTGCAGTGTGAGGTGCCTCAGTGCTCGATCGTCTCGATTCTTTTTAGCATCTATTGGTATGGATTATGTACCATTGGTATGCTGATAATAATTATATATTTCCACCCCTAGCCAAATAAGTGATGCTGGCTGAGTGCCTGAATGCTGTAAGGATCTGCGTCGGGAGGAACTGGCTTTGGCTCATCCTTGGCAAGTTGGGAGGGGTTGGGTTTTTGGCACCACCTTGACCAGATGATTCTTCATCTTTGACTCTTCCTTGGTCACCTTCCATCTGGATTACATTCTATACCCTTTTAAGACCACCCAGAAACCTTATGTGGTCCAGAATGCAGCGATGCATACAGTAATGGGGGCCCTGGGTTTTGTCAATGTAACACCAATTGCACAAGCTGCACGGGCTTCCAACTTCTTTCTGGATGCAATTCAAGGTGCTAGTCATCACCTTTAAAGCCTACATGGCCCAGGGCCAGGCTACGTGTGGAATCATCTGTCTACCAGATAGATAGGGTAGGCACACTTAATCTCTTTTCCCAAGTATTGGGGAATAGGAAGCATGACTTTTCCATGGAGTTCCTGCCCTAGGGAACACCTTGCCCCATGAGGTTTGGCAGGCCTCCACTCTTTTATCCCTCTGTAAGGCTTTAAAGACCTGACTCCCCAAAGAGTTGGGAGATTAGATGATTTATTTATTCTATTTCTATAGCTGCCCATCTCAATTGCTCAAGTTTTACAAATAAGGCAGCAAATACAATACATTTTCTTCCTTTTTCCTTTACAACAACCACCCTGTGAGATGGGTTGGGCTGAGAGAGTGACTAGCCAAGATCACCCACCTGGCTTTCGTGGCTAAAGTGGGACTGCCTACTTTCTAGCTTGACGCCTCATTAGTCCAAATATATTTGTGTTTGTGTGTGTGTGTACATATAAACACGGTACAATGAAAACATTTTAAAGCAATAAACATCCAAAATAAATTAACTAGCCAAAATATTTGGCCAATAAAGCCAGAAAACAGGGCCCTTAGCACATTTCGAACCCTAGGTTCAAGAACACTGCCAGAGTTTTAGAGCTTTACTACAGGCTAACGGGGTTGGGACCATTCTAATCTCCATGGGGAGGATATTCCATAAAGCAAGGACTATTGCAGGGGAGGCCCATGATGAAGGGCCAGTGCTAATCTGCATGATGGGTTGGTGCCAGTTTTTTCTTGTCGTGTTTTAACTGAGTTTTATAGTTTTTACATTTTTTTGTCTTAATTTTTGATTTGGAGTCACCCAGAGTTGGTTGAAAGATGGGCTAGAATTATTTTTAACACTAGACAATCGTTAATAAAAAGGATCAATAATGGCAAGAACACAAATATTTTCTATGGATCTTTTCCTGGCTATAATCATACCTCGGTACTTGACTGCTTTGAAACTCATGGTAATTTGGTTCTCAATGCATTTTGATGTGAAAATTTTGCCCCAGTGCTCGTTTGTTTGGTATTGGATGCATGCTAGAACTTGTTGGTGTTGGCTGCCTTGTGACTCGCTACCCTTTCCACACAAATGATGCCACATTAGTAACATGGTTTGTTTGTTTAGTATTCGTCACACCTCCCAGAACCAAGTAATGATGAGTACTGGGGTACCACTGTATAATGGATTCAACTTATGTCAACAGGATCAGAGTAATTGACTAAGGGAACAAGAACTTGCTAATGAAATAACTGATTATAATTACAAAGCAGGATTTTTTTTTGTTTGCGTATGGGGAGGTAGTTAGGACAGATTGCACATAAGACTTCTGGTGTGCTTATGCTGATTAGGAATTTGGTGGCAACTCCAACAATATTAAGTACAAACACAAAGTATTGCATATTAACTGAAAATATATGAAACTTTAAAAAATAGGTTTAATAATAGCTTAAAATAGAATATTCACTATCCTTCCTGTAAATCCTAAACTTCAATATATAAGGTTTGCTGCTTTGATGTTGTAGCAAGTTTTTTCTACCAGAGTTGTTACTGCAGCATTTCTGAGAGAAGATGTGATGCTTCTCGCTAAAACTAACTCCAGCTCTTGAAAATTCTGAAGCCTGGCCACATCTTCATCCTTGGAGGAGAAAGGAAATAGTATTTTTTAAAATAATTAAAGCAGTTTCAAACTGTGAAACCTAATAATAAGGTAACAGAGACTGCATTAAGGTGATGGATTACTTTAATACTACCTTAAGAATCTTAGTTAATGAAAAAAAATATTTTAAGCTTCAGGAACTGTTCAAGCATTCCATATTTATTATACTAATCCATACTGCAGACTAAACCCAAAGAGCTTTTATGAAACCCCCTTCCCATCACGTCCTTGGAACCATTATATGTTTCGTGTGGAGGTCTATAGAGGGATGCAAAATGCTCTCATCTGAATGTACTTAAGCTCGATGGAATATCCCAGTTACCAGAGCTATTCTGAGAGCACTGGATCTGCCTAGACTTGTCATTGCTTTGTTTACACCTTGTCAATCAATGCAAGTTCTTTGTTAGAAATGGAACATTAAAGGCTAGAGTTATATGTGCTGCCTTTTATATAAATTACTGAAGTACTGAAGACTCACACTGCACTGATAAATTATGCAGTTTGCGCAGTTTTGAGTTTAGGAACTTGGTTATTCTGATTCAGAGATCAAAATTGTAGATTTTGGCAACCTTTCTGCTCTCCAGTAGCATGATGAAATGACCAGTGTGAAAAAAATCTCTAAATTACCAAATTTTGTGAAAGTCTCACAAAGTCCCAAATTGAGCATTTTCACATAAAAATCTCACGAGATTTGTTTCATAGTAAGTTTCAGGTTTAGGAGGGGTGATATGCAGGCAACTCGTAAGTTATGAACTGCAATACTAGATGAATCTGGATAATTGAATCAGTGCTGCTTAAGCAAATCAGCTCAATGTAGAAACACAGCCAATTACTAGTATCATTAAAACAAGGAATAAGAAATCCTGTTTGAGAAGTTTGCTTGCATACAACTCTATTTTTATTGAGTCTGCAAATCCTTGGAAGAGGAGATAAAATCTTGCAAAATGATAGCTTAGCTCCTTGGCTTATGGCATGAGTTAACTAAAGTTAAGCATAAAAAGTAACCAAAAATATTTAGGAATAGATATTATATAAGAAGTGAGCCAGCCAATTTTATTTTGGATATCCTTGTATATATAAACCGATGCAATCTTATACATATAAGAAGGTTGCACACCTGTCAGTAGATTAAGGAGGAGGTTAAACCTTGCCACAGTGCTTCAACAGGAAAAAGGGCAAAGGGCATTGTAAAATCAGACAAATAATCTACATTATCCTGGTGCAAAGGTCCTTTTCATGATCAGAGACATAATAAAGTAGGGGGAGAGGCAGACCAGCTCCCCACATTTCACTCTGCTGAAACAAGCCTAGCGGTTTCTGTTTAGGCAGTTTGATTTTCCATCCCCTATAGTTACAAAGTTCTACATCACGGGTGTCAAAACTCGATCGCATCACATGACCTATCATGACTTTTTTGCCTTTGTGGAGCCAGGGTGGGCGTGGCCTGTACCTAACTCATCCGGTTCACGGGCTGCCAGTTTGACACCCCTGCTCTACATGGTTACAAAGCACTACTCTTAACACTGTTTCTGAGAGCTGAAGATGGAGCGAGGGAAAGTAGAATTAGAAGAGCATTGGCAGAATCTCAAGAATAAGAAGACGGAGATCAACGGGTTTGCTCATCTAAAACTCTATGATTCAAACTTCGACTAGTTACACTTTTTAAATTGCATGAGCAAAATATTTTCCAACATATTGGAATATTTTCCAGCTACTAATTAAACCCATAATGCTAAAAACAATGAATCAATTGTTCAGAAATGATTGTTTTTGCAAGAATCCTTAACTGAATCTTACCTCAACTACTACTTGTACATACCAAATAGAAGGTCTGTGAACAGCAGATGCCACACAGGCCTTCCCCCCCTTTTTGGCATGAAAAAATAACGGTTGGTTGGTTGGTTTTTTCTTGGCCCTTGCTAATGCAGATCAGCCAATTGCTTTAGATCAGTGATTCTCAACCTTTCTAATGCCGTGACCCCATAATACAGTTCCCCATGTTGTGGTGACCCCCAAGTGGGTGTGGCCACCAATAAGAGGGAGTAGGACAGCTAGGGAAAAGGGAAAAAAATGGCGGACAGCATGGTTTGGTGACCCCCGTGAAATGGTCATTCGACCCCAAATGGGGTCCCGACCCACAGGTTGAGAACCACTGCTTTAGATAAATGCTGATTATGCTCCTAGCAACTAACTGATGGAACATTCTGAGGTGCTCATTAGGGATAAACCTGTACTCATGCTGGCCAACAGCAAGAAGCATTTGGTACAGTGCTTATCAAAAACTTCCATTATGTTTCAATCCTCTATAGAAACTTTACATACAATAATAGCAGGGGGGGAAATCTCTAACACAGTATTCAGGGCAGTAAACTGCAATAAGAGCTTAAATCTTAAAAGTCCATATAAACCAACATTTAAACAATCAACTCTTGCTTCTGTCCCAATTAAGTACCATCCAGGTTCTCCATGGTATGGAACTTTTAACTGGCCTGACTCTGGACTGACGCTCCAGCCAGAATCGTGTTACATGATTCTGGGAATTGCACTAATTTTAAGCTACAATTTATGCTCACTTCTTGAAAGTAAATTGTTCTCTGCTGAGAATTTTGAAGGCTTTCATGATGAAAAGCAGAGGTTGAAGGCACAAATATTTTTCACTGATTCACAACATGCTCATGCACATATAACAAAAGATTCTATCTCTAGATGTTGTTTGAAGGAAGGGTTTCTTGTATTATCTTGGCAAGGAATATTCTTGCACAATAGTTGTTGGCATGAACGAGGAATTCTGAACTCATCCTAAAGCCTTTTTAGAAAGCAACACATTAAAATGTAAGATGTTAATTCTTTCTGTACTAATTAATAAAAAATCAATTGTACATCACAGTAGTAACTACTAGTTCCATGTCTCTTATGTACTATTTTGAATAGTGAGCCATTTTCAACAGCTAATATCTCCAAATAAATGTTTAGAAAAAAATCTTTGTGCTTACCTTTCTCAATAATGTATTAGGTAACTTTCTAATCTTTTCCACTTGTTCAGAATTAATTCCCAGCTCACAGCAACACACTTTGAGTAGATCCTGGTAATTCAGTTGTTTTCTGTCCAGTTCAATTTCAATGAAGTCATATTCTTTAGGATTCTGAACTCTTACTTTAAGCACCAATTCTATATATTTATATGGGGGGGAACATATATATTCACATGAAATAAATGCTCAATAGCAAGAGCGGAAACAAAAATGATAACTTCTCTGCAATCCCCAAATCATTTTCTTTAAACTATGTCCTTCATTAACAGAAGAGAGAAATGGCTCCAGACAATTAAGATTATTAGAAATTAACTGTAGACTAAATTAGGAATTTGGAGGTACTGGGGGCAGGGCATCCCAGAAGAGGGAAATGGCAAATCACTGCTGTATTCTTGCCAAGTGGTCACATCCATCATTGGGGGTCAAACTTGACTTAAGACAGACTTTACCTTAGCATGTAATGGGAAAATGAAAACCAAAATGCAGTCCTGATGGTTATTGCAAATGAATAATAAGGTTGTGCACAAAGGAAAAAGGGATTCACCATCTATACAGGTAGTCCTTGAGTTACAACCACAATCGAGTCCAAAATTTCTATAAAAATACTAAGCAAGACAGTTGAGTGAATTTTGCCCCATTTTATGATCTTTCTTTCCACAGTTGTTAAGTGAATCACTATAGCTGTTACGTTAGTAAAATGGTTGTTAAGTGAATCTGGCTTCCCAACTGATTTTCCTTGTCAGAGGGTCACAAAAAGGTGATCACATGACCTCATGACATTGCAACCATCATAAATATATGCCGTTTGCCCAGTATCTGAATTTTGATCACGTAACTGGGGATGTTGCAACGGTCGTAAGTGTGGAAAACAGTCATAAGTCACTTTTGTCAGTGCTGTTGTAACTTCAAACAGTCATTAAATGAATGGTTGTAAGTTAAAGACTACCTTTAACTCCAAAGGCTTCCTGGGCTCCTAGAACTTATTGCTGCCTCTCCTATCGGAAGTGCCCATCCAACCCCCCCTCCCCGCTTTATCATGGGTGCTTTCCCATTGGATGAAGAGCAAACCTAAACAACCTGTCAAGAAAAATAAAGAAACATTATTTGAAAGGTTTTCAGTACCGTCCATATTGCATGGAAAAGTTCTACTGAAAAGCAGTGGCTGTAATGCAGACTCTGCATCCATTGTGGCATCATTTGTTTGATTAGTCATGTGTTGTCTAGATGGACAGGAAGTCAAGTGATCTCTGTTGTGATGTGCAGATGAAAAAAATGAGGGAATAGAGCTTTGAACGCTAGACTTTATATCTTCGGATGCTTCTGCAACCACGGATGAAATGAGTTCTTCAACCCAAAGGTGTTTCCCAGAGAGTTCTGTTTCTTTGTGCAAAGAAATCACTACATCATTGTTTTCTGCTTGAACTGTTGATAAACAAAGGCTAGTTTCACCAGCAGATAAATGAGGTGTGGCAGAATTATTTTCTCTGGGTGGAGCACCCATAAGAGCAGCACCATCCCCTTTTTGATGGTAAATCGCTGGAAATGATTCATTGGTGAGACAGTTTGCTATACCACTCAGCAGTTTTAAATTATTTACTTCTTGATTATCACCACCTTCCACTTCAGGAGCTATTAGGAGAAAATAAAATAAAAAATTAGAATATTTTAACCATTCTCTCCTATGAGAGTAGTTACTCCCATGCATTTCAGAATCAGCAGAAATAACTATACTCAACTTTGGGAATCATGTTTTAACTGCAAAGGAACAGCAAACAGATTTAACAGGCAAACAGTTTTAAGTACAAGAGAAATGAAGACCCACACATGAAGCTACAGTGGCAAATACTTGGTTAAGAATAGGAATCTTAACAGTTATATTTTATTTGGAAGCAGAACATAAAAGTAGAGAAATATGTTCCTGTATACCATACAATTGTCCAGTGCCACAAAATGTACATAAAATGTCATATAATGCGATCCAGGAAGCAGGTCTTTACTGTCACAATGCCTGGCCTATGGAACACCATCCCTCCCTCAGGTTCAGAGGCCCTGTTTTCTGCTGGTGTTTAGAAATATTTTGTTTATTCCCTCTGGCATTGTGCTGAGGCTTTCAATCAGACATGACAAACACAAGGCCCGGGGGCCGGATGCGGCCCGCAAAGTGGTTTCATGTGGCCCGCGAAACCATCCTGGAAATAGTGAGGGAACGGCCCCCGCTGCCCTGGCCCTGACCCAGGCCGGCCGGAAGCTAATGTACAATTTTGTGGTGGCCATCTATGCTGAAAAGCATTCAGTCTTAGCTCCACAAAGCTGTCCAGAAACAGCGAGGAACCAGCCCCTGCTGCATTGGCCCCATCCCCTGGGTGCATGCTGGGGAGGTGTCACCCTTTGTGAGGAATGAAGAAATGCACCATGCCTTGGCGTTTGCCCCGGTCCCATCTCCTTATGCCAGAGACCCTCAGATCTGTTCCACTCCTGTCCAGGCCCCCACAGGCACCCTTGACGCGAACAATGTAGAGCTGGCCATGCCCACCCAGTAGGCCACACCCACTCCATCCACGCCCACCCAGTAGGCTGCACCCACCCTGGCCACACACCCCCGCCCCCTCAAGGGCAACCGCAATGCTGATGCGGCCCTCAATGAAATTGAGTTTGACACCCCTGCTTTAAATGAACCAATTATAAAACTGAAGCGTGTTACATTGAAAACCTCTATCATTGAATTAATATTCTTGTGGTTATTTTTTATCTTCAGGAGAAAGAGTTGATTATTATGGCTTTAATTAACATTTTCTACTCAGAGTCACAGAAGTGAGACAGGGAGCCATATACAAATCACTGAAATAAATAAAATAAATGGAAAAATGAAAGCACTTTCCAAGGTAGGCTAACTTCCAAGATAATATCTAGATTAAAGATCCAAGTTTGCACAAAATGCCAAAACCATGTTTGGAGTACAGCTGAGCTTTGGTTGCACCTGTGGAATAATGGCCAAACATACCAGGCTGATAATTTAGTCTACAACTTTTCTATCGTACTGAAAAGAGGAATAGTCATAGAAAAAAAAAGAATCATAGAATCACGGGTTGAGATTAAACCAATATCTTAATGAAGTTTACCAATAACATCAGAAAACTCTTTAAGTTACTTGAACATAAAACAATAAAATAAATCCTTTCTCCTTATCTTACTCCATTATGAACTTCATTGATACCTCAGAATGCAAGAGTTATGCTCTAAAGACAAATCCTTTTAATATTTTTAAAAAGATAAATTCAAGTTATCAAGCATACCTCCAAGAAGTTTTCTGATTTCTTTTTTTGAAGTCAGATGGGCTGCCAGGTCTCTGTTCTTTGTAAAAATCCCCTTATTGGCTCCATGGTCTAGCAGGTACTTAACTATATGAGTTTGATTACGCTTGCATGCCCAATGCAAGCATGTCCTATACAAGATAAATGTGAATTATCAAGCATTTCTATCATTGTGACACAGCAGATATTAACCAAACTGCAGCTCCCAGCAATTCTGGCAATGAACAGGAATTCTGTAAACGGCATCTCTGCCTGGCTCCCTGATGGCCAAGGGCCATAATAGAAGCTTTCTTACCAGAAATCATCATTTTCCTATCTATAGATTACTAAAATTCTCATGTCTTTAACCTTTAACTGAGCATCATAAGGCCAAGGTACCTCAAATAGGCTAACTCGGGTCCCCAACCCCCAGTCCGTGGACTAGTACCAGGCCATGGCATGCCAGCAACCGGTCCACACAAAAAAGCAAAGCCGTGGGATGCAAGCAGCACAAAAAACAATGCATCCTGTGGTCCATGGAAAAACCTCTCTCCATGGAACCGGTCCCTAGTGCCGACCAAGTTACAGAATGCTGGGATCCATTATTCTTGTGGGAACGAAATTTTGGAAAATTCTTGCCATTTCAGTGCCCCACACTGCTGCTGTTTAGTGCCACAGCTGCGCAATGTTCCCTGACACGTTCCCACAAGTCAGTAAGGAAGCCTGAGAAGTTTGCAGGGAGAAAGTAAGCAAGGATCACATAACCATGACTGATGGTGGGAATGTGGCAGCATACTTGGACTTGCAACTTCCTTCCTGGAAGCTTGCAGGGAGAAAGTCACTGGGGAAACCTTGCAAGGAAGGTTGTAAGTTCTCAGTTAAGGAAATTATGTGAAAGGATGAACCAAGGGGTCACAGGTTCTGCGTAGTACCATTTACATATAAACAGTGAAGGTTCAATCTCTAATGTTTCTGCTTAGGTAGAACTGGACTATGCTGTCTAAGATCTCAGCTGGCTGAAGTGACAATAAATGAATTTGATGGTCTCTGACCAACATACAGTAGTTTCATATCCCAGTTTGTGAGGTAATATCAGTTTCATTGGGAGAAGCATGGAAGTTTAAGAAAGCTATCTTTCTTGAATTTTCCCACAATTCTTAAAGGTGTCCAATCTATCCAGTGTTCATATTATTTTGTGAATGAATTTTATTAGGATTTCATAGATGCAAACCATGCCACATCATTTGCAGGAAAGAAGACTGTATCACAGAATATTATCCCTTATTCTTTTGTAAATGCTTTAGATCAGTGCTCTGTATTTATGCTACAGGTAGCTTACCGACCACTCATTCAGTGACTGAAGTTACAACAACGCTGAAAAAGAAAACTTGCAATGGGTCCTCAAACTGTGGCCACTGTGGCCTCCCTATGATCACATAATCATGATTTGGAAGCTTGAGAACTGGCATGCATTCACAACAGTCAGAGTGTCCTGCAATCACTTAATCACCATTTGTGAATTTCACAGCCGGCTTCTGACAACCAAAGTCAATGGGGGAGTCAGCAAGAAGTCAGAAGTCACAGTCATACTACATTTCACTTTATAACCATGTTGTTTAGCAACTGGTGCTAATAGTGGTCGGTAAGTAAGGACTACAAGCAGTCCTCAGATTACAAGAGCAATCTGAATCAGAATGTCTGTCACTTAGTGCAATGTCACATGATCATATCACTTAGTGATAGCAATCCTGGCAGTCCCTAACACTATGCAAGCGCCCATGGGTTAGGTGAGCAATGGAGGGAAGAGGCAGGAATCCAGGCAAGCAGGCCAGTGGACAAGAGTGATAGGCAGGCAGAAGACACAGGTGGGTGCTATGGAATGTGGGCAGGTGCCAAAGGACACGCATCATAGGGCAAGTACTATGGGGTACAGATGGACATGCCAGAAAGCAGCTGGAGTGAGATGATGTTGACTTCCAGCAGGGAAGATTTGTGCCAGCAGGGAAAATTACAAATGGTGAAGACCGCAATCACTGTAATTTTGAGCCAGTTGTCAAGTTCCAGAATCAAGTTCATGTGGGGTGTTGCAATAGCCACAACACTAGCAACCACTCCTAAGCCCCCTCATTCAGCACTATCATGACTTTGAATGATCGCTAAAAAAGTAGTTGTAACTGGAGGACTATCTCTTTCTGTATGATATAATCTTGGCAGTATTGGGGAATATAATATATAATGATCCACATTGGAGCCATAAAGCACTCTAAATAAGACAGAATGGTGTTATTCTTAATAATTGAGATGGGTGGCAACCATATAGGTATGATTAGGGTGAATAACCACTGTTCAGGTAGTCCTCCACTTACGGCCATAATTGAGCCCAAAATTTTTATTGCTAAACAATACAGTTAAGTGAATTTTGCCCCATTTTATGACCTTTGCTGCCACAGTTGTTAAGTGAATCACTGCAGTTGTTAAGTTAGTAATATGGATAAGTGAATCTGGATTCCCCCTTGACTCTGCTTATCAGAAGGTGGCAAAATGTGATCACATGATCCCAGAACACTGAAACCATCATAAATACATGCCAGTTGCAAAATGTCTGAATTCTGATCATGTGACTATGGGGAGGCCACAACGGTTGTGTGGAAAACGGTCACAAATCACTTTTTTCAGTGCTGTTGTAACTTTGGACGGTCACTAAGTGAACTGTTTTTAAGACGATGATGACCTGTAAGATATTCACTGCAAATTATCTTCCAGGTGTCCCTAAAATCAAACTTGTAAGAGTCTTGTTGTGGCTTAATATCCCAGAAACCAATTGTTATCCCCAAAGCGTGGGCAATGATTCTGCGGTTGGTGTATCGTTATTGCTAAATGAGGTAAGTGACTGTTTCCCATTCTACCTCACGCGAGGAACCATAATTAAGCGACCAAGTCTAAGGAAAAAAATCTCTATTAGTCTTGCCTAGTTTTAAGGGAAGGTTGGCAAGACCAAGGGAAGGTGAGCTAAGAAAGGAGCTGTGAGGATGCTCTGGAGGAGGCCACACTCCATTAATTCGCTATACAGGCAGTCCTCGAATTACGACCACAATTGAGCCCAAAATTTCTGTTGCTAAGTGAAACATTTGTTGAGTGAATTTTGCCCCATTTTACAACCTTTCAAGCCACAGTTGTTAAGTAAACCATTGCAGTTGTTAAATTAGTATCCCAGTTGTTAAGTGAAACTGGTTTCTCACAATCCTGAGACACAGCAAAAGGTCATAATTAGAAACCAGTTGCCAAAGATCTGAATTGACCATAGAGATGCTGCAAAAGTAATAACTGTGAAAACTGGTCATAAGTCACTTTCTTCACTGCCGTTGTAGCTTTGAACGGTCACTAACGGAACTGTTGTAAGTCGAGGACTACCTGTAATTCAAGGGCAAATAAAGACACCTGCTGTTGCTGCATGTTGGAACGTGGGGAGAAGGAAGCAGTTTGCCGTCTGCCCTCCCAGTTGGAGAAACGAAAGCACCCGACCCGGAGGCAGATGGGAGAAAGGAAGAGGGGGGCCTCTTACCAGCCATTGACCTCATTCTGCGCATTCACCGCTACCCCGTTGCGGACCAGTATCCGCACCTCCTCGAGATTGCCTAGGGCAGCAGCTTCCCGGAGCCTCTCCTCCAAGTAGCTGCTCATCCTCCCCGTCTCTTTTCCCCCTGCCCCTCCGAGCCCTTAGCGCGCCCCCCGGCAGGCCCAGAAATGCTCCATCTACAGGCGTCCCCTTTCAGGGAGACGGAGGTAGAGACGGAGCGAGGGAACGAAAGTAGAAGCTGCTGCTGCTCCCCCTCCCAGCTCTCTCGTCCGCTCAGCTCCGAGGCCGGGATGCGCGAGGCTCTCCCGCCGGCTGGAGAGGCGGCGCGCGGAGTCGACCCACTGCAATTTTCATTCATCCAGCGAAGCCAGAGCACAGACACGGACAGAGGGGGCAGATCGCAGGGCAAATTCGAGAGGAGAGATTCGAAGCTCCGTTTCCAGGACAACCACGCCTTCGGGGGCGGGCCTGAACGCTTGTAGAACCCGAGCCGAACGACAAACAGTGGCGGTTGCTCCAGCGAAATGCTGAAGCTTCGCGCAGGGCGAATGTTTCTGTGTTTGTCTGTCTGTCTGTCTGGTTCGGAGATTTCCACAAGCGTGTACAACCATCCCTAAAAATCAAGATTGGGTAGCTGAAAAGTCAACTAAAATTTTGCCCTCTGTTTAATTTGTTAAAGTGTATATACTGAAAGATGCATATTAACAGGGCTTTTTTGGTCATAGAACGCCCAGAACGGAGTTCCGGCACCTTTTTTGGATGGAACCTTGTAGGGTAGGCAAGGCAGGTTGTTTAACTTGTGTGAGCTCCTGCACCCTTTTTTTTTTTTTACAAAAAAAGCACTGCATATAAATATGCATATTATGTGTGTGTATATACGTATGTATGTATATGTATATATGTATTTATATGTAGTATATGAAAAGAAAAAAAAGGATTGAAAGCAAAAAAAAAAAATGCTCTTTTTACATGCTGGCCTTCATTGGAAGCCTGTTGAAACTGCTTGAATCTTGCAGATAGTGTAGGGCTGATTTTGACCACAGTTGAGCAACTTCTGTTGCTAAGCAAGACAGTTGTTATGTGAGTTTTGCATCATTTTATGACCTTTTTGCCACAGTTAAGTGAATCACTGCTGTTCTTTAAGTTAGTGAGGGAAGTTAGCCCCCGAGAAGGAAATATTAAAAAGGAAAATATATTTTTCCTCAAGGATTTTTTTTAAAAGTATTTTTTGAAAAGCAGAAACCAAACCTGGCCCCAAATTTCTTTGCCTCAAGCAAGAGCTAGCCTCATAGAAATGCAGATATAAGACCATTAGGAAGTTGGAGCCAGGGAACTCAAGACAAAGAAACTCTTAAGAGTCATTAGCTTAGCCCCAGGGAAGCAGGAGATGACTTTTGGGATATAATAGGACTAACCCATTACCATCAAGTATACGATAGAGCAGGGGTAGGCAACCCAAAACACTCAAAGAGCCACTTGGACCCGTTTCCCACCAAAAACAAAACACCGGGAGCCGCGAAATCCTTTTGATATCTAAAATGAAGATAACACTGCATATATCCTTTTTTACCTTTATTATAGGTGTATGTGTGTTTGTGTGTGTGTGTGTGTGTGTATGTATGTATACACACACACACATATATATACACATACATACACATACAGGTAAAAAAAGGATATATGCAGTGTTATCTTCATTTTAGATGTCAAAAGGGTCTCTCTCTCTCTCTCTCTCTGTCTCTCTCTCTCGCTCCCTCTCTATCTGCCCTTGGTCTGCCTGCCACTCCTCTTCCCCCACTCTTTTTCTTTCTCTCTCTCTCTTTCCTCCCTCTCTCTCTCTCTCCCTCCCTCCCTCCCCCCCCTCTCTCTCTTTCTCTCTCTCCTATCTGCTGCTCACTTGGAAAGCTTCAAGCTGTTGTCCAACAAGATCAGGGTAGGCAACCTCGTCTCTTTTATGACTCATGGACTTCAACTCCCAGAATTCCTGAGTCAGCCTAGCTGGGCTAGCTAGCTCTCTCCTGCCCTTCCTGCTTCCTGCTTCCTGCAGAGAAGCAGCAAAGGGAGGAGCTCCGTCCAGAAAGCTTTTCAGCTCCTTGGAGAACACTGTGAGTGCAATCTTTTACGCACACACACACACACACAGAGAGAGAGAAAAGCAGGGAAGCGCAATTGCCTCTCTGTCTCTGTATCTCTCTGCAAAGGCGGAGGAGGCTGGGAGCCACCGGGGAAGGCTCAAAGAGCCGCATGCGGCTCCAGAGCCGCAGGTTGCCGACCTGTGCCATAGAGGCACACCTAAACTCAGGTCAGAATATGTGACACAGGAAATAGCCTCAAAGTTCAGGACACAGGAACAGGAAACTATTCCAAACAAAAGGCTAGAGGGTATAAAAACCTACTACATCATGTGCTTAGCCCTTCTCTCCTTTGCTCTTTCCTGAAGAACCATCTTTCTGCAATAAACTGTAACCTTCTTCCCAAAGCAGTTGCCATGTTTGCTTATTTATTCCCGGCTTGGATGAACCAGGATGAAGACTTTACTTCTAACATTAGTAACACAGTTAAGTAAATCTGGCTTCCCCATTTGACTTTGCTTGTCAGAAGGTGGCAAAGTTAGCCACATGACTCCAGAACATTGCAACTATCATAAATGTATGTGGGTTGTCTGAATTTAATCATGTGACCATGGGAATGGTGCAAAGGTTGTAAGTGTGAAAAAAAATATATAAGTCACTTTTTTTCAGGGCAGTTGTAACTTTTTACAATCAGTAAACGAATAGTAGTAAGTCAACGGCTACCCATATTGATTTCATGCCATTTAAGCAGTGATCTTTAATTTGTTTTCTCCAAATGAATCCCTCTTACTTAACTTATAGTTCAAGGAGTCAGTTTCTGTTGACTTGGGAGTGTCAGAAGTAAGTCTTCATCCTGGTTCATCCAAGCCGGGGATAAATAAGCAACATGGCGACTGCTTTGGGAAGAAGGTTACAGTTTATTGAAGAAGCAGAAAGATGGTCCTTGCAGGAAAGAGCAGAGGAGAGGAAAGAGGAGTTGAGCACATGGGCAGTAGGTTTTTATATCCCCTCTAGCCTTGTTTGGAATAGCTTCCTGTTCCTGTGGCATGAACCTTGAGGTTACCAGCTACAATAACTTAGTAGTATTTTTCACCTTTACCTAGAGAAGCAGAGCACTGAATCTCGGATTTTTTAATTGGACTACGTTGATAGTGCGCACAGTGGTTAAGATGTACTAGAACTAGAGAAGAAACTGTGGTTTAAAGCTGGCCTAAACCCTTGAAATTCACTGAGTGACTTTGGGCCAATCATTCTCTGGAGATTGTGAGACACTCTGGAGACTTCAGCAAACTCTGGTTGTAGAAAGAGAAGTATTTGTGCTCCTGGAAGGGAAAAAAAGATTAAAAATGTAACAACTAAATAATGTATATATGCACTATTCTTTAAAAATGAAGCATGGGCTTCCTGCTTTCCTTCTGAAAATAGGAAATCATACAGGCAACAGTTATGTACATCTCTAGCAGTGATATGCATCAATGACACAGAATGCCATAAACTAGGTAAAAACTATGATGAGAACCAGGGTAGTAGTGGTTAAGATGTCAGACTAAGAGCAAGCAAACCTAGAGTTCTAGTCCAGAGGTTCCCATCCTTGGCAACTTTCAGACTTGTGGACTTCAACTCCCAGAATTCCCCAGCCAGCCATGCTGCCTGAGGACTCCTGGGACTTGAAATTCACAAATCTTAAAAGGTTGGGCACCCTTATCCTTAGTCCATTTCCAGCCATGGTAATTCTGTCAAACACTGTTAACTCCTCTGCATAGTTCCTAATGTAGGGATACAATTAAGGGAGATGCTTATGTAAAGTACTTTAAGCTCTCGATGCAAAAATACAATATAAATCTTAACAAATTTAACAAAACAAACATTTCAAGAGGAAAAGAAATCTTCACTTCAACTGTCTAAAGCAGTGGTTCTCAACTTTTTTAATGCCGCGACCCCCAACCGGTCGTAAGTCGAGGACTACTCAACCGGTCATAAGTCGAGGACTACTCAACTGGTGCAGCACCGTTTGCAGAATGGGACTTTTGGCGGGCTCAGCAGGGCAGAGACAGCCTTGACAATTCCTATTGGCTTTTGAAAGCCAATAAAATTAGACTCTATTCAAGAGAGTCTATTCTATTGGCTTTCAAAAGCCAATAGAATAAAAGGGAGTAGCACAGCTAAGGAAAAGGGGAAAAAAATGGCGGACTGCGTTATTTGGCAACCTCCATGAAATGGTCGTTCGACCCCAAATGGGGTCCCGACCCACAAATTGAGAACCACTGGTCTAAAGTCACAGATTCAGCCAGTCCCAAACCCTAACCAAGAAGGAGAGGAGAGGAAATATGTTTACATATTTCCCTTTCTTCATCTGCCCTAGGAGCCTTTAAAAAAGTCTATTCCAGGCTAACGTAAGGAGTTGAAAAGTTATGCAGAATTTCTTAACAAATATCACAAAATAGAAAGAAGAAGCAGTAGATTTGAGTGAAGTGTTTATTGTTATTGTGCACCATATCATCAATATGAGTGCATGCCCTATGGAATAGGGACTACTTGTCCTTATGTTAAACTGCAGTGTAAACTATAGGGTTGCTATAAAAAAAAAAAAAAAACAGGAGCCGAAATGATGATGTGGAAGAGGCATGTAAGAAATTGTTTTCTACATCTGGCATAATTGCCAGGCTTGATGTCATGCCACTAGAGGTCACAGTAGAACAATGAAAAGAGTGTTTAAAATAGTTTCTGCTAAAATGTTCTGTTCTGCTTGTTTATGCCTTTTTTGAGGTGAGCTAGTGCTGCAAACACTTTGCAAATGTAATCATTATGGTGCTATATATTGTAAAACTGATGTCAAGATGATTAGAGCTTTAGAGAGGTCAAGGAGGCTTAGATGAGGACTGAGAGGTAGCCTGGGTTGAGAGTGCATATCTGACCCAAACTCACCAAGCTGTGCCCCCAGTAATTATTTTTATCTTCATGGCAGGTACATTGATGGCAGGTGACGCTGAGACTCTTCTTCAGAACCATCTGCCATATTCCTGCCTTCTTTGTTTTAACATTGGTTTAACAATGTTTAGAAAAATGTACACACATATATACATGTGTACATATCCCTGAAATACAAGTAGGGTTTCTGCCTTTGGGTTGACAAACAGAAAATTAGTGAGCAAGCATTTCCTATTATTTACCTGAGTTAGTAAAAGATTACTGTATAATATTTATGAATGTGAAATTGACACAGAAGCACATTATAAAATTATAGCAATAATCTAAAGCCTCTTTGTCTTTTCTTTTGTTTCTGATGTGCCTGAGGAAACTCCTTGTTGTTTTGGACATTTCCTGCAAGGAATATTCAGTTTATTCTGGACTTTAGATTTTCTGACAAAATCTCTTCTGTGTCTAGTAATAGCCTTCTGTCTTTCTTTAGCTATATGTTCCTCCTTTACACAGCACTTTTCAGCAGTTTAGAAGGCACTGTGTATGTCTCTGTTTATTTATTTATGTGATTTAGAAGTTGCCTGGCTGCTAATGACTGAGAAGCTTAGAGTTTATAAAGCAAGAACAACAACAAAAGATTCCTACTGTAAATGGCCCAGAGACAGACCTACTGTAGAGATTGGATAACCATTTGTCTGAAATGGTATAGGGTTTCTTGCTTGAGGAGGCGATTGGTCTAGAAGACCTCCAAGGTCCCTTCCAACTCTATTATTCTGTTATTCTCTATAAACAAAGTTCCATCCAAAAAGATCTCCACCATCAGCCTATCCCAAGGCCAGGGAGAACAGCCAGGACTTTATAGCTTCCTGAATGTCAGCAGGTTGGGAGTCATATCCACACATTTTTTGTGTTCCCCATTTTTCCTTCCTTGGTTGCAGTTGTGTCTTTGGGGCCTCATTTTGTTGGACACTTTTGTCCATCAGAATTTCAAGTTGTTGGATCTGAAATAGTATGGTTTGAGTTCATCAAAAATTATTTTGAAATGCAATATACAATTCTGACTCTTCTGTTTTCCTCTTTCCTTAACATAATGAATTCAGTGATATGATGGGTTCCAAATACCTTTACTTCTTCAACCAAGACCTTGGATTAGGTCCAAGATAGCTGATGTCTCTTGTTCTGTCTTTCACTTTCTGACATAAAATTGTCAGCAAGAGAAGTCAGAAAAGAGGTTGGAAGAGTTAAATTCCCAACAGATATCAAGGTAATTGAAACCTCCTATTTTCAGATTGTGTGTGTTATTTAAATTTTAGTCATCTAATAGAGAAAGCACTTATCCATGCCTTCTGTCTATAAAGGCAATTTGTAATAAACTCCCTCAACAACATCACATTTGTTTCATTTTCCTCTTATTCTTACCAAAACTCTCTTAACAAAATTTCTACGCAGGCATACATTGTTTTTTTTTTATGTGCAATATAACATTTCCTCCCTTTCTCTAGTCTAGAGTGTTTCTTTTAAATAAGTTGTGACCTTCCAGAGCTATGTTCCAATCATGTATTGCCATTCCAAATTTCAGTGATGTCTTTGGTATATAATATTTGTTCTCCTGTGTTAGGATTTCAGGTTCTGTTTGCTTCCTACATTGGCGTAGATATATCTGGGGTTGTGAGTGGCACCTCTTACTAGCTTCACTATTGTAATTTTATACTGATCTCTAAAATCCTTCTCAATCCATAGGTTCCACCCTTTGTTGCCTGAATTTTTGGCTTCAGGTCTTGACAGTATATTTTATTGTGGACATTCCCCTTTTTAGTGTAGCTTAGTATTCTCTTGATAATCCCTGCAGGACACTTCCCAGTCTATGTGAGTCTGTTTTTCTGGCAGGACTTCTTCATATTGAGACTCTAGAAAAAGTGCAGAGAAGAGCAACAAAGATGATTAGGGGACTGGAGGCTAAAACATATAAAGAATGGTTGCTGGAATTGGGTATGTCTAGTTTAATGAAGAGAAGGATTAGGGGTGACATGATAGTAGTGTTCCAATATTTGAGGGGCTGCCACAAAGAAGAGAGGGTCAACTTATTTTCCAAAGCACCCAAAGGCAGGACAAGAAGCATTCGATGGAAACCAGTCAAGGAGAGGAGCAACTTAGAACTGAGAAAGTTTTTGACAGTTACCAGTAGAACAATTAATCACTGGAACAACTTGCCTCCAGAAGTTGTGAATGCTCCAACACTGGAAGTTTTTAAAAAGAGATTGGACAACCATTTATCTGAAATGACATAGGGCTTTCTGCCTGAGCAGGGGATTGGACTAGAAGACCTCCAATGTCCCTTCCAACTCTGTTATTCTGTTATGTAGAAAATGCAGTTCATGGTCAAGAAATCAAAATCTTCTCACCATATAAAGAACTAGTTGTTCACTTCCAGGAGCCTGTTTTCTCTTCTTAGGCTGTAATGCTCAACTGGAAGGATCAGTTAAAACACTATTTAAGTTCCCAGTTTCTTTACATCCTATTAGGGGCCTTATAGTTTCAGTGATCCACTCAAGCTCTCTTCTAGCTTTCAACTTTATATGAATCAGTAGGAACAGATAGTTATTGATGGATTTGGAGAATCTGTTCATTGCATCCTGTATATGTGCAACTAGAAGGCAATACATCTCCCATAATATCTTATTAGGTCTGCATGCTATGGCCTCTGTTCCTGTTAGTAGGGGATTACCCATCACCACAATGCAGAACACGCTTAATGAGTTCCTATAATATTCACATTAGTGCTACGCAGAAATGCCTTTTTAATGGAGGAATGGGTGATTTGGATATGCAAATGATGTGCACACACACCATGTTTCTCAACAACTTCATGCATCAGTGTGATGTAAGATGCCAACAGTTTAACCCCCATGTTCACGTGGCTTCAAATCACCTCTCCCCCTGTGAATGCAGATTTCTGCACAGCCTTCAAATATATACTTGCTGGGCTAAGTGCAGGTAAAAGGAAACCAACATTCTGGAGGGACACTTACCACATTGATTAATTTTCCCTTGTCCTTTTCTTAGATAATGATTTTCCACTCATGTGAGAAAATAACAGCAGGTTTACTTAATTTCAGGCACCCACCTGTTACTCTATTTTTCTGGCTCTGATCCTCAGAATGACACTATATTCCCCAAAATTTAGAATTCACAGTACATTTCAAAAGTAAACAAACCATATCATACTTTTATTTTTTCTTTGATGTGTCTGTCGCTCTTACTTTCTATTTTCTGCTCAGTGTATGGTCAAGTCTATAATCCTATTCTTTATACCGTATATTCCCCTTCTATTTTTATTTCTGAGTATGGTTTACCCCAATGAAAACAAAAAATATACTCCTTTACTATGAATATAGAACCCAATTTGCTTTTATTAATCTAAGCTAAAAGCATCAGCAATTTAAAGTTTATTCTTTGGAAGACCTGTATCAAAATAAAACTTGAGTAAGAACTGTGAAAAGGAAAATTGCTAGACTTCCATCTAGTTCGTATCTATTATCTGCAATATCATCGTCATCATCATTAAATACCAAAAAAAGCAGATACTATAAAATGCCTTCTTAATCTAAATTTGACAACCAGTTGTATTAGTGTTTTAGTTTTAAATTTGCTTAAGAAGCTCTGGGAAGCTGAAGAGCAAAATAGTCAAAAAATTTTGAAGTTTGACTGGTATTCTTGGAGAGTTTGATTTCCATCCAGGTAACCTTGACCCAGTACCCTATTCAGCCATGAAGCTGATCTTTGATCAGTCATTATGTCTGAACCTAATCTAATCTCTAAAGATAACTGTCAAGATAAATCAGGAGACTGTATGTTCTTTTTCACTCCATGGAGTAAAAATCAGGCAGACTGCATGGCAGCTGTGTTAATGAACTCTTTCTCTGCAGACTATTTTCCTATTAAAAGCTTCTTCAGTTGCTCTAAGAAGCTCCTCAGCTTCTGCCTAAGACAGAAAAAGCGAGATACTATTATTGTTTTTCCCAAGGGGCAAAAAGCAATATCCAGAAATATTTTGCCAAAAAAACTTAAGAAAGAGGCGCCCATTTCCTTTTTCCACTCCATGAGCTGCTGCAGGTTGCAGCTGTTCTGAGTGGGGAAACAAACTCAGGGAAAATATTGACCTAAAAGAGTTTATTTATTTATGTAGCATAGAGCATACAATGTCAGGGAAATCTACACATGCTAGACCAGCGGTTCTCAACCTGAGGGTCGCAACCCATTTAGGGTCGAATGACCATTTCATTGGCTTTTGAAAGCCAATAGAATAGACTCTCTTGAATAGAGTCTAATTCTATTGGCTTTCAAAAGCCAATAGGAATTGTCCAGGCTGTCTCTGCCCTGCTGAGCCCGCCAAAAGTCCCATTCTGCAAACGGTGCTGCAAGTTGTCTGCAATGAAGGTGAGCTGTCTGGAAGTTTCCACCCTTCCTTCTGAGCAACTACTAAAAATGTAAGTAAAAGAGGGCCAGGGGTGGGAGGTGGGAGGCCGGCGGGCGCAGGGAGGGTTGCTGGCGCGTGTGGGGCCCAGCGGGTGCCTTACCTCCCTTGGGCTGGGCCAGCTGGTGGCCCAGCCGGTGGTTGGCCTGCTCCGTCTCTGCCGCTTGCCAGCTACGCCTCGGCCAGTGCAGGGGGCGGCACCACGCATGCGCGGTGCTCCCGGGCAGGGAAAGTCTTCGACTTACGACCGGTTGGGTAGTCCTCGATTTAAAACTGGTTTAGTCCTCGACTTACGACCGGTTGAGTAGTCCTCGACTTACAACCGGTTGGGGGTCGCGGCATTAAAAAGGTTGAGAACCACTGTGCTAGATACAATGCAGTCCTGATAGCCTAAATTGCTAGTTCATTCAGTTTGGCACTTGTGTGCTTATTTCTGGTGCACTCGAGACTGTGAACTAGCTTTATACCAGTAACTACCCACCCTTGGGTTGCCGGTTCTTCTGGGTCCCTCCACTGGTCTCGTCTCGCTTCGCCTCATGTAGTGATGCCTCGCATCTGGCCAGGTCCAGCGCCAGCTTCATTGCACACACAAACGTAATTAGGGTTTTTTTGTCCCCCATTTATCTACTCGCAATGTTGCATGCTTTCGAAGTGCTGGGTGGGCAGGAGCTAGAGATCGAGTGGTGGGAGCTCACTCCATCTCACAGAGCCGAGCTCAAACCCTGCCGGAGTGCAGACCATTTCTGACCAGCAGTCCCAGTGTCATTAAGCCTCTGTGCCACCGCTATGTAAAAGGGTATTCATGTGGTTTTGATTCCAAATCTAAAAGTGGGAAAGCTGAGAATAAAACAAATTATTGGTGGAATATGTTGCTATTTTTCAGCCAACAATCTTATTGGAAATGAAATTATCCTCATGTCCAGATAGCTGCATAGGACAGGGTTTTATCAGTATGCCAAGCAAGAGCTTAATTAAACTTAAGGTAGCAGACATAAACAGCTTCAACACCAGATCATCTAGTGTTGCAATTGTGCTGCTTTTTTTTTTTCTCGCTCAAAACAGAATTAAATGGAGGTTACCTACATAAGGATTAAGATATCTGGGCTGCAAAGATCCCAACTTCCTTAGTATTTGAACATTCATCTGGCATTATTGTTTCCAGATTAATAAGCACGGGAGAATAAAAATCAATTGCTTGATTTACGTCTTGCTTCTGTTTAGCCGAAGGAGATACCTGGGAATCAAAGAAAAATGTGTAGCAGCTCTAACACATAAGTTTGGACACTCAGTTTCGCTGATAAAGGGTTCCTCTTCCCAGAAGTCTCCAATTCTACATGTCCCATTTTTAAAAAAAACATTATAGATTTTATTCACTATGCTTTGATTTTTACGATGAAAAAAATCTGTCTGGAGATATCATGGATTGAATCAACAACCTATCCAGTTTCCAACAAATCTAGAGGCATCAAAGGCATTTATAAGAAATCCTTTGATTAAGCATTTTACTTATTTACTACCAAATCAGGTTTTGAGCAATAAGTATAGGGCCAGGACATGGTTCAGAAAGATGCCTGTAGTGACTGAGAACAGTTGATTTGGATTGGATGTCTCTGTGCTTTACTTGTAGCTGATGGGTTTGATGACCCAGTTCTCTGACCGAAAACTCCATTGCATGATGCAGGAGGCCCTAAAGAAACATGGTCACAGCTGGGAGTTCTGCGGCCAGTTATTAATATAAGGAGGACACAAACACAACCTCTCACAGGGCCCCCTGGCATTTGGTACGGAGAGGCCTGCTTCCTTCTTCTGTTTTGTAGCCATTATAATTGTTTTGGCAACAACCTGGCAAGCCATCATAAAATCTCAGTCTTTAATTAAACCTGTCTATAAGAGCTATACAAAATAGCTTTCTATCACTTAGACATGTGTATATTTGAATACCGAAAGGGGATCCTTTTTCCTTAGGCACCTAGAAGTATATTGTATTTTAATCACATTTCTTTCATAATAAACATTTTCAAAGGTTGGCAGGTAAAAGCAAGATATCTGTTGTCAAGAGGCACGTAGTAAGTTCAGAAATTTATTTTAACTATTTTTAGTATGGTGGTTTAAGTCTATTGGAAATCTGAGTTGCCTATTTCTCTTTGTTGCTAATCTTAAGCTAGCACCTAAAATCAAGCTGTTGAAATCCAGCAGTTTGATAATTGTGACATGGGGAACTTGTAGAAATGGGATTGGGGAGAGGGGTGCAGAGGGGGTCAAAAAAGTCAAGATGGTGGCCACAACCACACAGTTAAATGGCTACCATTTTGACTTTTTTGATAACCTCTGCCGATGCTCCTAAATAGATCTCGGGAGTCAGCTGAAGCCCCAGGTTGCATTAGGTATCCACTCCATCCTAATGAGATATCCTGGAAATATTTCAATGTCTTCACTCCCAAAACACTTGTAAGACAGTCCTGATTTCCCTGCAGGAATACAAATTCCACAAATGAATGTAAGAAGCAAGATAGCATGGTTCCTTGAGAATTATCAATGCACTTTCACTCAGTTCAATTACACACATACACACACACATACACACACATACACATACAATATCACTGGGGAAAAAACACTCCTTGCACTTCAGGTCAATAGACTAATACAGTATTGAGAGCGAGACAATCTGTATTGTCAGAGAATATGTTATACTGCTGGACAATAAGCCTCCTGCAGGATTCACTTCTTTTTATAATAATACTGTAGAACAGTGATTCTCAACCTTTTTAATGCCATGACCCCCAACCGGTCATAAATCGAGGACTAAACCGGTCATAAGTTGAGGACTACCCAGCCAGTCGTAAGTCGAGGACTTTCCCTGGCCGGGAGCACCGTGCATGTGTGGTGCTGCCCCCTGTGCCGGCCGAGGCATAGCTGGCAAGCGGCAGAGATGGAGCAGGCCAACCACCGGCTAGGTCACCAGCTGGCCCAGCCCAAGGGAGGTAAAGCACCCGCCGGAAAAGGGGAAAAAAATGGTGGACAGCCTTGCTTGGCGACCCACATGAAATGGTCGATCCACCCCAAATGGGGTCGCGACCCATAGGTTGAGAACCGCTGCTGTAGAACCAGGCAACTCTTAGCAGTTCTGTATAATTTCAGTTTCAGCTTCCTTAGCTTTATGTTTCTGAAGTAGGTTCTTCAGGCCAATCACCATTTGTATTTCATTATCTACTAAAAAGAAATTAGCAAAGAAGATATTGTCAACTGGACGGTGGTCTATCAAAATTAGTCCATTGTATTTAAATATTAGAAGACAGGTAAATTACACATTGTTAAGTATGGGGTGTGGGTGCAGTGACATGAGCTTTTGCAACCTGCAATGGATCTCTCACACCTTTAAGTGAATGAGGGTTGGAAAGAGATTTTATAGGATGGTTTTGCAATTGTTTAAGTTAATCCTACTCAGCTGAAGAACAGTGATGTAGCTGGGGCCAACAAACGGGGTTATGGCCACACAGACCTTGCCATCTGGTTCAAGAACACAGTTCTCCAGAAATGAATGCAACATGTTGTCAAAACTAAGTTATCCATACCAGGAGCAAGGAGTAGATCTCCACAAGAGGCAGGAGGCATATTAAGTCTTGTGGTTGGCATGAAAGTCGTAAAACAATATTTTGAGTGAGGAATTAGGTATTTCCTGTGTTTTGGTTCCTTTAATTATTTTCTAACTTTTGCGTTTACAGAGGTAAGCTAGCCAGTATGCATCTTAAGTTCAGAAAATAAATTCTTCATTTTTTTCAGTCTTATTATTTTAAGTCTATTTTAAAAGGGCTGACTCATATTTCATACCGGAGAGTTTAGCAAATGGAATCTGCTCAACTGTTCTCGCTTGCCATATTTGGGATTTGGCTTTGCACACTTGCAGAATTTGGGATCAGAAAGAATCTTGAATTTTGTGAACATTGCTCCCCATTGCACAGACTTCACTAAGTCAGCCCAAAACTCTAAAACATATTAATCAATTACCATTCTCAAGATCTCTAAACCTGAGCCTGACAAGTAGTTTCCTTCTCTCAACGTATCTGCTGGACACATGACTCTTCATTATGTCAAGTTCAGAAGCAAGGAGTAAGACGCTAAACTTTACCTATGCCAGGCTTGCTGGAGGCTGTGCTTAAGGCAAAATGTGCAGAGCTTCCAAACTAAGTGGAATTGCATTGCTGCTTTGCCTATTGCTCTATTCAAGAGCCCAGTTAGTTAGTTAGTTAGTTATTCATTCATCATATGTATATACTGCCCATCTCACAAACATCATTCTAGACTATATACAATAAAAAAGCCATAATTAAAAAAATCTATATTATTAAGAAGACTGGAAAGAGTATATTTGAACTTACAGGCAATGTAGCCATTGCACCAGTTCGCCATTTCCATGAATGTTTGAAGCAACATGATTAAAGAAGCATGGTGTCTTGGGTCCTTTTCCACTAAGTTCCAGGCTGCTTCTTGAAACTTCTGAATTCTTTTTACCAACTCTGACAATTATGGGCAGCTTTTTACCTTTTCATCCCTTGCTATCCACTTTCAGCACACCTTGCATTACAGGCTGATTTTGAGTCTAATTCTAAACCTTTTTATAACATGGAACAGAAGCTAGTACCTGCAAAACAGATGTGAGAGGAGCTTGGGACTAAGAACATATTTCTGGAGCTTGATCATGGATGTGAGTATTCTCACCTTGCCATTTTTTAAGAATCGTTTGGCTGGAATGATAGAAAACAGATTTCTTTTGTCGTGTGTAAGCTGAGATAGATATAGAAATTGTCCCAAGAAAACTGATCTGACATTTGAAGTTCTTGGCCTTGCTAATTGTCTTAATCTCTTTATAACATTAGTTTACAGTGTCTTAATTTAAATGCACAATTTATATATTTATCTAGATTCTACTTGTAGCCATTCAAAGCATAGTATACAACTCAACAAGATTCACTTGTTGATGCATCTTTCTGGAAAATTCAAACATACATAACTGAGAATTTCAAATAACTTTTGTCTAATCACACCCACTTATGCATTATATTAAACATAAATTGTTACTAGGAATTTATAATAGAAATAATTTTAATCCAGCTTCAAATCCGTCACGTGGATTCTCTATAACCAAATATTACTTAAACACCCATCAGTTAAAACAACACCATAATAAACATATTTTTTCTCTCCAAATTCCAAGACTGAATGATGTTTGTATATAATACCTTTATAGTTTTCTTTGGTGAATGTTGGTTGTACCAAGGACAGAATAGAAACATCCCACCGGTTAACAGTAGATGCTTTCATAACATCTAATCCTGATGATAAAATTACTTTTGTGCCACCAGTATATAGCATGTAAAACCTTGTGACTTTAATTATGTTTCTATAATGCAAATAAATCTGTTTGAGTGTTTGGTACTAACCCTTATAAGCTTCTAAGTAGGTATTTGCACGTGACAAAGAGATGCAGTTCTTTCTAAACTGAACCCATGAACCGTAATCATTAGCTTCAGAAACAGTTTAGGACTGTTTCATTGGCTTATTTATTTCCTCTTTTGGTCCTACTGTGATCTCCTTTGATCTTTAACAGGGTAACAGGGTTTGTGACTATAATTTACCAGTTTGTTAAATCCCTACCCTGGCAGGCAGTCAATACTGAGAACTGAATTCTTGTGCCATGTGATAAACATATCAAATGGTGAATAGATGGTAGACAGAATCATGCTTCATTATTTGAAGACGCCAATTGCTTTATCACTCTTCCCAACAACTGTTGCCCTGGTACATTTTTACTACAATTTTCTGGCAATGCTCTGGGGCATCTTTAATTCTAATGATAATAATAAGTGAGATCCCTGGAAACACAACTGTTCTCTTGTACAGTTCTCTTGTATATGGTAGAGCAGGTTTTAACTGCAGAATTTTATAATCAGCTGCATGAATAGTGTCTCTATAAAATTAATAATGATGGATTCATGCTAGGTTCATGCAAGCCTCTATTGTGTTACTCTGCCAGTGGTCCCCCAACCATATTCTGTGATATTTAATTTTGAATCCCTTCAGACACATAAATGTCACCCATAAAATGATATTTGATTGATGCATCAGGATATTTGCTTATTTATTTACATCCAACCCTTATTACTCTATAACAGTGGTTCTCAACCTTTTTAATGCCACGACCCCCAACCGGTCATAAGTCGAGGACTACTCAACCGGTCGTAAGTCGAGGACTACTCAACTGGTACAGCACCGTTTGCAGAATGGGACTTTTGGTGGGCTCAGCAGGGCAGAGACAGCCTGGACAATTCCTATTGGGTTTTGAAAGCCAATAGAATTAGACTCTATTCAAGAGAGTCTATTCTATTGGCTTTCAAAAGCCAATAGAATAAAAGGGAGTAGCAAGCTAAGGAAAAGGGGGGGAAAATGGCGGACTGTGTTGTTTGGCGACCCCCATGAAATGGTCGTTCAACCCCAAATGGGGTCCCGACCCACAGGTTGAGAACCACTGCTCTATAAGTAACACAAGGCTGCATACTTATCTAATATTCCTTCCTCCTCCTATTTTCCCACAAAACAACTCTTCAAGGTGAGTTGGGCTGAGAGAGAGTGGCTGGCCCAAAGTCACCCAACTAAAGTCACTTCTGGGAGGAGGCTCCGTGGTATCCGAAGCAGAACATGCAGATTCTGCTATGTATTCAGGATGGACAGTGGCTAATATTTATATGTTATTTAAATGTAAGGGTGTAGGTTTATACATTTGTTATATATAGCACGGTTAAATGTGTGTTATGTATGTGTACACTTCTGAGACCAAGCAACAAAATTTCATTTTTAATATGTGCTAATATGCTCACAGTAAAAAAAATGACAATAAAGGTTAGCTTTCTATCTATCAGCTCTCATACTTAAGGCAGGAGTAGAATAGGTCTCCTGATTTCTGGCGAAAGGGAAAACTATTTTATGCTGTTACAAATAGTCCTCGACTTACAGCCAGATGTTTAGTGACCATTTGAAATTGCAAGGGCACTGAAAAAAGGGACTTATGACTGTTTTTCACACTTACGACCATTGCAGCATCCCCAAATTCAGATGCTTGGCCACTGGTTCATATTTGTCCCAGGGTCATGTGATGACTTTTGTGACCTTTGGATAAGCAAAGTCAATGGGGAAGCTGGATTCACTTAACAACTGTGTTCCTAATTTAATAACTGCAGTGATGGACTTAGCAACTGTGACAAGAAAAGTCATAACATGGGGCAAAACTGTCTCGCTTAGAAACAGAAATTTTTGGCTCAGTTGTGGTCATAAGTCGAGAACTACCTGTAATTTATTTAGGATTGAACTTGCAGTATGGACCGGCAATGCACTTACAGTCCTGTGGTGAAGGTAGGGCCAAATAAAATCTGTATGGACTGGTGGGAATGGTGGGAATGCGTCAGCCGTGATGCTCATCTAGGAAATGTTTCTGCCCTTTATGATTGCATAACATTATGGTAATATGGTAGTATGGACAAAGAACTCAATGCTTCCTCGTTTTCCTTGCAACAGGAGGAAACTACAACACCCATCTTCACTTACGCAAGAAATTGTAACACTGTTTTACTACTGAATATGAATGTGTTGATAGGAAGCCCTGTCGGCTACATAAGCCACATCAGAGGTGAACGTCCATTGTGCATCCCATATCCCGACTTTGGAAATGCATTTGGTGAGAATGTGAGAGAGCAAGCCCTCTCTTTGGAGTAATTCTCTTGCAGAGGTACCACATCTAGGACAAAGATCATCTCTGACCTGAAGATGCTCTGAAGATGTTCTTATGCCACTACTTGGTGTTCTGCTGCAGTACCCCAAATGCTGGATCTTTTTAGTTTAACTAGTTTAACTAGTCATGCAAACATAATCACAAAATAGGAGAGAAGGTGAAGGAAACCTGAAATGCTGAAATAGCTGTTCAACAAATGCCACAAAGGAGATTTTTGAGTTCTGCCATTTTTATTATTTTATTTTATTTTTAAAATTTATAAGCCGCCCCACTCCCGAAGGACTCTGGGCGGCTAACAATAAAAAACACATAAAACATAACAAAACAAATAATGCAAAGACAATCATCCAGGGGTCAGGTTTTATAAACCCCAGGCTTGCCGGAAAAGCCAGGTCTTAAGTAGCTTACGGAAGACCAACAGGGTGGGAGCGGTCCTAATCTCCGGGGGGAGCTGGTTCCAAAGCGTGGGCGCCATCACAGAGAAGGCCCTCCTCTGCGGCCCCACCAAATGGCACTGCTTGGCCGACGGGGCCTGAAGGAGGCCCAGCCTGTGGGATCTAACCGGACGTAGGGAACTATGAGGTAGTAGGCGGTCTCGCAAATAGCCTGGCCCTGAGCCATATAGGGCTTTAAAGGTAATGACCAACACCTTGAATTGGACCTGAAGACCAATAGGCAACCAGTGCAGCTCACGGAGGATAGGTGTAACGTGGGTGTATCGAGGAGCACCCACTATCACTCGCGCGGCTGCATTCTGGACCAACTGTAGTCTCCGAATACTTTTCAAGGGTAGCCCCATGTAGAGCGCGTTGCAGTAGTCCATTCCTTAGATTCAGGAGGAATGCCTCTGCCTCTCCTCGAGTCTGCCTTTCTCTCCACCCTGCCCTGTATTCCTGGTATTTTGGTTTGCTTCTTAGTATTTCAAGTTTCCTTCACCTTCTCCCCTGTTTTATAGCTATGTTCGCATGATTAGTTAAACTAAAAAGAGCCATCATTCTGGGTTTCCAGGAACCATGAGTTGCAACTTACTAAAAAATATGGGTCTACATCCTGGGTTTCAGAAGCCTCCAAAGAGCAGCATGCTCTTTAACAAAGTATTGGTGCTTCACCTGTTGAACAAATGCAGGCTGCAGGCGACGTTCTCTTTAATCTTTTCTGGACAAATCATACACTGGAATGATGCGTTGGAAGGATAGTCTGAGTATTGCTCAATTCAATATGATTGTGTAAGCAGATCCTACTTGGCTACATATGTATGCATATAAGCTTGCAAAGGGTATATACCTGAGCCCCAAGGCAAATTTCTCAGATAGGGTTGAATATATAACAACAACAACAATAATAATGTACAGCTTCCATCCTGCAACAATATCTGCAGTATTTGTAATACCATCAAACATCCACATCTGCTTATCCCAGGTCCTTGGTAAGGACTCGATAGATAGACAAAAATGCCAAACCCAGTCTGAATATCAGGTTGATTATGTGATGATCAACAACAATAACAATAATATAGTTATCCAGAGCCTGCTTTAGTCTGCAACTTTACCTTTACTCATACCATCCAAGTGTCTAGGCTCATCTGTAGGCACATGTCAATCATACAGCAGACAACAAACAGTTTTAAGGCTTTTTCTTAAGCTTGAAGACCTGGCCAGGGTAACTGTGTATATAGAACAAATGGCTGGGACTTGCATATGTGACTTTCGACTTGTCTGTGCAGCACCAGGGTGGAGGGGAGGGGGAAACTTTGGGGTTTTTTGTAGATTCCTTAATATTAAATTGGGTTTAAAATCTGGCATCAGGCCATTGCTTGGGGTTGGTGATTAGTTTGGTTAATTTGGTGGGTGATTTACATTGAAAAGTAGATAGGGAAGAGTCTGTCTCTTCATTCTGCTGGATTTCAGCAATCTCCACTGTGGCATATTTATGGGGATTTTTGGTTAGAATAAAGTTGGGAGGATGAGAGTTGTTATTTTGTATTAAGGAATGCTCTTTATTGACACTGGTTCATCAGAGTCCTTATCTCAGAAGTTTTGGATGGTCTACCAGGAATGGAAAGAAGAACGAACCTGCTTTGATGCTGGTCTTGGTCTATCAGTAAATAAATACTACTGAATACAGAATAACATAGCTGGAAGGGAACTTGTAGGTCTTCTAAGAACAACCTCTGGTCTGGCAGGAAACCCTATACCATTTCAGACAAGTGACTGTCTCTTCTTTAAAACTTCCAGTGTTGGAGCATTCACAACTTCTTGAGGCAAGTTGTTCCACTGATTAATTGTTCTAACTGTCAGGAAATTTCTCCTTAATTCGAGGTTGGTTCTCTCCTTGATTAGTTTCCATCCATTGCTTCTTGTCCTGTTTTCAGGTGCTTTGGAGAATAGCTTGACTCCCTCTCCTTTGTGGCAGACCCTGAGATATTGGAACACTGCTATCATGTCCCCCCTTGTCCTTCTCTTCATTAAACTAGACATACCCAATTCCAGTAACCCTGTTTTTTATATGTTTTAGCCTGCAGTCTCCTAATCATCTTGGTTTTTCTTCTCTGTACTCTTTCTATAAGGTGACCAACTTTTTTACAATGAGAAGGAGGACACAAATAAATTGAAGAAAAAAAGTGAGTCTAATGCGTGCGCGTGTGCCATGTCATGTTTCGGTAAGAAGTAAATAAAGCCACTTGCGTGTGGTGCACTCTTGTGCGTGGCGCACTCTCAAAACAATTCTCCTGTGCTGAGCACATGTGTCTCATAATCACGTCTCGCCGCACTGTACCGAGCCTTGACAAATCGTCATGTCAAATACAAATATGTCACATCACACACAACGGATCGGATCAGCATCGATTGAATATGGAGATTTACAGATTAGTCTTCAAATATCAAAAAGGAGGACATGTAGGAGGACATCCTTTGAGAGAGGACAGAACTTACAAAAGGAGGACAGTTGGTCACCTTACTTTCTAGGATCTCAAGATCTTTTTTACATCGTGGTGACCAAAACTGAATGCAATATTCCAAGTGTGGTCTTACCAAGACATTATAAAGTGGTATTAACACTTCAAGTGATCTTGATTCTATCCTTTTATGCAGCCTAGCACTGTGTTGGCTTTTTTGGCAGCTGTAGCACACTGCTGGCTCATATTTAAGTGATTTCCCACTAGGACACTAAGATCCCTCTCACAGTTACTACTATTGATCCAGGTACAACCCTTTGCTGTCATTACTGCTACTTCTTTAAATAAATCACCCACATACTATCTTTGGTAAGAAGGCCAGAGCTGGTGAAGACATGTTTCAGGCCATGATGGAAATCCTTGTAGTGGATTTCATAACATGGACTAGAATTTGGAGCACACAAGCCATTACTAAATTACAACATATTTAGCCAATAGAACTAAATTCAATATCTTGCAGTGTGTAACCAAACCAATCCTAAATGACTGAATATGGCTTCATTTATCATGAGACCAGAAGGACAGAAAAAGTGACAAAAAACTGAGCAACAGACTAGAACAGGAGTCCCCAACTCCCAGTCCATGGACCAGCACCGGCTTGCCAGAAACCGGGCTGCGCAAACAAGCAATCCCCATGAATGGGATGCAGGCAGCATGCAAAACCACACCCTTTGGTACATGGAAAAATCTCTCTCCATGGAACCGGCCCCTGGTGCCCAAAAAATTGGGGGGCGCTCTAAATTTTACATGTGCTATGGCTATGCTAAACAACCATAAGCAATCCAGAGCCTCTCAATCTTATGCCACAGCTGCAATATGGGGGCGATAAAACTGACCTGCCTAATAAATCTGTTGTGCCAATTGTACAAGATACTATCTATGAAGCACAGCAAATTCCCTCCAGTCCAGGTTGCCAATGTTTTAAAATATTATTTAATCGTTTTTAATGGAAAATTAGAATGCTGCAATGCCAGGGACTAGAAGCAGATTTAAACTAAGTAACATGTTGGATTTGCTGCAGAAAAACCTGAGAAAGATACTTTCGGGTGATTAAAGAGCATCTTAGATAGTTAGGAGGGGGTCAATGGAGAGTAAGGTGCATTTTGTAACTGGCCACCTCCTTCCTTTTGTGGGCTGGTGGAAACAATGGTTAACAGTGACTCTTGGAATAGCGTCAGCTTCCAAAGCCATCTCTTGGCTATGCATTGCACATTAACACATGCTAAAGTGTCGGGCTATTTATATTGAAGGAAAACAGAACGACTATGCAAAGGGCCAGAGGCTGCTGCTGGCTGGCACGCCAACAGCCTCCTGGACTGTTTGTTTAGGCTCCCTTCATGCATAGCTTTGCTTTGAGAGCAGGAGAGGCGTGGAGGAGGGGGGGGGGTCACCTCGCCTGCTCTGTCCTCATGCCAGGGACATGCATGATGTCATGAATATATATCACTCTAGAGCAAGGGAGCAGCAACAGGTGCAGATTCCTCCCCCTCCCCCTCGGCTCAAGCCAGGCGAGGCAGCTTAGCGATCCAGTTTCTTCCAACATGGGGGCTGGGAGGGTTCATCCACAAATGGGTATTCGGTATCAGGTTGGAGTGAGCCGAATTCAAAGTGGCCATGGTTCTCTCATCAGAGGTATAAGCAAGCTGGCCATTCACCCACTCGGGTGAAGGGATTTAGAAGGGTGACAAGTTGCAGGATGTGGGGAGAACAGGGAGAAAGAGAGCATCAGGGAAGGGCATCATCTGTGACACCATTTGCAACCTAAGGGAGACATTGTCTGCTGCCTCATCACATTCATTATGCATGGAACTGGCGAAGAGTAACATCTGCGGGCATGAACGTTAGGCATAAACATCCTTCATCTGCCTAAGAAAGCCTCATTACAGTATTTGTTTTGACCCAAATTCAAACTGGTTTGGAAAGGATTAGGATAGGAAGCAAAAGGAGAAACGGACCTGGGGGGGGGGGGAGAGAGAGTTGGTTGGGAGAGACGGGTCCCTGCTAGAATGATAAAATAGATCAAACTGATTTTTAATGCAAAGCTTCCAGCACATACCACCTACAGCAGTGGTTCTCAACGTTTGTGTG
Source organism: Crotalus tigris (assembly GCF_016545835.1). Lineage (NCBI taxonomy): Eukaryota > Metazoa > Chordata > Lepidosauria > Squamata > Viperidae > Crotalus > Crotalus tigris. The sequence continues at coordinate 3,991,181 of NW_024096469.1, forward strand.
ACGGCGACCCCCGTCACACAAACATTCTGCGCATGCGCGGTGCGCATGCGTGGTGGCGCCCCCATGCGCGGCGCGCATGAACGGCAGCGCCGCCCCCTGAGGGGAGAAAATGGCGGATCGCCGCCTTTGGCGACCCCCGAAAAATGGTCGATCGACCCCAAATGGGGTCGCGACCCATAGGTTGAGAACCGCTGACCTACAGGATAGCAAACTCGTCTTCAAAGCAACTGTCCTCCCTCAAAAAGTGTCCTCCTACATATCCTCCTTTTCGATATTTTAAGACTAATCTGCAGGGCTTTTTTTTCTCATAGAACGCTCAGAACGGCGTTCAGGCACCTTTTTTGATGTTTTTTTTTTCAACTTTTGCATGAGCTGTGCTACTCCCCCTATTGGCTTTTGAAAGCCAATAGGAATTGCTGCTGAGCACGCCAAAACACCCGGCTGGCAAACTTTGCACATGCAAGTTGTCTGTATTATTGTTGCAATGAATAAAATGGTTCTTTTATTTATGATATTTTTTTCTTCAATTTATTTATGTCCTCCTTTCCATTGCAAAAAAGTTGGTCACCTTAGGATTAGGAACTTCCTGTTTGAACTAAACATCAGCTGAGAGCTCCATTCTCAGTGGAGTCTGCCTGAAGTTCCACGGACCGTGAGTGGCTGGGGTCTCTCTTTTCCCTTAAGCCCACCTGAGTGCATAAAGCAGCCTCCTTTAGCAAGGAGGCTAATTCCAACCAGAGAATTCCCCAGCAGGGAGGATCTGTTAACCTGCCATGCTTGGATGTAATTCCTCATTTTATCACACTTCATCTTCACAGTTCCTCATTCCACATTTTGCTTCCCTTTGTGATCGGCTCCAGATCTCCTTGGCTTCCCAATATTTAGGGGAGTGGAGTCCATTTACTTCTGACTCAGGTCCACTGTGTTGGAAACTACACTAAGACTAGGCTTTTCTGTGGAATTGGTGCAGCTCTGCCAACCTTGTGGGGGGTCTGTTTTCTCACTGTGGGGAACTTTGGCCTCACTCTGGCTCTTGGGCTCAAGCTAGCTCTGACTCTCCCCCCCCCCTTCCCCACATCCCCTGGCCCGGTAGAGACTCAACATCCTATTCCGGGAGTTACTCTTTTCCTACAATGTTTAGAATGGCCTCTTCATCCAACCACTATAACCCAGCAATCATGTCATCTTCCCGTCTCACAAGGGCTTTCAAAAGCAACAAAGGAAGGCAGGAGGGCAGCTGGGAAGCCATGAAGGGACTGTGATGCTTCTGCTGACATTTTTGACTTCTCATCATAGCAAGCTTTCAGAATTGTTTGAGAAACCAGACAGACGTGCACAAATTCAGGCAATGAAAAGGACAGGTGGAGGACTTAGGGTTAACTCTCTTACCTTTTATTATTTTATTTTATTTTTTAAAATTTATTTTAATTATTTTATTTTATATTATTTTAGTTTAGTTTTAATTTTACTTTATTTTATTATTTTATTTTATTTTTTGAGAAGGTGGAGTCTGCTATTCTATTTTTATTTATTATTTTATTTTACAGGTCTTCCAGGCCACTCTAGTCACAGGCTATTCTGAGTGGCCAGAGATAGCTTATAGAGCAGGACCACATTGGTTTTCTCCTTTGCCCTTTTCTATGGGGAGAGCTATTTGATTCCTGCTGTTTTCTGCTTTATTCCCTATGTTTGAGAAAGAAGCAAAAATGGCTGGAAGTTGGTTTCAGACTGATTTGTGAGGGTTTGGGGGTAAAATCTCTGGAATTATGATAGTGTCTTTGGAGTCTGTTTTGTGCTATAAAACATCTTTATTTAGTCAACTGAAACAACAGTATAGTACATGAGACTCTGTTGTTAACAAAGCTGTAAGAATTTTAAGTACTCCCTGGGAATGTGTCATACTAAGCTGCTATTTAAACCAAAAAAAAGCTTACACAGGATGTAGTAAGTATCTGTGCCAAAACCTAATGAATAAAATACTTGGATTACAAAGTTGTTTTCCACATGCACTGTATGCATTTGTAATCCTCTGGAGAAAAAGAAAGAAAGAAAGAAAGAAAGAAAGAAAGAAAGAAAGAAAGAAAGAAAGAAAGAAAGAAAGAAAGAAAGAAAGAAAGAAAGAAAGACACCAACTAAAACTTTGCTTTATTGTTTACAGCCTACGTGTAAACATCTCAAAAGATTTCTATTTGACTGCATGCACACTATGGGAATTTTTGTGAGCAAGGGGGAAAGAAACATTGAACAGTGATTGGCTGTCAGCAAGATTAGATCTTGCAAACTGGGTTGAACTTGGAATCTAAGTTAGTCCTTGGATGGGATGTCTCTAGTGAGTTCTGGGAAGTCCCAAAAACATCCTAGAAGCTGGAGATATTTTTTGACTTCCATAGTGTTGCCAGGAAAAAAAAACCCCTGTAGAGTTATGTTTGTGGAGTCACCAAGAATTAAGCCTGACTCTGAAGGGTCTTTCCCTTTTTAAATCAGCCTGGTAGCAAGCCAAGTCCTAAGCCTTGAAGCAAGAGACCATGTTAAATGAGGAAAGCTGGGATGCAGGAAAGGGAGGCTGTGTTTCTGACATTGCCTCCAGCCAGGTTTAGGCAATTCTGTGGGGCTTCCGGACTCAGCAAGACGCCTGATGTTTTTTTAATGGGCCAGACAGGCAGCCACACAGGGAAGGTGGGGGGGGGTGCGTGGGGGGGGAGGACTGCTGCTTCTACCATCCCAGCTGTACCACATTCCAGATGTTGTAGAGGAAGCAGAAACAAGATATGATTGCGAAATGCATTTTTTCCCCTTTGCACTTATTCCCGAACCTTTGTATAGGAGCTGGGCTAATTTATGGCATTAATTGATTTATTTATTTTTTTAGCCTTTTCCTGCAAGCGCAGGGTCCGCTTTCTTTGAATCAGCCAAGTATTGGTTGTGACATGAATTGACTACAAGCTTGTTTCCCCAGCCTGATATTGTGGGCTGAGACTGACTGGCCCAAAGTCTCCAAGCCAGCCTTCATGCCTACGGTGGACTAGAACACCCACTCTCCCGGTTTCTAGCCTGGCACCTTAAATACTAAATCAAACTGGGTCTATGGCAGTGTTTCCCAAACTTGACAATTTTAAGGCATGAGGACTTCAACTCCCAGAATTCCACAGCCAGCAACGCTGGCTGTGGAATTCTGGGAGTTGAAGTCCACATGCCTTAAAATTGTCAAGTTTGGGAAACACTGGTCTATGGCATTAGTGATTTGACAAAATGGTAATATTACAGTAAAATTATTATAAATGGAGAGAAGGCTACATTGAGTCTGATGTACAGAAGCAGTAACAGCTTAATGAAATTCTTTCCAAAAGAACCTGGACTGTCAGCCAGTGGCTGATTGATGATGCGCCATCACGTTGTTTTTGACTCTGAGTATCCATAAAGATAGATTTTCTTTGTGACAGTCTAACCCCAACTTGGTCTTTCAAATCTTTCAACACTGTGCTCTCTTGTCAGCCATACAGAAGGATAATTTTCAAATGTCTTGCCCCCTTGCAATATTGTCTCCCAGATCAGTGCTTTATTTTAATGCAGCAAGTTCCCCGCCTGGCAACTGCTCAGAAAAAAATGAGTTAAAGTCCAGGGAGGAACAATACAGAACTTGGGGGATTTTTGTGACTCTAGGAACTATTGTGGCTCAGGAGCAGAACATCGTTTGGATGTCATTTTGGGCACTCTCCTAATGATACACTGGAGGGGAGCCAGCCTGTTCTCAGTGACTGGAGGTTAACAGAAGTGCAGCCAACTGGAGGTCACCTTCAAACTGTCATCGAGGAGCAAAAACAACAGTCCTGTGGAAGCTCCTTAAATTTATCCCTTCTGACACTTGATGCCTGGGATGACAGACAGCCTTTGCCTTCCTATTAATTATGATCCAAATTACTGAGCCTGTCCTTTGGTTCGTCAGTGACTATTCCAAGCCATTGGAGTGGTGACCAAGTCAGATTTTATTTTCATAAGCATGTAATAAGGGTGAGCTCCTGAAACACAGAGAGTCCTCAACTTATGACCACAGTTGGGACCAGAATTTCTGTTTGCCACTGTTGTTAAACAAATCAGGGCAGTGGTCAAGTGTATGATCACACAGTCATTAAGCCAATCTAGCTTCCTCCATTGACTTTGCTGGCTGGGAACATTGCAAATGGCAATTCCATGACACTGGGACGTCGCAGCCATCGTAAATATATACAGTTGATCAATGCCTGAATTTTGATCATGTGACATGGGAATGCTGCAACAGCCCTAAGTGCGAGAACTGGTTGTAAGGCATTTTTTTTCAGGGCTGTTGTAACTTTGAATAATCGCTAAAGAAATGGTGGAAAACTGAAGACTATTTATATTCTTGCATCTGCTCAAGATATCTATGGCAGATGTGCCCAACCCCCGGTCCATGGAGCAGCACCGGGTGGCAGTATGCCAGCAATTGGGCTGCGCAAACAATCGAAGCCCCATCCATGGATGCAAGCAGCACATGAAACCATACCCTCTCTGGTCCGCGGAGAACTGGTACCTGGTGCCCCAAAAGTTGGGGGCCTTTGGTCTACAGGATCCAATGATTGTGCATCCATGGTGCATATCACAGAGATTTATAAGCTAAAAGATTTATTCAAAGAGTACACTTTTTAAAAAAGGGATGGTCCTATTGTTTTTCTGGGCGCTTGGCTTTTCTGGTAAGTGGAAAAACAAACAAGCAAACAAAAAAATGGCCAGGCAAGCTTCCTGCTTCCCTTGTTCTGGTGGCTTGGCAATTCATGTGGCAGCTGACATATTAGGTGTGCAGAAATCAAGATGACCACCAGATAACATCATGGAGTTACAGGGGGCTCTTGCTGTTTTCTGATATTTAGGGATTGTCCAGTTTGCAACTGAGATAAGCAGTGGTGGGATTCAGCCAGTTTGCACCACTTTGGCAGAACTGGTAGCTAATTTTTTGTTGTCCAGGCCCAGAAGGGACTTCCAGAAGCAGCATCCACACAGAGAACTGATTGTTCACATATTTGAATCCCACCACTGAAATAAAGTATAACTGTATTACGACAGAATATGACAGAGTTCTAGAATTTGGGTGTATGTGCATCAACATGGAAACCCTCAGGCCTACACTATTAAAATCCAAATTAACCTTTAATTCCAATTTTTCAGCAGTACACTAAATATTTGTAACACAGGAGAAGGGTCCATATGCTGCTCTTCTAATTTCAGTTTCATATTACATAGACTTGTGCTTATGGAACAAGCAGGCACATCTGTGCACACAGAAGCTGGATTTATATACCAGCTGAACCATAAGCTAGTTGCTTTCACCTTTAAATTGCTTTGTGTTTTTCTCACGAATGTTCCAAATTCTATTGCTGGGTTTACCATCCATATGTTATTATAGTTTATTTTATTTTTGCTGTAGGCTGCCTTGAGTTTGAATGGGTGTTTTGATTTGCAATCAGAGTTTATAGCTAAGCATTGTAGTTAACTATGACTGAAACACGAGGTACAAATCAAATTCTCACTAGCATGGAAAGCATTCTCTGTATGTAGAGTTCATGTCACTTTGCATGGGGAGAGAAGAAAAATTGCTTTTCTAGGAAATTGTAGAAGAACACCAGGCTGAGCCCAGGTGAGGGGTCAAATGCATGAGTCATGAGTCCCTGCATGCCCTCAAGAGATCTAAGTCTAGCCTACCTTGAATTTCTTTGACTCTTATTTATCGCCAAATTGCTTAGGCCTTTAGTAGTTCAGATTCTCATTCTCGAGCTTGCAATAAATCTTTATACAATTTGAACTTCCTAGATCTTCGGATTTCTCTGGTGCTTGTCAGAAATGTCCTGGCATAAAAGCTTGTGCATTGTATCTAAGAAAGGCAAAACTGTTTTTAGGGATTAGAAATTCTGGTAATTATCTGTTTATAAATTTAAGCAATTAATATTTTCAATGACATTTAATATACATTAAGATACGTTCTAAATGCCATTTTGAGATGCTGAATATTGGATAAGTGAACAATATGCAAAAGACTCTTGGCAATTTCAAGGGCATCTTAAGCATTTACAGTCTTTTTAAAAATACATCAAGAACCAACTCTCAATGTGCTATTCTTTATAAAGTTCATAAGACTATTCAGCCAATTTCCAAGAGTTCTTTAAATAACTGAAAAGCACATGGTTTATAACTTGTCAACATTTAGTGAACAATACAAATGCCTTCTTTCACTCCCAACTTATTTGTTCCCTGAACTAAAAGAAGGAAGTACATCAGTACAAATTGATGTACTTCTTTGTTGAGATTCTGTATACCAAAATCCATTGCAAAGCTTGAAGTCATATGTCGCTATAGGTAAACAAGCCCATTGGTCTTAAGCAAAATGTTTTAAGGCAGTTGAACCACTTGAATGATAAAGTGAACTCATCTGACATTAATCTGAATTGCTGCATGTTTTCTACCACTCTTCTCTGCCCACCTCTGTAACCTGTTTGTGTCCCTGGACCAGGGGTAGGCAACCTTGGCTCTTTTATGACTCGTGGACTTCAACTCACAGAGTCCACCAGTCATAAAAGGGCCAAGGTTGCCTACCCCTGTGCCTGGACCAAGGTGAATGGGAGGATTGCAAAGCCTTCCAGTCCCTTCTCCACAGAGTCTCCATTTACAATACACAGCCCACACTAAACCTCAATCTGTTTTAAGCCTAAACATACAAGAATTGTAAATGGCTGTGAGTGTACGTTTCTGTGCATGATATGCACATTGGGGGAGAAACAGGAAATGAACCGGTTTTAATTGTAAAATGCTATTTTCCCATACTTGTTATAGTTGTGTAATATGTTCAAGGAAATTAGTCCGACTGTGGTAAAAAAAAAAAAAAGAGCCCATGGCTCTTTTTGAAGGCACACCTTGTGTTCAATAGCTTGCTACTCATATCCTTCTGCAAAGACAGATGCTTTTTCATAGTTACCAAGAGTTTTTTTTTAAAAGCGTTCTCCGTGCAGGCATTAAGGAACACGGATCCTAAATGGTTGAGAAGGCACATTGGCCTGGAAATCCCAAACTACCGTATAATGTAAGGAATGAACCTAATCCTAGGTCCACTGGCCAGTTTTTAAGAAAGGAAGCCAGGTTTCCACTCTTTGACCTGGCATCAGAGGGCGGACTCCATCCACCCTGCTGGAAAGCAAGAAGCAGCTGTAGTTTCCCAGAAAGGAAGAAAGAATTCTTCACATGGAATTCTGCCCTGCATGGAAGAATGTTTTTTCTCTCTCTGGAGGATGCATTTATTCTTGAATATATGGTTTCTCATCTGGCGTTACTGGTTTCTAGAGTTCTGGTTCAGTGATGTGGTTGCTTTTTTTACAGCCTTGTCTTTATGGTTTTGGCATACCTGTTTAGATGGGCAAAAAAGAAAAAGTGGGCTTTACTTCAACATGAGGTAAGGCATTCTGGGGAGGGGGAAAGTTGGCTTCTGTCCCAAAGTAACGGTTTGTTACGGATGATAAATTGGGACCCCAGAAAGCCTAATAGTTTATATAGGGGGTTAAAAAGCGTAGCTAGAAAGATAAGTGTACTGCATGCCAAGTCCTCCTAAGGATGATGATGATGATGATATGATGATGTTACCAATTCAGCCATGTCCGACTCTTGGCGATTCTATGGGCCAGATCTTGCTATCTTATTTGATAGTTGTTTTCTCCCAAATTTGCATAGGAAGAAGACAAATGCAGCCAACCAAGGTTTCATCTTTTCAAACAACCACTTGTCAGAATTGCCAGGATATGACAGGACAGTCCAGAAGGAGCATGATGCACATGATATGAAAATCCCAGTATCAAAGTTTGAACATCTTCTTTGAAGCATTGTTAGAGCTCCAGGTTTTTATTTTATTTGGAAAATTTATATTGCTGCCTTCTCGCTCATGGTGACTCAAGGTGGCTTACAGGAAACAAAAATACAGTGCAATATAAAAGAAATGAAAATAATAAAAAATAATAATAAAATAATAATAATAAAATAATAACCCCCATCATCCCACTACTCCGGCAACAACACACATTTGTACTAGCCATTTAATTGGCTCCATCCCACTCTGGGTTCCCCAGGCCCCCCAGCAGAACCACATCTTCAGGGTCTTCCGAACGAATGTCACAGTGAGGACCAGTCTAATTTCCAGAGAGATGATATTCCAGAGGGAGGGAGCCACCACAGAGAAGGCCCTTCTTCAGGGTCCCACCAGATGTACCTCCTTAGGGGATGGGACCTGCAACATTCCTAGCATCCCTGATCTAGTGGGTCAGGTGGATGTGATCAGCAAGAGACGATCCCTCAGATAACCTGGTCCCAAGCCATGAAGGCTTTAAAGGTGACAACCAACACCTTGAATTGCACCCAGAAGCAAATCGGCAACCAGCAGGAGAGGTGATACATGTGCACACCTAGGTCTGCACAAAACCATGCAGGCTGCTGCATTTTGCACCAACTGGAGATTTACAGATGAGTATCATCAGCTGATTGATGATATCTCAGTTCGTGGTGATGGATGATCTCACCCAACAGTTTCATGTAGATGTCGAATAGAAGTAGAAAGAGTATCAAGCCCTGGTGGGTGAGGTTTGGACTTGGATTTGGTGAAAGGGCAGTCACCAACTTAGAGACTGACTGATACAAGGGGGAAAAAAGATTGCCCATTCTCTTCTCAGCTTTCTTCTCCCTTGATTAAAATAGAGTCCTTCCAAAGTTTCAAACATCCCCCAATGGACCTATTAATTTTGTCCACCATCCTATTCGACAGAGAAGATATATGCCCCAAACTCTTAATGTATTTGAAATTAGAGCAATCTTAATTTTATTTATTTATTGCATCCCTTATTGGGTTTTTCCTCACTTGAGGAATTTTGTATACATTGTATAAATATAATTAAGGTTGTTCTAATTTCAAATACATTCGTGTAGAGATAATCCAAGAAGAGCACAAAGTGGGTACACACATATATTTATTTATTTGCTTGCTTGCTTGCTTACTTATTAAATTTATTTAGTCTTTTTTCCAGGTCTTTTTATCTGGTTCATCCATACTTTACTTTGGGGAAAGCAAGATGACTGCAGGAATAGAGGTGGAAGAAAGATAAAGAGAGCCAATAGCAACTGCTGGTATAGTTTCCTTCCACCTCAAGAATGGGTGGAGAGACCTTCAAAGTAGCAGTCAGGAAAGGTTCTAGATGTCGTAGGCAACCAGTTTTTCTAGTAGTTTACTCCTGTTCCCATCAGTGCCTCCCATCTTGCAGGTACAAGTGAACTCTTGCTCTGCTTCCATTGTAGCGGAGTGATGTGGATTGGTTTCAAAACAAAATGAAAACAGTGTTGTGCAGAATGCCACATGTTAGCTGAACCCATGCAGTAAACTGGCATTAGTCTGAGATACAGAACTTATGATACTGCTTGCATTAGCAGGCAGACTTCGGGTAGCTGTCCCATAATATGATGCTCCAAAATAAGAATACCCCATGTCTTTGCAGAGCCACCAGAAAGAAAATATGTGCGATTTACCACTTTTAGCACTCTTCTATCATAGTTGATTGAAAAGTAAAATAATCAGCCAGGTCCTGTTACCAGTGATTGAGTTTTAAGGATGAAACAACAATAGTATCTGGGTGTGACACAGGGAGGAAAACATCATTTTAACCATTGCAGTGAGGCAGGAATGCAGTACTTTTTTTCCCTCACACATTTCATTGGTCCCTAGAAGTTACAGAACCACTGCAGTTTGCAGGATATGTGAAACATAAGACTCCAGAACTTAAATTTATTTTAGAAGGCTCTCATTCTGTCAAGCCTTTGAACTCAAGTCAGAGAGGGAAACAGAAGGAAAAGCTCAACCAAGGATCAAGCATGTGCCACCAATGCCTGCAATCTGGCCATTCTGGAAAGTCTACCCAGAGGGGAACCTCTAGCATTGCTCAGATTAAGAGAGGTGCTGCTCATTCTGCTGTGCATGCAGTGGCTGCTGCTGCTGCTGCTTCTCCACATCAGCCACATGTCTAAGGTCATGCACATCCTTGCATGCACGTGCGCACGTGTGCCTTCTGTTCTCAGAGTGGATTCAGAAGCAATTTCTGAAGGGTGCAGTTCCAACAGGGTCGATTACTTCAAAGCAAAAGACCCTCCGGGCATGCGCTAGCTCTCCATCTCACCTAAAGTCTTCTTTGGATCCCAGCCAGCACATGCTTTTCATAGCAGACACAGAGACAGAGCGGTACCTCAAGCGTGGAGGGGAGCCATTGCTTTCCCTGCCTTCCAGATGTTCACCATCAGCCTTTTCCTCCCATCTTCCAGGCCTTCTCCCTCTGGTCCTTGAAAAGGGTTTTTTTTTTCTTCTTGATAGGTCTCAGAAACTCTTCCTGTCATGATTACCCTGGCTGGAAGTCAGTGGTGTTTTCCCCTTTCTCCCCCTCCTCTGCACCAAACAAGCAGTACATTCCTTTATGCAGGTTTCCATAGAGTTAAACTGTTCCTATTTTTTTTTTTTCCTTAAAGAGGTCAGCAAAAAGTCGTACAATAGGGGTCTCATGTTCATGAACTGTGAAGGAATTTTTTTTAAATTTCCCATGGTGGGGTTGGAGTGCAGCAAAAAAGAAACTTGGGGGGGAAAAAAGACAAATAAAGCAGATGAGAGACTTGTGGTGTGTGTGGGGGGGGGGTCGTTTGTAAAGACATGCTGTCCTCCCGATCTCCATTTAAAACTTGTTATTTCTCTTCCTCTCCCTCCACGTTTCTTTTATTTCTATTAAAGTTATTTTTCCCCCCAGCTTTAATTGCTTCAATCCCGCTAAGCTGCCCCTTTTAAAATGAACGATTGTATATATTCCCTTGGCATAGGGAAATCCCTCGGACTGTAGGTTCATATTATCTAGACAAGCAGTCTTTCAGAAGTAAATGCCATTCTTGCATAGGGAAGTACTTTAGGCCTAAAGGGGTTAAGAAGGCCTCCTTCCATTCAGAAACATGCAGGGGTCCCACCGTAGCTGTTCCAGCCTTTAAAAATCTCTCCAGCTTTTTTTTTTTTTTTCCTTCCCTCTCCTTGTAACAAATCTGTACGACTGCCACCAGGACATAAGAAGCGTGTGCCTGTCACAGAAATAGAGTTTACTTTTTTTCCAAGTTGTTGTAGAGCAGCAGGGTATAAATACAGCTAACTCTGACTTGGACTAAGAGCCTTTCGCTTAAAATAAGGGGGCGACTTCCCAAGACTTTGAATCCAACAAGGTCCAGATCAGATTGCACCCACTGAGCAAGGTAGAAAGGACACAGAGAAAACAGGTGTAGTTGCTTCCTTTGTTTCAGCTCTTTTTTTTTTTTTCCAAGTCAAGCACAGCCACACCCAGACCTGAGTCAATTTGTCAGTATTTTCTCCGGAGCTAACCCAAGATGTCCTTTTTCAAACTATTCATGCGATGGATATGGATATGGATGTTGTCCTGGGACCGCCTTATCGTGTTACTTCTGCAGCTCCTGCTCAAAAGTGCAGCTTTGCCTCCAATCCGATATTCTCACGCCGGGATATGTCCAAATGATATGAATCCCAATCTCTGGGTTGACGCACAGAGTACCTGTGGGAGAGAGTGTGATGCCGACCTGGTGAGTGATGCCCTTTCTCTTTTCTCTTCTTAATGCTGAAAGTCACTTATAAATAGATACTGACTGCTTGTGCTGGGCGGTTGCCTCTGTTTATTGTAGCAAGAAGAGGCTGGGTGGGTGTTTTTCTGGGAAAATAGTCAGTAGGAGAAAAAAGATGTAAGGAGCAAAGTAGAACTTGCTAGGAAGAAGGGAGAAGGATTTGAAACCTGCAAGGACTTCTGATCTTGTAGCTCACACCCCGATCCGATGCTCCTGCTGGGACCAAGGCAGGGGTCACCAGCTTGCTATGGTTGCAACCTCATGCATGAATCAGTCCTTTGAATTTCATCTGGAGCAACATCACGAAAGGTCTGCTTTAATCACTGCAAGGGCAGGATGATCAAGGGAGAAAAACCAGGCAGTGCCAAGTGAAGTTCTTAGCATGGGGCTTTGCATGACGGTCTCGCTGTGCTGCAGAGCTTCCCCTCTGGGCCCATTTTAATTGCCTCAATCTTCCAAGATGCCCCCCCCCCCTCCAGCCCCTGCTGCCTCAGAGCTCTTGAAACAGCCAGTCAATCAGTGTTTACTGCTTTGAGATGTATGGGTTTTCTTCCAGGAGACAGCTGTGTGCATTGTCTCCCAGGGAAAGGACCTCATCCACACCTATTTCAAAATCCAGCACCGGTATAAAAATGACAACTTGGCATGTGTGTTGAATGACGATTCCAGAGGCAAATGTACTTAAGATGGGAGGTGAAATACTGCTTCTTGAGAAGTTGGCTTTGCTAACTCAGCTTCACCTCTCCATACTCCTTTGTGGTCTCTCTGCCTCCTGGACCAGCCCAGAATAATAGAGTTTGCTCTCATTGGCGAATAGCTCTTGGAGAAGACTCTTGATGCCACTCCTGATGTGTAGGGCTGATTCAGTGCTAAAAGTAGGCACAGCCTACTTGGTAGGCAAGTGGCAAACAAATATCGATGCAGTGTGATCAGCTACAGTGTTTCTCAACCTTGACAATTTTAAGGCATGTGGACTTCAACTCTCAGAATTCCACAGCCAGCACTGCTGCTGTGGAATTCTGGGAGTTGAAGTCCACATGCCTTAAAATTGTCAAGGTTGAGAAACACTGAACTATAACTATATGGCAATGGGTAAGGAAGGCACAGATCCAAAGGGGGCCGCCTTACAAATGAATGACCAAGGATGCGTTCTAATTAATTAAGGAGGATTGATGAACCAAGAAAACACAGAACTGAGTTCCCTTTCCAGGAAGAAAAGAAGATTGTTGAAACTTCAGGGTATATACACTGACTTCAAAGGCACTGATGTGGGAAAAAAACACCGAATTCTAAAAATTCTAAATCAAGCATTACAGTGTCATGTCATGTCCTCTGCATGTCTGGAAGGTCAGATTCTAAAGGATAATGAGAGCGGCAACATCTCACCCCAGTGGAACCCAGGATCAAATTCTCAGCCTATTAATGCAAAAGTCTCTTGCAGAAAAGCAAGTTGTGGTTTCTTTTACTCATTTGTTTTGTTTTGTTCTTCTGATGAAGGGCATTGTTTAAGTAGACAGTGCACCAGCTGGACAAAGTAAGAACGAACATGTGACTCTCTGCTTGGTTGACTTGCCTTGGCTACCACCCACCGCTTTCCCAACTGATGCTAGATACACATCACTTATGTCAGCTGAAACCACGTTTTGCAAAATGACTCCATGATCAGATATTAACAGAAAAGCCACAAAGCAGATGGCAGAATGGGGGAGGAAGGGAGGAGTCAAGTTATACCCAGCCAGACAAGCTAGGGAGATGCCACAAGCTTTCCACAAAGTTAGGCTAGGTGAGGAAGCTCCTGAGTATTTTCCAGTACACTGAAATCAAGGGGTGTTCCATAAAGACATTTCCTTTTATGAGCAGGGAAGATCTAGATTTAGTTGTGACTCAATAAGCCTTATATCTGCTGAGCTGGGCCGTTACCATTTAGGTACTAACAATCAAGCTGTCAAGCAGTAAGTTGAGCCTATTTTTGGATGCAATCCCAAGGGGTTAGTTGAGATACTGAAAAATAAACAATAAAGCAGTGCATAAAGCAAAGGCTGCATCCAGACATTCACCTGGGTGACCATGCTTGTTGCAGGCCCTGCTGTTTTTCTCCTTTCAAATCATATAGTACATCTTTTGATCGATGAACCAGATTTCCATTAGCTACAAGCAACACATAAAAATATTTATGGCTATGTACTTTTCTTTTAGTTCATTACAAGCTTCTTTTTTAATTTGCTGACCGCAAACTATCTATTAAAACTTAGTTATGTGATAAAGAAACAGAATAAATGCACCATCAAGACTTCTTTAGAAAGCTGAATGTCTTTCGGATATGCTAAGACAGCGGCTCCCAACCTTTTCTATACCTCGCACCCCGAGAACGCTTCTGATATATTCTCGCACCCCTTAACAAAAGTTTGAAATAATAGCAACGAATTATGCATATACGCTATAATTTTGAAAACCCAAGTTTTGCACCCCCTGGAATATGGTCTCGCACCCCCGGGGGGGGGTGCAAGTACCCCCGGTTGGGAACCCCTGTGCTAAGAGATAATTTACTGATGGTTCTAGGTATAATCCTTGGAATCTCCACATAGAATCAGAAAAACCATAAAGGTCTTTTATCGGGTTTATTTATCAGTACTGAGCTAAAATAGGCAACTGGTTCTGGTCTGCAAGAATCCAGATAAGAATTGGACGGCATCAAAGAAAAACAGGAATTAACTACTACATTCTAGTCCAGTGGTTCTCAACCTTTCTAATGCCGCGACCCCATAATACAGTTCCCCATGTTGTGATGACTCCCAACCACTTATACATCACCGGGTGCCAGGGGCATGGCCAAAGAAAAGGGGAAAAAATGGCGGACAGCCTTGTTTGGCGACCCCTGTGAAATGGTCGTTCGACCCCAAATGGGGTCCCGACCCACAGGTTGAGAACCACTGTTCTAGTCCTCATCCAGACTTCACAGATGACTTCTAGTATAGTCTACGCTAGGTGAATCAATAGTAGTAAGTAACTTTTTATGACGTTATGTCTCTCATTATTCCTACTGGATATCATGAGAATTATATTCAATATATTGGGGGAGGGGGGTTGTTCCAATTTGCGGAAGGCTGAATTCTGCTCCATCAAAATCAGTGCATATTATCCAAGAGTAAAGTGTACTTTGGAACCTTTGGTAAAATGTATCAAAATGAATGCAAACCCAGTTTTCTATAAAGTAAGGTTTCTATAAAGTAAGGCTCTACATTTAGGCAAGAAAAACCAAATGCACAGGTATAGTATAGGAGGCACCTTGCTCAATAGTAGTAACTGTGAGAGGGATCTCGGACAATCACTTAGATATGAGCCAACAGTGTGCTGCAGCTGCCAAAAAAGCCAACACAGTGCTAGGCTGCATTAACAGAGGGATAGAATCAAGATCACGTGAAGTGTTAATACCACTTTACAATGCCTTGGTAAGGCCACACTTGGAATACTGCATCCAGTTTTGGTCACCACGATGTAAAAAAGATGTTGAGACTCTAGAAATAGTACAGAGAAGAGCAACAAAGATGATTAGGGGACTGGAGGCTAAAACATATAAGGAATGGTTGCTGGAATTGGGTATGTCTAGTTTAACAAAGAGAAGGATGAGGGGGGACATGATAGCTGTGTTCCAATATCTCAGGGGCTGCCACAAAGAAGAGGGAGTCAAGCTATTTTCCAAAGCGCCTGAAGGCAGGACAAGAAGCAACGGGGGGGGGGGGGGAATAACCGAAGAGAGAAGCAACCTAGAACTAAAGAGAAACATCCTGAAACTTAGAACAATTAACCGGTGGAACAACCTGCCTCCAGAAGTGGTGAATGCTCCAACAATGGAAGTTTTTAAGAAGAAACTGGACAGCCATTTGTTCAAAATGGTATAGGGTTTCCTGCCTGAGCAGGGGGTTGGATTAGATGACCTCCAAGGTCCCTTCCAACTTTATCATTATTATTATTATTATAAAGGCACAGAAATGCAGGTTTGTCTTACGTATTTCAATGAAATGTAATTTGTACATGCATTACTTTTGATGCATTTTGAAAACTTGATAGAAATTGTGTCTTGGTCTCCTCTACCAAGCTGAAATTGGGGTTCTGCAGAAAACATCCAGAACAGGAGCTAAGAAGTAGCTTTTAATTGCAAGGTTGGTGTATCTTGGCTTGTATATTTATGGACTTCTAGCATTGTTCGGTGTGTCCTTCCAGAGTCTTTTCAAAGCTATTTGAATAAGGTAAAAGTTCAACCTGGCACTTTATACATGTGAAACATGTGCTCTGCCTTAGCAGATTCCTGAGAATGAGATCAGATTCTTTTAACATCCAACTGAAGAACAATTCAGATATTTGAATACTGTTCAGCATTGCTATTCTGCCTTTTAGTCAGATGCAGTGGTGGGATTCAAATATGTGAACAACTGGTTCTCTGTGTGGATGCCACTTCCAGAAGTCCATTCTGGACCTGGGCAACAAAAAATTAGCTACAGGTTCTGCCAAAGTGGTGTGAACTGGCTGAATCCCACCACTGGACTGATGTCCATTCTCAGTTAAGTAAAAGGCATGCACACATAGCAAATAGAAAGCAGCAATGGCACATGAAAAGAGTATCGCAGATAGAGATGTCACAATTGCAAGTTTTAGCTTTTGTGATCCAAATCAAAGGAAAACAATCAGTTAAAAAAAAGGGAGGGAAGTTGCTCCATTGTTTAGGTCTATACAGAGAAGACCTATGTGATCATCTGCTGATCTTTAGAGGGTGGCGGCACATGGACTAGAATCTCCTCCTCCCAAGGGTGGACAAAATACGGGTAGTCCTTGACTTTGGATCACAATTGAGCCCAAAATTTCTGTTGCTAAGCGAGACAGTTGTTAAGTGAATCTTGCCCCACTTTATGACCTTTCTTGCCACAGTTGTTAAGTGTATCACTACAGTTGTTAACTTAGCAATATGGTTGTTAAGCAAATCTAGCTTCCCCATTGACTTTGCTTGTAAGAAGGTCGCAAAAGGGGATCACATGACAGGACACTGCGACCGTCAAAAATATAAGTCAATTGCCAAGAGTCTGAATGTTTTTTTTAATATTTTTTTATTTTTCCAAACTCTCCCCCACACATATACCGTGATATTTATCAGATGTTAACATACATTCTTTTTACATTCATATATAAGATACTTTTAATAAAATGAAATAAATACATACACATGACTTTTGGAGTTGCTTGCTCATTTCCCCTTTCACTGTATCCACACTCCTTCTTCTCTACCTTCTTTCTCCCTTTCTTCTCTTCCCTACTTCCCTCTTCTTCCTCTCCTCTTCTCTTTCCTTCACCACTCTCCTCCCCTTTCTCCCCACCTCTCCTCTTCTCCTCCAACCTTCCTACTTCCTTCTCCCCTCCTTTACGCCAAGAGTCTGAATGTTGATGATGTGACCACAGGGTTGCAGCAACAGTCTTAAGTGTGAAAAATGGTCATGTCACTTTTATAACTTCGAACGGTCACTAAATTAACTCTTGTAAGTCAGGAACTACCTACAATAAGGAAGTTAATATTCATTCAGACAGTGAGATCCCAAACTATTTATGGTTTAAAGAGTAGCTTGAATTGGATTTCTTAATAAAACTTTTTATGCAACGTGGCTCACATTTAGATTCTGTAGATCATTCAAACTGATGATTGATTTTGGGGGGGGGTGTGTCTGGATATGCTTCAAAAGCATTGAGCATGTTGAAGAAGCTGTAAAGATGTAAGCAATGTGTGTGACTTGCTTTCTCCAAGGTGAATCATGGTTGGTACAATACACAAAATTATTCAAAAGCTCTTTGGAACATCACCACCAGTGGTGGGATTCAGCCAGTTCACACCATTTCAGCAGAACCGGTAGCTAATTTTTTGTTGCCCAGGCCCAGAATGGACTTCCGGAAGTGGCATCCACATAGAGAATCGGTTGTTCACCTATTTGAATCCCATCATTGATCACCACCATCTGATTCCCCTCCCCCCAAAGTCAAGGTGGCTTCAGAAGTATTCTGGACGTCAGAAACTTATGAACCACTGTCTGAACATTCATTCCTGAATCAGTTTTCCAGTGATCCAAAAGGACTTTTTGACTGTTTGGATCTTCTCAATCAATACTGAGATGTTTTTTCCCTGACCCTTTCCCCCCCCCCGTCTTTGCCTCCTGATTTTTTTTAACAAACACTCATTTTGCAATTCCACAGTATGTACACTTTCCTAGAACTAACCCTATTGTTGTTGTAAGGTTACATGGAGGGATGGCTATATCTCAATATTCTGGTTTGTTTTTTCCCCCTACAATTGGACGGTTTAGAACCTAAGTCTTGCCCTCCCACACTGAATACATTTGCAAAATTTTCATCAGTTCCTATAAAAATGAATCCCATAAAATTTTCACTCATCTCAAGTTTCTTCAGAGGAAGCCTCTACAGGACTGATGAACGTGATTGTTCTAAACCAGGGGTAGGCAACCTTGGCTCTTTTATGACTCGTGGACTTCAACTCCCAGAATTCCTGAGCCACCACGAGTCATAAAAGAGCCAAGGTTGCCTACCCCTGTTCTAAATTCTGCCATATTTTGAATCAGCATCACATAGGAGGACAAACTAGTCCAGACTCTGGAAAGTGTCTTCGTCTTGATGATGACTATTAGGTAATTCTGCAATGTTGAAGGAAGAGGGCAGGCTTCTGAAGGGAAGATGTCAATACAGGTAGTCTTCAACATATGACCACAACTGAGCTCAAAATTTCTGTTGTTAAGCAAGGCATTTGTTAAGTGAGTTTTTGCCCCATTTTTTGACCTTTCTTGTCCCCATTGTTAAGTGAATCACTACAGTTGGTAAGTTAGTAAACTGGTTGTTGAGTGAATCTGCCTTCCCCTATTAACTTTACTTGTGAGAAAGTTTAAAAAGTTTAATTTTTGTAGGCAAACCTCCACCAATGGACAAGATTGCTAAGGTTTCTAGAAAATGAAATAAAAAGCATTTCAATAATAACAAATGTTGCAAGAGCAGCAGATAAAATGATCCAGGTTTTATAGGCATGACCCGGGGACACAGCAACAGTCATAAAGACGCACCAGTTGCCGAGCATTTTAATTTTGATCACATGATTGTGGGGATGCTGTAAAGGTCGTAACTGTGAGAAACAGTCATAAGTCACTTTTTTCAGTGCTTTGAACAGTCACTAAACGAACTGTTATAAGTCGAGGACTACCTGTAGCTACTTATTTGTAGATGTCATTTGGAATGTTGTAGCCTTGAATGGAAGAGATACTATATACTTGAAAATAATTACAAATCTGTGTTATAGACTTAACAAAAGGAAACGTGTTATCAGCTAACAAGTAATTTTTCAAATATTAATTGAGTTCTCCCTGGAAGATAAGAGGGATTCTTATGTTATCAGCTACATTTTTGAGATACAATGTTTAAAATATGATATATTGTAAAGGATGTATTTATCTGGACAATAGGGATACTAATATTCATGGCACCCACAAAGTGACAAGTCGGGGAGAGCGCGGCAATAGACATCATATGAGTCATGATGTCATTGCACAAATAACACACATTAGATCACTTGTGGCAAACCACATCATTTGTGTGATTATGTCATTATACATGTGGCATAACTGTGTTTTTTACCTGATGTCTGTGCTGGTATTTTAGTCTTTGTTGTACTTTTTTATTATTATTGAAAAGTTTTATACAATATACATCCCAAGACCCACCCACCCCTCCCCCCTCCCCCACTTCCCAGAGCTGAATACAGGGTTACAAATAAACAATCAAACTCTAAAAAAAAATTACCCAACTATACAAGTAACCAAGTCCATTACGCACTTTAACTCCCTTATAACATAAATATAAACAAATTAAAAATAAACATAATAATATAAGCAAATCAATATTGTTAAACCATACTAAAACTAATAAAAATTAAAAAAGAAATTATTAATAATACTCTAAAGTTTACTCATAAGCTAGTTATATATATATATTTTTTAAGAGAACAGAAAGTGCTTTTGGGGCTGCCTATGAATTGTTTTTCTCAGCTTCTTTGTTCTATAGCCAAGGTAAACAAAACATGTAGGACAGTTCTATTTCTATTTCTCAGAAACAAGTTCCACCAATTTCAATGGCATTTATTCTTCAGTAAGTATGTATGGGTGCATATATAAATTTTAGTGAAGTTACTCGACCAATTTATCGCAAATACAGAACATTATTCATGACCATAGTATCTCCCTTTGCCTTCCAAGTAAGAATTCAGATGTTTCTCTGCTTGTTCTAGAATGCAGCCACCAGCCAACTCTTAAATATCAAATCAACATTACAAGAAATTGTGTGCAGGACTAAAGAACAGACAACATGGTCATCAATTATTTCCATTTGCCATTTCAATGTAATTGCATTTCATCTAGCTTTAATGATCAGGGCGATGTAAGCAAAGAAGGTTTTAACAATTTTTGTAGTTTTTCTTGCACCCATTAGAAAAAAAAATCAGTGTAAATTGCACATAGGAGCTTTCTCCATCCACACAACCCATGTTGCCCTGATTGTCCCTTTCTCTGCTACATCCCTCATAGTGTTGCTTTCATCTCTTCTGCAATCCAGCAGGAGGGCAGGCTTGAGCTGACCTCGGCTACAGCAAAATTAAATGTGCATTTGTCACCTTAATCTGGCACTATCTACGGGAGGCCTCATGGGGGTATAAATCTGTCTTTGACACCCATGGTCTTGGAGGGAAGTCAGGTGATTGCTGTGACTGGTGGTGGCTGGGAATGGAGACAACAGAAAGAAGGATAGAGATGAGTTATGGGAACAGCAAATGTCATGATGGTATTGCTTCCTGTTAGCTCTAGGGTGGATGGAGATTTTTATAAAGAAGAAAGAGCCATAACCATCCCTGCCAGCCTTCTACCTCTTCAAACATTGAAGTTCCTGTACTGCCTTCTGTCGCTAAGCTAGAACAGTGTTTCTCAACTTTAGCAACTTTATGTATCTGGACTTTAATACCCAGCCAGTATGGGGAATTCTGGGAGTTGAGATCCAGACATCTTAAAATTGCAATGTTGAGAAATACTGGAATAGTTCTTCCTGGGTCACTGATAAATCCACTTTGATTTGTGATGTTCTAGCTCCAAAGATCAAATAGCCCAGGCTGTCTGTTCCAGACATTCCTTGGGGAATTTTAACAAACCATGCTAAAGCACATACATTGCCATTCTTGACTATCTGATATTATGAAATAAAAGTTGCCCTTTCAAATATCATGGCCATACCGGCAAAAGTAGGGTGATGCTTATCTTTCACAAAAGTGAGATCTCTGACATTAACGGAGTTCCTGACTTGATGAGAATCCTTATTTATCCACAAACACTTTATCACATTTGTTTTCTTTTGCCTTAGGAGTGTGAGACTTTTGAGAAATGTTGCCCTAACGTTTGTGGAACACGAAGTTGTGTTGCAGCCCGGTACATGGATGTGAGAGGGAAGAAAGGACCGGTTGGGATGCCCAAAGAAGCCACGTGTGACCGATTCATGTGCATCCAGCAAGGTTCAGAATGTGATATCTGGGATGGGCAGCCAGTCTGCAAATGCAAAGACAGGTGTGAAAAGGAGCCAAGTTTCACATGTGCATCTGATGGGCTCACCTATTACAACAAGTGTTACATGGACGCAGAAGCGTGTACCAAAGGCATCACCCTCAATGTAGTGACTTGTCGCTATCATCTCACCTGGCCAAACACCAGCCCTGTCCCAGCAGAGACTACTGCTCCACCCACAACCGCTTACTTGGAGACTACCGTCACAGACATCCTCGCACCTGTTTTAGTCAACAACCCAACTCATCAGTCTGTCTACGTCGGAGAGACTGTAAGCTTTCATTGTGATGTCACTAGTCGACCTAAACCAGAAATCACTTGGGAGAAGGAGACTGAGAATAAAGAGAAAATAATTATGAGGCCTAACCATGTCCAAGGAAATATCGTTGTCACTAATATTGCCCAGCTGGTAATCTATAACACACAACTACAAGATGCAGGAATTTACACCTGCACAGCCAAAAACCTTGGTGGTTCTTTAAGGGTAGATTTCCCACTGTCGGTCCTCCAGGGAGAAGCTACTTCTCCAGAAACAGTGCAGAATAAAACTCACTTCCCAACCAACGAGTGCCTGAAGCAACCTGACAGTGAAGACTGTGGAGAAGAGCAAACCAGATGGTATTACGATGCAAAGAAAAACAACTGCTTTACTTTCATTTATGGGAACTGTAATAGCAATCTCAATCATTTTGAGACCTACGAGAGCTGTATGTTGACATGCATGAATGGCCCCATCAACATCTGCAGTTTGCCAGCCCTGCAAGGCCACTGCAAAGCCTATGAGCCCCGGTGGGCATACAACAGCTTGACGAAACAATGCCAGTCTTTCATTTATGGAGGTTGCGGAGGCAACGAGAATAATTTTGAAAGCCGAGAGGCCTGTGAAGAATTGTGTCCTTTCCCTCTGGATAGGCTCTGTAAAGTTTGCAAGGCTTGCAAACCCCGGCAAAAGCTGGTGACCAGCTTCTGCAAGAGCGATTTTGTGATTCTTGGTCGTGTCATGGAGCTGACAGAGGACCAAGAGTCTGGCCATGCCCTGGTGACGGTGGAGGAGATTCTGAAGGATGATAAAATGGGGCTTCAGTTCCTGGGAAGGGAGCCTTTAGAGATCACCTTGTTAAACATGAACTGGAGCTGTCCCTGCCCCAACATTACGGCAACGGAAGGCCAGCTCATCATCATGGGTGAGGTCTACAACGGAATGGCTGTTTTACAGCCGGATAGTTTTGTTGGGGCCTCAAGTGTCCGACGCATTCGGAAACTTCGTGAGGTCATCCACAAGAAAACCTGTGAGCTATTAAAGGAGTTCTTAGGACTGCACTAATGCCTAGAGAGTAGCTCGCTGGCTTTTCCTGATTTGTGCATTATATAGTGCTAACAAACGATAGGTTTATCCTGAAAACCCCTTGTGTAACTCCTGTTTGCTGATATAGGTTATGTATCCCATATGAAGGAGTGAATGGCATGTAGCAGAAAGAGAGCTGTTGTTTTTTGACAAGTATTTTAAAATAGCAGCAAACAGCAATTAATATTTAGATTTCGATCTATCTATCCCTCTAGAAATGCCATCTGGTGTTTATCGCTTGTCAACAATGCAATTTTCATCATATATATATATGTGTGTGTGTCTTTGGTTATTCGGGTTTTCTCCCGCGTCAAATTGGAAGTGTCTTGGCGACGTTTCGACGAAGTCTCATTTGTCATCTTCAGGCTGGTTTTTTTGGCTTCGTGCTCCTAGAAGCATGAAGCCGAAAACACCAGCCTGAAGATGACGAATGAGACTTCGTCGAAACGTCGCCAAGACACTTCCAATTTGACACGGGAGAAAACCCGAATAACCAAAGACCTACATACAAACACCTGCGAAAATCTCAGAAAACACACACACACACACACACACACACACACATCAATTTCGCAACATTTGTCCAGAGCTAAAACAGTCAAACTCTTACCCTAATAGCTCTTGTTTGGAATACAGAGAAGTTTGTGAAAGGCATCTGAAATACATCACACACTTCAGTATATTGCAAAAGAATATGTAAATTATTGCCTATAATCACGATAATTATAGCTGTTATACCAATCTATGGCTGCATCTGTTTGATTGGAAATGATTTTGAGGCAGGGACTTCATCTTTAGTAGACATTTGTGTAGCAGATTTTTATACAGTGTGTGTCCATCTAGTCACATTCCAAATGATCTGTTCTATCAGATGATGAATCTGGAAGCAAAACCACATATTATGATCTCACTGCACTATCCTACCCAAATTGTGCACCACATTAAGTATTAAACATTTTGCACTGCACTGAGGAACAGCATTAGTTTCTCAGCTCTCCAAACCCCTTCCAACTTCTGCTCAGTTGTGATTTTGTGCTACTTTTAGCTGGGAATTAAGGAAAACTATGATGAAGCTTCAAGTAGTCTTAGCACGGTTCTCTCTCAACAAAAATCCAGAATAAAATAGAAAATAACATTATGCATCCTCATCCCTGTTACTGAATTTCTCCAGTTATTTCCTTTGTATTCTGCTGTCTCCAGGTACTGCAACGCCCACTGGCCAGTCTTTTTTGTCTTTCTTACTGACAATTGGGCGTTATGTGTCAAGTAGCTGTCTGTTCAAATACTGAAGTCCCAAAGCGCTTTAGTTTCTTCATTTTCCATTATTTTGTCTTTTTTTTTTTTTGTGGTCCCCATCATTTCATGTTTGCAAGCAAGTGGTATTTCTTGCAGATATTCCAAGGCAGCATTATTGTACTTTGTCATGCTGTTGTAGTCAGTCTGTGTGATCTTCTTGCAGCAGCTGAATAGGTGGTCCACAGTTTCTTCAGCTTCTTTGCAGAGGTGGCGTTTGCTTTCTGTTGCTGTCTTCTCAGTTCTGGCTTCTTATGCATTTGTTCTTAAGACTTTAGTCTTGTGCAGCCAGAATTTAGCTCTTCGGTCTCTTGCCACAACTTGTTATCTGCTTTGCCTGTTAGGTTTGTTTTTGTATACTGATCATGTAATACTTTGCCTTGCCATGTCTATTTTCTGTTCTTCATTTAGTCTTTCTTGTAAGTCAGTTTGGCTTCTTTGATATTCAGTAAGTCTTTATGGAGGACCAACTTCAGTGCATCTACTTCACTGTCCTTCAGATCTTCTTCCAATGACCTTTTTTTCTTTTTCAACTGTCTGCTATAGTTGTTACATTCCATGCCCAACAATACTCCTTGGTTAAAGAGAGTCTGTCAATGTTGCTGTGTTGACGAAGGGCTAGATTCATTGTCATTATTTTTCTAGTCTTCTTATCCAGGGTTTCTAATACTGCTTGAGCCCATTCCATTATTCCACCTATATTTCTAATGACTGGAATTGCCCAAGTGTTAATTGCCTTGATGATATTTCCTCCACTGAGTTTGGACTTTATGATCTTCTTCAATCTCATAATATATTCACTTCTAGCCCAAGTGTGCTTGATGTTGTCAGCTTGAAGGATGTGCCCAAGTATTTGTAGTGATCTTCTTCATCCAGGCTCTTGATATTATTTCTGTAGAGCATCTTGATTCCTTCAGTTTTCATTATTTTTTCCTTTCCATTATCAGGTAAGTTTTGCCAGAGGTTCACCAATCTTCAATTTCATCTCCTTGCAGTATGGCGTTAAATGCTTGGCAATGAGTAGATGTAGACCAATCAAATGTTTCAACCAAAAACCATGCAGCTCATCTTCATTCGATGCTGACCAATTCTTGATCTTCCTTATCCTTTTCTCCATGATTTCTACTATTATAACAAGTGCTTTCATTTCAACTTCTTTTTTATTCTTATCCACCTTCTTTAGTTAAGCTATGTTCTTTGGATATTTCTTTGGGTTGTCCATAACTGTGCCCAAAGTGCTCTTTTTTCTTTGTTAGCTGTTGGCTGGTTTATTGTATTGTCTCTATTGATGGATGGGTAGGAACTTTTCAGATTCAAACTTGAAATTGAAGATAGTATGCAGTTGAATTTCATACTGTATGTACTTATTTTCTTGTCTATAGCTGTTATTTGCTGCATTATTATTTCCATTGCTTATTTAATCTTTCTTGTTTCTAGGCTATATTTCTTGATCAAGTATTTTTTGCTCTTCTTATTCTTCAGCCTCTTTCCTTTTATCTGGTCTAGTTTACTTGTTTCTAATCTTAGCTTGCTGATCTTATTTTCCAGGCTGATCTTCCATTTTGGTGGTGCACTGTTTGGTATCTTTTTCTTTTGTCTTGATTTTGCGTCCAGAGTATTCAGTTGTAACTGCAGCCATGCTGTACATTAGTTATTTGTTTCTTACAGTGGTGTTTGTATTTGATATTACAAAATTGACAACTTTTAATACTTGTGCTTGCTGTTTCTTTGGAACAAGCTTCAATGCATGCAACCTTATTTTGTTGTTTTTGTGCTGTCCTAGATGCTCAGTGATTCTTTGTTTCACTTGATCTTTTTTAGTTAGAGGGCTTTGTTATTTCTGAGAAAGAGGCAGAGGAGAGGATACTTGGTTTGGAACTGAAAACAATTCAATAGCTATGCTGGCTTCCTCTACTGCTGAATGTTGTTCGATGGTATTAAAGATATCACTGGAGGATGTAAGCAGTTCCAAATAAAGCTGCCTCTTGCAATTCAGTAATGGTGATTTTTTTCCCCCAATACCAATGGTATTCAAGTGGTTCTCTAGATGTTTTGGGATTGCACTCAAGGAACCTATTATTATTGATGCTTTGTTTTCTTTTACCACAATCATTCAACTTTTATTTGCAGCTCTTTGCATTTTGTGATTTTCTCCAGTTCTTTCTCTTCTATTCTGCTGTTTCCTGGTACTGCAGCATCCACTATTCAAACTTTTTGGTCCTCCTTATCAACAATTGTTAAGCCTGGGGTGTTAGTATTATTATTATTTATTCAATGGAGAGCACTTGAGTGTTGAGTTTGAAAACAATGATTAATCTCGGACACAGCCTGTTTATAGGCATTTGCATTTTTACATTTTCCAAATAAACTCACTCCTGAGACCAAGACACAGCAGGGTGGTTGCAGTGCAGGGAGAGAGTAGAAAGTCAGTTGCAGCTGTTTTTCTTGCTGAAGACCAGTCAAGGTGACTCTTTCTTAATTAGTCGTTTTCAGCATCACTAAAATGGCTTGGCAACTCTGATTTTAGTCCCATCCCCAGCAGTTTCTTTTTCTTCTCTTCATGCCACAATTTTGGCAGCCTCATCCTGCTCTCCTGCAATTCCAGAAACACCATCCCAATGCCTGATGCAGAGGATAGTGAGGCACCGTTATTGCAGCTGGATTTTCCGTACTGGCGGTCGCTGTGAAGGTCAGCTACCAGGCCAAGGTTCCAAGTTGCATTTGGATGATCCTTGCGTCTAGCAATGGCCCTTGTCTCTTCCTATCTTTATTTCAGGGACACAGATTCATTGTTGGAAGCCAAGGCTGAAATTTACCAAGAAAGGACACTTTTGAGTGATGGACAGGATCTTTTTAGATTGGGATTGCATGATAGTAAAGCAGAGGCCCATCACTAAGCAATTTCTCTTATTTCTCTTCCCATCTATCTGATCTCTACCTCAGCTCTGATGGACTCTCTTACTCATTAAAAAGCTTTGCTTTTAGGCTAGAAAGCCAGTACAGTTGACCTATCAATACTGTATGATCTGATGAGGGTCAGGCTTTTAGCATGAGCACATGGCTAAGTGCCTTTCCCTTTTTGCAAATTACCACAACACAGACATTGTTTTGGTTTTTTTTCCTGATAGACCCCTGTGACATTGCCTTGATCTTGTCCTCGTCTTCTGAGCAGGGCAACCTTAAATCATCCTTGGCCTTTAGCTGGGATGCTGTTAAAAGCGTATTTTTCCTGAAGCCAAGAGCATCCAGAGACAGCTGCAAAGAGTGGATGCATTTTGCTGCCAATTCTATCAGAGGCAGTCAACTAGGTACCCCTTGACTATTTCAGGCCAAAGTAGGGGGTTCTTCTCCTCTGCTTTCTGGATGGTCTCCTCTGCCATTCAGCTCTTCGTCTTTCCCCTTCCCCTCCCCCCCCCCCCCGCTTCACTTCCAGCAGTCTCAGCCTCCCCTTCCAGCATCTCAGCCCTGAGCCACTGTGAGGAGCCCTCCTGGCACAATCAAAGTGTACTCTGGAGAAAAAGCATGGGGCAGAAAGTTCCATGCAGAGGGAAAACACAGCCAGGCTTGGCTAGTTTGTTTTCTTCAGTGTGGCTACCAGCAGAAGTGCTATTGCTGGGAAAGAGGAGGAAAAAGGGATAGGATAAGCATGAAAGAAGGAAAGAGATGAGAGGAAGGAAGGAAGGAAGGAAGGAAGGAAGGAAGGAAGGAAGGAAGGAAGGAAGGAAGGAAGGAAGGAAGGAAGGAAGGAAGGAAGGAAGGAAGGAAGTTATCCAACAGCGTCAAGCAAGCAGGAAGGGGGTTTACCTCCTTACCCCTGCCTCTTAAATGAAACTAAGTGAAGCTGAATGAGCTTTCATCATCTTAGCCGTGAGTGAGTGAGTGAGACCAAGCTCCTTGAATGAGGAGAGAACAGAGACTTTGAGCAAAGATGAAATTGTGCAACCGTGACATGATATTCAAAAGGGGTCCTTTCGTCTCTTCTCTGGAGAGTATTTTTGTTCTTGTGTGTGTGTGAGAAAGGGGGGAGGGCTCAGTTCCCTTCATAGTCATGGACACAAAGCACATTTGAGCATAGCTTCCACCTATCCATGGAAAAGGCTTCAGTGTTCAAAGACACCCCATCTGCCCTGTTCCAACTTCACCTCAGTAACTGGCAGAAAATTCCCTGGTAGCATCCGGAGAAGGAAGTGTGGCAAAATCAGAGGGTAATCCAATCAGTTTGCTTCACACAACCTGCAGCAGCATCATTGGCACGATGGGGATGGACATTGATTCAGAACACTTCGTGTCAGCATAATTTTCTGCAGAGTCAAAAACGAGGAGAGAGCATTTCCACCCCACAGGCAAAAAGACCCTGAGATATTCTTATCTGTTCTCTTTCACATTGGAGGGAAGGGAGTAGTTTGAACCCCAGGCAAGAAAATGGGTTGACTAAGGCAGTGTTTCCCAAACTTGACAATTTTAAGGCATGTGGACTTCAACTCCCAGAATTCCACAGCCAGCGTTGCTGGCTGTGGAATTCTGGGAGTTGAAGTCCTCATGCCTTAAAATTGTCAAGTTTGGGAAACACTGGACTAAGGGACAGGCAATTTCATGCT
Organism: Crotalus tigris; assembly: GCF_016545835.1. Taxonomy (NCBI): domain Eukaryota; kingdom Metazoa; phylum Chordata; class Lepidosauria; order Squamata; family Viperidae; genus Crotalus; species Crotalus tigris. The sequence goes on from NW_024096469.1 coordinate 4,019,743, forward strand.
GATAGCTTTCTGCCTGCTGAAGGAGGAATGGAAAACCCAGCCTCCTTTTGGAAAATAATCCCACACAGTCTGCAGCAGGGGTCTACTTGGCAACTTTAAGACTTGTAGACTTCAACTCCCAGAATTCCCCAGCCAGCCATGCTGGCTGGGGAATTCTGGGAGTTGAAATCCACAAGTCTTAAAGTTGCCAAGGTTAGAGACCCTGGTTTATGGCATCCTTTCCAGAATTGAGCTGAGCTAAGCAAGAGGAGAAGTTTTGAAGGTTGCCTTTGAAAGTCCTGGCTGAAAGAAAACTCAACTGTCGGGGAGAAAAGGGGGAAAAAGAAGAAAAGGTCTCCCTCAGAAAGAAAATGAAAGGAATGGTCAGGAAAGAAAAAAAAAGCCAAAAACCTTTGTAATTTTTGAGATTTATTGTACATATCACATTGTAATCTGCTCAATAAACCAAGTAAAGCAGTTTGATTTTTTTTTTTTGCAAGTGACTTATATTCTTTAGGTGATTTCTAATGAAGCAGCTGGAAATGATGATTTTAGCCACACAAACTTGACTAAAGCAACATTTACATGCAAAATGTATATTTTGATATATTATGCATTACATCCAATATGAACCTCTGTAGTTACTTTACATCTTAACAGAACTGTCCGATATCTTATGAATATAAATCAATAGCATAATAAGCACATTTTGCATATTTCATTTTGGGAACATTCATGATGGGATGCAAGATACCAAATGTATGACTGATTTATCACCTGCCAACTCAGGGTCAAACTGCTTGTTTTGCATGGGGAAAGTAAGTTGTTATATACGGATGGATAGTTTGACTAAGGATCATTCTCACATTCCCCTAACCTTGGATGGGCGACTATGGCCCCTTTGCGAACTATGGACTTCAACTCCCAGAATTCCTGAGCCAGTATGGCTCAGCATGGTTCGCTCAGGAATTCTGGGAGTTGAAGTCCACAAGTCGTAAAGGGGGCACAGTTGCTCATTCCTGCCGTAACCAAAGCATAACCATGCCTTATAATTATCATCTGACATGTCCTCACGATGTTGTCTTTATCTCATCTCCAGCCCCAACTGAGGCAGCTTAAAGTCATTTTTATCAGGTCCACATAAACAGGAGTGTTTTCTTGTCCTGCCACAATTTATTCTATGAATGTGATCTGAGATGTTTCTCTGACAATATTGTTAATGACTCAGCCAGGGATTGGGATCTGCCCAGCTCCTGCAGGCTTTTGGTTGCTATGGTTACACACTTCCTCCCTTCCAGATGCAAGGGCCACCTCCCCCCCCCCCATGGTCAATTTGGTCTGGGCTGCTGGAGAGAGCAGCTACCTGGATTCCACAAAGATACCTGCCTATTTTAATACCTGACTGGTACTTCCAACAGCACTTGTTGGATTTGGCGCACTAGATCCATGTTCAGGAGCCTGACTGACAGATCCTAGACACAAAGCACTCTGCATCTTGACCTGATATTTAAACAACTTTACAGGCAGCAAAATATGTTGTTCCAAGCACTTACCTACATTCACGCAATTCAATTCAATTCAATTCAATTCATGGATTGATAGTTTGGCTTGATATTTCATGGAAAGGGAAATGAAGCTGAGAGAATCCACCGATTTCTTTCCTTAACTTGTTCCCAATTAAAACAGTAAGATTAGCACCTGTCACCTTGTTCATGTGACAGTACCCAGCAATCAAAGTAGCAAATTTTGCATTAGCATAATTTTCTGCTGTTTAAGAACCGGAAATTACCTGTTTTATGCATCCACCTGGTTGAGCGTCCACAGTGGGAAAATAGCTCCATGGTTAAGCAATTGCTTTTATTATGTGAGCTTTAAAAAAATGCAACTGGGGATCCCCCTCCCTGGAAATGATCCCAAAACAATATATAAGAATAGATTGATTTGGTCCACTCCAGTGGCAGCAATAGCAATGCTTTATTACAATCACTGACCACTTCAAAAAAAAAAAAAAAATTGAGATAGCAAATAAAAATCACAGTAAAATCTAATTATAACATCGGAAAGATCAAAGTACGACCTAGTTTTAAAATAGTTAAATAAAACTCGGCCACATTAAGAAAAATAAAGTAACAGCGATCAGATAATAGCAACTGTAAATAAAATGGCTCCAGGTGATCAAGAAATCTGACTAGACTGGATGAAAAATGATGGCAGAACTGATAGAACTTGTTCCTCCTCGGTTAAAATAAGTCTTACAGCTGCGGCTGCTGCTACCAAGAAAAGTGTAATAATTAAAAAGAAAGCTCTCCCCTTTAGCTGCACCTATCGTTTTTAATTAGGCCTCCACCCCTAGATTTAAAAAATTAAAAATAAAACGTTGCCAAGACTTCTTTCCCCATTTTCTGGCTTGAGACAGTAATCTCTCTTGGAAACAATTCAGGGGCCAATTTGGGTGCAGAGCCAACCCAAACTAAACACACACACACACACACACACACACACACACACACAAACATACCCCAAAAGCACCTGCCACCCCTCCCTGAGCTGGCACCCCAGGCACTGGCTGGGAATTACAAGACATTTTTCTGGAGGGATTTTGCTACTTCTTCGTGCTTTCCAGTAAAAAGGTTCCCTCTGTTGCTGGAAGACGGCAATAGCACAGAGGTGCAGAGAGAGGCCCTCCGGTTTTCTCCCCCTTCCAGTCATCCGAGAAGGCAGAACCATAATGGGCCCCTTCAGATTGCAAAGCCCTCCTCGCCCAGCTGCCTGACTTGGTGAGCGGTTCGCCCCAGCTGAGCATAAGGGCCCTTTGTCTGACCATTCAGGGGACGGAGAAGGTTTCAACGTAAACTTGCTGATTTAAAGATGGGGGCACAGACGGGGGAGAAGTCCTCAGAAAAGGAGACGTCTTCCAAACATTTCAGCTCTCCACAATTTGAAATTCTTCTGATTGTGCTTTGCTTCTTTTTTTAGGGTGCGTGTGTGTGGGAGTCTCGCAGGGCCTCAGGGCAGAATATAATAAGGGGTGTTTTTTTCTTCTACTGTGCATTGTTTTCCTTCATTTCTACCCAGTCCTGGCAACATTTAGTAGCACAAAAGAAAAGTTAACTGGAGAAGGCAAACATCAGTGGGAGTTAAACAGAGGACAAATTGCACCAACGAAGCTCAGCACTATTTCAGTGGGAGAGCCAGGATGCGAATAACAGAGTTGGAAGGGACCTTGGAGGTCTTCTAGTCCAACCCCCTGCTCAGGCAGGAAACCTTATACCATTTCAGACAAATGGTTGTCCAAAGTTTGGGAACTCTATTTGACAGACTTCATAGGAACCAAACATTTCCAAATGGGTAAACCTTGGTTTAACCTTACAGAGGAGGTGGAACAGCAATTGTTTTAAGATGGCTGTACTTTCACTGCGCTTCAGACACGGACACGGCTGTACTAGTGCGCTTTACTGGGCAGGGAATGCCAGGGTGATTATTGGAAAAACTCAGCCAAATTGGCCAATCAAATAGCTGCTTTTGTTGTCATACTACATACTGATGGATCCCTTAATGTGGAAGATCTCCTTGAATACGTATAGGTCCTGCACTGATACAAAGACCGCATCTTCTCCTCTTCCTCAGAAAAGAGAAAAGAAGACTCTCATAGCATTGTTGAAGGAAAATCTTCATCAGGCTCCAGTCCAAGCTGGGAATAAACAAACATGGAGACTGCTTTAGAAAGAAGGTTGTAGTTTATTGAAGAGGAGACCCAGACAGAAAGATGGCTCTGAAAAAAACTGACCATATGTAGCAGGGAGTGGTGGGTTTTATACCTTCTGGGGCTCTTGAGGTTATTTCGTGTTCCTGTTTGAAGCTTTGTATTTCCTGTCTCATATACTTTGACCTGAGTCTGAGTATGCCCTTTTGGTATTGGTGGGTTAATCTTATTATATTTCCTGTCCTTAGAATTTGGGTAGGGGATATGTAGATTTTAGGTGTCTTTGTCTTCCTAATCTCTTCAGTTTCTAGCTGGGAGGCTCCAACCTTTCTAAATGGATTATTGAATTTGCATTTCTAAAAGCTGGCCTCTGCCTAGGGGCTGGGGCTGATTTCTGGTGGCTGGTTTCTGTCTTTTTTTTTTTTTTAAGAACTTCTCCATTATTCTTTTGGGGAAATACATTCTGCATATTTCTTTCTCTGGATTCTTCCCACAGCATCTTGAAGCTCATTGAAAATGGCTGCTGAGTTCCCACTTGGAAAGTCATCCTCATCTTCCTTCATCAAGGAGGGAATATTATTTTAAAGGTAACCCAATGCCAGTCCTTTAAAAGCTGGTCAAGTGTTTTGAAAGTAAGACACTGCTCTCTGGATGGGAGAGGAGGAAGGCAAAGCGGCTTGCTCTTAGAAATTGCAAACAACAGTGCTTGGCAAGCAGTCATATTCTAGACTTCATACTAGACAGAGAAGAGATGACACAGCAAGAACATGGTACGAAGTCATGTGAAGCAATGGGGGAATGGTGAGAAATGTCCCTAGGGAAAAAAAAGATCAGTGATAGACCACTCTCAGAAGAAGGGGGAGGGGATGCTGTGAAATATCTAGGCATTTGAAAGTTAGTGGAAAAACTCAGACTTTCTGTGTAGGGAAAGGCTTTACAAGGACACATAAATACTGGACAATAGACAACACAGTGGACTCTTTCTTAGGGCCATGTTACTGTGCATTCCTCTGGTCTTGTGCTCCCTCACTGCCAAGCCCTGCTCTGCCTCAGCAACAAGGCCAGTGCCTGGGGCTGGCCTTACAGCTTTAGTGCAAGATTTCAAGGCAGCACTGGGGGGAATCCTCTGGCTTCATCCCCCTGCCACCCAGGAGTGCCAGTCATTGCTCCTTTTGAAGCTTGGTGGACCTAGAATGAAGGCTCCCTCTGTGCTAGAAATGGGTCACTTGGGTTCAATCCGAATATGCATATGCTAATCCACTGGAAGATCAACAAGCAGACAAGTTGATGGGACAGAGTAAATGATCAAGCAGACTTCTCTGCTCCGGTATATCAGGGAACACATAACATCTGTTGTTCGGGGACAGTTGCATAGGTGTTTCATTTATATTTCTGCAAATGTAACATTATGGCTAGGGGGCACTCAAACAGCCAAGCACAAAACAGGGAGTCAGCTCAACCAATCAGCGCATGCCGCTGGGATTTGGGAGATGTCCATATTGGCTCCTCTGCAGTCATCTGCAACCTATGCTTACCCATTAACCCCTAAGTATGTGGTGACACCTACGGGCAATTGCAGGCAATTCTAAATCAATCCTAAGAGTGTGTGATGATGTACTAATGCAAGGGTTTCCAAACTTGGCCACTTTAAGACATGTGGACTTCAACTCCCAGAATTCCTCAGCCAGCCATGATGGCTGAGGAATTCTGGGAATTGAAGTCTACAAGTCTTAAAGCGGCCAAGTTTGAAGACCCCTGTACTAATGAGACTGTGCACCCACTTCAAGATAGCTCTCTCCCTCTTCATCGTGTGTTCCTTCTTCACCTGACCTAAAAGTAGTGGTAATCTCCATTACCAAAATCAAAATGGCCCTGGAAAAGACAGACCAAAGGGGGTGGGTTAGAAGTAGGACCATGTGGTCATTGGGAGTTGGGCAATGAAGCATCAGCTGGAGCTGGAGCATCAGCACCAGCATTATCGTAGAGGTAGTTATAAGATGTTTGTACGGTGCTATTGTGCCAGGAAAAGAGGAAAATGCAAAAGCATCATGTAAATATTTAATATTGCTTTCCAAAGCAGTCTATAGTTGTTAATTAACCATCCTATTCTTCAAATTACCTTATCAGTAACAGAGGAAACAAACGGGGGGGGGGGAATCCTGAAAAGTCAAATAAATTTTCTAAATAGGAAGTCATGCTTTAAAAAGAAGGGGGAAGCCTATTTTAGTTTATGAGTAGAAATAGTGGTGAGATAAGAAAATAGTCAGGCTACTTGACTGCCTTAAAATGGCCATCAGAACCATTCACAGCTGTGACTAAATTTACCTCCACATGTGGTGTTTGCTGTGCTCCTGATTCAACCCAACACCTGCATGACCTCATGATCTTCTTTGTCTTCAGCACTTAAGCCTGCTAACCTCTGCAGTTTATCAGGAAACACACAAATACAGTACACAGTTCTCCAGAAGAAGGACTAGAGCAGACATGTCAAACTGCCGGCCCGTGGATCAGATGCGTCACGCCAAAACCGCACCCACCCCATTGCTGGCAATGGGGAAAAAGTCCCAATATGTCGCGCAACGTCACGTGATGTCGCGAGTTTGACATGCCTGGACTAGAGGCTGTGGGAGCAGGTCATTTTCCCCTTGATGGAAAATCCGGTCTCCTCATACCTGCCAGCATTCTCTTCCCTCTCCAGAAAGGAAGCTTTGAAGTCACATTTTGTGCTTTTGAAATTGCACAGAGGATGGATTGCTGATTCTGCAGCAACTCCCATTGCAAACATGAAGTTTTCACAAGACCCAAACAAAGCAGTCCACTAAGACTAGTTGAATGATATTATTATTATTATTATTATTATTATTATTATTATTATTATTATTATTATTATGGATCATCGCACAGTCAGCCAGATGTTCAGACTGGATTTGGCATGTTGTCTACCTATCGAGTCCTTACCCAGGACCTGGGATAGGCAGATGTGGATGTTTGATGGTATTACAGATATCGTCGCAGGATGGAAGCAGTTCCTAATAAGGCCGCCTTTTGCAATTGACTAATAGCGAATTTGTCAATGCCAATGGTGTTCCAGTGGTGCTCCAGTTGTTTTGGGATTGCACCCAAGGAGCCTATGACTATTGGTACTACCCTTGCTTGCTTTTGCCAGAGTCTTTCTATTTCTATTTGTAGGTGTTTGTGTTTTGTTATCTTCTCCAGTTCTTTCTCGTCTATTTTGCTGTCTCCAGGCACTGCCACGTCCACTATCCAGACTGTTTTGTCTTTCTTATCAACAATTGTTAAGTCTGGGGTGTTATGTTGCAGGTGCTTGTCTGTTTGAATTCTGAAGTCCCAGAGCAGTTTAATTTTATCATTTTCTATGACTTTCTCTATTTTATGATCCCACCAGTTTTTGCTTACAGGCAAATGATATTTTTTGCAGATCTTCCAATGCACCATTGTTGCTACTTGTCATGCCGCTGCTTGTAGTCAGTCTGTGCAATCTTCTTGCAACAGCTTACCAGGTGATCCACTGTTTCTTCAGCTTCTTTGCATAGGCGGCACTTACTGTCTGTTGCTGTCTTCTCAATTTTGACTTTATATGCATTTGTCCTTAAGGCTTGGTCTTGTGCAGCCAGAATTAGTCCCTCGGTCTCTTTCTTCAATTTTCCTGCTTTTAGCCATTGCCAGGTCTTGTTATTATCTGCTTTCCCAGCTATTTTTTTTTAACGTATTGGCCATGTAGTGCTTTGTCTTCCCATGCCTCTATTCTGTTCTTCATTTGGTCTTTCTTGTAGGCCAGTTTGGTCTCTCCAGTAGTTAGTAAGCCTTCCTGATATACTAATTTCAGGGCATCTTCATCATTGTTCTTCAGATATTCTTCCAAAGCCATTTCTTCTTCTTCAACCATCTGATGTACTTGTAGCATTCCACGCCCACCTATTTGCTTGGTAGATAAAGTCTATCAATGTCACTGCGTGGATGAAGGGCATGATTCATTGTCATTATTTTTCTGGTCTGCCTATCCATTGCTTTTAGTTCTGCTTGAGTCCAGTCCACTATTCCAGCTGTGTACCTAATGACTGGGATTGCCCAGGTGTTAATTGCCTTTATGGTATTTCCTCCATTGAGTTTGGACTTTAAGATCTTCTTCACTCTCTTGATGTATTCACCTCTAATCTTTTTTCTTGACTTCAGTGTGCTTGATGTTGTCAGCTTGAAGGATACCCAAGTATTTGTAGTACTCTTCCTCATCCAGACTCTTAATGTTATTTTCGTGGGGCATCTTGATTCCTTCAGTTTTCACTATTTTTCCTTGTTTGATAGTAAGTGTGGCACATTTGTCCAAGCCAAACTCCATTACAATATCTTGGCTATATATACGGACAGTGTTGAGCAGCGATTCTATTTCAGATGATGTTTTTTCCATACAGCTTCAGATCATCCATGTAAAGGAGATGGGATAGTCTGGTAGATGTTTTTGATGTTTGATAGCCATGTCCTGAGTTATTCAGGATTGTTGACAGAGGAAACAGTGCAATAACAAATAGTAATGGTGACAATGAATCTCCTTGAAATATTCCTCTCTTGATATTAACCTCTCCCATTCTCTCACCATTGATCTGCAACTGTGTCTTCCATTGTGCCATCGATCTTTGCACAAATTTTCTGATGTTTCTACTGACTCCTGTTATTTCTAGGCACTTGATTATCCAGAAATAACAGGAGTCAGTAGAAACATCATCATCATCATCATTATTACTATTACTATTATTATTATTATTATTATTATTATTATTATTATTATTATTATTTTGCATTTTCCTAAGCTCAAGTGAAGAGTACCCTCTCTCCCTCTTTGGCTTTTTCTCGGTTTTGAGATAGGTTGTGAGGAGGACTAAGGGGTCAGCTTGAATGCAATGCAGAGAATCAAAGTCACCACAGCTAATAATGTCAAAACATGGAACAAGGCTGTGTGTGTTTTGCAAATGATGCACAACTTCTGCAAACCTGCGTCCTCTCTGCCATTTGTGAAAATACCCCCCCCCTTTTTTCAGATTTCTACTCAAGCTTGCAAAAAAAAAAAGAAGAAGAAGAAGATGCATCTGCTTTAATAGCTGCATTGTGCATTGCTTCCTGCAGGGAAATGTGCTTTTTGAAATCTTGTGCAGAGCCCTATAAAAAGGGGCTGCATTAATGAGTAGCAGAGAAATACAAGTCTTGCAGACAAACCCATTTAAAAGTTGTCTATTACCTATCAAAGTGGGAGAACCTAGGGGTGGCTTAATGCTTTTTCAATCAGCAAGCTTAAGTGCAGTAAAGTTTCTTTCCTAACGACTCATAGCCTTTGCGGTGAGACGCTTCCAGTTACTAAACCTCTTGGGCAGTTTTCACTGGCCTGGGATAGCTCAGGGGTTCTGTCTGGCTTGGCTAGAAGTCCATCTGGATCCATTAAGGTCAGCCTTTCCAAGGCAGTCAAAGAATGCAAGATTGGGGAAGGATGAATAAAGCAGAAGTAACAGGGGTTAATCTCCTATCTTGGCAAAAGCTACATGAAATGCATTGCCAACAAACACTACTATGCACTCTGTATGAAGACCCAGAACTTTTTGAAGGCAGGCAGGAGAACATTCTCTAGTTTGCAGGCCCTGCATCTTTGAATTAAGAATGCTTGATGAGTGTAAACTGTTTAAGCACTCCAAACACTGGAGACATCTTAACCTGTAGCTCTCCTTTGGAGTTTCTATTTTCTCAAACACTCCACTGTTTTTGCTAAATAGATCTATGCCTTGCACACAAGCCTCATCCAGATATAGAATGGACATAGTGCTTCCCAGTTGCCAAACGGGCCATTCGTTCTGGGCTATTTCTATTCATATACAAGACAGCCCAGCATATTATTGGTGTTGGAACAACCTTTCTCAACCTGGCAGCCTCCAAGCATGCTAAAACATGACTCTCAAAACTGTATGCCAACCCAGCCTTTGCATATGACTCGAAATGCTTCAAATTTTGACAACCAAAGCAATTGGATGTCATGTGTCTAAAAGATGTGTGTGCAGTTCCATCACCTTCACCAGTTGGGGCCGGAATACATTATAAAGCAATGCTTTCCCAAACTTGACAACTTTAAGATATGTGGACTTCAACTCCCAGAATTCCCCAGCTAGCATTTATCTACCTATTATTTATAACTCAGGGAGTGCTGCAAGTGCTTTGGGAGGAGACACCATTGTAGCTTTTGGCATCATTATTTTTGCTCTTTGGGCGAGGCAGGACATGCAAAGAGTCCAGGAATCCCAACATTCTCAAGATCGGGATAATTTATTAAAAATATTTCCCCATTCCACAGATGTGCTGTAAACTTTGCTTCCATCCATGGGTGCCCAAAAAATATTCCTGGGATTATCCCAAATGCATAGCTTTCTCTTTAGCTGAATTCCTTGTTTCCCCCAGACACACAGGGCAAGTCAACCTGCCATCCAGGAGTGTCGTTTTTTTTGCCAACTTTTTTGTTTGTTTGGGCAAAGGGTCTGTGGTTTGAACAGTGGCAGGGTAGCAGAATGTTAAGCTGACTTTTTTATTTATTTATTCGCATTACTATTTGGGAAGTTCATTACTGCTGCAACTTGTTTATTTAAATTATTTACTAGCTATTTTTAAAATAAAAATCCCAAGCAGTTCAAGGGGATAAAACAATAACATTCCCATCCAATTAAAAATATTACATACACACACACACACACAGTGTGTGTGTGTGTGTGTGTGTGTGTGTGTGTGTGTGTGTGTCCAGATCAAAATATATCAATTTTTGTAACAGGCAAGATATCTTGGCGGGCATTTAAAACAATCTTAGCAACAATAAGAAATAAGTTTATCAGGCCTGATTTCTATAAGTTTGTGTGTAAGTGTTCTTCTTACGCTCACATTTGTTTTTCTGTCCAATTCCTGCATTTGGATCTGCATTTGTTTGAAGAAGATCAAGTGACAAAATTAGTGGATCAGAGGAATGCTGTGGACATAATTTACTTGGACTTCAATAAGGCATTTGATAAAGTAGATCGCAACCTACTACTTGACAAGATAGAAAAATGTGGGGTAGACAGTACCACCACCAGATGGATTCGTAGCTGGCTGACCGACCGTACTCAGCGTGCGGTCCTCAATGGAACTGCATCTACATGGAGGGAAGTGTGTAGTGGGGTGCCCCAGGGCTCTGTTCTGGGCCAAGTGCTCTTCAACATCTTCATCAATGATTTGGACGAGGAGATAGATGGGGAACTCATCAAATTTACAGACGACACCAAGCTGGCAGGAATAGCCAACACTCCAGAAGACAGGTTTAAGATACAGGAGGATCTGGACAGACTTGAACACTGGGCGCTATCTAACAAAATGGAATTCAATGGTGAAAAAAGCAAGGTTCTACATTTAGGCAAGAAAAACCAAATGCACAAGTACAGCATAAGTGGCACCATGCTCAATAGTAGTAACTGTGAGAGGGACCTCGGAGTCCTAGTAGACAATCACCTAAATATAAGCCAGCAGTGTGCTGCAGCTGCCAAAAAGGCCAACACAGTGCTAGGCTGCATTAACAGAGGGATAGAATCAAGATCACGTGAAGTGTTAATACCATTTTACAATGGCTTGATAAGGCCACACTTGGAATACTGCATCCAGTTTTGGTCACCGCAATGTAAAAAAGATGTTGAGACTCTAGAAAGAGTACAGAGAAGAGCAACAAAGATGATTAGGGGACTGGAGGCTAAAACATATAAGGAACGGCTGCTGAAATTGGGTATGTCTAGTTTAACGAAGAGAAGGACGAGGGGTGACCTGATAGCAGTGTTCCAATATCTCAGGGGCTGCCACAAAGAAGAGGGAGTCAAGCTATTCTCCAAGGTGCCTGAAAGCAGGACAAGAAGCAATGGGTAGAAACTAAGCAAGGAGAGAAGCAACCTAGAACTAAGGAGAAACTTCCTGACAGTTAGAACAATTAACCAGTGGAACAACCTGCCTCCAGAAGCGGTGAATGTTCCAACACTGGAGGTTTTTAAGAAGAGACTGGACAGCCGTTTGTCCGAAATGGTATAGGGTTTCCTGCCTCAGCAGGGGTTGGACTAGATGACCTCCAAGGTCCCTTCCAACTTTATCATCATCATCATTATTATTATTATTATTATTATTATTAAGTCTATACAATTCTTAAATTCTTTGTGTGTCCAATCACATTTGGCTAATAAAGAATTCTGTATTCTATTCTATTCTATTCTATTCTATTCTATTCTATTCTATTCTATTCTATTCTATTCTTTATTCTTTCATATTATTTCAAGCATTTCCTCTAACATGTACAATTGGATGCACTATTTTTCTTATTAAATTCTAAAAATCTTTCCTAAACTTGACATCCTCCTTTGATCCATAGAATAAATACTAACCCTGCTTGTTGATTCCAGACTAGAATATAAAAAAGCCTTGCAAAAACTGAGCACAGTGATTTAATATTCCAACACAAGTTCCATATGAACAAGCTTGGCAGTTAAACATCACTTTGTTTTATGTCTACTTCAAATAAGTCTGCATTGGCCACAATTAAAAGGTAAAGTTGCACAATCAAAGGAGAAATAAAGTTAAATGGTCAACACTTAATGTGCAGCTTTATAACTGAAGGTGGCACTCCTTAGAATGCAGGAAGAAGCACAGATGTTCCTTCTAGGTATCTTGACTTCAGCTCAGCCAGTAAGGCCAGCGCTAATCCAGATTGCAGGAACTGTAGTCCTAAACAACTGGGGTGCCCTAGGTTGCCTGCCTCAATCTCTAATAAAGGTGAGGATTTTTTGGTCTGACCAGGGCTTATTCTTTCGCTCAACACTAAAAGGTCATCTTAGTCATATCATGTTTGCCTTGGACTATCATCAAAGCTTATTCTACAGTGATGGGTGGCAAAGCCTACCAATCTCTTGGATTGGGCTTCCCATTTACAGGTAGTTCTCAACTTACAACCATTAATTCAATGACCATTCAAAGTTATAACCGCCCTGAAAAAAGTGAGTTATAGCCAGTTCTCTCTCTTATGATCATTGCAGTATCTCCACAGTCATGTGGTCAAACATCAGGTGCCTGGCAACCATCATGTGTTTGCAATGGTTGCCGTGTCCCAGGGTCCCAGGGATGGTCCTTTGCAACCTTCCTAGGGGGCTTCCCGTGAGCAAAATCAGTGTGGGGGGAGTTGGATCCACTTAACGACTGCTTCCATCCTTCCGGGGTAGGTAAAATGAGGACCCAGATTGTTGGGGGCAATGTAAATATATATATACATTGCTTACTGGTGTACACCGCTTAGAGAGTGCTTGCACTTAAAGCGGTATATAAGTCTCATAAATAAATAAATAAATAAATTTGCTTAACAAACCACAGCAAAAAAGGTCATAAAATGGGAGCTGACTCACTTAACAACTGCCTTGCTTAGCAACAGAATTTTTTGGCTCAGTTGTGGTTCTAAGTCGAAGACTACCTGTAATTGAGGCTGAGGCCAACTTTTTTTAAAAAGGAAAGCAAACCCAAACTTCCAAACTGGGACAAGCAGAGAGGAACGCTGGACGATCCCTCCATTGTTCAGGCTCACAAGCTGTCCAAGGAATGCGTAGCTGATGTTGGAGCCCTTCCATGAATGAAGCCACAAACCTCCCACGGATCTCAGACTCACTTTCTGGAACACTAGACTAGAGTCAAAGCACTTTCCCTTCTGTTCTGCTCAACCACAAAAGCTGCTCTGCTGCCAAAGGGGAAAGAGAAAGCTTTATGGGAGAGAAACTTGCCACAAATGGCTTAAGCTGATACAACTGACTGTGGCCTTCTCGGGGAAGGAATCATTTGTAGAGAGGAAAGACAAGGAGGGCAGCATCAAGCTGCACTTTAACCCACAATTCATCATCTGGGTAGCGTTGGCTGAGCTAAGCTTCTCTGTTATTTTAGCTGGATGCTTCTTAATCTGATTGTGTGTGTGTGTGTGTGTGTGTATGCATACACAGCACAATATCCCCTAATTAACAGGAGTGTTGTGAGGCAATAAAGCTTGCTCAAGCATTGCTGTATCACCGTGTTGCAAGTCTTCAAGATCTACTCTGGATCTGATTGAAAAATATCTCAGCCGTTATCCAGAGCTGACTCAATTCGCTTTCCGGTTTACGTAAAACCACAGCAATGTTTTTTATTCTCCTTGCAGTGTGTGGCTCTGCAGACATAATAGGAAGCCCCTTTTTCCTATTGGTGGGAATGGTGATTTCATCCCATATCTTGGTTCCAGAGTTTAGTCCAGCTATTACCCCATTCCTACAACCTTCCCAGTCCAAGATCTTCTCTGCTTTTATATGCGTTCTTTTGAACTTCTCACCTCTCTCTCCCAATCAAGCCATATGTAACTACTGTGTGTCAGTGGTTACACAGTAACTACTGACACACAGTAGTTACATATGGCTTGATTGGGAGAGAGAGAGAGAGAGAGAGAGAGAGAGAGAGAGAGAGAGAGAGAGAGAGAGAGAGAGATTAGGAAAAGCATCTGACCCTCTGGAAGCAATGTTGAACTTTGAAGAAGCAGGCTAGGAAGCATATGGATGCTGTTGAATTTAAGGTTGGAGAGGACTCCTGACAATATCATGGACAGTCAAACAAACAAACAAGCTCCAAATCAATGGATCCTCAGATCAATCCAGACTTCTCGCTCAAAGCATGTTATGCAAAGGCCCAGTTCTCTGGAGAAGGGTTAAATGCTGGGAAAGGTGGAAGGAAAGAGAAGAAGAGGACAATGGCCAGCAGCAAGGTGGATGACCTCAGTTATACAGCAGCAATGGTTGCTCCATTGAAAGACCCGAAGGACTAGGTTGGGGATGAATAGTTATAGATAAACTCTTATCTATGGGGTCACTAAGAACTGATTCAATTTGTTTGCACATAAGCAAGCTCAGTTGTAGAATGGCCAACATTATTAACATTATCTTTTCTCTTAAGCAGGGAAAAGTCACACAATTTCAGATTTCAGAACTAGGAGTAGACTTTCATGACAGGAAAAGTTCAAAACAGCCATGTTTCTATGAGTCCAATTATTTATTTCTTTATCAGATTTATTAGATATTTTACGGTTCAAGACGAATTTGAAAGGTCTTGTTAAAAATATAGGAGCAGGTCATTTTTAAAAGCATTTACCATTCTACAGCTGTGTTCACAGGCCTTAAAAATTATTTCAATTCCAGTCACCTAGTTTAAAGGTATGAACAAAAGGTAAATAGGGAACCAGATAGGCTGTAATAAATACAGAGATTGTGGTGCCTGATAAATTCTCTACATTAAACACTAGATGGCGCTGGGCATACACAAGATGGATATAATAATATACTGTATTACTAATGGCTAAAATCAAAGGCTGAATTGCTCTACTCCTTTACTCACAGCTTTTAAATCTCTCTGTTAATGTACGTCTTTATAGTAGTGGGGAGGCAGTTTTCTACTGTTATGATAAAAAGCATGTAAGACCGATATAAACCAGGGCATCAGCATTTCTGTATTTTTGTACAGGCTCTTATTTATTTTTTTTGGCATTGTTGTTGTTGTTAGTTGCGAAGTCGTGTCCGATCTATCGCGACCCCATGGATAACGTTTTTTCAGGCCTTCCTGTCCTCTACCATCTTCTGGAGTCCATTTAAGCTCACGCCTACTGCTTCAGTGACTCCATCCAGCCATCTCATTCTCTGTCGTCCCCTTCTTCTATTGCCCTCAATCTTTCCCAACATTAGGCTCTTCTCCAGTGAGTCCTTCCTTCTCATTAGGTGGCCAAAGTATTTGAGTTTCAACTTCAGGATCTGGCCTTCTAAAGAGCAGTCGGGGTTGATCTCCTCTAGGACTGACCGGTTTGATCACCTTGCAGTCCAGGGGACTCGCAGGGTTCTTCTCCAACACCATAGTTCAAAGGCCTCAAAAGTTTTTTGTGAAGATGATGTCAGATATCATGTTTGTTTCTATTTCATGGCATGGTAGCTTTGCTACCATCAAGAGGCACCACTGCTGAGCTGTGCTTAGGACATCAGTACGTCTTAATCCAGTCATGCCTGGAGGCATAACTGGAAACTCAAATTATACTTGCAGCTAGTGTTTCACTTCAGAACATGCTAACTTCCCACAATTTAATTCTTACTTGAAGGAATATGGTAAAAAAAAATTAGCGTGGAGGAAAAAGGCTAGAGAATGCCAAGTGCAGTGTTGCTGGGCATCCTGGCACTTGTTGATGCCAGATTTAGGACCCAGAGTAGAGGATTTGGCTCCCAATTAAATTCTGCCAGTATTTACATTTAAGACACTGTTTGTCTATGCAAGAATCTAATTCTTCTTTTGGCTTAATACACAAGCATGCTTTCCATTCATTGTAAAGCTGCCTAATCAAACGTGGAGAAAGGCGTAGCCTCCCACACCTTCAAGTGCTTCCTAGTTCACTCCTCAAACTAAGCCATAAGCAAACCAGGATATAAACCCAGCCTCTGTGTCTTCATTTCCAGTTTTAACTAGAGGTATGCATAGGTCAGGGGTAGGCAACCTTGGCTCTTTTATGACTCGTGGACTTCAACTCCCAGAATTCCTGAGCCAGCCATGCTGAGGGGAAAGGGAGAGGTTTCCAAGCTGAGCCATGCTGGCTCAGGAATTCTGGGAGTTGAAGTCCACGAGTCATAAAAGAGCCAAGGTTGCCTACCCCTGGCAAGGCAGTTCCATTCTCCCAGGTGACTCCATTGGAGCACTGAAAGGACCAAGGGTTCACTCTCAAAGGTCACCAATGCTTTATCTTGCAGGGCGCCTGTACTGTTGGAGTGTCTATGGAGATTCTCAATCATTCAGGTCATGGCTGTCTCAAAAGTGCTTTTTCCAAAAGGCAACTAGACTTTCTTGGGTTTTTTTCTTTGAAAATGTTTCACTCCTCATCCAAGAAGCTTCTTCAGTTCAGTTGAACTGTTCAGCTTCAGTTGAACTGAAGTAGCTTCTTGGATAAGAAGTGAAATGTTTCCAAAGGGGAAAAAACCAAGAATGCCCAGTTGCCTTTTGGAAGTATATCAGACAGCCTATCTACCTGTTCTGCAACTATCCAAAAGTCTGGCAATGCTATATATCGAGGAGCCATTCAGGAGGGCACTATACAGAAATGAAGTTATTGATTTAACACATCAAGGCCATCATTGCCACCACACTTTTCATCATCAGCTTGGGAAATGCTTGACTCACTGCTTTAAAAAATTATGCATTGCAGGCCGTTCTTAAAAACTCTGCTCAGTCCAAAGCAAAGTGCTTGGATCCAATCTGGAAAGCCAGGGAGCTGTTCTTTGTTAATAATGGTGTCATCCCCCAAAGGCCTGGTAATCCCAATGTTGCTTGCTGCCTCATAAGGCTGGCCTCGTCTTGTCCCCAGGCTCTGATTTTTGCGGCCTTGTGCTACTACTGACTGGGCTCCATAACACCTCAAAAATATTCATACTTGAAATTTGTTTCACTTGCTAACATAATTTGCAGACAAATGAACCGCCGCTCATTTTTACCAAGGATCAAGAACTCTGTGAAAGCATTTTTAACTACAACAGAGTCATTGCAAACCAGATTTTGCTACTAGTCTAAAATCAGACAGCTCTGAGTTGATTTCTATAGGCAGAGTTGAAACAGTGGCAAACTATATATTTTTAAGGCATTTGGGCTCTATTTCCCCATTGGCTAGAACTCTTGCCTTGCTATTTGGCTAGTTCCTGGGCTTCGGGTCCTGTAAGAAGAATGCTAACTAGAAGGCTCTGTAGCTCCCCTTAGTAGCGGTGAGATAAAAGTAAAATCGAAGAGTGCTGCCAGTTTTCCTCTTCTTTGCTTCCTGTATCTCTCTAAAGAACGAGGCTGCTTGCTTGTTTGTTTTCTTACTTTCCCTTCCTTCTCTCCATTTTATCTCTCAAATC
Source organism: Crotalus tigris (assembly GCF_016545835.1). Lineage (NCBI taxonomy): Eukaryota > Metazoa > Chordata > Lepidosauria > Squamata > Viperidae > Crotalus > Crotalus tigris. The sequence continues at coordinate 4,037,395 of NW_024096469.1, forward strand.
CTTTTTACACTGAACACTTTTACCTCATAATATAACAAACCCAATTTCCTGTTCACAGTGAATGGCACTTGGACCCTGAACATCTGGGGGGTTAATTAATTTTTAAAGAATTTCCTGGTAAGATTGTCCTGGGGAAAGTCCATATCTGCGGTTGCCTCTCCTGTTCTCACCAGCTTTTCTGGTTCTCCTGGTTCACGAGCGAACCTGAACCTGAGACGCAGATGGGCGGCTTGTCCTTGCTCCAACTGGTATTTGGTCTAGCAGAGCTACTGGAGGAAAGGAAGAGCCTGACACATAGGAATAAGGAAGGACAGCCCTGAGGGCCAGAGACTAGAGAGACGTGAAGTGAGTCCTACATAATAAATGAGCAGAGATTTGTGGAAGCTCCAAATTGGGGGGAGGGGAGGGGGGAACTTGGTACTTCATCATGAAATAAAGTGTACTACTGATGTCTTGCCCTTTTGGCACATTGTGTCTAGTTCTGGGCAACACAGCTCAAAAAACGGCAATGACAAATAGCAACAAGTTTAGAGGAGGTCAACCAAGTTGATGAAACCAAGCCTTATGAAGAACAACTCAACAAGCTGGGTATGGTCAGACTGCAGAAGAAATGGCTGAAGGGAGGTATATGATAACAGTCATCAAACATCTGGAAAGTTACACATAGGAGAGGGAGTGGACTTAGTCTTCGTTCCCCCAGAACCAATGGATTAATACTCCAAGGAAAGAGATCTAGACCGGACATCAGAAAAACGTCCTGGCTTACAACTCTTCAACCAGTGGAACAGGTTGCCAAATAACATGGTAAGTTCTTCCATAGAGCCTGGATGGTCATCTGTCAGAGATCCTCTTGTAGATCCTACGTTTGGACCGTGGCTTGGATTAAATGACCCAATTCTATGATTCTATGAAAAGTTATCTTTCATCTGTAAGACTACTGCTTGCCAAAATGGGGGAGAGTAGGTGTCATTATAAATAGCCATACACTGATGTGTTTCAAAATGAGCTACACTTTGCTAATTTACAAAGGAAATAGGAAAGCTGCTGTTGTCCAGATATTCTGGGCTACCTTCCCATTAGCTCTACAATTCTGTTTAATGCCTCAGATGAAATAGCTCCTAGTCCAGACAAACTTTTTGCCACAAGCACTCTGTGGTTCTGCTGCAGTAAGTTGATCATTCGTGAGATTGCCACAGCTGAGATTTGTGTTAATGGTAAAGCAGAAGGAAAAGGCAAAGCGTCTCTCCTAAAAACCCACCTCTTGCCTAAGTTACTCCATTAATGAGGAATGGAAATATTTTCATTGCTGTGTCGACTGCCAATGCCACAAGCTTAGTTACACACCGGAAAAATGTTTCTATACCCAGATTTATTTTTTATTACAAATTTGGGCTTCTACAGCAGCCATTGCTAGTGTTTAAAAAAATAAAGAAAGCAAGTGCATTTCATATGATCGTCAGTCTGGAATCATCCTTTTAGGTTTTGGGTAGTGGTTACTGTTTCTGCCAGTAACATCACTCAGCACACATGTATGTATGGGCTCACATGATAGGTCCTTCTAATTGTTTTGGAATTTTAGCTCTACATACAGGGATTAATATTACAATTATCATCTGGCTGACAAGAAGCAATATCATCCTTGTCATTCCTCTGAAAACACTGCAACTGAGGCAAGAAACAGGATCACAAAGTATCCGCTATTAATGGGACTTTTCCTAAATAGAACCACTAACATGCTGACTTGGGATGTCCATGCATCTGAAAACTGCAATGTTGAGAAACACTGCTTTAAGTCTTTCCACTGAGGATTTCAGGGCAAGGATTCAGTGTGGGAGCTGAAGCTAACCCAGATGTTGAATTCCTTGGAAACTGTATGAAGTGCAGTTGAAAGAATTGGGTACATTGGGGTTGCATAAAAGAAGATGGAGAGACATTGTTAAAATGTAAAGCACCATCATGCAAAAAAGCTGAGTCAAGTGGCTCTAATGGGCCCAGGCAGAAAACTAGAATTGACAGGTTGATATTTATCAGGAAGCTGATTTAGCTCAAGGTTAAAAGTTTCTAACAGCTATTTGATAGAGAGCTTCCTTCTTCTCCCGAGTGTGGGTTGGAAATACTTCAGCTGCAAGATCCCTGCACGGATGGCTGTACAGTATTATTTCTCCTTCTCTTCCAATTCAAATGTTCAGTATTGTTGTTAATAAGTTTTGTACAAGGATATAAAGATAATTAAAATGAGTATAACTAAGTGTATCTGCTCATGTAGTGATAAGAAGATTAAAACTATTTCACATGTATTATCATATTGTAAATTCTATAGGAATGTCAGATCTGCATATCTTCTGACCCTAATACATAAATTTCCAGGAAAGCAAGACATTTTCTATGTGAACCATCTCCTAGAAGATTCAAAACCCCTTATTACTTGTGCAGTAGCCAAATTCTGTGTTGCCGTGATGAAAATAAGGCAAAGCAGGTCACCGAAATAATTACTTCATTTATTCAGCACTTTAGATTTAATACATGTTAGGTATCTTGTTTTAGGTGATACATATTTTTGGTTCATAGATTCTAATATTTTAGACTTATTCTTACAGAGGTAATTAACATACCATTGTAATGGTGTGTGTTGCCTTTGTTATTTTATCTTTGTTATGCTAGCATTGTATCTCATCTATTGTATTTGATATTAGTTTGATGTTGCGTTTTTAAAAATTTTTTTGCAGATCATTGATTGAATAAATGGGTGAGTTTGTGTTTTACAATTGCAATTTTAAAAAGGAAATAAGTGACACAATAATCTGAGTGGTGCATTTCTAATTCTGCTCCTGTAACCTAAGCACCCATAGAGGGGGAGGGGGGGACCCACTATTTTCTATTAAAACTGGAAGAATTATGTTACGAGTACTGATTTAATGCCACTGTATTTTCTTCTCCTTTGATTGTCTATGAAAAATCCAATGATCCTTCAAACAGCTAAATACATACTGCTCTTTCTAACATAATGAAAACAAGCTGTTGTATCTAACAAAAGGCAATGAAAATGCCAGAGTGGCACTCAGGGTTATCCAAAACTAGATTACTCGCAGAGCAGCTGGTTGTTTCCAGAAAAGACCATCTGAAATTCAGCATGGAAAGTGGAATGCTTCCTAATCACATGCTTCTCAAATTATAAACTCCCTTGTTCAGCCAAAGGGCTCTGTGATTTTGATAGGCCGGTCACTGACCACAGGTGAATAAGCAGAGAGATCCCTGAGCTGTGTGGTCAGCTGCAGCTTTCTTCAAGGGGAAGAGAACTCAACTGCTTTAGCCCAACATCATCCCCTTTGAATTCCACATTATGACTTAAGTTTAATGACATTTATGCCAGAGTAGACGTTCTGTCCTTCCAACATATGGTCTGTGTTGTATACTTGTTCACGTGCGAATGATGAAGACACATGGCGATGCTGAACAAACACTTTATTTTCTCTTCTCAACAACCGAGCAAAAGCAAAAGGCATGCAGGCCTTTTTATATGGCCAGAAACCCGGACAATATCAACCAATAGGAACAGAGTGTTTTCACGCCTTGCACATGTGCACAAGGCTGGCGCCGCTCTGTCTGGTCCCGGGCAGCTTTTGGAATGCCCAGGACCAATGCAAGGTCCCGAGCCTGCTTTTGCAGGCTCAGGACACAACACCACTCCCTCCTAGATGGAACATGCCTGTGCTCCCACATGTACGTCATACAGTGGGAAGAGTGGCATATAGTTTCATTAATCAAACGCAAGGAGTGTGGAATAATCAAGTCTGCCCTCAGGCAAAAACCCCTTCAAACTTGATTAATGCAATAAATGTATCCGAAAGCAAAATTAATACAAAATAATCTACCACAGGTTACTCCCGTTATTCAGGAGCCTCATGAACAGAACCCTCACGATTTGACAGCAACTTTGGGTGGGCACTTGGCCCGCTGTGACCTTCTAAGGGCCGGAGAGATTGCCTGGCCCACCTGCTCGCCTACCAGGCTAGGCAGGCCAGGGCGTTGCTTCCCTAAATTCCCAGGTGACCCCGGTGAGGGTGCCTGGCTTACCTGCTCACCTACCAGGCTAGGCAGGCCAGGACTTTGCTGCCCCACATACCCGGTTGACCTGCTCCGCTGCTGGCTGGCTGGACCCTCTAAGTCCAAGCCAGCATGCCATGGAGGGGTGGAATTCCCCGAGTCCACAATGGACCCCTCTTGGGAACACTGTCCCTCGAGCCCAAGGCCAGCAGATGGAGAGGACTGGGTAGCGGAAGTGCCCCAATACTCTGTGGCCCCCAAGCATGTGCCCGAGGTGCCAGAGTCAGGAGTCACCTCCATGGCAACTCCCCTTGCTGGTGACCTCCTTTTGGGAGCAATTGCGGAATTTGGCAAGTGCCCCTGATGGAATTCTTTTTCTCTTGCTGCTTGTGATTTGTGTGGATACCTCCGGTCAGTCTCCCTGTCTGGAGCACTATCTGACATATGTGAATACTGTGGATACCCCTGGTGTGACTCCCTGTCTGGAATGATTATGGATGTGTGGGATGACCCCCTATCTCGTGAATTCCTGTTAGGAGCACTTGCGGAACCTTGGGATGAATCCCAAATAGCCTCAGTAGCAGCTAGTGATGACCTGTTAGGCCTGGGAAACTGTGACCTAGAATGCATGTTATGGTCCTCCCCCCCCCAGAGCAGAGCCAGGAGTGGAAGGGTGAGGGTCCAGTCTCCAACGCAGTTGGTCTATGTGTCTGCGAAGAACGTGGCCGTCTCCCAAGGCAACTTCGTATGACAACAGCCCAGAGACCTTGCAGACCATAGCTGTGACCCAGAGATGATCAGGCCCATAGTTTCTTGCCCAGATCAGATCGCCCACCTGGAGTCTCTTAGGTGCCCGCAGTTATGACACCTCTGAAGCCACCTGGTCAGGATGCAGCCTGTCCAGTTTAGTGATGGGCGGTGACCCCAGAGGAGTTCAGCAGGGCTCTTCCCTGTGGCTGTGCATGGTGTGGTGCAGTGTGCAAGAAGGAAATCTGCTAACCTGTGATGCCAGTTACCATAAGTCAGTTTCTTGAGGGCATCTTTGGTGGTTCACACCATCCTCTCTGCCAGTCCGTTGGAGGATGGATGGAAGGGAGCTGAAGTTGCATGTTGGATCAGGTTGGCCTGAAGAAAATCCTGGAACTCAGAAGAGGTAAATTGAGGGCCGTTATCTGAAACCAGAACATCTGGAAGGCCGTGTGATGCAAAAATTCCTCTCAACACCTGGATGGTCCTGGCAGTAGTAGTGGAGGAAACAGGAACAACCTCTAGCCACTTGGAATGACTATCAACAACAACCAGGAAGAATTGCCCATGAAAGGGCCCAGCATAATCTATATGCACCCTAGACCATGGGGTTTGAGTTTCCTCCCACCTATGTACTGGGGCCTGAGGCATCTCAGGCCAGGACTGTTGGCACACTTGGCACCCGTGCACCTGGGCCTCGATATCTTTATTGAGCCCAGGCCACCAAAGATGGCTGCGCGCAAGCGCTTTCATCCTGACTATACCAGGATGTCCCTCATGCAGAGAGATCAAGTTCTAGACTTCAATGAGGCTGAGATCACTACCCTGCAACTCCATAACAGGCAACCCTTGAAAGTGGAAAACTCATGCTTCTTGTGCCAGAAGCATTGAAACTCAGTATCTGGGCACTTGTCAGGCCATCCTGACAACACCCATGTCAGCATGCGTGTAAGTGTGTGATCAGTGGCAGTTTCTGCAGCCACGTCCCTAGCATTGAGGGGAGACTCAGGCAACTCCTGAATGGACAGAATATTAATGGCTGGATCTGGCGCTAATTGTTCAAGGATAATCTGCTCAGGCCATCTGCATGACCCATTTCTTTTCCTGGTTTGTGGACTAATGTATAGTCATATGCTGACAGGAAAATGGACCATCTCAGCATACGAGGAGAAATGATATGTGGGGTCTGTTTGTTAGTGGTAAACAAACGCAGCAGAGGCTTATGGTCAATATAGACCGTGAAATGGCGGCCATATAAGAAATCATGAAATTTCTTAATGCCACCACTATGGCCAACGCTTCTCTGTCAATTTGAGCGTAATTCTGGCTCTGCAGAAGACAGAGTCCTTGAGTAATAGGCCACAGGGACCTGTGTCCCATCAGCCTTCAGATGGCTAAGTACGGCTCCCACCCCATAAGGAGATGCATCGCATGCGATGCACACAGGCAATTGCTTATTGAAATGCGCTAAAACAGCATTAGAAGTGAGCAAGGCTTTAACCTCATTGAAACTCTTTTCATGGACTTTAGTCCACTGCCAAGGAGCCTGCTTGTCTAAGAGCCTGTGTAAGGGCTCTGCTACTGCAGCTTTATGTGGGAGAAATGCATGGTAAAAATTTAATAGCCCCAAGAAGGCTTGCAGCTCACTCTTAGACTTAGGGCTTGGGGCCTGCTGGATAGCTTGCAATTTAGTTTCAGCAGGGTGAATACCTTGAGCATCAATCCTGAATCCTAACAAGTCAGTAGAAGTGTCTCCTATCTTACATTTATCCTTCTTTAGTTTAAGGCCTGCTTTTTGAAAACAAAGTAAGACAGCCCTTAGTCTTTCTGCTAAATTTTGAGATGACTCCCCAGCAATGAGGACAACATCAAAGTAGGGACAGAGCCCAGGAATACCTTGAAGTGTGCTCTCCATGACACTCTGGAATATGCCAGGGGCTACATTTACCCCAAATTGCAGTCTCTTGACCTTGAAGGCCCCCTGTGAGTTACAATAGTCTGCCTCATCAACAGGTAGCTGTTGATAGGCCTGTGCCAGGTCAAGCTTCGCAAAAATGCGTCCCCCCTTGAGGGAGGCCAGAATGTGACTTATCACAGGCACTGGATAAGCGTGCCTTATTCAGTGTGCACTTGTAGTCTGCACATATACGTATATCCCCATTAGCCTTTAGAGGTGTTACTATGGGGGTTTCCCATGGACTTGAATCCACAGGTTCTAGAATGCCCTGCTGGAGCAATTTGTCCAGCTCAGCATCTATTTTACCTTTGAGGGCAAAAGGTACCCTCCTAGGTTTAACCCTGATGAGCGTGATGGTTGGGTCTAACCATAGCGAAATGGGAGGTCCCTTGTAGGATCCTAGTTCTGAACTAAACACATTTGCAAACTCCTTGCAGACTTCTGCAAGGCTCAATGTTTGCACATTGTGCAGCCCAGTTACCTGGATTCCCAGAGCTTCGAACCAATCCAGTCCAATAAGACTCGTACGTTCACCCCCAACAACTACCACATCTAGGGGACCATCAAAATCCTTATGCTGTACTCTAAGGGTGGCCTCCCCCTTAACACACACCATGGAATTCTGAAAATCTGTAAGTATTAGATTCGATGGCCTGAGTTTAACTCGAAGGCCACTGCTGCTGCATATCCTTTTGAATGTGTTAATAGAAATAATGGAAAGAGCGGACCCAGTGTCCAACTTCATTGATAAGGAAACCCCTTGCAGCCTTACATGAATGGAAAGCTTCCCTGTCCTCAAAATACTCCTGCGCGATGCGCAGAAACCCACCCTATGTTGGCTGGGAACCCTGGTACCTTTCAGGCGCAATTCTTCACGAGGTTGGACCTTCTGGCGACCCAAACAGACGGATGCGATGTGGCCTTGCCTGCCACATGCTCTGCAAATGGCGGAGCGGAAACTGCAGTCAGCTCGCTTGTGGCGTCCTCCGCACTTGAGGCATTGAAGAGATGCTGGGGCCTTGTCCAGATGTTCCTTCTGCCTCCTTTCAGCTGGCTGGTGAAGTCTATCCACCTCTTCTTCAGGATCTGCTTCCGATCCTTCTTGAGCGTCCTCTTGATGGACGGTAGCTGTCTCTGGAGGGCTCCTGGTGGGCCGTAAAGCCTTCACAGCCCCGCCGGCTGCTTCCTCACCTGTCACCTCTCGTAGCACATCTTGGAAAGAGACATCTTCTTTAGCAAAAATCTTCTCTGTTCCTTAAACCACATATGAAGCGATCTCGCAGCCTCTCTTCCAGATCCTTGAACTCACAAGGTCTGGCTGCTCTCCTTAAGGCCACAATAAAATCTGCAGCAGATTCACCCGGCCTCTGGTCTCTCTGCTCAAACGCATGCCTCCAAGCAATACAGATAACTTTGGCTGGAAGTGTTCCTTCAACAGTTTTTTCAAGTCAGTATATGTTACTGACTCCAGAGGTGCAGGGGCCACCAGATTCTCTGCAATTCAAAAGCTTCCTGTCCACAGACACACAAAAGAGTTGCAGCCTTCAAGCCGTCTTCTCTAACCTGATTTACTCTGAAGTAATTCTCAACCCTTGCTACATAGGAATTCCATCTCTCTGGGTGTGAGACATCAAAATCAGACAAACGGCCAATCTTCGCCATCATACTATTACGACCTTCACCACTCGCTCCTCTGCAACAGCTGTTGGGGAAAGGGTCCTTTAGCCAAGCTCACCCTCCAGCGATGCTATACTGGCAGGCTGGGACGCTGATTCAGACGCCATCTTCCCTCTTCAGGACTTCCTGGGTAAGTCCTTAAAACTTTCTCTTCAGCTTGCAAAGGATCCCATCCTCGTCGCCAGTGTTGTATACTTCGTTCGTGTGCGAATGATGAAGACACATGGCGATGCTGAACAAATGCTTTATTTTCTCTTCTCAACAACCGAGAAAAAGCAAAAGGCACGCAGGCCTTTTTATATGGCCAGAAACCTGGACAGTGTCAACCAATAGGAACAGAGCGTTTTCGCGCCTTGCACATGCGCACAAGGCTGGCGCCGCTCTGTCTCATCCCGGGCAGCTTTTGGAATGCCTGGGACCAATGCAACGTCCCGAGCCTGCTTTTGCAGGCTCAGGACACAACAGTCTGTGACACAGGTGTACCCCAGAGTGGGGGCAATGCCAGACTTGGCATTTGATATGGTAGTAGTGGAGGTAGGATGTTTTAAAAGTAGGAGTAGAACTGAATCTCATTTCTTCTCATCTACATTTGCATGGAATTAAAATTGAGGTATAATAATAACTTCTCATGAATCTGATCACTTCCTTCTCCTGCCCATATTAAAAATGGCTTCTTAGTGGCAATCTCTGCAAGGGCTACTTTTGGGCCTCATGAGCTCTCATGACAAACAGTTTTAGCGTATGGACTATTAGCTCTTCCTGACAGGGCTTCCAGATAGAGTATCTAAACCAGGGATGGGCAATTAATCTTCCCAAGAGATCACATGAGAAACTGGGACTGTTGTGGAGGGCCGAACCAATAGGGCTGTGAAGGTGCATGTTGTATTGCAACACAGTTGTGTTGCATGTGAGGTGTACACTTACCTACATTTGATTTCTAATTTCCAATTGACCTCATGTGAGCTGGACAGGGACAGCCAAAGAGCCGAATGTGGTGTGTTGCCCATAAAATGCCCAGGTCTGATCTAAACTAGATCACCTTCTGCATTTGGCCAGTGATCATAGGGGATGCTGAGAGAACTGTAGTGGAGAAATACTGGACGACTCAAAGCTGCCTCCATGTCTCCTGGCAATGGTTCTGAGTCTCCAACTAAGTCTTTATATCTCAAAATTTTTATTTATTTTTTTGTAACTGCCGAACATTTTTATACATAAACAGCAGTGCAATGAGAGGCGAGCCTCGGAGTTGATATCTGGGCCACCAAGTTCAGTTAATCTGGTAAATTAATGAGCAAAAAACCCTGAAGTCATTACCCAGGACTGACATAGGCATGTTATGATCTGGATGAACTGACCCTGCTTGCCAGATAATTTCCTTCCTTCCTTCCTTCCTTCCTTCCTTCCTTCCTTCCTTCCTTCCTTCCTTCCTTCCTTCCTTCCTTCCTTCCTTCCTTCCTTCCTTCCTTCCTTGTTTCTTAAAAAAAGATCTTATTGTCAGGAGTGAACACCTAGGTAAGTATACAGTTATAGACAGTGGAGGGATTCAACCAGTTCACACCACTTCAGCAGAACCGGTAGCTAATTTTTTGGTGCCCAGGCCTAGAATGGACTTCCGGAAGCGGCATCCACACAGAGAACCGGTTGTTCACCTATTTGAATCCCGCCACTGGTTACAGATATCTGTTTTTGTTTCTATTTCTAAAATATTTTATTCTTTTCCGCATCAATAGTTTTTGAATAAAAGATCTACATCACCCAAGATGTGCGATTCAAGGGATTGGTCACTATCTATAAAATGAGCTACTTGAGGGAGCCCTTATCTCCCATAGTATCTGCCCAGCTGATCCAACTGCAGGATTGGCACACTCCTTTGATTAAACAATGCCATCTAGTGGGATCCCAGTAATGTCTCTTCTCTGGAGCAGCACCTGCCCTCTAAAATGAGACTTCCCAGGTGCTCAGAACACAGATACCTATACTGAAAATAGAGCAAACATGATGTCTCCATTTTCCATACATCCATGCAAATAGGGCCTAATTTGTTCACCATGTGGCTGTCATCTTAAAGATTTGAGGTGGCTTGCCTACTTCTACCTGTTCTTTTTTGGTCCAACTGTTTCTTGGTCATGTATTTGCCATATAAGACAAATATATGGCATATACTTGGTGGATAATTGTTTGGGGCTCATATTGGAAGAGCTTAGCGAGATATTTTGACGGTGAAAGGCCTTAAGAGCGAACCCCCCCTTATTGTACAAAATGGGAGAAATGACTTTCCTAAGGGGCTTGAATTTTAAGAGACAAATAATCTTCGCAGTTTATCAAATGTTTCTACAGTGTCTTACTGTTCCAAAGTCAACTCTCCCCAACCAATTGCAGGCTGGATAAAATTTTCAAGAGAAGGAAGTTGGGACACGTTCAAGGAGTCTGAATTGTTATCTGCCAAGATTTTTGTAAAAATATTTTACATATGTTCTCATCTGGGCACAGTGATCATACTTTATCTGTGAGGTAAATGGTTAAAAATATCCAGAGAAGTTTATTCTTTCAACTCCTGGATATTTTCCGTTCCTGCACAACAAGTTTTCTGCTTCTACTGAAATAAAGTGAGCTGGACCAAAAGCAATAGGAGCCGTCTCAGGGACTATCACCAGACTCTGCATCTTTCTGGAACAAAACACTTCAGCAGAGTTTTACAGTTTAGCAACAGGTCTAGTCTTTAGTTTTTTGTTTTAATGCTACTCATGACAGGAAAGCAGCCAATGCTGCTCATTCAATTTAAATCAACTTGCTGATCAAGACCAAAAAAGAGAGCATGCTGAATCAGACACTTTCCTTTATCAGTTTCAGAACTAGATACACAAGCTAGACACTTTTTATTCAAACCTGATTAAAGCAGTTTGCAGTACAGATACGAACCTGATCGCACAGTGCATGTAATCTATATTGTGAACGATATCCACAGAGTTACCAGGCAGTTCCAATACAAGTAGTTCTCGATTTATAATACAACAGTTCGTTTAGGAACCATTGAAAGTTACAACGGCCCTGAAAAAAGTGACTTATGACCATTTTTCACACTTACGACGGTTGCAGCATCCCCACGGTCACCTGATCAAAATTTGGATGCTTGGCAAATGGTTCATATTTATGACCGTTGCAGTGTCCAGGGGTCATGTGATCACCTTTTGTGACCTTGACAAGCAAAGTCAATGGGGAAGCCTGATTCACTTAACCTTATTACTAACTTAACAATGGTAGTAATCCACTTAACAACCGTGACAAGAAAAGTCGTAAAATGGGGTAAAACTCACTAAACAACAGAAATTTTCAGCTCAATTGTGGTCATAATTCGAGGACTTTGTCAAAAAGTGCCCCAATATAAAACAAAAGTAGTGAAATTCCCTGACTCACAGAGCTGTATAATGACCCCAAAAGAGAATTTACAGGGCCATTGCCTCCAAATGTAGCTTCCAATGGCCATTACCATCAAAATCAGATTTTTTTCTCTTGATCCAGCTTCATTCACTGGGACACTTGAAATCACAAGGAAATTAGATCAGGGAAGTAGATTCTTGGCAGCTCACTGTTCAATGAATGGAAAACAGCAGCATGTCTTGTGTGTGTGTGTGTGTGTGTGTAGTGGATGGGGAGAGGCCGGACAGAATTTGACACACCAGGAGAAAGAACAATGAGGCCTTTAGAATGAAAATGATAAGGCAAGGGTAACTAAAAAGAAGGGGAGGAAATCCTAATTAAAAACATGTAGATGACATGACAGTGATACCATTGACTATCACACTCATGTAATCGACTTAAGGTTTTGATTTATGGAAATGTGGCTGGCTGCAAATAATTGCAACACTTGTGGCATAGGCCCCACGTTAAAAAAAAGTAAGATTGTTTTTAAGTCTTTTTATATCAAGTTTATGCCTATGGTATTTAGCTGTCTACAGAAAGTCCATTTGCAATTCTTCATCACTTGACCACATAAGGGCGAACCTCTCCCTGCATGGCATGTTTTTGGGTTTTTGCCTAAAATGATTTCTATCAGTAACACTGTCTGAAATATAACATGCAGTCCAGATTTTGTATTTCCCCTCAAGATTTTATCGAGCATAAGTAAGTCAGAAAATATACACCTAAACTACATCTGGATTATCTATACACTGAATGGAGCCGCCATTTCCATGCATTAGAAACTACTAGATTTGGTGTGGTGTATTTCTTTTTAAGCACTCCCAAGCCACAGACTGAGTCATGATAAAGACACGTGGTTAGTTCTACTTCCTTTCCCCCTTTTTTTAGTTAAATTATGTTAAATAGCCTGCCCAGAACGTTGAAAAATGTAATTATAAAAATGTGATCTGCTAACTTGTACTGTGTCACAATCTAAGTATCCTGTTACTATATGATCATACTCTTTCAAACATATGACTTACTCTTCCTCTACCAATTCTCATAATTATACTTGAGTCAAAATAGGGATGAGCACAATACAGCACAATTCCAAAGTCATTTGAATTGTAATGGCACTCATTCCCCAATATTTAGTGCTGTTGACTGATGGAACAATAGATATAGGTAGCTTTTTAAAAAACAACAACATATTTTTACAGTTGCCCCTGGTATTTCTACATGGCCAAAGAGATTGTAGGGAAGAGCAGTAGAAGAAAAAACTTGGTCATGTGACATATTTTGAGGAAAAAAGAATAACAACTTTCCAAAGATGCCTATATTTTTCCGACCTTAATTGTATTAGAAACTCTGTCAAGTTGAATTTTGTAATCATACATTGAGGCACCAGGCTTGAAAGCAGGAGTTGAGTTCTAGTTCTGCCTTAGGGATGAAAGCCAGCTGGGTGACCTCGGGCCGGTCCCTCTCTCTGATGCCTACTCACCTCGCAGGGTTGTTGTTGTGGGGAAAATAGGAAGAGGGAGTTGTGTTAAATATGTTTGCCTTATTTGTGAAAATAATAAAGGCTGGCTACAACTAAATAAAAATACATACTTTTTAACCAATACCACATTTTAATTGTACCAGGTAGAGCAGATTCATGACTTAATCCACTGCCAGGAATGTATCAGTCTTCCTAGTTTCTTATTTTTAGGAATCCCAAGCAGAGGTCTTCATGTCTTCTTGTTTTTAATTACATGCTGTACTTAATCATTATATCAACATCTATATTGCATGTGATATTTTACAGCAACATGACTTAGTCATCTATGATTTTGTTCAGTTTTTATGACCCATCTGTGGCACAACAAGGAACAAGCACAATGACCTTTGTTAATGATTGTGGCCAGAGTTAGCACATATGGTGGTCAAATACATATACAAGGAAGAATAACTCGGTATTAGCACTAAGATCTCTAAGGCTAAATATTATAAGATGCAAACTAATCATCACTGAATTCAATGGACAGCAAGATCAAGACATTGTAGAAGTTACGATATTTTGTTTTGTTAAGCTTATTTTATTATTTTATTGTACATTTTTTGGGTTCTGTGGAACTCTTTTAAGAAATATTCTCTAATATTCTCTTAAAAACATCAAAATCTAACTCCAGCTGAAATCATGAGTCATTATGTTCTTTCTGGACTTTGTGTGTAATGTTACTACTTATCTATGTATTAAGTTGCACTTCATTGCAGGCAAAACTCTGCACTCATTGAAAAACTAAAGTTCTAGCTCTCAACTGAGAGTATGCTCTTTTAATTATTAAATAAACATTTTATTAAACTTGATAACTCGGCGCCACTTTTAAGGATCTTCATTTTAATGTTAAATTTTGTCCATACAATATTGGCAGGGATGTTGCCAGACTACTGTATTCACTATTCATGGGTTATATTTTTTAAAAAAAACACCTTAAAAACTGCAGTGTTTTTGAATTAAACAAAAATACAAGTAGGAAAAATTGCTTGTTTGGCACTCCTTTTGATAACGTAGCCAACTTTTTCTCAAATGTGGTTTTCTTCCAAAGCAATATAATAAGACCTCCACAAGCACATTGCAGATTCAGTAATACCACCCTATAAAGCCTTAGTAAGACTATCTAGAATACTGCAACCAGTTTTGGTTTCCATACTATAAAAAAGATGTTGAGACTCTAGAAAAAGTGCAGAGAAGAGCAACAAATATGATTAGGGGACTGGAGGCTAAAACATATGAAGAACGGTTACAGCAGAGGTCTTCAAACTTGGCCCTTTTATGACTTGTGGACTTCAACTCCCAGAATTCCTCAACCAGGCACACTGGCTGAGGAATTCTGGGAGTTGGTCTACAAGTCATAAAAGGGCCAAGTTTGAAGACCCCTAGGTTACAGAAACTGGGCATGGCTAGTCTAGTGAAGAGAAGGACCAAGGGAGACATGATAGCAGTCTTCCAATATTTGAGGGGCTGTCACAAAGAGGAGGGGATCAGCCTGTTTTCCAAAGCACCTGAAGGCCAGACAAGGAATGACAGATGGAAACTGATCAAGGAGATTCAACCTAGAGATAAGGAGAAATTTTCTGACAGTGAGAACAATCAATCAGTGGAACAGTTTGCCTTCAGATGTTGTGGGAGTTTCATAAGTGAAAGCATTCAAGAGACTGGACTGCCATCTGTCAGAAATTATGTAGGGTCTCCTGTTTAGGCGGGTGGGTGGGGGTTGGACTAGATGACCTACAAGGTCCCTTCCAACTCTGTTATTCTCAAATATTCAGCCTTTTGGATGTCTTCTCTTATCGTAGGAAAAAAAATAAAAGTATATATCAGGACTGACTGTTCTTCACTGCAGTTTTTCTTCGGAATAGAAGCAGTTAAGAGAATGTGCTGGAAAAATTCTATCAGCAGTTGGAGGAAACATTCCAAGACAGATTAGAATGTATTTTTTTTAAAAAAAATACAGCTAAATTTCCCTGTGTAACCTGTTCCTAGATTGTATGAATGCATTATCCACAAAAAACACCAGCCTTACGGAGTTTGCTGGATAATTGTAACCTTGCTATTTATAATTCAAATTAAGGAGTTTGCCTTTAATTCCAGGGACACTTGAATCTCAACAGCAACAGCACTGTTATTCTCCATTTCCCATCTCATCCCATAAAGTTTAATTTCTTGATTTTTGAAATAGGAAAGTATTCAAATCACTAATTGGAATATTATTTAGACGAGGGGTGTCCAATTTTGGCAACTTTAAGGCCTGTGGACTTCAATTCCTAGAATTCCACAGCCAACCATGTTGTTGAAATTCAAAAAGCTTAACAGTTGCCAAGATTGGACACCCCTGATTTAGACCTTCCTACTCATTACTGGTTTCTTGTTAGTTGCAATGCTGCCTAGTGAAGGCATGCAATTCTGGTAGAAATTCCTAAACCCAACCCAAGCCATTTTAATTTAAAAGATTTCTAGTAGGACTGAGAAATATCTTCTCACAAGCACAGACCAACCACGGGGTCGTACTTCATATAAGACAGGTTTGTCTACTGAAATACTGTAATGTTTGCTGAGATCAAAGAAAAATTTGATACAAAGTTCACAACAAGATGAAAATCAGAACAAAAATCTGACGTTCTTATATTTTGCTTTTGTACACAACAAAGTCATGGTTCTGTTTCTGCCTGCTCCCTTTGCTGGTTCTTCAGAGCCTGATTTCAACCTTTATAAAACAAAGCTTACTATGGTGCTAAGCAACATGCTTGATTCTATTCCAAGAATTGTAAACACCCATCTCATCCCAATTTGAAATCAGCATGATAACCAAACATCATCATACTGAGATCTATGGAGCATCAGAAATTTTACACATATTATCATAGAAGTGTTACAAAACTGCTTTTGATATTAAAGCCAACAATGTACAACACAAATAGATCGAATTAGTTCACAGACTTAGAAAAAGTCTCAAGCTCCAGTCTTGCTCCAGGCTTCTTTGCTGCAGAAATGGTAAGGGTAATTTGATATGTTAGTGCCTGTAGTCCTGAAAGGTGTTCTCACATGGAAGGATCTAGGCAGGTTTTTTATTGGAATAAGGGGGGGGAAAAAACCCTTTTTAAAAAGTAAACTTTATTGGAGACTTACTGATTTTATATTTTATAGCACCAGCTCTTACACTATTAGAAAATGATGGAAGCTCATTTGTAAGGTGCATGCTGTGAGAAGATTAGTTTTCTTCTGGTTGTTTCCTAGCTTTAAATCCAAAATATAGAATTGAAATGCTCATTTATTGAATGTTATGCCTCATGAATCCAGCATCAATCTAATTTAATTATCAAAAATATTCGGTTAAAACTGACACACAGGAAAAGGTGTATCCGAACAGCCAGATACAGAAAAACAATCCTAGAACAGTAGCATCCTTCTGCATTATAAATAATAGTACAGAAGGAATTTTTCTAGAAATAGGTGTGCCGCTAATATATCGCAGCAGCCTGTGGCAGCTTGCTTGGTTTCTATACTGGGTCAAAGGAGGCACATAGGGACTCTATTCCTCCTCTGTTAGGTCTGACTCACCAACATGAATGTAATTTCTTGTCACCTGTAACTATTGGGCGAGTGCTTAAATACAAAGCTTGCTTTGGCATAATTTTTAACAACACATTATCATGAGGCATCAGTGTAATCAACTTCTTTAGCTGACCTATATACAAATACTGTTCTACAATATCAGCATACTACTATATTATTTAACCAATAAACCAAGACCACAACAGTAATTGAATTTTAAAGAATTTTAATACAAACTTAATATAAACTATTTCAGTCCCTCTCTTTAACATAAGACATTGACTCAAAATACTTTTATACCTTTTTCAAGTATTGCACAATGTAGGTACAAAATTAATATTTACGATTACATTTTCTTCCATAATATATAGCAAAAAATCTTTAAACTTTTTAACAGAAAATACAATTTGTGTTTCTTTCTTGGAAAAGTTTTCCATACAGTTTGAATTCCACCACTTAAGGAATATTTGTACACTTTTTAGAACTGATGTTTTTTTTTTAAGATGGATTTTATAATTTCAGTAAAAAAAATACAACATGAAGCTGCTGCAGTTGTCACAGATCACTGTAGTAAAAAGATAAAAATGCAATACCATGTTGTAGAAACAATATATACTCTGATATTTTACAAACTTTGTACTAAATTAAATTATACAATTAGAAAAGACCAATAAACCCATTTATTAGTGCCAATTTTTTATGTATAAAAAATCAGCTGTCCTTGCTATATCTTAAATACTGTAAGAGGCCATATCTTGAATATATTTAATGTACAGTCAGTAAAAAATAACTTTGTGCTTGGTTGGCAAATGAAAAAAAGATGCATGTTGTCCTTATCTAACCAAGCTTGAATGTATTCATACTACAAGCTTTTTAGAAAAAACTCAAGAGGTGAAAAATTTAACACCCTTGGGTACGTGCATTTCAACTTGTACAATATGATTTGTATTTTTGTTTAGTTAGCCATAACAGGCTGGAATTGCTGGTTAGAGTACTGCATGCTATTTAAACTGAAATTCAAGCCATCCACAAAAGACTTTTCATTTAGACCTCCATAGGCTGCAAACATATCAAAGGCATTACCGTATTGGAGAGGACTAAGGTTAAGGGGATTGTCTCCAGGGAACAGGTTGTTTGTACTACCTTGGCCCTGTGCATTAGGGAAAATGAATTCCTTTGCGTTGGGAGAAAGGGCAGATGTTTTCTGCTGCTGTTGTGATGGTTGTTGCTGTTGTGAAACCTGCTGGCTATTGAGGCCAAGACCATAGAGAGAGTGCATGGAGGATGAAAGAGCTTTCTGTTTCAGCAGATCGTTGACATTCAAACCAAGATTAGTGGGAGAAGTGCGGGCGACCTTGTTAGTACGGCTGCTGTTCTTCATTTTGGTCGAGCCAAACTTGGTGGCAGCAAACGTGGCGGTGGTGAAAGTTAAAGGCTGAGTAGAGCGGGGCATGAAGGTTGGGCTCACAGTGGCAGAATGACCAATGGGAGGCGAAGGAGAACTTGACACAGAAGATGTGGGGTCACTAATTGGCATGAACACCTGGGCCTCTGGGTTAAAGCTATTCTTGATTTCTTTATCTAGTTCACATCCATTTTCACTGGAATCATCCACATAAAGCACTTTCACTGGTCCCTTTTCACCAATTTGGTATGAAACCTCAAATGGGTCAATCCAAACACTAAGATCCTGAGGCAGATTGCCACGAACATCATCAATGTCCAAACCACTCTCTTTGGATGCTTGTTCAATGACTGGGTCCACTTTTTCGCCTACATGTATACATCTAAACCCTGATCCTTTATATGGCTTATCTGGATACCAGTGCCCTTCATACTTCTTCTTAAGCAGTCTTTCAAGTTCTTCACCAAAAATGTTCACACGTCGTCTGGGAAGCTTATTGTACAAATATGAGATAATAAAATTGAGTGCTACTTGTATTTCAAGCTGCATAGCTGCTACAGCACAAAATTACAGTCTGTTTCAAACCACAACGATCAGGGGAAAAAAAAAGTTCAAAATACCACAGGAAAGCAAAAATTGTGTTCAAAGTGCTGATTTTAGTTGATAATTATTCTTCACCTTGAGTAGTGTTGTTCCTTCATGAGGGGGTAAAAAGAAAAGTCCACATAAGAAAAGTACAAGAGAAAATGAGAAAGGCCTATTAAATTCACGCTTTGCCTAAACCACCAGGCTATATTTTTTACAGGTAATGTCTGCAATACTGTTTGGTACTATTTTCGCAAATACTACATAGGCTAATTAGGTTAAATATTCTAAATACAAATTACTATTAAAAAGCACCAAAAATATGTCCAAAGATATAACATTCCAAAACCTGGGTTTTGTATAATTGTGTCTTTAAAAAGCCTACCAAAGATTCTGTGCCAAACCTATTTCTTAAGAGTCTTATAGAATCCAATTGTAATACTTGGTACTATTTTCTCTACTTAGATTAAAATAATCCCTTCTGTTAATAATACAGCATTTGCAATATTGCTTCAACCGAATCAGAAATGTCATAAATACTATCTTTTGGCAGGTTAAAAAAAAACTACATATGTCAGCTTCCAGAATCATTTTTATTATTTAGATACAAGCATGACATGTAAGTTTATTAAAGA
Source organism: Crotalus tigris (assembly GCF_016545835.1). NCBI lineage: Eukaryota > Metazoa > Chordata > Lepidosauria > Squamata > Viperidae > Crotalus > Crotalus tigris. The sequence goes on from NW_024096469.1 coordinate 4,056,939, forward strand.
AAAAAAAGCAAAGAAGCCACTCCAATTCTACCACAGCTTTTAAAATTACTAAATCAAGACCGGGGAGGGGGGGGGAGAACCATTTCATAATAGAAACAGTACTCAACCAGAACTTACAATCCTTACAGGAATCTTTTTCCTTCAAGTATGAAGCAGTCAAATAATTGTTGGTACAACTTTAATTAAAAATTAAAATGAAAAGGTAAATGTGAATATGCTTAAAAATTATACTGCCAGCTTTTAAATTAATTTCCCTATTTAAATTCCATATTTAAGCAACTAATAAAAAATATTTCCTTTCATATTTTTGTTTTTTCACTGCACTGCATCGTAGGTTGAAATCTACCAAGTTTATAAACCAGAGGGAAAAAAATCTAAGTCAAAATTTCTAAAATTTGCCATAAATAGTTGATTTCAGATCTTCTAAAGACATTTCCTTTCCTTGTGCCCTCTTTACATGATAAGAGAACCACCAGCTGATAAGACAACCTTTAAAACATTTTGCTAGATCAGCAGTGGGTGGGGATAAGGAAAGATCAAGGGCAAACAGAAGATATTTACAAATGACACATGTAAGGTACAGAAGAACTGACTGGGGAAGAAGCTATTTAAAAATTATCCATTCGTTCAGCTCCCTTACACTGTAGGAAAGATATTACCCAGAGAGGGTATATATTGTATGGTATGGTACAAAAAGGCTAAAAATATTTCAAATGCTGTCTATTTTTATCACAAGCCTTTTAAAATCAGTTAACCCGGTTAATTACATCAATCATAATAGTGGTGGTGATAGAGAGCTGAAGAAAAGCAAGTATCTTAAGCAGAGTAATACAGCATTACATAATCAGGCAGTTGAGTCTCATTAGATTTCTGCTCACAGCTCTTGAAGCTCCAGCAGCAGGAGAAAAGTGTTTTCTATAAAGGGAAAAAAATGATTGCCCAAGGCCTCTCTCTCTCTCTCTTGATTAAACCAAGCCCAACCAAATTCTCTGTCGGTCTCACTGCCAATCTGTTTTTGCCCTTTATACCATATGGGATAGGAAAAGACTTCGCAAAAGTGATACAACTGTGGCAATGCCATGGGGTTATTTAGCTCAGAAGCCCTCTTCCCCAACCCACTCCTATTGTCTGTTTTTTTTTTTTTTTAACCATCTCTTTTCCTATATAAAAATTGGCCGTCCCCTTCTCTACCTTAAGAAACCTCCATCCTGCAAAAATAAAAATAAAAATAAATGACACATCGCCCTTTCCACGGTGTGGCTAAAGCGCTACAACCACACTATACACGTACAACAAAAATTGGCCTGTCAGCCGAGCCGTCCAGGGCAGCAGCTCCCACCATTTCCCAACCCAGGCCGGTCCTCTCCCGTCGCCCAGCTCTCCGCCCCGCGGGATGGGGGCCAAACCCTCCAACTGCCCTCGCTGCACCGCCCTCCAGCAACCCCCCCCCGCTCCCACCACGGCTGCTGGGAGAGGCCAGCCGGGACCCCGCGCGGCGCGAGCAGCCGCCTGCCCGGGACCCTCCTGCCCGAGCCTCCCTCTCCCCGCATTCGCCCGGGAAGGGGCTCCGCCCGTCCGTCCGTCCGTCCGTCCGCGCCACTCCCTCCTCCTCCTCCTCCTGGGTTGTGTCAACACCCGCCGCTGCCCTGTCAGCCCTTCTGCCAACACCCCGCTCGCCGCCAGCCTGCTGTTCTGCTCCCTGGGCGCGCCGTCCCTCTCTCACACGAATGGCCGTGAGGGCCGAGAGCTCCCCGCAATCCGGCAGGCCTGGCGCCCCCCTCCCCCCACCTTCTGCTTCCCTCAGCGCCTCGCTCCGCCGCCCCCAGGAGTGCGAACGACACTCACCCGGGTGAGCGGAGCAGGTGGCGTGACTGGTAGTGCAACAATTCCGGCAAGAGTCCGAGGGGTGCGGAGGGCGCGGAGGGGGCTCAGGAGCGAAGCCCCATTCCCCGAAAGGACGTTCGGAGAGGGAAAAGGATGGCGCTGCTCGCCTCCGACCCGAGAAAACACGCACCCCGTTCGGGAGCTGCTCGACGCCTTCTTGTAAGCGCCCGAGTGCTCCTCCGGCCCCTATATATCGCCTCCCTCGCCCCGCCCCATTTGGCTCCGCGTGGTTACGCCCACCCGCTCCCCGCCCACCATTTAGCCTGGCCCCACCCACTAGCCTGCCAATCGGTCGTCCTCGGTTTCAACCGCTGCTGCCGATAGGGCCTTTTAGCCTGCCAATAAGACCGCAATCCCCGCCCCGAGCTCTCCTACCCTCAAATCCTTGTCTTCTTTTCTCATCCGCCCTCTGCGCTGGTCTCTCTTTCTTAGTTCTTTTAGGGAGAAAGATTTAGGGGTGTTTTTTTTTAAATACACAATTTAAGATAGATAGCTATATACAGACAGGTATGTGTCTGTATTGTGTGTTTTACTGTCATCCAGATGGCTTTGTTAAAAGCCTTATCCACCGTAAAACTCCCCCGACATGGTAAGAAAGCGATTCTCTGTGTGCTTCGCTAGGGGTTAAGTAACCAGGAGAAAAGTACATTAATATCTGGGCCCGTCTTGCATCCCAGCTCAGATATTTCTCCCCTCCTTCTGCATCGCTCTCCCGGCTTTCGTGAGACCCGGTTTTTAGGATTTCCTTTCTCAGTGTTGACAGCTGTTTCCAGCTTCTGTTTATTTCATCTCCGTTCTCCAGTCAGGGCCACCTCCACCTTCCCTATCTTTGTGGGTGCTTGTCCTGCCCCCCCCCCATCCCCATCTTCAGCGTGTGTGTGCGTTCATCCTCCTCAACGCCATTTTGCTTTATCTGCCACCGTTCTACTCGCCCTTCCTCTCCGGGGCCAACGAGCTTCTAATTCCCACCTCCAGCCTTCCCGTTGCTGACGTCAGATGCGGACGTCACGCCTCTTGGCACTCTTTGCTGCCCTCTAGAAAGAGAAAACTACGCATCCCAAGATGCCCTTTGCCTTGGCATCATGGAGGAAAGCGTGTCTGAATCCAATCGCCGTGTCCAGCTCTTGACAATAAAGCAACATTTGTTCAACTACGTACAGTATGTGTAGGGGGGGGGAAGAGGGCGGTGGGGGGGCACGGCTATTGTATGCTTTCACTTGTCAATTGTTTTCCATATTATCTTGCGAGATTGTTTAGGAAAGGGATAATTTTCCATTTGTTTATACTTCAAACTACCTCGGAATTCGTTTTTTAAAGAGCTTGTTTCACAGGTCAAAGAAAGCGACGTCACTCCAAAATCCGTCTCTCCGACTCTTGCTACCGAACCGAGCAAGCAGCTAAATAGCCGCCTGCAATTGCTAAGATGCCAACGGTATAATTTCTATAGGAAACTATTTAAAATGGGGTTTTGATTGGGTCCACGATTGCCTTATTTCTCTATAAAACAATTCCCATGTATTTCAACATACAGACTTTCTGCTACGGTTTATCTTTTAATTAATATCGATATATCTAAATAGATCTCTGGATTTTACTGGGATTATGTCGCTGCGATCTTTCCACACTCGCCTGCCCACATATCGGCAAAACATCTTTAACCTAGAATGAGGGGCTTGCTCCCGGATATCCTCTTTCTAAGCCATCGACCCCCGGCGAGTCTCTTCATGAAACGGCAATAATAGTATGTTTGGAAAAAGGAAGGAAGCGGCCAAGGATATGGTGGAGGGGGGCAAAAAGCTCCCTTCTCTTTTCTACCCGTTGCAGCACAAAGAGACAAAGGGCGATGTGGCACTGGGTGGGAAAAGGGGGGGCGCTCCTTAGCAGTGGCGAGCCCACACAGCACCCCAGATTCGCCCCCTCGTTCTTCTCTTGACATTGGCTCCCGAACCTGTCAGTCACTCTTGTCCCACCCCGAGTTGAAACGCTTGGCTTGTCCTGCTGTTATTCCTGATCTTAATTAGGATTAAAGAAAAAAAGAGAAGAAAAATATAAAAGGAGGAGGGGAACTCAAGCGCCAGAGTTGGATGGATGAAAGGAGGCCAATTCTGCACGCTGTGTAACGGGGAGGGAGGGAGGAAGAAAGAATCACCATTGGGTCGAAAAGCTGCTGCTCCAAAGGTGCAACCGCGACCGGGGAGTCCGGCGCGAGGTCCACCCTCTGAGGCGGCTGCCTGTGCCAGGCCGGATCTCCGCGGTTTGTTTGCTAGCCTTTACCGGGAGAGATCTCTGCCACCTTCGCAGGAGGGCGGGCTCGTTCCCTTCCAAAAGGCGGTTGCGTGCCCGAAGTGCGGGGGGGAGGACTGAATAGAGAGACTGCGCGGCGGGCGGCCCCCTCCCTCCCTTTAAAGTCCCGTCCTGAGAAAGAGGGAGGCTACAGAATTGAGCCTTGTTCGTCTGATGTCATATTGGCACCGTGTATTGCACGGACACCTCTGAACGTCCTTTTTAATATTCCCAGTAAGGAGGATTTAAAAATGACCTGAAACGTAGTTTTGTATAAGCCGAATAAAAGACGAATTTATTTCCTTTGCTGTTAAAAAAAAATTCCATTCGAACTAAAAATATCCACGGGCAATAACGATAACCGATTACCTCTTGCGTCCCCTTTGAAGTCATCACTTGATTAGGATTTGGTTTCTAGGGAAAATACGTCAAAGAAAAGAAAAAAGCCGCGGGAGGAGGGTCAGCAATCACAGGCAAGAACTATCGCCTCGTTTAGCTTCCTCGGGGGTCGCCCTTAAAGAGCTCCAGAATTGGCCGGATTTTGCTCGGAAATGTTCTCCCCGGAGGGTCAGGTGGCCTGCAGTTCGGCTGGATTTATTCCCAGGTGAGTCTATACAGTGCCCTGGTTTCTGATTTGAAACCCATTCACCTGAGATAGAGACCCTAGAGTGTGGGTAGGCAACCTTGGCTCTTTTATGACTCGTGGACTTCAACTCCCAGAATTCCTGAGCCAGCCAGCCAGCCCTGAGAGCTAAAAGCGAGACCTACTTGGAAAAATAGAAACTCCACCTGAAAGTTGCACACACAAAGAAACATGGGTCAAAAACGATAAGCCTAAAGTGTTCTGCAGACAATGAACATACAAATCCAATACATAACCCTTTATCAAGAATTATAGTCCATGTAAACAAACAAAAAGATTCCATATCGAATGCATTTACCCAACATACAGTGAAATAATCCCCACCAAACCATTTGACCTGTTGGATTATCAAAGCTCTTGTTTATATAGAATTATCTGTTATGCTGAGATAAAAGTGAAAGCCTTCTTCAGAACAAATATTCTGAAATTCTGTCGCTAGTTGATTTTTCCAATTATTTTTCTCTTTTTATTTCAACATATAATATGCTTATAACAATTATTCACATTTCTATTTACAATTAAAATTATGTCTTTTAACTAATAAGACTACTTAATTTATTAGCTTGAAAAATGACAATTCCCCAATTTATTGGACAACGGATAATTTTACATCAACATTTATAAAAGAATGATACAATAGAACAATCTAGAAACGCTTCTGGATGTAAAACACATCTAACATAATCCTTCTGTAATACATCTGGCTGGATTCACATATGGTAGAAATGTAGTTTTTTAATGTTTGATCTTGCACATTGTCTTAACCTAGTCTTATCTAGCAAAGTAGTAAAAAAAAAAAAGTGGTGGAATGCAAGGGTAAGTAACCGGTGACCGCACACTATTCTCCAGCCCTTTTGCAGCTTCTGGAACACAAACCTGTATCATTAAATTAATAAAGCCCGATGATGTTCTGAAGTATCCATATCCAATTTTAGATAACTGCAGAAAAAAATGTTTAAATGTTAATTATTATACTGCTGCCCCATTCTTACTCTAAGAAATTTAGGTGATTTATAGGGTTGTCTTTCCCTTGTCTGTATGAGTTTAAACTTTTTTATGCATGCAAGGAATAAATGAGCAACTTCCAATAGGAGTCCAAAAATATCCTAAGTCATCAAGTGGCTTGATTTATCTTGCTCGAACCCCCTATGGCTTGCAAACAATGGTTTATCACTTAGCATAAGGATTTTAGCAAATCTTGGTTAAACTACAGCATCAAAATGTGTGGAGCCAATTTACATCTAAGCAATGTATATGCCATACTTATCAGTAAGATCCTAACTCAACCAGTTCTTCAGATACACTGGCCCAGGACCTCTTACCACATTCCTAAGCAGAGAGGCTGTTTATTTGCCTTACTAAGGGAACCAGCAGAGATCCGACTACATGTCCCTTTTGTATATTCACAAGAAAGTCCAGTTGCCTCCTGAAAAAAAGCACCTTTGAGATTCCCAAGAAATGTATTAGCTTTTAAATTAAACATTTAAAGTATTTTTAATATGAGAATGCATTGTCTATCTCCAAAGTTGTATTACTCCCCAAAAGTAAAGTAACATTAAAAAATCCTGGTTTGCATTTATGATTTCAGTAACTCCAAGGTAAGCTCCCATTTTAAGGATCAATTAAAAAGTGAATATTTCTTTCAGAAAGCGCCATATTTAGAGATACAGTTTAAGTAACATTAAATAATCTAATAATGGGTTTTAATTTCTGTATGGAAGAGGGCTATTAGTATTCTTGAGGGTCCATAGGCTTCCCGATATAAAAAGTATATTATTAACATAAAAATGGAAAATACTTTTCAATCTCAAGAGTTTTATCAATATGTTGCACAATCATATCTAACTTTTTTGGCACTGATAATATTTCACAGTCGTTGTTTAGAATGGAGGCTTAATCATGTTTGAAATAGACCAGCTGAAATTAGTAATACTAATCAGGTAAACTGAATCAGTCCAGTCTGGAATTTGTTTTTAAATAAAATGTTGGCATGAACAGGTAAGCCGAGATTCTTGCAAATTACTGAAAATATGCGGTTTATTTGCTCCTGCCCAACTCCTCTACATGTGTGAATGGCAAAACAAAGTAAAAAAAAAAAAAATCCTTTTTTGGATCCAGGAACAAGGTTTACAAGATATTCCAACTGAACCTGACTCCAAGCAATATTATTGTTATTACCAATTCATTCAGAATTTTAGAATAAACTCTGCTTTACAGTTGTGGCTTGTAAAGAATGTAGCAAGAATGTAGAAACTCTCATTCCAATAGCACCTTACCCCCATAATGTATGTTTCTTTAGCCATTTTTTCAAGTAGGAAAAAGCATGCAAGATTGAAAAGACTACATTTATTAGCATATAATGTATTCACAATAAACTGAGATTTACAAATGTACAGTAGGTTTGCTGCAAGCATGACTAAGTCTAAATTCAACCCATTAATTGCTGTGTGTAATCATTAGAACCATCCTTCTTTTAGCAGTAAGGACTGTTTTGTTTTAAATGCCACATTTGCAATTACCACAGGTGTGTCAACAATAAAGAAGTTCCAGTAGCAGCATTTCACACAGTCATCAGGGTTGAGTTAACATCAGAGTTACTTCACTGGTTATACCTAATTCTATAATTCCAGAGTAGTCACTATCATCATGGGAAGGATAATTGTAACTCCGTATATAAGTTCAAGTAAGCAAGGCAATTTGCCATCATTGCCTTTTTACTATGAATGACTCCTTTCATACTTGTGTATTTTTTTTTCTTTCCTTTGGAATATGAATTATTTGGTCAGGTTTCTGAACACCACAATTGTTGTGGGGCTCTAAAATGGGGTTGATCCTTCTGTTCATAAATCACAGTTACTAATGACTGTTGTGGCATGTGGGAGGATTCAGTTTTCATTTGGCAGATTTTTTTTTTCATAATCTATCAAAAAGAGCAGGCAGAATCCTGATGGTCCTCTCAAATGTGTCCTTGGCTTGTGACAGAAGAGAGAGATGGTGGGAAATCCTCAGAAACCTCCCCCCAACCCATTTTCTGAATTGGAACCAGGAAGGGTCTTGACCTTCTGTTCCCCCCTAAGCTCCAGCCAGCACATACAATTATATGTGCAAAATACATATTTGTTGGCTTCTTGTGGGGGGGGTATGTGTGGGAGGAGAGGGCAGAAGTGCTCACAAAGTGGTGATTTTCAGTTTCCCCAGGGCATCCTGCAATTATAAGATTTACTCACTTGGAGGAATAACAGCAACAGTTAAGCACTGCTAGTAACCATTGTTTTTTCCTTGCCATGATTGTATCATCCTGGTTATGATTTTAGTGGCCAGAATACTGCTGTTGGTCGTAGGCCTCAGTGCCCTGTTTAGAACTGTTTTAACTTGAGGAGATATACTCTCCCATCAATCAGGAGGACCCAAGTAGTCCCCCCCCTTTTTTTTGGACAAATGCATTTTAATGAACTGCATAAGCTTTCGTGAGCCAATGCTATAATTCCCAAAAGCTTATACCTGTTAAAAAGCCATAATTAGCCTGAAAAGGACTGTCCAGACTTTGTCTGATGTTTGGTTACCATAGATTATACCAGCTCTTGTCCTATAATATTTTCCTCTAGAGTAAACAATGTAAGTTTATAAAGGTGTATGTGAAGTACAGAAAATTGGCAGGGTTTTTCCCCCCCTCTGCTTCTCAGCAGAACCTAGAGTCACAAATTCAAATACTCATTTACATAATGCATAATTAAGTTACAGATGGTTCTGCTGCTGAAGGAGATAATTACTGGCTTAGGCAGCCTTAAAGGGGATTTGTCAAATTAACTGAGGAGGGGTCAATCAACGGCTCATTTATTTTGTTTAAAATATTTCCATGCTACCTTACTCTTAAAGCAATTCTTCTACATAAACAAAGGGAGTGAGAATGTAAAACAGAGTCATAAAGGATTATAAAAGTGTAAACAATAACCTACTAATAGAAAAACCAAATAAAAAATTAAAAGTATCTTTAGTGCACACTAAAAGATGAGCAGTAAAAGAGCCAATTTATTTTCTCATGGAAGACATTTCTATAAATGGAACTCCAATACCGAAAAAGTCTGCTGTACATTCTTAGAAATCTCGTGTTAACTGACAATGGGATATCAAACTCTTCAAGGACAAATGCAACATATAGGTAGACTTTGAGGAAGGCAGAGAGTCCTCGGGATACCTCAGTAACAAGCCATTTTGGACTTTAGCTCTTGCAGTTAACCCAAAAAGTGATTTGGCAGCTAGTGCAATTGTCACAAAGTTGGTGTTATGTGAACTACTGTATATAATATGTTCCAGACAGCAATCAGGACACATCAGAATGGATTCTGAATACTCTTCAGGAGCAGCCCCAAGTAGTCAAAATAATGGAGACAAGGAATATTCATTCTGGCTAGAATTCCTTCAAGAAAATTACCATATGTTTCAAGTACGTACTCAGTCTCCCCGGCCATACATGAGAATCCAAGTGGTAAGTGTATGCCTCAAATTGTGCATATGCAAAAACAATGCAGTTTTGTCTAGAAAAGTATACAGTATTTCCATTCCTATATTTGATAGTTTTCTGACCAAAGAGATGCTGTCTTACCTGCATCAGTTTGAATTTCTTAATACATGTTCATTCTAGAAGTAATTCCAAACATTTTTCTTTCAATATATTGAAAAAGATACAGTTGAAGTTCAATCATGGTATTGAGACCCAACTTCAAAAACGTTAAATGTAGATACCAGAAAACAGAGGATAAATTAGAGATGCAAAGTACCCTATAACAGCAGCTCCCAACCTTTTGGGCAACAGGAACCGGTTCTGTGGAAAAACGTTTTTCCACAGACCGGAGCAGGCCTGGTTTCGCATGCTGCCTGCATCCTGCAGATGGGGCTTCACTTGTTTCTGCGGATCAGTTGCTGGTATGCCACCGACTGGTGCCGGTCCATAGACCAGGGGTTGGGGACCCTCCCCATAAAGTCAACAGCTAAGATGCAAGAGGCTGAGCTATAATCCCCAGCATCATTTATTTATTTATTACATTTTTAAAAATATCCATTGACAATAGTTCACTTCTGAGGTTGATCAGTCAAACAGAACTGGACCTAGAACTAATCAGCCCTAATCTGGCAAATTGTCTCAGGAAGTTACTGTGATTGACTCTATCATGAGCCTTTGAGAGGTTCAGCAGAATCAGTAAAGATCCAGTCTACTGTCTTATTTTCTGGCACTGATTGTCCACCCAGGTGACCAAAGTTTTACCTGTTCCCAAACCAAATAAATCTGACTTAGAGTTATCTAAACAGTAAGTTTTCTTTTGGAAAGTTATGGTTTTGATGATTAGGATAGATTATACAAATCATGATTTTATCTTTTTCTCACAAAAAAATCTATAAGGGGTTTCCAGTCAGCAATAAATGAAGATATTGTCTTTTCTCTGATCAAAGAAGTCAATTTAGTCATCTCAGCAAGCGTTACCATCTTTACCAGTCATTCCTCTATTGTGGGTAATGCTGAATCTTTCCATCTCTGTAGATATAATGATCTCACTGCAGTTAAGAACACTTAAGATATAAGGTGTAAAATCATAATGTTACTCCCCCCAGGCTGCAGGTGTGAGATTCTTTTTTTCCAAGAAGAAGTTGCACTGACATGTGAGATTTCAAACTTTATCAATATGCAGTCAGCTCATGATCCAAATGGAGCTCCTCTGTTTTTAATTATTGCATGGCAAGAGAAGATCGGCATACGTGTCAAGTCCTGTCACCGTAGCTCATTCCCCTTGCATTGTGCCAACAGCAAGCAGAGCGATGTATTGTTCCACTGAGCCAGATGGAACAAAGGAGCTTTCGAAAGCAACAGTATTAACATTGGAACATTGATTCATCTTGTAGCCCAATCCTAAATATTGCTCTCTGTGCACCACTTCCAACTCTCCCTACTAATTCATTCAGTTAGGATGTCCACTCACAGGTTTTTTCCCCTTAAAGGTATACTTGATTTTAAAATCCTAACCATTTTTATACTGGCTGGGGATAGGTATTAATGCTATTATGCAATTTGTATGATTGTTTTCAAAAGTTAGGTACCCGTGTTCAAACTGTTTCAGTGAATTCCTATCAGAAGCTGATATAACCACCACATGATATAATGTGCAACATGACATCTTTCTGGAAGTGCAGAGAAGCCGTTATTTTTGTTAAAGAAAGTGCTACCAATAGTGACTGAAAGGATGTCCACATTTTTGCACCTTTTGCATATTCATCATTTTATTATTCCAAATTTGTAATGTACAGAGAGTTTCTGTATTAAACACAGTACTATTAGAGGTTGTATTGAAATGTCAAATCAGATATGGGTGCTTAAACTTTTGAGATGGCATGTCTGTACTCTGTGCATCTCAGAAGGATTCTTCTTCCAAGCTTACACTTCCATGATTGTTTCTTTTAATTTAATGGAAATTACTAAAAAATATCTCTGTATTTAAAAAGAGTTATAAAAACACCAGGACCTCAGAATTAAGGCAGAAATAACCAAGAAGCAATTAAGGTGACAAAATTTAAAAAGTCACTATTATTAGGTTTCAGCAAAAATAACCTATTTCAGAACTGTTGTGAAGATGACATAATACTTGCCTGGAGAACTGAGGCATTGGAATTAGGTATGTTCTCTGATTATAAGCTGACAACTAAGGATTGTGATCCTAAAGTGCTAACAAATGGCCACAAAATGAAATGGAAACAAAATCTCCTTATATCTTCTTAGGAAAAAAAATGGAAGGCAGCTGTTATTGTCCAGATGTGCCTCTTCTGCAAAAGGAAAGCTTAAGAAATTCTACAATTCATTGTAGGTTCATTTTTTGCATGGCCAAACTCCGCAGAATGAATAAACAGCCTCCACCATTTTGATACTGCGTTCGTTCTTGGCCATTTGTATTTAACAGTTTACTTCTTGTTGCTGTTGTTGCTTTACTTCTCTTCTCCTGTTGGATAATCAGGCTACTGATTGGTGAGTGAGTACACACAGGCACAGAGTACATGGTTTGCCTGAACAAGGGCTCAGGCTGACTCTCCCTTTTCATCAATTGGAAGAATCCCAGAGATGACAGTTAAGATCTGCTTAAGCTCTCTCAGTTCCTGCTTGCCTGAGCAGACAGAATAGGGCTAGCTAGATAAGGAAATTGAGCTGGAATAGAGTAGCATCCTTCAGAGAAGGCTGTGACTTAGGGGTTTTAAGCTCATGTTTTACACCTGGAGATTCCTAATTCAGGTCCAGGTGTCTCCAGGAAGAATATGACCCACTGTACTTTACAACACTGTTGAACTACTATCAGCCCAGGCAAATGATTTGGGGTTCAATATTATATAGTTTTCCTTGTTTCCATTCTTAATGTGGAGGGGAAAAACACAGGTTCTCAGGTTGGATCTGCTTTTCAGGGCAACTTTAATCAGGTAGGGATGGATACACAATTTAAAACAACAGGCAAAATGTTTTACCTGTACATATTTAAAGTCGGGACATATTAAACTGTTGTTTTAAAAAAAAAAAAACACCAACAAGCTTGCTTTAGGGCTATGGATCCAGTGCCAATAGGAGGGCTAATCTGAAGATTAGGTTGAGTAAAACATAAACAAGTGAGAGGAAGAGAAGAGAATGAGGAAGGAGCAAGACTACAGCTTTAAGAGGAAAAGACTCAGGCACGCAAAGAATCTTAAAAGGAGGAGAATCTTGAAAGAAGCCAATTCATAAAAGTAAGCCATTTAAAGCAAGGGCAGATCTGATTAAGTAAAATTAAGATGAAGACGGGATAAATGAGCAGAAATACAAGACATGAAAGCCAGGAAAGCAACAAAACTGAAGAATGAAATAACTGCTTCTGTTCTGCTGGGTTGCTCCTGGCAAGGTACTTTAAAATACTAGAAAGCTGAGGCATTAGGAATGCTTTACGAATAATAGGACAATTAAATTCATTAATAATAGGTATCCCTAATTTATCACAAGGCTTTGCATAGGGCTTATAAATATAGCTTTGTCTACTTAATATTTTCTTGTCAGGTCCAAAACCAGATGGAAGGTTAGACAACTTCTGTATGACCAAGAACCGAAAAACCAAATAGAGGAAAGGCTCTATTGGTTGTATGAACTGTGAAACATTCAAGGTAAAAAGCAAAAGTGTATAGATAAGCTGTGTGAAAGGTCAACAGACAATGGAAATTGAGGTGTGTGTGTGTGTGTGTGTGTGTAAGAGAGAGAGAGAATTGCATCTCAGTGGATTTAGGGTGGAAAGGCTAAGCTGTGATTGAGTGTGTATGTTTTGTAACAGTGAAATCTTAACTGCTAAATCAGAGATCACCAACCTTTCTTGGTTGGCGGACCGGAGGAAAAGGGAGGGGGAAGCATTTTACACGTGTACATATGAGCGTGCATGCATGGGGCCATGAGCACACGTGTGACACAAACAGGGCAGGGCTATTGCCCATGTGATACTCAAGTCCCGCCCCGTTCTTGCGTGGTGCAGTGGCAGCCAGTTTTCATGCCTTGAGGTGCGGTGGCCCATTTTTGCACCTTGCAGCACAGCGGCATCCCATTTTGGTGCCCCGTAGCACGGTGGCATCCCATTTTTGCACCCTGAGGTGTGGCAATGGCCCGTTTTTGTACCATGTGGTGCGTTGTCATCTCATTTTCATGCCCTGCGAGCACGGTGCCAATGCAAGTAGGGGGCTGTGTGTGCACATGTGTGCACACTAGCCAGCCTGTCCCTCAGTCCAGTGACCAGGAGGCCGTGGCCCACTACCGGGCCACAGCCCACAGGTTGGGGACACCTGTGCTAGATGCATTCAAATGTTTTATCATTTCGAAGCTGATTATCCCTGTAAGCTTTAGCTATTTACCATATATTAAATCACTTATTAATTGGTGACATTCCACTTTTATTTATTTTTCTAATGTTGTAACTACTGTTTACGCATATCTAAGCCCGTGAACATGCATTGATGTTGCTATAATCATGGCAATTTAGAATAAAAGCAGCTTTCTTCATCTGATGACCGCTACTGGTATTATATTTATGCTAGACTAGATTCTCACCATTCCCAGTCTTCAAATGTTCTAGTTAGAAATAAGAGAAAAATCTGACCCTACATTTTTGGATATTTACTTTTGAGAAAAGCTGGAGTAAAGATATTTGTCTTTCAGACTCTAAGAAACTGAGGCACACTTCCTCCATTTTTGTTGTCCAAATGCTTAGAAATAACTTCTAGCTGTAGTTCTTACCCATGCCAATCTCAAAAAAACAGAGAACATCATGATAGGCAATTCAGGCACCTCCTACTGGATAGGGCATACAAGTTGGCATCTATCTAACTTCCCCCAAAGGCTTTTGCAAATCTAAATCATGACAATCTGGGAGGAAGGACTTTACAAAGTTGCCAAAGTGCCATCCCCTCTTCAGTTAACTGTAATAATGGAGAAATTATGGCATCAAGTTTAAGATAGCTCTGCAGAGAGGATGAAGAACCCAGAGCCAAAAGGTGGAGTGAGCTGAGAAGTCCCACCAATGGAGATAGAACCACCCCCAACTTGGCATGTTCTAGCACATCTATCGAGAAACCAGAAACTGTATGTTTTCTGTTGAGTTTGAAATAAGTCAGTGCAATTGCTAAATGAAGAATGCATCATGTAATCACAAATGTATGAGACTGCTCTGGAAGCAGAACAAACATCACATATGGTGATGCCTGGAGGTTCCTAACATTAACTCAGGATAGGATCTACAAAATCTACCCTGGAGCTTCTTCTTTATGTGAAAAACTGAGATAGAGATAGAGTTGTTTTTTAAAAGCAATTGCCGCTTAGTAAGTATATGTTAGATAATACAGTTCACTATCCCTTATGCTTAGAAGATGAGCACATCTTCTTAACTGTGGGAGAAACTGAAGGTGCTAGATAAGCCATGTTTTTGAAGATGGCTTTTGATCTGCAACCAATTTTGGTCACCATACTACAAAAAAGATGTTGGGACTTCGGAAAAAGTTCAGAGAAGAGCAACTAAAATGATCAAAGGCCTGGAGACTAAAGCTTATGAAGAACAGCTGCGGGACTTGGGTTTGGCTAGTCTAAAGAAAAGAAGAAATAGGGATGACACGATAGCAGTATTCCAGTATCTGAGAGGCTGCCACAAAGAAGAGGGGGTCAAATTATTCTCCAAAGCACCAGAAGGCAAGACAAGAAACAATGGTTAGAAACTGATCAAAGAGAGAAGCAACCTGGAATTAAGGAGAAACTTCCTAACAGTGAGGACAATTAACCAGTGGAACAGCTTGCTTCCAGAAATTGTGGGCGTTCCATCACTGGAGATTTTTAAGAAGAGGCTAGACAGTCACTTATCTGAAATAGTATAGGTTCTCCTGCTTGAGCAGGGGGCTGGACTAGAAGATCTCCAAGGTCCTTTCCAGCTCTATTCTATCTACAAAAAACAAACAAGTTCAACCACTGTGCTTTTGCGTCAATTGTATTTGGTATTTATAATGTTTATTTGTTTATAACATAAAATATGAAAATACAAAAGCAAATAGTAAGGGACAACAATAGGAAAAGGGGAAATGAAAGAAGTGTGAAGAAGGGGAGGGAAAGAAACAAAAAGCCACCATGAACGAATGGTTAGAAAAGCTGATGGAATTCACAGAGATGGCTAAATTGACTGTTTTGATAAAAGAAAAGAATATAAGTACTTTTATTTGGTATAGGTTTTAATCTAAATGAAATATTTCCTGGCTAAATCTTCCGGAGGAAGCAAAGACGGATCCTTTGCCCATTTTGTATTCATTCTAAGCAACTGTGTGTTCTATATTCTCTTAAGCAAAAACCCGATTTGGGAATTTTGGAGCCTTATCTGTCCATTCCTGACTAGCCAGAAAACCATATGGCATGACATTTGTTATCCCTACTGCCGAGTCCTATCTTGCCTCTATTTCAAATCACTGCTACCATACTACCCGACTTCCCTCCAAGCTAGCAGAGCTTAACAGATTTTATACATATTGAGATGTCTTTGAACAGCAACAAACCAAGGGAAAATATTACTTTAATACCACTATAGTTAGAGATGATTTATGGATGTCTGACTCATGCTTGGGATCAAGATGAAGGCAATGTCACTGGGACACAGCGGAAAAAAGAAACTGCCAGGGCATGTCTTTGCTACTTTTTTAAGTGCAAGTGAAAACTCCAGAAGTTATCCAATTACTCTTGTACCAATATGACAGCAAGGAAGTCAGGTTTTCTATCATCTCAGTAATGGCTGAGTAAAATTCAAAGAAATTGTGTCAATACTGGAAAAATGGACCAAGCCAGTTTCAGTAGAACACTCACTGGTTCAAATTTTCCCTCATAAAACAGGAAGTATACTAATTCCCCAAGGAATTAGATTGATAGTACAGTATTAGAATGCTAAAATGCATTAGACTCAACTATGTATGGAAAATATGACTGTCCAAAACATCTGTCAAAAAACTTTAAACAAAAAAGACATTTGAGGAGGGCATCGGTTGTGATACCTTGTGATATAATGTCCATGCAAATTTGCCTCAAGAATTGTCCCAAGTAAACCAAAGCCGTCTTCTTCTTCTTCTTCTTCTTCTTCTTCTTCTTCTTCTTCTTCTTCTTCTTCTTCTTCTTCTTCTTCTTCTTCTTCTTCTTCTTCTTCTTCTTCCTTCTTCTTCTTCTTCTTCTTCTTCTTCTTCTTCTTCTTCTTCTTCTTCTTCTTCTTCTTCTTCTTCTCCTCCTCCTCCTCCTCCTCCTTCTCCTTCTCCTTCTTCTTCTTCTTCTTCTTTTTCCTCTTCTTCTTCTTCTTCTTCCTCTTCCTCTCAGTAATATCCTTAATTTTTGTCTGGGCTACTTCACCCTCATACACACACCTTATTTTTTCCCACACCCTTTTTGAGAAGCAGGGTGAAAACCAGCTACTCTTTTATCATAATATATAAAGCTAGTTTAAACGACTGGATAAATTACTACTGAGTCACTCTGTGGTGAGGATCTGTGGTAAAATATTTTAACTTTTTTCAGATTCTGCCCTCCCAAACATGTTAGAAGAAAGATTTCTATTTATTTGTCTGTTTTCTGAACAAACAGATCGTGTACGTTTAGTGTTGCAGTTCTGTTTGCTGCTTTTTGGAATGAGATGCTAAAAATCTACCCATTATTCAACTTTTAAAGTTTTCCTACAACAGTATTTTGATCAATGTGTGCTTAATCTCTTATCTTGATTTCATTATTTATCTTGACTGTGGTAATTCTGTTCTATGTAGTCTAAATCTACCAGCTTGAAGCTTATCTGCTTTCATTGACTTTCTTAGTTGCTAATGAAAAAGTAAGGCTATAGTCCAGTACAGGCCTATTTGTGAATAAATTGTTTGAAATTGCGTGAAATAGCAAATAGACTATGCAGTTACACTGTGTACATTTATTTATTCCTAATAATAATTTCTTGGTATGCTACATAAAAAGACATCTGGCAGTCTTCATTTATTCTTATACTAGAATCTCTATTGCAAGGATCTTATACTCAGTTACTTTGATAGCTGCTGATGCTATAGTAATGAAATCTCAGAAGTGCAAGAAAAGGAGAAAAGCTAAAATGGCTTCACCAAGTGAAACTCACAAAATTATATTTTGCCGGGAAACCATTCTTCTTTTATATGGTCCAGTAGCATTCATCCAAAATGGCCCACAAAGGAAAAAATCTGTATCCATAAAGTGGCTTTAAATGGATTTGGATAAATGCAAATTCAATTTATATAAGTGTATTGATACAGGGCAACACAGAAGGGACCATTAATATAACTAAAACTAAAGTATAATGAAAATTCTGCTCTACTTCTTTTGAGAAAGAAAGGAGCAAGTTTTTAAATACGCATTTGCCTTAAAGTTCCAAATACAAGCTTGTCCTTATTGGGCATAAGATATTATATGGCTTTATTATTTAGTGAACAGAAATAGTTCTATTCCATCCCAATGTTATAATTAAAACTTCAGAATAAACTAGGACAAATTCAGGCCATTTAATAAGCTACCAAGAGCAACTTAGAAGAATTAGCCTGACTAGAAACCAGGAACCTATGAGTTCCAGTTACATCTTACATACAAGCCAGCTGGGTGACTTTGGGCCAGTCACTTTCTCTCAGTCCCAGGAATGAGGCAATGGCAAACTATTTAAAAAAAAACCTTGCCAAGAAAATTGCAGGGATTGTCCAGGCAGTTGCCAAGGGTCAACATTGATTCAAAGACACACACACATACAGAAGAGCAAATTGGGTTCAATTTTGGTGGTAAGTCAAGAATTACCTGTGCAGATAGACCAGCTTTGACCCTGCTGCCATTGTCATAACTGCCTTCTTGGTTTTTCTTTTTTTTTTTTCATAATAATTTTTTATTTTTCCAAACTCTCCCCATACATATACCGTGATATTTATCAGATGTTAATATACATTCTTTTTACATTCATATATAAGATACTTTTAATAAAATGAAATAAATACATACACATGACTTTTGGTGTTGCTTGCCCATTTCCCCCTTCACTGTATCTACACTCCTTCTTTCTCCCTTTCTTCTCTTCCCTACTTCCCTCTTCTTCCTCTCCTCTTCTCTTTCCTTCACCACTCTCCTCCCCTTTCTCCCCACTTCTCCTCTTCTCCTCCAACCTTCCTACTTCCTTCTCCCCTCCTTTACTCTTTTCTCTTTCCTTTCTTCCCTCTCATCCTTCAGATACAGTTCAGGGGTAATGTCTGAGCAACTCCTCTCTCCAAATTTCCCTATCTGTATTATATAATTTTCTCTTACATTAATACTTCTATTTATCTAACCTTCTCGGTATATACTTCTATAAATATTTATACAACCTCCAGTTATTCAATACTGTGTCGCCTGGGTCTCCCTCCTTATCTGCTCCTTCTTCTTCCATCTAAATTGATGTTAATTATGTTTTAATGCCTTCTTGGTTTTTCTGATTCCCACCATCACCACCACCTTCCAGGTTTGGCTGCCTTAGATTCCCCAATACAGAGCTCAGTCCTGTCCATCTGAAAGAAGCCCATCTTTAGATCTTTCGCAACAACTCAAACAGCCCATGGGCAGTAATGTTTCAATGTCAGAATCCACAAGTATTTTCCTCTGAAAGGCACAACAGGCTGATTAAAACACACATGCAAGTTTTTGTAGAACTTAAAAAAACAAAACACCTATGACAATTATTTGCTGTAATGAACAAAAAAGAATAAAGAAAGAAAGAAACCCTGCTTGCTTGAAACGTTTTTGTGTTTGGGGAGTATTAGACAGCCTCAGAAATTTTTCAACAGGCATTAATTTGAACAACTTTAAATATTATGACTATGTGCCTACGGCTTGGGACAGGCAACTTTGATGAAATTAAAGATAAACAAAAAAAGGACTCAAACCTCAGTTTCAGCTGACTCTAGCAATTAGGCACGCTAGCCCTCCAACCTTTAACCTCTCCCTGGAGGCATCTTTGAGTATAGCATAAACTTGGGTGGAGAAGGATAACCATGACCGAGGTATGGGGGGAGGGGCACCTACAATCATTAACTAGGAAGCAGCCCACAACTTGATGCAAGCAGTTGTCAGAGAACTCAGTGTTTGCTTGACCTACCTTAGAGACCAGTGATAGGCATTTGTCATCCTGACACCGGAGATGCCTACTTTGCATGCTCTCTCACTCATTTTAGTGCACTTTATTCCCACAAAACTGTGTGAAGGGTTGTGATTTGATTACTTATTATTTAAAGCCTGAATGTACACTTTTGCCAAAATAAAAATAAAAAAATGTTACCAGAACACAATTTATACTCCAGGCAGCATAATAATTTCCTTAACCTCAGCCTGATGTTCCAAAAGCCATGACTTCCAAGGAAAATGAGATGGGGAAGGTAGAGGAAAAGAGCAAGTTCAGATATATCTGCTTAAAATTACAGTTATAGTAATAATAATAATAAAAAAATGCCAAATCCAGTCTGAACATCTGGCTAACTGTGCAATGATCCATAATAATAATAATAATAATAATAATGGCATGAAACGGAATGGAGCCGAGGTGGCGCAACAGTTAGAGTGCAATACTGCAGGCCACTTTAGTTGACTGTGTTCAGCAGGTCAGCGGTTCAAATCTCACCGGCTCAAGGTTGACTCAGCCTTCCATCCTTCCGAGGTAGGTAAAATGAGGACCCAGATTGTTGGGGGCAATGTAAATATATATATACATTGCTTACTGGTGTACACCGCTTAGAGAGTGTTTGCACTTAAAGCGGTATATAAGTCTCATAAATAAATAAATAAATAAAATAAATAAATGGTTAACACGAGGTGACATTTCAAGAAGGGTCAAAAGCAGCCAATTTTTTAGCAGCAAAATTTTCCTGCTTCTTTTTGCCTCTTTTGTTTTGCAGCTTCTTGGAGGTTTAGCTGGAAAATGTGCTCCGATCCACAGTTGAGACACATTGCACAGAAGGTGTGCTGGTAGAACTCAAAAATATGTTAGCATAGTGAATTCATATGAAGACAGCAGTGGATTATTTATTTATTTAAGCTTTAATCGAATAACAAAATAAAGACACACAAAATCATAATGAAAGGAAAAAGAAAGGCATGCAGGACTTTTATTTAAGGCTGTGTATACATATATAAACTTAAGGCCTGCAATAAATGGCAATGCCACAGTATTTCATTATGATCACCCATGGCTAACAGAGTCAGCTGCACCAGTGGAAACCTTATTAATGTGTTATATAGTTCTTACTGTGATATTGTTCACTACTTTTTAATATTTTAATTCCTCCTGTAATCTGCTCAGATAATTTCAGTTCCTGGATGTATTTAAGATTTTTAAAAAGTACATAAATAAATCCACGGAATAACATTCTCGAAAAGGTGAGGAAGGAGCGGTAATCATTTATTTTAACATTGGTTGCCAGGAATCTCAGGGTAATGCGCACAACCTCACCCCCTTGTTATCCTTAGAGGGCTTTGATAAACTGAGTGGTTCTCCCAAAGTCATCCCATTTGCCTTATGGCTGAAGAAGTATTTAAACCCAGATTCAGTATCAAATATTTCAGGCACTGCCTCCTGCAGACAAGTGGAACTGATCCAACACTCCTTCATTAGCATCTCCAGTCCTTTGCAAAAATTTAAGAAACTTCTGTAACTGGTAATCCTTTGTAGTTCTTGTGGTCATGATAAAAAGAGAGCTGTCACAATCATGCATTGTCTTGATTTCCTTCCTTCCTTCCTTCCTTCCTTCCTTCCTTTCTTTTTCCTTCCTTCCTTTCTTTCTTTTTCATTCTCTCTTTCTCTTTCTTTCTTCTTACTTTTGCATTTGCCAGGTGTTGTGTAGTATTGAAAAAATGAATTTGTTGTCAAGAGGATAAGGAGCAAAATCACAATCGCTAGGCCATCTGAATGACTCTAGAAAAATACCAAATGAAGACCAAGTATTAGATCATGTCAAAAAAGTAGACACCCTAAGTAAACCAACCGCCAGTAGGAAGGCAACACCTCTGTTTTAGCCCATAATTGCATGGGAACCATTGATTACATTCAAAGTAGATTAGCTCCAACACAAATGGAAACCCAGGATTATGTCTACACATTCTAAAAGCTATATAGTAGTCCCAGCACATCTAGAGTGACCAGTTGAGGAAGGCTACCATAAAGATATATCTGTCACAGGAGGTATGGTCCTCCCTTGATGGTGTCAATACATTTCTTCAAAATATTAGCATGCTTTTTGGTACTTTTGCCTCTGGGAAAAAAAAAAACCTAGATGTTGGAGAGCTTCCTCCAGGCTCAAGAGATCTACAAAGGACAGTAAAGTGTCCTTTGGTAGAATTCCACACATGGAACCCAATAATTAGTATACACACAGTTGCAGAGACCAAGATAGTAAGATTAAAATATAATCTGAGAAGAAATTAAGGGCTTTGGGAAAGGGCCTTCCCCACCGCAGTCTGCCTGGAACATGGACACAGCACAGAAATTCTCTCCACTTAAACCCTCCACTTAAATTCTGCCCCAACCTAATTTTAGACAGCATGTGCAAGAAGTATGGAGAGGCATCTCTGAAACGGAACACCATCATGAGCTAGATACGTAGCTCCACTTTCTCTAATTTTTCACATGCGTCAAAGGCAAATACCTCTTATGCCAAGCTTTTGCCAGTTTGTTAAAAGCTACTGGCACTGTTAATGAATTCCCTAACAATAAATGACTGGCAATTAGAAGACTGGGTCAGAGAAGGAACAATGACTCACTGGAAGAACAAAAACCTCAGTCCCTCTTGACGTGCAACCCATGTATATCACTGCAGCATATATCTCCATGGCACTCTGAGAAATGGCTGGTTTTCACTGCACCATTAAGAAATTGGAAACAAAGCAGATACTTCGCACTGGTGTTTTAGCCCAAATTTAGATGCTGAATAATAAAGCAAGGTCCATCCAAACAAACAAAAAATGTCAGCACATTTTGGAAAACTAGAGTGCATACAATGAAAGCTGAAGCTACTGTCTCCCATAAAAAGTCATAGCCATGGAGCAGGCTATCATAAAATGTGACAAGAGACATGGGTTTAGACAACTTTAGACAAGGGCCAGGGTTCTGACAAATTTATTTAGTAAATCTGCTTTTAATCTGCAACACTATAAATCACACAGCTTAGTAAGAGAAAGAGGTGGTCAAAGGTCTTCTTGAGGTCATTCCATAAAATGCCTGTTGGCATCACACATTAACAAAATAATGGCAAACATAAGGCTTGAGTGAGAGCCAACATTTGCTTCACAATTGCAGAGTCCTCAAATTAGAACACCCAGAAAATATTAAATGCAATTACATATTTGGAAACGTATAGTCTTGGAAATATGATTCCAACACCTTAAATGTGGAAAGGGCAAATATTATTTTGCTCTTACAGACCAGCATCTAATCTGTGCTTCTATAGCTGAAACCATATTCCCATCCTGCCATATCCTAGACATAGACATCTAATTTGTATTTGCATCTCTAGCATCTGATGTTTGCCCTTCTGAAATCCCTAGCATTGCTTTTCTTCTACATTAACCATATGAAAAAGTGGAGTTGCCTTGCTGAAGTCTTTATTGCAACTAAAGTAAAATTTACAAGCAGCAATACTCTTCCACCAAATCATCTCTTTTTAATTCTTGGATCATATTATGCACCCACATCTATTGTCTGGCACTTGTCCTAATTTGGAATCAATTGTGACAATATCATAATGCTTCTATTTATAGTTCTGACTCCAGCAGTCCTTTGAACCTAGAATGAAGCCTTCCCAAAACTGAGATCCTTTCCATGTGTTAAACCACAATGCCCAGAATTCCTAGCCAAGCATGATCAATGACCATTTGGCTACGAATTTGAAGGCAGAAGGTCACCTCCCTTGGAGGGTGGTTATGGATGATTCCCAAATCCCATCTGGGACTTGACCTTCCCTTTAATACTTAGAGGGACAAATTTCATAATAGATTCAGAAGATTAATATTTCAGATACTTCAAAGAAGACCAAGGAGAGAAGGCAAAAAGCTCTGTAACTAAAAGCAGAATTAACGAATGAGAAAAAGCATTTGCAGGCTCCTGTTACATTACTTTATAACATATATAATATCACATGACCAGTAAATCATTAATAGGCCTGTCTGAATCCATTAACTAATTTTAACAGAGCTCTCAGTGCATTCAGATACTAAAGTTTTCATCAGTGATCTGGTATGCCGAACTAAATTGAACAAAGTATATATTCTCCATCATTTTTGTGTAGAGTAGCAAACACTTTAATGAAGCAAAAGCCATTTAGAACAGCCCAGGTTGAATCTAGTATTTTTCTTGCAGGACCAGACAAAGCTGTTTCTTTTGATTGGGGGTGCCAGGATGGTGATATTAGGAGCCTTCCAACATGTGCCACTTGAGACTCTTGGCTCATCCTATTTAACCATAGACCCCTTCGTACCATCTTTGACAATTTATCATACAAACAAGCTACAAAGAAAAGTACTTTGTGATTTGCTCTGAATATGATGCCAGGTGACAACTTGATAATCTTCTGGGTGGTTGAATATGCTCTGAAATGGGCGTATTGAAAACAAGGAAAAAAAAAGCTGGACTGTTTGAAAACACCGGCCTATTAATGTTATTCTGTCTTAATGCTAAGATACATTAACAACAGAAGCAGCCTGCAAGCACCAGTATTTCCTAGCATTCTTCTATATTACTGTTTCATCCAATCATTGAGAAAAATCAAAAAGTAGGCTTCTGTGTGAAATAGAACATTTTTAAAACTTAGCAAAATTGAAGTCAGAAGAAAAAGGTGTCCTTCCAAGACTAAAATAATTTTTGGAAGCGATAGAAGTGAGAATATTTGCAATTGGATGCCATAAATAGTTTCCAGTAAATACCAATTTGACTTAAATTTACCACACCCTATGAGAAATACTCTTTCAGCATTTGATCTTTGGAATCACAATGTACACTTCTAAGGTTTTTCAAAGAATGGGAAAGAGGTTATTGACCATATTCACATAATATGGTAGACAACATAATGTGATGTTGAAGAGCCAACCTATCCACCAAATGCATTTTGATAACACAACAAAGTATAGCTGATCATGATCGACCAGTTCCTCTATCAGTACCTTAGCAATAATGTTGGCTGGCATTTTGTTTGTGCAAAAATAAACCAACCCAAAATAGAATCAGAGCCTCTCTGTAGAGAGATGAACCAGAACGTGGGAACAATGGGACTCCAGCAAAATCAACTCTGCTTTAAAGATATGCTTGCATTCTGCCTCATTTTCCTGGAGAAATACTGGATATTTGAATATAACTTAGCCATTAGTCTGGATCAGAAAAAAATGGACACATTTGAGATTATGGATAACCAATAAGAAGTCATCTTAAAAGGCAATGGTTAAGACAGTTTAAGTTCACACAATAAGCCTAATTATAGTACGGACCAGTATGAGTTCATCAGGAAGCAAGGTCTTTTTAAAAAAAAAAACATTTATTTTTATGAGTGATTGGGATCAAGTGAAGACTCCAGCTGCTTGCCATCCTCATGTTCCAAGATAGGGAAAGCATACGAAAAATGCCTGTGTTGTTTAACTACAGTGAGATTTCATATAATATCTGGGAGTGAAAAGCTGCTTGCAACAGCTTCCAAGTGAAAAGCTGGTCAGAGCAAATTCCTTGCCTTGTGAGTTCACAATATGGTTAAATGGTTGTGATAGGTTGTTGGTGCTTTTGTCCATTTTATTTGCTTCTTGATCAGAATTCCATGCGCTCATTATGTATTCCCAAGCAAACTGCGAACTGGGCAGTGCCAATTACAAAGACAGTTTTGTAGAAGAATGACCAACCTATCACTCTTTTAAGTCAAAGGTAAGCAGCATCCAAGTTTGCTGGAGACAATGCCGGCAGACACACTGCTAGAAAACTAAACCGGAATAATTCATCCCAACACCTGCAAAGAGAATTTATTCATTTCAAAGTGGAATTTGGAATGAAAGTAGCTTCTTTAGTATATAAAACTAAAACAATTTATTAGCATTTCTACAAGTGCAATTCAGAACTAGAACTTATATATATTGCTAGAAAAAACTATTGCTGGAAAAATATGATCTCCTTTTGTTACAACCAAATGTAATATGTTTAATAGAAACCAGTAACAGTTTCTTCCTATTTTTGAGAAATGCAGTGGCAAAACGTACAAACAAGGATTCAAACCTGAGCTTATCTATTGTATGCCTGTTCTGCTAACAACATCTTGCCAGACTGACAGTGATGCCATATTGCAGATTATGCAGCAGGGCAGATTCACTTCAGCTTTTCGTTAGCGCCTTCCAATGTCATCAGGGTTTGATCAACTTAACGCAGTCTTTTAACAGAAGTGAGAAATGGGGATATTACATTATTTCATTTAGTAATGAGATGGCATCAAAATTAGTTATATCTGGCTGAGGATCAGGTACGTGAATGTTTTACGTTATTGTTTGTATTAACGCTATTGCCAACTTCCTTTATGATGGATTTTATAAATCAGTATTCTGACATATTCCAAGAATGAATGAATGGAACAATAAGAGCCTTAGTAAATTATCACTTCTTTGTCTAATTCTAAAAGTCTGCTATGAATGTTATAACTCACAAACGTAACAAATAATAATCCATTAAACATTTAGTTGGAATAGCATAATTCATTTCTTGAATTCCCAACTTGCTTTGTTTGTATCTAGATGGTGAATATCCCATTTACATAAAATGCCATGTATTCTATCACATTTCTTCCAAATTTCATTCTCTTGTGTTATTATTTCATTACTACAGTGACAATCTAAGTGGTCAACAAACAAAATCATGGACCTATCTCTGCTGCTAGCTTCAAGGTCTACCTATTGCCGAGATCCTTTTAAAGGATAGAAAAAGAATTCGGCAGGATATTTTTTGTGTTCTCTGATAGCAATAGCACTTAGACTGATATACCACTTTACAATGCTTTACAGCTATCTCTGAGCAGTTTACAGAGTCAGCCTATTGCCCCCAACAATCTGGGTCCTCATTTTACTGACCCGGGAAGGATGGAAGGCTTGAGCCGATCAAGATCAAAGGAATCAAACTCCTGGCAATGTGAGCAGAGTGAGCCTGCAATACTGCATTCTAACCACTGCGCCACCATGGCTTAATATTAACTGATTGCTCAGATAGGCCATCTCTCCTAATGTCTTTGGATAAGCACCACCAAGAATTGAACAAGGATCCCACAATGCCATGGCTTCTGCTGAGCTGCTATAACTCAGCCTAACTGGCCTTACATAATTCACTGAAGATTGCATTAAACAATGAGCATGATCCTGATGCCAAACATGGAATAAGACAGATAATTCCCATGTACTGCTTTTTTGTCTGTGGATAAAACAGAAAAGGTATTTAGATGCCACCTAACGCCTTTTCAAGTAAGGTAGATTACATAGACAATTAGTGAACCCGATGCTAATCACTCTTTTGCAAATGGCAGCAGTAAGCCTGAAATAACTTAGCACAAGAATATAGCAATAGCACTTAGATTTATATATCACCCCATAGTGCTTCACAGCCCTCTCTAAGCAGTTTACAGAGTCAGCCTATTGCCCCCAACAATCTGGGTCCTCATTTTACCAACGTCGGAGGGATGGAAGGCTGAGTCAACCTTGAGCCGGTGAGAATCAAACTGCTGGCAGTCAGCAGAATTAGGCTGCAATACTGCATTCTAACCACTGTGCCACCACAGCTCTTGGGATATATGGGAATTAGGTGCTTCATTAGTAATAGCAATAGCACTTAGACTTAGGCTTAGACTTAGGCTTCACAGTGCTTTACCAGCCCTCTCTAAGCGGTTTACATATTGCCCCCAACAATCTGGGGCATTTTGCCAACAGATTGTTATCATCAGGGATGTACGTAAATGAGGTACCTTTGGCATTCTGGTGGTGTGGTGAAATCGGAGGAGAGATTTGTTTCCAGGGTGTTACTATAGCATAGAATTGCCATTAAGAGTATTCCAGGGTCTTTGGCAGAAGATCCCTCTACTCACAGACTTCAACTTTCAAACTGTTGACCATCACACCACCTTTTAGTGTAATCATAAGGTACACACATCCCCTAGAAATCCAAACAACAAAATGAATACAAATGAACAATGACAACAATACAATGAAACTTTGGGAAAAGTGGGTTTCTGGTAACAATGTAACTACAGCCTGGAGTTGCTGTAACAGTGAGATGGGTGGCATATAAATTTAAACAAACAAATAAATATTCTTCACATATGCCCCGGATACTGTTAGTACAGTATCTCTCCAAAGGAGAGACAATGAAATTTGGGGAATCCTGGACCATATCAACACAATTATAAGTGTAAAAGTGGGTTTGTGCATGTGAAGATCAGTCAAAGGAAATTTACAAGCGGGTTATATAAGAAATGTTAAGAGATTTGGGGATCTCTTTGTCACAAAGATTGTTGGAAATTCCATCTTTCTTGCTTAGCAAAAAAGAACTGAGTGAAAAAAAAATGACCTTTTCCCCCCACGTTTTGCAAGCTGTTACAAAAGCCTCTGAGTGTATTCATTCTCATTTTTATTCTCATTTCTTTTCTTCTTCCTTCTTCCTTCCTTCCTTCCTTCCTTCCTTCCTTCCTCCCTTCCTTTCTTCTTTTTTTTTTGGTACTCTGGAGTCTGAATATTCCAGTCAACATTTTTCCTTAGTCACAGTTTAGCTTATAATGCTGTTCTTAATATATGGTGGCAATGCTCTGTGAGAAGTCTTCAGTTTGCTCTTTCACAAGAATTCACAGAACAATGCTAATTCTCTCCTCCTTCCAATCACCCTTCTTTGGATTGAAGCCAAAGCTCATCTCCAAATACTTCTCATAATTTAGACCACGTCCAGTGGCTAAAAAAAGAACTGTCAGAAAGAAAAGAAATGCTTGCTTTTCTATGGTCTAACAAGAATTTAGTTCCCCAAATATTGCATAGTTATGAAAGGGCAGGTATGGAAGAATTCCCTGGAAATGGTTCTGTCGGTAGATGAGCTTGTCTGCCTGGGAATTCCAGAAGGGTCCTAGAAATATGTAGCCTGCCTCAAAGCATGGCATCCAAATCTCCTCCATCACCAAGCCCATAAGCAGCAGGAAGGTCATCCCAGCTGCCAGCTTTTGTTGCTGATGAAAACAATGATGTCCTTGTGTCTCTGGGAGCATTCCCATAGCACCATCTACTGTCACTACGGCTCTAGCATCTCAGACGCACAACAGAATATGGGCGAGAAATGCAGTTAGGTGGGTGGGCAGCATGGGTGTGCTGGTGTGCATGCTTGTTTTATTTAGCTTTTTCAACAGTCACACCTGTGCAAATTAAACATGTCGTACACAGCATTATTTTTAGCCCATTTATTGATTTGTTTATTTATGGCTGGCAGCTGTATTTTGGGAATTTGGCTGTTCCAATATTGTTAAAAGAACATAAACTTTGGATCATCCTTAATACAGTGCATCCAAAGAAAGCAGATAGCATCCATGCATTGGGGAGGAGGAAGAATCTCCAGATGGAAAAAAACCCCAAAATATTTATTTTAGACAAATCTATTCCTAAGCTGTGACAAAAACAACCACGATTTAATTTTAAACCATGTTGCTAAGAAATCCTAAGGCTCTGGGCTAGAATAGAAAGTAAAACATTAAAAGAAAATCCCAAGAAAAGGCAGCACCAAACCACCCCAAACTGTTTCCCCAAAACTGGAAATGACCATGAGCTTACCACTCTATTCATCCAGTCTTTACATCTCATTTCAGCCTATAGCAGACCTTCATTATGGTGAATATGTGCCTTTTTATTTTAAAATATCGTGGCTAGTTATGAACCAGCATAGTAAACAATGATTTGGTGCACCAGTTTGTTAGCAAAATCTTTGAAGGATGATACATTATAATGATTGGGATGATCCCTTTTGCATAGCCATCAAATTTTAGCTTACTTGTTGGGTGAAGATTGCATTGATGAAAGCCTGCCAGTGAAATGAAATCCGTACTGTCTCCCATTTTCCCTCGTTGTTGTTGTTGGGTTTTTTGGGGGGAGGGGACATCCTGGGACTTCTGGTCTTCTCTCTTTTACATTTCTCACACAACTTTTCCCTCACATGATTTAAGTAGCTACAAACCTGGATTGTCTACCTAGGGTAGTTAAGGCACCCAATGCCGAAGACCAAGCTAATTCAACCACTAAATATTACAGGTATTTATAATAATAATAATGATGATAAAGTTGGAGGGGACCTTGGAAGTCATCTAGTCCAACCCCCTGCTCAGGCAGGAAACCCTATACCATTTCCTCATAAATAACCTTCAGAGAGCTCTTTGGAAGATGAGCACAAATGATATACATAGTCTTCCTCCTTATTCACTCTAGCTTCATTATTTTCTTATTCCTATTCCTCCTAATTGTTAATAGCATGAATTGGACTCACATCCTTTGGAATTACTCAATCCTTTTGAATCCTTTGAAAGGACTCAATCCTTCAGAAGTTGCGGGTACTCCATCCCCATCTAATGCAGTATATTTTCCAGGTACATCTGATTTGGGATGAATAAAACCCTACAAACACTTAGATCAAAGCCTGGATTTAAAAGCCCAATATGTGTCTCTTAGGGTCTTCTTGTAATCTCATCTAGGCCTCTCCATGACTTCCTGCTTAGAGCAGACCCCCTTTTCTTTATTTGGGAAAAATTTTCTGACTTCATGCATTGTTCTGAGCTATTATTAACTAGGTTTGATGCAATTGGAACTGACCGGGTTCACACATTGTGCCAGGGCCTTATCTTTACAGTATTTTGTTCTTAGGTATTGTGTGAGCCTTGCCTATATATGGGTCACTTCTTAACAACTGTGCCTTTTCCCCAGCCTGTGGTGCTTCAGCAAACTACTGTTTCAGATTTCTCCAAGAAACAGTTTCATCATGCCAGCTTCACTGTGCTGACATGTGCTGTCTTCATCTGAACAGATTTGTTTTTCAGTTAAAGCAAAGCTAATCATCCACACTCATCCCTTCTTTCTTTCTCTGTCACACACACATTCAGAAGAGCCTTCGTCCCTTATATTACACGGGGAGAGCAGACTTACTGTGCAATTCAGAGCAAGCACAATATGCTAACAAAACCCGTTTTCAGCAGCATCTGCAAGATCCTTTGTTAGATGCATCCATGCTGTCTTATAGAGGATCCACTATTCTAAAGAAGAGATCAATTGCTCCCTCTGCTATAGTCTGATAGGATAGGCTTTTTTTCCCCCTGGAGATCCTGAAATGGCAGATAAAGCAAAAATTGGCAAACTGGCTGCCCATTTTCCCTCTTTTATTTTCCCAGTGGCAAATAATAGCTAGAAGGAGGCAATCATTTTGGTGGGGGGTTTTTTGGAAAAAAAGAGGCTATTTTGTTCAGAAAGAAATCACTGTGACCCCAGCTAGCCCTGCCTTTTACTAAAATTGTCAGTTGCAGTTAGCAGAGATGGATCCAGTTGCCCTTACAGTACCAGTTTTCTCCATTTTCCGTGTGAAGAAATATTTCAGAAAAAAAATGTTTCCCTCAACAATGATAGTGAGCAAATTCCCCCCCCCCATTACATTGTGCCCACATCAATTTGTAATTTGTGCCAGGTTTGTGACCTCATTTTTTAAAAACAAAAACATTTTCTTTCAAGTGGGACTGGATGGCATCATTCATGTAGTCTTTTTATTTAAAAAAAAATCAATTTGGAGCTTGGAAGAATTTAAGAGTCCCCTTCCCTTTCCTGATGCCTTCTAAATATATTGAAGTACAACCCCCTTCATTCTCCCACCACCATCCCAGCCAGGGGTGATGGGAGCCGTAATCTGGAAGCTCCAGGCTGATTTTAAGCAACTGAGTTTAACCAGCACAACATGAAAGATGTCAAGCAAGGAACAAAGAGAAATTTGCAGGCTATTATTTTCATTTGGAAGAAGGCGTTGTGTTTTGTGCTTATAAACTTACAATGCAGACAAAGAAACACATTTGTAATAGTCTAGAAGATCAGGTGGCAGAGTGGAAGCGAAGGCCTGGCTTTGCATCTGATGCACTGTGGAGATCAAGGACAAATAATTTCATGACTATGTTTGTGCCTGACCCTGATCTATTTTTGGAGCTCTTTGAGATACTGATTGTTTCTCATTCTTTGCTAGCTCCATGTGCTAGATTGCAACATAGCTGCTCAAGGGGCTGCTTATTTATTCAAGCTCATTGCTTGCAATGCAGAATATAACAGGGTTGAGCTGAGCACAGTGTTTTTGCTTTGGGCTTGGCCCGTTAGGAGGATGCCTAAAAACAGGCATGGATCGACAATGCCAGAGGCAGTTCCTCCCATGGGCCACTGCCAATGTCAATCACTTGAAACACATCAGTCCTCTCCCACATTTCCTGCTTTTAAATCGACTGCACTCAGAGAAGTAGATTTGCCCACCTCTCGTGTGGTTCTGTAGACCCTATGTTAGATCTTTCTTTGAGCATACTTATGTCACTTGCTGACACGGGTCTACTTTAATGGGAACCTTGGTCTGATTTCAAAAGACTTTTTGCAAATGCTTTTGGCTCAGACTCCTGGACAACAGATTTGTCCATTTTTATTCATTTATTTGTAGACCAAAAGGAGGTTGACGAAGAGCAGAAGAGTGGAAGAAAGGAGTATCGGATGACATAAAGAGAGAGATATATCAGCTGTTGTGGCTTGCTTGTTTGATCTAGAACATGTGGATCTCGTCTGTATGGTTTAAAAAACCTGATTTATAGTTTACTGTATGTAAACCTACACAATTGTAATTAGTTAGCCAACAAACCATGGCTAAATATAGTGCATGAACCCAGTCAAAATGGATTTTAGAGGAAGGCTGGAGTGCCAATTTTTGGTTTTCACCCCAAACATCTCTACTTTCAACTCCACTCACTATCAATATGGTCCTGATAGATTATCTCTAAAGGAACATAGCACAAAAATGTTCCCGCAGCTGCTAAAAACATGGCTGTGGAGAACTTCTAATTTCACTACCTTTTAGACATAAGAAGCTGACTTCTACCTATTTGGACTGCCTATATTCAGTGCCAGGGTTTTGGTTGCAAAACATGTGTTCTACCACTTAGCAACTGCCCTTCCTTTTTCAGCATTTGTTCCCTGCTCCCCTTTCCATCTTTAATTTTTTTTCTTTGCTATGTATTTTCTCCCTTCCTCAAGGTTATTAAAAACCAGCCCTTGTTTGCTACTAATGCCTTACCTGTGTGAAAAGCCCAAATAATCCTGCTGCCCACAATTTTTAAAAGCCCAAAAGCTCACAATATACCTGACTGTTTTTAGAGAGAATGGTAAAGGTACATGGGCAAGGGAGAGGGAGATTTGCAGAGTTTAAACCCGCCTGTGCAGGTGTTACTGTGTGATTACAGAAATCAATGAGATCAGAGATAAAGTCAAAATCTACAATGGGTTCTGCAAAGCTGCAGCATTTCTATAACATTCTCCTCTGCCAAATGCTTTCTGGCTCTCAGTAAATGTTTCCCTAGATATTTACTTTTGCTATAGGCATACAAAGGAGAATTTCAAAGGAAGACCTGACTGTATGAATCCTGCAATTCATACCTATCACTTCAGAACACTGAGGACTACGCAAGGAGAGATCCAAGCAGCAATGAGATCTGCAGAGTGGTGCCTGCTAATATTTGGACGGATTGGGGGGGGGGGAGATCAGGCATGTATCAATTACCTGCACTTCTTAGGGCCACCATTCTTCTGCAAACTGTTTCCTCTTACTCCCAGTAGAAGAGACAGCTCACCACATCCTGCTGCAGGTCAGGAGTGCTGTTTTCTTCCTTCTGCAGCAGCATGTAAATGTTCCCACCAGCAGAGGCGACTCTTTTGTGACTGCAACAGATGGAAATCTCTTTCACTCTCCACTGCTTTAATCAGTCTTTTTTTTTTTTTTTTTTTTTGCTGAGCTATAAATGGGAGAGTTGAGAGAAAGTAGGAATTTGGTTCAGCAAGAGGTGGCAAGAGATGGGCCAAAGGTAATCACTTAAGTATGAGCCAGCAGTGTGCGGCAGCAGCCAAAAAAGCGAATGCAATCCTTGGTTGCATAAACAGAGGGACAGAGTCAAGATCATGTGAAGTATTAGCACCGCTCTATAAAGCCTTAGTAAGATCACACTTAGAATACAGCTTTGGTCACCCCATGATAAAAAAAAAAGATGTTGAGACTTTGGAAAGAGTGCAGAGAAGAGCAACAAACATGATTAGGGACCTGGGGACTAAAACATGAAGTACGGTTGCAGAAATTGGGTACGGCTAATTTAAAGAAAAGAAGGATTTGTGAGGACATGATAGCAGTGTTCCAATATCTCAGGGGTTTCCACAAAGAAGAGGGGGGTCAACCTATTCTTCAAAGCACCTGAAGGCAGGACAAGAAACAATGGATAAAAATTAATCAGGGAGAGAACCAACCTAGCACTAAGGAGAAATTTCCTAACAGTGAGAACAATTAACCAGTGGAATGGCTTGCCTTCAGAGGTTGTGGGTGCTTCATCACTGGATAGCCACATCTGGAATGCTATAGGGCAGTGGTTCTCAACCTGTGGGTCGGGACCCCATTTGGGGTCGAATGACCATTTCACGGGGGTCGCCAAACAACGCAGTCTGCCATTTTCCCCCCTTTTCCTTAGCTGTGCTACTCCCCTTTATTCTATTGGCTTTCAAAAGCCAATAGGAATTGTCCAGGCTGTCTCTGCCCTGCTGAGCCCGCCAAAAGTCCCATTCTGCAAAGGTGCTGCACCAGTTGAGTAGTCCTCGACTTACGACCGGTTGGGGGTTGCGGCATTAAAAAGGTTGAGAACCACTGCTATAGGGTCTCCTGTTTGAGCAGGGGGTTGGATCAGAAGACCTCAAAGGTCCCTTCCAACTCTATTATTCTATATGTTTTGAATGACTGCACATAGGATGGGCTCCAGGTTTGAGGAGCTATATTAAATTTCCCACTGTTACCTTGAGTGCCCAACATAGTATTATTTTGGGCATTGGTTGGATTTGTGTAACTTGCTAAGGTAAAATATGGTTTGCTTGTTTCTGGCTTCATGCTTTGTCCAAGCCTAGGAAGTGTGCTTCATTCATTGGTTGAACAGAGAATGTGTGAACTCAACCCTTCTGGGAAAATTAATGGCAGCAGCCCATTTGAGTTTCCCACACTACTTGAGTGCAGAGCTGCAAGGGGGTTTGTGGAAAAGTACAATGATGCTTGGCTCTCAAGGTCAATTGACTGGAAAATGGGAAAACTGGGACCAGCAAGAGGTGTTGGAGTCCCCTTGGTATTTGGGCCTTAGCAGCTGCAGGTATACAACAGCTGCCAAACTCATTTCAAGTGACTTCAGCTGATCAATCTTCCCCAAATGATCTGGTTGATGGTTACAGCCATTGGGAAATGGTGCCTGTGGAGTGCAGTGTGAGAGACCACAGTATTTTGCAGATCTATTCAGTTTCTGCCAAATTATTGGGGTTAAAGCATATACATTACAATTTTGGGTTTTTTTTTAAAAAAAAGAAAGAACATTTAATGAACATGTGCTATAAATCAGTCAAAGATAACTGCAATTGCAGTCACACATTACATTAAATTATTACATGATTTTCTGCTTTGCACTTTAAACTATTACATGAACTGAGCTGCTGTTTTTGTATACCATTGTTGCTTGGTGTTACAATTAGAACCAGGCTAATTGTGCTTTAGCATATACTATATCACTAAGGAAACTACCCAGTCCTGCAGGTTTCTAAATCAGAGCTCATGACTTAGTGTAAAGATTCTCAAACCTGACAGTATCATGATTCTCTAAAATGATAAAATTAATTTGTGCGGATTCCTGAGAATAAATGAATAATCCCTCAGTACTACTAAGTTTGACAGAAATTCCTTTAGCATTGTATGGATTCCTCATCCCATTCATTAGTTGTTTGCATATACAAAGCCAGAGCTTGCCAGGACTTGGTTCTCTGCTGCCACGTGTAGGCAGAATGGGGCTGAATTCCTGCAGGACTCTGGACTCCTACATGGACCTTTGAGGGACCCAAGAGGCAGGTCTGGATATTCACTGGCTGGCTGAGAAGAGGAAGCTAAATTTGAGGAAGAAAAGATTGGAGGAGGGAGCCTAGTTCCTGGCAGTTAGTCTAGAGTAGGGCTTTTCAACCAGTGGTACGGGTACCACCTGTGGTACATTGGTACCTGGCAGGTGGTATGCAAACATCCTAGAAAAGTTGTAGCGGGGGAGGGGAATGAGCTGAACCGCTGGCAGCACCGCACCGCACAGGCCTGAGTGAGAGATGGCTGGAGCTGCAGGGCTGTCAAAGCTCAGCGGAAGCGCCAGGATCAGCGCTTCTTCGGGACTGTCAGGGCTCAGTGGAAGCGCCAGGATCAGAGCCAGGCTCCAGCTGGAGCTCAGTGCTGATCCTGGCATTTCTGCTGAGCCCAGAAGAAGCACCGACCAGCTGGAATGTTGCAGCATCTCCAGGGTCTTGTGATTTACATTCAGATACTTGGCAACTGATTCATATTTATGATGGTCACAGTGTCCCAGGGTCATGTGAAGTGACCAAAACCTGCTGCAACCACCCAGCACACAGGGGGAATAAAAACCAAACACCCCCGAACCCCACCTCCACTGCCAATCCCCAACAGAAATGCTCACAACAATGGAAACCTCGGACAGGAGGAAGAGCACCGCCGGGTGGGCAGGCAGGTGTCTTGCTCGGCTGTGGCTTGGGGGGCATTTTTTTTCAGTGCCATTGTAACTTCAAACAGTCACTAAGCAAACTGTTGTAAGTTAAGGACTACCTGTACTTTATCACTTTTTTCCCTTTTTTTTTTTTTGGTCATCAAGTTTTTGATACCTTGCTAGGCGACTGGTGGTACTCGGATATTACCATATCCTAAAAGTGGTACAATGGGTGAAAAGGTTGGTCTAGAGAGACCCTGAGAGAAGTCACTGCAGAAACATCTGGAAACCAACTTCTGGGTTCTGTTGTCACAGAGGTGTTTCTATCCTATCTCAGCCTTGAAATTAGGGCTTCTTGGCTAGAGGCCTAGTACTTTGTGAGGAGCCCAACACAGATAAGGGGCAGTTGTGCTCTTCCCATACCCAGCCTTTGGAATTAATTCTGTACCCTTCCATCCCCAGCCTGCAGTTCTCTCTGGCTTCTTCACTGTTCTTGTCTGAGCTTCTGCTCAGTATCTCCAATTTAGAGGACTTAAAAGATCTTAGAGTAAAGAAAGAACCCCGCCCTGACTCCATTTAAGAGCCATTGGTCCTCCCAGCAACCATTGCACAAAGGACTGCAGTTGGTGGAACAGGAAAGGAAGGCCACAAGTAACAAGTATGTGGCTGAGTGGGCACAAAGCCTGGGTGTAGGCCAAACCCAGAAGAACCAAGGACCAGGATAAAAAGGACGCTCAGTCAGACTGCCAATACATCTGTGAGGAGAATGGGGAGAGGGCTAGTCAGGTTGCAGTTGATAAAATATTGACCAGACCTCAGTATATGTACAGAAGGATTCATGTATCTGCCACTTGGGTCTTGCTCTTCATTCATTTATGTATACACAAAATGGCAGACAGAGTTTTGGGAGTGCGTAACACACTTATTTAAGAATTTGCATCAGGTCATTTGCTGCTGCTTCTTCTTGACCAGTTGCAGTAGATCTCACTGAATCATCTTGGTTACAAGGTCACATTGATTTCTTTGGGAAGGCTGCTTGGAAGTGACCTAGCAATAGAAGGAGTCACTGGGCACATACTGGCTTCATCACTCTGCACAGTTCTTTCATCATCTTGGTGAAGAAGGCTGTCTGTTGTGGTTCTGGACGATAGTGCTGTCCACTGACCACTCACTCCTTGCACTGCACAGGCACCAGGATGAGCCGTGAGAGTCCACAATCTTAGAGAAAGTGCTGCTCAGTTGTGTGTCTAGTGACCTATTTATTGACTGGAGTTATGCAAATCCATGGATAACAAGACTGTGCAGAATCACTTCAGTGACAGAGGAATATTGTGCTCCAATTGGGCAGCAAACAGCAGGTATTGAAACATTTCTTACATTCCATCACTTTATATAACGTTTAGAAAATTTATTTGTTTAATTAATTAATACATCAAATTTGTAGGCCATCCAAATTTGACTCTGGGCAAGATATAAGATATAAAAACAATCCAATCTAATATTATGCAAAGCAAAGAAAGGGATTAGTCAGAGATTGACGTATCAAATATATTAATAAAATTCTCACAGCAGCACCCACTTCCTAATGCAGCCCCAGAGGAAAAAAGCTGTTTAAAGGACAGCAAAGACAGGGCAATTCAAACTTGAGGGGGGGGCAAGGGGGAGGGGGGTAATACTATTTCAGAGGACAGGTGGGACAACAAGGAAAGTATGCCATGCCACCTAAGTCCCATCAGATCATACTCTTTCAAAAATGGGACCTAGACATGCTCACTCTGCCAGATCTTATTGGAGGGGCAGACACAATGAGAGACAGGCAGTCCTTCAAATAGTGAGGCCCTATGCTACGGAGCGCTTTATAGCTCACAGCCAGCTACACAATTCTATTGTGTAGAAAATGCAGCCGAGGCATTTTTTAGATCAGGCATGTCAAACTTGCGAGATCACGTGACGTTGTGTGACGTTTTGCAACTTTTTCTCCATTGCTGGCAATGGGGTGGGTGCGGTTTCGGCACGACGCATCTGGTCTGTGGGCCGGCAATTTGACATGCCTGATCTAGATATACAGGTAGTCCTCAACTTACAACAGTTTGTTTAATGACTGTTTGAAGTTACAGCATCACTGAAAAAAGTTACTTATGACCGTTTTTCACACTTCCAACCATTAGAGCATCCCCAGGGTCATATGATCAAAACTCAGATGCTTGGCAACTGACTCATATTATGACGGCTGCAGTGTCCTAGGGTCATGTGATCACCTTTTGCGACCTTCTGACAAGCAAAGTCGATGAGGAAGCCAGATTCACTTAACAACTGTGTTACCAATTTAACAAGTGCAGAGATTCACTTAACAACTGTGGCAAGAAAGGTCATTAAATGGGGCAAAACTCACTTAACAAATGTCTCACTTAGCAACAGAATTGTTGGGCTCAGTTGTGGTCGTACGTTGAGGACTACCCATATTGTGTTTATCCTCTACTGGATATGATGAACCAGTAGCAGGGTGGTGATGAATGGCCCTTGGCTCACATTCTAGATTTGTTCAAAAATTTTCAGCCGAAAAAGGGACTAATTTCATGGCCATGAATGATAGCAATATGCACCAATTTGCTTACAACTCTGCTAACATTATCTGGAAAGATTAGAATTTATGTAGTAAGTTTAAGGGTGCAGTGTCCTTATGTATTAACTCCAAGTCAATTCTTGATGCTTTGCCAAAATGGATTTGAAAGGAATTCTATGCCATAAAGAGTTCCAATGAGATGCATTAAGTTCAAATCCAAAACCATCCTCCCAGAATGTTTTTTTTAAGATTGCATAACCTTTAGCATAGGATTCCGCACTCATAAGAGAAACAAATCATTTAAATCTAAATGTCTTAATCCTTCATTTCTGCTGATAGACATTGCATTTGCTTCCCAAATTAAATCATCACTGCTGTGAACGAAGTACTGTGTAATGCACTTTCTGCTTAAAGACTAGCAAATCATAGAAATGTGCAAGCCTCTATAGGGACATCTTAGCAAGTCTGCTCACAATCTAAGGGTCAGTGAATAAAAGATATTTATTCCCAAATATATCTTTTAGGATTGCATTTATTCCTTTTGCTTTATAGAGATCCATTTTGGTTCCCAAGTCAGAAAAGAGGGGTGTTAAGGAAGAATGCAACATTGAAAAAGAGTGATTGTGTGATAAATGCTGTACTTAAAGATTGTCCATAAGGCGGTGGAGGATTTTTTTTTCCCCCTTGCCCTCAGCTACTTCCCTAGCAGCAACATTTCATTTCTTCAGTCTTTCATAAACTGATTTGTATTCATCTTTAGTTCCACTCATCTCAAATACTAAGATCATGTGGAGAGCACCATTAACCGAGCCTAGACAAGATCGGGAAAATATAAATGCAGTAAATGCAATATGATGGGCAGGAACCAGAGAAGAACCCCTACCTTTGACCACCAGGTGTGCATCTACCTTAGGTCCAAGACTTGATACGCTCATCGAGATAACCACTGGCCTGCAACTAACAACACACCTCCAACTGACAAAGGAGTGAATGCAAATATGGGGTCAAATGAATATTTTTGTCCAAAATATCAATCAAATTTATATCACCACTCATCTCACCAAGATGACTCCTGTAGCCTATCCCACCTCATGAGTAACAAAAATCCTGCCTCCACACAAAAAGAAAATTAAGACAGGCTAGCCTCTTCTCCACACACATATTTTTAGTTTATGTGATGTGCATTCATCTGCAAAATAATAATAATAATAATCTAAGTGGCTATTCAGCTATTGTTATGATGAGAAGCTTTCTAGTAGCCAAATTGCCTTTCTTCTTGCATTTAAAAGCTTCTTGCAAGTTGTGACCGGGAAATAACATCAGGTCAGCATTTTTGCAGTTGGCCATTTTCTCCCAGTCTCTCTAACCATGGTTGCAGGCTGCTGGGATAGCTGGCAGGGAAGAGAAGGAGAGGGAGAGCTATTGGCAGGCGTTCCTTTATTCTAGTTGCATAGGTTGGATTGTGAGTATATTATATGTTGATAGTGAGAGATGACAAATGATTCGGAGAACATTTTCTGATCTAATGGAGAGCTTATGATCACAAAATCTTATATTTACTTCGTTCTGTCCAAAAATAGTCTTGGACCTACGTTAAGACAGGATTCTTGTTAAAGTGGATGGTGGGGGAGCCTCTCTTAAGCACTAGAAAGGGAATTTGAGTCATCATAGCAGTTACCCTTGATAAGGTTTGTTATTTATGTAATGCCATCATATTTTAAGCTAATTACACGGAAGTGGTAATCTGCACAGTAAACCTCATTATTACTAAAAATCAGTGGGAAGAAGACTTTCCTTCTGGACTTGTGAAATCAATACTGTATTTGCTGCAGGCTGATCCAGGATAAAACCACAGTGCTTGATTCCATAGAAATTCCAGATATAATGCAGAAGTAAAGCTGTCCATGGAGCAGTAATAGTTCTTGGTTTTCTTGGGTACCAATGTCTGAAGGCTGGCTTTTGGAACTGAATCAGTCTTTAGCTGCCCTGCAGGGTCACCTTTGCAGGGGAACAGCCAACGGGAATGCAGCTCCAACTGATTCTCTCAGATCTACAGCAGCTCCAAGAGGATCTTTGTTTTTGAACTTCAGAAAACACCAGAATATCTAGGATGCCTATGCACACTGGGGGATCACACACGCCATTGCTTCCACTTCCGATTTCCTCATATTGTGACAAAAGTCTAGAGAGGAATGCGAACGGTGTGGAGTAAACCTACAAGCTTTCTCACCTGAACTGTCTTTAGCAGAATGTAGCTCCAGTCCTTCAGATTGTCTGTTGATACAAAAAGCTTGGTACATACAGTAGCTACCGTAGCAGCTACATTCCAGCCTCCCTTTTAGCCTTACAGCTTTGGATTCCTTAAAAATTCTGGCTGAAAAGTTCTGGTTCAGAGTTGATTTCACAGACTATGAAGCAAGTATCAGCTGTCCATGATCAGGTTGCAAGGAGGTAGACAGTAGCTTTCTCACAGAGCCAACACAGCTACTGGCTTTTGTTTATTAGTTTGCCTCAAGAAATTAAAACCTGTAGTTATTTTCATCATGTTATCATCATTAAGGCAAAGCTTCAGGGCTTTGCTCTACAGAATGCCCATGAAATTCCCCAAACACAGCAAGGCAGATTGACCTCATGAAGTAATATTCTTATAATCTGACACACACACCCACCTCCCCAACTCTATAAGACCATTCACCTACCATTTCCTGACTACATCAATGACTATTGGCACTTCCAGACAAGAGTTCTGTCTAGAGATTAGCTAGTTCTGAGAGCCATATCTGTTTTTCTGGTTCCTTTCTGATTTATCTAAAACCAGAGCAAAATGGAGGGGAGGGGTGTTCTTTGCAGTACCATTGTGTGAGCTTGTGGTCAGCCTGTTTCCTTGATATCAGGAATTTGGGCCTCAACTCGCCTCCCAACTGCTGGACTTCAGCTGCCTTAGGAAGTCTTTCAGGAGAATAGGTAGCTTTGCAGCTTCCCCTTATAGAAACCACTTTGATTTTTTTTTTCCTTTTTTGCATGTGACAAACAAATGCCCACTGCAGGAAGGGAAGATGTGCATAGTGTATTTTTCCCCCTCTCTGCATGAGTGAAGGAATTCTTGCTTCTTAGCTGCACTTTGTTAAGGTGGGGCAGTGATTCTTTTATTGCTTGTTTTCTGTGTCTGCAGAAAATAAGGCAATCACAGTTCATCTTCAAACTGCTTTGGAGAGAGTGGGGAGTGAAAATGTGTAATCATGCCAAAGAAATTTCCCTGCATCATCTCTTATTGCCAGGCTGCTCTTAAGGGCACATATCCGGAGAAAACAGAATGACAGCCCTGTGTCCAATCTCACTGTCCTGAATGCAAGGCATTACCATATATTCCAGTCCCCAAATATTACTCTTCCTTAGGCCAAAATTAGATGCAGCACTTGAGCAAAATGCCTGAGGGCACTATAACTTGCAAAAGAAAGAAGAAGGAAGGCAGGAAGGAAGGAAGGAAGGAAGGGAGGGAGGGAGGGAGGGAGGGAGGGAGGAAGGAAGGAAGGAAGGAAGGAAGGAAGGAAGGAAGGAAGGAAGGAAGGAAGGAAAGGGAGAATGCTGATGGGGCATAACATTTGGGGATAAAAGTGGAGGCTTTCAGAGATTTTGCAGCCTCACATGTTGTTTCTGGCCCTTACATTTGGACTCCTTTCTGATCAGCAGTTTAAATGATGTTCTAGAACTGCTTTCCCTACTTTAAAAAAAAAAGTTCTTCACTTTAAACATGACAGCTAGCCCTCTTTTTCTCCTCCAGCTTTCAAGCTGCATCCTGCTGGCAGATCCAGGGCTCTGGCTTAGCTAGATTGGCTGTCGGCCATCGGTCATTTAACAGCTTCTTTAAAAAAAAAAAACCTGCCTCTCATTCAAGGAACTCAATGTCCTGCTAGCCAGCCTATACGTCAATGTTTCTATGGAAACCTACCCCAAAGATTCTCTCCGCGCTGTTACCACTGCATATTGTATGACAGGCTTTGTATGCTTTAATTCATCACAGGGCTCTGATGAAAAAGGAACAGGTTTGGCCTAAAGGAGTCATGAATTAAAAACAAAATAATAACAGCAATAGCAAGAATAGTCATAACAGCCATGGTAATAATAATAGCAGCAGCAGCAGCAGTATAAATCACTGAGCCCTGAGGTTGTAGAAGTATTTAGCAGATGAGTCAGAAGTGACATCACTATTATCCTGTGTATTTAAAAGAGTGAATAATATCTTCCAATTTGTTCAGCTGAAAACACACAGGCACCTGGATACACACACACACACACACACACACAGAGAGAGAGAGAGAGAGAGAGAGAGAGAGAGAGAGAGAGAGAGAGAGAGAGAGAGAGAGAGAGAGAGTTACTTTCTTATAGGACACACTACAAAGCGAAAAGCCACAGGAGCTCTCACCCTCTTCCTGCTAAGAAAATGTTTCAGAATAGATAAAGAGGATAGATCTGATCTGAAATGCAATTCTGCAGATGGGTGGAGAAACCCAGATCCTAATAGAAACTGAGACATTTGCAGAATGCTAAAGTAACTGCTTCTCTATATATAATTTCAGAACCTTTTATAACCAGACTTCCTCTGAAATCTGTGGCTTCTCTCTTAGTTCTTTGTTACCCGTCTCCATCAGTTCGTTTTCTGTTTCTTTGTTTTACCGGGCTGATATAGCACTCAGGCTGGATCTGACTCTGATTTTGAAGAAGCAGCATTAGCACATCACATCACAGTTTTGTAATCCCATAAATGTCCCCGTTAGGATTACATGGTTGAGGTTCTATGGAAGAAGGCCTTCAAGAATATTGCCTTCTGGGGTAATTCTGGAGGCCCTGTTACATGGAGGAAAGTCAGTCCCAAGGCTCTGCCTCACCCAATGGGCAGGA
Organism: Crotalus tigris; assembly: GCF_016545835.1. NCBI lineage: Eukaryota > Metazoa > Chordata > Lepidosauria > Squamata > Viperidae > Crotalus > Crotalus tigris. The sequence continues at coordinate 4,100,573 of NW_024096469.1, forward strand.
CCAAAGCAGTGCAGATGTATCACACCTGGGGAAAAAACCTCAAGGTCCTATTCTCCATCAGAGGAAGAACTCACGACTGGAGGAATAGCTTCCTATGGCCAACCTCCTCAGCTTTGGGATTGGGGGTTGGAGAGCCATCTAGAAGCTAATAGTGGTGGGAATAGATTTGGGAAAGACACTTTGGGACTGGAGGCTTGCTGGGAAATTTTGAGGACAGCAGCACTCATCTTTGTCTCTTTTCTGAAAATTGGTTTTCTTTGACATTGCTAACTGACATTTTATAGAAGTGAAAGACAGAATTTTGTTGAGTTCTCAGTAAGATGTAAACACTGCTTTTGTCTTTGTGTTCAAAATGTGCAATGGGGAGGTGTGAAGGTTATGATAACTGGCCAAATGATAATATTGGATAATTCTTTTCTACATCACTAACACATTTAAACCAATTCTATTCAGTTGCAGCCCTAGTGGCTACCATACCACCGAAAATTTCCAACTACTGTACAATTTTTGCCTATGGTGGCACAGATCTGGTCTGTTTCTGTAAAAACCTGAAAATATTCAGAGCTCTGTTGCAGCCTTTTCTACTCTCCTTTCCTCCAAAATATATTGTACATTTTTACAGTAATTGAAGAAAACCAAAAGCAAGTTGCTAAAAGAGCTGGAACGAAAGGCAGCAGGTGATCCTTTTAAATCTCCTTTGCCCTGCTTAGTGTCCTCTAGTCTACATACTTTCCAGCCCATTGAAAAATCATGTGGGAGAAGATCAGCCAGATCGCAAGCCAGATTCAGCCTTGTTGCCCATACAAACTGGCTTGCATTCCATTTGATCCAATAATTCTCATGGCAGAGAGCCATGGTTTAAGAGAGCACATCTCGTTGTCCTACACAAGACAGATCCAGAATGAGGAAGGAGTTAGAGTGCAGGAAGAGGAAATATTATTAGGAAAATTACGGCTGCCTAAAGTGTTAGGCTTGGCTACAACAATGAATTTAAGATGAGCGAAATTAAGTATTCGAAAGGTAAACCTCTGGACGGGGGGGGGACATTTTTTTCTGAGAGAAGAAAGGGAAAACAGCCACTTTAACAAAGCCAGGAAATGATCCCTGATATTACACTAAAGAATCTTATTAACATTAATGCATGTCGCCCACTGATTTACTGATTTAATGCAAACAGCCTCTTTATCTAGAGAACATTTTATTCTCAAAATAAAATCCAGTGTTTTTGGAACATTGCAAACAAGAAATGGGGTTCTCAATAATATCAGTTAGACAAAGAAGGAGTTTACTGCTATCTGCCTAGCAATGAGGGTCGTCAGCTGATGATGAAAAGCAGAACTTTTCGTTACCTGCCATTGCAAAATTGACGAAAGAAGACGTTAGCATTTCCACATTGCTTTTTGCGTAGTGCTTCCCTATCGTGGTTGTTCTCGCAAAGTTTTAGGGCATGTGGGTCCACTTTTACAGTGGAAGTTTTCTTCTTTGAAGGGGAAAGTGGACAGTCCTTTGAAGGGCAACAATGCCTGAAGAGCAGGCACCCACATCAGCTGGTGCTTCTCAGTGGCAAGACATATTGAATGTATTGCTATTTAAATTATAGTAACTATGTCAAAATGTGGGTTAGGGTGTAGATATATTAACCTGTGCAGATTTATTTATTTAGCAAACCTGGGGAGGGGAGAGATTTATTTCTTTTCTTTTAGCAATGTATAAGGACTCATCCAACAAGAGAGAAGCATTGATCCAGGTTTCCTGAAAGAGTACATTAGCAGACTTCCGGTTCCAGTTCGCGGCATTCCTAGTCATATGAATAGACTTGTCTCCTCGTCGGCTAGCTTTCCCTCCACCAGTTGGCCCTTAGACGGGTCGAAAGTCACCCTGGAGGATGTGACTTCCGTCAAGGAGGCTTCAGCTCGTCTGAAGGGGAGCGGCAGCTCCTCCAGCTGTCCGGGCGATCTCTGAGGGCCGACAGAGAAGAAGATCGGCCAGTAAAATGGCTGATCACCCTGCTGCTTCAAACCTCAAGTCAAGAACATCTAAGCTATAAAAGCCCCCATGATGAATCCGGGTGAGACTTTTCCTTGCTACTCTCTCTATTTGACTTTGTTTTTTACCTGTAAGAGCCTTTTTGGAATTATTTCCCTGGCTAAAGAAAGCAGCTTTTATGTTTTTGGGAAGGAAAGCGTTTTACAAGATTAAATTTTACTTTCATATTTTTTTGGGATACAGAAAACTCTCTTTCTCTTTTTTTTCCTAAGAACTGTATTATCACCTGATGTTGGAAGATTATTTCTTCTTTCACACTATACTTTTAAAGATAGAAATAAGAAAATGGTGCCTGGGAAAGATTCTTTCTTAACTTACTGAGGACCTCTGGTGGCAAAAATTTAACATTGCATTTTCTGGTTACTTTTTGAAATTATACCAGATTTGACCTTCAAATTATTTTTGAAAAAAGATAAGCTCTGCTGTGGGAATTGTGGGGGTGGATATAGACCAATTTTCATCAAATACAGGCTCCAAAAAAAGAGAGATCTTTTCTAACTACTATCAAAATGGAGAAACCGCATTCACAATTAAACTATAATCTTATACTGGAAAAGATACATGAGGCCACTGGAGAAATTTGTGCCATATTGAAAGAACCTGTTACAGAACTAAGATCCAGAAATTTCACTTCAAATATTAAAACAGATGCTCAGACTACACCTGATTATTTTACAAACCAAGATATACTAGAAGAGGAATTAACAGAGATAAAAGAGGAACTTATCCTACCTTACAAATCTCTCATTTGTAACTTTGAGGAATAGAAGAAGCAAAGATCGAGATTTGAAACTACAAAGCAATGATACTTTAGGGAGGAGAGAAACAGACGTGTGATGCAGAAGATGGGACTCCTACTTCTTCAAAGGCCATTCCAAGCAACAAAAATAGACTTACTGACTGAAAGGGAAGCGTGTTTATGGAAACCTGCTTGGCACAGGAAAAAACCCAGAATTAGACTGAAAAGAGAAATTTAAAATTGTGTACTTGATTAAAAGGCAATGCTGAATTTATGGACTGTTTGAAGAATTAAGATTTAGAGTTAAACAGATTAAGAATGTACTGGATTTGTGTATTTATGTAGCGTTTGGGAATAAAATGAAAATCATTATGTATTGGAATTGAAAAAATGATGACTGTTTAGATTGGATGCTGCCAATAATTAATGGAGTGTTTTAAATTACTAGAATGACTTTTCTGTATGACAACAAAGATGTGATAAGGCATGATAAGTAATTGGAGAAAATTTGAATTTTGTTTGATGAATCTGAATGAATTAAGGTTTAATATCTCGTTATTTTAAAGAGATGGATTGATTCTGGGATTACATATGTATAGGGCTGATTAATATTTTATTGTTATTAGGATATCTATTGTGTAGTAGAAGAAGAAATAAATGAGATTGGTGACAAAATGAGGAATGTGAGAGATTAAGAATTAGAATTGATAATTTGTTGTTTTAAACTTAAACTATGGTAATTGTAAACTGATAAAGTTATAAAACAGGTTTAGTAGTAGTACTAGAAATTTAAAATAGAAATGGAATGTTTAAATGTATCATGTTAATTGAGGGAAATAGAGAGGGGATAGTGAAATGTATTGAGTTGAGTTGTTTATATTTGTTTTTACTTTTGAATGTTGGACCACCCAACCACTACAGTGGGTTCTCAGTACTTTTTCTTAAGAATTTTTAAAAAAACTAATAAAATGTGTTTTAAAAAAGAGTACATTAGCAGAGGTCTAACACTGCACTACTATCCAGTCATGACATCATTCAGGCAAGACTTTGGAGAAGGAAGAATGGTATATTTAACAGAACCACTGAATGAACAAGAAGCCCAGTGGGGCTAGAAGAGAGGAAGCTTTAACGTGCTTTCAGAATGGCTGGAGAAAGACCTCTGACATACACTTTCCTCATCACCATCACAGGCATTGGTTTCTTTTCCTAAAATCTTAGTAGCCCTAGTCTCAGGATCAGGAAAGACCTTTGGCTTGCTAGAGGCAGGGTGGGCAAAATCTGGGATTCTGTAGTAATTGCTGACTTGTAGGACCTAGAGCTCCCAGTCAGCATGACCAATGGGATGAATGTTGGGGATTAATTATTTATTAATGTTTTGATTGATTGATTGATTGATTGATTGATTGATTGATTTAAAACTGTAGTACAGCAACCTCTGGAGGGCACAAATCCCTACTCATGAACATGTTCTTTTGCAACAGGAATTAACTGCTCTTTGAATTAATGGTTAACAACCATGTAGTGGCCTTTTATTATTAGTGAATAAAAGCCACTGGGGGAGAGACAAGTTGTGAGCAGTGACTCGCAGTGTACAAAAAAAGAAAGGCTTAAATATTCCCTCCCCGCTAATGAACTTAGTAAGAATCGTCTTCCTGCAAGTGTCAGGATTAGGAAAGAAAAAGACGTTTCCCATGCTGGAACAATGTAAGGTGTCTAGTTGAGTTCTAATTGAGTTCTCAGCACATCTGCAATGGCTGGAAAACTCTTAGGTTTATTATCTCTATTTTATCATGGCATGCAAGTCTAATGTCTGGACTAGATTACATGGCTGAACCACTTTGGCATAGAAATGATGTCACAGAGAAAATCACTGTTGGCAACATTCAGATTTTTGAAGGTATAGACACATCATGGCATCTGAATATGAAGAATCACTTGTTTTGTGGGATGGATGACCATCTAAATTTGACAAATAAAAAAAAATCAGGGCTTTCACTGTTACTTTCTATCGGTAATATGATTATTAATTCCTCTTACAAATTTATTTTAAAGGTTAGAATTTTTTTTAATAGTAAAGGAACCAACAGTCAAAAAATACGCCACAGACTAGTTGATTGATTAATTAATTACACTTTTTTTACTGCTGATGATCAGTTCTAAGAGGCAGACACTATTCTGGCATTTTAATATCTTCATTATCCATTCTAAGGCTAGTTGCTGGGCTTGTTGGCCACTGCTTTGATTTTCTTTATATTTAACCTTAGTTCCATTTCTATTGTGCTTCTTGACTTTTATTAGTACAATTTAGTGATCATCTGCTGGTAATTATTGTTTAGACCAGCAATGGCAAATCTATGACATGTATGTCAAAGGTGACATGTCACAACATTTTGGGTGATACACCAGTGTTTACCAACAGCTGACAATTATTCTCGAAAGCATACCTCATTCTTGTGCAATTTTGGGAGGATGTGGAGGCTGCACGAGAATGGTGTGTGCTCTCTTATGGTCTCCAGAAGTTGCACGAGAGAGCTATGCTCTCATGTAGCCTCCAGAACCTTTGAAAATCATGCAAGAATAATTTTCAGAGGCTGCAGAGGCCATGGGGGAGCCTTCTCTGAAGCCACTTCAAGTACAAAGGCCTTTCTCCTGTTTGGTGGGTATGGTATGCCAGTAGATTTGAGTTAGCCATTTTGACACACCAAGCCCAAAAGATTCACCACCAATGGGTCTAAACACTGTCCAACCTACATTTCCAGATGTGGTAGGCATCACCCATCCTTTCCAAAAGTTTTAGAAAAATAAAGCTATCTTCTTTTCATTGCATATATATTATGCGTGCACATACATATATGTATAAAATATTTGAAAGCAAAAACACTGGTTGGCTTTCTTGTGCTATAACTTTAATCTTCTTTTTAGTCCATATTACTAATCAGAGCTCAGGAACACTTATTTGTTTGATTATTTGTTCCTGCCAGTAGGAACAAGAAGTGTATTTGTAAAATAATCAAGAATGCCAGCAAGGACTGTGATGTGGAAGCTATTGTACATCTTGGCACTAACGATCTGTCCCAAAAAGATGTACTCACTGTGCAGAATGACTTCCAGAGCCTGGGGCAGAAACTTAACAGAATAGGCTTTAGGCTTATTTTTTCAGAGGTCTTACCAGTGTATAAGGACCAAAATGGAAAAGGCCAGCATATAGCACAATTCAATATGTGGCTAAAGGAGTGGTGTAAAGGAGAAGGTTTTGGATATATTAGTCACGATGTCAGTAGCTGGTCCCATGAAAAAATGTACAAAAGAGATGGTTTGCATCCATCAAAGAAAGGGACTGAGTTACTTGGCTATAAATTCACAGAATTTCTGGAGAAATATTTAAACTAAACAGCGGGGATAGTGAGCTAACTGATACAGAACATCCCTGTTCCTGGAAATCTAAAAACAATAGGGCTATCAGTGCATGTAACATACTGTAGATATGTGTGTGGACAAAAATACCAATCTTGCTGTCAAGCAAAATCAAGCTCTTAATAGCGAGTGCCACACAAAGTGCACTAACCAAATAGGTGGTAAGACATTAGGGGAACTCAGGCACCACACAGGTTATGTAGGAAGTAAACACAGGGTCGGTCATAAAGGACTCAAATGTCTATACACAAATGCACAGAGTATGAACAGCAAACAGGGTGAACTAGAAATTCAGGTTAATGAGGGCAGATATGATATTGTTGCCATAACAGAAACATGGTGGGACGAAACCCACAAATGGAACACACAGCTAGAGGGATTTAAATTATTTAAAAGAAACAGACCAAATAAAAGAGGAGGTGGCATTGCTCTCTACATAAGAAATAACTACATCTCTACAGAAATAGAGCACAACAATGATGAAAACTGTCCTGAATGCATATGGGTCAATATAAAAGGGGGGGGGAACAACATTGCCATAGGTGTATACTATAGGCCACCCAACCAAACACAGGAAATAGATGAACTTTTTGCTAGTCAGCTAAGGTATGTAGGAAGCACATCACAATAGTAATGGGGGATTTTAACTACCCTGACATCAACTGGGAGACAAACTCTGCACCAAGTGGAAGATCAATCAGATTCCTGACAAACCTAGTAGACAACTTTGTCTCCCAAAAAAGTAGAGAAGGGAACTAGGGGATTAGCCATTTTGGATCTAATTCTCACTAACAGAGATGAAATGATAGAAGGTGTTGAAGCTACAGGAACCTTGGGAGGTAGTGATCATGCAATATTGGAATTCAACATTATGGAAGCACAAGCAATAGAACATAGTCAAACTAGAGTCTTGGACTTCAAGAGAGCTAATTTCAATAAACTTAGAGAGGGTTTGGGAAGGATTCCATGGATGAGAATCCTCCAGGGGAAAACAACTCAAGAGGCTTGGGAAATTTTGAAAAGTGAGATAATAAAGGCCCAGTCTAGCACAATACCAACAAAGAGGAAAAATAACAGCTCTCAAAAGAAACCAGCATGGCTGCATAAAGAACTCTCTGATCAATTGAAAGATAAAAAGGACAAGTATAGAAAGTGGAAAGAGGGACACATAACTAAGTCAGAATATCAGCAAATAGCCCGAGCCTGCAAAGACGAAGTGAGGAAAGCTAAGGCTCAAAATGAACTAAGGCTTGCAACCAAAGTCAAAAATAACAAAAAAAGCTTCTTTCAACATGTAAAGAACAAGAAAAAAGTGAAGGAAACTATTGGTCCATTAGTGGGTGAAAGTGGCAAGAAGGTGACAAGCAACAGGGAGAAAGCAGAACTATTTAACTCCTTTTTTGCATATGTCTTTACACAAAGGGAAAAAACAGACCAACCTATCAAAAATCGTGCCATAAAAAACAAAATAGAAATACAAGTTAAGATAGGCAAGAAAATGGTAAGTGAACACTTGTCCAGCCTAGATGAGTTCAAATCACCAGGACCAGATGGATTACACCCCAAGGTTCTTAAGGAACTGGCAGATGTGATCTCAGAACCACTGAACTATTATTTTTCAAAGATCCTGGAGCACTGGGGAACTGCCAGAGGACTGGAAAAGAGCTGATGTAGTTCCCATCTTCAAAAAAGGGAAAAAAAAAAAAAAGGACCCAGGAAATTACAGACCTATCAGCCTGACCTCAATACCTGGGAAGAGTCTGGAAAAGATAATCAAACAATGAATCAGCGAACACCTACAGGCAAACAAGGTCATTACTAAAAGCCAACACAGGTTTGTCAAAAACAGATCATGCCAGACAAATCTTATTGCATTCTTTGACCAAGTGACAAAATTAGTGGACCAGAGGAATGCTGTGGATATAATTTACTTAGACTTCAGTAAGGCATTTGACAAAGTAGACCACAACCTACTACTTGATAAGATAGAAAAATGCAGATTAGACAGCATCACCACCAAATGGATCCATAGCTGGCTGTCCGGCCGTACTCAGCGTGTGGTCCTCAATGGAACCACATCTACATGGAGCAAAGTGTGTAGTGGGGTGCCCCAGGGCTCTGTTCTGGGCCCAATGCTCTTCAACATCTTCATCAACGATCTGGACGAGGGGATAGATGGGGAACTCATCAAATTTGCAGATGACAGCAAGTTGGCAGGAATAGCCAACACTCCAGAAGACAGGCTTAGGATACAGGAGGATCTGGACAGACTTGAACACTGAGCACTATCTAACAAAATGAAATTCAATGGTGAAAAAAGTGAGATTCTACATTTAGGCAAGAAAAATCAAATGCACAGGTATAGTATAGAGGGTACCTTGCTCAATAGTAATAACTGTGAGAGGGATCTTGGAGTCCTAGTGGACAGTCATTTAAATATGAGCCAGCGGTGTGCTGCAGCTGCCAAAAAAACCAACACAGTGCTAGGCTGCATTAACAGAGGGATAGAATCAAGATCAGGTGAAGTATTAATACCACTTTACAATGCCCTGGTAAGACCACACTTGGAATATTGCATCCAGTTTTGGTCACCATGATGTAAAAAAGATGTTGAGATTCTAGAAAGAGTACAGAGAAGAGCAACAAAGATGATTAGGGGACTGGAGGCTAAAACATATAAGGAACGGTTGCTGGAATTGGGTATGTCTAGTTTAACAAAAAGAAGGACGAGGGGGGACATGATAGCAGTGTTCCAATATCTCAGGGGCTGCCACAAAGAAGAGGGAGTCAAACTATTTTCCAAAGTGCCTGAAGGCAGGACAAGAAGCAATGGGTGGAAACTAACCAAAGAGAGAAGCAACCTAGAACTAAGGAGAAACTTCCTGACATTTAGAACAATTAACCAGTGGAACAACCTGCCTCCAGAAGCGGTGAATGCTCCAATACTGGAAGTTTTTAAGAAGAAACTGGACAGCCATTTGTCCAAAATGGTATAGGGTTTCCTGCCTGAGCAGGGGGTTGGACTAGATGACCTCCAAGGTCCTTTCCAACTTTATCATTATTATTATTATTGTCTCTGGTCCTGTTTGTTGCTATGGAGTCCTCACTTTGAAAGAGAAACTGTTTAATTAGTGTGTTAATTTGCAGGACTCTGCTCTGTATCTGTAATGATGACTACTATTGCTCCAACATACTGTCTCTGATAGCGCTATTGTTTCTAATACTGTACGTCAGTAGTTTAACTTGGATGCCAAGTTTTTAATGTTTATGGTTTTAATGTAATTATGTATTGTGTTGTTTTACTTTTGATATTGTTTTAATTGCTAATTGGTAGCTTCCCAGAGTTTGTTGTAAGATGCACGGCTATATAAATGTTTTAAATAATTATATAACAATCAGGCAATTGTACCAACTTTACTATTAATTTGAGGGTTGCTTGCTCTCGTTTTATTTTATTTTATTATTTTACTTTATTTTTTTATAACAAGAAAGAAAGAGAGAAAGAGAGAGAGGGGAAGGAAGGAAGGAAGGAAGGAAGGAAGGAAGGAAGGAAGGAAGGAAGGAAGGAAGGAAGGAAGGAAGGAAAGCTTTTCATTTAATTGCAGTCTAAAGTATAGACGGGCAGGTGACAATGCTTGCAGTTATAGTTCATGAACATCTGGATGGCTGCAGAGTTCCCTCTGTGATCTTATAGAAAATGAATTGGTGGATATGGAAATGCATTGGCACTGTTGCCAAGGAAGGAAACTGTGATTTGTTATTAAAGTTCAGATGTTTTCATCAGAGGATCATCTTCAGTTGAATAATAATGACCTCCTGTGTCCTGCTTTCTAAAGGGACAACCAGTACTTTGCTTGTGGTTCACTGCACAGGCCAAGTGGACCCATTAAAGCACTTCAATTACCTTCTTTTATAAAGCAGGCAGAGAAGCCAAGTATTCATGATGTCATTATGCCTCTGATGGGGGTTGTGTGGGCTAATAGAAGTTCTGTATTGTGCCCATCCGACAGACAGAGTGGCCTTCCTTTGTGTCTGCTCTAAACTTTATTATTGGCAATTTCAAGTATGCACAATCTGTGACAGAGCCATGTCGAACGCCAGACCTTGCCATTTCTAACACGTATTGCCAATTTTTTTTCTAGATTAAAATGCTTCTCCGCTCATTAAGGAGGGGAAATGGAAATGAAATATCTATGAGGCACTAGAATGACCTAAGAGAGAAATTTGCAACAATGAACAAACTTCGTTTTGATTTTACTAAACAAAATGGGGTGAGGGACATGTTTATAGGGTTTATATACAGAAACAGGATAATTACTGGTATGGATTGTTCTGTTTTCTTTTACTTGACCAAAAGGAATTATTTTTTTCTCTGTACAGGTACTCCTCAACTTACGACCACAATTGAGCCAACATTTCTGTTGCTAAGTGAAACATTTGTTAAGTGAGTGTTTGCCCCCTTTTACGACCTTTCTTGCCACAGTGAATCATTGCAGAAGTAACACGGTTGTTAAGTGAATCTGGCCTCCCCATTGATTTTGCTTGTCAGAAGGTCACAAAAGGTGGATCACATGACTTCAGGACACTGCAACCGCCATAAACATGAGTCAGCTGCCAAGCGTCTGAATTTTGATCACGTGATCCTGGGGGTGCTGCAATGGTTGTGTGAAAGACGGTCATTCATCACTTTTTTCAGTGCCATTGTAACTAAACAAACTGTTGTACGTCAAGGACTACCTGTACATGCCTCAAAGATCCTTAAAATGTGAAAATTAAGAATAAGAACTAGTCAATATATGATGTTCTCCATTATTGAAAATGGGGAATTCATATTACCATTCTAAATCATATAATACTTTGGTTTTGGCCTTAAATAATATATGATTATGAATTCTGGTGTCACCTTAGGCACAAAAAATGGCTGGGTGGCTTTGGGCCACTCTCTCTCAGCCCATCCCACCTCACAAGGTTGTTGTTATTGGGAAACAGAAGGGAGGAGGAGTATTATGTAATTTGCCACCTTGAGTTATTTATAAAATAATAAATATGGGATAATTGCATGATATAAATCATAGTTCTAGGCTTAGTGTTAGATAAACAACCGTGGTATATCCTAGAGGGTGAATCGGGAATCTAAGGCAGATAATGTGTTTTCTCCTCCTCAGTTACATAGTCCATTTTAAACAGAATTGTCAGAATTGCTTCTATAACACATGGATAAAAATGCATGAGAAATAATGCCCTCTACATTATAGTTTGCATTCGTATTAGAGCAGACTTTTCCATACATGTCCCCCTCCTAAATCCTGGACGGCAGCTCTCCAAACGTTGACTGAGAATTTTGTGAGTTCTAGCACAATGTAATTTGGAACATTTCTGTAGGCAGCCTAACTGCTTGCTCCCAGGCTACTCCTGCTAGTTCCTTATGCCAACATCAGAAATTCTGAATTTCAGAGGGTTGGTGATAAGGCCATGGAGGTTCTCAGTCCAAACTACGACCACTAAAAGATTGATTGGTCTTTCTTTCATGTAGGGAAGGCCACAGGTCTGCCAGTACCTGCCTTTTCCAGTTAGAGTTGTTCCCTCCTCACTGCTCCTTTCCTTTGCTTTTGCAGAGGTTTTTACACATTAATAACTTCATGCTCTTTCCAAACCGTCTCCTTTGACCCTGAGACATATCTGTTTTTTTGTTCTTCTTCTTACAGTACCATCGTAGCAATGATGCTCCAAAAATCAAAGCAACAGGGAATAGGTTGTTCTTTTGTTGGTTTGTTCCTCTTTAGAACTGTGGAAACTTTGGAGTGCAGAGATAGTTGAGCTTCACAAAAGCACAGTAGCAATGTTCCTAGTTGCAACTTTTTTGGTGTGCTTTCAAGTCAGTCTTGACTTTTAGCAACTGCCTGGACCAGTTCTGCCAGTTCTCTTGGTAAGATTTTCAGATGTGTTTGCTTTTATCTCCATCGTAGGAGTGGGAGAGGGAAAGAGGGAGAAAGGAAAGAAAGAAAGAAAGAAAGAAAGAAAGAAAGAAAGAAAGAAAGAAAGAAAGAAAGAAAGAAAGAAAGAAAGAAAGAAAGGTGGGGGAGAGAGAGAGAGAGAGAGAGAGAGAGAGAGAGAGAAAAAAAGAAAGAAAGAAAGAAAGAAAGAAAGAAAGAAAGAAAGAAAGAAAGAAAGAAAGAAAGAGGGAGGGAGGGAGGGAGGGAGGGAGAGAGAGAGACTGGCCCGACGTCACCCAGATCATTTCATCACTAAGACAGAGCTAGAACTCAAAATCTCCTGGTTTCTTGGCTGGTCCCTTAACCACTGCACAAAACTGTCTCTTAATTATAACTTAATTATACTTTTTTAAAAAATAAAGGGAAATGTATGGAAGCTTTGCAGCAGCAGTTGCAGAGAAGGGGAAAGCAAAGAGAACCTGCTTCATTCAGCCTGGAAAGACACCCCAAGAATGCCCACACGTAAAGCTTGAATGGAGCAAGAGCTCCTTGGGTTCAGGATGGTTCATTGATTCAACCGCAGATCACAAAGAAATTGCAACTGCTGAGCAGCAGAGAACACCGTGGTCCAAGAGCCCAGCACAAAATGGCTGTCCAAAATGGTGACCACATGTGGGGGGAAGGGTGTGTGTCAGGCCCTACAGCCCCTTGGAACTGGGGCTGCTACTGTAAAAAAGAACAGAGCACCAGAGGAGCCCCCACCCCCACCTGAAGGGCTTAAGATGGCTCAGGTTGGAAGCACTTTTGAATCAGAATGGAAAACAAGGGCACACGGTGCGGTTTGCAGTGGCCTATGAGTAGAAAGGGGACAATGCCATCCATTCCTGCCCTCAGGGAGTGATGAATGGCCCATTGTGGCAACAGGCCAAGAAGAAAGTACAAGTCTGCCCTTCAGAGGAGTTAATGTTTGGCTAGCTCCTTCTTCGTGTTTCCTTATTGTCTTGCATTGGCAAAGGAAACTTTGAGGGATTAAAAGGTCATTAGAGTCCACTTATGCTAGTGACAATAATGTAGGATACATCACTGGCAGTGGAAATCTTATGATCTGGGTCCAGGTTTCTGAAGAAAATACAATGGCTAATTCACTACAGTTTTCCTCGAAGTAGTTCCTAGATAAACTTCTGTTTGTGGTGATGTGTTTCTGTGGCTAAGTGTGGACGTCAGTGTTGCTAGGTAGCTCCTGACCAGCAAATATCAGACGCGATAATGAATTCCTAACCCCCTGGAGCAGCAGCTGGTGAACCTGTTTGTAGTCCAAGATGTCATTTTTACACCACTTCCTTATCCAAGGTGGCAGTCGGAGAAGAGCAGATTGTCCTTCAGCTGTTTGGTAGGACTTGGAGGACTTCAAAGTCTTGCTAGGCTTCACTCAGAATTTCTTCACCTAAACTATCAAAGAAACAAGTCCCAGGAGCTGAGCACTGGAGAAATCAAAAGCTCTTAACAAAGTGGATAATGTTTTTACCTTTGGTCAGGCCAGATCAGTTGATGATCCTTTAAGCTGCCCCAAATCTCTCTGCTGTTTTTGCTTTCAGAGGTTGACATTATCATTCTGTCTCGTAACGTGTTTTGTCAGGAATAATCAAAAAGCTCTGTTCTTCTGCATTTAGGATTGCATCTCTCGAAAACATATATTGTTTTTGAACCATCTATGCTATTGCAGAGCTTAGTGGTATCTGAATGACCTAATGCTTTGCTTTCTCCTGCTTCCCAGGATGTCAGAGGTCTTTGGTGATCCAACTCATTCTTCCACTGAGGAACAAGTGGGAAGAATCTCCCTCCCATGGAGCTTGTCTTGCTTCTCCCTACTATTTTGTATTTGTATTTGTATTTAATTTTATTTATATGCCGCCCAATCCCAAAGGACTCAGGGCGGTGTACAGAGTTAAAAACAATCATAAAACAATAAAATAATACAGTCATACCGCGAGTCCAATCATATCCCCCCCCCCCAGGGACATCAGCCCCAGGCCTGCCGGAACAGGAGAGTTTTAACGGCTTTCTTAAAGGCTGGCAGGGTGGGAGTAGTTCAAACCTCGGAGGGAAGTTGATTCCACCAGGTCGGAGCCACCACAGAAAAGGCCCTTCCCCGAGGGCCCGCCAGCCGACATTGTCTGGCCGACGGGACCTGAAGGAGGCCCAATCTATGGGACCTCACCGGTCTCTGGGAACTATGCGGCAGAATGCGGTCCTGTAAGTAACCTGGCCCTATGCCATGAAGGGCTTTAAAGGTGATAACCAACACCTTGAATTGCGTCCGGAGACCCACAGGAAGCCAGTGCAGCTCGCGGAGGATAGGTGACACGTGGGCGTACCTTGGCGCGCCCACAATCGCCCTCGTGGCTGCATTTTGAACCAACTGCAGCCTCCGAACGCCCTTCAAGGGTAGCCCCATGTAGAGCGCATTACAGTAATCCAGTCTTGAGGTGACAAGGGCATGAGTGACTGTGAGTAAAGCCTCCCGGTCCAAATAAGGCCGTAACTGGTGCACTAGGCGAACCTGTGTAAAGGTCCCCCTGGCCACAGCCGAAAGATGTTGTTCGCTGAATATCCACTCTATACACTTGCCAGGTTAGGTCTGGTCTTTTGGTAGCAAAGGGAGACATCTATTATTATTGTTATAAGCAAAAACAAAATAACATCATTAGTCTCACAGAATTTTAAGATTGATGGATTTGGATTACAAAAATCCAGAGGACCACTAAATGAATTTGCTCTATTTAGCAGTCATCCAGATTTTTTTGCAGGCCACATACGACAGTCCTAAGAATTTGGAAGATATTGTATCAACCTCTATCATAGACTCAGACTAAATGGAAGCCATGCTGAAATTCCTTTGCTATAAATACATAATATATGCTACTTAGAAGACAGCTCCACATTATTTTTCTGGGGTTACTGGCTGAGTATGCAGTTCAAACTTCCTTCTCCATCCTAGTATTGTACTGGATGGCACTGCTGTAATTCCCATCGTTTTTTTCAGTGTTCAATGAAGATAAATTAGAAATCTGGAAACTTTCATTTCATCTTTTTCTATTACAAGAGACTGAGAGCATAGATCTTCAAGGATTAAATTACCATCCATCTCTAAAGTAGCCTTTCCCAGATTGGATGGAAGAAACTGATGTAAACACTCTATTCATTAAAGAATTTGGATGATTTGGGACCGTCTACAGTATTTGTTTTGTTAGCCCTGAAATGCAATATCTGTATAGATTTGAAAAGAATCTTACCTATATTAAAGAAAAACAAGCACAGCATCTGAAAAATGGTTATATTTAGCATTATTGTCTTACATGTGGCTGAGCTATATAGTTACATAACTGTTAATGCTTTTTATATATTGGTGGAACTAAGCTCTTTTTTTTTTTTGAAGGAAATTATTCTCCCGATGTTCATCTTTAATCCCCATCTGTGTTTTTCATTTTCTGCACTTGCAGAGCTCCCCTGATCAAAAAGTCTTGAACTGATCCCAGATTTTCCAATCTAGGCTGCTTATGCAATCAAAAAATATAAAGGGAGGTTTTCCTGCAAAGCGATTAAACATATATTTTCAACTTGCCTCCTGTTCTTAGTTCCGAGAATGCTATAAATAGAGAGCAGTTTGACTTCAGTCCATTGTGTTAACATGACAGGCAATGTTTGTAAGTGAAAAAGAAAGAGATGGCCCAAGGCTTGGCAATAAGCCAACACAATAAAGCATAAAAGGATGAGATGAGCTAAATAAAGCATGCTTGCTTTTAGGCTGGGAAAGATAATCATCTTAATCCATTCCAAAATGAATGGAGATGATAAAATTGAGGACCTTGTATGCTCTCCCCAAGACACACTTCATTTAGGGGTTTGTTGACAGAGTTTGCTTTGCAATGGGCTTCTCACTGATGAGCAGTACCTATTTCTCTCTAGCATTGCCTTGGAGACATGAAGCCAGCATTAAAAAAAAATAGCTTCCTCTATTATTTATAAGCACCAAGTGTTTTTTCTGGTTCTGGGGGAGACTTGTCATTTCTAGGGATAGAAAGCATTTTGCTTAGACGATTCTTCTACAGTTGGGTGAATTACAGCTGGATTATGACAGGCTTCCGAAAGTTGGAAGAATGCATGTGTGGTTCATTGGCCTTATCTCATCTTCAAACCATGATCTTGCTTTTTTCCATGCCACCAAATATCAAGAGAATTGTGGGAACAACTTTTCTATTGTCAAAGAAAGGGCTAGATTCCACAAACTAGCACTAGTGACAAAACGTTCTAGATTGAGGGGTTGCTTAACTGGGATTATGATTCTCCCTGGGAAAAAAAATTAGATGATGGATGGATGGATTAGAGAGAGAGAAATGATTGAGATGATATAGATAAATAGATAGTGGAAGATAGATAGATAGATAGACAGATAGATAGATAGATAGATAGATAGATAGATAGATAGATAGATAGACAGAATGAGAGAGAAAGAAATAGATGATAAATAGATAATATGCAAATACATCAAATCCTCTAGGGGATGTTCTGATTCTAGGAAAAAACAAATTCCAGCAAGACAGATATAGTTTTCATATAAACATTGGATTACATCCAGACCTTTTGAATTGGGAATTATTTATTTAAATATTAAGGTCCTAGGGTAGCTTACAACCACTTTAAAAGCCACATTTCCAAAGAGTTAACCTGAAAATAGCAGTATGCATAAAATAACCAATTAAAATATTAGAACTACTAAAACTGCCATTAAATAAGATTTTAAAGCACCATTGCAGCATAACTAAATCATTTTTACAGAAACCAGACTCTGGCTTATTGCTGATTTTAAGGCTCTTTTTAGAAATACTACTGTTTGATAATAGCTTGTTTTGCTCATAAGGCCTGAAATTAATATTCATCTATACAAAATAGGAACAGCCATTCATCCAGAAATGCTATGCATGTGATTAGTGATTTTCTATAGGTATTCATCTGCTTTCCCTGTGTGGTTCCCTCCAAGGTAGAAGCTAATACTTCTGGAGGATACTAGATTGCCATATGATTCATTCTCCTTCAAAATAAACATATATAGGAATCTATAAATGTATGTTCAGTCAACCCTTGGAATAAGCTACTCTAAAAATCTTGTTCTGCTCATGTTGTGAATATTACCTTTTTGCTTGGAAGGAGAGAAGACTCTAATGCAGACATGTCAAACACAAGGCCCGGGGGCCGGATGCGGCCCATGAAGTGGTTTCATGTGGCCCGCGAAGCCATCCTGGAAACAGTGAGGGAACGGCCCCCTCTGCCTTGGCCCTGGCCCAGGCCAGCCGGGAGCCAATGTACAATTTTGTGGCGGCCATCTATGCTGAAACACATTCAGTCTTAGCTCCACAAGGCTGTCTGGAAACAGTGAGGAACCAGGAAAACCTTGAGCAGCAGCCTTGAGGAAGTGGGGCTGGGCTTGGTGCCACAGGTGCTCATGGGCCAGGCTGGGCATTTGACCTCTGCTGCCCAGGGCTCTGGGCAGCCCACACCACCATCCAGCCATCCCCCCCCCCTACATGGCCCGAGAGGAACAGTGAGGCTCCTCCAGTGGACCATGCCTTGGCACTTTCCCTGGTCCCACCCCCTTCTGCCAGAGACCCTCAGATCTGTCCCACTCCTGCCCAGGCCCCCACAGACACCCTTGACGCGAACAATGTAGAGCTGGCCACGCCCACCCAGCAGGTCACACCCACTCCATCCACACTCACCCAGTAGGCCGCACCCACCTTGACCCCTTGGCCCCCTTGGCCACACCCACCCAGCCCCCTGAGGGCAACCGCAATTCTGATGCGGCCCTCAATGAAATTGAGTTTGACATCCCTGCTCTAATGAGCCCAAACTAGCAAGTGGTGATAACATGCTGAAGGTTGTGATAAAGTAACATCTGGAGGACTGCTGGTTTCCTGTCTCTGAGCTAAAGCAATAGGCACTCAAGGCAGGGAAATATATATAGCCAGGTTGCTATCAGAAGAAAGAGTAGGATACTTTTTTATGCCATGTTGAAAGCCTCAGTATTCAATCTCAGACAAGAACTATATTGAAACAGCTTTGTACTCCCAATCTATTTAAATAGACAGATACAAAATACCTCAAGGAAATAATTAAACAGACAGCAGGACATAAATCCAGGTTAAGAAAATCTACTAATTAAGTTTATGGATGCGAACAAAATGTATTTTAATACAGGCAGTTGGTATCTGGATTTTCATTTTCAAGGGTTATATTACCACCGGGGCCATTGAGTATTGGCGTTAAGTGTCACATCTTTCTCACATTTTTTTTTGCACATTTTAGCTTTTTATTGAGGTCCCGAAAAGAAAGCATTGTTAAATCCACACCACTAAAATCTCCCCAGCTCCCCAACCACGGCATGTTAAATGCCACTCATGTAAGTGGCCAGCACCTGGTTTATAAATAACTCCAGATAAAGTTACTGCCTGACCTTCATTTCTCAGCTTTGGAAAAATCTCATCTGGGCCAACATTAAAATCATCTTCAGCTGGGCTGAACAAATAATCCTCTGTGCTACGGACTCCAATCCCAACCCTTCTCTGATAAGGAATATTTCTCTAGAAGACAAGCAAGTTTGCCTTGGCTCTGCTGAGCCTTTTTGATAAGCCATTGCCATGGCTGGGAGGGAGGGTTTTCCGTGAAAGGCAGCCTTTGACAGCATCACCTCTGAACAATTTCTTCAGCCCTTGCTGGTGCCCTTCATAAAATGGGGCCCCAGGCAACCTTTGGTAAGAACAAGGGGTCCTCCTCCCAATATGCCTTCACATATTACTGCCTCCAGCTGCAGACGCACCACATTCCCCTATGGATTAAACTTGTTTGTGTTATCTAGGGAGATATGTGATGAAAGGATGAGGCATTTTCTCACAGACTTCTTTATTTCCTTTGAACTTGGGAATCAGTTCAGAGGAGAGAGGATAGGGATCATTGTCACAGCTCCTCTTGAGTTACCTTGTCTCCTGAGGATGACATGAACACATCCATGTAGGGGTTTTTTGTAACAATCTCAAAATCATTAGCCATTGTCGTCTTCTAGCATTTTTCTCTCTGAAAAATCTTCCTGGTTCCCCCATCCTAACACTAAGCAGTTCAAAATATCAATTCCCCTTCTCCCCCCCCCAAAAAAAAAGATCAGCTAAGTTAATTAGGTGCTGCCACCTGCTCTGAAAAGAACTGCTATGTGCAAAAATTCTATGGTTAACCATTAAATGAAGTGATATTAATATTTAATATTCATCCCCATCTTCTTCTAGCAGTGTTTTATATGACTTCACCTTTTGGTAGTGAAGTACCAACAAGCTATTCAAAGTTGGAATGGCCCTTTGTCTACTGCAGATCCCTGTCTGCCCATGTTTTGTTTGCCCTTTCGGTTTCTCCAATGCATAGGGTTTCCATCTACCCTTGAAAATATAGCTATTTCTGACCACATTCATGGTGACCTCAGAGGTCTTTCCCAGCTCTGTAGCAGAAGACCAGGCCTGTCCAATGTTTTTCTAATCTATCTAGTTTTTATGACTACATTTGTCTGCTTCGCCTTCTAAAGCTGGAGGGCCAGGTGTCTTACACTCCCACTTTTTCTCTCTCCTTCAGTTTTAAAACAGAAAGAAACATGATCTAATATGCTACTGCTTGTTGTTTTATTCTAGCTGTGCCTTCAAAGGGAGGGTTTTGTTCTTCTGCCACTGTCTGGGTCCCCAGCAATGCAGGGCCTTGAATAGCACCTCAGGAAGAGGGAACCAAAACATTTTTCAGCCCCATAATTATTATGCCACTGGATTGCACAGCTGACACCATTCAAAATAGCCAACATGAGATTTGATTCTTAATGTTAAAATATTGGCTTTTTTAAAAAAAATCACAATTCACAGATCTCTGAACCTTTAAGTAGTTTTCCTCTATGACATGGCACCCGGGATATGAGTGGAATAAGCTCAAAATAAAACAAAACAAAAACACCTAGACTAGCAGTTTGTAACTAAGGCGAACTCCAGACTTGCAAACATGCTCTGGGATTATGAGACGATGTGAAAGAATCAAAGGATGAACATTTTATTCTGCATTCTCTTCAAGTTAAATTAGACCAGTGGTTCTCACCTGTGGGTCGGGACCCCATTTGGGGTCGAACGACCATTTCACGGGGGTCGCCAAACAACGCAGTCCGCCATTTTTTTCCCCTTTTCCTTAGCTATGCTACTCCCTTTTATTCTATTGGCTTTTGAAAGCCAATAGAATAGACTCTCTTGAATAGAGTCTAATTCTATTGGCTTTCAAAAGCCAATAGGAATTGTCCAGGCTGTCTCTGCCTGCTGAGCCCGCCAAAAGTCCCATTCTGCAAACGGTGCTGCACCAGTTGAGTAGTCCTCGACTTACAACTGGTTGAGTAGTCCTCAACTTACGACCGGTTGGGGGTCGCGGCATTAAAAAGGTTGAGAACCACTGAATTAGACTATGATATATTTGTGGATAAAGGGACAGTGATCATTCATTGTTTTTTCACAATGTACTGTGTTTTGTTTCCAGATATGAATTTAGATGGCTGAGCTGATAAAAGAGACACACACACCCCATGAATCTCTTTAGCATTTAAGCTAAGCATTTCACGGAAAGACTTGCATTTTAATCCCTGTATCCTTAAATACCATAAATAGGATATGGTTTTTTTATATAAAACATTCTCCGCTCATCAAAAGCACTAGCTGACAAACTGTCTTGATTATCTGAATTCTGAAAAAAAAAATGGGCAGAGACCATAACTACCTGGTGGCGGGGGGTGGGGTGTTGGGTGCTGAAAAACTAATAATCTGAAACCTTATGAGAGATGGCAGCTCCAAATCCTGGAGGTGACCTTTCCTGCCCACCTGGATGCTGAGTGCACAGGGCAGAAGACAAAAGTTAATGGTTGCAGTTTTGTACTGTGAATTCTGCTAAGACAAACAGATGTCATTTTGGTATACACTTTCACATTGTCCTTTATGTTCCCATAGATATTTTTGTTGGCTATCTACTTGAGTGGAATACTACTTGGAAGATGACGGTGTAGGCAGTGTTAAATATTCATGGCTCTCTCTCTTGTGCCCAAGAGTGCGTCTATAAGCAAAATAAACTGCTTGCCATGTTGACTCTGCCTATTTGGCAGAGCAGAAAAGGATTTAACAACAACAACAAAAAAAAAAGAGCCAAGCCAGGAAAAAAAAACCAAAATAGGTACAGTTCTTTAAACAAAAGAACCATTTTCAGAGAGTGAGGCTAATGTTGCTGCGGCTGTCACAGACAGTGTTGTAAGCCTTCCCTCTCTTGAAGTACCTAAGTCCCCTTGAATTGATTTAGACTTATTCCCACATCTACAGGATTGTAGCACCATCAGATAGAAGTCAGCATGAAATATCTATCACAGGATTGATACTGGGCACTTTCACTTGCACCTGCGTGCCAAGATCTCAGCTTCTCTCCTTGGCATCTGCCAGAAAGGTTTCTGCTTGAAAGGCTGGAGAGGAAAGCTAAATAGGCTCATGGTTCTGACTGGTAATTCTGAATTGCAGTCCTAGCATAACTAGAAGCCAGCGGGTTGGAAAAGGTGATTTGAACGGTTCTGAACTGTCCAATGACTTTAACTGAAACAGTATCAACCCCCTTAAGTCTGCTTTGGGGATTTCATGGTCCCGCAGACCAAGAACTACACTGTGATATGATGTTGTAAAATTGATTTACCAATAGTTTCATCAAAAGAAAACCACAACTGTAATCAAGAGCAGGAAGAAAGGGGAAGCTGCCTAACCCTTTCCACTCCTGGAATTTGTTCTTGCAAAAGTATATTCCCGCATTCTGCTTTCTGAGCCACAGGTGTACCCAATACTGGAT
The DNA here is from genome assembly GCF_016545835.1 of Crotalus tigris. Taxonomy (NCBI): domain Eukaryota; kingdom Metazoa; phylum Chordata; class Lepidosauria; order Squamata; family Viperidae; genus Crotalus; species Crotalus tigris. The sequence goes on from NW_024096469.1 coordinate 4,122,641, forward strand.
ACCCTTATATTTGCCCCACTGAAACTAAGATAGCATCAGAGCTAAGATGGTAAAGGAAAGAAAAGGAAAGCATTACTGTAGGTGTCCCTCCTTGATATCCATACACTGCTCTTGACTGAATCTTTGAGAATGCTTTTCACTGAAATAATATAAAGACACATTTATAATGTTCTTTGAACCCTACAAATTCTTAAGAACACTGTATTTCATTACTAAAAAACAGAGAGATTTATGACCAGAGCCTTATATTGTTCTTACCATGCAATAGGGAATGGATGAAACTCATGGAAAGTGTCCCCAAAAGGGGGCTCTCATTACATAACTAATGTAACTTGTGCTGTAATTCTTGAAGCCTGGGGAGGCACTTCTCTGTAATGCAGGTCATGTCTCCATATCTTAAACCCCAAAGATCCTCGGCTGTGCTACCAAATTGTAAATCTGGCAACTCAACTACATATAAAAAGGATATAAAATATAAGTAAAGCAGCATTACATCCCACAACTTACATCATTTCAGAGAACAGGAATCTTTGGGAAAAAAATATCCATTTGATTAACTATTGGGGTATTTATTTATTTATTTATTTTAAAAGGGTTTTGAAACTTAACTTTTTAATGTTTTCCAATCTAAAAGACTGTTTTAATAGGTTAGAGTGCCAGTACTTACAATAAACAAATAAAAGTTGACAGATTTTATCATTGTAGCGACATAAGAGAAAATGTGTACCACTGCAATATTTATGTACTTGAATTTTAAAACAATTTATGAAGGATGTCTTATTCTTCCCCTGATTTGCATCAAAGGCTAGCAGTGTCACAATCTTATCAGTCTAACAGCATAGCAATTGGGCCTCTTACCAGTTGGCTGGGTATAAATTATATCCACTCTACTAAAACATTAATTCGTCAACAAATCTATGCATTGGTTAAAAAGACTGAAGGGGACGGGGGGGGGGGTTGATGGAGAAAACTTGAAAATGGTAATCACACTTGGCTGAACATTGTTACGATGCTTCATGCAATTGTAAGACAACAGACTTCTTTCAGTGCTGCTGATTTTACCCTTGTTCCATAATGTTGCTGCTTTAATTGGTTCAAGTTTTTTTATGCTACATTTTATTATGTTCTTATAGTTTATGGATTTAAGCACTGGTTTGTAAACCACAGAATATCTTGTGAGCATTTCAGCTGGTATATAAACTTAATAAATAAAGTGACTAATAAGATTAGTACTAAACATACTATTTGATCTATTCTCAATACAATTCCACATAAGCAGCTTCACTATTTCAAGCAATCACTTCTTTTCCTCAGTTTACTTTCTAAGAAGAGCACTGATTATCTCTGCTGGACATATGCCAAAAACACAGTACTGTCTCTAGACCAAGCCAAGTTCTCTACTGATGCCAGTTATAGACCTTCATTGACTCTAAGGGCACATCCCCCCCAATCCCTCATTTCTTTCTCCAAAACCTCAGAATGTATGAAGCGCCATGAGTATCTTCACCAGAATTGTCTTTGCAGGTTCTGCCCGTGTGCTGACCGGCACTCTCTCTACTCCAGCATTAACCCAGCAAAATGGTCTTTGCAGTTTCCCCCTATGTCACAGCTGAGCTGGAAGTTAATTGACTCAGCTGAGAAAAGGCTACTAAAGTATTAATAACATCTTATTGATTAATTTATTTGTAGCCCTTATATGGCTGCCTATCTTGTACAGGATAATCCTAAGCAGCTCAGAACATATATCATAAAATCAGAATAAATACACTCACAAAACCCCAAAACAACGTCACATATCCCATCGCAGTGCCACAACAGCCCATCAACCCTATGTTTACATTTGCATTTGCTGGGTTCCCTTCCATCCTAACCCAATGGTGGGGGAAGAGCTTCTGAGTCTTCACAGCTCACCAAAAGGCTAATGGGCTAGTTGCCTTCCTAATCTTGGGGTGGGGGTGTATTAAAGGGTCGAGCCATGGTAGAAGAACACCTCTAAAGTCCTACCAGATGGCAACATTTAAGAGAAGGAATTTGGAATGCAAAGCTGTCAATATTCCAAATTGAATCAATTCATTTGGTTGCCTCAATATACATGAAGTCTGTTGTGTTGCATCAGTTGATCAGTTATTGATACAGTCAGTGAAATGCAGATTCATTGTGAAAGAATTCTATGAATTCTTGTTATCGCGTCTCCTTTTCTTCTGAGCTCCTGATTCTTGATTATGGACTGCTTTCCCAGTTTCAGGTTTCCTGTTAATACTTTGATTTTGCCTTGTCTAGCAGGCTGCCTTCCAATTTTGACCCCTTGATATTAACCCTAATTTCATCTATGCCACAGAATAAATATGGTCTTCAGCACTCTTGCCACAGGCTAATATCTCAATTATCATACCTGGGCAGTAATAAATTTTGTATGCATCATTGAATGAATGAGTGAATACACACTCCATTTATAATGCAATTACTGTGAATTAATGGTGAGAGAAGGCAGTCTAGTTTGAAAGGCCACATGCATTTTATCAACAAAGTTGCACAAGCACAAGCTGTAAACCATTGCATACCATTACAGTTATGGAAAGAGTCAGATCTTATGTTTATTTTTCAGTTCTGTTCTTAAAATCCCATAACGGTGCACTTCAGCAGTTATGCAGATTAAATAAGGAAGGCTTTATATATGCACAGAGAAAATAACTTAGGATGGGAAATATGACCATGGATTTCCTGTCTTCATACATTACCCACTCCTCAATATTGTCTAAATTCAACAGACAAAGAGCGGGGAAAATATTGCAAACTTAATTTTGCAGACAGAAAATCATAAAATAATCAGGGAAATACCATTATATCAGCCAAGAAAAGCACCAGGAGAAAAGTAAGAAAGTACTTATGTGCCAGGCAGAGCTGCTATGAATATTTACTTGATCAGAAGGTTAGGATGTAGAAACAAATAAATTAGTAAAAAAAGAAATAATGCAAACAAGTTGGGTGTCAACTGGTTTTTATTACACCAAGAATTGCTGCTTTTTTTTCCATCACATTTTGAGGTTGTAAATGACATGCAAAGAAAAAAAACAGTAAAAAGATAAAGCTTTCCCTTTCAATACCTCTCCAGATTAAAAAAATATTGCCAAGGTTTGGGAGCGGATATTGCATCCTGGTTTTGGAAGAAAAAGAAAAAAAATCAAATTTAAGGGGAAATGAAAGGTTCCACTTCAGAATAAATAAACCTTTGGTTTTTCCTTGGCATACAGTTGGTTGAAAGATGTGCCACCTGCTCACACAGATCATTTTGTGTGTGTGTTGGTATCTAGACTGACAATCAAGCCCACAATCAGCAAGGAAATTGTTCTAGCAAGGATTTTGTTTTGGCATATTTACATGTGGAGGAAATGCTTCAAATAAAGAAAAATGCACATGGGTCACCATAGACATTTTTCTTCCATGGAGTCCTTAACAACAGCTCTAGTTTTGGACAACAAACCTCAAACAGGTACATGGGACATTAAAAATGCAAAGCAGCAACATATGCAAAATCAAACTAAAACAGTTTCCTATTTTTAAACAAGAAAACAATGTATTATTTCTATTACATAGGACAAATGTACATACTGAAAAACATATTCAGAATAATACATTTTTAAAAGCAGAAAACCATGCAAAATAAGAAAGATTTATAATAAAAATAGAGAGGATCTGGGATCAAGGAAAAAATGAGTCTATTCAAATATTTCTGGGGAAAGTGGATGGGATGGTAAAGATAATGAAATATGAGCTACTAAAATAAGAGGAAGAATATTTGTGATAAAGTGCAGCCAGGGTACGACAGATCTCAAATCTTACAAACACATGGCTTAGCCATTGCAAGGAGTTGGTACTATAAATAAAACATAAATTTCTTTGAACACAACTTGTGGTCATGCAGTTGTATAACTTTGGGGAAAGAGTATTAGAATAATCAACAAGTAATGAAAGAACATACAACTTTGAAATGTGAGATTGTATTGTTGGGCGTATTTGTAAAATCTGTTTTAAAAGAACATTAATGGTGGACAAATAAGAATGGCTTGAAAATACTGCCTATCGTGATTGCAAAATACTATAAAATACTAGAAATGTATGTTATATGAATGGGCGGTAATAACATTTTCACATGTTAAAAAATAATGGAGACACAGAAATCCTCATCATTTTTTCCCCTTTATATTGGTTTAAATTTGAAATACATGGAGAAATATTTCAGAAAACATTGAATATTGTACCATTTCCTTGTATTGTAGTATTTCTTTCAAGGAAATTAAATGGATGAGTTTTTAGGAGAAGCTAATGAAATAAGAGATATATCATAGCCCCTAAAATATGACATTGTGTTTGAAACTTCTAAGAAGTAGCAGATCCACAATTATAACGCTGACTAATTCATTCACTTGTTTCCAAGGTAACTACTGCAAATCTTCTTGCATACTAGTGAATTGTGCTCCGCATTGCTGATTAACTTTTGCAATGTGTTCTGGAAGAAGCTTTTGCTAAGGGGTAGAAATAGCTGCTTGAAATAAGCAGGGAATTTGGGGTTACTGCCGACACAGTAATGGGATGACTAACATTTTAGCACTGTTGGAAGCATAAATTAAGAGCAATCAATAGCAGATTTCCCACAAAGATCAGGCTTACGCTACTTGGAGGCTTTGTTCACACAACAGGTTTTATATTGCTAACTATGACTTATGCAATTAACCTAATTTGGGGTGTTTCCACAACACACTGAACTACGAACAAACAAACACATGGGCTGGCTTCATATTAGTTCGTTTATGAGTGAAATGAGTTATGAAAACAGAGTCAAGGAGATGCAAGATTGAAAGATATTTGGGGAGAATTCAGTCCCTTATGAAGTACGACACGGAAGGAACTATTGGTGGAATCAAAATGTTTGGTTCTAAAAAGACACCGGGAAAGTCACATAGGCCTCAGAAACAGAAGAAACTTTCTGAATGTATAGCTTAAGGCAAGCCTGAGCATCTTCTTCTAGATCAGAGCTATAGTGTAGTTCTTTGAACTTGTGGGTAAACCACAGAAACCCTTTAGGGGACTCAGCAACATCTCCAGAATGGGGAGTAATTGACAATTTTTGACTTGTTTTCCACTCTATTGAAGAGAGGAGGTATTATAAATCAGACTGGGGAAGGGCTTTGCTTCACTGAGGCTTCACCGTCCCTGTTACAATCCTACTCTCTGAAATCAACCCCTGTATTCTAAAATCAAAGAAAACCACATCACCTAAAATTAAGCAATTTGGGGGTTTTCAAGGGGCCAGAAATGAGGTACTTGGGGCAATCTGTATTCTTAGTTCTTCATAAGGAATGAATGAAAAACAGCATCTTTTTCCAGATTGTGCAGATTTTCTTTAAAAAAAAAATATTCAAGCTCCTATAACGAATAACAGGCGTGTGATCACTCTTGCCTAAGGTTTGAATTCCTTCTTTTAAATCATTTTCAAAGCATTCAGACTCCTCCTATCAGCCCTGAAAAACTGATGTTTTTCAACCTTCTTCCCCTCCCTCCCTCCCTCCCTCCCTCAAATTTTCTGGGAATATTTCTGTCCAAAATCTGTAGAAAGCCTGTTTCTCTTGTGTGGGAGCAATTAATGCATTGCTTGTGATGACTGATCAAAAATTACTGGTATACAGTCATCCAGCAAATAAGTGGAAATGCCGGTATATGAACAGAGGGAATATACCTTGCTTGGAGTACTCCCACAATCTGTACAAGTGGCACTACTTTCCGTAATTCTATAATTTTAGTCTTTCACCCTTAGTTGCTATTTTAATTAATTTCTGCTTTTGTAGTCTGTCTTTAGTATATAAATTCTATAAACCATGGTGGCACAGTGGTTAGAATGCAGTATTGCAGGCTAATTCTGGTGACAGCCAACTTCCAGCAGTTTAGCAGTTTGAGCCTCACCTGCTCAAGCTTGACTCAGCCTTCAATCTTTCCAAGGTCAGTAAAATGAGGACCCAGATAGTTGGGGGCAAAATGCTGACTCTGTAAATCGCTTAGAGAGGGTTGTAAAGCATTAAAACGGTATATAAGTCTAAGTGTTGTTGCTATTGCTATAAGCTGCCTAGAGTCTGGTTGGTTTCAGCCAATCAGATACGTTTTATAAAATAATTAATAAATCATTGTTGATGTTGAATAAATATAGCTAGCTTGCTCCAACCTGGTTTTCTTCAATGTCTTGCACCGTTAGTGCATGGCATTCTATGAGTCATGCTCCAAAGCATTTCAAAAACCCAACTTTGGGAAAAATAAGTCCAAGAATATATCCAAGGACATATCTTTCATAGAACATTTCCAAGGATGCTCTGGTTTTCCATTCGGAATACAGCTAAGATCTGTGTATAATCTCCCCTGGTTTTACCACCCATTGCTTTCATTTATATTTCACCATTGGCTTTTCTCTGTTTTAAAGTGAAAACCAAGTCCTGTTTTCAGGAAGGCTCCTCCCATTCTCCAAAATTAGCCTCATAAATCCCCTCCTCAACCAGAGTATCGAGCATCCCATCCTCATCAAAAGATTTCAGTTTAACATTCAGCGCAGTGTAAGATAGCAATGGAGTTTAAAACTGTATAAAAGATTCAATCACAGCTTCTCCCAACTGATGGACCTGCCTCTTTGACGAAGAGATGGAGAGAATGGAAGGAGAATACAAGAGGACCAGTATGACTATACTTTAAAAAAAAATGTCAGTAATAACCAAAGAGTGCAATGGATACCTAATGGAGTAGGCTGCATAAGCTCAGATTTTCAACTACAGTAAGTAGCTATTTCACAGACAAAGAAGCAAACACAATAGATATCAGTGTTAGTTTAAAAGTAAAAGTTGCTTTCTGTACTTATCAAAGCTGCTGCTGCTGCTGCTGCTTCTTAGCAGTTGTAAAAGAAATGAAAAATAAAAAGTAACCCCAGAAAGGGGAAACATGCAGGAAAGTGTAGATCTCTGGGTGATTGATGCCCAGGAAGATTGCACAGAAAATCATAAATACATCAATCTGTAAATGTTTTGAAAGCAGCACTTTTATTATCAAGTCAAGATGGATTTTGTTAAGCACAAGTCTTAGCTGGTTATGCTGAGTTTATTTTTGATCAGGGAACTTCCTTAATGGATTAGGGAAATGCTGTACATAAAATATCCTATGGCATGCTGATTACCATCTAGTTAAGGGTGGGCTGGATGGCATATGGGATGTATGACTGGTTCATGTATTGTACTTAAAGAATGCTCACCAACGGTTCTTTATCAAATTGGAGATTGATTGATACCTAGGCAGGGGAAAATTGGAGCAGGTTCAAAGAATAGCAATGAGGATCATCAGAGCACTAGAAATCAAACCCAGTTAAGAGAGACGGAAGGAGATGAATACATTTAGGCCTGAAAAAAAGTTGACCCTGGGGTTATCATAGTACTCTCCAAATAGCTCAAAGGACATCACATAGAAAAAGGTCAGGACCTGTATATATATAATTAATTCCATTCTGCAGGATGTGGCAGATTCTGGTACTACAGAAAGTTAGAGCAAACACCCAAACACTAACAGCAGTTTGACAGTGGAAGCAATTATCAGAAAAATGGAGGGGGCTCCTCTTGAGAGAATGGGCTTAAGCAGAGCTGGACTGCTATCTCTCCAATCTGGATCCCTGCACTAAGCGAGGAGCTGGAATCAGTAGTCCAGATGGCCTTTTCACTATATAATTGCATGACCTTTCTGAAATGGAACAAATTCTCCTGATATCCATATAACGACATTCCATATAAAAACATGAGGAGAAAGAAAAATTGGGCATAGACACAAGTCCACCAAGCAGAATTTAAAACTACAGGCTAACCTGAGAAGTATCCCTGAAGAGAAAACATTTAGTGACATATTTTGTTCTGTAGAGTATTCATTGCTACCTCAAGAGGACAGGACAGGCCTCTGTTACAATGCCAGCTAGAAACCAGTGCTGGTGTGTTATCAGTAGCCAAAATTTCTGGCTGCTTTGTAGCCTCAGGAAACCCACCCCTTTATCTAATTTCTCCTTCAGGGAAGAGTACATGGCTCCTGCACTTGGAGAGACCCTTTCCCCATTGCCAAATTTAGATTAACTTTAGCCATTTGAGTGCTGACAGAATGCAATGTTGGGGTGAAATTTTCTGGCCCATTGCAAATCCCTATCCTATCTTTCTTGCCTCTGATTCCATACTCATTACTGGCCTCCCAACTTCCCTTCGAGGTCAAAGATAATAAATCCCAATGCATGTTATAATCCCTGAATCTGGCCTTGGATAATTTCAGCATGGAAGGGAGGAAGAGAATACTTTCATACTAGAATAGCTAAGGATAACAGAAACCAGTCTTGCTTAAGAGCTGAGAATAAGATGAAGGTAATGCATGCCACAGAAAAAAGGTGCTGCCTGGCCAGGTTTCTCCCTTGTTTAGATGAAAATGGGGGAAAGTCTGAAACAGGAGTGGGGATGGGGGTGTCATAACCACATGACCCCAACTCCAGTCCTTCATTATTGTGTTCAATGGCAGTGTCAGTAAAAAAAAAAAAAAAAAACAGGCATGGCTTCAATTGCATGGTTGTGAATTCCATCTTGACTCTTTAATCTTACACACAAACATGCAAATACACCTACAGAAAACCACTGCATAGTATTCAAGCATGGTGGGGTGAATTTAAGTGAGTGTAGGCAGGTGCCTGAGATTAAGATGTTGGCCACTGCCCAAATGACAGGTTTTTGGTGTGGGAGTGCTCTGTAGCTGTGACCTGTTGGGCTCTTTTTGATTGTGAATCTAGCACTCTTCTTGAAGGGGCAGTCAAGTACAGGGGTACAAGGACCATCGGGGTGCTCTCTCCTACTTCATCCAGTGGTCTTCTTCTGAAAGTGCCTCTGATCTGTCAGCCAGGCTATTGCTGACCGGAATTGAGTCATCATCATCTGCACTGCCAAGTATGTGGCACATATAATTGGATGGTTAATTGAACATTTCTACTAATTCTACAATTTGCAGCAGTGCTGACAATGAGTAACCAGGAGTGGCATTCTGATTCTTGTACAGCATGTGAACATAGCCCATGGAGTATGCACCCTGGCCTTAATCCAGTGCTTTAAACAAAGCTCTGGCACTCTTTCAAAGAAACACTAACCTGCGTATATAAGGATTCCGGTGACGCCTTTCCAAGTCACTGCTCAGACAGTAACTGTGCAGTTATCTCTAGGGAAGTAACCCAGTGTCAGATCTCTCCTGCCACTCAAGACTGAATGCCCATGAAAGGCAGTGCCCACAACTAGAGGCAGCGTCCACACCTGCCTGAAGTGGCCAGTAGTGTTTGCCCTCTTCCTTCTGCTATGGGCATGATCTAGGATGCTCATTGAAGCAATGCAGTCAATTGCTGATAGATCCTAGCAGCTGACTGCATTGCTTCAATGAGCATCCTAGATTATGCTCATAGCAGAAGGAAGAGGGCAAACAGAACTTTAAAACTGGAGTAGCCCAATGGGCTGAGGATGAGAGGAAGGCAGTGGCATGACGACACAGCAGTTAAGAAGCATGTGCAGGGCCCTGTTTGCTGCAGTTAGGGAGAACTAAGACAAATTCACTGTGAGCTTCATTGTTAAGTGGAGCTGAGAAGTCAGATCTGCCCAGCTGAAATCCAACACAGGGTACACTATACCATGCTGCTTTCATCTGCACCGGGTTCAACTTCACACACTAAAACAAGTGTGCAAAGGAGGACATAATAAAAATGATGGGCCTGAATGTGTCTTCCTCTGGATTTATGCCTGCACACCCCGTGAATGCAGCAGCCTAAAAGACTTAGAGGGATCTACTGTAGCACAGATTTTCTACACCTAGTATTCATGCAGACTTACTATTTGAGACATTACTGTCACATAAGAAACTAAACATTAAATTCAAAAACACAATAATTGCAACCATATTGTAATTTAGTCACACCTACACATTGCTCTTAATCATACAGATGCCCTAAAAATAAAATGCTGTGAGCACTTTTCTCCTCCTGCAAAATCCTATAGTTAAAAACATCTGCCAAAACTTTTCTACTGCAGCTGGCAGCAGTGTTATAAAAAAAGGGGAAGCTTTTTTTTCCCCTCCTGAGAGACGTTAACAGAGAAAACAGAATAGAAAAAGAGCCTCCTGCTGCTTGACAGTATGAAACGGTTTTAAACTGAACAAGATTGCAGTCTAACTAAGACAAGGGTGGGGGGGGGAATGCAAGTTCAGCATAAAATTAAAGAGGGCTGGAGTAGCAAAGTGGTAAAGGTGCTGAACTAAGAATGAGATAACCCAGATTTTAGGCCAGCCTCATTTAAAATGAAGCAGTAAGTGCTGGGGAGCCATTCACTTGTAGTCACACTGAGGGACCCAGAGAGACAGTGCAGCATAGTGGGCAAAGAACTGGGAGACGCAAATCCTAGTCCTGCTTTAGCCAAAGAAACTTGCTGGGAGACTATGGGCTACTGGTGTTCTCTTAGCATAGCCTCTGTCCCAGAGTTCTTAATGTGGAGATAAACAGGAGTAAAGTGCACTATCTAGGCCACCTTGAGTTCATGTATGTAAGGAAGGATATAAATTTAATTTATAAAATTAAACATATACATACATACACACACACACACATACATACATACATACATACATACATACATACATACACACTTATATGCATACCATGTGGTCTGTACTAAGGCCCACCTTGTGGGCTGGATTCTAGCCCAAATCTTCCCCAGATTGGCCTGGGGGGTGGTGGTCATTCCCAGTTCTAGAATGTCATGTAGAATTCTGTTCTTGCTAAAAGCATCTCTTTCTGTGTGTTTTTTCTCTGCACTTTGAAAGGGATGGAGGGCCAAGACTTCCCAAGAGGGAGTCAAGCTATTTTCCAAGGCGCCTGAAGGCAGGACAAGAAGCAACGGGTAGAAACTAATCAAGGAGAGAAGCAACCTAGAACTAAGCAGAAACTTCCTGACAGTTAGAACAATTAACCAGTGGAACAACCTGCCTCCAGAAGCGGTGAATGCTCCAACACTGGAAGTTTTTAAGAAGAGACTGGACAGCCATTTGTCCGAAATGGTATAGGGTTTCCTGCCTGAGCAGGGGGTTGGACTAGATGACCTCCAAGGTCCCTTCCAACTTTACTATTATTATTACTATTATTATTATTATTATTAATCATTGCACAGTCAGCCAGATGTTCAGACTGGATTTGGCATTTTGTCTACCTATCGAGTCCTTACCCAGGACCTGGGATAGGCAGATGTGGATGTTTGATGGTGTTACAGATATCGTCGCAGGATGGAAGCAGTTCCTAGTAAGGCCGCCTTTTGCAATTGACTAATAGCGAATTTGTCAATGCCAATTGTGTTCAAGTGGTGCTCCAGTTGTTTTGGGATTGCACCCAAGGAGCCTTTTACTATTGGTACTACCCTTGCTTGCTTTTGCCACAGTCTTTCTATTTCTATTTGTAGTTTTTGTATTTTGTTATCTTCTCCAGTTCTTTCTCGTCTATTCTGCTGTCTCCAGGTACTGCCACATCCACTATCCAGACTTTTTTGTCTTTCTTATCGACAATTGTTAAGTCTGGGGTGTTGTTGTTGTTGTTGTTGTTGTTGTTACTTCCATCAGGCCTGGCCAACTGCTCAGTACTGTATTTCTCTAGAGCGGTTAAATGTAGACAGCTTCAGCCCCAAGGTGGAAAAGATGGTGTCATTGTATGCCGAAGGCAGCTGCAATTCTTCCATTAGGAGCTTCCCCTTCAACAAGAGGCTGTTTGCCTCTCAATCTCAGATACCACTGTAGGCATGGGGAGGGTGGGAGGAAGCAAAAGTAGTAAGGCAGCATTAGAAGTAAAAGAACATTGCCCTAGCAGCTCGACATGAAGAAGCAAGGCCCATCAGCGACTGCTTCTTTTGCAAACTGTGCTTTAAAGGTCATATTTGAACCCAGTACCTGTATCATAGAATCACCATAACTAGTTTCTGAAAGAACTTGCTTAAAACAATGGACATTTACCACTAGGTCAATGCTTCATTATGCTCATGACACATTCAAATAAAAAAAGGAAGGAAGATCAGAGTGGAAAATCCCACCCCAACTATATACATAGACAATTCAGTACATCTGCAATAGATCTAAGCATGGACAGATTGTCTGTAAATAGATTCACAGGAAAAGTTGGAGACTTAAGAGTGCAGGTAGGTCCTATACTGTATATACAATTGTAGACTATATGCATAAGTCTATCTTTTATCTGCTGACACAGTCCTACTTCTCCGAGTGCATTTGAACATAGGAACCGTGGTTTTGTTTGTGCAAGTTCATTCAGAAAGAATATCATGCTGATGAGTTGGAAAGGCATGCCTGCCCGTCAGCTTTTTTAAAGAGGGAGGGTCTTAAAAGGTGTTGCAAGGAACAGCATTTGCCTGGTTGCAGACATTTCCCAAGAGGAAATCGTTAGAAGTTTTCAGTTTAAAATACGTTATACCTTCAAAAGTATTACTGCTTCCTATATGTGCGTTCTGTTTTTTCTTTCTCTTGTTTCTTGGATTGGTGACTTTGTCGCTTAAAAAAAAAAGGCAAATATGTGTGCGGCTCTGCTTAGCAAATATGTTGTTCTGTGCTTGCTTGGCAGGAACCATGCATTCCCTCCCTAATGCATTGCCTCTTTTTTTTTCTTGATGCTTCTAAATTCAGTCATCATGAGGAATTCTTTTGTCTCCCTTACAGAAAAAAGAAAGATATACCCAATGACTTTACAGGACAGAAAAAAGAAGAAAGAAGCATTCTTAACTAAAGTTAAAGAGAACATCATCATAATAAACAAGTAATCCTCGACTTACAACAGTTCATTTAGTGACCATTCAAAGTTACAACAACACTAAAAAAAGTGATTTAGGAACGTATTTTACACTTACAATCCTTGCATCATCTCCATGGTTATTTGATCAAACTTCAGACACTTTGCAACTGGTTCATATTTATGACCGGGTCCTGAGGTCATGTGATCAGCTTTTACGACCTTCTAACAAGCAAAGTCAGTGGGGAAGCCAGACTCACTTAATGACTGTGCTACTAACTTAACAACTACATTGATTCACTTAACAGCTGCTGCATGACAAGTTGTAAAACGGGACAAAATTCACTTAACTGTCTCACTTAGCAATGGAAAATTTGGGCTCCATTGTGGTCGTAAGTCGAGGACTACAGCACCTATATACGCCTTCTATAATGAATGTCTAACTTTTGGTACCCATCCAGTCTGTAATGTTCTAGATGGAATTTGCAATTACTTTGAGGAGATGCTTTCTGAGCACAATAGCTTTGCAATTTTGCTGAGTACAAAAGATTTTATGTTTGTAGCTCTGTTCCAAAACTCCATCTGTGAAATCTACAGTGCCTTGTGATTGCCCTCTGTTTCTAAGTTGCTAAGTTAGGTTGTATAGTGCAGCTTTTAAAAATATAGGCGCTCTCTGCTAGGGGTTGTATGAGCTTTAATCGAGTTTCTCTTGGAGCAGCAGATAGATGTAACTATAAATAAGAGTAATTGGTTTTTATTGCAGACAGAGGGGTTTGCTTGGGATACGTTTCTCCCAGATCATGATTTTTTGGGAGAACACTATCCAAAATGCCACATTGTGCTCTTTCATAATGGATTAATTCTGCTAACATCTCTAGGCACATCTGGAGATACCATTTGTACTTTTATCACTCTTATCTTTTTTTGTCCCACAAATTATCAACCAATAAAAATCCTTTTTAAGATGTCCTGGCTGGACTGAAGTCAGCTTCCTGAGATCAGTGCTGTATGGCTTGCCATCAAAATTCATCCCTGCACCAATTGCAGTCTGAAAACGTGGAACAAATATCAAGTATCTTTTCTTTGTCTTGTTCGAACTGAATGTTTTTAACTATTGAGCATTTTACATTATTCAACTTTCTCTTACCGAGACCATTTTGGTCACCCTCCAGAAAGCAGCTGAGATTAATAAGAAACCAGAATGGCTATCAGATGTCACACATGCAGAAACCAAAAGATAATACACATATTCAGAACACTTGATGGTTCCTCATGCTTTTAAAACATCCTTCTTTTTTGCATCTTTGGGCCTTCTTAGCTGATCTTGGATGGATCTCTTCCAGTGATCCGACATCAAGCAACATCATTCCAGCAAAAGAGCATGAAAGAGAGAAAACATTCCTAATATTTACATGTTGAAATCTCTTCCAGATTGAGAGAGGATTGGACTTTTGGCACCTGCTCTTCTTGCAGTGTAAGATGACTCTGTGCAAAAATATGCTAGGAGCAGATACAAACCTTGACACGTCTATGTATTTAGCGGGCATATTTTTCTTCAATAAAGGCAGTAGCCTGAAGAGTCCCTAATTCTTTTTTTACAATAGATGTATATAGGTTAGCCAGTATTATTACAGTAAAGAACCAGTGACCTCCAGTGGACAATCTGTGTGGAAATATTTTTTTATATAAATCTTTTGAAAGGCAATTGTTACATCAGGTCAGGTACTTTAGAGGTAACTAACAATGCACACTAGTAAGATATGTTTGGTGGGGTGATTTGCCAAAGCATTGAAATGCTGTGATAAAAGACTTTCATATATTCTATAGGACTGTGCTATTTTGCTTCGTAATATTTCAAACTCTTTTCTAAATAAACAGGGTGACCTCTGTTTACCCAGATTGACAAAACCCAGCGCTAAGTGCATAGATTTTTTTAAGCATCCAGTCCTTGAGCAAAATTGAGCCAGGTGGTCCTATTAAAAATATATATGTGGCATCTTCAGGAACCTTCAAGACACTTCCCTCTCAATTATAGAAACTGGCCCATCTGCCTGAAATCAGAATCATCTCCACAGAGGATTCCATACAGGTTTAAAAGCAGATTCTGATCTCTTGGTTGGACCTGGAGAGATAGAACACCACCGGACAATGCCAGATCTGAAGTTGAACATATCTTAGAAGAAGGAATATAGCTGCCAAGAAAACTCCACAGATGTGTTCTTGGAGTCACCAGGAAGGTGGCAAGTTTGACTTGGAATCTTAAATATATACCTGATCAACTATTAGTGTTTGAGAGCTGAACTCAGCTATGGAGTTGCAACTTCATAGTAGTGGTGTCACTAAATAATCTCAATAAATGTAGTTTTAATATAGGGCTATTAAAACTACATTTATTGAGATTATTTATTTTAAGTGTTGGTGCTGCTCCTCCTCCTCTTTCTTCTCAGTGAATTAGGAGGATGTTTGCTTGAATTGCTTCCAAACATTATCTGGACAATCTGGATTTTAAAAAATATTTTACTCCTTGTCTCCTCGGCAACTGAGCTTTCATATCTTTGTCAAGATCATTTTCCTTATTCTCTACAACTGTCAATTGATCTGTTTCTCTAGTAGAAGGAAGTCTTGTTTCAACCTGCTGTCCATGCAGGTCCTTATGTTCTGCTCACTCAAGAAGGTCCTTCCCAAGGATGCCTGTTTTGACTATTTTGTTCTTCAATTGTTGTTGTTTTTTTTAATGTAATAAGGCTGGAAATGGGGATAATAGCCATTTGCTTTAATCCCATCCTCCTGGAACAATATTGAAGGTTTTTTTACCTCCTTCTGTTTTTTTTACTCTGAGTTTGTGACTATTAGGGATAGAACAGAAATTGCTCGAAGATCCTTGTTATTTCAAGGTTACTGTAAGGACAACTATACATTGATTTAAATTAGTTCACAGAATCTGAGGAATGAAAAGAATGATTGAGTGGAAGAGAGCCATGTGTGATGGAGAATACTGCCAGCGTTAATGTAAAGTGAAATTTCCAATCTAATTTATAATAATAATAATAATAAAATTCTCAGGAATCTGCTAAGGCAGAGCACATGTTTCACACGCATAAAGTGCCAGGTTGAACTTTTACCTTATTCAAATAGCTTTGAAAAGACTCTGGAAGGACACACCGAACAGTGCTAGAAGTCCATAAATATACAAGCCAAGATACACCAACCTTGCAATTAAAAGCCACTTCTTAGCTCCTGTTCTGGATGTTTTCTGCAGAACCCCAATTTCAGCTTGGTAGAGGAGACCAAGACACAATTTCTATCAAGTTTTCAAAATACATCAAAAGTAATGCATGTACAAATTACATTTCATTGAAATACGTAAGATAAAACTGCATTTCTGTGCCTTTATAATAATAATAATAATGATAAAGTTGGAAGGGACCTTGGAGGTCATCTAGTCCAACCCCCTGCTCAGGCAGGAAACCCTATACCATTTTGGACAAATGGCTGTCCAGTTTCTTCTTAAAAACTTCCACTGTTGGAGCATTCACCGCTTCTGGAGGCAGGTTGTTCCACTGGTTAATTGTACTAACTGTCAGGAAGTTTCTCTTTAGTTCTAGGTTGCTTCTCTCTTTGGTTATTTTCCACCTGTTGCTTCTTGTCTTGCCTTCAGGCGCTTTGGAAAATAGATTGACTCCCTCTTCTTTGTGGCAGCCCCTGAGATTTGTTCTGTATATAGAATGAGAAGAAAAGACACAATTGTGTTTGGCCTCAGATCCCACTAAGCATGGTTATTCAGACATTAATTTTACTGAATCAGTGTCCATATATCATTATAATTATCTGTTCCTTCTCCTACTCCTAAAGCAAAATTGCTATTTTTGTGAATTGCAGCCAATTTCTTGATTAATTGATACATTCTAACTTTTAATAGATATATTTTTTGAATCTTCTAGTTTAGATAAACTCTGCAAGTAATGGAACTTTTTTTTAAATAAAGAATAAAGAATAAAAATTCTGGCATGCATATATATGCTTGGACTGATAGCTAGGAATAGTGTGCCCTTGTCTGAATTTAAACATGTTCTTATCTGTATTTACTATTCCAGCTCAAATGTCTATTTCTGAACACCTGGACAAGAAAATAATCAATTCATTCTTCTTGTGGATTATGTTTACATTTAAACTACTTACATAAATCCTGGCATTCAAACAATTTCAGTGCCAAAAGGGCCATTACAGGGAAAGGCAGATCAACAACTTGGTGTTGATCTCTACTTCCAGCCTGGTGATCAAATTGTAGTGACCTTGGACTCAGGTTACTCCTGGTCAACCCTAGGTGTGTTTATACTACATCTGAGCTGATCCATGGTGAAGTAGTGGATAAATGGCTGGGCCTGATAGGTATTATTAAGAGAGCGAAGATCACCATTTCACAGATAAGCAGATATATAAGAACATTTGGGTCTTGTATAGATGTGTGTTATCCAGCACAGCTCTGGGCAGCTCACAACAACAATAAAACTACAAAACCATAAAACCAAAACTCAGTGCCCCTGTCACCCTCCTAAAATTTTCTGGTGATCATCCACAGGCTCCCATCACTCTAGCCCAGTGCCTGGGGAAAGGACAGATTTGGACAGCCTTCTGGAAGGCTAAAAGAGTGGGGGGGGGCTGCTGGATTACTGGAGGGAGGGTGTTTTATCAGGTAGGGATGGCCATGGAAAAGGCATACTCCCTGAGTTCCAATAGATGGCAATAATTCAGGAAAGGGACCTGGAGCATGCCCACTCTGTCTGATCTATTGGGATGGGAAGATACCTTCAGGGAGTGGTGGCCCTGCAGATAATCTGGTCCCGTGTCATGTAGGGCTTTAAAGGTAATGATAGCATCTTAAATTGCATCTGGAAGGACATTGGGAGCCATTGAGGGAGTATAACAATGATAAACCTAGGGTGAGGTTCTCTTGGCAAGATGGGTGGCATACAAGCCAAGCAAGCAAACGGACAAATGAGTTCTCCACGTGGTTTGCCCTTCTGCCTTCCATAAAATCTTAGAGCACTCTGGTCAATGCTAGGAGTAGACAACTATGTTGTGTCTTGAACTACAAATTCAGCAGTTCTTCGCCTTTGGTTATGTTGGGTGGGTCTGTTGGGCACTGTTGTCAGTCCAAACTATCTGAAATACCAATGAAGGAGAATATTTGTACCTCAGGATTGAAATGAAGGGTCCTTGGTGCTCTCTGAGCTTTCTTGTTTTCTTGTAAACATTTCATAACACACCTAGGTAACATCATCAGTGCTAGTAAGGAGTGCTGCTTGCTGTCGGTTTATATTCTGGTGTCTTGCCTGTCTGTGTCGGGGCGGTCTTAGGGATTCTTTGCTTGGGCTGTTTACTAATGGATCTTTGGCAGCTTCTTGACAGGGGTATTGCTTACTTTGTCAGCCAGACAATGTCGGCTGGCGGGCCCTCGGGGGCCTCTTCTGTGGTAGCTCCGACCTGGTGGAATCAACTTCCCCCCGAGGTTCGAACTACTCCCACACTGCCGGCCTTTAAGAAAGCCATTAAAACTCTCCTGTTCCAGCAGGCCTGGGGCTGATGTCCCCAGGGGGGGCCGGGATATGATCGGACACGCTGTATGAATGTATTTATTTTATTGTTTTATTGTCATATTATTGTTTTAATTTTGTACGCCGCCCTGAGTCCCTTGGGATTGGGCAGCATATAAATTTTAGAAATAAATAAATAAATAAATAAATAAATAAATAAATAAATAAATAAATACTTGATTGTTGGTCTGAAGCTTTAATAATGGAAGCTTTAACCTAATTTGTGTGCCAAAGAAAACTAGTTTCAATTATTTGTTCATGGATACCATTATGAAGTTAGCAGCTCATCATGTGAAGTGGACCATTTTTTAAAGTCATCATAAGATTTTTGAGTATCTGCAATGCTGGGAATCAAGGAGTTGAAGGTGCCACTCTTTCCCCTTACCACTGGCTAATCCTGCTCTAGAAACTTCCAAGACTTCTTCTCCAGCAGGTTCCCTAATTCTATAATAGATGGTGTTTATTCCCTGAATAGCCATTTTCCTCCCAGGGGAAGCCAATCTTTAGACTACTGTACAGTATTTTTCTTCTGTCTGGTGACAGGTGCAGTATCTTCCAACTTATTTAATGCCTGGCTTATAATAGCTAAAAAATGGAAGCCCTCTTAGAAATTATGACTCATGGAGGTAGAGCCTGAAACCTCAAGGATATCAGGTTACTATTAAACAGGACTTCAGAGGACTCAAAGATTGTGGATACTTTCTTCCTTAACAATCATACAATAAGAAATTCAGGTTTATTTATAATTAAATGTATTATCAGTAGATATAAGCCTCTTAGGATATATACGTAGGATAATCAGACGGAGACTGATACTGGAATTTAAATAACTAAATGACAGAATGTTGGTGTGTGTGAAGACTAAAATAGCTGCAGACCTGTCTCAAGAGAAGTTGCTATTGCAAGTCAACTTAGATTTTTTTTTTCACATATAAAAATAGACGCAATGACAAAAAACATCATATTCTTCAGGCACAGCATAAATTTCCCTATAGATCAGTGAATCACAAGAATGATGTGTGCCTTTTTCTAAAACCATTCTGGTCTGGATATTCTAATATAGTGTATACGTGTCCATTCTTTAGCCACCATTCCTACTCACAATCTTCCCTTTCTTCATCAAATGTCTTTCTCTTTTTTGTATATACAAAATTGTCATCCTAAATGCTTTAACAATATAATACTTAGCATTGAAAAACTAAGAGTCAAGGCTCTACAGGACAGCGGATATGTACTCTGAAGATTTTGATAGCTGTTCTAACCGTCTTTCAATCTTATATAATAAGACAAAGGCTTTTCACAAAAGGCTATGATATCACCACTGTGGTGGAATATGTATCCTATCCACTTGAGAAGGCACCTTCCTACCTCCTTGACAGCACACTCGGGTTCAAAATATGAGGTAGTATTTCTTCTAAAAAAAGAATATAAGTAGCATGATCCTTTGAAAGAACTCTTCATCTGAGGGAGAAAGATAATAGGATTGTTTTCTCTGTCTAGGTTTCAGACCTAGGAATTAAGCAAGAACTGATGCCTTTCACTTCTTCAGAAGTTGCAGTGCGGACCCTGATCTAGAGCAGAGGTCCCCAATTCCTGGTCCATGGACCGGTACCGGGCGGCAGCATGCCAGCAACTGGGCCACACAAACAAGCAAAGCCCCATTGTGGGATGTAGGCAGCACACAAAACGACGCCCCCTCCAGTCTGCGGAAAAACCTCTCTCCACGTAACTGGTCCCTTTTGGGCATCTCTAATCTAGAGGATATGAAACCCCCATGAGAACAGCATCACCACCAAGTCCAAATCAGGCCATGAGATGCTCCTTAGAGATAAACACTTCACTTTGGAAGATTTTGTTCCATAAGAGCTAATGAGTATCAGATGAGTTTCAGTTAGGATGTTGGGAAAAGAAATAAGGTCCAAAGATGATTACGCAATATTGAATTATATGCCAAAATTTTGGAATATAATACATGCAAAGAATTCTGCATTTAACAGACATAGATTGTATTTAAACCCTTGTTTTATTTACTCTGTCACATCTGATTTTAAAGCTTGGCTTCATGAAATGTATTCATTTTACATCTATGTATTATTTCATATAGATGCAGGGGAAGAGTTTGACCAATTATTCTCCATGGGGCCAAGGTTCAATTTATTGTTACTTTTTTTCTCTCTTTTTTCTTTTTGGTATTTTTTGTTTTCTGCTTATTTTTTTCCTGGTTCTGCTGTAGCTGTTTGCTTGTTATACACAGCAAAGATGAATTATTGATCCGTTTGCTGCAGTAGTTAAGGTACTAGACTAGAAGCCAGAGAAGAGATTTCTAGTTCCACCTTAGGGATAAAGCCAGACAGGTAACCATAAGTCAGTCACCTTCTGCGTGCCTAGGAAGCTGGTAAGGGCAGCCTTTTCCAAAAAATACTGCCAAGGAGATTGCAGGAGCTACTAGTCCAGGCAGTCTCCAGGAGTCATTACTGACTCAAAGGCACCAAACCAACAATAAGAATCAATTACAAAAATAAAGTAGAGAAAGGCTGCCATGTGACTTATAACAGTGGTTCTCAACCTGTGGTCTGTGGATCCCAGGGGGAGGGGCATGATGTCATCAAAGGGGTTCCATCAAGGCTTGAAGAAATGTTATGATATAAATCTTGAGTTAAGTCTTGAGGGTCCAGGGCCACAAAAGGTGTTTAAAGAGGGTATATGTTGAAGAAAAGGTTGAAAACCATGGGCTTATACAATTCTTTCCACAAATCCAAAAGCTTTGCTCTTGGTCATGTGACTAGGAGGAAAGAGGGACGAGGGAGGGAGGGAGGGAGCAAGACTTAGAATGGAGTGATTGGGAGCATTCCAATTCCCTACCCAATTCTGTCCATCAGAGAAATGCCTGGGGGAAATTTTTTTGGAATTCCTGTCTCCACAACCATTTATGAACTTGATCTTCCTTTTATCCGCTTTCTCCCCACACCAAAACGTGTTCCTTTAATGTTTTCAGAGGATTAGCTGAGTTCTGACTCCTCCATTTACAATATCTCATTCCATTCCAATATTCAGTTCGGGTGGAAGAATTTGAATGAAAAGGAATTTGAATGAAGTCCTCACTTGTCTCTGCCTGAAGGGAAACTGAAGAGAAGGAATGCTGGAAAACAATGTCTGTAACAGCCACTCATGTACTGGAGACTCTGAACCAGCTGGCTTAGGTAAATCACCGATGCTCCTCAAGTTCTTGCCTGTGTTATTTCACACCCCAGAGTAGAATTTGATAATCTGGTTTAAGTATTCAGTATACCCTCAGTTTGCTCTTAGATTACGTTTCTTTGTCTATACCTTCTAAGATAGGATACAAGTTCTCTTCCTAAAAGGGCCCACTACTATCTATAATTTTTGTAGGAGAAGTTGATATTTTTTATTTGAATCCCCCCTCAGGGTGGCGAATATATCCAATACACCTTCCCCCTCCTATTTTTCCCATAACAACAACCCTGTGAGACTAGCCCAGTGGTTCTCAACCATTTTAATGCCGCAACCCCCAACCGGTCATAAGTCTAGGACTACTCAACTGGTCGTAAGTCAAGGACTGCTCAACTGGTATAGCACCATTTGCAGAATGGGACTTTTGGCGGGCTCAGCAGGGCAGAGACAGCCTGGACAATTCCTATTGGCTTTTGAAAGCCAATAGAATTAGACTCTATTCAAGAGAGTCTATTCTATTGGCTTTCAAAACCAATAGAATAAAAGGGAGTAGCACAGCTAAGGAAAAGGGGGAAAAATGGCGGGCTGCGTTGTTTGGCAACCCCCGTGAAAGGGTCGTTCGACCCCAAATGGTGTCCCGACCCACAGGTTGAGAACCACTGGACTAGCCCAAAGTTACCCAGATTGTTTTCATGCCTAAGGCAGGACTTGAACTCATGGGCTCCTGCTTTGTAGCCTGGTGCCTTAACCGCTAAACCAAACTGGCTCTCAGATATCAGATCAGGTTTGAGATCAAACTGGTTTGGCTTATGCTAAGTTTAAACTTGCCATGCAATTCTACCAGAGGGAAAAGAATATTCAGAAAAATTGTCATTAATATTTTTATATATAACTGAAATATGTCATGTTTTTCTGGAAATAATAATGTTCCTCTTTCTATGTCCTAGTTTGAGATCCAGTAATATAAAACTAAGGAATGTTGCTCTGTCTCTTGAGGGAAGCTCATAATTATCCCTTACCTTTTTATTATCTGGTTAGTGCTGGAAATCTCTCCCCCACCCACTCACCACCCTTTTTCTCTTTCTCTTTCTCTCCCTCCCTCCCTCCATCCATCCAGATACTATAATTTTAAAAAAGTTACTGAGTATTTGCTCTTGAAATTTCACTCTACTATTACATAATGACTGGGTGAGAAAAATAAAGATATAAAGTTACCTTTAGCTTGGAGACGATGATAAATATTACAACTCAGTCTTAAACATATTGCTTACTTTGAAAAGACAGCTGACTGTGTTCAGTTATATTTTCTCCCCATTGGAACTGTTTACAATTGTCAATTTACCTGCAATGCACACCTTTACCAGAACATTAAAGGATACCATCCCTACTGGAAAAACATGCTTCTTTTAATATTGTATGAGCTTGTGAATTGCTAAACAAAGTTGCACAGTTCACTGTTTTCCCCTAAATTACTTGCCATGTTAAGCAAACTTATAAAAATGGAATTAGCAGTATTTGAAAGAACTACAAACCTCTTTCTACACACACATTTGGTCATCTTTTAGAAGAGCATTAAACCCTCATTCATAAATTGCTTGATTGACCGGTCTTAGGCACCTTGGCAGGTGGCTGAACACACCATTCCAAGCACTGCTCCACACTCAGGTGAGTACTTGGGGGTGAGGAGTGGGAAATGAAGCCAGGTAAATTTACCAATTGCTTTCCTTAACCTGTTCTGCATTAAAAGAGCAAGAATAGCACCTGCTGATGGTGCTATCTTTTTTTTAATTGCAGAATAGGGCTTGACTAGCACTTTACCACGGCTACTGGTTAACACAGCTAATTCTGCAGGCAACCACATGTGAATATACAGAAGTGCTGAATGGCTAGTCAGTAATTCAGTGTATATTTGCAGCACAGCATTTTAACTGTTGTATAACCTAAAGCAAGTAGAAACCAATACTTCTCTGTTGCAATAAAATAATTACTAATCTGATTGCAGGCTGACCTTTTGTGAACTAATCATAGAATGAAATGCGACCATACGCCAAATGATAA
Source organism: Crotalus tigris (assembly GCF_016545835.1). Classification (NCBI taxonomy): domain Eukaryota; kingdom Metazoa; phylum Chordata; class Lepidosauria; order Squamata; family Viperidae; genus Crotalus; species Crotalus tigris. The sequence continues at coordinate 4,146,341 of NW_024096469.1, forward strand.
ATTGATATTCCTTGACCTAAATATCTGCAAAAGACATGGAATACAATCCACATTTTTAAACTTTTGATGATCACGGAAGAAACTTGATCCTTCATATTCACACCTTTTCCTTCATTCTACTACATTCTGGAATGCAATTTTTTTGGGGTGGGGTGGGGGCTGGTTCATTAGTCTGCCAGGTATTTAGACTGTGTTTGGATTTTTATCCAACCATTAGGTCTTTTCCAAGTACCTGGGATAGGTAGATGCTGCTGTTTGATGGTGTTGGAGGTATCATCACAGAATGTAAGCTGTTCCAAGTAACCAGAAAAAGAGTTGGATATTTGTAAAACTCCCAATCTTGACAGATCAATTGAAAACTACCTCGACTAATACTCCAACATGTTTACTAAGTATATATTTAACTCAATGTTCTGTTTCCAGACAGTGCTCCAAACCATACACTAACCACATTAAGAACCATCCCTAACTTGGATTTTTGGATTAGTGGAAGACTTTCTATCTCCTTAAAGTTGTGAATTTTAGCAATATATGATTAGCCAAGACAAAGAAAACTGAGACCTAGTTACTAAAGAATGTGCAGGTACCTCTTCTTCTTTGTCAGTAGTAGGCAGAGCACTTTTGCCAAAACTCAAGGAATAGGACACATGACAAGAACTTTGGAGGAGCAGACGCCCTAAAAGGTAGCTGAACCCTCTGCCATCTTTCATTTCTATTCATTTCTTAAAAATCTAAAGGTGTTTTCTTGAAAGTTTCCAAATTTTCAGCAGCATTCCAAAGCATATACCATTCTTCAGATGTAGGTCAGGAAACATGTTGTGATGTGCTTGCTACCTTGTACCTTCTTTGGATTTAGTACAAAGCACCTTCCTATTTACTTCAACAACATACCTTTGTAAATCAGATTTTTTAAAAACTGCTTATTCTATCCATTCCAAAAGAAAATTAGCAGGGGATCCCTTTCTTCATAGAAAATTACACTTACAATTCTCTAAGTCATTATTATCCTCCTTGGGGGGAACCAGATTTTCAAATCACTAAGGCCATCGCTTCAAAGGGCTGATTGAGATTCTATTACTTTATTGCTTATCTCGTTACTTTTATGGGTTTAGTATTTGACAGTAACAATGGCTAGCACAGTCCTAAAATTATGAGCAAATTACTTTTAAAAAAAACATTTGAGAAATGTGATTTTAATCAGCTAAAGATGACCGGAAAATATAGCATTAACTTTGAATAGTATCCTACTTTATTTCCTTGAAATCAATCAATCAGTTGATTAATTATGTGATATCAAGTCATTTTTTACTCTTAGCAAATATATAGTTTTTTTGCCTTTTTATTATAATTAATGGAAAAACATTTGAGCCACCTTGATTAAATTTGGAAAGGCAGTATATATTAAATAATAGATAAGCGTCATGGATTGATTTAGTTTGAAGAAGAGTTTAGGATTAAAAAAAGAACAGCAATAGCACTTAGACTTCTATACCACTCCATAGAGCTTTACACCAGGAGTCCCCAACCCTCAGGCTGTGGATAGCACTGGTCTGAGACCTTCCAGGAACCAGACCATATGAGCAACTGAAGCCCCATCTGCACACACACAGGATCTAAGCAGCACACAAAACCACACACCACATGCACACACCAGTCTGCAGAAAAACTGTTCTCCGTGGAACCAATCCCTGGAATCCAAAAGGGGGGGGGGTGTCACTGCTTTACAGAACTCTCTGTAATGTCAGCATATTGCCCCCAACAATTTGGGTTCTCATTTTACTGACCTTGGAAGGATGGAAGTCAACTTTGAGCCAGTCAGGATTGAACGCCTGACAGTGGGCAGAGTTTGCCTGCAATATGCATTCTAACCACTGCGCCATCACAGCTCCTAGTAATTGTCAGAAACAGAATGTGATCTCTCTATTCACCCATCAACAGCCTTGTCTACACCAGATATCTGTTTCCTCAAGTTGAATCATATTTATACCAGAAGAGAAATCAGCCATTTTGTTACCAAGGAAACCTTCTGCAAGCAAATTAACCTGCTTTTATTTGTAAAAGTATTCATGCTATACAGCACTAGTATCCTGATTTTCATATCTAATATGTGCGTATTCTACAGAGTCAAAACTATTTCATTTGGTACATATTTCTGGGGAAGCAAAAACCTCAGAGCAAAATTGGGGTGATATGATATCTAGTGGAAGATTCTACTCCAATTGGCTCATATGGAAATGTCAACTGAATAACATCCTTACACAGCTCTCAAACATCTATAGAGTTATTCAAATGATTTAATAACAGCAGCTGGATAGGGTAATGCATGTCTTAAAAGCTTAGAAATGCTTGGATGCGCTTATACTAGGCCTTTTCTAATCAGCCTGTACACCAAATAAGAGAAAGAGAAATGTTTAGGGTCTAAGAAAAAGGGCTTATCAAGAACACTAAAGAAAATGTGCCCCCACAATCTAGTCTACAGATGTATCACAGACACACAAAATGAACCAAAATGCCATAATTCAGTCATTGACCATCAGCAAAGGATTGCAAGACCCAAACCCCACATGTATTTTTCCTTTTTATTATATTGTTGTAAATCATAATATATTGTTTCGATGATACAGTAGTAATTAAAATTATTGGTATTCCATTGTTTTGACAACAGAATATTAGAAATGGGGGTGCCACAAAGAAGGGAGTCAAGCTATTCTCCAAGGCGCCTGAAGGCAGGACAAGAAGCAATGGATGAAAACTAATCAAGGAGAGAAGCAACCTAGAACTAAGGGGAAATTTCCTGATAGTTAGAACAATTAACCAGTGGAACAACTTCCCTCCAGAAGTTGTGAATGGAAGTTTTTAAGAAGAAAGTGGACAATCATTTGTCTGAAATGGTATAGGGTTTCCTGCCTGAGCAGGAGGTTAGATTAGAAGACCTCCAAGGTCCCTTCCAACTCTATTATTCTGTTCTGTTCTGAAATAAAGAAAAGATAAGAATCTATCAATATTAGTTACAATTTAGGATATAGATATTCTAACCATAAAATTATTTTCATACAAAATTGAGTGTCATTTTAGAAAAAAGAAAGTGCTACAGATTAAATCAAAGTATTTTGTACAATTAAGGTTTCTGTCTTGAGCTGATTACTTAATCTCCATAGATTAAGTAAAATTAAAATACCCCCCCCCCCCCAAAAAAAAATAGTTAAAAAGAAGAAAGAACTTTTGGGTATTTCAAATTCACCCTTTTTGCACAACTGCTAATTTTCCATATTGTGGACACTTTGTCTCCTTAGCAGTCAGACTGTAAGTCATTATATTTGCTATGCTATGTGATGTGTTGTTGTTTTTATGGGAATTATTTCTGCTTAAATTTGGCTAAGTCGATTGTGTATAGTTTTGCCTCTGCTGCATATTCTCCAAGCTTAAGTTCCAAATCAGATATTGTCAGAATTGTGTCTTTCTATCAATGCTATCAAAATTTATTTACGGTGCTATAAGAATGTATCTCATTAAATTATGATGTTTCTTATTGGTCTCTTATCTGAGATAATACTTAATTTAAAAAGTTGTGGTTTCATTTCAACTTTAAATTTTAAAATTTGTCTACATTGTACTACACATCTCTGTCTAGTATTTTGGAGGGGAGGTGTTCCATGTCTGCCATGTGTGATAAAATGTTCCTTATGTTTTATGTTTTGTGGCATTTCCAACATATTTTATAGTACAACTTTAAACATTATTGATGGAATTGTATACCATCTGTAAAACATTTTGTACCAATTTTTCTTTGAGTTATAACTTGGTGTAAATTCTTACAGATTTACAGTCTATAATTCTTGCCAATATTGTAGTTTAAAAACAGTAACTGTTTTTAAAGAAACTTTGTATCCTTTTATCATACAAGTTTTTTGTTTCTTCTCTTTCTGTATATCATATCTAACTAAAAGTTTGTACAAATGCCCTAACAGATGGTGTTGGTTTTATATGAGTGTTTCAAATTCTTTTTTTATAATAATCTCTCCTTTCTTCTTAAGACTCTATTTTATCCTTCCAGTTTTGCAAGTACATCAACCATGGTATCTTCCGGCTGTCACTAAATAGGTCTTGCTGTGTTTTTAATTAGTCTGAATGAAGCATATTTGCATATGTAATTACATTTTTCTTGTTGTAATTGTCTCCGAAATGAAAACCATTTGAGGAAGAAGCTAGAGGTGAAATTGTTGGCTTATTATTCCCTTTATTGAATTCCACGTTTTTATCAAACTTTGTCTAATAAAGTGTCCTTTAAATGTTTATTCTCCTTTGTATCTCCATATCATAATTATTTATGAAGTCTATCGTCTAAGGCGGGTCCTTCAAAAATGGCCAAGGCCCCTTCCAGCTCTATTCCAATTGACTGAGGAGGCAATGACATACTGTTGTAGGTCTGAAATGTGGTGATGGCCTCACGTTTTCAGGACCTGTGGCTCTGAGAAGATTTGTTTATGGTTTGGAGGCAGAGCTTTTTAATATTTTTTTTATAATTGTTACAAAATATAACAGTTATAAAAATGCATATAATTTTATTATTCCGCACAGGCCATGCCCCTTCTTCTATTGGCTCACTTACTTTGACGATTTCAAAGAACAGGTCCTGCCAAGTTTTCTGTTCTTGCAGAAATCCTGTCAATTGCAGGAAGAGGGTTTAATTCCCACTGGGGCAAATGAGGGTCCTCTCTCACTCCTAATACAGTACTGACTTCAGGTAGGAAATTATTCCCAGCAATTGAAGGAAATCCTGCCTACCTACCTGCTGTATCCACTTGCTGTCATGTTTCCGATAAAGATTAGGTGCTCTCTAGCTTACCTGATCTTTGGGTGTGATTGGCAGGGCTGTGTTTAGAGATCCATGTGGTTATAAGCACCTGCCCGCCCACCCCCCACTCCCCAAATGCATCTCCATTTACTGGACAACTTGAAGTAGCTGCTCTTGTATCCTGTTTCTATTTCATACCACCTCCTGCTCTCTCTGGCTCGGAGCTGTTCATTCTTCTGGTGACCCTCTCACTCTCCAGCCATTCCACAGTGAAATAGCAGCTTCATGGAAAACCAAGACCCATGATTAAAACGGCACAGAGACAGACACACATTGGAATTAGAATGGTATGTGTGAATGTCAACATTTCCGTGCATGAACAGCTTTCCAAATCAAGAATGGTTCAGGTCAATTTGACCTGGATTATACTCTCAAGCTGTGAAAGTAATCTGAGCTGAAGGGGAAAAAAGCATTACGAAATATACATAAACGAACAGAGGTGGTTCTTTCTCCCCCTCTCCCCCCCACCGCCCCAAAGAGAGACTGCTGCAGTTCTATCATTTCTTACATTAAAAACAAAAGTTTCCTTTCCTCTTCATGAAATACTAGTATATCAACAGACTATAAGCCAACCTTCCCAACATATTAATTTTCCACTTATATAGAAGTTTTCTGTTTTTTGACTTGGAGACTCACAAACTTGCATTTAGTTGTGTTTTTCCTGCCAAACCCAAGCTGATGGATCAATCAGCCTCTTCTTCCCTCAGAACAGCACTCAAGCTCCTTCCTAATCAGAGATTGGGACACAGCCTCATTGATATCCCTGTTCTTGTTATCAGAGAATCAAATGAAATGGAGACTCCGAAAGCCAACGAATGGACAGTTTTCTTTAGTAGATATTAGGATCTTCAAAAAAATCTTTAAAAATACAGTAGTTGGAAAGGGCATTCATTGTTTTCTCTATACAAAGGTCCCGGTGCTATAGTAGTTGGCTTTTGCTCAGTTAAGCCAACTTTCTAGCTTCGCATAGTCCACTGAAACATAAACAAGTCATTAACTGAGTTTACACAATATCCTAGATTGGCTAGTCTGTAGTTTAATCTGGGGGTCCCCAACTCCCAGTCACAAACCGGTACTGCTCTGTGGCCTGTTGGGAACCGGGCTGCACAAGCATCAGACAAGCGAGCAAAGCTTCATTTGCACATGTGTGGGATCTAGGTTGCATGCAAAACCATCCCCTGCCCTCCAGTCTGTGGAAAAATTGTCTTTCATGGTCCCTGGTGCCAGAAAGATTGGGGACTGCTGATGTAGTCCATTTAGTCACAAAAACTAAAGGAGCAGAAAAAATTGCATGTTATCTAAGGCTACCACATTTTTTTTCTCTCCCTCTCTGTGTGTGTGTGTGTGTGTGTGTGTGTGTATGAATGTTTGTGTGTGTAGGGATTCATATATATGTGAATGTGTGTGTGTGTGTGTGTGTGTGTGTGTAGGGGGAAAGAGAGAGAGAGAGAGAAGAGAGAAAGAGAAAGAGAGAAAGAGAGAGACACACACAGAGAGAGGGAGAGACAGAGAGAGAGAGAGAGAGAGAGAGAGGAGGGAGGGAGGGAGGGAGGGAAGGAGGGAGGGAGGGAGAGAGAGAGAGAGAGAGAGAGAGAGAGAGAGAGAGAGAGAGAGAGAGAGAGAGAGAGAGAGAGAGACCATCTACTGGTGATCTATATGGAGAGAAAATACCCAATTTTTACAATCCTAAATGTACCTGCTCAGCAATACTATACCTATACTGTATTCAGTGGAAATGCCCCAGGAAATGCCCTAGGATTCTATCTTTGTATCTCATTCATCCGGAAGTTTCAGAAAACAAGTTTTCAAAATGAGCACATGGGTCAAGTTGCATTATAGTGCCCAAGGATCCTTTCACTTCTTGCCAGCTTCTTTTCAACCTATACTGACATATTGCCAGAAAGCACCATAAGAGATTTATGTTGAGGTACAATTTATGGGCTAATCAGAGGTCTCGCAAAACTCTTAAGAAGCACTTCAAACGCTGCACTGCATTCCAAACTTGGTGTTTAGATCCCATTATTCAGACTTGCCTTTGCCCTTGGCCACTTTTTTCCTCTCACCTTAATCCTCTACTGCTTGGTTAAACCGGAAAAGAGACTTTAGAGCTTGAGGGTGTCGGATACCAATTGTAAACAGAACTAACCCTAAAAAAACCAAAGCCAGATTCCTACCCACAAAGCATCTATAATTCAGCCTTCATAAAACAGAAGACTCTCTTCATACCGCCTCAGTATAACAATAATGGCAATCCATTCATACTTGGAGATGGTTCAATTTGAATGAACCAGACTCTTCTGTTCCCCAGAGGTGAGTGGTCCTGGATGACAGTGCTCACGGACCAAAAGGGGTGGTGATGGCATGACTACACAGGTGAAAATAGAATCTTCTGACTGAATTAATGGTCAATGAAGCATGCCAGATTACATCCACAGTGAACATTGTGCTGGAATAAGAGGAAAACATGATCTGAAAACAAGATCAGCTAATGATCATTGAAGCTGTCTCTAGTATAGTGGGAGAACACAGGAAGCTGACATTATGAGGACATAGTATAAAAAGAAAAGGCCAGAGTACAGACTGGGGAAGGGGAGGAAAGGTTCATGGTATTATTATCTTGATGAAAAGAATGACCACAAATAGCTCCACTGTTTTGGCAATAGAAAGTAGGCCACTTTAACTGTTACACATTTTACGAACATGATTGGTGTGAATTTTTGCTGGATTTTTTTTTTCTTTTTTACGCATCGTCTTAAAATAGATTCGGGATGTTGTTTCCTCAAGGTCGATTTAGCAGATTTTCCTTTCTAAAAATAGACGCGCAGCTCTGCATTATAATTATATCTTTACACATCTGTCTTTAGATCTGCTCAGTGTGCTAGAGGTTCCTCCTTGTCTCGTGTTCTACAGATTCTAAAACTGGAATATCTCCACATCCCTGAACAATCAGAGCTACCTCTGAAGCGCTATCATAGTTAAAATCTCCCTGGTATATGGCTTCAGCTGGGCTTCCTATTTTAGAGTTGCCCAGACTCTTTTACTCTCAACAAATAACTTTTTCTGACGTCACTGCCTTGATGTGGGTGGGGTAAAGCCTCCAGACATAAGAGACCAAAAATGATAACTTGCTGCTGCTATTTGATCTCTCCAGCGCATAGCATTGGCAGTCAAATAAGAGAAGGGGGTTGCAGCTATTCTCTCCCCTCCCCTCCTGAATGGTCTTTCTTCTTGTAAAAAGAAAAAAGAAAAAAAAAGAATGCAGTGGAAAACATGGGAAGGCTACCAATGGGCAATGATGTCATATGAATGCCCTCCATAAAATTCCATGAATGAGACAGGCCGAGTGCTCAATCTGGCTGTATACATACTCCTGCCAGCACATCATTAACAAAACAGTATCTTGACATTAAAACAGTCCAGGAATGGAAAGAGTAGATTAGTTTTGCTGCACATCACATGTGATGATCCAGATATCTAATAGCTGCCCTATAATGCTTGTCTGAGAGCCAGTTTGATGTAATGGTTAAGGCAGGGGTCTTCAAACTTGGCTCTTTTATGACTTGTGGACTTCAACTCCCAGAATTCCTCAGCCAGCATGCCTGGCTGAGGAATTCTGGGAGTTGCACATAAAAGGGCCACGTTTGAAGACCCCTGGGTTAAGGCAAAATGCCAGAAAGCAGGAGACTGTGAGTTCTAGGCCTGCCTTAAGCACAAAGCCAGCAGGTTGACCTTGATCCAGGCACTTTCTCTCAGCCCCATGAAACGGGCAATGGCAAGCCGCTTCTGAACAACCTTGCCAAGAAAACTGCAGGGACTTGTCCAGGCAGTCTTAAAGAATCAAGCACTGTTGACGGAAGAAAAAAAATTACTTGTCTAATAATTTTCCATGCAGAAGATCTGCAGTGCATGTACAGTGTATATGCATTCTGTATAGGCTCTACCGAACTGTATTTTCTGATTCGTTATTTTTAAATTCAACTTCACTCCAAAAGAGAGAGCTCACCACAATACATTTCCTTTGAAGGAGGGGGTGGACACTGCATGCAAGAAGTAGAAAATATTTATTGCTGCCAACAATGATGATGTTAAGGACACTGCACAATATACACAGGTCTGGTTTGTTCTGCTTTTCTTTTGGCATTTTGCTTTCTGGTTGATTGTTGACAGTGAGATGGGCGACATGTAAATTTAATAGATAGACAAATATACATTTTCTAAGTGGTGGTTGTTTACTTGCAAACTATCTGATCTGTTTGTGAGCCAAGCAGCCTCTAAAATCAACCAGTTATTCAATATATGACATCTTAACCAAATTTCAGAAAAAGAAGAAGGGGTCATATTTTCCAGAGTTCTTACAATCAAACTAATAAGCAAGTCAGCACAATGAGGGAAAAGATAAAGAGCCTGAGACCTCCAGCAGAGGAAACCAGGGATGAGATGTAGATATCTGATGGCCAGTCTGCTGAGAGTTATTACTTAGCCATGGTTGGAAGACCTTATTTCACCATCCTGACCGAGCTGGCAAAAGTTAGAATTAAGCAAATTATGATAGAGCAGAGTGATTCACAAAATGAGGATTGCTGGGCTGATGATCAGCAGGCTCATGTTTGAGACCTGGTTGCTGCCATGAGACTGGGCAAGCTCCTGTCACATGCTCCAGCTCCTGCCAACCCAACAGTTTGAAAGCAGGTGACTGCGACTGAATGGATGGGTACCACATCAGTGGGCAACTTAATGGGGACATGAAAGGAGCCCCCAACTGAGTGTGTCCCTGGCAACAGTGATATCACCATTCAATCCTTTCAACCCAGAAGCCCTTTGGTGTGAATGTAATAGTAGCAGTAGCAGCATTAAGGGCACAAATGGAACCTGCCTGCTTTTTTTTTTATCCACTGGATAGAGGGGAATCTGTATTGGGGGGGGGAAGCAGCAGAGAAAGTGGATGCTTTATTTTTCCCCATCACAGTCCCAGTCCATCTCAGGTGGTGATATTTGTCCCATAAAATAAATTGCCATGACCATCCAATTCAGAAAAAACACAGTTGGGAAGGGAGAAGGGGTGGATGCCAAAATGATGCAACTGCCTCTCCCAGCCCATCATGAATTGTGATGATCCAGGCAAAATACAGTCACTCATTCTCTCAGCATTACAGAGTATATTCACTGGGCTATTATTTTGGAACTTATCTTGTTCCTTTCACTGGTTCTCAAGACTGTTGTGGGAATTGTCCTTCTATTTTTGAGCTTTGATTTAATAACATTTCGCTCCAAGCCCACACTCTGAAGAAACACCCCCTAAGCAAAGAATGTCTAATTCGCTCACTGTGTATGATAGCACAACTCTTTCCATTGGGTAATCAAGCTACTTTCATCTTAGCCATCCAAATAACTGAGCACACCAAGTTCTTTTCATTATTCATTAGAACTCCTCCAAAATGTAATCATGGGGGTTTCAAATTACTTGGAGAGTAAAAAAGAGATCTGGCACTTCATTCACTCAGATCTTTCCAAAGGAAAGGTGAGGTGGGATGGCAGCAATAGGACACCCTTGGGGTTCAATGGATATACCAGCCCTGGAGTCCCACTGCTTTGATGACCTGCCTAAGAGAGGTAGTGATTATCTGGAAATCTGAGAATGTTTTGACCAAGAGTCACTTGGGCAAATAAAACTTTAGATGAGCATTTTGCTTCAGCAAAGTCTATGTGGCTGCAACTAAGATACATGCTAATCCCAGAATGGTCACCGTTGAGTCACCGTTCACTGCATAAACCATAATCAGCATGTTTGCATAACATATTAAGCCATACATCATAGTTTACTAGCCACAAAGAGTGGATTTCACCGAACACAGTAAGTGGAAACAAACAAATCACATACTGATTAGGATTCAGGGCCAGAAATACTCTTGGGTTTCACCCATTCCTCGATTTATGGAAAATGTTTAGGGGAAAACCTGTCTTCTCCTTCAAGTATACTTTTTAAAACACAGATATACTGAGTCCCTAGAAGGATTTGCGTCCTCAAGGAATGCAAGCTGCAAGGATGCAGAGATCTCATCTCATGTTTTGATAGTAAAATAGCCTCTGACTTGAAGAGTTCAGGTTGTGCCTGAGGCCTAGTTCATCAGAAGACTGGAGCCAGGAGGATTTCAAAGCTTTGTTTCTGCTTCTGGTGCTGCACTTTTGATGGATGTGATCAGCCCCTTCCAATCAAAAAAGAGACTAAGCTTCCAGTTACCATCTAAAAATGGGGAACATGACACCACAACAAGAGAACTAACAGAAGAACAGAACGACAGAGTTGGAAGGGACCTTGGAGGTCTTCTAGTCCAACCCCCTGCTCAGGCAATACGCTCTATACCATTTCAGACAAATGACTGTCCAATCTCGTCTTTAAAACTTCCAGTTTTGGAGCATTCACAACTTCTGGAGGCAGGTTGTTCCACTGACTAATCAAGGAGAGATGCAACCTAGAACTAAGGAGAAATTTCCTGACAGTTAGAACAATTAAACTGTCAGCAAATTTCTCCTTAGTTCTACATTGCTTCTCTCCTTGATTTGTTTCCATCCATTGCTTCTTGTCCAGCCTTCCAAACAAAATGGAGGGTTTTGAATGATCAAGGGAAAACTGATTTCTTTAGTAAGCTATCCAGAACAAAACAGATGGTGAATGTACAATGACTCATGACATATATACCTGTTGTTACCTAGCCATGTTTTTCATTCAATTAACATGATTTTCTGATTTTGCAGAATGCATGAAATATAAACTAAGCAGGAACCCAGATATTGCCTGCTTGATCAAAAAGCATTGGCTAGTTCACGGTGCTATCTGTTGTGTGAATGCAGCTCTTTATTTACATAAAACAAGAGGGGGAAATTGCACATGGCCTAGGGAGCTACCAGATTTAGACATAAAAAAAATATCTGGGCAACCACTGGAAGGAAACCAAGAGTTGGAGTTCTCTGTATCTCTTTGCTGCCACCTGGTGTTCAATCAGAATTGTGCAAGCGAGATGTGATTATCCTATTTATTTCTTGTATGATTTCAAACAGACTGATCTGTTTAGGTCAGCGGTTCTCAACCTGTGGGTCGGGACCCCATTTGGGGTTGAACAACCATTTCACGGGGGTCGCCAAACAATGCAGTCCACCATTTTTTTCCCCTTTTCCTTAGCTGTGCTACTCCCTTTTATTCTATTGGCTTTTGAAAGCCAATAGAATAGACTCTCTTGAATAGAGTCTAATTCTATTGGCTTTCAAAAGCCAATAGGAATTGTCCAGGCTGTCTCTGCCCTGCTGAGCCCGCCAAAAGTCCCATTCTGCAAACGGTGCTGCACCAGTTGAGCAGTCCTCGACTTACGACCGGTTGGGGGTCATGGCATTAAAAAGATTGAGAACCACTGGTTTAGGTTACAAAAACAGGCAATGGAGGTTCTGTTTTGAACTTCTCTCCTTCTATTTAGTATCAGAAGCAACAGACAAGCTATGAAATGAAAGACAAAAAAAAATCTTCTCTCATTTTTTATCAAGTTGTTATAGAACTCACATTCAAGAGAGAATGAATTCGGAAGAAGTTTTGAGAAGATGGGAGCATTCTGAAGTTACACGTATTTTTTTTAACCAAACAGCTAAACAAACAGTTTTTCCCAAAGGCACAAGCGAGATGTGAGCAGCATATGAAATGTCTGTCTGTGTGCAATCTTGTCAGGGTTTTGGAGTGATGCTAAACGATATGATATAGGTATCAACTCTATCAAAAAAAAAAAAGAATTCCAGTTATTAAACATTTGTCTTCATAATGAAGCAGATTTTTGCATGTTCCAATATGCAGATCCTTTGTTTATCATGTTATACACATTCATGTATAATAAATTCTATCCTAAATTTTAAAGCTGTTTTTCCCAGCTTGACCAACTCCAGAGCTTGCTGTGAATTCTGGAGTCTTTACTTGAGCTACAGCTGGGGGAACTCGGTCAGAGAAGGAGCTTGAAAGCAAGGAATGGTTTTGGGGAGGGCAGGGTACTGTTGCAGGAAAACAGTCAGCCTAGCAAGCCCAGCCAAAACATAACAACAAAAAATAAATACTAGAGAGCCCTAAATAGTTACTTTTTCTGTGCATAGGTTTTCAGAGGTGTTCCGGATATGTGTCCTTTCCCAGTAAGAAGTTTGGACAGATTTGCACTTTCTGCTTGGCCCATCACCAATTCAGGCCACTCAGCACTCCCTGAGTGCAGGAATGAGGATGTTGTCCATCTCTCACTCCCACACTCACAGCAAATGCACCCTCTGCTCATGTTTTCCAGCTTTTGAGTCAAAGCTGCTGTTCTTCCAACCTTAAGCCCTTCGGGATGACTGGGGGGAGTCTCTGGTGCTCTGTTCTTTTCACAGTAGCAGCCCCAGCTCCAAGGGGCTTCAGGGCCTGGCAACCCTCTCTCTTCCAGTGACTGGCCACTGCCCATGCTGGGCTATTGGATTGCAATGTTCTCTGCTGCTCAGCAGTTGCTGTTTCTTTATGATCGTGTGGCTGAGTCAATGAACCATCCTCAACCCCTGGAGCTCTTGCTCCATTCAAGCCTCCCAGTGAGCGCCCTTTTGGTTTCAGCGAAGCAATTTCTCTTTGCTTCCCCTATGCTCCGTACTGCACTTTCCCTTCCCTTCCCTTCTCGTTTTTTTTTTTTTTTTAACTTGAAACTAGGAACAAATGCTACTTTGTCTGTATGAAACTGAACTATCAGTTCTTCCTTTGTACATGGACCTACTGTAGAAATGAAAGAACAACCTGTTCTCTCTTACTTCAATTATTGGACCATTGAACTACCATGTACCATAATGGGGGGAGGGGAGGGAGAGAAAGGCTCTCTATTGGTGTCAAAAGTAATAATGTGGGAACGGTGTGAAGGCATCCATGTATGCAAACACCTGAGAAAGACAAGGCTGAGGTGAGGCAGGGTACTGCTAAAAATAAAGCCAGGCACTAATAGATCAGGACATATAGGTACAATGAACAATGTTTGACTTCCTTGCGAGAATGGGTAGGGCATGAACTAGGAGAACAACCAATCAAGTCTTGTAGTGACTGTAGTCTGGAATGAGCACCGTTCTGATTGCCCGGCCTGACTGCCAACTCACAGCTACCCAGACTGGAATTGACTTAAAGAACAAGCAGGAGCAGCATAGAAGTCAAGTAGCTTAGGCTGGGGTGCATAACTTCTCTTTGTGTGATGCTGGTAGGACAAGATGATGGCATACTTCTATACACACCACACAAATATAAACACACATATGCCCAGGTATGCTGCATCAAAGGGAATGTTTGCAAAAGAAAAAGAAAAAGATTGGATCTTGGTTGAGTCCACTACTATTAATGTGACTGCAGATCCCTTCCTTTATGGCACTTTGAACCCAGTCCTATAAGAGAACAGTACCCCAAATCCTATAATGGCATTTCTTGTTTTTCACACACAGTCCCAATTTCCCTAATGAATCTATGTGTCTGTGTGTGTATGTCAGTTATCTGACCAAACTAACTCTCACTCAATAGTGCAAATTATAAATTCCAAATTCTATAAAATAAATTTAAGGACTTTTAAACAAAAAATATTCCAAAAAGCAACCCGTTGCATGGATAGCATTCTACTGGGAACATTTGCAATTAATAGCCAGAGCAATTGCAAAGTCTCATTACTTGGCTTGGTTGAAAACAACAAATGTTTTCTTGATCTGGCTCACCATCTGGGCTGTGTTATGTCATGCCCCAACTGCAGCTGCCTGAAATGGTGACAGAGAAGCAACATGGTGGAGGGAACATGAGTTGTGGACTTTATATATCAAACTATGTAATCCAAGAAGTCATGACTGATCTTATGACAAGCCTGGACATGAACATCACAGACTTATCTGTAAAGAAACAGGTAGAGAGAGATTAGTTCACACAGCTTCAGCAAAGCAAGAATGCCATTAAAGTAGGTTGTATGAGTACATAGTTTCTTGAAGAAGAGTCAAGCACAAAGCCCTATGAGTTATAGGTTACCTGTGCTGGGTTTCTAGTCTTCCTACACACTGCAAATCTGTGTTGAAATTACTTGAGTATGGTGTTCAAAGCTGGCAGAAACCTTAAAAAGCAGAGGTCTCTCTGAATCCTGGTTAGATTTTGAAATCCCATCTTTGTTTCTGGTGGTGGCTATGTTCACCACTATGAGAAACCAAAGTGGTTATAGGAGCTGGGACAGCTTAGCATATTCTTCTAAGGCATGGTTGGTTTAACCATAGGTTTCCAAACAAACCTGTTCTTTACAAACTGTAATTGGCAAGGCCAAAGCCAAACCAATCATAAGGTAGTTTAGGATGGTGTGTGAATTCTATCATATGTTAACTCTTCTTGTGGCTAGAGATATCCTTGGACTGGTATGTGATGTTGGAGCTCAAAAGCTTCATGCCAGACAACCAGTAAACTTTTGCTGACATGATTTTATTGATCTGGTTCGGAAAATTATAGATAAAGATACCCTTAAAATGCAGTAGTCCTATTATCCTCAGGTCCAGCTCCTATGATCCCAGAGCATTTTGTTAATGGAGATGGGTTCAGTATTTAGAGGTTATCACATTGGAGAAGGCTACTCTGAAATGCCTTTTGTGAAATAAAAGAAAAAAAGCTATTTCTTCCATGTTGAAGATTAGGTTGATCAGATGCAAGAAAAGCTATTTAGCTTAGATTTAAAATGAGGATAATTACTGCTAAGGAGGGGTGATGCTGCTTTATTTGTTATTCAGATGCCACATATCCCAAACAGTCAGAATATACAAAGAAAATCAAACTCATTCCTGACTATTGAGAAACTACCTAGAGCAATAATAAAAAGGTAAGACCAGGTCAGCATTTTATAGCAAAATTATTCTATAGCTCATTTGTGTTGAACTGCAAGCTAATTATTGTTTTAATCCCCCCCCCCCAGCACTTTAGGTGGAGATGCAGTATCTAAAGATAAGACATGTCAGTAATTATTTATATTATTTAACAAGCTTAGTATGATCTTAGATATTTCTTAGAAATAGTATTACAAGCAATACCAGTAGGATAACACTGATGAGTTTTGTGAATGTGTACTGTTGTATCCCAGATGATATATTTTGGGCATCGGCTCCCATGGAGGACCCAGTACTATTGCTGGGTTTTAATTGCAAAACAGCAAAAGTTGTGCAACTAAGTCTTTCTCTGATTTTTTTTTTTTTTTAGCTTTATACTCTAGGCTGAATTACCACACCCATACACACACACTATTATTTAACAGATGATTCCAGATTCTGCAACTAACATTTTCAGTTTCAAAAAGCTCTCTGGAACAAACCCCACAGCTAAGAACTTGGGAAGGATGGACGAGATATTATCAACACAGATGGACCTAAAGTTTGATTGATACAAAGTGACTCCCTGTAAGGGAAGAAGTCAAACACCACACTGAAATCCGAACAAGACCAATGTTGTTGTCAGAACTATCCCTGCATTTTCCAAATTCGGTGGAGGACTAAGATTTCTTTAGGTATCATGAGGTAAGAAAAGTTGCACTACAAATAATAACAGCCAGCAGCTAAGTGAACAGTGGAGGCCGTGGAAATATGATAGCAATATTCATGTAATCAGGTCACAGCATTGCGATTTGTTTAAAAAGGGGTGGGGGTGGGTGGGGAGGAAAGCCAATCCTGCCTTTGAAAATGCAGAGAGGATTTCGTGTTAAAAATAGTGACCAGGTTTCTCTTTCCTGATGAGAACATACTGTGCTGAAGAGATCATCGGGGTTGTATACGCCAGCCTGTTTTTTTGGGGGCTGCTCCACGTTCCTGTCAATAACACCCTCTTCACTTTTCAAGAGCGAGGCCTTTATCTCCTTTTCCTCCCTTTCCTATTGTTGTTCTATCTCCTCCTTCCATCTCTCGTTGCTTCCATCCCTCCTGCACAGAAGGCACATTAATAGTTTAAACTTTCTTTCTGGGATCAGCTCTGCTGAATTCCCAAGGTAACTGGGTATGTCATATGCTGTGGAACCCTTCCCCCCCCCCATGCTATATTTAGCTTGTAGGAAGTGGCTGACGGACAAGGTGAAGTGGCCTGTACAGAACAGGGCACATATCAAAAGCCTCATTTTGTAGTTTGCAATGGCCCCTCCACAGATTTCTCTCTTCCTGACTAATTAATGTTTCCATCAGCTTGTGCTAGAAACTTCCTTTCTGGAGCAGCAATCTTTCACAGGAATTAATTGCATTTATCTCATGAAATAGATTATATCTATGAAAGCAAATGTTGCAATATATCTGCTTAGTCTTTAAAGCCCACACATCTCTTCCCCTCCTCCATCTTGCTGGCCAGTTACTAACCAGGATTGTTTTACTGTCCATTTGCTTCTATATTGCTATTTAACACTGAGTTCAATATCATGCAACCAATCCTTTTAAAGGGAAAGTCAGTTTTCAAATGAAAACCAGATCTGTGCACCATAAGCTACTTAAAACAAATCCATCAA
The DNA here is from genome assembly GCF_016545835.1 of Crotalus tigris. NCBI lineage: Eukaryota > Metazoa > Chordata > Lepidosauria > Squamata > Viperidae > Crotalus > Crotalus tigris. Next base: position 4,163,714 of record NW_024096469.1, read on the forward strand.
TCCTTCGTGTACCAAATAACTTCTTTTTATATTTGCTACAGACAATTAAGGCTATCACTCTTCATATTAATGAAGTTTTGAACTAGAGAGCGCACGGGTTAAACCTTTAGTAGATAAAAGTCTTTTTTTTTTCTTGTTTCTTTGGGTTATTTTTCACTTGCCCCTAGCCATGGCACAAATATGCCAGAACAGCCTGTTTTCTTCTAAGACCTCATAATATTGCTGTTGTCTAATTCCCAGCACATCTCTAAGGCACCTTAATATCATATTTAGCAATTCTAGTTTTAAAACAAGGTTTCCCCCTCTTATCCCAACAGAAATATGGCCATAGATATTATCTGGCATTCTTCACTCATCATTTTATGGTTGGTGTGGTTAGGTTTGAAGATTTGATTCAGAGCCAGATTCACAGGTGACTGCCGCCAAGGAGAGTTGCAAGGAGTACTAAAGCTCCCTTACTCTTTATCCTGCACCCATCCTGAGCACCTGCCACCTACTAATTTAGAACGTGGCAGGAACAGTAACTAAACCTCCTGTTCTAGTTATCTACTGAAACTCACCACATGCCACTTTGAGGGTGAGGTGGTTTCTTTCTTCCCCCAGTGACAGGTTACGCTTGGTGGGAGAAAAAAATGATGCCAGGGAGAACTCCCATTCCATTCCTTAAACTGATCTGCCATAATGTAAGTAAGGACAGCATCATTTGCTATCTTCCTTAACAGCCATAAAGGGGACACAGATTCTCCTAGCACACTTTCCTAACTATTCAAGGACTGGTGCTGTAAGTTGAGTCACTAGTTGGGAAATGACCAAAGAGAACAGTTTTCAACAACAGCTTCATAGAAAGTGCCAGATACTTGCTATTTTATTTTATTTTTTAAAACATTCAGATTATTTTGCTCTTTATTTAGATGGTAATGCCTTATTGCGTTTGCATGTGTTTTCAATTTTTTTAGCGTTATGATCATGGGCCTCAAAAGTTGGAAGAAGTCTGAATCTTTGTGAATCTTTGAGAGGGCCTGATGCCAAATCTGCTGATAAACCAGAGCTGTTGAAATATCTTGCTCTTAGCAGCATCTTTAGAAGAAGCATAGCAAAAAGTGCTTTGGGATCCTACTTGGGGCAAAAAGAAGCATCTTGACAGGAACCTACAGTGTCATGTGCCACAGTGAAAGTACTGGCCATAGTTTTGCAAAATTTACAAACTTGCAGGAATGGGAAACTGCAAAGAAAAATTCATAGAACGTGGTTTGTAATTTAGAAAAATCCTAACATGTAGGACCAGTTTCCATTTCTGACTAAATGTCAGTATACAAAGTATGCAAAGCTTTTTGTGTCTATTTAGGACTTCCCAAACTCTTGCCTGAATCTAGGGCTGACATCAGCACCTATCTGCCATGAGCAGCTGCTCATGGGCCCTACAGCAGATCCATGCCTTCGAGTCCTCTTCTAGGCAAGTATGTCTTTCTGACGCCAAGGAAGTGTCACTCCAGGGCTTGTGGGCAGCTGAAATGGAAGCCCCCATTGAATTAATTGGTCACAGCAGTTGACCACTATGGAGAACATACTGGCTAAATCTATGGTGGGGCTCACTATATGAGAGGCCCAGGAGAAAGAACTTGATGGAACATCCCTTCAGGTTTGGAATCCTAGCTGACCAAGTCTTCTTTGATTGCTGTCTCGTGAGTCATTAACTACTTCTAGAGCAGCAAATGCAGCCCTCTTATAGAGCAAGATAGGTAGCTTATATAAATACTTTGACTCTCCTTTTGGCAGCCCTTGAAGCCTCCTGCGGCCAGGACTGCTCAAATTCCTGATAACTTTAAGGGGGGAAAACAGATAAAAGCTGTAACTCATGCCCCAAAGTTGGCATATGAAGATTTGAAAACAAAGAGCCTTTTTGAGCTTCTACCAGAAATAAAAACCTATTTACATGCAGAATAAGGCATCATTTACCTTGTGAGCTTCTATCACTCCCAGATGATTTCTTGGAACTCAAGAGCATTTCTTATACCTGCTACACATTAAACTACACCTGTCGCTTGCAAGGACATTTCCTTTCCTCTGAACTTCAGAGCCATGGTCACACCAAAGGTCTTTCTTGCTTCTCCTGAGGAGAAATAGAAACACGGCTGGAAAACGCTAATGGTGTAATCATGGCAGGATGTAATTAAAGTGTGGCTAACCATCACTGAACTGGCTCTGGAAGGGATTAGATGGGATTGTGTAAAGATGCTCTTCCTGACCTCTTTCATCAGCAAAACCAGTGATAACTGAGGCTCAGGGGCTACTTCCAGACTGTGAATTTGCTCTTCGAGGGGGACAACAATCCTATCTAAAGCAGTCTGAACCTCAGTTTCTATATCTAGTTTTCTGTTTCTCAACAGCACCTCTGGTCTTGCTGAATTGGAATGGATTTAATTTCAGCTTATTGTCTCTCATCCAGCCCATCAGCGTCTGCCTGTGGCCTGCTAGCCATGGACTATCAGCAATGCTTCAGTGCTCAGATTTAGAGAATACAAAAGTTGACATAGTCTCCACCCCACCTTGTCCCACTGCAAAGGCAGCTTTTGCCAAAAAGAAAATTTCCCTCCACTTCTAAAGTACGATTTTTCAACTTCATGTGATCTGCCCACGGTGGCTCATATTGAAGTTTAAGGATTAGGGAACTATCCTCCTATTATCCATCTGAATTTGTTGAGTCCATACCCTCCCTGGTCCCTGGCCATTGATTTTTCAGGACGATTTGTTTTGTAGCACCAAAACAAAAAACCCTGGGCTCTTCTATTGTGCCGTGGAGCCATATCTCTTAATTCTCTTGCCAGCTCAAGAAGCCAGTCTGCCAGGGCTTGGAGGATTGGCAAACGAAATGGGACTGGACTGGCATAGAAATGTCTTTCCACTATTAGTTCTCTTGTTCCACGGAGATGTTCTGTGGGATCAGAGAGCTATTAGGGGAAGGAAAGAAGGGAAGGACGGGCTCTTTAGCCAACCCCTGGGTAAAAAATGCCCGCCAGCCTGGACCCAGTAGCAGCTGATCAGAGGAGCTGGGATAGTTTGTGACATGTGTGTAGTAGCAGTATTGCAGAAGCTTGTTGCACCTGTGCCATGCACATGTAAGCACACCACCATGAGGCAGGCAAACCTCACCATGCTAGAATAGCAGCTAAAAAGCCACTTCCAGCCCTCTTCTCTTGCCAAGACAACATTGGGGTCAAAAGTGTGATAAACACTATTTTGCTGGCCTCTGAACTTAGATAACAGCATTTTAGGGCTACTGCAAGGACAAACTTTATTAAGTCTGAATCTTGTGTTCCTTTCCTTGAGCCTTTTGTTATTTCCTAGGATGCTTCTGCTTTCTTCCCTTTAGTGTCACTTAGGGGACTTCGGATAAATAGGCTTTTTCTATCTCACTCCTTCTGGTTCCAGGCTAAAATGTACCAGAGCTTCATCTCAGCTATTTGGTTGCTTGCCAATCTATTCCCTATTTCTCTTCTCTCTGCAGCTCTTCCACACAGAGGACCCCAGGTGAATTGAGCAGGGTTGAAACTAATCTGAGTTAATTAGCAAAACTGGCTGGAACTCCTTTTTTTCCCAGCAGAATAGAGAAAGGAAAGGGCTCTTCTCTTTGCCAGGAGAGAAGTAGGCAGGCAAACAATGAGGTGATTTGTTTTTGTTTGTTGTCTGTAGCTTGTGTTTGTAGCTTGTCAGTTTCAGAGAGAGGGAAAAAAAGAGAGCAGGAAGGCGATAGAAGAAGATGTGGGGAAGATGGGATAGGGGCAGTGATGGGATTCAGCCGGTTCACACCGGTTCGGCAGAACCGGTAGCTAATTTTTTGTTGTCCAGGCCTAGAATGGACTTCCAGAAGCGGCATCCACACAGAGAACCGGTTGTTCACCTATTTGAATCCTACCACTGGATCGTGGGCTGGTGGGCAGCCACAAGACATTCTTGACCTCACTTAACCCCTTCATCTCATTGCTGTCTCCTTCTCCAGCACATTCTGTGTTTGCAGGAAGCGCCCAAAGAGGTCCCAGAAGGAAATGCAAATGAAGTAATCTTAAGCGGAAACTTCCTCTTTGAAGGGGAGGCACTTTTCCTGGTGGAACCCCTGGGCCAAGGTCCTTAATGTAAAAAAAAAATTGTTCAAATACTCTCCCAATATTTTGCATTTGTGATATTTGATCTCCAGGGGCTTGGCTCTCATTAAAATAAGAACACAGCTTTGTCCTCATTTTAGAGAACACAACTAGCCTTTCTTGATATGCATTTAAGCCAAGCCTTTCAATAATAGTTCTCCCCACCCACTCAAGCAAAAGGGAACCAAACAAACCCTAAGTCAGTGAGAATTTAGATTGCTGTATTTGTATAACACCCTGGCTAAAATTTGATAAGCTAACTTTTAACTCACTGCGTTGTACAAATCCAGAGTGATTAGCTGTTGGTCCAGTATGTTGTGTAAACCCAAGCAGCTGGGTGAATGCTGTAAACAATCGGTCAAAATAGAAATGCTGCCTCTTATGGCTAAGTTTTGAATGTGAAAATAGAGCTGACATAGCCAGGTGTTATTTTTCCAGAGTGCAAAGCAAGAAGATCCTGGACTTTGTAACTAATTCCAGTCACAGGACTCTCCCTCCATAATTCATTCTGTAATTCTGAGAGCGGCCAGTTGCACGCCTTGAAAATGAGCCTTGAGAATCAACGGCTTTCAAGCCATCTGTTCAACCAACTTGAGCTCAGCTGCTGAGATGGCGGCTGCCACTAATACGCTCACTCGGCCCTCATCCTCCTTGTCCCCAGAGTGCCTCCTCCTCCCACCATAGAAACATTTACTCATCACACTCGATCATAAACTCAGGTTGACCAAGTACCCTTTCTATTGGGGGGGGTGTCACATAATAAGCTCAACCTGCCAAAAATGGTGTCCTATAATGCCACGGCAATGGCTGAATCCCCCTAATATACTAAGCCACGAGCTATTCCCTTTATTTGAGCTTGTCTGGCGGGTCATACAAACCTAGCGAATACTTCACCAGCTGGCTTCTTGGCTCCATGGTGGCAAAGCATGCTCAGGGCCAAAAATATGAAAATGGAACAGAAACTGAACATAAAAGGAGATAAGAGAAAAAGAGCCAAAAGATGGGTGATCTGCTCTGGTGCTGCTATATGGACATAATGCCCTGGAGTGGGATGCTGCTCAGCCCACTGCACTTTATCCATAGGGCCGAGGAATGGAAAACTCATATGATTCTAGGACAGAATGCCTGCTGGCTTAATATTCCAGAGTGACAAATAAATGGCTACAGCTTGAGCCACCCCCACCCCCCCACCTACCCATTCTGGTGATGTCAAGTAGCTGGGAGTTTCTTCCTCTCCACATTCCTCTCCCTCCCACCACACATCTTATTTTTAAACCCCCTCCCCTCATAGGCACATGCTTTTCTCATTACTGACAATGAAACCCTACTGAGACCGAAAGCACAACTTGGCTCTTAGTGAGCGGATTGCTCCATCCAAAGACTTTTCTATGGCAAGTAAAAGGCTTATAATTTGGAAAGGATCAGCTCTCCACCAGACAAATGGTTCCATGCATCCAGATGTTGTGCTACTGTGTGAATTGCGTGTTACCCCATTTGTGGCTGGAGGGAACAAAGTTAGCATCAGGTAAATCAGCCTAAAATTAAAAGAAGAGCTTGGACAAGCTTAAAGTGCCTACAGTCGCAGGAATTCTAAGCTGTGTTCTAAAAAGAAAGGCTCCCAGTTTTTGTCCTGCACCCCAGAACTATGATTTGGAATGGAAATATCTGTTACCAGGAAACAGACTCAGAAATCACACTGTACAGGTAGTCCTCCACTTACAACAGTTCATTTAGTGACCGTTCAAAGTTATAATGGCACTGAAAAAAGTGACTTATGACCATTTTTCACACTTACGACTGTTGCAGCATCCTCATGGTTACGTGATCAAAATTCAGACATTAGGCAATTGACTCACATTTATTGACAGTTGAAGTGTCCTGGGGTCATGTGTTCACATTTGCAAACTTCTGACAACCAAAGTCAATGAGGAAGCCAGGTTCACTTAACAACCATGTTACTAACTTAACAACGGCAGGTATTCAGTTGTATTAATAACAATTGTATTAACAATTGTGGCAAGAAAGGTCGTAAAATGGGGCAAAATTCACTTAACAACTGTCTCACTCATCAACAGAAATTTGGGACTCAGGTGTGGTTGTAAGTCGAGAACTATCTATATTTTAGGTTTTCCCGCTTTGTTTTTCATTATCTTTGTTAGCTACCCCAGTGCTTTTTAAGAGTTAGTTAATGAGAGCTGTAATCCAAAGGGCATTAGGCTAAGAAAAAAGAGCCTACTGATTAAATTTCAAAGATGTCCCATTTCACTATTTCACTAGATGTGAAAACAATTGTATTCACCATGTCAACCCACACGCATACTCCGAACCAGAAATCAGTTATAACCTAGTATCTGAAGTATCCATTACATTAAATATCTCTCTTTAGGTAGATTGAAATAGAATTCTATGTTTGTAGTACAAATCATATGACATGCATTTGAGAAGGCTAGCTGCCAAGAAGGATATGATAGAACTAAATCAAGGATGATATATTGCACAAAGCAACCACAATGAAAACCCTAAGTGTCTTAAATGTTGTTGCTTAGTTACAGCTATACAAGAAATAAAAAGAAAACTAAGGTGGCGCCTAAGAAAAAAAAATCAGTACAATAGTCACAAACTCAAGAGCAAGCTTGTGAATTGCCCAGAACTCTTCATTCAACTAAAATGGAACAAAAGGTGACAGGGAAGAAAGAAAACTGCTCTTAGGTTAAGATAAGAAGGTCTGGGTTTAGTTCAAAGTTTGGAAAGACCCTTCACAGTCTTATTTGGATTTGGCCTTTTCTGAATGTTAGCTTTGGCTATCTGGCCCATCATCCCAGATCACTGGCCACTCTGTCTAGGGCTGATGGATCTATAATGGCATCACCTGTCTTCAGTAGCCCCCTCACTGCTCTTCATAAGAGATCATACCAAAGAGGTTCAGGTACTTATGAGTTAGTGCCTGGGGTACAAAGGCACAGATTCATCCTTACATCCCTCAAAAGTGGCATGAAGGCTCCTGATAGACCATTTTGAAATATCATGACTTCTTGAAGTTCTTTTGTCTTATCTTCGGCATACAGAGGAGGCAGACTGAAGTTCCAATTTAAATATGACATAGTCAGCTTCAGTGGAACACTAGCTCCTATTGGCCACTCTAAACTGTCGCTAACATACTGTATCTCTCCCTTTCAATTGCTTGGAATTGCCCTCCATGCCCAGTTTGGCTTGGGTTATAGGAGACGCCAGATAGCTGGCTGCCATGCAACCATCTATATACATTGTTTTGAAAGATATCTACCACAGGAAGTAAGCTAACAGAGGGAATGGTCTTGAGATCTGTTCAGCAACTGAGTGAAGAAGAGATGTTAATTGTGCAATAAATTCACTCTCATGAAAAACAAGCACAGAATCTTGCAAACTCCTGTCCACGTCTCTAATTGACCCAATTATTAGGGCAAGGTTACTTGCTGGGATATAGGATTTTAAAAAGAGAGAAATAGAGAGAGACAGATGCTAAGTGTGTTACCCATATTCCTTACTTTTTGTCCTTCATGGGAGAATAGAAAACAAGGCAGCTACCCAGGCCTGAGAATCCTGTGCAAGATGCCCTCAAAGAATGCTCTTGTCACCCATTATCTCTGAACCACATCTTTTTTTAAAAAAAAAAAACAAGTTTTATTAATTTTTTAGTTTTTACATCAAGGTGCTTGGGAAACAATGTGGTGATAGGGTAATCAATCATCCAAAAACAAAATCGTACATATATGGCTCAGGTTCATTCTTTAAAGATTCCCTCTCTATTTCCCTCAATTAATATAACATATTCAAATTAATACATTTCTAAATAAAGTTCAATCAATCAAAAAAATTATCAATAGCATTTCACCTATAAGTCCAAATCCTGTTTTCAAGCTTTACTAACTTACAGTTACCATAATCCAATTTAGCCTTAAATAAACATATTATTTACACTTCAGGTATCCCTAAATTCCCTTGTTTCATAACATAATAATTATGTCTAAAATAAGCATATTATTCCAACAGTTACATTCTTACATTTCCCAAATATATCTATTTCTTATTCTAATAATTCATTTATTAATGCTATGTCTTCCTTTATCACAATCCATTTTCTTGTTCCTTCCATTGCAAAGTGATTATCATATCTAAAATAAAAATATTAGTCCAAAAAAAATTAATAATAATACATTTCTATTTCTTATTCTAATAACTCTTTATATAAAACCTTTTTCTTATTACAATTATAATCTAGTCAATAATTCATCTCAATTGGTATTAAATCAGTCAAAATCTCTAAAAGCCTTTTTAACCCATTAAGTAAAAATTTTAAGTCTCATTTTTAAATCTAACTCTGGCTTTCTTTTTGTGCCAGACAGGTTTCCATAAAAGAGCCTCTATATCATCAAATCTCAGTGTTTGATTAGGAGTGTTTATCAACAATTCAGTCTGGTCATACTTCTATTCTCCTTCTTCCAGTATTGTCTGAGTAGTATAATCAGTTTTGTTCAATGTTGTGTGAACCACATCTTTTTGAGAGACAACTATCACCAGTGCCCCCCCCACCTGTCAAATAAAGGAAAGTGCCTTTTGTCTCCAACATACTGTCCCTAAGAATGGATATTATCAGAACATGGCAGCAAGCAGGAATGACATCAGAGTCAACAGGATTTTAACTCTAGAAATGGCATATGTTGGTCTTAGCAGATACTCAACAATATCTACCTTATGTCAGTCCTGAAGTTATTAATGCTTCTCGGCAGCCAAGTGGGCCTCTAAAATCCATTCTAGGTTATCATATAATTTTAACAGTATGAAACTATTGAACAATGTCAGATTTGAAGATCCTCCACCCTCTGTGTCCTTGCAGTGCCATGGGCTTAGGATATATTAACTTGTTTCAGTCTTACTGTATGAAGTTCAGCAACTTCCATTTGTAGGAACTTCTATCCAGTGGTGGGATTCAGCTGGTTCACACCCCTTCGGCAGAACCGGTAGCTAATTTTTTGTTCCCCAGGCCCAGAATGGACTTCCGGAAGCAGCATCCACACAGAGAACCAGTTGCTCACATATTTGAATCCCACCACTGCTTCTGTCTCATCTTGCATTTCCATTTTGGATTGCTCCATTACCTAAGAGCAGAGGTGGAACTATGGCCCCTTTATGACTTGTGGACTTCAACTCCCAGAATTCCTGAGCCAGCATGGTTCCCCACTCCTGCCTAAGAGCAAGGAACTATGTCTCCCACCCCACCTCTCCCCCATATTCCAGGCTTTAGTAATACTTGAAAAGGCAAAACTGCCCCTCTTCTGCATGGCCACCTATTTGTTTCCTCGCTGCAATACAGACAAGTAAGGAAATGAAAAGAATCAGGATGGACTCCTGGTGATTGTGTGAAAGCGTTCCAAAATTATATTCTGATTTCTAGTTGAGCATTCCCCTTTAACAACAAACGTGGCAGTTGGTTAATTCCATATGCATATTAAGAAGCTGCAGCTTGTGGCTCTGCAATTGTGTTGAGAGTATGATGGGCCAGGAACATACACAACATATTTAGTATTCTGAACTGAATCATGAAATGAGCAGCAATCAAAAAATGCTTTAAAATGTGTGAAAGGCAGCCCAGATTTTTTGCTGTCACTGAAACAATGGAGCTGTGTTTGCCCAACATGTTCTATGCAGAGCATTCCAGAAAGATACAGCAAATAATTATGACTACACAGCAGTTGACTGAGAACATGATGCGTAGAACTGCCACATGAGGAAATTGAGGTTTCCAAGTGCTTCTTCCCTACATGACATAATCCGTGTTGTTCCCATATTTGTACCACCTGGGCATCCCTTCCTGCAGCACAACACAACATATTGATTTTGTAGGGGTAAGCAAGAACTCTCTGCAGAATAACACCTGCTGGTCCTTCTGAGCAGTTAAAAAGTCTCTTTAGATTAAAGCCATTCACCAACATCTGATAAGGCTGGTGGGAGCTGGCACTCAAACAGCTTTTAAATTAAGAAACAAAAAACAAAATCTGTGTTCCAAACCATAGCTTTTGACTAAAGAGGAGGGAAAGCGGTTTAATGATAAGGCTATATAAAAGTGGTATTAATAGGGAAGGGACACTGCCGTATTCTGTTTTTCATTCATTGTATCAAAGGAGTATCTTGTCCTGGTGGAGCTGAGTTGTGCTGTATCCAAGCTAGATAGATTTTGGAGATACCTATAATGCCTAATCCAAATCAGAGCAGATTGAGGGTTGTTCAGTTATTCACTTGCTTCCAACTTTTTATGACCCAAAGGACATAATTTGTCCAGGACTGTCTGTCAGTAAATGCTTCTTTAAGTTCTTGTAAACACCTTGTCTTCTGACAGCCTCTGACTTTATTGCATCTCACTTTTCCAAACAAGGGTCTTCTCCACTGATTCTTGCCTTTGCACTCTGTGTCCAAAATATTTGGAAGCTTTGGCTTCATCAAGTGTTCCTAGTGAGATATCTGGTTTTACTTTAGCTAGTATTGAGTGATTTGTTCTTTTTTGTACTCAATATTCTCAACATTTTTCTTTAGCACCACAATTCAAAGCTATAACTTTTCTTTGTTCAGCTTTTCTGACTTTCCAGCTTTCACAGCCATATTGTGGAGAGCCCCAAGTCCTGTACAACCCATTGGATTCAGTGGTCATCATTCAAAAAAAAAAAAAAAATATCTCCTTTTGGTGTCTGGTTGCAGCCAGTCCAATGTCAGTTCAATCAGGTCTTACGCATTTTCTGTACATAAAAGCTGGACTGGCTGTCTCATGAAACTACATATTTAGCTAATTATAGTAACTTGGATATTTTAATGATATTTCTATAGACTCTTTAGAAGTTTCCGTTTCAAGAGCAGTAAATAAACATACATATCAGTTGAATGTATTTATAGCCCTACTAATTGTGAACAAGAAGAACAACCCCAGGTAAGACCTTTTAAATTCTGTAAGGGTACATCAACAGTTCATTCTAACCATTGCTTTCATGACTGCAAGTATATTACCTGCAAATCAGAGATTCCAAAATAGTGGTGATGATTAAAGACTTACCCTGAATCATTATCCAGGATCAATTCTCATTATTCAGTCATGTAGAAATGCTATGACACCAGGCATTGCTTTTCTCCTGCATGTTCTCTCAGTAGGATAATTACCTGGTGCTTATCTCAGAAGAAGCTTGTCTTCATTAACTCCATGTGGATTGCTAAATAGGATCAAAGTTTCAAGTGGAGACAAATAGTTTGTGAGGCTTAATAATGAGAAGTCATTCATTTACTTGCCTTTCACTGAACTGAAGCGACAGTGTGCGGATGCCTATGTGTTAAGTTGAGCTGTAGAGAAAAACTAGTGGGGTACTAGCTGCCCTGCTGCCCAGCAGAATCTTTGTCTGGACTTCTGGACATGGATGCTTGACTGCAGGTGGAGAATTCAGCCTCCATCTGATGGGCAATGGGTCCAACTAGCCCGGGACTTCATAGCCCACATAGCAATTATGGGGCTTATCTCAGGTGATTTTGACCCCAAGATGACACACATGATTGGACACTTGTTAGATCTTTTACTTCAGAAGCTGCTGTGTGGTCTAGGGGTACAGACAGTGATTGGGAACAGAGGCAACCAGGACAAAGTAGATGGTATAGGATATGTTCGCATTGTTTTGGGCCAATGAGATGGTATAGGATATGCAGCATTGTTTTGGGCCAACTCATGGTAGGTGGCTAGAAATTCAGGCAAGAGGGAAAGGTCATTAGCCACAGACTAACTGGGTAGATGGGACTGACATTATCACAGCTGCTATTAAAATAGCAGGATGCCAAAAATCAGATCCTGCTCATATCAATTGCCAGTCATTCGGATATCTCCCTGCCATATCCTGCTGTAAATGGTTGCTTACTGCTCTTGCGTTCCCATCACTCACTGGTATAAAGATGAGCTTCCCTCTCTCCCACTTCCTTCAAAGAGTAGCTAAAGGACATGATTGTTCTAATTTGCATTAGTGGGTGTGATACAAGTGATTCAGTATTAATTAATCCAGATGCTAGAATTAAATTAATGCAAAACTATATAGTTTGAAATGGAACCATATATTGAAGAGGGGGGGGGACATTTTTGTCCCTTGCGGCAGCAAAATTATAACCTGTACCATTTCAGAGAGAAGGAGGGATAGCAAAGAAGCTAGCTCAACCCTTCCTTCCCCATGCTCACTGGTATCCTCTGTGGGGGTAATCCCTCTCATTTTCCCTTGTTCCCCCTTGTTTTCACCCGCGTGAGGATTGTTGACTTTCTTTTATTGCAACCTGTTCATTTTGGGGGCCAGTAACCCAAAGTACAGGCAGTAACCAGAAGTACAGGCAGGATTTCGAAGAGGCAGAGGAACTAGAGATCAAATTGCCAACATACGCTGGATCATGGAGAAAGCTAGGGAGTTCCAGAAAAACATCTACTTCTGCTTCATTGACTATGCAAAAGCCTTTGATTGTGTGGATCACAACAAAATGTGGCAAGTTCTTAAAGAGATGGGAGTACCAGACCATCTCATTTGTCTCTTGAGAAACCTATATCCGGGTCAAGAAGCAACAGTGAGAACTGGACACGGAACCACTGATTGGTTCAAAGTTGGAAAAGGAGTCCGGCAAGGCTGTATACTGTCGCCCTGCCTATTTAACTTATATGCAGAGCACATCATGAGAAAGGCAGGGCTGGATGAATCAAAAGTTGGAATTAAGATTGCCGGGAGAAATATCAACAACCTAAGATATGCAGATGATACCACTCTAATGGCAGAAAGTGAAGAGGAACTAAAGAGCCTTTTGATGCGGGTGAAGAAGGAGAGTGCAAAAGTTGGCTTGAAACTCAACATTAAGAAAACCAAAATCATGGCATCCGGCCCTCTCAATTCCTGGCAAATAGATGGGGAAGAAATGGAGGTAGTGACAGATTTTATTTTTCTGGGCTCCAAGATCACCTCAGATGGGGACTGCAGCCAAGAAATTAAAAGACGCTTGCTCCTGGGGAGGAAAGCTATAGCAAATCTAGACAGCATACTAAAAAGCAGAGACATCACCCTGCCAACAAAAGTGCGTATAGTCCAGGCCAGGGTTTTCCCAGTTGCAATGTATGGCTGTGAAAGTTGGACCATAAGAAAGGCTGAGCGCCAAAGAATTGAGGCCTTTGAACTATGGTGCTGGAGAAAACTCCTGCGAGTCCCTTGGACTGCAAGGCGTTCAAACCGGTCAGTCCTAGAAGAGATCAACCCCGACTGCTCTTTAGAAGGCCAGATCCTGAAGTTGAAACTCAAATACTTTGGCCACATAATGAGAAGGAAGGACTCACTGGAGAAGGGCCTAATGCTGGGAAAGATTGAGGGCAATAGAAGAAGGGGATGACAGAGAATGAGATGGCTGGATGGAGTCACTGAAGCAGTAGGTGTGAACTTAAATGGACTCCAGAAGATGGTAGAGGACAGGAAGACCTGGAGGAACGTTGTCCATGGGGTTGCAATGGGTCAGACACGACTTCGCAATTAACAACAACAACAACAACAAACCCCAAAAAAGGTATTCTCAGTCCAAGAACCCAAAACTAATCAGCCCATGTTGACTTAAGGTTAACATCAAGTCTTCCTGGCTTTTGCTTTCTGTTATAAATTCTTGGTCCATCTAGTCTGGAATCCATGCTGCTGTGTCTCTTGCTCTTGAGGTTATTCTTACCCTGGATCTGAATGTTGCAGTCAAAACGTGAGGGAGATGAGTGGATTAGAAACATGAAATATAATAAGTAAGTGAATAAAATAAAATGAAATGAAATAAAGTAGGTTTTGATCCTCTTTTATGTCCTGTTATGAGATTTTTATGGTTGTAATGACCAAGGGTAGTAAATTTCATAAATAAACTTTTGGAACCTAGTTGTTCAGTCAAATATTAAGGTGGGGAAACAGGTGGAAGGAGAAAGGTGGTTTTGTCATGGTGGTTACAGCAGCTTCCTAAGGTGTAATATGGGAGAAAATGGCAAGCATTCAGACTGATTCATTGATTGATTAATTGCATTTATAGCCTGCTGAATTCAATTAGATTTTAGGCAGATACATGCAAATGAGTTCCTACTCAACCTTCCCCAACTTGGCATCATCCAGGTGAGTTGGGATAGCAATTCCCAAAATTCTCAGGCAAGAGGACTAGAATAGTCTTGGGAAGATAATTCTACCTGAGGCTGTAAATTCCTTCTAGGGTACCATCAGATTCTCATTAAGGGAACTAAGCTCTCTGTTAATCAGACAAGCAGTAATTCTGGGTACTGTCTGTAGCTAGATTTTGTTCAGTGGAGGGTGCTCAATCCAGGAACTTATTTCTTATCTTGCAAAGCTTCATAATCATACCTAATTATACCTTAGGATTACTAAGACAAAGAAAGAAATATGCAATGGTCAATCCCCTATTTTATAAATACAAATAAAATTCAAGAGTTACTCAACCTATTAGCTTCCTTTGGTGAATCATACAAATTTTTTAAAAGTGGAAAACAGAAATGGAGAGAAAAAATAGCATGTTTATATGAGTGATGCTAGAGATAATGTTAAGATGCCAGGGGAAAAGGCAACAGAATACAAATTAGGTGCCTTTTACCTAACGGAAAATAGAGAGGCTAATGTAGTATTTTTTTCATGTTATAATGTAGGTACTTCTAAGTTGGAATGGGAGATAATTTCTTTATAAGGAAATAGAAATAACTTGACATTCAAAACAAATGGAATGTGGGAGAAAGGAAAATGGACACATTTATCCTTCCAATACTGAGAATGTTGACTTCCTTACATCTTACAAATGTGGAGTCTCTTTATAATAAGATTGCTGTGTGTGTGTGTGTGTGTGTGTGTGTGTGTGTGTGTGTGTGTGTGAAGCTTCGTGACTGACGGACACTCAGACACTGCAGCCCCAAGTTAATTGACTCCTGGGCATAAACCATCTGGAAATGAAGCCAGCTTAAAAAAACCAATTTTTGAATTTCAATCCCTTCCTCCCCTTGATCATAATGATGTACTTATCATGCTCCCCCCCCCACGTCAAATTGGTGAATTCATTGTCTCTTTATATCTTGCATGCTTTCTTTCCTATGGATGAGTCTTGAATGGTGTTTTTCAAACTTTGCAGCTTTCAGATGGGTGGACTCTAATTCCCAGAATTCCCCATTCCACCCATTTGAAAACAGCCAAGGATAAGAAACACTGGTCTTGGAGGACATTGGAGTTTCCCTCTCCCCCCCCCCCGCCCCCGGCATTGAATCAGGAGGATTTAGAATCCCGGCCAATATGGCTGATTCTCTGATGGATTGCCTTGGTGGAATGTTTGGATTACTTGCATCATATTTTAGCTTCTCCAAAGCAACCAAAGAGTACTGTAAGCTGATCTTAACAAGAGACAGATGTGACAAAATTAGATCTCTACTGTGTGTCCTCCAATGTGATGAGCTGGCTCATAAAGGCAACAAAATCTTGAGCCATGCTCAATCCCTCTCCTAAGGAAGGCAAGCTGAAATCTATCCCCCAGCCTCATAATCCTAGGCAGATCTACAGCTAAGTCCACGATGAGATCAAAAGCTCAGGAAGAGATGCCACTGGATACTGGGGGAGTGTACAATGGGGATTCCAACTTCATGAAGAAGGCCTTACCTCCAAGCAGTGGTGGGATTCAGCCAGTTCGCACTAGTTTGGCAGAACCAATAGCTAATTTTTTGTTGCCCAGGCCCAGAATGGACTTCCGGAAGCGGCATCCCAACAGAGAACTGGTTGTTCACATATTTGAATTCCACCACTGCCTCCAAGGGTTCAGTCACTTGGTTCCTGAGTTGAGGTCAAGGGCCGACTTGTTTACTAGATGGGGTTCTATAACCTGGAGAATGGGAGCTTTGGACTCACACAAAGTATCAGGCTGCCCCTGTTCGAGAGACCTTGAATCAGAAATGGCTTGACTTTTAGAATTAGACCCAGGAGGACACTTTTTAGAATAAAATATTACTTGCCAACTTCAAAGACAATCATTCGTCTAGGATAAATTACAAACTAGGATCAAAAGAAAGCTCAATTCCTATGAAAACGAATAACAAAATATCACAGAGGGATTGATATTTGGGAGAAGCGAGAGAGAGAACTGAAAAGAGAAAGGCTTAGCCTGCAGTCCCAGAAATATTCAATCACCACCTCAGGCCTAATGTGGCTCCCCCAAGTGTTTTTCCACAAATTTCAAGCATTGACATGACCAAGAGTGAAAGCTCTTAAGTATGTAATTAGCAATCCTATTAAAATAAATCAAATTAAATACAGTTTTGGTTCTGTCTGTAGCCATATTTTGGGGGGCAGTGCCCTTGGTATGTCATTCAAAGTACAAAGTTTTTCTGCCTGAAAAATCAAAAAGCTGTGCATTCCTAATTTGAAACAAATATTTTACAAGATTAGATTTTCTGCCAGCCTTAAAAAAGAATGTACTGTAATTGAAAAAAACACATGCAGTTGTATTTATTAAGCAGGAATATTTCTTCAGTATGACTTCGAAGGGAGAGATATTCTTAACAGCCTCCTTCAAATTGATCTTTTCATTGCCTACAAAATAATTGACAGCATTTGGCATGTTTCCCCTGCTATATAGCTAAGATTTTTGGTAGCCCCACCAAAGACACCAGAGTTCTCTCCTCTCTTTTTCCCAGCTGTTTCCCAGGGCTGCTCCTCGATTTTATTGAAGTAGCATGAAATAATATCATCTGAAGATCTTGTTGGTTGCCTTTACAATAGTGAGGACCCCAACTAATGAAAAGAATAAGAGAGGCAATACGTTTATGATAGGTTGGGAAACCTATAGCCCTCCTGATGTTGTTGGACCTTGAGTCACATCAGTCATGATTCTTGGCCACATGCTGAGGCCCCATGGAGATGCCTCCAACCATGTATGAAAAAGCACAGATTCCTTCTAATCTATTTTATGCAGATCTTTCAGTCCTCACCTGCCGACTCTCTCCTCCCTATGCTGCAGAGTACTACAATTCCCATCTCTCCTCTGCCACCAGCACAAATGCTCAAACCTATATCTGGCCCTCTCACACACCCTCTCTCTCACTCTCTTGCTGCCTTCAGTTAGTCTTAATTCTTGGCAACTGCCTGATCATCCCTGGAGAGAGAGAGAGAGAGAGAGAGAGAGAGAGAGAGAGAGAGAGAGAGAGGGAGGGAGGGAGGGAGGGAGGGAGGGAGGGAGAGAGAGAGAGAGAGAGAGAGAGAGAGAGAGAGAGAAACTACACCAAACTGACTCTCCTTCCCTCTTAGATTTTAATATTCTGTCCTTTGTGAGAGTTAAAAGTGATCTTTGAACCAAATATTTCCAGTATTTCGGATCCTTGCTTCTATAATTCTTCTGAATACATGGGTGACTCACAAAGCCTAAGAGTTGCGCAGCACCATCAGATCAATCCTTTATTTTGCTTGACTTGCTCAGAGCTATGCTTAGATACCCTTTTCATATATTTTTCTTTCTTCTTTCAACTGTGTCCAGTTCTCAGAGACTGCCTGGATAAATCCCTCCCCCTGCCCCAGTTTTCATAACAAGGTTTTTCAGAAGTGGTTTGCCACTGTCTCCTTGTTAGGGCTGAGAGAAAGCGATTGGCTCAAGGTTATCCAGCCCAAGGTAGAACTAGAACTCACAGTCTACCGGTTTCTTGCCTAGGGCTTTAACCGCCACATTCATCTGGCTCTTTTCAAATGTTAAGAGAGTTGATTTGCTGGTTTGGCATGCTTGCCACTTCTATTAATCTCCCAGTGACTCTTGTATTTGTTTTGTAAAACAATTTTGTTAAGGAAATCCAAGTATACCCTTTTTTTCTTCATTTTGTTTCCAGTCTCAATTGAAGATCTAGTCTCTGGAAATGGGGAAGCAAATTATTTGCACATTCATTCAGGTCAGATGTTAGACAGGAACAGGGAAGGAAAATAATGACAATCATTCCTCATCCGACAAACCAAATTATTCTTTTTATAACACACCACCCAAAAATGTGTAGCTAGCTAGAATGAGTCAGCTGCCCCCACACTTGTTAAGCTCACTTTACATAACGGGGTGGATGTTTCTCCATGCAGTGTTTCTCAACCTTGACAATTTTAAGGCATGTGGACTTCAACTCCCAGAATTCCACAGCCAGCATTGTTGGCTGTGGAATTCTGGGAGTTGAAGTCCACATGCCTTAAAATTGTCAAGGTTGAGAAACACTGCAAGTCCATTGCTAATGATCAAGTCCAATTCAATTTCAAGTCCAGGCAGCTTCTGGGTATGGATCTGGAAGGAATGACATTTTGTCTCTTTTTTTCCTGTAACAAAATATCTTTTGTCAGCTCTGCAGTAGTTAAACCCTGACTTTTTGTGAAAAAGTTATGTGTTTGGCTTTCCTGGAGATTGTCAAGGTTGCCATGGTAGTGACCTTTTAAATACCAAGGAAAGTTCAAAGATTTGGCAGCCTGCCTTGCTATTTCTAGGTGACTGCAAGGCAACTCCATAAAAGTTAGGAAGATACTTGTTTTTTCTATGTTTAGCATCACAGAAGGAGAATCCCTGCAAGTCTAACAATTGATCTTCCATTGGATCTCATATAATACCAATGTCACCTAATAGAAGTTTGCTGACCTTTCTGTTGGAAATAACCTTTCTTGGAAATGTCCCACAACTCTGCAGGCCTGACACTATTGTTCAATATGAATTTACTTTGTTCCACAGGTTTAAATCTCTTGGTGGTTTTGTTTTTTTGTTTTTTTGATCTAGTTGCTAAGTAAATAATCACTCAGGTGCCCTTCTGGTGGCCTTAAAAACCTAAAACCTTTCTATATTCCTTATCTTTTCTGCAAGATACATCCAGTTCTTTCAGGCTTAATCTAGCGTTATCAGCAATTGACTGAATCTAATCAACTAGCTGGTCTCCTTCTTCAACTATAAGGCTAAACCTAGGATTCCCAGTGGCATTTCCTAAGTCAAGGTTATGGCTAAATTACACATTGGAAATAAAAGCAGATAAAACGGTCTTCTGCAGGGTTTTGATTCCAGTTTAGTCCTCTAATGAATTGCTTAATCTTTCTCTATCCTTCAACCTTCTGTTTGAAACTATACCTCACCCCTTTCCTTGACTGATTGAGTTCATATATTCAAATGTACGTGTGATTTTAAAACTGCATATGGAATTCAGGCAGAGAAGGTGAGGAAAAATTTAGCATGCTTCATCTTCCTAATTGCATAAAGACTCCCATAATACTTATTTGAAATGTAGGAATAGGTAACCTTCAACTTACAACCACAATTGAGCCCAAAATTTATGTTGTTAAGTGCTTGTCAGATGGTCACTAAAGGGGATCACATGATTCCGTGACACTGCAACCGTCATAAATGTGAGTCAGTTGTCAAGCATATGAATGTAAATCACATGACAATGGAGATGCTACAAGGGTCATAAGTGTGAAAAATGATCATAAGTTGCTTTTTTCAGTGCCGTTATAACTTTGAATGGTCACTAAATGAACTGTTGTAAGTCGAGGCCTGCCTGCATTATTGCTATTCATTCTTTTAGTGGAGTATTACATTTTGTACTTAGCTCAGGTGGACAACTCCTGTTACTCCCAGAAATGGGGATGGAGGAGTTTGAAGCTTGTAGTTCTGCTTAAAAACTCCTGTTTCTCCTTCTGGGGCTGCTGGGTCTTTTGCTTTACTAAGGACATTTTGAAGGGTTTTAGCTGATTTGTGTGCTACAGTGATGCCACGTGATTGTAAGAGTCTGTTGGTGGTTTCTGTGATAATTTTGATGTATAGCAATGTTATACTTTTCACAGCTTGTATTGGTTGCACTATATTGGGTTGAGTAGTCAGGCATTTTTGGTAAAGTTCATTGGTAGCTATTTTGTTGGAAGATGTTGTATAGATCAGGGCTTTTCAACCAGTGGTACGGGTACCACCTGTGGTACATTGGCACCTGGCAGGTGGTACGCGACCATCCTAGAAAAGTGGTAGCGGGGGAGGGGAATAAGCTGAACTGGTGGCAGCACCGTACAAGCTTGAGCGATAGGTGGCTGGAGCTGCAGGGCTGTCGCTTCTTTGGGGCTGTCAGGGCTCAGTGGAAGCGCCAGGATCAGTGCCAGGCTCCAGCTGGAGCTCAGCACTGATTCTGGTGCTTCTGCTGAGCCCTGAAGAAGCACCAATCAGCTGGAAAGCAGCACTGATCCTGGTGCTTCTGCTGAACCCAGAAGAAGCACCGATCAGCTGGAATGTTGCAGCATCTCCAGGGTCTTGTGATTTACATTCAGATACTTGGCAACTGATTCATATTTATGACGGTCATAGTGTCCCAGGGTCATGTGAAGTGACCAAAACCTGCTGCAACCACCCAGCAGATGGGGGGAATAAAAAACAAACACCCCCCATCCCATCCCCGCTGCCAATCCTCAACAGAAATGCTTACAACAATGGAAACCTCAGACAGGAGGAAGAGCGCCGCCGAGTGGGCAGGCAGGTGTCTTGCTCGACTGTGCCTTGGGGGGTACTTTTTTCAGTGCCATTTTAACTTTGTACAGTCACTAAGCAAACTGTTGTAAGTCGACTACCTGTACTTTATCACTTTTTTCCCTTTTTTTTTTTGGTCATCAAGTTTTTGACACCTTGCTAGGTGACTGGTGGTACTCAGATATTGCCATATCCTAAAAGTGGTACAATGGGTGAAAAGGTTGAAAAGCCCTGGTATAGATGATCTGTTTCCTTTCTCTGATGTTTAGGGTTGCTGCAATATGTTTGTGCTTGTCTAAATAATGTTCTTGCACAGCTTCCCTTGTGGGAAGTAGTCAGACATCATTGCTATGGATCTTGTAGGCCAGGCATGTCAAATTCGTGATGTCACATGCCGTCGCGTGACATATCGGGACTTTTTTCCCATTGCTGGCAATGAGGTGGGCACGGTTTCAGCGTGATGCATCCGGCCCAAAGGCCGGCAATTTGACATGCCTGTTGTAGGCCATCCCCATCTTGGGGTGTTCATCCCTGTTATACTACTAAGAGATCTATATATATATCGATGCATGTCATGTCAAAGTTAAGCCACCCAATAACCTCTGTATAAAACATCTAAAAGCATCAAGTTGACTTTCCATGCATTATGCCTTATAGTGCTTCAGGGCTGCACCGTCCCCTGCACTCCACCAAGAAAAAGA
Organism: Crotalus tigris; assembly: GCF_016545835.1. Lineage (NCBI taxonomy): Eukaryota > Metazoa > Chordata > Lepidosauria > Squamata > Viperidae > Crotalus > Crotalus tigris. The sequence continues at coordinate 4,185,093 of NW_024096469.1, forward strand.
GCTGCTTGACTCAACTAGGATGCTTCCTTCCCTGATCTCCTTCAACCATGTACACCAGTGGTTCTCAACCTTTTTAATGCTGCGACCCCCAACTGGTCGTAAGTTGAGGACTACCCAACCGATCGTAAGTTGAGGACTACCCAACTGGTCGTAAGTCGAGGTCTTTCCCTGCCCAGGAGTGCCGCACATGCGTGGTGCCATCCCCTGCACCAGCCGAGGCGTAGCTGGCAAGCGGCAGAGACGGAGCAGGCTGACCACCGGCTGGGCCACCAGCTGGCCCAGCCCAAGGGAGGTAAGTCACCCAGAGGGCCCCACGCATGCCAGCAACCCTCCCTGCGCCCGCCGGCCTCCCACCTCCCACCCCTGACCTTACATTTTTAGTAGTTGCTCAGCAGGGAGGGGTGGAAACTTCCAGACAGCTCGCCTTCGCTGCAGACAACTTGCAGCACTGTTTGCAGAATGGGACTTTTGGCGGGCTCAGCAGGGCAGAGACAGCCTGGACAATTCCTATTGGCTTTTGAAAGCCAATAGAATTAGACTCTATTCAAGAGCGTCTATTCTATTGGCTTTCAAAAGCCAATAGAATAAAAGGGAGTAGCACAGCTAAGGAAAAGGGGGGGGGAAATGGCGGACTGCGTTGTTTGGCGACCCCCGTGAAATGGTCGTTCAACCCCAAATGGGGTCCCGACCCACAGGTTGAGAACCGCTGATGTACACCATTTGACTCACAAAGCCTAAGAATTTCACGGCACCATCAAATCAATCCATTCTTTTGCTTGACTTGCTCAGAGCCATGCTGAGATTCCCTTTTCATATATTTTTATTTCTTCCTTCAAATGTATCCAATTATCAGAGACTGCCTGGACAATCCCTGCAGTTTTCTTTGCAAGGATTTTCAGAAGTGGTTTGCAACTGTCCTTTTCCTAGGGCTGAAAGAAAGTCACTGGTCTAAAGTCACCCAGCTGGCTTTTTGCCTAAGGCAAAATTAGAACTCGCTGTCTCCCAAACTTGCTCTAGGCTTCTTCTTAATACTATTCAATAAGCCACTATAAAATGAATAAGGGCAATACACTATAATTAAATACAGAGAGCTCCCATAACTGCAACACAGGTACTCTTTATTAAGAACTCAATGTCCCTCTTTAAATCTAAAATCCATGCAATAATCTTAATACCACAGTTTGTTTTCTTAACTAGTTTCCAAAGCGGAACTTCAGACAGAATGTAAATAATCACTAATCCTTTCCTCCACTTCTGGCTTGAGTTTGAGCTTGGAAAACTCAAGAAAAATGTTGCTATGTGCCTTCCAATGGATAAATATGCATAAGCAGCAGGCAAAGCAGAGGCAAAAGAGCAGCATGATAGTGTCCAATTATTTAGACAGAAAGACAATTATATGTCATCAATTCCAGGGCTTATTAGGTCTTAATTAATCAGGTAGTGTTTGGATCATGATTGTGGAGTTAAAAAGAACAATATAAATACAGGTAATCCTCAACCTACGACCACAATTGAGCCAAAATTTCTGTTGCTGAGTGATATTTATTAAGTGACTTTTGCCACAGTTGTTAAGGGAATACCTGCAGTTGTTAAATTAGTGACATGGTTGTTAAGTGAATCTGGCTTCCCGCCATTGACTTTGGTTATCAGAAAGTCACAAAAGCTGATCACATGACTCCGGGATACTGCAACCGTCATAAATATGAACCAGTTGCCAAGCATCCTAAATTTGGTCAAGTGACCAAGAGGAGTGACTGCAACAGTCATAAGTGTGAAAAACGGCCATCAGTCAGTTTTTTCAGTGGCATGGAAACCCTGGTCACTAAACAAACTGTTGTAAGTTGAGGACTATCTATATTATATTTATATAGCTACTTATCTTTCAGAATGGATGTCGGTGACGGCGTACAAGTGATGTCCAGGTACTCTGCCATTCATTGGACAGGTTCAAGATCACTTAGCTTTTACAGACTGCATGCTGGCCCAAGTGGCTTGACTTCTGCTTGGGCCTTGAGACGGTGCTTGGGAACAAGAACTGTGTTTGAGGAGTCTAGAGACATTAAAAGGATGGGTTCTTGCCCAGATCCCCTGCTCTTGGCTGAGTCCTCAGGGAAGTTATAATGAATGTCCACTTCAGTACCAGCTTCAATCTTCTTCACCTGAGTTGTCCAGGATGGTCACAACATGTTATATTTGCATCATATAGGAAAAGGTCGTCACCACTCAAGAAGTGGTGAAAACATAAGAAGCAACATAAGATTAATTCATGCAAGGAAATCACATTCTTGAACACTGGAACAAGTATGATAGTCTTACTCCAAATATTTAGAGCTAGGAAAAGCTTTAACAGGCGTAAACCATATGTTTAGTTCACCACTGATTCAACAGTTGAAAAAGTATCCTCTAATATATTTTTCCTTAGAAGTTCTTTGATTCAGCACAGAACCTCCACATTCAGAGAAAGTGTAGGAAAACCAAACTTAATGCTCCTCACTAGCCAGCACTTGAAAAGTGGTTTTTTTTGAAACCTTTTAATAAAATGAGAGTTAATTTTAAAAAAGTTTTACCAGAGAATGACCTTTTAACAATTTTTATATGAGAACATTAAATGTTTTCAGTCATAAGAAACTTCCTCAAAAGCATATTCTGAACTTCAATAGTAATCATGCTTGGAAAGAGTGGGTGGAATATTATTTCTTTTCAGGTTTATGAACCTGACAGTTTTGTGATTATCATATTTGCAACAGCCTTGACAGTGAAAAATGAAAGTTAATTTTAGAAGGTCAGATTTCAGCATGTAAATTAAACTTTTAAGCAATACTAAAATGCTGCAGGGCCCAATTTCAGTCTTTCGTAAAATAGAGAAATCTCTGTTTAAAGAAGCGGAATTTTCAGCACCTACTGTATGAACTTCTACTCTAGAATCACTCATTAGGGATTTGAAGATCAGAACATTATACATAGTTATTATATATAGCTTATCATTATACACAGCTTATCACCACATTATGTAAGCTGCAAGCACTATGCAGATAGAGATAGTTAGCATGGCTGTAACATACAAATACTGCAAGAGTGAAGTCCAAAATGAAGAAGAGAATGAAGTGAACTCAAATGGGCTGTTGAAAAAGTGACAGTTATGCCCTTGTAGCAGTTTATGCCCATCTCTTGCTTAAAAGACTCAAGAAGTATTAGCTATAATTAATACATAAAGTGATTTCAAGGGAAGACCATGTCTCCCAGGTGGAACTTTGATGAGCAGAATAAACATATGTACAGCAACCTTATCAAACCTGATCTCTTTCAGAGATGTTTGATCAACTTTTATAACTCCTAATCAGACTTGAATGGACTGAATCAAGACAATAGTGGAGCAAGTGTAGTGATGTAAACATGTTGCCAAAAAAGGAATCGGTCATCAAAAGAAGCAAAATTTGCACCTAAATCTGTGAAATCACACATTATGGATACCAATCCTAAAAGAAAGAGCTATATGATGTTAGGAAGAATGTCCCACAGAAAAGACATAATATGTCAACTGCAAACAACAATAGAATGTAGTTTCTAGAAGATAGATAGATGAGAAATAACAGGAGAGAGAGAGAGATGATAGATTAGAGAGAGGGAGGGGGAGGGAGGGAGGGAGGGAGAGAGAGAGAGAGAGAGAGAGAGAGAGAGAGAGAGAGAATTCCTACTTGATCAACTCTCCCAGTTCCTTGAGCTAGATCAGAAGTTGTATAAGTTTGCCCAGATAATCTTTCAAAGAGCTGAATGAAAGGGGGACATTCTCTTTAGCGTAACTGCTTTTTAATCAGAAAAGGAACCATTTAAATCCTTCACAAATGTGCAACATAGGTTCCCAATAGGTATATGGGCAGAGATGATATAGCTAGCTAGCTAAGCCAAATTTTAATTGGTTTTACATACTGTGCAGTTTGTCCCTTTGTCTCTGGATTTTTCCATTATGTTTTGTGACAAAGAGCCTCATTTTCATTAGCATGCATGCCCACGTCAAGAGCTGCTTTATAAGCAGAACATTTCTCTCTCCCCTTACATGAATTTTGCTGGATTCAGTCACTGTTGACTCAACCTTTTGCACCATAATTAACACAAAGCAGTGGTAGGGTGAGGAAAAGAGAATCTTAGGTACAGACACAATAGATTGGAGTGTCAGCTTCCGTGACCTCTCCTGTAAAGTAAGAATCTTCAGGACTGTGCATGGAAATGTTATAAAACAGACTGCACTTAATTTTTTTTTAGTTATTTTTATACTGCAACTTTGCTCACAGGATCATAAAGCAATTCTTAAACATAATAATGAAAACTGAAAGGTGGAGCCCACTATTAGCTTATCATAAACTATAATTAAATAAAACATAAAGATATTTTACTACACACTAAAACCAAATAATGAACAGACTAGCCTAATCCCTTTGTAGGTTCCTTTTAAAAAAAAAATGTGTTCATCTTAGCTCAATGATGATGATGATGATGATGTTACATTACAAATCCTTAGATAAAAATCATAAATCACCATCTGAGGTCTTCCAGATGTCTTGAACTACAATTTCTATAATTCCAAGGCCAGCTTGGTGATCATCAGTTGGGGTCATTGTCATAAAAAGATCCAGATTCATGTCAAAATAGGTGGTTTCATGTAAACTTGCCCATATCAGAACTTCAAATTGGGCCTGGAAGCAAACATAATCAGTGCAAGTAAGATGAATATAATAATGTCTGCAGAATTTGCAGTAGACAAACTTGCACCTGTTGAAGTTCTGGCTTCAATAACAGACACATGCAGTGCATGTTGCAGACATCTGAATGAGTATTAACCACGGCATGAATCAGTGTAGCTAGATCAGTTTTCTCAAGGAAGTGATACAACTGTCATACAAGCCAAAATTGGGCCAAAGCACTTCTGACCACAGCTGCCACTTTCACTTCCAGGGGCAATGCCTGTTGTAGAAGAACTCCTGAATTTCATACTCACATTTTCAGAAATGCAGAAAAACTGAATCCCAGACCCAGACTTAGACTGCCTATGGACCAGCAGGACTTTTGCTTTTTCAAGACTGAGGAAATTCTCCTGGCCTACATTTCCATTGCTATCCTTAAGTTCTCACATCATAAAATCTTAATTTTGTTGGTTTTGGTTTATCAGTTGTATGAATCCATCTACTATGGCATGTCAAGCATGATTTTTGATTTAGCACTACATATGAATTCAGTCATAGTTGCTTATTCAAGAACGTACAATAAATGTAAAACATGAATTAGGAGACAATGAGTCCAGCCAAATTTTCCACCTCTATTTGTCATCACTTCAAAATAAGACTGAAAATTCTGCCTAATGATAAATTTTGATTCACTCCTTTGAATAATATCTTTCTTGCCTTTTTGTAGCTGATTAAAAAAAACAAGAGAACTAAAACAGATGCTTGAGGTATGTATGTCATACTGTAGGCCAATAGCCCAGAAGATCAACCACCATCTGGACTGGCTATTAAAAGGACAGTATAAATGGAAAAAGCTATTTTAGTTCCATTGGAACTAATTATATAAAATAAATAGGTTTTTGTGGGAACCAAAATTATTGTGTCTACTGTAAGTCCTAACAGCGATTAGAGATTTTATTATTTAAATTGGACATTAGAGAGGACTAAAGATTCCAGGCATAATGAAAAAAATGCTTTTGGTTTTTATTAGAATTGGGATTTAGGAAATGGCACAAAACACTAGAAGTTTTGAAATATATAGATATATATAAACACTATAATATTTGAAAGGAGAACATTTGAAGAATGGGGCCAGAAATTAGTAATCACAATATCAACAATGTTAGTAATAAAGTCCGCTACTTTGGATAGACTATGTCTAAAGGATATTAATGAAGAAATAATAGATATGAAACAAATCTTCTTTGATGCAGAAATAATAGAATCAGAAATATTGAATTTAAAAAATGTGGATTACAAGAGAATGCATTTAAACTGGAAATCACAGAGCAAGTGACAGAGCAAGAGAATGTCCTGGATAACGACTCTTTACTGAATATCCTAAAAAAAACTGGTTGAAGTTTTAAAAATTAAAGGAGAAATACAAAAGATAAACTAAGACAATTCCCTGGATAATGTCTTTTTACTGGATTTACAAAAGAGACTTCTTAAGTCTCAAAGAAGCTTTTGTGATGGGACAAAAAATTGAAGAGAAATCAAATCACAACAATATTTGAATGAATTAAAGAGTAAGATTTTTAGAAATAAAGGGAAGGAATATAAAGATAGTTCATTTGATCAGGGTTGGACATATTTTTATGATATGAGAATCATATCTTATAGATTTCCTTATGGATACGGATGGGTTATGGGAAGAAGACATCTCTGTTTATAACTTTAATGAGGGTGAAGACCTGCCAAATGTGTTTATATTGTTGTGATCAAGTTTGGAAGTTACTTCTTTATATATTTCTTTTCTTTTTATTCATCCCATTTCTTTCTTTCCTTTTTGTTTTCCTTTTTTTAAAAAAAACTTTTCATTTCTTTGCACTTTTTACTGTCTCTTTTTACTTTCTCTGTGAGTTTAGTTTTAGATTTTGTTCCTACACTATAATTACATTTTCAAATACATAGGGGAAAAAGAAGTTATATTATGGTAGATTTACATAGCATTGCTGCTACTTTTCCCTTGCCTTAAAGGAAGCCCAGATTTGTTCTCTCCAGAATGGATGCTTAGGCCTTTGTTTGTATTTTCTACTAAGGCTCTAATAGGAGGGAGAAACTAGATGTTTTAATTTTGTAGAAAAACACTCAGATCCTGCATCTGCTTACTGACACAAGTATGCAAGAAATATGTAAAATTACTCATATGTTCAGAAGATATTGTGAAGATGCCATATCATTTCTGAAGCTTAGCTCTCAGGTTTATTTTTCTGAAATGTTTGTGTGGAAATCCCAAGCGGGCCCCTTTGCAGTGAAACTCACATCCTATAGTGAAAAAGTATATTCATGGGATGCCAAAATAAAATAGTTGGTCTTCCGACAGCTCATATAACAACAGGAGTCTGCATATAGATCTGGTTGCTATTCCACCATCTAGTTAGATAAGGTCTTCAGGGGACCATCTGCCCCATCTTGCAGAAGCTTTGTGAAGGATAAATGATTCAGTAATGCAAGATGGAACTTAGCTAGCTTCCTGTGAACTGCTTCTAGAATATTTATGGGTTTGCTGAGGGACCAAATGTAAAACACAATCCTGAGTCCTGCTCATTAAAAGCATGTAACACATTCCAGCCTGTGTAACGCAGCCCCCAATAGACTGCAAAATGATGCTACAATAGCCAAAGTGCTAAGTTGATGCATGACTCTTTTTATTACAGCAACTCTAGTGCTTGCCCATTTCTGATGCTGGTTATAAGAAACCCAAACATCTTAGAGCTAGGCTGCCTGTAAGATTTTTTTTTCTAGGTGAAAGTACCACTATCCTTTAAAATTAGTTGCAGAGCTTCTCTTTTGTGGTTCAAGACCTGCTGCTCTGAAGGCTTTGCTCCTTTCTTTAATTCACCCACTCATGGAGTTTGGGCAACCAAAGGAAAGACGAATAAGTAAAAATGGAAGGCTTTGGAAGGACAGTTGCTTTATCATTTGTTAAAAATACGTTTAGTCAAAAAAACCTTGTAGTGAACCAAGGGCTCTCCTGTAGCATCTTTCCCAAAGAATGATTACGAGCATCCATCCTTGTGTTCCTTGGTCTCTCTTCACTACCATCAATCACTGGCTTTGGGGACTGCAGTTAGGGGACACTGATTTATGATAGTTCTTCTCTCTGTGGCCAGTTTCAGTCAGTGTTGACTGGGGGAGAGATCATTTACTAGGCCTCTCTTCTATGGGGTGCCACAGGGTCCTACTCTCTTCTCACTTTTATTCAACTCCTGCATGAAAGCACTAGGTGAAATTGTGTGCCAGTTTGGGCTTCCATATAATTGATATACTGATGATATCCAAGTAAATCTTTCAACCCTGGACCAACCAAGTGAGGGTGTTGAGGGTTTGTCCCAGGAGGCTGTGTAGGTTTGGGTGGAAAACTTTCTCAACTCAATCCTATCAGGAGCGAGTGACTATGGTGATTTGAACCATCTAGATCTGGGGATGTCCCAAATTTAACTTGGCTCAGGAATTCTGGAGTTGAAGTCCACAAGTCATAAAGTTGCCATAGTTGCCCAACCCTGGTAGATTACCTTCATGTTGCTTTCCAGCTCTAACATTTTATGATTCTTTGTTTTTATTGTTCCACGATTAACGGCAATGAGAAAGAAAGCATGAATTGTCAGAATTTCCTGCACTGAGGGTAAAGATCATTGCCTTCTTGACCTGCAGTCTATCAGTAACTAAAAATACCTCTGTTAAATGTGCTTCAGGCTGCTAAATTTCACCTGCTGGTTGCTGGTCTTGGTCATTTGTCAGACTCAATGCTTTTAGAGGGTTGTTAATATATTTTATAATGTAGCTTTTATATTTTTATACTTTTGTCTCCAGTGTTCGATGTCTTCTTGTTTTAAGGACATTATAAATAATAATGAAATAAGGATGGTGATGATAATAAAGATAATAAAGACAATAATAAATGAGGATGTCAACGCTGCTAACATTGGATGTTCTTGCTTTGAGAACAGATGGAAATGCAGCCATTTTCTCTATTGCTTTTAGAACTAGTTGATGCTGGGAAGGGGAATAGGGATGAGAGTCCAGCTAGTCATAACAATAATAACTTAGCCGTGGGAACTCAAGGACATTGGGCCCACAGCTGATAGTGTTTGGGAGGGCTGGAGGGCTGGGGAGAAAGCCCATGCTTCAAGCTAATTGGGGAATGTGATTTATGACTGTTTATTGGAGGAGGGAATTGTATTTTGTTACTTTGTATCCAGGGGAGGGAAATTTAGTTTTTGGTTTCAACTATGTAATGCTGATACTTTGTTTCTCAAATGAAAGATTCTTTAAGGTAAACAATGCCTCAAAGTTCTTTTGAAGAGTTTCATCTGTCGGAATCATGACAGAGATCAGGCTAGGTAATAGCCTAGCTATATTGTTGAAAAATAAGATTTCCCTACTGCAACAGACAGACCATCTATTTGTTTCACCTTTCTATTTGTTTCCTTTCTATTTGTTTCATCTTACAACCTTATGCTTAGAGAGGGCAGGCTACAGCATCATAGCATGGGAAGGATGGTGCAATAGGAAAGAGGAATCTGGCCAGAGAATTTCAGAGAGCCTCCAGGCCGAATCACACAAAGTTCTTGGCTATCACAAGAAGACGCACCGTTACTGATTGCCTCATATATCTGATGGCTCTGTAATTACCAATAAGACATTTAAAAACCTATCCTTCCCCCATCTTACTTTTTAACAGACAAGTTAGCTAAGATACGTAATCACACTGTAGAAACGTAGATCCCTAACTAGTACTCTGAGAGGCAGCCAGCAAAAAAGTCTATTGTTTTATACAACTTGTATAACAGGGATTGTGTTCACCTCTAGAGATTTTTATGAAAGGAACGGACAGTTGCCTCTAAAAATATGCTTTGCTTTCTCTGCACATTGCAGTATTTGGATGATTGATTGATTGGTTGATTGAATGCTTTCAGTGACTCTGGACCATTCCAATTCCAAAATTCTACAATTTCTACAAATTTTGACACAGTAGTAGGTGGCAATAGCCACACCTGGTTTATTCTTGGATGGGAGGTCTGAAGAAAACACTGGACTTTTAGGTTTCAGAAGAAAGCAATGGCAAACCACTTCTATAGAGTTGCCAAGGAAAACACTTCATGGTTGTGTCTTGGAATCACCAAGAATAATGATAATTCCTCTCTTTAAAACTTTAAAAGATGCAACTACTTGCAACTTCTCAAACAACTAGGATATTTATCTCAATAGAAAAGCTAGAGGGAAACATGTGACAATACTGTACTAATTTTCTGAGTTTCAAGCACATGCCTTTCTCTGTCACTTATACATGAGTAGAAATAACAGAAACTTTTGAAATATGGGTATTCTGTCAGAAATGGTTGTGTAGTAGGGTGAAGTATTACAAGTAACTTGCAATAATATAGTTTAAAATACAGTGTGTTCCATAAAATGATTGAATGGACTCTGTCTAATTTGAATGCCTCTTGCAATTAAGTGCCCTCCTATGTACTTACATTGCCCAATTGTGCCTTCTACCTAACTTCTGACTAGGGTAACACTTGAACCATAAATTGAATAGATTGAGACCAGCTGGATTTAAATAGCATGCTAAGCCAAAACCAAACAAACCACATTTTGCTTGAGCACACAGCATGTCATCCCCGCAGCCTTCAGTTTACTGAGAGAGCAATCCAAAAAGCAGAAATACAGGCTGCCTTCAGCCAACACCAATCTAATATTTGCCAGGCATAGTAGAGAGCGATGCATTCTAATTTAGGGATACAAAAAAGAGACAAAGCCAGCAAATGAAGATGGCATGTTGTGTACAAAACTGTAAGAGTGCCATCTTGTGTTCAACAGGTTGAGAAGTAGCTGCAACAGCTCAGATGGCTTTTTCCCCCCCTTGTATCCTTTTTTTTTGTTGTTGTTGCCCACAGAATCTAATTTCTGTTGCACCAGTGAACCTAGTGAAATGGAGACATGGTATGTCATTCAGAAATTATAGTGCCCCATATAGAAAACAAATTACCAAGTAAGTGGTAACTACAGCAAGGTTATTGTATGCTCTTGGAAATGGCAAAACTACTGAGTGATGAGGAAAAAAAACAATGTAGGGTTGTTGTTTTTTACAAGACTGGAATCCTTTTATGGAATTTTTGTTCAAAGAAGAAAAGATTAAATTGATGATTTATGGATTTGGGGATTAAAAGGATCAAAGAGGAAGGGAAATAAGGTGGAAATTATTTGGTAGAAAGAAGGGCAGAAGTCATAAGTCTGTTTTCTGTTTCCCACTTTCTATTTCTTTAAAAAGAAATCTTTTAATTTATATACTTTTATTGTATTGAGAAATGCTAATAATAAAGAAATTATCAAGTAACACGAGAGAAAACAAATGGTTTGGTTTCAGTTAGCAGCGAATGCAGGGCAAGAGTGTCCAAAGAGTATGGTTAAAAAACAAAAAACAAGATGGTGTCCAGGGTGGTGTGATTGAAGCTTCGCTATTTTTATGTCCCTCTCACATGCAGTGCAAATTCAAAATCAGGTGGAATTTGGATTGCACCATCTTGGCCACTCTCTTAACCACACCTTGCAGACACCCTTGACTAAGAGGTATTATATAAATTAGGCAAGAATTGGTCCCAACAATATCCCAAAAATATGTTCCACTATCTCAGGGGCTGCCACAAAAAAGAGGGAGTCAAGCTATTCTCCAAAGCACCTGAAAGCAGGACAAGAAGCAATGGATGGAAACTAATCAAGGAGACTGGATAGCCATTTGTCTGAAATGGTATAGGGTTTCCTGCCTGATCAGGGGTTGGACTAGATGATCTCCAAGGTCCCTTCCCACATTATTATTATTATTATCGATCATCGCACAGTCAGCCAGATGTTCAGACTGGATTTGGCATTTTGTCTACTTATCGAGTCCTTACCCAGGACCTGGGATAGGCAGATGTGGATGTTTGATGGTATTACAGATATCGTCGCAGGATGGAATCAGTTCCTAATAAGGCCGCCTTTTGCAATTGACTAATAGCGAATTTGTCAATGCCAATGGTGTTCAAGTGGTGCTCCAGTTGTTTTGGATTGCACCCAAGGAGCCTATGACTATTGGTACTACCCTTGCTTGCTTTTGCCACAGTCTTTCTATTTCTATTTGTAGGTCTTTGTATTTTGTTATCTTCTCCAGTTCATTCTCTTCTATTCTGCTATCTCCAGGCACTGCCACGTCCACTATCCAGACTCTTTTGTCTTAGTCTGAGGTATTATGTTGCAGGTGCTTGTCTGTTTGAATTCTGAAGTCCCAGAGCAATTTAATTTTATCATTTTCTATGACTTTCTCTATTTTATGATTCCACCAGTTTTTGCTTACAGGCAAATGATATTTTTTGCAGATCTTCCAATGCACTATTGTTGCTACTTTGTCATGCCGCTGCTTGTAATCAGTTTGTGCAATCTTCTTGCAACAGCTTACTAAGTGGTCCACTGTTTCTTCAGCTTCTTTGCATAGGTGGCACTTACTGTCTGTTGCTGTCTTCTCAGTTTTGACTTTGTATGCATTTGTCCTTAAGGCTTGGTCTTGTGCAGCCAGAATTAGTCCCTCGGTCTCTTTCTTCAATTTTCCTGCTCTTAGCCATTGCCAGGTCTTGTTATTATCTGCTTTCCCAGCTATTTTTTTCATGTATTGGCCATGTAGTGCTTTGTCTTCCCATGCCTCTATTCTGTTCTTCATTTGGTCTTTCTTGTAGGCCAGGTTGGTCTCTCCAGTAGTCAGTAAGCCTTCCTGATATACTAATTTCAGTGCATCTTCATCATTGTTCTTCAGGTATTCTTCCAAAGCCATTTTTTCTTCTTCAACCATCTGATGTACTTGTAGCATTCCACGCCCACCTATTTGCCTTGGTAGATAAAGTCTGTCAATGTCACTGCGTGGATGAAGGGCATGATTCATTGTCATTATTTTTCTGGTCTTCCTATCCATTGCTTTTAGTTCTGCTTGAGTCCAGTCCACTATTCCAGCTGTGTACCTAATGACTGGGATTGCCCAGGTGTTGATTGCCTTTATGGTATTTCCTCCATTGAGTTTGGACTTTAAGATCTTCTTCACTCTCTTGATGTATTCACCTCTAATCTTTTTCTTGACTTCAGTGTGCTTGATGTTGTCAGCTTGAAGGATACCCAAGTATTTGTAGTAATCTTCCTCATCCAGACTCTTAATGTTATTTTCGTGGGGCATCTTGATTCCTTCAGTTTTCACTATTTTTCCTTGTTTGATAGTAAGTGTGGCACATTTGTCCAAGCCAAACTCCATTACAATATCTTGGCTATATATACAGACAGTGTTGAGCAGCGATTCTATTTCAGATGATGTTTTTCCATACAGCTTCAGATCATCCATATAAAGGAGGTGGGATAGTCTGGCAGATGTTTTTGATGTTTGATAGCCATGTCCTGAGTTATTCAGTATTGTTGACAGAGGAAACAGTGCAATAACAAATAGTAATGGTGATAATGAATCTCCTTGAAATATTCCTCTCTTGATATTAACCTCTCCCAGCTCTCACCATTGATCTGCAACTGTGTCTTCCATTGTGCCATCGATCTTTGCACAAATTTTCTGATGTTTCTACTGACTCCTGTTATTTCTAGGCACTTGATTATCCAATCATGTGGCAGAGAGTCAAATGCCTTTTTGTAGTCAATCCATGCCACATTCAGGTTGGTCTTCCTTCTCTTGCAGTTTTCCAAGATCATTTTGTCTATTAGGAGTTGATCTTTTGTTCCTCTGCTATTGGGACGGTTTCCTTTCTGCTCAGGTGGAAAGAGATTGTTTTCAACTAGATGCTGTTGTACTGCATCAGCTACCACACCAGTTAGTAATTTGAAAGTTGTTGGTAAGCAGCTAATTGGCCTGTAGTTGCCTGGTGTTGCCCCTTTTGCTGGATTTTTCATTATTAGGTAGGTTTTCCCAGTTGTTAGCCACTTCTCAATTTCTCCTCCTTGTAGTATCTTGTTGAACTGCTTGGCAATGATTGGGTGTATAACAGTTAGATGTTTCAAACAAAACCCATGCAGTTCATCTTCACCTGGTGCTCACCAATTTTTGATTTTCCTTGCTCTTTTTTCTACCATTTTTGTTGTTATTACTAGTTCTTTCATTTCAACTTCTGTTTTATTTGCATCCACCTCTTTTAACCAAGCCACATCCTTGTATTTCTTTGGGTTATCCCATATCTGCTTCCAGAACTGCACTGTTTCTTCCTTGTCAGGTACTGACTGATTCATTGCAGTTTCTCCATTGATGGATTGGTAGAAACGTTTCTGATTGGATTGAAATTGGAGGTTCTGCTTATAGCTTGCAATTCGAGCTTCATATCTACTGATTTTCCTGGTTACAGCTGTTATTTGTTGCTTTATTATTTCCAGTGCTTCCTTGATCTTCCTTGTTTCTAAATGGTATTTCTTTATTAGGTATTCTGTGGTCTTCTTGTTCTTCAGCTTCTTTTCTTTCATCTGTTCTAGCTTGCTTGCATGTGACCTTAAGTTGCTGATCTTATTTTCTAGTCTAACCTTCCATTTTTCTGGTGCACTGTTTGTTTGTTTTTCTTCTTTGTTGATTTTGCATCCCAGGTATTCAGTTATAACTGCAGTTGTTGTTGTTGTTATTATTATTATTTGTTTTTCTTCTTTGTTGATTTTGCATCCCAGGTATTCAGTTATAACTGCAGTTGTTATTGTTGTTGTTGTTATTATTATTCCATCATGCAAGCCCTTCAAAATGAGAAATATCTGAATAGGTAATAATGAGGGCATACTAATTTATTTTCAAAAACTTGCATTATTTTAAGAGCAAAAATACCAATAGCCATAATAGTGCCAATAAGATAGAGACTCAAACTCTGCAGTGCCACAAATCACTAAAATTTGGTAGGAAACTGCTATTCTTCCCTACCTTGATATCACAAATTCAAGTATTCTATTTAAAGTGAAACCAAAATGTGGTTTGGGAATGTGAGACTGACAACAAAAAGAAAAACCTTCCATAAAAAGAATTCTCTTAGAGCTGACTAGGATTTCTTGATCAGAAAAGGTCAGATTATTTGGTCTGGATGACTTTACTTGCCAAAGTGAAAAAGGATGATGAATGTGTGAGCACTTAGAAAGACTCTTCCTCCCTTATTTAACTTTTCCCGTTCTCTTTTTGACATTGTGAAAATGGTACATGGATAATTTCAGCAATGTTAAAGGTTTTCCTAATTAACAGTCACTAGCTGCAGTCCTAATTATATCGGCTCCACTTCTAGAGGTGAGTTGATGTAATGCATGCAGCTTGAATCTCTAAATGAGCATATTTGTACTGTATACAGAAATCTGGGAGGAACATTCATTTATTAACTTCAATTATGCATATAAATTTGTTTTGATACACACACACACACACACACACACATTTCTGTGTTGATACTTGTTTCGGTGCTTAACTTCTGTACTTTCAATATATTTAAAACTAAGACATAAACGAATACATTGCCTAGAGAAGTTGGTTGCCACAAAGTCAGGGCTTTGATTTTGCTTCTGTACACAAAGCCCGATCCATGTCAGATCTGCTTCAGGTTTTCTGGCTGTTCTCATCCTAGTCCAGGGATAAGCAACTTTGGCTCTTTTATGACTCGACTTCAACTCCCAGAATTTCTGAGCCAGCATGGCTGGCTCAGGAATTCTGGGAGTTGAAGTCCACAAGTCATAAAAGAGCCAAGGTCGCCTAGCCCTCTCCTAGTCCAACACTTAATTGCTATACCTCCCCCCACGTCCAACAAATGTCATAATGGGCAGCCTTAGCCTAAAATACAGGTGTTAAATTTACCACAGTCACATGATGTGTCACAACTTTTTTTGCATTGCCCGAGCTGGGGTGGGCGCGGCTTCCATATGATGCAACGGGTCCCTGGGCCGGCAGTTTGACACCCCTGGCCTAAAAGATACTGCCTGAGATGGCTTCACAGCCCTTTAAAATTGAAGGGCTAAACGATTGTTTAGTGTGTACCAGGCTGTGCACTTGGCTGTGCACTTCACAATTTTCAGGAACAACTTAAATACAAGGTAGCCATCTCAGGCAAGACTCAGCTGTTTTCAAGGACTGCTGACAAGATTTCTAGCTCTGCCTCACCCAGCCACTTTTAATCTTAACATTTTAAAAATTAAATATATAAACTAAAAATACAAAGGAAAAAAATCTGCCTTATGTTTTAGACTTACCAACAGTCACTAGTTTATCAATGAATTCACTACTACAATATGAACAATACAATATATTGTATTTTTCAATGGAAAAATCAGTAACAGTGGGTGTTGTTTTCAACATTTTTAATGCCCACTAATAAAGCATTGGTACCGAAACCCATCTAAAAGATTAGCTGTTCAAGCCTAAGAACTGAAAGTACATAACTGAAAGTAAGTTCTGATTTCTTGATTTAATGTCATCTGTTCAAGAGCTTGACTTCTTTTGAAGTTAAAATATTGGGCATTTGGAAATAAAATATCAACATTTCTACTTTTTTCTGTTGACTTGAGGTGTGAAGATTGAGAGGCACGACAGGATACATTTAATTTAAAAAATTTGGACTACAGTCTAAAATCAGTAGCATCTAAAAGGAGTGCCTTTTTAGATGATATTGAGCTAACCACAGGTCCCAGCAGCCCAGCCAGCATGGATGATAGTGGGCTATGCAGGGAGATTCAATTCAGCAGTACTTGTAGGGTCACAAATGCCAGAGTTTCAGTTTGAGGAGGTGGTCAGACCTGCTGTTTCCCTACAGCCATCTTTTTCTACCCTTATAAGACTCCAAGTGAATTTTGCCCCAGGAGCGAAGGAGGTCTCAGAATCATATCACAAAAGAAGTAAATTATTCAATGGCCTTATACTTTTTTCCCAGGCATCACTGGGTCAAAGGTTGTAGAAGCTACTAGAATGTAATAATGGTAGGCATATAGAAATATGTTTTATTTCTTTCATAAACTAACAGCAATCTGGCTTGCAGTGGTAGAACTAAAACCACTTCTTATAATTATATATAAATAGATTATCCATTTATGAACATATTTTTAAAATAGGCTAACTTACCATCAGTTTAGGTGGTAAGAAACTATCATCTACAAATAGCAAGACAACTTTTGTGGTCAGAAAAGGCTAACAACTTTAAAACTGAGCATCTGTGCCATAATCTACTAGTCTTTTCAAGTCTATCAAATCCAGAAATATGCAATTTTCTAGTGGCCTGAGTTAGCACCCTTCACATTCCTTTAGAAAGCAAAGCCACAAAGAATGAGAATTATAAAAGTGCACAGGGCTATGTTACGTACAGTGAGAGGAAAAATTATTTGATCCCCTGCTGATTTTTTACGTTTGTCCACTGACAAAGAAACAATCAGTCTATAATTGTAATGGTAGATTTATTTTAATGGTGAGATACAGAATAACAACAACAAAATCCAGAACACACATTTCAATAAAGTTATAAATTGATTTGCATTTTAATGAGTGAAATAAGTACTTGACCCCTTCACAAAACATGAGTTAGTGCTTGGTGGCAAAACCCTGGTTGGCAATCACAGAGGTCAGACGTTTCTTGTAGTTGGCCACCAGGTTTGCACACATCTCAGGAGGGATTTTGTCCCATTCCTCTTTGCAGATCCTCTCCAAGTCATTAAGGTTTCGAGGCTGACGTTTGGCAGCTCAAACCTTCAGCTCCCTCCACAGATTTTCTATGGGATTAAGGTCTGGAGACTGGCTAGGCCCCTCCAGGACCTTAATGGGCTTATTCTTGAGTCACTCCTCTGTTGCCTTGGCCATATGTTTTGGGTCATTGTCATGCTGGAATACCCATCCACGATCCATTTTCAATATCCTGGTTGAGGGAAGGAGATTCTCACCCGTCCATCATCCCTTTGATGTGGTGAAGTTGTCTTGTCCCTCCCAAAGTATGTTTCCACCTCTGTGTTTGACGGTGGGGATGGTGTTCTTGGGGTCATAGGCAGCATTGCTCCTCCTCCAAACACAGCAAGTTGAGTTGATGCCAAAGAGCTTGATTTTGGTCTCAGGTGCCAAAACATTTTCACCCAGTTCTCCTCTGCATCATTCAGATGTTCATTGGCAAACTTCAGACAGACCTGTGCATGTGCTTTCTTGAGCAGGGGCACCTTGTGGGCACTGTAGGATTTCAGTCCTTCATGGCGCAGTGTGTTACCAATTGTTTTCTTGGTGACTATGGTCCCAGCTGCCTTGAGATCATTAACAAGATCCTCCTGTGTAGTTCTGGGCTGATTCCTCACTGTTCTCATGATCACTGAAACTCTATGAGATGAGATCTTGCATGGAGCCCCAGACCAAGGGAGATTGACAATTATTTTGTGTTTCTTCCATTTGCGAATAATCACACCAACTGTTGTCACCTTCTCACCAAGCTGCTTGGCAAGTCTTGTAGTCCATTCCAGCCTTGTGTAAGTCTACAATCTTGTCCCTGACATCCTTGGACAGCTCTTTGGTCTTGGCCGTGGTGAAGAGTTTGGAATCTAATGGATTGATTGCTTCTGTGGACAGGTGTCTTTTTATACAGGTAACCAACTGAAATTAGGAGCACTCCCTTTAAGAGAGTGCTCCTAATCTCTGCTTGTTACGTGTATAAAAGACAACTGGGAGCCAGAAATCTTGCTGATTGATAGGGGATCACTTATTTCACTCATTAAAATGCAAATCAATTTATAACTTTTTTGAAATATATTTTCCTGTATTTTTGTTTTTTTGTTTTTCTATCTCTTGCTGTTAAAATAAACCTACCATTGCAATTATAAACTGGGCAAATGTACAAAATCAGCAGGGATCAAATAATTTTTCCCTCACTGTACATGAGAGTGCTACAACATGCTAATTTTTAAACAAAAGATTGGAAGCTTTTCTTTAAAAATAAGTACCAAGTTTGGTTTTTGATTTATATTATTTTTAAATTGTTCCCACCCCTTGCCACCAAAATGACAAGAAACAATGGTGGCAACTTTTGCAAAATGTGATCAGGCAAGGGAGGAAAACTGGAAGTCCTATGTGACTTAATGATCTCTGACCTAAGCAATGAAAATCCATTTGCACAACTTTGAATCATCAAATTTATAAGCAAGCTTTGGACAAATCAATCTCAACTTAATATGTTGCAGGCTTGTTTTAAAGAGGCTTCCTGGGAAAAAAAGACAAAATACAAATAATTATAAATCATAAATGACTGGTTCATTTGTTGACTGAAAGATATCCTATGAGGAAAAAAGAATACAGTTGGTGTCATGGGCTTTCAAACAAGTTATATGTTTATTTACACATATCATTCATGTAAGGAAAAATATCTGCTAAGAAAAATTTGGGAAATTTCAAAGATGATTTTAGAATCTTTTTTCCCATTTAACCCTATTCCTTCCAGCATGAAAACATGTTTATTTCTGTCCTTTTTCAATATTAAAATTAGAATTTCACTGTTTCAAATTTGGTTGAGTTAAATTTGGAGTTGTGAAGAAGTTTCTCCACTCCTAGAGAGTCTATGTTCTTTAACACATGACATATATTAATTTTAAAGTTATTTTCCCCCACATGAATAAATTACATATAAATTATAATTGCTGCTGACCACGTTATAAGAAACACACCAAACAAGAATGCTTTTCATATACATATTTATATATATTTCATGTACAAAGTTACATTCTGAACCCCCAAGGATTCAATAATAAATACTGAAATAACTTCACTGCTATATGAGCTTATCAGCTCACAGAAAAGAAGCCTCAAGTTTAAACAGACAGCAGGTTTAATGCTGCAGTATTCATCTCAAGGTTACAGAGGAAAGTAAAATTCAGCATAAAGTGTCTAGACAACATTTTCAAAAAGTTAATGACCATAAAATGCCTTAAAACATGTTTAAATGATAGAGAAGTGTGCAGTAATGACATTGTTAGAGAGAAGTATTTAGTGTTCAATGTTTTGAAGTGCAAAACAAAGGTTGTTACAATATGGCATAACCCTGTTAAGAAAATAAAGTTAGCATCCACAAAGAAGTGTGTTTCTCACTCTGTCGTTTTTTACAAACTTGGGATTTTTACAAAATCCTTTATGCACAGGGTCAACTGTAAGCATGCCAAGTCAGTTTCAAGTCCTTTGGTAGCTTTCATAATACTCACATGGAAATAAATATTTAATTAAACATTATTTTCAGGACGCCATGTTCTTTAGAACAGTTAGCATATTAGAAGATTATAAAACATTTTAGTTACTAAGGCAGCCTATGATAAAGTGTCTACACTCTGCCAGCTCTAACTGATCCAATGCAGGAAGACCTTGCAAGAAATAAACTAAATGGCAGTATACATAAACTTATTATCTTTTACCATGCAAAACACATTTACCCAAACAAATCATGTGCTGCATTTTTTGTGCTTGAAATGCTCTCTCAAACTATTAACAAAGCTGTTAACTATCAAGAGACTCATTCCTACTTCTGATTTTAGAACTATGATTACACATTGAACATATGACACTCTCAAAACAGATTTGTTAGGCAATCGTTGGGTGCTTGAACTTTAGCAAATTTTAATCATCTACAGTTTAGAGTGTACTGGAACAGGGAGTGTGTAAGTTTAAGTGAAAGGGATCTTCTACATCCATCTTTTAAAACTGCAATTTTTTTAGGACAGGGAATAAATTTTAAAAAGGAGACTGAAAAATGGTGCTCTTCCCTCACTTGCACTAATACAGGTGTTGATCTCTCTGGCAGACTCCCGTCTTCTGCTGTGAATGACCATTGCCCGAATGAGGACAGAATGGCAATTTACCATCTGGAAAGTCATTAAACATTATCACCGAGGTGTATTTTTTTTGTCTGAGCAAGGAATCAGAGAAACAGTTCTAATGATTTTAAAATGAAAATGCTGGACAAAATTGAAAACCAATATATGGGAATTTCATTCCTTTTTCCAAAAACTATTCCACCACTCATGAAAAATCAGGATAATGTTTCCAAAAGATCTCCTCAAAGTAAGATGCCTTGAAAGGCAAGGGGTAACAAAGTTAATGGAACTGGCTGTCTTTTGGACATCTAGAATTATGAACTGCATGAATGGTTTCTACTGCTCTGAGGATAGGACAAAATCTTAAGAATCTATCTTCTTTTGGTAAGGCTCATGTGTGCCATATAGGCACATATGGTGAAACTTTCACTAACTCACCTGAACATCTCTCCCAAATTGACTATTAAAATTTCCTTGGATGGAAAAGTGTGAAAAGTGCAACACAAACGTGAGTCTGGTATGGATGTATATGAGTGTAGCAAAAGCAATTTCTGGGAGGAAAAAAACCCATATCCTCTTATCCTTCTCACAGTGTTTCATCAGTGTTCCTTTTGTTAAAATTCTTAAACCCAGTTCAGCAGTTGAAATAAATTTTAAGTCTATTGTGATCAGATCACATTGGGCATATTGATGAGCAAAATATGAAGGTATTAAACATTCAACCATTCTCAGTTATTTTTAGCCACACATTTTGTGGTTAAAATACATACCTATCAGAATGCATTCATTGTGTACAAAATAGGATGCTTAAAAAGTATTTATACATATAAAACTATAATCAGTACATCTGAAGGGAAAATTATTAAGTTTTCATCAGATAAGATTATAGTTTCTTTTATTAAAAAGCTGCCTAAATAAATATTTACACAACAGATCTCAGTTTAATGTGATTTTAAAAAGGTGTGTGTGTGTGTGTGTGTGTGTGTGTGTATTAAATACATGTTTCCTTGAGAGATGACAAACTGCTCCTATTGCATAAAAAGGTTTAGGCAGTTTTTCATGACAATTCCTGGTTTTAAATGTTGCCATTTCAAATTTTGAAATTCTTCCATTCTGTCATGTAAATAATAGCAACTCCCATCTAACTGGAAGAGCCAGAGTCTCTTAGTGGACACAAGCTTAATGTTAGTATTTTCACTCCAATTTTATAACAAGGAAAACATTGAGAAGCAGTTTATTTTCTGAGTGATTAAAAATATAGCATTTAATTTAGCCTTACCATCAATTGGATAGCAAATGAGTATACTGAGTCCAAAACTTTAAATGTGAAATGATAGAATAAATTGCATGATAGTATTTTTTCCAATTTCTCAGATTGGCCACTCAAATTTTATACACTGGTGTTCTTACATTAAAATTAATGAATACACCATTTCATAAATCCATCAAGGAACATACTGGATAGACCTTTCTTTTGAATGGCATCTGTAGACTGATAATATGGACTGAAACATAATATAATTTAAACTTAATTGAGGTTTTTTTTTCTCATGCATCGTCACTGCTAGTTTGCTCACCACTGAGAGCCCTTCTATATCCCATGGGAAGAGCTGGAATCCCCAAGATCCAATGAATAGGAGCACACAAAGGCAGCCTATTGTCTGCTCAAGGAGTATTTAAGGAAGATGCTTTGATCTAATGCCCTTTTGAGATTAAACTGGATGTTTCCAAGCTATGTTAAATAAGGAAATTGGGAAGACTATTCTCCCCATAAAATACCACATTTTTTTTCATTTATTTAGGATAGCTGTACTGATTTTTGGTGCTATTAGAACTAAATTTAAAAAAAAAGAACCAAATATCTAGTAAATTTTTAGTTCAAGGATCTCAATATAAACAAAGGTTCACAAAATTGGCAGGATTCAGAAATGAAAAAAGCAAAGTCTTCCAATTTACTTTAACCATCAAATTTGATGTGTTCAGTGAATCCTGTATATATTACACGTCTGTTTCTTTTGAATACTACCCAGAATATTAATTTTCTATTTTACTCTTATGCAAATGAATTCAAAATGGCTCAAAATATAAATGTAAAACATTATGGAAAGTAGGGGGGGGGAAAGAGTTGTGTTACAGATTGCAGTGGGGCCTATAAGGTGCATTTAGGAAACAAAATATGGCATTTATCTGCTTGGGAAGACCAATTTATTCTCGTTTTATAACACTGATGCAGTAAAACAGCACGAGCTGGTTCCTGTTTTAAGGTTTGAGAGGTTTATGATATAAAGTCAAATGACAAAGAAATGTTCAAACTGTATGCAGTGAAATGGGTTCCACAGAAACAAAACAAAACTGAAGACATGCAAAAGCTTTTGCAGTCTCAAGCCATTTTCTATTGGAGCTTATTCACTGCCACACATAACCTGCCACACTATCAGGTGGCTCCTCTCAGCTTTGGCAACGGAAGGCTCAATTGGTAATGCTTCTCCAAGGGGTTCGGATTCACCAACTTCATCACCTAAAAGCAAGAATATTTCAGTTAATAATATGTAGCCGCCCACCCACACACACACACCCCAAAGCTGTAACGCTTTATTATCAGTTTGAGATGAAGGGAAGATAACTATCCATCATTCCAGAAACCACTGTAAATGCAAAATTATCAAAAGATACGGAATTGTGGGCTAGAAGTAATTGCTTCCTGGCCTTTCGTACAATAATATAGCTAACAAACAGAAACAAGGTCAGTTGTGAAATAACATCAGAAGTTTCACTTTAATTAAAATGGATACTTGCCAGGAAGCTTCTTGGCAGTAATCCATACAACCATTCTGAAGAAATACAACGCATTTATAAAAGAGGAAGAGGAAAAGTCCAACTTCCAAATAACTACAGACTTGAATAACTGGGAATATTTTTGTCACAAAAATAGGAGCCCATGTGTTGCTGCTACAATCTCAGCTTTCCTCACCACTGGCCAACCTGACTGAACTCCTGGGAACTGAAGCTGACTAGTATCTGGGGGTCCCCAGGTTCTCATCTTGGCATTAAATAGAACTATGGAAAAACAATGAGAAAGTATGGGTAATACTCCACTTACAACTGATTATTAAGTGACTGTTCAAAATTATGACCGCTCAAAAAAGAATGCTTTACAATCGATAAAGCACTTCCAGCTGCCATAAATCATTTCTCCAAGTCATGTGTTCAAGATCCGAGTGCTTGGCAATCTGTTCGCAGTTACAAACAGTTGCTAAGTGCCTTGTGATCATGTGATTGCCATTTGCAATCTTCTCTTCCATCTTCCCCAGAAAGTCACTGGGGAAAGTTGCAAGCTGCTGCCTGCCAAAGGATTTCTCCTCCACTCCAGGCATACAGGAGGGGAGAGAAACTCCTGTGCTGGGCTGAAGAGCCATAGCAAGGAGCTTCTTGATCCTTCCTTGTTTCTCCAGCTGGTAAGTTCCCTTCCACACAAAGAAGGGAGCCCTATCACTCCATCCACCTAATGACGCACGCAGTTGCTTAACAACTACAACCAACAGCCAAAATTGCAGTGAAGTAGTCCTATGGGAACCTCACTTAACAGTCCCTATACTCAGTGACAGAGCTTCTGATCTCAATCCTGATCATAAGTTGTAGACAATATAGACTTTTCATTTTACTGACACACTCAATATCCAGTTTTCATTACTATCACCCTCTGGTAAAAAACAGAATTATGTAATAGGATTTTGTATAAAGGAAGGTGTATCTATACTGGTGGGGTTAGATCAGTTTTCAACGCCCACATGAGTTTTATGACACTAAAAAAGTATTTACAATATTATATTTCTCTCCTTTCAGCGATATTATTAGCCTGACAGGAACAAATTTTTCTCCTTCTAAAAAGCAAACATTTTTGGAAAATCTGGCCTACCTACAAGGTCCAAGATACATATTTAATTTTCTGTCAGTACGAAAAGAGTTGGCATTTTAAAAAACCTTCAAATTAAGACACCCTTACATCTAATTCAAATGCTACCTTATTGAGCATTGTTTTAATGGGTATGTACTAAGCCACCCATTAATAATGAAAAATATTTGGATATTTTATATTTTATGTAATTATTGGATTAGATTATCAGAATGTGGTAATATTTTAGGTAATAACAAAAAAAAACATTTGGAAAGTCGAAGTTCTTACCCATCCTAAAGTCAATGTACCCTTCTCCTCCACTTATCACCAGTACTGATTTTAAAGGAGTCTGGCTATTGGGTTCCTGTGTAGAGACGGTAGTTCTTTCACCAGATAATTCTGAGCTTCCACTCACTTGGGGACAAATCACCTGACCTAAACGTGGACAAAGTATTGAGGTTACTTTTTTGTAGAGCAAATTACCAATGCCAAACTGATTAACTAGATCTTGAAAGACAGCCTTAATGTACTTCCCCCCAAAACTCCTCAGAATATAAAAAGCAGAAAAGGGAATGACTTTTCTCCACTTCACTTTCCCAAGCTACTTGGCTTTTGTAGCTGGAAAGAAAATGTAGCGCCATTTTTGGAGGAATAGATTATCTATTTTAAGAACAGTGACAACAGAGTGCACATTAACTATGAGAGCTGTACTCCACTCTTTCCATCCACACGCAAAATGCCCTGTCCTAAGAATTAGATTAAATTCCCGCCGCTGAAGGCCCTCAAATGTGTGCCTGAAGGTTGGAGAATACTTCAGAACACACCTGAATGTACAGAGAGGGGCAGAAGTGAGGTATCAGAGAAAAGCTGTAACTTTTCTGCGGAAATTGGCTCTCATAGCCTTCAAATATTGCAAAGCTCAAAGTGTTCCCCGCACTGCAAATAGCAAGGCAAATTCTAAATGGTTTTGAGGTCTGACTGAAATAATATTTTCCAACCAAATTTAACCCACTCAATCCATATATCCCAAGAGAAGCTGCTACTGGCTTTACTTTTACAAGGCAAACAGGTTGAACTATCAGCCATTGCTTCTTAGTTGATATGTGAGGGGGGTTTTTTTGTTGGTTTGTTTTGCTTACCAAGGACTGGACACACCATAACGCAGCAGATCTGTACATATACTGCTCATCACAGCTTGTGTCCTGGTAGCTGACTGCCTGTAATAGTTGTATATCTCCAAATGTCACCTCCCACTTTCCCATCTGCTTGCTGTCTTCTTATGTCTTTTTCTCCTACACACCCATACACACTCTCTCTTGGCCTTTGCATTTGTAAACTAAGGGCTTGGGTGGGGTGAGGCTACCCCTAGACATTTCAAGTTTCTGGCCCTTTGGAGAAAAGCATAAGCTGCGCTGATCCTTGGGGAAGTGGGAATGAGGAGTGTTTCTATCTGGCTGCTGATGCTTTTCCAAACCACAGACAGTAATCCCAGCTACACTTCCTCACATGGAGGCCCTGCATTATGCAGCAGTCTCCCTCTGGAGATTTAACTCATCCCTACATTGCTGACCTTCTGCAAGTTTCTAAAATTTAAATTATATTAGAGAGCCTCTGGAGACTACTAGATGATGCTGTTAGTTTCACTGTGGATAAACTTATGTGGCTGTTTGATTGGTTTTCTTAACAATTTGTAACTCTGCACTATGGAAGTTTTATTGAATGGCCTTTAAGACTGGACTATGAGCCAACAGGCACTAAAGGAAAGAAGGACAGCAAGCAGGTTATCATCCTTGTACTAGCTCTCATCCTGCTAAGATAGGCATGGTATCTCTGGCAGAGTAATATAAGCTATCTGAATTAGATTTAATAAAATTGAAGTTATGCCGTGAATGCCAGCTTTCAGGTTGCTACAGCACTGTTTGTGATTTATGTTTTTTATAATTACCTTTATTCTGGCGTATAAGACGACTGGGCATATAAGACGACCCCCAACTTTTGAGAAGATTTTCAGGGTTTAGAAAGTCGTCTTATATGCCGGAAAATACGGTAAATGTATTTCTTATTACACTAGCCCAGGGGTAGGCAACCCAAAACACTTAAAGAGCCACTTGGACCCGTTTCCCACCAAAAACAAAACACTGGGAGCCGCCAAACCATTTTGATATCTAAAATGAAGATAACACTGCATATATCCTTTTTTACCTTTATTATAGGTGTGTGTGTGTTTGTGTGTGTGTGTTTGTGTGTGTATGTATGTGTGTGTGTGTATATATATATATGTATATGTATGTATGTATATATATACACACACACACACACACACACACAGGTTAAAAAAAAGGATATATGCAGTGTTATCTTCATTTTAGATGTCAAAAGGGTCTCTCTCTCTCTCTGTCTCTCTCCCTCCCTCCCTCTCTATCTGCCCTTGGTCTGCCTGCTACTCCTCTTCCCCCGCTCTCTTTCTTTCTCTCTCTCTCTCTTTCCTCTCTCTCTCTCTCTCTCCCTCTCTCTCTCCCTCTCTCTCTTTCTCTCTCTCTCTTTCTCCCCCCCCTCCTATCTGCTGCTCACCTGACAAGCTTCAAGCTGTTGTCCAACAAGATAAGAGGTAGACAACCTCATCTCTTTTATGACTCATGGACTTCAACTCCCAGAATTCCTGAGTCAGTCTAGCTGGGCTAGCTAGCTCTCTCCTGCCCTTCCTGCTTCCTGCAGAGACGCAGCAAAGGGAGGAGCTCCGCCCAGTAAGCTTTTCAGCTCCTCGGAAAACACTGTGAGTCCACTCTCTTTTACATACACACACACACACACACACACAAAAACACAAACACACACAGAGAGAGAGAGAGAGAGAGAGAGAGAGAGAGAGAGAGAGAGAGAGAGAGAGAGAGAAGCAGGGAAGCACAATTCCTCTCTCTGTCTCTGTCTCTCTCTGCAAAGGCAGACGAGGCTGGGAGCCGCAGGGGAAGGCTCAAAGAGCCGCATGCGGCTCCGGAGCCGCAGGTTGCCGACCTGTGCACTAGCCCAGGGGTAGGCAACCTTGGCTCTTTTATGACTTGTGGACTTCAATACCCAGAATTCCTGAACCAGCCATGCTGACTCAGGAATTCTGGGAGTTGAAGTCCACAAGTCATAAAAGAGCCAAGGTTGCCTACCCCTGCACTAGCCCAACTCCAGGAACATATGTTTTACACACATTAAAACTGTGGCACTGGCGTGAAGAAAAAGAGATTCAGAAAAATGGATGAGCAAGTATCTTAAGGTTATCCTAACACATGCAGTAACAGTAATAGGATAAGTTCCCAGAAGCATCAATGGTCTTTTGAATGGCAGTTTGATAGCCCAAATCATGCGGTAGTAGCAAAAAAACTTCCTTTGTATTGAATCAATGGCCTTCTGTAAGTGAATAAAACATAGACTGAAAATCTTGTCAATGTTTTAAAAATTTGTTGCCTACATTCTAGTAATCCTCTCCTTGCTGATATTCCAATGATTCAAAGTTTCTATGTTAAATATTCTGTTTCATAATGACCACATACTTTCCAATCTTATACAATTTCCATACGCCAAGACTGGTTCACATAATAGCACCTTAGTGCATGGTGTGAATCCAGATGGTTAACTGACAATACAGCGTGCCTAGTTAACCCAGAAAATTGTATTGATTTGATAAACCTTGGTTAACCCGACTAGGATGATGCACAAGCACAGCCCAAACATCAGGTAAAAGTTTAATTCATATTTAAAGTCTTTTACATCTTTTATAACTTTGTGTCAATTTCCTATCCTGCCACTATTGTTCTTACTTCAATGCCCCCCTTCATGGCCCTTCATCTTGTTGATTTTCATCACTGATGATACTACTTATGCTTATAATTGAACAGGTGCAGTGTCTTCAAGACAGGTAAGTGCAAATTCATTCTTCTTCTGATATCACAATGAGTTCTTTGATTATTCTACTAAAGTTTGAGGCAAGTTGTCACGTGTCATAACAGCTGTGGGAAGAAAGGACATTCTTCTCCTTATATAGAAGTATGGTTGGGGGTCTACACTTTCAAGTGCTTCCCCTCCATAAGTGTTTTGAAAATACTGTAGAAGAAGACATCCCGAAAAGACACAAGACAACTTGTTTATATTTCCCCTAACTGCACAGATGCTGTCCCAAACTCTTATCCCACCTGTGTCTCCTACCTAGAACAAACAGTTTGCTGTAGCTTTTTGAGTATGCTGGTTTCAACATCTTGTCTGAAGCAACGTCAAAAATCAGAAGTAAATATTTTCTCTGGATGAATTAAGAAAGAAAGGATAGAAAACTGGTGGTTCTATAAAGAAATTCCTCTTCTGAAACCTTTGCAAGTGAAAGCAGCAATGTACAACAATTTCTCCTTAATGGATGGACAGCAAAAGATGATGATGATGATGATGGAAGGGACTTTGGAGGTCATCTAGTCCAATCCCCTGCTCAGGCAGGAAACCCTATACCATTTCAGACAAATGGCTGTCCAGTCTCTTTTTTAAAACTTCCAGCGTTGGAGCATTCACAGCTTCTGGAGGCAGGTTGTTCCACTGGTTAATTGTTCTAACTGTCAGGAAATTTCTCCTTAGTTCTAGGTTGCTTAACTATTTGGTTAGTTTCCATCTGTTGCTTCTTGTCCTGCCTTCAGGTGCTTTGGAGAATAGCTTGACTCCCTCTTCTTTGTGGCAGCCCCTGAGGTATTGGAACACTGCTATCATGTCCCCCCTCGTCCTTCTCTTTCCTTAGACTAGACATACCCAATTCCAGCAACTGTTCTTTATATGTTTTAGCCTCCAGTCCCCTGATCATCTTTGTTGCTCTTCTCTGTAGTCTCAACATCTTTTTTACATCGTGGTGGCCAAAACTGGATGCAGTATTCCAAGTGTGGCTGTGAAATTGTAAGTGAAAGAAGTTCGCTGAGGATGGCCTCCAGCACGAGTCCAAAAGCTTGAAAAACAAAACCAGTGACTTGACCCAGATTGGATCCTATCCTGGGACGTGTATATTTGCCTTCATTTGTTAGTAAAAGAACTCTATGATGGATTCCAGAAGAAACCTCATGAAATGAAAGGCTGAAAAGTACAATTACACAGAAAGCTTACCAGGTACTGCAACAAAAAACTTAACAGCATCACGATGCCCATGGAAACAAAGCTGTGCGTGTGCCATTGAACAGTAAGGAATGAAGGTTCCAGGGGTCACTTTGTCACTGTTTTCATCTCCATACACGCGTATTACATTGCCAGGACGGTTGCCAGAGCTTGCTGCTGCTTTGTTGGCTACAATGAAAGAAATAAAACATTTCCCAGTGAAATGGCAAGTTGTAAAAAATAAATTAAGGAACCCTGTGATATATCCAATCTAGAAGCTAAAGCAAATTCAGGTAAATAAAACAGAAAGGGCAAGAAAATGCTAATTCAAGGCAAAGCTGCAAAGAAATAAAAGATAGCATGCTTAGTTATTGGAAGTACCTCAAGAAAAAAAAATGGAGTAGCTTGCTGGTCGAGCATAACCACACATTTTGTTATTTCAAAAGTCTATGTTTAGAATGAACAATACTGAGCAGGTTGTTTCAAACTGCCAAAACAACTAAGTGTAACACAGAAATATTCAAAATATTAAACCAAATTATTTTTATATTTTAGAAGAGGAATTCTTAGGGTAACCATGCTAATTTGTTGTAGCAAATATCAGAGGGCAGTGTGGCATCTTTAGTTTAAATACATTTACTCTAATATCTTTCTGTGAATAAACATAGTCTGTCATGTTACAGAACTTTTAAAAATATGCCTTCCTTGGAAGTTATGAATCTTGGACCTCCTAAAGCCAACACTACAATTACAGGGAATGAGGAAATGATAAAAAGATGCTGTTGGCTAGTTTAAGGAATTCATTTTTCAAGTACTATGTTCCACTGCCAATTTTTTTTAACTTATAATTTTTGCCCTTTTTTCATGCTAGACAGACAGAACTATCTCCATTTTGAAGAGTGCTAGAAGAAGGAAAGACATGTGATATGCAGCAAAGAAAAAATGGTGTGGATTAATGACAGCTACAAGGTTATGGTGTCACAAATGATGCTGGAAGAAAAACAAGAAGCCAGCATGAAAAATTCAGCTGCAACAAAATACGAGGCCACTAAACTGTTGAGTAGGATTGGTGGTCATTCAGCAAACATAAAATACTGCAATGCAGGTAACTGCAGGTGGAAATACAGCTTAGGAACAAAGGGAAGGGGGTGAATTTTAGAGAAGTGGGAACAGCCTTCAACGGGCTATTAGAGAAGCCTGAGAATACAGGGGAGGTTTGGGATCAGCACTTACCCCTCAGCCCCAGTAAACGTCCCTGGTGGAGGATTACAGCTAAAGTAAGAAAGGAGGAAAGGGGAAAATGGATAGGTGTGACAGCAAAGGAGAAGGATTAATCAGAACCCACAATTTGTGTTCTGCTATTTGAAAAGAGCTTCATGGGCAAGCTCCTACTAGCTAATGCACAGTAAGAATACTAGAACAAACACACTGTTTCTTTGCAAGAACAATATGGGCAAAACAAATAGCAAAATATTATTATTACTGCTGTTTTATTGCTACAGCCGCTACTTGCTACCTATTGAGAACTTGTCTTTCCCCTTTCCCTCTTTCTTTTTAAACTGATGCTAATAATAATAATAATAATAATAATAATAATAATAATAATAGTAGTAGTAGTAGTAGTAGTTGGAAGGGACCTTGGAGGTCATCTAGTCCAACCCCCTGCTCGGGCAGGAAACCCTACACCATTTCGGACAAATGTGTGTCCAGTCTCTTCTTAAAAACTTCCAGTGTTGGAGCATTTACTGCTTCTGGAGGCAAGCTGTTCCACTGATTAATTGTTCTAACTGTCAGGAAGTTTCTCCTTAGTTCTAGGTTGCTTCTCTCCTTGATTAGTTTCCACCCGTTGCTTCTTGTCCTGCCTTCAGGTGCTTTGGAAATAGCTTAATTCCCTCTTCTTTATGGCAGCCCCTGAGATATTGGAACACTGCTATCATGTCCCCCCTTGTCCTTCTCTTCGTTAAACTAGACATACCCAATTCTAGCAACCGTTCCTTATATGTTTTAGCCTCCAGTCCCCTAATCATCTTTGTTGCTCTTCTCTGTACTCTTTCTAGAGTCTCAACATCTTTTTTACATCGTGGTGACCAAAACTGGATGCAGTATTCCAAGTGTGGCCTTACCAAGGCATTGAAGAGTGGTATTAATACTTCACGTGATCTTGATTCTATCCCTCTGTTAATGCAGCCTAGCACTGTGTTGGCCTTTTTGGCAGCTGCAGCACACTGCTGGCTCATATTTAGGTGATTGTCTACTAGGACTCCGAGGTCCCTCTCACAGTTACTACTATTGAGCATGGTGCCACCTATGCTGTACTTGTGCATTTGGTTTTTCTTGCCTAAATGTAGAACCTTGCTTTTTTCACCATTGAATTTCATTTTGTTAGTTAGTGCCCAGTGTTCAAGTCTGTCCAGATCCTTCTGTATCTGAAGCCTGGAGTGTTGGCTATTCCTGCCAGCTTGGTGTCGTCTGCAAATTTGATGAGTTCCCCATCTATCCCTTCATCCAAATTTTGATGAAGATGTTGAAGAGTACTGGGCCCAGAACAGAGCCCTGGGGCACCCCCTACACACTTCCCTCCATATAGATGCAGTTCCATTGAGGACCACTCGCTGAGTACGGCCGGTCAGCCAGCTACGGATCCATCTGGTGGTGGTTCTGTCTACCCCACATTTTTCTATCTTGTCAAGTAGTAGGTTGTGATCTACTTTATCAAATGCCTTACTGAAGTCCAAGTAAATTATGTCCACAGCATTCCTCTGATCCACTAATTTTGTCACTTGGTCAAAGAATGCAATAAGATTTGTCTGGCATGATCTATTTTTGACAAACCCATGTTGGCTTTTAGTAATGACTTTGTTTGCCTCTAGGTGTTCGTTGATTCGTTGTTTGATTATCTTTTCCAGGATCTTCCCAGGTATTGAGGTCAGGCTGATAGGTCTGTAATTTCCTGGATCCATTTTTTTTCCTTTTTTGAGGATGGGAACTACATCAGCTCTTTTCCAGTCCTCTGGTAGTTCCCCTGTGTTCCAGGATCTTTGAAAAATATAGTTCAGTGGCTCCGATATCACATCTGCCAGTTCCTTGAGAACTCTGGGGTGTAATCCATCTGGTCCTGGCGATTTGAACTCATCTAGGCTGGACAGGTGCTCCCTAACCATTTTCTTGCCTATCTTAACTTGTGTTTCTGTTTTGTTTTTTATGGCACTATTTTTGATAGGTTGGTCTGTTTTTTCCCTTTGTGTAAAGACAGATGCAAAACACGAGTTAAATAGTTCTGCTTTCTCCCTGTTGTTTGTCACCTTCTTGCCACTTCCACCCACTAATGGACCAATCGTTTCCTTCACTTTTTTCTTGTTTTTTACATGTTGAAAGAAGCTTTTTTTGTTATTTTTGACTTTGGTCGCAAGCCTTAGTTCATTTTGAGCCTTGGCTTTCTTCACTTCATCTTTGCAGGCTCGGGCTATTTGCTGATATTCTGACTTAGTTATGTTCCCCTCTTTCCACTTTCTATACTTGTCCTTTTTATCTTTCAATTTGTCAGAGAGTTCTTTATGCAGCCATGCTGGTTTCTTTTGAGAGCTGTTGTTTTTCCTCTTTGTTGGTATTGTGCTAAGGTAGAGGAGCCACGGTCAAATGTAGCCCCCCAACCCCCCCAAATTTTAGGCACAGCCCCAGACTATCAAAAGATGTCACCAAATTGTGTGTGTTAATATGTCAGAAAGGGGGAAGTATTGGGTTCATGACTAGAGATTATTATGATTTATTTTTTATTTAAAATTTAATGAAAAGGAAATTAGATGGCATTTTTATTTTAGCCCCAGCTACTAATGGTCTGGACAGCACAACCATCAAAAGCCAAATGTATCTCTTGGTTGAGAAAAACAGTGCATGCCTCTCCCCATCTCAAGATCATAAAAGAGAAAGTATCCACTTCTCAAGGGGTGGGTGGGGACACCCAGATGGTGAGCGCTGTCTGTCAAGTGCTAATTGGTCAGCTGGTCAAGCAGGATCCAGTGTATCCAGCTTGTGCAACCAGCAGCGAAAAGAGACAAGTACTTACCTAATTATATCCTGTTCCACCAATGCTTTCCAAGACAGTAAGGATAATGTCACGGACATCAACCTCATCATTGTAAAATATAGTACCTCTTAAAAGGAGGATACTAAAAGTTTATGCCTTATGGAAAACTGGTGGTGAATAGTTGCTTAGCAATTTTTCCAGATTACAAACCATTTCTAGAGAGCATAATAAGGCGCATATGCAAACCTCAATAGGAAGGATTTCTTTTATTTGTTTATGGTGAATTTGAAAAAGAATTTTCACCATTTAAAGATATGCGTTATTTGAAGTATTTCTGTTTATTGAAGACACAAGCCAAACCAGACATTTAATGAATGATCAATGAATGGTATAGCATGGAAAACAATGCACATGATACTCAAGCAATTAATATGAAAAAGGTTCATCATTATTAAATTTTTAAAAAGTATTATATATTATATAGCAATGCTCTATAGTGACCATGCTCTCTCTATATATATTGCAGAAGGTTCTAGGGAAAATTTGCTATCTGATGCCAGTATTAACAAATCTGGAGGTTTCTCAATGTGGAAACCCTAAACAGAAGTATATGGATGAGAAAAGGACGGGTTTTTTTTTTTTTTTACATAATTGCAGATGACTAACAATTTAAATAAAACAGCATTTCATAACTATATGTATACCATACATGCATTTCAAAAAAAGTAAATAAAAAATATAGAATTAATTAAAATTAAAGTGCCGCTCTTGGCACTTATGCTCAGAACAAAAGCTATCCCATTCCCTATTTTTTTCAGCCGCATTATGGGGTTGGAAGAGTAACAGGAAAGAAAAAAGACAGCAGCGAAGTCTATCCAACTAAAAAGTAGAGAAGGGAACAAAGCAAACATTAAAGCTACAGAAGATTGTGGAAAGAAACCGAACTGGAACAAAGTTGTTAAATAAGTGTTCCCTATAACCATTTATTTGTAAATTTAAGAAATCTCATTTAATGCATTAATTAATGCATTTAATCTTAACATATTTAGTATCATGCTATCTTTTAAGGAAATTTTAATATATATTCTTTCCGAATTGAACATCATGGCTCCTGATTATCAAATCAACAGAGTAGGACTGAGGTCCTACACATATTTTACCCAGAACAAGGCCACATTTCAGCACTATTAACATGGAGAAAACTGGGTTGCCAGACCTTACGCTCTCATAAGCAAAATTATTACGTATTTGATTTTTGCCCCGCCTTTATTACTTTATAAGTATCTCAAGACGGTGAACATACCTAATATTCCTTCCTTGTCCTATTTTCCTCAACACATAATCCTGTGAGGTGTTGAGCTGAGAAAGAATCACTGGGCCAACATTAACCAGTCAGCTTTCATGGTTTTCCTCTCAGTTCAATCTTCCTGTATTCTAAAACTGCATGAATTTCTGTCCCATCATTAAGTCCTTACCAAGATTTAGTTTTAGTGAGTTAAGCTGCCTGGCAGAGAAGAAACCGAAAAATCCCTGTAGAGTCCCGATTGACTTGACTGATTGATTTTCTACAGTTTACGTGATGCTCCAATCTGAACATGCTGAGAGGCTTACACAAAGGATTACACATGATTCTGAGCATGGCTGAAGAACACTGAATATTGGTCTGTATTTCACATTTGGTATAAAATTGCTGGCATTCTTTGATGTCCCATTCATTCTTATAAACTTACTTTCTGTTAATGGTATTGAGATGATGACTCCATTTCCTGTCCCAACCCATAAGCGATTGCAAGACACCATCAGAGCTGTGATTCTCACAAATGAAAATCCCAGCTTTCCTGTACCTGAAAGAAGTATGCAGCATTCATTAAAACATAAAAAAAATTCTTCAGAGATCTATGAAATGTTTATATCTAACTCCTTTGTTTTGTAAACCAAAAAAAAAAAAAGCCAGCTTTGGAAACTCTTTAAATAACAAAGAATCCAAAACCAGTTGCTATTTTGAGAATAGAAGAGTTGCATTCACACAAAGGGCAGAGATCCAATACAATCTTCTACTGACCCTAGTTTTTTTCTTCAACCTGCTGGTCCTAGCACCATCAACAATGGTATTCATGGATTCCCTGGTCCTGCAGAGTATCTTCCAGGGAACAGCATGAAGTGCAGCAAGAAATCAAATATAGCAAGCTCAAATATGGTTATAGAGCTCAACCTTTCCCAACCTGCCCTGTTTCTGATCTATTATGACTATGCTGATTCAGAATATAAGAGTTACCAGTAGTGCAGATCAGAGCTCCCCAACCTTTCCAGCTTGGTAGCCTGGAAGGAAAGGAAGGAGCAGGGAAATATATGCGTACACAAACGGGCTGCTGGCGCCTGCAGCAACATACTGGTGCCTGCGTGCATGCGCAAACGGGCCATTGGCACCTGTACAAACGGGCCCTGGAACCTGCGCAAATGGGCCACTAGCGCCCACATGATGCTGGTGGCGGTGCTAGGGCACCCGCACAAACAGGTCGGCTAGCACCTGCACAGCGTGCTACCATGAGTGGGGGAGCTCGCCAGTTATTCCCGCGGCCCAGTGGCCAAGAGGCCACGGCCCAGTACCAGGCCGTGTAGATGAATATTCTAGAGTAAACAGTACAGATGTTGCTGTTGCTGGGATTACAGTGTATTACATAATATCTGTTGTGCATGTGCACACCTTTATATACCTGTAAGGAGATATATACCACAGTAAGAAACTGTTTTGCAATAAAACATTTTTCTTTAAATCATTGTAAACTCCTATACATAGACGTATAAAACGTATGTACAATTTATACTGTTAGTTTTCAAATAAAATTATTTGAATTATAAATTAAAAAAATTATATTTTTTTCTTTTTTTCAAGGTAAAAATCCAGATTTCCCTTTCCTCTATTTTTTTTTCCATGACAGATCTCTTCAGCTCAAAAAGATAAAGGTTTCTTTTATTTCTTGAGAGATGATGTGGTTGTCAGCGACCCACCCAGTGTTGTTTCTATATGGAAAATACATTCATAATTTATAGGATACTTAAAATATTTAAAACATTATCCAAGGAATTTACTTCATCCAAAACAAAAACGACCTCCCCTCCAAGGCATGGCACTTACCTAGCATTTTGCTTACATAAGGCTCAATGTCAACATCTTGTAGGTGCTGGTAAGTGTGTGCATGGTAAAGCCGGAGAGTTGAATCTAAACGAATGGACACCCACACTCCATCTCCCACCCAAGCCAGCTGTCTCACTTGGCTCTCCTTCCTTGGGTGTGCATCAAATGATTTCTAAGAGAAAATGATGGCTCAGTTAACAAAACATTTCCCCACACTCCTATTTACCCTTTAAAATACACTCAAGTGTCTAAGAGTCTTCATTAAATAATAACACATGAACATATACATTTTCTCTCTCTCTCTCTTTATATTGTGAAAAGATTTTCAATGCAAGTCTTCTCATCCCTTGATTAGTATCTATTGTTAGTTATCTTCCAAGTTTTAAAAATGCTATTTTTAAAATGTTCATGCTAATGTCTCATTTTGTTCCATCTGTTTGGCCTTCAGTGATATTTTCTTTGTACTGTATATACTCATTTCCTTTTAAACTTCCCCTTTTCTGTGTCAGTTCTCATTTGGTGCTCTCCTCTCCCCCCCTCATCATGTCAAAATCAAAGAGCTTAGAACAAGTAAAGCTGGCTGTTACAGGGTGGAGCAATGGAGCTTTACTGTCCTTAAAGCAGCAAGATCATAATCAGGATCTAACACATATTTCCAGTTTCTATTCAACATCACTACTGAATCACTATTCTACGTTTATTGTTCCTCAAGACAGACCTAGAGTTGAGAGAGTGGGCAACATATATCAGTGTGGAAGACACTGAAAAGTGGAGGAGAAAACCAGATCCCTGCTCCCAAAAAATTATCATTTGATATTGGAGAAAAAAGAAATAAGAAACAAGGAATAAATAAGGAAATGTTAATTTATTGTTTTTGTGTCATACCTTTATGCTTTGTCCCATTACAAACCAGGCACTGTTATACTGTGCCAAAGGTTCCAGTGATGAGATTCAAAAAGGAATATAAAAAACCCTGCTCCCAAGCAGAAGTTTATTTAAAATTGTTTTAAGTGAGTCGAAGGCTTCTGGATATTAAGCAATAGTAAAACTGAAGGTATGTGGTCTATGGAAAGGGATGTACTAAGATTTAAGGAGGAGAGATAGATGAGGAATCTCTGCAACACCTGGAATGGTACACAAGCCATTGTAAACATTGAAAGAGGAATACGTTTCACACTATAAGGCCTTTACCGAACAGGCTGCATGAATATTTAAGGCTGTTTATACTTAGTGGCTGTTTATACTGGCCTGGCAGTGTTTTTCCTGGTTCTCTGACTTAAGTAGCAAAGAGAACAGGCATAAATTCAGTCTGAGGAAATATTTTGTTTTCACTTGCCTCTATTTTCATTGCTTTTGGCTGAACCACATAGATTTTATTTCTGTACCCACACCAGACTTTATCGTGCACCACAGTCATACATCGGATTGAATGATGAGGCCGGCCAAGATCTAAGAGATGGTAATTTGTCAAATCCCATTGTCCATCTATAAAGAAATATTTAAGGAAGTCAGAAAATGTATGAATACGTATTATATACTCACATACTTCTAATTTTTAATACTTTTAGATGCAATTGTAGTTTAAAACCATAGAATTGGTGAATTAAATGATGGCAGCAGCTATCATATTACATCTCTTCCCCCCCACACACACACACATACTTTAAAGGTAGTTCCCATTCTCATGGCTTTCCAGAAGCCAGAAGCTCATAAAAAAAATGCTCTTCTGGAAGGTTTTTGAAATTGAAGCTATATAGATCTGCCAGTTTCAAGAACATTACATTAATTATAATCTTTTAAACTGCATGTTTTGTATATTATTGCATGGGACATTGGTAACCGTTGTTTTATATACCACTTAGAGCCAGCATGGCTGAATTGCTTTATATACTGTATTCCTAAATAAATATACAATGTTTGAAGTACTGAGGGAAACATTAGTGGTAACAGTACTTCAAATTATAAATTGAATAGATCATCTCTGAAAATATACAAGGTTTCTAATGCATACATTTTTCAGAACCAGATTAATAGTATAAAATACATGATAGCCTATACTCCTATATTGGAGTAAAGCACTTACCAACTCCTCTATGAAATATTGCTAAGGTTCCATCGGCTAGTGCAACTAGTACTATTCCTTTTACATGCCTAAATAAAAGAAAAGGGTAGAAGTTATAATTACAGTTAACAGCAGTAGACTGATATGTTCATTAATTCCATTCAATTTGCATTTACACTCAGATACAGTCAAACTGCTTCTCGCTTAAACTGTAGAAGGCCCCATGCTGTATAAACCATAAGTCATGCCATCTGTAAAAGACATGCGAGTATTGGGGGAGGAGTCTATCTATAAATATTCTATCAACAACTAGCTAGCATACTGAGTCAAATGTACTCCAAGTTTTTAAAGCATTTTTGTGGATCAAATGTATGAGAACTTTGATCCAGTATTTCAAAATGAGAGTGTATTCAAGATTTCCAGTTTTCACATCTAATATGTTTGACCATTAACAAAGATTTCATGTTCTACATTTTACACTCTTAGCCTTCTGAGAAGGACCTAAAAACATGGCTCTGGTGCTTATGTCTGAGACCTCAAGAGGCCCGTTATGTTGGGAATGGCTGACAAGATAGAGATGATTCTCATCCCCAGGATGCCCAACATCTTAGATCTTAACTTCTAATTTTTTATTCTAATTTTAATTGCTTTTTAGGACTTTTAAACTTTTTACTATATCATAAGCTACCGAGAGTTGCTGTATTAGTGAGATAAGCAGCACAGATATTTAATAAATAAATAATGGGCAACCTGTGGAAGTAAACTAATATTGATGGAAGAGGAAAACTTAGGGACAAGATAAGGACAAGAATTAAACACAAGCAAGCATGTTGCCTACATAAAAGTGCGCATAAACAGATGTTTATATGAGAGCAGCCTGAAATTATGAAGCTTTTACATAGAATATTTGCTCATCTAGGAAGAAGACTTAAATAAACCTAAAATGTTTATGTGCAGTGTAGGATCACTCAGTACAGAGGGAGCATTTAATGTCTCACAACATCATATCAGAAAATAAGGTTTAGTATTTTTTACCTTTCTTTCTTTCCAACAATTAACTATATCCAAGATTGATCCTTATTAATATATTCATGATCAAAAGCATACCTCTTTGTCACATTACCACCTCAATATTCTCTTTCTCAAAAATAAAAATGTAAGCACTTAAACAAAAATGAATGTTTCACTCCACATGAATTAATTTTAAATTAGGGAAGTGCAAATTAATTTGTAATTACTTACACTATACTGAGTATTGAATCTTTAAGTTTAATTGCATGAACACATTTTCTCCACTGAGCCACTGAAGAGTGAACATATAAACTGCAACAATAAAATTAAAATAAGTTAGAAATTCAATATCCCCGCGCTCATGTTAACACTGAAGAACAGCAGTATCACTTAGAGATGGTAGATTTTTAAAAATTACAATACTAGAAGACAGGCTGTAAGTTGACTTAAACATGATTTATCTACAGAAATGTTTCTTAATCTTGGCAACTTTAAGACATGTAGACCTCAATTCCCAGAATTCCCTAGCCAGCATGGCTCAAATATGGAACCTGGGGTAGTTTTCTCTAAAAACTCTGCTTACAGGACCCAAACCTCCCATTTTACCGGTGATGCATATCATTTTAATACAAACAAAGCAGTGATGAACATAATAGGAGCACCCTCTACCTAATCCACAGTTCAACCAGATTGTATACTGTGTATGTGTGTCCCTGTTCTGCCCAAAATAGTTTAGTCTCTAATCAGGAAAGGTTGTAGGGTTTTTTTTAGGTCTTTTTTTTAGGTCTGGAATTCATATTTCCTCAGACACACTTTTTCCAGCCATGACTCAGAAGCAAAGGAAGAAAGAAAGCAAGATATTTTGCAGAAGTGGAAAATTGTTAAAGTTAATATGTTAAGGGAGAGGGCCTGATGAAGCGAGCTGTGTTCTGAGGGAAAAAAACAGGAAAGGACTTGGGATGAACAACAAATCTATCACTGAAATAAAATATCCATGATTTTTAACTTTCCTAATTGATGACAGGAGGCAATGAGCTTTCCTCTGACTGCCTTTCTTTTTCTGCCTTCTCATCAAGTACATCAGGCTATTCTATTTCCCTTTTTTTTCCCCCCTCAATAAGAACCACAGCATAAATAGTAACACTTTCCAAGCATCAGCTTTAATTAGCTGAGTCTCCCATCATAAACAGGCCAATGAATGACTAGGGATAAACTCCAATTAGTATTCATTAATTGAAAATCTCCTCTGGAATTAGAATTTGTAACAAATAGCTTAAAATAGGTATTTAGCAATGTATAAACCTCGAATTCAAAATGTTTCTAAGGTCAAAACATCTGCTTTGATACCATTTCAACCTTGTCTGAAGTTTCGAGCTTCCCAAATTATCCAGAGTCACCAATTTCAAACTCAAACAACTCCGTGCAACGCCAAACTTTAATATTCTTACTCCAAAAATATCATTATTAACAAAAGTATAAAAAAGGCTTACCATCCGTTCTGTGCTCCCAGCCACATAGTAGGTAAAAGACTACTCATTTTTTGTGCTTCTTCCCTTACAAGATCCTGCTCATTTGGTAATTCAGCAACATCTTTAAACAACTCAGACTCATTGCTGAAAAGGGGAGAAAAAGTCAAAAAGATAAAAAGCATAAAAAAGACTCCTGGAATCTAAAACAATTCTACAACACATTAAGTCAAATGCTTATGTTTTGAGGTAATTAACTCTGTGGAGAGTTTTATAAGAATTCTTATAACTACCATCTGATGTAATTTTTTTATAGTTTCTCTGAAAATTCTCATTTCAGAAACTTAATTTGCAGCATGAATGTTTTTAAACTGGGGTCTTACAGTTTTTTCCCCTATCACCACAAAACAGCTACATTAGCTATTAACAAAATTTGATAAAGGGACTAAGTTTAAGAGAGACGCTAGCAGTTGACAACAAATCAAATACAGCTTTCAGTCCCAAAATCACAGAACTGCCACCAACAGTTTCTATTTATTTCATCGTCTTTCTGGGTAAATGCAATCTAGTGTAGAATGAGGATGCTAGGAAGTGAACTCCAGTTTCCTATTTTCCTAGTCCAAAATGCCCCCTTTTCCAAACTAGCAATTATTCCACATCCTACAAAAGAGTAAGTTTTTGCAGTGAAGGATACACATTATACAGGGGGCAAGGAACTATCGGAAAAAAGTATGTTTTTCTGACTATCCTTACATCTTTGAACTGGGCCATAGTGCAAGAATAACATTGACAAACCATCTATTGAGGGAGTATAACAAGAGAAATACATACTTACATGTATTCCTTGGTCTATTTTTTTTTTTTTTACACCATTGATCGTAGTATTTTAGAGGACTGGAAATTAGTAGCCCAACTCCAAAAACAGATTTCAGTCATGGTACTGGGGAAATACTATTCCACCACATAGTCTTCTTTCCCCCATGGTGTTCTATATCTCTATGAACTTCTGGGAACAATCACCCCAAGGGAGTGACTGGATGCCATCTTTATGTGGAGAATAGGCAAGTTTACTGAATCTCTTGCACTGATTTCTGCTTGGACTGAACTGCAGTCTAGCTAAAGCTGAATCCAGAAAGTCCAAGGGTCTGGGACTGAGTTAGTTCTCAGTCAGAAAAAAAGGACTCTTCCTGTTCTTCACGGAGTTGTTTTTCCCTATACCTTGGCGTGTTCTTTGTCAGTGTATAACTCTGGTCAGCACCATTTGGAATACGGAACTGAATTTTCCACACGACAAATCAATGATTCCAGGTTTTCAGAACTATTAAATATGATTTTAAAATTTTCCAACAGATGTTTAAAACAGAATGGTTATTGCCTGTCCCATAAAGGAAATGTAACTTTGAAGGTATTGAGAATTAATGTGCTGTTAAACTGTTAAACTATGTATCTCCTTCGTATTTTACAGTATTAACATAAATGAAGGATTGGAAAACATTCTACAGGATCAAGATTTGTTGTTAAATTTGTAACAATTTGTTGTTTAAAAGTTTCCAGCAATTTATGTAAAGATATAATTGGTATTTTAGTACTATTAGAAAAAGAAAAGCATGTTTTATATAGCTATTTTTAATTTTTAAAAAAACCATGTCAGCTTATCAGCTTTTTTTATTTAAACATCTTAGTTTTGTTTGAATTGCTCAACCTTCATTTACAAGTTTTGCATTTTATTTTTACCTTTATTTTTTGGTTTTATAAAGTCACTAAAACATATATTAAAAGCTAGCCAATGATAATGAGTGCATATTTCCAGCTGCAAGTGATACATTAATTATGTCTTTTCTGGGAGACAAAAACCAGTTAGAACTGACTACCTCCTACTTAGATTATTGTAGCACAGGGGTGTCAAACTGCCAGCCCGCGGACCAGTTGCATCATACAGAG
Organism: Crotalus tigris; assembly: GCF_016545835.1. Taxonomy (NCBI): domain Eukaryota; kingdom Metazoa; phylum Chordata; class Lepidosauria; order Squamata; family Viperidae; genus Crotalus; species Crotalus tigris. The sequence goes on from NW_024096469.1 coordinate 4,228,241, forward strand.
GCCGCGCCCGCCCCAGCTCCAGCAATGCAAAAAAAGTCACGATACATCGTGACCCATCGTGTGATATGGCAAGTTTGACACCCATGTTGTAGCATATGCAATGTGGGTAAGCTGAAAAAAACAGCCAGTCTTCTTTCAAAAATTTAACATACCAATATTAGCCAAACTACTCTAAGCCCCATTAGATTCCTGAGTTAAATTCATGATGCTTATTATTATATATTAATAAATCAAAAGTTTGGGCGCTGCTTATTTGAAATGGCTTTCCTCATATGCAGTTTTCTGGAAGCTATGATCTTTGTTTGGGCACATGATGTGAAGAAGGCTAAATGCTGGAAAAGACGGAAGGAAAGAGGAAGCAACAGCTAGCAGCATAGTGGATAGATTCAATTAGTGACAATAAGTGCACCATTGGAAGACCCTGAAGACCTAGAAGAACAGTTTAGAGTCAAATCATCATGGAGAAAATCTATGAAGTTGCTAAGAACTGATAGTAACTGGATGACACATAATCAATGATCTTTGACCAGAATTCTTCTTCTGCACATAGTGTCTCACCAGGTGGAGGCCTAGCTTTCTTGAAAACTACTAGGACCAGGGCATTCTCAGTGGTAGCCCTGTGGAATTTCCTCTTTCTGTTTCATCGGTTTTAAAGAATATTTTGAAACAAGCGTGAAAGGAACTGTTACTGATTTACAGATTACATCATAAGTATGCAATTTGTACTTTAACTCTAATGCATTCATTAGAACCACATACCAATTTGTCTCATCGTTGTGCCATATTAAATTTGAAGATATTTTCACTGCTAATAATTCATTTGATAATATTGGAATATTTTCATCAAAGATCAGCGTATCATTTTACATAATGCATCATTATGGAAATGGGAATTTTGGCTGACCAACTTTTCTTTGGATACTGATTACTTTAAGACTCTTTTAAGCATGAAACACTGAGCCTGAATTCCTAAAATACTTGAACTGGACATACCACAAAAGATTTAAAAAAAAAAAAGTGGATGGAAAGGTCAGTAATTGGATTGCTCATTCCCTCCCTCTCCAACAGATATTCAATTTCCTCTTATGTTCTTAGGTAGGGCAAAAGAGCAACTTCCCAGCAAATGTATAGAACCAGCTAGCAGAGATAGAAACTTGTACAGAAAAAAGACCACATACAATAGAAGAAATAGTGAATGAAGGCGAATATGTATGTCCCAAGATAATGTTGAAGGATCCAATCTGGGTCAGTCACTGGGTCCAAAGATTTAGCCTTCCGAGCTTTCAGACTCTTGCTGGAGCCCGTCCTCAGGGAACTTCTCTCTAACAGAGTGTGTCAGAAGAAATAGTTTACTGAGTGAGGATCAGATACTCTGCACTCAGAGTGTAGCACTACATTTTCCTATAGCAGAGGATAAAATCCATAGTTGGAACTTCCCAATTCAGTAGGAACTAGTTGTGGAACTTTTTTCAACCAAAACACCACCTGCAGCAGGATTCTTTTGCTAAAGGAAGCATCAGTGATCATCTCTACAATAACTTACTGGCATCTTACAAAGAAGATATGGAGAATCACATGACCATTTTATATTGTTCAGAAGATGATTATTAGAGTAGCTAACATGGCTATGCTTTGTGTGACGCAGACCATTATTCCTGCTGGGACAATAGCTAACTAAACTTCATAGAAGGATATGCAAGTGCAGATATAACTGGTAACCACTGCCAATAAACTCTTTCAATTTAAGGAAACTTTCTGAAATCAGAAGAAAGAAAATTGAGAGAGAGTTATTCTTCATCCAGGTTGTTATAACAGCTGATGTCCAGCTTCTGCCACTGTTTTTACAGATAAGTGGACAGATGGTAAACAAAGAACCTGTTATCAGCAAAAAGTTTAACAGACTTTAGGACATAACTTATCTTTGTATGCCAACAGGATATATTCAGAGAGCAGATTTTACAGATATTAAGAAAAGCCATTTTCCAAGTCAGAGTCACTGTATAAATGGTCTGAATGTGTCACAGATCGGGGATTTTAAGAACAGGTGTAACTCTCATAAGAGCAATTGGTGCATACATAAAGACTTCAATAAAAAGGCACGTGAAAGAATAGCTTGATGTGGGAGTGTGTGGATACAGACCATCTTTCGGCCTCTGCAAAAACTGGTGGCAATATTGAGAATTTCCATTTCAATGTGCTCAGTTGCAGGCACTGATCTAGTCCAGATTGAAAAAAGACAAGCACCTGAAGAACCAAGGAGCAGAGAGACCGAATCCTCTTTGTCCAGCTCCAAACAAAAAGAACAATTGTCAAATTAACATATATAGACTGTAGACGTTCCAGGAAGCAAACAATAGCCTCTAAGATGACTACTGGCCTAATCCACTGGCCTAATTCTGGATGAAGCGTAGCTCCATAAATTTCTGGTAGAGGAAAAATCCTCCAATGGCTTATCTTCTATAGGAATTGAGGATTATTCCAAAGGACACTATTTGGTATTTCAAGTCTCTCCTGCTACTATAAAAAAATCATGGGGCAAATAGAATATCAGCCATCCAGACCTTGGAAAACTGATACTTGAAGAACACAGCCTCAGTGTCATCAGAAAACTCTAAGGGGAAAAGGAAGTTGTTGAGCTCTTTGGAGACACTGGAGTGATCAGAAAGAATAGAACTAAGATGAAAGTACAAAGGGGGTTCCTGTGATAACTTGTGTACCAGAATGGGGATTGCTGTTTTCTCTGCTCTTAAGGACACAAACAAATGGTCCTGGCTATCAAAGTTAGGGAGAAGAGTACCCCAAGCTATATATCTTCCTCCATTGAATAAAACAAGCATGCTGAAATGCACCATGCAACTGGTTCTACTGGTTCTTCCCATCCAAAGAAACAGTAGAACTAGGAAGGCTTATCTCATGCTAACTGAAATCTCTGCTTGCCATTCCAATATAAGAATTAGAACTCATGAACAAATCATGACTACAGATTCCAATTTGTTGGGGGGGGGGATGGTTGGGATCCTGGTACCTGAATAACAACATTAAAGAAAGTAAAAAGAAGGAATTTAAACAACTACATACCAGCATTCCTGATCATTCATATGAAGCAAGTATTTCAACTTGCTACTTTTGTTTTGGCTCTGAATAATATGTAAAGACTGCCAAAGATTCTCTTTTGGCAAAATGATGTGTTAAGCATGAAGTATTCAAATAACCAATTCATAAGTGTTTGGTATTTTTATATTATTTTATTTGTATTTATTTGATTTTTATTGTTTTGTATTGTGAGCAGCCTAATATTATTTGTTAACATGTGTATGTGTGTATTCTAAATAAATAAATATTGGAAGTTATTTATATGCTAATGGAATGCTTACCTGTGCATTTGAAATCTGAGTGCTGCAACTACGTGAATCACAGAATAATTTGCTTATTTCCTTGGCCTTAAATGCCACTGTAATTCATGGAGCAGCTTACAAAACCCTCTCCAGGAAGAGAATCGTGAAGAGTACATTAAAATGGCAAAAGAAATAATAAAACCAAGCAACAAATTACAAGTGCAGTGAACTTTATGCCAAGGAATACACATACACCAATGCATACTAAAACAAGGAATTTCCTTTTTCCCAATAATGCTTCACTCCAAACTCTTTGGAACAGTTAGGGTTTAATAACTTTCTGAAAATTAACACAGAAGAATGTAGTCTAATCAAAGAATGGAGCAAGAATCCAGTTCCAAAGAATTGAGATTGAGAAAGCTTGTCTTACTTGACCCGCCACCAATTCATGCAGATGACACTTTCTTGAAGAGATCCAAAGGCAGACCACTCTTCCAGATTTTATTGGATGGGGAGAAACCATCCAGTAAGTATTTCCTTCAATTGCTTCACATTGCTAGTACAAAATAGGCATACCTAGACTGGAAAGCTGGAGAACCTTCTACAGTATCTTGGACTCCCAAAGGATCTGTGAAGACATGCTCTGTGTAAACGCCACTTTGCGCAATATCTGCTACTTCTTCTCCCAAGCCAGCACTGACTTCTGTCGCTTCAGTTGCTTCCTCTGCTGTCTGAATATGCTCATCTACTGCATCATTTTCAGCTGCAATATCTGAGTAAATTTTTCAATTATAGGTGAACTTGAATGATCATACAGCTCCCTGCTGTTATGAAGCATGCGTGGCTTTAAGTATATTAATTAGTAATTCCTCTTCAGCTTCTTCAAATATTCCCTTCTGCTTTCTCCACTAAAAAGCTGTACTTAAGATACAGGAAGCATGATAGTGAGGAGATAAGTGAGGAATTCACCCATCATATCTACTTGCTATATAACATCAGTGTATACATTCTCCATCCTTGCCCTCAAAATAACATATTGCACACATACACTGAAATGGATTAAAAACATGACACTATCTACTTTAAGAGGTTATTATACATTTAGACAATTGAAAGTAGCCTCCTTCATGAACCAAACAGTGAACATAGAATTACTTCATTAATATATGCAACCTATTTTAATTTTCCAGTTCACTGGTCACTGCCTTTATTTTTTTGAATTTGATTTATACACCCTATTCTATTCAAGCAAATATTTAAGTCAGCTATTTATTAATAGAATCTAGTTTTCCTTCCAAGCTGAACCACACCAAAAGACAGTGATAATTAGCCCTAACATAATTCAGCCAGAAACAAAGGGCAAGCTACTACCTCAGTACAAAGGGCTTTTTGGAAGGCAATGCTTAATATGATTAGCATTTTGTGAAAGTATTTTATGCACACTGTCATCCCCATCTTTCCTTTCTCCACCCAACCACAAGGAAACAAGAAATTGTTAAAACTAACAACTGATTCTTGATGTCTTTAAATTTAAAACAATTATTTTGGGAAATAAGACAATCCTAAACTATTATTTAGGGAATCAGGCTTTTTTTCTTAAAATAATTATTACGTTAATGGCAGCTTTGGGCTGTGCAATAAAACTCAACTCCTATTCAGTCACACACTTCTTGAAATATTAAAAGAAGCCCGGAGAAATGTTTTTATCCCACCCACAAAGTTGAACTGCTTTCCCCACATTCACTGAAGTTAGCATAATTTCTGAAATACAGAACTTCCTATCTACAGCTTCCAATATAAAACCAGGCTAAGGTTAACTGAAAATAGGAATGGAAGTTTTGGTTTGTCTTTTTACTGTTGCAGGAATACCAAGCCTAAGGCTTACGCACATAAAAAAATAAATGCTTATGTCAGCATCAGTATACAAGTAGTCTTTGACCTACAACAGTTCATTTAGGGAGCACTGAAAAAAAGTGACTTATGACTATTTTTCAGACTTATAACCATTGCAGCATCCTCACAGTCACATGTTCAAAATTCAGACGCTTGACAAAAGGCTCATATTTATGTCCCCGGGTCAAGTGATCCCCTTTTGTGACCTTCTGACAAGCAAAGTCAATGGGGAAGCCAGATTCACTTAACAACCATGTTACTAACTTAACAACTGCAGTGGTTCACTTAACACCTGTGACAAGAAGGATTGTAAAATGGGGCAAAACTCACATAACAAATGTTTCACTTAGCAAAAGAAACTATGGGTTCAATTGTGGTCGTAAGTTGAGGACTATATATCAGATTTATATTTAATATAATGGTAAGTAAAGAGAATATATGGAAGTGACACTGTCCTCTCCATCCCAATTTCTGCTTGTTAACTAAAATGCAACTGGTTCGTATGATTAATGTGTTGTAATATTTATGTAAACGCATCTTAGTATATTATATAAGAGTATCTTTTTCTGCATTTTCTAAAAAATATTTCCCCCTTCAGCTAGAAATCCCAGCGAAAGTTAGAAATAAAATTATCTTGTGGAATGAATATAATGCTAAATAATAATGTATTTGTTTCCTTAGTTGCACTAAGCTACATTTTAGAAGCTGAGAAGGAAGAGACCTCCTACTTGACTAGCAGCATTGTCAGTTTGATTGGAAAATCAAAACTAAAATCCTGGACTATGGCAACCACTTCCATATTGTTGCTGAGACCCTACATCAATATACCTACAAGTTGGTAGGGGCTTAACCCAACAAAGGAGAGCTAGCTTCTTTTTCACAGAATGTCAAGGATTTTTATACCTGGCGGTTTGTTTATCTCAGGTGAAACAGTACTGGCACTGTGGGTAGCAGCAGAACTTGTAATGCCTTCGGCTGTACATCCAACGACTGTGATTCCTCCTAACAAACAGTCTGCTTCTGCTGAACTATTGCTATTTATGCTGCCACAAATGGATGACTTATCCACCACACCAGAGTCTGGTTCCTGTGATCCTTCTTCTCCTGTAGGGTAGTCAGTCTCTCGAGCCCCTGAAAGAAAATGTTACATTTGTCAGCTTGATTATCATTATCTTCCAACAGAAGGGAATACATGTAGCTCATTCTATTTCCTTCCATACTGTTAAAAATATTTGAGATATCCGGATTAAGTGAATGCAAAAACAGGGAGTCCTAGGTGCTGAGAGATAAACCATATTTACATACCATCCAAAAGAAAGAACAAAGCTAAGAAACAAACAAGACTGTAACACATCCTATCTAGCAGCCAACACCAGAGAAACAGACAAAGAATCAAACAGAAAACAATACCCTAATCAAGAAAATTACCAAAGAGAAAAAAACCACACCCCAACTAACACTGGTAAGCTATATAAACAAGGAGCAAACCCCACACTCATTAGCACTGTTTAGGCTACCTACTCAGGTAATGAAACATTGCAGACAAGCTCAGAGAACACCTAGAATTCTATAAAGGAAAATATTTATAATTCGGAGTAGAAATGAGAGGTTCTTGGTGCTCTCTTGAGCTTGGTTGTTTTCTTGCAGACTAGCACTGATGACATTACCTAGTTTGGATAATGAAACATCTGCAAGAAAACCACCAACCTTGGAGAGCACAAAGGACACCTCACGTAGAATTTTCTATGCAAATCTCTACAAGTTTTATTATGTGAACTACTAAACAAAATTTATCAAAATCAGAGAAATACTCAAAAGGAGACCTGGACATTAAGAAAAAATAATACTTAATTTTCTAATATAAAATGTACAAAGCATCTCATTTAAGCTGTAAAAATATACAAGATTGCTATCCACCTTAAAATAGAGTAAAAGAGAAAACACAAGGATCCTCTCCAATCTCACATAAAGCTTACTCAAACTACACTTCTGTATAGGAAGATCACATAGGAATAAACCATAAAAGCAAAGTATTTTGTGGTACAATTAAAAGGAAAGTACATTTATTATGGCATGAGTTTTCATGGTCTGCTGCACATGAAATCTTAATTGCAAGTCTCCAATCAATAAGCCCTTTCAGATTCAAAACAAAAAAGTTTACGTTGGATATTTCACAAAATTGTGAAAAACAGAATAGGAAGATAATGAGATCCAAGAATAATCTACTATGGGGCCCGAAAAAAAGAAAAAACTGATTCTTGTCACCTATAGCTCAAGTTAAATCCAATCAAACATCTATCCACTGCTCAACTAGGGCAATGACATTTTCTTCTAACAGGATTTTAGTGATAAATTGTTATCTGTAATCTAACTTAGGTTAAAACAGTTATTTAACAGGAACAGATTCTACCAATGAGACACAGAAATAAACCCCTGGAGTAAATCCAACAATTTCCCCATATTTATTTGACCAAAGCTAGTCTAGTATCTAATAACAACATCCACAATTTTAGGGATTCATCTACCTGTGCTCATCCTTCAATCTGAGCACAACCTCATAGGCTAGCCATGTCCAAGGCCTTTTCTGTAAGACAGATGCTGTGCAAATAATATTATTAATAATAAATTAAATAAAGACACAATCCTACATATTCAGAAACTGTTCTGAGTCTGACACAGTTTACATTCGCAAGATTCCATATATTCTTGGCTTTATAGCAGTGGTTCTCAACCTTTCTAATGCCGTGACCCCATAATACAGTTCCCCATGTTGTGGTGACCCCCAAGTGGGTGTGGCCACCAATAAGAGGGAGTAGGACAGCTAGGGAAAAGGAAAAAAAATAGCGGACAGCGTGGTTTGGTGACCCCCGTGAAATGGTCGTTCGACCCCAAATGGGGTCCCGACCCACAGGTTGAGAACCACTGCTTTATAATGACATTTATTTATTTCAATTTTATATGCCCACTCATCCCATCATTGTGGCCAGCTAACAATTTAAAAAATACAATCAAATAACAATAAATACATAACCAGCAGGTAGGATGAGACAACTTTACTTGGAACAGTAAATGATATCTGTAACACCATTAAACATTCACCTCTGTCTATCCTGGATCCTTGAGAAAGACTCAATAGATGGGCAAAATGCCAAATCCAATCTTAACATCTGGTTAACTGGTTGACCATATCTTCCATATACAAATACATAATCAGCAACAAGGATGAAACTAAAAAGCCGTAAGCACACACCCAAATTATACATTACATAACCATCATCTCTGGAGTGTCTTCAGGGTCCCACCAGATGACACTCTCTTAGACAGGACCCATACATGCCTCTCCTGCCTACACTTCTGCCTTTTTATTATTTAATTAATTATTAATTTAAAAACTGCATACTTTACATCATTTCACCAATGTGAATAGATCACAAATCAACTACTCTGATTGATGCAGCTACTTCAAAGCCATTTTAAGTTTTAGAAAATTGAAATATTTTAAATAGATTTTGAAAGGCCACTGCTTGTAATTCCACAATTTATACGGACTGCTTACAATTTTACTCCTATTCCCAACACAAAAGTCAACTATGTATATGTGCTCCTATCTCAGCATTAAACTCCACCCACATAATAAAGTAGCATAATTAATAAATGAAGTACCAAAATACATGTATTGGTTCTTAGAAATAACTTGCTGGTTTTACAGAAGTCATGTCTCAAGTATTTGGAATAAATTTTGTGTTTAAAATAGATTTCATTTATTTTTCCTGAGCCAGAAGAGAAACGGTTGGCTTCCTTAACAGAATTTGGCCACCTAAGATTTTTGCAATTTACCAAGTCAGTTATATATTAGGTAGGCACTTCTAACAGTCAAAACTATCCAAGAGAAAGATTAATAGCTAATTTGCAAAAGTTCTGAGAATGACTCAACTCTTTAGCTCAATTTGACCAAAGCCAGGCTTATCCAGTTTTATCAAAACAAGGGTAAAAGAATCCCTATTAATTTAAAACAGTTGTTATGCTGTGTCTCTTACCTGGCACACTAGCTATACATAGTACATGCGAATTGCAAACAATGAAACTGTCTAGGATGTTTCCTGGCTGGTTAGCATCTACAATGATAACTTTCGTAGCAGAATGGGTACTCGTACAGATCCAAACAAGGCTTGACAGTTCTTCTTGATTTCTCAGCTCTTTTTGCTGGTCCTGTATAGAAAGAAAGAAAAAAACAAGACCAACCAATATAAACCTACAATTGTGTCACGCAGGATGCGTTTTAAAGTGAGCAATAACAATTTCTGCTTTATGGCAAGAGGGCAGTAACACCCAGTTGCCAGATACATATTTGAAATATGCCTTTGAATTAAGGAGGAATCAATAAGATGCAATAACTGGAGTTGGATATTCAATAAATTTAAATAAATAATAATGTGACTGTACTCTGTTGCTACTTCCATAATCCTTGCCTCACATATGTATTCTTCCTGAGACTACACCAGGGGTAGGCAATCTTGGCTCTTTTATGACTCGTGGACTTCAACTCCCAGAATTCCTGAGCCAGCCATGAAGTCCACAAGTCATAAAAGAGCCAAGGTTGCCTATCCCTGGACTACACCCCTGCTCTGTGAGCCCAGGAAAAAGTACAACTTCTTTAATGCAGTGACACTGAGTGCCTGAGTGCACTTACTTCCCCTCTGAGCCACTTTTTTCCTTTCCATTTTGAGTAGCTGCATATTCCTAATGAGAGAATGACCCTGAGACCCTGCAATCATATTAAATGCATGCCGGTTACCAAGTGCCCAAATTTTGATCACGTATCCATGGGGATGCTGTGACAAGCATAAGACAGAGGGTCGATTTTTTTCTCTCTCAGTGTGTTTTGAATGATCGGTAAATGAATGGTTGTAAGCCAAGGACTACCTATAATTCCTTAGCATAGAAAGCAGGAAGCGTTTGCAGCACCTTGCAAATAAGGAATGGAGATGCAAATGCCACAGTAGATTATTAGTCCCCTTTTGAAATTTATCAAGTGGTTGCTGAATGTGTTTGGTTACAGAGAATGTGGAGTACTCCTTAGTTACCCAGAAATGAGCAAAAGCCTTGAAGCGTGAATAGATTCTGCAGTCCCTGACCAGTTTTCAAAGAGGAAGATTTGACAGGGAGAAATTTCCTAGTTAACAGAAAGACCCAAATTCAGTTTTCCCCATATAAGAACTTCAATGACAGGAGAGGGGGTTAAAGAGAGTGATCCCGAAATATGCCTCCCACTGTAATTCACACTAACCAAAGTGATGGCTTTGATTATTTCCCTCCCAATAAATCCAACGGAAGGCAATATGTTTTCGTTTGTCATTAAAGGAAAAAAATAGGGGGAGGAAAAAAATGTACCTACTCTTTAACTTCTGTTCTGGCAGGCCTTTTTGAAATAACGATTCACTTTCCTACTATGTAAAGCAAACTACCAGGTGCAAAGAATCAGGACCATTCGCAAGGTTGTAGCATAGAAGATTTATTCAAGCCTATATCAAGAATCTGGTCAACTAAAGTTCAACATTAAATTAGTGCCATATAAGGGTCAACGGAATTCAGGAGGGGTTGGACTTGGGAGTGCTTGTGGGAATGCACAAACTGATGATGGACTTAACTCTGCCCCCCAGCTCTGCCTGCTCTTCTCCTACACACAGACACACACACACTTCAAATTCAGGACTATGAATTAAAGGTATTTTCAGCTACAAACACAAAGCAGAAGCTATTTGCATTCTGAATCTACTTCTAGCCTTACCTTGAGTTCTTGATCCAATCTGTCCAAGCTATTTTGAGATGCACTTCTCGGTTTGCCGTTGTCCATGTCTGTAGCTGCAATATCATTGTAGAAGACACTGGCGCCAACTACTGAACCACCATCCCGTGTTTTCCCTCCAGATAGGTTCGCTCCTACAGCACACCATAGCTTTAATGACAAGAGAGCTTGATAAAACATTTTATCAAATTAAGCTTTATGAAATGCTAACAATGCTTTAAGTATAGCCTGTACCTGAATTTAATAATCAGAGATTCCTACAAGTTGGTACCTTCATCCATCATAAGATCATGAATCATGTATCTTGACTACAAGCCAACCTGGCATTTAGAAACAATCACTAGAATCCAGGGCCATCGTGGATCCAATAACCAGGCATTGAGGGTAGAAACAAGGGCCAGACAAGTGGGACAACTTACAAACAACACATCCAATATCTCTAACTACATCCTCCCATCATCACCATCATTTATACTATAAGGAATAAAGGAAAATATAACACTGATTTGATAGGAGATTGCCTGCCGTACTTATTTCTGTCCACTACAGTCATGATGTTTCAGTCTGCTCTCTCAATCCCCCCAACTCAGATCATGCACACGTTTAATGGGCTTCCATGCCCACCTGACACATAACAAATCAGCTCATCCCTCACAAGGTACCCAACAGTCATTTTGGCATTTGTTTGTAGTATATGAGAGGAGACAAAGAAAACAAAAACTCATCTACCTTCATGGAGGTATCCTTTTCATCAAGTGGTCTCAGGTAAACAGGCACAGGCAAATTCCTCATCCTGCTGTCACCCTGAGCACCACCATTCATAATCTAAAGAATGAAAGAAAAGGTAACACTTATTTCGATATGAGGGTGCAAGCCAACAGTGAGTTAATTCTTTTTTTCATCCAGGAAGACAGGAATTCTGTGACTGCATTTCATCCTATCAGACACTTGAAACACAACGAAGAGGCGATCAACACAGGAAGAGTATTCTGCTACAAATATGAAAGTCTGGTCCTGACCAATTAGCTGAAGTTTGGAAGCTTCCATCTCACAAAAGCAGAAACAACTCAGTGACCAATCCCACTCTTTGTTCATTGTGGATAGGCATTCTGAAGAGTGATAAGCATAAATGGGTCTTGGTAAATGAAAGAAGACTTGCAACACTCTTTTTCCAAAGGCCTTCACACTGAGGCAAGGTGACCAAGCTGTAGCATTTATTGAAAATACTTGATATATAATCCACAAATATATTTCATGAATCATCCCATAGTGATGATACAAACTGCTATTCTACCCTACCACTCTAATACTTTCAAGTGTCTTTCTGCCCGATATAACTTCCAGAAGAAGCCCTTATCGTCCTTGGTCCTTAGTTGGACAAATGGAGGCTTGGATAAGGCCACAAGGGATGACAATTTGTAAATCCCCAAAGGAAGCATGTAATATAGGGTAGATTAATGACTCGTTTTAGAAAAGTCTTCAGGTATAGGTAGTTGTGGTTTTTAATCTGAATTATAGCGTAACCATATACATAATACTCATGGGCTTCAAGCCTAGATTAAGGACAGCATATTTAAGCTAAAGGAAATCTTTGAGGGCCATCTAGGAATTAGTCTGTGCTTGCTGAATTCTAAGGAAGCATTTCCAATAACTTCTTTAATACATTTAGCATATTCTAATATTATGAGGATATGCCTTTCAAATGCCAAATAGCTAGGCACAAGTATTTTGAATCTCAGCAGGCCGTAAGTGCCAGATGATTCATGAGTCTATTTCCCCCATTGTAAAAAATCTCTGACAGGAATCTTCTAAAATTACAGTCATTCATTAGCTCTGAGCATCAGAAGTGTTCAAAGTATATATAGGCCTCTTTGATTTCTGTTGCATCCTTTGAGGGAAATATATAAGTCTTGTGATTTGCTAGGCTGTAATGAGATTTACGTTTTGTCCATACGCATTCTAGTGCAAGAAGCTACTGTAATAGAGAATGAAGCTATGCCTGTGGAAAACTGCCCACAGAAACAATGTGGCTTAACTACTATAGCAGAGATGTTAGTCTCTCAATAAACTGAATCAGACAAAACTAACGCACCTGCACGATTCAAATGAGACTTCCAAAGACATTCAAATTTATTTGTGAGAAATGTTTATCCATTCTCACAAATATAAAAGGTTATGGGCATTTTAGCTTTTAGCTTGTAAATTAGAACATAAAGAACTTCAGCTCCCAAACCTCTCTGCCTAATTCTTTCTAATTAGGTATATATTTTGGTGGACAGAAAAGTCACTGCTCAGTGTTTCTAAATAATCCATCCCAACTATTTTTTTTTTCATTCTACTCAATTTGAAAGATAAACTTTGTTTCACATATGGGACCCAAGCTAAATAGGCCTTGATTTCATCCAAGTTAAATCAAGTTATTTTCCAAAGCTAAATCATATAGGCCTTGATTTCATCCAAGTTAAATCAAGTTATTTTCCAAAGCATCAAACTACACCCAATTCTACAGTAACATCCCTAATTAGATTTTTAACAGCAATCAAAGGTCTCTTGTCAAGATTTCCCCTTTGTGGAGGAAGTACAGAATGGTGATGCTGAAATTACAATGGCAATAATTATAACAGGAATCAATATCCTAATCCTGTCATCTCTGAAGCAACACAAATTCCAAACAAGGCAAAAGAAATGATAATCAACATGGGAGCGAGCATCAGACTAAGCGCACTATGCCCACATTCACCTCTGAGATATTTATTTTGACCTTCTTTCACATTTCTATAATATCTATCACAGGTTGACAGAGTTAGCATTCTTTCACATGAGAGCACTAAAGTGCTATTACTCAATGCAGGAGTTGGGAGAAAAAGATGATAGCTTTAAAAGTAGTAATTGCACTTCGAATATCTAATCTGCCTGGCAATAAAGAAAAATGGGTGTTCTGACTACACTGATAACCTAGAGCAGGGGTAGGCAACCTCGGCTCTTTTATGACTCATGGACTTCAACTCCCACAATTCCTGAGTCAGCATAGCTGTTGAAGTCCATGAGTCATAAAAGAGCCGAGGTTGCCTACCCCTGACCTAGAGAGAAGGACAGAAGTCAGTGGGAAATATTTCCTTCAACGCCAAGCAACTGGCAGCACAGGATCCATAGGTCATATGCTCTCAGTTCCCTGGTCCCACATAACGATTACTCCTTGGATAGAAGAAAGGGCTGCAAGGGAGGCAAGCTACAGAGCTACTTTGAAATAGATCAGCGGTCAGAATCTCTACGGTACAGCTACTCATTCCACTTTGCTACAGAAGTGCTACAGTTACTAAGTGGCAGCAGGGAAAGATTTCTACAGTTATTCAGAAGTATCCCAGAAGACTGTTGGATATGAACCAAGAAGATCCCCATGGCCAAAATGTTGCAGAGAATAGTGACCTTCACATAAGACCTGCCAGATAATTGCAGCCGAACAGATCACTGACTTCTGAGGACTCCTTAGAATAACAGCCCCTAGGTTATCCTGCATTGCAGTAAAAAGAAACAATTCTTTTAGGCAGGTGGGCAGGCAGGCAGGCAGGCCAGACGAGATGAGTGCTATCTTGTGATGACATGTCTTCAATAGACAATTAATGGGGCATTTTTCCCATGACAGTATGCACAACGAACTTTTAGCTTCTACTTGATTTGTCTCAGCATGGATTAGTTTGTCATTTCTTTATAACAATTAGAATAGGTTCCATTTGTTTTCTCGGTTTGAAAAGATTAGGCTTGTTGTTAAACTATTTTTTGTTTGTAAACTTAGTAACATTTTAAACCAAAGAGCACAAAGATTTAAAATTGAGAAGATCCTAACTACGCCAAGTAGCAGCAAGTTGAAGCAGAGTGAGAAAAAATAAATTGAAGAAGCAGAAATCTGTCTATAAGAAAACAGAAAAACAAAAATACGATTTGTAGCCAAGTTTAATATTAAGGTCTAGATAAATGACAGAGGATACTACTCTATTGCATGTCTCCCAATGTCACACATTTTCTTTATTTTACATTAAGGCATACTTGGCAACCTATAGATAGATATTTACAATCACACCCAAATGTTGATGGATTTGACCCAATACAATAAAAATATTAAACTCTTAGGCATATGAAAGTTAACTGATACTTTTATTTTAAAATAAAAAGTCTGAGGGGTAGATATGTTTCTATCCAGAGTGGTACAGTTCTATTATTTAACAAAGTCTTTAACATCCCTCTCTAAAAATAGCTTAACGGACAGAGAGAATGAGAGAGAGATCTGCAGCTCTCAAGATATATGAAATACTCTTCTTACAGTTTAATAACCTTTTATTGATTTTGTTCCCAACAGCATTATGCTTAAGTAGAAATGTTGCCTTTTCATACAAAAGCTCTAAAAGCCTAACCCTCTTCATTAAAATATTTGGGGATTTCATGTAAGAAATGCACAAGATTATTACACCACTATCCTACACTCTTATGCATTTTAGTAAAATAAAATCTTTAGTTCTTAGCTAACCATTTAGCAGTAGAGTAGCACTGTTTTCCCATTTATGTCCTGTGTGGTACACTGCAGCTTGCAAAAGAAACCTTCCCAAGATTTTCCTTGCTGCAGGAGGCAAGATGCTTAAAAGGCCCTTTCAGCCCTAGTACAGTACCAGAAGTAGGAGGAAAGTGGTAAATATTCCTAGCCAAACCTGTCTCTTGCAACTTACTTTCTTCTTCATTTTCACCCATACTTAAAAACCACCATCACCCTTTCAAACTGGCTGTTAATTTTTCATGGCTATTAGTTTTATATAACCCTGTGTTTCAATTCATAGCTTGATTTTCACTTAATGGGTGTGTCTGCATCGTGACATAACATGCAGCCCTAATACTGTATTTTCCCATCTTTGATTTGTAAGTAGAAATACTTTCAGTGATCACATTCCCATGGAACAATAATGCCTAAACAATAAAGAACAGGTAATACACAAAGTTGGGTATTACCTTTCCTTTGCCAGGTGGTTAATATCTAACATAATACCTGTTTATATTTCTGAGGAAGACTCCAGCCAAAAGCCTGCACTCGGCCATCTTCTTTCTGAACGTGGGCTTTCACTTGGCGATACTGTTCTCTTTTTTGCTCTCTTCGTGAGGCCATACTGGCCTCAGACCTAGACCACAGGAAACATTTTTTAAAAAAACAACAACAAATCATTCTATTTCCTTCCATATTGTTAAAAATATTTGAGATATCCGGATTAAGTGAATGCATAAACAGGTGTTCTTTAAAGTTACTATATTGACCCAAAAAAGTACTCTTGAATTTAAGATGATCCTCCCCTTAAACAGATTATAAAAAAGAAAATAATAATAATTTGTCTCCATTATTGTATTATCAATGAATCTAAAATATCCCCATTTTACAATAAATCACTTGAGAAAAAATTAAGACTTTTATTTGGGTAAGTAGTGTATAATAGTTAAATAATACAGAAAGAGATTGCATTTTCTTATTATATAGAAGAATCACAGAGTAGCAGAAGTTGCTTTAGAAAAAATTACTTTCACTGAATATTAAACCAACTTTTGCTAACCTATACAACATATTACTGTTGCATTGTCAGTAAAAGTTCATTTCTGAAGCAGGAACAGCATTTTTCCAAGCTTTTAAAGCTACAAAATTAATTTGCATGGTTGCAGGCTGAATTTTTTTATGTGAATAAAGTACCCTCAACTGATCTGCATGAAACTTACAGAAAGTTTCATGCTCCTAATTTATTTTATAAAGTTGCATTTTAATATGAAGATCTTTCTAGATATCTAAATTGCTATGAAATACATGCAAAAAGGATTTTTCTCACATGGTACGTTAACTATTATGGGTAATGCTCTAACGTGGAAGACCGGTGTTCCCATCCTTAGTAGGATTGCCCCTCTTCTGTTTTGTCTCATATTTATGGGCCTCAAAGTGTTGTGACATCCACAGTATGACTGGAAGCTGAAGATTGCCAGCATGTCCCTTGGCAACTTCTAAGAATTTAAACTTGAGCTGATGAGAACTTGTCAACACCGATTTAGATTTCTGTTCCTTAAAGAAGAGTTGTACCATGCCTAGTCCCCAAGATTACATTTCCAAAAGTTTCTACCAACTGTTACATGTTATATGATAGAAAGGGAAAACTTTAAATAGTATTAACTGCATTAAATTAATTTTAACTAATATTACATTTAATCTGAGTCCCAGATTAAAATTTGGTCTTGGGGCCATTCATTTATTTTAACTCATATTACATTTGAGTCCCAGATTAAAATTTGGTCTTGGGGCCATTCATTTATTTTAACTCATATTACATTTAATTTGAACCCCAGATTAAAATTTGGTCCTAGTGCCATTTGTTTCTTTGCTATGTCACCTAGCCTACATTTTTGAGAGCAGCTTGCAGCACATCATTTGAGTAGCATACCAGGCCTGAAAAAAAATATCTATCTCTGACCTAAAGCTTAAATTATTGAAGCCATATTTCAACACTATATAAAAGCTTTAATTAGTATAGAATCATAGACAGGTTTCCAGAAACATATTTTCCCAATATTCTTCTGTATGTCCATGAGCTCTCTACTCTTTTTTTCAAGGTATTGTGCATGATCTGCCCTGCCCGACTTACCCCCAGAATATGTGGATGGTCTCTTAAAAACTTTCTGTGTGCGCCAATGGAATCACTGAGATTCCATTAAGTAAGAAAGTTGGGAGGAAGAAAGCAACTTAACAAATTTCAAATTTGCAGAGAACTACTGAGCAGTTTTTGAAAATTAAAGAAAGGCTTAACTTGTTTCTACAAATGTTTCAACAAAGGAATGTGATGGAGGAGGAGGAGCCATGTCCCTCTCCACCATAAATTACACCTACAAGTATCTGCCATATTCATGCAAACACAAATAACATTGTTCTTATAAAGGCTGAGTTATTTAATGTCCATATTGCACTTTCCCATTTACTGTACAAAATACGTCTATCAATAGAAGTATTGGTGGCAAGTGCCGCATATATATAATCACACACAATAAAAAAACAAATAAAAGGCCTTATATAAATGTGACTTTACAACAGAATTCCTAGAAATTATCAAGCTAGTTTTCCAACAATTCTATTGTTTTACATGACTACAAAGAAGATGCTTTCTGCCAACTGAAACTTAAAGAAAAGTCTCTTTCCATCTGATAATAGATTGCAGACTAGTCTGGAAAAAATTGTTCTTTAAGGGTACCTCATCTTGAGTTCATGTTTTGAAAAGCCACCATCACCACTGTTTTGAATTATAGCCTTTAGGGGAGTTAAAGGACTATAGTCCTTTAAGAGAAGACCCACCAGCCTTTTCAGTGTTATATTCTGGACCAGGTGCAGTTTCAAGATGTAGCATGAATTGCAATAATCCAGTCTAGAGGTAATAAGACATATATCACCACATCTAGGTTTGACCTCAGGTAGACACACAACTAGTGCAAGATCAAGCTGGATAGAACCATTGATACCATCTCTGCATTCAGTACAGATATGAGTCCAGGCATTCCCAGAGTGCAAAGCCAAATCTTCAGAAATATATTGACCATGGTCATTTATATAGTTGGTAAGTTCTGTCTATGCATATTTTTACTCTGTAAAGAAAACATAACTTACTCTTCACTGAGGAAATCAAAAGCTTTTGATTTGTCACTTGGGAGCTGAGATAAGGTGCTGCTTCTTTTCTTGACTGAAGGAGTAATGTGTGAGGTTGGTGCGTTGTACTTAACATTAACTGGTGGTTCTGGTTTCTTGGTAGTGTTGCCCGATGAACTGAATAATCTGCTAAAACTGGAAGGGAAAAAAGCAAAAGCACTTGGATACGTAAGCACATATAGCCCCTTGATCATCAGAGTTTGACATGTACATGCGCATTGAACACAGTGCCTCACACAAAGCAGGGCAGAAAAGAAGAGCCATTCACTGCTCAATACAGCCACACCATTAGAAGATAGCTATAAAGCTCATCAGAATTAACCCATATGCTTTCAAGTCAAAAATGTTTCAAGGGTAGCTAAAGGCTAGCCAAATGTCTAAAACTGTGGTTCTAAGAGAAGGAATGGTTCTCTCTAAGATGATGTCACATGTCAAATATTACAAAACTCTGGTCCCTGATAATTAAGGTAGTACTCAGATTATGACCATTTGTTCAGTGACCATTTGAAGATCTGACAGCAGTCTAAAAAATGACTTATAACGGGTCCTTGAACTTATAATTACTGCAAGGTCCCTGTAGTCATGTGATCAAAATTTGGCTGCTTGGCAACTGGCCTTCATTTATCAGTCGCCACAGTCCCGTAGTCATGTTCTCTTGCCCCAAGCAGATTGCTTCAGCTTTAACCCTTCCCACCTATCTCCCCCTACCTTGAATCTCTGCCCTTTGGCTGCTGTAGACGCCTTCCCAGTCACCAGGCTTCTAGTGGGCTTGTCCCAACTTCAGCAGTCTCAGCCAGGACTACCGTAAAGGGTTTTTTTAGTTTCCTTATATGTATACAGCACATTTCTAGCAATAAAACTATTAGCATGAATATGATTTAGAAACTGGAGAAACAAGCCATATCGTAGACCACTTGCTAGTATGATAGTCCTGGTTGATCACTAAGATAACAAGGGGAGAAGACCAGCTCTGTATCCCAAGGGTGGCAGAGTGCTGACTTGCAGTTCTTCACAGAAGAGCTTCCTCTGGGTGGCAAATGCACTTCAGAATACACTCAACCTATAAAATTTATCACCTGTCCACTGTTACATCTTTTAGGTTCCTATTGAAGATTGCTTCCCTTCCACCATTTCCTCTTGTTTCTTTCCCCTACTTTTTAAATAAATATTATTTTCATCTCTTTTTTTAATAACCCAGACTATCAAAATATGTCCAGTTAAACTAAAATCTGTGGGTATATATCCAAACATACTGGATTATCATGTTCATAAATTAGTCTTGGTCGTAGGGATTTACAATCTCTGTATATCAGTCCAATACCACAGCAGAAGGTAAGAACAGATAACGTGAGCAGCAATAAAAGTATTATAAAGACACAAACCTGCAGGATTCTGAATCTTTAGCAGCTGAGCCCTGCAATTTTGCCAGCTCGTAACATTTTCATTAACCAAATAATCCTAACTTATTCCTCACAAAAATAAAATAAAAATTCGGAGGACACAGGACAGTCATGCAACCTCTCATGTACAATTTTAGTAATTATAGCTTTAGTATTAAACAGAGCAAAAAGCAAAAATTTGAACTCCCCTCAAACATATTTGATGAACTGAAATCAGTAAGCATACAAACAATATGGTTTTAAACTGCCACAATTAGAGAAAGACAATTATGTTTCTCTGCTAA
The DNA here is from genome assembly GCF_016545835.1 of Crotalus tigris. NCBI lineage: Eukaryota > Metazoa > Chordata > Lepidosauria > Squamata > Viperidae > Crotalus > Crotalus tigris. The sequence goes on from NW_024096469.1 coordinate 4,248,664, forward strand.
GTGCACAATAAATCTTTCAGGATGCATCTTACAATATAATTCAGCTTTAACATCTTACCTGTCTGGCATACTAGACAATAAAAGAAAATAATGGATAGTCATTACTAATTAAAAGTCCCTAAAAGAGTAATACTATTATTTTTAATAAATACAAGTATTTGTATCTCAATACTTACAACTGCCAAAGACTCGATCTCTTCTTCTCTTGCATAGCTGGATTTTCTCTTGATGCCCTAAAGAAAAAATAAAAAGCCCAGATTATAACATCTCTAACGTCTGAGGATTTCATACAGTTGGAGACATGTTGGCATTTTATAAGTAAATCCACATTAATGATTTTCCAAATTCTGAAACAGAATTTGAGATTTACACTAAAAAAAAAACACCACAGCTGTACATGAGGATATGACATTTAAGAAATCAGCTTTTGTGCACTATTGTATCCCCTCTTAAATTCAATTGTATCTCCTATGAAAATAAAAGTAATTGCAATCATTCAATACAATAACTAATTCACAATAATAACAAGCAATCACCTGTACAGGTTGAAAATATACTTACTACATGAGAGCAAAATGAATTTGTGTTGCTCCAGTATGTAACTGAAGATTTTTCTCATGCAAAATAATTCAATCTAATCCTAAAAATGAATTGTTTTGTTTTCTGTAAAAACTAAGTTGAAAACAACCAGTAGATTATCAGGCAACTAGATGGTAACAAAATAGGGATGGTGAATGTAGTTTATCTTAAATAGAAGTTTTAAAAAAATTAGCTCAAACTAATTGGAGAAAGCCAATTTGGTGTAGGGGTTAAGGCATCAGGCTACAAACTTGGAGATCATGAGTTCTAGTCCTGCCTTAGGCACAAAGTTGGCTCAGTGACCTTGGGCCCGTCACTCCCTCTCAACCCGAAGAAGCAGGCAAGGGCAAACCACTTCTAAAATCTTATCAAGAAAACTGCAAGGATTTATACAGGCAGTCACCAAGAATCAACACTGACTCGAAGGCACACACACACAAAACTGGGTGCCACTTTTTTAAAAAATACATACTCAGAAAGGAGCTGAGAAAAGCCAAATAGAGATGGTGGATGGTCTTATATATTCGGTAAGTGGGACAGATGTTTAACCCATATATTTATCATAGAAACATGGAAATGGAAGGACATTTAGGTCACCAAATCCATGCCTTGCTCAGGAGTTTAAATTAAGGCCTCATAGACAGATATCTGCATAGCCACTCGAGCACATTCAATGAAGAGGAACCACTACCTCTCTGAGTTGTTTATCATGTGTTTTCCTAAATTACTCTGAAGGCCTATAAATTGCATATATGCATACACACACACTGCCAGCAGTAAATGATTTATACCAGGGGTCTTCAAACTTGGCCCTTTTATGACTTGTGGACTTCAACTCCCAGAATTCCTCAGCCAGCAGGCCTGGCTGAGGAATTCTGGGAGTTGAAGTCCACAAGTCATAAAAGGGCCAAGTTTGAAGACCCCTGATCTATACTCTGAAAATTTTAATGCATATTCAGCACTATGTAACAAGGCCAAAGTCAGCTAAATGTACAACAGGACCTGGAGAGGTTTAGATTCTACTATTTAATTGCCTCCGTGTCAAGTTAAGTTTACACCAAAAGCACAGCTGTAATCAGTAATCTATTACTAGAGTGATCATGTCATCTGTCTTACTATAGTTAGAATACCAATTTGGCCAGTTTTAAATCTGAAACAGATTTCATTCAGAAATAGCAACCTGGCATTAGGCCAATTTTGTGTGAATGGCATGCTGCTTCCCAGTGATATCCCTCTCAAGAACCGTAACAGCCGGTTCGAAACTAACCCTCTCCCACAGCAGAAACTGAATCAAACTTCTAAGTACCACATCCGCCTCAGCTTTCCAGTTAGTTAATTCCATTTTTTCTTTCCCTTATTTTTCCACTCTGCTTTTCTTTTTCATGCTTTGACTTTTTCTGCTCGTCTGCAACAACTTTCTTACTTCTTCTTTTTTCCTTCTTCCATCTTAACAGAATACATAAAATAATAAAACCCATTTCTTTCCCTCTGTACTACAACCTATGCTATTTTTCATAGCTCATTTCTGAAGCAAAAGCCAGTATGGTGTAATGCTTAAGACACCAGGCTGAAAACCTGGAGTCCATGAGTTCTACACATGGAGAACCTTCTTAGGCAAGGTTATCCAACTGGGTAACATTGGGTCAGTCACTCTGTCTCTCAGCTCTAGGAAGGCAGTCATGGCAAATTACTTCTGAAATCTTATGAAGAAAACTGCAGGAACCTGTCCAGGCAGTCGCCAGGAGTCAACAGTGACTTAAAGTGTATGCGCGCACACTGATGTGCACACACAAAGACACACATTTCTGAAGGTCTTTGGAACAGACTTTAAATCTAGACAAAGCAAATGTTGAGCGATACCTGTAAAACCTGGATCATTTTAACAAAAATTAATCTTGTCCGCCTACAAAAATTCATCTTAACCTAGTTGTATCTATAAAAACAACACAAAAACATATGTTGTAATAATTCTGTTAACCTTTAACAGTGCTGAAGTTTTTTAAATAGATTCCTTTTGTGAAATGTTTATTTAAAAAAAACAAATACAGTACATAAACAATTGCTTTTAAAATAAAGAATGAAGCACTTTCTCCTGCCTAGTAAACAAAATGTGTATGACTTGTTTAATCTGTCCACCAGGTTACCATAAATTGCACTTGCCTTATCATCTCAGTCCATCGCACCGCTTCCTGAAGCTCCATTAGCCTTTCTTTGTACTGATTTCGTTCCATGAGAACCCGGGCCATCTCCACACGTGTGAATCGCTTTCTCTGAGCAGTAGGAATATCACTCTGCAGAGTTGAAAAGATAGCAAGCACACTTAATTAAGTGGACTGGGAAGCACAAACGCCAATCATATATAATTTTTACAGTACAGAGAGTTCTTGACTTACAACCACAACTGAGCCCCATATTTCTGTTGCTAAGCAAGACAGTTGTTAAGTGAATTTTGCCCCATTTTACAACCTTTCTTGCCACAGTTGTTAAGTGAATCTGACTTCCCCATTGCTTGTCAAGAGGGTCGCAAAAAGTGATCATATGACCTGGTACACTGTATCCATCATAAATGCATGCCAAGTGTTGTAAGTATGAAAAACAGTCGTAAGTCTCTTTTTCAGTGCGGTTGTAACTTCAAATGGTCACTAAACCATTTGTAGATCAAGGACTACTTTACAGGTAACTGTGAATATTGACAACAATGAGGGGAAAAGGCCTCATGACCAATTTTGGCCCTAATGAAGGAAAATATGATAACTGAATATCTTTCAGAATTTCTGTTTTACCCCCCCACAAAACAGACTATGTTACAGGATTGGCATACACAAGGAACCTGTAAGCTCATATTTCTGTACAATAATGCCACAGAAAACTAGGAGGATCAATCCAACTATAGTACTGCAAGAATAAGAGAAAATGTAGATCCAATGTTATTAGTATGAATACGTACATCATCCTCTTCCTTTGCCTTTTGCCTTGCTTCTTCAGCTTCTGCACGGGCTCTAAACAAGAGGAATTAATCAAATTAGTCCAAGAGTTTTTCTAGGAGACTCACTGTAACACATTCAAGAATTTTATGCTCACTTTCTAAGCTCTTCCTCCAACTCCTTATTCTTCTCTTCAAGCTTTTGTTTGGCTAGTTTTACAGCTTCCAATTCTCCTTTCAGCACATCCTTTTCACATGTCAGTTCATCAACTTTTGCTATTAAGTCATTCTTCACCACATTCAAGGCATTTCTAGAACACAGATGTTTGCAATTAAATCATTTCTAACAACATTCAGTGACAGAAATAATGTCACTCACAGATCTATTTTCATCACAGCAACATTTACAATAAATACATACAATGCATACAATGAATACAATATACAATAAGCAAAAATAAAAATTTGATTTTACTTTTTTATGGTCTATTATTTTGCCAAGTGAAGCCAATATACTTCATAAAGGTCTTTTTAACAAAAATCTGGTACAATCTAATGTTCTGAGGTGAAAACCTCCATTTCCAGTTTTTTGTCAACTATAATCATGAATATCATGCAAAAATTGAATATTTGCAAAAGAACAAACTTCAGATGTGATAGGAAGTCACCTCTTATTGTTTGCACATAGGATACGATAATCAGAGTACTCTTAAAACTGGATGCTCAATTCTTGGTGCCTAACTAATTATATTTTTAAGTCAGTAACCCAGCAGCAATAAATATTACCGTATATTCCGGCGTATAAGACGACTTTTGAGAGCGATGAAACAGCCTCCGAACTCGGGGGTCGTCTTATACGCCGAGTCATAACGTTTATTTATTTATTTATTATTTCCGGCGTATAAGATGACGTTCTAGGCATGCGACTCGGTGTCGATCATCTTATATGCCGGAAATGACGTCATTTCCGGCGTATAAGATGATCGACACCAAGTCGCATGCCTAGAAAGTCATCTTATACGCCGGAAATAACGTTATAAATTACGTTTATTTCCGGCGTATAAGATGACTTTCTAGGCATGCGACTCAGTGTCGATCATCTTATACGCCGGAAATGACGTTATTTCCGGCGTATAAGATGATCGACACCGAGTCGCATGCCTAGAAAGTCGTCTTATATGCGACTCGGCGTCGATCGTCTTGCGACCCGGCGTCGAACTCGGGGGTCGTCTTATACGCCGGGTCGCCTAATACGCCGGCATATACGGTACTATCCGAAGCAGAACATCCAGATTCAGCCAGAGTTTCATTCCATACAGCATTAACCTTGCAAACTCTCAAGCGTCCTCCTTCTGTTATATATTCAAGATGGACAATATTTAGTATTTATTGCTATGTATATGTAGGGATGTGGGTCTATACATATGTTGTTCATAGTATGTTTAGGTGTGTGTCATGTATGTGTTTCACTTTGAGAGCGGGCAACTAAATTTCATTTTTGATGTGTGCCATTGTGCCCACAGTATAAAAATGACAATAAAGGTTATCTTATCTTATCTTATCTTAAAATATGATATGAATTTCAATAAATGAAAATCCCTTTTGATTGTCCTGAAACTGCCAGTAAACAGAATGAAACCACCTCCAGTGTTCATATTTCCAAGTCTTTTATAATTCTATGGCTCTATTAATAAAATATTTGTAGAGCTGTAGAATTATAAAAGACTTGGAAATCTATTCTATATTTATATACAAATGCTTGTATTTATAGGATATTTTATTCATTCTACAACAATGGAACACCACATCAATTACCATGTATCTTTCACAAAATTCCATGCATGTATACATGTGCCGTTACACACAAGACTTAGGGGAAATGATTATATACTTTATCAGACAGCAACTTGTGGGCATGCAACATCATGTTTAATTAAAGAAATAGGTTAGTGTATCTAAAAACCGAGAAATGATTACTCACTTGGTTTCGAGTAGTTGTGTATTTTCCAGAATAAGGTTTTCAACTTCACGTCCCATTCCTTTCAAAAACCGTAGAGAATAAAGAAATATTAAAAGACAGAAACGTGCTTTAACAACTACAAGTTTTAACAACTGCACTGATCAGCATATTCAGCAGGTGCTCTGGTGCTCACAATTCTACTGCACAAGTAAGAGCTCATTAATTTCAGTGGAATTTTCCTACTATCTTACAGAAATGTGTACAGATTTGTATCCTCACTAAAATGAAAGAATTTCACAAGCAGAATTCTGTGATCAGAGCACTATGATCATAACCACTGATCAGAAAAGAGTTTTCAGATATAAAGTATTTTGCTCTTAGGTTGTAAATCTCAGTATGAAATTCAATTTTGAAACCCAAAGGAGCCAGGCAAAATACTTTTAGTCCAAGCAGACAAAACAAAATAAATTCTATTTCATTTGGTAACAACAGTATAAAACAATGGAAAAACTTAGAACACTTTATATTATGTAATCTCGTACTCAAATAGGTGACACCACAAGAAATGTTGAATGTTAAGAAACTCAAATAATGCAAAGCCCTTGCAAATGTTCCTCAAATGAGATGATGCCTTACCAAAGAAATCATGGTCTTTAAAGCCCATGCATCCCATGAAGAGCAAAAGGAAGAAGAAATATGTAATGAGAACAGTAAAAATGAAGTACAGAATAGAGAAAGCTGAGAATTTGAAATATGAGTGATTTCAGGGTAAAGCCAGCATTAAATGGCTGCAGCAACGTATGTAGAACAGCCAGACAAACAGTTAAAAGAGAGTCGTGTCTAGATCAAGGATCCATCCAATCCAACCTCCCTCTTCTTAGAGCAGCTACCAGAGATCTCTCCAAAGATCACAACAGGCCTGAAAGGGAGAACATCCCACCCCCAGTAAGGTAGCATTCAGAAATACTGTTAAAATCAGATCTCATTTCACTATCAGAGCTGATAATAACAGTCATTGCTATTTTTAATGCAGATGGATTTAGAAGTGAATTATGGATTACCTATCCTGTTTTGTTTTTCCCTCAATAACCTCCTTTAGGTTTTTTTTAAAAAAATAAATGTGGCATTTAAATGACTGAAGAAGTACTCAGTTTAATGAGATGTTTCCAAGTAATTCCTTGCAAAAAAGCAGCCCTTATCAAGTCATTGCAAACCTCATCACCTAAACCATGCTTAATTTTTTAAACGTCGTATTGCATTCCAATTCTTCTAAAGTGAAAAATACTTAAACCTTTTTCTTGTAGAACATGCTCTTAACCATAAAAGATTCATTTTTACTTTTTTTGCTCCATTGTATCAAAATAGCATATATTTTAATGGAATGCAAGATAGAGAAGACTATATATTATTACAAGAATTATCTTTTGAAAGGGTGCAGTATAATATGAACACGTCTGATATTTGAGTTTTAATGGGGCCTTTTTACACAAATCTAATAGGTTAATAATTTGGGGTTGTTAATTGACAGTTATCCACATATATTCCCATCCATATTTAATATAGGTAAAATAAAATAAGCTATTAATAATATATCTTACAAGATCCAGCAAAAGACTAATGGAATATCATTGATTTTGTACTAGCTTTTGAAAAACCGACTTCATAAAATGTGAGTAACTGTAGGAAAATGCATAGTATTACTGCATATACATGAAATGATGGAAAATGAGACTGATAAGTGCAGACAGTCCTAGCTTGATAATCAGTCTCTTAGCAACCATTCGAAGTCATGACAGACCCACCCCTCAAAAACTATTTATGACCCTGTTCCAAAGTTATAGCCGCTATATCGGCTCCATGGTTATTCACTCTCATGACTCTTATGATCAGAGATGCTGCAGTGGCCTCCCCTTTGTCTATCTTCCCTCATCCTGCTCCACTGGGTCCCTACTTGGACCTGTTTTCCAATTCCATCACCCACTGCACACTTATCTCTGGAAGAGCTCTGGGGCTCCAGCCCCAAGTTGGGGAAAGAAGGCAAGCCACTCCATCCCTCAGGGTCCCTGGGTCCCAGAAGGGACCACCATTTTCTGAGCAGCCGCCAAGGAACTGTGGCCACATCCAAATGGTAGACACTTCCAGCATGCAGCCACGTGTCCTAGGGACAAAACGGTCTGCTCTATGCAGCACTGTGGAAAGCTTATGGCCCCATTAAAGCAACAGCCACTTCCAGGACACAGCCACGTGGTCCAGAGATGAAGCAGTTTGCTCTGCTTCCCTAATGCACAGTGCTGCAGAAAGTTCTGTTAGGAAAGCACAAAATACTGCTTCAAAACTGGGCCGGATGACTATGTTCCAAAATTAGCTGCCATTTTGGAGCAGCTACAACTCTACAGGTCTGGAGCTCTGGATATCTTTGAAAGGTAAGTGCACAATGGATGACAGGGGGTGGGGAGGAGAAGTAGGGCCTGGCAGGATGTGAAGCAGGCAAAAGGTCTATTGGGAGCCAGTGTGGAGGGGAAAGGCCTGCGGGGATCCAGGAAGAGAGCAAGTTCAAGGACTGTGGGGACCCCAAATGTTGGGAAGTAGAGCACAGAGTGTCTGAGGGAGTGGGGAAAGCCTGGGGAGTCTGCATCAGGTGGGCCTGAGCCTATGCTAGGCCTACTAAAGTTTTCCCAGTTTTAGATACCCCATGCTCCACTTAACGTCTATATCAGGGAGAGCAGGGGGTAGGGGTGATTAAGCTAGGTGAACTCACTTAATGATTGTCAGATTGTCGCAACATGCGAAGTAATGGGACTACCTGTGCATCATTTATTTAAGGCTTAAATAAAGCTACTATTCTCATCAAAAAAACATGCCTACACTTCAAAGTACAAAACTTTAAATGACTTCTAGAGCAAATGGGCTACCTGGTATTTATTATGCTTGTACACCAGAAATGTCCCTCTTGGGAACAGGGAAATTCTTGCAGGGAGGGGTATTCTGTGAGCACACTGAAATTGTGCAGAAAGTTAGTTGAGCAAGGCAAAAACAAGTTTTTGGAATTCTTATGCATTTAGTACAATTTATTTCAATATCGGATCTTCTAACACTTGACAGGCTGACTGCACTATGGAAAAATATAAACACATGGACAGAAGTTTGCTTGTTTGATAAGACACACTCAAAGTACTGCTCAAATCCATAGATTAAAAAAAAATTCCCAGATTCTGGGCTTTCTGTGTGGGAAGCAGAAACACTCTGTGTCCATTCTGTCAGGGTGGCATAATCACATTCTATTTTTTATTTTATTTTTTTTGTCTTCCAACTAGCCAGTATGTAATTTGCATCCTACATGTTTCCTGTTTGCATAGGTTTCACAGATTAGAAAACAGCCTTTTGTCCTGCATGAAGACTCAAAAAATAATGAAAATTGTTTCAGAACGATTACTCCTTGCCATGTGCTTATTCCCAATCATTTCTCCAAGGTTGACGTTTGCATTGGCAGAATTTGGATCAGTACCACAGAAAGGAGACTATTCGTAACGAATGGTCAAAGTTTGAGTTTTTAGAATACTTCAGTTTGGAGGAAGGAACTGTTTCAGTTATGTGAACAACACTTTTAACTGTTGGTATTCTGAGTAGAGAATAATTATCAGGCAAAATAAATTAAAAAGCACTAGGCAGGATAAAGACAAAACAAACTGCAAAACAGACATTATGAAAGCAACAGCCAAGAATGCTGAACTTCAAAACAATCACTTTCAAATATATAAAAAGGATACAAACCAGAATATTCTCCTGGGTACGCAGCCCAAGAGAAAGCAAATTGGAGAAACCCATTTAACTAATGTTGCAAAAGCATGCCAAAATACAACACAGTAAACTACTAATACAAAACATTTCATATAAAATGTGTTCCCTCAGATTAAGTACCACTGGGCTTCTGTACCATTATGCATATTGGTAGCCCTATTTACACATACTATCTAGAAACAAAACAAAAAAAACCAAATCTATGCTAAAGTAATTAGTACATGGTTACAACTGAGCAGTATTACAAATGATGGCCTGCCTGTTAATCACCTTAATACTGCATTAGTGATCTATTTAAATATACCCTTAAAATTACCTATTTTGGTATAAAAGTGAAATTGTTGCAGTCTCTAACGTATCCCCCTTTTTTATGCTTTTACTACAGCCATTTCTCCTCTCATCAAAGTCACTCCCCACTTCCCTCAACAGCAATAACATAACTGAGACCATACTCATCAGGTGCCACTATGATGTTTATATCTATTATAGGATTAACCTTAATGGTTCAAAAATCTTATTTTTTAAAAAAAAATGCAGAAACAGTATGGGCGTAACATAAAGTGACTGCTAGAGGAATGGGATAAGTTATAAAACATTGGCAGCATCTACTATTCTTTTTTGGGTTTTGTTTTAAGCAAACAGAGCCAGGGGCGAGGAACTAAATTACAAAGAGAAGTGGAAAAGAGAGAGAGGGAGAAAGGAAATGTAGTATTTTTCTGTAAGTAAAGATTTCTCTCCCTTTAAACTAACACAAAAATACACTTTCAAATGAATAGAGGGAAGTGTGTTCTTCGCATGAATTTTGGGGTGGAAGATGTTCCTCCACCAAGAAGTGTTTGAAGAAGGAACAATTCACATATATCTCAGTTGTACAACAAAAGACATGTTACCTCAGAAAAAATTCCTCTTGACATTTTAAGGCATGTTAAACATTTATTTATCTTATTCCCTCCAATGCCACCCAACTCCAAATACATTGGGCATCTGACAATACACCAGGCAATACAGGTAGTCCTCGACTTACAACATTTCATTTAGTGACCGTTCAAAGTTACAACCTCACTGAAAAAAGTGACTTATGACCATTTTTCACACTTATAACTGTATGACCATCCCCATGGTCACCTGATCAAAATTCAGACGCTTGGCAACTGACTCATATTTATGACCTTTGCAGTGCCCTGGGGTCACGGGATCACCTTTTACGACCTTCTGACAAGCAAAGTCAATGGGAAGCCAGAACAACAGTGCTACTAACTTAACAACTGCAGTGATTCAATTAACAACTGTGGCAAGAATGGTCATAAAATGGACCAAAACTCACTTAAATGTCTTGCTTATAGCAACATAAATTTGGGGCTCAGTTTTGGTTGGAAATTGAAGACTACCTGTATAAAACAATATAATAAGAAATAACAAACTACAAAAAACAATCTAGAACAAAAAAAGAAAAAGGAGCAAAATAGCAAACCCAGCAGACACCCCAAACATCCCATTAACTTCTAATATCCCAAAGAGGGGCTTCGGCCACCCCCGCTCAAAACTTGGGAGAACAACCAGACTTTTACAGCAATCCCCACTTCAACTGTACTAATGTCAAAAGCACTCCTTTTTTTAAAACTTTACAAGAGGGGGAAACATTGCCTTCCCCATTAATTCCTAGATAGAAAAAGCATCTAGGAAGTTCTTTTATAGGTAAAAAGTTACAGATTTCCTAAAATAAATTCCTCCTTTCTCTTCTGCCTATTTTCCAGATTACTCATCCACATAAACAAAACCAGACTGGAGGAGGTGGGAGGGAGACTGAATTGTCAGATTGAAAAAAATGTAAAATATTAGGGATAGTCATCTAACATACATTAATAGCAACCGAAAGCATAATGATGCAATGGCAGATTTAAGAAAATCTCACCATTATGAAATAAACAAAATGGTCACCATCGCAACCCACTATTTGAGCTGTAAGTTTCCCAGATGATTGGCCAAAAGATTGGTTGCTAATGGGAACCCTTTTTTAATAAATAAGTGCAGGCATAAATATGATTATATGTTAAACATTTAAACAAATGAGAACATCAAAGAGCTATGGTAAATAGTGAATGCTTTTAACTCTATTCACTAGGCAAATTATGTATGGAAATATCTTGAGTACTTTTTTCTTAGAACTCTATCCTTGAACTATTCTGTAAATTGCTTTCACCATTTCTAAACAATTTTAAAAAAATACTCACCCAGCAAATCTGCTCCTTCATCCACATCCCCAATCAGACCAGAACCCGCAGAAGATAGTTCTTCAAAGAGCGATTCTGTATTACGATCAAATGCTTTGTTCTCTATGCCTTTGGTAGGAGTGCTACACAATAGAATTCGAATGTAGGAAAAGAATTAGATCTTTTTAAAAAGACTTCACCAGTCTAGATTTCAGTGTACAAATGTGCGAACTTTCTAATGTAAATTCTGCTCCACAAAAAACTATGCCACAATTAATGGTTTACTATTTAAGAAAGCTAAAGCAAAATGACACATTCAGCAATAACCTTTCCCCCTTTCCTTTCTCTGTCTTTTCCTGGTAGGATGCAGAAATATTAGGCACATTAATCAAGGCACTATTTTCTCCTCCACAACACTGATGTTCACATGGTTACAAGCTCCTCTGATTCACTTAGTTTCTTCCTGACAGTTTTGTATCCACATTGCCACCATAACAGGTTAGCCATTTTCATTTCTTTAGAGCCTCCAACCACACCCTGCAGTCTCTTCCTCCATGCTAAGCGGGTGGAAATGAGAAGCAGCGTAACAATCTGACATATTACCCTTATGAGGAGATATTGAGCGATGGCTACTGCACATACTGTTTTGCCCTTCACGGTAGATCAAAGATTTTTGAGCCAGAGCATCAATAGAAAATCTGAGTGCCACAGAATGCCAGAACACTAGTACTGACTGAAAAGTATTGATCAAGAGATTGGTCATATGCCATAACGATCACAAAGAGCTACAAAACTCTCTTGTGCTATTTGTATTTTTTCCTAAGCTCTCCAGTGATTGAAAATTGCTGGCAAAATACCTTGAACCTTTATATCCACTAAGATCTTTATCCATATCCAGCTCTGGAGTGGATTCAATGATTGCCTGAACTTCAGATTTGTCATCATTTTCATTAGATCCTTCAAAAGAAATAAGTAAATATTGTTAAAAGCAAGGAATATGAAATAGAATTAAAGGCAGCATACATAGGATCTCCCCTAATTTTATTCTCAAACTATAATCCTGTGAATTAGGTAAGAATGAGAAAGAATGACTGGCCCCCATTGACACAGTGAGCTTCATGATCAAGTAGGAATCAAAATTTAATTTTGCCTGGTCCGAGTCGAACACGTAAAATCATTACACTATACCAGCCACTGTACCAGTCAATGCACAAGATTATTAGATTCCAAAATTAATGATCACTTCTCACCGACCATCTTTTCTAAATGTGAAAAACTTTAGTAACACATGTTGTCATATAGAAAATAATATTTTTCCAGCATAAAGAGCCTTAAATGTGACAACTTAGTCTTAATCATATACTAAATCTGAGAGCAGTTGTTATTTAATCTCATAGTCTGTAAATACACTGAAGCCTGCTTGTGATCAATAAGGCCACCTTCACATGACTTTCCTGCTGCTTTCTGTATGAGGAGGTCTTCCTATAAGGAATACAAGTAGCACTCTAAGTAAATTTATTAATTCTGGAACCTGTAGGCATACTATGGATTTTAAATTACTCAAACTATTAAATTACTCAAAATGTGAATAATCTAGCAACTTACCAATAGATACATTTCTTGTTTCCTGGGCTACCTGCACTTCAATGTGCTTGCTTATGTCCAATTTCTGGTTCCATGAATCAGAATTCTTTGCAAGGCCTTCCTTGTCTTCATGCAGGGGAGACTCAGCAGACTTAAGCACATCTGAAGCAGCAGTTAAGATTGGTGTAGTAGATTTGGACCCTGCTTGGCTAACATCAGAAATTTCATCCTAAAGCATAAATAAGTTTGAAGTAATTACAAATTTATTTGGGATATCCCCTAATCCAAGATTAATACTTAACTAGTTGAGGCCAGATAATTTACTGTGTTTTCTAACTAAAAGATGCATATTTCTTTTTGCAAATGCAATTTCATTTATATTCAAGGTACCAACCTCAGTGATACAAAATACACCTTTCTCATGTTCAATAATACTTCAATACCACCATAGTAGTAGTAGACCGTAGGCTTAAGCATTTAAGTCTTTTTTAAGCCCTTTGAGGTAGTCCAGACAAAAAGCACAACTATGAGTACCAACACTACCTTTATTGTATGCTTACATTAACAGAATCTTGCAAGATTGATCCTCCTTTTTACTCTCTGGAAAACTAGGAAAGATCCCTTCTGAAATGCTTCCTAGCCCCACTCCTTCTGTGGACTAAGATTTTTTTTTTACATGATAGTTGCCATGTCTGCAGCTCTTCTTCCTGTCTCTCACGATCATTCCCACTTATCATTCCATTAACCCATCTAAAGTTAATCTATGTCACTTACAAAGCTTCATCCTCTTCAACAATGCTTTCCTTCAGGAAGCCTCTATCCTATTGCCAAGGAGTTCAACTCCTCATTAGCTATACACCCCTTTGTTCCTAAAAATTGTATTCAGCCGTTCAGTGACTGGCATTGCTAAAACATATTACAAAAGCAAGAAGGGAGGTGGAAATCATGGGAATCAGGCTTTTTTAAAAAAAATTTGAAACAATATTTTATTAGCAATAGCAGCAGTTTGCCCCCAACGATCTGGGACCTCATTTTATCAACCTTAGAAGGATGGAAGACTGAGTGAACTTGAGCCGGTGAGGATTAAACTCCTGGCGGTGGGCAGAGTTAACCTGCAATGCTATATTCTTACCATCATGCCATAACAGTTTCTATTGTGCCAGTTTGCCAAAGGAAATGCACAACAAATATATGCCCATGAAATTTCTCTTCTCTTTTGCTTTCCATAGCAAAGTATATATTGTTAACATCATTAGACTAATAAGTACTAGATTAATGTATACATAATTTTGAAATGTGCAGATTTAATCTTTGCATAAGTGTTTAAATAATTTAAACACTTTATATATTGCCTTATGCTACTTTAATACTGCATCATTTAATTTACATGTCATACATTCAGACTATAAAAACAAGACACCACGAGCTACAAATGGGTAGCCATAAAAAAATCAATGAATGAATAAATAAAACTTTTTGTGTTTTAATTAATAATATATTCCAAGCCTCATTCTTCCTCTTGGCACAATGAATATTAAACAAATTAAACTTTTTATAAGCTGCCTGAGTAAATTTTGTTTGTCCATTTTAACTGACACTAGCAATTTGCATCCATAGCTAAGTGCTATTTATAATTTCCTTTTACATTTCGGAATGAAAATGTACCTAAATGGTTAAGAATTCAGGTACAAGCACTTCTGAACACACGTCTCAGGCTGGGAATTTGTAATCAATAATCAGAATTTAGCAAAAATCCAACCTCAATTTTACAACTGTCAAAGTCAAGAATATCTGGCAGGTAATCTATCCCAACACTCACAGAACTACCAGTAGATCCAGATCATCCTTGATATATACATCTTTGATCTGAACAATGGCTTATCTACACATATACTTTAAAACAGGGGTCCCCAAGTCCTGGATCATGGCCCACTACCAGACCGTAGCCTATTAGCTGGACACACATGCCTGCGCAGCTGAACTTCTGTGAGTGGCGAGCCAGTGGGCAATTGCATGTGCACACCAGCCTGCCGCTTGCACAATCTGAGCTGTGCATGTGCACACTGGCTTGCCGCTTGCACAAGAACTGTGTGCATGTGCGCACACGCTAGCCCACCAATTGCATGGCCCCGTTCCCCCCTCCCCAATCGTGCCACCAAGCTGCAAAGGTTGGGGATTGCTGTTTTAAAGCTAGAGAAGGAAATTGTCCCTTATA
Organism: Crotalus tigris; assembly: GCF_016545835.1. Taxonomy (NCBI): domain Eukaryota; kingdom Metazoa; phylum Chordata; class Lepidosauria; order Squamata; family Viperidae; genus Crotalus; species Crotalus tigris. The sequence goes on from NW_024096469.1 coordinate 4,263,933, forward strand.
ACTCACATTCAAATTCTAATTTCAAATTAGAATTAAAAAACATTGAGAATGTTAAAAAAAAAAGTCACAGAAGAACACAAAAAATTAGAACTACTATTTATTGGCTGTAAATCCATGCACTGGTACATCATTTTGAAAAAAAAAAAGGTACTGCATTCTGAATTACCATTCTTTAAATTTATATGCTGCTTGATTCCCAGGGACTGTGCAGTTCACAAAGCTATTTAAAGCAGGGGTCTCCAACCTTGGTAACTTTAAGACTTGTGGACTTCAACTCCCAGAATTCCTCAACCAGCTTGGCTGGCTGAGGAATTCTGGGAGTTGAAGTTCACAAGTCTTAACGTTGCCAAGGTTGGGGACCTCTGATTTAAAGGATGAAAATAAGACAAGAAAAACAAGAAATAAAAAAGGATAGAGATGGCAGAATAACAAACCAGGTGGAAACAAAACCTAGGTCAAAAAAAGATGTCATTCATCCTCACCAAGAGCCTGGATGAACAGCCAGATATTCAGGCTCTTTTGAAATACCAGCAGAGCAGGGCCATTCAGATCTGAGCGGGGGTGAGCTCATTCAATAGGACAAGTGCTATGACAGAGAAGGCAGACTTCTGGGGTCCTGATAGATAGCATGGTTTCACTGAAGGAATCTGGAGAGTGCCATATCTGCCATATTAAATAGGTTGGCCAGATACTGTTCAAGATAGGTAGTCCCTCAAGTAACCTGGCCCTAGGCCAAGTATCTTTCTCAAATGATTTACCTGCATTAGGTAAATGGTTGAAACAAACTATTTTAGCTCCTTATCCTTAAAGGACAGGTCATGAGTATCAGATTGGAACAGTCTGAATGAAATACTTACATCCTTTCAAGCATCCTACTTCTATATCCTTCTAAAAATTGTATTTCTCCTCGTCAAGGAAACAGACAAGAAAGGTACAGGTGGTCCTTGTTTAATAACCATTCCTTCAGCAAGTCTTCAAACTTATGACCCTGCTGAATGGTAATTATGACAGCTCCTTGGAGTTCCAACTGTCAGAAACAAGGTCAATAGGGAAGCCAGTGGGAAGTCAGAAACTGCAGTGAAGAAAGCTCCTCACTTAACAAAACTGGGACTGCTAGAATTGCTGTGGTTAAAAGCACAGTCATGTGATATAATGCTTTACAACTGCATCACCTAACAATGGCAATTCTGATCCCAATTGCTGACATTAACTGAGGACTATCTGTAACAGGAATAATAGTATCAGTAACGTTTATTCCAAACATGTCTAACTCAAGGCCCGTGGGCCAAATCCGGCCTGTGATGTGTTTAGACCTGGCCCACAAGCCAACTAGTAGGAGGAGGTGACTGAGTATGTAGCAGTGGGGGTGGTGAGCTGAAGCAGCAGCAGCGCCAGTGAGGCCTGGGGGAAAGTCAGCTGAAGCTGCAGTGTTGCTGGGACTCTGCTGAAGTCCAAGGATCGGTACGTGCGGTTCCAGCTGATTGGGGCTTTCGGCGACCTCAGAAATGGTCGGCAGCCACAAGTAGTCTTCGGGCAGAGTGTCAGCTGGATCTGCGGGGCTGTCGGTGCTTGGCAGGGACCCCAGAATCAGCGCAAGAAGCTCCAGCTGATGAGCGCAGGATGAAAAGGCCAGCCAGGTAGTGAGTGAATGCATGTGGAGGGGAGGAGAGGATGTAAAAGGAGGGGTTTGGATGGGAAGGAGGAGAAGTAAGGGGGGAGAGAAGGCGATAGGGAGGAGAGATGTCAGTGGAGCAAGCCTGAGGGAAAAAAGGGGATAGGAGAGGAGAGGCTTCTGTGGGCCAAGCCTGAGGGAGAGAAGGGGACAGCAACTGGCACTTTGAGGGCAACCATAATGCTGATGCGGCCCTCAATGAAATTGAGTTTGACACCCCTGGTTTATTCTAACGTACGATCACTATATTCTTCATAAAACCACTGATATTTTAGTCCCACTTCTGATTTCATGGATCATAGATACAGGCAGTCCTCAAGTTACAAGTGTAATGGAGCCTGCCCAATCCACTCGTAACTCGAAAATTCGTAGAGTGAATCTCGTACCTCAAAAGAGATTACTCCCTTGCTCATTAAAACACTTGCAGCTCGTTAAGTGAACATGAGGTATCTCAGGGTAGGAAAGGCCACGAAGGGCCTAGTGATGGAACAGGCCCCCAAGGCCTCCCCGACCCACTAAGATACCACATGCTTCCCCCTCTCTTCCTGCCGCACCAGATTCACCTGGAAAAGATCTGTCTCCTCTCTGCCGCAGTTCCTGCTGCCACCTGGATCTGAGGCCAGAGGACGCTTCCGCACTCTCCCCGCAGCCCGATCCGGGCTCCGGAGGCCTTTTCCAGACCACTGCTGCCTGGATCTGAGGCAGGGGAAGCGTCCCCCGGCTTTGGTTCTGTTCTCTGTTGCAGAGAACAGGGACCTAAAGTACCATTAGATCATGTGAGATCAGTAGCGTGAGATCTGCGTTACTTTAGGCCTCCATTCTCTGCGAACGCACCAAAGGCCTAGAACAGCCAAGTGAAGGATCTCGATCTTCGTAGGGTGAATATTGAAGGCCTGGTGACTAGGAAGACCCGGGGTGGGGATGGAGAGGGAAGGAATAACCAGGGTGAATGTTGCAGAGCCACTGCGGTCACTCGTAAAGGCAAACAACTGCCATGGTGCTGCAATATTTGTAACTTCGGGATTTGCTCATAAGCACTAGGGAGCTCTTATCATGTAACATTGAACGAGCATTAAGTGAATGCTCGTAACTCGGGGATTATCTGTACTGCAGCACCTATACAAGAGGGCTGTATCCAACCCTATTTAGGTTCATTATTGCAAACTATCAAAATCAATTTATCTTTCTACTGACATAGTTCTAATCTTTACCATTACGCAATCTCATAAAGGAGAATTTTTTTCCTACATAGCTGTTTGTCCATTATGCTCTGCCTACATGGGCAAAATATTCTAGGATTATCTTCTGCTCCAGCAAACACTTCCAGAAATAGTTTTAACTTTGCTGTTAAGAGTGATATTCCCAAATCCACTAACCCCTCCCCCCAAAATCCAGCAAAAATACTTATTAAAAGAAAAAAATCTGTAGTTTTATTCAATAAATCCAGAGTGAAATAAAATTTCACTTTGTCTAAACATTTCCCAGCTTCTATATTCTAGCCACATCATGAAAAGAATGCAGGCACTCAAATTACTGACCTTAGCAGTCAAAAAACTCCCAATAAACAGCCTGGTTACCAACAAAAACAGAACTTGCAGACCTTTGTTTGAAAGGTTACAAGAAAGTTTAGACTATTCTAATTGCAAAGTGACCATTCATTTTAAAAAATGCAACTGCTGTTCTTCTGCTGCTGGTCTTAAAGTATCAGGCTATCTGAACAAATTTAAATTAATGCTTCGGTCAAAGCTGATAAATACTATTAAGAAAAATATGATTATATTGCTCTAAGACCTTAAGTGTTCAAGATATTATATTGTCTATGCACTTCTTAATGCAATTTTCAGTCTCACAAGAAAGGAGGGATTACTATTCCATATGTACAGGCAAAATTAAGCAGTTATTACTATGTTAAACTCAAGGAGTGGAAAGCAGAATTTAAACCTCATTCATTCATGAAGTTTCAAGTGACCTGTGAGCAGTTACACTTTTTCATTCTAAACTACCTCATATGGTAGCTGTTCAGAAGCTGCCCAGAGTCATCTGGAGTTGGCAGCCATAACAAATCTAATAAATTCAATTAAATGTATGAAAAAATCAGAAGTAACAACTATACTAAAAAGTATAAAATGAAATTCTAGATGAAAGAAAGACACTTCCAATTTTACGCGGGAGAAAACCCGAATAACCAAAGACATATATATATATATATATATATATATATATATATATATATATATATAATTTGTTTTCTGAGGTTTTTGCGGGTGTTTGTATATAGGTCTTTGGTTATTCGGGTTTTCTCCCGCGTAAAATTGGAAGTATCTTGGCGACGTTTCGACGAAGTCTCATTCGTCATCTTCAGGCTGGTGTTTTCGGCTTCGTGCTTCTAGGAGCAATGTGTGATCGTAGCTGTTTCTTCCTTTTAACTGCCAGTGGGAAACCCGCCCTTATTGACAAATGAGTCCCTAACACAAAGAATGACACCAGACCCACACTCACGAAAGCCACACAGGATGTCACCACCACATGTCCACACAAAAAGCAAACCCAAACCCACACCGATGATGAGGCACGACCACAAACCAGAAGCCAGACCACAGCTGCATCATTAGCCACTTTAAACCCCTCCAATCCATACATGAAACAAACTGACACCCACCACGAGAAGATGAGGCATGACCACGAACGCGAAGCCAAACAATAGCAATGCTCATCATCTCACATCCCCCTGCAACTCAGATTAACCTGAGCACAGCAAAGCCCCCACCCAAACAGAACACTCCCCCAACCAATCAGAGCACAGCCAACCCCCCATCCAATCAGAGCATAGCCAAGCTCCTAACCAATCAGAACACACCTCCATCCAGTCAGAACACAGCCAAGCTCTCATCCAATCAGTTCATACCCCCATTGGCAGTTAAAAGGAAGAAACAGCTACGATCACACGTTGCTCCTAGAAGCACGAAGCCGAAAACACCAGCCTGAAGATGACGAATGAGACTTCATCGAAACGTTGCCAAGACATTTCCAATTTGACGCGGGAGAAAACCCGAATAACCAAAGATAGATATAGATAGATAAATAGATAGATAGATAGACAGACAGACAGACACACACACACACACACACACACACACACGGTTGATAATGTCCGTAAAGATGTGACTCCTGGGTATATTCATAATATAAAATAAATAACTTACGATCACCAGGAGAATCCAAGTAAGAAAATACTTTAATAAAACCAAGCTTTCGTTGGGAGCTCCCAACATCGTCAGGGTTAAAAGCCAGTTAGTGGAAATGCCTTAAATAATAATGCTTGCGCCCGGCTCCTAGACCGCGTCATTGGTCCTAACCAGTTAATCTGTGTTCTGGTCGTTTCTATGACGTCTGCATCCAGCTCTCCTCTACTACTCTTTTGGACACTCTTACTTGTTCTCTCAATGTTAGTTCTTAGATTTGTTAGAGTCCTTTCACCCTCCTCCTCTTCAATGATATTTACTCCCATACCATTTTTCTCTCTGCTGTGGGTTATGGGGGGTCATTTGATTTCATACTATCGTTATGTTCCATTAGGGCTCCAAATATCTTCTCCCACTCTCAATTGTAAGTCGATGGTCTCTCCTTGCTCCCCCTCCCCCATCCTCTTCCCCCCTATGTGGATAGTACTTGTCCGGGTATCATACTGCTCAGCACTTCCCCCTTCGCCCCCCATCTTAGCGCTCTCTGTATCAACTATGCCTTGCTGTGCTGTCTGTTGCTAGCAGTTATCACCCCTATCTGAGGCGAATCCCCTGTATTCCATCGGGGAAGCCGCCAGTTGCGGGCACAAGTATCCCCCGTCCGTGATCTTCCGCTCGTCCATAGGGCGAGGGGGGGAAACCTCTCCCTCTCTTTTACAGCGCAAGCGAGTCACCACCCCACATCCTCTTCTTCTCCGTATAAGCCGCTCCTCTTCGTTAATGTGGGCAACACTGGGCTCGAAAATCCCGTCGCCAGCTCCCCCGGATCTCTTACTGATGTAATCAGCCTCACTCCTCCACCCAGGGGGCGAGGATCTATTAAGATGTTGTCGGAAGACACACAAATCTCCCGCCCGGCGGGCTCTCCCTCCTCCGCTTTCCGAGGGGCACTCGGTTCTTAACAGATGCCTCAGCTGTTCTTCGGAGTGAGTCTGCTGTTGACTAGATGCCAAGGGGGGGGGTCCGTGGGCTGCTATGGGTCAATGGAAGTCTCGTGTGCTTGTCCATACAGGGAGTTAGATATGATGTTGTCTCCTCGGTCTCGTAAGCCTCGTACGGATCGTTTGCAGCGAGTGGAGTGACGGTTCATACTCCATTTCCTCAGTGCCTGTTGTGTCAGGCAAAGATCTACATGGCGATTGATTGAGTCCTTGTCTGAAAACTAGGCTTCCTTTAATAGTCGGCCCCCTTTCGTGGCATCACTGGATATAATCCATGTGTTATCAAAATCAAATTGACGACCATGTTCTGCCATATGCATCCAAACTTGAGAGTGTTGCTCGCCCCTTCTTACGACCAGTTTGTGCTCATGTAAATGGGTTTTTAACCGTTTGGATGTCTCGCCCATATAGTTACTTTGACAGTTCTTACAGTCAATTTTGTAAACCACCGCAGATTTTTCCATAGCGGCGAGTGGGTCCTTGGGGCACACAATTTTGGAGCGTAGCGTTTGATTGGGCTTATGGGCCACCTCTATGTTATAGGGGGCCAACAGTCTGGCTGTTGCCTCAGAGACGTTATTAATGTAAGGCAAGGAGATACGAGTCTTCTGTGGGAATGATTCATCCCTCTGCTGGTTGCTTCGGGGTTTAGGTATTGTGCCATGCCGCTTTATAAATTTTAAAGGATACCAATTCTGTTGACAAATGCAGAGGAGATGTTCCCTTTCCTCCATTTTGAACTCAACCGTGCTGCAGTGGGAGTCCATGCGCTTAAATAACGCTCTAATGCAGCTGACCTTATGGGACACCGGGTGATTACTCCTGTAGTGGAGAATCCTGTCCGTATGGGTGGGCTTACGGTAAACTTTTGTGTATAATGATCCATCCGACTAGCTTTGGATCAGCACATCCAAAAAGGCTAAACGGCCTTGCTTCTCTTCCTCCACCATGAATCTTATATCAGGGTAAATCGAGTTCAGTATTCCCATAAAGTCAGCTACATGTTGTCTTTTAACAACAGCAAACGTGTCATCCACGTACCGAACCCAAAATTTGGGATGGTATAGAATCATCGCCTTACGCTCTAATTGTTGAAGCACTGCCTCTGCTACAATGCTGGAGATGGGGGAGCCCATAGGTGTGTTAATCTCTTCATATATGACACCCTGACACGTGAAATAGGTTGTTAGGCATACCTCCATTAGTCTCACGAGGTCTTCCGTCTGCAGGGAGTCCTCGTAATGACCCCCCTTTTTGTCTGTCAACTGGTCTCTCAGGACAGAGATGGCTAAGTCCTGGGGGATGGAGGTGAAGAGTGAGGTAACATCGAATAATACCATCATCTCATCCTCCTCCACCCTGAGTGTCTTGATCTTACCCAGGAACTCCTCCGCTGACTTGGGTAGTGAGTAGTGAGACTGTCATCCACAAGGTGGCAAATACGGCCACTAAGCCATTTTGCCAGCCCCACAGTAGGAGTACCTCTAAATGAAACTATGGGGCGAAGAGGAACGCCTTCCTTGTGGATTTTGGGTAGCCCATAAAACCTAGCAAGTGCCGTGTCACATGGGCGCACTTTCTTCAGGGTGTCCTCACTTATCTTTCTACTGCACTTAAAAGTATCCAGCAGTTTATTAACTTTGTTCCTGAGTGTCACCGGGGGGGTCTTTCCCAATTATTTTATATGCTGTTCTATCGTTAAGAAGCTCTAGCGCTTTAGTTATATAAAGCGTCTTATCCATGACCACTGTCACCCTCCCTTTATCTGCAGGGAGTATGGTGACAGTGTCATCCCTCCTGAGTTGCTCTAGGGCCTCCATTTCCTTTATGGATAATGTGTGATAGTTTCTGTGGCCCATGAGCAGCCCAGCAACCTATCTATCTATCTATCTATCTATCTATCTATCTATCTATCTATCTATCTATCTATCTATCTATCTAAAAATATGATTCAACAATATGCTTATGTTGATAGATTTTGATAATTTGTCATAGGCTTTTACTATGAAGATTATGTATTGTGTTGGGGAATTTTCTCAGTTTACTTTGCAGTATTTAGAATATCAATGAATTTAAATATTTCAGATATATCCAGACAAAGTGCAAAAGATTATCCTTCACCAAAATGTCCAGAAAAAGTGCAAAAGATTATCCTTCACCAGACAATCTAAATTGCGTGTAATCCACATAGCAATACATTTAAATATGTAAAGAGTTAACACTACTTTTTCATTAGCTTCATTGACCCAAAACCCAATGTGCACCAAACAATGTATCAGAGTTCAAGTTGAAGCTTTAGGGTTATAATTCTGAAGTGAAAAAATATGTGTACTTAATGACCAATTCATGTGAATGGATTCATATTATGGCTTTATTCGGGGCTATATTATAATAAATGCTTGCTAGGTGGATACCATACAGTTTAGAAGAAAGGAGATCAGTAAGTCCCAGTAGAAAATACAGTGAGTGCCATGGCATTACTTATTTAAGGAGTAAAACTCTACAAGACATTCTCCAGCACTGGAGATGGATAATCCACTAATGGGTTAACTTAATCCTCCTGCGCAATCAGATCAAGTCAGCCAAACTTGCCACGCCTGTCCTGGGCCTGTTTGCCCCAGTTTTTCGACTTGATCTTGCCCAGAACAGACGTGCAGGTTTGGCTCACAGGCAGATATTAGTGGATTACCTATTAGTGGATTATCCATTAGATTATTAAAATTTCTAAATTCCCTTGACTTGTTCCCTGAGTAGCGCTGGGACCAGCGCTCCTCCAGAGGAATATTCCCCTGATTCCCTTTGGGCTTCAGTTTGCTAACAGAGGACTCCGTCCTCTTTCCAACTCACTTCCCCCCCCCATTCATTCCTCGCCGAGTAAAGGGGGGGTCCTCCGTCCTTTCTTCCTTTCTTTTCCAATCCCCCCCACTCTCACCAATTCCCCTCCGGCGTTGGAGCTTGCGGCTACAGCTCCAACGGCTTTTGAAGAGCTGGATTGACTCATGGAGGCCGCAGGGGCCTCTAATTGCATAGATGAGTCCGAGTGCTCCGGAGGCTTCCGGAGTCACTCGAAACGCCGTTGATCAGCTGGGGAGGGCGTTTGTTGGCCTTAAAGAGCCCGGACTGACTCGGGGAGGCCGCAGGGGCCTTGAATTGCATCAACGAGTCCGGATCGCTCCGGAGGTTTCCAGAGTCAATCAAACGCCGACGATCAGCTGGGGAGGGCGTTTGCAATCAAAATCTGAAAACAGTAAATATAAATATTAATAATTCCTAAAGATAAACTGAGTAAGCCCTACAAAGGATTCTTACCCAACTGCAAGCTTGGAAAACAGTATGTCTAAAATATTTGAAAATGTTGTCTTCCCATATTTCCAAGTGCAGATATCAGCTTTTCAGTAAACCATACATTAGAAGAAAAAGGAACTTACCTTTAACTGACCTGGAATGAGTTTCAAAAATTTGTGCACTACGAAAAGACAATTGGAAGTTTAGCTTTTATTCATACACATACATCCTGAGGAACAAATTAATAATTTTTTCTGTGAAAATTAAAACAGCTCCTTTACCTTGAGGCTGGTGCGGGAACGAGGCTGACTTAGTTCACGGAACTTCCAACTATCTGATCCAGGAGTTTCCACTGATCCTCTCTGAGAATCAGGAGTAAGAAGTGCATCTCCTGTAGGGAGCGGAAAGATGCCCAATGATATAGGAGGCTCCTTTCTGTAGATAAAGAGGACAATATCATATGTTATAATTTCTTACACATTCTCGATTTTTGAAACGTAAAATGTTGAAATCATGTTTACCATTTTAAACTGATTCACGATAAATACTCTCTCACGCTGCTTTACATGTAGGCAGTAGACCAGGGGTGTCAAACTGCCAGCCCACGGGCCAGATGTGTCACGCGGAAGCCGCGCCCACCCCATTGCCGGCAATGGCAAAACTGTCCCGATACGTTGTGCAACGTCACGTGACGTCACGAATTTGATATGTCTGCAGTAGACAATGTACATATTAATTCATTTAAGGCCATGTTACAAACATACTTTCCTGAAAATAAAGCTAATATCAACATCTCATTAGAAAATCTTGGATTATGCATACATTTCTGAGTAGGAAAGCAACATAGCAATTATACACTACAAATGAAACAAATGAAATAGGTATCAAGTTTGGAAAAGGGCAACCAATGGTAAAACTAATTTAAAATTTAAAACTAATTATCAAGTAACTGTGATTTCAAACAGCTTTTGCTAAGGAAACACAGATTAAAAACTTCCAGAAAAGCTAAACTTTCCCCCAAATTGAATAAAGAAAATATATCATGGAATAAACTGCATGTAAGTATGCAGTTCATTTCGCTTTGCTTTTAAACCAATACTTTCCCAAAATATTCAAAGGAGATTTGTCTCCCTAAAGGAAAGATCACTGCATTTCATCTCTTACATATGGATATTTGATTTTCACCTGACAAAAATTAAAGTAGAATGCTTAATATTTATCAGATAAATAATATTTATTTATGCATATATTTATATTTTTTCTTGATGTTTTTAATAACGCTAGGCCAAAGCTGAATGATATAGGACTTTTCCACACTGAAATAAAGATAAAAATATATTTATAACTATACAAAAGTTTCTAAATTCCCATCCTTAACCTCATATTAAATGCTTGAAAAAACATATTACCCTGCAATATTGTAAAGATACTTTTTGGGAAAGGAAGCCACACAAATAGTTAGACCAAGAGATGCAAGGGCTAGTTACAACAACAAAAATAATATTCTAATTGTAAATTTAAATGGTTTACAAATCAGATTTCTTAGTTTGTAAAGTAACATCAGAGGAACCTGATTTAAATCAAGGTATTCCTGCCTATTTAAATTAATGTTTTGAATGGGAATTAGAGCTTGTGAAAGATAATACAGGCTATCTTTCCTTTGGAGAAGCTGCCAACATTAAGTATCATTTGGGACTAGAGAATAAAAGGATCCTCGTTTCCATATGGAATAATAATTAATTTAAAACCTTGGCTGCCACACAAACACATTCACGATTTCAGGGAATGTTTAACAAATATTGACTACAGTCAAACCAGCACAATCATTTGACTATTCAATTGATTAGTATGCTGGTCCTACACATCCATTCACCAGACTTGCTCTGTACTCTATAAAGCTTTCATTCACACTGTATCACCAGCGAACTTTCCCACAGAAAAGATGGCTCCAAGTGGAACAAAATCAAGAAACACTGCTTTAACTACCGTGAGGTTTTTACAGCATTTTAGACTAGCGTTCCTGGGTAGGACATCTATAGCTGCAGGCAGCCATCTCCATTGCTATTACTGCAAGGTCTTGGTCACACCTATCATACTACAGGGTTTTGCCCCAAAGATAATGACTCCTCCCCCTGCAGTATTTGGTTATCCTAATGAAATACCATTTGCACATGGCTAAAATGAAAAAGCAAGGTGGGCTGACATGTGGCCAGGCGTAGTGCAGGAGGAAAAGATAGTTACATATCAGCAATGAATTGTTTATGCCACAAGCAATAGAAGACGGAACAGAAAAAAATCTCTTTGGTTCAACAAATCAACACAGTGTAAAATACCAGGTCAGGCAGTTAAATAAAAAAAGTAAATGAGGAACTATAAACTACAATCACCCAACATCTTCACTATGGGTTATGTGCCAAGTGTACATCAGATCATATGTGCTGGCTTCCTCTCAGTGCCCTGATTAGCTTGACAGCATCCAATGGAGGCTTGTATATAATGCTGTTCTCCCATTGATTTCCACTCACCACCAAACTGAAAAATAAGCTAAAAACAAGCCATGCTATTGTTTTTTTTCTGACTAGACACCAGCACATTATACACCAATCTGAAAACAATTTCTAACAAAGTAGCAGCAGTTCTCAGGCTAGTATACAAAACAGGCAATTACAAACAGATTCAAAATCTGTAATAAGTGTGTCTCTATCATCTATCTAAAAATGTTAAAATTGTCCTGAAACAAATTATGCTGAAGAAGGTGCTCATGCAGGAACAAAAATAGCAATCATTATAGAGCCATAAGAATTTCTTGAATAACTCATAATAATGACACGGACAATATCCATATAACTTAGAGCTTCTATATGTAAACAAAAGGTGGTTCTTTCTTATGGTGATCCTCTTTTAAAGTATGCCTCACCTAAGGGGGTTCACTGGAGTTCATTGAGCAAAGTCTGGGAAGTCATTCCGCTCATTGGTCTGCTGCTACTGCTCACTCTGATCTTGTTCATTGCTCATGATTTATGCCTTCGCTAATTGATGTGGTCAAGAAGTGCAACATTGTTTAGTAAAGGCAATCTGTCATAACCCCAAGATCTGCAGGTCATTAAGTGGAAAGAGTCCCAGATAAGCAGTGTAGGGGTGCCGCAAGCTTGTGTGAGAGAAAGCACAGGGAGGCTGGGAAAAAGGGGGCTGGTGGGTGCAAGCAAGCAAGAGAGAAGGGGGATGCAGTGCAGGCAAGCAAAGAAATGTGGGAGGGGTGATTTGTGACTTCCCCTGCTGGCTTCCCCATTGATTCTGCCCGTGGGAAGCCAGCAGAGAAGGCTGACAACAACCATCACCCAACTGTGGGATGCTGCAATGACTGGAACTTTGAGAATTGGTCATAAGCCCCTTTGTTTAGGGTTATCCTACCTTCAAACAGTCACTGAACAAAGAGTTGGAACTCAAGGAGTATGTGTATTGTCTTCATTTTTTTAATATTTTGTTTTTAATATTAGTCCTTTTTTAAACATTGTGAGGAATCATAAGAAGATTTGATTGGAAGAGTAAATGTTTGTGGGTGACTCTAAATTTTACTTACATTAAACTCAGAAATCAGATAAAATTATGCTTTGCTTTAAGAATGAATGTTTATCAATTTAAAAGGCCTCAGATTAGTAGCAAAGGGTATAAAAATCTGAAGGAACTGGATGAATTTCCACTTCTGTCCTGAACAGAATTCAAATTATTGCCTGTGCTGTTTCCCTTTTTATATACATGTTATGAATGTACAAATAATCCAAATACAAATAGATACACAAGCATCAGAACTATATTAAATATAATGCTTAAAAAATGTATGGAATCCAGACTTCTTTTTTTGTGTGTGCGCCATCCAGACCTGATTAAAACAAGATAATTCAGTTAAATGTTGGCAAATCACACACATGCTATGGCTATACAGGAGTTCCAATTCAATTCCAAAAATTGTTTGGGAGCACTCAGGGACATAAATGTATCCCTTGCTTACAACTCTTTAAAGTAACTGCATCTTCACATGATACCAGGCGATAGTTTCAGAAGGAAGTTGTACAATCCCAGGAAAACTCATAGTTGCTTTAAAAAGCTGCGGAAAATGCTATTTCTATGCTGCTACACATTCCAAAACACCTTTCTGAATACAAAGTATAGCAGAATCTTTATATAGTATCTCTCTTATTCGTCAAAACACAACTTCACTGTATTTGATTAAATGCATTTGATAAAAACAGCCCATGAAACAAAAATATTCATACATGCAATCATCTATTTTCCATCTGATTTCTGTACAGTATTTTCAAATAGTACCTATCTCTGAAACCACTCATTTCATAATAAAAGCCAAGAGAATGCACTGATTTATTTGAGTTTGTATATTATTAAATACCCGACTATAATTGCTTATCAGGCATCATACAACAATTACTAAAATCTATTTGAATATACATACATACACAGTTCACCATCAGCAACAATGCACATGGTGTGGCTACTAGATGAGCTATCCAGGTCTTCCATACAACTTTAATATAGGCAGATTCCCAGTCTGTAATTAAGCTCTATTATGTATCGTGTGAAAAGATATTTCAGGTATCTATACACATCACGCAAAGTCATGGCATGTTTAAATCATCTTTACTGAATAACATTCACACATTGTAACAAGCGATAACATGAGGCATTTATATCTATTAAGTCATTTTACAAGGTTTAATACTAGAACAATGAAAAACACTCTCACCGGCTCAAGGTTGACTCAGCCTTCCATCCTTCCGGGGTAGGTAAAATGAGGAACCAGATTGTTGGGGGCAATGTAAATATATATATACATTGCTTACTGGTGTACACCACTTAGAGAGTGCTTGCACTTAAAGCGGTATATAAGTCTCATAAATAAATAAATGTAGCATCTCAGTGTGAACAAAACACTTCTCAAACCCCTGAGGCAGCTGCATCGTCTGAAGGCCAACCTAGCAATTTTGAGCGCTTTCCCAGGTTTTCCATCCTGCTCAGTCTGTCATCTAAACAAAGCCACTGAATGCAGAAAAGGCACAAAAAACAACCTAAGCCACAATTCTTCGAGGAGGACTTCACTTGTACAACTATACTTTGTTCAGCGGGTCTTTGAATGTGTTGCACAGCTCTAATTCAATCTTCTCACTTGGACTATTTTGAATTCCACTGCTTCATTTAGCATTCTCCTCTAGCTTCAAAGTTTCCACTTGATCTTGAAATATGTCTTGTCAATGGAAAGGATGTGACCACTCTTTTATAAGACTGATCTTGTAAGTAATCTGTTTTTAACAGAATATATGAAGATACTTCTATATTCTAGTGTAATGGTACCAAGTATTTTTAAAAAATATATTTTCACTTATCATTTCTATTGGCCAACTCTGAATATTTTACATTCTGCCGAGAAACAAGTAAGGAAGCGACCACTAATGGGGTCTGTTTAATTTCAAATTTATTATTTTTTGTTAAATTTATCTGCCACCCATCTTGCCAAGGGGCTACTCTGGGCGGCTTACAACATCAAATGGGGGAAAAATGACTTTAAAAAAAAAGCTAATTTGATTCATCAAATATGAGTAGGAGTGGGGTAAGTGCAAATGCAATATAAGCCATGGAAAGATGCTACCAGAATGAGTTCTATACATGTGTGCTTAAATCCACCATTGTGCTCCATTTATATTAGCTCCACTGTAAAGGGGTGAGGGGAAGACCTACCCATCTACTTTATATGTTCAGCTATAATATGAATGAAAGAACATTCAGGTCCTTTATTCATTGTGTGAATTAATTGTGTGAAAACTCACAATCAATTCTTCACAATGGATCAGATTCCTTACTGGCTTGCAAAACTAAATAAAAAGCAATCCTTAGCTACTGAAAACATGAATACTAATATTTGCAGTCTTCTGCAGGCTTCTACAAAATGCACGCCTACAATTTAAGACCCCAGTTAATGCATAAACTTCATTTTGCATCCAAAAGTTTATATATCTATATAAATGCAGATAGCATTTAAAGCATTGTAGAAGTTTATACAGTAAGCAGCTTTTTGGAAACATTTTTGACAAAGCAAAAAGATCCATCTGTAATCAAATTAAATGCCTTCATTTCGTATTCTTCAGACTTTCTATGGTCTTTTACTTTTAAATTAAATCTCCTTAGACTGGATTACCAGAATCTCCTGATTATGTTAAGACTTCTCTCTCCCTTGGTATATTCCAGGGAAATATGAAAATCCTAATACCCCACAGGAGTTTGTAGAAGTTCCTATGAGACAAAGCAATTCGATAAAATACATTGATCCACTTACATTAACTGTAAAAGCCATGTATGCAGCTTGCTGTACTTTTATGTAACAGCAGAGTTCAAATTGGAAAGAACTGGATCAATGGACTCCACCAAATATGCATTGTAAAGGTAAAATTTCATTAGGGAAAGGTTCCAAATAGAAACAATTTTTTATTAAATTGTGGATATTGGACTGTGACATTTGATCTTGATTTGCTAGCTATACCTTAATATGCATGCAATTATGCATGCAATCAATGTAGATATTTGTTTTTTTAAAAAACAGAAGTTTTCAAACAGCAATATGGAACATTGTTGCTATAAAAGTAGTTTGATAAGTCCAGATAAATAGTCTGCAACTCAGTACTCTGGGGTGAAAAAAAATATTACTAGATACGGGTTTAAAAAGTATACATTTATATCCTATTTTTCACATTATAATACTCCTAAATGCATGCAACAATCTATTTAGAGAAATAGAAAGCAATTATGCAATTTGAATAATTTGTGTTGAAGAATTAATCCCAGGCAGATTATACATGATTCTTGGAAGCAAAACACCAACTGAATAAATGAAAGGCTGTTACAGAAAGCTTTTTGAAGTTGCTAATTTCATAAAAGATTTTCTCAGGAAGCAACTGATTTTGTAATCTCAAACAAAGCACATCAAAAAAACCATGTCCCATCTTTACAATAATAAATTGTACACTTTACAGAGTCTACAAAATATCAAACTGAGATTTGAAAATGGCACTTCAAATCAGCATCACCCCACCATTTCCCACTTTCTACTCCTATTCAAGAGAGGAGAAATAACATGGTAGGCTAAGAACAAAGAATATTTTTTAAAAAGCAAAGGTTCCGGGGTCAGAATACCTGAGAATCCTTGGTAAATTCTGCGTCAGAGCTGGCACACCAGTGGATATAGAAAAGTGCACAAGCAGCAAAACGGAAAGAGACACTAAAATAGCTGAATTAATGACCACCGCCCCGCCAACGAAGCCAAACACAAATAGCAGCATGCATCCAGGACTCATGGCGCTGCGCTGGCATGGTGAAATGCAAGAACCGAGGCTACGCAGGGGACAAGGGAGTATCTTTGTAGTAAAAGTCTGTCACTGAGCTGCTGCCACAGAAACAATGCCATCGACAGCAGCTTTCCACTATCTTCTGCAGTAGCTCCAAAGCAAAATGACATCACCTCGCTCTCCTCCCCCACCTACAAAGGAAAAAGGAATCCGAGCGGCTTCTCTTTTCTTCAGCATCTATGCAGCAAGCAACCTAAGGATACAAGCAAGCTCGTTGGCAGTTTCCTCCACCCCCCTACGCTGAACCTTTGCAGCCTGGCTCCACTTGATTGGATGGGAAGCTCAGGCATCTCCATAATGTAGACAAAGCTTTAGTTGGAGATCTCCTTTCATGAAAATGTGCACAATGGTGTAAAGAGGGGAAATGAGATTCAATTATTTCACACCCTTAACTGCATATCCTTTTGTTGTTTTTCATCCCTGTCGGAGAAGGGAAAGAAAAATCCTGCTACATAAAGTCTACATAAGAATGAGTTTAAACTTAAGTCAGGATTAACCAGGCAATTTTTCCCATTAAAATAATGTTCATTCCTCCTGAAAGATTTCTACAGTCTTTCTTGTAATCCAGCAAAAACGTAATTGTGACTCTCTAATCATTATTTAAGATTTTTTAAAAAAAACAAAGCCTTGAAACAAAACTGAATGGGTTTCACTCAGACAAAATTCAATGAAGCTTACCTAATTCTACTGTGCATGATGGGCTCTGGCTGATCCCCTCCTGTCAACTGATGAAATTTTGCTCTTTCCAAGTGTTCCATGTAATTATGAATCATCTGTTGTTAAAAAGGAGGGAATAAAAGATTTTAAACTGCTTCATACCTATTTGTTTTTTAATTATTTCTTTTCAATTCACTGTCAAGAAACTACTATCCGATGTATGTTTTAGGTATTTCAGACTACATAAAACATCCCATGTATCAAAAACTATCATCACAGTACGTTGTTTTCTTCCAAAGTTATTTTCCCCTTCCAAGGTACAACTTTACCTTAATTTATCTTTACATTAATACAAGCGGTCTTTTTTTTCACCTCCACACTTTTATAAAATTATGCAATTTCAGCCACATGAGACAAATATACACTTTGTCACCCAAGTGCAAACCAAGAGAACCAGTAGAAGCCCCATCCGTGATCGAGTAGAAAAGATACCTTAGTAAACTGAGAAAACTTCACATACATTTGGGGAAGGATGGGTGGCTGGAGAAGGTTACACTGGTGCCCACTTCTGATGTAATGAGAAACCATGATTCCTCCCTATGTGAATGGGCTGTGGAAGATTCTGTGAGGAAATAAGAAATTTTCGCATCTTCTTTTAACTACAGAAGAATTACCTGTAAACAATTAAATCTGGGGAACTGAAAACAAGTCTTAACAAACAGATGTTTCAGATCCAACTTTTTCAAAAACCATAATTAAACAAGTAACATGACTTTTAAACCCAAGAAGAGACATGCTTCCCTTTGTCGTGAGAAGGGGAATGGGGGAGCATAATGGCTTCTCATTACATCTGAACTGACCCAGAGAAGTTGACACTGTTCTTCACTTAGCACATTTAATACCCCCGCCTTGTTTTAAGATTACATTATATTTTCAAAAGATTGGCAACTAAGAGCTTTGAATGAGCACACATACTCAAAACAATGTATCTGATAGGATATGAATTTTTAATATATTGTATCAGCATGCCATTTATACTACAATGAGGGACAGAAGGATATTGCTCTCACACCCTGTTGGTTTTTCCATTGTTGAAAATGAGATGTTGGTGTCTCTTGGTCAGGACTAGGTGAAGACTCTTGGTTCAATTATTCTGTATACTACAGCTGACTAAGGCTTTATTGCATTGTATCTTACAGAAAAAAAAAAACAAGGGACAGAGTAAGACAGTTGCAGAATCCATTCATAAAGAGCTTAGTATATTAGTCATTGATATGAATCCATCTGATTCTACTATTTCTTTGTGTCACATTAAACTACTTCTAGATCAATTTCATATAAATGTGTTTTTTAAGATTCCTATTGTAGAATTAGAATTAATTGGAAATAGACTCTAGAATTAAAAAGTGTATTCTTAAGCTCTTTAATATGCCAACAGTCGATTGAGGTACTTTTTTATCTGAGTAAATGAGACAGAGATCAAGAATTTCACCAAGGGTTAGACAGCCAGATTTATTTACATCACTGCACAAATGGTTGGAAGCTATGTCATACTGTCAGCCAAGTACCTGGTAAGACAGCTTCAAGCAAAGGTCTTTTATCACATTTTTAAAATGTGCAGAAAAATATTTCCCGTATTTCCGGCATCAAAATAGGATCAGATGATGCACAAAAAAAGACTCATGTGCATGTTTAAGGATTTCATAAAGATGGATGGCTTATTAAACATTATTTCAATAACTATAACATTAAAATAGAAATATTTTCATTAAGTAATCAATTACTCCCTTCAAAGATAAACCAATTATAGATAAATGCAAATTATAATTAGTACAACTATCTCTTTTTGAATTGTAACTATCTATAGTTGAGCCTACCATCATTTCATACTGCACTGTGGTCATTTGATATATATCAAAAGGATATTCATGAACATTTCAGATTAAGCAAAATAGCATGAGAGGCTATTTTGTCATTCATAATGTGAAAGTGAAATAATCCAAAGAGAAATTGCTACTGTGTACAATTAATTCATAAAGAACTAACATTATTTCTAATCTGTGACCTTTGTATTTTCATAACTGGATAATATAAACTTCTATGTGATTTACAAATACTCTGAATAATAATCATTTGCGTTTTAAAAAATAAAAAAGAATGATAATCAGGCATCATTTGTATTTTTATATCATTGTTTATATAACCATAAGACAAAAAAAGTTACAATTAAAATGGAGTTATTAAAAGGTGTTTATTATTTCTGATATATTTCTTTACCTGACTGACCAAGAACTGTCTTTATAGTTTTCTTGGCAGTGTTTTTAGAAATAGTTTGCCATAGTGTATTATTCTGTTATGCTCCTCTTCCTGAAGCTGAGTGAGACTAACTGACCCAAAGACACTCAGCTAGCTCTGTTTCTAAGGGCAGAATTGGAACTCATGATCTCCTGGTTTCTATTCTAGCCTGCTGCCTTTATCCATTACAGCAGAGGTCCCCAACCTTTTGGGCACCAGAAACCGGTTCCATGGAGAAAAGTTTTTCCATGGACCGGAGAGTTGCGTGGGTTTGTGTGCTGCCTGCATCCCACGGATGGGGCTTTGCTTGTTTGTGCGGACTGGTTACTGGCATGCCGTGGCCTGGTATCGGTCCACCCCTGCAGTACAATATACTAGCTCTCTTTACAGGCATAGAGAAGCACATACATGAACAATTTGAGAGTTTCTCTTGGCAGAGGGAGACATTAATTGCTGCTTGTTAACATTTCTTGCTAATGATTGGGTTTAATCATTGCTTTACTTTCTATTCATGGTTTCTGTTACCAAATTGGCACTCAAGGTGGCTTCATCAATCAGAGCATATTAAACAGAAAGTTTCTGAGTGTTCTAAGAGGTACTTTTGATTAAGTTACATTTAAATCTTTTGCCATTTCTTCTTAAATATGTTTTACAGCGCTTAATGATTTTCATATGTTTGAGAATACCTCTGTTTACCAAGGACCAAAAACACTTCAGCTAAGATGAGGCACAAGAAATTACAGTACTGTATTTCAAGATATAGGGTTTTTTTTATCCCTTGGAAAAAAGCAGACCCAGCTGCCTCAGATAAGCAACTTATATATTAGGATTAAAATTTCTGGATATCTAAAAGTCATAGCATAAATCCTAAAGGACCACTATCTTTAATCTTCACAAATTGACTCTTCTAGCAAGAAAACCTTTTTATTTGATGCATCTATTTAAGTTGCTCAGCCTGCTGATGAAAATCAGTAAGTCTTAATTAAAAATACTTAGTATTGTAGAACTACATGTTACAATGCTTTCTGTGTGGCCAATAATCTATTTGATACATTGAAGAGAAACATGTTAAATTCAGTGGCTTGTTTTAGTATTACCAAATAATGTAATGGATTTAATTAATTAATTAATTAATTAATTAAAATATTTTGGGTGTTTGTGTGAGATACACATTAAGCAGCACTAATGTATACATATGTAATTTTAATTTCCTCTTTACATGTATATATATCCCCAAGTATTATGATATAATAAATATATAAATATATCATATATATATATAAAAATATATTCTACAGGTCTTGAATAATAGGAAATGCTTCCATTTTTTTTCTCTGCAGTAGTCTGCATTTATAATCTAGAGTAGGGGTGTCAAATTGGCAGTCTGCGGGATGGATGTGTTACGTGCAGACCACGCCTGCCCCGGCTCCGCAAAGGCAAACAGTGTCATGATATGTCACGTGACGTGATCGAGTTTGACACCCGTGGTCTAGAGTATTGTCTGTTAAATTACCTCGGTGATGTCATATGCTCACTTAATGAATACCATTAATGTTCACCAACATCAAGTTATTTCTATTTTGCCTTAGAGACTTGGTGTGTTACCAATTAACTTCACCTACTATATATGTGTATTGTAAGTCTCGCTCAAGAATTTATTGTTAATCAAATGCATAGGAAAGGATTAATATTGCATCTTACAAATTTCATTCTCTGTTTATATTGCCAGTACAGTTCCCTGTGACTGTCCCCTGGCTATTAATTCACAGATGGTCAAAGATACTCTTCATTTGATAACAATGACTGATATCACATGTGAATTTCTCCCACTACTTTCCCAGTTTCATTTTTTTTTTAGTTTGTAACCTTTGAAGACATTCTCTATCTCATTTTTACCAATGTACAACATTCATTACCACTGTTGTATAGAAATATTAAATTGACCCATTTTGGTATTCAACATTTAACTTAATATCCTTTGTATGCTTTATATTACTTTTTCTGTGTCCATCTCAATTATTCTGCAGTTTGACAATGGTACCTTAATATATAAACTAAACATCAAAGGGAAAAAAACAAATTGCACTGGCCACAATTATCATCAGTAGTACTTCACAGTAATTTTTGCATCATCAAGACTTTATTCACTACTTGACAAATATAATCTGGGTACATGTAGTCTTGGCTTAAGATCACAGTTGGGACCGGAGCCTCCATCTCTAAGTGAGGCAGTCACTGTACCTGATTTTATCTTTTTGCTGCAGGCATTAAATGAATCACATGGTTGTTAAGGGTTCCCATATTGACTGTGCTTGTTGGAAGCCCCCTGGGAAGGTTGCGAATAGCAATGACATATACAACTACAATAACTGCATACTGATCGGCAAGAACACGAATTTTAATCATGTGGGGACACTGCAACAGTAATAAGTGCAAGGAGCAATCGTAAATCACGTTTTTTGTATTGTCATGCTTTCAAACAGTCGCTAAACAAATGGTTATAAGCCAAAGACTATGTAATCAAAAACATGTTGCTAACCTTTTATTCAGATTATACTTTGGTTGGTCATTAGCCAGATTACATTCAATGACATTGCCTTAAAAAGCATGCATATCTAATATTTTTACCACAAGAAAAGATGGGCTTAAGTGGCATAAATCAGGCAAAGTTTGACAATAAAATATAAACATCTGAGAAGATTGTTAGTGGGTGGGCTTCTGAAATTCATAGGATCACCGTTTCCATCATCCAGAATTGTTGAAAGTCAGACAGCATAAAAGATGATGAGGATAATCCCTATCTATAATGGTTGTTAAAACTGAAAGGAGTTCAGTTCAACAGATTTCATACGGCTCATTACTTTTTAGGCAGATAAATTTAGGATTTGGGAAGATAAATTTCTTATCTCGACTGATCAGCAGTTGGCAGTAAATGAACTACCTACATTTCTCAAATCTACCAATCTTTTCCACAAGTTCTCCCTTACCATATTCAATTATGCCAACAACCACCTGTCTGAACTCAAACTATGTGTTGTAAATATACCATCTAATTCTACCCTAACACATCAGCAATATCCAAGAGCCACCAATGCTTTCAAAAGCAAAGAATCAAAACCCTATGAGCTTTTTCAGAAAATGTTGATAACAGATTAATATACTGGGTACCTTTAAGCACAGGTCCCTGAATTCACTCATTACATAGAGGCACTGTTCAAAGAAATACGTAGTTACCTACCTCTGTATGCCTTGAATGACGAGCATTGTATTCCTTCTTTAGTTCTGCTTCCCTCTCCTCCAATCTGCTAACTGAAAAAGAAAATAATTCATTCATTTTACTAGTGTCAACAATAGAAAAAAAAAGATGTTTACCTCAACCTAGTTTTTACAAATCCAAGCTATCAATTCAAAAGATATTTTGATCTATTTTCAGGGGAAAAAATATTCTTGCTTTTCCACTTTCAAGAACATTTTTCTTAAACACTGGACACAGGGCAATGTGCACAAACTCAGTCCACACTCAGGACATATGCAGCATCCTTATTATCCCTGACACAATCCAAGAAGGCCCAAACTGACAAAAAAAATGTGTTCATGAAATGCAATAGGAATTATAGAGAAAAAACAAGGACTTGCACATATTGCCCAGGACTACACTGCTATAAAATCCTAAAGTTACATTTGATCCCCACCATATTTGTTTAACGTATAAAAATGAGAAACCTAAAACAGCACCACAACACAATCAAATTAACAAATTAGCAAAATATCATTATCCGGCTATGAATGTTTTGAAGCATGGGGAAGTAAAAAAGAATAGAACAAATTATTATAACACATTTGCTCAGCAGAACATCATTAATTATTGTTTTAAAGAAGAGTTTAGCAGCACAATAGCAAATATTAAACATAACTACCGTACTTTACACCACCCTGATTACACAAGGGAAAACAATATTCCACCTAAGCTTTCTAGCATATTTCATTTTAATCTCAGTAGAGAAGACATATAATTTCAATGTCTTCTCAGCTGAGCCATTTGTCAACTATACTTCTGCTCCATCTAGTGGACTACTTTTTTGTCACTCTGGGAATATATATGGTGTCAATAATTAATGATAGTACTTCGGATTCTTCTGTCTCCTGAACAAACTGGGACATTCTCCAGATTTGGTTGTAGCAAATTCATGTAGCAGGAGTTTTTTAAGCATCGTATATCGCTGCCTAATGCTATCAGTTTTCTTTAAACATCTAAGAGCATAGGCCTTTAATGTTCTTCATCCACAGCTACGTAATTACAAACTCAAGGCATTATCTGACAACAGATGGTCAATGTGAAAAAATTACTCAAATACAAAGACATGGATAATGTGCAGTATTATTGTGTGATCAACAAGGTCAAAATATAGCCTCCTCCACATGGTGGATTACATTTCCCATCAAGCTTATCAAGTTTACCCAATTAGAACATTTGAACACCAGCCTGGGGAAAATTGATATATAGTTTAAGGCTTTAAAAAAAAAAACCTTTAATGGAAATAATTGGAACATTTATACACAAACACACACACACCAGCAAAAAAATAATTCCAGAACAGAGCACGATACATTATTTTTAATAATTGATCTAAAAGTCAGCAGACAATGCCTCAAGGATATTCTTGACACAAAGAGAACCATAGTCTAACATTAATCTGCTAATATATTTGAAGTTAATTGAGAAATTAGAAAACACTGAAGCTTACACGGGTTCTCAACCTTGACAACTTTAAGACTTGTGGACTTCAATTCTGGGAGTTGAAGTCCACAAGTCTTAAAGTTGCCAAGGTTGAGAACCCCTGGCTTAGATCCTAGAGCAGGGGTGTCAAACTACCGGCCCACAGGCCGGATGTGTCACGTGGAAGCCACACCCACCCCATTGTCAGCAATGGGAAAACCGGCCCGTTGCAAATTTGACATGTCTGCCCTAGAGGAAGTTACCTCATTTAGAAAGGTGATCAAGAACTGTTCTCAACTTCAGAAAAAAAGGAATTAGGGAAGAAACAAAATAGCAGCCCTAATACACAGTGCAGAAGTCAAAACAGAAGCTGCTGAGTACAAACCTTCTAAATTGATCCCTTTTGACAGGGCAGAACCCATCAGACACCAAGGGGTAAATCAACAGCCTGTTTTAGCTGCCCCTAAACTGTTCTTTTGCTAAGAGTTAAATGAAGAAAAGTAAGGCTATTTTTTTGCTCCCATCTGACAGAAAATTACATGGAGCCTCCCTATTGCTACCATCTAAACAAAATTTCTTTACAAAGGCCCATCTGTCCATTTTAAAATGGAAGACATTTCCATAATACTTATACAGATTTCTTTGGTCAAAATAATAAATAATTTTACGATTTGACCTACAGTACTTTGTACCACATTAATAACTTAAAGATTTTTTTTCTTCTGACTTCCTTAAAATATTTCACACTTTGCAGCATAACATAGGCAGACATATGTAACTATATATAAAATGGCTTTTTTTCAAAGTATTTAATCTACTAATTCTGAATTAAACTTCAACTGAAAGGATCCCAGAACAGCTTATAAAGAACAGCAAGAGTATCTAGTCATATTTAGATACCCCCCACTAACACATGCAGTAAATCACTCTTAGCAATCAAAAATGACCTACCAAGCAAATACATATTGGCAATACAGCAAACGATGACTCTATTTTTTGCCTTTTTTGCAAGCCCTTTTAAACATGGCAGAGTCCCATTTATACTTGAACTAACTAGCCAAACATTATTTCTTTTTTTTTCTTCCCCAATGCCCTTCTTTTTTGTGAAAATGATGGCATCAGAACCTCTGGAAAGAGAATGGATAAAAAAAAAAAACCCTACCCAATCCCCATGGGAAAAACAGAACGGAAGCAAAGAAGCAGCGAGGGGACAAAAGAAGACTCTGTTCATATTCAAATTATATTCCAGATCATAAGGTAACTTCACTTAGAGCAAGGGATGAGTTGATTAATTCTGCTTTAGTCACACTCTGATTTTTTAACTAGGGCATCACCCTAAAGTAAAGCATAATGCAATTTAGCATGTCACGTGACAATACCCAACATAAAATCAAAAATACAGAAAGTCAGTCTTGTTCCGCTGAACACACAGAAGATTGAACGGCTGCTCCCACTTCACTTTGCTTTTCACTTCTGCATAACTCCTCCTTAACAGCTGCTGTATGCATTTCTACTAGCAGACAATAGCTATATTGGCACAGAATTGTGGAAAGGCAATATTTTAGCAAATTCTATCTTGAAACGAACAAGTTATATCATTTTGCTCTTCTTGCTAATATAAACAGCTAACCAAGTTCAGAATGATTCTTTTCTTATTATTCCAAAGTCCATAAAATCCATGATCTTAAATTTGTACATTCACTTTTTTTTCCCCTAAAAAGAATGGTTATATTTCTTTGCAATGATTGCTGGGTTATGTGCCATCAAATCAGTATTGAATCTCAACTACCACATAGATAGATTTTCTCCAGGACAGTCTGTACCCAGTTTGGTCTTTCTAGTCGTCCAAATGCATACCCATCACTAGTATAATCGTGATCATCCTCCTTGCTTCTGGTTGTCCTCTTCTCTTTTTTTCCTCTTTTTCTCCTTTTCTTTCCACCTTTCCCAAAATTATCTTCATTGTATGTTTATGCATTAATATTACAGCGTCTTCATTTTATTGTAATTTCTTTGACTACTGTGAGCCATCCAGAGCCACTGAGAATTGGATGGCAAACATGTTTCATTTATTATGGTTGGGTGCATAGCTAGCTAGAGGTTTACACTGGATTCAGCATTTTTGTCCGTTCTTACCAAGAACTTAAGGTAGTCAGATGTTGTTCTTTAATAATATTAGTGGTATCATCGCAGGATGTAAGCTGTTCCAAGTAAAGCTGCCTTTTGCAATAGTATTCAAGGGTGCTGTAAATGTTTTGGGATTGCACCCAAGGAACCTATTACTATTTGTATTATTTTTTGCTTTCTTTTGCCACAGTTGTTCTACTTTTTTTTTTGCAGCTCTTGTATTTTGTGATTTTTCTCAAATTTTTCTCTTCTCTTCTGCTCTTTCCAGGTACTGCAGTGTTCACTATCCAGATTTTTTTTGTCTTTTTTATCGACAATTATAAAGTCTGAGAAGTTATAGGGCAGGCGTTTGTCTGTTTGAATTGTAAAATTCCAGAGAACTTTAACTTCTTTTCTATTACTTTGTCTATTCTGTAGTTCATCAGTTCTTGCTTGCAGACAAGCACTACTTCTTGCAGACATTCCAATGCATTGTTGCTATTTTGTCATGCCTTTGTTTCTAATCAGCCTGTGCAATCTTGCAGCACTAACTACAGTAAACATAGCCACCTTTTCTCCAACTTCTTTGCAGAGGTAACATTTATTGTCTGTTGCTGCCTCCTCAATTCTGGTTTTATATGCATTTGTTTTTAAGGCTTGGTCTTCTGCAGCCAGAATTAGTCCCTTTGTCTCCTTCAACTTTCCTGCTCTTAGCCAGTGTCAGGTCTTCTTTTTGTTATCTGATATGATTTTACTGAATCTTATTTTGTTATTTGCAAACATTATGCTCAAAGCAAATACAATTCAGAATATTAACTATTCCAACCTGAAATTATCAGGATACTGATAAAGCACTTATACTGATAAAGCACTCTTTCCATCTTTTTGTCTAAGCCAGAGGTGGCACTCGGAGCCCTCTCTGTGGGCACACGTGCCATTGCCCCAGCCTTGCCTCCCCCCGTGACCCCCTCCTCTCCAGCAGCCCCCCTGAAGGAGAGTCGCCCTCGAGCGTGGCCCACACGGAGCAGCGCAGCCAAGGACATGGTAGCCAGGCAGCGTAGACAAGACTCTGCCCTCACATCCCATCATGCAGTTGATGCTGCAGGGCACAGGCAGAGGGTGTGGCTGCCATAGCACTGCTGAGCTGCCTGGGCGTTCTGCGGTGGGCCCTGGAGGCAGTGAGTGGTCCTGTGGGCAGGCGGGGCAGGGGATGGGGGGGCAGAGCGGGGGCGTGGCAGGGGGTGGAGCAGGGCGGGGCCAGTTTTTGGGCACTCGGTCTCTAAAAGGTTCGCCATCACTGGTCTAAGCTATTAATTGAAATGGTAAAAGTGTACCTACCTTAATTGCTCATAATAGTCTTCTTTTTAAAGCGTAAATTGCAGGTTAGCTATACATTCCATACTTACAACTCTCACTAGCTAGGATTACAGATCAGGATTTGTTCCTTTGGTGGCAAAGAAAATGTCAGGGTTTGGCTGCCATAACAAGCTTTTGCTTTTTTTGGTTGGGTTACTCTCTCATCTAAGCCCAAAGAACAAGTAGAAAAAATAGACTCCATGCATGATGTTTAGCAAGATTCTCAACTGAATGGCATGCAAACAGTCAATGCATGTGAAGCCAAGACATCTGAAAAGAATGTCACAAGTTTTATTTCTTGTGTATCTACAATTCTGAATAAATACTCAACTCAAATGGCTAGACTAGCATACAGGAGCATTACCAACAACAATGCTGGTCAAATCAAAACTCCTACAAGATAAGTAACCAAACAACAGATAGAGAAATTCATCATTTACATTATATGTATTATTTAGTGAATAAAGAACTTTATGAATCTGGGAAAGAGTAGGCGGACATTTTTAAAATAAATTACACAGAACTATCTCTTTTTAAGTTATTTTAAGTTTAAGCATAACAATAACATTTAAACTGAGATATTGCTACACAGTCCAAATTCCATGTTTATTTTAATTTCAGTTAGGCCATATTACATTTAGAAATGACACTATTCTTACTCTTAATTTATAGATCTTTATAGGTCTTTAAATAAAGAATACATATAGCTCTGGGAAATGACAATTTAAGCCAAACTGCCTATTTTCTAAAGAACAATCTTCCTTTGTAAAAGTAAATCACAGGAAGGCCTAGATGCCAAGTGAATAAGCAGCTTAGAATAGACAGATATGGCAGTACTATATTTTTATACAAGTAACCTAGGACACTAGAAATTAGAGGAAGATAAAGTTCTCAAGCATACAAAATTTAAGAAAAATCTATTATGGGTGAACCAAACAGAAAATTTCTAATAGCTGGAGAGATTAAAGAGGAAGGGATTAACAAGAAAGAAAGAGGGCATAATAGTAGAAAATACACCGGGCTGTCTGCCTAAGACACTTGTGGCTGCTGGTACTAGTGCACTGCTTTCCATGTGCCCACTTACTTTTTTATAATCCCTTCCTCCCCAATGAATGTAAATGTAAAATGGAATTCTCTTCTTGTAATTATTCCAGCTGAGGGGGGCAACCAGAGGATGATAGCTAATCGGCTTCTGGGGGAAGCCAGCCAACTGAAGACAGGCAAATAATGCTGGCTATTTGCAGTTTCTACAAAGAAGTGGATGTGGATCAGTTCCCTTTGGTCTTCTGATGTGAAACTGCCCAAGGTGTTTCTCCTTACAATCGTTCCTTTTTCTCATGAAGAGACCACAAGACAGCAACCTCTATCTCGGGAGGAGGGGAGGGGGCAGGGAGACAGGGGAATTAATCGTTTTGCTCCAGCTGCATATTAGAGCCTTTTGAGGACACTAGGCTTGTGCACTTCTCTTGCTAACTATTTTTAGAACTTGTCAATTAATTTAAGGAAGTTTAAGGAAGTTAGTCATTCTTTTCATTAAGCTAAACATATCCAATTCCTGCAACCATTCTTTCTATGTTTTAGCCTTTAATCCCCTAATCATTCCAAGATCCCTCTCGCAGTTACTAATGTTGAGCCAGGTACCACCTATTCTAGTACATTTGGAGTTGTTTTGCCTAAATGTAAAACCTTTCTTTTCTCTACACTGAATTTCATCTTCTTAGATAGGGCCTGTGAGATCCACCATCTTCGGCTTGGTGCCATGCTGGTGTCCTGCCATCAAAGGACTGGGGGGGGGGTAGCATGGGGGGGAACAAATGGGCAACAATAAAGCTGTATGTATTTTTGTGGGGGAATTTGGGAGGGGGATGGGATGACAGCTGAAGAAAAGCTGATCAACGTGGGACTGGTTCGTGCCAAGGTGTCTTCAAGGCCATTTACCATGAGTGTGGAAAGTTACCAGTCCAAACACCTCAGTATTTCGAAAACATTTAGGCACCATCGCATTGGCTGTTTGGACAGGTCATGGGGGGAGGGACAGGATTGAAAGAAATAGCTTTGTTGTTGTGTGGGAAACTCAGATTACATCTGACTTTAGTGCAACCAGCATCTCTTGGTAAAAGTACTTTTCACTTCAACCAAATGGAGTCAGGAGTTTTTCTTCCCTAAGGCAAAGTTCCCCAATCTTTTGGGGTTGGCTGCCCAGAATGGGGAGGAGGGAGGAAAGAAGGAATAGTTTTGTGAAAGGTTTAAATATGCGTTTGTGTGCGCATGTACATCCACAGCTCATGCGAGTGGGGCCACAAGCACCTGCAATGTTTGGGGCGATGGTCACGCGAGTGGGGCCGCAAACACCTACAACGGTCACACAAGTGGGGCTGTGTGCATGTGCTCACACATGCACACCGGCCAGCCATTCATGCAGCCCAGTGGCCAATAGGCCGCAGCCGGTAGTGGGATGCAGCCCACAGGTTGGAGACCCCTGCCCTAAGGGATCTGACTGGGGCAGATCTGACAGGGCCCAGTGTTCAAGTCTGTCAAGGTCCTCCTATAACTTGTGCCTATATTCTGGAGATTTGGCTATTCCTGCCAGCTTGATGTTATCTGAAAATTTGAGGAGTTCATTTTCTATCCCCTTGTCTAAGTCATTGATGAAGATATTGAAGAGTATTTGGCCTAAGATAGAGCCTTGGGGTACCCCACCACATCCCTTCTTATACATTCAGTTCCCTTAAAGATTACATATTGAGTGTGGTTGGTCAGCCAATTACAAATCCATCTGCTGCCGATGCTGTCTAACCCACATTTTTCTAGCTTATCAAGTAGCAGATTGTGCTCAATTTTATCAAATGTCTTATTGAAGTCTAAATAAATTATTTTCACAACATTTGGCTAGTCTACTAATTTTGTCACTTTGTCAAAGAATATTTGTCTGGCATGATCTGTTTTTGACCAATCCATGTTGGTTTCTGATGATGACTTTGTCTCTAGGTGTTCACAAATTTGTTGCTTGATTTATTTCATACTTAAACTGATTTTACATTTAGCTTTTTTTCTTTAAAATAAGGAAATCTGGACAGATTTTTTA
The DNA here is from genome assembly GCF_016545835.1 of Crotalus tigris. Classification (NCBI taxonomy): domain Eukaryota; kingdom Metazoa; phylum Chordata; class Lepidosauria; order Squamata; family Viperidae; genus Crotalus; species Crotalus tigris. Next base: position 4,294,698 of record NW_024096469.1, read on the forward strand.
AAGGAGAAATTATTTTTTTCTGCTATGCTTAACTTCAGTTTTTTGTTTGTATTTGGACACTGGAATTATTTTATACTTGTGAAAAGTGGTTGAGCCTATAAAGTGGAGATATGGAATTACACTTGAAGATAAGAAGGTATTTGGAACATTGTGTATTGGGGATGTATTTTGTAAAGGGGAAATGGTCCTAGGGTTTTTTATATATTAAGAAGTTGGAACCATTTCAACTTTTAAATGGGATTTTGTTATAGTTAAAGATGAGATGTGAGTTTTATATAAATCAATTAATGTTAAAACTTAAGAATTATGTATGGATCTTTTGTTGGTAACTGGATAAGATGTTATTTATCCAATTTGCATACTTACAAGAAATGGATTGTGGGATGGAGAGATTTATATTTATTAGCTAAGAAGAGGTGAGGATATTAGGGATCTCTTTACACTTGCCACAAACTGGGTGAGGAATCATTTTCCAGGAAGGGAATTTTTTATATATTTATTTCTCTTGTAATTCTTTTTGCTTTCTTGGGTTCTATTATCTTTTATTGTTTTATTTAAACAATTTCCAGTTTCAAGCTGGAAACACAATCATATGATTTCCTACTGAATGAGGGATTCACTTAGTCAGGAATTACCAACTCCAATTGTGACCGCAAAATGAAGATTCCCGGTAGAGATATGCAAAGCATTTTGAGGCCAAAAACATTTTAAACATTTATAAATCACAAGATAAACAAACACTGGATTGCAGTCACCCAATTTATGGTTTTCTAAGAATCTACCTGGTAACCAAAAACAGTGTTAGAAGTACAGATTATATTTTAGGTTGATGCTTTACAGGCTTCTGGGTTCATTAAATGAAAATAAACTAAAATGTTAAATTAGGAAAGATAAGAAACTTTGAAAGTTCAAGAAAAAATGTCAGCAGTCACACTTTCACTTCAGGTGACCAAATACCCAGCACCCTAACAACTTGTTAGGCTGCTGGAGAATGGGAGAAACCTTCTGATTACAAAGAAGTGATGTTGTCTGATAAAACTGTTTCAGAATATATCAAAGTATTTATAATAGAGTATTAAATACTCTATTTAAAAAGAAAATAACAGTTTGAATAGCTACTGCAGAAAAGTACATGTCAAGACTGACATTTTTTCTATTATTATTTGCATTCTTTCTGAAACTTTTAGCTATTTCATCAGAAATAATTTTTACATCTGCTTACATTTAAGTAATATAGAATTATTATAAAATAAGAGAGAATTTTTACCACTAAATTTCCTGGAAAGTTTTAAGAATATTTTGAATCATTTTAACTTGAAAAATATCAAGTTACAGGTAATAGAATCCATTTGAACGTAGCTGATCTAAAGTAAGTCAAATCTGGTTAGCGAGACTACAAGTATATCCCAAGTGAGACTACAAGTACGGTACATCCCAGATTTGATTCATAAGAGTGACTGGGGATTTATGAAAAATCTTAAACATGTTTACCCATAAATCAGTCTCAGCATGTATTATGGAACTTTTCCCCAAGAAAATTCTTTGCCTCTTAATCCTTCTTAATATTTCAGCCTGTTGCAGATCTAGAATGGCTGTTATATGATTATTTCAGATGGACAAATCACTCCAAGTGTTAGTTGAACATCTTTCACAAAACTGTCCGCTCAGCTACCCCAAAAATTTTAACTAGGTTAGTATCTACATGGATTATACTAGTTAATACAAAATAAAATACATGTACACATGTTATTATTAAGAATACTAAAAACAAAAAGGTGATTCCTGGGTAAATTCATGTTGACTAGCATAAAATGCACGAACACCAGGAAATTTATAAAACTATAAAAGTTTTAATAAGATAAAATACCAAGCTTTTGCTGACTACTGCCAGCATCGTCAGGGTAACTTCCAGTCGACGGGGGGAAGCTATTTATGGATATGGCGCTCTTTGTGCCCAGCTCCTAGACCTCGCACAGGTCCCAGCCAATCCACCTGTGCTTTGATGGTAATTTCCGTATTGCTAGCCGTTGTTTCCTTGCTTTCCTTGCTTGTATCCATATCACCTCCCTTTACATGAGGAGGGGAGAAAGGGTGGTGATATGGATACAAGCAAGGAAAGCAAGGAAACAACGGCTAGCAATACGGAAATTACGATCAAAGCACAGGTGGATTGGCTGGGACCTGTGACGAGGTCTAGGAGCTGGGCGCAGAGAGCGCCATATCCATAAATAGCTTCCCCCATCGACTGGAAGTTACCCTGACGATGCTGGAAGTAGCCAGCAAAAGCTTGGTGTTTTATCTTATTAAAACTTTTATAGTTTTATAAATTTCCTGGTGTTCGTGCATTTTATGCTAGTCAACATGCACATATGTGTATTTATGTGTGTGCACATGTATATGCATTGAGATGGGTGGATACACAAATCTATAAACAAAACACCATAACTAGGGAATTGTTTAGGTACAAGCCTCTTTCATGATTTTCACTTCCAAAATATAAATGAACTGTGTGAGACATTTAAAAGGACTTGATTAGAGTTAAAGAAGCTTCTTGGATGAGAAGCAAAACGTCTTCAAGAAAAACAAGAAAGCCCAGTTGCCTCGTGAAAAAAAGCACCTTTGGGATGACTTCATTAGCATTTACACATATTTTTTACTTACTTTGATCAGCATAATTTTTTGCTTTCAGTTCAAGTTGCCGAGTTTGTGACTCTAAAGCTTCTACTCGTATCTGAATCTCTTTTTTTTCTTGTTCTTGAGAATCTTCAAATTCAATAAATTTCTGTGTCAAAAGAAAATGTATTTATGAGTATATTTAAACATTGTATATATATTTAAATACTCTGTAGAAGCTGTTTAATCTCTTTTCCAAACCATTTAAGGAGCACAAGCAAAAGAAGTACACATTGTTTGTATCCAAATCTATACTATATTAGAGGCTACAGTCCTGATTCTTACTGGGATAATTTTTATCCTGTCTATGTTGGGATATGTCCAGCCTGTGTTGGCTGCACCTGGACCATATTATTTTGGCTCAGAAATTAAGCAGTTTATTTTGGACAATACTTTGATGGAAGGGCTACAGGCTATATTGGAATTTTTTAAAAGAAATCCAGAAAGAAAGCAATAGCAAACCACTTCTGTACTGTTACTAAAAAAAACTACTGGGACATTTCCATGAAATCATCAGGAATAAAGTTAAACTTGCGGGAGATTCTACTTTTACCATACAGGTATTGTTATAAACATTAATATCATTCTCCCTATAGCTATTCCAAAGAATCCACAACAATCCAAGATTTGGAAAATGTACACTGGGGATGGAGAATCCAATTTAAGTCTGCTCTGCTGACAGAGAGACACAGCTGACACATCTTAGCTTCCTACAGATGCTCTTAGATAAACTCCACACTAAGCTATTTAGTAATCCTTTGAATCTCAAAGTTTTTAAGAGATTATTCAGTGTTTAACAGTGAGTTTCTAATCCATTTATCCTGAGCCTCCCTGATAATCCAAATGAAATTTCAAAATAGAACATAAACTTTTTATTCTTAATAAAACAGCAATTCAAACGATTTAAAAACTATTCAAAATAGTTAAAATCATATAGCATTTCAGTTTTGGTTCTATTTAGTATTCTCTGTATAAATATAGCACTGAATACTTAGCTAGAATTCAGCTAGTATACCTCTAAAGGATTTCAAAGTAAAGTTTTAGCCCAGAAAGTTATGCAACGTATCTTTTAGGACTTTCTTTTGATGGAAAAAAATCAGCAAATATTCATCTCTATGATATGCAAAACTAGGGACAAAAAAGAAATAGATAACAAACAACCCTGGGTTATTTTGTGGGAACATGAGAGAAATAATGAAACCTAATTCAAAAATGAAATGAAACTAATTCAAAAAAACATAACATATTTTCATTAAACATCAGGATACAAATACTTAAAGAATGGGACATGTCATAATTCTGATGTAATCTTGGTTTGCAAGATTTGTAAAAACAAAGAAGGCAAAATAGCACAAGGGAAAATACAAATGATCTTCTGTACATACATACAAATGTGGGGGGAGGGGGTTAATTTCATATCCTAAAAGTAGGAAATCTCCCAACCAACTTAATTTTAAAATAAAAGCAAACACAGATATATCAAGCATATAATAAGGGCAGAAAGGAACACTCTACAGGTGGTGTCACTGGATGTGTTAAGGAAAAATTTCATAATACCAAATGACAGAAGCTATGTAATTTTGCACTAGAGATATATAATCTCTTGTCCAGGGTATTCTTGAGATGAAAAACAAAAATTATGAATATATACATTGGATAAACATATATTCTAGTCAAGAGACTTATGTGCATATACAGTTATGTGCTGATGATTAGAACATACATTGGTTTCTGGCCATTTCAAAACATCTCAGATAAAACTATCTTTAGCCCTATCAATATCAGAAAGATTGTTTTGAGAAAATGTTTGGCACAAATTATATCTTCGGAAAAGATCAAGATAACACTAATGATAGAAAAAAGCCAAGTGCATTAGGTACTTAAAATAGTTTTACCCTTTTCTTTAGCCAAAAGAATCCTTACAAATACCATGTGACACATACTGCCTTCAGAAACTAAAGAAATAATGATAAAGACAAAAATATTCTTGACTACAAGACAAGAGTTATGGTATCTCTTTTACTTCAAATGCTACCATAAAGTAATAATGTTACTGCCATAAATCATAAGAGAAATAAAAATTAAAATGCTTTAACTGAGGCTAGCATAAAAATCCTAATAGACTACATATAATACCTTGTCGCCTTCTTAGATACTTCCTCCACTTCACATAATACTCCCAAACAGATTTAGAAAGTGCTACAGTTTTCTAGAGAGATTTCAGAAGGTGAGAGGAAGGCAAGAGAAGTGAGGAATTCAGCTTGTCAACAGTGTCTGCATAGCTGGTAGAAGGATACCACTAGCTATGTACTATCATAGTAATTACAACCATTACTATTGCAATTGTCTTTCAACAGTAAATACACCACAGCAGTGATGGCATTCAGAATTGTTCAAATAAATAAAAGAACATATTTTATTTTTTTAGTTTCTATGAGATTGGACAACCATTTGTCTGAAATCGTAGGGTTTCCTGCCTAAGCAAGAGGTTGGATTAGAAGACCTCCAAAGTCCCTTCCAACCTATTCTATTCTATTCTACCTAATGTCAAGTCAGAACATTAATCCATCTAATTTGCTACAATGATTCTATACATCAATAACCCTAAATTCTGTAACAGGTCTTTTTCCTAGTTCTTCTTAACTGGGGTTTAAGCAAAGCAAATGTTCAGGTAAATTCCATGGATAACTAGCAAATAATTATTACTCAATAAAAAGTCCATTTCCACTCATATTCTTGTCAAATGCATATATGAATATAAATTTAACTAATCATTTCAAAGTTAACTCTTGCATTCATCAATGCATTTATATAATTAATGTTGTAACTCCTTATAATTTGGTAACTCACAGCCAAAATTACCATAATCATTTTTAATTCATTACAAAACTAATTGACATAGTTCATCTACATATCTTGACCAAATATTATTTGACATATTTGTTTCTGATGATAGTGTCTATCCTAATTTATCTTTCATTCTCAGTATCATTTGCTTCTTAAGCAGCAATATCAAGCGTTTTAACAAATGAATGCCCAGGATCCTGGGACTGTCCTATCCTGCCCACAAAGAATCCGAGTCAGAATAAAGCTGGCAGGGATCTTGGAGGTCTTCTAGTCCAATCCCCTGCTCAAGCAGGAGTCCCTATATCATTTCAGACAAGTGGCTCTCCGGTCTCTTCTTATAAACCTCTAGTGATTAAGCACCCACAATGTCTGAAGGCAAGCTGTTCCTCTGGTTGATTATCCTCACTGTTAGGAAGTTTCTCCTTAATTACAGGTTGCTTCTCTCCTTGATTAGTTTCCATCCATTGTTTCTTGTCTTGCCTTCTGGTGCTTTGGAAAATAAATTGAACTCCTCCTCCTTGTGGCAGCTTTTCAAATACTGGAATATTATCATGTCCCCCCTAGTCCTTTTTTTTTTTTCTCCAGACTATCCATACCCAGTTCCTGCAACCATTCTTCATATGTTTTAGTCTACAGGCCTTTAATCATCTTAGTTGATTAAAAAAGTCAAAAGAAAGTTTTCCCCTAAAGAATGGAAGAAATAGCACAACAGTACTTATACTTTAAGTACTCTTCAAAATATGTTGCTGAAATATTATAAAAGTTGTCAACTCATGAGCATCACAGTTTTGAGGAATCAGACTGAGAGTTCTAGTCCTGCCTTAGGCATGAGAGCTAGCTGGATCACCTTGGGGCAGTAATATTCTCAGACCAACCCATCTCATAGGGTTGCTCTTGTGGAGGAAATAGGAAAAAGAAAAAGTATTATATATATTTGCCCTCAAGTTATACAAAATAATAAAGGTTGTTTTAAATAAATGAATAAATTCTGGATGCAGCAGAAGGTGAACCTAGAATGCCAAGCATCAGCAGCATGCCTTTATCAAAGAATGTATCTAAAATGTTCAGTTGTGCTATTGTTTAATGAAAAGCAACCTTCAATGTTACAGGTGGAAGAACTGCATAAGGAAGGGATACTTATTTTTTTTCTCTTTCATCTATTTAAAATTCAAAGTTTCATTTATAAATATAGAGAGAAGATAGCAACATAAAGCATATTACTAGCAATTATTTTACATAATGCATCCTATCTATAATTTTTAGTATCAAATGTATTGTAATCTCACTTCTGATATTAAGTGTCTTAGAGATTCATGAACAAAATGTTGCTTTGAAGTGACATTATCTGTTGCTTCAAAGTTTCATTCTCCACAACTTGCTAAACATAGTCCTCTACAAGAATGGATTTATTGAGGCCTAACATTGCACAACAAACATATGACAACTACCGCAACTAAAATTACTGCTCCAGGGAATGACAGTGTTGAAAGCAATAAACTGAGCCTTTCAGAAGTTCACCCTAGTCTACCCATTGCGTCACAAGATACAGCTGGCAAGAATCCTGGGTAACAGCAGCCAATCAGATTCCTCTGGAAGGATCACAAGCTATGCAATCAAAGCATCTCCTTCAACAGTATCCTTTAACCCAACTGTGGGACAAGCAGCTCCACCACTGGGCCTCCCCCACAAGATTCACACCCACGCCTATTGCTCGTGGATTTTTCTTTTCTACACTTTTTTCAGCTCTCCATGCGCCTGACAAATAGCCTACTTCCAGCTTGGTTATGGAAGTCCGTCCCAGGCTATTATTTAGCTTCTTCATCCTCTCCCCATCAAACTTTTGACCACGGACAGTCCTGCCACTCCTCCAACGCATCCTTCCAGCCCTCGTTCCCCTCGTCCAAGTAAGCAGAAAAGTCTCTTGAGACCCTGCGTGGCTGCCAACATCGCCCCACCACCGCGCCCCAAGTCCCCCCCACCCCGCCTACGCACCTCCTCGGCCTGTTTACGCAGCGCCTTCTCCCGCTCGTACTGGGTGAGGAGCTGTTCGTTGTCGTCCCGCAGCAGCTCCAGCTCGACGCTGGTTTCCTGGCTGTGCGCACAGACCGAGTCCAGGTTCTCCAGCACCGCCACGACCAGCGGCATCAGTTCGGCCACCACCTCCTCGTCGTAGCGCCCGATGAGCCGCTCGAACTCGCGGTAGATAGAGCCCGCCAGACCCGACACCCGCTCTGACATCATGGCCGGGCCGGGGCCGCCCGGATCCTCCTGGTAGACCACGCCGTCCGCCAGTTCCATGGTTTCGGAGCAGACGGCGACAAGGACCGGGCGGGAGGGCGGGCGGCAAAGGCTGGCGGCGAAGAACCCGCAAGAGATGGAGCACCTCCCACCGCAACGGAATCTGGACGGGAAGGAAGACTGGGTGAAAGGCGCGCGGCACTGACCTCACCCACGGCGCCGAAGCGGAGGGAGGGGACGCGGGGCAGTGGCGTCAAAAATGGGCGGGGCTTTACCGAGGCCCGACTTCTCGAGGCCTCGGCAGTGGGGGTGGAGCTTACAGCTGCTGACGTGCCACGGAAAAAAAACTAGGGCGGGGCGGGGCACTTGGGTAGGTGGCTGGCTGGCTGGCTGGCTGGCTGGGGAAGGGATGGGCTGATCAGGCGGCGTCCCGGTTTGTGTGGATGATTCAGGGAGAAAATTGATGGGTAATTATTCAGATTGAACCACTCCGTTTAGCCACCTTTATCTCTAAATAAGTTTCCAAGCATCTGTATCTCCTTTCCTCCTGGAGCTCAAGGCGGTGCACACAATGTTCATACCTAGGTTGTGCAGTCTGCTGCACGATTACTTGGCACCGGCGTGTCTTTCACGCAGCACAACAGTTGTGGTTTAATGTATAGGGTGAAGCTAGGTGTACTGATTTTGTAAGCCTTGACGTGTCTTTGTTATGTGAGCCCGACCTCATTTGCTTTACTCGATAACGTATAGTTACAGAAACCTTGGCTTAGTTCATAGTAATGCGCAAAAACATTCAAGCTGCAGTGCCAGTGGATTGATTTTCAAATAAACATGCGTAGGATTGGTCAATAAAACTGTTTCCATGGGATCTTTTCCCACACATTAAATAGAATTTACTCCAGCGAATTTCCCGAGTTCACATGACACAGAGAACTGAAAGACCTTATATAGGCTTGATTCGTACCACGTGTTATAATGTGGGTTGGGTCGTTTATCATCGGTATGTAATGTGAAGATAGAGTCTGGCTGCAAGAGAATGAGGAGTGAAGAGAGTGGGAGAATTAATGATAACTGCTGGCAAAAATAATTATTTGATTTGTAGAAAAATTGATAGTTGCAGAGACAAATTATAGTGGAGAATGAAGAGTGTTATAAAAGTTAATAGGATGCCGAAGAAGATGAACCTTATTAGGTGTGAGTAACGAAGCAAAAACATTTTAACCTTAATTTCACAATGAAAAGGGAAACCTGTAGAGCTAAAATTGATAATGAAAAAATATTAGTAACCTTTAATTCTTTAATTGATTAATATTCCTCCTTATTAATATATTATTGCAAATGATGTGTTTATCCCATATTTTTATTTACATGTCATTGTAAATATACACACAATATTACAGAGCATATTGTAAGTTTTTGTCACTAAGGAGTTTGCAATCTAAATTTGGACAGAAGATAATAAAGAAAAATTGGAGATAAAGGTAGATGAGAACAAAATGATTTTGTGTTTATTTGGCCTTTTGGGGGGAGGGTACTTGGTTTTAAGGCAAAAATTAACAGAAAAGATGGTTAATAAGAAAAATTGTACAAACCTGAATATGTAAAATCTCAGAAAATTTGAATTATTAAAATTACAGTCTAGACACATTTTTAAGAAAAATGAGCAAGTATGTATTTACTTGAACATTTAATGCTATACTGTAATTTCTGAAGAAAAGATCCTGATCATCTGAGATCCTTACAACTGAAAAGTTAAAAATCTTTCCTTTTTCTTATTCAGAACAATAGGGTAGCAATTACAGGAAGAGGAAAGGCTGGGCACATCAAAATTTAGGTCTCATATTCTGAATGAGTTCCAACACCATTAGCTTCCCATTTCACATAGACATACAGTAGCTAGCAGTAATAAATACTGCAATTTGACATTTGCTTAGTTCTGTTTCCAAACTATCTTAGCCTGCAATTTCCTGTTGAAATAGTAACAAGGGAGAAAGTAACAAATATTAAGAGTATTGCTAAACTTAAGTTGGGTATTGATTTCGCACAGTTGTTAAAATCTATTTTCTAATTTATTTTATTTTCTAATTCTTATGTTTAATTCATTGAACAGAAATTCCAGTAACTACTGTATGACTTAACTGTGACTTAACTTTGCTGTTTGCATACAAATAACATTGGCATTTAGGACACAATTTTAGTCGTGTGCCTTTTAATGAGCTCCCTCTACTGGTCCTGCAAGAGTATAAAATATGCTCTATGTTTCTTCTTTAAATCAAATCCTTTCATCACTGCAGGGTTATAGCCCAAGGAAACTTTAAAAAATAGAGCTAACTAGTTTAGGGGAAACTGCATCTATCTAGTTTTCTTGAATGATTAGGGTAGGGCAAAGTACATGAATGGAACAGGTGGCACAGTGAATAGAATTCAGCATACATATCATGTTCCCCTATATTTGAGATAGTTACTGAATTACAATCAATAATTTTCAATGTTCCATGTCATTTACTTAGAGTAAGTTTCATTGACCTTAGCTGGACTGAACCATTTGTAGATATTAACCACATAGAACAATGCTGTGAACCTATTGCAGCAAATGATACCTGAAAGACCAACCGACTTGTTTTATTTATTAGATTTGTATGGACACCCATCCTAAACTATCTTAGACTCCACCCAACTTTGGGTGGTTCACAAATACAAATCTTTTCTGAATTAAACCTTTTATTATTACAAAGGATATTTCTAGACAGATAAAAGTCTATTCTATAATGTTCTGCCTTTTTTATTATTGGCTTTATACCTTGCATTTATATCCATTTAATACTCAATGTGGTTTACAAGGCAAACACAAGTACAAATTTTGAGAATACAAAAGGCAAACAAGCAATGCCAATAGAATTAAATCCCAAATAAATTATTAAATAAATAAACAGTTAAAAGTTTAAAGGAAGATATGTGTTTTATCAATATTCTAAATATTGGGAGAATGGGTAGTGTATTCTACAGCCCAGGAGCCACAGAGAAGGCTCTTTCCATGTATGGTTCGGACTGGGAGCGGCAGTATCTTTGAGAAGGCCTCTTCTGCTGGTCTGAACAGCCATGCAGATTAATGGCAGGCAAAGTAGTCCCTTAGATTATCATTCCCCAAGCCTATGAATTAAGCTCTTCTGCCAAGGTTTTTCTCCAAAGTACCATTTTGATGTTACATAACAACAAAGGTAAGGGCTCTCCCATCAATAATCACCTAATTGTAGAATGCATCTCATAAAAATGTGTATCTGAAAGCCACACTGCAATATTTTCCTTGCCAGGAAAATCTATTCATTTCTGTTTGTATTACAGTAGAAGTTGGCCATCCACCAATCTACAGTCTGAAATGAAACAAAGGGCAACCTATAAATGTTTCACAAAATGGAATGTGACTATAGATGTCTCTCAGTGTAGGACTGCGATTTCATTTATCTGATGCATCGGAGTGTAGATTTTAAAAAGTGAGATCACACATGGTATTTTGCATGACATGTGATGTTTGTGGCATATGGAAAATGAGGTCAAGTTGTAATGATTCACATTGAAGAGTTGTAACAAGTATTGGGGGAGAAGAAATTCCTAGGTAATACTGTTACTCCCCTTTCTTGGAAGACAGGGCTATGTGTTATAGAACCTGGTCCATATTCCTGAAACCAGAGGCATCTCCACACAAGGATGCTATATAAAGGTCAGTTCTGAACTCTCATCCCCAGATTGACTTTGACTGATATCAAAAAGTTAAGCAAAGTTGGATCTCAAGGGACAGAACATCACCAGAAAATCTCAAAGGTAAGGTTTTAGGAGAAAGGAATAGTAGGGAATATCGTTGCCAAGAAAATATTATGGATGTATTCTTGAAATCATCAGAAGAGTAGCAAATTTGGCTTGCAGAGTTTAATCTATACGTGATCAAACATTAACAGTGTTTGAGCACTGAACTGACTTATTCAGAGTGAGCTACAAGAGGTAGCAGCCATTTTTTGTTAATAAAAACATATGGTTCTCTGCAACTTTAGAATTCTCTTTAAGGGCAAAATTAACACCTTTGATCATGCAAAGAGTATTCTATAATACAATTGAAAGGAACAAAAATTATTAGAGAGTTCCTTGATTCAATTTTCACCTTTGGATATGTGCTATAGCAACTTTCCGTATCCCCCATATTTTCTAGAAGGGTGTCAATTTTGATATTCCAATTAAAAAGCCTGGCTTTTAATTGTACAGATGGGAGGTGAAGTTCTACACATTAAAAAACTGCCAAACTGGAAGAAATTATCTTTTAGTAATTACTAATTATCTCTTATTGGAATTACTAATTAAAATTATGGTACAAAAGTACTACAGATAAGATGAAGGGAATTCCTTCTTTCTCTTTTCAGTATGGATCATTTAAGATAGATTCCTCCTCTCTGATTTCCTAAGTTCTGATGCTGAAACTCTCAAGAAAGGAAAAGTGTACCAGTTTCATTATAGGACTCATTATTTGTTTCCCATAGTATTGATTATACGTAAACCCCTCTGCCAAATAGTTCAACCTAAAAAAAAAAATTATGCTGCCTACAATAGATATGCAAAGCTTGGTAGTTTGTACCATCCAAACTAACCTGCTTCAGACTTTACCTTCAAAATTTCATTGCCTACACCTTCTAGTCTAAGGATAGGCCAGAGGCATTTTCTAGCCTACATATAGCAGAATGAGCAGAAACCTAACACTGTTTTATTTAGAAATATATTTATGGCAGTGATTCTGAAAAAAGTACAAAGACTGAAGTCAACCTATGATTCACTGAAAAATAGATTACAATAGTGATCTTTTATAAGTATATGAGTATTAATAATATATTTGTGGATGCATATTATACAATATTATACAAATGATTTGCCATTAAATATATGAATTGTATGAAGGATGAGCATAGGAGCTTTCACTTTAAAGTTATAAAAATATTGAAAGTGAGATATAAAGAATTAAAAAGTGTCACAGATATTACAGTATATACAATAGCACTACAACGTAATTTGAAATGAAGAATCGTGGAATTTATGGTGTGTAAAAAAGATTCATAAAAACTCAGCTTTGTTTTTGTTTCAAACATACTACATATCTGAGTTTCAAACATACTACATATCTGGAAAATAAAGATTTAATACTGATAATTAAATTCTTACACCAATCTCTTCCACTGGCTCTCCCACCTGAGCCAGTTTTAGGCAAATTTAGTATAGCTGCTTATGAAATACGATTTTACAAGAAAAGATTAACATTACAGCCATTAAGCTCTACATCTGTTGCTGTGTTATATAATACTCTGTTTTGGAAAATGAGGGTTAATAAACAGACCCATTTATCTATTACACTAGATGCATGCTTTCAAAGTACATGTCATTGTGCTACATTTTTCTCCTAGTTGTGGGATATATGCAATAGTATGCTGATTTCCAAGAAATTATCTATACAACAGACCTAGCTGAAGCATGTGAGCATGCTTGGAGAAAAATAAGGATAGTAATAGCTGTTCTCTATGACCATTCCAAAAAAGGCCACATAACTTGTACAACGTGAAGTTGGGCAAAACTCCTCCTAGTTATGGCTTTTACGTCTTCCATCAGGGTGTGTGTGAAACCAGATTGCAAGCTTAATATTGAAACCTATGTACGTATTTTGGGGAGAGTATAACTCCATCTGAAGCAAAAGTTAGAAATAAGTCACCATCTAAATTAACAGCTGGGGTTGAGTGCCAACCTGTTTCTTTCCATTCAGAACTTTAGGTTGAAGATACTGGTTCAGGATTTCTACTGCATCTCTCCTTTGGGAAAAGAGGAAACAATTGAAATTATCTATGTATTGATGGCACTGTACTCCATTCTGTCAGAGGCGCTTCCCCCAGAAGCTTCATATTAAAATAGAGGAGCGAGTCAAGACTTGGAGTGCTATGCTGGGGTGCCCAAGAGCCCAAATGCAACTCTCTATGCATACCAACTGGGAGCAGATATTCAGAAAGAATGGCATCAGCAAATAACAATGATTTCTTCTCTCCTTCACAGGCAGCCCAGGACACCAAGGCTATGGTACTGAACGGTTACCAAAATTCTAGCAGAAACGTTAAGGTCATTTCCCTTATTTCCCACCTCAAAAACTTCCTCTAAAAGGGGAAGTTAGAAACCAGGTAATAATGCTTTGATATGGCTAGGTCCAGGACCACATTCAAGATCCTGCAACATCTCCCCTTCCTACAAAAAGCTGTTCATCGCAGTACAGGCCCTGTTTCTTCCCTGACCCTTAAATCAGTTAGATGGGACAGGGAATCAGCAACCAGGTGGCAGACTTCATCTCACAAAGGATTCTGTGCATTGGGATACACAGGTTCCCCAGCATCACGAGTTGCCTCCCAGGTACTCCTCAAGCTTTCTTCATGATTCCTTGGACAGACCATTCTTCTGTTGAATGGTAGTGGCATCTTTTAATGCCTTGGTCACTATGATTAGTTATATGTCTCCACTATCAGATCATATCTGAGTTGCTCCAAGATACATACAAGTTTGAATGTGTGACCTCCCCTGTCTTTTAAGCCTGGGGTGACTTGGATTAAGCCTATAATTGTCATGGTAACCATGAAATCCCCAAGCATTCATAAAGGAAGATTGACATTTCTGAACACATTGATCTTGGGCATACCAACTCTGGAGTGAGATCAACCAGCTTGGGCAAGAATGCTACTGTGCAGCTGGGTGGATGGTATAATGGTAGCACCAACAGATGATCTGTAGGATCCAAGAACACATAAAAGGCCCCAGGTCTGATCACGTGTGGAAAAATGCTTCTAGAGAGTTGAAGACTGAGGTTTCCTGAGACATTGTTTTACTCTTTAAAATCAGGAGACGACTGCAGTTAGTATCACAAAATGAATGTAGGCAGTTATTCTAAATCAACTCAGGTTATGAATTGCATTCTCAGCTTCGAACAAAATAAAGCGTTTTGTATCAAGCTAAGCTTGTATGGGCTAAGTTAGGACAATACACTTGCTAAAGTATGATTGGCTAGGTTGCGGGTCAATGGCTATATAAACCCAACTGATATGATTTCTGATTCATTGGATTTCCTGAACCCAGACAAACTGAGTTAATGAACAAGGGTAAAATTATCCATGATGTCATGTGTAGTCCAAATATAGCCACTGCTTATTGTGATTAAAGTTAAGCAAAAACCTTTGCCATCTACTATGTCTAAATGAATCCTAATGGTAATGTTTTTTTTTGTTTTTTTTTTTTGTGGTTTCCAAAGACACTGAGATGTCATGATTCTTTTAGTGGACATTTGTGGCTACTTCACTCATTGTTTTGCTTCTAATGGATTAGGTTAGGCCATTAAGCACAAAACCCTGAAAAAAAGGCACAAACAGAAATATGAAGCACTTGCTTCTAGATCTAGAGGATAATGTGAGACCTATTAATCTCTAAGGTCAATTTCTTTATCCGCTAATGTGCCATGGGGTTTTGAAAAGGCTGAGTGAGGTGAATAGGGCAAATATTCTTAGTCTTAAGTAGATACTATATCTGCCAGCCCAACAGTGCAAACAGAGGTTTGGGGTTACATAATATGCAAAAGCTTCGCACACTACCCAAAATGGAAGAGTGGCCGCATGCGCAAGAAGGAGAATCATGTAACTGTACTTCATGTACTGTAAAGAAACTGAACTTAGTGAACTTAGTGCCTTCTGCCCACAAATCACCTACTCTGGTTCTGCCATGTTTCCATCCTTACCGCATGTTCTCTACAATCAATAGACGGAGACTACCTCTCCGCACCCAGTCGCAGGAAAAAGCAGCAGGTACCGGACATATTTGGATCGGAGTGACTGGACCTCTGGGGGGGGGGACACCCACATCTAGAAGCCAGGTTAAGGAAAAGCGCCAACTCCGTCTCTTTCGTTCGAGGAGAAAATGCGGGGGCAGGAAGAGCTCTCCTTATCAAAAAGATGTTCCACCCACTTCCAATGCCAGACTTCTCGGGGGGGGGGAACCCATTCGCGAATCAGGAAGGGCAACCTACGCGATGGGGTGTGGGGGGGGAGGAAGGAACAAGACAGCGTGGCCCGCCTTCTTTGCTGCGGCCAGGCGGTGGGTTGGTGAGACTCCTGCTTTAACCCAGCCTCGCCTCGCTTCGCTCCTCCTCTTCCCCAGAAGGATTTCAAGGAGGCAGCCGCTGTAATCACGCCGCCCTGCCTGCCTGCCTGGATCAGATTTTCCTGTAATTGGGGTAAGTGGTTTGTGTTTTGCTTTCCTCCTTTTCGGAGTGGAGAAGCAATAAAACCGAAGCCTTGGAGCCAAGGAAAAACAGATTTTTAAAGAAAGAAAAGGAGGACTGGGACCCGCCAATCTAGCAAACCAGGGTGATCGGGGGGGAGGGGGGCGCTCCCCCCCGATCACCCTTTCATTTGCAGCTGCCATGAAAGCAGAATGAGCAATTGCTCAAATCGCTTCCTTCTGAAGACCTTCCACGGACCCAACTAGGGGACGCCTCTTTGAGCCGGCGGAAGGCGTCGCTCCTCCTTTCCGGTCTCCGGAAGGCGTAAGCGAAGGCGGCCGAGGCGCTCTCCTCCTCTCGGGTGGACCCACCGAGGCTTGAGCAATTCGCCTGCCGCGGAAATGGAGTCAACGCTACACGTTCGTTTGTTGGCGACGAGAGCGGGGCCTTCCTGGCTGCTGAGGTGCGAGTGGAAGCTCGAACACGTGTCGCCGCCCGCGAGCCAGAGAAAGCGAGAACAAAGCGTGACACGTGGATGGGCGGCCTCTGCTAGCCTTTGGAAGAGAAGCTGCCCTCAGGACGTTTTTAGGATGACCCAAAGGGAAGGGCCGCTCAACAGCCGAGAGAAGGCAAACTCGGGACGCAATTGCCGAAGGGTGGAGGATGGCATCTCTCCGTCTGCCCCCAGATCGCGACTCTGCGGGATGAACAGTCTCCGCGAGTCCCTTTTAGGTCTATGCGTCTTTACAGATCCGGTATAGAAACGTTTTGTGGTAGAAGCACAATCAGCGTCAGTGTTATAATAAGGAAGACAATCCAGTTTCGGGAAAGCTTCACCGATTATGCCCAAAACTGGTGAAGCTGCTGATAATAACCATTTTGAAACGAATGATATGAATGTTCTTTGGGTCTCTGTTGAGTTCTAATTTAAAAAGTATAGGGAGCCTATACTGTTTTTTTCTTTGCCTTTGAGTCAGTTTTTGACTCCTAGCGACTTCCTGGACTAGTCCCTACCTAAAGTTTCTTGGCAAGGTTTTTCAGAAGAGGTTTGTCTTTGCCTCCCTAGAGCAGAGAGTGAGTGACTGGCCCAAGGTCACCCAGCTGCCTTTGTGCCTCAGGCAGGTCTAGAAATCATGATATCCTGATTACCGGAGATGCATTAACCATTACAGCAAGACAAACTGGCTGCTCTATGATAATCTAGCTGATAATAAACTATAACTCCCAGCAATCCTTATATTGGTAATACTACAAAGGTTTCTGGATATTGTAGTTTAATGATACCTTGAAATCATGAACATTTTTGTCTATACACTGACCATGAAATAGTTTGTTACTTTAGCAGACCAGGTCAGAGGAATGGATTAGCAGGTGGCTGGTCCATTTTTAGAAAGGATTTTAATGTAGCATTTTTAGGGGAAAATACAGGCTTTTCTTAATTTTTTAAAAAGAATTTAAAACAGGAAGAAAACTCGAACAGCATCTTCTTGGTGGCCAGAAAGATACATTCTAGAAACATCAGAATTGGAAGGAGCTTACTTATCATATTGACTGCTCAGCCAGAAATGATAGAGCTAGTGCATTCCTTTCACAAAAGACACTTCATCTCTTCAGACTTGATTCCATTGTTAAAAACATGCTTTTATATGAAGTATTTAACTTCAATGGTCTTGTGATAGCACTGAGTCTTTCAAAAGGGCTCTAATTTCCTCTCTTTCACTTATTCATCCCCCCCCTCCTTTAGCCAAGCAAACTGTATACAAACCTAACATAATCTGCCTTTTCATGCTTAGGCTCTTACATGCTTTAAATTATTTGTTGTTCTAACTTGCTAGTCACCATCAATTTTCTCTATTTAAGAAAGGTAAAACTGAACTGTTTTGCAGCTGATTTTCACTGGTTTCTTTCTGCTTTTCTCTTGCAGAATTATGGCTTCTAATACAGAACGTACATTCATTGCTATCAAGCCTGATGGAGTCCAGCGGGGATTAGTGGGTGAAATCATCAAACGGTTTGAACAGAAGGGTTTTCATCTAGTAGCTATGAAAATGATCCATGTAAGTTTCGTATTTGGCCCATGTGTTGGTTAATTGATAGATATGTAAGCTCTCTATATGAGTAAAATATTCTCATATATTGAACTGCATCAGTTTGTAAGTTGGGTCCCCAACCTGTGGGCCACACCTCATTACCGGCCCGCAGCCTATTGGCCACCGGGCTGCATGAGTGGCTGGCCAGTGAGCACACACAGCCCCACTCGCAAGAGCGTCACAGGTGCTTATGGCTCCACTTGTGCAAGCATTGGGAGTTTACCCCTCCCACAAAACCATCCACCCTCCTCCAATCTGCCAATCCTGAAAGGTTGGGGAACTCTGGTTTAAGTTAGATCAGTGGTTCTCAACCTTTTTATACGGCGACCCCGGTCATAAGGACGCGCTGCGCATGCGCGAGGCAGCGCGCATGTGCTGTGTCGCCCCCATGCGCGACGCGCATGTGCGGCACCGACCCCATGTGCGGCGTGCATGTGCGGCACTGGCCCCATGTGCGCATGCGCGGCGGCGCCCCCAAGGGAAAAAATGGCGGATCGCGTTGTTTGGCGACCCCCATAAAATGGTCGTTCGACCCCAAATGGAGTTGCGACCCATAGGTTGAGAACAGCTGAGTTAGATTAAGCAATTCAGAGCTATTTTAGCCCACATTTTGTTGTCCTTCAAATTCATATATGATTGTTGGCATTCTATTCTTCCTCTTAACTCTTGAGCATGCACTCTTTCTACCCACATATAGAAATGCAGAACTAGCATTTTTTGAGAATTTTGAATTTTGAGAGATCAAAATTCAGAGAAGAAGCCATGGATTCATGGTGTTTATTTTCTGACATCAGCTGAATTTTTTAAAACATATAAATAGAATTTATCCAAAAACTTCACCTAATGATAACATTCTGCATTCTTGTGATTTGACTCCGTCTAGGAATACATTATGGTTATTATCTTTTCAGCTCAGTTCAGATTATATTTGTGAAGGTAAATTTCTAGCAACTTGTACAAAATTCAAGGTGGAGTGCAGACTGCTTTAGAAAGTAAGTCAGTTAATTTTGATTATATTCAATATGAAAACAAAATCACTTTTAAGTTCTGCACGTTCAAGTTTATCTTCTTACTGATCTGTCTGGCAATCCTCTGTTTCCTAAGTTGTAGAAAGTTCTCTTAAAACCATAAAGCTATAGAAATGAGTTTGTCTGACTTTGGTTAGAAAACTACGTGGTAAGATGGCATGTAGCTTTTACAGTAACAACACTATGGGATAATCTGTTAAGATTGGTTATCCAAACTAATAATGGGGATTAGCTGTGTTTACTATTTGGTGTGATATTCTTAGTTGTGTTCACAGAATGCAGGCAACATTATCACTTTCCCCCCACATACCAGCAGCATAAGATCAGAAATGTCACCGTGAAAAGTGGGAATTGACATTTTCAAGCTTCTTCAAGCTACCAAAAAGAATGCTTTGAGGGAGCAATTTGCTATATTTTCCATTTCACATTTTTAAAAGGGGGTTGGTGCGATAATGAGCAGAGAGTATAAAATAACCGGTGGTGAAGTGCCTCTGTTTATCCCATTTTTGAAGGCTGTCTTAGAACTTTGTTCTGGCACCTGGACAAGAGGTTAATTTTCTCATCCTTGTTTGGATAATGGATTGACAGGAGTTAATTTTCCTTCCCCAACCTCCCAATTAGATTATGCTTTTCGCTTGATCTGCTAAACCCTCCCATTGATGCTGGTGCAAACAGGGCCATTCAGAAAAGACAGACTTAAAATAGATTTCCACTGATAATAGAGGATTAACCCATTGCTGTATTTCCTTTCTCTAAAGGCATCTGAAGAACTGCTTAAAGAACATTATATTGACCTGAAAGACAGGCCTTTCTATTTAGGTTTAGTTAAATATATGAATTCTGGGCCTGTAGTAGCCATGGTAAGTATCAATTTATGAACATTTATTTAATTTCCACCCACCCCCGTTTTTCCTGAGAAAAATAATTTAACAGTTGGGCGATTTACCAGCTCTCTTATATAACATGAACATGTGTTTCCCTCTAGGGAAAGACAAATGTAATGCATGATAATAAATGCTACATGTATTTTTAAAGTATTGTTCTAGCAAAGGATTGCTATTTTCTCCTTTGGACCATAGCATTCTGCCCATTTCAGGAATGGTGTGGTGGTTTGGGGGAAGTTAATTCCCTGAACAAGGTGGTTTATGGTGCTCTGTATGAGTTTGTATTTTTTATTATATGATAGGCTTTATTTAATATATTGGACATCTGGTCTGTGACGGTAATAACATTTTGATGGGATTTATCCACATGAGACAAGCAGGTTTCATTCCTGGACTAGAAAACTTTGCACATAATATCCAAAGCAGGGGGATAGGGTTAGGGGATATGATAGCAGATACCGCATAATATATCCAGGAGTAAATTAAACATCCTTATTCCATCATATTAAAGCCTAAGATTGTGTAAACTGAATGATGATAGATTTGGAATAAATAAAAACAAAAACTTATACAATAATGCATAGAAACATGAAATTCATTCTGTAAAATAGCAAATTCAGTTGCAATTTAAAAGGGAAAACTAAATCCCAATGAATGGGATTTTTAGTGGTGATTATATTGTTATCTATTATTATTATTGGATAAAAGCTCCAGAATAGGACTTGGTCTACTTCAGAATTAGGTAAACATAAGTGTGAAGATACTGTTGCATCTTCATTCCTGTTTGTATGATTCCTGCTGGCCAACATGGAAACCAAATGCTATCCTTCTTTGCTAAGCTTCTTAAATCTAGTAATTCCAGTTGGTCTATAAAGCTAAAGCAAAAATATATTAGTATATGACTTTTAAATATATGTATAATACGATAAAGCCCACAACTATTCATTCTGACAGTATCGTATTTGCACCTATTCAATAAACTTATTTGTTTTTATAGGTTTGGGAAGGACTTAATGTTGTGAAGACAGGCAGAGTAATGCTGGGAGAAACCAATCCAGCAGATTCCAAGCCAGGCACCATTCGTGGAGATTTCTGTATTCAAGTGGGCAGGTTGGTGCTGCAATTTACTCCTTATAGATTATCGAAAGCCCTGCTAGAAATCAAAAATTGCTTCAAAAGTAATGTCAGATACAATTAATGTATATAAAATATTGATCCTGTTATGCTAATGTTTATATAGCACTTAATGGTACTAACAAATTTATAAAATACACTACTAATCAATGTTTAGGTATAAATATTCAGAAATCTAACAATAGTTAGCAGGCCTCAAGCGCAAGTCCAAGTGCTTTGTGCTAATAGGAATTGTAATCTTATACTCCAAAAGCCCCAAATATAAAATGTGGTAAAGAATATCTAAAGGTGGTGCTATATTGTGCTGGAGATTCACTCACCCCCAAGTGCTGAATGATTTCTATTGAAACTCCCTTTTGACTAGCAAGTTGGTGTTAAAGAGTTGTTGTTGTATGGCAAACATAAAGTAACTGAAGTAGCAATTCTTAATTTTATGTTTGGTATAAAATAAAATTTACTTTCAAAAGGCCCTCAAACAGGGAAGAGGAAAGAGTACATAAATGCAACAATTGTATAATCCATCTTATTCACTAAATGGGATCTTCCATCCTCTTAAAAACAAAATGTAGGGAATAAAGGTATTTTATCCATTGCAAAATCCCCAGATTTTTATTTATTGATTTCTAATGGCCAAAGTTTAAGAAACACTGTCTACATTTTAAACAAGGAGATAGTTCTTAAGAATTTGACCCAAACCTTTAAATTAGACCTTGACTGATTTAAAAGTGATTGCTAACACTTTGAAGTGTGCCCCCAAACAACTCGATAACTCAATTAATTGAAAATATTTTTAAAGGAAAGCAGGCTAGATATTAGTATTTTGTCAGGAGTGTCAATTTAATCTTTGTCAAGCATTGATGCACAAGCTGAAGTTTGGCAAAAGCATGCATGACTATAAACTTAACTACAGCTGGAATACTATGCTGTTACTGTAAATAGCTTATACAACCATCAGACTTGAGTGGTTAGTAATAATTTGATTATGGATGGTACTTTCATCTTACAAATGTATGATGGAATTTAAAAATAAACTTAGCTACAAGCAGTCTTTATTTCTTTAACTACTTCTCCAAATATCCTAACACCTTTGTCTTCTCTAAAGGAACATCATTCATGGCAGTGACTCTGTGGAGAGTGCGCAAAATGAAATCAGTCTGTGGTTCCAGCCTGAAGAACTTGTGGATTACAAATCTTGTGCTCAAGAATGGATTTATGAGTGAAGTAGTCCTTCAGAGGAGTCGTGCCTTCTTTCAACAAGTCATTTCATTCCACCCTTACATTTCATGGGAGCAGTTAGCATAGTTACTTCCTTGATTGACACTATGAAATAAAGGCATCATGAACAAATAAGTGTTCTTGTCTTTAAAGAAATGAAAAGGTATGTGTGAATTGTTTGAAGTGTATTCGTGGTACATGTTGTCATTTTAAAAAGATCTTCAATAAATACAAATGAGAGACATGCTAAAAAATTCGAATTGAATTCAAGACAAGCTGTTTTGGCTATAACAGAGACATACTTGAAGCATCTGTAGTGCTTTCAACTAGATCAGAACACTCTGAATATCAAATGTGTTGCATTTTATAAGGAAGGATCTTGCAACAGCACATAACTAGGTAGGCTAATTCCTGGTTAGAACTTGAATGGGAGACCACTAGTGAATCCCAGGATGGTGTAGTACAGTGGTTCTCAACCTGTGGGTCGGGACCCCATTTGGGGTCGAACGACCATTTCACGGGGGTCACCAAACAACGCAGTCCGCCATTTTTTTCCCCTTTTCCTTAGCTGTGCTACTCCCTTTTATTCTATTGGCTTTTGAAAGCCAATAGAATAGACTCTCTTGAATAGAGTCTAATTCTATTGGCTTTCAAAAGCCAATAGGAATTGTCCAGGCTGTCTCTGCCCTGCTGAGCCCGCCAAAAGTCCCATTCTGCAAACGTGCTGCACCAGTTGAGTAGTCCTCGACTTATGACCGGTTGGGGGTCACGGCATTAAAATGGTTGAGAACCACTGGTGTAGTAGATTGAGGAACCGAAAATGCATTCTAGAAGAAGGCAGTGGCAAACCAGTTCCATATTGTTCCAGAGAAAAGCACACACAGTCCAGCATCACTCAAGGGAATCATACCTTCTACACAATCTGCAAATTCTACACTTCTGTAATATTATTTTATAACATCATCAATTCACACTGGGCTTTCCACAACAAGAACATGTTATATCACCTGCATAATCAAAATTCACTTCTAAAAACTGTTCTCGGCCAGTAGTGATCGTTCTAAAGCTGCTTTTCTTTTGCTTTTTGTAGAGTGGATGAAAGTACATGGTAAGCAAATACCAGTTACCAATAAAATATCTTTAAATACAGGTAGTCCTCAAATTATGACAACTGAGCCCAAAATTTATGTTGCTAAGTGGGAAATTTGTTAAGTGAGTTTTGTTCCATTTTACAACTTTTCTTGTCACATTTGTTAATTGAATCACTGCAGTTGTTAAATTAGTGTAACGGTTAAATGAATTTGATTTCCCCATTGACTTTCCTTGTCAGAAGGTTGCAAAAGGGGAACACATGTCTGTGGGACACTGAAACCACCATAAACGAGACAGTTGTCAAGCACCCAAATGTAAAACGGGACCATGGGGATGCTGCAACAGTCATAAATATGAAAAATGGTCATGTCACTTTTTTCAGTGCCATTACAACTTTGAACAGTCACTAAATGAACTGTTGTAAGTTGAGGACTACCTATAGTACATATCTCCAATCTTAAGCAGCAGAATTCACTTGCCACAGAATTGATTCTGGTGCCCAATATTTTTCAGTATGTCAGAATTTTGTTTCTGGAAACTTAAGATTATTGAACGACTTAGCCATAAGAGCGATTCCCATTCTTCCCAGGACTGCACAGCATGGCCCACCAAATGGCCTTGCATGGCCTGGTGGCATATTTTAAAATAAACTCACTCCTGGCCCCAAAGAATGCTGCTAAGTGCCCCCAAACCTCTCTACATCCTGCATTACTACTGATCAGCACACCAGGTATTCCTTTATAGCTTTATAGGCTGCTGTGGTTCCTCCCATCTTACAAGTTGTGTGGACCTCCACTATAGGCTATCCAGGAAAGTGGAAACAATGGCTTCGTGTATTTCTCCTGTAATGCAATAACATCTTAGAAAGTTGATGTAGTGCTACTTGATGTGTGTAACCTTCTAAAGTATGAAATATTCAACTGCATTGATAGAGATGGAATAAAATAACAATGTTCATTCTGAAAATCTTTTTTAATCAACTGAGCGTTCCTAATCATATCCAGGGCTGGAGAATAAGGACTGTATAATCCCAGTAACTATATGGGCAAAGAAACTACTTGATTTGTGGTTTTATGGTGAAAAACTCAAGTAATTCCTAAATCATAGTCATAATATTTATGGCCCGTAAACTATTTTGCAGTTCTTAATTTGAGGTACATTTTCAGACACTTTTATTTAGCAATTGTGTATCTTCTAAGCAGGTTGTTTTACTGTTACTTGCAATAAGAACAGTCTTTCTGCACCACAATATTTGCTTCCCTAGCCCAGGAAAATCTCCATCAAAAGAGACCTGTAGTGAAAAACTTCATGATGTCTTCCATGAATCTTTGACTAACAGCAAAATTGATGCAAAATGATACCTACTGGCTAGAGAAAAGATTAAAATTAGAAATTTGTGGTTGAAACATTGGTTGGGCAGATTAGGGGTAAACTAAAGCTACATTCAGAGAAACAGGATGTAAGGAACAGTACTGGGCCTGTCACAAATAAAATTACACTTCACTCCACGAAACAAATAAAATTAATTTGACATTTCTTTCCAATGATCAGAGTTATCATTAGAAACATTTTAACAAGCTTGAATTAATGCAGACCTATCTCTTAATGATAATGAAATGGGGATACTTCATTATATCAATATTTTAAAAGATATTCTTGACCCCCGTTGAGACAAAATTTACCACCTGGTCTTCTTTTTAACATTTTTATTTTGTGTAAAAAAGGCAAATTTAGTGAATTATTTTCATCTTGTACACAAAGTTATATTCTTAATGCTTTTTCACATCCATGCTTGAAAATCTGCAGTCTGTTAAAAATGAAAGTAACATTAATTTCTTCAAAAGCAATTTTCACTGAGTTATGTACATTAGAGGTTTTAAATGTTCCCATTTGACCACACAAATAACCAAGAAAATAAAAGATTAAATTTATACAGATAGTGATCTATATATCAAATACATACAGAAATGATGTAAAAACCATTTTTAACCTCTGCCTTGATCATTTTCCCAGAGGCAGAAGCTCATGCTTTTTTTTCCTTTTTTATATAAATGGCTGAGATTTCACTTAAATATGAAAATTAAAAAAAATCAATTTAATCACAGTTTTAATCCCTTTCCAATAAAGGATTGTTACCAATATATTAGCACCATAATACAAATATTGATGGGAATAGGTGTTCACATCACATAAAAATGACAACAATAAAAACAAACAAACACTGAAACCCGTGTTAGTATCAATAGAACAAGAAGTCGATAACTGCTTTTGTATTCCTCTGATTCAGCAAGGAAATTTAAAGCGTGAAAAAGATGTAATATTCTGAGCTGTACAAAGGAGCCCTTGCAATGTAATTTACCTTGCCTATGGTGCCTTATTTAAAAAGATCCTGCCTTGTGCCAAATACTGTAATATTAGCTGACCCACAGCAGAAGTACAAGTCTCAAAGCAATATCCACTTAGCCCCTCCAATCTGATTCCATCCCAGTTTATTGGTGGTAATTAGTTCACAGCAAACTGGAGATGTTAGAACTAAATCATTAAAAAAATGAACCAATGGTACTAAAAGTTTACAGTCATCTGGTTGCTGTTTTTTAAGAGGCCACACATAAACATTACTCAGAATGAACACTGAAGAAAAAAGACAAATGAACAACTAATGTGTAAAAGGTGTCACTCAAGGGTTTCATGGAAAAAGAATTTCAAGATTTGAAAAAAGTTTTCATATTTAGGTTTTCATTTAATCAGGTACATGTATCAGGATGTAGAAATGGGAGAATGAAAATCCTGAAAGGATAGCAGTACCTACTTGACATAAATGTGTAAGTTATCTCCAAAAATCAGAGAACCTGCACTATAGCAGTAATCAAGGCCATTCTCTCCCAAACATAATTATAGGTCTTCTAACATCTTGCAGAATTGCTGGTTCAACATCAGGTTCTCAGCTGATGTGGTAGGGATTAAATGTAGTTGTGGGTTTTTTCAGGAGCTGCCATATTCCGAGGTAGAAGAGGGCATCTGTTCATCTGGACAAAGGCCATTCCAATGTAAGACTGACAGAAATTAGTGAAATTCTCCAATCATAACATGCACAGGAATGGGGAAACACTACTGCACCTCATGATTTTCTGCCAATCCTACAGATACAAAATACACACAATGTGTGTCCACTAGGAATTGGGAGTAACTGTGCCTAAATGTATGTTCTTTTGGTTCAAGCTTGTTTAGATCGTATAACTAAACAAGAATCAATTTCTACATAAGTCCAAGTTTTTATGCTGGCCTCAAGGCAAAAGCCATTAATACAGACCTTACTCAGGATGTCTTTTTCACAGTAATATTATCTTTCTGATAAAAATCAGAAGAACCTGGTATATAAATGTTATTCTGCAAGTCCTCAAGAGTCTCTGACAATGCAGTTATTATACAGTGGCCTTTACAAACCACAACATTCATCCTATCAGTTCTGCATTATTATAGGTGAGCATGGCTGACAGAATTATGATCTGAGATGGAAAAAAAATATGGATCACTCAGTTTTCGATGCAATTCCTTCTGGAATCTCATCTTGCTTTTGAAGGATTCTATCCTACAGGTAAACGGCCTGATGACATGGATCATTTACATTTGGGAGACACTGGCCTAAGAAATACTGTGCTAAGGGACTGATGCCTGAATTATGATTTCAAAATTACTGTGATTCAGGGAATCCTTAAGTGTGCATGCATATGAGTGTACGTGTGCGCGCATCTGGGTACACACAAACATGATACAGCTTTTTGCTCCCCTCCCCCAAGAGCAGCTCTTTTTTTGTAGCATCATGAACTGCTTTGTAAACCAGGGAAGTTTGAAAAACAGCTGTAATGGAGCACTTGTGAATGAGGGAGAGAAATATATTCCTAGAGGAAAAGAAGGAAGAAGGCAGATCAGCTAAGCCCAGATCGCCCCTTGTACTTCTAAGGATAATGAACATAATCTTTTTAGAGACATAACAATACAGTATGCAGTTTCCACTTATATTCACAATATTTGACACTCGATACTCAGTTTTTTAAATGCATACATGAAGCAGTTTTCAACAATGGCCCAGCTATGTAAAAAAGAAAAAAGAAAAAAAAAGAGTAGGAATTGTTTCATACAGTCCTATATTAATACAGGAAAAAAATGTACTTCCAGAAGTTACTACAAAATTTTACACCATTATCCCCTCTTGCATAGAATGTGGTAAACCTTTGCATATCACAAATGGTATGTACCCAATAACAAAGATAAGAAAATAATCAAAATTGCTGGTTTTCAACTTTCTATGCGTTTAAAAATTTAAAACATTTATATGCCAAAAATTGTCTCTGGGGCTTGGAGAGTTGCTAGTCATAAAGCATTAGATTTAAAGGGTGTAGAGGTTAATCTATAGAATTAATTTTTTTCTAAACCCTACCCTTGAAACAAGAATCAGACAGACTGCTCTAAAGTCGACTTGCTATGACCCAGAAGCAATTACAGAATATAAGCAGTTAATTCCTGAGAGTTTAGTAAATGAACCTTACTGGTAAAAGCAAAACTCTGTGACATATATCATCCCGTCATGACACCAGAATGGAAATGTCAACATTTTAAAGTTCTGTGAATGATTCCATCTGTTAACTTCCATACAGATTTAACTATCCAGGAACAGTTTCCAAGAAATTCAGCATTCATGCCACACTAGTTATGACAAATTCTTGAGAAAGGTATCAGCAGCCAAGAAAATACTGTGTTCAACACAGGCTCCAAAGCATCTTCGGGCAAACCAGCTCAGTTTGCAACAATCAAAAGTTCTTCCAAATGTGTAGAGAAGAGTAATGCCGTCTTCAGGAGCCGACTGCTGCATCGTTTCAGGGTGTGTCTTCCATCAGGATGGAAATCAAATCTGTTGCTGTTTCACTAGAAAAAGAGCTTTCAGTTCCTTGCACAAGAAAAAACAAAATGTCCCATATACCAGTTGACATATGGGAGCTTTGCTGATCATCTGTGTGAATATCTCAGTACTTCAAAATATTAACAAGTAACAGCCTCAATAACTTTAATGAAGACAAGACCAAAGCTTAATTCTCCAAAATCTTAAGCAGATTTGTCAGTATATCACTGTGCCAGGAGAAAACATTTTAATACTCCATCCTTTCAATTTCTTTTCTTACGCTTCATCACCGTGTCTCATGATGTCACTGAGGAAAAGACAGGGCATGACTAGTGTAGCTTTTCAGTTCAGAAGCTCCCAGCTTGTACCAGAAGGTTCACTCATCACAAACAGTTCATTTGTGTTTTCAACTATTCTACCATCTCATCTTCCTCAAAGGGTTTCCTGCAATCCTGCTATAATTAAGCTTTTTAATTCTTACCAAAAAATTAGAGTATCTTTTTTTTTAACAATCTGAACTTGAAAATATTACAAAAATTCTTTCAAAAGCTTCAAATACAACACAAACATGTCAATTTTTAATAAATTGAAAATTCTTTCCCCCCCACTAAAATAGTTTTCTTGTCCTCCAAAAATTCTGAATTGAAATCTTAACCGCAGTTAGCAAAGTGCCCTTAGTAGAAGCCATCAAATGGTAACATCTGAATGGGAACATCAGTCTTAAGGAAGCCTTGTTTTGTACCATCCTGTTCAGATTTACCCTTAGGGTTCTTGCTTGATGTACTGGCTGGCTGATCCATTGCTTTCCTGATCAGAAGCTCCTTGAAGAAAGCTGTATTCCTCTCCATCTATCAATTCCTCTTTTAGCTGCAGTGAAGATACTAAATATGAAAGAGGATGTTAAAAAATGAAAATTGGCAGTGATATTGTTCTTTTCATTTCAGAAATGAAAATTTGGCAACATCCCAACTTTTGTTATTCCTGCACAGGAAAATACAGTGCTGCAAAGCAAAAGCTCAGAAGAAGAATATAGTAAAGAAAATTGTGGGCTGAATTTGGAAATATGTGAATTAAAAGGAAGAAATAAAAGAAAAGGTTCAATATAAATGTGTAGATAGTGCTTGCCCTAATAAAAAAGAATTTTGGTTGACTACAATCATAAAGACATCTGTTAAAAAGTCAGTCCACTGACTGAAATGAAACCTGGTATTGTTCACAAAGCATCTTCAATGAAACAACATGAAATCACAATACTTGTAACTTAACAAGAAAAAAACATTTTCTTCATGGATCAGGATTTTAAAGAAATCCTGGAAGATTAAAATTGATTGATGAAGGCTGTGCTTATGTGGAGTAAATATACAACACACACACACACACACACACACACACACACACACACACACACACACAAAATCCTAGTTATCTGCATCCCCGAATTAAAATTTGCATCTTTTCTAATTACTGACAGAAGCCTCCCTAGTTTTAAGAAACAAAGTCCTGCATGTATATTAGCACAATATGAAAAGGCTAGGATACGACCCATTTTTCAAAGCTTTTGTTTTTATCTAAATAAGATTTATAGCTATGCATATAGATGGAAATCTTGTCTGCAATCTGAAATTTGCCAGTCCAGGTAAAGATTTATTGACTTAGAACTAAGTGGGCCAAAATGCTTATCCTCATGTTGAGTTTATTCTCATCATAAACTTCCGTACATTTAACTGAATAAGTAGAATGTTTTGTCAGGAACCAACTACTTGAGTTTCCTTATCATTCAAGATTATATCTGTAGAATAGAATAGAGCTAGAAGGGACCTTGGAGGTCTTCTAGTCCAGCCCCCTGTTCAAGCATGAGAACCTATACCATCTCAGACAAGTGACTGTCCATTCTCTTCTCAAAAACCTCCAGTTATGGAGTGCCCATGATTTCTGAAGACAAGCCGTTCCACTGGTTAATTGTCCTCACTGTTAGGAACTTTGTCCTTAATACCAGGTTGCTTCTCTCTTTGATCAGTTTCCAACCATTGTTTCTTGTCCTGCCCTCTGATGCTTTGGAGAATAATTTGACCCCCTCTTCTTTGTGGCAGCATCTCAAATACTGGAATACTGCTATCATGTCTCCTCTATTTCTTCTTTTCTTTAGACTAGCCAAACCCAAGTCCCGCAGCCGTTCTTCATATGTTTTAGTCTCCAGGCCCTTGATCATTTTAGTTGCTCTTCTCTGAACTTTTTCCAAGGTCTCAACATCTTTTTGTAGTATGGTGACCAAAATTGGTTGCAGTATTCCAGGTGTGGTTTCACTAGGGTTTTATAAAGCAGTACTAATACTTCGTGTGATCTTGATTCTATGCCTCTGTTTATACAACCCAGGATTTCATTAGCTTTTTTGCCTGCTGCCGCACACTACTGGCTCATAGTCAAGTGATCGTCCACTAGGACTCCAATGTCCCTCTCATAGTTACTGTTTTTGAGCAAGGTCTCACCTAATCTGTACTTATACCTTTGATTTTTCCTGCCTAAATGTAAAACTTTGCTTTTCTTCACATTAAAACTCATTTTATTGTTCAAGTTTGTCAAGATCTTTTTGAATCCTGAGCTTGTCTTCTCGGGTGTTGGCTATTCTTGCCAATTTAGTGTCATTTGCAAATTTGATGAGTTCCCCTTCTAATTCCCTCATCTAAGTCATTGATGAAGATATTGAAGAGTACTGGGCCTAAGAAAGAGCCTTGTGGTACCCCACTGTTTACTTCTCTCCATGTGGATGTAGTACCTTTGAGGACTACTCATTGAGTACGGTTTGTCAGCCAGCTACAAATCCATCTGGTGGTGATGTTGTCTATTCCATCTTTTTCTAGCTTATCAAGCAGTAGATTGTGGTCTACTTTGCTGAATGCCTTACTGAAATCTAAGTATACTATGTACACAGCATTTCGCTGGTCTACTGATTTGGTCACTTTATCAAAGAATGAAATAAGATTGGTTTAGCATGTTCTGTTTTTAACAAACCCATGTTGGCTATTTCTAAATTACCATTCTAGTTCTCATACATTACTCATTTTTTGACAAAACAATCCCACTTTCTTTACTTTTCCCCTTACTTTGCTTCCCATATCTTTTAAAACATAACGTTCTGCCTTACAATGGATTGACTAATACTGAATTATAATGTTCAAGTCACAGTTTTCATTCATACAAAGTAGAATGTCTTCTTTTTACATACAAAAACTTAAGCTGCAAAATGGGACATAGAATTCTTATTTCTCACCAAACACAGGGGACTTAACTAACTAGCTGCCATCCCGGGCCTGGCAAAAACACAGAGACTGATTAAGCAAAACCACCATAGGAATAACCACAGCTGAGGTGATTCAAGAGAATCTTTGATTTTTATTCATGTTTCTTTCTTATGAAAAGATGGCTAAGACACTTCAATATCAAGTGCCTTGTTTCCAGGATCAGTCTTTCTAAATTAAAATGTTAATCATTTTAAAAGTTCTCTTTTTCTGCCATTTACTTCGTGTCCAAAACCATATTTCATTCTAATTCTGGAGGAGCAACTCCAGAGCTACACGGAGTGGCTTGTGGAGTTTCCAAAGACTGGTGGAATTGGAGGAAATTAGCATTTCTTCCTCTTCCTTCACAGCCAGCAGAACTTTGCTAAACCCAAATCTGGATCAACAGACTGGCTACCTCTTCAAAATGTGATATGAGTGGAGGACTGAAAAGAAGCACATACAAATATTTAAAGAACCCTTCAATATTGTGAATGTGTGACATATTTCAAGAAATCACATTTGTTTGAATTATAGACAGAATTAAGTCAGCAAAATTTTGGCAGTGCTACAGCCAAGTTGTGAATATTCAATGAACAAAGACTCAAAGGTATTAAATGACAACTCTACCACAATGAAATCATTTAATTTAGATATGTACTACTAAAATTTTTAAAATCATTTATCTGTGTTCAGTTTCTCATAACATATTAATACACGCACACTCACTCACCACATAACTGGTTTTTTTTAGGTAAGCAATATTATGCAATGAAGAAGTAAAAATAAAAAGCTAAAAAATTAAGCATGAGGTAATGAATTAATTTACCTGCCCTTGGTTTCTTTCTCACAATGGAATATCTTACAATTATTTATTCATTTTTTTGTCAAATATCAACATGGACCTTGATACATTAATTTTCAGATTTATACTCCCCAATGCATATTCATGCAGTGAATATTTTCTGCATAACATATGTACTTTTGCATCCTTAAACAATACCTCTAATATTGCCAAGATTCCTTGCATATTTGTATATAAATATATTGAACAACCTAAAGGACATCACATATAATTGTCTTATTCTGTGCTATACTGAACCATTCACTACGTACACTTATTATTCAAATTATGCATACATGACTTCTGTAACAAAACAAAACTCTTATCACATTCAACAGCCAACCTTCAGCTCTCTATCTGCACAAAACATAATTCAAGTCTATTTACTTTACCATATACTTTCTCTAAAGGAACAAACATGAAAAAAGCGTTGCCACATTCTCATAATTCTTAATTCTTCCTACTGAAGAGCAAAACTCCCATCTTCAAAACCTCTGCCTAGCATAGCCCCACTGCACTTTCTAAATTGTGTGTATTCAAATTTACTGGAGTAACCTTGTCTGCCCCTTTTTAACGACTTCCATAACAACATTATCACTTCACTCCATATACTTTCACTCTAATTTGTTCCAATGATCCTAAATAACCAAACAACGGCCTGCCTGCACCTAATCAACCTTATTTCCTTCAGTAATTCTCTCAAGCTTT
Source organism: Crotalus tigris (assembly GCF_016545835.1). Classification (NCBI taxonomy): domain Eukaryota; kingdom Metazoa; phylum Chordata; class Lepidosauria; order Squamata; family Viperidae; genus Crotalus; species Crotalus tigris. The sequence goes on from NW_024096469.1 coordinate 4,327,898, forward strand.
CATTACTGTACTACCACATTTATCATTTATATCCATTCCTTTGCTATAAATATTTTACTGTAGTTAACAGGTGAAAACATACCATAAAGCAAAATTAATTAACACTAGAATAGTAGAGTTAAATGACAGCAGAGAAAAAGTAGCAACCTGGTTTTTGCATCTTATCTGCAAGAAGACAGTTCCATTTTTGAGGTCTGAGCCCTTGAGTTCAATAATTTGGTCATGATTTCACTGTAAATGGGGCAGTGGAAGATATAATGAATAATGTCCTCCACCTGACCAACAGCACAAGGACAGAGAGGCAAAGGGACATTAAATCCCTTCTCGATAAACCACTGGTTATATAAACCAGGTATTAGGAGAGGCTTCTGTATTTTTTATAGTGATGGTACCAAGATGAAAGGTTGATAAGATCAGAAATGAGGAGGTGATAAGCCACCTGGGAAAGCCAAGGGAAATAATAATAATAATGATAAAGTTGGAAGGGACCTTGGAGGTCACCTAGTCCAACCCCCTGCTCAGGCAGGAAACCCTATACCATTTCGGACAAATGGCTGTCCAGTTTCTTCTTAAAAACTTCCAGTGTTGGCGCATTCATCGCTTCTGGAGGCAGGTTGTTCCACTGGTTAATTGTTCTAACTGTCAGGAAGTTTCTCCTTAGTTCTAGGTTGCTTCTCCCTTTGGTTAGTTTCCATCCGTTGCTTCTTGTCTGGCCTTCAGGCGCCTTGGAAAATAGATTGACTCTCTCTTCTTTGTGGCAGCCCCTGAGATATTGGAATATTCCTATCATGTCCCCCTTCGTCCTTCTCTTCGTTAAACTAGACATACCCAATTCCAGCAGCCGTTCTTTATATGCTTTAGTCTCCAGTCCCCTAATCATCTTTGTTGCTCTTCTCTGTACTCTTTCTAGAGTCTCAACATCTTTTTTACATCGTGGTGACCAAAACTGGATGCAGTATTCCAAGTGTGGCCTTAACAAGGCATTGTAAAGTGGTATTAATGATCTTGATTCTATCCCTCTGTTAATGCAGCCTAGCACTGTGTTGGCTTTTTTGGCAGTTGCAGCACACTGCTGGCTCATATTTAAATGATTGTCCACTAGGACTCCGAGATCCCTCTCACAGTTACTACTATTGAGCAAGGTACCCCCTATACTATACCTGTACATTTGGTTTTTCTTGCCTAAATGTAGAACCTTACTTTTTTCACCATTGAATTTCATTTTGTTAGATAGCACCCAGTGTTCAAGTCTGTCCAGATCCTCCTGTATCCTAAGCCTGTCTTCTGGAGTGTTGGCTATTCCTGCCAGCTTGGTGTTGTCTGCAAATTTGATGAGTTCCCCATCTATCCCCTCGTCCAGATCATTGATGAAGATGTTGAAGCGCACTGGGCCCAGAACAGAGCCCTGGGGCACCCCACTACACACTTCCCTCCATGTAGATGCGGTTCCATTGAGGACTACATGCTGAGTACGGCCAGTCAGCCAGCTACGGATCCATCTGGTGGTGATGCTGTCTAACCTGCATTTTTCTATCTTATCAAGTAGTAGGTTGTGGTCTTCTTTGTCAAATCATCAAAACAATTAAAAAACGAAAATTAGAATATTTCGAACATGTGATGCGACACCCAGAAAAATACGGCATACTCCATTTAATCCTCCAGGGAAAAATTGAAGGCAAACGAGGTCCAGGCAGAAGAAGAACATCATGGCTTCAAAATCTAAAGGACTGGTTTGGACAAAACTCAGCAGCACTTTTTCGTGCGGCTGCTGATAAAAACAGGATTGCCAACATGATCGCCAACGTCCAATAACGGATATGGCACAAGAAGACCAAGATAAAAAGGTGGATAATTGTACCACAATGGCATCTTTATTGGCATTTCTTTCACAAATATTTTCTCTGTTCCAAGAACTAAATTCTCCTAAAAGTGGTAAGAAATACATTTGTAGATAGTGACGTAGGTTTGGTCCCAATCATGCAACTGAGAAAACTAAGTTTGACAAGGAGGGACTCTTGAAGGCTTTCTGCTTTCTAATAGAGGTAGTCCTCAACTTACAGCCATTCATTTAACTATAAAATTCTACTTTTGTTTGCCTTCACAACAAACTAGATCACACCACATCACCCTGTCTGACATGTTATAGACTAGTGATTCTCAACCTTTTCTTCACCACGGACCCTCTTTAAATACCTTTTGTGGCCATAGACCAGTGGTTCTCAACCTTTCTAATGCTGTGACCCCATAATACAGTTCCCCATGTTGTGGTGACCCCCAAGTGGGTGTGGCCACCAATAAGAGGGAGTAGGACAGCTAGGGAAAAGGGAAAAAAATGGCGGACAGCATGGTTTGGCGACCCCCGTGAAATGGTCATTCGACCCCAAATGGGGTCCCGACCCACAGGTTGAGAACCACTGCCATAGACCATTAAGACTTAATTCATTTAACTCATTTAAAACATTTCTTCAAGCCTTCACGGACCCCCTGTGATGACATTGTGTCCCCCCAGGGGTCCATGACAACAGGTTGAGAACCACTGTTATAGACTTTTTACTCATAATTAAACACAGATTTCAGGTCTCTGTCCTTACTAATAAATCTTGCCCAAGATTAGACCACTTTCTTTCATATATATTGCACCCTTCCGTTTCTCTTCCTTTCATAGAAAGATAACATAACTATTTTTCTTTCATTTTGTTCATTAATCCATGACCCTTGCCATTTACTATTCTTGCATTTCAAGTTGCAAATTTCCACCTGTTCCAAATGTTCACACCATTCTACTGTAGGCAAGTTGAAATACTACCATGAAATTAAGAACATGCAATAATAAGCAATATTCTCAAGGAGATTAAAAAAAACTTTAGAGTTTTTAAAAATTAACAACTACAATATTATTCACAATAATGAAACCTGTGGCTCACGATAATGTTTTTATTCCCATTTCAATCCTTATCAGATTATTTAATTCATTTCATTTGTGCTTATTATACTTACTCTATAGTAACTTTACTCAAATTTATTAGATTCACTGTGGAAAATTGTTTTAGAACTAAAGATTGGGAAAGGAAGCTATGATATTTTTTTTCATTAGGCCTGCATACTTAAAATCTATTACCATGCACTTTTAGGGCATAATCTGAAGATGTACAGTACATTCAGAAAGTATTCAGACTCTCTTCACTTTTGTCAATTTTGTTATGCTACAGCTTGATTCTACAATTGTTGAAATTCATTTTTTTCTCATTAATCTACACTCAGTACCCCATAATGACAAAGTGAAAACAGAATTTTAGAAATGTCTGTAAATTTATTAAAAAGAAAAAAACTGAAACATCACAGTGGCATAAGTATTCAGACCCTTCACTCTGTATTTTGTTGAAACACCTTTGGCAGCAATTTCAGCCTTGAGTCTTCTTGGGTATGACGCAACAAGCTTTGTACACCTGGATTGGGGGATTTTCTGCCATTCTTCCTTGCAAATCCTCTCAAGCTCAGTCAGGTTGGATGGCGACCGTGGGTGGATAGCCATTTTCAGGTTCCTCCAGAGATGTTCAATAGGGTTCGTGTCAGGGCTGTGGCTGGGCCACTCTAGGACATTCATAGGGTTGTCCCTAAGACACTCCTGTGTTGTCTTGGCTGTTTACTTAGGATTGTTGTCCTGGTGGAAAGTGAACCTTCAACCCAGTCTGAGATCCTGAGTACTGTAGAACAGGTTTTCATTGAGAATATCCCTCTATTTTGCTCTATTCAGCTTTCTCTCAACCCTGATCACTCTTCCAGACCCTGCTGCTGAAAAACACCTTCACAGCATCGTGCTGCCGCCAAGTTTCACTGTTGGGATAGTATTGGGCAGGTGATGAGCGGTGCCTGGTTTCCTCCATACGTAATGTTTAGAATTGAGGCCAAACAGTTCAATCTTGGTTTCATCAGACCAGAAAATCTTGTTCCTCACAATCTGAGAGTCCTTCAGGTGCTTTTTTGCAAACTCCAAGCAGGCTTTCATGTGTTTTGCACTGAGGAAAGGCTTCTGTCTAGCCACTCTGCCATTAAGCCCAGATTGTGGAGGGCAGCAGTGATGGTTGTCTTTCTGGAACTCTGTCCCATCTCCACACAGGATCTCTGGAACTCACAGAGTGACCATCTGTTACTAAGTCATCTCTCTTATTAAGACCCTTCTACCCCGATTGCTCAGTTTGACTGGGCAACCAGTTCTTGGAAGAGTCCTGGTTGTGCCAAACTTCTTCCTTTGAGAAATATGGAGGCTACTGTGCAGCAGAAATTTTATTGTAGCCTTCCCCAGATCTGTGCCTTGCAATAACCCTGTCTCTGAGCTCTTCAGGCAATTCCTGTGACTTCATGGCTTTTGCTCTGCTATAGTATGCATTGTCTATAGAGAGGTGTGTTCTTTTCCAAATCATGTTCAATCAATTTAATTTACAACAGGCAGAAGGTATAGAAACATGTCAGCAAGAGAAATGGCAAGGGTCTGAATACTTATGCCACTGTGATATTTCAGTTTTTTCTTTTTAATAAATTTACAGACATTTCTAAAATTTTGTTTTCATTTTGTTCTTATGGGATACTGAGTGTAGATTAGTGAGAAAAAAGAATTTCAACAAGTGTAGAATCAGGCTGCAGCATAACAAAATTGACAAAAGTGAAGGGGTCTGAATACTTTCTGAATGTACTGTATAATAAACTATTTCTATTTTTGTTTCAACAATCAGAGTTGGAAAACTACTTGGATGGGGAACCATCTGGGAAGCCTACAAATGCCACCTTAGGCTTCCTGAAATATATAGAAAATAATTAAATTAATTGATCAATCTGGGAGGCATAGATAAAAGAAACAAGCCCACATGGTAGATATCAAGGGTCTTTCCTCTTTGGAAAGACAACCACTAACAGTAGTAGTATGTTTTCTGGAAAGACTAAATTGTTCATATTCTGGGAATTTCTTGAGATTTTTATCAAATTCAACATTTTACCATTAAAGCCTGAGCCATCTTTTGAAGTCCTTGGAATTTCATATATAAACACTTTTAAGGATTCAATTGGTCTTACATTTTTTGTTTCTAAAATAAAGACAAACATTACATTTTAAAATGAAATAGTTAAAATAAAAATATGTAACTTTTATTCTTTCAAATAATCTGCTAGAGATGTTTAAAAAGTACCTACTGAAACTATCCTTCAAATATAAAAACCAGAAAAGTAATATTTTTAGAAACACATAGTTCAAATAATTTCCTTAAGGTGAGCATGGCTGGTGTGTGACTATTCAGGTGAGACTGATTAACAGGGCTAGATCTAGCCAATATGATGACTGATAAGGGATGAGAACTTCATTTTGAAAGACCATAAATTGTGATAACCCTACAATAAGTAATTATTGTCAAGAGCTATAGATTTCATCCTACCAAATAGCTGCTTCAAGTCTACCAGCATGGTTAATTCATGCGATTAAGACTCTTTAAAATGATTAATAAAGGGTTTACCTCAAAATGGAGGAACATGCACTGAAAAATCCAAACCAAGACAGGATTCTTATATATGCATGAGGCATTCTGTATGTAACCCTGATTGGAGATATTATATTTTTATTTCATTTCATTTATTTTTTTCTCAATTTTATTATTTTTAAAAAAATAACTGAAGGCGACAAGCATACCAATACTCCTTCCTCCTCCTATTTTCCTTACAACAACCACCCTGTGAGATAAGTTGGGCTGACTGGCTACCTTTCTCCTTTTACAAAGCAATATATTTCTTTCTGGTGTTTATAAATTCAGTGAGCTCCTGTAGCAATCTCTTATCTCTAACCTTTGCTATTCTGGAAATGCAGTGTAAGGCATTGCTACCAAATGTCCAAGATAAATCATATTAAGACAATAACATATTAAAATAATTAGCTTGATGACATCCAAGATACCTGTCCCCATTTAAAAAAAAATGCCTGAAGACTACGTTGTGCTGAAATACAACAAATTTAACATTAACATTTTAAACATAATCATAATTAGAAACATATTTATTCCAGATAATAAGATTAGCGTTTGAAGTAGCGAAGTGTAGTGTTTGGTTCAATGCACTACAGAAATGTAATGGAAGATGGGGATGCATAATGTACAAGATTTGTTTCTTGATTGTTTTGAAGAAAACATGAAGTGTAGCATTCGTGAAAATAAAGCAGATGTTAAACATTTCGTTTCATTTAGTAATTATAAAATGCTCTAATAGTTAGCATTAGCCAAGTAAATGAAAATAATTAGATAGGGATGTAGTGACAAATCATATGGATAAATCAAATACATCCCAAAGAAAACACACCTAAGTTCTTCTGTTTCACCCCAGCAGAAACTAGTATAATCAAGTACCTTATCAGAATTCATATTTCTTCAATGACTAGACACTATCAGGCATATGCATCTTGTTGCATGGTATAAAATAGGCCTTCCCTACTGTGTATCAAGGTAGCTATTTGCAGACAGCAGATAAAACCTGATTCATGTCATGCAAATAATAGGTTAGGTAGAGATCTTCATTACTTGGGACATGCACCTATCTATTCACTGGAACATGTTACATAGCAGTGTCTAGGTCCTGCCAAGTGAGAAGATAGAAGGATTTCTTACAATGGAACAGAACATACCGTAAAATTTTGTATGTTTCACTTCAGATATGAATCAGATTATATGTAGAATGAAATCTATGATCTAGCCAAGACTCTGTATTTTGTGGAACACACAGAAAAAGGAACCTTTTCAACTACACACCTTTATTACAGTAAACTATAAATTGGTTTGTTTAAAAATTCAAGCATATCCTTTCCTTATATAGTGCTACCCATTCCACAAGAGAAAAAAAATTAACAGTGCTATTCTCCACTGACAAAAACTGAAGCAACATAGCCTCCCAAGTTTATTTTTTATTAGCTAACCACTTTCAGCACAGACTGACATTTGTGTCAGCCTAATGCACCTTATCTGAACCTTAAATGAGCCTCAAGTCATACTAATACACTATTTTTCTCTTGTTTGTCTAAATGGTCAAATACTTATAGAGAAAAGCATTTCTCGTTTTACAATCAATTTTTGGATCTAAAAACATGAGTGCAGTTTTTAAAAAAGTGAATCACATTAAGCTTTTGAAAATTCCCTCCAACAATAAAAACAGTTTCTTCGCACTTTGTGTTTTTCAGATATCATGCCCAGACTATGAAAGGTCAATATTAACAGCCTCTTAGCACTTAACCCTCTTGCCTCAATACATTCACTCTATTTCTATCTTCTCTTCTGGAGAATTCTTAGGCTACACAGAAATCAGGGACTTGACACTTGTGATTAATTCAATGAGATGGGCTCATGGGCTGATATGAATGTTCTTGCTGTTTTTAGATGAAAAGTGAGGGTGGCAGTGAGCCAGCATGTTACATGCCTGACCATGCTTGGTCCTCAGTCAACTTTCTTCTCATATCATGAGGTTGTTTTTTTTTTTACATGACCAATTACCTGTTTTGAGGCAGGGATTGAACTCTCTGCTAGTCCGGGGAGGCTGGCAGGCCTCCGGGGATGTCTGTGCTGGAAGGGTTCGATACTGAGGAGTCAACTCTTCATCACCAGAGAAGCTCCTCCATACCCCACCTGTCATGAGGCCGCTCGACAAACTGACAGGCTTCTTCCCAACTGGTATCTTCCTCTCTAAACATCAAGTCAAACTAAAGTAAAACACTTATATCAGTGCATTGAGGTAACGCAAGACTAAGCACTCACTGAGAATGGCCTCCACTTGGTGCTTCTCTTACTGTATAGGTCCTAATCTCCATCAATAAAAGCCAAGGGGATTCACTTAGAAGTTAACTCTGGTGATTTGTGGCAAAATCAAAAGATTCTACGAGGCATCCATCTGTTACCATGTGTTATGTTTTCACCTTACCTTACATCTCTAACAAAAAACTATTTAATTCTCTTAATCACCTATACCAGTATTTCTCAACCTTGGCAACTTTACGATGAGTGAGCTTCAACTCCCAGCATTCCCCAGCCAGCATGAGTTGAAGTCCACTCATCTTAAAGTTGTCAAGGTTGAGAAACATTGAGCCATATCTCTGATTTAACATTGCTGAGTTAAAACTGACAAACCAACTCCAGATATAAAAAAATCCCATTCTTGTCCCCTTTTAATGCTTTCAGAATAGTACAAACAAGGAACTAATGTCATAACAAAGATTGCTCTCAATATCAATTAAGTGATATGCAATATGAGCAATAATTATTGTCTTAATCAAGTTTCACATACTATTGCGTGACTGTATCTGTTCATAGTCTGTTTTGAGGCAGACTAGACAAATTCATTACTATAGAGAATATATAAGTAACTGGGATGACAGAAGGGTAAGAAAAGTATTAAGATATGTATTTGGTATCAAAATTAAAATTGAGAATATCGCTCTTAGTCATTTGTACTTTAATTCAAACTGGCTTCATACCATGAAGAGCTAAAACATACAAACCCCAAACAGATACTTTGAATTTTAATTTTTAGACTCCAAAGTCCAGGTGTACAAGATTTCAACAAAAGTGATAACCATTTTTTTCTCCTCAGGAAAAAAGCATCCTCTCTTGAACTAGAATGGGACTGTCAGCACTTCTCAGGCTGTTAGAAATGCTATAGTGCAGGCACCATTTTTTCCAGTATTTTTGCACAAGTCGGCTTTACAGAAATTACTTGCTCACCTATCCTCTGAATTCAATTAGCTTTTACTTTCTAATCTCAAAGGTGTTTAGGCTGTCTGGGAACAATATTCTGATTGCAGACCTTATAACCCTGGATTGTAAAAAGGGTGGCTTCATCACCCAACCCCACCCTCATTATCCTTAGTACAAAGAAAAAGGCATGGTTAGCAGGCCTGAGGGATACCCTCCTTCTTAACACTGTTTGGTGTAAAAAAAATCACAGTTATGAATTCCATCTTAAAATTGTTTGATGCTAAATCCTGAAAGTAATTATTACTACATTTGAATAAGTTTTTAAGATTTATCCTTCAAATGCATTTGTGGATAAATATTATTCATCTGTAACATCTCCAAAGTAAAAGTGGTTTTGTTGCTTTGGTAATGAACACATTCTAGTAACAAACTTAAAAGTTTCAGAAGAAATTTTAATAGCCAACTTATCATTCAAAGTTTCACTTGTTACTTATTGCATGCTTTTTAGTGGCTATACCAGTGACAAGGGATCTATTTTTTAAACCAGTTCCTACCATAGCACAACTGCAGTATCTAAAATCTTGCTACTCTAAAATCAATACCATACAAAATTGTTGTCCAATATGGATCAATATTCATGCCAAAATGAGAATTATCCATAGGTTTGGCTCTGCTTACATGACAGTAAAATTTTGAAAGATTGCCTGCCTGCCGCCGAAAATTACATGTCACATTGGTGGTATCCCAGTTAAACAACATCTCACCTTCAATACTGAGAGAATATGCATTTGTATCTCAGCTTTATCCATTAAAAAAGTACTGGAAGATGGCCCTCATGTTTACAAATCTGAGTCACAATATGGTTTTATTGTTTTGTCTTTTTGATGTGATTACTTTGAAATAAAATTCACGCTTTGCAAACATTTACTAACAATTGAAGTGAACAAATGGCATTTAATCTAGCCATCAGACTTAAATATTGTGATGATCATCAAGTTAGAAAACAATAATGAAGGAGTTAGGGTTATAACTTTCCGCTACCTGGTGCCTTCCAAATGTAATGGTACTGCAGTTCTCAAAATTCCAATACAAGGTAGAAATTTTGAAAATTGTACTAACACAACTGGAGGACATTAGATTGGGAAAGTATGATCAAGGCAGTTTTCAACATGTTCTTGAAATCTTATGTATGTTTATAATTATTACTGTTACAAATGTTTACAAATGTTTCAATTTGAGTCATAGTATATTTAATCCTTGCACGTACAGAAAATAAAATTTATTACAAAAACATTCAAGTAGGTTTCTCAAAAATGTGAATTTAAATGCAGCTTCTTAATAAATGCTAATAAATGAATAAAGATCATTCTACTTTGTACTGAAATTTTTGTGTAGTGCAATCTTATGCACATTTATTCTAAAATTAAGTCCCCCTGGCCTAGTTTGCACATTCAACACTCAATTTGCCATACAGAAGTTGTAGAACCTAGAAATTATACCATTCATTTCTTCACTCTCTCCTCTTCATTTACTGAAAAGTTAGTCATGATATCCAAAATAGAATTAAGTAGTTTCACATAATCTGTGAATTAGGAAGCACATCAAGCTGTTGAAGTTTGTGAAGTATCACAAACATGATCAATAAACTTGTTTATTCCTGGATGCAAACTATGATTTTGCAATCTGAAATGAAAGCGGATTTATTTTCAGAGGTGAACATGCAAGAGGCTGCCACCACAAGAATGTATTTATTTATTTCTAATTCACCCTTATTATTTCTATAAGTAAGTCAAGGCAGTGAACATTCAACACACCTTCTTCCTCCTATTTTCCCCATCACAACAAGATGAGGTGGGTTGGGCTGAAAGTGAGTGACTGGCCCAAGCTCAAATAGTTGGCTTTCATGGCTAATGCCAGACTAGAACTCAGTCTCCTGCTTTCTAGCCTGGTGCTTTAACCACTAGACCAAAGTGGCTCTAGAATACTAGTTCAATTCAGTGAAGGCTACTCAGATTGAAATGAAAGTATAAAGTATCATGAGGATCAGGCCATTAAGAAAAAATAAACTTTATATATGTATTTCTATTCAAAATGTAGTTTTAAATTACAACTTAATCTGACTTATATAACTTCACAACAGTTTCCTATGAGATATGTCTTTTCAATGTTTGTCAGAGTCACAGATTTAACTTTAAACATTAATCTTGCTGGCTTTTTAAAATGCTACCAAAAATGCTCATCTTTAAGATGAGATACCAGTATGACAACTAAATGGAACAATATAGAAAGAATATCGAAGTTAATGTCAATGCAGGCAAGGAAATATTGACATAAATCTCAACAGAAATTTTTCTTCAACAAAAAGTATATACGCTCAACTGTAACTCCACACAACTTGCCCATCTTTTTATTTAAAAATGCTCTTTGTTTGTCCTTAAGCAGGCTTTGTGTGAAGCTGAAGAAACTACAGTAATTTTATTACTTTTACGAAAAAGCTTGCTCAATGACATATTTAATCCATCTTATTTTTATTTCAAATCTGATCAGAAGAAATAAAAAGAAACTGTCACAGTATAAAAATAATGTTATTGCAGTTTCCTTTATATCACAGTAGATATCTACATTGCTATTTCCCCCAAATAGCATTTACATACAAAAATGTCCTGAAAGAAAACGACAGATCTTTTTAATGTAGAGTAAAAAACAAAACAAAACCAGATCTGTTACCCACTTTTCTTGTGTCCTTTGTACTGCTGTGATTTAGACTTTTTCTTCTGCTTTGATGAACTTGATTGGCTATCTCTTGAAGCTGATATTTAAAAAAAGAAGATACTGCTTTAACAAATTTCACAGCATATTTCAAAATAGTTAGGAAACACAGTTTTCCACACAGATAAAATGCTCTAGCCAATAAAGATACTATAGGAAGCACTTACATGCAATATAATTTAAGGCCAATGCCTACTCAAAGTGTGAGCAACTTCTTTGAATGCTTTTAATGATACACATTAATATTAATATACAAGTTCTTAGTTTTTCAACATATGTAAAAATAAAATTGAAGCTATAAGAACACTTTGAAAGCAAATCAAATTAGATCAGGCAATTCTGAATTACTAACCAAATGTCTGAGATGACTGAGGCAGTTGGAAACTTGGTAGAATTTCAAAAATGAAGACAAAATTATTGCCTTAGGAATCTGCTAAATATCAGAAATGGAAGATTCTAAAAAAGATCAACAGTAACTTACACTGTGATGCAGGAGGCTGTAGCTGGTAACCTGTTAGCTGACACCACCCTACAGGATAGAGGTCAGGAGATTCACAGTCTACCCACTGATCATATTCATCCTCCCAGCCATCAAAATGTATCCTCAACAGACGATGGATTATGCGAGTTACTGTGGCCACGCATACTAAACGAGGTTCCATGAGATCCACAGCTTCCAGTTTCATTGCAACGTGAAACCCATGGTTTGGAACTTCCTGGAAAAGGGAAATAATCAAATTTTTTACACATGGTGGATTTGTACATCATCCCAAACCATTATTTGTTAACTACGGTTTGTTGAATAAACAAACACCATATGGGCTTCCATTATCATATTAAGCCTTAAACACTATTTACAATCCATCGTGACTGAGTTCATATAAAGTGCAGAATCCCCACCAAACAAATCACATCCTGCCTTAATGCGATTGGACCTAGTCATTATGTGTGAAAATCAAACCTTTACTGTAAAAAAAATTCACAGAAAAATTGCTTTCTCGTCTTAGTAATTCTATTCATAGCCTCTGGACATTCCCGATCTTCTGATATTACACAAGCAACAATCAGAGAGAATAAGTGGGAGCATTCAAACTCCCAGAACCAGCACTTATATACAGTACAATCTGGGTATAAATCCCATGCTTTGAAGCTCATAGACAAAGATTATTTGGCATTGATTCAAGTTTAATTTACTTTTTTTATGTAGTAGAGGCAGGATAAGATGAATTGGACAAAAGTATGTACTTGCACATTTAGAAGAAATATGTTCTGTAAACGATATGAAAGGGGAAAAAAGTCTCTTTCCAAAAGATTTTGGGGAGGGGGGCATGTCTCTGTTCTCAGTTTATAATAATCAGATTTCCAATATTTTTTGGTTTTCATTTAGTCAGTATATTTAGTCAGGCAGTCTGACTGCCTATTTGTGACTAGACCAATTCATATTAGTCCCCAATGTTTTGGGAAGCTGAAGCCCAACAAAAAAATATAGTAAACTTGGTAATATTTTTACCCTTAAAATGTAACATGATATTGCTATGGAAAGCTTGTTTGCTGGATAGTTACATTTCCGTATGGGACTGAATTATATATGCATGTAATAGGCAAATAGATAATATGAATGGAATCCAAACAATATAAGAGACATGAATCAGTATTCTTAAGCATTACCAATATTAAAAACAAAGTTACAAAAATTATAGCGTCTACTTTCTAGAACATCAGGAGCGTATATATGGCCAAGTAATATGTTCAATATAGGCCAGAGCAATGGTTCGGATGAGGTTGCACTTCCCCCGACTGAGCTGATGCACAACTTGTGTTTCCTCCTAGTCTCACAGCTCCTGATTGATGAGCAGATGGCAGCCGTGGTTTAGATTTGTCTTCTGTGGCAATTGTGCCTTTTCTGGCCTTCTAGGCACTCATACTTTGGTAACCTCTTGTCTGGATTACTGCAATGTACTTTACATGGGACTGCACCTGAAGACTACTCAGAAATTGCAACTAGTCCAGAACAAGTATGGCAGCAGTCACTTCATGTTTATTGGACGATTGAGGTAGTTTTTTAAAAGACTAGCAATTTCAATAAGCTAAAGATATAAAATGATGGAGTGAATACCTATACATATAAGGACTTGCTCCACTATTGTCTCATTTTTGTTAAAATCTATAAGCCTGTTAACACAGTTATAGGAAGAGTAATTTGATTTAAATATGTGAATATGGTTTTGAATTATAAATATTTGGAATTTCTTCCTGCATTCATAATTATGTTTGGGGGCACAATAAAAAAAGATTAGAGTTTTATGATGAAAAAATAGTGCCACATCAGATTTACAATCTTGGATTGATTATGTATGTTTCACTACGAACCAGGTCTTTCTTAATAGAGAAATACTGTTTCTCTATCAAGATAATGCTGCTTTTAAAACTAAGCTATTTTTCATGTCTCATTTTTGTTAAAATCTATAAGCCTGTTAACACAGTTATAGGAAGAGTAATTTGATTTAAATATGTGAATATGGTTTTGAATTATAAATATTTGGAATTTCTTCCTGCATTCATAATTATGTTTGGGGGCACAATAAAAAAAGATTAGAGTTTTATGATGAAAAAATAGTGCCACATCAGATTTACAATCTTGGATTGATTATGTATGTTTCACTACGAACCAGGTCTTTCTTAATAGAGAAATACTGTTTCTCTATCAAGATAATGCTGCTTTTAAAACTAAGCTATTTTCCATGTCTATATTTTGGATAGTTTTTTCTTTTCCCTTCTGTTTTTTTCCCCCTTTTCTATATAGTAAATCAAAACAATTATATACCAAGATAAAAAAACTGACCTACATTCTCTAGAAGACATGTGTGTCTATTTACTAATACAGTATATCATTAACTTTAAAGTCTACCTTTCATGCAAAAACTCCAGGTGGTTTAATAGCACTCCCTCCTACTTTTCCATAAAACTCAAGAGAAATAGGTTGTTTGTGAGATATAATGATTCTTTATGACACTGACTGCCTGTATATTCATGCATAGCAGATTACTATATTTCAGAGCAGCTCTGTGTCCAGTCTTCAGAGATCTCATGTGAGCCTTGTAAAGGAAGCGGCTGCTTTAAAGCTTCAAGGTGTAATGCTTTTTTTATATAAAAATACTTTATTTAGCACAACTCTACATAGTGACTTTGTGGACATATAGTGGAACTTTGCCACTATCTTCCTCCAGAATTATTTCATTTCTTTACTTCTCCGTCAAGTTTATACCCTGCATTCCTCATAATCCTCCAGCCAAATCCTAACTAGATCTGACCCGCTTAACTTTTCCAAAACTAGCCAAGGCTGGCAAGAATTCTAATCCCCATTTAATCAGGAAACTCCTACATGATTTAGGTTGAGGACTGTCTCTCAGTTAATTGTTATGAAGACCGGGGGGGGGGGGGTCCTCAGGAAAAAGACAGGTGCAAACATACCAAGAATCACTCTATTCAATTCAAAATTCCTATTCAGATAAAAGTTATTCATATTCCATAAAATAATCCCAAATGAGTTTCTGGAGTTACTAGAGTGCCATGCTATGATGCTGAATTAATGAAAAAGTATACCTCACACAAATTCTCTTTTCCATTTTTAAAACATTTTCTATAATAGCTATCCTAGGCAATTTCTGGTTCAGGGAGAGGAGGCAGGAAAACAAAGAAAGTATAGGCATGTTACGATGATCAAATTTCTGGTCTGTGTGCCAGCTTACCTTGTTAAAGAATTTGACAGGGGCTGCTACTGAACCTGTTTCCCTGAGGTAGTCAAACCATTTGAAAGGTAGCTTTGCATAACCTACAAGTTAATAGTTATTATATAACAACACTGTCAGGAAACATTCTGATCCTTAAGTAAAATACATTTGTTCTACTATGTTTTTATTGATGTCCTATAGTACAATTTTATGAGATTCATAAAATAAAAACTTTAAAATACAGGAAGAATATGAACTGTTAAAAATAAAGTCACAATTAAAATGTATTTTTACCACTGAGATACCAGACATATTATTTCAAAGGACTCTAGTTCCCCCAAAATCCTAAAAAGTTGCTAAATAAATCTCTTTGGCTTCACGGTTCCATAACCAAAAAAACAGAAAGCCCTCTACCAAAGAGGGGTTAACCTGCCTTCATCTGAGGGCAGCAGTTTGAAGTAAAGCCTCTAAAGGTGAGCATTCATACATACATCAAGCTCCTAAGTGAAAGTCGATTTAGCCCTTATTGACTCCTTTGATTGTCAAGCAAATCTCAGGGAAAAAAACTTCTTAAACCATAAAAAGCTGTACACTATTTCTAGGTGAAACTGAGGATAAAACCTAGGACACGTATATATAGCATATACCTATATAATACCTATGTCTTATTTCTGAGTCACCGTATTTTTTGCAGTAAGAACATCAATGGAAAGAAAGGGACCTCAAACACATAGAAACCACTCTTGAACAGATAGTAGCTCAATGTCTGCAGCTTTGAATGCTTTCTGTTCTGAAACTATGCTAACAGTATTGCTAACGAGCAGGAATTACTGTTCTTTTCCTGAGGGGGAAAAAGACAAACTCTCAAAGAAGACTGAATAAAACATGCTTTACTATGAATACAGGTAGTCCTTGATTGACGACAACAATTGAGCCCAAAATTTCTGTTGTTAAGCAAGATAGTTTGTTATGTGAGTCACTGCAGTTGTTCAGTTAGTAACAACAGTTCTTAACTGAATCTAGCTTCCTCATTGATTTTGCTTTTCAGAAGGTCACAAAAGGTGATCACATGACCCCAGGACACTGCCACTGTCATAAACATAATTTAGTTGCCAAGAGTCTGAATTTTTATCATGTGACCATGGGGATGTTGCAATGGTTGTAGGTGTGAAAAATGGTCATTTTTCAGGGTCACTGTAGCTTCAAATGGTCACTAAAGGAACGGCTGTACGTCAAAGATTAGTTGTATAAAGAAGAAAGTCTGCTGGGGCAGTTCTTTAATTGGAGATCTGGTTTTATAGCAGTGGTTATCAACCTGTGGGTCGGGACCCCATTTGGGGTCGAACAACCATTTCACGGGGGTCGCCAAATAACACAGTCCGCCATTTTTTCCCCCTTTTCCTTAGCTGTGCTACTCCCTTTTATTCTATTGGCTTTTGAAAGCCAATAGAATAGACTCTCTTGAATAGAGTCTAATTCTATTGGCTTTCAAAAGCCAATAGGAATTGTCCAGGCTGTCTCTGCCCTGCTGAGCCCGCCAAAAGTCCCATTCTGCAAACGGTGCTGCACCAGTTGAGTAGTCTTCGACTTACGACCGGTTGAGTAGTCTTCGACTTACGACCGGTTGAGTAGTCTTCGACTTACGACCGGTTGGGGGTCGCGGCATTAAAAAGGTTGAGAACCACTGTTTTATAGGGAAGTTACACTGGCTGATTTGATTTTAGACAGCTGATAAAAATGGCATCAGTTCTTGTTGAGATGCTTTTCCTTGATTCTGCAATGTACTGATGGTTTTTACATACTTATTTTATCAGTTTTGCTTTAGGCGTTTTAAAATTTCGTATTTTAGTTTCTTAATTTATTTTTTAACAGTAAATTGCTTGATATGACAGACATATAAAACAAGAAAACATGAATACCTCGGGGTGGAGTTAGTTCTATCGTGTTAATTTCACAGAAACCAACAGGGAATATAGAAGGGGAGATTGCATGGTAACAAAACCAGTCAGACCCATCAGCTGCCTCAGATCCATCAATCCCAATCATAAGATATCCATCTGCTAATACCTAGAGTTAAATGTAGGGAATTAATACAAAGCAGTGCAAGAGAGGAAAACATGAAATGACAGGTAATTCAGATGCCATAGGGTTCAAAACATAAAGAGAATTTTTCATCAGATTTCTCAAAGAATCATGGTTGCATTAAACCAGGGGTCTTCAAACTTGGCTCTTTTATGACTTGTGGACTTCAACTCCCAGAATTCTGGAAGTTGAAGTCCACAAGTCATAAAAGGGCCAAGTTTGAAGACCCCTGCATTAAACCATAAAGTTCCCCTTTAGTCAAGCTTAATTCCTAATGACAACATGAACACATGTGCTATTTTCTTAGCAACAATACAAAACTATATGCCACTGCCTTCTTTCAGAATGCTGTTTTGACTTCCCAATCTAATCTACTGCCCTAGGACTTCTTGGTGGCCATCCAATGTAAATGGGCAACCCTGCAACTTTTTTCAAGATCAATCATGGTCAACTAAGTATATAATATATTGGTACTTTTACAAATGACTCTGATTTTGGTGTGGGGTACAAATAATCTACCAGCTAGTTCCTAGTTCAGCTCCTTTATATAAATAGTCCATATGTTATGCAATTGGTCCATATAATCTATAATGTCATTTTACGGGCTCCTTTTAACGCACATGGAAATTAATGTGACATTAAGTAGAATTTAGTAATGTGGCCCCATAATATCATAAACTTTTAGTATTATGCGATTTATATATATCAACTATATTATATACTTTATATGCAGCCCAAGACAACTCCTCTTCACTCAATGCAATCCAGACAAGCCATGATTTAGAACATTAAATAACAATGGCCCTAATGGCTGCCTCCAGCTCACATTCCCCCATCACGTAAGTTAATTATCTTTACCTTTCTAATTGTTGCCACACATATAGCAGAAAGATTTAAGGGATCTATGGCTTCCAATTTCATCCCCTCTTTGAACCATTCTCCACTGGACTCAGCTTCTTTTACCTAAAAAATACCCATAGCACACATTGATATATGGCAAAAAAACAAACCAACCAGAGACCAAAACACCTGTTAAGGCATTCTTTTCTATTCAGTCTTTGTGTATATGTTTTAGATGCATCATTTTCACTCAGATGCAAATTCATTTCTTTCCTTTATTTATTCTATTTTACTGTAGTAAATACTTAAAAACACAATCAAGAAAAAAGGGAATTAGGAAGAACAGAAAAAATAAGCAATATACAATGTCAAAGTAGCATTAGATTAATGCTACATATTAATGTACCTTGCATTTTCAGAATATTATTTAGATTGATTCAATATGCAATAAATGACAACAGCCATAACGTGAATCATAGTAAAGAGAATTAATTTGTCTACTTAATCTAAGAGTTCTGTCATTTAGTAATTTAAACAAAGGCCTGGTATTAAAGCCTTGGATTCAGAGAAACACAGAGTTCAAGTGCAATATATGTCTCTATATAGAATTATAATGCACAAATGGTTTCCAAGTTAAATTCTGTATCAGACTTATTTTTCAAATATTGTTATGAGTTATTTGACAGTGATGCATATTCCCACAATTTAATTTGTCATTCTTCTATAGTGCACGTTATATGTGATTTTTTTTCAAAGTCACAGAATGAAAAGAATCTGTCAGGATCCATTTTGGGATGGATTTTTCAGCCAGCCTCTTTGAGAGTGGAAGTGTTGCCTGCTAGGTTGATTT
Organism: Crotalus tigris; assembly: GCF_016545835.1. NCBI lineage: Eukaryota > Metazoa > Chordata > Lepidosauria > Squamata > Viperidae > Crotalus > Crotalus tigris. The sequence goes on from NW_024096469.1 coordinate 4,346,881, forward strand.
CACTCCACGTTGGTGGAAGGGGGAACTCCCTCCACAAAAGCAGTCCTTCTGCTCTCAGAGACTGGCTGGAAAAATTCACAGCACAGGCCAAGAGAGAGTTTTAGTCCCAGGTGGCTGAAGCATGGAGCACTTGGAGCCAGGCTGGCTCCAAATTGCGAATGCTAAAATCTCTTTCTCCGTAGACTTTTCCACCAGCATCTTTGAGAGTGTCAGATAGATTTCAACCCACTCTCTGTTTTTCTCAAAGATGCTGATTCTAAAATGCCCTTCTTTGCTGAAAAGCCAGCAAAAAGGATCTTTCTGAAATGGGTGGAAAAGATTTTCTCTCACTTTAAAAAGATTACATTTGCTAGCCAGCCAGCAAACCAAATATTTCTAAGGTGAGGGGGGAGGCGGTTCTTCTGCTTTAGAAAGATCACATTTGCTGGTATTTTTATAGCTTTTCTCCCCTTTCAGAAATAGTGTATTTTCAGGCTCTCTAGCCAAAAAAACTAGCAAATGGAGTGTTTCTAAAGGCTGGAAAGGCTAGTCCTGAGATGGGAGGGGAACAGCATGGCTTCAGGATCTAAGCTTCATTTCTCCAGCCCAGTGTAAAAATTCTTTTTTACTCATGAAGGGCAGCTGCCTTCCCTCTTTGGGCAGGGAGCTCTTTCTGTTTAACAGTCCACACAGTTGCTTAATGATCACATTTGGGAGAGCTGGGCAATCATGTGCCTCACTTAACGAGTGTCAGGATTTGCAGCTATAATGGGTAGGGTTCATTATAAGACAAGGACTACCTCCACTAAAGCAAGGGGTAATAAATGCAGGCTAGTCCTTTTTCTATATTTATCCCATCCTTTTAATACACTACTCTTTATCGACTGATTACGTTATAAATGTCTGTTTTTACAGTACTAAGCCAAAGACATTTATGTAAACTATCTTGGAGTCCCATTCCCTCAACAGAGGCAGTGTAACCATAATAGGATGTAATCCAGTCTGTCATCCAAGTTAGACAGCTAGCTGGCTAATGAAGTTTAAAATCTGGAACTGCAATCCTCCTCATTCATAAATGTTTTGTAAAATCTGAAGCTTTAGTTACTTGCCTCTGCCACTTGTTTAATACTTTGTCTTCAAATCTTATTGGAGTAATCATTTGAAATATTAAGTGCTGATAAATCATACCCATTAAATTTTAACATTCTTTAAAATTAATAAATTTCTTCAATATGAATAAAATTTCTTCTAAAATATCGTACCTTAGCAAATAATTGTGGGGGTGCATCAATGTGACCATCTTGCTTCTTGGTAATATCTTTGAAGAAAAAGGAAAAATTAAGGCTGCCTCCTCCACTACTTGAAAATCATGATCTCCTAAAAATATTATTAGTCAAAAATATAACTGAATGTTGACACAAGTAGTAAAAGCATTTTTGTGACAGAGAATGACATTACAATATAATTTTAAATGCCTTTATCTAAAAAAACAAAACAAATGCTGTTCACTCAGCTTCACTGTTACATCCTAACTTACCAGATCTTTTGAATCGATGTCCTATACTCCGAGACCAACCAATAGGGTGAATGAGTGGGCTGTACATATGGCACCAGAAGTCATCTGTTTTGTCCTCACTTTCTTCATACACTAATCTTAACCTGCCTCCAATTACACTGTCAACAACTGCTATCCGTGTTCGGCAGAGGTGTGTTTTATCGACAACTTCTACTCTCATAGAAGGCTTGAAAGGATACTGCATACTTTCAGATACCTTGAAACAAGTTATTGTGCAGCATTAATTCATGCGCATCTGCAAATATTTATTATCCAACATATTTGCACACAATATTGGTCACAAAGGTCGGTATATGTTAAATTAGTTTTCGGAGAATACAAGCAGCAGAATTCCAAATGTCAATATCATCTTACAGTGTTTCTATATATAGTGCCAATGTTTGGGGGGGGGATTTAGATCAGAATATTTATTAGAAGGTATTAACAATGAGGTCTCAGAGTCTAGTGACAAGTCTTTTATTCAGACAATCTAGAGCAGTATTTCTTAAATCTTTTGCTCAAGACCCCTTCCTACCTTTAAAAATTATGAAGGGCCCCAAAAGAGCTTTAATTTATATGGTTTATATTTATGAAAAATTACCATATTAAAAACCGATGCATTCACAGAATACTGAATTATGTAAAAGGAATATTAAACCTCTCAGATATGAACATCAATATTTTTCATGAAAAAACTGTATTTTTTAACAAATAAATATGAGAATTTTTTTTTAAATTTTTGGAAAATATCTTCAATATTTGACATAATTCTGATTTTGCAGACCGCCCTGAAGGTTTTAAGGGACTCCCAGGGACCCTCGGACCACACTTTAAGAAACACTGGTTTGGATTGCCAGACTAGGCAACTCTAATTACTGGCTTTCATGACTTACCTCTCAGGTTCTCAATCAGTTTATTAAATGAGAAACTATCTTTTTTCAATATTATACAGTCAACTAGAATCAGAATAATTTTTTCTTGTATCTTTTCAAACACCTGAAAACATTATTACTGGTCAAACTATAAAAGCTAACAGGTTAGCTTTTAGTTGAAATATTGGATTCAAATTTAGGGGTATGTGATGAGAAAGATTAACAAATACTTCCTTGGCTTTAGTCTCAGGGCTATTTTCAAGCTTGCAAAAAACCCTCATGCAGGATCAAGGAAGATTCTCCAAACTGATTTAACACCTCACTTATTAGCAAATTCCCCACACAGTTTTAGTTACTCTCACCTTCTGAGAGAAGTCAGGAGGAAGAGTTTTGGCACCGGTGAGTCTTTTTACCAGAAAAGCTTTCCAATTTGTATATTTGTGTTGAATGGCTGTCAAGAAAAAAACATGCATTAGTTATTTAAACTTTGAATTAAGACACTCTGAATGAGAATCAGCAAGTTTAATGGTAATCCAAATGCATTAATTATTGCAAATTACTTAATCAAAAGTAACTCAAACATCTTAGTACATAATATGTAGTGCTCACAATTTTAACATAGGATAGGCATTCTTAAATAAGATTTTTAAAATATTGTCCCGCACCATCATAATCAGCAGAGAGAGAACGAGATGAATAATTCAAAGTATTACTGCTATATTTTACATACATCGTGGTGGAACTAGAGGTTTCCCACTGGTTGCACACCAACCAACTGGATGGATATCAGGTCCACAGATGTTACACCAGAAGTCAAGATTTGAATCACCTTCAAAGCCTTCATATCTTAATAAAGCATTGTAACCTGAAACAGAGGTTGCGTTTAAGAGCTTAGTTTGGAGGAATACATCTGCAGTATTAATCAAGGTTATTGGGAGGTGGGGGTTCCAATTGTGAAACTGCATTAGGCCCCCAATTCCTTAAACCAATCTTGAGTATCACTACTAAAAACATGAATATAAATATGGGCACACACATTCCAGTAAAAATTTTAAGCTAATCACATACCATTCTGATAAGTTCAACAGTTGCAATAATGGTTCATCAGTCTCTGAAAATGCTAAAGATTATAATTAATATTCTATGTACCATTCAATATGCCACAAGCTATTTTTATACAGTTTCTATGATCAAAACTGACTGGCTATTCCTAAAAGATATGCCTCACTAAACAATCTAACAATTAAACTATTTAACACTTATGATTTCTATTTCTAAAAAACTTTTCAAAGGAATAATTCTTCAATTCTGTCTAAGCAATTATAGTTTAAAATACATGATTATAACAATTAATAACCTGCTAATTTCAAAATCCCAGCAATCCAGAAGACTTTGGTAGGTAGGCTGCAATCTGTGTTAGGGACTTCCACACGCACACCTTCTGAGATATCACCCCAGCATGTCCCCATAGGTGCCTGCAATGTAAATCAGAAAAATAAAAGTCACATCACAGGTAAACATGTGAAAATACACACAATTTTGAAAACATACTAGCAGCGATACCTTAAAGCTTACCTTTTTTAAGAGACAGTACAGAGTCATTCCTCCCTTTCCCCATTCTTCCAGGCAAAGGAAATTTATTTTTCAATATGCCTCATATTTACATAGACTTTAAGCATGAGGGAAAATCATAATGATTATTACAGAAATACAAAGAAATCCATCCAGAGTCAAATGCAGCAAAGAATATGAGACCAAATAGGAAATCAGCATTTTTCATAATAGATTCAAGCAATGTAGGACTGAAGAAATATGTAATTTTTCGATGCACAAATATTTTTTGTTTTTTTTAGAACTATCCAAATAATTTTAGAAAGTAACATATTGGGAATATGTATGTATGCATGTATGTATATTAGCCAAATTAAAACCTTTTTTAATTTTTAATTAACACATTTGAAAAGTTACAAGAAATAAAATAGCTGAGATACCCTATTGCAAATTATTGCAGAGTAACTTTGTTTATAGCAAGATAAGCACTTGACATGAGAGTAATTAAAAAGGACATCTAAATTCTGGAAATAAGAAAGTGTGTTTACTTAGGAAACATTATTAATTATCTCAGTATTTAACCCGTAATAATTTTTTAGGTTTTCAGTGAATAAGATTATTTCATTGACCTATTTCTTTGCTGGTGTGGTATACTTTCTGAACTGGAAATTTGGCATTGACTAGGGAACCAAAACAATCTGAAACTACGGTGGTCATTGAACCCAGTGGGATTTATTTCTACATGAGAATTATACAGTTGTGCCAGAAGATACAGATCAAACAAAAATGTGGATAAAGGTATAATGTTTATATAATGAATTACTGGTTTCAAAATTTTGCAGTACTTTGACAACATCTAACAATGGAGAGTTGAACATGACTCAAGGGGAAATCAAATTCAATGGATTGTTAATGGGAAAATATATGAGAGGTACTGTATAAAGTTAGCTCTGAATATTACTTGATGGTTTCTGAAGTATCTATCCTTTGACTGCTTAAAAGTGTATTCTGTTTTAGATGCTACAATTTTTGACAAAGTGACAAAAAAAATAAAATACAGAAGCTGAAATAGGAACCATCCTATGAAATTTTACTGAATTTGTGAAGTATTATGGAGGCTCCCAGACAGGATACTACTAATGTTCCTGACAGTGACAATAAAAGCAGCATTCAGGTAAGTTTCAAGACAACAGCTTCAGGCATACTGAATACTACAAAATAATTGCCTCATAATCATACAAACGGTGTTTCTTAAGAAATCCTATACTACATCCCAGTCTCCAAGAAGCACATGGAAGCATCTGTTGTTTTAAAAATGATGCTTCCATACTTCTGGTTTATTGCAGTGGTCTCAAATTGAGAGAAAAAACTGTTACACAAACATCCACTCAACATAGTTTCTGGCATACAGATCTTCTCTTTTAGTAGTCTATCTGCTTCAGAGAAAGCTTAGCAGACAGATTTAATACAGAAAAACAACTCAGAAGTATTATTACACTACATAATCTGAAACATATGTTACTTACAAGAAACATACATAGTTAAAATTTCCAAATTGTAACAACTCCAAACCAATCTTATGTGTATTTTCATTAGGTCTGTTTCAGTGAAGAGATTCTAGACACTAACTTAAAGCTGCTCTTTCTTAAATATATGGACCAGAGCAATCTCTGTATAGTTTATTTCTGTTCAAAAGTGATATAAAATTGAATTTATGCATATGTGTGTGTAGTAAAGCCAATAGAAGTAGCTACCCCGTTGGCTGAGGTTTCTCATCCAATTGGTTCAGAGTCCTATTGGCATTATAGTCATTTTTACTCTGTTCAGTTCATGACCAAAGTTTGAGGCACCAGATTTCAAAGATGCGGATTGGTATAGGGGTAACAGCAGAAAGTTAAACTTGTCCTTGTCTGTGTAAAGATAGTGGTTCAGCTAGTTCCTCCTACACCAATCCATATGGCTCTCAGTTCTGAAGAAGAAAGCCATAATGGGTATGGATCTTGTGGCCTTGAAATGATGGTATACAGTATATTCAATATACTGTTTTCTCCTGAACATGACGTTTACTAGCAGAACCATAAGTGTGCAGATAAGAACAAGTTTACCTTCTAGACTCATGATGAAGACATCCACCTCGGGCTCCTTCCCAATAAAAGGAAGGTCTGCCTGGCCACCACTTTGATCCAGCGCACACTCTGGAGGAATTATCTGTGAGGGACAGCCGCCTTCCCTGCAAGGTAAGTTGCAATCAGGAAGGTCTTGATGGGTGAGGTCCAGATTCATGTAATGGCCTTCCCTATCCAAAAAAGGCTGACCACATAGTATCTGAATAGGACAGCTAAGTATTACTATTAACTGCTCAGCTTAGTAAAAATACCTGGTGGGCTCTGAAATTTCAGGGACTAATACATCTTTGGTATAAAATTTTGACAAAGGATCAAATGAGGTATAAGTGATACCTAGTCATATTTTGCAAATACTGTACACTACCCACAACTATCATAAGGATGGTCAGACAACAAGACATGGACAGGAAGATTTGAGACCAATCATTGTATCTCACAAGATGTTGTTATAGGTAACAATTCAAGAAGGATTTTAAATGCTATCTTGAACTTTTGGAGGAAGGATAGAATTTAATAAACAAAATTGGAGGCATGTGTACAACATGGATTGTTTTTTTAAAAATAGTACTCTCTCCTTCCTCCCCAATAAGTGTGCAAACGATAACTGTTACTTGGATTCAAGGGGAAAAAAACATATATTTCTTGAATTTAAAAAACCCTTGAATTTGAAAAGGGAAAAGGTGCCAGCAAACCAATGCCATCAATAGTTAGCTACTGAAAAGAGAAGCATTTATTTCCTTTAACATTTTATTAATAAGTTGAAAATAAATGCATAATGTTTTCAAATAATAATGAGAGCAATTCTCATGTGTGCTTATTGTACCCTTATTGAGCATACTGTATATTTTAGCACATACAATCAGGCCAAGTATTAAGTAAAAGTTGGCAGGTTTTGCTAATACTATACTTAAAAGGGACTAGAGTCTCACTAGACCATTTAAGGCTACTATAATTAGGCTACAAAAATCTGGACAATCACTACACTGCTGCCATCTAGTGATGGTCTAGACATTTTGCAACCCAGATATGTTAGTCCTCAGACAATTTGATGTCTTAGTATAGGGTTTTTCTTCACTGGAAAATCTGAAAAAAATCCACTGCAACAAAAAGTAGTTTTTGTTCAAGATCCAATAAGCATTTCATTTAATGGACCATTTGGAAGGAGAAATTAAATTTTAGTGTCCATTAAGGTTGACTCAGCCTTACATCCTTCAGAGGTCGGTAAAATGAGGACCCAAATTGTTGGGAGCAATATGCTGACTTTGTAAATTGCTTAGAGAGGGCTGTAAATCACTATGAAGCGGTATATAAGTCTAACTGCTATTGCTATTAAATCTGAACATATAAAGTTTGCATCAAACTATCCCATTTAAACAATTTAATAAACTCCCCATGGTTTAAGGCATGGAGTAAAGGCCAGACAGAAAAGTATCCATTATATCAGAAGTCCACTAAGCTAAGATCTGTTAAACTGAAGATGTATTGCACTATTTTGCCAAAAAAGGGGGCAAAAATCAGAAATCTAAGATAGATGATTCTATTACAGTTAGTGGTAAAATCTGTATTTAGTATTATGCCATAAAGTTAAGCCTGGTAAAAGCACCAGATATAAGGGAGAGTCTTGATATGTTCTTAGAACAACCTGATGTGTTTTCTTTCAAACTGCAGTGTTAAAGCAGCAATAAAAAGAAAAATATGCAATCCTTTGTGGAACACCTAAAGCAGCATATTCATACCACATATTATCCATATAACTATTCAATAGCCAGAAATAAGAGGATATGCCGGAAGGGGCTTCTTCAACATGATTCATTCATGGTCCCACAAACAAAAACTATGGCTAAAACACACTAGGTTAACGGTAAAAGTATTCAAATAATAAGCATATTAGAAATGAAATTGCCTCAAAATGGATTATGTGCCATCAACTTGTTCTCAACTCTTAACGAATGCATAGTCTCAAAATATTCTCTTACAAATACTCAATTCTGGGTGTATAGTTACACTGTATCTAAGTCCATTTTGAATTAGTTATGTAAAAGTCATTCATTTTACTAGTTGAATATTTATTCACACAGATGTAATTTATTCATCTCTTTTACATATCTATCAAAACCATTTTGAACTAAACTATTTCAAATTTAAAACATGCCATTTTAGTACAAAATGCTATGCCTCAGTCACGAAACAGCTACATCAAGTGATTTGAAAATATTTTCAGTCAAAAATTGGAATGCAAAACAATACCATCTGTTTAGTAGTGATTGACATTAGAGTAAATCACAGAGTATCTAGTGAAGGGACATGCATATAGTACCAGTAGAAATAACGATATTCTTCTGACTTTTACATAGAGACCATTCTGAAGTTATTCTTGCTGTTAATTTTAATTGCCAAACGTTTACTGCAGTTTTGAAGTTTTCCTGCCCAGTTCAGTGTTATTTACTTTGGGGGTTACCTTTTAACATCAGACAAAATGAATGAAAAGTGCAAAGGTTAGCACTGGTTCCTGAAGTGATTTTTGAAGATATAACTTATATCCTTTCTCCAAACATGGGTGGCAGGAATAAAATTTAACAAAGGAATATTATGCCATATAAAGGTCATTCTTTTATAATGTATTAAAATCTGTGAGCTTTGCATCTATTTATAATGTTTTTATTCTAAAAACACAGGTGGGGGGGGGGAGGTTTGGATGCCTACTGTCATCTCCACAGAACAGTTAATGTTATATAAAAGCCATTTGGCCCAAAATGCAAACTAGTAAAAGAAACATAAATAAACCATACCAATTTTTTTGCAAAAATGACATTTAAAATTATGGTAAGAATATTAAAGAGAAGTCCTTAATTATAACATAAAAATACAAATAATGGGGAAAACACATCCAATATAAATATCTGGTGCGTTTCCATGCCATCTGTGCTAATGGGGAAAGCACACTTCAGATTCCTTCACTGAAATGAAGTTATCTTGTGGGATCCCGGAGCTATGCAGGTCTTTGGAATGATTTTCCAAGGCTGAACTTTCCTATAAGGCAGAGATCCCCAACTCCCAGGCCGTGGACCAGCACCAGGCCGCGGCATGCCAGAAACCGGACCACACAAACAAGCAAAGCCCCATCCGTGGGATGCCGGCAGTACATGAAACCACACACCCCCTCCGGTCCATGGAAAAACCTCTCTCCATGGAACCAGTCCCTGGTGAGCAAAAGATTGGGGACCTCTGCTATAAAGTACTAAGTGCAAGTTAGCTCAGCTCTGTAACTGTTGATTTGTTAGCACTGGGCAACAAAGATTTTGCTTCCTGAACACTTTTGGGTGAATCTTACAGACTGTTGCCTGTTACAGAAATTATAGAAAAATGAAGCTGGTAGTAGGGCTATAATCAAACCCTATACATATTTACTCTATATCCCACCCTCTTTAACAGGCATTATTCCTAAGGAAATTCCTTAAGAATTTTCAATTTTTAAAGGTTTGAATTATAGTTGAAAATCAAAGCTAACTAGCCAGAAAGACAGTCATCCTGTCTGTTTTGCAGAGGCTGCACTTGTTACTTTGGTTCCATGAAATTTTCATGACACATGGATGACAAAGCAAATTAACACAAGGAGACAGAATAAGGTGACATCAACAAACTATTACAAGGCAAAACAGTCTTAATTGCCATGTTCTGATCAGGCTTCCTTAATAAAGAGTGAGAATGCATTAAATCACAGGTATTGTTATTTTACCTACTTTCACTTATTGTTACGTGTTAACAACTTCTCAACTAGCAGCCACAATGTACTACAAGAATGAGGCAATCAGCTGTTGGGAGGTAAAAAAAACTCACATAAATGTGTGTGTATGTTTTTTTCAGGTGCCCTTCCATACCTTAAAACTGCCTGATGGTTTGTTTTGTTTCTGGTCAAACTGGCCCTGTATGCTGTGCAAAAGAAACCTGAATTCTTACATCTGTAAGCTGAAAGCATAAATAGGAACACCGATGCTGAATATGCTTCTCATTAATTGAAAACTCATTTTTATACAGCAGAGGCAAAACTATCTTTAATTCCCTCCTTCCCTATTGTTCTAGCCATATGCCCAGTCTTTAAAGGACACTGCATAGGATATTTCCAAAACAATTTCTCTACTGCTGACAGGAGGAACTCTGAATCCAACCATCTTATTTTAAAGGCACCACTTAAGTTAACTCCAAAAGCAACTTTACTGGATGGATCAGCCAAGTTTCTATTAAAACAAGTTTATTCTTTATCCCTGTTAATGTAAAATAACTAATTTAAAATTATGCACTCTATTATATAGACACACCTTACTAATGACAGAGTAACTTACTGTAACTTGTTCCTTCTTGCAAAATCAACCTGAAAAACATGCTTGTTCTGAACTCCACCTGCTTCTGAGGAAAAATGCAAAGCTCTCTTTTGTACATAAGGGGACTACAAGAAGTTTAATCTACAATACCAGATTTCACTGAAGGAAACTTGGCACCAAAGCTTGACAGATACCTAGGATCAAGTCCACAGGATTTTAAGCACCATCTCTAAAATGACTTTAAAAAATTGTCACTGAAATTATGATAGCCACTACATAAACTGAACAGTAGGGTACCTCTTTGGATTTGGAGATTGCAATTTAGATAATTAAGGAAGTTTGGATTGCAATTTAATTTAGAGTATCAACTTCAGTTAGGGGAAAGGCCACATTTTCTGTATAATTAACATTATGAGCTTTAATTCTCTGCATATCTAAGACATAGGTTAAAAGGAACCCTTGAACAGTATGTCGTTATCTTTTTAATTATTTCTTAATGAATATAATGGTAAATTAAAAACAATATACTTACATGTTTGAAACAATTCACAGGAGCTGCTGTGAAACTATTGCTATTGATATAGTTGCCCCAACTGAAACCTTCCATTGGAACAGATGCTAGAATGAGAATTACTGCATTTAGTAACAATAATAAGCAAGGTACAAAATGTAATACATGAAATGAGCACAGAAGCATTTTTCTTTGTTTTCCTATATATAAGCAATATATATTTATTTAAAGAATATTTTCAATCTATTAGAAAAATTACAGAAGGGCAGCACTAGGGAAAATTCTTCAAAATTTGTCTGAAAAGTCATAGTGTGCTGAGGAATATGGTGGGTTACATAAGAGAGTCTCTATCAAAGTAACTCACCTAATCAAAGAAATATAGTCGTCTGATGTAGGTCAGATGCACAACACTGACCGACATGAAGGCATACGGTCAAGGTATATAGGATAGATATTAGATCAGGACAGATACACTTCTGTAAATTCGTCTCCCAATCTATTTGGTGAAAGTGCTTTTACAACCATTGACATAGCTAAAAGGCCAATAATAAAACCTAAGAACTCTATTACTCAGAATATTTTCTGCTGGATATTTTAGCAAAGGCTTAGATAAGAAATTTTAGTATGCTTCTTTCAATTTCCTGGAATATATTGCATATTTTTAATCTAACCATGCTTTAGAACAGGCATGTCAAACTCGCGACGTCATGTGATGTCACACAGCATATCGGAGCTTTTTCGCCATTGCCGGCAATGGGTGAGCGCGGCTCCAGTATGATGAAACCAGCCTGCGGGCTGGCAGTTTGACACCCCTGCTTTAGAAGGTTATTCCCTCCATTAAAAAAAATGGGAAAATTTTCCCCATAATTGTACTTGGTGGTGATTAATAACAATGTTACCTGTTTTAGTCTTGGACTGGTTCTGTACCGTTGCTTGGTATTGAGCATATGCAGCTAATTTAGCAACTAAAGGTTGTTTTTGTAACACTTTAGCCTTCTTAGTGGGAGGTTTTCCCTGAAACAACAAGAGCTAAATAAGGTTCTTTTCAAAAACACAACACAAATGTTTGAAGCGGTGATTCTACTGGATAAAGCAACACTTTTGTTTTCAAATTTATCTGATATCAATTTATAACAAAGAAAATTCATGACAAAAATGTGAGAGAAAAACATTTACATTCAGAGAAAAATTAATTAAACAGTGTCCCATATTTTTAGGTTGACTCAATTTACCTTTTCAAACCATTTGCAAAAGTTTCTAGCAACTGCTATTTTGATTTTAGATTTTTTTAAAAAAATGTAACAAATAACAGTTCTGCCATGCCAAAAATGGGAAGATCATCTGGAGAAAATACAGGTTTTTCACATGCCACAAGACTGATCAATGCAATAGTGTTTAAGAATTGGGTAAATAAATGCCACTTTGCTTCTTGAAGATAATGTACTAGTTATTCCTGCAATTTGAGTCAATGGTGCTATTCTCCTGCACCAGTTATCTTGCCTAGGTGCAACAAGCACAGCAAGAAAGGGGAGAATCAAGAGATGCTATCAACTAATTTATGGGATGGAGAGAGATCAGGCCATTAGGGTAAAGCTGATGGTTAACTGACTTTCTCACTGTTGTCCTGGTTCCCACATTAAAAAGTCTTTGGTTGTCATGCTGACTTTCTTTCTGATCTAGCTGCATGATTAATTAGTACTAGTCCCATCCAGAATAGAGATTCAGATGAGAGCAAAAATTAATTTTCCTGATCTTTCATACCTAACAATTATAGCTGAAAATACATTTGAATTCTCTGTACAAGAATATTTAATGCAACAAGTGCAATAGGCCTATGACAGTCAAATCATTTTATATTCTTCTTCCTAGAGTACTATACTAAATATGCTGTTAAAATTAGTCGTACAGTTCAGAGATAATTGCAGCACAGACATTCTCATTACTTTTTATTGAAATCCATAAAAGATATTTGGATAACTGAACAGTAAAGCAACTTTCTCACTTTGTCAAGGAGCAATCATTAGACTCCTCCAAGCTGAGTCACCCATATATTTAGTGAACACACTTATGCTGATATGTATATCACATTTATTGCAATCATTGTAATATAAATGGAATATTCGTCAGAAGGGGATATGTAAGAAAACTTTCAGAAATTAATCACACTAGTTTGTAGCTAAATGGTAAAATGAAAAGGTTAACCTTCAATACTATGCACACCTATTTAGGAGTAAGTCTAATTGAATCTATTGGGACTTATTTGTATAAGCATGCAGATAGGCAAACAGAACATATTTGTTCTCTTTGGCATAACTAAATTTATATGTTCTCTATGTTTAGTTTCATTGTTTATGCAAAGCCATGACATACATTCGGATGTAACACTGGAATTCTGCCACAATTGGTTAAATAAATACCAGTATAGCATTGGATAAATGAGGAAGTTAGATCCAAACTAGCTACATTTATTCAGGACACATTTTGAAGGTAAGTAACTAAATTAAAAGCTTTGGAGGATCAGAAATAATTTCTATGAGCATATCCTTATTCCAGTTTAGCAAGTTTACAAAAACCTAAGTCTTGTCATGGCAAATGCTGACTTTGGAATTCAGGAAATGTTCAGTTAGGTATTACATGCAAGGAGGCTAAGAAATGCAGACATTCTTTAATCTAAATCAGAGTCTGGAAGCTTAGACAAAATAACTTTTAAATATGTCAATACTGAAAAATAAATAATCCCACTGGTAACATTTTTAGAAAATAGACTGAAAGCATGAAGTATTTAAAAAAATCAGTACTGTAGTTATGCTTGCAGGTATACAGAGTGCTTGCATATTTATGTAGTGAAACACTGCCTATAGAATTAGAAATATTGTATAAAAGATAAGAAATTCCTAGATAGGGAGGCACTTTACATGTCACTTACACCCTGGTCCCCTTATAGGAGGCTCATATTGAAGACCACCTGGAAGCTTCAACTGATCCACTATGTAAACCCAGGTAACACCTTTGCTTTACAAGCTATGCTAGTTGCCAGTTTGCTTCCAGGCACAGCTGAAGCTGCTGGTCATCACCTATAAAATCCTAATTAGCCCAGAACTGGTTATTTGAGGGACTAGTTGTCTCACATAGATTTAATCTAGTCGGGTGGTTTGCACACTCTGGGTTCCTTTGAGTAAACAATGCCAAATATTGTGACCCTAGAAGCACACCTTCTCGATGGGCAAAACCTGTCCTCGAGAATGAGGCTCCTCCATGAGATCTGAACGGGTTCCATCCTGTTGTTTTGAAAGGCCTTGTAGACCTGGCTCTATATTCAGGCCATTAGCAAGAGTGCTTGAAGCCTCTTTTTTTGGGATTGCGTGGGCCGGTTTCTTTTTCATTCCTGTACAATTTTTGTTATCTCTGCCATCTTTTGTTCTTGTTTTTGTTTGTTTGTTTTACTTGTGAACTCCCCAGGGTAATTGAGAGGCGTATAATTATTATAAATCACTCAAACTGTTCAAAAAGCAAAGTGCTAATACAAAATTATCAGAAGATGAAATGTTCATATAATGATGAATTGAAGAGGAAAATCTGTTATGATGTCAGACAATTAAGAGTCACTTATCACTGAGATGGTGGCATAGAAATGTAATAATAAATAAATTACTAAAATGCTTATGGGTACTTACAAATCATATCCTATGTATTCATCTTGAGCTAGGCTGCTGAGGATCCCGCACTCTCCATGAGATAAAAGAAACAGTGGCCAGAAGGCATACTTTTCCAGGGCAGCCCTCTTACTATGAAATAACTTGTCTCATTAAGTACAAGGAGATATTCTTTTTTGCCTTTCAAAAGGCAATTAAAACCATGCTGTTCCATCAAGCTTTTGCTATGGGTGGTGGATCTTGCTACTGTATTTTTTTAAAAAAATCTGTGTTAATATATTTTTATGAAGTTCTATTATAAACCCTACTGAGAGTTATATAAACAAACAAACAAACAAACAACTAGACCTTATGGCATGTTATTGACAGGATGCAGTGATGGCCAAAGGATTGTGCATTGTAAAGAAGGATTCAGTAACCCCTCCAGGAATCTGTCTCTCTGCAGCTATCTTAGAATGCTCAGAATCACTGTACAATTGAATCCAGTTTTTAGGGACAAAATAAGAAAGCTCACGTTTGTACCCTCCATATGATTTTACAGGAGGTCTTTTGATGGCTACAGTTGGAAATCAAGTGCTTGATTCAGACCTTTGGACTAATCTTTTTTTTTAATTATTATTTTTTTTAGTATTTTTGTTAGGATGAAAAGCCGTTTTTATGTATTAATCTGAACCATAATATATCTTATAAGACTTTATATAGTAAAGATAATAAAATTTGTGACTGTACCGTTACCTGAAGTCTGGCCAGAATACTGGCCTTCTTAGAGTTCGATGAGTAGCTTCTTGAGCAGGAAACACTGCAGAAGCGCTTGGTCTTGGAGTAAAAGGCATCTCTGACACCAACCATCCCGCACATTTCACAGGTAGCTAACGAGAAATATAATAAATGTAGGTTCAGTCTGCAGCTCACATAGAAGCTAGTACTATATCATCCACATACACATACCCTTTCCTTCAAGAATCATATTCAGCATTAATTGGTGTATTAATGTATTTATTTATTTATGAGACTTATATACCGCTTTAAGTGCAAGCATTCTCTAAGCGGTGTACACCAGTAAGCAATGTATATATATATTTACATTGCCCCCAACAATCTGGGTCCTCATTTTACCTACCCCGGAAGGATGGAAGGCTGAGTCAACCTTGAGCCGGTGAGATTTGAACCGCTGACCTGCTGAACACAGTTAGCTAAAGTGGCCTGCAGTACTGCAGTCTAACTGCTGCGCCACCTCGGCTCTTTATTTATTGTGTATTATTAATCTTGCAGATGCCAGATTAATTTCTTTCTTGACTTCACTACTTTCCTTGTAGACTTTAGACTCAGATAGTTATATTTCCGCTAGAGACTAGGCAATTGTTTGCAAACAAACATTTTCAAACAGTCAGATATTTTTGAATTTTCCAGATGTTATTTCCTGCAATGTAAGCAATCAGTTTTGTAATCTGCCTGTCGTGCTTACAGCATTGCTATAGCGTTTTCCTGAATTTATGGTGAAAATTAGTTTAAGCAGTGAAACAACATATATTACTACATAAATAATTATTATACTATTTATTCAATTTGTGTGGCTGTCCATCTCATTTAAGCGATGGTATACATAGTGCTTTTTGTGAACATCTATCAGCCACTGTATCTCATTTATGGCATTTCTGTCCTGCTCATTAAAGCAGCAAAACACACAATTTTTAAACAGCCTTTCTATGGGAAGTAAACCATAATATTAAACATTACATTTGCTAGGCATTATAGCTTTATTATCTCATAAAGTAAGAAGTAATATTTAGTTAGGATACTTAAATATAAAATAATAGAACAGTTTACTCTGCCACGAAATTATGCCCTGTTGTATAAAAGGTTGGTCACCGCACACACGTTTTAATAACCTGTCTTTCCATTTTTTCTAAATATAGATCAAAGCCAGCCAATAACCCCATCAGGCTTAATATATTTGTTTATATTCATTCACAAGGAAAAATGAAATCTGGACCGAGCTTAGAAAAAAATCAAAAGCAAAACATTTATGGTCCTGAGTTTCTTCATAAAGACTACTATGATTTGTTAACATTTTTAACGTGTTCAACATGAATCCATCTTCTTATGTCCAGATAAAATAATATATCAGAATTATCTTAATATCAGGCAAAGCCTAAATCAGTGATGGCGAAACTTTTAGAGACCGAGTACCCAAACCACAACCCAAAACCCCCTTATTTATTGCAAAGTGCCAGGGCCACATCAGCATTGTGGTTCCTTCAGAGAGGGTAGGGTGTGTGGCCCACTGGGTGGGTGTGGCCAGGGTGGTTACAGCAGACTGGGTAGGTGTGACCAGGTAGGCATGGCCACCTCGATGCTCTAACATCTCTACTCGAGCTTGCTAGCCGGCCGTTTTGCGTGCTTTGTGCTGGGCAGAGCTGCTGCTCCAGGCATCATTGGCGACCTAATGAACCTGCGCAAGCTGCTAGTGGCAACGGTGCGTGTGCCCATAGAGAGGGCTCTGAGTGCCGCCTCTGGCACGCATGCCATAGGTTTGCCACCACTGGCCTAAATGTTGTATAAAAATAAATGCATGTACATTTAGTAGTGCATTTGTATAATATTATGGTACGAACATTTTGATAGTAATTTAATGCTAACAAGGAATATTCCAGCATTAACAAACTTATCCTTTTTTTGTAACAGATACACAAATGCCACAATCTTTGGTTTCTAATAAGTAGAATGAACCTAAAGGCAGTGCTATTAGTAATCTGCTTGACTGAACACTCTGTTGAAAAATCTATAATATTTGCACTCACCCATGCCAGATTTGCCATCTGGATAAGTGTAAACCTGCCCATTGTTCTTGATTATCGGGAGATTGGAAGGTAAGGGAGAAACCTCTTCTTCACTTTCATCAGAACTAGAACTACTACTTGTATCCTCACTGCAGCTATCATAGCCATCGAACATCCCGAATGAATCACGTCTCTTCCTTTCTGACCTTGAAGGATGTTCAGTCTAAAATGAAGGGGAAAAAAAGCAGAAACCACTGAAGTATCTGAATAAAAAGATGTGGACAAAATATTGCAACAATTTAACAAGCTAATAGTAAACACACATGCCATTTCCTCTTTTAAGTGGCACTGTATATATAAACAATTTCAATTGTTAAAGCAACTCATTACGTAAACTGCAAAAACCTGTGACATGTTGTTCAGCTACAGTTTCCAGCATCCTTTATTATTGGGCTTATTGGCATTTGGAATTACATCTTAGAAATAGGAATTACATTTTAGTAATATCAGAAAGCTATACAATTCCCTCACCTAGAATAAGAAGAACAAACAAAACATTGCAAAAGTTATATTGAGAAAAAGAATCCATAATGTGGCTAGCATAAATTTTGTGTGTGGGTTTTAACCCAAGGAAATTATTCTCAATATAAAAAAATATTATTTTATTATTGATATCCTTTCTTCTACTGCAGATCTCAAAAGAAAGCAACAAAGGGCTTTGTTATAAATAAGGAAATGTATATAAAATATGGCATCAATTTAATATACTATAATATGATGGAGGCCCCTCATATTATAGCCTCTCCAGTCATCTCTTCTCCAAAATATCATAGAGAGGTTAATGAATCAAATCAGGTAAACTCTATAATGTGGCTGTGGGAGAAAACAAGTTCCTAAAAATTGGAATGAAATGAAAAAAATGGAAAAATGAAAAAAAAAATGTTCCTGATGCTCACAGATTCCCTTTTTCACTTAACTCCCAATACAAAATCTCTGGGATTCAATAGTTTATGATCCTTTGTGCTACATTTTTAGGTGGCTGAAAAGGCTTCCTGAGGGAGGAGGTCTACTTGCACTAGTCTTTTTGCCTCTTACTTTAAAAGATTTCAATTAATTCCTTTCCTCCAGGACAGCAAACAAGTCACTCTTGAAGTCATATGACAAAACTCCACAAGCTACCTTACTAAAACTGTGCCTAAACTCTTATTTTCTGTCATTTTCCCAGTGGTTTTTAAAAGAAAATTCTCTATTCCCACTAGAAATAAAGAAAAACAAACTCCAGAAAAGTTATCATTTATATTCTTCCAAATCTCTAGGGTTCTGATTCTGCTAATCACTAAATACTGCCAGCTTCTGAAATGTTTCTCTTTCAGAGAGTTTAAACTACTCTCATAAAGTTGACAATTTGCCATAGAAACATCACCATGGCAACTGACAGAATGAAAATGCAAGTATCACAAAACAAAACTTAAAAATTTGCACAAATGTGGGTTCCATGCATCACCAGAACTATTCAGAAAGATTTTTCCAGATATTCTAGAAACATCTTCATTCCGGATATTTCATATAGCAAAACAGCATAAAATAATATATAAGTGTAGAAATAAAAGGATATGTGGAATTGCATCCAGTAGTATCCACCACTGACAGAATGGTATCCACACATAAAATGAAATTGCTCCTGTTTTGTATTTCTCCATATCACATATTCATGTTTGTTTGGATTAACAGAGGCATAGTGAAAATAAGAGCTAGCAAATTCCATTAGTGAAGCACTGAATGAAATTGTTTTACAGATAAGAAAACTGGACCAGGAAGACCACAGCACAATTAACATTTTCACAAAACTAAGAACATTTCTTTTCCACACCTCTTGTCTAAATTCAACTTGAACAAACTAATCCTTTTGGAGCCCAAAATTATACAAGCTTTCATGAATTACATTTTGCTCCTGAAACAGATGCAACAGAAATCCTTCATCCAAATATTGATTACACTACTATAAAACTACTATTCTATATAATCACTCCAATTGTCATATGTAAATACTGAAAAGCTTTGAGACATGCTAGGTTCTTGCAATACTCCATATATCTGCTCCCCCTGCAGTCATTCAGTGGTATCTTCTGAAAGTGACCCTTCCATAAGAAAATCTGTACTGTACTGTACTGTATAAAATTGGAAAAATTATTGCTAATGGAAAACAGTACAATTCCATGTTCCCTCTTGTTTTATCTTGAATAGGTGCTTTTGGATCACTTGAACATTTTAAATATCGAAAACTTGGGTAGATTTTTCTATATTTAAATAATCATAGAAAGAATGCATTTGGGGGGAGGGCACCTAAAACAAGAAAATAATTCTTTGCACTGCTCAAATATCTTGAACTAAATAATTGATCACTTGACATGACTGGCAGCATCAAGAAGGCATTATTTGAACACTGATAAAATACAGTAATCCATTACTATGAAGCGAATCAATTTATAACTATTGTGTGTTTAGTACTGATTTTAAAGGCCTAATCCTGGAATGACTGAGACTTTATGTTATGATACACATAATAGTATCTTATAAATCTTCTGAATAAAAATTAGCTTTACAGACAATTATATCCTGGTATTAATTTCAATAAAATAAAATAATTTTAATAAACACAAACATACATACATTGTTTTCTCCATAGTAGTAGGCAGAAAAATCTTAAACTGAGTTATAAATTGAGATATAGGAAAGGAGATGAAATAACAGATTTGCTGCTTCATTAATAGCTTTATCAACTATGAAAAGATGGGAGAGGGAAATTATTTTACATTTTATTTAACAAGACTAGTTTTGGTGGTTTGTTATTAAATGTCCCTTTGGGTGGTCTACAGAAATCTTCAGTGGCTAACCTTAGGCTGAGAGTCTAGAATTGGGCTGTTTTTAATAGAAAATAGTGGTGAGCAGGAACTTCCATCCTACAGGCGCAAGAAAGATCTGTCCCTATCAAAATATGATACCTCCTGGAATATATCATTCACCACATAATAGTGTACCTATTTCTTAAACAGAAAAATATTCATGGCTTGTCCTTTACCATAACTAATCTATATTATAAAAAGGCAGTACGGTAGTTTAATTCTCACAGGTCCTCATTTGCATGATTTATTAGTACAACAGATTGTTTGAACTATGCTCTTTTACAGACTTACAACTTTATTAATTATCAAATATAAGCTATGCTTTAGATCAGGAATAAAACATATCCTAGTTGGTATTTAGCACATTCTGACTAAATTCACCATCTAAAATAAAAACGTAGTTTGTTTTGGCTTAAAATGACCTTGATAAACAAACTATGCCTAAAAGACCTTGGCTTAGCATTGCTTAGATGGCCACTATCAAAGATTTTCATTATGTTTCATAATCAATGAAACTTTTTTACAACTCCATCTTCTGAAAAATCTAAATGCATTATAAACATCTATGGAGTTAACTATAAATATAAATTTTGTTCATAACAATTTATATTAATCAGTTGATCAAGTATCCTGGAGACATTTATAATTGGAAAATGTTGATGAATTGTGTTTCAGAAAAATTAATTTCCCATTAATTTCTTATTGAAGATGACAAATTTACAAGACAAAATTCTTCCATGTTAAATATTTTGAAATACAGTGAGAATGGCCAGAATGGGAACATGTTAATAATCTGTGTTGAGTCTTTGAAAGAAAAAGAAACAGATATGCTTATAAATTCTTAGGCCGTTTGGAATAAGAAAAGGCATAAATGAACAGTTTACACATTCAACTGGTAAACAAGCTTACACTAAGCACTTAAATGAAAAAGCAAACTAGCTGAAGAAAATAAGAAAAAAATGTAGCTTAATGTCAACAAAACCAAGGTTACTTTGACCCATGTAAAAGAAAAGATGTTATACTTTTATGTAGCTGCCTTTTTCTACATACGTTAGAGAAATCTATTTCGACATATTGTATCTTGTCTAATGAATATCTTAAAAGTACATTATATAGAGCCATATATTGAATTCAGCATTAAATTGAATCTAGCAAATAAAATTCAGGAAACCCATTTTGCCCTTAAAAAGCTCTATATTTAACACATAATGAAACTAGCATATGGCCAACATATAATACATGTTTATTTGACCATTTCCTTCTAATGTCCAATATTTATATTTTAAAAGTGATATATTGTAGTTCGGGTCATTTTAAAATTAATTTAGTTGTACATGAACCTAGGCCTTCCTCATTTATTTAGTTTAAAAGTTTAAAAAACACTGAATTAGTCCTCCTAAATTATTAGGTTTCTCTTTTCCCTAATAGCCATATTATCCACAGATTGTGACGTTCAAATCATTTTACAAACCCTTTTTTTCCCCCCCTTCGCATTCTCTGGGTGCCACTTTGTTTTCCCAAATAACAGGTAAATCAAATAAAGCACAGGAAAAATGTAACTGGCTGTTATTTGTTTAGCACTGTGTACATTTCCCTCCAAAGCATGTTTGCCGCAAATGTTACACATGGCCAAACAGCCTATATACCTTCCTTAGGACCGCCTCCACTTCCTCCTCTCCTACCACTTTCTGACCATAAACTGCTGCTGCTCATGCAGCTACCACAAAAGAAAGGAACTGCTCTGTTCAGTACACAAGGGCTCTTGTACAACGAGAGAGAGAGAGAAAACCCTCTAAGTTATAAACCTTCTGACGGCATTTACACAGGGTAAACAACTTCACCAGGGCTTGTTTTTGTTTTGTTTCTGCCTTTGGAGAAAACAGGCAATATGCCCCCAGGCTGTTCGGGTAAGTTAGCAGCTCAACGTTGTGCAAACCCGGAAAATGGGTTAAAATGCTGCACCCAGCCTACTACGAGCACCGAACCAACCGAAAGGAAACCTGGCGGGGCGAAAGACTTTTTCTCAAAAAAAAAAAAAAAAAGTGGAGGAGCGGAGAAGCCACCCAGCCTGGGGGGAGGGTGACCGAGTTTCTTCCCGACTCCCCCCGCTCTTGGGTCCCTCTCTTCTCAGGGGGGGGGAAGAGACGCTGCCCTGACACTCTCGGCCCGGGACGGAGTAGGTGCCGAGGCGCCCGGCAGCTCGCCCTCTCCTCCCAACGGCCGGACCTCTGCCGCGGGTCCTGCCCACGCCGCGCTGCCCCTTCGCCGGGGCTCGCGGGAGCTCCACTTACCAGATCCTTTGTGTTTTCCATCAGGCCCTCATGGGCAGAGGATGCCTCCGACCGTCCCCGCTCTCCACCCCCCGCCCGCCCCTTCGGCTCAGCCCCCTCCCCTTTCCGAGGGGCAGGGCCAGGGTGGAGAAAGGAGACCGTTCAGCCTCCCACTTCTGCGAGAGAACCCGGGGAGCGAGAGAAAAAAACAGTCCACTCTAAGCTCCAGAATATCAACAACATTAGCATAACTGGATCGCGCCTGCGCAGAACGGCCCCCCTCCAGGGCGCGTCCTTATTGGCTGCCCCGCTGTTTGGGTCGTCCTCCCTCGCAGGACGGTACTGGCGACGTCATCTATGATGCGGAAGTGGGTGAGGAAGCAGGCGGGGGGGGGAGTTCGGAGGCGGTTAAATCGCGGGATTAAGGAGCGGCGTTGGCTAACTCGAAATGTGCGTCCGAGATGCAGATGGGCTTTCATAACCTCAGAAGAAATGGCGCAAACCCCCCTCCCATAACCTCACGAGCAATGGCGCAACCCTTTGAATCTTTTGAAGGGGAAAAAAAATGGGGGAGTCTGAATTGAAAAATGGATATCACGTGAGAAGAGGGCGGAGCTCGGGGAGTCACGTGAGACGGCGTCTCAAGAGAAATTAATTCAGAAGCGTAAAGAGTTGTCCAAATTATACACTTCCGAGCCTATTTTGAACGCTACTATGTACGGGAAGGAAGAAGCAGAATGCGCAAGAGGGGTCCAGTTCCTCGGTTCAACTTCTTTCAAAAGCCCCTGAAACAGCGCCCCAGCGGCAGGCAGCGTTTTGCATAAGTGTATTTATGCTGGGGGGCAACTCATCCGAAAAAGACTTCCGGTTCCTGCAAGAAAAGGAAATGGACATTTCACGTCCGGTTCGCGTTTCCCCTATGAGGAGAAAGCATGGAGGCGAAAGTTGCACTTCATTCCGGCAAGATGCCGACTCGAAAAAGACTTCGAGTGGGAGAGCGTCGGCGTGAAGAAACCGTATCTGAAGAGGACGACCGCCGAACTCACCACTTGGCTCTTCTGGCGGAAAAGCCGGCCTCCGAGCGTGGCCTGGAGGAGCTGGTCTTTGGCGATGTGGAGGAAGATGAAGGTCTGCTGCGGCGTTTTCAAACCTCGGGCACCCAGGTAACGGGACAGAGGCCTTGCCCTTTCTCACATTATAGCCGAGCTTTGCTATTTCTGTGTTGTTCCCAAAACTGGGTCTAAGCTTGGTGTTGAAGCCAACTGATCACTAAACCCAAGATGTGGAAAAAAACCTTTCATTTTTGGTATCAAGAAATAAAAGTGATCTCGGCTTTGAAAGCCACCAAGGCCCCGATTACAGTCTTACAGCAGTTTTTATAATCCAAGGTGATTCTCATACACCCCTTTGCCCTCCCCCCCCATAAGACACGCATAACATATAATATTGATTGGTTGCCTGGATTGCAGCCCCCTACTTAAAGCTTTCTAGCTTGCTATGCAAAATAGCTAAATGTCACGCCACCTTAGGTCACAGGAATCTTGCAAAGCTTCTTGTTTCCTGTGCCAACTATATGGTTTTAATATTTCTTGTGAGCTTAATATCCTGGCTAAGTGGTTAAACCTGTGAATCTATCTCACTTCATTGTCCCTGCAGCTCCCCCATCCCCCGCAGCCCTCCTAACATGTCAACTGTTAGCAAGCTTATACTGCAAATTCCTCAATGAGCAGAAAGGAAAAGCTGTCAAAGAAAAAGTTATTTAAGCGTAAATGTTTCTTGTCAGAATTCCTCACTCCCATGTCCATCACAACCACACCTGGGTCCTATCTCCACATATGACCCTTCTTCTGATCCCCAGGGCCTCATCTGCACGTACATTCTTTCATCTGACCCTTCATCTGTCCTCCCCTTTTTTTCAACCTATTTCTCTAAAACTGTATTTTTTACACTTGGCAACTGGGAGTTGAGGTCCACGCATAAAAAAATTGCCCAAGTTTGAAAAACACTGCCCTAAAATTTGTGTGTGTGTGTGCAAGCAGGGATTCAACAGGTAGCTCTTTCTTTATATGAAATGGAGCGATAATCCGCAGAGCATCAAAATATTTTAATGCTGCTGTTGTACTTTGAAGGTTATTTCTCCATTTACTTACTCCTTGTTAACACTGATGATGTTACCTCGTTTGAGTATTGAAACGTCTAAAAGAAAACCAAGCTCAGGGAGCACCAAGGACCCCTCAATTTCTCCATTTAGCCTAATAGTTAGTCCCTAACCTTCTGCACTTGAGTTGTGTTACATGTGAGGAAGAGGTAAAAGTGTGAATGGAATGTTCTATTTATCCTGGGAGAGAGTGTTGATTTTTGAAAAAAAAAATAGTGGTTTAGTAAATCAAGAGAAATGAAATAAACTTAATTCCTCTGTGCTGTTTCATTTAGGGATACAGAATACAGGTAGTCCTCAACCTATGGCCACAATTGAGCCCAAAATTTCCATTTCTAAACAAGACGTTGTTAAGTGAGTTGCCCCATTATCACTTCTTTGCCACAGTTAGATGAATCACTGCAGTTGTTAAGTGAATCATTTGGTTGTTAAGCGAATGTAGCTTTTCCCATTGACTTGGCTTGTGGGAGCCGGCAGGGAAGGTTACAAATGGTGATCACATGACCCCAGGACAGTGCAGCTATCATAAATACATGCCATTTGCCAAGTGCCTGAATTTTGATCATGTAATTGGGACTGGCATGTCCATTACTGAGTGATGCAACTGTAAAGCATGATGTCAAATGACTACTTTGCTTAGCTACATCAAAAATAGATTAAAAAGCGTTTAAACTTTCTGCTTTCAAGTTTTCCTTTTAAACAGTTTTGCTTTAAAAATTGTAGGGTGGTAATGTGGTTGGCAGTAACTTTGGAGAAGAATCTGGTGATTCTGAAGCGGAGATTGATACAGAAGACAACTTCCTTCCACTGAAAAAGCCAGTATGGGTAGATGAAGATGATGAAGCTGAAGAAATGTATGCAATACTCAGTAAATTGATTTCAGTCAAATGATGTCATAAGCAAATTATATTTGCACTTTCCTTTAATATATTTAAATATATTGGGGTGTAAATGTTTTAACTAACTTTTTTAACTTTTCAATTTAAGAATTGATTTTAATGCCTTCTTCGCATTTTTAAAAATATTGCCCAATTACTCTCTTTCACTTTGGTATTCTTGTTATTAATCAAATAATATTAAATGTGAATACAGACTGCTGTTTGCATTATATACACTGACTTTTTCCATTTATGCCTTTCCTCCAGTGAGCAAAATACGTTATATAATTGCCTCGCTATCCTTCTTATTCTAACGGTAGCCAGATGAAATTAGCTAAACTGTGTGGAAAACTGTTTAGTGAATTTGTGTGTTGAGATCTGAATCTTTACTTATGTCTGGTACTTCAGCCACAATGAAATATTAATATAGGATCTATACAGTATTATAGATTTTCTCAACTTACTCACCCCGGCCCTGCTGAGAATTTTGGGAGTTGTAATCCTGACATCTGGAGGATACCTGGTTAAAGAAATCTGATCTAATATATAATAACAATATTTTATTTGTCACATTTTTATATAGTTTAACAATCATACTGCTCCGGACATGTTCAAATCTATTAAAATATATATCATAAGGATAAATAGAATAATGATAAAGGCAATGATAATATGATTGTCATGCACTACATCATTAAGCCATTTAAAATTTTAGAAAAATCTTGGAATAACGTACAGAAAATCATTTCCATAGTATTGCCAAAATTTGCCTGGATGTGTTAGTTCAAAGGAGTGAAATTTGGAATCTTTACCTTTTAAATATATTAATATGAATAAATAGTCAAGTGAATGAATTTAGTATATGTTTTTTTCCCCCAGAATTGACATGACACATCGGCATCGGAAAAACATGATGAAAAGTGATGCTGAAAATAAGCTTTCGAAAACAAAACTTCAAAGAAGATTTCAAGAAGAGTATGTTTTATTGGTAACATAAGTTATTTTATATAATGCTATCTTTGGAGATTTTATTTCAGTTACAGTCTGAAATATTTGTGTTGAATGCAAGAAGTAGCAACACTTTTTTTGCCTACTAAACATGGTTTTTGTACACATTTTCTTACAATCATCAACATGAAAATCAGTTTATATATCATCATTTTAGCCATTGTCTATCCACTGCCGGATGAAGACTTCTTCCACATTCCTAATAAAAGATTCAGTGATACAAAGTCAAATTTGTAGAATTCAGAATGTATACACCATGTACTATACAAAGTTCTATATAAGTTCAAGTGTGCTATCATTCATTTAAATAATTCTTCCATCACAGCATGTGGCTGGGAGGCGCAGGGAAGAAAGATCATATATTGCTAGGTAACAATGGTCACCCATTTCTTGCCTTTTGTCCCTCACTTTATCTGCTGCTCATTCTCTGTTTCCTCATATTTTGCTGACTGTAACATTAATTACAAATTTTTGACTTATCCTTATTTGACAAAGGCTACTTTGTCTTTAGTAATAATACTTCTTTACAGGTTTCAAGGTGCTATGGGAACAACTCCTTCTTGGGCACTGAGAGGCATGAAGAACAAAACCAAAAGGAAAACTGAACACAAAGGTAACTGAAGCTAGTCTTTGATCGCCTTTATAAATAGAAGATGCAGTCTTGTGCAAACTTACTGTGTGAGATATCTAAGCACAGATTATTAATTATTGACAAGGACTTCCTCTGCTTAAGGTGACACTGAGGATGAAGAGGATGATGATCTGTTGCACAAGACAGGCAATTTTGTGATCGCGTCAGACTCTTTACCAAAAGGCATTTTACAGGTAAATAAAATTTACTGCATTTTTATTTATTACTGTTCTAGCAAGCTTATAAATGGGAAATGGTAAATATGGGGGCATTGAAGATTTGTGAATGTTGTCCTAATGCTACTGATGCCATTGTTATATCTTGAATATATTGTTAAGTCTAAGTGTAATATAGTTACATGGAACTTCAGCATTGAAGGAGAACTTTTTGCATCATGTTCATCAGCTCAAGGAAAGGAATAGTCTTACTGGTGCATTTTTATGTCAAAGAGTAAGATAAACATTTTTAAAATAAAATTTATGTTAAAGGGAGTATGTGCATAAATAAGAAACCCTTAGAACTTGGAACAAAAGAAACCTCAATATACAGTGAATTTTCTGCCTTGAAGAGTAGTGGAAATTCAGAAGTTCTTTGGTCCTTTCTTTCTCAGCCTAGTCTTTGTTCATACTACTTGAAGCCAACTTACAGAAATATTAATGTAGACTTATTAAAAAATAAATAATGAAACAACACTGAATCAAACAGTACATTATCTCAAAAAGCAAGCAGACATTGTTTTTCAGTTTTGCAACTTGGACACACAGCACAAGATAGCCATGCACAATCTCAATGCTTAAAGCACCATGTAATGTATAATCACAATATAGGTACAAACATTTGTTTAGAGACTGTTTGAAGTTACAATGGCACGGAAAAAAACGACCTATCTTTCGCACTTCCGACAGTTGCAGCATCCCCATGGTCACATGATCAAAATTCAGGCGCTTGGCATGTATTTAAGAAGGTTGCCGTGTCTCAGGGTCATGTGATCACCTTTTGTGACCTTCTGACAAACAAAGTCAATGGGGAAGCCAGATTCAATTGACAACCATGTTATTAAACAACTGTAGTGATTCACTCAATCACTTTGCAAGGAAAGTCATAAGATGGGGGAAAACTCACTTAACAACTGTCTTGCGTAACAACAGAAATGTTGGGCTCAGTTGTGGTTGTAAGTCAAGGACTACCTATATATGCTTTTGGATTTGGCAATCTGCCTTATAAAGAAGTTATAAGACCTACAGAATCTACAAGAGCAAACTGATACAGTAGTCCTCAACTTAACAACCATTTGTTTAACCACTGTGCAGTGTTATAAAACTGCTGAAAAAGGTGCTTACAACCGGTCTTCACATGAACATTGCCTGTGTCCTCATGGTCATAAGATCAAAATTCAGGCACTTGGCAAAAGCCATGTATTTAAGAAAGTTGTAGGGTCCCAGAGTTATGCGATCACCCTTTGTGACCTTTTCAGAGAGCTTCCAACAAGCAAAGTCAGTGGGCAAACCAGGTTTGTTTAATGACTGTGATTTGCCTAAGGACAAGAAAAAAGGTACCGTGTTTCCCCAAAAGTAAGACGTACCCTGAAAATAAGCCCTAACTTGATTTTTGGGGTGGGCCTAATATAAGTCCTACCCAAAAATTAAGCCCTAGTTTAGGGGCGAAGTGTATGTGTAAAAATCAAGCTGGGGTGGGGCAATGGAGCTGCTCCACACGCCCTGCACCCGTTTACCTTAGGACCACTGCAGGCCTCCCACGCCCTGACACCTGTCGCACTGCTGCCTGAGTTCTGGGGCTGCACTCTACATGGCACATTGTCCTGCCACTCATGGTGTGAGGCTTATAAGGCCACTGCTCACACCGCAAAGCTCCTTGCACCGCTACCGCCGCTCGCATCATAGGTTTTGTCACGCCCCTCGCGCCGTTACTGTCACTGCCACTTGCAGGAGGCCGCACAGCTTCTCGCATCAATTACAGTGTGAACAGTGGTGCAAGCAGCCTGATGAGCCTTGTGCCGCAAGCGGTGGCAGTGGTGCTATGTGGCGTGCAGCCTCAGAAGAACTTGGGTAGCGGCATGACAAGTATCAGGGCGTAGGAGGCCTGGCTGCGGCAGTCCTAAGATAATCCCTCCAAAATAAGACCTGGTGCCTCTTTTGAAGGCAAAAAAAATATAAGGCCGGGTCTTATATTTTCAGAGAAACATGGTAGTAAAATTGGGTGTGACTCACTTAACTACTTTCAGTCCCAATTGTGGTCATAAGTTGAGGACTACCTGTAGTAAAATGGACAGAAGCAGAAGTCAACCTTATTATCAGGCAGACAGCATTATCTTTATTTCTGAAGGTGGGCTTAACTAACATCTTCCTCCCTTTAGCTAACTAAAAATAGCAATTGGGTGGAACTTACCACTGCCGTTTTAAGTGGTTCTCTACTTCAGACTTCCCAAATCTTCCTTACTTAGATGATTTTTTTTTACCTCTTCCTTTTTTGTAGGATTTGCAGTATCATGGGAATAAGATACATTTTTTTTCTCCTTGAGAGCAAGGTAGCATTCCAAATAATATATAACAGTGATTCTTTATTCAGAACTTTTTAAAATTCAGAATGTTTTTTCTTGCCAATCATTCAGTAAGAATTAGAGTGATGTAATTTTTTGAGACATGTCATCCCTCCAAATGTTCCACAGTTTTTGTATTTTGGTATTATATATTTCAGTGGTTCTCAACCTGTGGGTCGGGACCCCATTTGGGGTCGAACGACCATTTCACAGGGGTCGCCAAACAACGCAGTCCGCCATTTTTTTTCCCCCTTTTCCTTAGCTGTGCTACTCCCTTTTATTCTATTGGCTTTTGAAAGCCAATAGAATAGACTCTCTTGAATAGAGTCTAATTCTATTGGCTTTTAGAAGCCAATAGGAATTGTCCAGGCTGTCTCTGCTCTGCTGAGCCCGCCCAAAGTCCCATTCTGCAAACGGTGCTGCACCAGTTGAGTAGTCCTCAACTTACAACTGGTTGAGTAGTCCTCGACTTACGACCAGTTGGGGGTCGCAGCATTATAAAGGTTGAGAACCACTGATATATTTTAAATCTCACTTGCACCTTTAATTGACCTAATAGCAAATTTACTGAAACATACTCTAATCCCAATAGAAATTTTCAACTTAAGCTTTTCTGTTTTTCTATGTTCTGTTTAAAAGAACTCTTATGTTCATATTCTGTCTCGTAGATGAAAAATTGTGTGCACGCCAATAATGAACGTGTATCAGATGCCAAACTAACAACTGTGCAGTTTCATCCTACTGCTCAAGTTGTTATGACAGCTGGGCGTGATCGATCTATATCACTATTCCAGGTAAGAATGATATAAATTTTACTTTATTTTTGTCCATACAGTTACTATTAAACTGAGCAGCTTGTTCTTTGCTATCACATCTATGGGTCTGGGATGAGAGCAGTATGTGGGATAGAAGATTAAACCCAAAGACTATGTAGACAAGCAGGACTTTCTGAGTATTTACTCAGAAGCAAAAGAATTATGTCAAAGCATCATCTACTGTAGTAAGTAATAGTAACTTCATACGTATGGGAGGCTTTGAATTACACTCATTTATTTGGGGAAGATTGAATACATGAATTTTGCAGAGCTTAATGGGCTTCTTAACTTGGAAAGAAAAAGTTAGTTCATAAGAGCTAAGTATTGTATTTTGCATTTATACATCCTTAGTACACATAGGTACTGAGAGAACAGTGTTACTTTTTTCTTTAAGGTGGATGGTATCACAAATCCACAGATACAGAGCATTCACTTGGAAGACTTTCCAATTTACAAGGCACGTTTCAGTGCAGAAGGAGACCAGGTTATAGCTACTAGCATTCATAACAAGCTATTTTATATATATGACATGATGGAAGGAAAAATTATTCCTATAAATCACATCAGAGGTAATTATTTTTCATTAAGGTTCCTGAATGTAATCGTATTTTTTCTACCAAGAAGAAAAGACTAGGCAAATATTATTTGTACCTTTGTCTCTATATATCTGCTTTTATAACCTCAGCTAGATGTTCAGGTGTGTGTGTGTGTATGTGTGTGTGTGTGTGTATGGATGGATGTATATGGGTGTATATTTGTTATACATGTCCAAAATGGAAATTTGATTGTCTCTATCTATCTATCTGAATCAAACTTTCATTTTCGGATATGTACAACAAACTTTTACTTTCGTCTGAGTACTTTCACTTTTACCTGAGAATATATCTCCCTAAAATCTAGGGGATTGCATTGCTAAATTGAATATAGATTTTGAAAATAAATTCTGTATATGGAAGAACTATATCTTACGTGTTTGCTTTGAATTAAAGGCTTAGAGGAGAAGATTGTCAAACAATTTGAAGTATCTCCAGATGGAACATTCCTGCTGCTTAGTGGAACATCTGGTTATCTTCATTTGATTACAATGAAGGTAAAGTTTCTACTTAAATGTTTAGTTTGGGATAACATAGTTCAGATGGCAATATGTTACCATTTAATTAATACTAAGACATATTCATACACTTGTTAATCCATACAATATTTTATTGCAAGTTTGCTGAATCCAATCCATAGCTCTTTAATTTTATCTTTTATACTTTATGTTATAAGAGTTTTCATTAAATACATTATAAATGAGTAAACTAATATTACAAAAGAAAAAAAAACAAGCTAAAGATGGCATCATAGTAAAGTAGGGTAACAATAACAAAACACACTAAAGGAAATTATATAATCTTTATGTTGGGATATTCTCATTTCTCCCAAAATAGAGAATAATTCAGTAAGATTTAGGCTGTTTTGCTTAATAGTCTTATAAATAAAGGTGATTACAGGCATTATGTGTCCATTTTAGACTAAAGAATTTATTGGAAGCATGAAAATAAATGGAAAGGCTATTGCATCATCATTTTCTCCAGATGGCAGCAGAATCTACACACATTCTGGTAATGTTTCCAGACTTGATGACATGCAGATTTAATATTTGTAGTTTGGTGACAGAAATATTTTTTAGTTTGACTTCTGTTGTTGCTGTTGTATTAATTGTCCCCATTTCAAAACCACAGATAACAGTGATCATTAAAACATAAAATAGTACAGTAATATTTGATTTAGTGCAGTGGTTCCCAACCTTTTCTATACCCCGCACCCCTAGAACGCTTCTGATATATTCTTGCACCCCTTACAAAAGTTTGAAATAACGGCAACGAATTATGCATATACACAATAATTTTGAAAACCCAAGTTTTTGCACCCCCTAGAATATCATCTCGCACTCCCAGGGGGTGCAAGCACCCCTGGTTTAGTGGTTAAAGCACCAGACTAGAAAGTAGAAGATCATCACGTCTAATTCTGCCTTAGGCGTGAAAACTGGCTGAGTGACCTTGGGCCAGTCGCTCTAAGCCCAACTCACCTCACAGGATGATGGTTGTGGGGAAAATAGAAGGAAAAAAGACCATTAGATATGTTCACTGCTTTGAGTTGTTTATAAAAATAATAAAGATGGGAGATAAAATAAATGTTTGTAACTCAATACAGCCTCCCAGTAGCAAAAAAATACCTTTTGTTTTGCTCTATATAGTTTATAATCCATATCTTCTATTAAAAATAACACAAAATAACACAAGAACAATTTTAATTATTGTCAAAAGATTCACAGTCTAATCACTTCTTTGTTTTCTAAATCAAGCATGTGATGTTTAAATTCTTATAAACATTGTTTTCAATAACGTAACTTACCTGTCAGATGAGGGTGAAGTCTTCGTATGGGATGTGAAAAGCAGGCGTTGTCTGAACAAGTTTACTGATGAAGGTTGTCTGCATGGTACTTCTATTGCAGTCTCTAAAAACAGCCAATATATTGCATGTGGGTAAGTAAGTAAAAGGAAAAACAAGTACTAATATGTCCTTAAATATTGAGCATCTATCTGCACAAGGGGAGAGACTGAATTACATACACATTAAACCATGGCTTGCTAAATCATGATTTACAAGCCAAAATATCTGCATGTTCGTGAAGCATTATCTTTGCAGTATATAATCCAGATTAGATTTGTAGAAGTATTTCGGTGCCAGCTCTGGATTAGTCCACTCCATGTAAAGAAAACTTCATTTGGAAGTAATTGCTTGGACTATTCATTCAGAGGTATGACTTACAAAATGCCCTCCAAACCGCTGATGAAAGCAATTTGTCCTCTTAAAACGGGTCTTCAAACTTAGCCCTTTTATGACTTGTGGACTTCAACTCCCAGAATTCCTTAACTAGGCATGCTGGCTGAGGAATTCTGGGAGTTGAAGTCCACAAGTCATAAAAGGGCCAAGTTTGAAGACTCCTGTCTTAAAAAATCATTAAGATTGCTTCAAGGATCAAGGACAGCTCTGGGGTAGTATTGTCTGTTCATTTCCACATATGTAACTTTTCCCTTTAAAAATTAAGGGCTACCAAGGTCAAACATAATCATGGAGGTAGTTAACCAGCACATCTTATCCACAGCTTGAGTCAGACTAGCTGAAATCTGTAGGGTTTCTGAATAGATAACATATCTCATAATTTAAGGATACTTGTAATAATTTTGATATTCTTTGAGTCAAATCTGAATGTTTTTAAATATCCCTTTTTTCCCCAGATGAAAATTTAGTATTAAGAATAGTTTTTGTCTTGCAGTGGTCATATTTGTCAATTTTGTGAAATTATTTCCTAAAAATATGTGTACAAGGCTTTGAAGTCAATATCAACCTGAACTATTTCGTCCAGAATTTATAAAAATGTAAAAGTTATCTCTTCATTAGCATGTAATATAATTGTCCCCTCATTTATATGTAGTATAATTGAAGAGAACCTTTGGGATTTGTTTTTGTTAAACATTTGAATATGTGCTACAATATAAGTAGCTGATCTGTTTCTAAGTCATTAACATTTCTCTTTCTAGTTCTAATTCCGGAGTTGTCAATGTGTATGCCCATGATGATTGCATCAGAGAAACACGTCCTAAGCCTCTTAAGGCTATAATGAACTTGGTCACGCCTTCTACATCGTTAGCATTCAACCCAACCACTGAAATACTAGCAATGGCTTCTAATAAAATGGATGATGCATTGAAACTGGTAAGCACATTTTTATTAATGTTGTGCTGAAACTTTCATTTCCTCCATTTTGCACGTATTTGCATGGAAGAGGGCAAACCAAAATAAAAAGTGAAGGGGAATTTCGAGCAACAGAACAGATTGCATTTTATTAAACATGAAAAGTTGTAAAACAATGCAGAATCCTTTATTTACACAAAATACTTATGTAACCCTACAACTATTTGTGATTACACAGGTATTTTAAATGTCAAAAAGAAAAATATCTATAATAAACACTTGATTCCTTTATGAAAACTTGTTTTCAGAATTGTTCCACCCTTTGCAGAAGAAACAAACAAATATTTATTTTGTAAGGATTACAAATATTAGCATAAAGCATCTATTCAGAGAAAGATTAATTCAGTAATTCATTGATAATAAAATAATACTAAAAGCCTGTGTCTTATTTTTTAAAGGGAGGCAGTTTTAGTACTTACAATTGTTATCTGAGAAAAAGGTCTGGCTGAAATTTTATATATTACTCAAAAATCTGAAGACTTCACTGGCTCTGCCTGAATAAAATATTAGCTATTTTATTGCTGCATCAAAATTAAATATCCTATAATAAATGAAGAAGTCTACCTAATGGAAAACGTGAATACATTTAAAACAATGCAACAGTTTGTATTATTTTTAACAATTTTATTCCTTTTTTTACAGGTCCATATTCCTTCATTTACAGTATTCTCAAATTTTCCTGTGTTCAGGAGGAAGTTGTTCTATTTAGCTTACTGTATGGATTTCTCACCAAGAAGTGGATATTTTTCCATAGCAAACAACAAAGGCAAAGCTTTATTGTATAGGTATGTAATAAATAATTGACTAATGATATAACTTCTGGCATACTTTTAATACTGCTTTTCATAGTATAATAAAAATATAGTATACAGTGGGAGTGTTGTCAATATTTGGCACATTTAAGTTCTATATTTTAAATCAAGTATTAAAAACAACTAAAAATTAATGGAAAGAATCAAGTTAATGAATAGTATTTCCAGATCGTTCATAAGCATGACTAGGGTGTACTTAAGCCTAATAAAATCAGTGTACCTTAACCCTTAAGTAATATAATAATACAATATCTCTGATTAGAAGTCATCTCCAGAAAAGCCATATCAGATCATATGTGTCATGGATAGATGATAATAGTTCTTAAGCTCTCTAATATTCATTCTGTTTTACTTTATTCAGGTTGAAACACTACTCTGATTTCTAAAATGACTACTTTAAAATTAGGTAACTATTAAATGTTTTATCTATATATAACAAAAATGTAGGATTCGAGAAATTGTACAAAAGCATGATAGAGGTTAAAGAATACCAAATTTGAAAGAGTTTATATAATTAAGAATTAAAATAATAAAATAACATGAGTTACCTTTTTTCTTTGTATTCTCGTTTTTTTTTTTCTTTAATGAGGATAAATACCTTTAAGGAAACAGAAAATAAACAGTACTATAAGTATGCTTCAAGCTGAATTGGATTTCTCTACAGATATGTAGTTTTCTCGACAGTAACATGGATGTGGCTTGCTATTCCCTCCAATGGGATTTTTTTTAAAAATTCCCATTATTACTTACAAGTAGTATCTCTCAATCAGAGATACTAGGTTTGCTATCTGAGTACTAATCAACCCAGACCATGTTTAGCTTTCTGGTATCAGCCAAGGACAATTAAATGTTGCCACCTAGCTTGGGTTTTATAGAATTAAATAATTATTAATAAAGATGCCATTGGTATTGAATATACTTTGCAGAAGGAATGCTTACATCTGTCAACTATAGTTTGAGATGGCTCAGCCTCAATCATTCCTTCACAAAATGTATTGATCTCATCACTTAAAACTGCAACATCTTAAGAGTGAGGTATATAAATTTAAACACAAGGGTATTTACTAATGTTATTTATGATCTTAGGTTGAGTATGACATTCTCTTAAAATTCGGGGGGGGGGATGATTTGGGATGGAAGTTGGTGTATTCTACTAAGCCATTTCATGGCCTACAATATTTTTTAAATAATCACAATTAATCTGTCCTTTTGGTTGAAACTTTTTGAGGAAATTGGGGAATAACACCCAACAGTCTCTTAGTGAATCCTGCTATGCTTCCTTATACATGTAAATACAGCATAAGAAATTAATTCTTCATCGTTATCTCAAAATTTGGGGAACTAAAGGACAATTTTCATTGGATCAATTGAATTTAATACTATGAAAAATAATTCTGGCTGAAAAATTGTATTTTGCTTACCAGTTATATTAGCAGCACTTTTCCTAATGGGCCACCTTCAGCTGTACAAATCTTATTTTGGGAAGAAATATTAAATATGAATGATTAAACGTCTGTATTTGTCTTTAAAATCACATTTGTGTTCATATGTCTGTGTGTCCTATTGTTTTCTCTAATCACATTTGCTTTTTCTTATTGGTTTGTTTTTTCTTTTTAATTAAACACATTAAAATTAAATTTAAAAACTACACTTCCCTACTTATCAATGAATGTTATTAAAATAAATTCCCCTGTAGATTAAAAGTTCTTTAATCTCTCCGAGTATTTAATCAGTGTAAGAAACATTGGAGTTGTCATCAACTATTCCTCTATACAGGGGGGACTAGAATAGAATAATAGAACATATTCCTTACATGTGTGATTAGCAGAAGATCATACTTTATTTTATAAACCTTATTTGATTTATATAAGCAAGGTTTTCAAAGCAAAACCTCATAATGCAAATGTTATCAGTAAACTTCTAATAAACTAAACTGTTGTGAAGATGTGCATATTAATGTGGCTCTACCAAGATTTTATATGAGCTTAAACTTCAAAAAAGAACAGTTAAATATCTGTGAACATTAGCTTGTGAGGACTTTTCTTATGACTAAGTCTAGAATTTCATTTCACAGCTTAATGTGCTAATTTTCTTAATTTTAGAATGTTGATTTTCTATAACTTTTATAAAAAGATGTAATATAGCCATGTTAGTTAATTATTTTAATGTCTTGCTGATTCACGTAGGCAATGAAAAGATTTCTGTGGAATGAAATCTAATAAAAATTAGTTGACTGACTTTTCATTTTTTTTTCTTTTATACAGATCCTGCAGCCTGTGGTTCTAAGAAAATAGATTTAATTTTATTGCCTTTTTTAAAAAAAAATTCATCACCAATACATGTTTTTGATAATTTACAAACTGGCATTCTTTTTTTTACATTGCATTATCAATATATTTAAAAGAAAATAGGTGAAATTATGACATTATACCCATACTGGGCAATTGCATGGGTATACATGGTGGAAGTAAATTGAACAATGGAGTAGATTCAGTCCTGCTTTTGGCACATAGGATATTCAGCATGCTTTATGCTGGACATGCTTTATATTTGTTTGATTTTTTTGTCCCACCTTTATTACTTTATAAATAAGGCAAAGTGGCGAATATATATACTGTACTTCCTCCTATTTTTCCCACAAAAGCAGCCACCTTGTGAGATGGGTTGAGCAGAATGACTGTCCCAAAGTCACCAGCCAGTTTTCTTGTCTAAGGCAGGACTAGAACTCAGAGTCATCTGGTTTCTAGGCCAGCACTTTAACCACTTCACCAAACTGGTTCTCATTTGCTTGATTTTCAGGTAAATATTTAAATGTATTTAAATAATAGAGAGAAATAAAAAAAATACTGGAGCTTGCCAGTCTTACTAAAAAATAAACTAATACAAATTCAGAATAAGTAACCGTTATGTAGAATTTCAGAATATGCATTTACATAAGTACTGGTTGCCACTAAAACAACACATTCAAGGAAATATGTATTGTGCATCCCTTCTATACAGTTTCATGCAAGTAGCATATTAACAGGACAATTTTTAACATTTTATGTGTAAGATAATATTTTAGAATAATTAAAAGAAGCACTTTATATACAGAAAAAGGCCAACCAATGTTCTAGCTTCACGATTGTTTGCAGTGGTTTGGATGCAAATTATTATAGCTCCTACTAATAACTATACAGGTAGTTCTAAATTTATGACTATAATTGGTTTGATTGATTTACTGTAATAGTCATGAGGCACTCATGTAACCAGACCTGATTTTACTACATTTTTCACAGCAACTGTTAAGCAAGAAACATTTGTACATGGAAACACATTCTTTTGAATGGGAGCTTTTCATTGGAAATTGGCAAAAAAATGCTGAAAACCAGCAAATAACATCACAAATTGCAGCCATGTGACCACAAGATGCTGCAAACAATTATAAAGGCATGCTTGTGGCCAAGTGTCCAAAATGTGGTCATGTGACAATGGGAGCATGGTATGACATTTTACAATGGTCAGAAGTGACCTGTAAAGCACACATTCAGATTCTTAACAACCATTTTGAATGGTCATTAATCAACAGGTCAAAAGTTAAAAACTAGTTACAGGAGGGTAAGCAATTAAAAATTGAAAAAAGTATTTATTGCATGTACATTCTTTGAAAGTTGAAAATTGTCTACGTAGATATTTTCCCCCAATTTTAATTTCCTACAGGAATAGCTTTATGGGATTGATTGTTGTCAATCTTTCAAGGTACCGAGATCAGGAAGCACATTTCACAATAAATACTGGAACTTTATTGGTATAGGCTCAGTAATAGAATCTTGAAACCCTAACAGCATTTTCTCCTCCCTCACATGAAACCTGAGTCTTTACACAATGTGTCCAAGAGATTATTTGAGCCTTATCATTTGTTCTCAAGTGAGAACTTTGATTTTTTTATAGGATCCATTTTATTTGTTTTCTTGGATATCCAATATGGGAAAACCATTCCGAGCACTCATCTGATCTTTGTAGGTGCACAGACTCATCACTGTATTTGAATATTCTTTCAAAATCCTTCGTTGTTACCTTTTCAGTTGCCAGCCTATGGCATGATTGCTGTTTCTTTACGTTGATAGGATCCTAAAAAATAGAAGATATCCACCACTCTGTTTTCATTGTCAGTTCTAAGTCTGATCTGTTATCAGTAGTTTGGTCTTCTTTATATTTAGTCTTAGACCCATTTTT
Source organism: Crotalus tigris (assembly GCF_016545835.1). Classification (NCBI taxonomy): domain Eukaryota; kingdom Metazoa; phylum Chordata; class Lepidosauria; order Squamata; family Viperidae; genus Crotalus; species Crotalus tigris. The sequence goes on from NW_024096469.1 coordinate 4,386,275, forward strand.
TCACTATGTTCCTTGGCTTTCATTACAGAGTAGGCTTTCAACTATAGAGAGTAGTGTCATAAGTGTAGCACTAGTTACTGTTGTTTTTTCCTCCAGTTTTATAATCATACTCCTTTCTCCCTTAATATTGAGCATCCCTCAATATATATATTCACAACATAAGTTGAATAAATAAGAAAAGAGCTTTGACTCACTTCTCTGCCAATCTGGAGCAAGCTTGTTTACAATATTCTGTCTAGACAGTGGCTTCCTGTGCTTTGTATAAATTTCACATGAGAGGGAGTTACTCCGAGATTCCCATTTTCTCAAGGACAGCCCACAGCTTAATATGGTCAACACAGTTAAAGCCTTTCCTTCATAATCATCGAAGCATATATTTTTATTCTTCAACTTTGTTGTTTACTAGTATGTGTAAACTATAATGTCTCTCATTCCTTAGCTTTTTCTAAAATTGGCTTGATTACCTTTCTAAGTATGATTCTAAGAATCATTAATGTTGATTCTTCTGGGTTGCCTATCTCTGCTCATTGCTGTTTTTCTGTTCTTCACACTGTGTGCTGCCCAGAGATGTTTTGAATTTGATTACAGATCCAACAAATTAATCTGCATTTCCTTTTACATGGTGGGCTCTAATCTACATTGAATGATCCTAAGCATTATTTTATCAGCAAGTGAAAATGGGGATATTTTACAAGACCAACCTCTCAATTTTTTTCTATTCCCTCTAGTCACGTTCAAAGTTCTCAACCTGTGGGTCGGGACCCCATTTGGGGTCGAACGACCATTTCACGGGGGTCGCCAAACAACGCAGTCCGCCATTTTTTTTCTCCTTTTCCTTAGCTGTGCTACTCCCTTTTATTCTATTGGCTTTCGAAAGCCAATAGGAATTGTCCAGGCTGTCTCTGCCCTGTTGAGCCCGCCAAAAGTCCCATTCTGCAAACGGTGCTGCACCAGTTGAGTAGTCCTCAACTTACGACCGGTTGGGGGTCGCAGCATTAAAAAGGTAGAGAACCACTGGACTATATGAAGCCAGTCTCGTTTTGAAGGTGCCAAACTGCACTCTAGGCAAGATGGCTTTCTCCATCATCCTAGAGCTCTAAAACCTGCCGGAGACCACTGTCTTAACGATTTCCTCATGGGAAGCCACTGCATGGAGTACTTGGGGCAATCCTGGTCCTCTCCTTCCAGAGAAGAATTCCAAAGAGTGGTTGCATTCACTGGCTCCTCTTTCTGCCCTGGTCATCAGCTCTGCTCTTGTGGAGCTCTTCAATTCACCAATGCTTCTCCGTGTGCTTTCTATAATCTTCACACAATGGGAAGAGAACAGTGGGAACTGTCATTATAAGAATGTCTAATTCCGTGATGTTAGATGTAGTTACTACAGAGAAATAATGATAGGCTAAATATTTATTAGTGAATATCTAATTATTGGACTCCATCTTATTTATTTATACAATTACCTTAAACACTACCATGATCTGAATAATTCCTTTTCCCTCTTCATTAGTAAACTTTTGCCAGAAAATATTTTTTGAAATTTTATAGTAATATTTTAGTAGCTAATTTTAAAAAAAGCCTGACCTAATATTTACATCCATAAAAATACATAAACTAAAACCTAAATAATAAATCAAAAGTTTTATTATATTATTTGACAAGCATAAAATAATGCAAAACATTAAAATAACATGCTAATCTATATAATAGTAAAATAATTAGCATTTAATTGCACATGATGTCTGATGTGAACTGTGACAGCAAAGTTTAAAACTTCAGAAATAAACGCTATTGATAAATCCAATGCACCGTCATTACTTGGGATTTTACGCAAGAACACTTGTACGGGTGATATCTTCCAAAAACCCGTGTTTCCCGCCTGTGTACTCTCCGGATATACTTGATTTCGATTCCCCTAATTTTCTCTGTGGGAAATCGTGGAGTTGAAGTCAGCATACATGGGAACGGCAACAGGTTGGAAGGACTGCTCAAGAGTCGAAGTGCAAGTCCAGTTCTGCGCCATTCTGTGGCTTGAGCACGGACACCAAGGGAAGAAACTGCAAACTCGGTGGCTGCCTGGGCTCTTTCGGGGGAGGCTCGCTCGAAGCAATCATCTGCAGGATGTCACCGCCGTCCCCCCCCCCCCCACCGGACATCGGACGGAATCAATAAGCGAGAGGTAGGCCCGGATGTTCCAGTCGCGGAGGTTGTCATGGATACGCGGCGTTTCTAAGCCTCACAATCTTACAATCCCGCCCCGTTCCTGTTCTCAACCAGCTTTCAATCAGAGGATGCGCCCGCCGTCTTAGGCTCCACCCATTGTTGCCAAGGAAGTGAGGTCACATAATATGGCGGCTCGGTCCTAGCTGCGCTAAGGGGGGGGGAATCCGGGACTAGGGGGAAAATCGGCGTCCATCCTTCCCACCCGGGGTTCGCTGCCGCCCCCGAACACCTCGGGCGTCGAGAGACGGGACTAAAGGCCGCGATGGTCGCTGGTGCTCCCCTGCTCTGAGTCAGGGTCCTTACAACAGGGTTGGGTCCAATCGAGCCGCCTCGATGGAGTTGAGAGTCGGAAACCGGTACCGGCTTGGCCGAAAGATCGGGAGCGGCTCATTTGGGGACATTTACCTCGGTGAGACGGCGTTACAAGATCCGAGCGGTTTCGGGAACTCGGGGTATTGGAGGCCGTTGGGGGAGGAGGGGGCTGCGTCGGGAACCGGCTCCGGTAAGGGAAGAGGGGGGTTTTGCTGGGCCCTTTCGTCCGGGCTGTCCTACTGGATTGACTCTGCCCGGCGAGGTGACAGAGGAACGCCCAAGAGCCGCATTCAGTATGAAAGCGAGAAGCCAGCGTCGGATCCCGTAACTGGGTCCCCGGCGGCGGTAGAGCCGTGTTTACTCGAAAGTAAGACTCGCTGATATCCGTGGTCTTTCCTTGAAGCAAACGTGATTATGATTCTTCCTCTAATTCAAACTAGGGAGAAACGACAACAAGAGTTGAAGTCGTGTCCAGTAACTTCCTTTATGACCTTGGGAAGTCGCATTCTGCCCTGCTTCTCCCCCATTTCCCTCTTCCTGGTTGCGATCGGGGGTGGGGGGTGGGGGAGGGGGGAGAAATGTGGAAACAAAAAAATGTAACAGTGCCTGGGTTGAAGACTACGGGCTTCTGCCAGCCGTTCGTGGGCCGACAAAATCGTAGCTCGGGAAGCGTTAAATATTCCAGAAAGTTTCGGGTTTTTTGCAAACTAGCGTCTTTGGGGGAGGGGGGGGGAGAAGCCTAGAGTGAAAGTAAACGCTGGAAGAAATTTAGCTGGTTATTGTCAGCTTAGTCTCCTGGTTTTAATAATGCCGTAAACGTGAGCCTGAGGTCTGATACCTTACATCTTGGGTAATGAATTTTTAATACATCCAGAAAGGATGATGTGGATTTTGCTGTTGCATTTTATATGTTGTAAGCTCTTCTGGGTGTCTCCTTTCAGATTGATACACTTTATGCAAAGGTAAGCCAGAAATACCATTGACTGAAACTGATTCTGATAAACAGCTCAGAATTCAGTCATACCAAGGTTTATGACTCAATTGCAATATACATTTGAATTGATATAATGGGATTGCTCGTACTGCTGCTGTACAAATGTGTCAAAATCTGAGCTGCTTCGTTTTAAATACTTTATGGATCTTGGAGCAAATGAATCCATCCTTAAGGTCCTAATATTTTTGGTGACAACATAACCCAGTGCTTTATATCAGCGACATCCACAATGAGATGACAACACAACTACACAATGACATAATCATACGAATGCTGTGATTATGTATTTCTCGATGTCTGACACAAGTATGTAAATCATAGTATTTACATGATCATGTCATATATTTGTGTTCTCTCCTTGTGGATACCCATAGTTTGTTAAAATGAATGAATAGCATTAAATAATGTATATTCAGCTTTCTTTTTTTAGCTGTTAGAGATGAAGGACAACATGAAAATCAATGCCAATTTCAATAATTGGCATATACAGTATGCTTTATTGTACTATTATGTATTGAAGATTAATGGTGAATGCTGTGCAAATGCAGCATTCTGAGATCTTTCCATTGTTTTAACTTGGAAAGGATCATGTACATGAGAAAGCTTAATGTGGTTTCCCTTCTACATAATATATAGAATGATATATAGTTATTTCAGTGTTATAAGGTAGTACTTTTGAAGCCATTTAGAAAACTCTGCACCGGGCACAAGGAAGACCTATAATTCTCTTGCAGCTCCACCTATAATTAAAGTTGTTGTACAAGTTTAAAAACTTCATATATGTATCTTTTTTCTAATACCCCGGCCCATTAAACTATCAGACAGCAAGCAGATGTTTACCTCTACCTTATGTGAGGGACAACTACATATTTTCCTTTTGAGAATGCTATACAAGAAAAGTAGATGTTTTAGCTTATGTAGGAAATGGGTGTAGCAAAATTAAAGTAGCTGTTGGTATTTCATTTATATCTTTGTATTTCAGCTATGCATATGATCAGAATTTTTTCTGAATGCTGACGTTTGCAAAGCTACAGAGAATAGTGTAGTAGGCAATATTTTAAAGTATTTTTAAAAGATTTAAATATTCAGTTGAAATCAGGACGGATTGTCATTTCTTAGTATTTGAAGAGACTTTTTCTTAATAGCAAAGTGTTTGATATCAATGCACATTGGTATGTTTGGTAATTGTCAAGACAGGAATAGTTTACATACTAAAGTACTTGCAGCCAGAACTTTCATATAATTATGCACTTGTTTTACTTCAGTTTGAATGTACTACAGAACTGTTGCCTTCCCATTTCGAAACTTTAGAGTTAGGAAGTATGTAGTTTCAGTGAAAATGGGAGAAGTAGTCTTTAAAGTGAACTTCCTTTGTCCATTGAGTACCACTTCATATGGTATGAAAACAGTTAATAGTACATTCTGACAGCCAACTTGATGTAGTGGTTAAGGCATCAGGCTAGAAACTGTGAGACCATGGGTTTTAGTCTGATTTTAGGCACAAAGCCAGTTGGGTGATCTTGGGCCAATCACTTTTTCTCAGCCTTAGGAAAGAAGCAGTAGCAAACTTTCAAGAAAACTGCAGAAACTTGTCCAGGCACTTTCCAGAAATTTAAAAAAACAAAACAAAACACTGACTAGGAAACACACAAAATAGTACATTCTACATGAATAAAATTCTCTTAAATGACTAGGAAGTTTGAAGTAAATAGTTATTCCATCAATGTAAGATTTCCAGTTTTATTTATTTATTTATTTATTGTTTATCAGATTTATATAGTTGCCCATATCACAAGAAGTGGGCAGCATACAAAAATCAAATAAAAAGAATTATATAAATGCCACCATTATAAAAATAGAAAGCAATAATGATTAAAAATTAAAATAAACACAGACATCGAGAGAGTAAATATTGGAGCCATCATAAAATGTTACTGGATTCTTGGGACCCCCCAGCCTAGTGACATAACCAGGTCTTGAGGGATTTCTGGAATATTAACAGGGATGAAGCTAACCTGACTTCACAGGGGAAGTATGTTACATAAAGCAAGTATCACAGTGCAGAATTCCTGTCTCTTGGGATCTACTAAAAGTAAGTCCCTAGCAGATGTTATTCACAGCATGCCTTCTCTGCCAGATCTAATGGGAAAGGCTGATGTAATTAGGGGTAACTTGTCTCACGGTTCAATTTTAGTAAGCTTTTGAACCTTCTTTTAACATTCCCATATGTCATTTAGTAGGTTCATATAATATATACTACAGCGTGCTGGAGAATGGATCTCAAATGTGGCAAACATTGGTGTTCTGAGAGGCTCAGAACATTGGAGTTTTCTAGCATTTTCTTCCCACTGGAGGGACAGAGAGGATAGTGTTAGCTAAACTGCTAGCAGATGCCAGTGTTCTGAGCCTTCCAGAATGGTGGTGTTTGCCAGCGTTTTCACCAATTTGAGTACCATTTCTCCAGCTCATCAAGGGATTTTGGCGTGCTGGAGGTAAGGAAAAGGAAAAGGAGTCCCTGCAGATTTTACTCCGCTACTCATTGCCACCTCTAGGGGTTGGTGCTCATCTCTGTTTCAAGGCCATTGAGCCAATGCTGTCCAAAGACATTTCCATGGTCATGTGGCCAGCATGACTTCACAGAGTGTTGATATCTTCCCAACAAAGTGGTTCCTATTTACCAACTCGCATTTGCATGCTTTCAAATTGCTAGGTTGGCAGGAGCTGCAGTGAGGGTGGGAGCTCAGTCCCATTGCATGGCGCTCGGCTCTCAAACCACACACACCCCCCTCCCCGTGCTGGAGGAAAGGACTTCAAATCTGGCAAAAGCACTAAGAAATACCATTCTCACAATCATTCTCCCTGGTAGGCTGGGAAGAGGGCCCAGGCTTCTTGGAATCCTCAACTCTCTTCCTACCCCACCCAAATCAGGAAGCCTGGCCCCCCTTTTCTGGCCCTCCACTTAATGATCTATGCGGACATGTAATGATTGCAGCTTTGAGAGCTGGGATTGCAGTTGTTGAGCAAAGTAGTCATGTAGTGTGTCACTTAACTGATTTGTGCAGTGACTCAGATTCCAGACCCAATTGTACGGGAGGACTACCTGTATATAGTAGTAGGGATATGATTCACGCTCTCCACTCAAGCCTGAGTTTCCATTCCTGACCCCTGGTTTAGATGAGGCTCAGCTAAATTTCATATCAAGTAATATTGTGACAGTATATTTAGAATTCAGTTTGTTGTTTTTCTTTTCTTTAATGACCAGATTACAAAGAAATAATAATGCTACATGCCTACGCATTTGAGATTTATATATTCCGTTTATTTATTTGCCAGCTGAGTCCTAGCATCTTTGGGCAGTTTATAAAATGTTAAAAATCATTTTAAAACAAGAAAACAGCATAACACCCCCCCCCAAAAAAACCCCGAAGATGACAAATTTAATTATTTAATTAAGATAACAAAGAAAAGGGGGGAAGAGCCAGATCTTCAGGACCCTTCAAAACATGTAAAGTGGGAGCTATTCCATGGTTGAGGGTGGGAACCTCATTCCAGAGGGTAGACACTGCCACAGAGAAGGACACCTCTGGGATCCTGATAGATAGCATTGGTTAATTGAATGACCCTAGAGCACCCTGCCAGATTGGATCAGATGGGCAGATACTATGGGAGACACAGTTTGAATGAGAACCCAAGACTTTGTAATGTGGGATGAAATTGATTCCTGAAATGGAGAAAAAAAAAGATCAAATCCCATGATCCTGCCTATTGGAAACATAGCAATAACTCTTGTTTCTACAGCCATCTATAATCAGTCTCGTTATATATACACATTTTCCTAGCACTGAGGAATATTCTGAATTTTTTGCCAATATTTTTTTGGTACAATAGCTTTAGATTTCCAACAAATCATTTTATTGGAGCAGACCAATAATCTAGTCATGAAACTAATTTTATGTATCCAAGATGGCTTTCAACTTGTTTGTGACAACTTTTTGTACAATATGGTCAGCTTCTCTTGAAGCTGAATTTCAAAATTACCAATAGTCCTCATGGCAATTTGGACTATAATTTATATTGCTAAATGATGCAGCCCTAAAGCATGAAGTCATGTGCCCACACTGCTTAGCAACATCAGTCCTGATTGCCATCATAAGTCCAGGACCACACAACTCATGAAGTAAGGCTCTCCCATGACTGTATCATGGGAAGAGCAGGAGTCACAGGCAAACAGGCTGGTAAGCAAGAACTACAGATAGGCAGACAGGTGTCATGAAGAGAGTGCCTTGGGTGGCTGCTACAGAGGATGAATGGGTGGCTACACAATGGAGTGCAGACAGACAGGTGCCATGCGAGGGGGGACACTTAGAGCATGGATTGGCAGATGCTGCAGATTGGTGCTATGGAGTGTAGGCAGGTGAAAAAATGGCAGGAGTGAGAACAATTTGCAACAGCTAGTTGACAGTCATTCGAATTGTGATCTTGGGAATGCAATCACAGACTTTTTTTAGTCCCTCGTTCAGTGATGACATAACTGAATGGTTATTGAACAAATGGTTGTAACCCAAGGACTATCTACACTGTAATTTATTGAGATCACATGGGAATCATGAAAAAAATACTCAGTTATTTTATTTGGCTAGTATGAATTCACAAGTGTGTTGGAGTCATACAAAGTTTAGCCAAATTTGGGGTCCACTGATTTCAGTAAGAAAAAGTCAAATTGAAAGGAATGTGTGTGCCTTTGTCCCATACAATCTTTATCATTTTGTAATGCATTTTAAAAGTTTTTTTCCTCACACATTTCAAGCTCTTAAGTAATAGGATTTTAATGTATAGTTTTCATCTATTCTGGATGTCACATTTTTATTATTTATATTTTTTGTAATGGAAGAAGATGATATTTTTATGATTTCAACTGAGTTAATTTAAAAATAAAACTACTGTAATGGTTTCTAACATACATTGGTGACTTAATGTGTGATATGAACCTACCCAATTGTTACCATGGATTAGCATGATATGCAGATCCAATCATCCAAAAAAGGGAAAGTAAAACCTTGTCTGTATTCCATTTATTTTAGGCAAGAGATCAAAAATAAAAACCAAAAAAGAGTGAAAACATGGATAATATTACTGCAAACATGGAAATTATTATTGCAAACCTGAATGTGACACAAAACAGACAGAATGAAATTGAGATAGTTAATACACTGCAAAAATATTTTCTTGCTTTTATTACCCTTGACAGAAGTTTGGCCACTTTTATTACACAGTTAGAATATTACGATTAATAGAGGTCTAGTATGAAATTAATGTGCAGAACGTTGATAACAGCTATTATTGGGGCAGTTATCTTCTGGCTCTTCAGCATTAAATCTACAAAACAGGAAATATGTTCAGCTGAGTTTTTCTATTGGTTGTTATAATAATAAACTTGTAAAGCTAAAGGAAGTCTTGCTTATCTCCCACAGAGCATTTTGAAAATTATTCATTGAATGAGACCAGAGAGAAAGCTAATTGGTATTCAACTAGACTGATATTTCAGCTAACTGAATTTTCATGGGAAATGTCTACGGAATTGTATAACAAAACTTGTACCAGACAGGGATGTCCATTGTCCTCTTTGTTGTTTGTTTTAACATTAGAAATTTTGTTGATTATAATTCGTGAATCATCTAAAATAAAGGGAATAATGATTAATAAGAAAGATTATAAATTAAGAGCTTTTGCTGATGATTTGGTTGTTACTTTGTCTCAACCAACCTATTCGGTATTGGAGTTGTTACAGATTATAAATCAGTATGGGCAAGTTTCTGGTTTTAAAGTTAATAATAATAAGACTAAAATATTATCTAAAAATATGACCAACTCGGATAAGGAGATCCTAGTTAATTTGACAGGTTTTGAAAGTGTAAAAAAGGTAAAATATTTGGGGGTTTATATAACTGCTTCTAATGTAAAACTGTATAAAAACAATTATGAAATGTTATGGCTTAAAATGCAGAAGGATTTGAATGATTGGAAAAAAATGCAATTATCTTTGTTAGGGAGAATTGCTGCAGTTAAAATGAATGTTCTGCCAAAATTTATTTTCTTGTTTCAAATGATACCTATCTTAAAGAAAGAGGCAAATTTAGAAGAATGGCAGAAGGGTATTAATAGATTCATTTGGGCCGGGGAAAAACCAAGAGTTAAGCTTAAAATTATACAAGATGTTCGAGAGAGAGGAGGACTCAAGGTGCCGAATTTGAAATTGTATTATGATGCGGTGGTCTTAACGTTGATTAGTGATTGGGTTAACTTAACAAATTGACTCAGCCTTCCATCCTTCCGGGGTAGATAAAATGAGGACCCAGATTGTTGGGGGCAATGTAAATATATATATATACATTGCTTACTGGTGTACACCGCTTAGAGAGTGCTTGCACTTAAAGCGGTATATAAGTCTCATAAATAAATAAAATGGTGGATAGGGTTTTTAAGTCCCATGTTTTAAGAATTGCTTTATTGCGTGTCTGGAAGAAATATTATAGATTAAATTTTAGAATACCGTTGTGGGGAATTCCTGGGCATGCAATAGAGGGGATAAGGAAAGGAGTGAAAATGAATAGGATTTCTTACAAACAATTGCTTAAGTGGGAAGGGAATAATTGGCAATTAAAATCTATGGAGGAATTAATGCAAGAAAATATTATTTATTCTTGGTTCCAGTATAGGCAATTATTAGAAAGATGGAGTATAGATCAAAAAGTGGGTTTTACTATGGAAGATGTGAATTTGATGAAACAAATTAAAGATCAAAGTCGAACTCATATAAAAAGAGTTTATAATGCTTTAGTGGAATTGGATTCAGAAACAGAATTAGTTAAAGATTGTATGGTTAAATGGGCTCAAAATTTTGAAGAGCCGATTTTATTAGATACATGGGAGATAATTTGGGTGAGGAATGTTAAGTTTACCCAAGCTCAAAATTTACGAGAAAATTTTTACAAAATGTTTTATAGGTGGCACCTTGATCCACAAAAGATATCTCGTATGTATTCGAATGTACAGCCCAAATGTTGGAGATGTGGTTGTTTGGATGCAACGTATTATCATATTTGGTGGTCATGTAGAAATATAAAGGTTTTTTGGATTAAGATTTGGTGGAACATTCAGAAGATTTTTAATAGAAGGATAAAATTTACACCACAATTATTTTTGTTAGATATTATTGAAGACTGTGATGGCAAAGAGATTACTTTAATGTTGAATTTCATCACGGCGCCAAGGTTATTGATTGGGCAATATTGGAAGAAAGATTCCTTGCCTACTATAGAAGAATGTTTTTTTAAAGTTTCTTATTTATCAGAAATGGCAAAAATTTCGGCTTATCTGAAAGACCATTCACAAGAGAGATATATCTCGGTGTGGAAAAGATGGGTAAATTTTGTACAGAATAAATATGGGATTAGAAAATATTATTTAGCTTTTGAATAATTTATAGTTTAAAGTGGATATGGTTGGATTTGTTGTTTCTATGTATTGGAGTTAAAGTACTTTAAATTTTTTGGGGGATGTATGTATAGTTGATTGATGTTCATTTAATTTGTATGTTTTTTCTTCTTGTTTTTTTAACCCTGTATTCAGCTCTGGGAAGGAGGGGGGAGGGTCATGGGGGATGGGAGGGGGGGAGGTATTTTATTGTAAAAGTTTATAAAATTTCCAATTAAAAAAAAAACTTGTACAAGCCGTAACAAGAATTTACATGCAGTTTCATTTGAAATTTGATTCACTCTGGGAAATATTAGAACAGTTGAATCTGTCTGCACATATGGCACATTCATTATGGTTTTATACTGTACTAGATCACCTGTGACCCATTGGGTCATCCTTTGAGAGAAAAGCAATACAATATGGTGTGACCAAACAAAATAATAAATTTTAGGTTGAACATATTTCCAATACTGCCCAGATCTGTAATCATCTAAGAAGAATATCTATCCTAACTAGAAAGATTATTGTAGTGGCAAATAAATTTCCATAATAAGACAATATTTACTTACCTAAATAAACAGAATGACTACAGGTGGGGAAAAATGCAGTGAGAGTGGGAGCTACTTCTGATGTCTTATCAGCTTCTCTGTTGAATTTGTTTGTGGGAAGTTGGCAGATCACATAACTACAGAGACATTGCAGCAGCTACAACTTTGCAAATGAAATCCTTTTGAACATTCTGGAAATTGGGTCCTGGATTTTTTACGCATTTTTTCTAGGTCAGAACCTTTCTTTTTTCACCATTGAATTTCATTTCGTTAGATAGGGCCAAGTCTGTCAGGATCCTTCTGTATCTTAAGCCTATTTTCTGGAGTGTTGGCTATTCCTGCCAGCTTGGTGTCATCTGCAAATTTGATGAGTTCCCCATCTATTCCCTCATCCAGATCATTGATGAACAAGTTGAAAAGCACTGGGCCTAAAAGAGAGCCTTCGGGTACTCCACTGCATACTTCCCTCCATTTAGATGCAGTTCCATTGAGGACCACGTGCTGAGTGTGGTTGGTCAGCCAGTTATGGATCCATCTGGTGGTGATGTTGTCTGATGGATCAGATGCCTGATAGCAAAGCTCAAAACTTGTCAAAGCATTTAATTATTTTCTTTAAGGTACTGACATAGCTGCTGGAGAAGAGGTTGCCATCAAATTGGAATGTGTCAAAACCAAACATCCTCAGCTCCACATAGAGAGCAAAATTTACAAAATGATGCAAGGTGGAGGTAAGCATTTTTTTTCCCCTCATGAATCATGCAGGCACAAATATTTCACCTCTAGAAGTCTTTCAAATTGGTAAAGAAGGGTGGTGCTTATCTGAGCAGTGCTGTAATGAGAGAGTTTTCATTAACAGTACCACCTGAGCACTTGCTACCTGTATTTTCCCCACATGTCATAAATTATTATTAAAGAATGATATCTAAGCATAGGTATAAAAATCAAAGAAAAAAAGTCATGACGATGGCTTTCTTTGCTTTGTGCCAGTAGTCACTGACTTATTTTTTAAAGCTAGAAAAAAAATCTTCATAACACGTTGAAGATAGGAGAAGTAGAGAGGCTGAGCCTATTTCTTTCCATTCTTGAAATATTCAGTTAAATTAAGCTGTATGTTGCCTGCTACAAGTTTTTGCATATTCTGTATGCAGATAAATAAGGACTTGAAGAACACTATACAAAAGGACTAAATAAAAAGCTGCCATGAACATTCCTTTGAATACTTAAATATTTTGGCACTCTTTTTTCTTACGTTCCAGTTTGACAGATTAAATTTTTATATGATTTGGCCAGCAAAGAACTATGATAAAGGTTTTTGCCCTCTTTTCATTTTTGACTTCCTACTTGAATGTACTTTGAGAAAAGGATTGTGTATTGTGATTGTATGGTATTTTAGTAATTTCCAGAAAAGAAAAATAATGTTAAAAATTAAAGTAAATGTGAAGGCATCACATTGATTTTCAGTGGATATCAGATCTATAACGTGCTATGAATAATCTATTTTTACATATTCCAGTGGGCATTCCCACAATCAAATGGTGTGGTGCTGAAGGTGACTACAATGTAATGGTGATGGAATTGCTAGGACCAAGTCTTGAAGATCTCTTTAACTTCTGCTCAAGGAAATTCAGCCTCAAAACTGTTCTTCTACTTGCTGACCAAATGGTATTAGAATCATTGTATTTCTTGGCTATTAGAAATGAGAGTTTCCTAAAAACTTCTCCCTGCTTATGTTATGTGCACTTTTTCTGAATAAATGTTGTAAATACTACATATTAGCTTTTCTTTCTATAAATGTCACACAAAAGCTAGCATTTTTTTTTTGTATAGCAGTGATCAAATGTTGTGGTTAGGACTGCTTTATACTGTGATTTATAAATTAAATAATGATTTACAGTTCATGTTTTCAAACACAAGTCCTATCCAGTGAGATCACAACCTCCCTTTTAAAGAACATAACTTTTCTAAATGTGGTTCTTAGAATATGAAGATCAAATAAGTAAATAAAATAGTGTACTTCATTTAATGTTTAAATGTTAGCAAAACATAATTTTAGTGTTATTCAGAATAAAGGAAGAGCTAAATGTATAGAGTTTCATATTTGCTAATTCTGGAATTGTGTTTTTCTACAATTAGATAAGCCGAATAGAATATATTCATTCAAAGAACTTCATCCATCGAGATGTAAAGCCGGATAATTTCCTGATGGGATTAGGCAAGAAGGGCAACCTTGTCTACATCATAGATTTTGGGCTGGCCAAGAAATATCGCGATGCTCGTACTCACCAGCATATTCCTTACCGTGAAAATAAAAACTTAACAGGAACTGCCCGCTATGCCTCCATTAATACTCATCTTGGAATTGGTGAGCTGGCGGTAGATTTTTGTAAATGTTAACTAAATTATCATAGAGCAAGAGTACCAGAAAAATCAAAATATATAACTTAACTGATATATGATAGGAGATACTGTGTATTATGAGCACACATTTAATATTTAAATCACATTGCAGTGCAAACAACATGATGTTTTTCTAGTTGAGTCAGTTGATAGATGCATCATTCATGGATGGATGGATGGGTGGTTGGGGTGGTTGGTTGGGTGGATTTGAATGGGATTTATCTCATCCTGGATGGGTGCATGGCTGGATGGTTGAACGGTTGGTTGGTTAGTTGGATGGATTTGAACGGGATTTATCTCATTCTCGATCCCAGTGGATTCTAAGCAGTGTAAAATGTAAGAGTACAATCTAAAAATAATAATAATACGAAATGCAAAGTTTTAAGTTTAGCACTTATGACTCCATGTTCGTCAATTATGAAAGGCGTTTCAGAATAGTCAAGTTTCTACCTGTTTCCAGAATGCCATGACGATGGAGCCATTTTGACTTCAGGGGCAAACTAGTCTAAAGGAGGAAAGCTCCCATAGAGAATTGGAACATGGAGTAGTAAAGACGTTCTTTGCAGTTGAAGCTGATAGAAGTTGTCATTTCCTGGATGAGTGATTGAATACCTTGCTATTTTATTCTGGGCTGAAAAGAATAATAATAAACTTTGCAGATTGTGATTTGGCTCAATTGTCTGAGTCAACTTTAGCTTCCTGCTTTTACTTCTATATGCACCAGTTCTCTGATCTTGCAACATTATTAACAAGCTTGCTTAAAATAACTATATAATAGTGTTTTTTTCTTGTAGTTAAGTTGTAACTTTAAAATCTTGCCTACATAATTTATCTATTAAACATCTTTGCACTGTTTCTCCAAATAATAGAACCTAATGGCTGTACTCTTATACTCCTTGTAGAACAATCTCGCAGAGATGACTTGGAGTCCTTGGGCTATGTACTCATGTATTTTAACCTGGGCTCCCTCCCTTGGCAGGGATTGAAGGCAGCTACAAAAAGACAGAAATATGAACGCATCAGTGAAAAGAAAATGTCTACTCCCATTGAGGTTTTGTGTAAAGGATACCCTTGTAAGTTCCCTCTCTAGAATAAATTTTCTTTACTTTTATGTTTAAAGCTAAGTTTATAGTAATGCTTCTTTTAATGTAATGTCACATATTTTGCTGTATTTCTATTTTAGGAATAATCCTGGAACTAACTTGCATAAATTATCTCTGAGTTGAATGAATGTATGTAAACTGGCTATTACATAACTTATTCCCTTCATTCCCTTTGTCGTTTCAGAGAATAATATCTGTTCATAAATTTTCTATTGTATACAATATTCTTATGACAAACAGCTCACTGTATAGCTAGCCCTCCATTAACAAGTATTTTTCTTATTGATTGAATTTTTGTATTTCTAAATTTGAAAATCTAGCACTTAATTCACCTGCATTGTTCATTTTGTAAAATTCTTCTTTAAGAATACATATCCTTATAATGTTAGCATTTGAAACTGTATAGAGCAGATTCCCCATTTGTACATTGTGTCATCCCAAAGATGACACGATGAAATCCAGTTGAGTCAAATCTTTCAATTTGCTTACACCTAATGGACAGAATCTTGTCGAGCTAAAACTATAAGCCTCTACTCCAGTGTTCCCAAACGTGACAATTTTAAGGCATGTGGACTTACGCTGGCTGTGGAATTCTGGGAGTTGAAGTCCTCATACCTTAAAATTTCAAGTTTGGGAAACACTGTTCTACTCTAATAAACACAGTAAATACATGCAAAGTTTTAGGCCACCATTAATTTTGTTGTTGGTATAATGTTGTTGATGGTATAATAACCATAATATAATTATATCTCAGTCTCCGTAATAGAATACAACCAGAAAATACAGGAAATTTGTATGCAGTATTCAAAAACAGAAAAAAGCAGAAAAAACAGCTTCCATAGGCAAAAGTGGCAAGTATGTAGTGTGACTTCCCCTTACACTTGAGCAACGGTAAACACTTGGATCCTATAAACCTAAATGGAATCCTAAGTCCTATTATTGTTAGCACCTGTTTGTGTCCTACTATTTCATGCCGAAATGACTGCTGTGCCAAAAGGTCTATTATACCAGGTTTGTGCAAGACGTGTTTGAGCATTACATTCAGTACATACACATGTTGTATGAGTGTAATTCATTGGAAACTGGCTAATAAGACCCAACTTCCAATCACATCATTCCAGTCAAAATGTCAAAGATCACAGAATGTGACAGACATAAAATCATACTTTTGCATCAGCAAAACCATTCTCGAAGAGAAATCAACAAACAAACTGGATATTCAAGATGTGGTATTCAAGCTGTTATACAGAAATTTGAGGAATCAGCAGAGATCAAGGACAAAAAAAAAAGGACTGTAAGGCCAAGGAAACTTTTAAATTCAAGGTCCTCAGAGTTTCTTCTTTGAGAGACCGAAGAAAGTCGGTCTGACTCAGCATCTGGCAGCTTCATCAGAATGCCAAGCGAAGCTTGATCAGTCCAGCGAAGCTTGATCAGGAATGGACTTTGTGGAAGGGGAACAGCCAAGAAATCACATTTGTGGAAGTGGAACGGGTAAAAAGGCTAAGATATGCTAAAGTTCACAAAGATTGGAATGAGGATCAGTGGAAAAGAGTATTATAGAATGATGAATCCAAGTCTGAAATGTTTGGGTCTAATCATCGACAATATGTGAGAAGACGACTTGGAGAGAGATGGATGGATGAGTGATTGCAGCCTTCAGTGAAACATGGTGGAGGGTCTGTTCTGTTTGGGGGCTGCATTTCTGCCGGCAGTATTGGTGATATCCATATTGATGGGATCATGAAATGCAGAAAAGTACAGGCATGTTTTAATTCATCATGCCATTACTTCTGGAAAGCACCTGATTGGCAGTAGATTTATATTTCAGCATGGTAACAGTCTCAAGCACAATGCTGCTGCAGTGAAATCATATTTAGTGAGGAAAAACAGCTGATAAAATCCTAAGAGTCGTGGACTGGCTTCCTCAAGGTCCAACCCTGAATATTATAGAGGCAGTGTGGAATTACCGGGACAGAGAAAGAAATAAAAGACAACCTAAATTTGAAGAACAACTCTGGAAAAGGCTGAAAGAAGCTGGTGTAATATTCCAGAAGATTACCTCAGAAAACTTCGGGACAGTCTCTTCAAAATAGTTCAAGATGTGCTTAGAGCCAAGGGAGGTCACGTCAGTACTGACTTTTGCCAAAAGAAGCTGTTTTGATCTGAAAATCGTGTTTGTTTAAATTTTTGTGTACATTATTTCCTGTCTTTTCTGTTGGAATCTTAATATAGAGATTGAAAAATAATTATGAATGGTCATTAACACTTTGCTAAACAAACAACAAACAGATGGTGGCCTATAATTTTTGCACAATACTGTATATCCTAAGGGATACTAAGGTGTAAATATCCTGAACCTCTTCCTCATTCAGCCCAGGACTGTGCAGTCTCTTAATTTGGGCTTCTCTCTGGAATGTGCTGCCTCCCCCTTAGAAAAGCTCTGGGCTGCCAAGACCATGGCTTCTTCAGGGACATTCCATCACAATTACAGGATGAGCAGAGCCTTTACTTAGTTTAACAGCCACCCCAATAATTACATAAAATCCTAAGGCAAATATGGAAGTATAGTGTGTTGGTACATTTACAGTGGACCTTTTGTTTGCATTGATTTTCTGCTAATATAAAATTGGGATTTTTTTCATTGCAGCCGAGTTTGCTACCTATCTGAATTTCTGCCGCTCGCTGCGTTTTGATGACAAACCGGATTATTCATATCTAAGACAATTATTCAGAAATCTCTTCCATAGACAAGGCTTCTCCTATGACTATGTATTTGATTGGAACATGCTCAAATTTGTAAGTATTTAATTGTCAAAAATTGGGAATGCTAAAAAGGAGTTGGATTGTTTTTGATTAAATATAATGTATCACGGGACTGTTACTCCAAAGCCTAAATTCTTATGGTGAAATTCACGATGGTGAATTTAATGAAATGTAAAGCAACATTCTGTGTTGAACATACAGCTTTCAGGTCTTATAGGTTTTTTGCAGGAACCATGTACTGTGTGTAGAGGTAGTCCTCAACCATTCATTTAGTTACCATTTACAATTAAAAAGGCACTAAAAAGGTAATTTATGACTGGTCCTTACATTTAAGATTATTATGGCATCCCCATGGTCATGTGATTAGAATTCGGGCACTTGGCAACTGGCATGTATTTATGACAGTTGCCCTGTCCCAGGGTCATGTGATCATCATTTGTAACCTTCGTAGCTGGCTTCTGACAAGCAAAATCAATGGGGAAGCCAGATTCGCTTAACAACCATGTGATTCAGTTAACAGCTGAAGTGATTTACTTAACAACTGTAGCAAAAACAGTTTGTAAAATGGGGCAGAACTCACCTAATAAGTGCTTTGCTTAGCAACAGAAATTTCAGACTCAGTTGTAGTCTGTAGGTTGAGGAGTACCTGTATAACCTTTTTGACTCGGCATGGCTCCTGCTTATTCCACTCAGTTCGTTTTCATCTACGTCAACAATAACAGTGTCATGCTTTAATTCTTCTGAAATCTTCCGGTTTCAGATCTTTTGTGCTTTTAGTGCATGAAGCTTTTGTTGTTTACAGCCTTTCTCCTCCCCCACATACTTTTGACCTGGAAGACCCCATTTCTACAAATACCCAATTTGTAGTGGTGAACATTTTTTTTCAGATGGGCAGAGCCTTTGCTTTTTGCACTTTGGGAAAGATCATGCAGTAGGTTCTTTCAAATACTATATAGGAAGACTCATAATCATTTGTTCTGATTGTGAGCCATCTGCTGGGAACAATATAGGGCAGATGACAAGGCTACCATAGTTTCTTTATCCTCATCTTTCTCTAGAATTTGTACAATGCCTCAGAAGTTGTCTGGGACTTTTCTTGCCTCTTTCGAATCCATCTGAGTTCCCTCAATCCTGCTGCTAGTACTCTGTCCTGTTAAATGGCCAAATCTTCTGTGGTCAAGTCTTCTATATTCCTATAGTTATACCAATATGGATCATCATTTGTAGATTCTTTGCCCAAGAGGAAAACTTGATTCGGAGTGGAAATTTACATTAGATTTGCATTAGATCTCAATCAAGATGCCTCTCTCCATCCTTACTTCCTCCAATTAACCAAGCCAGGGCCTTTCTCCTTTCATTCTGCATAAATAGATTTTAAGGTACAAAGTCCGCTCTTCCCCCACTGCTGTTCTAGAGAAAAAGACAGCAGTAACCAACCCACTATATACTGTACATAGCCAGTTATATTTATGTGCATTAAAATCTGGTAACGTTGATTGAACTTTAATGCCTAAGGCAGAACTTAGAATTCACTCTTTATGGCACAAGAAGAAGGCTTCTAACTAGTGCTTTAACCACTAGGCCAAACTGGCTCACTCGTTCCTGCTCTATTGCAGAACTAAAGAAATAAGGCTGATAAAATTACTTGCCTAAGAGCAGCTATTAAGTCAGCTTCTGATTTGGGCCAGTTCTAGCAAGATATTATCTATGACTTGCTGAGTGGTGTAAATAAGAACAGCCAAATGGAAACTGCTAGCCTAAACCAGGGGTAGGCAACCTTGGCTCTTTTATGACTCGTGGACTTCAACTCCCAGAATTCCCCAGCCAGCATGGCTGGTTGAGGAATCCTGGGGGTTGAAGTCCACAAGACTTAAAAGCTGTCAAGTTCTAAAATATAGAGTCCCTATTTATAGGTTCTGTTCTGGCTGCCCTGCATTATCTCCAACTACTAGCCATGGTAATTGTTTTTTTCTGGAAAGGGTGCAAGCCGAGCAGTAGAAGATGCTGAGCGTGAAAGAAGAGAGAGAGAAGAAAGAATGAGACACACACGCAATCCAGCTGTTCGTGGATTACCTTCCACTGCCTCTGGGAGGCTAAGGGGGACACAAGATGTAGCTCCACCAACTCCTCTTACTCCAACGTCACATACAGGTAACTGAACAAGCATTAAATAATAATTGTTTCATACTAGTTCTTTGTTCAAAACTGAAAAAAAATGCATTTTCAGAAAACTCTTTTGAAGAAAAGAAATGGGAATGCTGATAGTTATAAGAAAAAGCAATGTCTAAGTTTGTTTTCTGTTACTTCTTCCGAGAAGGGGATCAGGTTACCTCTCTTCTTTTTCTCCCTCCATTATTTTTCTCAGCAGTTATGTGAGATAGATTTGGCTGAGAGACCCTGAATTGTTGCAAACTGATCCAGTGAATTTTCTAACTGATCAGGGATTTGCCACAAGGTCTTCTCAACTCTAATCTAATTATAATACAATGTTGCAATTATACCTAGCATGGCAAAATTTTGAGGTATTCATGAACCAAACCTCTGTTGTTTTCACTGTACAAACCATGTTTCCTCCTGCTTACAGAACAACTGGTAGTGATACATTTAGGTTGACCGATGCCCTCAGCCGTCATTGAAGACGTATTTTTTCGTGGCATTACAAATCTGGGTCACCTACATTTAAAATAAATGCTGTTTATTACCTAATGCTAGTGTGGCCAGCCTTATATTACAAGTAAATATTACTCTCAAGAAGACTTCCCACATTCTAGTGCTCTTTGAAAGGAATTTATATGTTTGTATTTGGGAAGGAGGCACTTGAGTTGGGCCATCTTTGTCTCTCTGTTTCTGTGATGAATATTAGCAGAAAATCTTAGTATTAAGGTTGTAGGTTCTTCAAGGTACACAGTACCCCATTAGGACCCATAGGGCAGAGCAGTAATAGCAGATCAGAGCTTTGAGGGATTGCTTGATCAGAAGCCACTTCCTGCAATTTGTACAATCTCATTGAAGGAACTGCACAATACTAATTACTTAATTTTGGGATTAATATCCCACCATAATCAATTCAGTCTTGGCAGTGAATATAGTGAAATGATCATTTAAACATCGACATAGAATATCAGTATAAATGACAATAAGTCCAGGAGAATGAAATAATAAAAATGGTGCAGCAAAATAAGTCAGCATAACTATGAAAATGCTCTCTTGGAATAATTCAGTTTTTAATAGCTTCCTAAAAGCCAGGAAATGGGGAGAGGCGGGGGAGAGTGGCAGGACTCATCTCCAATAGAAGCCCATTCCAAAGCTGTATAGATAGTCCTTGGGTTACAGTGGCAGTTAGGACTGGTATCTCTGTGGTTAAACATTGCATTTGTAAAGCACAATACAATATGATTGCATTGCACTGAAATTCCAGTAGTCCCAGTTGCGATAATCTCAAGGCCATGCAGGTTGTTAAGTGGGACCTCCCATGACCACAACATGGGAAGAGGCAGAAGTTCCCAGTAAAGACAGTGGGTAAGAGCTACAGGCTGAGGGAAATAAAGTGCTGCTGCTTCCAGGCCTCTATTTCAGGCCCAGCAGTGGCGTGAGTGCCACCTTAAGCACCACACTGCAACAAACCTCAGCAGCACCAGTGGCCTGAAGCCTCAATTCTCATATCCTGGAGTTGTGGAACTGTAGCAGCTGGAGTTATGTTAACATTTTTTTTGGTTTATGCAGTGGATCTATAGCAAAAAAGGCTGTGCAAAATGAAAACGTTCAGAATGTCCTATTGGAATGTTTCATATTGAGTGTATTTCAACTGAATAAAATGCAAAAATCAAAGTGTAAAATCTTTCTCAGATTATGCTTGTCTATTGATTTAAAGCTGTACATGCAGTGCACAGTTTGTGTATTTGTCCTTGCCCACTAGATGACGCATCCAGGCAACATGATGTGTAACAGTCTTGAAAGATCAGCAATTCAACAACTATTGTGTGTAATGCATTGCATATTCTTATGTCTGTAAACCTGCCTGAAGAAAAAACACAGTACAACTGAATCCCATTAAGTAATATCATTATATCTCATGAACTAATAGCAACAAATTTAAAAACAGCAGTTTTTATTAGGGAAATTTTTGAACAAAATTAAACTTGGCTAATATGTCTCTCCTTCCGTTTTATTGACTAATGGATTCTGCAACTCTCCATGACTTAGCAATTTAAAAATAAAAACAAGCCAATCTCTTGACATCTCAGTGAAACAATTTGGCACAAAATGCCCATTTTGCAATGATCTCGGGATAGATGATTGAACGTAGAGTGTTTTGTTCCAAGTTTATAATGGTCAAAATGGCTATTTTGAGCCTGTAATACTTTGAACGCTTGCTGTAGTTGGTATTTTATTTCAGAGGAAATTACATCATACTGTAAAACACAATAAGTACAAGTTTTAGGACTGTATTTGATGGATTATGGATTATACAAGCTAACCAATAGATTCTGTAGCTCTTTAGTTGAAAACATTCATAGTACATAATCCATTAATATTTAACATTCTTCTAAAGAGGGGCCAATAAGGAAAGATGGACTTGACAGAGAATTCTAAAACTGTGACTAGAACTTAGAAGACACCCAGAGAACAGGATCTCAGATTTTTATTTTCAAGTTTATGCATCAGTCCTTCAGCTAACCTGACTCCAAGTCATTTAGGAATTTTTTCTGTCCTAATACTTTTGAGATCAGCTCCTGATCAAACAGACACTTGTGTGTCCTGTGCCATAATGCCTCTCTACTCTCTGACTGAATTTTGACTCATTCTCATTTCTGGGGCTGGATGAAAGAGCTACCCACCAAAGGATTTTATCTCCCCTCCATGCATGGAAGGGTTCCTTTGAGGGGAGGGGTGCAGAAATGGAACTGAAAACTTCAAGAGTCCTTTCAGCAGGTGGCAGCAGCTTGCCATTTTTCCTACTGCTTCCCTATTGACTTTCTGTGGAAGTCAGCAGAGATCACAAATGACAATTACATGATCACAGGAGGTTTGGTACCCAGATCACAATAATGTGACCATGAAGGTGATGGTACAACATTTGCGTGGCCATCGTTATTTCAGACTATTGTTAAACAAATGGCCGTAAGTCAAGGACTATCTGTGTAAGATTTACATCTTTTATTCAGGAGTTCAAGCCAGTATACACAACTAACAATGCACTGATGATGTTTCCTGGTTGGGTAATAAAATGTCAGCAAGCAAACAGCCAAGGCCAAAGAACACCAAGGATTTCACAGTTCAGCCCCAAGCTATAGAGACTGTCTACACTTCTATTGGAATATGTAATACTCCCTTCTCCAATTTTTCCAACAACAATCCTGTGAGATAGATTGGGTTTAGAGTGAGTAGCCCAAAGCTACCCAGGGAGATTTTGTGGTTTTGAGCAAATTAGAACCAGGGTCTCCCTAATGACAGTTCAGCCATACTGACCTATATATTATCTCCAACAAGAATTTCTATAGAATTCTGAAATAATTTATAACCAACTTTTCTATGTAAAAAATCTGATAATAGCTTACTTTTTTGGGTCAGCAAATACATCTCCTCGACCAGTTTCTGGAATGGAGCGAGAACGGAAAGTGAGTATGCGATTGCATCGTGGGGCCCCTGTGAATATCTCCTCATCTGATTTAACAGGTCGACAAGATACCTCACGCATGTCAACCTCACAGGTACAAAACTATTCATTTCATGGGAAAAGAGATAAAGGGGTATAGTATTGTTGGCATTCAATTTCAGTTTAGAAATGTTCTGGGCTCTGAGTTGAAAGACTTACCTTACAGTTGTTACGTTTTAAACATGTTGATCTCTTACTTAATCTGAATCAGCTGATAAAAAGCTATTTGTGAAGGCCTCTGTTCTTGAGGCTGTAATGCCTCAAGAGGGACTAACAGCTATGGAAATCTATAGCTAGGTACCTGGGTGCCACCTTTCCTTAATGCCTTTTTGGGCCTTTGTGTATTCACAGGGAACAGACTTTTAACAGCCATGGAAATTTCAGTGACTTTTGCTATACTCTGTGAATCGTCAACTGACATAAAGATCCATGTTTTTCTTAACCACTGCAGGTCTTGGAAATCTTGTACAAATGAATGAATATTAGTCTTTGTTAAATTTGAGGAAGAATTAATAAGCATTCTTCTTTTAACGTTGATCAGATACAATTTGTCCAGTATTAGAGATGGACAACATCAGTGGTAGCCAGTCATTTAGCATTTTGTTTGGTAGTGCTTAATGATAAATACTCCCTGACAAAACAACAGCATCAAACCCAGTAACCAACAGTTCTGAGATCTGGACATAATTTGTGGTTGTATTTCCAAATAAATGGCCACTGAATGGGAAATAGCTACCAGCTTTTGTCTGGTATAATCATTATCTGTAAAAACATGTATTGTATAAGGAGTTTTTCTGAAGAATACTAAAGATCTGAAAAATTGTGATTAATAAGAAATGGAAATAGAAAAGGATTTCCCATGCTTCCTTTGTATACTTTTGTAGTAGTTTGTTAGGTACCCTTCATGCATCTCTGTTTTTTTTTTTTTTTAGCACTTTGAAGAATCGTATTTAATTTGAGAAGCAGAAATGCTTTTTAGATTATGTGTGGGCGTGTATTATTATTTGAAACACATAGCTAAATTAAGAGTAATAGTGAAATCTGAATATGTCTGCAGGAGTCAAGCACCTTGATTTTGGGACCATTAATCAGGACTTGCAATTTTTCCCATAAAGCATACATCATTTTTTGAAATATATGTCAGATGTTCAAAGAACATCTGTATCAGGTTTCAACACATTGTGTAATTGGCTATAAATAAAGATTTTCAATGTATAAAGGCCAGCATATTCTAGAAGAAAAATGCATTTAATTCTGCAATTTAATGAAAGAATAATGTTAATATTATTTCCTGCTTTTTGTGTATTTCTAAACCAAAAGACAAACACTTACCAAGCTATTGAATAATATTGGTTATAATTTTTTTGTTTCATTTCACTATGTGTGATATGTAATCACATCAGATTAGAAGTTCATATACAACATGCTACAAAACTGGATTTTGATTTGTAAATTGTTCAACAATGAAATATTGGTCTTGGGATCTTACATCTGCATTGAATTGTCTTTTTAAAAAGCTGGGAATTTAGAAACAATAAGTTTGAATTAGATGCTAATAGGAGAGCATATTATAAACATTTGGAAAGTTAGTCAGAAAGCAAGTGCCTTTCAGAGCCTTGATAAATTAGGCTGTAATTTTGTCAGCTGAAGAAGTCATGTAGCAAAAGTTTCTACAGGTGAATCGGATAGTAATGTAGATGTTTTAACTATAAAAAATGATTTTAGCAACAGAGGTCAATAAAGAGGCTCAAAGGTTTTTAATAGAAGTGGAAAACTCACCCAAATAAGTAATTATGGGTGAATATAAAAGTCTATAAAAGCATAAGTGCCACACCCTGGCTGCAAAAATTCAGAAGACCATTAGACACCAGCAAAGAACATTAGTTTGCTTTCTGCTCTTCAGTAATAATTTGTATTTTTCATTTTGGATACAAGTAGCTCAACTGACGCTATTACTTGCAGTTAGAAAAGGAGAAGTTTATCCAGACACAATTGTATTTAGTAAACGTTCATAGCATTGCTCATTAAGACCCAATTAATAAAACCCTGATTGTTGATAGCATGCTTTTATAGATGAAAGTTATCTAATCTGAATTTATGCCAAAAGGATATTTGAAACAAGCAATCTTTAAAGCAAAATTAAAAAGATCTCTGATCAGAGAATAACATTTCAAGGAATATATAATTTAAGAGTTTTAGCTCCCACAGGAATATAGCTTTTATTACCTAATGCAAGCTTTTGCAATCAAGTACTTAAATAATATGACTACTTTCTGCAGGTCCAGAGTCTTTAACATATTAATAAAGAAATTATTTATCATTGTAATTATAACTACTTCTATATTATTTTTCTTGAAATCTATACTTCTTTATATTGAATCATATGGTGGCCTGCTGAATGCATTTCTGAAATACTTGTTTCTGTTATTTTTGGTGAACAATTATTTCAGAAAATACTTCATTACGCACTGCTCAAAGTTGCAATAAATAAAATAGTATTCTCTTTGGCTCTTTAATACAAGGGCATTTCCTTACCTGCTGACCAATATATTTATCTCTAGAGCTTGAGTAAATATATCCTATGGGAGATTTGCTAATTTTGAAAAAAATGAAACCTTGTGAGGTTTTGAGACTCTTTCTTTTATCCTTTCATCTGAAAAGCCAAGCTCCTGCAGACCTCGAAGGAAGAGGAAGAAAGTGCGCATTTTAACCTCTTAAGTTACCGGAAATAAAGCACTTTTGGACTCTTGAGGTGTAATTATTTGCTTTCCTTTTCATCAAAATCACTGAAGTCCAGCAAGCTATATTATACAAAATATGTGTAAATGTTTTTTTTTTAATTGAATTTAGAGAGCATTAAATTACAAGCCCATCTTGCCTTATCCCAGTATTTCATTCTCTTGGTATATGGTTGATGTTTGCCTTGCACACTTGGGAGGCATCAGCAGCCAATTATTTTTAAAGTGTCATTTTATTAATAACTATAAACTGATATGGAACAGAAAAGCTGCCAATGACTGCATATCGTTAATGGTTTAAAGGAGCTGTGAATGATTAGATACCGGTCACCAAAGATTTCAGAATTTAAATTTTATGCAGATAAAGGGATAATTTTCAGCCTGAACCCTTAGGTAGCAATAGTTGAGTTCCATAGAACAGTATTCTTCATATTCGTATTCTTCATATAAACAAAGACTAAATTTTCCATCTACAGTTTTGTGCATTTTTCTAATAAAAAAGACTGCCCCCTCTTCTATATCCTATATAATAATGCAACTAGCACACAATTCTATTACATAGACAACTCTTTAAAGTGGTTTCTTAATTCATTAAAAGGAAAATAATTAGTCTGAAGTAAATTTATCGATGGGCATGATAATTTAAATCATTTTAAATTCCTTTAGGTTGTGAATAATATAATATCTTTTATTTTCATCCAATTGTGTTTAGAATTGTAAGAGAGGGCCTTTTTTGGATCAGGAGCTTAATGTTTCTTAAGAGATCAAACCTTCTGTAACTCCATGGCTGTTCTTGCCTCTTTTTTTTTTTTACTGGCCCCGAAAAATTCCAAAATCCACATATTTCAGAAGTAAATTCTGATTCAATTATGCAAATGTGGGTCGCAAAAATCCAGATAACCACCCTATGAAAGCAGAAATATGCCACCATCTAATAATAATCTGGATTTTTACAACCCAAATCCAATAACTCTACATGTGCTAAATCGGTTAGATCCCTTGATTTGTGTTAGGCAACACTGATTTTCTCTAAATTTCATACTCTAATGCAATTTGAATTCTCATTCTAATGTAATTGAAATTCCTTTCCAAGATGACTGTGAAAGGTCCAATAAGCTTTTTTTCTAGTGAAAAGAAATTAGAATAGGTTTTACAATAAATAAATTGAAAAGTTTCTTTTTTAACATTCTCGCAAAGTTAGAATTGCCATCTTAAGAAGGGACTAAGAGTCCTATGGTCACTTCCTAAGGGCTATGTGACATCATTGGTTAGAAGTCCCTTCTCTTCCTGTTTCTTGTATACCAAGATGCACAGAACAAAGACAACAAGGAAGAAGCCTTGCAGACTAGATAGAGAGGTTTTTTCCCTTTCTAATGCTAAACTGGGATCTAGTACAATATGCACAAGCTTTCACATTAACCAACCCATATAGTCTTCCCTTCTGAATGGCTAGCAAGTATTTCCCTTAAGAATTAAGTAATTGCAGTTTGACATCTGATCCTTGCTAAGTATAATTTATTTCATAGAAGCCATCTTTAAATTGTAGTTATGTTTTTTAAATATTGTTTTATAACTTTAAAATGTTATAAGATCTCGAGTAAAATGGCCTTCTATTTGGGCTTTCAGAATTAAAAGAAATATTTGCCTTATCTATAAGCAAGCTAATTAAGCTCTTGTAATTTGCTATTTGATCTTCCACATTCCTTGGGTCTGGTTTGCTATAGAGAAGCAAAAATTATTATCAGGGTTGACTCCTTCAAATAGGTGAGCTTAGATTGAGTTAAGTAGGGCTCCAAATTTTGAGAGGGAAAAAATCAAATTAAAAAAAAAATGGAAATCTTTTTGTGGGGTGAGATCACCAATTACATTGATCACCTAAGATACTAGATGGAGGCAGTATTCTAGGTTGCCACAAATGGTACTTGCCATGCTTCACTGTTGTCTTTTCTGGTAGGGTACCTGTAGCATAAGAGCAATGTCATACTAATCGGTAAGGGAGGAAGATTAGAACAGCAATCCCCAATCTTTACAGCTTTGCGGCCTGGCAAGTGGGGAGAGGGGAACCAGCCTGCCACTTACACAAGCTGAGCTGCGTGCACGCCAACCAACTGCTCATGCGGCCCGGTTCCAATCGGATCATGGCCCTATAGTGGGCCGCGACTTGGAGGTTTGGGACCCCTGGATTAGAATTAAGGCCAAGAACAGGCAGAGGACCAGGAACAAAACAGATGGGCCCGGGTTAGAATGGAATACTTCAAAACTATGGATTCTCTTTCTACATTGTGTTAGTAAAATTAAAGTTTTTGTTCAAATACAGTACTTTAAATATTTGGCCAAATAATTCTAAAGCAGACATTTTTATCATCCTCAGATTTCACTCTTAGAACATGGCTTCAAAGATCATGGTCCTTGTGGAAGATAAAACACACAGCCTGTGTGCTGTATATATGTTGTGTATGCTCACTGCCCACACTTCTGCGTGGAAATCTTAACCTCTTCTGAATGTTAAGGATTCAGCACTATTAAATTATGTCAATTCTTACCTTAGCACCCTGATTGATAATTCTGTCAGCATTAAATCCCAGTTCTGACTCCTTATAGTCAACATTAACTATTTCCTTGGTGACCACTCTAGCAGGTATACCAGGGGATGGGGTGTGAGTGGAGCCTGCTGGGAGCTGAGAATTTGAAGTTGCTGCAAAGAAAGAAGTGCAGGAAGAAGAGCAAATGAGGCAAAAAGCAGAAGATGGTGAAGAAAGAAGAGTTAACCCAGAGCAGAAACATGGATTAAAAGGGACATTTTCCTTCTTAAATGTTTGGATGTTATTGTGAAGTATGAAATAAAACTACTAAAACTTCTAGGTTCTGCAACCTGGCCAGATTTTTATTTTGGCCTCTGCTGAAACATACATGCAATATAAATAGCAGATGAAAGTATTGCTACACCTACGTAGTGGCATATAAGAGATAAACAAAGATTTTATGAGTATTGTAGTCCAGCCAGAGTTCTTTACTTGTAACAGTACAATCTATCTTGTAATGGATAGAAACAGAGTCAGGATGGAGACAAATAGCATTTAAGTGTCTTACTCTTGATGAAATCCTACTGATGGATAACATTCAAATAGATCAGAGACCAGGACAGCTGAAGGAGCCATTTCTAAAATACCAGAGTTTTGCAGGAGATAATTGCAATGTTTTGAAGAATCTGTACACAAAGCCTTGATAATATATGCCTGTGTTCATGGGCAAACAGCTATCAGGAGTCATTCAACTTCCACAAATATCTAGTAATGTGTAGTGAGGCAAGACTTGTCAATATGGAGGACTTGGATTATGGGTTTGAGTGGGTTTTTATAAGGGGGAGAAGTATTAATCATGTGAGTCTGAAGAAGCCTGCATACATAGTTATTACCTTGTTGAGAAATAGATCAGTTGGCTGGATAATTGAAGTTTTAGTCTTAAAATACCTAGCGTTGCCAAATACTGGTAATTGATGGCAAGAATGATTGTGCAGGAACCACAGGCACCAGCATTGTCATGTCATGAGACTCATCTAAGTAAGCAGCTTTATTCTGATCTCTCCCTCAAGGATGGAAGCATCGCATGCTAACATACAGGTTCCAGATATTCATTGTTTTTCTTAAATACTTTCAACATTTTAGTTGAATATTTACAGAGTTACTTATTTGAAAGTCTCCAAAAAGTTCAGTTTATCCTGTTTTTTCTCAATGAAAGTTGGCCTAGATTTAGCTGATGTGTCTTTGATGTCCTTTATTATGATGATTCCTTTTCATGATAATTTCAGATATATAGCTTTTCCTCAGTAATCTTCAAGCATTGGTTCTGTAAGAAATGTTTTTTGTCAGCATGACAAAACATAGGGACTGGGTTCATAAAACTAATTTGAAAAATGCAATTGCTGGTAGATGGATGTTCTTGTTGTCTTTTGCAGTGCCATTTCTAGCTGGTAAGAAATATTAGTTTTTCAGTTTAGTCACCATTTACAAGGTGATTTTTTCCCCAGTGAAAACACTTAAGCTTGTTTTTTGTTTCTTGATGGGCTGAACTTCATAGCAGGTATCTTTTATATAATTTGAATTTAGCATTTTCTGCCTTATGGGTGATGTTTTATATTCTTAAACATACCATTCAGGTCTGTAGAACTGTAGAACAGACTGTTGAAAATTTGGGTGTTTTTATGAGAAGAGAATGAGTTTATTTAAGCTTCTTCTGCCACTAGGAAGAAGTGTTGGTTTATGTGTACACAAAGAAGTACTGAGAGAAAATGTAACTCCTGTTCAAAAATGGACTTCTGTTCTAGTGAACGTATTCATCCAAAAGCCTCTGTTTGTATCTGTGGTTACTAGTCTGAAGGCTCTAGAGCAGGGCTGTCCAATCTTAGCAAGTATAAGACTTATGGACTTCAACTCCCAGAATTCCCCAGACAGCCATGGTGGCTCAGGAATTCTGGGAGTTAAAGTCCACAAGTCTTAAGTTGCCAAATTTGGAGACTCCTGCTGGAGACTGAGCTTCTACCTAATGGAGTGTTAATGAGAGATGCAGGTTTCCTTGATTTACTCATGGGTTAAATTTATCACTGTAATAAAGGAAAATGTTTTTTTGAATCAACGGCCAGCACAGACAATAAATCATTAATCTGATGATCCTTTTGAGCTAGGAGTCATTCCAACATTTCCAAAATCCTGTTGATTGTTCCTGCTGCTCAGAGCAGTCATTCTTCACACATCAGTTCTCAAAACACATTCTCAAAGCAACCTCTCTGGTTATCCGTTTGGTGACAGCTTTTAATCTGTGAAGGCCAATGTCTCTGAGGCTTCTGAAAGGAGCACTGCTCTAAACAAAGGGCAGCTCCACTTAGAATCTTAGTTTGGAATTAATTTTGGGGCAGTGGAATTGTTTCAAATGGCTGTCTTTTCCCCCCCACCTCAGAATAGCATTCCTTTCGAACACCATGGCAAGTAGCTGCTCGTCTTCTCGTTGGAAAGCAGCACTGGGTGAGTCCCTTCTCGCTAGACTCCAGCTTGGTGGGTGGGTCTGGATGAACTCCTTTGGGGCATTCAAATGGGGTGGCTTTTCCTTTTAATTCTGCACTTTTATTTCCCTCTGCCTTGCAGATGACATAGCATTAGATGTGCTTTTCCCAAATGTTTTTAGCGTTTCACTAGTTCACTTTTTCCTCAGAACTTTCATACTTCACTAGAATGGTTTGATTAGAACATCCGTAAGTGAAACCAGTATTACTAAGTAAAGTGGAAGAATTTGGGATAACCCCATAGGGATCACTCCAGTTGCTACATTGCTTAGCAGTAAATCTGCTTTTTAGCAAGTGTACAAACTGAGTAGCCCATTTGAGAAAAACAAAACACCTTGAAGAGAGCATCAAAATATTATTATGTATTTGCTATGCACATTTTAAATATTTAGTCGATTCATGTGGCTGCCCAACCTAGATTGTGACTGCCGATAATTTAGACTATATTCATTTAAATTAAATTATTCCAATATATAGGAATATCTGGGGGAATTTTAAAAAATCAAGTTGGTGGATGTTGCCATACAATTGAAGCCCTGCCTCCTGTTTAATATGCATCACATGGACATTAAAGGGGACAGGGCTTTAGTTGTAGTGAAAACTAAGGCTGGGAACATCTTCACTGCCTAATATAGGCAGAATTATCTTGTAGGATAAACAAAAGATTAATGTGGCCTCTTTATTTTTCTCCCTTTCCCACAAGCAGCCAAGATTAAAAAAACATTTTCAAAACTGATAAGTAGCTGGAAACTGCCTCTGGACTTGTTACAATAGACACTTAAATGTTTGTATTGGTATTGAATGCATCAGTGATAGCGAAAGCTTATCATTTGATATGATAGTAGGTAGTTTTCCCCAAAGCAAAATGGAGTGTGTATGAGCAATATGTAGCATGCTGCCATTTTTAAATATTTCCAAAACTGCTTCTTTTGCTGTTTTATCCAACCTGAGATGCTTAGATTTTGCTAACAGCCGTGCTCTCTTTCCTGACCATTTTATTGTTTGGGTTATGTTTTGCCTCTCTGCCCAGAGGACATTTCTATTATTAATGTTGAATCATTCTTGTTCCTCTTCTCATTACTGCTTTTGTATATTTGACTCCCAAAGCCTTTTACTTTATTAACAATATTTGCAAGTTATTATTCACTTGGATTTGATCAACTGGATAATCCAACTGTTGAGAATTGTAAGGAAGGTTTCTCTTCCAAATTAACCTTGATTGTAAGGATACGTTATACTAAATAGGTGCTTGCTTGCATTTTCCTGCAAAGAAAACATGTCATGTTTCTCCTCCCCATTTTGGCAGGAAGAAAGTTGAAATGACAATAGGGAAGATGTAATAGCCAAACTCTTTACAAATTACAGTAAGGCTTAATTGCCTATTTTTATGTACAATTTATATTGGAAAACCTCAAGTGTTTAGACTAGACATGTCAAACTGCCGGCCTACGGGCCGGATGCGTCACGCCAAAACTGCACCTACCGCATTGCCAGCAATGGGGGGAAAGTCGCAATACGTTGCACAACATCACTTGATGTTGCAAGTTTGACATGCTTGGTTTAGACCAGGGGTGTCAAACTGCCAGCCCACAGGCCAGATGTGTCACCAGGAAACTGCACCCACAATGGGGAAAAAACTCCGATACGTCCGATACGTCGCACGATGTCACATGACGTTACAAGTTTGATATGTCTAGTTTAGACAGAAAAACTGAAGTTTCCAGTCTACTATCAAGTTCCTGATTTATATTTTTTTTAAAAAAAACCTCTTGTTACACAACAAGACATTAATGTCGCAGCAATTTGACAGTGTTTCTACAAAACTGCATTCAAGGATGATCTTAATTCGAAACAACACAAAGAAGTTACTTGTCATTTAAAATATGCATGAATCTAAACTAGCCTAACTTTGGCTGTTGGAATACCGGTGCATTATAGAGTTCGGACTTGCATTAGCAAGGACATGGACTAGGTAAGGATGGGTACCTGGAAACACCTTTCTTCCTGTTCTCAATCATATGCAAGCTGCTCTCTAGAGATTGGCAGTGTTTTGGTAATCTAAGTACTAAAGCTTTATTGTATAATTCTGAATAGGAGGATTTGCTTCCCACTCATAGCCAATACCTTTTTAAAAAGTGTTGCTTATTGCACCTCTTAATCCTGTTAGCGGAGCAAGGCTTGGTTTAATGCACACAAAGCAAACCCGTTGCTTTCATCCTGATTTGAAAAAAATGGATTTTGAGTAATTTTGTAGATTATACTTATTTATTAAATTTATATAGCACCCCTCTAATCTAGAGGCGACTCTAGGAGGCTTACAAACAGACTTGGTAGCAGATTGCCTGTATGTTGAATAGATTTAGAATAAAATGCAACCTTATTACAAAAGAAAACAATACTGACAGTATTAATAGTTTCCACTAGGACTATTTTAAACCTTGACCGGTTTTTCAAAGCATTTAGATTTAGGATCTTCTTAATTTATTTCATTTCCACCATCTTAACTGGAATTGAAATGCTATCAAATTTCTGATGGCAGAGTTCACAGGGTTTGCTTGACATTGCATCTTTGATGGGAACATTGTTATAAATAATGCATATTTGTGTGTGTGTGTGTGTGTACGCGCACACACACATTTACAATGCATTTGTCACCTTGCTTCTTGCTTTGGGTTTCATTACTATTTTAAGAGCTCACCTGAGTTATCTAATCTGTTTTCTCTTTAACTAGCATGGGCTTTTCTTCCCCATTCTTCATATATTTCTCCCTGCTCACAAGAAGCTTTTTTTACGATTCCTTTAATACACAAGGAACATGTCATTCTGTCATTCCCTTCATGGGCATTACAGGTGGGTGTATCATTGACTCAGTTGGCACATAAATCTCTGTGTTGGCTTTTCATCCTTCTGAAGTAGACGTTTCTGTTCAGTTGTATACATGGAAAATGGTGCGTGAGTCCAGGTTTTATGCAGTCTCAGTCGGTGTGAGCTGATATTGATACCCTGTTCCTTGGCTTCAATAGATTCCTGCTCTGGCGACGACCAGCGTACTCCAATCTGCTGTGCATCGGTGAAATAATGATGCCATTGAGGGGCAGATAATGCATGGCTGATCTCCTATGTTATCAATGGCTTTTACTAGCAAACTATCCCAAACTAGAGCAGAAGAAATATTCCAGTTGGAACTCTCCTTGCCACTGTCTAAAGATACTCACAGGAACATGGACAGAATCCAGCAGCTGCCACACTACAAGAGGCTTTAGCCCGAAACCCAATAACCTTATATGAACTCTAGCAACAGGGCTAGAAAAGGAAGCGATGGTATACAGCATTGCCAGCCTGTTATTTAATAGCCATTTTAGTTGTCCCTCAGCAGGCGGCGGTCTTCTCATCCTCCCCCCTTTTTATTGTTCTACTGTAATTATAAATCTTTTACTTGGTTTAAGAAAGTTTTGTATTCATTTTGCTAAGATTATTGGCTGAACTTCTCTATTAAAAAAAAAAAAGTCTTGTCTCATTCAAAACCCTGTGTGGAAATGTGAAAATTCTGAAGCTTGGTTTTAAAAAAACAAACAAACTCAAGACTTGAAACTTCTTGTAAGCTTGAGACAGGGAATGTCTAACTGAATTAGAGGTGTTTCCTTTTATTTTACATTATTTACTTTTGTATGGTCCCGTTCGACAGGACAAGGGGGATTCTCAAGGGTTTTTAATTTTTAGTTTTACTTATGGCTGTCTTGTTCTTCCCGGGTTGTCGGGGGTTTTGTTTTTGTTTTTTTAGAATTTAAACCTCCATGTACCACCCACACTTTTTTAAAAAATGTTGATTTGTCTCTCATATTGTCAAGAAAGAGTGGGAGATCTTTTGGAAGAAAAAGCTGTACCGAGTAGAGGTAAAAATAACGCTTCATAGATTTTGAAAGACAAAAAGTGCGAAAATAATCTTTCAGGAAGTTTTTAATGTTGGACGTAGAATGTATTACCTTTATCCATAATAGAGAAGGGTTTGGAGAGGGGCAGGGTACCTTGTTTCTGCTGGGTTGTTCCTACAGATGCCAATTAAGCACTGCCACTGCCGTAGGAGCAGTGCAGTCGTGGGCAGGCCTCTTGAGCGCACAGAGGCAGGAAGTGCCGCCAGCCCAGCTGCATTCCGCCAAGGCTCGGGAGTTATAAGAAATCTGTTCCTTCTGCAAGATGTCAAGAGAACATTCAAGCTTGTTGAATTCTTTCATTCTTTATTAAAATGTGCAAGCCTGGAACAGCTGGCCTTCAGCTGACGATATATTTATATAGTGGCCAAAACACTTAGTGTGCCAGCTAATATACATGAAGAATCTTCGTTTTCATGAGCAATATATTTATCCCTTAGTAATCTGGGAAAGTAGAAGGCATGTGAGTCATACCAAATACCACTCAAAGCACCATCAGTCCCACTTCGGGGATGAAAATGCAATATGTAGGTGTGTTGTTACTATTTTTTAATAAATGTGAGATTCTTGCCTCCTTGAAAACTTGGTGGCGAGTATAACTCCATAAGATTTTATTTTCTTGTTACTTTGCAAGCATTTTGTTTCAAAGCTTTGTCAGGTCATCTTTTGTTTCCTCTCTTTTTTCACTTCTGTGGATTTTGAACTATGAACAATCTTGTTACTTTTCTTTAGCTACTTTAGAACATTAATCTATTGCTTATTTGTATGTTCACAGTCTGATTTGATGCAACCTATGATTGGGGGAGTGCAATGGGAATGTGTTTTAATGTTGGTCCATGGAAAATTTTGAATAATTGTATCACTGGTTGCTGTAGATGTTGGTTCTTTGCGCATGTGCACTTCCATTTGTACAGTTCTACACTTCAGTGTGCTTTTTGTAAATATTTGTTGTCAATGATGTAATGTTAGAGACTTTAAAAGGCAGCCTCTTCTTTCTATATATCTGGAACCTTCAATTGCTGTATTATACTTAAAAAGTTGACTGCAAACTTCTCAAATTGTTCTTGATTGTGGGCGGTCTCTGCCCTTCCATTATACTTAAATCTCACCATCATCTGCTGAAAATATAGTTAGAATGTCTCTATAAACCTGTGTATTGGTAACAATATCTCAGAACACCTCATTTGTATTACCACTGTATTTGTGTACTTTAATAACTATGTAAATAAATTCATAAGGACTTCTAATTTTTTTAATGTGTGGTGGGCCTGTTTGCTTTCATGTGCCATTGGTGTTTGGCGTATTAAAGCGCGTGTGTGTGTGTGTGTGTGTGTGTGTGTGTGTGTGTGTGTAGTACACAAGATTAAATAACAAAAGTCAAGGCAATTTCTTTTGATTCTAAACATTCCGATAGATAATTATTGTAAACCTTTTAACTGTTCTTGTTAAACTTGTAATTAGCCTTTCTTTTTGGTTTCATACCATTTTCAGCAGCTGAGAGTATTTCTAGACAGATGACAATAAGTAGAAGAAAATAATAGGAAGATGGATGAATGTATTATATGGTATTGACTCTGGAACAAAAGGAAGGAATCCTTAAAATAGTTAATGGGATTGGGATGGGAAAAATCAACATTTGAAAGAGAGAATGATCTGTCTATCAAATTTGTATTGCTGCCCATCTCATAAAAGGCGACTCTAGGCAGTGTACAACAATCAGTAAGATAATGCATATATAACACAATAAAAAATAAGAATACATATTAAAAGATACCTAGGCAAAGAGAATAAGAATAGCCACTTAAGCCTGCTAATATAACCAGGTCTTGAGGGACTTCCAGAATACTCAGAAGGATGCAGCTAATCTAGCTTCAGAGGAAAGTATGTTTCATAAGCAAACACCATAGTAGAGAAGGCTCCTTTTCTGGGACCCATCATATGTAGATTTCTAGCTAATGGTACTTATAGAATGCCTTCTTTGCCAGGTCTAATACCAATTGTACCTCATCCCATAGAGACTATAATAAAAAATACAAAAGCTAACAATAGGAAAAATAGGGGAGGGAAAAGGGAAGAGAAAAGTGTAGAGAAGAAGGGAGAAAGAAAGAAAAGAAAAAGAAGGAAAGAAAGAAAAAGAAAAAAAAGCACTGACTTCTAATTGACAGTCCTTTCAGCAATTCCAAGAGGGCTCCACACACATTTACACTATTCAGATGACCCTGAGGACATAGATAAACCTCCAAGTGGTCTCAATGAATGCAAATGACCAGCTGTCTGCAAGGAGTATAAATCTTTCCATTCCCCACCATCAGTCAGAGCTGAAGAAGCTTCTTGGATGAGAAGCGAAATGTCTTCAAAGAAAAACAAGAAAGCCCAGTTGCCTCGTGAAAAAGCATCTTTGGGATCGCTTTAAGAAACTTCTATATTAGAATATGAATCCTATTCCAATATTTCTTTATCACACGTCCACCATAAATGATAAAAAGCCCCTTCTTTACGTTTGCATTTCCAGCATTCGTTTAAAATAACCTTTATACATTCTTGATAACCTATCTGGTGGTAAAAACCAATGATACATCATCTTATAAAATATTTCTTTTAAATTGTAATTTAATGTAAATTTTAAAACTTGTCCATATTCTCCCATTGTTCAAGCTTTACATTATATTGATTTCCTTGCCCACTGAATCATACAGTGCTTTACATATTCACGTTCCAAATTCAAATTCAATAGCGTTTTATAGATCTTAGCAATGATATGTTCATCACTACCACACGGTAGGATTTCCAATTCATTTTTAACAGAGTCAAACCCATAGCTCTGTTTGTCTAATTTAAATCTTTCTTTCAGTTGTAAATATGTAAACCAGCAGCAGACATCTTTCTGATTCTAGCTCTTCCTTAGATTTGATCCAGCAACTTCGTTTAGATCTAAATAAAGAGAAAGCACTGAAACCTGTGACACCCCACATAGTAAAGGCCAGGGAAGGACCTCTCCTCCCCAATCATGGACTGGGATTAACTCTGAAGGAAGGAGGTAAGTCAGCAGAACACCATGCCGCCCATCTCTAATCTTCTGGGTTGATCAGGAGGATACTATGGTCAATGGTTATCGAAAGCCACCAAGAGGTCAAATAGAGAAAGGATGGATGCGTAACCACCATCTCTCCTACCCTCTCCATGTTATCCCATGTTTTCTACAGTTCTGTTTGGAGCAAAACAAAATATGTTTGCCAGCTTGATTTCTTTAAAAAATACCAGCTTACAAAGATTCTCTGCAATGGTATATGTATCTGGCTGATCACCACTGATTATGATATGTGAGAGCAAGCAAGAACGATGTGTTGACAAATGACGAGGCCCATTTTACCCATATACCTTCTATGTGAGGCGATCATTTGAATATAGTTTAGTTTGTGGAACTTGAGATTTTATCTCCAAGGTCCAGCTCATTCTTTACCATTCTTATGGAGTCTTTCTCAATGTTAGAAGAGAACATCTACTTTACCCATCAGTGTGATGCTTGATAAGTGTCTTTCCTTATTGAGAGCTAGAAATGTAAATATATACTTCTGGTATTTATTTATTGGAGTTGTTCTATAATTTCAGCAAATACATTCACCTTTCTAAGCCCTTAGTTGGTTGAATAAACTCCTGCCTGATCTACAAAATAGGTTATGCTCTAAATTATGACTCACAGAATGACTGATGAATTATTTTTTAGTTAAGTGACTCTTTTTTTTTTTTTTATTAAGTGACTCTTAACATTGCTTAATTTTTCACTGAGCAGGTCCTTCTGCCAGAAGACAGAAATCTTCTGACCATTTTGATTTCTATGCCATTGCCAGTTTCTTAAATCACTTTTATTTTATAAAAGTATTTTACCAAGGAAATAAATGCAAACATACTGTATAACAGCTAAAAGTCTGCCTACAGGAGACCTACAGTTGTTTATTCAAAAGTAAGTCCCTGTGTTCATTTGATCTTACTTTGAAGAATTTAAGATTGCGGCTTTAGTGAATTGTCAGTATTGCTGAGATATCAATGATTTTTACTTTTGAATTGAAAACTGTGAAGTCTTAGATTTAGGCAATATGCATATTTCTATGGATGCACTATACAATCAGAATTTTAAATACATAAACAAGGATTAATATTTTCTGCAATGTCTCAGAATCCATAATTGTCAAGGAGACCTGAGCTGAGAATTACAGATGAATGTCGCTCAGATTAGTCTTCACTTCAGCTTGCACCAAGCCCACTGAGAATTGTGGAAGTTGCAGTCTTAATACTACTGAGTCCTCGAGAAATAAAGGTATAAAAATAAATAAATAATACAGCTGGAGGCTACCACAACTTGTCAAGGGAATTAGAGGCAAAAGATACTAAATTTTTGCAGAGATCTAAATAAATGTCCCAAGTCTGAACAGATAGTCCTTGTTTAACAGTTCAGGCTCTTCACAATTGGTGGACATTTACAACCATCACAGCATCCAACATTCACATGATTGCTATTTGTGCACTGACAACTGGCTTCTGACAAAATGAAGAAACTGGCAGTAAAATCACAAGTCTCGGTCACACTTAACAGCTGCACATTTAACAACCACAATGTAACTGACATCATAAATCCAGCACAGTCCTATGGTGTTTGACTTAACAACTGTGCTGCCTTAGCAAAGGAGTTGCCAGCCCCAATAGTGATTGTTAAGCAAGGACTATGTAATTTTGTTTCTTTAAAAAATGAAGTTTTAAATTCAAGTTTTCTTGATTCATAACTTGTCTTTTAAGAGTTTCTGCTTCCTAATCCAAGATCCATAAATATTAATAGTGTAGGAAATGATCTCTGCACCTGTTCAGAGACTATTCATATGCATCAGATTTCGCAAAAATTAACATGACAAAAATGTGTCATAATCGAGACCAAACAAATTAAAGTCTTATTAACCTCTAGAACAGGGGTCCCCAACCCCCGGTCCATGGACCGGCACCAGTCCACAGCATGCCAGTAAGCGGGCTGCACAAACAACCAAAGCTCCATCCTCGGGATGCAGGCAGTATTCAAAACCACAC
The DNA here is from genome assembly GCF_016545835.1 of Crotalus tigris. Lineage (NCBI taxonomy): Eukaryota > Metazoa > Chordata > Lepidosauria > Squamata > Viperidae > Crotalus > Crotalus tigris. Next base: position 4,426,540 of record NW_024096469.1, read on the forward strand.
CCCCTCTGGTTCATAGAAAAACCTTTCTTCATGGCACTGGTCCCTGGTGCCCAAAAGATTGGGGACCTCTGCTCTAGAATATAGAGAACAAATGTTCCATAATTCCTGAAGCTATATTAACAGAATAAAATTTATTCACTATATTTACAGTAGTTCACTAGAATTTAAATTAACATTCACCTATTGTGACATTAAAGTGCATTTACATGAGTCAAGAGAAAAAGTGACTTCATTTGCCTCAAAATTATCACGTATCCTACTCATAAACAGCAATACATTGACACTCGCAACTGACAAGCACAGCTTACTTATGCCAGTTCCATACAAGAACTTTGTTCTGAAGCTTCACCTCTTCCCTTACTGCCATGGTGTGGCAACATCAGTTTTGCGAATAACGAATGCAGACATACAGGATAGCTGTCACATGGTGATAATTCAGGGGACGTGTTGTGTTAAACAACAAAAAGTGTGGTGCAAACTTTCAAAAGACTAGTATAGAACAGAAATGATGTATAGAAATCTTAGTAATAATCACCTTAGTGTACTAATTCTATAGGGATGGAGAATTTGTGCCTCCACATACCTACCCCAAAGATAAAACCTGCTGTTTCCAGGCTTTTGCATTATTTATGATGTTGATTGAGGCAGTGAGGAGGACAAATATAGGGACTCTATATTTTAGAACTCGACATCTTTTAAGTCTTGTGGACTTCAACCCCCAGGATTCCTCAACCAGCCATGCTGGCTGGGGAATTCTGGGAGTTGAAGTCCACGAGTCATAAAAGAGCCAAATTGCCTACCCTGTCCTAGACCAATGGTCGCCAAATTCTTCAGCTCATTTACCTCATGAAATTCTAGATGGTTCGTTGACCCTCCCAAACCTTTAATATATGAAAATAATTTAATAAATGCTACTTTAACTATGCCAACAATCACGGATAGTCCCATCCGCCCCTGGGAGTCGATACTGAACTAATAAAGTTCCAGAATATTTGGTTTAACTATTACTATCTAAGCTCCAATCAGATAAAAACACATTTAAACATAAAAGTCTTTTTAAACATATTTAAAATCCTTTAACACAGGACCCGTACTAATGTTTTTGATTACTACAAAAATCCAGGCACATAGATACAATGCTATGTGCATGGAAATACAAGCCATATAGACTTTCTCATTTATTTCAGGAAGAGGGAAATACTAAAATCCTTCCACACAGGTGAATTAGCAGCACCTTCTCAAACAAATAGGGGCTGTTGGCCAATGACAATTTGAAACATGTCAGAGCAGCTAACCTTTAGAATTTTATTGCCATCTATATATCAATCAGTGAATAAATCTATAAGAGCAGCAGCAGCAGTTCCACAAGATTAATAATACAAAATACATCATAGCAGATACAGAATCCTCCCTCTGCAATGCCTCCATCTGAAAATCTAGTATCTGTGGCACTTACAACCTCTATAGTGGTTCATTGGAATCACTGTTATGAAGTTCATAATGTTCAACCATCATAAATCCTAGATAGCTAACAGGCACAAGCAAGTTTTTTTGAATTCCTAAAGAGGCTATAGCTGCATTGTGCTGTAATGCATTGGGCTTTCCACATTTCCAAACAAATAGAAAAATGAAAGACCTGAGACTCACACCTTTGAAATTTGGTTTAATTCAATTACATGGAGGTAGACACCAAACATTCATTTCTCATTACATCCAAGTATATGGAAAAAGGACACAATAATAATATTTTGTTTTTGTTAAACAAGGTGAGTGACCTGTATCCTCACCCCTTTGTTGCAAATCTTAGGAAACTTTTTCAGAGGCCAGGTTGAGTTTTGAATTCCCTTTGAAAGCACTGCAACAATCTCCAACCTAAATAACATTTTGCTACTTTGAACATGGCCAGGAGGGGGAGGAAGTGATGGCAAGACTCAAATACCTTACAGTGGTATTTGCTTGATAACATCCTTGCTGCATCAGAGTTGCTCTATAAGCTGCTAACACTGAATCATAACATCTTATTTCATAAAGTAGATTGATTTATAAAATATTGATCAAATTCTATATTATAATTCTGCCAGGCTTTGACCATATGCCCTTGCTCCTAAATACCTCCCAAAAAAAGTTTCTATCAAAAGTAACAGTATGAGATAATAAGCAGAATTAATCTTTGGGTTAAACATTATGACAGAAATTGGCCAGATCTGTCAGTATTTCTGTTTAGAATTTTAATATTATTGAAATACCTTAAAAATATTTTATCTTTGGTAACCACACAAAAAATAAGAATTTGGATTTAAGAAATATAACAAGAGAAATTATTCTACACAAATTGCCTGCAGGTATAGAAACTGGCAAAATTTTATCCCTAATTATTTTCAGTGTTCCCAGGCAAACATGAAGATATTAGCACAGTTTTCTCCTGACATTAGTGAACTAGTAAACCAATTTGATTCCCCCCAGTTGTGTTGAAATTAGAATTTCCTGAATTGACTGTGTTGACTGAGAGTAGGACTTGTAGGACTTTTGAAGGTCATAGTATTGATTGAACTGTTATAAAGAAATTTCCCTTCTTTCTTTCACATGTGTATGATAGACAGAAATGGTAGGTAACATCTAATTCTCCAGATAATGGGACCAGCTATTGATTGATCGGGGTGGAATCCAAAACTGTTGTAAGATTAGAAATATCCAATTCTATGGCAGGAACTAGGGCATGAATACTTTTACCGAGTTGCTCTCCCTGCCTAGTTAGTATGAGTATAATACTGGGTTGGCCAAGCAGTCCAACTTGCATGCCTGGAGCATCTGTAATCCTTATCTAAACCATGATAGGGATCTTATATTGACATCTGACAATAAATGGTGTCTAGTATATAGCTCAAATAACGCATAATCTCATTTGACTAATTTATCTAAAAAAGTAATTCATTTAGTGAATGAACATATGTGTCCCAGGATAATGTGGCAGGATCCAATCTGGGTCAGTCACCAGGACCACAGTTTTTGTCTTCCGAGCTTTGGGCCTCGTGCTGGAGCCCATCCTCAGGGAACTTCTAACTTCTCTCTCTAATTCATTTAGGACTAAGAACCTACTTTTCTCTGGAAATTCTTTTGAAAAACTCAAATATCCACTGGATGGTAGCAAAGAGATACAAAAAGCTAACAGTTCACTAAGGGAGCATATGGAATTTTGCAGTCTAGCTATGGAATACCTCAATTAGCCTTCAAGGTCATCAGATCACTTTAAAGAACTGTTCAGAAGAGCATAAAAAGTCCATTGAGATAAAATAGACTTTTATCAACACATTTAATATAAAACTTTGCTTCCACCGGTGTCCTTCAGAATAGAGGGATCTCATATTTTCTTTGCTTGTGGAGAAATCTCAGCCACTCCTGCCCCCTAATGCAACATCCACTACCCCAAGCATTAATTTCTCTCAGCTGATTGCCTCAACTCACATCACCAACTGCTACGAGTCGCACAAACAGAAGACATACCTGGTAGTGTGGATGTTTCTTAGAAGACTTTGGGTAACAAAAAGAACCATTACTTCCTTTCTTCTACATTATTTCCTCTTATTATTTCCTTCAAATCATCAAAACTGCCAACTCCATTAATCCCCTGTGATTTATATAATGGGCATGATAAAATGTTTGGAAACAGTTTTTCTACTTTATAAAAATACAGCTAGACAAAAGATATATAGTCCTCTGCCACTAGAAAATGTTGAGAGCTGATGTATCAGTCCTTGTCCGTCTGCTGTTCCTGTGTCATAGAAAGTTTTGCAAATCATTTATGTAAGGCATGTTCATAAGAGCCTGCAGTTAAAGTTGGAAGATCAACAAGCAATTAGAAAGACTGAAATAGCTCTTCAGTCTGTTGTCCTGTGAAAACTAATCACAATTCATTTTGTTTTGACCCCGTTTGAGAATAGTTATTAGATTTTTTTTTCCCCCAGGAAGTTCAATAACTTTCTTTTGCACATTTAAATCTTTAAAGTAAAAAAGATGATGAAAACAATATAAATACATAAAAATATATTGGCAAAACCAAAATTATTAAAAACTTAGCATTCTATAAGATTAAAATAGGGTTGATCTCTTGGTAATTATTCCTTTAAATCAAACACCATCATGGAAGATACTTTGAAGTTCTATAGATACAAAAACAATAAGTGTGTCATCTGCATTACAGGGACATTTACATATTCATACATACAAAATAAAATACTTCCATCCAAGAGAATGTTTTCTGGTAGTGCAAAGCACTACTATGTGTTTAGAAGACCATGGGTTAGTTTACAGCAATAGTTATGCCCAAGCAAATTAACCTGAAGATCAATCCTTCATTAAAATGGGGGGGGGGGAAACTTCCTAACAAGGTCAGCTTCCAAGAAGTGATTTCATGAGCTTGTTGATCTCTAGTTCCCAAACATAATAGCCCAATCCTAAGCAAAGCTTATTACCAAAATAAATACAAATATTAAAAGTTTCTGAATCTTTCTCTAAATGTTTGGCATTCATTTCTGTTACATTCACACACATGTTTCTGGATTGGTTACAATTTTCCCATTTTTTTCATCTTTCAGAAAGCATTCCACTTCAATAGAGTCCACTTTGGAGTCTCCCGGTTGTTGATTTAACCCTTCTCCTTCAGCATGATCTTGTATTTGCACAGGTTTTTTGATACAGAAGAGATTTCCTAAACACAGCACCACCGAGGAAGTAACGACTTCAATACCAGCCAAAATAAAAACATACATATACTTGTGAGTTGCATCCAGGAGTTTGCCTGAAATAGAAAATTTATATCTTTAACAGCATATTCAATTAAACTTAGAATTGTTGCATTTTTAATAATTTTAGAAAGCTGAAGCGAGTACGTTTGGGAAAAACCTGTTAGATAATCTAATGACACAATTTTAGTGAAAAGGTTAATGGGAGGGAGAGGAATAAAGAAGCAATGGTGGCAGCATGAATCTAGCTTGTATATGCTTATATGTAATATACATGCAAATCATTGACTTAGAATTGAAATACCTCAACTTGCAACAATTTTCTTTAGGCTATATTGTAATATAAAACAGAACATCATAGAACAATGTTTTTGTGCTCTGTTTGGGAAAGGAAAAGTATTTCTTTAAATACTATGATGTAGCTTTCTCTCAAGTTCTTCATTTTCAATGCATTAAGACTGCTTATTTGAATAGGCTGCACACAAATTACATTTAGTTCACGCATTTTGACTTCTGCTCCTCGCTCTACTTTTGCTTCTGCTTAGTAGGTTTGAAGGTATTATTTTCCTTGGCCATGTAATTTAGAATAGAACAGAAGTTGTAGAGAGTTACTTCATTTGACCCCTCTAAATTGCCTATTTATTTCTAATTAGGAGATGGACCCACTACATCTTGCTACTCTTTTGTTCTCTTTTTTTTTTTCCTTTACTTTGAGGCTTGGATTGAAACAGTTCTCCATCTGTCTTGGTATTCCATCTCTAAGGTAAATTGAACTGTAAGCAGCTCAGAGTCATTGAGGGCAGCTATAGAAATTTAATAAATAGATGCTCCTGCTTTTGGCCTTCAATTATAATCTACATGCAAGAGAACAGAATAGCAAATTGACCTCTAATTCTCAGACAACACCAGGGAAACTAGAAAAGAGGGTAACAGCAACACAAACAAAACACACAGGGTGGGGGTTTCACAGTTCTTATTCCTTCCCTTAATTCATCTTTTTTTCTCTTTTCATAAAAATGGAACAATTAATCTTGTTAATTAACTAGAGTACTTACCTGCTGAAGGTGGGCCAACTAGGACAGCCATTGCCTCAGCCAAAAGAACTAAGCCAATGGCACTTGAAAACTTTTGTGTACCAACAATAGCCATGAGAACTTCAAACTGAAGAGCACCAACCATTCCATAGGAAATGCCAAAGAAGATGCAGAAGACCACCAGGCCACCATAATTGGAAGAAAGGGAGCCCATGAGATCAGTGAAGCCATTAAAAAACATAGCAAAACTGAAGAAATAGACACAACGGGGCCTAACCCAGTTCAAGCCAGCCAGTATTCCACAAAGAGGTCGAGCAAAAATGTCCACGCAGCCAAGAACTGTCAGAAGAAAAGCTGATTTGGTGTCCTCATACTTCAGGTCTTTAGCATAGCTTACTACAAAAACTGGAGGTACAAATAAGCCTAGCACCATAATGGATGCAGCCACTGTATAGATTACAAAGCCGGTATCTTTGAAAACACTGAAATCCAATAGCTTTTTTTTGCGTTCCTGAATTGGTTTCAAATTTTCCTGTTTTTTTGGACTTTCCAAAGGTCTCATCAGAGCTCCACAAACACAACAGTTCAAAAGCAATCCCCCCAAGATGAGAAATCCCCCTCGCCACCCATATTCATGCTGCAGTATCTGCCCGAGGGGGGAAAGTGCACAGAGGAACACAGGGCTTCCAGCTGCAGCTAACCCATTGGCCAAAGGCCGCTTTTTGTTAAAGTAGCGATTTAGCATGATAAGGGATGGCTGGAAATTAAGGGCCAGGCCCAATCCTGGAAGGAAAAAAAAAAAGGACACAATTTAAAACAGTAATCAAGTTCAGTGCTTGAAACAAGAGTAGAATATATTTAACTGTACAGAGGATGTAGATCCTCCCTCAGATATAAAAGAAGAAGAAATGTTACACTCGTTTATCCTTGTGGGCTGAATATACCATATTTTACGGCATATAAGACGACTTTCTAAAGCATGCAAATCGGTTCCGAAGTCAGGGTCGTCTTATACACCAAGTCGTCTTATATGCCGGAAATTACGGTAATTTCCGGCGTATAAGACGACTTTCTAGGCATGCAAATCGGCTCCGAAGTCGGGGATCGTCTTATACACCGAGTCGTCTAATACGCCGGAAAATACGGCATGTTGGCATTTAGGCAGAAAGAAATGTGGAGCTGCCAGTATTGAGCAAGGTTCTGACATTGGTCTCCAAGAATAAATGATTGGTTTTGGTTTTTGTGGAAATGGTAATGTAAGTTCCTTTGGTGTCTGTCTTAAAATAAACATTCTAATTTAGAAAAACAAAAACAAAAGACATCCCGCCTATGTATATGAAGAAAGAGAAACACTGTGCAGGCAGAGAAAAAGCTCCTGTGCATTTGCTTGAAGGAAGGAGGGAGGAGAGCAAGGCCTGAAGAATGGATGTCACCAAGGACTGCTTTGGAAGAGGGGGGGGAATAGGGAGGTTCTGTAGTAGGGGGAAACTGCTTCATATAAAAACATGTTATGATCACCATGATGTGCATGTAGGAACTCTGCTGCAAATAAGCCTCCCTGCACATTCAAAAGGAGAACATCAAAAGGAGAACATCAACAGATGGAAACTAATCAAGGAGAGAAGCAACCTAGAACTAAGGAGAAACTTCCTGACAGTTAGAACAATTAACCAGTGGAACAACCTGCCTCCAGAAGCGGTGAATGCTCCAACACTGGAACAGCCATTTGTCCGAAATTGTATAGGGTTTCCTGCCTGAGCAGGGGCTTGGATTAGATGACCTCCAAAGTCCCTTCCAACTTTATTATTATTATAAAGAGGAAGCTATGCAGCCTTTCTTTCCCTCTTACATGCCATCACTATACACAGTGCAGCCTTGCTAAATGGCTTGCCGATACATTAAAGACATTTGCTATTACTTACCCGTAATGACACCAGCAGATAGGTAGATCTGAATGATATTAGTGGAGAAGGAAGCAATGATCATCCCTGCTGAGGCAAACAGGCCTCCAGTCAGCATTACAGGGCGGCAGCCGAACCGATTGACACACATACTGCATAGGGGGCCTGAAGAAAATAAACAGGTGCTTAAATGCCTGTGATGTAACATGCCTAGAATAATGGTGGCATTTTGTATTGCTTCTCAAACCTTTCTCAGGCTTGGCAAGAATATCTCTGGGTTTACAATTGACGCCGGAGGATTCATTTGGAAAAGGTTCTTTTCCTCCCCCCCCCCCATTGATTCCATGCTGGAAAAAACCTATCCTCCATTCTAGTATATATACAGGGACCATATGTACTTCATTTCAGAAAGCTGTTCTTTTATATTTCTTTAATTATTTATTTTATTGGTTTTGCTCTTGAATTTTTCTTCGAAAAACAACATTTTAAACATAAAACATTTTTTAAAAATCCTTATGAGCCTCTTTCAGATCTGCCCCCTTAATTTTGTCAGCTTTGCCTTAATTTTTTTCCAAGAAAATGTAGACGCCATAAGTACCAGGGAATTCTCAACATTCGGCCAGAATTAGGACCAGGATTTCCATCGCTAAGCAAGGCAGATGTTTAATTGAGTTGCATGCAATTTTACAACCATTTTTGCCACAGTTCTTAAACAAATCACTGCAGTTGTTAAGTCAATCATGCAGTCAAATTTTGATTATATGATCAGGGATGTGCAATGGTGATAAGGACCGGTTGTAAATCAGTTCTTTCAATGCAGTTACAATTTCAAATAGTCACTGAATGTTTTTAAGTCAAGGACTACCTGTATGCAGCATCAGCAAACTTATATAGGTAATCCTCGATTTACAACAGTTCATTTAGTGACCGTTCAAAGTTATAACTGAAAAAAGTGATTTATGACCATTTTTTACACTTAACGACCGTTGCAGCATCCCCATGATCATGTGATTTACATTCAGCTGCTTGAAAACTGACTCACATGTATGACGATTGCAGTGTCCTAGGGTCATGGGATCACCTTTTGCAATCTTCTGACAAGCAAAGTCAAGGGGGAACAACTTAACAAATATGGCCAGAAAAGATATAAAATGGGGCAAAATTCACTTAACAAATTTCTCCTTAGCAATATAAATTCTGGGCTCAATTGTGGTCATAAATTGAGGACTACTTGTACCTTGCAAGTTTCTTTACAATCTACTATATAAATAGAGAATCAGATAATACATTCATAATTACCATATTAAAAGTATTGCTGATAATAGATCAGTTGCAATAAGATTAAATATATCTGTTTCTGAGGTTTCATTTGTTTCACATTTTCTATAATCTCTTCTGAATGGCAGTTGGTGAGGCCTTGTTAACTCATATCTTAATTGTTAACCTACCTAAAGTTTTCCAATGTTGGGCAATTTTTATTAGAATCATTACAATGATTTAGAGGTCAATACTTCCGTCAACAAAAAGAGCCGAGGTGGCGCAGCAGTTAGAGTGCAGTACTGCAGGCCACTTTAGCTGACTGTGTTCAGCAGGTCAGCGGTTCAAATCTCACCGGCTCAAGGTTGACTCAGCCTTCCATCCTTCCGGGGTAGGTAAAATGAGGACCCAGATTGTTGGGGGCAATGTAAATATATATTCATTGCTTACTGGTGTACACCGCTTAGAGAGTGCTTGCACTTAAAGCGGTATATAAGTCTCATAAATAAATAAATAAATAAATAAATAAATAAACAAACAAAATAATAAACAAAATGAGATGTGTCTGTGATTTCCTAGTTGCTTACCTGTTCCATAAAGCATAGCCAACAAAATAGAGGAAATCCATGCTGTGTCACTATATCCAACATCAAACTCTCGGATAAGTTCCTTGAAGAAGACACTCATGGCCTTCGGGAAGGCATAGGAAAATCCAGTGATGACAAAGCACCCAAAGAGTATAGCCCAGCCCCAGCCGCCATCTGGGGCTTTAACTCCAGATGGACCATCATCGATCGCCACAGCTCCCATGATGAGATTTTATGAGTTTCCTAAGACATAATTTGTAGAAATTAAAATTATGTAGTCCATCAGGAAAAAAGACAATATTACGCAGTTAAAACTATACTTTGTACAGTAAACTACATAAAAAGGATTTACCATAGAAAGCCAATTAGCTTTTTCTTAGCCAGAAGGCTCATAACTGTACATCTGTCCAGTTATCACACAGGCTTTTTTAAATCATATACATTTGTACAGCTTTGGTACAGGAAGCATTGTGCAGAAACAGGGAGACACATTCTGCACAAGATTTGCATGTCAAAAACCAGGAAATATGGATAAGACAACAAATGTTGCAAGAACTTTCTTTAAAAACAGAGACTGACACAGAATGTATCTAATTCATGATTCGCATTTTATTAGTTTTAAATATATATACAGTGGAACCTTGGTACTCATCTGCTTTGAAATTCATTGAATTTGGTTCCCAACGAATTTTGACAGGAAAATTTTGTCCCGGTATTCATTGTTTGTTTGGTACTCAACGCGCAAGATAGAACTTATCGTTGTCAGCTGCCTTGTGACTCACTATGTTATTCCTTATGGGAAAAATTTGTTTGGTACTCATCGCACCTCCTGGAACCAATTAATGATGAGTACCAAGATACCACTCTGTGTGTGTGTGTGTGTGTGTGTGTGTGTGTGTGTGTGTGTAGTGTAGTATATTTAACAGAGGTGTGTATATATGTGAGACAGATATTTCTCTGCTGATTAAAATTATTAGAAGCCCTAAATTTTAGTTAGATTAATTATTGGAAATCTGCAGCCTGAAAAGAGCCACTGGCTTATTGGTCACAGGTCCAAGCATCGGTTTCTAGAATCTCAAGTTTAAAGTACCAAATGAATAAGAGGGATCTTTGTTTCCTAGATCTGTGGTGGCGAACCTATGGCACTGGTGCCAGAGGTGGCACTCAGAGCCCTCTCTGTGGGCACGCGCACCATCGCCCCAGTCCTAGGCCTTCAGCTGGGTTTTATAAAAACCTTTTTGCTTTAGGCCTCCGCCACCGTGTGCAAAAAAAAAAAAAGGTTCAATCAGTCAATTTCAACTTCTCGCGGGAAACAAAAAAGATCTTGCAAAGTTGGAATTGATTGATTGAACCTTTTAGTCCCACCCAGTCTGCTGTTACCACTGCAGTCACGCCCACCCAATGGGCCACACCCACCCAATGGGCCACACCCACCCGGCAGCCAATGATGCATAAGTTTTGGGTTGCGGTTTGGACACTCGGTCTCTAAAAGGTTCGCCATCACTGTCCTAGGTCATTTACTTTCTTTTCTGGAACACAGAACAGACATTCTCAGTTCAAAGAATCATGCACTACATGGCTGGGGAGTATACCTGCCAGGAAGCGTGTTCATCCATTGTATAGAAGCTGCTAGTCAAGAAAGGATGCATGCAGCTTTTTACAAATATTTTGATTACCACCACATATATTGTTCCTATAGTTTGATTTTGGCAATCAATATTTTTTCCAAAAAAGAAACAAAGTCAGAAGTGGGGCCAACTTGCTGTCCAGACAGCTGAGAACTTAATATGTTATTATTCAGAGTCCTTTCTGTGACATTTAGGCTTCACCCTGAACCACTTAGAAAGAAAAATTTCACATTGAAGCTCCAGAAATAAATTTGGCAAAGCCTACTAAAGCTGATCTATTGCTGTACACTGCCCTTTCAAAAGAAAAACACTGATATACTTTTCCTACACCATCTCTGAAACCCCATTAAGTGATTCAGCAATAAGAAATGTACAGAAATGTGCCTAAATCACATAAAAGTGGGATGTGAAGCAAACATTGAAGCTCCTATTGGGATATAAAGAGCCTACCTGAGGGGTGTCAAACTCGCAACATCACATGATGTGTTGCAATGTATCATGACTTTTTATTCATTGCCGGCAATGGGGTGGGCGTGGTTTCAGCGTGATGCAACTGGCCCGTGGGCCGGCAGTTTGACAGCCCTGGCCCACCTGAAGAAAATGGTAACTGATTCAACATGGCCAAGACGCTTTGAGCTTCTATCTCTTGCAAAATACACAAACAGCAAGCCACTTTCAACAATCTGAAAATATTCATAAGCAGACATTCTATTTAATTTAGTATGTTTTTAATCTCATCTTTTTCTCCAGACAACTGAAGGTGCTGTACTCTTTTTCAGTGGAATTGGCAGACTGACAAAAACAGCATCCCAGCATTATGCTGCAAGCCAATCTCTTTTTCTACATTCACTGGAACATTTCCAAGGGGATGGACCTTATGGTGCAAGGCTGCTTTTATCAACCCAATGAAAGCAATGAGATCTTGTAATTGCTATTACTCATCCCAATAGAAGCCTTATCTCTGAGTGTGAATTTGAGCCTGGATTCCCATGTTCTTAGCTCCCATTTGAATCACTATCACAGTGGCTTTTTCACAATTATTTAAAATGGTAGAAATATCTGATAAAAAGAGGAGGAAGAGGAGGAGACTGTCCTTGTCCTGTGGAATAGCATTCCTTTGGAAGTCATATAGCTGCATTCCTGCTGGTTTTCAGAAAAGCTGCAGCAACCTAGCTGTTCCACCAAGCACCAAGGCAGAGTGATTTGTAACCCAGTTTGATTGTTCCCCAACAGTCTCAGGTATCTGTTTCGTATACTACATTTCTGTTTTTAATCTTAACTTACTTCTTATTTATTAGTGAGAATTGCTTCATCAATTGAGGAACTGACTGATGAATTAAATGAATACATAAATAATCACATTCTAACCAAAGTCCCCTTTCCCCTATAAAAGACCTCATATTTCTGTTAAGTACCTGGGAGTAATTTTCTTGCGTGAACAACTGATGCAGTACATCAGGGGTCTTCAAACTTGGCCCTTTTATGACTTGTGGACTTCAGCTCCCAGAATTCCTCGGCCAGCGTGCCTAAGGAATTCTGGGAGTTGAAGTCCACAAGTCATAAAAGGGCCAAGTTTGAAGACCCCTTACAGTACATCCTTCCTTTCATTCTGCAAGCTGTTAAGTTACTATGATGCATCTGGCCCAACGGCCAGTAGTTTGACACCCCTGTGTTAAGCAATATACAAAGAAGTCACCCCTTCCTGCAAAACTTGTCATTTCCTGAGTGCATTTCTAGGTTCTATGAATTCAAAGCTCTGAATTCACTTTGGTGTTTTTACCAACAAAGGTAATCTAAGTTCATCTCTTTACAACCCAACAGAATTTATTGCTCTCATCTAGCTACCATCTGCCTGCCAATTGGCAAAAGTAGGATAATTAAAGCTATCAAAAGGCTAGTAAAGGATTATATTTAGTCCCTTTTCATGCTATAAGGAGTTGAACAATGCTCTAATAAATAAGCAAACACCTATGCCAAGGGCGTCAAACTGCCGACCCACAGGCCAGATGCATCAGAAGGAAACTGCACCACCTCATTGACGGCAGTGGGGAAAAGCTCTGATAATTTATTAATACATTATTTTTTCTTATTTATTACTGCTGTATTTTAAACTATCTGTAAATTGCCTAAAATGCCTCTGGATTGAGGCAGGAATAAATTGCATAAATAAATAAATAATAAAATTGTTATTTCCAATAGTTGTAGCCTTAATATCTCTTTCAACATTAATCTAATAGGATTTAATCTTTACTGCAAAAATGAAATGATGGAAGTTAGCCCCCCCCAGAAGGAAATATTAAAAAGGGCAGAAAAATATATTTTTCCTCAAAAGGACTTTTTAAAACCAAACTTGGCCCCAAATCTATCTCTCTGCCCCAAGCAAGACTTTAGGCCCATACAAATGCAAATGTAAAACCATCAGAAAGTTGAAGCCAGAGCAATCAAGAAGACAAAAGAGAAGATCTGCATACCCCACCCAAACTCTAGGAGTCAGCCCCATCACCTGGGAAGCAGGATATGATAATAGAATTAAACCACAGATATCAAGGCCTAGACAAACACTCAGAAACAGCCTCAAGGTTCATGCCACAGGAACAGGAAACTATTCCAAACAAAAGGCTAGGGGGATTATAAAACCTACTGCCCATGTGCTCAATCTCTCTCTTCTCTCTCCTCTGCACTTTCCTGAAGAACCATCTTTCTGCAATAAACTGTAACCTTCTTCCCAAAGCAGTCACCATGTTTGCTTATTTATTCCCGGCTTGGATGAACCAGGATGAAGACTTTACTTCTATCAGAAAGTACTGACTGATACTGATAAGTTCCCCAGGGAAAGCTATGACTTCAACTGTCTCTTGGTCTACCTGATATTTCTAGACAGATCTACTGAGGACAAGTAAAAGCACTTTGTAAGTCATAAGTCATAGTGAACTTTATGAAAATACTCTCCCCCTTGTAAAAAAACATGTATTGCATTGGAGGGCCTCAGCTGTTTCTGTTCCCATGGGAACATATCCATCCAGGCAGAAAGCTGCTGTCAGCCAGCTGTTCATTCCTAATCTGCAGCCGTTGTACTTATGCCAATTCCAGAAGAAATGCCATTAGTAGATTGCACACAGAATACTTGATATTCATGATCAGATTAATTATCTACTTGTTATAAGATTCCTTTAAAAATCACATAAAATGTCATGACTTTGAAACTACCATGAATCTTATATATTGTACCACATGAAATGATTTAAGGCAGTTCCTTCATCCAGACATTCTGTCATCTGATTGTTTATTTCTCTGTCTATAAAAGGCCCAGCACTCTAGAAATCCCATGAAATTTAATTTAGATTTCTGTTGTTGTAAGATGATCTGCAGAGAAAGGCAGACCTTTACCTTTAAAATTGTAAGAGTTAAGTTGAAAGGGGGCATTTCCACCACTGTTCATGGGGTTCGATCTTCTTGGACATTGGTTCGATCTTCTTCACCAAAACCATTTTAATTTGCCCAATTTTTTCTTCAATCTCATGCCCATACTTGAGGTGGGATCTGACCTATGCAAAGTGAAGGGGAATTTTTATTTTCTACGATTTGGAAAGTTTCTGTTTGTACAGTTTAAAATTGCACTTACCTTTTTTACAGACACATTACACTGTTGATTAATATTCAGACTTTACTATACAATGCAATGCAATGTTTCTCTTGGACTACCTGTTTACAGCTGACCGATGAAGAGAAGTAAACAGATTTACCATAGAGCGCATCCCTCAGGCACAGTCTTGGTGCTACAAAAGTGGGATTCCAGTAAAAAAGATTTCCACTGTTCACTTCTCCATGCATACAATATTTCAGTCTATTTAATTTAAATCGTTGAATGGGGGCAGACCCACAATTTATATAAGGCTACTTGATGAGTACCTGAAATTGAAGGTGATGACAGGTGCTAACTGCAAAAAGCATATTGCATCACTTTGGGACAAGTTTCATCAATTTCTAGCTTATTCTAGGGCTCAGTGCAAAATACTAGTTGTAACTCAGGAATTCTCTAATCAGATTCTAAGCTCACCTTTCTCCTCTATCTGTGCACATAAATATGTTCTTGCATCTAAAACAGACATGTCAAACACAAGGCCCAGGGGGCCAGATGCGGCCCGCGAAGTGGTTTCATGTGGCCCACGAAGCCATCCTGGAAACAGTGAGGGAATGGCCCCCTCTGCCTTGGCCCTGGCCCAGACCAGCTGGGAGCCAATATACAATTTTCTGGTGGCCATCTATGCTGAAACGCATTCAGTCTTAGCTCCATAAGCCCCGCCCCAGGGCCTGAGAGGAACAGTGAGGCTCCTCCAATAGACCATGCCTTGGCACTTGTCCTGGTCCCACCCCCTTCTGCCAGAGACCCTCAGATATCCTACTCCTGCCCAGGCCCCCACAGGCACCCTTGACAGGAATGATGTAGAGTTGGCCACACCCACCCAGTAGGCCACATCCACTCCACCCAAGCCCACCCCCCCGGCCCACTGAGGGCAACTGCAATGCTGATGCGGCCCTCAACGAAATTGAGTTTGACACCCCTGATCTAAAACCTTGGATCATTTGTAAGACCCCCAACTTTAGAGGTGAGGCAAGTGCAAGAGGGTCTTTTCAATGGTAAAGAATACTTCATAGAATTTTTTTCTCCAATCAATTTTCTCAGGTAAAATTCATCACATTTTCCTGAAAAGCATTCATGTCTTTTAATGTCAGAGCTGGATGTTTGATTATATGTTTTTGCTTGATTTTGTTTGTTCTATGGTTAACTGCATTTTTAAGTGATAGACAAGGACATGCTCCCTTCTTAGCCACTATCAAAAACAGTTCCAGGGTGATTACAGTAATATCTGTAAGGTTTTGCCACCCATTAGGGCAAATCAGGTGGAAATGGATGGAAATCAATGCCTGGTAGCGACTAGAAACAAGATTCCTCTAGCTATTTACCTGTACCATCCCCCAGCTATCCCTGCTGTGTTACTTATTCATCTGGGCTGTCGCTAGATCCGTGCATTGGTGATTGAATAACATTTATAAATCTAGTGAGGAAAGGAAGCCAGGGCAAGGCAGGCATTGGCCAATGGAGATGAAAATATCATGCTAAGATAGTTTCTTGCTATCTGAAGGATGGATGGATGAAGCATTATGCTATTGTTGCCACAACATCTCCAGGGCGTGAAATAGAACTGACTCTGGCTCGGGCTGCCTCATTTGTTGCTATGATTTTGTGCACCGATACATTTGGTGACTGGCCAGATCACCTATTTTTGGCTTTAAGAAAGGGCCAAGCCACTTGTGCAGCATTTCCCTGAGCCCAGAGTCCCCCCTTCAAACGCACAGCCATAACAAAAGGGAGGGACATTGGCTGCCACAAAAAAGGGCTCTGTTCTGGACCCAGTGCTCTTCAACATCTTCATCAATGATTTGGATGAGGGGATAGATGGGGAACTCATCAAATTCTCAGGAATAGCCAACACTCCAAAAGATAGACTTAAGATACAGAAGGATCTTGACAAACTTGAACATTGGGCGCTATCTAACAAAATGAAATTCAATGGTGAAAAAAGTAAGGCAAGAAAATTTCTACACTTAGGCAAGAAAAACCAAATGCACAGGTACAGTAGGTGGTATCTTGCTCAGTAGTAGTAACTGTGAGAGGGATCTCTGAGTCCTAGTAGACAATCCCTTAAATATGAGCCAGCAGTGTGCTGCAACTGCCAAAAATGTCAACACAGTTCTAGGCTGCATTAACAGAGGGATAGAATCAAGATCACATAGTGTTAATACTATTTTACAATGCCTTGGTAAGGCCACACTTGGAATACTGCATCCAGTTTTGTTCACCACAATGTAAAAAAGATGTTGAGACTCTAGAAAGAGTACAGAGAAGCGCAATAAAGATGATTAAGGGACTGGAGGTTAAAACAAATAAGAAACGGTTGCTGGAATTTGTTATGTCTAGTAGTTTAATGAAGAGAAGGACGAGGGGTGACCTGATAGCAGTGTTCCAATATCTCAGGGGTTGCCATAAAGAAGAGGGAGTCAAGCTATTCTCCAAAGCCCCTGAAGGCAGGACAAGAAGCAGTGGATGGAAACCAATCAAAGAGGGAAGCAGAACTAAGGTGAAATTTCCTGACAGTTACAACAATTAACCAGTGGAACAACCTGCCTCCAGAAGATGTGGATACTCCAACGCTGGAAGTTTTTAAGAAGAGACTGGTCAGCCATTTGTCTGAAATGGTATAGGGTTTCCTGTCTGAGCAGGGGGTGGGACTAGAAGACCTCCTAGGTCCCTTCCAATATTATTATTGTTGTTGTTGTTGTTGTTGTTGTTGTTGTTAATTATAATGATGAGCTGTCTTAATTCCGGAGAAAATACACGCGCTCGCCTCGCGCTGGAGCCAGGGAATCCTTTAGAGGTAGGCAACCTTGTGTGGCTCAGGAATTCTGGGAGTTGAAGTCCACGAGTCATAAAGGAGCCAAGGTTGCCTACCCCTGCTTTAGGCTTATAGCGGAGACAAAGAAAGGCGAACTGGGGTCCACCCTCTCCTGGCCAAGCTCCGCCTTAAGGGCAAGCAAGAGCAAATGTAGTAACCCTTTGCAGGCGAAAACTCCAAACCCCAACTCTACAAGCGTTAGCCCATTGAGGGCGGAAACTAGCTGGAAAAGATGCGGGAAGAGTAACATTTGAGCCGGATTGGGGAAGTTACGTTTCAAGAAACAAGGAAGCAAAATAAATAAAAGCCACTGACTGCAGCCATCGTTTGCAGGGGTATGGTATTTTAGAGCCCCGTCTTCAGGACGCCCTCCCTGCACTCCGAAATTTACAAGAAAGGGGTGTCCCGCTCTCTCGATCTCCCTCAAGTATCTCCGGAGAGCAGTTAAGAAACGGAACTAAAGAGACCCTTCACAGAACTTCGTCCGGCTGCCAATGAATGAAAGAAGCTGCTGTTTCTTGCAAACGCCCTACTACTCCAATAGGCAGACTCGCGCCTTTGGTCATATCTAGCTGACGGTTCAGCCAACCGCTGTAGAGGCATTATTATTACTCCCCTTTGAACTTAGCAAGTGCTCCGGTTGTAACGAGAGAGGAAACCACTGTAACAAAAGTTACTCCACGGCCACGAGGGAGTTAGAAGCTAAACTCGCCCCTGAAGAGGAGGGGAGGGTCAGTTCGCCTGGGCGGAAGGCCTTTTGTAAAGGACGCTGCCTAGGAGTGTCCCAAATCCGAAGTTCAGAACCCTTCTAACTGGAAATGCGCCCGCCTCGTACAATCGGCGGCTATCCCATAATTTCACTTGCCTTTCTATAAGAAGATCCCAGAGGAAAGTCAGAAATGATCAAGATTTCTGACTTTCCTCTGTTTAAAAGTAACGAGATAGCTTCCCCAATCTAAATGATACTGCTAGAATTAAGAAAATTCAAGAGAAATGAGAGATGCTTGAGTAGAAGGGCTGGAAAAGAAACTTTTAAGCTCAGGTTTCTTTCATTGTAAAATTTAAATAATTTTTTGCACCAGGTTTGTATTTACAACCTAGTGACAAAAAAACAAGAGACCCAGTTAGCCTCAAATCTGCCTAGCTCTGTCAAGAGACATAACAAAAAAAAAAAATCACATTTTCTATGTATATTATTTGCATATAAAATCTACCTGTGCTAGAAAAAACTTTTCATATATTGTTTTCCTATCATAAAACACACTACAATCTTAAAAACATTCTTGGTATGCTTTCTTCACATACAAATACTACTTTGTAGGCAGAAAACCTATAACGTATAAATGAAAAGGGGTCCCTATTTAATCACAATCAGAGACTAGAAATTGTTGCACCATTCAGAACGGTCACCAATACAGGTTATTCCAAAATGTTCATACAACTCTGTCCTACTTTATATGCACATTTAAGTAACCATTTGTATAATCATTTAAGTTACCTTTTTCCTCAAAGAGCAGGCTCCAAAAGTTTGTTTATGCTTCTAACAGTTACCTTAGAAATCAAGAAAGGAACAATAGGGATGAATGAGGCATACAGTCAATGTTGACTCAGTTTTGGGTGTTTCAGGGGTGTGCTTGACCCTGTCACCCTATGTACTTTATCCATAAATCACAAGAACTGTGCAGACATAGTCTTTCCAAAGATGGAAATACTCTTTGCCTATTTGTTCTGTACAGTAGTTGCAATATGCAAATATGTTCCTCAACAGAAACAATTTATCTTCCTCTTCCTGCTTATAAGTACTCTTGGAAACAAAGACTTACACTTTTTAATGTTTGAATAGCATACTATAATGTTGCAAATTATAGCACTTATGTAGAATTCTATTCAATACTACATGGAATTCACAGGTTATAATTATTACTTCTTTACGTAGTATAAATTAAAAATTCAAGAAAGAAAATTATCAGAAATATATTAAAAAGTGAAGACTCCCTCAAGCCAGGCACAATTTGTGGTCATTAAATGGACAATAGTAGTTTATTTGGCAATAAAACCATTTCAAGTCATGTGTGGCAGGCTTTTTCAATGTTCTAAACCAGACATGTCAAACACAAGGCCCGGGGGCCGGATGCGGCCTGCAAAGTGGTTTCATGTGGCCCACGAAGCCATCCTGGAAACAGTGAGGAAACGGCCCCCTCTGCCTTGGCCCTAGCCCAGGCCGGCTGGGAGCCAATATACAATTTTGTGGTGGCCATCTATGCTGAAACACATTCAGTCTTAGCTCCACAAGGCCGTCTGGAAACAGTGAGGAACCAGCCCCTACTGCGTTGGCCCCACCCCCACAGGCACCCTTGACACGAATGATGTAGAGATGGCCCTGCCCACCCAGTAGGCCACACCCACTCCATCCACACCCACCCAGTAGGCTGCACCCACCCTGGCCACACCCACTCCCCCCCCAGGGCAACTGCAATGCTGATGCGGCCCTCAGTGAGATTGAGTTTGACACCCCTGTTCTAAACTAGTCTGCAGCTCTGGGATTTCCTGAATGTCTCCCATCCAAGTATTAACCAGGCTCAACCCTGTTTGACTATTTCAAGATCAGCTCATGTTCTCTAAATGTTGCTTCCTATTTGGGTTCAGTATTTTAAAAAAATAAAAAGTAAAGTGGCCAATTAAGGATGAAGATTTGGGGCAAAGTGGAATCATGAAATATTGAGAGCATTAACCCATGTTTTTGAACAGGGTAGTGAGAGAAAGAGTCCACCTGAGCACCATCTATGGTTTCTTGGAAGCTGAAGCTTCTCAGTAGGTTAAGAGTCAGAAAGGGATACAACTTGTTTCTAACTTTCCTGTACCACTTAAGAGACATTTCAGAAGAGAGGAATTTTCTCTTCATTATGCTTATTTAACATAAACCCTACTCTCCAGCCTATAGCAAAGGACACAATTTGCACACATATGGATTGGAGTTAACAGCCAACATAAATCTCTCACTTCCGATCACTTCCCTCTTCCTAAGAGAAACATATGCAAATGCACACATCAAAGAAACACACCGCCCCAAATATGCTACCCACTTTGGCATCTGAGATAGACGCCCCCTTCCCCCCCAAGTGATTCATCCTGTGCTCACAGAAGGAATATAGCAATAAACATTGCATGCCCTTTAATGGCACCCCAAATTGGAGGCTTGAAAGGCAGCCCTGAAATCTTTAGAGTTATAAAGTAGAGCAGGAAAAAGTTTCAGGTTTGTAATGTTTCCTCTTACAAATTGAACAGTAATATTTTATTTATTTTATTTTATTTTTAAAATTTATAAGCCGCCCCACTCCCAAAGGACTCTGAGCGGCTAACAATAAAAAACACATAAAACATAACAAAACAAACAGTACAAGAACAGTCATCCAGGGGTCAGGTTTTATAAACCCCAGGCCTGCCGGAAAAGCCAGGTCTTAAGTAGCTTACAGAAGACCAACAGGGTGGGAGCGGTCCTAATCTCGGGGGGGGGGGGAGGTGGTTCCAAAGCGTGGGCGCCATCACAGAGAAAGCCTTCCTCCACGGCCCCGCCAAATGGCACTGCTTGGGTGACGGGGCCTGAAGGAGGCCCAGCCTGTGGGATTTAACCGGACATAGGGAACTATGAGGTAGTAGGCGGTCTCGCTTAAGCTTATGTTTCTGGCCCAGTTAGGAGATACAGGAACACTGCAACATGCTGCTGTAAGTCCCTATTTATTCTACTGAGAATAAATGCTTTCAAAGAGGATTTAAATTCATCAACCAAATTTGCCTTCTTGCATGTTCCTAGATTTCCTCCCACTTAAAACATTTCTGCCTTTTATTTTCTCACACCTTTTAGAACTGTCTTCCAAAGTAAATTAAATTCTGAGGTGCTCTTGCAAATCCCAGCCCTTTCAAAGATTTCCATCAGCAGGGAGGAATAGTGAATCTTCTCATCCTTCTAAGCTGCTGTGCACAATCAATAACCTTTTAGGAGAAGATACAAAAAGAAAGAACATCTTCCCATGTAAAAGGTTTAGCAAGACAGACATAGTAAAAAAAAGTCTTCTTGAGGGAGAAAATTTTATTGCAGAAATGTTTAATGTATACAATATAGATCAGTGGTTCTCAACCTGTGGGTCGGGACCCCATTTGGGGTCGAACGACCATTTCACGGGGGTCGCCAAACAACGCAGTCCACCATTTTTTTCCCTTTTCCTTAGCTGTGCTACTCCCTTTTATTCTATTGCAGTGGTTCTCAACCTTTCTAATGCCGCGACCCCATAATACAGTTCCCCATATTGTGGTGACCCCCAACCACTTATTCATCACCGGGTGCCAGGGACGTGGCCAAAGAAAAGGGGAGAAAAAATGGCGGACAGCCTTGTTTGGCGACCCCCGTGAAATGGTCGTTCGACCCCAAATGGGGTCCCGACCCACAGGTTGAGAACCACTGTTCTATTGGCTTTTGAAAGCCAATAGAATAGACTCTTTTGAATAGAGTCTAATTCCATTGGCTTTCAAAAGCCAATAGGAATTGTCCAGGCTGTCTCTGCCCTGCTGAGCCTGCCAAAAGTCCCATTCTGCAAACGGTGCAGCACCAGTTGTGTAGTCCTCGACTTACGATCGGTTGAGTAGTCCTTGACGTACGACCGGTTGGGGGTCGCGGCATTAAAAAGGTTGAGAACCACTGATATAGATGTAGTATTTTGTTAGGATTACCGTGATTACTTTAACTGCAAAGTTAAAATAAACTCCAAGCACTTTGCTAAAAGTATTAGCACTCATTGTCTGTAATACTGCTAAATAAAAACAACAGGAAATTCTGAAATGGAGAGAGCAGGATATTCATATGCAGGGAATTTGCACACAGTTCCTCTATATCAGGGGTAGGCAACTTTGGCTCTTTTATGACTCGTGGACTTAACCTTCAGCATGGCTGGCTCAGGAATTCTGGGAGTTGAAGTCCACAAGTCATAAAAGGGCCAAGTTTGAAGACCCCTGATCTATCTATCTATCTATCTATCTATCTATCTATCTATCTATCTATCTATCTATCTATCTATCTATCTATCTATCCATCCATCTATCCATCCATCCATCCTATCCCACCAAAGTAGGTGTATACAAGGATAGAAAGTTCTCACCCTTGCAAGTCTCTTGCAAGGCAAACAATTGCATAATGTTGCTGTTACTGCTCTCCTCAAATTCTCCAAGCAGGCAGATCTCCCAGGGGATGAATATAGTTCTGCTTTGTGCAGGAATAAGCAACCATTTTTTGCTGGCTGAGAGCCACATTTCCTGTGTACATGTGACTGAGAGATACAGGGAGTAGGGCAAGGATACTGTGATGATATGCAAATTGATGGACCAAGTGGGCCAACTCCACTCTTCACCTGGAGTTCAGGCTTCTTTAGAATGTGAAATACAAAACTGAGTGGGAAGGTTGTGACTATGATTTATGCACATACTTGTACTGGGATCTTCTGATCAAAGTCTAGTGCATCACAATAGCCTTTCCTTTAGTTTGACATTCGGTACTGTTTTATCTGACATTATCTTGACAACTTTATTCTTAGTTCATGTATTTCATTTTTCTGACTAACAGAATCAGCTTCTATTCTATTAGCAGATTTCAAACGGAAGTCTTTTTGAGAAGACATTTGATTTTTTGGGACACCGGTCATCAAAACATTCAACTCTGCCACTTCTATCATTTCTGCATAGTTTGTATTGGTGTTGCTGCTTTTTCAATAGTCCACTTCTCCTTTGAAGCAAGCCAATGGTTCCCGTCATCTTGTCTTCTCTGCTTTCACTGGTCTTGCTCTGTAACAACTTCCTTCTACTCAAACCATTGCAGGAAATGTAGTAATTTTAACACAAATACCAAAGGAAATGCTATAAAAGACAAACTGTATCCAAAGGATGGAAGGGATGAAATACATACATAGACAGATAGAAAATATTGCCATTCTAAATTTGCAAAAAGCATTTTAAAATGTATACACTGTAATAAAGATTTCCTGTTCTAAAAAATGTTTTCTCAATGATAGTGCTATTTTTTAAAAATGTTCTCCCCAGTGGTAGGGATCCCAATAAACATTTTATTGGCATCAAAGAAAATGACTATGATAATGTATTCCAAAGAGATAGTGACTCATCTAATAGGTTCCCAGCTAAGCTAATAAAGAAAATATATTTTGATAGTCTATGTACTGATAATGTATATGACAGCCAGGAAGCACAGAACACTAGAGGAAAGTTGATGTGAAGCAAGAATAAAGGTGAGCCAAATTTTCTGTTTCTTGTTATGCAGAAAGGCAGTGCCTATCAGAATTAACAAACAGAGAGAGAGAGTGATGAGGGCATAAACAAATATGAACTTACCAAAATCTGGAATTACCATGGAATGTTAATGATCAGTAAGTCATTGTCATATTTTGGCATATATAAAAACCCTTCCCAACTCTGGAGCTTCAGTTTATAGTAAACTTGCAGTCAGTAAGCTGGGGTCTAAATATTTTAATTCTAATTTACCGTAAATGCCGGCGTATAAGACTTCCGCGAGCGCTGAAATCGGCGCCAAAGACAGGGCTCATCTTATATGCCGAGTCGTCTTATATGCCGGAAATACTGGTAGTTTCCGGCGTATAAGACGACGTTTTAAGAATGCAGCCCAGCTATAAAGACGGGGGTCGTCTTATACGCCGGGTCGCCTAATACGCCAGCATATACGGTATTTCTGATCAGCTCTAATTAAGGGAATGGGTGGACAGCCTAATTAAAACTGTTATCTGTGTTTTCAGAATGATTAATCCACATAGAATCTGTCTGGAACTAGAACCACAGTATGTGACGTTTCACCACAGTACTATGTGTACTGTGTACCCCTCTGTACACTGTGTGTACCCCCCACCTTGCTGAAGGGCTTCAGTATGAAATGCAGAATCTAGCCCACTATAAGAGTTTTCTTATCGAGAATTCACCCTGGGGCGTCATGGCAACACGGATGAAAGAAACCAGAGCTCCGGTTTCCTAGTCCGATTTCGCTTCCTCTGGAGACCCAAAGAGGTCAGAAAGTCGCCCTGGAGAGGCAATGAAGAGGAAGGGAAACCTTGGGAGTGTGGATCACAACAAATTGTGGCAAGTTCTTAAAGAGATGGGAGTACCAGACCATCTTATTTGTCTCTTGAGAAACTTATATGCGGATCAAGAAGCAACAGTGAGAACTGGACACGGAACCACTGATTGGTTCAAAATTGGGAAAGGAGTCCGATATGGCTGTATTCTGTCACCCTGCCTATTTAACTTATATGCAGAGCACATCATGAGAAAGGCAGGGCTGGATGAATCAAAAGTTGGAATTAAGATTGCCGGGAGAAATATCAACAACCTAAGATATGCAGATGATACCACTCTAATGGCAGAAAGTGAAGAGGAACTAAAGAGCCTCTTGATGCGGGTGAAGAAGGAGAGTGCAAAAGTTGGCTTGAAACTCAACATTAAGAAAACCAAAATCATGGCATCCGGCCCTCTCAATTCCTGGCAAATAGATGGAGAAGAAATGGAGGTAGTGACAGATTTTTTTTTCCTGGGCTCCAAGATCACCACAGATGGGGACTGCAGCCAAGAAATTAAAAGACGCTTGCTTCTGGGGAGAAAAGCTATGGCAAATCTAGACAGCATACTAAAAAGCAGAGACATCACCCTGCCAACAAAAGTGCGTATAGTCAAGGCCATGGTTTTCCCAGTTGCAATGTATGGTTGTGAAAATTGGACCATAAGAAAGGCTGAGCGCCAAAGATTTGAAGCCTTTGAACTATGGTACTGGAGAAGACTCCTGCGAGTCCCTTGGACTGCGAGGCGACCAAACTGGTCAGTCCTAGAGGAGATCAACCCTGACTGCTCTTTAGAAGGCCAGATCCTGAAGTTGAAACTCAAGTACTTTGGACACCTAATGAGAAGGACTCACTGGAGAAGAGCCTAATGCTGGGAAAGATTGAGGGCAATAGAAGAAGGGGATGACAGAGAATGAGGTGGCTGGATGGAGTCACTGAAGCAGTAGGAGTGAGCTTAAATGGACTCCAGAAGATGGTAGAGGACAGAAAGGCCTGGAGGAATGTTGTCCATGAGTTCGCGATGGGTCGGACACGACTTCACAACAATGCCAGAAAAACTTGATAAGCAAAGTACATATTTGATTCTACATATGATAACAATGGCAAGAATTATATTTGCACAATAATGGAAGAACGAAGAAATACCACCAGAAGAAGAAATAATTAAAAAAAATATTAGATTGTGCGGACTTACTTTAAGGTTGAAAGAAAAAGAAGAAACAGAATATTTTCAAACTTGGGATCTATTTTATCAACAGTTAGAGAAAAGATTTAGGGACTAGGAATTTAATTTGTATTAGTGAAGAAGATACTCAAACAACACGCTTTTGTTGAATAATTATTATTGAACTCTGTTAAAAAAAATAATAAAACTTTAAAAAAGAGTTTTTTTATCATATTGGCACTTTATCTAGTTGCCTATTCCAACTGCCATTTCTGATCCTTCTTCTAGAATAGCTGAAAACTAATACTGTAATAGGAATCTACAAAGGTTATCCAATAAAAAAGCAGTATCATTTTTAAGCACACACTCTATGCATGCACATATTATACTCAAAATTCTAAGACATGACAAGCTGCCAGATCACCATACCATCCTGAAATTTTGAAGCTTAACCTTTCTGAATAATTCCTACAGGGCAGAGAGAGAGAGAGGGAGAGGGAGAGGGAGAGAGAGAGAGAGAGAGAGAGAGAGGAAGAGGGGGGGGGGAGTCTGTAGCAAGCTTATAAAGTTCCAGTGGTTGCTATCTGGGAATAGACAGATGCATTAGATTAGCTAGAAAGCAATTCCTTATTTTGCTGGCTTTGCAATAAGATATTTAAAACATCAAATAAAATAAAACAATTGGTATGTCAGAATCAGAGCTGTATATGTCATGCTATTTTTAAAAATGCTATCGGTTCTGCAGATTAAATTAAACCCCAGAGGTCACAGTATGATAGTAAAAGGCTCATTTCATGATCACTATTAACTGCTCTGGGTGCAAATATAAATTAAGGCCAGCAGGTCAGTGATCATTCTGGACTTAGTGGATTGTGTTTCATAGGTATTGCAGTTACTCACCTGTAAAAATGTTTGCCCTGATCCAAAAGAAACTCATGGGGAGAACTGAATACTATCAGAGAACTGCTGAGGGTGTCACTTTACTGTCAGCCCCCAGAGCAGAACAGGACTTTAGACTGAGTCATAAGTTGTGCAGCTGTACATCTTGAGAATTTACCCTTCAGAAAGAGCAGATAGTGTCAGAGGACATAGAAACTGAAAAGACCTAAACCATGATTTCAGGCATCATGCCATTGAAAGAAACACCAGCACCAATCGTAATATATGGTCATAATTGTTCTCCACTTCTATTATTATTAGAATAGTGGATATGATCTACTATTCACAATTTAGAAAAAAACTTCCTGTTATTGACAAATAATGATCTTAAACATTCCAAAACACTCCACAAATATGTTAGTCTATATTCTGAAAGTTCTATTCAGCATTGCATTTCGAACAGTACTTCTGTAACCTTCAAATAATTATTTGGAAATGCTCATCAAATTCTTATTATTTGTAAGTGAACATATATCATTTGGCTGCAAACCAACTAATTAGTGTTAGTGTAAAACTAAAATCTAATATCACAAATACTTACTAATAAATACTACCTCCATTGTTAGATTTTATATTTAATAAGCATCAGCTCCACAATTCCACACAAGACAGGATAAATATCTCAACATAAGGTAATTGATAAGTAAATCAATCTAGCCGAGAAATATAAGATGAAACGTAAATATTAATTTGTCCATGAGATTTAGACAGTTATTTAGATTTAGACATGGTATTTCAGTATCAGGCATATGACCTAGTTATGTCAAAAAATTAACAATGCTGGATTAGAAGAAGCCAGTTACTGGGACTTGATTACTGAATGGAGAGGGCAATCTGCACTAAAGTGAATACAGGAGAAGTAAATAGAAAAATAAACTTTCTAGAGATAAATTAACGTTAAGAAAAAAGTTTTTTATTAATTAAAAAGACATAGATAAAATTGTCCAAACATTATGATGCTCATTAGGGAGAGAGATTCTCAACCTTTGACTATTGTGGTAGGATCCATCCCAAAGGCAGGGGAGAAAAAAATCAAAGGCAAGGAACCTTTTTCAGCGCCACTCTTTAAACTGGAAGACACAGCACGGTGAAATGGCTTCTGAGACAAATGCATTTCCCAAAGAGGGATCCTACAGAATAAACAGTCCAGGCCATGGCCTCGTGCCCGATGCTCCCACTACCCCCCACTTCCACCCTCTCCTTTTAGCAATCCCCGGGGGCCACAAATGGGCTCCCTCATCAGACGCCTGTCTCGACACAAGGAAAGCTCTTCCCTGGGTCTTACGCGAGCCGGCCTAGCTCGCAGGAGAACCAGATGGAGAGAAAGGCCAGAAAGAACAGAGGAAGAGCTGAGAGCGCCTCTTCCTCACAGCACGTTCCCCGGGCCAAGGATGCGCGCAGGAACAAACAAACAAAGCAAAGCAAAGCAATGGACTGATCCGGCGGGGAGAATCAACTCGGCGTGGCTACGACCCCCCTGGCTAGCAGGAGGCAGGGCGGCTACATCGGGGTCAGCAAGAGAAGACGGTCCGCTCGGCGCTTCGGCAGTCACGAAGATGGTTAGGACTTGGGGAATGAGGGCGAGGGGCCAAGAGGCGAGAAACGAGATGCTGGAGAGGACTCGGCACTATTGAGCCCTCTGGATGCACAGGAAGTCCGAGCAGCTCTTCCCCGAATCCCCCTCCCGCCTCTCTCCTCTTCTGGAGGAGGCCGCCGCCGCCGCCCTCCTTTCTCTCCTCTGCACCCCACGCCGCTGCGGAAAGCTGAATTGAGCCAACTCTTAGAGGGAAGCAGCGAGTAGCGCGCGGGGTCCCACCGCTCTCCTTGTTTTCCACCCAGCGTAATACTCATGCGCGCCCACGCGGCGCTAAGCACGTACGCCCGCTGCTCCCCACCTGTAGGCGCCGGCAGACAGTCCACAATGGCCTGAGGCGCACGGAGGAGGGGTGGGTTTCGCGCGCTGGTCCCACCTGCGCGACCGGCTCGGCGACATCTGGACCAACACAACACCCCCAGCCCCGCACCCCGGTCACCAAACCGAGCATCTCTTGCAAGTAGCTACCTGGGAATCGCGCCGCACTCTTGTCCTGACCTGGGGGTGGCGACGGCCAAGCCGGATTCCTGCTGCAGGCTCAGAGAGTCGGCCGGTCCCGGTGTGCACTGCGGGGTGTGGCGGCTCCTGTCCTGGGGCGATTTAGCGCCTGTAGCTTCAGAGCAGCGCTGCTAGCCGGTCAGTAAACCACGTCACTGGCTGCCCGCCTGAGCCAAACGGGACCGCCCGAAGGTTGGGTCCTAGCGCCTCCCAAAGGTTCCTTCAAAGGCAGAATCCCCCCGTCCCTCCCAGGCGGACAGCGATTTGAGGAACCACAAGGAGAGATGGGGTAGCAAGATGGATCGGACCAGAATTTGGGGGCTTGGTCTCGGCAAGTCCAAGTCCAAATAGCTAGGGTGGGGATGGAGTAGTGGGCAAATGCTTGGCGTGGACCGAAAGTGAGGAAGTCATCCGAACAACAAGCGGAGATGCCCATCAATGGGGATGAGAATGGATGGGACCAACCAGAGAAACAAGGAAATGATGGATGGGTGGAGGTGGGAGGAGGATATGCATCAATGGTGGGAATCAGGGCGTTGGGAAAGTCAAAGAAGCTGTGAGCACATGGATTACATCCAAATCAGAAAGAGCTGAACCACAGGCACTGAAGTGCATCAGGAATGATTGTGAGCCACAGTGATGATTCCAACAGTTTATCAAAGACCAGCAAGTACATAGACAGAACTAAGGAAAAAACAGACAAAGGAAATAGCAGAAAACTATACCTATAGAATCAGAATTGGATTTAGTTCAGTAGCAAAGAGGAGATGGTTAACATTCAGATTATCCAAACATCATGTCTTCAGACCAAAAGTAGAAATTAGGAATCTTCTAAATTCTGAAAACACTTTGTCCTGCAAACTGTTTTCAAGGTAGTAATAGAAAGAAAAGGCATGAGTAGTTAAGAATGAGCTCAGTTTGAGATTTATTGAGGCTGTTATACAATTTTGTGTGTGTTAAGAATACTCAGAGTTATCTGGAAGCAGGATAGTTCTTTTCACAAAGATGATCTTTACTTGGGCTTGCTGTAACAACCTCCATTTGTTGTTGTTGTTACAAATATCACACTATGGGGTTCATAAGAGGTAAAATTGATTGCAGATGTTTTTCACACTATAAATTTTATACAATACTGCACCCCTTGTAACAACAATCCCCACTTAATCAGATATTTTCTACACTGATTTTCTGCTTGCTAGTAAGCTTTTTTCAGGCAACGTACAATGTTGCAAAATTGTGTTATCATAAGATAAATTGCTGTAAAAAACTATGTGATTTTTTTTTCTTGTGTTTGTTTTATTTGCTGGCTAAAGCCTGTAATAAAGTAACATTGAATTGAATTCTTCTTATAAGAAAAAGTAAAAAATTGTTGACTATTCCCTGATTAGCCACAAATTTAACCAAAGAACTTAATCTAAACAATCCCGATGATGTTATCCAATATGTGACTGGTATTAACTGGAAAGAATGATCACAATGCTACCATTATTAACATTTATGTTACTGAACAATTGCAAAATCCAAAGAAGTATAATTGCATTTGGACTCCATTCATGAAACAGGAATATTTTGATTAAGAGCCCTTAGAAATACATAAAAGTATTCATATATTTAGTTACAAATCAATTTTATTGCTATTTCATGCATTTCTTTCAAATCTTACACTTTCATTCTAAGATATAATATCTGACATTTCTAAAGTTTAGGTACAATGGTTAATCAATTGATTAGTTATAACAACTTTTTAAAAAATTCAAAGAAACAAAGTAAGTTCTAATGAATCAGGCCATAGTTTTGTTTTGTATTATGCACACCCTTATAAAAATATATGGATGTGCAAGTCACATCTTAAAAGAAAGTGTTCTTTTCTCTATTATGTAAACATGGATTTTCTCTTCTATGAAGATACTTCCTGCAGCCTGAGCAGCTTAGGTCAAAACAGATGTACCTTTGCAATGTTGATGCCAATTTGGGATTAATTAACTCAAATTCATGTAATCAATTACATGCTTTGAAACATGTGGTAGCGCTATAGAAAATGTCATCATGAGTTTTTCTGTTATGGTTAACAGCCATTGATTAGGCCATACAAGCAAAAAACTAGGAGAATGGCTACATTTAAAAACTAGGCACATACACTTTATATTTTTAACACGTAAAATAAAAATATTGTTTACCAAGGGTTAAGATCCTCCTTCTCCCTTGGAATAGGCTGCAAATCAGAGCTTTGAGCTTCATTTTACAGAGTCTTAACATTATAGATTCTTCTTCCACCAGATCATAGCACTATGTTCCTTTGCCCTCCTGAGCCACAGAAGGTTTGCTTGCTAGCTTGAATTGTTCAGGCAGGAACTCAAGACAACTATGGTATTTTGGATGGCAACAGTTGCCCTTTCATCTCTTGTCACTGTCCATCTGTTTATAGTGTCTTTCTGCACAGCAGTCCAGGATCCCTCTCCGATCCCCCATCCCCCTTCTTTGCTTTCACTTACCCTTTGCTCAGCCAATATAATTGTGTCCCTCTTCTACCTGAGAACAACTCCACTTTTATAACTGAGTTAAACAATATATTGATCCTCCATCTAAATCTAAAGCATCACAATGGATGGCCAGGTTTTATATCATGAAGATATTAGGGGCTATAAAATGAAATTTCTCTATGATTCCAATTCAGTGTCAAGTAATTATTTAGACCACCCTCAACCAGATTTGTTAGAGTTACAATTAAGTTTCTCAGAAAGTATGAGGGTACACTGGAAAGTACAAAGATTTGCTTTGGATTTATTGGATACTAGAGAGCTGCAAAAGGCAGAACAATGATTTGATGCCATCAACTAAATGACCAGAGCCAGAATTTTCAATAATAATAATAATGCCAGTACGTTAAAAAAATAGCTGGGAAAGCAGATAATAACAAGACCTGGCAATGGCTAAGAGCAGGAAAATTGAAGAAAGAGACTGAGGGACTAATTCTGGCTGCACAAGACCAAGCCTTAAGGACAAATGCATACAAAGTCAAAATTGAGAAGACAGCAACAGACAATAAGTGCCGCCTATGCAAGGACGCTGAAGAAACAGTGGACCACCTGGTAAGCTGCTGCAAGAAGATCGCACAGACTGACTACAAGCAGCGGCATGACAAAGTAGCCACAATGGTGCATTGGAAGATCTGGAAGAAATATTATTTGCCTGTAAACAAGAACTGGTGGGATCATAAAACAGAGAAAATCATAGAAAATGATAAAATTAAACTGCTCTGGGACTTCAGAATTCAAACAGACAAGCACCTGCAACATAACACCCCGGATTTAACAATTGACAATAAGAAAGACAAAAAAGTCTGGATAGTGGACATGGCAGTGCCTGGAGACAGCAGAATAGATGAGAAAGAACTGGAGAAGATAACAAAATACAAAGACCTACAAATAGAAATAGAAAGACTGTGGCAAAAGCAAGAAAGGGTAGTACCAATAGTAATAGGTGCCTTGGGTGCAATCCCAAAACAACTGGAGCACCACTTGAACACTATTGGCATTGACAAATTCTCCATTAGTCAATTGCAAAAGACGGCCTTACTAGGAATTGCTTTCATCCTGCGACGATATCTGTAATACCATCAAACATCCACATCTGCCTATCCCAGGTCTTTGGTAAGGACTCGATAGGCAGAAAAAAATGCCAAAACCAGTCTGAACATCTGGCTGACTGTGCAATGATTAATAATAATAATAATAATAATAATAATAATAATAATAATAATATAACAATAATATTGGAAGGGACCTTGGAAGTCACCTAGTCCAACCTCCTGCTCAGCCAGGAAATCCTATACCATTTCAGGCAAATGGCTGTCCAGTCTCTTCTTAAAAACTTGGAGCATTCTCCACTTATGGAGGCAGGTTATTCCACTGGTTAATTGTTCTGTCAGGAGGTTTCTCTTTAGTTCTAGATTAGTTTTAGATTCTCTCCTTGATTAGTTTCCATCCGTTGCTTCTTGTCCTGCCTTCAGGCACTTTGGAGTA
This sequence comes from Crotalus tigris, assembly GCF_016545835.1. Lineage (NCBI taxonomy): Eukaryota > Metazoa > Chordata > Lepidosauria > Squamata > Viperidae > Crotalus > Crotalus tigris. Next base: position 4,459,480 of record NW_024096469.1, read on the forward strand.
TAGCGTGACCCTCTTCTTTGTGGCAGCCCCTGAGATATTGGAACACTGCTATTATGTCCCCCCTCGTGCTTCTCTTCATTAAACTAGACATACCGAATTCCAGACTGAGAGGCGACCAAACTGGTCAGTCCTAGAGGAGATCAACCCTGACTGCTCTTTAGAAGGCCAGATCCTAAAGTTGAAACTCAAATACTTTGGCCACCTAATGAGAAGGAAGGACTCACTGGAGAAGGGTCTAATGCTGGGAAAGATTGAGGGCAATAGAAGAAAGGGACAACAGAGAATGAGATGGCTGGATGGAGTCACTGAAGCAGTAGGTGTGAACTTAAATGGACTCCAGAAGATGGTAGAGGACAGGAAGCCCTGGAGGAACATTGTCCATGGGGTTGCGATGGGTCGGACACGACTTCGCAATTAACAACAACAACAAAGTGGACATAGTTATACCTGGGGGCAGCCAGAATAGAAGGGAAAGAACTGGAGAAAATCACAAAATACAAAGACCTGCAAATAGAATGACTATGACAAATAAAAGCAGAAATAGTATCAATACAATAGTAATCGGAGCCTTGGATGGATTCCCAAAATATATGGAGCACCACTTGAACACTATCGGCATTGACAAATTACCATCAGTCAGTTGCTAAAGGCAGCTTTACTTGGAACTGCTTACATCCTGCAGCAATACATTTAATATTATTAAACAACATCGGTCTCTCCTAGGTCCATGGGAAGGGCATCAATAGTTGGATAAACATGACAAATCCAGACTGGCTGAGTGCGACCAACCATCATAATAATAATTCTTTGCTTCTCATTGTTTTGCTTCTGAAACTTGAAGACTCAGATCCCGAGCAGGGGAAGGAATTGAGGGTTTCCAGAAAGCGGGCTTAGTGGATTAGATATTAAATAAATCCATGCCTGGATTAGCTATAGAATTAAAAGAAGTAAAATCTCCAACAATAAATTTTAATTATTGAAAGTGTACATATGCTTTTTATATAGGGATTTTATGAAAGATTAAAATAATAAAAACTAATACAAATTGAAAAAGAAGAAATAAAAGGTGCAGAAAAGAAAGAAAGAAAAAAGGACTGAAAATAATAGAAAGCTCTTACTCTCAGATTTAGACTCTTACTGTAAACTCATCCAATAAGGACAGTCCCTTTCCTTTAATTGTTTATTAGGTTTCCTTCCTTTACTTTCTCATTGGGAAGGGAGATCAAATGAGGAATCCCCAACCCCAACTGTTTGCATAATCCTAGAACTAATTACCTCATGAATAGGAGGAGGAGGAGAAACTAGCAAGCTAACCCCAATTTTACTGGCCCTTTCATCTACTAGGGCCTGGAGCTAACTATTCTATAAACAGAAAGGGAAGAAGAAAACCGTGCACCGTGCTATTTTTACTCTTCTAAATAAAACAACACTACATTGTTGGCCATATCTGTCCTACAGAAATAAGAATCATTTGAAATAATATTCTGTGCAACTAACCTGCTGCACTATGTTTCCGGGGCAATTTCTCAGTTTCTGATCATAAAGACTGCCTTGTCCATTATAGAGCTACTCTACAAATTTATGAGCTCTTAAGGCTAATGTAATTCTTTTCCCTAACACCCTTGCTCTTTTTATCCGGAACAGAAGATATTGCTAGAGAGAGGCTTTTAGATGTTTTTTAAAGAACCCTAGTTTTTTGTGACAGAGCTACAAAGATGAACTCCTTCTTACAGAAGCAGTGTGGGCCAAAGACCATTTAATCAGATGTATGAGCCATTATGAAGTAAAGAATGAGATACAATGAACATTCACTGCAAAAAATAATAATAATAAAAATACAGCATGTGATAGTATGTAAAATTCAGTTGTCTGCAGAGGAAACAATTCACATAATAAGAATGGTCTCTTCCACAAATTTTAAACCATGTATCGTTTGATGATAGAATTACAGAGTCACAATAAGGGTAAAATGCAGACTGTTTAGAGCAGGCATGTCAAACTTCTGACATCACATGACGTTGCGCGACGTATCGCGACTTTTTCCCCATTGCCGGCAATGTGTGGGCACGGTTTCGGCATGATGCATCCGGCCCGTGGGCCAGCAGTTTGACATGCCTGGTTTAGAAGCATGGATTATTACCAACATTTGGATAAACTCATAATGGATAAGGAGTTGGAAAAAAGATTTGAAACTGTGTCGTTGGATACATTGACTGCAGTGAGAATTGTACATGCACAGAAATTAAAGGTACTTCAGTGTCCACAATAGAAGAAAGGATGGAAAGAATGATGGAACAAAATTAGCAAAATTGACTTTTAATTAAAGAAAAGAACATATCCAGTTTTGTTTCTACTTGGAACCTGCTTCTGGACTCCGTGCTCAGGACAGAAAAAAATACTCTTGATGTTTATGTTTTGCTGATTAATATAGTCTGTTGTTATAGAAATGGCTAATACTTGCTAGGTTGAGGCTTTAATTCTGTTCTGTACTTTACAGCAATCCCCCTGGTCTGTAGACCGGCACCAGTTCACAGCATGCCAGAAACCAATTTGCACAAACAAGTGAAGCCCCATCCACAGGATGCAGGCAGCACACAAAACCACACCCCTCCAGTCCAGGGAAAAACCTCTCTCCATGGAACCAGTCCCTGGTGCCAAAATGTTGGGGGCTACAGCACTTTAAAATATTGGGAACCAATGTCTTTTTTTTTCTTCCTTCCTGTATCTACATTTTTCTTTCCCCTTTCTTTCCCTTCCCCATTTTCCTATACTTCTACTTTTGTATTTTATATTATGATAATTTTAATAAAATTCTTAAAAAACAATTTGATAAATCCAGAGATAGAAAATATGCTCAGTGATTTGTTTCACTCTGAAACTGCTCAGCTTTTGAATTCCAGAAAGCTCTTCATTAGGTGATAATGAAGCAAGGTCTTAACAAGATAAGATAAGGTAAGATAAGATAAGATAAGATAAGATAAGATAAGATAAGATAAGATAAGATAAGATAACCTTTATTGCCATTTTTATACTGCGGGCACAATGGCACACATCAAAAATGAAATTTAGTTGCCCGCTCTCAAAGCAGCATCCCAACATTCTAATGCAAATCGAGCTTCAGGCTAGCACAAAAGACCAATTTCTGATTTAAATATAGCAATAAAAGTGGGGACTAAAGCTGAGATCCTGTGGGAAAACCTGACCAACAAAAGCTTCTATTTTTCACATGTGCTTATCACGCTGAGTGTTTCTATTGAAGAGCCTGACCTGAAAGGAACAAAGCAGTATACAAGGACATAGGAAGAGAATAAATTAGTAAATGTTCTCTTAGAAGTCAGAAAATATACATTGGACATTTCACAGTACCCTAGGCAACGATAATAATCCAGAGCAGCATTGCATATACTGAACAAGTCATAAAAGAAGTCACACCGAAAGTTCAGGGTTTTCTCTCCACTTTCGTAACAGATATTTTGTAGACTCCTTCATCAGAAGAAGACTGTTTAACTACCACATTTTAAGGGAGAAGTTATTGTTTTGAATGATCAGTAGTCAAGCCAGAGATTTGTTTTGTGTGTGCTAGATTCCAAATATTTTCTCATGTATGCGTAACTAGACTTTTTAAACAAAAACTATGGTGGAACAATTTGCTTCACTGTGACTTTTCTGTCAAGGGACAATTTGCAAGTATTTGTGGGAAAATCTACAGCTTTTTTTCATACCTTGGAGACAAAGCGGTTATTAGGTAAAAGTGGAGTACTGTAGCACTTTTACACAGTGGGGCAACAAAGATTACATATAGTTCTTCAGATATTTATTGCAAGGAGTTTCTCTCTCTGGCCTCCTCTCTCCTACTTTCATCTCCTCTCTCTCCCTCTCTCAAACACACATACAGAGGCACATATGTACATTTCATATTCTGCTCCAAAAAGCTGAAACATATTTGAACAATTTGTCCTATCAAGATAATTTTCACCTCAAAATATGTCTAATCTATGGAAGACCACATGCTGATATTAGGCTGCATTGAGTTATCGGGGGTGAAGCTAAAGGTTAGAATTTTGGACTGTAAGAAGTCATCACTCCCCCTTCCTAGAGAAGGAAATATTTTGGGGGATATTAAAAAAGGCAGAATATTGTATTTCCCCAAAGGAATAATAGAAAATCTTAGGCAGAACCCCAGTGGTGAGATTCAAATATGTGAACAACTGGATGCTGCTTCCGGAAGTCCATTCTGGGTCTGGGCAACAAAAATTAGTTATTGGTTCTGCCGAAGTGGTGTGAACTGGCTGAATCCCACTACTGCAGAAACCCACCCAACCCCGTCTCTCTGCCCCAAGCAGAAACCAACTTTTAGAAATGCAGATTTGATGATTCATTCAGGAAGACTGGGGTCAGGAACTTTGGAGCTGATAGGATTAGAAAGACAAAGACCCCTAAAATCTATATCCCCAACCCGAAATCTAAAGACACAGTAGGATTAATCCACCACCATTAGAATACAAAAAGGGCACACCCAGGCTCAGGTCAAAGTTCACTGCACAGGAACAGGAATAACCTCAAATACAAAGCCACAGGAACAGGAACAACTCCAAACACATAGCCCAAGAAGATATAAAAAAGTTACCACTCCTAGGTCCATTTTGTCAGCTGCCCTAGAACCATATGATGTTGTGGTTCTGCAACTCAATAAACTGGACCTTCTTTCCTAAAGCAGTCTCCATTTTCTTATTCCTGGCTTGGACTGGACCTGACGATATTTCTTTCTACAGGACCTCCTTTCCCTTTCTGGTTATCACTTCTCATTTTTTACTTCCTCCTCAAGCTGTAAATTGAGAGGAGGAAACTACTTGCTGAAAGTTCGTATTAGGCCAAAGCATTGTGAAAAGTTTAGTCATTCCTGTTCAACCTATGAGAAAAGTTACACAGTGCTTTCCCAACACTTCTTTGCCAAGTTCATGAATGACTGGAGGTTGATCTCCAGGTTATCCAGGTTCAAATCCAATATTCTGTTACATTAGAAGACATACTAAATGCCTATCAGAGATTATTACTAAGGTTAGGGACATGGTATTTTTGTCTGCACACCAGCTTTTCATCACTGTGGGAAATAGGAACCTGGGCTGATGGATGTGGACAGTAGGTAACAGATAAAAATGTTGATGAAAGCATCAAAAATTACTGTCTATAAAAAGGTGCTGCAGCTGCCTGCTTTAAACATATTTTAATATAATTTTTATTAAAAAAATTTAAATGAGTAAAAGATGCACATAAGAAAACACAGAAAATGAAATAAAAATATAGCTCAAATCATAGGAACCTCCTAAAACAGTGATGGCAAACCTTTTAGAGACCAAGTGCCCAAAAACCAGCTCTATCCTCCGCCCCACCTGCTACCACCCTGCCCGCTCACAGGGCCACCCACCGCCTCCATGACCCACCACAGATCGCTTAGGTGGCCCAGCAGCACCATGGCAGCCATGCCCTCCGCCCATGTCCCACAACATCAACTGCGCATGATGGGGCATGAGGGCGGAGTCTTGTCCCCACTGCCCAGCTGCCATGTCCTTGGCTGTGCTGCTCTGCATGGGCCACACTCGGGGGTGATTCTCCTCCTGGGGTCCTGCTGGTGAGGAGGGGGCCACAGGAGGAGGCAGGGCTGGGGCAATGGCATGCGTGCCCACAGAGAGGGCTCTGAATGCTGCCTCTGGCATGCGTGCCATAGGTTCGCCAGCACTGTCCTAGAACCTCCAATAGAAAAAATAGTCAAAAAAATATTCTGAGTATCCACAAGATGATACTAACCTGCTCTAGTTTCATGGCAACTCTAATGTAAAAAGATGCCAATCTGAATAATGGGTTGAAACTGTCTACAGGTAGTCCTCATTTACCAACCATTTGACTTCTGCTTTCCCACTGCCGGTGCAATCACATTACTTTTGATGGGTAGAAGAGCAGCTTACTTTATTGAAATATCTCTTCAATCTCTGCTCTGGAGGAAGGGGGGAAAAAGTCAGGCAAAAGAGGTTGCCTACAGAAATTGCTTGCTCCCCTAGAGCAGAGAGATTGGAGAGAAATGCCTGAAGCTAAAACTCCATTATTTACTTTTGTGGATTTCCTTTCAGATTCTTGCAGAAGGTGCAAATGGGGACATGGATTCTATGTAGCCAATATAAAGGATAGGCCATACTCTGCAGGGTATAGCTTAGCTATGTGAATCATCTTGTACTTGTTTTAGAAATACTTTGTGGCAGTAAATCTATTTTCAGACAGATAGTAACACGCTGTACTTTTGTGAGTTGTTCAGTGGATGTTCTTATTTGGATGAGAAAGTGTGCAGTATTTCTGGGACTGAAATCTTGGTCATTGAGTGAAGCAGTTGTTAAGCAAGACATTATGTGATCGCTTCACTCAATGACTGCAATCCCAGCACTGCTGGTTGTGGTCATTAAGCTATCTTGCAGGTTGTTAAGTGGACAGAGTTTTGTGTAAGAATGTGCAGTGCCTCAGAGCAGTGGTGGCGAACCTATGGCATGCGTGCCAGAGGCGGCACTCGGAGCCCTCTCTGTGGGCACACATGCCATTGCCCCAGTCTCCCCTCCCTTGCAACCCCCTCCTCTCCAGCAGCCCCCCTGGAGGAGAGTCACCCCTGAGTGTGGCCCACACGGAGCAGCACAGCCAAGGACATGGCAGCCAGGCAGCGTGGAGAAGACTCTGCCCTATGCCCCATCGCACACAGTTGATGCTGCGGGGCGCAAGCAGAGGGCGTGGCTGCCATGTTGCTGCTGGGCTGCCTGGACGATCTGCAGCAGGCCCTGAAGGCAGTGAGTGGCCCTGCAGACAGGCAGGGCAAGGAATGGGGTGGGAGTGGAGTGGGGGCGTGGCAGGGGTGGAGTGGGGCGGGGCCAGTTTTTGGGCACTCGGTCTCTAAAAGGTTTGTCATCACTGCCTCAGAGGGTGGGGAGACTCTGGGAGGTGCAGAGCAGTGTGTGTTTATCTCTCCACTCAGAAGCTGAAAAAGAAAAAGAAATCCTGCCAAAATCCAAGCAGAATTTACAATTCTCAACTGCTTCTCATGTCCCTTGCTCACTCACCTTTTTGCTTTTCTGCCTACAATACCTCCAACTGACACTTTACTTTTATTCTCCAAACTTCCATTTCATTATTCTCTTCTTTTTCACAATATAGCTTTGTAATAATTTGAAAAAAGAACATAAAGATAATAAAATATTAGCCAAACAAGTAGCAGTATACAATATGATGAAAGCAACAAACAACAGACAAATTAGCGGGCAAATAAAAAAAGGGAAACCTGGTTGAAAGGAGCCTGTGGATTTTTCAAATGGTTCAGAGATGACGAAAGTAGTTAAATATGATGAAAGTTTACTGGGTTCTCTAAACAATAGCAAAAAAGAAAAAAGAAAAAAAAGACATAAGGGAGTGTTGCTAGGAGTCCTCAATATCACCTTGGAGGGAGATGGTGCATCATTTGGATTCCAGCAGAGAAAAGCCACCATTTATTTATTATGCATTGTGCTTATATGCCACGCCCATCATTATAAACCTCAAAATGGTTCTCAAAGAATAATTAAACTATAAACAGTTCATGTTTTAAAAGTGAGGAAGACAAAAAATGAGATTAAAGGCAAATGTAGCATTGATATAGAGAAGGTTTATGTCAAGAGGCAAATCATTAACACAAGCTTAATGTGTAAGCTTTGGCTGCACCTGCCTGACCATGCCCAGGCTGGAAGCTAAGAAGAAGTGGATCTGTCTAGCACTACTATGCATAGGATTCTTTGGTAAATATCAACACTGTAGACCAGTGATGGAGAACCTTTTAGAGACCGAGTACCCAAACTGCAACCCAAAACCCACTTATTTATCGCTGGGTGCCAGGTGGGTGGGCGTGGCCAAGGTGGCCGTGGCAGACTGGGTGGGCATGGCCAAGGTGGCTGTGGTCACCTTGATGTTGTGCGTGGGGAGGGACACCTGTGAGGGCCGGGCAGGGTTGGGGGAGATCCAGGGGGTCTCTGGCAGGTGGGGCAGTGGGCAGGAGGCTCATCCTGCATGGTAAGGTGAGGAAAGGTGAGGCAGGGCAGGTGTGCCATTGTCACAGGGCAAGGCGAGGCAGGGGCCAGGACGACTGCTACCTGACACCATCGGCCCCTGCACACAGAGGCCAGCAAGCACATGGGGGGCGACAGTGTCCATCAGCAGTCACAGCCTGCTGGCCCCTTGGCTGGCACACTCTGGGGCTCTGCAACCCGCGTCAGCAGTTCAGAGAAGCTGCCTCTGAGCTGGACAGCCAGCCAACACCTTAGGAGGCAATGCAGTGGGTCATGCCCAGGAAAAGGAGAGCATGCAAGGCCAGGAGGGATGGGATGGAAGGAGGAAGGGAGGGAAATCAGCTGTGCTGGGATGCATCCGGCCACATGGGCTCCTCAGCAAGTTAGTGGGTGGGTGGTTGAAGAGGGACGGTTGCCATCTCTGGGACATGGCACGCGTGCCCACAGAGATGGCTCTGAGTGCCGCCTCTGGCATGCGTGCCACAGGTTCGCCACCACTGCGGTAGACTAAGATGGGAAGTTGAAAAAAACTAGTGGACAATCTCTTCTGTACAGTTGCCAAGAAAACAATATGGACATGCCCCTGCACTCAAGCTTCATTAGAAATACTTTATTTTTAAAAGATAGATGCCTTATGAATCTTGGGAGGGAGAATATTTTGATTTGCTAGTAGTTTCCATATGCTTTCCAGAGGCAGCCATACAAACAATGCACTCACCTTTGTTCAGAAAACAGTACCTGTTACAACTTGAGATAGAATGGTAGAAACAGCCCAATAATACAGCAGCTTAAAAAAAAATCAAGAAGGGTGATCCCAGTTTTATTGCTTGGGAGGAGCACACATTCCTTCACTTCTCTTCCATCCTTTGTTTGTTGACTTCGGAGTCCAAGTCCCCACTATGCCCAGGGATTTCCAACCCACAGATTGTGATCTACTGCATAATTATGATAATGGCATACACGATTGGTAGACTGGACTAATCTTCTGTTGGGAATCGCTTGTGTCCTTTAAGATTCTTATGTAGCAGAATTCATAATGTAACTTGGATATTACTACAGATGGATCATTGTGCCTATGATGACCCTCTCCAAGTTGGCATGTCTGCCAAAGCACATATCACTACAGCTGAAATCTCATCCCCAGATCATATCAGTCTATAACCTTTCAAAACCCAATCCTAAATTCACCTCCTGGGACACTGCTGCTAGACAGCCTATGCCCTATGACATTTTGCCTCAGAAATGTATTTCCGTAATAGCTTTTGTTCTTACCATGTTCAGTAGGAATTTTTTTTCCAGTTCTTCCAGAATTTCCAGCAAACAGAAACAAAATGGGGATATATGAGAAGCATTAAATCAGCCATGCAGTTTACCGCCATTTCCAAATAAAGTTCTAAGAGTTTCTTGTCTCTTAATTGGAAGAGATAGCTGGGCAAATGTTACTAAAAATAACCTTCTATAAACCAACGGGTTTGCAATTATAATGAGCTTCCATTCTCTGAATAACAGAAGTAATTTACAAATTTGTATGTGATTATTTTAAAAGCACTACTAATTTGTAGACACCCTTCTAAATAAATTCTTTGCAGAGGTAATTGCTACATCATAAATAGGAAATTATCTAAAAGTGAAGGATGATAAAAAGGGATGTTTAGACCTTAGTTCTGTAAATAACAGTATCTTGTCTGAGGGTTACTATCTTGTGGGAGGACTTGGTAATAATCCAGTGACCTAAGAATGACTCTAGTTCAGCGTTTCTCAACGTTTGTGTGACGGCGACCCCTGTCACACAAACGTTATGCGCATGCGCGGTGGCGCCCCCATGTGCAGCGCGCATGCGTGGCAGCGCCCCCATGTGCAGCGCGCATGTGCGCCGCCGCCCCCGGAGGGGACAAAATGGCGGATCGCCGCCTTTGGCGACCCCCGAAAAGTGGTCGATCGACCCCAAATGGGGTCGCGACCCATAGGTTGAGAACCGCTGCTCTAGTTAGTGAGAACAAGAGCTCCAGATGGAATAAAAGTCAAAACAGGAAAGTGAAAGTAAAGAGTTATCCATAGCAGGGGTGAGGGCAGATGGAGCTCTGATTGACATAAAAATAGCCAATTTTTTTAAAATTTTATTTTATTTTTAACCAACAAAACAAAACAAAGCAAAACATAACATACATACACACACACATACTCCTCTCCCTTTTTTTTAACAGCGATTACGTAACGGTAATCTTCTATTATTTACATTTCCCCCCTTATTTTTCTTTAGAATATTTGTCCTTATTGCCCCGTTGTTTCTTATTTACATTTTTCTTCCTTCATATTCTACTTCTTACTAAGAATAATTCATATTATCATTATTATACATTATTATACACATATTTTCACTTTTGACCTTTCCATATTTATTCTCTATTATTTCTAGTCTCTAACCAGTCATACCACTTGTTCCATGTTATATAGTACTCTGTGTCTTCCTTTTCTTTTATCTCTTTTGTTAATTTGTTCATCTCAGCACAGCCAAACTATTTAGGAATAGGAACTCCAAAATCAAACGCATTGCAGAGACATGCCACATCTGTATTCTTGACAAGAAAATTCTAGGAATATGGCTGTGACATTTAATGAATTTAGATTCAAAAAGTTGGAAAGTTCCCCTCAAGTTACTGAGAAATAGTGCTAAAATGAAACTATAATAAAGAACTTCTAAAAGTAGACCTAGATATGATGACTTGGGAAGACCAAAGGAAGTCTGGTTATTGAAGATATTAATATTGAAAAAAATCTTTTCCTTACAGGAACATGTATAATTGAAATGCAAGAAGTTAGTTCTGTTCTGTTAGGACAGAAACAAAGTTATCCAATTGAATATTTCAGGCATGAGTTTCATATAGCATAATGAGCTACTTTAATATACTTTACACAATATACTTTCAAGGCATAAATCCCCATAAAGGAGTGGAACTACAATTCTAACAGAAAGAATATCATACTCAGTTATGAATTGGTTATCCGCATCACATCTAATAAAATTAATGGATTTTGAGTTAATGCTATACTGGTATTTGCACCTATTACAAATGCCACAGAGAAAGATATTAAGGAACTGTCTGTCAAACTGTATGGACATGACGTTGCTAAAAAAAATGTTGTATAAGTCTTAATTTGAGGTCCATTGACACTTTTGTTACAGAAAGACATGCTTCCATTAGCTAGATAATATAGGAATCTTTAAGTCTTTATTCCACTCATTTCTTAACATCTGCATATTAAATTTATTGATAACAAATATTGATAAAACTAGGTTTCTTAATTTTAAAGAATTTAACAAGTTAAGAAGTGGTGAACGCTCCAACACTGGAAGTTTTAAAGAAGAGATTGGACAACCATTTGTCTGAAATGAGCAGGGGTTTGAACTAGAAGAACTCAAAGGTCCCTTCCAACTCTGTTATTCTATTCTATTCTATTCTATTCTATTCTATTCTATTCTATTCTGTTCTGTTCTGTTCTGTTCTGTTCTGTTCTGTTCTGTTCTATTCTATTCTATTCTATTCTCTCAGATGTCTCAGAAGCTGAAAATGCTGCTGGTTCAAAGAGCAAAACATAAAAAGTAGTGACAGTATAATGCAGTGGTTCTCAACCTGTGGGTCGGGACCCCATTTGGGGTCGAACGACCATTTCACGGGGGTCGCCAAACAAGGCTGTCCGCCATTTTTCCCCCCTTTTCTTTGGCCAGGCCCCTGGCACCCAGTGATGTATAAGTGGTTGGGGGTCACCACAACATGGGGAACTGTATTATGGGGTCGTGGCATTAGAAAGGTTGAGAACCACTGGTATAATGAGACATACATTGTCAAAAAGAAGGAAAAAAGACAATATAAAAAGTGCTCTAATAAAAAAATGAAAAACTTTGACAAAGAAATGAAGATGGCAGATAGCTTTCCCCCCCCCCCTTAGGCTCAAGAATAGGTAAAATGGGCAGTACACTGGAGTTGTAAAAACATTAACCCTAAGAAAGAAAGCAAACAAAACAAACTTAGAGAAAATCATGAAGAATAAGAACATTTCAGTGATAACTAAGGTCAGAACAGTAAAGCAATGATCTTTCCAATACAGTGTACAGCTGTGAAAGCTGAACACTGAGAAAAAGTAAAAGGAAAAAAAAGAAATACATCATAATAAATCTGAGGGAAGTAGAATAAAATACAGACCGAAGAAATTATTAGAATGCTTTTATTAGAAAAAGCTCTTGATAGCAAGCACTTGTCAGTACATTCACCAGGAGCTGAATTCAACTCAATACTACATAAGTATTCATTAATACCACAATTTACTTATAAATAAACCCCATAGATCACAATGAATAGATTCTACTAAGCTGGTTCTTTAAACAATAGAATAAAATCCTAGTTGAATAGTTCCGCCCATCACAGAAAAACCACAAACTATTTTACAAACTTCATTGTCTGGGTTCACACAACCCAGCTATGACTTAACAACATCATGTGCGAACTCAATCAGATGCTTTCTCAAGAGAAGACTGTACTATTATTGGTACAAAAAAAAGGAAGAGAATTATTGAAAATCTTATAAGATAATAAGATTCAGATTCTTTTAAATGAATAATTTTCTTATCTAATATTTAATCATTATTCAGATTTAAAATGTGAATTAACTATGGGGTATCATGGATATAGTGGCATTTAGATGAATCTGAACATTATCAGGTTGTAATGCTCTGTATCACTCACTATAAGATCTTCATATTTACTGTCTGTAACCTATTATTTTCTATTATTTATTTAGGTACCGTACATATATATCCTGTTCAGGAAGACTTGATCTTCCCTATTACTCTTTCTTGGACAGCATTGATTTGGGCATTGCCCGATAGAAGAGATTCAGTGATCTATATCTATATATTGGGAAGAAAGGCCAGTGCAATAGAAAAACAACCAACAAAGCCCTATCACAAGTAGCGGTAGACCTTTAAGTATGCATTGCATCAAGTTTCAAATAAACATGTCATGGAATATAACAACAAATTTCTAGTAAAAGCATTTGATGCTATCTGAAAAAGTACGGCATTTTAACAATATGTTTTATTTATTTTAAGATTTATCTCCTGTCTTTATGAAGAAAACCAGGGTATTAATTTTATTAAAAAAAAAAATTCCGAGTACTTCAAATCTGAACACAAAATACTGCTGTTCCCCAACTGAATCGAAATGCTATTCACTGGCCCTTCAGTGAAAATAATACTGCTTTAACATCCACTGTTCCCCATTACTGATTTCTATTTTGCCTCTACTGCTTTGGCTAGCCACTATATAACAAACTGTACAGAATCCAATGTTGTAATGCAACGGCGACTCGCGGAAAGACGGCGTCTCGTTGCTGGGAAGCAGCTACAGACGGTCACAAGAGTCTGAAGCACTTGTTCTCTGCCGGAACGGCTTTCGGGACGGGCCACCGTTATGGTTTCCATGGAAATGAGGCCTCAATCGTCGTGACGACTTTGCTGCGCTTTCAAGTTAATCTGTTGGACGATGATACGGAAAGAGAATTATTAAAGGAGTTCGTCCCCGTTCAGCTGTGAGGCGTTTACTCCACTCACCGGCCTCCCTTTAATCAAAGGTTGGTGTTTTGCGTTTAATTTGCAGTATTTCTCGTCGTATTCTTTTATAGTTGCAGGTGGCATCAGTGTTCCACTGTAATAAATCCATAGCTTCATGAATGGAGAAAACTCTCCTGGGAACTTGTATGTCATGTCAGATTTCCCCGTATCTGTAATAAATGTGTAATTCCCCAGTTGTTATTTATATGTGTGAAGTCACTTTCCCTATTGCTGCCTTGCAGTGTCTGTTTTTATTATTAATATTTAGGAGAAAATTTTGCTGCAACTGTATATATAAATATGCAGTATACTTTTCCTTATCTTTTCAAATATTTTCCTCACTTCCTTTTTTATGTATGTGTTCAGTCACTTTGACTACAATTTCTGACGATTGGCAGTCCATTGCTTCAACTTTTTGAGGGAGGAAATGCTCAGGATCCAATGTAGCATAAATGTAAAATAAACTTTAGGTAGTTTTACAAAGAAAATTTCTGAAACTCAGCCCCCAAATCATGAAAAATATCAGCCTATTTCACTTACATAACACTGTCCCTTTCCATTTGCTTTATTATCCCATCTCCTATAGCCCTCACTTTCCCTCAAAAAGTGAACTATGTCCATCAGCTATGAAATGGGTGCCCACCTGGTCTTACAATTAAATATTTAGATCCTGCTCATTGTGATCAAACGACATATGCTGTAGGGCAATTATATTATTAAACTGAGTCTTTCCTTCCTTCCTTCCTTCCTTCCTTCCTTCCTTCCTTCCTTCCTTCCTTCCTTCCTTCCTTCCTTCCTTTATAAATTAGTTAAGGCAGCAAATATACCTAATACAGGTAGTCCTCAACTTAACAACAGTTCCTTTAGTGGCCATAGTTACATCAGCACTGAAAAAAAGTGACAACCATTTTTCACACAACTGTTCAAGCATCCCCATGGTCATGTAATTTACATTCGGATGCTTGACAACCAACTCACATTTATGCTGAGGTCACTTTTTGTGACATTCCTGACAAGCAAAACAATGGGGAAACCAGATTCACTTACTAACTGTGTTACTAATTTAACAACTGCAGTGATTCACTTAAGGAATGTGTCAAGAAAAGTCATAAAATGGGGCAAAACTCATTTAACAAATTTCTCACTTAACAACATAAACTTTGGGCTCAATAGTGGTCATACATTGAGGACTCTCTATATTCTTTCCGCTTCTTATTTTTCCCAAAGTCTGGCCCAAAGTCACCCAGCTGGCTTTCATGCCGAAGGTGGTACTAGAATTCACAGGTTCCTGGTTTCGAGACATTCACCTTAGCCACTAGATCAAATTGGCTATAATGTTGATTCTGAACCAACAATAACTGTTCAGCAGTAACAATAACAACAACAAATAACTCAGTTAAATTGACCACCAAATTAGAACTGAGTTGTAGAATTTAAGCAATATTCTTCTGAAGTTGCAGAATATCTTTCACCTTGGTAATAAATGTAGAAATTCCACTACAACAAAAAATATATTTTTAAAACATCAGATGTGACAGTGGTTTTCTGGCAAAGACTTACACAATATTTAAAAATTGTGCCTATTGTGATGGCTAGAAAATGATAACAAATGTTAAGCAGAGCACTGATTTTATTAGTATAGCTTAGTATACATTTTAGTATAGCAGGATCCCATTTCTGATTTCTTAAATCCTTATTATTACCTCTGCTCTTTATGTATTTATGTATACAATAGTTGTGTAAGAAAACTTGTCCCTGACAAACACATACATTCTCATTTGAAAAAAAGAGAGACAAAAGTGGTAATAATGTTGCTTTAATTTGTTCTCTTGAGACTACTGAAATTTAACCAGAAGTTATGCATTTGTCAAGACTTTAAAACCTTGGATATCACTTTGCAAATGGCTAGCATCAAATTTTTTATTATTTAGCAGAGGAAATTAAGAATGTACTATTTTAAATTTTAAATTCCTTGATATCTGCCTGTTAGTTAAATTTAGTGATTCAATATACAGCATACATACATACATACATACATACATACATATGTAAATCTTCAACATATAGCCTGTGTGTGTGTATGTAAAATGTCCCATTTTTGCATTTTAAAAAGCAAATTTTGAGAATACAGTCCACATGAGAGTTGGATCTAGACTAACCTAGTTGTAATAAAACACATAGAAGTTGGATTTTTTTTTCTTACCTTTTACATAGTAGTCAGAACTTTTTTACCTGTTGCCCATCTCTGAACAAGAAAAAATTGCTAATATTTATATAGGCAACATGTAGAAAGTCATACATGATCCTGCCCTTTTTAAGCTGTTTGATTTTAGGAATATCTGGAGCTCTTCATATAACTGAAAACATTACATTTAAAAGTTACAGTAGGTATACTTTTTTAAAGTATTTTTAAACTTTTAAAAAAGTATTTCTCATTTAAAGATTTTTTTTCATTCATAGTTATGCCCTGCTTTTTAAATCTTTTGTTTGAGTTCACTCTTGCTTGTTATTCTTTGAAGTTTTATAATATTGATCGTCTCTAGCATGTAGAAGCATATTTCTCTTGTTCATGATGTTCAACCCATCATAAATGATTAAAAGTCACCTTTATCTTTGCAAAATGACTTTTCTATTGTCCACTAGTGGAGGACTACAGGCCCATATTGCTGAAAGCATAGAGTGGTAAAAATGTACTTCGTTTTAGTTTCTATTAATTTCTTGATGGGAATACCATAGTTAGAGCTGTATTAAAAGAAAACATTAAAGTGCTGTATCATATTTTATCATGTTGCTTTATCTGAAAATCTGAAAGATTAAATCTGAAAGATAAAAAGCTACTATTGGACTGGAAAGAGGCACTGGTCAGATGCTTTTATTGCTGTTTCACCTGGCTTTATATATCCACAATGTGACACAGAAAAATGCCACATTCTATGCCAATAATGAGGATAGATTATAAAGTGCTTAAAATATTTAAAATGTAAAAGAATATAAGCAGAATTGTAGTAAACATCTATCTAACTTCTGAACATGAGTGAAAGACTATAGAAAAAGACCCACTGATGCAGACAGCTTCATATAAAGGAACTGATGTTAATCAGGAAATCAGATTTCAAATTACTGTATATATGACTCCAAATCAAAATACAATTGCTTTTAATTGCACTAAGGAACAAGACAGAAGCAACTGAAGCTTCTAAAAACATGCTTGATCAATAATAGCAGCAGCTCTTTGGATCAGCAGAATTTACCAAAAGTCCAAAGTTGTCTCATTGAGCATAGTAGACCTAAAGATTATCATTAGATGTTTTAACTGTGGCCAACCTGGAATCAGCCTCTTTGTAAAATAACTGATGTTAGTTATCAGTTACTACCCATTATCCCTTTTCTGTATAAGCTAAATAAACAATTAACTATGCCAGATATTATGTACAGCCTCAAATGATGGATGGAATTAACGACTGAAGATAAAGTGCCTTTTTCCGCTTTAATTTCAGGAACAGCAATGTTATATGCAGAGAAAGATTTAACTGAACTTCTTATCTGTAAAGAACAAGAACTGAAAGAATTACAAGCTCGGCAGATCCATTTTCAGGAAACTACATTGCAAGAAACCAGAAAACAACTTCAAGAAATGCACAGGAAATTTAACAGTTTAAAAGAAGATTTCACTTATAACCTTAAAGTCCTAGAGGAGAGAGATAAAGAGTTGGAGCATTATGATACCTTGTTCATCCAGTTGAAAATGGTTGAAAATGCTAACCAGACAGAGGCTAGTGACCTTAGAATA
Organism: Crotalus tigris; assembly: GCF_016545835.1. Taxonomy (NCBI): domain Eukaryota; kingdom Metazoa; phylum Chordata; class Lepidosauria; order Squamata; family Viperidae; genus Crotalus; species Crotalus tigris. Next base: position 4,476,947 of record NW_024096469.1, read on the forward strand.
CAGGTGGATAAGCTACAGGAGGCACTTGCTCGGGAAACAAAAAAACAAGAGACTCTCAAAGATCAATATCAGCGGAAACTGAAAGAACACCAATTAGCCTTGGAACAGCTTCACAGGTAAAACTGTTCAATTCTTCCTGACAAAGTATGATCTTTAGGGTCTAATAATGTCGATAGCCTTCTTCCTTTTGACAGGCTCATTGGTAATTGTTTTATGATAGATGGTACAAGGTACAAAAATATTTACTGGGAGGGGGATGTTGTTGAAATTGCTATTTTTATGACATTGTTAAAAAGTGTTATTTAAATGCAGAGCTTTTATATTCTTTCCAATCCAGTGGAATACTGGAAATAAATTATGTAAAGAATTGGGTCCCATGTTAGCTCTTGGAAAACTGAACAGAATGGAATGAAATTTGGCACATAGAGATGAAACAGTCAAAGAAGTAACCAGTAGTGACGTGGGCTGGATTAGGTGTAGAGTTGTGGGGAATTACTAAAAAATTCTCCTACTGCATCCCTTTGGAAGAGGATTTTTTTCATTCTAAGCTAACGTCTTCTTCCAGTTTACTGAGCCATTCCAGGGCTTCCAGTGCACACATATACTCAAACATACAATCAATGCTGATGAAGGGATTGGAAAAAAATCCAAAAGCTGTTTTTTGAATCCTTTTCTTATTTAATAGTTTATAACTATGGATGGATTTATTTATTCATTAAATGTATAGGTCGCTGCATCTTAGCAGCTACCGATGGTTTACAACTGTTATAGAATGTATCAAGTAAAATGTCCACAGTAAAATAGAATACTTATTTATCTCTGCAACAGGAGAGATAGAAACAATCACGCTTAACTCCCCAAAGTGTCTCTCCAAACAGAGTGCTTGAACCTGAGTGAAAATAGTATTTAAAGATGTTATACATGTAATACCTTTTTTATTTAAAAAAGTATTGCCCCAGAAATCTCAGCATGATTGAAGAAGCTTCTAGGATAATCCCTTATTTTTCAGTGAAATAGATACAGACAGAGGAGTAAGGAAGTAGTATGCAGTATGATTAAAGACATTTTTAGGGTAATCCCCTATTTTCCAATGAAATGGATATGGGCAGAGTAAGGAAGTAGCATGCAATTGTGCTGATCCCCAAACATTCTGTGAACACTTCAGCCCTGAAGTTTAGATGGCTCTGACCCTATTGTTCTGTCAAAAGACATTAAACCCCCTTTTTAAGGAATGATATTGGAAACTGGTTTATATTTTTGCCCTGTGCTGACTGACAGGTTGATCACCAAGTACAGTGATGGCAAAGCTTTTAGAGACCGAGTGCCCAAACTGCAACCCAAAATCTATTTATGCATTGTTGGGTGCCGGGTGGGTGTGGCCATTGGCTGGGTGTGGCCCATTGGGTGGGCATGGCTGCGGTGGTAACGGCAGACTGGGATCAATCAATCAATTTCAATTTTGCAAGATCTTTTTTTTCCCCGCAAGAAGTTGAAATTGACTGACTGAACCTTTTTTTTTTTTTTGCACACGGTGGCAAAGGCCTAAAGCGAAAAGATTTTATAAAACCCAGCTGAAGGCCTAGGACTGGGGTGATGACGCGCGTGCCCACAGAGAGGGCTCTGAGTGCCGCCTCTGGCACCCGTGCCATAGGTTCGCCACCACTGACCTAGTATCTTTTATTGTGTTTTTTATTGATGTGTGTGTGAGGGGGGGAATACGTGAGTGTATTTGTTTCTCCTGTGTTAGTTACACAAAGTTTTTGATTAAGTTAGATGATAGAATTACAATGGCCAACAAATACAGTTAGCACACTTTTCACGCTTTTGCTCTGAATACTGTATAGCTCTAATGCAGTAGTTCTCAACCTGTGAGTCGGGACCCCATTTGGGGTCAAACGACCATTTCACGGGGGTCGCCAAATAACGCAGTCCACCATTTTTTCCCCCTTTTCCTTAGCTGTGCTACTCCCTTTTATTCTATTGGCTTTTGAAAGCCAATAGAATAGACTCTCTTGAATAGAGTCTAATTCTATTGGCTTTCAAAAGCCAGTAGGAATTGTCCAGGCTGTCTCTGCCCGGCTGAGCCCGCCAAAAGTCCCATTCTGCAAACGGTGCTGCACCAGTTGAGTAGTCCTCGACTTACGACCGGTTGAGTAGTCCTCGACTTACGACTGGTTGGGGGTCACGGCATTAAAAAGGTTGAGAACCACTGCTCTAATGGTTTCACAATTCTTGACTGAATCTGCTTGAAAATGTGGAACTGAGCTGCCATACCTAGTATGAAGTTTTGACAATAGATGTGGTAATAATAATTCATTCATTACTGCTATTGAAAGATGATAAACTATGATTCATTTCATGTAAATTTAACTGAATTATGACTGGGGTATGTCATATGATTATCTAAAGCCACTTAGCCATGAGGCTAAGTAAAAGCAGCTTTAACCCCAACTCCCCTAGCTGTTCTCCAGTCTCAGCCATATCATATAAATGTAATAATTCATTTCTAAATGTGGCAGTAGTCTAGCCCTCTCTATTCAGTTCTCCAATAAAAAATAGTTGGGCCTACAGGTCCTCTGTTATAGAACTCACTGCTAGATTCCTAACAGCAGTTGATGGCTTTTCAGTGCTCCATTTGGTAGCTTATGTTCTGTATTACATAGCCATATTGTAGGAAGAAGAGAAATGGTGGGAACTACTGGAAGATAGAGCAACAAGCAGTCAGCATGAATATGAGGTTCAAGTTCTTATGTGAATCAGAACACGGAGGAAAGTCTATTTTATTTTGCGCATTTTTTGTCACTGGGTAGTGGTAGCAAAAGTTACGAAACCTTCCTGTACAAAATGGGTGTGGACTTTACATTCCTAAAATGGTAACTTTTGAATTAGTTACTATGTAATTTACGTTCTTAGAACCACAGGTAAAGAGATCCAATAATTACTGGCTGACTGCACTGCACGTTTTACAAATAAGACCTTAGTGCAGTGGTTCTCAACCTTTTTAATGCTGCGACCTCAACCGGTCGTAAGTCGAGGACTACCCAACCAGTCGTAAGTCGAGGACTACCCAACCGGTCGTAAGTCAAGGACTACCAAGCCGGTCATAAGTCGAGGACTTTCCCTGCCCGGGAGCCCCGCGCATGCATGGTGCCGCCCCCTGCGCCAGCTGAGGCGTAACTGGCAAGGGACAGCGACGGCACAGGGTGACCACTGGCTGGGCCACCAGCTGGCCCAGCCCAAGGGAGGCAAGGCACCCACTGGGCCCCACGCGTGCCAGCAACCCTCCCTGCGCCCGCCGACCTCCCACCCCTGGCCCTCTTTTACTTACATTTTTAGTAGTTGCTCAGCAGGGAGGGGTGGAAACTTCCAGACAGCTCGCCTTTGCTGCAGACAACTTGCAGCACCGTTTGCAGAATGGGACTTTTGGCGGGCTCAGCAGGGCAGAGACAGCCTGGACAATTCCTATTGGCTTTTGAAAGCCAATAGAATTAGACTCTATTCAAGAGAGTCTATTCTATTGGCTTTCAAAAGCCAATAGAATAAAAGGGAGTAGCACAGCTAAGGAAAAGGGGAAAAAATGGCGGACTGCGTTGTTTGGCGACCCCCATGAAATGGTCGTTTGACCCCAAATGGGGTCGCGACCCACAGGTTGAGAACCGCTGCCTTAGTGGATGTACCAAAATGCATTCTAGCACAGGAATGGCATAGCCAGTGTAACCTGTAGCTTACATATGACCCCAATTCTTGAATATGTATTAACCAAATTCTCATTCCAAACTGGAAGAATAAAATGTAGAGGGCTGCATTTACAGAACATTTGTAACAGAGAAGGCATACATCCTATGTCACATAAGATAACATTGTTTCACAGAATGGAGCATGTCCACCCCATGAGATTTGGTGGGACAGGCAGAAACTATTAGAAACAGGTGGTGCTCAAGTATCCTGGTCTACATCGTAGAGAACTACTGTATATAAGTAATATCCAGCACTATGAATTGTGTCTGCAAAACTGCTAGGATCTAGTGCATACATGTAGTAGTGATGTTATGTGGGTATATTGTGGTGCACCCAAAACTACCCATAACATGTGTTTGGGGCTAGCTGCATCTTCCAAATGATCTTCAAGGGGACACCTATATACAGCATTGCTGTAGTCCAACTGGGAAGTGAATAAGGCATAAGTGACTACAAACATACTTCCTGATGCAGAAGAAAAGATAAAACTGGATACAAAATAGATTTGCAAATGCCAACAAGCCACAGCTGTCAGCTACAATCAACAAGAACTCACACACCCATTTGTTTTTAGGGAGTGGCTTTTCACCCAGAGATAAGGATAGAAGGTCTCCAGTTCCAATGGAAAGTCACAACCACTTGGTCTTGCTACAGATAAATCAAAGATTGTTCCTTCCCATTAAGACCCTGACAGCCTTTAGGCATTGAGGAAAAACCTTGACAGCATCACTTAGGTGGCCTAGGCCACAAATATATAGTTGTATATCGTCAGCATACTGATAATACTTAAACCCTGTACTGACAGATGGCCTCACCCAATAGCTTCATGTAGATATTAGACTGGAATGGAGAGAGAGAAATATATTTCTGACAGATCAGTATTTGTTCCTTATATTATTAATTCCTTGATTTCATAGTTCTAAAGATGCTGATATTAGCCATTATCATGAGGAATATGAAAATATGAAACAACAATTGGAGAGAAAACTCCAGGAAGTCGAAGGTGAACTTGCTTTGCAAAGACAGGTACCAAAGGCATAACAAACTATTTGAATAGGGAAATGTTGCATTTTCATTCAGTAAACAAAAAGAATGCATTCATTCTTCTGAAGTATTTCCCTCCCTCTACCCCCATGCAGTTCAATTTATGTGATTTTATTAAACATCTCACATTAAATAAAGATATACATAGTAGTGGGAGTAGCTAGAATTAACTTTATCATTCTACATATTAGATAATATATAGAATTGTTTCTATTAAAATAAGATGGTGTAAAATACTTTACAGAGGGGTACAGCCAAAATGCTATGCTAAATTGCCAACCTTGAATTTCAGGAAGGTCATGACTATAAACCAGAAACAGTTTGCAAGGGCTAAATAAACACTCTGGCCTGTGCCAACACTCAGTGCTTCTCTGATTTCAGAATTTCAGCTTTGTAACATTAAAAAGGTCTGTTGGCTAACTTGGCATTTTAAGTATTAACTGATATGTTTCTTTACTGTATACTACTTTCTGTCAATTGATTTCAGGGTAGGATCCTTGTGATAGTATGTAAAGATGTATAAATATTTTGAAGAGAAATAAATATATCTCAAAACCTATGTATTTATGGGTTTTCCAAATAATGAAAAATGTAAACAATTATAAACCTGGCAAACGTATGGATGAATTGAATAACGAAACCCAAAGAACAGGGATATAGCCACATACATAGAAATAGTAATATTTTAAAAATATATAACTAATTGATAGAATTGTAGTAGAGCAGCATGAATAAAATAACTGTAAAATACCCCATGTTGTTTAACAATATGGCATACTGTGTTTTTTCTTTTTTTATTATGGTACACTGGAGCCCAAATAGCCACCCCTTCCCCCCAAAAAAATCCCCAGTCTGCTGAAGCTAAGAAGACTAGGGGTCTTCTATAAAAACCTCTCCATGTATTTAATGTATTGTAAATTATAACACTCTTAAAAAAACAATTTGTAAGCCTTTGAACTTCTATTTACTCTGTATCATTTAATGAGCTTACAATATTATTACAATTGCACGTGTTTTATTTCAGGAACTTCTTGTAGAAATTGACACAGAAATAAAGAAAAGAGAGCATGAGTTTCGACAGAAAGCAGATGAAATGAGCAATTTAGTTCTATCCCATGAACTTAAGGTAACTGCCATCAAGTGTAAACATACACAGTATAGCTGCATATATGCTGTGATATTACTCTGATACACTGAAATTATGCTCTGTTTTCATAACCAGGCAAACGTATTTCAGCTATTAAGGAGTAATATAAACAGAACTATTTTAAATTCCCTGAAACAATATTTTCCCCTATTAGTCCACCATTTCAGATGGCTGACAGAGAAGTAGTTATTTTATTCCTTAATTCAGATATAACAGTCACTAACATTTCTGAACTGAGGAAGATCCCTTAATGAATGGTTATTGAAGACATATACAAAACCCTCAGTTTGTCCACCCTGTCCTATGTTTCAGATCCATTTCAAATAAAAGTGTGTTTGTGTTCATAAACGTGTTATGTAAGAGATAGTATGGTCTATAATTTTAAATTGTATGGGGAAAATATTTAATAGTTTGTTTTGTTCTTTCATTTTGAAAGGTGAAATTGGTGACCAAAGAATTAGAGGCTTTGAAAGAAGCTGGAATGAAAGCAGCAGACTCACTGAAAGTGGCAGAAGCAGCTAATTTGGAGCTTGAAGAACAAGTTAGATGCAAAGATTGGGAAATAAAAGATATTACAGCTGTAAAAGATGCTCAGTACTGTATCATTCCACTCATAATTAAGAAAAAATGTTTCCATTAATTTTTCTTCTTTTCTTCTATTTTTACTTGTTTTCTCTTCCTCTTCCTCCTTTTTTCATATCTGGAAGAAGAAAATATGGACCTTTAAAATATATTATATACCAGTTACAGTAGCTAAAGATGTCTCTTGAGTTTGTTCATGATTCCAAAATCCATACAGAGTACAGAGAAGAGCAACAAAGATGATTAGGGGACTGGAAGCTAAAGCATATAAGGAACGGCTGCTGGAATTGGGTATGTCTAGTTTAATGAAGAGAAGGACGAGGGGGGATATGATAGCAGTGTTCCAATATCTTAGGGGCTGCCACAAAGAAGAGGATGTCAAGCTATTCTCCAAGGCGCCTGAAGACAGGACAAGAAGCAACGGTTGGAAACTAATCAAGGAGGGAAGCAACCTAGAACTAAGGAGAAACTTCCTGACAGTTAGAACAATTAACCAGTGGAACAACCTGCCTCCAGAAGCGGTGAATGCTCCAACACTGGAGGTTTTTAAGAAGAGACTGGACAGCCATTTGTCCGAAATTGTATAGGGTTTCCTGCCTGAGCAAGGGGTTGAACTAGATGACCTCCAAGGTCCCTTCCAACTTTATTACTACTACTACTACTACTACTATTATTATTATTAAATTCAACTAGGTATATATAGGATTGCAGGGTTTTTTCATTAGAATTAGATGGGATGTTTCTACTATAGCAAAGAACAGATGTACTCATTTTCATATCTGCCAAATTGTGTATGAAATAATTTTCCTCATATAAAAAACATTACAGGTAATCCATAACTGAGCCTAAAATCTCTGCCGCTAAGCGAGATATTTAAGTGAGTTTTGTTCCATTTTACGATCTTTCTTGCCACAGTTGTTAAATGAACCACTACAGTTGTTAAATTAGTAATACAGTTGTTAGGTGAATGTGGCTTCCCCATTGACTTGGGAAAAAAATCGCAAAAAGGGACCACATCACCTGCAGACACAGCAATCATCATAAATATGAATCAGTTGCCAAGTAGCTGAATTTTGATCACATGACCATGGGGATGCTGCAAGAGTCATGAGTGTGAAAAATGATCATAGATCACTTTTTTCGATGCCATTATAATTTTGAATAGACTAGACAGAATATAGTCTCACCTGCATGTATGATGATGCAGTCACATTTTCTTCTTCATTAAGTGGATTAAGATGAGAAAGTAAGGTAGAAAAATGGAAGAATAATATCATCTTTGTATAGGAACCGTATAGCTAAAAAAGGTCTAGCCCAGTGTAGTAATATATATTTGAACTGGGCAACTTCAACCTTTTAGTCTCCTTGAAGGTGATTTATTCTGTATCGGAAACCTTGCTGATTTTATCCCAATTTTCTTAAAATACTTTCTGGCAACTACTTATCTTCTGACTTTTTCATAAAAGTCTTGATAATTTTATGCATTGCCTCTTTGTATAAAGTAAATTATTTTACTTTTCTCCAATGTTTGACAATGTAGGATAAAGGATTTAGAAAGTAAACTTGCTTCAGTGCAGTTCAGCTGGGAAAAGGAAAAAGAAACATTTGAGAGAAAGTAAGTTGTTTCAACATATGTCCTTACTTTATAAATATACTATGAACATTGAATGCATTCATTTCATTAAAAGTGGAGGATTCTATTTTTAAAAGCAAACTATTAGTATATTAGTTTGCCTGAAGGCTTTTTTTTTTTTTTTTTTGCTGAACTTACTATTTTAGTATGTGGAAAATGTGCATATTGCAGTTTTGGGACTGAATTTTTCCACATCAGCAAAAAATAAAAAGTACAAATCAGCTTTCAATTTACTATGAATTGAGTGTTTGATATCTCTGGATTCACATACTAGTCAGTCCCTTTTATCTGATAACAGTACAGTATTGTACAATTCAATATATAATACAGTACAATACAATAGTATGCATTCAGTACAATACAGTAGTATGCATTCCCAAAGGTGCTTTTTAAAAGGCAACTAGACTTTCTTCATTTTTTTCCTTAAAAAATGTTTCGCTTCTCATCCAATAAGCTTCTTCAGTTCTGAACTGAAGAAGCTTGTTGGATGAGAAGTGAAACATTCATCTACTTAGTAAACTTCTCTTCTGGATTTGGTTATTGCTGCCTAGCATCAGTTCTATTTAGTGTTCTATTTTCTGAAAACCAAGAGAAAAAAAGGAGATAAACAAACTTTAATAAGGAAATCAGATTGCCTGAAAAGCTTCCAAAAGTGCTTATTTTAAAAACATAGTTTGTACAACATTTAATTTCTCAAGCATTAACTCTGATCACTTTACAATATCAAATAACCTATTTTGGAGAATGTGCATAGCACAATTTTTGTAATCCTGTTTAGTTAATGTAACAAGGCTTAATTGTGGATCTAATTAAATGTTAAAAAACTAAAGAAAATAATATCTTGACTTTCATTCATAGGGTTGAATGAAACATATGCTCATCATTAAAAGATCATATGTTACAGAGATGACAAGTTACACATATTCACTCTCCCTTTTCTATGCAGCTAATCAAGGTGCAGGTGTATCGGGCTCTTACATTTGGCCATCCTATTCATAAAATCAGGCCTGGTACTTATTGTTCTTGTTCAGTTTACAATTTATTTCTTTATTTATAAAGATACAACTCTGCTGCTTAGATAAAGAGCCAGGTCTTAATAGCCTTCTGGAAAGAGAAAAAGATGGGGGGAGTGTTGGTTAGAGATTTCTTACAAAGGATATCACAGAAGTAGTCCAATCTAAATGTTAAAACCTATTCTTGCAGTCCCAAAATCTATAGCCAATCTACTCTTAGTCTTGAAGCAGGGAATCCCAGAATACAGATTAAGGTCTAAAGGCAAATAATTAATTATTTGCTAAAGATTGAGTTTTTCCCATTGGCCAATTAACCCTTGTATTTGGAGAGAACTGTTTTCCAGTCTGAAAGAATGCTATAAACATACAGACTTATAGCTAGGTTTTTTTTTTACCCTGGGTATTGAAAAGATCAGACTTATACTCAAGGGACAGATGACATGACGTACCAACTGGAGATCAGTAAGATGCCCCAGAAAGGGGAGCTGAGATTTTATTATTAATTAATTAATAATAGGGGAGATGGACCCCTATTAATTAAACTTAATTAAACTTATATGCCCCCAAACTCACCTAGAGGTGACTCTAGGCAACTTACATTTTAGTGGGTTCTTGTGTGCCAGCCAAATATTTAGCATTGTCAACCTTCCCCTCACTGAGGAAAGATTTGTCCGGAACAAAATATTTTGTGTAGTTGGCCTTGTGTTTCAGAAGAGGTTGAAACAATTGTTTATGTACTACTGCAGTTTCTATACAGACATATGCAATTTTGCCTTATCTATGACAATATTCAGGATGAACAGATTGGTATTACATTAAGGTCCTGCTTCCGGTTCCAATGCTAGCATTACCATAGTAGCTAAGTTCTGTGTTGCTATGATTAAAATATGCCATCAAAATTTTAGCCCTAATTATTGTGTTTATGTGGATTATTAATTGCCATCATAATAACCGCAATGCTCAAGTGTCACTCAAGAGATCCTTGAAAGGCAAGGTGATCAAACCTGGCTCCCATCTGTAGACCTGAAAGGTGTTACTGCATGTGTGTTAAGTATATCTTTGTTTTATGTTTTTTTTTCCCTTGTAGCAAGGATTGCAGCACCCAAGTAGAAACTCTCTTTTTGTGTTCTTTTAAAGGCATGCTACAATAGATCACTTTGCCAGAGAAAAGGAGGCAGTGATTGTTTCAATGAAACAAGCCCACGTTGAACAATCACACAAATGGAAAATTCAAATCCAAAAACTACAGACAAATAAGGAAACTTTGGAAATGAAATTATATCAGACTGAATGTACGTTTAAAGACCACTTGAGAGAGAAAGAGACTCTCATTGAAAAGTAAGTATGGCTTGATTTGTCTTGATGTGTTTCAATCTAATATGATCTCCTATTATACAATGGTATAATCCATTTTATATGTTGAAATATTAGGGTTTTGTGTCATATTTGTTTTCAGTTCTTTCAATACATTACCAACAGTTAATATGGGCTCTGTGTAGGAGTAGTATTATACTTTGTTAAATAAATACATGTAAAAATAAAATTTCTAAATACCTGAGGCAAAGACCAGTTTGAGAACCTGCTTTGTTGAGAAGCTGCTTTCATCAGGCCATTCCACAATTCAGCTGAGAATAGCAGTTTTGAACCCTTCATCTATTTGTACTATTTCATTCAGGCTATCATGCTAAGACTATCAGTTAGATAAGATTAACTTCCTCTTTAAGGACCTTTACAATATTATATCTGCATTAGAGCTGATTATTACAAAATTTGTATCACATTAAAAGCTAATATCCAAGCTTTTTTTTTATTAGTTACCTTTTCTTTTGTCAATATGTGTCTTTTGTGTGTGTGTCCTATCTCCTTTTGGATTGGAGCTTGAAGGCAAAATGTATTTACTGATGCATAAATCATTTCTGTGTGCACAGTGGGATAAATATGGCTTCCCTAAACAAATCAATGAACAAATCCAGTCTGAGTGATGCGCCAACATTTCCAAACAAGCAGAATGAAAATTAGGGTGGAAATATATTGTATCTCTCCATTCATTAATGGATGGACTTCACAGGTCACATGTGAAGGCTCCACAGAAGTGGGTCAGTGCATTAAATTGGGGTAAAAATCAATATTCTAAAGCCCAGAACCCTCTGCCTGTACTCTGAAGCAGATTGAGAGCCTCTCATTTGGATGGGATAGAAGGATTGAAATTTCTTATAGCCTAGGTTACCTTCAACTTACTTCCTACCCAATCATGATATACTTTCTTTGAGTCCTTAGGGAAAAAAGCTAATAAAAGAGATAGAGAAGAAAACAGTATAGTTTCTGTCTCCATATTCAATGTGATAAATGGGACCAGTCCTATAGTTCTGCTTTAGATTCTCAGGGCTCAAGAATTAGGTCTTCATAGGTTAAAATAATACTCTGGAGGGTTTTGTTTTTTTTTGCTGATTTCTAATGTGTAAATTTGTGTGTGTGTATATATATATTAAAGAATATATACAAAAGACAAAAACATCAAGAAAAGATTCTTGGGAATAGTAGCACTAAATATTTTGATATACTTCATTAATGACTGAGCAATTTCACACATCAGCAATAAAGCATAATTGATATACAATACATGTGTCTTTGATATGTCTTTGGCTTTCAGCTTAAGGGCATTCAGCAACTCTTAAAAGTTCTTAGAATAGCCTAAGAATGTGGCCTTTACTAAAGAGAGATCGGTTGAAAATATTTGCTCATATTTCCATGTACTGAGTGGCAGGTCAAGTTGTGTCAAGATGCAGATTTATTGATTAAGAATACCATTTATGAAAACAGTGTGCTATATATTTTTTCTTGGCTGTGCACTATAGTTTTCCAATCAGACTAACTCAAAAAGACTGGTCAAACACCACCATAAAAATAGTTGATTTGATTTGACTGTAGCTGAAATCTGGGCAAGGAGGTTTCTTTCTAATATGCATTTTAAACAAAGGTCAAATATAATTTTCCATTTACTAGGAATATATTTTGATATTATAATAAAAACTTGTAGTTTTCAGATCTCATTAATAGATAGGAATTGTACAGTTGTTGTATCAAATATGATATACTCCATGAAAATCTGCCCCACAGATCTTTGCTGGGATGGAATGCCAATGTCCTTCAGTTGTTTTATTTTAGCTAGGAATGTCCCCCCCCCCTTCTCAATAAAACTAAATAGAGATAAAGTTTGATTATAGGAGAGAAGTAAACATGGGTATCATGTTTAATTAGGAATGCATTTTTGCATGACATACAGGATTATCCATATCCATTATCCATATAGTTTCTAAAGTAATTTACTTTCAATAACATTTCCTTATATTTCAATGTAATTTAGTGAGAAATTGTTAAACAAGTCCATTCTGTCATGCTTAGTTTGACCCTCCAGGATTTTATGTGTGTATTTCAGATTTGGGGCAATACTTTTACAATGGCTGATATTATTACAATTCTACATGAACAGAATTTTTTTCTGTACTTTCCTCAGTGGAAAACTTTTAGAAAAGTTGAGCTATGGGGATATTTTCAAGAAAAAAAGGAAAATGTGGGGAAAATAGAAGTATACATAACATTTATTTTTTGTCAACCATGAACTTACTGCGCTTTTAATAATGTAGAATACAGTATATTTTGTTATAAAAGTGTACTGTTTGGGATATTTATATAACTTGTTTTTAGACAAATTATGAGGATAAATACCTGCTGTAGGCACTAAGATAATCTCTTGTCAATTCACTCAGAGGTACGAGTCAGTTTTAGACCCAGTTTGGTACAGGGCTAGAAACTGGGAGTTCTTGAGTTCTAGTTCTGCCTTAGGCATGAAGCCAGCTGGGTGACTTTGAGTCAGTCATTCTCTGTCAGCACTAAGAAGAAGGCAGTGGCAAACCACTTAGTAAATCTTACCAAGAAAACTTCAGTGGCTTACACAGTCAAGACTGACTCAAATGCACCCCCCCTCCAATGATGGTGAAAAGGTTTAGTGGAACTGTTAGATAAGTGTGCAGAGGTGTACAGTTTTAAAAGCAGAAATATATACATAATGAAGATGTTGTACATGCCTACCATGCTACTGTGCTCCCTTTCAGATAAAGCAATATTATGCTAAGTGCAGGAAAAGATAGTTCTGTAATAAAAGAAATCAGAGGCTGATGATAAGAGAAGAGAATAGGGTCTAAGTAAATGTAGTTTATGCAACTCCATTGTATGTTCCTTTTTATAGTATTTCTAATATTGTAAACTACCATTGCTTTTACCATATCCATAGATTGCCTCACATATAATCCTTTCTTCCTTAAACTTCTCATCTTTCTTTTTTTTTTTTTTGAGGATCTCAACAACTATACCTTTCTCAGTCTTTAGCCTCCTTTCTTCATGTATTTGTTCTACAGTGTGATCCTCATTCTTTTTTTATGTGACCAAATCCTTGTAATACGATACACTTACTTTACACTGGTTTCTCACTTCTGTATTTTCATTCAATATCAATTCATTCTTGACCATCTCTTCTTGTCTTGCCACATACATTCTGTACCGTATGTAACCCATGCCTACCACAATGAAATTAACATCATGTTTCACTTGACATAACTAATATCCACTACCATATAACAGTGGACAGAAATATATTTTAAAGTACCCATTTTTGCTTCTTTCATAAACCATTGTAGTAGATCATATACCTTTCACTAACTTTCTATCAAGGATCTATATATGTTAAAATTTATCTATCAGTTTTCCCATCTGTAGTAATCGTTCTTTCAATTTATACAAATTTATCCATCAGCTCCATTTTTTTGCCATGTATATGTTTTTGCAATCCATTTTTCCTGTAGTTTTTGCATTCACCATTGCTACTTTTTCTTTTGTATAAGGAACAGTAATGTATTCATGACATAAGTCATGGGTACAGTCTTCCCTCTTCTATTAGGGGGTTTAATCTTGTCATTTCCTTGCAAAACATTTTTATTACCATCAAAATCACTGTCTTTCCTTTGCCTATTGAAAATCTTAATTGTGCCCTGCTCTTTTTAACAATATTCTTTGTACTTTTTTTCTCCATATATATTATACAGTATTTTTCTCCTAATTTTTGATAGCAATCTTTTCATTAACATTTTCTTTCACTTAATAATTTCACTAAATATCCTTTTTCATATTTCCAATAGTGCTATTCTCTGTTTTTATTAACTTATTGACACTGTTCCAAGTGGTATCTACACCCTCTTTCTAGTTATTCAGTAGGAAGATTACTGTATTTTTTCTTTTATAAAGGATAAATATATTCTCCCCTGCAGTTGATCTTCCATTTTTTCATTTTTCATTTTTCTTTTTCTTCCATATCTACTTTCCCTGAAATACTTCTCCCAAAATGCCCTATCACACACAGAGAATTTTTTATCAGCCTTTTACTTTCATTACTTTTATCGAGTCAGTGATATGTATGGATTAATAAACTTAATCTAAGCCCCCAATTCAAAGCCAAATATTTTTCTAAGAAGTACTAGGTCACCATTCTCATTCATTTTACAGTGTCCAAATCATCAATTTGTCTACCTTACATACTTGGAATACTGCATCCAGTTTTGGTCACCATGATGTAAAAAAGATGTTGAGACTCTAGGAAGAGTACAGTGAAGAGCAACAAAGATGATTAGGGGACCGGAGGCTAAAGCATATAAGGAACGGCTCTGGAATTGAGTATGTCTAGTTTAATGAAGAGAAGGACTAGAGGTGACATGATAGCAGTGTTCCAATATCTCAGGGATTACCACAAAGAAGAGGGAGTCAAGCTATTCACCAAAGCACCTGAAGGCAGGACAAGAAGCAGCAGATGGAAACTAACCAAGGAGAGAAGCAAGCTAGAACTAAGGAGAAATTTCCTGACAGAACAATTAATCAGTGCCTGCCTCCAGAAGTTGTGAATGCTCCAACACTGGAAGTTTTTAAGAAGAGGCTGGACAACCATTTGTCTGAAATGGTATAGAGTTTCCTGCCTGAGCAGGGGGTTGGACTAGTAGATCTCCAAGGTCTCTTCCAACTCTATTATTGTTGTTGTTGTTGTTGTTACCTTCTATCTTTTTCTACCAATCCACTCATGTCACTTAAAGATTTTTTTTTTAAAAAATCAGAATTGTGTAAATTTTTTTCCAAATTCATGTGTCATTCTTTATCCCTGTTGAAGTAGTAGTAGTTGATACTTTCTCACATACGTTTTGTTGCATTATGGGGAAAATGCCTTAATTTGGGGTGAAATCCCAAATACTACAGTTGGCTCTCTATGCTCATGAGCTACATTTTTCCATATGCAGCCCATTCATTCAAATAGTACTTTCCTAAATACTGTATCATTTTGGCATTTTAGAAAGCATCATAGACAGAAGTATTTTGTTGGAGCTTTCTGTGACTTTATAGAAAATTGGCCATTTTCTTACTTTGTATGTTTTCTTTAACATGTAAATGATGGACATCAACTCCATGAGAAACAAATTGTAGAGTCACAGACAAAGGACATACCTGTAGAAACAAACACTGATGGGAAAAATAGGACAGATATCCTAAAAGATACGATAGAAACACCACTGGGAAAAGTAAATAAAGCTGGGAGAGAACTGCAGAAGATAGAAAGGGAAACAGGCATATATAGGCATATAGAAGTGATAACAATAATGTAAAGGAGAATATTTGTAGCTCAAGGTTGAAATGAGGGGTCCTTGGTGCTCTCTGAGCTTGGTTATTTTCTTGTAGACATTTCATTACCCAAACTAGGAAACATCATCAGCACTGATGATGTTAACTAATTGGGTAATAAAACATGTGCAAGAAAACAGCCAAGCTCAGAGAGCACCAAGAACTCTTCATATAGAAGTGAGTAAGAAGACAGGGTTCAATTCTCCTGTTTAATTGATTGAGAAATAGTTTGGTTAACGTGGAAGCAAATTCTTTTCTCATAAAAACTGGGGAATGGAAGAGCATGCCCACTAAAGATTCACTTATTGTAGAGATTCCCAGTGGGAAATGGGCAAGTACTTCCTTCTTCCTAAATTTTATTATTGAAGGGCTCCCCCCCCCCAACTCTGCTGCCCAGTGCACTATAGAATGATTCACGCCATAGATTTATATTAAACAAGCGGGGGAAATCCATTATCAAAATTCAGCCAGAAACTGCATACCCACTATCTACCCAAGACGTATACTCTCTTCATTGAAGAAACAGCCTTGTCTGCTGTTAATCAATTTCCTTTTGTAAGGAGCCCGATAGTGATAAAGAATCTGGTAAGGCATGGGCTTCCTTATTCTGCAACTAATTTTTGGTAGGAGAAAGATCAAGTCAATAAAGATCCTGCTTGGCTCTTATTTTGGGGTATATAATTTTACAGGTGGCTCAGGGGCCCAAGTACAGTAATATTTACAGACCCTACTTTGGCCATCCTATCAATAGGAGATAGTTCTTTCAGTGCTGATATAAGTAAGACAGAGTAGTGTTGATTCATTTAGACTTAGGTACACCCTTATTTCACTAGAGTTTTTTCATTATAATATCAAAGTGCAAATATAAGAATGCAAATTGTTTAGCAAATTATAACTCTATAAGAATAAGTTCTACATTAAATAAATTGCTGACCATTTGTTAATTGTATACTCCATCAGGAGCTGTTGTTCCTGATCACTGTCCAAAGCAGAACTGTGTTCTAGAAGATCAAGTCTGCCAGATCAAATGTTCTTACAAATTTGAGGTGTGTTATTATTTCTTTTTTTAATTAATATTTTAAAAAATACCAAAAGTGAAGGATTTCTTCAACATCACCCACTAAATAAGATGCAAATAGGGCAATAGAATGTAGGTCTGCTGTAGGCTACACTAGGCTGTTTTGAAAGTCCAGCGTCTGTATCGTTTTACTAATTATAGTTCAGAGGGAAACCAAATCCTGTTCTCTAAAACAGGACACACTAAATGTCCTGGAGAGACAGCATTAGTTTGTTGATCAGATAGAATCGCCGATCTGAAAGAAAAATGCTTTTCATAGTGATTGCTCTAAAACAATGAATAAGACATCCTAAAATTTTAGATTCAGTCTTCTATGTGAAGAAAGCATATCCTGAAACACAAAAGCCTTCTATACAAAAGGTGATTGTTAAATCTTGATGTGAAGACATCCAATAGTTTTCCATTTCAACCACTGACTTTTGATAGGTGCAATGATAATTTAATACAAAATAATTGATGTAGAGGTTGGAAGGGACCTTGGAGACCATCCTGTCCAACCCCCTGTCTTTGCAGGAATTCATTATCATAGCATCCCTGACAGGTGGCAGTTCAGCTTAAATAAATACTTCCAAGGGGCTTTCAGCACTTCCTGCGGTGGTTGAACTTCTCTTACCATTATGATATTTTTTTCTGATGTCATCCAGTAATCTTTCCTCATAAATGTGAAGCCATTGTTTCTTGTCCTGTCTTCTAGAATTACTCTGAATAACTATGCACTGATTTCTGTAGGACACTCTTCCAAATACTTGGAGATAGCTATTTATCCTCTGTTCCTACACCCTTCTCTTCTCTAACTGAAATATACCCAACATGTTCAATTATTATTCATGCATTTTTCCTTCAAAGCCCTTTATAATTCTGATTGGACATAGTACATTTTGCCACTATCCTGCCTGAAATTTAGTGCCTAGAAATAGGTGTGGTCTGACCAACACATGTACACTTGATGAAAAAAGTTATGGAAATGATTGGCCCATTAGTGGGGGAAAGTGGCAAGAAGGTGACAAGCAACAGAGAGAAAGCAGAACTACTTAACTCATTTTTTGCATCTGTCTTTACACAAAGGGAAAAAACAGTCCAACCTATCAAAAATAGTAGCATAAAAAACAGATTGGAAACGCAAGTTAAGATAGGCAAGAAAATGGTACGTGAGCACCTATCCAGCCTAGATGAGTTCAAATCACCAGGACCAGATGGATTACACCCCAAGGTTCTCAAGGAACTGGCAGATGTGATCTCAGAACCACTGAAGAACCACTGAACTATATTTTTCAAAGATCCTGGAGCACTGGGGAACTACCAGAGGACTGGAAAAGAGCTGACGTAGTTCCCATCTTCAAAAAAGGGGAAAAAAATAGATCCAGGAAACTACAGAACTATCAGCCTGATCTCAATACTTGGGAAGATTCTGGAAAAGATAATCAATCTTAGTGCATTCTTTGACCAAGTGACAAAATTAGTTAACCAGAAGAATGCTGTGGATATAATTTACTTGGACTTCAGGAAGGCATTTGATACAGTAGATCACAACCTATTACTTGATAAGATAGAAAAATGTGGGTTAGATAACATCACCACCAGATGGATTCGTAGCTGGCTGACTGGCCATACTCAGCGTGTGGTCCCCAATGGAACTGCATCTACATGGAGGGAAGTGTAGTGGGGTGCCCCAGCGCTCTGTTCTGGGCCCAGTGCTCTTCAACATCTTCATCAACAATTTGGATGAGGGGATAGATGGGGAACTCATCACATTTGCAGACAACACCAAGCTGGCAGGAATAGCCAACACTCCAGAAGACAGGCTTAAGATACAGGAGGGTCTGGACAGACTTGAACACTGGATGCTATCTAACAAAATGAAATTCAATGGTGAAAAAAGTAAAGTTCTACATTTAGGCAACAAAAACCAAAAGTACAAGTATAATATAGATGGTACCTTGCTCAATAGTAGTAACTGAGAGGGATCTTGGAGTCCTAGTGGACAATCACTTAAATATGAGCTAGCAGTGTGCTGCAGCTGCCAAAAAAGCCAACACAGTGCTAGGCTGCATTAACAGAGGGATAGAATCAAGTTCACGTGAAGTATTAATACCACTTTACAATGCCTCTTTACTGCATCCAGTTTTGGTCACCACGAAGTAAAAAAGATGTTGAGACTCTAGAAAGAGTACAGAGAAGAGCAACAAAGATGATTAGGGGACTGGAGGCTAAAACATATAAGGAACGGTTGCTGGAATTGGGTATGTCTAGTTTAATGAAGAGAAGGACGAGGGGTGACCTGATAGCAGTGTTCCAATATCTCAGGGGCTGCCACAAAGAAGAGGGAGTCAAGCTTTTTTCCAAAGTGCCTGAAGGCAGGACAAGAAGCAACGGATGGAAACTAATCAAGAAGAGAAGCAATCTAAAACTAAGGAGAAACTTCCTGAAACTTAGAACAATTAACCAGTGGAACAACCTGGCTCCAGATGTGGTGAATGCTCCAACACTGGAAGTTTTTAAGAAGAGACTGGACAGCCATTTGTCCGAAATGGTATAGAGTTTCCTGCCTGAGCAGGGGGTTGGACTAGATGACCTCCAAGGTCCCTTCCAACTTTATTATTATTATTATTATTATTATTATTATTATTATTATTATTATAAATCGAAGATACAAGCAACAAAGTTATAGTCATAAGGAGATAGGAGATAGGTAATAGAAAAGATGAGAAAAATAATAGTAATACAGTCTTAGTAGATAGTTTGACAGTGTTGTAGAAATTAGTTGTTTAGCTGAGTGATGGCATGGGGAAAAAAAATGTCCTTGTGTGTAGTTGTTCTGGTGTGCAATGTCCTATAGCATCATTTTGAGGGTAGAAGTTGAACCAGTTTACATCCAGGATGTGAGGGGTATGTAGATATTTTCACAGCGCTCTTTTTGGCTCGTGCATTATACAGGTCCTCAATGGAAGGCACGTTGGTAGCAATTGTTTTCTCTGTAGTGAGGCTTGGGAGTAGGTAGGAATATGAATACATTGGTGACTCATTAAAGCAAGTCTTCTTTCAGGATCTGTTTCTACAGTAGCCACACGATCCTAAAAACAGATGCACTTACTTTAATGAATGGCTATAAGGTTTGTATTTGTGCTCTTGTGGATTCCAGTGCATTTTTTGTATTAAATCCAAAACATTGCAGAGCCCTATGTGCCATTTCTATTTCAAACAATTTAACTGGCTTCTCATTTATCGTCTCCAAATATTATATGTTTAGATATTATATATCTGTGTTAGAATGGACAAAGAGGATGCACATGCAGTATCTGGATGTGATTGTGTATAATCATTTCTTGCTGTTCTGATTTCTTTCCCTTTCCTGAAAAATCCTTCTATCATTTGTCATTTAAATTTAATTTCCCTGACATAGTGAATATTATTAACAATCATTGCAACATTTTTTTCAAATCACTAACCTAATTCAGAACAGATTGGTTTATTTGTTCATTCATGAATTCAAAACCCATTAAATATTTGGTCCTGATAAGTTTTAGTTGGCACTTTTTAATTACAGAATTTCATCTATTACAATTTCTAAAATTGCTAAACTATTACAGCATTTTTCTCTAGCTCTGGAGTAAATTGGAAATATGCATCAAAACTATTTACTTTCTTCTTTAATAACACATCAAGTATTTAGGTACAATCATTGCTAAAAACATCATTTAAAATACTGAACTCTTTAAAATATTAATATGGGTTACATATAATCTCACTGACTTTTTAATTATTAGAATCCATTTTAACACTGCAGAATCAATATTTTGAAGCCATCTTGCCAGTAGGCCATTTTTGTATGCTTTGTATTGGACATTAATGTTATCAGTTCTCCTGAGAGCTCCAGAGTGCACTATCTTCTTGAATATGACTAGATAGAATTCATTTTTAATGTCCTTTCCAAGGATAGAGCCATCCTGCTTCCCACTTCAGACCTGCCTAGAGAGAAGAATATATGGGACAGGCAGGAGCTGTTGAGTCTGGGTATTTTTTAAATGAGTAACAGTTGTAAAGAGAATCTGGCTTCCCCATTGATTTTGCTTTCAGAAGGTTGCCAAATTTCATGATGTCCTTCCAACCACTTAGATAAATGAGACAATTGCTTACTTGTTTTCTTTAAAATAAAACAATTAAGGAGATCAATTTGGAGCTGTTTTATTTTTAAGACTTGAACATGAACTAGAAGAACTGAAAACAAACTGGGATTCTCAAATAGCTCAGATATCCAAGGAGACAGTTTCAAAGAATTTGCAGATTCACGCACAACAAGAAGAAGTAGTAAAGCTGAAAGCAGAAGTAATTGCCTTAAATCAAGATATTGAAAGGTGAATTATTTTTCTTATTAAATCCTTGATTTTTCAAAATTTTTATTCATAATTAATCTTGGGTTATACCACTAGTGGGCAGCCTTTGACCTGCATGTTGTCCTATGGAAGGAAGGTTTCTGATGCTCCTGCCAGATTCCCACAAACTCCTTGGGGACGCCAGCAAGAAGTCGGAAGTCCCCTGCTTTTTTACTCACTTTGATCATTATATTTCTCTGTTTAGGTCAGGAAATATCTCTGAAACAGTGACCCAATGGGACATTGGTTGTCTATGCTATATGCCACAGAGTTCAAGAGATGAAGTGAGATTCTAAGACTGATTGCTTTCATTATGTGATGCTCTGCTTCAACATTCTGATATTTTTCTCTCTTAAAGGAACAGAGTTGTAAAGTCAAAGAAAGTTATGCTGAGCCCGCTGATTACCATTACCTAGTCAGCCTCAGAAAACTTCAGATATGTCATGAACACAATTAATCAAGAGTTGGCCAGCTAAGTGTTATGATATTAAAATTGAGAATCACTCGGATGATAATATCATCAAGGGTGAATAAGGACATCTAGAAGGCCAATGTGAATAGGTGTGGTATATGGGATAGTCAGTCTAGATTTGAGTAAATCCACGTTTCTAATCCTACTGAGCCATGAAGCATGCAGGGTAACTTTGGAGGACTCACTGCACTTCAGCCTAACTAGTATCTCAGAACTGCTGTGATGATATAATGATGGATGGGTGGAAGAAACCATGTAAACCACCTGGAGTTTACATGGAGGAGAGAGTGTGCAACATGTCAATAAATTGCTATTTTGTTGAGGCAGAAAAAAAAAGTTCAAACTTCTTATTGAACGTTCTCACTTTATATACTGTACACTGTATTTTAATTTTACTTGAATGCAGATTCAATTTTTTTGTGTGTATTTCACAGCAGTGCCATACTTTTGCAACTTTCCATTTTCTTCCATATTTTATCTACATGAATGTTTATGTATTTTGATTTTTCATTTCAGTTTTGAAAGTTTAGGTTATTTAGTATACTATATGTTTCTCACTATCAATAAAAGTATAAGATTGCTCTTTTAAAAAAATTAACTTAATGAGTGATACAAGAATTTTTGCCAACTTGCAAAAAAGATTTAAGTCATTAACTTTCACTTTGCAACTCCAGTTGCCCCTGGACTGGAATAATATGTGTAAGTGGAAAACTGTTTTTAAAATATTTTTAAAATGCATTGTTTTTATAGCATTGTAAACATTAAGTTTCTTCTAAATTAATATTTAAGTGATGTCCTTTTTTTTTTACTTTGCATTAGATATAAGCAACAACTTTCACTTGCAATAGAGAAAGAAGAGAATTTGGAAAGAGCTAAAGTGCAAGGAGAGCTGGAATGGCAGCGGCGATGTGAGAATGCTGAAAGGAATCAGTATCACAAATCAGAGGCTCTGATACAGAACCTGTCAACAGCTAGGGACCAGGTCAGCATTTCTAGCAGCTTAAGTAGAGGGTATTAACTGAAACATCTTTCATGATGGAATATTTGATGCTTTGGGTTTAAAGCTTCTATGCTTCTAACAACTACATCAGATGTTCCATCTTACTGACATGATTAGTGCTTTCTCACTTGTTCAGTCTGTTTTGACCTGTGGGAGGTGATTTATTTTTAATAATTTATGTACAGTTATATGCAACACTGCTAGATTTCAGTTTAAGATTTGAAAGCTCTGACCAGTGAGATTGTCTACAGATGTGAGTAGAGCATCATTTCGACACCAGTTAGAGAAAAATGCAGCTTGCTTGGTTACAGTTTTTAAGTCGCAAGACCTGTTCTATGCGAGGAGCAAGTCTTTTTCTCTCCACCTATATTCTATTAAAAATAGGTCCAAATTCAAATAGATGTTGGAACTCAAAAAGCAATAGCTGCTGACAGTGAGCCATTTCCATGATTGAATGCTGGACATCTGAAAATATAGTGTGATGTCAGAGTCTAGCTTTATTTTTATTAGTTTATTTTTATATTGTTAGCTGCCCAGCATCATCTGTAGCAGGGTGGCACCTACACTGAATAAATTAACTAAATTAAATTTATTAATGTAAATAAAATTAATTTATTAAAAACATCTTAAGTTTCTATAAGAGTTGAACATGACATCCGTAAAAAGCATAAACCATACAAATCCAGTATCAGAATAAGCAGCACTCCCATTATTCATCATAAATTAAATTATGGAAAAGCAGTTTTGACTACACTCTAGGATATTGTTAGTGGGAGCCCTATTTGGGTCTCCAAAGGTTAACATTTCCATACTAATGCCTAAATACTTAAATAGAATATTTAAAAAAAAAAAAAGTACCTAGAAGCCTCCTGGTAGACGATGTATTATCTACAAACCTGGGGTTACTGTATCTGGCACTGGCAACTCTCATATAGTTTGCCACTATATTCTGCACCAGCTGCAGCTTCCATGTAGTCTGCCAAGTCAGCCTACATGTAGTTCATTTCAGTAGTCAAATTGAAGGATGATAAGGCCATGGGTAACTTACCAGACCATTGTGATCTAGAAAGGCCTTTCTATAGGATTTGGGACTGAATTTAATTTTATTCCAAAGATTAAATTTTATATATGTACAAGTAGTCCTCCACTTATGATCATCAATGTGCCTAGAATTGTGGTCATGAGTTGTGGCAGTCATTAAGCAGGTCCCCACCTGATCGTGTCTAATGTTATGACCTTTTCTGCAGCATGTTAAGTGAACCTGTTTTAATAATGGGAATTTTTTTGCCAGAAACTGGAAGTAAATGATGAAAACCAGCAACATTTTAAAAAATGCTGAAAATCACAGTTATGTGACCATAGGATGTTGCAAATGGCTGTAAATGTAAGTCACTTGCCAAGGGCCCAAAAGGCTGTCAGAATTCCAGAACCATTTTATAAGTAACTCTAGGGAGGTCTGTTGAATGATCACCAAGTCATTAATGAGGACTAACTATAATGGGATATCAAATGGACAAGAGGATAAGAGTGAATCTTTCTTGAGTTGCTTTACTGTAACTTTTTTATAGGCTACTGCTGCACTAAAAGAAAAGGAAGAAAAATTGCATGGATTAGAGGTACTGTTGTCTACTGTAACTCTTGAAAGAGACCAAGCTTGTCAGCAACTTCACTTGCTAAAAGAGAAACAGGTTGGAATTACTTAACATTATTTATTGAATAGAGCTAAAGTTATAGTCAGTGCTATTCTGTGGGAGAAAACAGAAACATTTAATCAAAGTATTTTATTCCATTAATGCAGAAATACATTGGATACTTCTCATTAAAATTGCATTAAATGACAAAGTGCTTTCATGAAATAATTTCTAAATAGAATAGATTAGCTTTTGTTTTTATATATTCACATACAAAATGGTTTGCTGCATATTCAAACATGCAGATGGTACCAAGTTAGATTGTACTTTAGAAGACAAAATCAAAATTCAAAATGAACTGGACCAAATCCAACAGAACGATACTAATTGTGATAAGAATAAAGATTACAATATATCTGGTTTGAAAAATTCAAATCTATAGGTAGTTCTCACTTAATAACCCTAATTGGGCCTCAAATTTCTATTGATAAGCAAAATGGTTGTTAGGCAAAACATCACATGACCACATACTGTAGCTTAGCAGTGGCAGTTCTGATAGTCCCAGTTGCGGACATTAGCTAAGGACATCACACACACAGACACACACACACACACACACACACACACACACACACACACAAACATACACAGAATATACATCTTATAAAACATTGTTTATTTTTTACCTTTTAAAGACTTTAATGTACATTTTATGCTTATTCATTTATTATACCTCACCTTCCTTATACTGGTCTATGACCATAATAAATATTTGATTTGATGTATGTGAATCCAGTAATTTCTCACTCAGTGAGGAAAACTGCCTCTCCTTTGTCAAGTTGTTTGATTACAGTGTCAATTGATTTGCTGCATTGTTCAGTCTTATGTTGACCAAATTCTTTTCTGCTGTAAATGATCCAGAGGAAGGCCAACAGAATGAAATTTTAAAAAAGGAGCTCAGGTCAAATATATGGAGGAATTTCCTGATGGATGAAGTTCCTAAGCATTCTTCTAGGTAAACGTAGAATAGTGATGCACTCCCTCATGTTTGAGGTTTTCAAATGGAGTCTAGATAGCCATCTGTCATGAATGGTTCAGTAGATTCCTAGACTGTGTAGCCAATGGACTAACTAGTCCAGGGATGTCAAACTGCCGGCCCACAGGCCGGATGCGTCATGCTGAAACTGCACCCACCCCAGCTCTGGCAATGAGGAAAAAATTGTGATACGTCACGACACGTCACGTGACGTGGCGAGTTTGACACCCTGAACTAGTCTATAATGCCCCTTCCAGCTCATATAGGCTATGATTCTATGGAAATCAACATACAAATTATATACTTACCTGTGTATAGAATTCTTTACAATGTGGGAATTATGTCAAATTTCAATCAGCACTGCTGATTATAGTAGTACTAGTGGTAGGGGGCAGGTTTGAGTCTACTGATTTCTGGGCTATTGTTGTAGGTCACAAAGTTTTCTAACTTAAAAAAATCTGGAAAAGTTCTGTCTCAATTTTTCTCACCTGATCTTCCAAGGTAGTTTTTAAAAGGTTAGGATGAAAACTAAGCCTGGAATATTTCAGAGAGAGGATTCTAGGATTGAAAATGAGTCCTGATATGAATATACACCCAAATATACCCTTTATACCTTAATCCTAATGTTATGACTCTTGACATTGATTCACAATTCAGCAGTTGATTTACTTTGGAACTCAAGTAAAAACCATAGTAAAATGTAGAAAACCTTTCATAAATCACATAAACCATCAAATTGAAATGAGATTGACTTGCAGGAGGTTTGTGATAAGATCTATTCCACGTGTAGCCTGGTCAGTAGTGGTCCTAGTTCTTTTAAAAGCAATACTAGCAATGATATTATTTATATTATTTATGGCTTTATTTACACTGTGTTGCTTCCATAGTGATTTTATGGATCATTTTAGTTTAAGCACTGAGGTTCTCCAATTGGACAAATGAAGTAGTACATTTTTTTTAAAAAAATAAAAATAAGGAATGGATGATAAGTAGCACAAAGTGAAAAAAAGGCCATGATAACTGAAATAAAACTTTTCCAAATTATTGCATTAAAAAGATCTTTAAAATGTTTTAAAGATTCAGTGTTTAATTTTAATATCACATAATGCTGGCAAAATGTAGCAGAAATTGTGCTGTTGAATTTTGATAGCAACTGAAGAGGGAGCTCTGGAGAAGACACAATAACATTGGGAATTGATTGGTGACTGTGGGTTGCCCATCCCTAGGCTAGATAATTGCTGGTTTCAGCTATTTTTAGGTTTACATCAATATGGCATTGTGGTTACCTTTGAAAGGTTTTATATTTCCTGAAAAAGGCTGTAGAAAAATAATTCTTTATTATTTGTGGGATCATTTGCATTACTCTTTATCCTTGAAGATTGTATTGCATGGGTAACTGGCTTTTAACAGTTTATGATATACAACCAGAAATAGAAGTAATTCAATAATTCTTTGGAAAGAATTTCCTTTTAAATCATTTAATAGGTAAAGATAGTTAACTATGAGGTAACACTTTTCTCCTAAGAATGGTTGAAAGGAAACATCTTTCCCTATGCAGGAATGTTTATAAGCTGCTTTTTGAGGAATTGCTTAGTCATTTCTTCTGAATAAAAATACTGCTGTAAAGTGATGTTGGTATCTTTATCCTCAGGGAGATTTTCTGTGGATATATATGACATATATCAAAAGGAAGATCAATGCAAAGAATTAACTGAATTATTTTATTGTATAAGTGGGATAATTATAGAGAAATATGTTATAATAATTAGATACAAAAGGCCAATAAATATTACACAATGAAAAAAAATTATTAGCATTTAAAACACAGAATTATACAGTTGAAAGGGGTTATTTAGGTCAATATGTTTAAATCTTTACTCAATGTTGGAATCCAATTTCAAACATCCCTGACATTTGCTTTTGCTTGAACATGTTTAATGAATTGTTTCTTGGCCTTTTGGGTTAAGATCAAGTGTACTGTATATAGTAATAAAGAACTCTTCCTATGCAACCAGTTTTACTGTTACATTATTACAATTAGTATCTAAATATATGATGTATCCCCTCAAGCTTCTTAAGATTAAATGTCATTTTTAAAATCATCTTTCAAAACCATCATACTATGATTGTGGGGGGGGGGGAGGATTGCAGAATCTGTAGTTGTATGAATCCTTTGCTAGAACCAGTCAGTGACATGAGGGTGTAAAAGCTTTTATATGTAAGATAAAGATCTAACACATTAACGTGATTCATTGTCTTTTTTACCATGTTGGATAAGATGTCTCTTTTTAATTACCGACTTAACACTTGTTACTTAACACTGCTCTGTGTTGTCAAAATATTATTACCATTTCCAACTGTTAAATCAGATTTAAGCTCTTCACAGTATATGAATCACTGAGAAATATCACTATATTTCTGAGTCTTGCCAATGTTTTTGATGCTGTTGTTGCTTTTGTCTTTTAGAGAAATATTTTTCTCTGCTAACAGCCATTTCATATACATTATCAAAAATATTGAGACTGTTTTGAATATTAAAAAACCTTATGCTGCACTCTAGTGGTTGCCCATTTATTGTTCTAAAACGAATACTTTCTTTGAAAAGAGTTCAGAAGTGGAGATTGAAAAATATAGAATTTTTAGACAGAGAAGGTCATTAAGAAAATGATAAATGATATTTCAGGATTGAAAATGTATTGCTGTTGTACATTTGGAAATATACACTAATATTTAAGTATATGGACCTTTGTTTAGATTTCATTCACAACTTAAATTTCATTACTTTGGGGGGTATTTTTGTCTCTATTATTGTACTGTAGCTAGATCATTTCCAAGTATATTTCAATTTGACATGTGATATTTAATTTCCTGGAAAATATTTCTTATATATTGATTATATGAGGTTGCCTTACAAGCTATGTTGTCCATTGTTTGTCTCCTTCAATATTATCTACTTTGCTTGACAACAATTCTGCATAGTATTAGGCAAAATTTTATTTCTGTCTTGGAAGATGAAATACATTTAGTAGAAGTGTCAGGAATAGAACCTGAAAGATGATATATGCAATGCAGTACAAGTTGAGAGAGAATTCCTTCTAAAATTTGCAAGTGAATTTAGGTTGGTTAATGTTCTGAATCATAAATACATTCTTAAAACCTAATCAAGGATTAGCAGCACATTGAACATTTGGCAAATGTCTAGTAAGTTTCCATTGTGATTCTTGAAAAAGCCTTTAATTTTATTTTGCAAACTTACTTCTTCATAAATAGAATTGCTGTCATTCATAGAAATTTCCTCTCGCTAAGTTTTCATTACAGGTAGTCCTCAACTTACAAACATTCATTCAATGGTTGTTCGAAATTACAACAGCGCTGAAAAAAAATGAACTTAAAACCCGTGCCCAAAGTTAACGACCTTTGCAGCATCCCACAGTCATGTGATCAACATTAAGACACTTGGCAGCCATCCACCCTTAACAGCCACAGAAGCACTGCAGCTCCCTTCATCTGCCTATCTCTTCTCCCAATCCATGCCCTTTTTGCTTCACTGTACAATTGCACCCAAAGGGCAGCAATGCAGGGGCTGGGGCTGAAGTAGAGGCCAGTTGAGAAATATGATCAAGCACGTCAGCATGTCAGCACTATTCTGCAAAGTCCCAATTGCCCCCCACCATCCTGCGCTTCATCAATTCTACTGAACCCCCCACTGACCCTCGCCACCTCATCTTATCCTCCAAGCCAGTGTCCCATTCTCACGGTCCGTCAGAAACCTTCTGGTCTTCTCCAAATGTTGGAAAAATGGAACACTGGCTTGGAGAACTGCAGGAGCCTTGCTTCAAAAATCTCAGTTCACCAAATTGCCTTCAGAAGGTTTATGAAGCACTGTTGGGCTGGGTGGGCAGCTCAAGCTTTACACTGCACTGCAGCAATCCCCACACATGCATACCCTGTGGTAGGCCTTCCACGGCCTCACCACCCTCTTTTGGCACTCTTGCACTCCTTACCTGGGACTCTGTACTCTTAACAGCCCATGATTCTCACTTAATGACTGCAGGTGGGAGTGCTGGGATTGCAGTTGCTAAGTGAAGCAGTCAGAGGACATCTGTTTAACCACTTTGCCTAGTGAACTGGATTCTGATCCCAATTGCAGTTGTAAGTTAAGGACTACCTGTACTACTGTTGTATGTATGTATGTATGTCTATGTGTGTGCTTACATATGAGTAATAAACAGCTAAACAGTTCCTCAGACATTTTTTTAAGATTGTTAACTGTACTGTTCATTTTTTGAGGCATATAGCATGTCATCAGAATGATTTTTACTGGTAATTTTGCTGTATTCTGAGTTTGCTTCTTTGAATTACTTATTCTGTTCTAGATGGAAGCAGTTTTGATAATTCCCATAATTTCTTGATTACCCATAGAGTACTGTAGGAGTTTGTGAATATTTTCTTCCTGCTGATATCCAGACTTTACAGCAGCAGAACTATACCTTGAGGTCTGTTATTGCAGAAATGAGAAAAGAAATGGAGACCCTTAATAATCAGGCATCTTCCTTTGATGACATCAAAATGAAAATACAAACTGCAGGTATAACTAATTCTGCTGTAGTTTTATTTCCTCCTAGTAGTAAAAAGGATTTGATTTGCTGACAAGTGTCTGTATTTTATAAATTTAAGTCTCCTTTAACAAAAGCTTCTCTTCTATTTTTTGGAAGATTTTCTTGTTTTTTGTTTTTGGTGCTGTGGTAATTCCTGACAACTGCTGGATAAGTCCATGCAGTCTTTTTGACAAGATTTTCCTCCTTCATAGGGTAAGGGAGGTCACCCAACTGGCTTTGTGTCTAAGACAGGACTAGAATTCACAGTCTCCCACTGATATCTTGATCACTACAAATGGCTCTCTCTTATATTTACATTCTTCTAAATCAGCGGTTCTCAACCTATGGGTCGCGACCCCATTTGGGGTCGATTGACCATTTTTGGGGGGTCGCCAAAGGCGGTGATCCGCTATTTTTCGCGGCGCCATGCACGCGCGCCGCGCATGGGGGCGCCGCCGTGCACGCGCGCCGCGCATGGGGCGGCCCCATGCATGCACGCCGCGCATGGGGGTGGCCCCCCCGTGCACGCGTGCTGCGCATGGGGGGCAGCACCGTGTGCACGCGCCGCACATGGGGGCAGCCCCGTGCGCACGCGCCACGCATGGGGGCGGCGCCATGCGCACGCACCACGCATGGGGGCACCGCGCTGCGTGCCGCGCATGGGGGGCGCCGTGCACACGCACCACGCATGGGACGTCGCGTATGCGCACCGCCCATGGGGCCGTCGCGTATGCGCACCGCGCATGGGGCCGTCGCACATGCGCACCTCGCATGGGCCGCCGCCCCCATGTGCGCGCCGCCGCACATGCGCAGAACATTTGTGTGACGGGGGTCGCCGTCACACAAACGTTGAGAAGCACTGTTCTAAATATTTATGTTCTCTGAGGAATCTCATATGACTAAAGCATATTAGCAGATGATTAATTAGCATTTTATTCTCCAATTTTGAATCCAATTTGAGATCATCCATCAGCACAGGTTGAGGTACATATTATATGCTAAAGACATCCAACTCTATATTTCCACTCTTGGTGCGCCACCCTTTTGCAATGCATGGAGGCTTTGGGGGCCTGGATAGGGGACAACAAGCTTTGACTGAACCCTGGTAAGACCGAATGGCTTTGGGTATGTGTTGCTCCGGGATCTGGGACTTTGTCATCTTTGACTCTGGATGGCATTGCCCCAGAAAGACCCAGTCCACAACTTGGGAGTTCTCCTCAAGTTTGAGGAATAGGTGGCAGTTGCAGCTGGGAGAGCCTTTGCACAACTTCATGTTGTATGCCAGTTGCGGCCTTTCCTGGACCAGGATTCCCTGCCCTCAGTCGTTCAGGCCCTAATCATCTTACGGCTGGACTACTGTAATGCGCTCTACATGGGGGTACCTTTGAAGAGCATTCAGAAGCTATAGCTGGTGCAGAGTGCAGCAGTGTGAGTAGTTTTTTTGGGGGGGGGCAAGAATGGCCCCTGTAACACCACTGATCCATAAGCTGCATTAGTTACCAGTCTGCTTCTGGGTGCAATTCATGGTGTTGGTGATCACCTATAAAGCCCTTCATGGCATAAGTCCAGGTTACTTGAGGGATTGTCTCATCCCACTGGAATTGGCCCGTACCACTCATGCAGGCAGAGGAGGCATGCTGCAGGTCCTGTCAGCCCGATTATCCCAGCTGGCGAGGTGTAGGAGGAGGGCCTTCTTTGCTGTTGCTCCTGCCCTCTGGAACATCTTGCCCCCTGATGTGAGGTTGGCCCCAACCCTCCTATCTTTTTGTAAGGGCATGCCTAAAGTGGTGGCTTTGCCATGGGGCACCAGTGGGGGAACAGCACAATGGAGGTGGTTGTTTGAGTAATAACAGATCCCACCTTTTCCCCACTCTGCCCCTGCCCTCCCCATGTGTCTTTGGTTTTAAAGTTTGATTTTAACTTTTTATGTTTTAACTTAGATGTAACTGTAAGTCACCAAGAGTTACCTTCTAGTAAGATGGGCGGCCAATAAATTTTAAAAATAAATAAATATTTTCCATATTATTACAGAGAAAAAGCACTTTAATTATGTCTTCTCTTGTAGCTTTAAACAGTTTAGTGAATATTTATCTTTGCATGGTGCTCTATATTGCCTTTGAACATGACTTTCTAGTGGAAGGATTCCTGAATATATATTCCCTCTGCAAATGCTCCCATAGCTCAAGGATTTTTTCTTCATTAATTAGGGGTGTTAAATCTGTTCTGTACATTGATCCCATATTCTAAGTGTTGTCCTGGTCATATATTTTTAAAATTTAACTTACATAATTAACTCCAATAATTTTGATCAGTTCCTAGACGTTTCCTGCTGAACAGATTGATTTGTACATCTGTAGCTTATTATTATGTAGACACAATGCTTTTCTAATGTGTAGCATCCATGTACAAAGTCTGAATTTTGTTTGTAGCAGGTATTAGCAATAAAAACCAGTTCTATTTGTAGAACTCTAAAGACACAGAATCCCAGGGCTGGAAAAGACCTTTGAGGTCCTCTAGTCCAACCTTCTCCTCAAGGCAGGAGATTTTATACTATTCTGGACAAACGGATATCCAACCTTTTCTTGAAAACTCCAGCGATAAAGCACTCAGAACTCCAGGAGGCAAGCTATTCCATTGATTAATTGTTCTCACTATCAGGAAATTTTTCCTTAGTTCCAGGTCAGATCTCTCTTTGATGGGCTTCCATCCATTGCTTTTTGTGCTTCCTTCACATGCTTTGGAGAATAAGTCAACCGCTTCTTCTCTGTGATTACCTCTCACATACTGGAAGACAGCTATCATGTCATCCCTAATCTTTTTCTTCATTCTCTTCATTTCCTACCTGAGCAGGGGATTGGACTAGATGACCTCCAAGGTCCCTTCCAACTTTGTTGTTGTTGTTGTTGTTGTTGTTATTATTATGCTAGCCCAGGGGTAGGCAACCTTGGCTCTTTTCTGACTCATGGACTTCAACTCCCAGAATTACTGAGCCAGCCATGCTGACTCAGGAATTCTGGGAGTTGAGGTCCACGAGTCAGAAAAGAGCCAAGGTTGCCTACCCCTGGGCTAGACATACCTAATTCCCTTAATCATTCATTGTACAGTTTAGCCTCCAAATCCCTTATCATCTTTCTTGCTCTTCTCTTTCTTTGGGTCTCAGCATCTTTTTTTGAATCATGGCAACCAGAACTGGATGCAGTATTTTAAGTGTGGCCTCATTAATGTAGTATAGAGTGATAATATCACTTCTCATGATCTTGATGCTATCCTCTGTTGATGCAGCCTAGGACTTTTTGGCAGCTGCAGCACACTTCTACTTCATACTTAAGTGGTAGTCGCCTAAGACATCTAGATCCCTTTATAATTACTATAGTTAAGCCAGGTAGTGTCTATTCTAAAGCTGTACATTTGTTTTTTTCCTGCCTAAGTGCAGGACCTTACTTTTCTCTCCACTGAACTGCATCTTGCTGGATAGGGCCCAATACTCAAGTTTGCCAAGATCTTTCTGAATCTTGAGTCTATCTTCCAAAGTGAATCTTTCTGAATCTTGAGTCTATCTTCCAAGCGCCCTGCTTTGTGTTGCCTGCAAATTTGATGAGCTTCCTTTCTATCCCCTCCTCCTCCTTTGTTCTTATGAGCAAATATTAAGATCCTGATTTAGTCATGGTCATTGGAACTGCCTCCCTCCAATCAAAATATCCACTCTTCCAAGAATATATGCTTATCAACTGCAACAATATTAAAGTCTCTTCTTAAGATGAAATTTAAACTATTAAAATCCAACCCCTCTGCTGTTGGAAATAAAATTAAAATTATAGTTATCCAATGCATACCGAATTCGTTACTATTTCTCTCTTTTTCATACACCTTTGTATTACATCCTTCTTGGCTTCCCGAAATTTAAAATAAAATCAAATTTCATTTTTTTTCTTTACTATATGGAATTGAAATTCCTTCTGGAATCATTCTTCTTATCCTAATCTGCACCCGGCTCCTTGATCTCGTTATCAGACCTAATTGGATAGATTGTACTCCGGTGATCCGTTTCTTCCTGCACCCCTTATCTACGTGTATGTCCTCATTTGCCTTCTTTTCCTTGGATTCTAGGGTGGGTGGGGCAACCTCCCTATCTCCCTGGTTGCCCCCCTCCTTTGATCCATTCTCTCCCTCAGGTTTGTGTGGTGGTTTGCATTTCCCTTTTCTCTTTTTCCAATCCACATCCATGCAGCTATTCTCTCTACGAGTGCTTTCCCTTTCTTCCCCAACGCCTCCCCCTCGTGCCCAGTTGTTACTAAGATGGTCATGTGTAACATTCTGGGCTGCCTGGGTTACAGCAGTAAATTGGGGTAGTTCAGTAAGCTGTTTATCCATGTGATAAGCCTCGTAAGTATGGTCATGCCCAGTCATCATGCCCCTCCCCCCTCTTTTTGTCTTCTGAATCCTTCCTCCACACGTTACAATCGGGATCACCGATGCGGGGGGAGGTGGGATTATGGTCTCCTCAAACGTCGTGACGTTCCTCTTCTGCTCTCCTCCTCCCTCCAATGCTTCTCGTTCTTGCATGCGTGTGGTACAGGTCTTTAGAGTCAATGGGTGCTGCCGGTACGGGGTGCGGCAAGATGATTTCACAAGCCCCACCCCCCCCACGTGTTCTTCCATCTGGGTTCACTCTTCTCCCTGCTCCTCAGGATATCCATCCACTCATCATTACACTCAGCGCCGTATGCTCCATGCGTTCCCGATTCAATCTATCCAATTAGGTCCGATAACGAGATCAAGGAGCTGGGCGCAGACTCTGGCTTGCTTATAAGAGACTCTCCCACTCTCTGGTGTTTTAAGCCCTGATGATGCCGACAGGTGACGGTGAAAGCTTGGCATTTTTAAATTAAACTTTTATAGTTTTAACTACCTTGGTGCTCATTTTATTTTAAACATGAATATACCCAGGGTTCATATTTTTAATATTATTACTCATATATATATATATATATATATATATATATATATATATATATATATATATATATATATATATGTATATATATATATATATATTTGAGAATTGTGAGATATTTTCTTTTTTAATTTATAAATGTAATAAGGCAGTCAAAGATATATTCATGTCTGCAAGTTCCCAACCTAAAATGGCATTTTTATTTTTGCAGACCATAAACAGTCCCTGGAAGAGGAGACCAGAAGATTGAAAAAAAAATGCGAGGCAATAGACAAACAAAAAGAAAATGCAATGGAAGCTCCAAGAAAAATATTTGTGCCTTTTCTTAATGTAACTAGATGTAATAAAGCTACTCAAACTTTCCATCCAGACTACTCTGCCAGTGGAAATGATAGTAAGGGAAATAAATTTCACATCTATTAATATATGTCATAATTCTTGCATGCTCTGAGGAAGATGAGAGCTATGCCACAGGTTCAACATACTAGACAGGTTTCATCAAAGGAGCCAGGTGAAGAGTGTCCCTCCTATAAACACTATGGTGAAACATAACTTGCACAAATCTGTGCTGGATTGGTCATTACTGGGTCAATAAGGACCGCACTAGGTGTTGGAGTTCCTGGACATCTGGGTGACATGTGGCCCATAGGATTCAGGACTGTTGACTGAGCACCTAGGGCCAGCAGCTACAGGACTACTGGAAGAAAAGTTGCTTACCCATCACAAATATAAAAACACTGAAAACAAAGAAATAAAAATTTGCTATAACAAATCAGGTCCAATGATAAGAGGATGTCTGAAAAGAATTTCTGTCATCTGTAGGTAAACTAGACTAAAGTACATTTTTCTTCTTCTTCACAATTATACGTCTGTGTTTCATCAACCTCATTAATAATTAGTTAATAGTATATTAACTAGAAGGGATGTGAGGTATCCTTAGAGTTCTTCAGTTGACATCTGCTTTGTTTTGCTCTTTATTGTTTCAGGTCCATTGCACCTTAGTAAAGTTGCTGCTGAAAAGTTTCTGAAAACAAATGAAACTGAACATTCAAGAGCAAGGGTATGAAAATGAGAAACCAAAGTTATGATTGTTAATGAATGTTTAATATAGGGATTCATTCAGAACAAAAGTGGTGCATTTGTTTGCTTCCACTGTAAAACGCTTCATGTATTCTGACCTCATCTGTAAAAGTACCAGTTTATGAGAAACGATCCATGCCCTTTCCTACTACTTCCACTAGGAGGCATTGTAATTCTAGATATCTTTACTGCATCTGGGTTAATGATAGATATATTCTAATAATCTATTTGGGTTAACTAAACTGAACTCTGTTACTGAATACAGAAAGCAAATTAAATTGAACTAAGTTTGCAGCTGTACAAGCTGAAATTTATCTTGTTCTGCTGTGTTGTAATCCTTAATGTTTTTTCCCTACACATCAAACATCTTCAGTAAATACCTTTTCACTTTGGCTGGTGTTAATTAAATGTATAATATTTTGTCAAACTTAATTTTTTCAGCTTAATTCTGCCTGCCAACTCCAAGAATTTAAATTTGTTTTAGAATTTCCAAGGACATTTTGCAGATAAAAAGATGTTCCAAGGATGCTTCTCTGCTTACCTACATTATTTAACAAGTAGAATATCTAAGAAGATCTTTGGGATACATTAAAACTTAGCTATGAGGGTTACAGGTCATGTGATTATTTTGATTTTTTTTTTCATCCCTTTTCATAAAAACGTGTTTTGTTTTAGCAAAATTGTGACTTGAAGGTAATGGGGAGTAAGCACTGAAGCTGAAATACAGGTTGCATCAGTAATAAGCTATTATGTTAATAGCAGGACAAAACAGACTCACATTCATGGGGCCATTCTTTTTTGAGAGGAATTCATAAATGACTGCATCTTTAGCAATGGCTTCATTTTCTAGGGCATAATTCACTTTTCATGGCACAGAGCTAAGGAATATAATAGCAGATGACTACAAAATGAGCAAACAGTATGGCCAGGAAGCTGTGAAGGCAAACAAAATTCTGGGATGCATCATTAGAGCGGTCACCAGCAGGAAAAAGGAGGTTTAGAACTTTAACTTTATGTGTGTTGTATGTATCCAATTCTGGAGATCTCACTTAAAAAAGATACTGATAAGATTGAGTGAGTTCAAAGATGGGCAACAAAAATGGTGCATGGTCTGAGGGACAAAACATATCAGGAAAGATTGGAAGAACTAAATATGTACAGCCTGGAGAACAGAAGGGAAAGGGGGGGGGAACATGATTGAAACCTTTAAATATATTAAGGGTGTAAATATGGTTCTATAAGGCAGCATTTTCGATATTAAGCAAAAATCAAGAACACGGGCATAACCTCAAACTGACAGAAGTTCAGAAGTAATGTTAGAAAAGAAAGTATTACTTCACAGAAAGAGTAGTGGAAGCTTAGAACCAACTGCCAGCGGAGGGAGTGTGTCAGTCATCAGTAACTGAGTTTAAACATGCTTAACGTGTTTGAGATAAACACATGTCCATTATCCAACAAAAAAATTAAACAAAAATAATAATTAAAAATAAGAGATATATTAAAAAGCAAACTAACTCAAAGGAAAGATTTGATGGACCACTAGGTCTTTTTCTGCCATCAGTTTTCTGTGTTTCTGTTTAAAATAATAGAAGAACTAACAAGGTTAAGAATGCATTTCTGGGTTTAT
Source organism: Crotalus tigris (assembly GCF_016545835.1). NCBI lineage: Eukaryota > Metazoa > Chordata > Lepidosauria > Squamata > Viperidae > Crotalus > Crotalus tigris. The sequence continues at coordinate 4,514,664 of NW_024096469.1, forward strand.
TTAGTAGCAATGATAGTACTGAATAAGTTAAATGTCTTCACTATCATTGCATCAGTTCATTGCTTCAGTGCTAACTTCCTATTATTACAGGTTCCAAGTTAAACTAAAGAAGAAGAAAGCCAGTCAATTTCCATGAAGGCTTTTGATTGTGTCAATGTCAAGCTGTGGAATGAGCTTAGAAAAATGGGAATTCCAAAATATTTCATTGTCCTTACAAGAAACTTAAACTTAACAGCTCAGGAACTCACAGTACAGGCAGAATATAGTGAAACTGACTCCAGGTTGCCAAAGGAGTATAATATGGCTTTATATCCTCCCCCCTTATTTTTTTTTTTTCAATCTGTATGCTAAGTTTTGTAATAGCTGGGAAACTCATGTGCTTGCAGTGGCAAGAAATACTTTTTACTGGTAGAAGCTGGTAGGTCAGCTATATCTTATTTATATCTTGGATAAAATGCTTGCCTTTAATAATGTAATATTCCTTTTATTGTTAGGCAAGCTGCTTTTGGAAAGTTTTTACTCTTAAAATGGTCTAAGATAATTAAATTAATCTTATCATAGTGAACACTTTACTCCTTTCATTACCATATATTCCGGCGTATAAGACGACTTTTGAGAGCGTTGAAACAGCCTCTGAACTCGGGGGTCATCTTATACGCCGGAAAATAAGGTAGTTTCTGGCGTATAAGACGACTTTCTAGGCATGCGACTCGGCGTCGATCGTCTTGCGACTCGGCGTCAATCGTCTTGCGACCCGGCGTTGAACTCGGGAGTCATCTTATACGCCGGGTCGCCCTATACGCCGGAATATACGGTATATATATATCTATAACTTGCCCTTCATTTTTTTTTTTAGTAATACTGCTCTGGGATGGGCTTCCTAGTGTTGCGACTACTTTATGAATGTGCCTATTTATAATTGTCTTACTATCTATTGGACTTCTTTCTCCACATTATTACATTTTAAATAATAATGATTTTAAATTTGAGAAGTTGGAATTTTTCAAGGCAATATCCCAGCCTCTGGCATTTTAAAAAAAAATTGCTTTGGGCACCAAAGGGGTTTTGTAAGCTTTCTTGGAAAACAATAATAGTGGGCTGCTAGGCTCTAGTGCAGCGGTTCTCAACCTATGGGTCGCGACCCCATTTGGGGTCGATTGACCATTTTTCGGGGGTCGCCAAAGAAGGCGATCCGCCATTTTCTCCCCTCAGGGGGCGGCGCCGCGCATGCACGCCGCACATGGGGGCGGCACCATGCATGCACGCCGCGCATGGGGGCAGCGCCCCCATGCGCACGGCACCGCGCATGCGCAGAACGTTTGTGTGATGGGGGTCGCCGTCACACAAACGTTGAGAACCACTGCTCTAGTGCTTTGTTTAGAAGCATGCCCATCTGCTGCCAATAAAGACAAAACTAAGCAAAATTTTTAGAAGGCATCTGGAACAGACAGGGTCCAGTCCAGGTGGCAAATAATCTTCCAGTTAAATGGTGCTTTGTTATTGGTGATTTGTAATCCAAGTCTTGCTTAGCAACTGTTTTTTTCAAAAGCACCCAGAAAACTTCCAGCAGGTTCTCAAAATATGTAATATATTACCGGCCCCCCAAAATAAGGGATTCCTATTCTGGAAGAATCTTTATCTCATTTTGCTTCTAGAATCCACTGGTAAAATGGCTCCAAGAGGATTCTGTTCATCCCAAGCAACAGTTACTTAGTATGGGTGCAGGTGATGGACCTCATCAACATTTTAGAAATCATGGAAAAGTGATTCAAGACAGACTGAAAGAAGCTGCAAAAAAGATCTGCTGTCTGAGCAAAGAGAAACAGCAGCTACTAGAGATGGTAAACAGACTAAGAACAGAACTTGGGGGAGCTTCAAAGGAAGGTAAGTTCATTGGAGAGAAGAATCTCAATTCTTACATGAGAAATTCAGTCTCTTGAGATTGAGAAAAACTAATAGAGTGAAGTACTGCATGTAGGCTTGTTGCCAAGGTTAAGAGGTCCTAGTCAGAGCTTGAGAAGGAAATGCTGCTGAATAAGAGCACAATTGCTCTCAGCGTTGAACATGGTGGTATGAAACATGAACAGACTCAGTATTTGTTTCTTATTCTTGACTATGAAGACCTTGATTACTGCTCTAAAAGGTCAAGGTGACAACTACTTGTTACATAATAGCAAAAAGCTCTTTTATATACTTCTCATGTATATAAGAGGATTCTTGAAATAAAAACTTTTTTGTTTTGTTTCCTGGAGATAAAGAACAATGAAAAATGACATTATTGTATAACTAACCTGAGGTCAAAATAGATGCCTTGTAAGAGAATTTCATTTTAAAGCTTAAATACTGGGACTCATCTTTCCATTTCTGTATAGCATAAAAGGTTCATTCTTTATTTTGCTTTTCTCTAGGATTTCAGGATTGCAATGATTCAAAAAACCCTCAGAATAACACATCCCCTGGTGCCCTTTATCCCAAAGAACATGTTCAAGAAGCAAAGCAGCATTTTTTAGCTTTAGAACATTTGCATTGCCAACCTACAAAACAGGTAATGTGCTCTCTTCTCGATAGTATGTCAGAACCTCCTCCTACTGTTCTATACTGAAGACAAGAAGGTTGCTGTCGGAATGCCAGCCTTTCTTGTGATCACAGTGATAATTATATGCAAACTATGCAAATGTCAGGCTCTGAAGAGTATTGCGAAGTAACTCTGATTTTGCTATGTCCAATTTATAGCAATTATTCCTATTCCATCCCTATTTCATGGACAACACAGGTGAGATACAATTCACCATTTCTTTGGCAATTGCATCAATGTGTCATTTTGTGCTTTCCATAAAGATTGATGGCATACTCCTGATAGAAGAGATTTGGGTACATTTAATCTAGATTATTTTTAATTTTAGAGTAAAATTTGGCCATATTTTTTATCTACATCTGTACCAAAGAAAGTTGGAAACCATCCTTTTTCTTTTGTTCTTTCCTTTTTTTCTTTTTTTCATACTTTTACCTTGCATTTTGTCTCCTTTTTCTCTTTTCTGTTTTCTTGTTTTTAATTCATTGTAATATCATAATTTGAATTCAGTCTACTGATCCATTTTTCATTCCCGTACAAATTAGAACTGATAGCAAGTAATTTCCTAACTTCATGTGCTATTTTTCCCACAACTGTAATTTAATATCAATTACAGATAGACCTCTATTTACAACAGTTCATTTAGCGACCATTCAAAGTTACAATGGCACTGAAAAAAAATGGCATGACCGTTTTTCACAGTTACGACTTTTCCAGCATCCCCATGATCATGTGAACAAAATTCAGATGCTTGGCAACTGGTTCATATTTACGATCGTTGCTGTGTCCTGGAGTCTTATAATCCCCTTTTGCGATCTTCTGACAAGCAAAATCAATGGGGAAGCCAGATTCACTTAACAACCAGGTTACTAACTTATCAACTGCAGCAATTCACTTAACCACTGAGGCAAGAAAGGTCATAAAATGGGGCAAAATTCACTTAACAAATGTCTCACTTAACAACATAAATTTGGGGCTCAATTGTGGCCATATGTTGAGGACTATCTGTATATGGGAAGTGCAAAGTGAGTCCTCACTAGATCTGGACTCTAATTGTACACACAAATCCTACTCAGTACAAAATTTTATTTATTTATTTATTTATTTATGAGACTTATATATCGCTTTAAGTGCAAGCACTCTCTAAGCGGTGTACACCAGTAAACAATGAATATATATTTACATTGCCCCCAACAATCTGGGTCCTCATTTTGCCTATCCCGGAAGGATGGAAGGCTGAGGCCAGTGGTGGCAAACCTATGGCACGCATGCCAGAGGCAGCACTCGGAGCCCTCTCTGTGGGCACACGCACCGTCGCCCCAGCCCTGCCTCCTCCTATAGCCCCCTCCTCACCAGCAGCCCTCCAGAGGAGAGTCGCCCCTGGGCACGGCCCATGCAATGCTGCACAGCCAAGGACATGGCAGCTGGGCAGCGGGGGCAAGACTCCGCCCTTGCACCCCATCGCGCGCAAATAATACTACAGGGTATGGGTGGAGGGCGTGGCCACCATGGCACTGCTGGGCTGCCTGGGTGGTCTGTGGCGAGCCATGGAGGTGATGGGTGGTCCAGTGGGCACGGCGGAGCAGGGACAGGGATGGGGGTGGTTTTTGGGCACTTGGTCTCTAAAAGGTTCGCCATCACTGATCTAGGCAGAACAAAGGTAGCAAACTAGCCCTTTCCCTGATTCAGATTTTTCTACAGAGGTCTCTCCTGTAGTTCAGAAGCACAGCACATTTGATGTGCTGACATGTACCAAAGAGAGAAAAGCACTTTTTAAAACTTATAATATTTCCTCAAGAAATACATTTTGATGGAAAGAGGTGAGATAGGGAAGATTTTATTCAGGGATTAACAGATCTGCCTTAAATCAGAGTTCGACTCTTGTGATTTATTACCTACATTGCAGCCTTTGAGACAAGATATATGTACACATTCATTGTCATTAAATTATACCTCATTGCCAACCAGACTCATTCTCATGTTTAGAAGCTCCATATGTGGGTGCTCTTTTATTTTTTTTATTTTTCTTTCTTTTTCTTTTTTTGCAAACAGTCAATTTATCTTTTTAGTTCATCCTCACTTTCATTCTAACTCATTAACTTACTCCAGACTTCCAAATTCACTTGATTATCCACGGATTAGTTGGTTTATCAGACTTTTCCCCTTTTTCTTTTGAGATTTCAAAGTTTTCATGACTTATGTGTTACTTGCAAACTTTAATTTTGTTTGAAGAAAAAAATAACATTATAGCTATCATGTTTGTTTATTCCTCTGCAAAAGCATTCATTTTTCCATAACCTCTGTGTGTGTTTCTTGGTGTAGTGCTATATATATATATATATGTAGTAGAATAAGGAAAAACTGAAACTAAGGCTCATACGAAGATGGTTCACTCAAATTGCATTGCCAAATTATTGCTGACAGCTTTGAGAATAATGTACAAGTGGTTTGGACAAGAAGCTTCTGCAGTGAAAAGACCATATAACTTTCACATAACAGCACTGATTTCTACAAAATATGTTCTGTTCCATCTCCTTAAATTTTTACTTAAAAATTATTCCATTTTTTATTTTTTTAAAAAAACATTTTTTCTATCATGATGGTTAGCATGTCTCTGGTTTTCCTGATTCATACTCCACAATCAAAACCAAATCAGGAATTTCCCTTGAATCAACATTGAGTATTTTAAAAACTGAACATCTAGCCATGAATCAGAACACACAGTTCTTGATTAGCCCAAATATTTACCATTTACTTACATAAATGTGTGCTACAAATTACCATCCACAATTACCCTTCACGGAGATTAGAAAGCATATTTGACCCCCCCCCCCAATCATCTACATTTTATTCTCTTACTGTATCTCTACTTATCCAGCTCTGTCAACTTCTACAGTCTGAAATCTTCAACTTTACCTCCTGGATGCCTTCTGTATAAAAATTATTTAACCTATGTTTGGACATAAATTGTAATCACACAACTGCCTGTATGGAAAGCAAAATGGGTCGTTTAAACCTACCACTGCTTTTTGTGCCATTTTTCATCCATTTCCCCATGACATTGATCTCAGGTATTGGTCATTTCCACAGGATGAATCAGACTCATTTACAAGAAATTGCAGTGCAGATCCCTCAATATCTAAAGGCCCTGTGCCACAGCAGCCTCAACAGCTCAGCAGAGAAAGCCCGTGCCTATCCCAGAAAAGTCTGTTATCATCTAGTGCGCCTAGTTCCTTAGAGGAAATTTGGCAAATGTTAGAGATGGGATCAAGTCCTTCAGCTCTCAGCCCCAAAAACAACATTGATCAAGGTACGTATGATATATAAAAATATGGTTATTTAATTTCAGTAATAGAATTCAAATATAGCACAATGGCTTGTTGAACCCTAAATTTCTCTATTTTACTTATGGCAGACTCTATTGATATTTTCTTCATTTCCTTTGCATTTTCACCACCTTTGAATTCAGTGTTTCACTGAGTGTAAAACTGACACATTTATGTGCTATTGGCTACAGACAGATCAGTATCTTTAGTATCTATAGATCAAATTATATTCTGTGCAACTTTCTGGAAGGCAGCATAGTTGTCTCTAATGGTTTTCCCCTGTGCATTCTTTGGACATTCCACAATGTCCAAGTGTAAGGAAGTCCTGGTTGTATTCTTGGGTGCACTTTTGCTATGATTTAGATGAAGGGTCTTCAAACTTGGCCCTTTTATGACTTGTGGACTTCAATTCCCAAAATTCCTCAGCCAGTGTGCCTGGCTGAGGAATTCTGGGAGTTGAAGTCCACAAGTCATAAAAGGGCCAAGTTTGAAGACCCCTGATTTAGATGTATTGAGTTGTCCTACACATAAACTGATTACATCCCATCTCCTTTCCACTGCATAAACATCCAAGTCTGGTGTTCCCAAGTGATAAGAACATGTGATAAAATGTTGTTTGAAGCTAAAAGTCTGGAAATTACTCTTTTCACTCTTCAGAAATAGATACTGCATATTGCGGCTGAATATAAATATCATTTTTACTTAGCATCTGCCCTTTTAACTAATTTTACTTATATTTCAATAAGTAAAATTATTTTAATATTATTTTAGTTTTGATAAAATATGCATAGGTGGAAATACAATATTGTTTTTTGTACTTATGACACAAGTTTTGCTTGGTAGAAATTAAAAAACTTCAGTCAATGCATTCTAAGATTTCTTGTAAGATTCAATTTTATAAGATTCAGTAACAACTTATTTGTTTACTTATTAGATTAGATTTTCTTAAGGAATTCAAGGTGGTTCCCCTCAAAACAACCCTGTGAGATTTGCACATAAAGTGATTTATAGTGTATACATTACAGTTGCACCCCAATTCTACTAAATGAAATTCTCAAAGCCCATTAACAGCTGAAAGGATTATGAGGGAAATGGAGGTCATCTAGTCCAACCCCCTGCTCTTGCAGGAGATCTATATACGATTTCTGAAAAATGGTTATCCAGTCTCTTCTTAAAAGCTTCCAACGATAGGGCATCCACAACTTCCGAAGGCAATTTGTTCCACTGGTTCTCACTTCCTTAGTTCTAGATTGCTTCTCTCCTTGGTTGGTTTCTATCTGTTGTTTCTTGTCCAGCCCACAGGTACTTTGGGCAGCCCTTCAAGTATTGGAAGACCGCTATCATGTCACCCCAGTCCTTCTTTTCACTAGATTAGATTTACCTAGTTCCTAAAGTCATTTTTCATGTTTTAGCTTCCAGGCCCCTAATCATTTGTGTTGCTCTTCTCTGAACTCTTTCCAAAGTCTCAACACCTTTTTTGTATTGGAGTAACCAAAACTGGATGCAGTATTTTAAGTGTGGTCCTACCAAGTCTTTGTAGAGTGGTACTAGTCTGATTTGATGGAATGGTTATGGAATGATTTGACACTTTTTGCCCTTTTTTCCCCTTGAAAAATTGAGTTGGCATGAATGCATACATATTCCACAAACCCTCCCCAATATATATACTATATGTGTAGAAAATATTGCTCAGGCTGTTTTAATTCTCTTTTATCCAGGTTTATTCTAATAGCTTGCTTTCTCTTTTTATTCCATTTAAAATCATTTTTTATTTCACCAATTGACCAATGTTTTCTTTTTGCCCATACAAAGCAGCTAAGCATTTCTCTCTCCAATATTAAACTTCACTCTCTCTCTTTCTCTCTTCCCTTTACTGATCACCCTGTGGTCATTTATGCTTATTATATGAATTTATCAAGCATTTCTACAAATTGGACCATTTCTCTGCAAAAGATTCTCCATAATAGCTCCAAGACTATGATTCATTAGTTACTATTGCAAAAGTTTTTAGAAATAGAAAATATATCATGAAATTACAAATTAACACTGTGTTCTCATTTAACAATAGTTACATAATACTTACGTACGCTGACAGCCGTGTGATAGCAAGGGGAAGGTAATATGGAACTCCAGGGATGATGCGTACAGATTCATCTATTGCATCAAAGGTTTTATGAACTGAGCATAGAAGAGATACCACAGGTCAAGAACCTATTGATAAAACAAAGACTGTTTGCACATGTAAATGTTACTGCAACTTTCCTAAAGTTTCATGCTCTTAATTGGTGAAACTCAACTGGGATTTTACAAAAATGCTAATTCCTAATTTTGGATACGTCTATCCAGTGCTTTTTTTCTAAAAAATAAAAAAGGTGCTGGAACTCACACATGTCATACAACCCGCCTTGCCTACCCTACAAAGTTCCATCCAAAAAAGATGCCGGAACTCCGTTCTGAGCGTTCTATGAGAAAAAAAGCCCTGCATCTATCTAAAATAAAACTGCTGGCTTTAATACTGCAAATGCCCACAATCTCCTGCTGTAGAACAACTTTTTGAGCTAGTTATTTGATACCATCTACAGATGGATTTTGAAAAAAATTATGTTGAAGCTTGGTATTCATCTATCTCATAGATACCTACTAAGGAGAGCTTGGCATTAGGTAGTCTGCTTTGGGAATAATGTTTACCCTCTTATCTTGCTTTCAGATACGGCATAAAGGCAATGTAGGGTTTGCCCAAGTGAATTGAAGAGGCAACCTAAAATGACATGTTCCATGTCATTTAAATTTGTGACTCCAATTGGCTGGAGTTTCCAGGCAAGTTGCAATTGTGGAGTGGGGTTGTGGGGTGAAGCAGGAAGGAGTTCTCCAGTCTTTCAGAGGAAGCTCCTTCCCTGTCTCACGCTTGTAGCTTGTTAACCAGGCTATTTCTGAATATTTTTGAAAAACGTTTAATGCTTTTTCAGGATAGTACTAAAGCTGTATTCAAAAATATTCCATTTGAAAGCTCACAAATTCAGAACATTGTAAGGAACATTGGAGAATTCTCTCCCATCTTACCCAATATCTTTCTACTGAATTTATGACCTGTCACTCAGTCTTACAAAGATGAGGAAGAGCAAGAGATGAAGTGGGAGAGAACCATCAATAAAAGCTGTAGAGGAATGGCTATGCTGACAGCAAGTGGCAATGGCAGTAACAGGTGGAGGCGACCCATGGGATAAGCAAACTAGAGGGGGGGGGGAGAAAAACGAAGTCATGCTAACTGTAGGAAAGTAGAATATTTAAAGTTGGAAGTAAAAGAACTGGAATAGGGAGGCAATTTAGCCTTGGTATGCAAAAAAGATACTGTATGTGCAATCACAATTCCTACTAGAAATAAACATGGGAAAATCTAAAGAGACTAGAGAGGAGCCCTCTAAAATGCTAAAAGAAAAGTGTTTCATGTATAAGAAATGGAAGTATAAGTGTGCAACAGAAGAATATAGACACCGAAGAAAAAATAAAGCTCAAAATGAGTTGCAGTTTGTAAGAGATATCAAAAACAACAACAAAACGATTAATTTACATTAGAAACAAATGGGAAAGCAAATAAAACAGAACTCCAGTTGTGAGGAGGAGATAGATTCAAGTTAGACATTTGTTCTTTATGTATTTAATTGTGTACATAATGTGCCCTAGAATATTTGCACCAACATTCCTATAGATTAAACTAGATGCTTTCCAGACTGACTTGCCTTACTTGTTAGAATATAGATTTATGTTAATACTTAACATAAGTTGAGAAACATAATTAAACAGATAACATCAAAATAAAGACCAAATGAAAAAAAAATTTACTATAAGTGTGCTAGGGTTTTATTTTTAGAGTTCCAAGCCTTGGGGAATGATAGATACATTTAAAAAGAGGCAAAAGGATTGAACAATAAGGGACAGTCATAATTGCAATACATGTTTTGCTGCAATATTTAAACTTGGATGATGAAAACTGACCCACTTTTATAATTGTTCATTATTATTGGCCCAATTTTATTGGGCCATATGTAATCTTCTCTATGGGTCAAAATTTCAACACTTTTTTTCCCTATCATGTGGGTAAAGGACCAGACAATGAGAGGGCTGGGTAGAATATTAACCAACAGAGATGCGTACTTTTTTTGGACTCTATGCATGCAGTTTTGTTCTCTGTTATGTAAGATTCTCATCTCCCAAGAGAAGTACAAATATTAACTTGTGCTGATGCGATTTCTGTACTTAACAGTTCCTGCCAGCAAAATCAGCACAAATAATTATCAGAGAGAGTTATCTGGATTATAGGAACAGTAGTAACAGAATGGACTGTGTCAATTCATCATTTATATTCTGTGTTTCAGGGAAATGCAGTGTGATCAAAGTTAACTTTATTGTCAGGGATCATGTGTGAAAGGGCACAGTTGGAACTGGTGCTAAATGTCAGATGAGCTCTCAACACATATGGACCTGTGCATATGTGAATTTCAAAGTCAAATTTATTTAATTGTAATCATTTATTAGCAAGGTAAAAACACAGAAGCAAGGTAACAGCTGTATTAAAGTTAAAATTTAAAAAAATGAAGAACAGAAACAACAGAATGAAATATATAAAACCATAATATAATTACAAAACATTAAGATATAATAGAAATAAACCAATAACATGAAATTAAATGAAAATATTATAAAATATAAAAGAACTATGCCATAGTGTCATCACTCCAGGATTAGGACATTTTATGTCTTGTGATGAAAGTCACTGTTGATTCACATAGAACAATGCGATTGGTGATGGTAATATTGCAGGCAGTGATTAGGAAACAAAATGTCTCTCACTCTTAACAGATTTGGCTTTTTGTTAGGAGGCAGCAAAAGCATGTCTGCACATAAATTGCTGTAGAAAAAGTGGTGGAAAAATACATGAAAAAACGATTTCCACAAGGGCATCATCTATTGTTTTTCCCGTTTTGTACTGCTGAGAATAAGGCAAAGGTTCTATTATGCCAGGCAAAGAAACTTGAACGGTTTACAGATATAAATCAAATTTGAACCTACCACTGAGAGTTAGCTGTAGCACAAAATCCATTTGCTATGCAATATCAAAGATTCTTTCACAGATTTCAGCTTTAAAATTTTTCTTGGCTTAAGGACAATAAAGAATAGATAGAAAGGCCACAATAACATAGAACAGCTGAGATTTTTACTTCCATCTTGATGAAAAGCCATCAAGGAGAATTAATGGGCCAGTGAGCTATTGGAAAATAGGACTTTAAGCCAGTAAGAAATCAGCAATTGCAGATTCTCAGCTCCTATAGAACCATACCAGTTCAGTACAGATTAAAGTTTCCATGTGAAAGAGTGGTCATAGAAAAATAGATTTAACCATATCTGATGACTTTGAATCATTGTATATACATACGTGTACTATATAGTACTTGGGATACAAGTAGTTTTGACTTACAACCACAATTGAGTCCCACATTTCTGTCGCTAAGCAAGATAGCTGTTAAGTGAGCTTTGTTGCATTTTACGACCTTTCTTGCCACAGTTGTTAAGTGAATTACTTGTTGTTAAGGAAATCTAACTTCTCTCATTGACTTTGCTTGCTAGAAGCCGTGTAGGAAGATTATAAATGGTTGTCACGTGACCCTGGGAAAGTGCAACTGTCATAAATACATGCCAGTTGCCAAGTACCCAAATTTTGATCACATGACCATGGGGATATTATAGTTGTCATAGGAGGGGAAACTGGTCATAAGTCACTTTTTTAGTACCATTGTAACTTCAGTCATTAAACAAATGGTTGTAAGTCGAGGAATAAGTGTATAGACTGAACTCTAGATATATACACTTGTAGCTGTTGACATTCAAATATCCATTGACAAACGCATATCCAGATATATATCTTACGTTCAGCTTTCCTTAATGCTTTGCCTTTCCTCCATGATAGGTTAGAACCCCAAATCAAATGAAATCAAGCCGGAAAATAGCAATATAAAGCCAACACGGTGAATATAGAGCAAGTAAATATAGCAAAGAATAAAGATAAATATACAATAATGCAAGATTGTTAAAGGGAAGACCAAAGGGGCAGTGGTTCAGGGATTCTGTTGAGCCATCCTCATATGGGTATAGCTGCTGGCCTGCAAGGTGTCCATACAGTATCCAAAGAAGACTGCCAAGGGCAGTGCTAAAGTAAAGGCCTATGAAATGTCACTCAAACTCTTATAAAAGAACCTCCCAAACTGTAGGATTGGACATTAGGCTCAGATTAGTTTGAAGGTCAGTGTCATAGATCTGTTGCTGGAGAGCCCTTCCGGCATTTTGAAAGCCTAGTGAGTGGATTTTGTCAATAGCCTTCTGAAGTCATGTTAATATAAAGCAGTCCTAAAAGACCCAATCAGTGGGGAATTAATATAATTTTTATTGAGAATTTTACAAAATTCAAAGGCAAATAGAGAAATATAAAAAGAAAAAGAAAAAAAGTACAAAAAACAATACAGTTAAAGAAAAGATTTCCAATCTTCTTTACAGCAGTTACAAACTGCTTATCTATGTTCCCTCTTTCATATTAAAATAGTCTTTTTAGCCTGCTATTCAGCCTTTTTTCAATGATGTCCAGAAATCATCATTTCACCTTTTTCCATTTTTAGCAAAAGGTCCATAAAGGTTTTCCAGTCTTTTATAAAAGTACTGTTTTATCCCTGATCAAAGAGGTCAGTTTTGCCATTTTTGCTAATTTTGCCATTTTCTCAATTCATTCCTCCTACCAAATTTAACCAAAAATGGATGAGTAGGACCAAGCTATAATATCTACAGAAATCAAACTCATCTCCAAATATAAGATGGCATTCTTAATACATTTTGGGATTACGAGAATGGCTCTAATAAATTTAATTTGAACAGCTTCTAGAGTATTGAACTAGATAAGAAAGCACATTTCAGTAGCAAGAAGAAACTGAGGAACCACTTGATTTTTTCCTTTTCTTACACCTTTTGCTTTTTCTTTGATTTATTTTTCTTTTTTCTTCCTTGCTTTATAATAGTAGTTCATGTTAACCTTTTCCCTTCTGTTTTAAGAATTTTAATAAAAAATAATAAAAATCCTTAATCTTTTTCCTTTTCTTGCACTTTTGCTTTTTTCCTTTATGCACTTTTTTCTTCCCTTCTTTCTATTTGTGTTACCTCTTATCCTCTGGTTTAAAAGTTTTAATAATATATATATATATATATATATATATATATATATATATATATATATATATATATATATATATATATTAAAAGAAACCTGAGGAACAGTAAGAAAACCATACTGGCCATAGAAAAACTCTGATAATGGATGTGAAACTACACTGAGATCTGCACTCCAAGATAAAGAGGTGTGGTAGAACATTTCAAGGTACTTAGTGTACAGGTAGTCTTCAACTTATGATGACAATGGAGCCCCAAATTTTTGTTGCTAAGCAAAACAGTCGTTAAGTGAATTTTGCCCAATTTTACCACTTTTCTTGACACAATTGTTAAGTGAGTCACTGAAGTTGTTAAGTTAGTAACATGATTGTTAAGTGAATCTGGCTTCCCCATTGACTTGGCTTGTCAGAAGGTTGCAAAAGGTGATCACAAGACCCTGAGACACTACAGCTGTCATAAATATATTTCAGTTGCCAAAATGTCTGAATTTTGATCATATTACAATGCCACAATCATAAATGTGAAAAACTGTCATAAGACATTTTTTTTTCAGTGTCGTTGTTACTTCAAATGGTCACTAGAAGAATGGTTGTAAGTCAAGCACCACCTGTAAATAACCGTTTAATGGGAGTCCCATTAATTTCCTATTTATGACCATTCATTCAGCAATTGTTCAAATTTACTATAGTGCTGAACACATGTTACTTAGAACCAGCCCTCATAGTTGCGGCCATTGCAGCCTCCCCGTTGTCATGTGATTGCAATCTGGGTGATTTGTGACTGGCCCACAGTTACAACATTGCAGCAGTCAAAGGATCGCTATTTGTGACCATCACTGCTGGCTTTTGAGAAGAAAAGTCAGTGGGGAAGCTGGCAGGAGGTTACAATTGGTGATCACATGACATCACGGTAAATGACATGGGATTTGCTTTAAGAAGTTAATAGGAAAGGCCAGAACTGCCACTGCTAAGCCATGTGGTCAGATGATGTCGAGCTTTACAACTATGTTGCTTAGCAACTTCAGTTTGATTTCAGTTGTTGTTGTTAATTGAGGATATCTATAATCTTTCTTCTAAATAGAAAAAGGGCAGTGCCTTTCTTATTCCTGTCTGAGAAAATGACATGATGAGTACAATGTCATAAAAGTGCCAGAATCACTCATTCTACTATGAGGGGAGGGTGGTGAGCAGGGACCATAAGTACCTGAATGATTTGATTTATATAGAAGTTAAAAAGTAAGAGGGCTAATATGTAACATTCCTCTATAAGTTGGAACAGCTTCAGAAAGATGGACATGTAAGGCAGCTGGGTGACTTTGGGCCACTTTCTCAACCTAACCCACTTCATAGGGTTGTTATTGTGGAGAACGTAGAAGGCGAGAGTATTAAATACATCCACAACCTTAAATTATAATTTAAAAAAGAGGGGTTAGAGAGACTGGATAAGTAGAAGCAGCCTTTTACAAATGGTGTATCACCTTAATCTTTCCACAGTTTCTCCATCTCTTGGAATAAATTCAAAAGCTGACTTTTGCAACTAAGGTTGCAAAACAGGGAACCTTGGGCAGCGGTGGGTGGTGGGTGGGAGAAAAGCAGAGTATGGTGAGGGACAAGACCATAGTCCAGAGCTGAACGTAGCCCTCTAAAACCAGCCTGCTCCTCAGGATTAACTTCAAACACAATCCAATCATTTGAATATAGAAACCTGGCATATGGTTTACTTATCGCATTGAGTAAACTAATAGAGTTGTAATTTATTGGGTCTGGTCTATGTAGTTTTATAGAATGGAATACTATAGTAGCTTGGTTCCAGTCATATGAAACTAGCCTGAAATATTAATAATGAGTAAATGAAGTAGCCAAAATTCTTATTCGCCTTATAGTTCTGTGAGAATGAAGTTTCCTCCTGTTTCTTTTCCAGGTTTTAGCTGAGTAATGAAGCATTTAACCCCAGCCATAGATACAACTGGCCAGTTAAGGAGATCACTGCAATGATTCCCTTTGGAAGCTATTTTGAAAATAGATTTCCCAATCTTTTTCCTTACGGTAGACTTGGGTGAAGATCACGGTTTTCACACTCCTCTAAACAACAACAGAGTGGAGGCCTTCTGGATTTTGGGAGGAAACTCAGTCCAAAAGTCAGGGATTACTATAGAGAATGTGTGCTTCTATAGTGCCAACAGGTGGTATTGTTTAATTAAAGGAACCCAGAGTAAATCAAGTCTGTAGGATTAAAGCAGCTGGCCAGATGTTGTGGAAGACAGTTTCTCAATCAGGCCTTTTTTAAAAAAGTTTTTGCTATGAGTAATTGAAAAGCATTTGGTAAGGTGTTGAGTGCACCGAGAAGGGCCTTTTTAACCTCAATACACTCTATATCATACCAAGGATTGGACCTCATGAAAATAAGAGTCAGTTTAGGGTAATGGTTTAAGGTACAGGACTAGAAACCTGGAGACTATAAATTCTTGTCTTGCCTTAAACACAAAGCCAGTTGGATGACTTTGGGCTAGTCCAGGGGTAGGCAACCTTGGCTCTTTTATGACTCGTGGACTTCAACTCCCAGAATTCCTGAGTCAGCATGGCTGGCTCAGGAATTCTGGGAGTTGAAGTCCACGAATCATAAAAGAGCCAAGGTTGCCTACCCCTGGGCTAGTCACTCTCTCTCTCTCTCAACCCTAGGAAGAAGGTGAGAACAAGGCACTTCTGAAAAACATTGCCAAGAAAATCAAGAGACAAGACCCACTCACAAACACAAAATAAATAAAATAGTAAAACTGAGCTGGTGATAGTAAATCAAATGCCAGTCATTCCGATTGTCTATTAGAGGTCAGTGACTTTCAACCCCATTTGGATAGGCAGTTCCCTTTTTTCTTTTTTATACTTTATACTTATTTTGTAATAATGTTTATATAAATTATGGCTTTATGATAACATTAAATGAATCCATTACTTGGAAGGTTCTGAGGGGGATTGCTGCTATCTTTTCTCAAACAGATGTGCACATACACTGGTCACCTATGCCAAGGCAAGCCTACAAGAGAAAAACTAGAGAAATATTTAGAATTCCAAGATAAATTTTGTAGGTCCATAAGCATTCTTAATCTGCTGTAGGTTTTACTAAGGCTCTCCTTGATGATTAGAAAGAAGCTTCTCATCATAGAAATGTTATCTGTATAAAGCATGTTTTTACTAAATGTGTTCCATACTATGCAAACATGAAGATTCCTGATGGAGAGAAACATCATAGGAATGTAGTATTGAGGGGTTAAGAAGCTTCTCTGTCATGGCCCCTGTATGATGGAATATTCTCTCCTGAGAATAGTGCAGAGAAGAGCTACAAATATGATCAGGGGACTGGAGGCTAAATCATATAAAGAACAGTTGCTGGAATTGAGTATGTCTAGTTTAATGAAGAGAAAGACGAGGGGTGACATGATAGCAGTGTTCCAGTATCTCAGAGGTTACCTTTAAAGGATACTGGATTTGCTCAAATCCTCATTTTCTTAATCACTTTTGGAAACTATCAATTTACATTTAAAGAGAGATATTTGGACCAGCAAGATAATATAACAAATGTATTGGATATTTTGGAATACTTTGCGCAACATAATGAAAAACAAGCTTCATTGATTTACTTTGATGCAGAGAAAACCTTTGAAATTATAAGCCTTCCTGTTTAAAGAAAGATACAGATTTTTGAGAGAATTATATTAAGTAAGATTAATTTACACTTCACAAAAAGCATGAATAATTGTCAGTGATCTAACAAAACCTTGTTAGATACAAAAAGAGACAAGACAGGGATACCAGTTGTCTCCATTCCTATTTATTTTAGTTCTTAAAATATTGAATAGAGGTATAAGAAGAGAAGAGAATTGTGGAAATAAAGATTAAAAAATACAAGTTAAGGGCATTTAACTAAGAAAAAGTAAGAAAAAAGGAAAAATCAAAATGAAAACTAAAAGTGCAAGAAAGATAAAAAGGAAAATAGAAAAGGAAAAAAATATAAAGAAGTGGCTTTTAATCTTTACAGAAGTTATAACTGCAATTGTAAATTAATCTCTTTCACTTAGGTTACATGTCTCTCTTCTTTCTATAACCTGTCCTGTCTAATTATCAAAACTATAAATCATAAGTTCATTTTTTCTTTCAGTAAGGAGTTTATAAAGGGTGCATAAAGGGTTTCCAATCAATAATAAATGTAAATATTCTTTTTCTCTAGTCTTTTTAATATTAATTATTGAAGATAAAAATATACATTAAAAATTAATACAAATTACAACAGATAAAAAAATATAAATAAAAAAGAAAAAAACATTTTTCTCTATTTCTTTCTTTGCACTTTTTTCACATTATTTTAAAACTTTGTATTTTTTGCTTTTCTTGAAACTTTTTTTAAATTAGAAACTAGCTTCATTCCAAGTATTATCCTTCTGGAAGAAGAGTTTTTACAGAGGTCCTTTTAAATGTAATTTATTGAGGGAGAATCATATATTTGTTGATATTGCTCTAAGTTATTGTTTTCAACATATGTTATTTTTGTATGCCTATCTTTAGATATTTTATATTTATACACTTTCTAACCTTCTTTGTATACTAATGGGAGTTATTTGATTATGGCCATTTAGTGATCTACCTTACTTGAAACATATCTTTGTTGAATAATAAAATGGTTCCTTCTGCAAAGAAATGACACTTGGGTCCTAGAGATATGCAAGATGCAATTAATGGGTGACGTTATCATTTTTACTACTGAATTTTAGTAACATATATATTACCATATGAACGAAATCTGTTCTCCACTTTAATTGTTGGAGGTCTCAGGTTAGAACTTTTTAACATTTGAAGTGAATAATGCCTTTTTAATGTGTTATATTTAGGGCAATACATATTGATGGCCATCTTAAAAACATTTTTCAAGCAGATTCTAGGAAGAAATTATGTCGATATGTTGATGGTGCCTAGCAGAAGTATCACATGGTTTCTGGCTCTTTTTTCAGTAATACTGTTGGGCTAAAAAGATTCTGAACAAGATGCCTTTGCTTGATATCTTCCCATCCCTCTTTCTTTTACCAAGTTAAAGATGTTTATTTGTTTCTTCCTCTACTTAAAAGAAAAAAATAATTTTGGAACCACCCATCTCCCCCATGGAAAACTCTTGATAACCTTTGCTTGGAAGCAGTTCATCCAATAATTCCTATCAACAATTTTGGAAAAATGAAGGAGTCATTTTTGTTCCCTTTCTCTAGACATGTTGCCCTGTTTGCTCCCTATTGCACTCAGTTGACTTAGTAGTAATGGCAGCAGCTGTGGCATTTGTTAATGGATGGATGAATGGATGGAAGGATAGGTAGGTAGGTAGATAGGTAGGTAGGTAGATAGATAGATAGATAGATAGATAGATAGATAGATAGATAGATAATGCATTGTCTCTCTAAAGTTTGTGGCCATACAACAGTGCTAATTTGGCTTAATCTAAAACGAATCTTAACAATGTCACCACCTGTCTTCAAAACTGGCAATGACAAATGGGGGTTAAAAGATGCTCTTTTCTCGGGTCAGTTTAGGTCTCTATTATTGTATTGGCGTTGTGTGAAAATGCTATTAATTTCCTTTACCTTTTCTGATTTTAGAAAAATGCCACATTATCAATGAGCCCAAAAGACTTGAAGAGTCTCCAAGAAAAGCACAAGTAGATCCACTGGCTGTCAAGGGGATGAAGTTTGATGTTCAATCTAGGCTAAAACCAAGGAAATCACCTTACATTCAATCCAAGAAACCCCAAAAATCTCAACGAATAACTAAAATCCGTAATTACAATATAAAGGACTGAGATTTCACTGAATTGTCAAATTTTCTTTGTAAAGTATGCTGAGATTCTTTGTTTTTATTAAGGTATAAATAGTTTAAATATTAGTTTGTCAGCTGCATTTATATTGCTAATCTCATATTATTGCATATCAAAAATGAATTCACATATTTTCAGCCATCTGCACTCGGAACCCTTTCTGCTTAAAATTAATATATTCACTGCTACTACCAGTCCTCACAATTGCGATTGTTTGATGGGATTTTAATATTGTATTATTTTTCCACATAGGCTGGCATAGAACCCCTCTGTGAAGAAGACGGGTGGTTTAAAAATGTAATTGATAAATGAATAGTTTTATTATTATAAAAATAATTGAAGACCTCTGAGAGAATCTTGGGGGACCTTTAGAGTGCCTAGGATTACACTTTAAGAAATACTGGCCAAGGGCATTAATAGAAGCACCAGTCATGCCAACTGGAAACTATGGAAAGGGCACTCAGAATCTGACAGCATCAAAGATATAATGACAAGTCCAATAGCAATAAATGCTAATTACTTAAAATAATAAAAGTTATTAACTATAAACAAGATATGATTAACCATTCAAAGTGCCTATATGCTGTCCAGCTGAAGAATGCCATCACAGCAGGACAGTCTCATGCTGTTGGGATGATTTTCCAGTGTGTTTGGAGGACACTAGGCTGAGGAAAACTGCACTATAGACCAGTGATGGCGGACCTTTTAGAGTAGCGGTTCTCAACCTATGGGTCGCGACCCCATTTGGGGTCGATCGACCATTTTTCAGGGGTCGCCAAAGGCGGCGATCCGCCATTTTCTCCCCTCTGGGGGCGGCGCCGCGCATGAGGCGGCACCGCGCATGCACGCCGCGCATGCGCACCACCCCACGCATGGGCAGTGCATGGGGCGCCGCCGCGCATGGGGCGGCGCATGGGGGTTGCCGCGCATGCGCATAACGTTTGTGTGACGGGGTCGCCGTCACACAAACGTTGAGAACCGCTGTTTTAGAGACCAAGTGCCCAAAAACTGGCCCCGCCCCCGCTCTACCCCCTGCCCCGCCCCCGCTCCACCCCCTGCCCCCACCCCACCTACCCACAGGCCCACTCACTGCCTCCAGGGCCTGCCGCAGATCGCCCAGGCAGCCCAGCAGTTCTATGGCAGCCACACCCTCTGCCCGTGCCCTGCAGTATCAACTGCATGATGGGGTGTGAGGGCAGAGTCTTGTCTACACTGCCTGGCTGCCATGTCCTTGGCTGCGCTGCTCCATGTGGGCCATCCTTGAGGGCGACTCTCCTTCAGGGGGGTGGCTGGAGAGGAGGGGTCGCAGGGGGAGGCAAGGCTGGACAATGGCACATGTGCCCACAGAGAGGGCTCCGAGTGCCACCTCTGGCACCCGTGCCATAGGTTCGCCACCACTGCTATAGACTCTCCAGATCTTTTGAAACCTAAAATCTAAATGTTTGTTCTTGCAAGTAAATAGGAATAAAATGATTTAAATAAATAAACTCACTGGGGAAAAGGAAATTGAAACATGACAGAACAAAGGTTCTTATTTTAATATGTTTTTAATAGTAATACATTCAATTAGCAGTAATGCATTGTAAAAAGAATGAATTCCTTGATATTGCAGTGTTATATGATTTTAGACAAAAATGTACAAACTCATGTTTTTAAAAACTGCAGAGAATTCATAGAAACAGAAGTGATTCTTCGTAACAGCATAATGCATGCTAGCATGCTTAACATAGCATGATGTCCATGCTGGTTGGGAATGGTGGGAATTATATTTCAATGTGTCAGAAGGCCACCAGATTGAGGAGCTGTTGAGATACAGGCAAAAATAGGGATTTGAACTTACTCAGCTTACTATACTCCACTTATATTCAAAATATAGAATCCAATAAGTAACATTGTCTTTCAAAAGTGACTCAGCCTGACAAGTTCAGACTGAACATTTTTCTGCTATCTGAGCAACAAAGAATTGAGGCCTTTGAACTATGGTGCTGGAGAAGACTCCTGCGAGTCCCTTGGACTGCAAGGCATTCAAACCGGTCAGTCCTAGAAGAGATCAGCCCCGACTGCTCTTTAGAAGGCCAGATCCTGAAGTTGAAACTCAAATACTTTGGCCACTTGATGAGAAGGACTCACTGGAGAAGGGCCTAATGCTGGGAAAGATTGAAGGCAATAGAAGAAGTGGACGACAGAGAATGAGGTGGCTGAATGGAGTCACTGAAGCAGTAGGCGTGAGCTTAAATGGACTCCAGAAGATGGTAGAGGACAGAAAGGCCTGGAGGAACATTGTCCATGGGGTCGCAATGGGTTGGACACGACTTCGCAACTAACAACAACAACACTCACTAGGTAAAACTCAATCACAAAGACTTCTGTGGCATTTTAAAGACTTACATTTAATTGTAGTTTAAGCTTTTGGGGCCACTTCTTCAATCCTGTATTGCTTTTATAAAGAGTGGTATTACATTGGGCCAAGCAAACACAAATCTATGAATAAATTAGGACCTCACAAACATTCTGAAAAGAGATGGAGAAAGTCATACTTAAATAGAGAACCAGAAAATCTTAGTGCCAGCAGAATACAAAGGCAGCAACAAGATAGTACATATTCTTAATCTTAATCAGAATCCTAGGTTTGTCATGAAGCAAACCGAGGAAGACAAAGGATGTAAGAACAGTAGGGCACTGTTTAAGGAAATTTAACCATTTCTGGGGCTATATTCTTCCATGCAGCAGGAATAAAATCCCTAGAGTTGGAGTGAAGCGATCTGGAGTCCGCTTGAAAGACTGAACTGTAGTAACCCGGGAAGCTTGTACTTTCTGAGGTGAATGACCTGAAATAAGCCACAATTCACAAGCTCTTCTTGCATCACCAACAGCTTCTTTTCCTAAACAGATCCGTCCCCCTAATACAGTCACCATATCACCCTATCTCCTAGCAACACCCACACAGCCTCTGGGATTGGTGGAAGAGCAACCACGCCTACATCTCTCGGCTTTCTGATTCGGCACTCCTATCAATGACCCAGAGCCCAAAAGAAATGTGTTCTTTTGTGTATTTCATTTTAGCTTTAGAGCGAGAACTCGGTCAGAGTGTAACGACAAGCAGCGGGACTGGCGTTGATCTCCTAGGACACCAGTTGTTTCCTCAGGGAAGAGCTCCTGCGGCCAATTAGACTCGTCTGGGCCGAAAGTCTAAGAGATAAATTTGCCTAATTAATTTTTCCTTTGCAGAAGAGGAGACTGGCTGGGAAAAAGAATTAATTATGCTCCTCTCCCAGGCTTCCCTAGACTAAGTGTACACGTAGCTACTCCGTGATTCCTAAGCCCATCTTTCCTTTGAGGCTGGGGAAAATGAATTCAAGTGCACCCCGCACCACACTTCTCACACGAGCAGCCCAGCCGCCTAGGAGCTACGGAAGGAAGCCTCCTAGACAGCGAGCGAACTTCCCTTTCTTCCACCTCCACCACCATCATTGCAGCCACCGGGATTAGATGGTTCTGGAGAAAGCATCACGCAGCCTCCTTGAAGTGGGCCAGGAGGAAAAGGCGAGTCTTTGGGGGCTCGCCAGCGAAGTCTGTAGGTGGCGCTGCTGAATCCACCCCACAGAGAGATGGTGAACGTAGCATTATTCGCCATTTCCACGTTAAGCTGCAAAAGTTTCGTGTGGGTATGTGTGTGAGGAGGGGGAAATAAATGCGGTTGTAAAAACTCTAGAGGATGGCGAACATTCTGGTGTAGTGATTAGCGTTTAGACACACACACACACACACACACACACACACCCCTTGAACATCCACAAAGCTCTAACAGTGACTTCACTGCAGGCCCGGCTTTTTTAGCTTTCCCCGCCCCGCAGATCGAGGGAAGGAAGTAGATCACCTTGCGCTCCCGAGGGAAAGAAGGATATCTAAACAAAATCTATCCATAACTATCACAGATCTCAAAGAATCGTTTCCTCTTTTCAGACCAAGATCCAAGGAATGCTGTTTCCCCGCCCCCCGCCCCCCCGGCCGACATTTTGTAGGGACAGGGCTTCGAGAGGCTTCGGATGGTGCTGAGGGTATGGACGACGCGTGTTCTTCTCAGCGCTGCTCTTTGCTTCCTTAACTCCCCATCGGTGATCGCGAGAACCTCCCGTGAGCCAGGGCCTGGCATCGCCCCAGGATCTGCTCCGGGAGACCCAGCGCCGCCTCTCATTGGACTGAAGCAAAAAGCAAACTGTCAGCCCATGTGGCGTGGCCACCGGAGGTGGTGGCTGTTTAAATAGGCGCCGGGAGCTAGAGGGAGACAGTGAGAAAGAAACGGAGTGCGCAGAGCTCAGTGTGCGTCAAGCACCGGGAACGAAAGGGGCAAATCAGTCGAGAGACTTGAGTGCTTAGCAGTCGGATAACGCGCCTCCTCCGCCAACCAGCTTTCAGCAGCTGCCGCATCGCTCGTCTCAGCACCGACCTGCCGCCTGGCCGACCTCAGGGATCTAAGCAGGTAACCAGTTAGCATTGCTTGGAAAGAAGCATCCAAAGCTTGGATGTGGTTTTCGGACGTGAATGAAAAGAAACTGCAGGAAGCTAAAATGGAGCCTGCGACTAGAACGGTGCTCGCGGGGACGCAGGGCCCGAGTTATCCATCCTTGGGGTATTTCCCCCCAATTGGGGCGAGGACGATGGAGGCATTGTAGATGGCTTCAAATCCGTTCCCTCCGTCGGCGAGGGCCCTTTTCTTTCCAGACCAACCATCTTCCTCGCTCCTGCGTGGGGAGGGGAAACCGGTATTGGAGGCACCACATCGCTAGTATGTTCCATTTTCCCAGCCTCTTTATGCAAAGTGGATTGTGTAAGCCTCCGGAATGCTGAAATGCATCTCTTTTGAATGGAAGTTGTGCTTATTTGGGGTGACATCAATTTCAGGTGCTTCTGAAAAGGCAGTGAAAGGTTGTATGCGACGCGTCGAGGCCTTGGAGGCGCAGGAAAGTCTGTAATTACAATGAGCCTGACTTATGAGTGCCTGTTAGAACAAAGACCGTTGAACTTATGATGCCAGTTTGGGTTTGCTCTTTCTTTTTTCTTTAGGAGATGGAATGGGACGCGAGGCTGTAGTTTGATCATGTCCCTTTTTAGAATCTCACCTTCCCTCTTGCCTTCCATAGAATGACAAAGATAAATTCTGGATAGACTGTCGTTTTGTAGTGTGCCGATATGTTAAAATTAAGAGATGGTTTCTGAGCTTGTTGAATAAGGGGGAGGGGTATTTCATGAGGGGAGAACTAAGCCTTTCTGCATTGGAAGTGCTCTGCATCCAGCCATTTTGGTATCAAGCAGGGAAAGCAGATAACGCTGACGTACTAATATTTCTTTCTAAAGACCTAGAAGGAAATCTCTGGCTCTTATCATTTACATACAATAGTATGCAGAAAGAGCTAAGACCTTAAATGCAAAAAATGATGTTGCAAATATTCTGTGATTTTACTATGAGGAAATTGGGAGATTAGATAATCTTTGTTGCTCATAATCTAATAATTTGCTTCTTCTCAGGGAAGATAATAAAAATAAGATAGTTCTGTTTGATACAGAAGGAAATCTCTTTGCTTCTGGACAAAATATGTAACTTATTGTTCTCTACTACAATATATCTGGTATCCTCCAACTCCTTGCTCCATTGATTGTGAAAGCCTACAATTGTTTTAATGATGCAAACATGATTTGATATTTAAAACTACACATTTTAACACATTTTAATCTAGTGAAATACAGTTCTCACATTTATCAAGTAACAAATGCATACAACACTGAAACTTTTAGGCACATGTTTTATTTTAAACAGTAGGATAATGGATGGCACATTCCTATTTATTATATTTTTTTGACCTGTAAATACATTTTTAAGTACCTATTATTGGTTTATTAAAAGTTTTCAAAAATGATTCTGAAGTGAATTCAACAGCATAAACCTGTTATTTAGAATAAACTGAAAGCAATGTTAAAGTAGCCTTTTCCAATATTTAACTTTTATATCTTCTGGACATTAACACCCCAGATTTGAAGATCAGTGCAACTCTTTGGTAGGTTAACTGGGAATGATGGAAACCATAGTTCCATCAGTATCTAAGGGTTGCAGATTGGGGAAAGCTGCTTTAAAGCTACAGGAAGTAAAAATAAAATTGTAATAATATAAGTTCCTTTTTTCCATTAAAACCAGTGGAAACAAAGAACTTTAATTTTGTAGTCTACAAACAATTCATTCAGTGATGGCCCTAAATTAAAATGCAGTTTTTGT
Organism: Crotalus tigris; assembly: GCF_016545835.1. Classification (NCBI taxonomy): domain Eukaryota; kingdom Metazoa; phylum Chordata; class Lepidosauria; order Squamata; family Viperidae; genus Crotalus; species Crotalus tigris. The sequence goes on from NW_024096469.1 coordinate 4,539,883, forward strand.
TGATTTCAGCAGTACTAATCTGTTTGCTACAGTAGGTAAAAAAAAAAATTAACAGTGACTTTTCTTAATTGTTTGGATTTTATTTATCCTTAGTTCAATGATGTACAACATGAGTTGCTTCTGAATAGATATAGACTGCACAGTAACAGACCAGCCCTGGATTAGTAAACTTAGAAGCAAGTCTTACTCAGTTCAGTGAGTTTATCCATAAGAAATTTGTTTAGGGTTACAGTACTAGGCTCTACTTATAAACCACAAGTAATCAGGAAGAGAAGTAATCTACATTCCATGAGTTTTTTTCAGTCAACAATTTGAGAAACTAAGAACAAGTTACATATCATTATAGAACTTCAGTTTACAGGAAATACAAGTATTTTAATGTAAATACTGGATACAAATAATAAAAATGATGTAATAGGTACTATATAAAATCTGGGCTGAACAATCTTTTACATTTCTAAAGTGGGCATGCTTGCAACAGATTTGAAATATATTAATGCAGGCCAGATTTGAAACACACTTGAACATATTTAGATGTCACACTAAACTATAGCTTTTATTATAAACCAGTTGATAATGTCATTTAAACTATAGTTTGCTTAAAAGAATCCACCTTCATTATTCAACAGATGATAGTTCAAATATTCCTGATGACTGTTTAACAAACTTTTAACAAACTGTTCAAATTAATCACAGCTGAGAAGGTGAATGGCTTGCTAAAGTTTGAAAATTCTTCCTCAGGGTTATGAAATGGGGGAGAGGATGAAGGCCTGTTTAAGAGGCAAATGGGTATTTGTGGCCCAGTAATATGGTTGTTTTCTGTGCTGTCTTTAAATTCCTCTGGACAGCAGAGTATTCCAAATTAGAATGGCCAGTTCCTTTGGAACTGGACAGCACTTGCTGCTGTGATACACTGTCTATCTTGTATCCATTAAATTGGTCAGAAGCCTTTGATATGATTTCCTTTTTTAAATTTTCCAGATATATTGATTAGGTCATTCTAAGACGCAATATACTGGACTAGATTATTTTTGTCCTGAATTAGCAGACTCTTCCTAGAATATTTCATTATTTATAAGGATGGTAAGCCAGCCCCCTGGATTCTATAAGTGGAATTTGTACAAAGATGGGACCTTGTATTTCATTTTGGGCAGCAAAGTATTTTGGGTCATGACCAGAGGGATTCACAGCAGTTTTTAGATAATTTACTATAGTCACCAACTTAAGAAAAAAAAGTAATATATTTTACTTGCAGAAGTGAAAGAAAGGCATGCTGGGAAAACTTAAGAAATCCCCAATGATACATTCACAGGTATTTTGTATTATAGAAGGACAGCCCATGGCCCTTTAATATATGCTTGCTTTGGCAAAAGTAAATGTGAAGAATACCTGAATTTTCACCAAACTGGTATTTTTCAGAGGTATTGGAGACATTACCTTTCCAAAATTTATTTCACTTGATTGGTGACAGTGTTGTGGTAACACAAGGTTTGTTCAGGGAGCATCCCAAATAGTCCGAAAGTGCTCTGATGTATAAAACAGGCAATCATTTCTCCATCAAAATATGAATCCTTGGATTTATAATGACCAACTTTTCAAGTACATATTTGTAATTCTGTCCTGAGTAGCTGCGTAATTAATGTCTACTTTCTTTACTACATTTTTTGTCTCTTGTCCCTACTTCCTGTGTTTACTTAAGCTACATGCAAGGTTCACCTGCATGAGAATTATGCATGGACTCTCTCTGCTCTGCTTCCTGTCTTCCTCTACTATCCTATCTGTGGTTTATTTCAAATCTAGGCTGGCTAAGATACTGAGCTGTCAGAGGCAAAATAGATAGTGACTATTTTTCCCCTCAAATCAAGATGGATAACATATGAACTCAGGACTGCTTTTAAAAAGAATGTTTATTTTGAATTAATGGTATATACTGCTATTCCTATCCCCTCCTCCCCATTTGACACACCTACAGAAGCACATCTTTGCTTTTCTATTCTTATAGTTCCCTTTCTTCTGTCCCATCTGTTTATGTTCTGCCAACTTTGGGGGATTGAAATTGTTTAATCATCTGTTACAATTGGAATACTAGCTGAGTAAATGGAAGTGTCATGCGGGCATCTGCTGTATTTGTAGTGTTGCTTTGCTCTTCAAGCAAGCAATTCTCCTCCACTTGAGCTGCTCTCTCCTACCTCCTTTCTTTTCCTTGAATAAGTTGTGGTAAAAAAGGGACAAGATAGAGACAACTGAGATAGGCAAATTCATCAGCCCCACAGAGATTATAGTTCTGTTACCAAACAGCATTCATAATCTGTGTGATAAATTAACCCATTATGTGGAATTGCTTAATACTTTGAACCATTAATTGGGTTCAAACTATATGCTAAGCACAATCCATAAATTTAGTATATTGTGTAAATACGTCTGTTAAATCTTCCTATGTTTAGGTGTCTTGTGTTAACATTGCCAGATTATCTGTATTTTACCACATGTTTGAGAAAGCAATGATTGGCAACAGAAGCATAATTGCCTATTGCAGGCATGTGTGACATGCTCAAGGAAGGTAAAACAAGGGCAAGAAAAAGTGTAGAGCCTGGTAATAAGAGTAGCCTTCCTGATTTGCCAATATAATACCTAATTTCACCTAATGATAGGGCTGAGCACATTTCATAGTTCTGGGTTCTGCTCCACCCAGAATCTTAATTCAATTGTTGCACCATTCTGTTATAATTAAGCTGCAGTCACAACAGGATTGGCAATATTTCTTTCTTCTGTAACTTAAGTGCTATACTTAACTAAATTTACTCTAAGGAATATAGTGAACTCCACAAAAACAGATCAATAATGGAAAAGAATCTCTGGGAAAGCCAAAAATGTACCATCTTTAAGTTGGCATGCCCTCCCTGAATTGAAATTCATCAAGAAGGTTTTGTGTTTATACAATCTTTTCTGAAGAGGCGCTATATGTTTGCCTGGTTTTACAATGTCAAAGAGGACAAGGCAATGGCAGAATGAAATATATTGAAAACAGCAATTTAATTCTTTGATCGTCAAGCATTAGGAAACATCTTCAAAACTTCCAGAACAACTGTGAAATGAATTACAATTTCTATTTCATACCACTTTTAACTCTGGAAAAACAAATCTGCTTTCAGACTACTTTTAGATCAGAGGTCCCTAAGCTATGGACCGCACCTCACTACCGGGCTGTGGCCTCTTGGCCACTGGTCCACGTGAGTGGCTGACCAGTGCATGTGCGCATGCTCACCCCCTGTCGTTGCGCTGATACTAGCTGAGCTGTGAATGTCATGCCGGTGCTAGCCGAACCACGAGCCTCTCGCCGGTGCTAGGAGAGCCGTGAGCTGTGCACCAGTGCTAGGAGAGCCATGCCAGCACTAGCAGCCCCATTTGCGAAGCGCGCATGCTCACAGCTCTGTTCGCGTGCACATGCACGCAGCCACATTTGTGTGTGCACGCATGCATGCATAAATGTTCCTGTCCCTCCCTTTCCTAGAAAGGTTGGCGGACCCTGGTTTAGATTATTTGAAACCTCTTCGCTGGATCAGGTTGAAGTCTCCTAGACCAGGGGTCCACTAGTCCACAGCATGCCAGCAAGTGGGTTGCACAAACAAGCAAAATTCCATCCGCGGGATGCTGGAAGTATTCAAAACCATACCCCCTCTGGTCCGTGGAAAAACCTTTCTCCATGGCAGTGGTTCCTGGTGCCCAAAAGGTTGGGGACCTCTGACCTAGACCCACTATTTTCAAAATCAGACCCCCAAATGTCCCTAGAAGTTCATAAAGGGCATGAAGTGAAATGACTCTAAAACAAAATTATCCAGCAGGAGATACCCTTATGTTCTCCAGCACTAGAGACGTAGAATCCACCAATGAGTTAACTCTGCCTTCCTGCCCATTAGACCGGGTCAGCCAACTTGTCATGCCCGTCCTGGGGTAGCCACTCCCCATTCTTAACTCGGTCTTCAGCCAGGCGGACTTGATAGATTGGTTCCCGGTCTAAGGCAGGTAATAGAGATAAAATATTGGTGGATTCTAGCATTTCCATCATAGCTACCCTAACAGCGCTGAACCAGTGCTGGGAGGGTTAGCTTGTGGAAGACCTGGGGGTAGGGGGTGCCTTCCCTCCCCAGACCTGGGGTCCAGCTGGGCAGAGCAAGTCATTCCTAACAAAGCTGCAGCCGGAGTCCTGAGAACGCTCTGAGGCTCAACATTTCCTTAAGCAACCCCTCGTACAATCTGTTTCCAAAGGGGAATCCCTAGCATTAGCGTAAGATCAACGCTGCAGCCGAATCTCTCTGCACCTCTGGAGGGGGGCGGCTGTTCTTTTCTTCTGCTCTCAAGCAGGGAGAATCAGCTGAGCGCCGGCCGCGGCTCAACACTGCAGCTGAAACTCTCCGTGTCTCCATAGGGGGGTGGGGATCTTCCCCGTTGGTTCTCTCTTCAGGTCCTAAGCAAGGGAGTCTGCTGAGCGCCGGCTGCGGCCACGGTGAACACGCCGGCTGAGGTCTAAAGCCACACAGTCGCCAGAGGACCGCACTAGATCTCCCGTGCAGGTCGCCATTTTGGGGCACCGGAACGCATGGAGGCATCAGAAGGGACTTCCGCCTTCTCCATTCCTCTATCAAATTTTCCCGCCAAGAGACAGGAAGCGCAGGTTCATAATGGCACTTCCGTCTCTCTCCTTCTCAGATGCCCAGCAGCATCCCGGCCACCATCTTACTCCATTTCTGCCGAGAGAGTTACAGGGTTACGGTCAAGTGGAGGCTTAAGGCTCCATGGCAAAGAGGGAACAGCCTGTTCTGTCCCTTTCTTCTCCCTTGCCTTGCCTGGCCTCTTTGGTTTCCTCTCTCCTCGCCGGATAAGGGAAGGGAAGAAACACACTTGATTCTACACTGGGATTTGTTTTTTACACGTAATCAGCCCCAAACAGAAACAAATAAAATAAAATAAATAGGAAAGGCTTGAGGCCCAACCCTGGTGTGCTGTTACCCTGACAGTAACCCCCATTATCTCAGAACCACCCGCTACAACCGGGTGGATGCAAGAAGGACCGGACCCCAAAGGGATGGGAAAGCAGCAGTCCCTTTATCGGTCAGACGGTCAGGAGAGTGGGATAACCACTCCTTGCTACACCTGCTTGCCACCTCGCCAACTGATCCCCTGCCAGAGCTCCCTCTGAGGTTGCTGAGATAGCTCACCCAGGATGGAGGAGCCCATGGTGTCTCAACCCTTGAGCATCACCTCCCCTCCCACCAGCTGCAAAAGACAAAAATCCTCCAAACAGGAGGCAGCAGGCAGGATCAAAGCATTTCTGGAAGAAAACCTTCCAAGTTGGCTGAGAGACAGGTTAGCAGAAGACACCAGGCCCTGGAGAGGGAATTCTCCAAGGCACAAAAGCAAGCCAAGGCAGAAGTGGAACAAATAGAGGAAACATCCTTTGATCTCCCCTTGGGACCTTCCACTCACGGAGTATGGTTCCTGGAGGGGTCCCCCCCAGGTGCCTGAGATGGGCCCACCTACATTACGGGCCACAGAACCCACACTTGAGGTCACGTTCACACCCACAGCGGCAGAACTCAGGAGGGCGGAACCTGAGACCAATCCCTACGAGAACCGTCTACAAACTCTAATTGAGCAGATGTTCCACAGGATGATGGCGGCTAGATTTAACCACAGACCGAGAACTGAATCCGTGATGGATAGAGCCCCGTCCAAGTCCCAACCAGGGGAGGCCGCGTTCCAGGGCTCCTCCTCCCCGTCACGGTCCTTCCACAGCAGGGAATCCTCCCCCACGGAGGACAACCAGCACAATATGTCATGGTGGGAGGAGTAGGACCCTCCCCCAGACCCTCTTCCATTTGGAGGGGTATTCAACCCTACCTTTTTCCTACCTCTGTTACGCAGAGCTAGCTCAACAGCAAAAATTGGCCCGGACCATACCCCTCAACCAGAACCACCGCCCAACTTGGATCCATTGTTCTTAGAACCCGTGGTAGCCCAACACCACGTTCTCTATCCGACACTCTTCCAGAGTACCATTAAGAAACAATGGGCATCTCCGGGCACTTTCCCCACACCCGGGGGAACGGACAAGAAGTTGTTCAGCACAACACCAGAGCAGAGAGGACCTTGAGGTACCAAAGGTAGACGAACCTTTTAGATTCCTCTTCTCCCCGACCGCAGTGTCGAGAGACATGGCAGAGGTATTGAAGTCCGATGACAAGAGATGGGAGCTTACGTTCCACAGGACCCACCAAGCGGTGGCATGGGCGGTTAAAGCCGCCACCTGCGCATCATTCTTTGCAAGAACCTCCCTACTCTGGATCCGTCAACTTCAAGCCAGACTTCCCCAGGAGGAGGTACAAACACAACAGGACCTGAGCAAGGTTGCTGCAGCAACAGAGTACATATCTGGTGCCACACTGCATGCGGCCAGGTTCTCATCCAGAGCAATAGCATCCAACATCTCAGCATGCAGGACCGCCAACTGGACAGGTCCGAATCCAGACCGAGACACCAAACCCAGAGCAAGCGGCCCATTTGGGGAGGAGGCCGCCCCTACAGAAGGTTCAAATGACTCCCTAACAACCCTCCCCATAGGTGGCAGACTGGCAAATTTCACCCACCAGTGGGAAGCCACCACTACGGACACCTTGGTCCGGCAAACCATATGCCTCGGTTTGTTCCTGGAGTTCGTATCCAACCCCCCAGAACGTTTCGTCCCTTGCCCTCAGCCATGGAACCCACCAAAAGCAATCTCATGCGAGAGGCCATTCAACACCTCCTAGAAATAAAAGCCATAGAGCAGGTACCAGTGGGGAACCGGGGATGGACCCATTGCCCACAGTCACTGACGGTTCCTCAGGTTCTGCTACGCGGGACACCACTTCCAATACAGGGCAGTGCCGTTCGGCCTCTTGTCAGCCCCACAAGTCTTCACCAAGATCCTGGCAGTACTGGCCGCACACCTATGAACGATACCGTTGCGTGTCCAGTGCTACCTGGACAACATTCTCATCCAATCACTGTCCCCACAGGTCACACAATCAGACTTAGTGTTGACAATCAGAGTCCTACTAGAGCATGGGTTCTCGATCAACTTCCAAAAAAGTCAGACCAGACCAGCCACCCGCCTATTATACGTAGGTGCAATCATAGACACACTCGGGCAGGTCTACCTGTCACAGGAATGTCGCAACAGCATTTGTTTGGTTTCATGCATAGCAATAGTGCCCTGGGTGAGACTACATGGTTTCATGCATAGCAATAGTGCCCTGGGTGAGACTACATTCCAGGAACCTTCAATGGTTTCTCCTTCCATTCCAGAGGCTGAAACTCAACTCCTCCAACAGACGGGTAAGGGTCCCTCCAGAAATATTATGGTCTCTCAAGTGGTGGTCATCGCCAGCATTAGCCAGAGGGTCACACTTCAAGGAACCCGACCGTCTCATACTTACAATGGACATCAGTCTGTTTGGCTGGGGGGCGCATCTGCAGTCCATGTGGGTGCAGGGCCAATGGTCCTGGAAGGACCTGGTACACAACATCAACTGGTTGGAGTTAAGGGCCATACACCGACACCTACAAAACAGGGTAGCGAGACAGCACATATTAGTCCTCACAGACAACGTGTCCGCAAAGGCACACATGAACAGGCAGGGGGGCACCCAATCCAGGTCTCTCATGACAGAGGCCCAAGCACTGGGAGACTGGGTGGAGGAAAACTTCGCCTTTATCAGGGCCGAGCTTATCTCAGGGGAGGCAAACAGACAAGCAGACTTCCTAAGCAGTGGATCATGCCGAATGGAGTCTGCATCTGGACCTATCTGCAGAAATAACACAGAGGTTCGGCGACCAGTCGTAGACTTGTTTGCATCCCTGACGAATGCCCAATTCCCAAGGTTCTTCTCAAGGTTCCCATCGTCGGGGGCAGAGGAAACGGACGCCCTATGTTGCCCATGGCCAAGAGAATTACTTTACACGTTTCCTCCTCTTCCGCTGATCCTGGCAACCTTCCGCAAGACATTGCAGGAGCGGGCGGAGATCATACTTGTAGCCCCACACTGGCCATGAAGACCATAGTTTGCAGACCTGGTGAACCTCTCCAGGTCTCCCCCATGGAGGATACCTCCGGACCAGGTCTCACACCCAGAACCCCAATGGCTTCAGTTAGCCGCCTGGCACTTGAACGCCAATCTTGAGCGGGGAGTTGTACCCGCCAAGAGAAATCTCCATGATACAAGCATCCTGCCGACTGGTAACTAATCGCATTTATGACTCCACATGGAGAAATTTCTGCAACTGGTGTGAGAAGCGAACACTCGATGTCTCGGGCCTAACAGTTCCAAACATACTAGAATACTTGCTTGACGGCCTGGATAGGGGCCTAGCACTGAACACCATTCGCAGACAGGTCGCGGTGTTATCCACCCTACTCACCTGTGCCAATATAGTTCCCTTGGCACAGCACACCAGGATTTGCGCCTTAAGGGTGCTTCCCATGCAAAACCGCCCGTGGTTCACGGGTACCCCTCATGGGAACTACCATGGGTCCTTCAGGCTCTCACCAAGGCACCATTCAAACCCATGAAGTCTTGCACTCTGAGGGCCCTATCCCTCAAAGTAACCTTTCTGGTAACCATAACCTCGGCCAGACGCATTTCCGAGCTCGCGGCTCTGTCGATCAGGGAGGACCTCTGCACCTTCTGTCGGGATCAGGTGGTCCTCTGATTGGACCCAAACTTTATCCCCAAGGTTAACACCGTGTTCCATTGGGCCCAAGAAATTGTTCTACCGGATTTCTGTGCCAACCCGTCTCATGCCCTGGAACGACAGTGGCACACACTGGATGTCCGGAGAGCAGTATGGCATTATATCAGGCGAACGGCATGCTTACGCAAATCAGAAGCTCTCTTCGTTTCGTTTCACCAAGCCTCTAGTGGACAGAAGGTGTCCGCCTCAACCATAGGCAGGTGGATCAGACTTTGCATAGTGCAAGCGTATCACTCGCTTTCTGTACCAACACCAGGACGAATCACAGCGCATTCCACTTGCAGCGCTGTGACCTTCGCGGCATGGGCCACACAGGCCTCTGTTGAGGTTTGCAGGGCAGCGACATGGTCTTCACCCTCCCCTTTCATCCGACATTATAAGATAGACCGTTTTGCCTCCGCGGACGCTTCCTTCGGAAGGAGGGTCCTGCAACAGGTAATTTCTACAAAGACAAATTTGACCTCTTCTGTTTCCCACCCATTGGGACAGTGGGGCTTTGGTATGTATGCCCCATTGGTGGATTCTACGTCTCCAATGCTGGAGAAAGGGCATTGTCTTACCTGAACGCCTTTTCTTAGCATGGAGACGTAGAATCCACTCCCACCCTTAAAATCATTAAGATCATATTAGGGAACCTGGAGCCATCACGTCGATTTGTAGTCAGCTGCTTCGCCTTCATCAAGAATGGGGAGTGGCTACCCCGGGACGGGCGTGACAAGTTGGCTGACCCGGTCTAATGGGCAGGAAGGCAGAGTTAACCCATTGGTGGATTCTACTTCTCCATGCTAAGAAAAGGCTTCAGGTAAGACAACGCCCCTTCTATATGGCAGAGGTCCCCAACCATGGAGAAAAGTTTTTCTGCGGACTGGAGAGTATGTGGGTTTATGTGCTGCCTGCATCCCATGGATGGGGCTTTGCTTGCTTCTGCGGACCAGTTGCTGGCATGCTGCGGCCCGGTACTGGTCCATGGACTGGGGATTGAGGACCTCTGCTATATAGTATAGAAATCTTGCAACAGTTAAAGAAAGTAGCTCATTTCTAATAGCATAGGTCTTTCACACCTTAAATTAGAAATCAGCAAAAAGGTAGATTGGGATTTACTGGTAAAACATTGGGTGATCTGAAATCATCTGATTACCCTCTCTCATTTTGTTAATAATTACGATAACATTACTTCCTGTAACCAGTTTAGATTGCTGTAATGAAGAAACTTTGAATAACCAGGAATAGATTGTCATGTGGAAAGATTGTGAACTTGGCTTCATTTTAACACTCAATATATCCTGAGGGTGAGAGCATTTTATAGAGAGATTGAAATCAGTGGCACTATTATTTTTGTTCAAAAGGTACCAGATGTCCATAAACAGGTTTGGGCCTGATTAGAACTTGGATGGTAGACCCTCAGGAAATGCCAGGTTGTAGATTACTTTGGGGCATTTGAAAAACATTACAAGTGGTGTGGTAAACGATTCTATTTTATTCCTAGAAAATGATATATCCATGTATTCACTAGAAATTGAACTTTGCTTAAAGGGGACCTTAAAAAAAAACTGATGCTCTCAATAATGGAATACCCTTAGATACATACTTTGCAGACCACATAAGCAAAAACTGCTCCCTGTCAGTTGTGCTCTGTATGTTTAGTACAAATCCACCCAGAATTCTTCTATGTTATGGGTGGAGAGTGTTATGGGGGCATTACCCCATACAATGCCCACACTCTTATTTAAGAAAATGTATGTACTGTATGCTCCCTACTGGGAAGGTGCTATCTTCATTACTCTTTCCAGCACACAATGGATGTTCATTTGAATATCTTCAGTAGGACCATCCAACAAAAAAAGAAGCAGTATGAACTTGCTTCATTAGTCGTGACCACTGTAATATGTTACACTGAATATAGCTAAAATACTGGAAAGAGATATAACTGCTTGAACATCTGGGCAGCTGTATCCTAATCTGTCCCTTTCTTCTAAGTTTGCCCCTGAAGAGTAGTAAAAGTGCCTTTGGATTTGTACAACTCACTGAAAGAAGAAATTGAATATAAATAGCTTTGTTGATGTATTTATTGATAAGCCCCAAATGTTATCAGCATGTACTTTTGATCTAAACTTTAAATTTAAATAAAAAATAAATGTTTAGTATGCTATTTCCGTAGTCATTTTTATTGCAGGATATGTCTTTCAAACTCAGATATGTCACAAATTGTCATATGGACATATTTTAATAGTCAAAACTTTCCTAATTTTACTTAATTTTAATTACAGTTGTTAACTTCTTTGCACTCACTCTTGCTTGGCAATATGCTTCATCTAATTGTGATGAGTCTTCTGAATAAAACATGTATTTCACTATTTTCCAGTTCTTATTTTTCCTAACTAAATCATAAATTCTATCAGTCCTTTGACACCCTTTAAGATCCTGAGGAGCAATTATTCAGCTCCCATTCAGAATATATCAGATAACAAAATGACCGCAGTTATTAAATCCATGGCATACTTAAGCAGAAATCAGCTGAGTGCAATAATTATCTAAAACACAATTAGCTGGCTTCAGAGTATCCTTACTGGAAACAGAAGAGCTCAGTAATATTATGCCCATTCTACTTGTTTATCATTTTTCACTTAGTCTGATTCTGCTCATTTAGAATTTCCTGGTAGCTACCTTTTCCTTTTACAAATTGAGCTATCCTCATTGGTCTCTGTTTTTTATCCTTGACTTTCCCAGATATTTGCACACCTGTCTGCTTTCACATGTTAACAAAATAACAGAGTTGGAAGGGACCCTGGAGATCTTCTAGTCCAACCATTCTTCTGAGGGTCTCTCTTTAAACACTAATGCAAACCCATCTTCCCTCTTTCCTTCCTTCCATCTCTTCCTTTTTCTCTATCTGTTGTACCATCATTGCTTTTTGATGCTGTGATGATTAAAATAAAGGGAACAAGTTGTTCGTTTCATTCCTATCTTCCATTGTAAGTCAATGAAATTTTTGTAAGAAGGGAGATTTGAGGAAGCAAAGTAGCATTGACTTAAACTTGGTAAGGTCACTCCAATGTGCTTATGTTGCCACTAAATCAGTGGTTCTCAACCTTTCTAATGCCGCGACCCCATAATACAGTTCCCCATGTTGTGGTGACCCCCAGCCACTTATACATCATCGGGAGCCAGGGGCATGGCCAAAGAAAAGGGGAAAAAAATGGCGGACAGCCTTGCTTGGCGACCCCCATGAAATGGTCGTTCGACCCCAAATGGGGTCCCGACCCACAGGTTGAGAACCACTGCACTAAATAGATAAAGAAAAAGGGAAACTTTGTAGCACTATGGAAAGAGAATAGAAAGCAAAGGGATCCTGCTTCACTCAGTCTGGGAAGAACGTAAAAGGCTGGAGTGGCATGAGGACTTTACATAAGAAACGGGTTGAGTAAAGTTCATTGACTTAATAGGCCACTATTAAATCAATCACAAGATAATTACAAAATGGAAACTGCTCGTCATCAGAGAACACAAAAGCCTGACAGTGCAAGTTGAAATGGCCGCACAAGGCAGTGGTCAGTCCCTGGAGGGAAGGCACAGGCCAAGAGTTGTTGCCAATTGCAGGAGTTACCACAAAGGATGGCTTTGGTCGGAAAGCAGACAGTTTGGAGCAGACCTTCAAAATAAAAGCAGAGGGTGTACCTACGGTAGATTGTGAATCTGTGGAGGATGACAGCTTCTGTTTCTGGGCTCAAGAAGTGGGTGGCCCTTACTGGTGATGAGGCAAGCAGAAAACAAGGATCTGCCCTGTAATATGGAAGGCTAAGTCTCCTTAGGCTAAGTCCTACCTCTATTTGAATAATTAAATTCACTGACTGATTGATTGATTGAGTAATGTTGGCACCTCACTTTTTTGTATGACTCACCTGTACCTTTAGTGTGTGGTTATGCATACTTATACAATATTGTTCTGCTGTCCCTCAAGCATATCTTTTAAGAGTTTGTTGTTTGTTAATTCTTAAATGACCAGTGAAACATACATAACTTTAAAAAGTTACCTTTTTTTTTTTTTGCAATATTCACTGTTGCCTGGGCCTGACTGTTGTTTTGCTTTTTTCTTTTCTATTCAGAAAATCATTGAAAGATGGAAGATGTAGTAATTGCCGGTATAGCAGGGAAGCTGCCAGAATCAGAAAATTTGCAGGAATTTTGGGAAAACTTGATCAATGGAGTGGACATGGTTACAGAAGATGATCGGAGATGGAAACCAGGTAAGTTAAATAATTTTCAGTTGATGGTAGAAAAAGAAACTTGAAAAAAAAGCCTTTAGTGCATTGGATTGAATAAGCAGAAGTAGGAATTAAATGAAACCATTCTTTTTAAAGGATTGAATTGTTTTAGACAGTTTGATCAGTTTCCTATTTTATTTTGATTAAGAAACTAAGTCACTTCCATTCTCATTAGTGAGTTTCTGCACCCCCCTTACCCCCTATTTTTTTTTCTAATGCCCAGGCCTCTTATCATGATTATTTGAAATCTAAGATGATTGAAAGGATAATTTCTAATTTCTCTACAGTCTAGTTTACAAACTGGGCAGTTTAATGAAGACATTCCCCTACTAGAGAAAAAAGAAGCTTTTATGGATGGAAAAATAGACCAAATTAACAATGTTTAGATGTCAGTTGTATTGAAGTTATTGATTAGATCAAGTTTAGATACTTTTCCAAAATAAATGCAGTTGGCTCTATTTATGAAATAAGTTATTATTTATTTATTTAAATTTATTGGCCACCTAACTCCAGCAAACACTGGAAATTAATATAAGCTAGTCAAGATTTCTTAGGTATAACTACTTCTGAATCTATGACAAGTTGTGTACTCCAGCAGAACAATGCTTAAAGCTTGGATAGTGGTAAAATAACCTCTAACGAATTTTGTCTTTGCAAAAAAAATAATAGGTGTTGTGGCTTTCAAAAACAGCTCTTACCAGTATTTTACATCTTGCTTCCATATTTACTTGGCCTGCTAAGTTGTAAAAATAGTAGTGACATGCAAAATAAGTGCAATCAGCACCTGATTCATAATGACACCTTCTCATTCAATAATTATATACCACACAATGACTGTGATGAAATTCTTCTGTTTCTTTCTTTTTCAATTCAGGAATTTATGGACTGCCCAAGAGAAATGGGAAACTCAAAGACATCAGCAAATTTGATGCCACATTTTTTGGAGTCCATGCAAAACAAGCTCACACCATGGATCCTCAACTACGTCTGTTATTGGAAGTTTGTTATGAAGCCATTATGGATGGTGGTAAGGAAAAGAGCCTGGAATTCTTTATTCAAAAATCCTATTGCCTATATACTGAGTGTAAAGATTGCAGTTTAGATAAAAAGTTGATTAGATACAGATTTATTCATGCATAGAATAGCCACAGGAAGACTGTAATTAGTAATTACTGATATCTTTCTCTAGCTTGGCCATATTGGTTTGATCAGTGGGTGTGATTCAAATATGCGAACAACCGGTTCTCTGTGTGGATGCCGCTTCCGGAAGTCCATTCTGGGCCTGGACAAAAAAAAATTAGCTGCCGGTTCTGCCGAACTGGGGCGAACTGGCTGAATCCCACCACTAGGTTTAATTGTAAAATGCATGTAAAGAAACTAAAAAGATATGGCCTAAATTCTTCTTGTGGAAAGATTAGGTAGTTTGATAGAATAAAAGTTACAAACTATAGCTGAGCCACTCTGAAGAGCCTGAGAGAATTTTGAAATAGTGTCACCATGTTTTTCAAAATTCCTCTTTGAAAATATTTATTAAAAGCATTATGAGAAAATTGGGTTATCATAAGAAAACAAGACAGTTAAAAAAGAATGTGAAAGAAAGATTACACAACACTACTGCCATTAATACTTCTTTCTCAAAGTCTGTCTTTAAAAATAACTGGAAAATGGGTCACTGGGCAATAAGATGACCACAAATGTTCTTGAGTACATATTTACAGTATGCTTGCTACAACCTGTGAATTGACACTTCTGTTTTAATAATATATAATTTGTAAGATATAAGAAAAGATTTGCCCATTCGGTTTGGAAAATTAAGAGTGGCAAAAACAGTCTTCTTCCCTTTTAAGGGAATCCACTAGTTTGGTGAAAGAATATTCTTATTCCATGATCCAGTGAGATAGTGGCCCTGACTTCCAAGCATGCTGGCTGCCATGGTTAGGATAAGCACCAGAAAGACTCAGGCTCATCTCCACCCTCAGCTGTGAAAATCTACTAGGTGGTTTTGACCAGTCCTTTCTCGGCACAACCTATTTCAGGGGTATCAAACTGCCGGCCCGCGGACTGGATGCATCATGCCGAAACCGCACCCACCCATTGCCGGCAATGGAAAAAAGTCGCGACACGTCACATGTTGCGAGTTTGACACCCCTGACCTATTTCATGTGGTTGTTGTTACTGTGTGCAATAGGGGAAGGGAACACTATGAGCTCCTGATCGAAAAGCAAGACATAAATCTAAGAAATAAATATTATTTGGCTACAACCTTAATAAATGGAGCTTAGTACTGTGACATAATCTTCTTACAATCTATAAGTTCCTTCATAAATACCTCTTTTTTGTTGTCCATTCATCCATCTCATGTTTCCATTAACTACTTGGATACCAAATACACTTGATGTTCTTTTGAGTTTTTTGTCTTGTAAACCACAGGGAATTATATACGTCTTCCTCCTTTGTAGGCATTGATCCAACTACCATTCGAGGCACAGACACAGGCGTGTGGATTGGTGTGAGTGGATCAGAAGCTGCCGAAGCATTTAGTGTAGATCCTGAACTGTTGCTGGGATACAGTATGACCGGCTGTCAACGTGCTATGTTTGCCAACAGAATCTCGTACTTTTTTGATTTCAAAGGCAAGTGTGCAGAGTTACAGGATACAAGCTTAATGTTAGCAATGACCAGTAGTATATTGTGAATTAGTAATTCCTAAGTAAGGAATTTAGTTATAGGAATCCTATAACCCTTACGAGGGTTAAGATGGTGAAATATAGATTTGAGGGCTTTGGGACATTTTTCTGGGTGGCTTGTTGCTACAATGTTTGCAAAGTACAGCTGTTGACAAAGAAGTAGAGATTTCTCCTGAGGGTTGGAATCAGTTGGAAGAATGGGAATCCTTCCTTTTTTCACAAGAGAAGCAAGCTGGGCAGATGTGGCAGATAACTGTGAAAAAGTTTATAAAGTTGGTAATCTGTCTTTTCATGGCTTGTACTTTCAAAGGACCCAGTATGTCCATTGACACAGCCTGTTCCTCTGGCCTTGTTGCTCTGGACAATGCTTACAAAGCAATCAGCAGTGGACAGTGTGAATCGGCTCTTGTAGGTGGAGTCAACCTTATCCTGAAACCCAACACATCTGTACAGTTCATGAAGCTTGGCATGTTAAGCCCAGAAGGGACCTGCAAATCTTTTGATGCTGAAGGTAATAAGATTGTTTTTCTCACTGTTACATATTTAGGTCAAATGTTATAAGGATTTGAGTATGAGGATAAAATATTTGTTTTCAGAGCTTTCATTTAACTAGAAAAGCCAAAGAAGCTGTGTGTGTGTGGGTTCCCCCCCCCCAGGCTCTTTAGCAGTAATGAATTAATTTGAATTGCCTTTTTAATTTGAGAACTATTTGGGAGGTTCAGATCAGGCAAGGAAGCTAGCAACAGGGAAAGCAGACTGTTTTGAAGTATTACTTGCCTCTAGTAAGGTTATGTTGCTCCTTCTCCATAAATTGCAGCTTTGATAAAAAAGCTAAAAATTTAGAAAAATGCAAGGGACATATATGATTCCATAAAGTTTGAAGAGTGGCAAAGAAATTATATGGCAAAAAAGCCACTTAGAGCGTAGTTTGTTTGTACTACATAAATGAAATACGTTTAAGTTTTAAAAATATAGCAAAAAATGAGAGAAAACATATAAACCAATCTAATTTGCAAGCTAATTCTATATTTTTTTCTTTTTAAGATAATTCTTTTAAATCAGTGGTTCTCAACCTTTCTAATGCCGCGACCCCATAATACAGTTCCCCATGTTGTGGTGACCCCCAACCACTTATACATCACCGGGTGCCAGGGGTGTGGCCAAAGAAAAGGGGGGAAAATGGCGGACAGCCTTGTTTGGCGACCCCCGTGAAATGGTCGTTTGACCCCAAATGGGGTCCCGACCCACAGGTTGAGAACCACTGTTTTAAATGAATACTTGTTAAAAACCAATACTTTATTATTAACTTCAACTAATTTTAGAATTACAAAAGAAGTTTTAATATGATGGCCTTCAGATTGTGGTGATGATAAGCATTTTACATAGAGACTACAAGGAGAATTAGTGTAAATGGTAAATTTTAAATATACATATTTGAGATACATTTAGTTACAGTTTTTCCTATATATGGTAATGTTTTTTGATTGGGAGAAGATTTTATAATACAATTTTCTCTGTAACATTTAATATACCATCAAAATATGTTAGGGAATATTACTAATTTCCTTATAAAATTAATACCCATAATAATAAAATATCTGAAAAACAGAATTGTGACCTTTATGCCAGACAATTAGTAAAATTATGGAAAATAGGGTCTGTGCCAGTGTGATAATCAAAAGAATAAACCAAATTGGAATAATAGAACATAGTGTAAGATTCTTGCATAAATTTATTCTGCTAATCAATTATTTTCTGTAATAGTGACAACTCTAAAAATATGTGGAATTGAAAAATCCCCAATCTTAAATATGAGAATGAACATGATTTAGTATTTTTTACATTTTGGTTGCCCAGCACTTTTGAAAACAAAGATTAGAAATCCAAGTATTAAAACAGGAATATAGTCTGAAGCTGTTGCTTTTATTGGATTTTTGCAGGGAATGGCTATTGTCGTTCTGAAGCAGTTGTAGCTGTGTTTCTGACTAAGAAACCAAAAGCCAAACGGATTTACGCTACCATAGTAAATTCTGGAATTAACACAGATGGATTCAAGGAACAAGGTAAAATATTATTCCCTTTCTTGGAGTTCTAAGGTTTTAAGAATTATGCAGAAAACAGAGCAGTGTTCTTCTTGAATTAGAAATGTCCATACCATATTTTAATCAACTGGTATTTCTCATTGGTTCCTATTTTGGTATCATCTACTTCACTGGTGTGTACACTGATTATCAACAGCTCTCCAGAACTCCAGAAAAATGATTTCCTTTAAGAGTGTCTCTCTCTCTACAATCATCCAGCAATTAATGTAGGCTACTAAAGTTTGCAGCAGAAGTTGACACTTCATCATAGCAGCTACCTCTTTCCCTCTTTACTTAGAAAAAAAAATGAATAGATGCCTGAATATTCTGCCATTTTAAAAATATTAAGGCCATATAGGAAAACTCATGGTACACAGGCTGTGTGTGGTCTCAGAGCCAATGTTTATGCAAACTTCTGATAGTCTCTCCACAGGAATTTAATGGCAAAGTTGAACAATGAGACCTGTTGATTTTCAGTAAGAAACAAATGAAAATAGGAACAGTAAACCGGAGATTGACTTAACACACCTATAATATTTAACTCCCAGATCCAAAAAATGAACAAAGTAGAGCAATTCCACAGTAATAAAAGCCTCAGGTGGAAATGCCCTTATAAGAAATCCTTCCTTGTGAAGCATGAAAACACACCCCAATGAATGACTCAGCATTCACTGAGTCACTGAGAACACATCGATGTTTCTGTGCTACCTGAGAAATTGCTGGTTTTAAAAATGTTCTGCAAGTTGCCTTTTTTTCTTTGCAAAATTGAAGTTTTCAAAATTGAATATTTTACATGAATTCACCATAATCATATGTTCTAGTAAACATAAGTTTTTTGAATATTCAAAGCACTGCACATGAACAATTCTGGTTAAACCTTATATTACTAGATATAATACATAGTAGTTCTGTTCCCAGGATCAGCTGAGGGTTTCTTAGTGGTTTACATTTATAGTCAATTATGTTTCTTTTAAAAATATTAATTTCAAAATTTTGCAGAGAAATGTAGCATTTATGTCACACTCTAATAGTACAATTATACATATCTAATTACAAGGATCTCATAAATGGACTCTTCTAAGTGATTTGATATAGGATCGTATGTTAAGTGAGGATGCTTTGGTACTTCATATAAGATTGAGAACTAATGGTTCTTCTTACTTTAGGGGTAACATTTCCTTCTGGATGGATGCAGCAACAGTTGGTCAGTTCTCTGTACAAAGAGTCTGGAATTAAACCTGAAGAAGTAGAATATATAGAAGCCCATGGCACAGGCACAAAGGTACATTCTATTTCTATTTTGATTCTTTTCTTTTGATGCTCATTGTAATTCTCCTAGAGTTTTAACATCTTTTTTTGTACTCTTCTAGCTGAACTAGAAAAAAACAGATTTCCGATTTAAAATTTTCATTGGAGAAGACACTCCCTCAGCAAACCATGATCCAGCCTCTTCTTTTATCCCAATATTTCAGTAACATTCAAATTGGTTTATAATTTCAAAATCTCCCTAATGAATATGACCAGAGTAATACTGGAAGATTTGGACTGCATATAAAGAATTATTCCTATCTTAGATATGCATGCTGGCTCCCCACTAGGCTCAATCATAGTATCTACCTTCAACCATATTATCTGTATATATAACTTTATAAGAAAACTAACAGAATGAAGCAGACATTCGTTAACTCTGAAATCTTCCAATGTTTCTTTTACTCTTAGGTTGGGGATCCACAGGAAGTGAATGGCATTATAAATGTCTTTTGCCAATCAGAGCGGCCACCGTTGTTGATTGGATCAACAAAATCTAACATGGGCCATCCAGAACCAGCTTCTGGTCTTGCAGCTTTAGCAAAGGTAAAGATTTTATACTTTTCTCATTGTATATGTTACTCACACTTGTGTTATGAATGAGAATAGAGCAGAACGATCATTTCTAAGTGAACCAATACAGAGAAAAAAGTTTAGGCTCATTGATCCTTATGGGTGAAAGCGGGAGGAAAGTGCAAAGTTGTGAACACAGAAAAGGAGAGAGAATGGGGAGGAAGGAGAAATATAGAACAGATATATATGATGATGTTGATGAACAGAATGTTTCCTTAATTTTGAAGCTTCCACAATATAGAAAAAAAGACTCCAGCAATTCTATTTTCAAATATCTGAGGGCAGAATGGGAGATTTTACAGGGTCTTAAAGTCTTCATATGCAACTTAAGAGACTAGGGTTTTTTTTAGCCTTCATGGTCGATGCCAAAATTATACCTCTATATTATACTTATTACAAAACGAGTATTCAATCTTGTTATGTTTTCTCTGTTTCAGGTTGTTTTGTCATTTGAGCATGGCATATGGGCACCAAATCTCCATTACAACACCCCAAATCCAGATATCCCTGCCTTAGAAGACGGCCGCCTACAAGTAGTTACCAAGCCAACCCCCATTAAAGGCCACCTTGCTGGAATCAACTCTTTTGGCTTTGGAGGTTCAAATGCTCATGTCATCCTGAGAGCCAACAGGAACAAATCACTCCCACCAGAAGCTCCCAATTTGCCACGATTGTTACAGTTTTGCGGAAGGACTCAAGAAGCAGTAGAAACGCTAATCGAGCAGAGCTGCAAGATGCAGGAACACACTGCATATCTGAGCATGCTTAACGATATCTCTGGGGTATCGGTATCATCCATGCCCTACAGGGGCTACACCTTGATTGGAAGTGAGAGCGATATAAAGGAAGTTCAAATTGCCCAGACCTCAGGGAGACCACTGTGGTACATTTGTTCAGGTAATTGCTCTACCTTTTTTTTTTTTTTCCCCTCCAGCTCCATTCAGTCGCAGAACAGCCTTGAAACTGCTTGGCTCACCTTCATATATGCGCTGCTGACTGGAGGGTTTCACATCTTCTGGGACAGAATTTTTAAATGCTGCTCCAAATGTCACATCAAAAATTCATTTGCTAATAATAGCAAGGGTTTTCTCCTTCTTCATTTTTCAGGCATGGGAACACAGTGGAAAGGGATGGGCCTCAGCCTAATGAAGCTTGATCTCTTCCGACAGTCCATCTTGCGTTCAGATGAGGCTCTGAAGGACACAGGCTTGAAAGTGTCGGATCTTCTTTTGAGTTCAGATGAAAATGCCTTTAATGAAACAGTAAATGCATTTGTTGGGCTTGCAGCTATTCAGGTAGGAAGGATGGATCTACTTTGGCAAGTGGCTTTGATGCACACAAGCTTTGTTACAGAGTGGAGATTTATTTTAGTCATAGTCTGGTGCAATAGTTCGCAGTTGTAGGAACTAGGCTGGTGGGATGCTTGAAAGATGGGATGGGTGACATGATACTTCCGCAATGTTTTGAATTTCTGCCCCAAATAGATTATTATAGCAAAGTATTATGGGAATTGTAATTAAAAACATTTCAAGGATACCTAGTCCCAAGTTAATGTCATTTCAACCCATAGAGATTAATGTTCAAACCTTATTTATCATAGAGTTGGCTGGGTGACTCATTGTGACTCATGCTGAGTCAGGTACTTATCTGCCAACTTTAAGATGAGAACAAGGAGAATATAATTCTCTGTCTTGAGCATCATGAAGGAAAAATAGAAAACAAGACGTTAATAATAAACACTAATAATGTCACATTAAGGCTTAATTGCAAGTATACTTGAAAATACACTTCTGCCTTAACATATGCAAGAATAGGGCTTTTCAACCTGTGGTACGCGTACCACTAGTGGTATTTCGGCACCTGGCAGGTGATACGCGTATGATTAGGCACTCTTAGGAACTGTGCACTGTGAATAATAGATGATGATGCTCACCTGAATAGGCTTGCAGGTGCTGTTTCCCGTATGTAAATCTAGCAACAATATTCTCTCCACAGATTGCACAAATTGATGTTTTAAGGGCTGCAGGTTTGCAGCCTGATGGGATTATTGGTCACTCAGTCGGAGAACTGGCCTGTGGCTATGCAGATAACTCCCTAACACATGAAGAAGTAATTCTCTCAGCTTACTGGAGAGGAAGATGCGTCAAAGAAGCAAAATTGCCACCAGGAGGCATGGCCGCTGTTGGTAAGTAAAAGTTCTTCATGAATATTGAGAAAAAAATCTGAGTTATAACTTGAGGAGGGAATCTACACAGCACGCTAATGCTTAAACTTGAATTAACACTATCACATCCATATAATGCACTGTCTCCAAACCAACTATTTTATGATTTAGGGACGACAACCTGGTTCACACAATGGACTATAGCTACTGAAACCTTATTGGCTTGTATCTTTTATGCAAAGAATGAACAATTCCAGCTATCATAATGGTTTGCTTTCTTTACACCACTATGTTCAAATAGCTGAGTATTCCAGTGTATTCTGATATCACATAAAACTGGTGATTCTTTTCTATTTCTGCTTTGTTTGTCTGTTTTGAGAGTGATCATAGAGCCCAACTTTTCATCTTGCCGCCCCTCTAGACATGTTGGATTATAACCTTGGTTATTTATGCAACATAGTTGTGATGGGAGTTTGGGAAAAGTTACAGCATACTAAAGAAGCTTTTACAGAAACTATTGAAAATATGGGTAGACCTAAAAAGCCAATGAGGCATTTTCCTTATGTTGTACTGATCTTTAAAACTGCTTCTTAGTCACTGATAAATCTGGATTTTTAAAATGTCAATGTTTGCCATCAATTTAGGCAAGCTGTGCTTATTGCTCTTCAGTCACTAAAAGAAAATATTAATCTACTTCATCAGGCTATTGGCATTCGAAGTTGTAAACCTGTTTGCTGACAACAACTATTGCTATAAATACTGCTATTGTCAATGAGTTTAGTTTAAAAGGATGTACAAAAGAGATTTTATGCCTCATCCCATAATTTCACTGGGGTGTAGGATGGAGAATTGGCTCTCTAATTATATGGAAATGAACTTTGGCAAGGGTTAAACCTCAAAGGCTCAGAAATAAACGTCTATGGCCTTAGGAAGATCTAGTTCATTGTGTATTAAGCAAGAAAACGAGTTGGATTTAGGTATTACAAAATCCATTAGAAATATTGGGCCTGTGAGATTCTTAACAGAGGCGAATACTGTACCCTGTGCTTGAGTAAGAAATTGGACTTGAAAATTATATTTTATTTTTGTCAATGGAATATCGCAAGAAAGAAGAGCCATTAAAAAAATATGCTAGAAATAGTCATTGTTTCCCAACAAGCCCACGCATCTTTTCTTTGTTGAGCTGTTGTCTCTAATCAACCAGGTTTGGCAACTTTATGAAACAATGGATACATCTGCAAAACTTGTTTTCCAAAAGCAACTTGTCAGTAAAGTGTGTGTGCTTTATGGAGTATAGTCTTTCTTTCAATCTTTCTTTGGGTGATCAAAACAGGATTCCTTGTCCTCTCACCCAAGTGCTATTTCAATTAATTGATGATGGGGGGGGAGGGGGAAGTGTTTCCTCCTGGCATGGCTATTTCTGGTATTGTTTTCTTTTGTTTATAAACCTTGCAAGTGGTTCAGAATGATGTATATTAGTGGGCAGCCATAGAAGTCAATTAATAAATGAGTGAGCGTTCCTACTTGAATGTCATGTGTCTGGTTTGATATTTTAGCATTTTAATTTTTTTAAAAAATACTGTATCAGCCACTGGAATGAATTGAGATTGTTGCTTTTGCTGGTTAATTGAAGCAACAGTTGGCAACCTCAATTAATTTTCTTAAGTTTAGTGGAATCCGAGTTTGCCAGAAAATGTCTGTACCTAAGGACAGTCTACAATTGTGTGTGTATGGCTTGTTTTAGTTATTTGCATCATCCAATTCAACAATGCAAACCTTGTTGAATTAACATGACATAAAATGTTTAAATGTTCAATTAAGACAATATAACATATGATTTAATACAATATAAAATAAAATATAAAAGGCCCAGTTTTGGACTAGAACTTGTAATAGGAGAGAGCTTTGTGAATAAGTTGACAATGTTTCAGTGTGGAAGTTGGATGATAAGAATAGAGCAGTGGTGGCGAACCTATGGCACTGGTGCCAGAGACGGCACTAGGAGCACTCTCTGTGGGCACACACACCGTCAGTCAAGCCCCGCCTCCTCCCACGGCCCCCTTCTCACCAGCAGCCCATCCGGAGGAGAATCGCCCCTGGATGCAGCCCATACGAAGCAGCGCAGCCAAGGACATCGTAGCCAGGGAGTGGGAACAAGACTTTGCCCTTGCGCCCCATCGCACACAGTTGATGCTGCGGGGCATGGGCGGAGGTCATGGCCACCATGATGCTGCTGGGCTGCCTGGGTGATCTGTGGCGGGCCGTGGAGATGGTGGGTGGTCCAGCGGGCAGGGCAGAATGGGGGTGGGGGGCGGTTTTGGGGCACTCGGTCTCTAAAAGGTTCACCATCACTGGAATACAGCATATGAATGACGGGATGTGTTTTCGATTGCACTATTTTGGTACAGAATGATCAGATGCTGTTCTAATTGGGAGCTTTGAGAATGGTAGCCCAACGTATTTGATATCAAGGGAAAACTTTGTGGCTCATATTTATTCAAAAATTTGAGGACCCTGTTCTAGTCCCTAAGCTGTATGAACACTTAAAATGCTCATTTAACCTCATTGAATTCGACTTATCTGAAGTAACCTGTCCTTTTCAGGTCTGACATGGGAGGAATGCAGGGAAAAGTGCCCTCCAGGAGTGGTACCTGCCTGTCACAATGCCGAAGACACTGTCACCATCTCAGGCCCTCAGGTAAAATGGCAGTGTGAACTATATTTCAAATGTTAGCATTTAGGGTATTAGCTGCATGTCCTCAATACCATCTCAGCTGGGTCAACTGGATATAAAAGCTCAATGCTGTTCAGATAATTAAACTCACTTGTATTTATGAAAACCCTTAGCTTTAAGAGTTGCCAGCAGGCTGTGTGAATGCTAACCAAGGGTCACATTCAGGATGAGGATTATGGACTGCCTTGATTGCCTTCTGCATAGAACAGCAAGATAGAGGAGAGTAAATAATATAGAATAGCATATAGGGAGAGATAATATTATTTCAGTTTGTTTGGACAGTTCAGGAGAACATGTAAGAAACAACAGTATTAGCTCCTGGAATACTTAATAGTTTGTTTAATATTAAATGTAGACTATCTACATTGGAGCTCACTTCCATTACATTGGAAGTAATGGATGCCCTTCAGGCAGCAGGGCCCAAGTGTATGATGCAAGTAACTCTAAACTATTGGAATAACTCCAAATGGTTATTAATTTTTGCTAATTTTTTAGGATGCTGTAACCAAATTTGTGTCTAAATTGAAATCAGAAGGTGTGTTTGCGAAAGAAGTGCTGAGTGCTGGAGTTGCTTTCCATTCCTACTATATGGCTTCAATTGCACCAGTGTTGCTGAGTGCCCTGCAGAAGGTAATACTCTGGGAGGATCCAGCACCAGGGAGGAGAGGCTCTGCTCAACAGAAGTGACATCCAATATTTGCCTGTCCTTTTATTTGGTCCTTTTAGGTTATCCTAAATCCAAAGCCTCGCTCATCCCGCTGGATCAGTACTTCTATCCCTGAAAGCCAGTGGCAAAGTGAGCTGGCTCAGAATTCCTCTGCTGAGTATCATGTGAATAATCTTGTCAACCCAGTCTTGTTCCACGATGGTCTGAAGCACGTTCCAGATAACGCAGTGGTAGTGGAAATCGCTCCACATGCTCTTCTACAGGTATTACTCTTGGGGATTACCATGAGTAAAAGTTAGTAAGAATATCCTAGGGCCAGTCTTCCCAAAATTGGTGTCTCCAGATGTGTTGTAGTTGAACATTCCCAAAATTTCCATCAGTCGAATATCTCCTGAAGCACCCATTTGTGGAAGTCTGCTGGGTCTTCCTCGCCAGTTCATACTTTCCTCTGTGTTTCTAAATACCGTGTAGCTTTTCTGCATTTGCTTTAATTTGCTGCTCAGCATTCATAATACTTTTTGAAACCAAAAGGGGAGAAGCCATTTAATTAATATCATTTGGGAATAGAAAATGGAGCAGAAAATTAAATCATAGCCATCTCTCCACAACTATTCAATCATGAATATCTACAAATGGAAAAACACTGGAAGTTTTTAAGACGAGATTGGACAGCCATTTGTCCGAAATGGTGTAGGGTTTCCTGCCCGAGCAAGGGGTTGGACTAGATGACCTCCAAGGTCCCTTCCAACTTTACTACTACTATTATTATAAATACCATATGTTTTGTAATACTTAGTGTTATAGGGTTGTGATGTGGTGTTTGTAACTCATAGTCAGTTTGAAAGGTTGATCGTGCTGGTTTTGTGCTGCTCATTGGTTTCTAGAAATAAAGTCTGTGTAACTTTTATCTCTAGGTTTCCCAACTGTTCTCAGAAAATTGAGTTAGAGCAATTCATTTCTTAGTTTTTATGAGGAACAGAATTACAACATCTAAAATCTTTATTACAGGCTTAGATCAGTATAGCTAGGACAATAAAAGCAATGGCAACAAAGGTCCAATTTTCGCAAGTTAGAATTAAAATGTGCAAAAAGTGCCAGGCTTGCATATTCAACAATGGGCTAAACTAGAATGGAGTTACAGGAGTACATTGACTTTCTATTTAAACTGCTCAGGTAATTCTAAGAAGTTACAATTTGGAACGTATCATGAAGTTTCAGGAAACACTCCCTGAATTATTTATTACTGTAGTTATTTATGTGTTTAATTTTTTGGGCTGCCCGCTCACCAGGAAACTAGGACTCTAACAGTACAACTCTATTTATGCTACTTTAAAGGCAAGTACATTGGAATTTACAGATAGTCTTCGACTTACAACCATTTATTTTGTTTAGTGACCATTCCAAATTACAACGGCACTGAAAAAAGTGACAATTTTCACACTTACGATAAGTTGCAGCGTCCCCATGGTCACATGATCAGAATTTGGACTCTTGGAAACTGACATGTGTTTATCATGCTTGCAGTGTCCTGGGGTCATGTGATCTCCATTTGTAACCTTCCCAGCCGGTTTCTAACAAGCAAAGTCAATGCGGGAAGTCAGATTCGCTTAATGACCACATCATTCGCTTAACAACTGTGGCAAAAATGTTGTAAAATGCAGCAAAACTCATTTAACAACTGCCTTGCTTAGCAACGGAAATTTTGAGCTCAGGTGTAGTTGTAAGTCAAGAACTACCTGAAGTGGGAGTTACTCCTAGATATTCACGTGTAAGTTTACATCCTTGAGAGACACAATTGCTTTTCTGTTTTGAAAGGACAGGAAGAGTAGCTTCAGAGGTTTACCATTCTGCTTACTTGTGTGGTTTTGGTTTCTTAGGGTTCTTTTGTGTGTGTGTTTTTGAGTGAAGATTATCAAATTTTGCCTTTGCTGCAAAACCACATTATTATCTTGTGTTTCTAAGTTTGTTTAGAAGTTTATCCTGATTTACTGGGAGCAATTACTGAGTAATATCAGGCGTTTTTGTACTGATGTGATGCAAAACCAATATCTATAAGGGTGTTCGGTTGTCATTCTTTATAAAAAGAGGTCACTATAACTGGCCAATTTTAATTTTAGAAATAATGCATTGTAGCAAAATCTGTTTCTTAGGAAGGCACCCTTCCCATAATAAAATAAACTCATTAAGAATTGATAGTTAAAAACTGTTGGGGGAGGGAGAGAAAACCCATCTTTGTGATCTATGTCAGAGGTCCCGAACCTTTCCAGTTTGGCAGTCTGGAGGGAAAGGGAGGAGCAGGTAAATTTGCGCGTGCATGCACAAATGGGCCGTGCCCACTGCAGCAGCACTAGTGCCTGCACACATGCGCAAATGGAGCCATGCACACCCGCACGCATGAGCAAACGGGGCCACTACCCCTCCCCTCATGCCGGTGTTAGTGCGAGTGAGGGGAGTGTGCACACATGTGCATGCACTCTCCAGCCATTCCCGCGGCCCGGTAGCCAAGAAGCCACAGATTGGTACTGGGCTGTGGCCCACAGGTTGGGGACCCCTGATCTATGTATCCCTAATTATCCATGACAGAAACATCTTCATGGGTTTGCAAAATTAGGTGCAGCATTGTTTGCAGAAGATGTTTTTGTACTGCAGTGCCTTAATTCTGAATTCCCCATTTTCATCTGTAAACTTTCCCTTTTCACCTACCGTATAAGTAAAACTTGCTAATATTATCCATGTAGCAGTTGTCCTGTCCGACAGAGTTTTTCTAGGCTGTTGTCCCACAGAGTCTTACTATGATGACTTCATTTATTGTGTTTTGAGCCTATGAAGTTTGGAATTTGATTTCCCAAAAGCGCTTCAAAGGACATAAAAGCACGAGCGTGGTATTTGTCTGCAGCACTAGCATGTTTTCCTGGGAACAAGTAACTGCTCTGGAATATTTTGTGGCACAGCACTGCATCCCCCTTTTTTCAAAGTAGAAGGAAGAAGTGAACTTCTGACTTTGGGAGAGGGACCGGATCATTAGGGAACGATGGCAGGAACAGTTCCTGAACAAATCCTGGTATGATTTAGTTGCATCTCCAGAAGTCACAGGGAGGTGTCAAATGCTGCAACTGGTGTTATAACAGCAAGTTGGTTTCCTCACTGAGTGTTGACATAGATGTGTAGTTGTATGACATTTTAGAGTTATAGGGTTTTATAAGCACCTACTCTCAGCATTGCGTCAAAAGCTATTGGTATTGCTTTAGAAGAACTGCTTTAATGCATCATTTCTTCCAATGCTACAGTATTCCTGCCATTCTTAGCATCAAGGAGCAAGAAAAATCATTATTTGTTTCCTCAGCTTCAGATCCCTCTATCAAAGGGTGACTGATAAATAAGGAAAGCTCTAGAAAGCAAACTTTGAAAAACCTTCTTGATTAAAATAATAATAACGATGATGATGATGATGAAACGAATATGAAAAACATGAAGGTATCTGTATTGATTAGTTTAAGGTCAAAATAGATGAAGGATTTTGAAAGCTCATGCTGCTTATAATATTCAGCGCTAAAAATGTTTTGCTTTCTGCAATAAAATAAAGAAAACTTACATTAATCAAAAGGACAGAAAATTAGTGCAAAGAGCACTTGTTTAAACCAATGTCAGAGAAATATATTAAGAGCACTGAATAGGCCCTGGGTAAATCTGCTAATGAATAATAACTTCTGTAAGCATCAGAGCCTCCTCAAAGATGTGACATATCAGGGAAAGCCCCAATGTAGATTGTCCCCTCATACTTTGGTTAGTGGTTCAAGAGAATAAAGAAATAACTTCTGTATTTTTAATTGCTTGAGGAAATGCAGTGAACTGTACCTATACGTTGTTAGAATAAACTTCCATATCCTATATCAGGGGTCTTCAGACTCGGCCCTTTTATGATTCATAGACTTCAACTCCCAGAATTCCTCAGCCAGGCATGCTGGCTGAGGAATTCTGGGAGTTGAAGTCCATAAGTCATAAAAAGGGCCGAGTCTGAAGACCCCTTTCTTATATGCACTGCTGAATA
Source organism: Crotalus tigris (assembly GCF_016545835.1). Taxonomy (NCBI): domain Eukaryota; kingdom Metazoa; phylum Chordata; class Lepidosauria; order Squamata; family Viperidae; genus Crotalus; species Crotalus tigris. The sequence continues at coordinate 4,569,197 of NW_024096469.1, forward strand.
AATCATGAAGAGAAGACATCAGCTTATTTGTTCTGCCTATCTTGGCCTCTCTGCACATGCACCGGAACCCTTGCATACAGGTTAATTACAATCAGGAAGGCTAACACTGAGAAAGAAAGAGAAGAAGCCAGACCTAGTAAAGGTTATGAGGCAAAGTACACTTACATCTTTGAAGAACTGAACACTTGATTTTTTAGGCCAAATAGGTTTTTCTTTCTCAAGAGAAAAATGGAAAAAAAGATAAAAAGGACAAGTCATCTGAGCATCCACAGAGCATAGAGAAAAGTCCACACAATAGTTTGCGTTGTGCAGTTAGACTGACGGAGAACCAGAAGGCAAGATGCAAGTCCCATCAGAAGAGAGGGACATCTGGGGAATGAAATAGCTTAGATTTTCTTGAAATATCTATCTAGGGCAGTAGTGGCAAACCTATGGCATGTATGCCAGAGGTGGCACTCGGAGCCCTCTCTGTGGGCACACACACCGTTGCCCCAGCCCCGCCTCCTCCCATGGCCCTCTCCTCACCAGCAGCCCCCCATAGATGCGGCCCTTGGGAAGCAGCGCAGCCAAGGAGAGGGCAGCGGGGACAGGACTCCGCCATTGCGCCCCATCGCGCACAGATGATGCTGCAGGGCACAGGCGGAGGGTGCGGCCGCCATGGGCTTCTTGGGTGATCTGTGGCGGGCCGTGGAGGTGGTGGGTGGCCCAGCAGGCAGGGCAGAGCAGGGACGGGGGTGGGGATGGTTTTTGGACACTCGGTCTCTAAAAGGTTTGCCATCACTGATCTAGGGAGAAGAATAATGCACAAAGGTAAATGAAGCAATGGCTTAGATTGTGCAATTTGAAAGTGCAATTATGCAACAGATATTAAGCTTTGTTGTAAATTTGGATCTACTTAGCATTAGACTTCTTTTCCAGTTTTTCCAGTCCAGTGTGCAAGTTATACCACAGATGTCTTATGTAAAACATAACCCATAAAATGATGTGTCTAGTCTAAATGTGTTAGTGGAAGTTTGGTTTCTGATACTTGTTCTGATGTTTTGTTTTAATCTTAGTGCTTTATGTCAGGGCTTTTCAACCAGTGGTACGGGTACCACCTGTGGTACATTGGCACCTGGCAGGTGGTACGTGACCATCCCAGAAAAGTGGTAGTGGGGGAGGGGAATGAGCTGAACCAGTGGCAGCACCGCACAAGCTTGAGCGAGAGAGGGCTGGAGCTCAGGGCTCAGTGGAAGCGCCAGGATCTTCGCTTCTTCGGGACTGTCAGGGATCAGTGGAAGCATCAGGATCAGTGCCAGTCTCCAGCTGGAGCTCGGCACTGATCATGGTGCTTCCGCTGAGCCCAGAAGAAGCGCCAGGATCAGCTGGAGTGTTGCAGCAACTCCAGGGTCTTGTGATTTACATCCAGATGCTTGGCAACTGATTCATATTTATGACAGTCACAGTGTCCCAGGGTCATGTGAAGTGACCAAAACCTGCTGCAACCACCCAGCAGACGGGGGGGGGGGAATAAAAACCAAACACCCTCCACCCCACCCCTGCTGCCAATCCTCAACAGAAATGCTCACAACAACGAAAACCTTGGATAGGAGGAAGAGCACCGCCGGGTGGGCAGGCAGGTGTCTTGCTCGGCTGTGGCTTGGGGGGCACTTTTTTCAGTGCCATCGTAACTTCAAACAGTCACTAAGCAAACTGTTGTAAGTCAAGGACTACCTGTACTTCATCACTTTTTTCTTTCTTTCTTTCTTTTTTTGGTCATCAGGTTTTTGACACCTTGCTAGGCGACTGGTGGTACTCGGATGTTTCCATATTCTAAAAGTGGTACAATGGGTGAAAAGGTTGAAAAGTCCTGCTTTATGTATTTGCTACCTTTCCTGTCAAACACAGTGGATAAAAATTGGAGGTGGTCTTAGCCAATTTCACTTTTTCTCTGCAAGCCTTCTAAGCTCTTTTGAGAATTAGATGTGATCTCTTAGTCAAAATCATGGTCGTTTCAAATCCATGGCATTCTTTTTTATGCAATTAACTTGCGGTTAAGGAACCATCATCTTTTCTTAATGTGGCCTTTTTGGGCATTTATTATTTTGCCATTCAGGTGCTCCCAGCCAAGACTTTTATTATGCAATGCCCTTCCCTCACTTAGGGAATTTCACCAGCATTCCTGATGTCTTTTATCATCCTTACATATGCTTACTGCTTCTTTTATCTGAACAGAGCCTTTTGATTGGCAGTGCTAAGATCTTGGCAATTTATCTTGACAAATGTTTCTGGTTTGTGTGATAAAAGTGAAGGAAGAGGGTTCTTCTTGCAGGGTATTTAAATCAGAGAGGGCAGAAACTGTATCTGGACCTTCTGCTATCTAAGGTGATTAGAAATAACAAAATAATGAATTCTGGCTTCCCCTGTTTTTTTAAACATTGCTGTTAAAAGACATACAGTGATGAAATCTTATCCACTTTTACCAAAAACTAAGCCCTATTTTATTTAAAGCGGCATTTTCCCAAGTAATATCTACAATAGGGGTGTCAAACTGCCGGTTCATTATACTGAAGCTGCGCCCACCCCATTGCCGGCAATGGCAAAACCAGCCCAGTACGTTGTGCGACATCACATGACGTCGCGAGTTTGACACCCCTGATCTACAGTGTTAGGCAGGCTGCTGAACTGAGAAATTTGGGGGAAGAACAGTAATGGGGAGGACAATGAGCTCAGGACCCAAACTAAACATGCTCAAAGACATAGAAACTCCCAGAGTACGTCTTACTTTATATCTCTTCTGGTTGGGGGGTAGTTGTAGTTCCAGTTAAAATGAAGTAGAACTTGCAAATCTTACATCACTTTGTTCTAAAGTGAACTTGTTAATCCTTCTGAGAAGTCCTGACTGGCTATGTGTGCGTAGGAAGCTCATCAAAAGGCATTATATATTTTTTTTACCAGGCAGTTGGTAAACATTGACAGAACATAATGGGTACAAGGAGTTTTTTCTTTCAGGACAACAATAGCAGTGACAACCTTTTTTTTTTCCCCTTACACTGTTCTTATGCCCTAAGATACAGGCAGCTTTTCCCAGCACTTATAAAATGATGAGGAAAAAGTCATCTGTAACTTTACTAAATAAAATGAATGATTGTCTTAAAATTATTGTTGCTGATCTCTTCAACTGTTTCGTCTTCATGACACGCCCTTATTCCCCTGTCTCATAAAAACTTGCCTGTCAAAACAAGTTGACAATCATAATTAAGGAGATATTTTGGAACTGGGAAATGTGTAACTTTTTCTGATCATTTTTTTTTTAATCTCTAACTAACTAGGCAATCCTGAAAAGATCTTTGAAACAAACCTGCACCATTTTACCTTTGATGAAGAGGGAACACAAGAACAATCTGGAATTTTTCCTGACAAATGTTGGAAAAATCCACTTGACAGGGTAAGGGAATGAGTGAAAGGCCAGAGGGGAATATGACGGTCCAAATTTCATAATTGGATTGAATTGAATAGTACTATTATTTGTTTTGCCCCAACTACTTTATGTGACTATCGAAAGAAATCATTAAAAGGCTGAGGAAGAAACGCTGTATTTCTAATTGCCACTAAGATAAGGAATAAATGGATTGGGCATAAAAAGCATTCTGTATTGTTTACATATAAATGCTACCATTAAAAATCAAAGTTTTGTTTGTGTTGCTGCAAGGGTATCAATAGGAGGAATCATGGAGGAAAAGTATTTTATGTTTTATAAAAGGTCAAACAAGAGTCCCTGTGGTGGTGTTGGGTCATCCTTCTCATGCTGATGCTTCGCTAAAACTCGCTTTCCAGGAGCTACTATTCTTGCTTCTGAGTGCTGGGTACAGTCTTCACAATTTTTTGTTTTTCTTTTCTTAGAATAAATGTCCTGGCAAACAATCTGTTTCCACGTGTCCAGTATCCAGTTCCGATGGGAACTCCACTTATTTCCCCTTACATTGCTTGGGATCACAGCCAGAACTGGGATGTCCCAAAACCTGAAGATTTTCCAACAGGGTCCGGAGGTTCTGGGGCAGCAACAGTCTACAATATTGGTATGTTCTAGAAGTCAATTGACTTCTTTTTTTGACCCCACCTCACTCCAAAAAGAAAAAGACATTTGAGCGGGATTTTAACAATCTCAAGAGAAAACATGTCCTAGTCTTTGTGTCAATTTAGTAGAAGAACTAGATGGGAAGCAGTAAGAATCGGAGAGCTGCTTTCTTTGAAACATCTCTGACACTGAAGCTAGGGTAGGAGAAAGTGTGAACAGATTAATGCTTGGGTATGGGTAATAGATACCAAACTAGGGTTTTAGCTGAAGTTCTAACATTCCTATATTGTTTGTCTATTGTTGTTAACAGATGTGAACCCTGAATCTCCTGATCATTACTTAGTGGGCCATTGCATTGATGGCAGAGTTCTCTATCCAGCAACTGGTTACTTGGTACTAGCCTGGCGCACTCTAGCACGCTCCCTGGGCACTACGATAGAAGAACTGCCTATCATGTTTGAAGATGTTACAATCCACCAGGCAACAATACTTCCCAAAAAAGGTGAGAGTAATAAATATTATCTGATCAAGCTGATTTCCTGAAATTCAAGTAACCAAATGTTCAGTAATAGGGTCTGGGAGGTTTTATTTTTTTAATCTGTTTATTTTTATATGAACTGGAATAACATGAAAGAGGGAAGATAAATTTTAAATGACTATCAATATAGCACATATTTCTTCATTTGGTAGCAGAGAAATATAGCGATATGTACCATAAATGCAAATACTGTACCCTTTCTGCTTTCTTTATTTTATTCATATATGATACTTGGATGTAGAGTCAATTCATTAATTTCTGTCTTCCTTTTAGGTTTAACACAGTTAGAGGTGAGACTCATGACTGCTTCCCAGTGTTTTGAAGTATCCGGAAATGGAAATCTGGCTGTGAGTGGTAAGTAAATAGTATCACGTTGTGTGTTGAAACAAAGAAAGAAAGAAAGAAAGAAAGACTGACTGTGCCTGCTTATTGATTCTCTCTCTTTCCTTTATGTGATGGACATATTAGGAAAAATTTGCATTTTGGAAGAAACTGCTCTCAATAACTTTCGAAACCAGCTTATTGATTTGAAAAACCAGCCAGATCCCTGCTCAGGAATTTCCTTATCCAAGGGGGACATTTACAAAGAGCTTCGTTTACGTGGTTATGATTATGGGCCAACGTTTCAAGGAGTCATGGAATCCAGCAGTAATGGTAACAGCATATCTAAATAGAAATCAGCATTATTATGTTTATTATGGTTGGTCCTACAATCATCCAGATGATTAGACTGGACTTGACATTTTTGTTCACCTACTGAGCCCTTCCCAAAGACCAAGGATAGGCAGCTGTTGTTGTTTGTTGGTGTTAAAGGCCCTGTCACAAGAAAGCTTTCCAAGTAAAGCTGCATTTTGCAATTGACTTTATTACAATTATAATTATTACAATTCATTTTCAAGATACTATCAATGTGGCTATTACTCCAACAATATCAAAATATTTAATTAAATTTCAAATTAATTGACAATATTAATAGCTTTTAATAGCTATTTATGCTTTTATTATATTCTATTATTTTGTAATTTTGAACACTTTTTGCAAGAAAGATAAGGGATGTATATGTAATTTTAATTATTCTAATAAATAGAAAACTCTTTTTTTAATCTGGTGCTTTCAAAGTGTCCGCTGACAACTCCCATAATTCCTGCATAACATGCTGTCTGGAACTATGGGGAATGTAATCCAAAATAGCAGCAGTTTATTAGATTAGGAAATCTATGAGATGAAATGAATTTATAATCTAAATACAGAAATACAAATATTTGCTTGGCAACTAGGGAAAATTTTGGGGAAGTAAAGATAATTGTGGACATTTTTCTTGAATTTCACTTGGAAAGCAGAGTAATTCTGTGTTGTGCCTACAGTTTTATACTGCATTTTCTTTCTTTTTCTTTTTTTTAACTTCTGACGAAAACTGCAGTGGCAAGGGGTGTTCTGTGCTAATTAGATTGTTTGCCATTGGCAGGAAATTCTGGGAAAATTTTGTGGAACGGGAACTGGGTGACATTTCTTGACACCATGCTGCATTTGATGATTTTGGGGGAAATGGGACGAAATCTGCGGTTGCCAACCAGAGTCCGTTCAGTGTGCATTGACCCAAAACTACATCTGGAGTGTGTTCGCAAATACACTGAAGAGACCGAAGGTAAAGAGCACCTTTCCATTTATTTTTTTATGTTTTGCTATCTGCAGCTCCTTTGGAAAAGCCAATGTGTTAAAATGATTGTTCCAGCCTGAATTGTAGGATGAATTTTGTACGGGTAGTCCTTGACTTATTAAGCCCTAAATTTCTTTTGCTAAGTGAGACAATGAAATGAATTTTGCCCCATTTCTACGATCTCTCTTGGCACAGATGTTAAGTGAATCACTGCACTTGTTAAATTAGTATCACAGCTGTTGAGTGACTCTGTCTTCTCCATTGACTTTACTTATCAGGCAATCACATGACCCCAGGACACCACAACCATTATAAATATGAGTCAGTTACTAAGCATCTGAATTTTGATCACATGACCATGGGGATGTTGCAGTGATCGCAAGTGTGAAAAACGATCATAAGTCACTTTTTTTCAGTGCTGTTGTAACTTCAAACAGTCGCTATACAAAACTGTTATAAGTCAATTACCTGTATTTAGAATTACTTTGTAGCCCAAAGACTGAATTCCGAGGGATGCTTTTTTTTTTGATTGGTTTACTTTTGCAGTGCTGCCCATTAACAATCTCTTTGCCTTATAGTTTTAGATGTTGCAGTGGACCGTTGCCTTGATACCATTACAGGAGGAGCTGTTCAAATATCTGGTCTTCACTCTAGCACAGCTCCTCGGCGACAGCAGGAACAGATTCCTCCCATCCTGGAGAAATTTTGCTTTGTGCCCTATGATGAGAGTGGCTGCTTATCATCTGATGCCAAGCTTCAGTCTAGTTTTGAGCATTGCAAAGGTAAAAAGATCCTTACGCGTAGAGTAATTTTTTTATAGGATATATAGCCTATAAGCAATGAAGAGAGAGTTATCACTGCACATTCTGTTTGATCCTAATGGAAATTTCTGCGTGTTTCATATTTTGTGAGATTATGGTATGGATGTCTCCCGAAGATCTGTTGCTCCCATTTCCACCTTCGTCACATTCCCCCCTCCTTTTGAACGATGTCACCAAATAACCCCTAAAGGCTCTATGAATAATTCTTAAATCAACATATCTCAATTTGCCCCCCCCTCCCAACATGCATCATCCTAATACATCTAGAAGGCATCAGCTGGGGACAGCAGTCCTTGAAGAGGCATTTCAGCCTCTTTAAATTTAAACTTCGAGGTTGAAAGATTGCCCATCTCTTGTGCTCATACATTTAGTTACGAATATATCGGGTAGGAAGAATTCTTAGCAAAGATCCCTGAGTTACATACTGTATGTGTATGAAGTAGGGACAAGCTGCATTTTGGATGCAAAGGAGCAAGCGTGGGAATACATGTTGTGCTTACTGGTACCTCTTTCAAGAAAACGTATCTTCCAATAGAATATTGTTTAAAAAAGAAAAGAAAACGTATCTTCCTGGGCTTCCAAGTTAGCCGCTTGATCTCAAAAAAAAATTAAGAGGCAGTTTCTCATGCCCCACCAGGGCCTCCTCAACTCAAATCCATGTTTTCCAAATTTGAATGCCTGTCACTCAAGCCCAGAAAAAAAATCAGTCTTTTTAAGGAAATGCTTACAAGTGTAGTGTGCATACTCTGAAGCATTGTTTGGCTTTGGATGCAAAGTGCTGCACATCCCTACAGTTGAAAGCTTCCTGTAACTTAGTCATGCTGGCTTACAATTCTGGGAGCTGCAGCCTTGACATATAGATTCGTGGATAATGTGGATATAATTCAACAAGTTAGGAGATGTAGAGAAATGCTACTAAATTAAATAAGTTCTGTGAAAAATAGTTGTTGCTTTGACCTAGAATACTGGAAGAAACCAGTACTATAAAGCATTTTATACATAGTTTCTTTTCTTTCCAGTGCTGACCCAAAACCTACAGAAGAAGATAGCAAAGCATGGAGTCAAGATAGCAATACCTGGGCTGGAAACTCTAATGAACTCTATGCAAGCCGAAGTTGAACAGAAGGGTCTTGCTCATATCCTTGCTGAAATCTGCCGCCTAGAGCTAAATGGAAACCTCTATTCAGAACTAGAACAGGTTGTGACTCGGGAAAAGCTGCATCTTCAAGAAGACTCTCTTCTCAATGGCTTGCTGGATTGTGCTGAATTGAAGACTTGTGTAGATGTCGTGCTGGAGAATACTACCAGTCACAAGATGAAAATCATAGAGGTAACTATGAAGCAATTCTACAGTCCCACTTGCTCTTTCTACGTGTGTGTGTGTCCCATGCATTAATACCGATAGTCCTTGTTTAATTATCACATTTGAGACCCGAAACTAGGTCATTAAAGCAGTCAGTAAGTGAAACCATGACTGTGCTTATGATCTTATTTCAGCTTTCCTTTACTTTAAAGACTGCAAAGGTCGTAAACATAAGGATTGGTCAAAAGTCACTTTTTCATCACTGTTGCAACTGCAAAGAATTGCTAAACAAGGCAGTTGCTGAACAAGGACTACCTCGGTGTGTGTGTGTGGGTATACTTACACATACACATACACACTTTTATTTTGCTCTTTCAGACTCTAGCAGGAGATGGACATCTATTCTCACGAGTTACAAGCATCTTAAACACCCAGCCCATGTTGCAACTAGACTATATCGCCACTGACCGAGTACTAAAAAATCTGGCATCACACGAGAACGATTTGCAGGAAATTGGTGCCTCTATTGAGCAATGGGATCCGGCCAGTCCTCCTCCTGGAAGCTTGATGAATGCTGATCTCCTAGTATGCAACTGCTCACTGAATGCTCTCAGCAAGCCGGCCGAAACTCTTTCTAACATGGCAACCACAGTGAAGGATGGTGGTTTTATTTTATTGCACACTCTTCTGAAAGGAGAAACCCTAGGGGAAATAGTTGCTTTTCTTACATCCCCAGAGCTTCAAGATAAACCAGGCCTTCTAAATCAGGTATGAAATACGCCCTCCTAGTTCTCCTCAGCTGCTTCAGAATGGTGTTGTCCAACCCTCAGCTCTGCTGGTTGGGGAATTCTAGGAACTATCAACTCAGTACATCTATCTAAAAGATGCCAGATGGGGACAGATTTTTATTTTCTTTTACTTTTCAGAGTGGAAAAGGTATAGTGTAGTCTAAAAGGTTTTTTAAAGTCTTGAGCAGAATAGCCATAATGTATTTAAATAACTATCAGTCATTTACCTCAGATTGACAAGAATAAAAATCCCTTTTCCCTCAGTCCCAATAATAGAAAATGACTGTTCACCTTACATAATAAAATGAGGATAGGACCTGAAAAAGGACCAAGCTTTGATCCTAGTTACCTGAGTGACATAATTCCTACAAGAATTAAATATGAAAAGAAGCTATCTTGATAGATCCAGTAGGTATAGTGAAATTGACTAATGTGGGGGAGGGACAATAGATTGATAGATGAATGCTTGTATGCATCTGTACATTAATAATTCAATTGAATTCTCTGAGATTTACTTTTGAGTCAATATTAGACAATAAAACATAATTTTAAGCATGTTTACTTCACAGGCTCCCAAGCCCTAGACTATTCCACACAAGTTATCATTAAATATATTCTTAATGGCAGGTTAGTGGTGTAGTGTTCTAGAGGTAGCAGGTAAGTTAAAGGTAAGAGCATCAGAAAGAAACTAAACGATAGGCAACAGAAGAAGAGCATTCTAATGTTTGTTTATTAAACAACAACATGAGAAAGATTACTCTTCAAGAATCAAATGACTGGGTGATTTACTATAATTCTAATTTTCCTTGGTTTGGCAGGTAGAATGGGAGGACTTATTTAAAAAGGCTAATCTGAATTTAGTGGCTGTGAAAAGGTCTTCTTTTGGTGCAGCCATCTTCTTATGCCGTCGACCACTTCCTACCAAGAAGCCCATTTTCCTGCCGGTGGATGAAACCAATTATAAATGGGTAGAATCTTTGAAGGTAAAAACTGAGAAGTTCTTGGTTTTCTTTCTTTTTCTTAGGTTTCCCAACTAGATTTTTATAGCAGTCGGTTAAAAGGATTTCAACTTTTAGTCTACAAATCCTGTGAAATTTGAGAGTTGCTATTTTCATATTATGCATTATGGAAATCACTATTCCATGACAACTAAATACAGTATTTCTCTTTCAGGAAATGCTAGCAGAACCTTCTGAACATGCTGTGTGGTTGACTGCAGCTAACTGTGGTACTTCTGGAGTTGTCGGTATGGTGAACTGTCTCCGTCAAGAACCTGGTGGTCACAGGATCAGGTAGAACAGTATCATATTTAATGACACTATACATTTCTTAAAACTACTAGGGAGAAATAAAAAATAGGTTAAACCGTGTCTTTTACTTCCTAGGTGCCTCTTCATCTCCAATCTCGATGCTGCTTCTCCTAGCCCACCCACCAACTCTTCTGCTAAAGAAATGCAAACAATTCTGAAGAATGATTTGGTCATGAATATTTACCGTGATGGAAAGTGGGGCTCTTTCAGACATCTTCCACTAAAGCAAGGTGAGTTTTATTACAAAATGTAACGTGTTCACAAAAGAATGAGGGAAAAAAATGAACATTCGCTTCACTGTCTCTCACTTAATCTCTGTATTCTTTATAAATGTAAGTAGTCTTTTTGTGACTCTTGTCTCAATTCTGGGTAACAGTGAATGCCTTTTCAGTACAAATGAGTGGTATGAATTGTCCTATAGTGAGTTTACTTTAGAAATCCAAAGCTTTGGGAAAGTTAGAATGGAATGTTCCATTCTAACTAATAACTTGGGCTTTTCCCAATGTTTAAAGAGGAAAATAAGTTTGCCATGTTTGTGTCTGTAAAATGAAAGAATGCTAAGTTGTATATCTCTCAATTTCCTCCAGCTCAATCTCTAGAGGTTACTGAATATGCATTTGTGAATGTTTTGACACGTGGGGATCTTTCTTCTCTTCGCTGGATTTCTTCCCCACTTCAGCATTTCTCCACAAGCAGCCCTAATGTCCAACTGTGCAAAATCCATTATGCATCTCTAAATTTCCGTGACATTATGTTGGCCACGGGAAAACTCTCTCCAGATGCTATTCCTGGTAAGTTGCTTTTGTTTTAGTAGAGGCTTTGCAGTATTTTAATTTGCATACATTAATTCACCTGTTTCTTAGAGAAACATATTACATATCATATAGAAGTAGTTCAAAGAAAGAGATGCTTGTTTTAAAATTTGAGTATGGATAACTAGATGGAAGCTCAGCACAGTACAGATAGTCCTCTGAACCCAAAAATTATATTGCTAAATGAGACAGTTGTTAAATGAGTTTTGCCCCATTTTACGACCTTTCTTGCCACAGTTGTTAAGTGAATAACTGCAGTTGTTAAGTTAGTAACATGGTTGTTAAGTGAATCTAGTTTCCCCCTTGACTTCACTTGTCAGAAGGCCGCAAAAGGGGATCACGTGACCCCGGGACACTGCAGCTGTGATAAATATGAGTCAATTGCCAAGCATCTGAATTTTAATCACATGACCATGAGGATGCTGGAACAGTTATAAGTGTGAAAAATGGTTATAAGTCTTTCAGTGCCATTGTAACTTCAAACGATCACTAAATAAACTGTTGTAAGTCAAGGACTACCTTAATAAAAACCTAGAAAAGTAATTACCAATTACAACAGTTAAATAATCTAGTGCTGGCTTGTTACAAAGCAGGTTTGTGTAAAAAACATTTCCAGAGACTCATCTCCACTTGAGTGTTCTTAAGTTATTGCCTAATGGGCAATGATTAGAACCTATTGTCAGGATGAAGAGTCTTAAATGGTACTAAAGTTATGGAAATATAAAAGGTTTCTATTATATATGTATGTCCTAAGATAAATAATTATATATATATGTTCTTCATAAAGAAAAGATCAACTCTTTGGCTAAGATAGTATAAGCATGGCTTGATACAATATCTGTAGAAATGATTGGAGTATAGATATCTTCAGCAAAGAAATTTGATATTAGCCTGATAATGTTCTCAATTAGATAAAGAATAGGATCAGAGGTGAGCTGAATCCTTCCTGAGTCTTTTTTAATTATTATTTTTTTAAGTTTTACAAAACAATTCCCTTCCCCAAACCCCCCAACCCTCCCATACTCTCCCCCGATCTTCCCAGAGCTGAATACAGGCTTAGTTCAAATTTTTTCAAAAAATCTTAGAACACATATAAACTATAAGCAAACTAAATACATTAATTAAACAAGTTATAAAATAGTTAACAATAATATATAAAAAGAAAATACAAGAAGGAAGGAAAAAAGAAACAGAAAAAAGAAGAATCAAATAAAAAAGAAAAACAAAAAAAAATAAAAAGAATTAAAAAAAAGAAAAATCTATAAAATATCTTAAGTTTTAAATGTAAATTATTGAAAAACTAAATAATATTTTTTTATATCCAACTTATATTGTATAAAATCTATCCATTTTTTCCATACCAAAAAATACTTCTCTTGCGATTGATCTTTCAAGAAAGCCGAAATCTTTGCCATTTCCGCCAAGTGAGAAACTTTAAGAAACCACTCTTGCAAAGTAGGCAAAGATTCCTTCTTCCAACATTGCCCTACTAACAACCTTGCTGCTGTAATTAAATTTAACATCAATGTAGTCTCTTTACTATCACAATCAGAAACAATACCTAACAAAAACAATTGTGGGGTAAATTTTACCCTTCTTCTAAAAATTCTTTGGATATTTCACCATATCTTAATCCAAAAAGCTTTTATATGTTTACATGACCACCAGATGTGATAATAGGTAGCATCCAAACATCCACATCTCCAACATTTAGGCTGCAAGTCAGGATACATACAAGACATTTTTTGTGGATCAAGGTGCCATCTATAAAACATTTTATAAAAATTTTCCCTTAAATTTTGGGCTTGTATAAATTTAACATTCCTCACCCAAATAATTTCCCAGGTATCTAATGGAACCGGTTCATCAAAATTTTGTGCCCATTTAACCATACATTCTTTAACTAATTCTGCTTCTGAATCCAATTCTACTAACACCCCATAAATTCTCTTAATATGAGTTCGTCTTTGATCTTTTATTTGTTTTAATAAATTCTCATCTTCTCTGAGCAAACCCACATTACGATCTATCTTCCACCTCTCCACTATTTGTCTATAATGAAACCATGAATAGATAATATTTTCTTGTATTAAATCTTCCAACGATTTTAATTGCCAATTTTTACTATCCCATCTAAGTAATTGTGCATAAGAAACACTATCCATCTTGACTCCTCTCCTTATCCCTTCTATCGCATGCCCCGGTATAGCCCATAATGGAATTTTAAAATCACTTCTATAATATTTCTTCCAAACCCGAAGTAAAGAAATCCTTATAATATGAGATTTAAAAACCCTATCAACCCTTTTATTAAAAATTAAATAGGCATGCCATCCAAAAAGTAAATCCCAACCCTCCAAGAGGAGTATTTCTACATTTGTTAAATTAACCCAATCACTGATTAATGTTAAAACCACAGCATCATAATACAGTTTCAAGTTCAGTACCTTGAGTCCACCTCTCTCACAAATATCTTGTATAATTTTAAGTTTTACTCTTGGTTTTTTCCCTGCCCAAATAAATTTATTGATATCTTTCTACCATTCATTTAAATTAATCTCATTCTTTAAAATAGGTATCATTTGAAATAGAAAAAGAAACTTTGGCAGAACATTCATTTTAATCGCCGCAATTCTTCCCAAAAGAGATAATTGCAACTTCTCCCAATTTTCCAAATCTCTTTGTATTTTGACCCACAGCCTTTCATAATTATTTTTGTACAATTTTGCATTAGAAACAGATAAAATAACCCCCAAATATTTTACCTTATTGACAACCTCAAAATCTGTCAACTTAACCAAAATCTCCTTATCCAAATTAGTCATATTTTTGGGCAGTATTTTAGTCTTATTGTTATTAATTTTAAAACCCGAAACCTGTCCATACTGATATATCAGTTGTAATAACTCTATTACAGAATGAGTAGGTTGAGATAAAGTAACAACCAAGTCATCTGCAAAAGCCCTTAATTTATATTCTTTTTTATTAACTTCTATTCCTTTTATTTGCTGTGATTCTCGAATTTTAATCAGCAAAATTTCTAAAGTTAAAACGAACAGCAATGGTGACAATGGACAACCCTGTCTAGTCCCCTTCTCTATTAAAAACACCTCTGACAAACCCCCATTAACTATAAGTTGTGCCATTTGCTTTTGATAAATAACACCAAGAGCTTGTGAAATTTTTTCTCCAAAGTTCATTTTCTCAATTAATCTTAACATAAATTGCCAATTCAACTGATCAAAAGCTTTTTCAGCATCTAAAAATATCAATCCTGCAGAAACCTGATTGTTTTTGTCTAAATATTCTAATAAATTAATAATTTGTCTAACATTATTCTTCATATACCTTCCAGTTATAAAACCCGTTTGATCCAAATGTATTACATGATGCAAGACCCTCATAAGCCTGTTAGCTAAAATTTTTGAAAAAAATCTTATAGTCTACATTTAAGAGAGATATAGGTCTATAATTCTTTGGTAAAGTAAGATCTTGATCTTCTTTTGGAATCAAAGATATAAAAGCTCTACCCCATGACGGGGGAATCTCTGAACCCTGTAATATATTATTAAAAAGCTCACTTAAAGGTTGAATCATCTCTTGTGTCAAGGTTTTATAATAAATAGATGTCAAGCCATCCGTACCCGGTGCTTTACCTAATTTTAATTCTTTAATTACTGTCTCAATTTCCTCACTAGTAATCAAACCATTAATTTCTTGTTTCTGATCTTCTGTTAATTTAGGAAAGTTAGCGTCATTTAAATAATTATCTATATCTGAAACCTGTACTTTAGTACTCATATATAATTTTTGGTAATAATCTAAAAAAGATTTCTTAATCAACTCCTTCTGGTATACCAATTTACCATTATAATTTATTTTATCTATAGTTCTCTGTCTCTGCTTCTTTCTCAATTGGTAAGCCAACCATCTCCCTGGTTTATTGGCATTACAAAATATATTTTGTTTCATATACAATAAATTAGTTGCAATTTGATCAGCCATCAACATATTAAATTGTGATTTAAGCAATTTTATAGATTCCTTAATCTTCTCATCTGTAGGATTTAAAATCAAAGCTTTTTCTTTTAGTTTAATCTCATCTTCCAACTCCTTACGTTTCTGCGTCTGCTTCTGTCTATGAACCTTATTCATTTGTATCAAAATCCCCCGCATGTAGGCTTTGCCAGCATCCCAGACCATTGACATTGAAGTTCCCTTATGCATATTTAAAACAAAATAATCCTTTAATTGCTCCTTTAATTTTTGAACGTTCTTTTCTTGTCTAAATAAATTTTCATTCATCCTCCACGATCTCCTCTCCTCTTTTTCATCAACCAATTCCATCCAAACTGGACTATGATCCGTCAATGTCCTGGGAAAAATTTTAACATTCTTTACCCTAGAATATAAATCCATTGTAATCAAGAAAAAGTCAATTCTTGAAAAAGATTGATGTCTATCCGAAAAGAAAGTGAAATCTCTCTCCTCCAGGTTATGTTCACGCCAACAATCTCGCAGCTCCCAGTCCTCTTTCAAATCAAAAAAAGCTTTAGGTAATTTAACCTGTTTAAAAGAAATGGAGGATCCTTTTTTATCTCTTTGTGTATCTAAAACACCATTCCAATCTCCCATTAATATAACAGATCTATAATCCAACAAAATTAATTTTTGATGTAACAGTCTGTAAAATTGTTTCTGTTGTTGATTTGGTGCATACAGTCCCACTATAAGTACTTTCTTACCATACAAACCAACTTCAATCATAACATATCTCCCTTGAGGATCAGATTCTACCAAACAGGCTGGTAAATTTTGCTTAACATAAATAACTACTCCCCCTTTTTTCTCAGGAGCAAAAGATACAAAAGGAGATCCCAGACGAGCATTAACTAAATATTTTTTTTTATTGAAAATTTATAAGATTTTACAATACAAAAACAAAACAATTTTCCCCATCCCTCCCCAACCCTCCCCTTCCCTCCCCCGACTATCCCAGAGCTGGATATAGGCTTAATTAGAGTTTCTTCAAAAAATCTTTAAAAAAGTATAAAATATAAATAAATCTAGATACACTACTTAAACAAATTACTAAATAATTAACAACAATGTATATATATAAAAAAAGAAAAACATAAATACCAGAAAAGAAGAGAAAAAAAAAGAAATACATAAAAAATATGAAAAGAAAATTAACTTTTCAGTATAAGTTATAAAACTATAAACAAATCTAAATACATTATAAAATAATTAAAGGTAATATATATATAAAAAAAGAGAAATAGAAAATAAGAAAGAAGGAAAAAAAAGTTTGGCTTTTCAAGAAAATTGGCTTTTCAATATAAATTATTAAAAAGCTAAATAATATTTTTTAATATCCATCTTGTGTTGTATAAAATCTATCCATTTCCTCCATTAACTAAATATTTTTGATCTTTAGATATAATATGTGTTTCCTGCAAGCAAATAATATCACTGTTATATTGCTTTAAGTAATGAAAAATTTTCTTTCTCTTTTGAGGGGAGTTGAGGCCATTAGCATTCCATGTCAGGAGCTTTACCATCTCCCTTAACCAAAAGCCTGGAGAAGACTGCTTGAAGATCTGCCATTGAGGAATGTACTGCAGAACTCTTGGGTCTTGCTCCTCCCACAGGCACCGAAGCAACTTCTTGAAGAGCTTCTTTAACTTCTTTCTTCTGTTGTTCCTTTTCCTTACGTCTATGTGCTGCGCGGGTCATTCTTTGCTCTTTGATCTCTGCTTGTTGCAGCCACTCCACCTGTGACTTTCCAGCATCCATCAATACTACTTCTTCAGACTGCTCTTCCACCTCTTTACCATCCAAAACTTTCTGCATCATAGGTGATGGTGAGCCTGCTCCCAGGACCGACTTGTAAAACTCCTTTGCTTTAGAAACTGTGTTAAGTCTATAACGCGTCCCCGCATGGCTCACAACAATACCCATCGGAATCTCTCAGCTGAATGGCATCAATCTTTTTTTAAGTTCATTAGCTAAGAAAGTAAACTCTTTTCTCCTTCTTAAAATTTTGGATGGAATCTCCTTTAAAATAATAACATCTTGAGCAGCAATCTGGAACCTCTTATTATAAAAAGCTTGTATGATTTCATTATGTAGAGATCTCTTCCCAAAATAAATCACCACATCTCTTGGTAAGTTTCTTTGCTTTGCAACCCAAGAGTTAACTCTAAATATTTTTTCAACTTCTCTGAGTATTTCCTCTTTCTCTCTATTCAGAATAGCAGCAAAGTCATTTACTACAATCTCTCTCAAGTCTTGCTGCATATCTTCTTTCAAGCCTCTGATTCTTAAAGCATACTCCATTTCTCTGTACTGAGACATAACAATATCATCTTGTGAAATTTCCATCTTTTTTTCCATACCTTCAAATTTATCTTCCAAAATTTCCACCTTATCTGCCACTTCTTCCACTCTAAAGTCCAACTTCTCAACCACAGAAGCAAGTCCTGTTAAAGCCATGACTATATCTTGCCTCAAAATAGTATTATTCTGCTCTAAAAGCTCCTTCATTTCCCCTCTGATTTGAGATACAGCATTTCCCATTATGTCTTTCATATCTTGTACCGTTATTGCTGGCAAAGGAGGAGAGGGTGGTGGTGTAGCTTTAGGTTGTTGTGCTGGTAAGATCGCAGGAGAAGAAGTCACCTTAGGTACTGTAGATGTTGCTTGCTGCTTTTTCAAAAAGAAAAAATCTTGTTTCTTCTTTCCTCCTTCTTTGAAAAAAAGGAAAAGATAAAAAATCCCTTAAAAGGGAAAAAAAATAACAAAGGAGAGTTTAACAAAAAAAAAAAGAAAAAAAATCTTCCCAAACCACAAATCCACCTTAAGAAAAAAATTTTAAAAAAGGAACCATCAAATCCATTACATTCCGTTTCACTCACTTTTTTTTTCAAGAAAAAAAAAACTTTCCGATCGCCATTTTACTTTCACTCTCCACAAAAGAAGCAAAAAAAAAGAAAGGAAAAAATAAAAATCAACCTTTCAAACTAAAATCCAGATAAAATCCAATAAAAAGAATCCTTTATCCAACTCTGTCAGCTTTTTATAAGTAACTCACCCGGTCCCTTTAAGCGCGGAGATGGTAGCAGCGTTTAGCTTTGTTCCCGAGGGAACAAAGACAGCTGGGAGGCGGAGGCAACCCGAACTCCGAGGGAGCTCTCTTTTCACCCCCTAAAGAAAAATTCCTGGAGGGTCCAAGAGGCTCTACCTCTATTCAGGTGATACTCCCCTCTCCCCCCCTTCGCCCGGGAGGGAGGTTTTGAGCCGCGGAACAGCTGGTGCCTGCTGTTCTCCGCGGTTCTCATGCTTTCCCAGGAGGACAGCTACAAAGTAGCCGCCATCACCGACGCTAAACCACCTGAAGAAGAATCCTTCCTGAGTCTTATCCATATATGCTAACACAAGAATAGGGCTAAAATCTCCACACCCACCCCACAGGTACCAAGAACACATTGAAGGAGAATTTTGGTGCCAGAAATGCTAAAATATTAAGGTCATTTTTAAATTAAGACCACTTTCAAGTGGGATTCCTTGTTGATGTGCCTATCTCTGAGTTAAACTGCCTGCAGTTGGCACTTTAAAATGTTCCTGCTGGAGAATCTTTTTTTTAAAAAAAAACAACAAGTTTTATTAGTTTTTTCATTTTACAAACAAGTGCTTAAGAATCATTATGGTGGCAGGGTAGTCAATTGTCCAAAAACAAAGTCATATAGTTCAAATTAAATCATTAGATCATTAGAAACCCCCTCTCTATTCCCTCTAATAATATATTATATTCAAATTAATGTATTTCAATACAACTAAGTCAATCCAAACAATCATCAATAACATTTCATCTAAATAAGTCCAAATCCTGTATTAAGCTTTACTATTTCAATTGCTATATTCCATATTGCTAATATAAATACATAATTAACACTTCAGGTGTCTCTCCAGTCCTTTTTCCTTAACATAATCAATAATCATTTATTAATATCATTTCTTCTTTTTTCTTATTTCTTATTCTTCTTCCATAACAAAATAACTATCATTTCTAATAGCAAAAATATTAGTTCAAAAAAGAAAAAAGAAAACAAAAAACAAAACAAAAAAGAAAAAAAACTTTCTACCCTATTATACTTTATAATTTATCAATCCCTCAATATCTGTGTCAAACTCCTTTAACCCCCTCCCAAAATTACTATATCCACAACAAACATGTTAATACATAAATGAACATCTTATTAAATTCAAATCTTTAATTAATTTTTATTCAATCTAACATCTTATTTAACTGTTTTAAACCCTAAATCAATCCATATCTAAAAAACCTTTTAAACCCATTATATAGAGCCTTGAGTCACACTCTTAAATCTTATTCTAGCTTTCTTTTTATGCCAGACAGGTTTCCATAGCAACACCTCTATATCAATGGACAAGTCACTTTTTGTGCCTTGTAGTATCCTTTGGGTCAAACAAAAGTGTCCTCTTTTCTGTTTTAGAGACCTAGCTCCTTTGTAAATAATCCCATGTTGTTTTAAAGGGTCAAGTCTCCACATTTGAAACTGTTGAATAACAGACTCAGTTATGTCCAACTTTGTAGTTAATAGTTGCTTATCCAAGCTATCATAGTTCTCGGTTAGTTGAGCTTGTCAGTCCATTTCTGTTGGTTTTGAAATTGTAAGTGGTTTAATTACAGTCCTTTTTGGTTCCTCGGTGATCTCATCAGAATGCATATGAAGTAAAGTGGAATCTTCTTTAATCTTAGTTGGTTCCGCTTCTGTTGTTTTTTGGTCTGTAAGATGCTCAGATAGAGTCTGGGGGTCAATGTGTAGATTCAAAGAATTTCTGTTTCTTATTGCTATAGTGGACTCTTTTATTTGCAAACGTATTTGGTCAGTAGCTTCATAAAGTTTTTCCAATATGAGTTTATAGTCAAATTTAACATAGGGTTTCTCCATTTCAAAAATAATTAGAAACAGTCTGTATCTTTTAATAGAAGCTGTGTTCAAGGAACATTTAATCAGTATCCAGTCCCACAAATACAGCTGTTAAGTTTCTTTGTCTTTTCCCTTTTATGGTAATCTGAAGGTCAAATCAGTCTCACCATCAGAAAAAGAAACAGTTGCAATTTTGACTTTTTCCACAAGGTATCCTCAGTAAAATATAAAATCTCCTCCCAGACACCAGGAATAACATTAATAAGATCAGAAAACACACAAAAAAGGAGAATTCTTCAGATATAGACTAAGTCCAGTAGTAAATTCAATATTAAAAAAAAAATTTTTTTCAAGACCCCAAAGTGAATAAAAAAAATAAAAATAGAAAAAAAGTCACTTTAAATTAATTCAGTCCATTTAAGCTTCTTTTCCCACACTCACAAACGCCTCCTTCTTAGAGTAGGGAAATAATTTCAAAAGTACTTTTTATAAGCACACACACACACAAAAAAAAGGAGAAGCAAGAGAGGGGGGAAAAAAAGTCTCACCCGGCTCAGCCACGGTGGTTCCTACGCTTAGGTGTTCTTCTGACTTATGGTTACGGCGGCAAGGTGAACGGCCATTTTACTGGCCAGTCTTTCCACCGTCGGCCCAAAGGAGCAATCTCGGGCCGTGGAGGAAGCTGCTGCTCTCCCACAGACGACGAGGACCTTCTCAATGGGAGCCGCCCCTCCAGGACGGCTTTTCTACCTGATTAAGGGTCTACCGGCAGCGGACAATCAGCTGGTGAAGAGAGCAGTCTCTTCGCACAGCTGCAAGTGCCGCGATCTGGAACTGGAGGTCTCTTCTGGAGAATCTTATCAAACTCTACAAGCCAAAATCAGAATTCTGGGGAAGAGCAGTGACCTTATCTGAGGAGAAATTGGAAAGTCATTGAGGGTCACATATTCTAAGAAATTGCCAGTCTTTCTGTGAGTTGAACTTAGAAGTGGAAAGGTTAGTGCTATAGTTTTGATAGGCAGAGCAAATCAAATACATTCAGTCAAATGCTAAATTGTTAAACATTAGAAATTATTTTCTCCCATTGCAATTTCTAGCTGTGGATACTCAAGTCGCACCAAAATTGACTTATGTATCTCTTTTCCACCATCAGTGTGCATAGAAAGTTTAAGACATAAATAAGGACATTAAAATCCATAAATGTCTGCAGTTGCATGTTCTTATAGCAATCCTTTTTTTTTTCCCCCAGGAAATTGGACACTGCAGCAATGCATGTTAGGAATGGAGTTCTCAGGATATGATCCTGCAGGGAAAAGAGTAATGGGTTTACTACCAGCTAAAGGACTTGCTACTGTGGTAGACTGTGAGAAAAGATTCCTGTGGGAAGTGCCACAAAACTGGTAAGTCTAGTTACTTTGCACTCCCTATGGAACTAAGCTGCTCATATTTTATCCCTACATTTGCAAACTAAGCTGTAATTTAATGTAAGAAATATTATCAGTAGCAGAACATTTTTTGTCTACTTTCATTCATCATACAGTGGTTTAAAAATCTTGTCAGTCTTTTTCATTTCTGTAGAAAAATAGAATATCATTAACTATTTCCCCACTTCTCTACTTTTCCCGTAATTGCTTTTTTGATGGGAAAAATGCAGGGCCTTTGATTTTATTGGAGCCCTCCAATTTTTACTTTACCTGGGGCTTCTAGTAACTAAGTTTAAGAGACTGAATGGACGGTTAATATGTACTCTACTTTAAGAACTTTTTAAAATTACAGTCTGGAAATTAACACGTTCAGATCTGGCTTATGTAAAGAGAGAATGCAGGGAGGAGGGAAAAAGCAACCAAGCAAATGTTTTCTGGCATTAATTTTTCATTTACCACAGCATTCTTGTGATCAGCTGCTAGTATAGAAAAGAGTTGCGAGGGGAGGACTCGCTTAATGTTTAAATTTAGCCACTAGAGAGATTCTGCTTCTGGATGAAAAGATGCAGTTTTAAAACAGTGTCATGAGCACAGATAGTGGAACGACCCCTTGAGAAAGGAAAGTGCAGATTCCATGTTGCCTCTCTTCTTCACAACAAGAGCTTTGATGAAAACTGACAAGGGGGGAAAAACAGAAGTGTGAAGGGCCTGCAAAGAGTTTCTTCTTATTTTTCAGGACCCTGGAAGAAGCAGCTTCTGTGCCAGTGGCCTACACAACTGCTTACTATTCCTTGGTGGTTCGAGGGGGCATGAAGCAGGGCGACTCTGTGCTCATCCACTCCGCCTCAGGAGGTGTGGGCCAAGCTGCCGTTGCTGTTGCTCTAAGCATGGGCTGCCAGGTCTTTGCCACTGTGGGTAGGTAGCTGTCTTTTCATGGATTCAAATAACTCCTTTTTTTCTAAGAGCTCCCTGTAACCTTTGCTTTCTGCTCTAAGGAATGGAAAACATAGGAAACAATGTGGAATAACCTACCCTTAGAATTTAGAATGACCTCTTTCTGTTGACCTTTTTCAAGGCTTTAAAATCCTGACTGTGTTCTTGAGACTGCAGGTCTGAATTTGTTAAGTCCCATTTCCTGGGTTTACTGTTAACTGGCCAGATATCTTGGGCAGTTTATTTATTTTGGGTGTTTTTAAAAAATGTTTTTAATTGTTTTATACTTTTGGAATTGTCAGCAGCTAGGCTGAGATTGGCAGCTATAGAAATTGAATGAATGAATACATTAACAAGTTATTTGTTTTCAGAAACAAACATGGCTTGAAGAACTGAGAAAAAAGATGTTTCTCTTACTCCTTAAATATATGCTTTATGTGACAATATAAACTAAACATGGAAGAAATAAATAAGGACAGGTTGACTTTTTAAAAAAAAATGTTGGGAGTAGATTAATTTCTATGTCTCTTCAGCCATCATCAGTTGCCACTTTATCAGAACAATGCTTGTGGCTGGCATTATTCAGTGGTGTCCATGAAATGGGAGTGATTAAAATCAAAATCTTCAAGATGGCAGGAGTGATGATTTAAGTTCCACCCCTTTGATAGCTACATCAACATCACACTTACATACAAAAGGATAGGTTTCAGTCACATTGTTGTAGCACCATCCAGCAGATTTTGACCCCACACTGTAGATCAGGGGTTCTCAACCTTGGCAACTTTAAGACTTGTGGACTTCAACTCCCAGAATTCTGGGAATTGAAGTCCACAAGTCTTAAAGTTGCCAAGGTTGAGAACCCCTGCTGTAGATGCTCAAGGCGTTCTCTGTCTTCCTTATAGGCCTTTGAAGAAGGAAAGATCTGTAAGATATTTGAATTGAGAGAAACACATGTTTTGCTGTTTTCAGGTTCCAAAGAGAAACGTGAATATCTCCAAAAAAGATTCCCTCAGCTTGATGCAAATAGCTTTGCCAATTCTAGAAATACTTCCTTCGAACAACACATACTGAGAGTTACTAATGGCAGAGGTAAGTATAAACATTGGAGGCGACCATCTCTCTACCATTCAGAAGTTTTAATTAGAAGTAAAGAGTGTAGATGCAAATCTTGTAGGATACGCTATTGACTTTGTTGAACATTTTTACAGGTGTTGACCTTGTGTTAAACTCCTTATCAGAAGAGAAGCTCCAGGCCAGCCTTCGTTGCCTTGCTCGTCATGGGCGCTTCTTGGAAATTGGCAAATATGACCTGTCGAACAACACACCTCTTGGTAATATTTTTTGGGCTGAGTATCTATGTGCAGGATATTTCTGGACTCTACTGGGCAGATTGCAAATTTAGTCATACCTTTTGGGTTTATATCCTGATTTAACCATAAAAAAAAGAATGGCACCAATCAAAGCAGGCACTAACAGATGTCTTGAATCAGCTCTTACCAAACATCCTTTTCCTAGCATCATGATGCTGTAATGCTTGTAACTAACTTTTCGAGTAGAAGAGTTATGTGGGTGGAGCTTCCATAGAACTAGTTCTTCTTAAATTTTATATGTTTTATTTCAATTAAATTCATAGGAACCATTTCACAAAAATGAGTTTTATCAGTTTTGCTGACCTGATTTTGCCTCTGGTTCATCCTTAACTGTTTTAAAAATGTGTGACAATTTTGCTGGCAGCAGAAGCTACATTAAGGTTGAAGAGTCATAACTGCATTGCTTCTTGTAGGAATGGCTCTTTTCCTGAAGAACGTGGCTTTTCATGGAATTCTGTTAGATGCTATTTTCGAAGAAAAAAACAAAGAGTGGGAATCAGTGTCCAACCTGCTAGAAGAAGGCATTAAAAATGGTGTAGTAAAACCTTTGCAAACTACTTCGTTTAACAGAGAAGAGATAGAAGCTGCCTTCAGATACATGGCACAAGGAAAACACATTGGAAAAGTGGTAATCCAGGTATGGTCCAAGAAGGTTTTGTGAAAGCTGAACTATATAAGTGTGAATGCTGATACCTGCTGTGAATATCTGTTAAAAAAAGGAGGGGGGAGGGGAGAGAGTGGGTTGAAGAATGGAGAGGCTGGATTAGTATGAAGTGTTTCTATAGCAGTGATGGCAAACCTTATAGAGACCAAGTGCCCCAAAACCGCCCCACCCCGTCCCACTTCCCAGCTGCCCGGGGGCAACTCTCCTCCAGGGGGGGGCTTCTGGTGATGAGGGGGCCGTGGGGGGAGGCAGGGCTGGGGCAACAGCGAGCTTGCCCACAGAGAGGGCTCTGAGTGCCCCTTCTGGCCATAGGTTCACCACCACTGTTCTATAGTGCTAGAATTTATTACATATTTATTACTATGTATATTGATACCTTGTCAATATACCTTATAAAAGGATTTTAACAATAGTAAGATCCAAATCAGAAAAAAACCATGGTGGAAGTAATAATACAGTAGTATGGAATCTGAATTGTGGATTTTACAATAAAGTAATATGCAAAATACAAAGTAACAGAAGCAATGACATCTATTGTGCAGCTTCTTAAATCCTAATTAAGTTTAAAATACAGATTAATAAAATAAAGTAAGCAAAACAGAACAAATTATCTCATCAAATATGGTCAAAATAAAGAGAGAGAAAATCAGTAAACGAGCTATTTAATAAAGCCAACATAATGATAATTAATAGCACTAACAACAAAAGGATAGCTCTACCTGAACTCATACTTAGATCTAAGAGTTTTCTCAGAAAATAGAATATATTTTACTAGACAGTTGAGAAAAGATGGGTTGAAGGAACAGGAATTCAATTTGAGCATCATACAAATATAGTATCTTGAATAACTTCAAATTTTCAAAGTCTTGGACTAGCTTTTAGGGAACTGAAGGAATTGGCTTATGGTCTGTCCAATCCTCTTATTTAAAAAAAAAAATTCCTGGAGAATAGATGAAATATCAGATGACTGCAAAGAGGGGATGTCTCTTTTTCACAAGTGAGGGAAGGTATACAAAGATTCAGGCCAATCAGTCTAATATTGATGAGTAGAAAGATTTTAGAGAAGATCTTAAAATTATTGCTGTTTCTGTACCTTGAAAACAAGGCAGTGATTACTAGAACCAACTGACTAGATTTGTCAAGAAGCAATTTGCCAGACTGATTGCGTTGTATTTTTTGCCTGTATAACTTGCTTAATAAATTGTGGGAGTGTTGCAAATTAAATATACTGTATCATTGTTCAGCAAAGAAGTTGTGCAGAGAAAGAGAACAAGGATTATTAGAGTGGGAATGAAATTACCACAAAAAACTGAGGCAAATAGGTATTTTTTGCTTTGAGAAAGGCAACCTCAAGAGACCATATTTCAGATACTTGGTAGAGTATCATACAGAAGCTGAGAACTTGCTGCCTACCATCCAAGAATGCAAGGGAGTACATTAATAAAGACTGTTACAGGAAGGCTGGTTGTGTTAGGAAAACTTCCTAACAGTTGGAGCAGTCCAACAGTGGAACCAATTACTGAGGAAAGTAGCGTGCTCCTTCTCCCTGGACGTGTTCAAACACAAACTGGATAAGGATGTTGGTAATTTGAATTTCTGCACTGAGAAGAGCATTATGAGAATTGTTACAGACTCTCACATTGCCAGAATATACAGTTACATGTTTTTTATTACTATTGTTGTTTATATGCCACCCATCTCAGTTGCATGCTTTCTATTTTATAATGATTTTTTTTAAAAAAAACCCAAAACATTATGATCCATTTACGATTATAATATATCCAGGATAGCCTTTCCTGCTCTACAATAATTTAGAGCTATTTCTGTTTAAAAAAAAGAGAGAGCATAAGTCAGTTTTGACTTATATGGCGAAATAGCTGTGCTATTTTTCTAGATCCATGAAGAAGAGAAGAACTCTCCCACAAAGGAAACTAGATTAACGCCGATTCCAGCCGTCTCCCGAACATCTTGCCCACCAAACAAGTCATACATCATCACAGGAGGCCTTGGAGGATTTGGGCTCGAACTGGCTCAATGGTTGGTTGAAAGAGGGGCAAAAATGCTGGTGCTGACGTCTCGTTCAGGCATCCGGACAGGTATGTTGAGCAAACAGTAGGGAAGGCTGAGTTCCCTGATCCCAGATTGGAGATGCAAATTTTAGTTTTGCTCTTGGCAAAGGCTATATTTAAGTCAAGAGCAAGAAGTGGTTTGAAAAAGCTTAAGATGGAATTTTGAGATAATAATTGTGAGATGAACTTTTCCTATTGCTAAAAAAAATATAACAATTTATCTGGAGCAAGAACAAAAAATGATATTTACTTTTAAAGGATCTAACAAAAAAACAAGGGAAACGGAGAATATACTAATCACAAAATAAAGGTCAGTTGTGGTATTTTTGTTTCTTCCAGTTGTAGAAAAAAAAATCCTTTTCCATGAAGGGGGGAAATCAGAAATAAAAATTAAATTGTGGAAGTTAATGTAACTAAACTGTGAATTATACCACCTGTAAGATTTTGCATGCAAAGATAGAAAGAGAATAGTACTGCTAAAGTACTAAGAAAAAAAATATTTTGAATATATGATTTTGCGCGCGCACACACACACACACACACACACACAAAGACTTCATTTTCTGTTATACCTGATAACAAGATTATTTTGTAAATATAATTTTTATTGAAGAAATTTTTAACAAAAAAATAAAAACAATACAAGTGTTAGAAAAGAAACAAAAAGAAAAGAAGGAAAAATTATGAATAAGTAGGAAAGAAAATAAATAAAGAAAAGAAAAATATATAAAGAAGCAGCTTCCAATTCTATTGCCAGCAGTTATAAATGCATTTATATTTTACCTTCTCTCTATTATTACATCACAATTTTCCTTTTTTCATCAGCTCATTGTCAGTCCATAAGGGGTTTCCAGTCATTAATAAATGTTAATGATCATTGATCATTCTCTAAGCAGAGAAGTCAATTTTGCCATCTCTCAGTACTGTAGGCTTATCTCAGAAAGCAATAATGATATATTCCATGATCATCAGTAGGATCATTATATGATCATAAAACTGATTTATTTCCCCATCCCACATACCTTCATCAGCAGACAATGGAAAGGTAAATTTTGTTGTTGTTCGGTTGTTAAGTTGTATCTGACTTTTCGCAACCCCATGGACCCACCCTTCACTGTCTCCAGGAGTTTGCCTAATTCATATTCATTGCGTTGATGATTTAATAGCCAAAAATATAGTATAACCACAGCTAGTTAACAGACTCTCCTGATTTTCAGGTTATCAGGCTAAACGAGTGCAAGAATGGAAACAGCTTGGAGTCCAGGTTCTTGTGTCAACCAGTGATGTTGCTACTCTTGAGGGAGCACAGCAGTTAATACAAGAAGCTTCTCAACTAGGACCTGTTGGGGGTATTTTCAATTTGGCAATGGTGAGTGACAGGCTCTCGGCATGGCCATAGTTCAGTTAATTTCTTCTCTGCTGTTTATCTCTCTTTAGATTCGTTTTATTTGACTGTTTATTGTGGACCACTCTAGAAACAGACAGATCTGACCCCCATCCTCCAAAGATTTGTCCATTCTTGTTTCTTTCGTTTTTCTAACCTTTGTTTTATCCTATTTTCTCATCAGTTTTCACAGACATGTTAAACACAAGGCCCGGGGGCCGGATGCGGCCCACGAAGTGGTTTCATGTGGCCTGCGAAGGCATCCTAGAAACAGTGAGGGAACGGCCCCTGCTGCCTTAGCCCTGGCCTAGACTGGCCGGGAGCCAATGTACAATTTTGTGGTGGCCATCTATGCTGAAATGCATTCAGTCTCAGCTTCACAAGGCCATCTAGAAACAGCGAGTAACCAGCCCCTGCCGCGTCGGCCCTGCCCCCTGGGTGCATGCTGGGGAGGTGTCACTCTTGTGAGGAATGAAGAAATGGACCATGCCTTGGCGCTTGCCCCGGTCCCACCCCATTCTGCCAGAGACCCTCAGATCTGTCCCATTCCTGCCCAGGCCCCCCACAGGCACCCTTGACGTGAATGATGTAGAGCTGGCCCATCCATCCACGCCCACCCAGTAGGCTGCACCACCCTGGCCACACCCACTCGGCCCCCCAAGGGCAAC
Organism: Crotalus tigris; assembly: GCF_016545835.1. Taxonomy (NCBI): domain Eukaryota; kingdom Metazoa; phylum Chordata; class Lepidosauria; order Squamata; family Viperidae; genus Crotalus; species Crotalus tigris. Next base: position 4,597,952 of record NW_024096469.1, read on the forward strand.
CGCAATGCTGATGCGGCCCTCAATGAAATTGAGTTTGACACCCCTGAGTTTTCAGATTTTAAAAAAGGGTGCCTGAAAAACAATATACTTTTTTGCAGGTACTCTTCCTAATTTATGTATATTTTGTAGGCAGTTTTGCTTGAGGTATATAATTTGGCAAACATTTTTAACAGATACAGTGCTTTTGGTATGTTGTTTCACTAACATAGTTTTTGAGGCAGATATGTTTGGTGAGGTTTTTTTTTTTTACCAAATATATGCAATTTTGAATATATATTTTTTAAAAAAATTGGAAATGTAATGAAGTGTAATGTTCTTGCAGTGTGGCTTTTTCAGTTTTGTATAATGATTCAGAAAGTGTTAATTAGATGATCTCATCTTAAACTGTGAGTGAATATCTCCATATCTAATATTTAGCATTCCTCAACCAAAACTTTAATCAAATAGTGCCTCAAAGAAGAGAAGTAGTGATCAAATGAATTTTTTTAATTTTTAATTATTGAGGAGGAAAGATTGAAAGGGGAAAAAAAAGCACTGCAGTAACATGGAAAAAGATATATTTGACATTGGTTGAGTGGAAACACTAATGTATATTTCAACATTATATTGGTTGGATCATTATTTTAGAGCTGTCTAGATTTTATCTTCAAAGAATGTTTGCCCTTCTTAAAAAGATAAAATATTAGATCTTGAACAAAGGTTAATATGTCTGAGAATTGGTGGTGGTAAGGTTTAACTCTTGCCTCCGATGCTATAGGATTACCTAATTCTTTTTTCAACTGCCACCTCCAAACAATAGTTACTATTTTCATTTTCATAAAATGTTCACATTAAATGTAAAGATAATTATAGGTAATTACTGTATAGCATAGTTGTTTTGAAATGGGAACAAGGTATTTTTCTGTCTGAGAGATAATATTTGTTGCTGTTTCTACAGGTGCTGAAAGATGCTATGCTGGAAAATCAGACCGCAGAACTTTTCTATGAAGTCAACAAACCCAAGTATTCGGGCACACTTAATCTGGACCAGTAAGTATCATGTGAAGAACCGTTGTTCTGCTTAAAGCTGATGATGGTGAGCAAGTGGAGGATCTCTTTGAAAAGAAGCAATAATCTTGTCTGTTTTTTTAATCCAGAGTAACCCGTCAAAGATGCCCAAAACTGGATCACTTTGTAGCCTTCTCTTCAGTAAGCTGTGGAAGAGGAAATGCTGGCCAAAGTAATTATGGCTTTGCCAACTCTACTATGGAACGTATCTGCGAACAGCGGCGACATGATGGCCTTCCTGGTAATTATATTACTTTTCCACCTTGACAAATTGGATGTATAAAGACATAAATTAAAGCAAGATTACATAGACTTAAGTACCTGTTTTCTGATTCTTCCAACACATTACCACATCCTTATGCTCATAAACAATAATATTCTTATCTTTTATGCCTGTCCTCTTTAATAACCACCACACCCTTTTTTTCCCCTCCAGGTCTAGCAGTACAGTGGGGTGCCATTGGTGATGTAGGAATTGTTTTGGAGACAATGGGCACAAATGACACTGTGATTGGGGGAACTCTACCCCAAAGGATCAGCTCATGCTTGGATGTGTTGGATCACTTCCTCAACCAGCCTCACCCCGTCATGTCCAGTTTTGTCTTAGCTGAAAAAACGTTGACCAAAAGTGATGGAGGTAGCCAGAGGGATCTTGTGGAAGCTGTTGCTCACATTCTCGGTTAGTATCACTGAGAACCAAAACATGTAGTAGAGCTGTGGTTTCTCTTTCTTAAGTATTTATCTTGCTTATTTCTAAGTCCCACCTATTGAAAAAAAAAATAATAACCCACCCAACGAATACAAAAACTTCAAAGTCCCATAGCATTCCTTGGGTACACAAATCACTCAGCCTGCAGTTTACTGGCAGAGCCACCTTTCTAAGGCTTTCCTAAAGAACAGCAAGGTCAGGGCTATCTGACCCCTGACCCCGGAGTGATTGGTGAGCCAGAGGACCGGATTGGTGACAGAGGAGGCATGTCATCTCAAAAGGGGAAAATATGTATTATACGCTAAGTAGGTTGATTGTAGATTCAAAATAGTTCTGTACATGGCTTCGGTGTTATTGTTATCCCTTTTTTCACACAATCCATTGCTGTTATTCCATAATTTCATATAGCTGTTTGCAAGGTATAATGTGATCCTAATTTGATGATGATGATGATGATGATAAAGTTGGAAGGGACCTTGAAAGTCATCTAGTCCAACTCCCTGCTCAGGCAGGAAACCCTATACCATTTCGGACAAATGGCTGTCCAGTCTCTTCTTAAAAACTTCCAGTGTTGGAGCATTCACCATTTCTGGAGGCAGGTTGTTCCACTGGTTAATTGTTCTAACTGTCAGGAAGTTTCTCCTTAGTTCTAGGTTGCTTCTCTCCTTGATTATTTTCCACCCGTTGCTTCTTGTCCTGCCTTCAGGCACCTTGGAGAATAGCTTGACTCCCTCTTTAACCATACCTTCTACCATTACGAAGTCAGGCATGTTATTTTCTGAAGATGATTTCACAGAGTTGGAGAGCTTCTGCAGAAGTGTCCATAGGGATTAGCACTGAAGATGTTACTAAATTGCGGATGGACAAATTGAGGTTGTTGTACATCAAGTAGGAGTAGATGTGGGAGAAAGAGAAATCAGAACAATGCAGAGGAGTGCCTGTAGAGTTTTAAAGATTTGAACTGATATAGTGCTTCTCTCTTCTTTAAAAGGTAAAAGAAGGCAGAAAATACTATAGAGACACTGAAACTGAAAGCGCAGAATCAAAATAACACCACAAATTATCTATAAAGAACAAGCACGGGCTGGAGTTTCTAAAATAAGAAATTAATATAAAATGACTTAGTAGGAAGTTACAAATGAAAGGGATGGTTAATTGCTGAAATAGTTAAGGCTTTCCAGCTGCTCATGTTGCAACATGATTTAAATGCTAGTCATGATTTTTTAAAAGGCAAGGAGGTTTTTTTTTTTTTTTTTTGCTGAGAAAGCAAGATGTTCTCCTCCCCATTCTCCCCTTTCCAGCCCTCCCTTCCCTTCTGTCTCACTTGCTGCAGTGGTATTGCTTTGTTTTCCATGAGTCACAGTCAAGATACGACTTTTGGATGGGGGATAATGCCCTGCGTTGTGCCATGGCAAATGTTGTTTATGTATATAGCAATTACTGAGCTTTCACTTTTTATTTTATCTTTATTAATTCATTATTGGTAATCGGGCTCTTTTGCATTCATCTGTATCCACTTCGTATACATTTCTATTTCATCCCTAGTGGCTCAGGGGGCATCTGTTGGTTTGCAAGTCCCATCATTTCTAAAAGCTAGGATGGAAACCTGAGGGCTTGATGTCATGTCGTCTGAGAACAGGCAGCTCTGAAGTTTCTCTTAAGCTGTCTGTGTACCTATGTGGATTGCAAAGACAGAGAAGAAGTGGGGTAGTACAGAAAAGGTTATGCAGTGCAGCAAACCATCCCTTTGGTTCTGAATCCACCGAGGCATCACATCTCCAGATGACTTCTCTCATGGGTTAATGACTTTTCTTTGCAATTCCACACCCTGGTTAAATTTTAAACAAAATGATCTGCAGAATGTATATAGTTGAAATGTGGCTGAGTGTACTGAAATAATTGTATTTTTAAGTATTGCCTAAAAACAGCTGCCCTGTATCTCATAAATAACTCAAATCATATTTCACGCATTCCATAAAGAGTTGAGCAATTAGAATTATATAATAGCAATCCCAGCAAAAGATGCCAAGTCAGTAACGTGAGGAAAGCTGTCAAACAAGTGCTAAATCTAGAAGAGACAGCCTAAAAGGGCCATGCCCATATGACATTAAGCAAGCTTTTTTTTTTTTTTTCCTTCAGGTGTCCGTGATGTGAACAGTCTGAATGCTGACACCTCTCTGGCTGATTTGGGTTTGGATTCCCTGATGGGAGTCGAAGTCCGCCAGACTCTGGAGCGGGACTATGATATTGTCATGCCAATGAGAGATGTACGGTTGCTTACCATTAACAAACTACGGGAATTTTCTTCTAAATCTGGGACTCAGGACAGTAAGTATGTATACTTAACTAGACAGACCTGGGCATTTTGTAGCCACAGGCCACATCCAACTCTTTGGTTGACCCTGTCCAGCCCATGTGGATTACTTTTATTTGGAAGACGCTTGCTATTTTTTTTCCAGTTTAAATATGTGCATGGATGCATGCCTAAGCACCTTCACAGCCCTATTGGTTCAGCCCTCTACAATAGTCCTAGTTTCTCATGTGGCCTCTTGACCCTGACCTGAATTTCTGAATCAGAGTTGGTTTGGATCCTAGTGCTTCACAAGTTAAAGTTTAAAAAAAATATATTTAGACTTGTGCCAGACCATCTTATAAACCTTGTATTTCACTGTGTGAATGTGTCTATATCTTGTCTTTAGTATTATCCCAGGAAACCAAAGGCGGTCAAACTGAGCAACTCAATGTGGATTTGAATAGTCTCTTGGTTAATCCAGATGGACCAACAATGGTACCGCTCAATGAAGTCAAGAACACTGAGTCTCCACTCTTCCTTATTCATCCCATTGAGGGATCCATCTCTGTCTTCAACACCCTTGCCTCAAAGCTCCACATACCAAGCTATGGGCTTCAGTGTACTGAAGGTAGCTGTTGTATTTAACACATTTATCGAATCCACAATCTCCACGCGATAATTCACTGCTGAGATGTAAAGATTTAATTTAAACAAAAAACAAATTATAAGCAGAGGGAGACAACTGAACATCTTCTTTGTTTTATCAAAATTGAACTTCAGTAAGGCATTTGATAAAGTAGACCACAACCTACTTCTTCAAAATATAGAAAAATGTGAGTTAGACAGCATCACCACTAGATGGGTTCATAGCTGGCTGACTGGCCGTATTCAGCATGTGGTCCTCAATGGAACTGCATCTACATGGAGGAAAGTGTGTAGTGGGATACCCCAGGGCTCTTTTCTGGGCCCAGTGCTCTTCAACATCTTCATGAATGATTTGAATTGGGGGATAGATGGGGAACTCATCAAATTTGCAGACGACACCAAGTTGGCAGGAATAGCCAGCACTCGAGAAGATAGGCTTAAGATTTAAGATACAGAAGGATTTTGACAGACTTGAACACTGGGCGCTATCTAACAAAACGAAATTCAATGGTGAAAAAAGCAAGGTTCTACATTTAGGCAAGAAAAACCAAATGCACAGCTATAGTATAGGGGGTACCTTGCTCAATAGTAGTAACTGTGAGAGGGACCTCGGAGTCCTAGTGGACAATCACCTAAATATGAGCCAGCAGTGTGCTGCAGCTGCCAAAAAGGCCAACACAGTGCTAGGCTGCATTAACAGGGATAGAATCAAGATCACATGAAGTATTAATGCCACTCTACAATGCCTTGGTAAGGCCACACTTGGAATACTGCATCCAGTTTTTGTTGACACGATGTAAAAAAGATGTCGAGACTCTAGAAAGAGTGCAGAGAAGAGCACAAAGATGATTAGGGGACTGGAGGCTAAAGCATATAAGGAACGGCTGCTGGAATTGGGTATGTCTAGTTTAATGAAGAGAAGGACGAGGGGGGACATGATAGCAGTGTTCCAATATCTCGGGTTGCCACAGAGAAGAGTCAAGGGAGTCAAGCTATTCTTTAAAGCACCTGAAGGCAGGACAACAATTAATCAGTGGAACAACCTGCCTGCAGAAGTTGTGAATGCTCCAACACTGGAAGTTTTTAAGAAGAGATTGAACAACCATTTATCTGAAATGGTATAGGGTTTCCTGGCTGAGCAGGGGGTGGGACTAGAAGACCTCCAAGGTCCCTTCCAACTCTGTCATTCTGTTAAAATTCCTATTAGGCTGGCTTGGATTGTTATTGTGAGATTATAAATGTGCTAATTGACTCTTTTTCTTAACTTTGTTGCTTTCTATCTCTAGCTGCTCCACTGGACAGTATACAGAGCCTGGCATCCTATTACATTAGCTGCATAAAAGAGGTGCAACCAAAAGGTCCCTATCGAATTTCTGGATACTCCTTTGGTGCCTGTGTTGCCTTTGAAATGTGTTGTCAGCTCCAAGCTCAGCAAAGTCCTACCTACCTGCCCAATAGCCTCTTCCTGTTCGATGGCTCTCACTCCTACGTAGCAGCACATACTCAGGTAAGAGAGTCCAGGGCCACTTGGCAGATCAGTAGTAGTACACACCTCTTTTGTTGTGCGTGTACCCAGCAGTCCATTTATGGGATGAATTCATTTCCTATTCCAACATCGCCTCCTGTAATACAAATTGGTGACCATAATATTCAATTGTTACCTCATTGTTTGGCACGGGATTCTCTGGAAAATAGTCTGTTCTGGGACAGTTCATGCTTATTAGATATTATCTCAAGCCTTTTATCTTGTGTGTGATTTCCTAATAATTGTAATTCTTGGGTTTTATCACTATGTTCTGTGTGTTTAAAATTCTTGTTGTGAAAATTGTCTTTTGAATCATTCCCAGAGTTACAGAGCCAAGCTAACCCCAGGAAATGAAGCTGAAACAGAGACAGCAGCAATGTGTGCCTTTGTCCAGCAGTTCTCTGGCATGGAGTACAATAAGGTAATGGTGGTTGATACTGTTCACTGTTATATAATGTATGTGTGCATGTAGATATAAATGTATTTACATAAGTGTGGGTGTGTGTTAGTTCCCTTTAATAAATACACTGTATTTTGTAGTAACACTTCGATCGATTGATTGATATATTTATCTGTACTATTTGCAGTTGCTGGAGATTCTTTTGCCCTTACCAAATTTGGAAGCTCGTGCTAATGCTGCTGCAGACCTGATTATTCAAAATCACAAAGATGTCAGTCACAAGACACTCACTTTTGCTGCTGTTTCCTTTTACAACAAACTAAAGGCAGCAGACAAGTATGTACCAGAATCCAAATATCACGGCAATGTGACACTATTGAAAGCAAAGACCCACAATGAGTATGGAGAAGGTCTTGGAGGAGACTACAGGCTTTCAGAGGTTAGTCTGAAAAATTACATGACCACAATTATGTGGTTTTTCACTTAGTAAGTTTTCTCATCTTAAAGAAATATCAGCTGCATTTCTGATGTGTTACATGTAGGAATAAGTCATATTGATTTAGCGTGTATAAATGTTGATCCATCATCCTGTCTCCTACTGAATACCATGATTCTCCCAAAATAATAGTGTATTAACTTTTAACTTATTTTAACCAAGTTAGATAGCCAAGAATTTTAGAATACAAAATCACTGTGAACTCTTAATCTGAAGTGCTTAAGAGATTTTCAAGAACAATCAATCACTTTTCATTCTTAACAGCCATATTTCCCAAAATGGAATAATTGCAAGCATTTAGGTGACTGCCAATCATACCAAAGCTTATCTTAAAAGTGTTCAGAAAAATAATTAGTTAAAAAAAAAGATCCTCTCTTCATCAATAAAGTTAGATTGAATCACAGGATGGGATATCTTTTTTCCTCCTGCCCTTTTTTGGTACTCTTCCATCATTGCCAGATTTTGAACCAGCTAGAAATGCATATGATGCCACTCTCTGTATTGATTTCTTGCAAATATAGCTATGATATACCCAGTAATAGCTATATTTAGCTATACATATAGCTAAATATAGCTATAACTAATAATAATAATAATAATAATAATAATAATAATAATAATAATAATAATAATGAAGTCAAGAAAAAGATTAGAAGTGAATACATCAAGAGAGTGAAGAAGATCTTAAAGTCCAAACTCAATGGAGGAAATACCATAAAGGCAATCAACACCTGGGCAATCCCAGTCATTAGGTACACAGCTGGAATAGTGGACTGGACTCAAGCAGAACTAAAAGCAATGGATAGGCAGACCAGAAAAATAATGACAATGAATCATGCCCTTCATCCACGCAGTGACATTGATAGACTTTATCTACCAAGGCAAATAGGTGGGCGTGGAATGCTACAAGTACATCAGATGGTTGAAGAAGAAAAAATGGCTTTGGAAGAATATCTGAAGAACAATGATGAAGATGCACTGAAATTAGTATATCAGGAAGGTTTACTAACTACTGGAGAGACCAAACTGGTCCTACAAGAAAGACCAAATGAAGAACAGAATAGAGGCATGGGAAGACAAAGCACTACATGGCCAATACATGAAAAAAATAGCTGGGAAAGCAGATAATAATAAAACCTGGCAATGGCTAAGAGCAGGAAAATTGAAGAAAGAGACCGAGGGACTAATTCTGGCTGCACAAGACCAAGCCTTAAGGACAAATGCATACAAGTCAAAATTGAGAAGACAGCAACAGACAGTAAGTGCCGCCTATGCAAAGAAGCTGAAGAAACAGTGGACCACTTGGTAAACTGTTGCAAGAAGATTGCACAGACTGATTACAAGCAGCGGCATGACAAAGTAGCAACAATGGTGCATTGGAAATCTGCAAAAAATATCATTTGCCTGTAAGCAAAAACTGGTGGGATCATAAAATAGAGAAAGTCATAGAAAATGATAAAATTAAACTGCTCTGGGACTTCAGAATTCAAACAGACAAGCACCTGCAACATAACACCCCAGACTTAACAATTGTCGATAAGAAAGACAAAAAAGTCTGGATAGTGGACGTGGCAGTGCCTGGAGACAGCAGAATAGACGAGAAAGAACTGGAGAAGATAACAAAATACAAAGACCTACAAATAGAAATAGAAAGACTGTGGCAAAAGCAAGCAAGGGTAGTACCAATAGTCATAGGCTCCTTGGGTGCAATCCCAAAACAACTGGAGCACCACTTGAACACCATTGGCATTGACAAATTCGCTATTAGGCAATTGCAAAAGGCGGCCTTACTAGGAACTGCTTCCATCCTGCGACGATATCTGTAATACCATCAAACATCCACATCTGCCTATCCCAGGTCCTGGGTAAGGACTCGATAGGTAGACAAAATGCCAAATCCAGTCTGAACATCTGGCTGACTATGCGATGATCCATATATAATAATAATAATAATTGCAAAAGGTGGCCCTACTAGGAACTGCTTCCATCCTGCGACGATGTCTGTAATACCATCAAACATCCACATCTGCCTATCCCAGGTCCTGGGTAAGGACTCGATAGGTAGACAAAATGCCAAATCCAGTCTGAACATCTGGCTAACTGTGCGATGATCTATAATAATAATAATAATAAAGTTGGAAGGGATCTTGGAGGTCATCTAGTCCAGCCCCCTGCTCAGGCAGGAAACCCTATACCATTTCGGACAAATGGCTGTCCAATTTCTTCTTAAAAACTTCCAGTGTTGGAACATTCACATCTTCTGGAGACAGGCTGTTCCACTGGTTAATTGTTGTAACTATCAGGAAGTTTCTCCTTAGTTCTAGGTTGCTTCTCTCCTTGATTAGTTTCCACCTGTTGCTTCTTGTCCTGCCTTCAGGCGCTTTGGAGAATAGCTTGACTCCCTCTTCTTTGTGGCATCCCCTGAGATATTGGAAGACTGCTATCATGTCCCCCCTCATCCTTCATTAAACTAGACATACCCAGTTCCAGCAGCCGTTCCTTATATGCTTTATCCTCCAGTCCCCTGATCATCTTTGTTGCTCTTCTGTGTACTCTTTCTAGAGTCTCAACATCTTTTTTACCAAAACTGGATGCAGTATTCCAAGTGTGGCCTTACCAAGGCATTGTAAAGTGGTATTAATACTTCACGTGATCTTCATTCTATCCCAATCCCTAAATACAGATTAATGGTTTCTAAGAATGGATATGTGAAAGAAACAGGAACAAAAAGACCTTGCTTTTGTTGTGACTGATTGAAAGAAATCAAGGAAAGAAATAATCTACAAAAAGGAGCCAATATTACAAGAGAAGGACATTAAGACCTCAAGCTTGCATTGCTGGCTAAAACGTGTAATGTTTTCTTCTACGTCTTTACACCCTTTGCAGGTCTGTGATGGGAAGGTGTTTGTCCATGTTGTTGAAGGAGACCATCGTACTGTCCTAGAGGGAGAAGGCGTTGAGTCTATCATCGGGATCATTCACAGCTCATTAGCAGAATCTCGGGACAGTGTTCGAGAAGGCTAGGTGCTTCTGAAGGCTCGATAACAACCCCTAAGAACTTTGTCATCTGCTCTACAGCCAAGCCTAGGACGTCTTCTTGATCAGCATCTCTCTCCAGTACAGCAACATTCTTGTTGCGCAGTTGCAAGGAACAATTCTGATGGCAACAATTTACATCCTTTGGCAGAGAAACAAAATTAGGAGCAGACATGTGTATGTGTGTGTTGTACTATGTATTGTATTGTATTGTTGTCTAGAAGTATTCCAAAGGATAAAATGGAATTAACCAAGTCCAGTGACCAAGGATGGAAGCTACAACTGATTTTGGAGACACCAATGTCTGTGAAGAGTCAGTCTGTAGCAATAACAGTACATTAATTCCACTGAGGCTCTTTTGTACCTATTATTTTTAACTTGAAATAGTCTAGGTATTTATTGCATTATTATTTTACTAGAAGTGCGTTGTTTTAATTTGTAACTGACTAAACAATAAGAATGAAATACTCCACTTAGGAGTATATTTTTTTCCTGCTTGATCTTTTTTTAAAAAAATAAAATAAAATAAAATAACATTTTGTTTTAAACTCACGCCGTTTAGAGGGAAAGGTAGGTTCCCCACACAAGCAAAGCCGTTCTCTGCTTTGCTTAGTCTGGGCTTTTGCGAAATTGCCAAACTTTTATTCAGGTTCTGATGTAAGGATATGGTAATTCTGGGCATGTATAATGACATGCTTTTTTGGCCAAGAGTGAAATCAAAACTTTAAATACTTCCTCTCACTTATTTGGGAATGCATAAATCAAGTATATACAATCTTCCAAGCCCAACATAAACATTTCCCCAAAATGCTTTTGGTTTAGTTTGTTTATTTCCTCTTTGCAACTTCAATAATTGTGATTTACAGAGTTTCTTGTTGACAAGAATCTGAATCCTTCTTTCCCCGTTTTTCAAGCAGAATTTGGTAATAATTTTCAATATCTGCAAAACTTCCTATGTAAAAAATAATTTAAAATTACTGGAGTTGATTACATTTCTTCTTTTATTTTTGCCTCTTTTGTGTTGGAGATAATTGTAGAAGAGTCAGTGCATTTCTGCTGCAATAATGATACAGTGGAGATACTCTGAAAAACCAGCAATGAGAGGAACTGTAGTGCCTCTCCAAACTCTTTTGAGTCCAGTTTCTCAGCTGGATTATTTTACTAGCATCAGGGCACACACATTTCATACTTGCTGAGAATGAGTTGGCTAGCCCATCCTCTGTGGACATGCAGCTAGATGCATGCTTTTAGTTGTTAAGAAGTTCTTTGAAATGAAAAATGAAAAAAAAAATCTGTCCACTGTGTTTGTGCTTTCCCTCCTTTTTATGTTTACATTAGGAAAAACTCTATGCATCTTTTTTTCTGCAGCTGTTCTTGAATTAAACACTTTAAATCTGCCATATTGTTCATTGTCTATTTTTACATTTCTTCCTCTTTTTTTGAAGAAAAATAGATCTCAATTTATTCAGGTTAGAGTGGTTGATTGACTACACAAACATGTTTTCCTTAATCTGTGTCTTCCATTTCCTTTAATATTTAAAGCTGGTAAAAACAAAACTTATGCCACAATATTTTTTACAATTTGAAAGCTCTAACTGCCTTCGCTTCCAATAGCAGAATGAGGCTAACATTTATATAGCATAATTGAAAGGACAATCGGTGCAAAATATGAGAATAACTAAGTACAGGTAGTCCTTGACTTACAACCATTCATTTCGTGACCGTTCAAAGATACAACACTGAAAAAATTTACAACTGGTTTTGCAACACAGCCGTTGCAGCAACCCGATGGTCACGTGATCAGAATTCAGGTGCTTGACAACTGGGATGTATTTATGACAGTTGCACTGTCCTGGAGTCATGTGATCACCAATTGTAACCTTCCCAGCAGGCTTTTGACAAGCAAAGTGAATGGGGGAAGCCAGATTCACTTAAGAACCACATGCTTCACTTAAGAGCTGCAGTGATTCACTTAACAACTGCACAAAACAGGTTGTAAAACGGAGCACAACTCAATTGTTTTGCTTAGCAATGGAACTTTTGAGCTCCATTGTGGTCGTAACTTGAAGACTATCTGTATTTACAGAAAAATTTCCTTCTGAAGGCAACCATTATACCACCAGCATTAAAATGTTCAAAGGACATTATTGGAAGTTATTCTGCCTCAGCAAATGAACAATAACAAAACTGAATAAATTACCCATAAGATTATTCCAAATTGCTTTTGCACTAAATTCCTAAAATGCAAGGTTCCACTGGCTGTTTCTATGATTTGTGATTTGTGCCATGTTTGAATTTGTCTTTGGTTCTCTTAGTGGATAATCTTGGGAAGAAAAGAGGGCCGGCCACATACTCACTCCACTTTTTAAACATCACTTACTCCACAGCTATTGTCCAGCAAGAACCACTGACTGACTTTTAATGCTTCTTGTTGATAGAAATAAAATACATATTTCTGAATAGGGCAACTGGTAGAAATAAATTTAATGGGTGATAACTCTTGCAACCAAATGTTCAACAGAACCTATTTTGCAATTAGCTAACCAGATATATATGTTGAGTGTTTTAATTTTTGGCAATTTTTCACCATATATTTGTTCAGTTTGATGAATGCCAAAACTGGAACCTAAAACAGCTACTGAAACTTAGAAGTCAGGAAAGGATAGACAGTAGTCATAGCTTTTGCACTGTTTATTGCTAGACGGCAGATTTTTTTATTAGAATTTGTTCAAATAAATACCTAATGCCACATTTGTTAGTCTCTTATGTATAACTGGGCATGTATAAATTAATGTAAAATTAATCATTATGTAGTCAGAATCAGTTGAGTCACAAATAATATTTGAGTAAGCTGTCTGTTTGAAATTTTCACAGGTAGTGCATGATACCACTTGCCAGGTGGATGAATTTACAATAATTACACCACAATCCAATTTACCATGCCTCCTCTTCAGGCTTCTCTTTAGAGCATCAGCATCTTCCTATCTTATCCCATAGCACAATGTCATGTCAGGAAGTTCCTACCTTCCATTCTAAACCATTGGCTGCTACTGCTTTTGCATACTAAAAGGCATCATAGCAAAGATGTATGGTAGTCCTCAAGTTACAACCACTCGTTCAGCAACCGTTCAAAATTATAATGGTGCTCAATAAGAGACTTGCTATTAGCCACAAAGTGGTGGCTGTTACAGCATCCCTGTGATTACATGATTACAATTTGGTCGCTTGGCAATCAGCTCACAATTACAACAGTTGCAGTGTCCTGTGGTTATGTGATCACAATTGTGACTTTCACTTGCAAAGTTAATGGGTAAGTCGCTTGTGCTCCTGGTGTTTTTTTGCCTGCCTGGGCATCCACTCACTTGTATTCCACAGTGCCTGCCCATATTGTAGTGCCCCGTGACATCCGCACACCCACCCCTGCTTGGTAGTACTGCCCAAGGTGTCTGCTTGCACTCTTTAGCAACTGTCTGTACTGAATTTGCCTGTCCACTCTTAGCTGTCATCCACACTCTCACCTGCCAGCCTGCTTGCCTTAGACTCTTGCTTCTTCCTATATGGTCACGTGAGGCCCTCATTTTATGACCCACACAGTTATGACCAACTAGGACTGCTGAGATTGCCATTGCTAAGTGATGCAGTTATAAAGCACAATGTTATGACTGCATCACTTAGCAACAGAAATTCCAGTCCCAATTGCAGCTGTAATTGAGGACTACCTATAATATTGGTTATCTTATTAGACAAAAAGTTTACCAAAAGTCAGTATAAGGCAAAATTGAAGGCTGACTTGATATAGAAGTCATAAGTCCTAAAATGGAATGTATAAAAGTCAGCAGGTTATAGGTGCTGTGATTTCAGGCTGCAAGCACAATGGACAGCAGAGTATGAGGCATGGGGTTCATTATTAGATCTGACTTGATCCTTAATGTCAACATTTATTGGTAATAAGGTTTCTTGACAATAAATCAGGGATTATCAACCTAGACTTTAGGGCAATGTGTGAGCCTCCCGAAATGGGCAGGTCTGAAATGTTTATATCAGTTTTGCCCCTAATTTTTCCCAAAGTCCCTAAAGCAAAATGACAAAATAAGCATTTCAGATCCGCTGTCTCCACTTCCAGTCACTAGCTATGTCCTCTGTTCTCCCATGTCAAAATAATATTGCTCATCCCAATTAAGAGTGAATCATCTGAAGGTTAGTCTCGAACAGCACAATCAGATTTGAAGAGGATCCAATGATATCAAGAATATAAAAATGGAGTAGACTAAGGAAATGGAATGTGGCATTGCTGAATCACCAATGCTGCATCATTATACTGAAGTTTGAAGCTGAAATATTTCTGATTATGTAAAATATAAAAATAAATATTTTTAAATAAAAAGACACATCTTTCATTTGGCACATAATCAGGTGATTCTTTCTATTCCTATTGCACACAGGGCATGAACATCTCACATGCCAACAAAATGGTCACCTCAGAACTGAGTGAGCAAAACTACAGGTAGTCCTCGCCTTACAACAGTTTATTTAATGACCATTCAAAGTTACAACAGCACTGAAAAAAGTGACTAATGACTGTTTTTCACACTTTCATACACTTATGACCGCTGTAGGATCTCAATGGTCATGTGATTGAAATTCAGATGCTTGACAACTGACTCATATTTATGACAGTTGCGGTGTTCTGGGGCCATGTGTTCACCTTGTAGCCTTCTGACAAGTCAATGGGAAAGCCCGATTCACTTAACAACTGTGGCAAAAAAGGTTGTAAAATGAGACAAAATTCATTTAACAAATGTCTCACTTAGCAACATAAATTTGGGGCTCAACTGTCTGTAGTCGTACATCGAGGACCACCTGTAAATACCCTTTTCTCAGTTGATCCTGGCCATGCTACAAAATGTTCTGGGAAAAGATTATTTTTCTGCCATGGCCCACGGACGATGCCTTCATCTCCACCGCAGCCTGAGACTCCTGTCAGCTGTACCAGGATAGAGGAGCATTTCCTCCTTGTCTCCATGCTGTTTGTTGAAAGGCGCCCTCAAACAGTGTAAAAGCTGCCGGGCTTTGCCCCCATTAAGTGACGGGATTGCAGTGACTTGAAACGGAGTCAGAAGAGATGCTGGCTGACGTTTCGGCAGACCGCTAAATGGGTCAAGAGGTCTTTTTCCCCTAAGCAGAAAGCCGGCTGCCCTACATTCCTTTTCTCTTCCAATTCTCTCTTCCGGAGCCCGACTTTCCTCAGCTCGGTAAAGAGCGACTCTACAACTTTCAGGGAGCCGGGAAGGAACGGGGAGTTACGCCTCCTTTCATTTAACCTTTCGTTTCCTTAACTGATCCAGTCGCCTGAGTTCACATACGCACAAAGCATAAATTTTAGTCGGTACTGTCTGAAATACCCGACCACCCGCATCGCAAGCTTAAGTAAGAAAAAGCGCCGCGCGGTAAATGCAGGAAGTCCCTCTCTCGTCTTTTTCCTTCCGGCAGAGGAGGCTTTGCTGGGCGGCCGGGAAGAAGACGTCCGGCCCCTTTCTTCCGCGCTGTCGTTTCCGAGGGGGCTGCGTTCGAGGTTACGCCCTCCCACGCGGGCCGGACTGAAATGAGTGGTGCGTTCCCTGGGTGGGGGGGCTTAATCGCCCCGCCTGGCCTCAGCCTTGGCGTCAGGTGCTATCGGGGCTCCGGCGGAAGAAAGATTTGGGCCGGTGGGGGGCCCCGCTAGAGCTCCGGAGAAGGGAGGCAGGCCGGGCTCCTGGCCTGGTTTTTATAGGGTTGCCCTCCTTGAAGAGCAGGGAGATGAGCTCGGGGCTTGGGCTGGTTTGGCCAAGTGGCAGGACCGTGACCGGGGTGCCGCTGTGTAACGTAGCATCTTTCTGCCGCCGCCGCTGCTTTTTGAAAAGGTGAATTCTAGATGGAAGCCGGCATGGGCTCCCCTTGCCGTATGGAGACAACAAGGCATCTACGTCGAGCCTTCGCTCTTTCCTCTCTTAGATAATTATAGGAAGTCTCCCTCTGTAAGCTAGCTGGCTTTCCCTGCTAGACCTATAGACTAATGCTCGGCCATCATCAAAAGGTAATCCGGTCATATTGGATTGGCTCCCTAGCCTTATAAAAATAATATGCCAGCTTTGCTGTTATCAGATAACAGGGATTTCTCTCTTTATTTCCCTAAATAGAGATGGGGGAGAGAGAAACTAATTGCAAAATGTGTGAGTTTCACACACTAGAAACATAGCCACGCTGACAATGTTTCATAAAGGAAGAAATAACTCACTTGTCACTTATATTTAAGTTTAGATCTGACAGATCTGGTTTCTTGCAGACAAGAAGATAGAAATGTTTCATAGTGCTGTTTTTCTAGTTAGCATTGTTTTAATTTGATCTTAATTCTCAAGATAAAATGAATAAGCTCTGGCAGGGCAAGTTAGATTACCAAGTAAGGAAAATAAAATGTGGTATGTTGTAGCATTATAAAGCAGGAGTTAAAGAATCATAGAATAATAATCCTAGAATATAAAAATTGTAGGAAATGTATTCTAAACTATAAAATCCTTGCGGTTCAGCAATTTGTTAACAAATGGTATATAATTTAAATAATATAGTTACTGTGTAGTTTTATACTATCTTAAATACGTATTAAGGAAATCAACCTTGACTGTCCTTTGGAAGGACAGATACTGAAGCTAAAACTCAAATACTTTGGCCACCTAATGAGGAGAGGATTCATTGGAAAAGACCCTGATGTTGGGAAAGATTGAAGGCAAAAGGAGAAGGAGAGAGCAGAGGATGAGATTGATAGTGTTATCGAGGCAGCGGGTATGAGTTTGGACAGACTTAGGGAGACAGTGGAGGACGGGGGGGGGGGTCCTGGTCTGTTATGGTCCATGAGGTTGCAAAGAGTTGGACACAATCTAGTGGCTAAACAACAACAAATATAATATACTTTTAAGTGCACAACAGACGTCTGGATCTTGCTCAGTTTTGACCATTTGACTACTGTATGTAGGTGTTAAGAACAACACAAATGATAGATTGCAATAGTAAATGGGTACCATGTGAAAAAAAACTAATATCAGTTGTTGAATACAGTTAATGCATGTTATAATTACTTTCTAAGATGAATAAAAGGATATTAACATTTACTGTTTGTATTTCTTTCCAGTGAAAGGATGATGCCCAAACTCAAGGGCTTTGAATTTTGGAAAAACACACTGAGAGGGGCCCGTTTTGTGGTTGCTCCTATGGTGGATCAAAGCGAACTGGCTTGGAGACTGTTAAGCCGCCGTCATGGGGCCCACCTATGTTATACTCCTATGCTGCATGCTCAGGTCTTTGTCAGAGATGCCAATTATCGTAAGGAAAACTTGTATTGTGAAGTGTGCCCTGAAGACAGACCTTTGATTGTACAGGTAATACTGACCAAATGATGTCAGTGGCCTTTCATAACTTTGTTTTGGAATACATTTTTCTGCATTGTGTGACAAATATTTCAAAAAAGTAATTTTAAAATAATTAATGCACCCACTCGAGGACTAATTCCCATAATCCACAGACATTTACTATAGTGGTAAGAATTGTAAACTCAACATGTGTGATATAAGTATTAAGATGTTTTATTAAGACAAAGGAAACTTAGGTTCAAGCCTATCCTTGGTCACTCATGCTCATTAGATGACTTTTGACCAATCACTCTCTCCCAGTCAACTTAGCCCACATGGTGGTAGTTGTGGGGAAAAGGTAATGCTGTCATGATGAATCAAAGAGTTTTTACCTGGAACGTTATAATCAGAACTTGTCAGGTAGTCACAACAACAATAATATTACTTGGATTGGGGAGGACAAAAAAAAAAAAAAGATAGAAAAACGTGGGTTAAAAAGCATCACCACCAGATGGATTCGTAGCTGGCTGACTGGCCGTACTCAGCATGTGGTCCTCAATGGAACTGCATCAACATGGAGGGAAGTGTGGGGTGCCCCAGCGCTCTGTTCTGGGCCCAGTGCTCTTCAACATCTTCATCAATGATTTGGACGAGGGGATAGATGGGGAACACATCAAATTTGCGGATGACGCTAATCTGGCAGGAATAGCCAACACTTCAGAAGACAGGCTTAAGATACCGGAGGACCTGGACAGACTTGAACACTGGGCGCTATCTAACAAAATGAAATTCAGTGGTGAAAAAAGTAAGGTTCTACATTTAGACAAGAAAAACCAAATGTACAGGTATAGTATAGGGGGCACCTTGCTCAATAGTACTAACTGTGAGAGGGATCTCGGAGTCCTAATAGACAATCACCTAAATATGAGCCAGCAGTGTGCTGCAGCTGCCAAAAAAGCCAACACAGTGCTGGGCTGCATTAACAGGGATAGAATCAAGATCACGTGAAGTGTTAATACCACTTTACAATGCCTTGTTAAAGCCACACTTGGAATACTGCATCCAGTTTTGGTCACCACAATGTAAAACAGATGCCGAGACTCTAGAAAGAGTACAGAGAAGAACAACAAAGATGATTAGAGGACTGGAGGCTAAAACATATAAGGAACGGTTGCTGAAATTGGGTATGTCTAGTTTAACGAACAGAAGGACGAGGGGGGATATGATAGCAGTGTTCCAGTATCTCAGGGGCTGCCACAAAGAAGAGGGAGTCAAGCTATTTTCCAAGGTGCCTGAAGGCAGGACAAGAAGCAATGGAGGGAAACTAATCAAGGAGAGAAGCAACTTAGAACTAAGGAGAAACTTCCTGACAGTTAGAACAATTAACCAACGGAACAACCTGCCTCCAGAAGATGTGGATGCTCCAACACTGGAAGTTTTTAAGAAGAGACGACAGCCATTTGTGAAATGGTGTAGGGTTCCTGCCTGAACAAGGGGTTGGACTCGATGACCTCCAAGTTCCCTTCCAACTTTATTATTATTATTAAGTATATAAAATATTTTGTCATACTTAATAACACAATTTAGAAGGCGTTTAATAGCATGATGGCCTATTGTTTTATAAATGTGTTAAATGCTTCTGCCATTTTGATGTTAAAATAAATGCTAACTTACTATTTGGCTTATATATCTCTTTCACAGTTCTGTGCCAATGATCCAGCAGTGTTTGTCGAGGCTGCCTTGTTAGCTCAAGACTATTGTGATGCAGTTGACCTGAATCTGGGGTGCCCTCAGATGATTGCAAAAAGAGGTATGCATAATCTAAAATAATTTAGGCCCCAAAACTACACATACATTGACACAGAACCAGTCTCTCTTGAAAGGAATGAATTAGTAAAGTGCCATCAAGTCCCGCCTGACTCCCTCCAACTACACAACAAATGCTTGTCATTGTGAATTCTCTAGGAAAAGCCATCTTTTAGATTATCTTCTACTTCCTCTATGCTTGCCATGTGCAGTCATTCTTTCTTTGCTCCCTAGAAGTAATCTTTTTATTTCTCCAATATATTTTCCATCTTTATTTATTCTTGAGCCTAAAGGGCGGGGGGAGGGAACTGTCTACTGCTGTGGCTATTTTGTGTAGCTAACATTGGGCCAGTCCCTGTTAGACCATAATTTTTTGGATTTTCTTTCAGGTCACTATGGAGCATTCCTGCAAGAGGAGTGGGACCTTCTCCCAAAAATGAGTAAGACCTGATCGTTCTTGATTATAGGATGGGATGAGGAAAGAGTGGAACCAAAATGTGTTATATTTATCCTTGGGGCATCCTGTTTGGATGACACAGCAAGCTATGAACATAGATTTTGGTAACTGGTCCCTCTGCCTTGACAATATAACCAAAAATAGTTCTGTAGGGTTTGCTGGATGCAAAGTAATTCCAGCAACAGTTAACTGGACTGTATTCCCATACTTCTTCTGCATACAAAGTTGTGGATATGCTATCTTGCTAATTATGACTAGAAGAAACATATAGCTAATATTATAAAATAAAACAGAACTGGCAGCTGATTCCTAATTGCCCAACACAGGACAGAGGGGCCACTGAATTGAAATGGTGCAGTAGCCAATATGGTAGACTTTTGGTTCATATTTTTGAAGCTCCCTCATTGCTTTGGGTCACTGACACAGGATTATCCTTCCACTATAGACAGTTCTTTTGTCCACAAAATCTTTTTGCAAATGTAAACTTGACACACACAAGAGACAGTAGGGCCTAATAGTTATTTATTCCTGTAATAATGTATACACGCAGCAGTGTGGTAAACACATGCTGTTTATCAGAAAAGGGGATTGCAGTTATTTGTTCTTCTACTAATGTAACTTCCAGATTCAGCCATTTTCTTTCTCTTGTTTTCCAGTTGCATTGGCCAATGAAAAGCTCTCTGTACCTATTACATGCAAAATCCGTGTTTTCCAAGAAATTAGTAAAACTGTGAAATATGCTCAATTGCTGGAGAAAGCTGGTTGTCAAGTAAGGAATCCATTATAATCTGTTTTGAAGTATGAATTATATGTACGTATCTATAATGCTATTGTCTTTCAGCTTAAGTGATGCTATGCAAAGTTCAGAAAAGGAGGAAGGAAAATGTAAACCAAGACAGACACATAAGTCAAACATGAGAGAACATTAACTTACACTGATACTGTTCACTCTACTTCTCCATATTTTATCCTTGAAAACTCCCTGCTTTCAGCACATCTGTGCATAGTTTCATATATTGCCTTTATTTATTCAACTTCTCTCTTTTTGAGAATGACATAAAATTTATTCAATTATTTTTAGTTTTCCTCTCAGTTTGTTCACTTATACGTAATGGCTTTGCGGTTTAATATTCATTCTCTTTACATATATGATCAAATCACATCAGCATAGTTTTTCATACTAGTAACTTACTTTAGTGTTCGGCCTACATTTATTAATCACTCATTAATTCTTGACCACAACTTTTCTTTTTTTACCACCTTTTTAAGTAATCCTTTTTTCCCTGCATTAAACTTGTTTCTATGTTTTTCTTGACATCGCCCGGTCTCACTTCTGTGCAGTGAAGTGGGCAAACGTATGCTGTTACCCATGGCGAATTTTGCTTGCTCCCACAAACATTCATTCCTACACCAGAAACACTAAGTTCCATGGTCTTTCTATCAGCATTTATACCTTTTAACATTTCCTCTCCATTTTCCAAGCCTTAGTAAACATTCTACCAAGGTATGTAAATTCTGCAGTATTAATTGTTCTTGATTTTGTTGTTTAGAAATTACTTGCAGTTGTTCAGTCTGTTGGTTAAATGCAACTATCTTGGTCTGTTATTCTTCTTCTTTATAAAATTAGTTAATATTTACTGCTAACATAACAATTATTTGGGTTCACAGCCAACAATATAGAATTAAATTGTAATGCTATACTTGGCATTGTAAAGGCTCTGGGCTTGCAAACCGCCCACAGTCATTTAGGTGGGATGTTACAGGCCTTAGTCATACTCATGCCATATGCAGCATTCTGCATAGTTAATAGTAAGATTATTACTGATCAATTTTGGCATATATGACAAATGCAATTAAAGTTCACTTTTAGCTCAGGATCTCTAATATGGTCAATGTACTGTTGCTCTCATCCCACCAACTAGGAAGTATTTGCAATATAATAGCACACAAGTCAAGATGTTTAATATGATTTGATGTCAGTATCAAACTATTAACCTTTTTAGATAAAATAGGCAGGTATGTTCCAAGAAGCTTATTTAGTATTTGAGGAAAAACAGATAGTCCTTGCTTAACAGCTGTCTTGTTTAGCCAACATTCAGAGTTGTGATAGAACTGAAAAAGTAGCTTTATGACCATTCCTTATACTTCTGACCATTTCAGGGTCAGATGATAGTTTCAAGCATTTTGCGACTGGTAGGCATTTTACAACTATTACAGCATCCCATGCTCACAGGATTGCCATTTGTGCACTTCAATCATTGGAGAAGCTGGCAGTGAAATTGCAGTTTGCAGTCACATGACATCTTGTTTGATGACACGTAGATGATCTGTTTAATGACCACAGTGGAAGTGAGGTCATAAGTCCATTATGATCACATGATGCATTACTTAACTATCACGTTGCTTAATGATGGAATTGCCAGTCCATTTGTGATTGTTAAGCAAGGACTACCTGTACATACAACCAAACAGTATACAACCATTTGCTTAGCAACTGTTCGAAGTTACAATAGCATTGAAAAAAAGTGTTATGTGACCCTTTTTCACACTAATGACTGCTGTAGCATCCCCATGGTCATGTGACCAAAATTCAGATGCTTGACAACTGACTCATTTTTATGACAGTCGCAGTGTCCCAGGGTCATGTGATCACCATTTGTGACCTTCCCAGCTGGCTTCCAACAAGCAAAGTCAATGGGGGGTTTTTGCCAGATTCACTTAACAACTGCAGTGATTCGCTTAACTCTGCAAAAAGGTCATAAAATGGGGCAAAAGTCACTGAACAACTGCCTTGTTTAGCAACAGAAATTTCAGGGACAATTATGGTCGTAAATTGTGACCACTTGTAATGTTATCGGAAAAAAATAGATATGGAATTTAGAATTCCTAACTATTTGTAAAAAAAAAAAAAAAAAAAACCCAGCTGGCATTAGAGACAAATGAAATATTTTCTAAGATTGTCTCAGTCACATACAATTTGTTACAGCTTCTAACTGTCCATGGCCGCACTAAAGAACAGAAGGGACCTCTGGTTGGTGTGGCTTCCTGGGAGCACATACAGGCTGTGAGGTAAATACCCATAGCTAACCTGGGGAAGGGACCCTGTACTATTGAATGCATATACCCGTTTCCCCGAAAATAAGCCCTATCCTGAAAATATAAGCCCTAGCTTGATTTTTACGTGTGCGCCTAATATAAGCCCTACCCCAAAATAAGCCCTAGTTTGGGGGCGAGACACGTGTAAAAATCAAGCTAGGGCAGGGGGTGGAGCTTGATTTGTTTTGTGGCTGCTTGCGGCCACTCGCCATGTGGCACATTGTGCCGTTGCTGCTGCTCATGGCAGGAGGCCATGTGGCTCATCACGCCGATCACAGCAGAAGACCACATGGCTCATTGCGCCGATCGCGGCAGGAAGCTGCGTGGTGCATTGCGCCGGTGCTGCCACTCCTGCACGCCACAGCACAACACGCCATGGTGCAACGCGAGCGATGGCCTCTGGTATGCGGCCGCAAATAGATGTAGAAGAACTCAGGCAGCAGCGCGACAGGTGTCGGGGTATGGGAGGCCCGGCTGTGGTGGTCCTAAGGTAAGCAGGTAAGACATCCCCTGAAAATAAGACTTGGTGCCTCTTTCAAAAGCAAAAAAATATATAAGATGGGGTCTTGTTTTGGGGAAAACACGGGTAGATTGATTCACTGACTGTATTGTATTTGTATCTCATCTTTTAGATAATTAATGCCTCCCAAATGGGCCCACATGAATTAAAGCAAAGAAATGGACTCTGCCTTTAAGTTTACTTTCTGCAGCAGGCAAGACTCATTAGAGAAGAGGAATAGAGGGGCTAAGAAAGGCAGGAGGTTAGTTTCTCACAGCCAGAATGAAATGAAATTGGGAGCTACGTACTGGCATGTAAGCCATGCGTGCTGGGTCGATTTTCCTGTTACCCTTTTCTGACTGTTCCTAAACAAGGACATCTTGACCAGTGGGAAAGGCCAGAGGGTTCTGCCCTTTAGTTCTCTGAGCACACGGAATTATCAGTAGGATTGGAATATTGTATCTTGGAAGGAATATTGTATCTTGGAAGGGAGAGACCAAGTCCCTGCCTTTGGTCCTCAGTTCAGTGTTAGTCAGGAGGGTTTTTTTTCTAGGCACTGAATGCCATCAATTTAGAGAAAATACTGTCTGGCGAGTCTAAGAGTTTGCTGCTCTTGGAAGTTTTTAATTTCTATTATTGATGCATTATCTTTCCTTTTCCATTTGCTGTCATAGAAAGGCTGTAAACATCCCCGTTTTTGCAAATGGAAACATTCAATACCTCAAAGATGTGGAACGGTGTATTCAGAAGACAGGCGTTCAGGGTGTTATGAGCGCAGGTAGGAAAGAAAAAGAAACTGTTCAATGTCTCAATTGAAGTTAAATGATACCAATGATACTCTTGTTTATAGTACGGTCATCTGCTGTTTCTGTTGCTTTCATTATCCTTTAGAGCAGTGATTTAAATTTTCTGAGCAGAGATCAGTGGTGTCGAATATGATAAATATAATCCTCTGCCCAGACTCCCGGTGACTTTGGGGACCCAGCAATGCAATATTCTTGCAATAATATTGAAGTGGGTTTATCACTGCTATTTCTAGTTGTTGTTTCTGTTTACTTCCAATCTACCCTACAGACTGGGTGACACATCCAAACATTAAGACCGACCATTTAAAAAGATAGGATAGTTACTGTAGTGGATACCTCACGCAATAGACACCGACAACTGAAGTAGATTCAAAATGATTCATTTCCAAAGCTAGCAGGGTATATAGAGACATTGGACTCCTGCATCCAGATGAGCCAGAAACAAGAGCTCCAAGGGGGGCATAGGTGTTATACGTGGAATCTTGATCAAAGAATGCATGTTAATAGAGGACCCCAATAGGAAAAAAAAATGCTTTTCTACTGATAAGATGACTCTGAGGGAGACACAGGTGTCATGGTGTGAAAAAAAAATGCTTTTCTACTGATAAGATGACTCTGAGGGAGACACAGGTGTCATGGTGTGAAGGTTTAACAGATACATCCTTTGGAATGCATAGTGCAGCGGTTCTCAAACTTTTTAATGCCGCAACCCCCCCCCCAACCAGTCGTAAGTCGAGGACTACTCAACCGGTCGTAAGTCGAGGACTACTCAGCTGGTGCAGCACCGTTTGCCGAATGGGACTTTTGGCGGGCTCAGCAGGGCAGAGACAGCCTGGACAATTCCTATTGGCTTTTGAATGCCAATAGAATTAGACTCTATTCAAGAGAGTCTATTCTATTGGCTTTCAAAAGCCAGTAGAATAAAAGGGAGTAGCACAGCTAAGGAAAAGGGGGAAAAAATGGCGGACTGCATTGTTTGGTGACCCCCATGAAATGGTCATTTGACCCCAAATGGTGTCCCGACCCACAGGTTGAGAACCACTGGCATAGTGCTTTAGTTTAAAAAGCAGAGGAGGCCATTAATGCTGAATAACGAGGGTTTTAGAAGTTTTCAGACCAAGGAACCTGTTAGTGAAAAAAAACCTTTTGGACCCCATTATCTGGAGATAAAACGCTGGTGATAGAAAATTGCCTGGGTTCAAGTGGCTCTTTTCCCCTCCTCAACCCTTTAGTCTTTCAAGGGACCATATCAAATTCTTGGGGAGGTCTGGGTTTCACGAAACATAGCTTGGAGATATCCGCCATACAAGATTGAAATGACTGGCTATTCTAAATGCTTACTGAAGAGTTTATTTAAATAAAAATTTGAGTTTGCGTATAAAATATATTGTTTTAGATGGAGAAACAAAAGATATGAAATGCAGTTGTATATGCATATTAACCACCTCTTAGCTTGCATCTGGATTCTGGAAGAAAATTGCTTTTCCCGAAACACTGGTGATTATCCAGGAGTGTGAAAATGGTTCATCTCAAAATAGTTTGATCACAAAATTTGGCAAACCATCCTGCTTTCAAGCAGTCAAGAGGTGTTGAAATTTATGTATTGAATTTATTTATGAAATTTATATGCCCTCCCATCTTGAGAATCTGGGTGGCTAATAAGTATTTTGAATTTGAAAAGCTTCCACAATGTGTGAAACCGCTCATTTTGCACAACCTCGTGCTTGAAAACATTTTAATATGAAACATTTTGTACACCCCTCTCTTTTACAGGCAATCCTTGACTTACAACAGTTTGTTTAGTGACTGTTCGAAGTTACAACGGCGCTGAAAAAAGTGACTTATGACCATTTTTCACACTTACAACCATTGCAGCATCCCCACAGTCACGTGATCAAAATTCAGACGCTTGGCAACTGGTTCATATTTGTGATAGTATCCCAAGGTCATATGATCACTTTTTGCACCCTTCTGACAAGCAAAGCCTTTGGGGAAGTCAGAATATTATATGTATATTATAACTTAATTATAATATAACTATAATATTATAACTTAAGAACTGCAGTGATTCACGTAACAGCAGTGGCAAGAAAAGTTGTAAAATGGGGCCAATTCACTTAACAAATGTTTCACTTTAGCAGCAGAAATTTTAGGCTCAATTGTGGTCGCAAGTCGAGGACTACCTGTAATAATAATGAAAGCGGTTGAAATCTTAATTTCGGAAAATGAGGGTGGTTTAGGAATTGAGGCTAGTTAGCTAACTATGTTAACAATGAAATTGCATGGGAACATAAGAGAAATAAGGCTTCATTAATTTTACAGAGGAGGTAAAATAATAAAGTAATTTCTATTCTGAAATAGCAAGAAATAGATTTTAATTTCATGCCGAGAAATATGAATAACGGAGTGACGTACAGGTAGTACTCTCCAATCGCAATTGGAACTGGCAATTCATCACTAAGCAACAACAGTTTTAAAGTGAAACATTGCATGACTTACCACATCAGCTACAGTTGCAAAGTGAATCGCGCATGGCTATTAAACGTGACGTGACCATGTGGCAACTTAAATACTTCCTGCTGGCTTTCCCATTGACTTTGCTAGTTGGAAGCTGGTTGTGGAGTTCATAATTGGCAATCATACGATCGTGGGATCCTTCAACCGTCATAACTGCTTGCTAGCTGTCAAGTTCCCAAATCAGGATCACACGAGCATGAGGATGTTGCAACCAGCTACAGATTCAAGGACCAGTTGTAATTTTCCTTTTTCGGTGCTGTCGTAACTTTGAGCAGTGGCTGAGTGAACAGTAAGCGAGGACTACCTGTATTTATTCACAAACTCAGGTTTCCAAAGTGCGATTGCAGAGGCACTAAGAATATGGAATATTTGGAGAAGTTTGGAAGCAGGAGAAGGAAGTTCTTAACTTGCTCTAACTCCCAGCAGCACCAGCTAATTCCCACTGGGAATCCTTCATGCCCTATCAGTTAAGGCCAAACTCCTTACTTTTTTTTTTTTTTTTTTTTTTGCATTTTCTTCTTTTAGAGGGCAATCTTCATAATCCCGCTTTATTCGAAGGAAGACATCCAGTCGTCTGGGAGATGGCTGAGGAATACCTAGAAATAGTACAGCAATATCCTTGCCCATTGTCCTATGTCAGAGCTCATCTCTTCAAGCTTTGGCATCACACGTGAGTGATTCTGATGTTCGTAGTATTTCCTGTGCTATCTCACAGTGGATTTCCACCACCGTTGGTGTAAGGAGGGAGATCTCATGGCAGTGAAAAGCTGAAGCTGTGCATCTCATTTGCTAAGTTTGGACTGAAATCTCTTCTTCATCACTTGTGTTGATTTCCCTCAGGCTGCAGGTTCACCAGCAGCTACGTGATGAATTAGCAAAAGTGAAGACACTGGAAGGATTAGTGGCTGTCAACAGGGAGCTCAAGTTGCATTGCCAGGTATCAGCTGACGCTTTGTGTATTGCAGTAGCCCTGAACTTTCATGGGGAAAAATTTGGTACTGTAGGACCTCTCATTTGTCAAACAAGATAAGTTGATGTCTCTTAACAAATTCTTATTAATGAGAGTGTGTAATAATTGCAGCAGATTTTAACCAGTTACTTTCTTTACTATTTCTCCTGAGCTCCAGCTGGGCCCATTGGCTTTCTTTAAAAAAAAAAAAAAATAGAGGTGGCAAGTAGATGAGTTATACAGGTTGTCTGCTTGGAGACTTATTAAAAACATAAAAGGGAGGCAAAAAAGGAAAGAGGGTTTGCCACTGCTATTGATTGGGCTGAGGGGCATGCAGGAAGTAGGGGGAAGGCAGGGTAATAGCGGGAGTTGAAATAGATTTGTTTTGGTGTGATTGTGTGAATAGGGGTAAAGGTATGTAAGAAAGAATAAGAGCTGAGAGTTGATTCTTAGAGTAACGGGACTTGTGAGTAGGGTTAATGATGAGTAGGAAAAAGAGGCAAGGAGAGTTTGAGTGATGGGGACAGCTGCTAAATGGCTGGCTTGTCTTCTGTGATGAGGGCCACTATTCCAGCATGCTGCTATTTTTCAAAAATCCCTATTGGCCCTGGATCCAAGAAGATGAAAAATGCTTGATCTAAATTACTATGCCCACTTGGTGTTACTTTTCTTTAAGGCATTTGAAGTTTCTTCATCCTCCAAAGGAAACACAATCCTGGGGACAGACATTACTTCAAAGAGTTGCACACAAACTCACGTTGTTGGAATCAGAACCAAAGCAATGCACAGCCATACTATTTTCATACTCCATTTTCTAGTTTCACAGAATGGCTTAATACATTCTTATGTATGGGTTTTATGCATTTTTTTTATTTTCATTTTTGCTCTATCAGGCTAAGGTGGGTCTTCCTTATAAAAATTGAATTTGTCATTGGTTCTGCTCTATGTGCAGAAAGAAATAGCACATTTGAAGGAAGAAGAGAAGCCAAAGGGAGGATTACCTTTCTTCCACTGGATTTGTCAGCCATACCTAAGACCAGGGTGAGTGCTTATATTGCATTGTTAATTTGACAGATTAAATTTGTGCAATATATAATTGAAGGTGAAGGAATGTAGTGCTAGAATGATAGCTTAAGAAGCTTGTCCATGGCACTCTAAATTCCTTCCTCTTTGCCATGTAACGAGCTATAATGATAATTGCAACAGGTGATATTTTTTCCTCTGAATACCCATCCTTGTGTTATTAAGGTATGCATGCATGTTAGTCCTTCAGGTATGAGCATTTTCTTGTAGGCTTGTCCCATTCTAATGCAAAAGAGAAGGATATTTCTATTCACACTTAGTGGAATTGCTTTATGGGGCCTAGCTACTTGAAAATAACATAAATGAATGTCCTCAATTTAACTTTGTTAACTAGAGCAGTAAAGAGGAGCATAGATAGATAGATAGATAGATAGATAGATAGATAGATAGATAGATAGATAGATAGATAGATAGATAGATAGATAGATAGATAGATAATATTGTCATTTTTTACTGTGGGCAACTGGCATACATTAAAAATGAAATTTTGTTGCTTGCTCTCAAATTCTACACATACATAACACACATTTAAATATACTATATACAACATATGTATAAACCTACACCCTTGCATATAGCAACAATGTTTTGTTTTTTTTTGAAAGAGCTGATGTTGAAGAAGATTTTTTTTAAAAAAAACTTATTTGATATACCTCGAAGGAAAAAGTGGGGCTGGAGGCTATTTTTTCCTCTTTAAGCTCTGTTTATATAACCATTTACAACTGATATTCCTCAGTGTTTACCCAGTCTCTCACATGACCTCTGATACGGTCTTTTCTACAATGGAACAAAGATGGCAGGAGAACATGGGGTGTCTCAGCTTTGTTATTTTTAGGGACTTCTGTAGGCTCCTAAAATGGTAGTATTAGCAAAGAAAGTAATTGTTGCCTTGCATTTTAGATGTTTTTATATTCAATCTTTACAGGCCTAAGAAAACGTGCAACAAAAGTGTCCCATCTAGCATAGAAGGAAGTACTCGGGGAAAACGAGCTCTAGAGGATGATGAAGATGGGAACTCTGATTCTCTCTCAAAAAACAAACAAAAGAAGAAGTTAAGGAATCCCAACAAAAGCTTTGATCCATCATTAAAACGTAAGTTATAAAGCTGTATATAATATAGTCAGTGGGTATAATTGTACTAAAAACAGGAGCATCGGACATTTATTTTTTAAAATATCTCTTTTCAAGCATAGGGAACAGCCTCTCTCAAAATTTCTGCAACTATGGGTCACTAAATAAACATTTGGAAAATGTGGGGACTGTGCAATTAAACAAATAGTCCCTTTGTATTTAAGTGCATGGCAAAAGTAGATGGAGCGACAGGGATTTCTTAGCATCAGGTGGGAAGATAAGGATGCTATCGCTGTGCTGGGAGAAAGGGCAAAAAGCTGGAGTTTTGTATTTGCTGCATTTTAAGAGCAATTAAAAAACAGTGTTTTAAAGCAGTGGTTCTCAACCTTTTTAATGCCGCGACTCCAACCGGTCGTAAGTCGAGGACTACTCAACCAGTCATAAGTCGAGGACTACTCAACTGGTGCAGCACCATTTGCAGAATGGGACTTTTGGCAGACTCAGCAGGGCAGAGACAGCCTGGACAATTCCTATTGGCTTTTGAAAGCCAATAGAATTAGACTCTATTCAAGAGAGTCTATTCTATTGGCTTTCAAAAGCCAATAGAATAAAAGGGAGTAGCACAGCTGAGGAAAAGGGGAAAAAAATGGCGGACTGCGTTGTTTGGCGACCCCCGTGAAATGGTCGTTCGACCCCAAATGGGGTCCCGACCCACAGGTTGAGAACCACTGTTTTAAAGAAAGAGAATACCCTCCTATTTGGAGAATGGTAGGAGCCCAGTTCTCACAGTGTTTCTGTAAGGACCCACCCCACTTTGCATCTTAAGAAGACAGAACTCTTGGAATAATTCTTCCAACAGAAATCCTTTATTAAGAGAAAATGGTTGCAGGCGTTCTAGACAGGACTTGGGGTCCAAGCTCTCCCATTCGAGGTTTTAAGGGGTTCCCCAGTAGTCCCACCCAATCACCCCCCTCTTCCAGTGACAGTTTCAGGCATCACAATCCCACCCCCTTTTCCTTTCTGCCGGCTGGATGGAGACTTCAGAGAAAACTACATGAAAGGTAAATAGCCTCCTTTGTTATGATAAGGCCTTTTGGTGCTATCCACATTCAATCCCTTTGAAGTTGTACCGAAGGAAGTGAGGGCCATAAAGCCCCTTTGTTCACCCCCTTCCCTTTCTTGTATGACAGAATCCAGAGAGGGCAGAAATGGGGTTTTCTATAATTGATAACTGGAGATGAAGTATAATTGGATTCTCACAGTGCTTCAGAGATCACATTCTTCACACTGAGTGTGCCAGTCCTTCTCCAAGCTGCACATCTCATTCTTACGATGCTTCAGAAACCTTCTCATTTTATCCTGGTCTCATGGGAATGGGTTAGTCTGCCATTCTTTAAATAGCGCACCCATTCTCACAATTCCCGGGAAGCAAGGTAGCAAAAAGGAGGGAGAGATGGGGAGGAGTTGCAATTGCAGGGTCCCTGTGGTCATAAGTGTGGGCATGCTGCCAAGCATCCCAATTTTGATCATGTGTCTGCAAGGAATGTTGTAACAACTGCAGGCATGGGTCATAAGTCCATTTTTTTTCAATTCTATTCAATTCCTTTGAATAGATGGACAAATAAGACTACCAGTAGACAATACTACCAGTATTTAGAAAATTTTGGAAACCAAATTTTGAATTGGGACCATTGTTTTTTTAAATTAAGCATAATTCCAGGACCTAACAAGAAAAATACCACAATTTACTAAGATCCATGTTGATCGTCCCAAGGATAAATTTAGTGCAACTTTGCAAAAGAGATATTTCCAATGATATCGGATTGGGAATTTAAATCTGGAGAATATGCAACAATGGGAGAATTAATAGCATATATTCACAATACAAGTTTGACTAAATAAAGCAAGAACAACTTCAATATATAATTGTACAGCATGGCAAATTTAAACATTTAGAGTATGTTTTTAAGAGGAAAAAGAATTAAAAGATCTGAAGTTAGTAATATGTAAACAATTTAAATCTTTATAAATATTACATATCAGAGTAACAAAAGGGAAATTGGAAACTTTAACAATGGATATCAATAGGTTAATCTATTAATAAATTTTATTTTTTCCTCTTTTTTCTATTGGATGATTTATCTTTAAGTAATAAAATAGCTGCAATATCACTTTTAACTCAGAAATATAAAAAGATCTTTAAATAATGTTGCTTTTTGTTTAAAATAATTCAGTGCATTCTGCTTTTTATGTTAAGCCTTTATCAATGATATACTGAGCACCAATTATACAACTTTTAACAATTTCACTGTCCACTTACTGATATTTTTTTTCTTTTTTTATGCTTATCTGTTTTTTAATAGTTAAATAAAATAAATTCTATCATGTTAGGGAAGTAATTGCATCACAAATTTTGAGATTCTTGAAGTTTTGGGACAGAACAAAAGCACCGAGCATTTTCCAGGAGTGGAGCCTCTGTTGACTATGGAATGTTTTTAATTGTTGTTCAAAGTCTCTTTATAACATGTAAATGAAGGTTCAATCATCCAGACCAAAACCTTGAATCTTCATTTATATGTTGCTTTTCATTTTGGGGAGAAACCCCCTGCAGTGTGTTATGGCAAGAGTTGATTCTTTCCAGTGACACTCTGGCTCACTCCTATCCAAATTTTTAGTTTGACTGAAGACGTTAGTTGGATGAGCAATGAAACATCTTAGTTTTAATAAACTTTGGTCCAGTTGCCATGATATAACCTTTTCATTTCTTTATAACAACAGCTTTAACTACAAATGCAATCCCTAGTTGTCTTGTTCTCTATTTTTTTTTCTCTATAATAAATCTGTTGAACTTTTAGCTAAGAGTGGAACATTTAATTTCAAAAGCTATTTGAGGCAACAACTTAATTAACATTTTTCAACATATAAGACGACTTTCTAAACCATGCAAATCTTCTCCGAAGTCGAGGGTTGTCTTATACGCCAAGTCGTCTTATACGCCGGAAAATACCATATTCTCTGGCGTATAAGACGACTTTCTAACCATGCAAATCTTCTCCGAAGTCGGGGGTCACCTTATACGCCGAGTCGTATTATATGCCGGAAAATACCATATTCTCTGGTGTATAAGACGACTTTCTAACCATGCAAATCTTCTCCGAAATCGGGGGACGCCTTATACGCCGAGTCGTATTATATGCCAGAAAATACCATATTCTCTGGCATAATAGACAACTTTCTAACCATGCAAATTTTCTCCGAAGTCGGGGGTCGCCTTATACGCCAGAAAATACCATATTCTTCGGCGTATAAGACGACTTTCTAAACCATGCAAATCTTCTCCGAAGTCAGGGGTCGTCTTATACGCCGAGTCGTCTTATACGCCAGAAAATACAGTAGGCCAACTGAATGTTGCAAAAGAGTTGCAAGCAGAAATACTATCATGCTCTTTTGTAACCCTGTTAGCCTTATAAAGGAGTTGCCTTCAACAGATATTGTATTTTTTCTTCATGGCCAGCATCTTTTCCTAGCTTTTTATTTAAATTAGGGTACTTCAAAAATCTCTTTTGAAACTATTTTTTTCAGAACTGTTTTTAAATTCAAGAGATAGAAATTGTATGTCAGTTTCTAGGGGTAATGTTTGAAATAACCTGAAAACTAATTCATTTTTTCTTGTTTCAGCGAAATATGCAAAGTGTGATCAGTGTGGAAATCCAAAGGTGAATCTTCAAAGTTTTCATTAATGCGCTAATCGTTAAAACCTTGAGTGAAATGATAAATGCTTAAAAAAATCTGTGCATTGAGCCAAGGGATTTGCTGCAACATAGTTTCAATAATATTCCTCCCAGTAAAATTGCAGTTCGGAGCAAATCCTAAAATACTAAATGATTTAAACTATTTTATGCTCTAGTCCAGGGGTGTCAAACTGCCGGCCCATGGGCCGGTTGCATCATAATGGAGGCTGCACCCACCCCAGCTCTGGCAGTGCAAAAAAAGTTGTGATAAGTCACTTGATGCGGCGAGCTTGACACCTGTGCTCTAGTCCTTAAAATAAAGTCATAAGCACTATGTTAACAATAAGTTAATTATCATATGCCTTTATTACAGGCTTTTAAGATGCTTGCTTAGAAAGGTAGGCCAAAAAGGCACTGTCTCCAAGTCAGATTTGACTCCTGCTGGTTTTATGAACACAGCCATCCAGTTTTCATAGAAGCCATATAGCATATCCCAGTCTAACCTACATACAGTTTATTTTGTAGAAGATTCCTATGCAAATATGAACTGAGTCTGACCCTCCTTGGCAAAATCAGTTTAGGTCAATGAAATTTGAACAAGCAGATTTTATTAAGTTATCTGGAAATCTACTGCTATCTACGGAGAGCACCTTATATCACTACTCTTAGTTTTAAATACCTTCACTATAAAAGAACAATACAACCAGTCCTCGCTTACGAATTGCCTCATTTAATAATTGTTGAAGTTACAACAGTGTAAAAAAATTGCTTTTGCGACCAGTCTTCGCATTTACAACCACTGCAGTGTCCTACAATCATACGAACACCATCTCTGTGCTTCACAACTTGCTTGCAACAAGCTGAGTTAATACAGAAGGCAGAAATAAAATATGTCACAATTATGTGATATTTCACTTAACAACTGTGGTGGTTTGCTTAACAGCCAAAGGGATAGTAAGGTCATAAGCCTGTCATGGTCACATGATTTTTGCTTAGCAACTATGGCGCTGAGTGATGGGGTTGCTGGTCCCAGTTATGGTTGCTAAGCAAGGACTACTTGTAAACAGAAGCATAATGCTATCCAAAGCTATGATGGATTCTTGAAAAATTTCTGTATAGAAGGAATAGATTTATATCCATAAGGTGGTTGACTCATAAACCATCTGCTGTGATTGTGGATCTTGCTCTTTTCCCAAAGACAAATTATAGACAAATAATACAGTGACCTCAACATCTGTTCAGGAAAAAATATGGTATTTATTACTGCCTGTGGTGGGATCATAATGGACTAACTGTTTGAGTTTGTTGTACTTTTGGCTTGTGTGTGTGTATTTTATTGGTCAGAGAGTTTAATAGACTTTACTTGCACCAGATCCCATCTTCTGAAATATAAACATATCAGTAACTCTTGTGGAACATTACCTACTTTCACCTTGGGGAAGCTTGAGATCATCCGGATAATCCATAACCTATAGCATTTCTTGATATTGTTGGGAAAAAAAGGGGAGGAAAGCAGGTTCATGTATTAAAGTTATTTTTCAGTAGGGTGTTTCTCCCAATGTAGGTGTGGTAATCTGTTTGCACTATAGAGTTAATATTATAATATTTAATCCACACCTGTACAGCTTGGGAGTAGAAGGCTATTTTGTCCAAATACCTAGATGGGTAGGAAGTGTTGGCAAAAGTCAATATTTTAATGATAGTGATGTGATGTGATTTGCCACTAAGACTCACTTAGAGTCTTCTAAAATTGATGTGTCCACTTTGGCACCGTTCTAATTCTTCAAATAAATCTACGTGACACAGACACATTTTAAAAGGTTTCACAAAGCCTGGGAGGCTAAAACAGATGGATATCCCTCTTTTAAGTCTCGCCCTTTTTTCCTGGATTAACAGTAAATCCTATTAAAGGGGAAGGTGAATTATCTTTTTCTTGTGAATTGGCAGTCTATTAAGAAAAAAAAATTCTTAGTTTTTAGATTTGTTTCATACTTTAGTTGGGACTACATACAACTTTAACTACCCCCCACATGCTGGCAGTGTGATATTATCATATGAAAATTGGACTAATTTGCATCTATTCCTAGGGTAACAAGTGTGTATTTAATCTGTGTCGAGGCTGCTGTAAGAAAAGAGCTTTCAGAGAGACAGCAGATTGTCCTGGTGAGTGCCCGTGTAACCAAAACTCTTTTTTAAAATAACAAAATGCTTCTGTAAGAAGGAATTTTAAAGTCTGTTGCATGATTTTATGCTTATAAACATATAGTTTACATTTCAAATACTGTTTACCCCAAGGCCCAAATCAGAAATATTTCCTGGAAATAACATGCTTGCGATTTAATAAAATCAAAGCAGATTTTCTTTACCAAAAAAAAAAAAAGACCACATTCAAATTATAGCATGATGGTGATAGCCTTTATTCCCCAAATAGCCCTAGACTATATTAACCACAGTTGATTAAGCTTTGACCCGATACCTAAAATTTAGTTTCAAAATAATTCTCTCTTTTGAAATACTAATTACAATCTTTTACAAAAATCAACTGCTTTGTGCTTTTATTTTCATCTGATGTATGTGATTTAGGAGCTAAATTGTAAGGATTTGTTTTAAAAAAAAATGTTAATTGTATGAATTTTGAAAGCCACAGTACTTTTAATACAAAAGCCACTTTCTTTAATCAAGTCACACAAAAATAACTCGCAGAATCAGATCAGCAAGTGGTCATGAATAAACGTTTCTGTAACTTTTATAGGGAATCCTGTCTGTCATAAAGATATAAAATTACTGGGTTTTTATTTTCCCTTGAAATAATCACCTGCATAGTGGCTTTTTAAAATTCATGCCTATCCCATTTTAACCATTTGATCACAGTGAGCCATTTGTATTTGGGATCATTTTAATTTGCTGCTTAATACAGAAAGCTTCTGAATGGAATAATAATAACAGCAATGATAATAATACAATTTAGCTCCTAAATCACATACATCAGATGAAAAGAAAACCACAAAGCAATTGATTTTTGTAATGTTTTCCATTTCTTATTCTTCAAATGCTAGCCATCCAGGATATGTGTGTTTTTTCCAGGTCACGGTCTACTTTTTAAAACCAAACATGAAAGGTCTATTTTGTGGAAAAGTGGCCAATCCCATATGGAAAATATTAAGCGGACAACACAGCAAGGTGAGGTGGAGGAAGCAATGTTGCTTAAAGAGGCTATCAACGGTGTGGCATGAGGCCTTGGAAAGCCCTCCTGGATCTTCGAACTGTCCTCCCCCCCCCCCCCGCCAAAGAAACCTCTGCTTCCAGAACACAGCTGTTGACACCACAAGGCCTGTTTTAAAATTAATGACAAATTTTACTTAAGAAAAAGATACTTTCTCAGGGAAATGTCCTGTAATGGAAATAAAAGGATGCAATTAAAGTTTTCACGCTGTGTTGAAAAGACTTCAAAGACTGGGCCAGATGTACTGGCCTTACAATGCTGCATTGGAGACATCTCTAAAGATACAACCTGCCTGTTTTAAACTTTATGTATGGTTTTAAAATTGGCAAATAAACCTTTTGTAAAAG
This sequence comes from Crotalus tigris, assembly GCF_016545835.1. Taxonomy (NCBI): domain Eukaryota; kingdom Metazoa; phylum Chordata; class Lepidosauria; order Squamata; family Viperidae; genus Crotalus; species Crotalus tigris. Next base: position 4,635,067 of record NW_024096469.1, read on the forward strand.
TAGCGTTCTGGAATATTATAACTAAAACACAAGGCACAGTATGTGCAAACTCTAAATAAAAAAAATAAAAGTTTGTTTGGAGCTGGCATTGGGCTCAGACAGGATAGGTGTAAAAGGACAGTAAAACTCAAGAGGAAAGGCATAATTAACAGGACATTAGACCATTGGATTTAGATTCTTGTGTTTATAGTTTAATGAATCTGCAACTATGCCTTTGTTGGAAGACTGCAAATAAGCAAGTCAAATGATGCCAAAAATGAAAGCCGCACATTCATGTTTCATGTTAATTTTGAACAGTGAAAAGACAATGTTTCTACTACTAGCACAGAGGTGGGTAATCTATGGCTTCTGACCTAAGTTGATACTGCTCTTAGCTTGATTTCCAAGTTCCCTTTTAAGATTCTGTAATGATAGCTAATTCTTGCCTTGCAACCTGTTAGTCCAGAAAGAAAATGGGAATTTCCACTGAAGTTTAGCTTTGGTCTCAGCTTACTTGCCCAATCTTGGATAACTCCAGTGGATTATCCCTTAAGAGAGGTGGCCCTAATAGGATACCTCTGTGGTGGTATATTGGAGCAGTTATATGCATCGTAAAGGACATTGGCTAAGAATAAGCCCATTCTTTAATTAAAGTTACTTGGGGAAGAGTTTAGGACCATTTACTAATCTTTTTCAAAGGAGACATAAAAGATTTCATTCTAAAATAGCTGCACTAATAATACAAAGTTATTTGCTTTCAAGAGCTACCAAAGTTTTCAGCATTCTGAAAGCCCATGAATCAGTCCATGAATATTGACGTGTTTGTGAACCAATATTGCTGAAAGAGTAATTCTCATTATAAAAACCCACAAACACCTCCACTCTGGATATCAGATAGGCCATTAGGACAACTTACATTATTTACCCTTAAATGGATGTCCAAGTAAATGTTATTACAGTAGTAACTTTTAAGTATTTGGGCACTTGAAGAACCAGAAATAACTCAGTAAAAAATCCTGTTACTATATTGTGATCCAGAAAGATTTTTTTTCTAACAGCTTTAGAAATTACCTTACGGTAGCAATGATATGCCATGAGTTGCATGCTGTTTACTTGGCCAAGAACAGCCCTTGACCTTAAGGCCATTTAGGAGAATTTGCAAAATACAGCAGGTGGAACCAGATATATTTTATTTCTATGTAAACAAATTAAATACGAATGCAATATTATTACTGTCCAGTCATTAATTTAAATATTTTCTTCTTTAATTTTAATCAAAATTAAACTGGGTGGCACTATTTGGAATCCTTCGTGGGATAAACTTGGGTTCTCAAGTGCTTCAGATCGTGTCACTTGGGAACACATGCAAATACAGTAGGTATAGTGTGATTTCTCTTTAAATTTCCATTTGGCCTCAGCCTTGTTACATGAGGGAAAAGCCATTTTTTGCTGTTTCAACTACAGTGTACTTGTTTCTCATATGTTGGTCTTATCTGAGAGCACACCGTAGAAAAGGATTTTGTCAGAATTATTTTAAGAACTGAATGCAATCCACAACTTCTGATGGCTTTCATATTCCTTCATATTGTTTTGCAATTTTTGCTCCAGTTTGCGTAAAGTTAGAGAATGCTATGAAAGCAAATGCAACCATACTAAAAGTTGTAGTTGACAACAAAACTATTTTGGTATTCAGAAAGATTATGCATCCATATGCAATTTATGTACTACAATATATTGCTTTAGTAACCTTTTAATCAGGTTTTCTAACAATACTAACTTACACACAGAGACACACTTTTGTCCATTTTCCTGCCAAGTGTCAAGTTAATATTTTGTAATGAGAAAAATCCAAATATTTCATACGTAGGCATCCAATGGGTGATGACATCAAGAGGGAAAGAGATGTGTGTCATGTGTTGTTATATAAACCCTGTGATGTACATACTCACGGTTAAAGTTGGGATGAAAAAAAGAAAAGGGCAGAGTTTGCAATATGGCATCACGTGTATAGTTCATCATTGCAGCTTAGTGTAGATGGCTATGATCTCGTATTTCATTTGCCGTTTCCTCTGAAATGCAGCTATTTTAAAACACTGGTGTAAGGTGAAGCCAATCCAGAAGGAATTACTGTGATGAAAGTGGGCACTTTTTTCAACTACTGCAATTTATAGTTGATTGTTTAAATGCATAGTTTTAGTATTCTTGATATGTATGGTGTGTGTGAGGGGGGGGGAACAAAAACTAATCTGTACATTATAGCATGTGACTATCCTTCCCTGTTGCATTCTTCTATATTTGCTAAACATTTATTCTGTTTGCAACTTCCAGCAAACAGGAATTGAGACAAGCAGTTCTCCTCAGCAGACTTCTTGTTCGCTAGCTGGAAACACCATTAGTGTTCTCTCAGTCCTGAAAAATGACTGCTGTCTTACAATAATTTGTTGGGGCCTGACCTAGCTTCTTCACGCCAGCAGGTTTACCAACACACAAATGCAATCCTTTCTTCTTTCACTCTTCATGGGTCCCTAAGGCATTAAAGCAGGGCTTTTCAACCTTTTCATCCATTGTACCACTTTTAGGATATGGCAATATCCGAGTACCACCAGTCATCTAGCAAGGTGTCAAAAACTTGATGACCCCCCCCCCAAAAAAAGGAAAAAAGTGATAAAGTACAGGTAGTCCTCGACTTATAACAGTTCGCTTAGTGAGTGTTCGAAGTTACAATGGCACTGAAAAAAGTGCCCCCCAAGCCACAGCTGAGCAAGACACCTACCTGCCTGCCCGGCGGCACTCTCAGTCCCCTCCCCCGCTACTTTTCTAGGATGGTCGCGTACCACCTGCCAGGTGCCAATGTACCACAGGTGGTACCCGTACCACTGGTTGAAAAGCCCTGCATTAAAGGAATCTGATAGATTTCCTAAGCAGCCTCTCTCACCCCCATTTGTTAGGATCTGACTGGAGGTGTAACCTTAATTCTCTCAAAATTTCCCTATAACCTAGCTGAATGGCAGAATCTAGTACACATTTCCTTTTTAACACTACCCTACTAACCCAATAAAGCGTATTGTATAAACATGGGATGACTTATGTACAAAATCCCATGACTTTGAGAGTATGAAGCAACATTAAGAATCATGTATGATTTTTAATTCCTGCTAATCTTCAGAGCCATTTTGCAAATCATAGTCTTAGCTGTATTTTTGAAAGGGTGTGAGATTATTTTAACTACTGAAAGTTTATTGAATGCCTTGAGACCAATTAGTTACCTGCCAGACATACCTCAGCCTCCATTCATTCCAGGCTATATTTTTAGTTTCTCTTTGTTCTTGCCTCACGCCTACTATAGGATTTGCTTCTGACCCTTGACTGCAAGTCAGGGATTGCTGAGAGGTGGATGCTTGTACTCTCATACATTCACAAATACACACCCACGGAGGTAAAGTTGCACTTTCACGTGTGTCAGCAGAGTGACCCATCTTCAATGTGGCGATCAGGAAGCAAGGCTGGAGTTTATCCCAATGTCTCATGTTTAAATACCCCACTCCCTTTTATATAAGAAAAGATTGACAAGCTTAGTCATAGTAAGCAGTCAAGATTACATTTTGCAGGACTTCTCATGCAGTGAGGAAAATGAAAAGCTAAGTGAGGGAGCATGCTACCAACTTACAGATTACAGGTTAACAAGGCCTAAAGTCATGCTTTAATTCGCACATATTGAGGAAGATAGGAAAGATAAGGACCTGCATATAGACGGGTGAGGAACCAAGCAGCTAATCTACTAGTCTCTGCCCATCTGAATGGAGAACAATGCCCTGTTTTTCTAGAGTGAAGGCAGGATGAGAAGCAATGGATGGAAACTGATCAAGGCGAGAAGCAACTTAGAATTAAGGAGAAACTTCCTGACAGTTAGAACAATTAACCAATGGAACAACCTGCCTTCAGAAACAGTGAATGCTCCAACACTGGAAGTTTTTAAGAGACTGGACAGCCATTTGTCTGAAATGGTGTAAGGGTCCTGCCTGAGCAGGGGGTTGGACTCGATGACCTCCAAGGTCCCTTCCAACTTTATTATTATTATTATTAGAGTCTAAAGAAATTGGTCTCACCATGTGATGGGAGGCAGTTTGTAGCTTGCTCAGCCTACCTTGTGGTGGGTTTCAATTACTTAAAAGTGCTCTCACTGAAGCAGAACCCTATTCCACGTATTTGGTAAAGGTTGAAAGCCTTTGGGCAGAAAACCCCAAGGCTTCCTGTGGGAAAAACAAGTCCCAAAGGCTGGATCTTTCATCTGGCAGATAGGTGGGGATTTGAATATGAATTCTAGCCCCAATGTCACTTCTGTCACTTCTACATTGCATTGATCGGTATACTGCTCACAGCAAGTGTCACGGAGCAGCACAACTAGGAGGAGGCCTCAAGTTGGCTGGGGAATTCTGGGAGCTGAAGTCCACACATCTTCAAGCAGCCAAGTTTGAGAAACACTGGACTGAATCAGCCAAGGCAGCTAAGAAAAAATACGTGGATGAAAGGCTCTCCATGTGGATATTGCTGTGGTAAGCCAGAGATTTGTGCTGTTTTCCAGCAACTACAGCTGTTCTATAATCTAATGCCTAATTTATTTAATTTGTATCTCACCTTTATTATTTTTACAAATAATTCAAGGCGCCAAATATATCCTCCTATTTTCCCCATAACCACCACCCTGTGAGGTGGATTGAGCTGAGAGAGTGATTGGCCCAAAGTCACCCAGGTGACTTTCATGGCTAAGGCAGGACTTGAACATTATCTACTGCTTTCTAGTCTTATGCAGACTAAATGCATGGAGGGATAGAGGAGCTACTGGCACAGATCTTGTCCCTAACTTCTAAACTCCAATGCCATTGAGAGTTTTAGTTCAAGGTACCTTTATCTGAATCTACAGTTATGCCATATTAGGGCACTCGCATGTCACAAGAGCCATTTTGGTCTAGTGGTTAAGGCACCAGACTAGAAAAGAAACAAAAGAAGGGAAATGGATATCACAATCAAAGCAAATTATACAAATCAAATGGGCCCACCACTGATAACCAGTCAGAGACCTCCTTAAGGGGAAAAAGCCACTGGCGTTCATAGCAATAAATCACAGATGTGATTACAGACTCCCAATAAGTATAAGCCAGAATTAGAAAGATTTGGATCCACCCTGCCCCCCTACAAACTTTTAAACACTTCCTAAAAACCTGGCTTTTACTCTAAGCTACAGGAAATCAGTGGTGCGCCCATTTGATTTGCTTTGGTTGTGATATCCATTTCCCTTCTTCTGTAATATTACTTTTGTTTCTTTTTAGATTGTAATTGTATGCTGCCTAGAATCAGTTTTGAATTGGAGTAGCCTTATAAATTGAAATTATATATGGAGCCTATCTGAATAACATTTTGCTCTACATGATAGTTATTTTTGTCCGATTTACTGCAGATTTACACTTACGCTGTCCTGTATATTTGATTTTTAAAGTTGCTTCTTGCTTGCCTTCTCACACAGTCCAAAACAGCTTGTAATAAAAGCTGTTGAAGGCTTTAAGTGAATTAAATCCAAAGACCCCCAGCATTGTTATGAGTTGAAGATTTGTTGATTCATATGTCATTGGCACAATATATCTTCAAACTTTTCTAAAACTCTATAGTTTGATAAAATTAAACCACCGTTAGTGGATTAAAGTTATGACTGCCAACAGAATGGCTATGAGTTTGGAGACAAAAGAGTTAAGTATTCTGTTAAGGTATGTGAGATCCTTAGGGATGTCAAATCCTATCTTCTCAAAAGCCAGGAAATCTTTAAAATACGACCACGTAACAGGACTGGGTACCGTTTGTCAATTTACAACCCATTCGTTTAGTGACTGAAGTTAAAACAGCATTGAAAAAAGTGACTTATTACCAGTATTCACTTATGATCATTGCAGCATCCTCATGGGTGCATGATCAAAATGGCATTGATTTATGACAGTTATACTGTCCCGAAGTCATGTGATCACCATTTATAACCTTCCCAGTCAGTTTCTGACAAGCTAAGTAACGGGGAAAGCCAGATTCACTTAATGATGACATGATTCACTTAACAAACCAGTAATTCACTTAACAACTGTGGCAAAAAAGTCATAAAATGAGGTGCAACTCACAACTGCCTTGCTTAGCAATGGAAATTTTGGGCTCAATTGTGGTCATAAGTTGAGGACGATCTGTAATATTCTCAGAATTATAGTTTGTTTCTCATGAAATTTTTCCTTAGGGAGAGCATCCAGAAGTGGGGTTGCACCAGGAACATCCCCATACCTAGAAAGGACATAGAATTCCCTCTTTATACCAGTGACATAAGATGATGAAAACCTGCTAAAACAATAGATAGGTTTGCTCAGATTCCATACAGACTTGAAAACAATATGTATCTTTCCTTATTGTACTGTGTATATTGCACATCAGTTTCTTATGCAGTTTCGCATCAAGCCTTATGGTTAGGTATCTTCAGACTAGACTTCATATTAACTCAGGCTGTACCTTACCCATTGCCTCAAAAACCAACTAATTTTGTTAGGAAGGGCCATCTATTAAAGACCAAAGAAATGTATGGAACATAGAACTATAAAATGAAAAAAAAAATCAGGAAAGTGAAATATCGTCTAACAAAAGCAACAGCAGCTTGCAAGTCTGCTAATAATTAAGTCATATAGCTATTCCAAAAATTTGCTTCTCAAGAACTGAAGAAGGCCAACACATATAGAACAGTAATGGGAAAGGGCTGTAATTTCATTTTTAACTGTGTCTGTGAGCAACGGAAGTAAGAAACCTCCTTTTAAATTCTGAAAATCTCAACATTTAAGAAACCCAAGAACCATTCCCCAACTTGACCCATAATGTAATATGACTCAGCAGAATAAGAAAAGTCAAGATTTATATACTGAAGAGTCATCATTTGTTTTCAATACTGGGTTAAAATTATTTGGCTTAGGCAGTTTAGTTTAAACTTGTCTAAAGTAATGATGTGCTTATTACATTATGCTATCTTCAGTGATTAGTTTTACCTACTGTTTGTTTTCAAGGGGCCTTTATGTCACACTATATACGTATTGCCTTGATGTCTATGAGGAAAATTCAAAATATTTCAGCACTAAATGCATATAGGTTCTTTAAAGAAAGGGAAGGAAATCTTACATATTTTGCAATGAAGTATGTTAAATATTGTATAGTACTACTTGTAAAGCTCCCATTAAATGATGTAGATTAAATATGGATCAACCATCTCACTGATTTGTTTCCATACTTTTATAAAAATGGTATGGTATGATACACTAGGATTAAAGGGTCCACAAAAAGACGTATTCAGTATCATCTAGGATTATAATTCAATCAATCCTTAATTTCAAAATTGCTCCTTTCAGATACCTGTACTAGAGTATAATTGAGCTGAGTTTGTGGAGGAGAGCAAGAATTAATGCTCAGATCTGCAGTTATCATTGCAATTATGTTTTTAATGCATAGGAGAGAATGTGGCTTTAAACTAAACAACATTAACAGTGTCTGGGGAAAGTAGATAAATTGGCCAAGAGTTAGATCCAAATTTGTAACTGCTTCCTTGGGATGAACCCCAATGAACCTCCCCAAATGTAAGTAACTGTGGAACACTCAAACATTCAACCTACGCTTGTTAATGCAACACAATCTGAGTCAGGCCTGTGACCACATGCCCCTTTTGTTATAAAGTAAATTAACAAGGAAAGTAACAGTGCAGGCAGCCAGGCAGGACCTGCCCAAGTGCAGAGGGAGACAATTCCACATGTGTCTCCCCCCATCGCACCCCATTTGGAGCAGGGATTATCAAAGGAATCAACTATTCAACTGAGGTCTGGGGATGTGAAAACAAGCCAGAGCACACACCCTTAAGAAAAAAAAAACCCAAGAACAGATTAAAATGGAGCTGATTCCAGATGAATAAAAACACAGCCTTGACATGAGTAAATGGAAAGGATGCCTGCTTTCCTGTGATGCTGTCCAAGAGACTCTCAGGGTCTGAGACGATGCATTCGTACAAATGAGAAGTTCTGCACGAACACACATGTCCTCCAGATTCATGCTATTTATCTTTTACTGAACAAAAACAACAAAGCTCTTTTGGCAGCTGAATGAAACCAAGATCAGTTTCTGTTTGTGAGAAACCCTGGGAAGGATAGGATGAAGCCAGCACTCGTAGGCTTGCATATTCTCAAAGGGCTGCATCTGACGAACGTTGTCTGTTCTAAAAGGAGTTCTCAGACTCTCAAAGCTTGCCTTCAACGGTCTTGCCCCCCCCCCGCCCCCGCCCCCCAGCCAGAGAGTCTGAAAGGCACCGAGGGACAGTTGATGTTGTGGATACGGGATACGCATGGCCCTGGGTATGTGGGGCAGGGAGGGAAGGGACAGTCTTTTGCTGGCTCAGAGAGCTTCACATGTTGGTGCTCATCCGGGACTGGCTGTTTGCTGGAGTGAGTTCACCTTGGCTTCCTTCTCGTGGAGGAGACTGCAACAAGGCAAGAGAGAGACCCAAGGCCCAGTAAGTAATCAGCTAGGAAAAAAAGCTTCTCTCCCATTTCACAAGTTGCCATAGCAGCAGGCAAGTGAAGGAAACCCCCAAGGAGCCAAAACCAGATTAATGGAATAATTAAGACTAAAAGATTAGGCGGCATTTAGAGACATAGTTTTACTCCTTCAGGAAAAAAAAGGGGGGGTAGTGGTAAAAGAACCCCACCTTTTGGGTTGTCTCACAAAATATAACACAGTTAAGGGAAACTTGAGGATTCAGGGCCCCAAGGATAAAGGTCTCTCCTAAGGCTGGGCAAAACTTTTTGAAAGAAGGGTTTTGTAATGTGTGCGAGTGAAGCCCTCTTCCTCTGAAGAGTCCAAGCCGTTATGTCTATTGCTAGGGTCACACAACTACTACAAAATCCATTCCCAGCTGCTTCTTTCAAATGCCTTGCATAGCCCTCTTCTCTTCCTGCATCTTTTCTGTAGATCGGCCAAGAAAAATCCACCTTTGGATTATGTTCATTTTGTCATTTCCTGCTGCAGGAACCACTGTGCACGATACATAATAAAACAAAGACATTCATTGCTACAACATGTACAATGGACTCAAAGACACTTTTCAAGTGGAACTAGAGGGATTTGGGGAGTGAAAATTGCTATTAATCTTGAGGGTTGTATACCAGAGCTAAAGGCAGAGGCAAAGTTCCTTGTACCCCAACCTGGGCAGCCAGATTGAAAAAATGGCTATTGTCATCAGATCCACAAGTGGATAAGTGTATTTGGTTTTTACAGAACAGAAAATTTGACCAGAAAGGCCTTCGGCTTAATGCAGCAAGGCTCTTCTTACCTTCACGGCAACTTTGTATTCAAATAATAAGATACTTCTAAGAAAGATGAAAGTCTTACCTAACCTGCTTGAGACCTTCAAATATTTAAGCGTCCGCTAAAATAATTCAGGAGATGCTCACCCTCGTTCCACTCATCAGCTCAGCTCAAATGCTCTCATTTATATTTACATCAACAGCTGGTTGATGCTGGCCCATGAAGATGCAAACCCCTGGAGAATGCAGGGCATTTTTGCTCACCTTCACATGGATCTGATTACGCAGGACAGCAGCTCGTAGGATCATAGCTTTGGCGCGACGCTGAAACTCCTTTCCCATGAGTAGGGACTTTTCAAAGGTAGTACTGCGTTGGTCAACATCTCTGGCATACAAAATCTACAGAATAAGATTAGGTAGCGGGGGGGGGGAGGAACAAAGACTATTCAGAGACGAAGAGGAGCAGCAAACGAGCGCCACGGGGTCTCTGGGTAACAAAAAGCAACAGCCCTTCTAGCATTTCTGGGGGGAAATGAAATAGGGAAAAGCATCTTCCGAAAATTTAAAAGTCAAAAGAATTGAGATCTTTTTACGTAGAAACAAAATAATTTTTTTCTTTAAATAATTACTTAAACCAAAGCAGGGTTTCTTGTACCCAGAAGTTATACCTTGTGTACAATATCCAGATTCTTATATTGGCTAAAATATTCTAGAGCACAGGTAGTCCTCAACTTACAACCATTTATTTAGAGACCTTTCAAAGTTACAACGGCACTGAAAAAAGTGACTTATGACTGTTTTTCACACTTACAACCACTGCAGTATCCCTATGGTTACATGATCAAAATTTGGATGCTTGGCAACTGGCATGTATTTATGACGGTTGCAGTGTCCTTGATCACCTTCTGCGATCTTCTGACAACTACAGCGATTCTCTTAACAACTGTGCCAAGCAAGGACATTAAATGGGGTAAAACTCATTTAACAACTTTCTTCCTCAGCAACAGAAAGGTTGGGATCAACTGTGGGGCCCAATAAGTTGTGGACTGCCTGTATGGCGTTAATTACTGTGTGCAAACCATTACGTTCATTCTTTCTAGCTAGCCATTGGCCTTCAGCAGTGGCCAGAGACACTTAGGAGCACTTGCACGACGGGGACTCACCTTGCTGTGGGAGTCTATTCTGGCATTTATTAGCCCCTCCAGGATCAGCTGAGTGAGCTCATCCTCCAGAGCTGCCACAGTAGTGTTGAAAGCAGTGGCCATCCTGCGCATGTCTGCTGACACATAAGGGCTGAAATACTGGAAATAAAGGGAAAAGTCAAGAAAGAAACAGAGACAGAGAAATACTCTGAGAGTGACTCTGCACTGTATTTAGTGAAAAAAGGAACAAAGGAAAGTCAAAATGCAGCCACAGGTAAAGACAGCTACCTGGATAAGGGCCCGATTTCGTATCTGGGTGTAAAGCGTTCTCACGTGGGGTGCCAGGTACATATCCAATAGTAGGTTATCCTGTTCAGAATAGAAAGAAGAATGGACATAAAGCTTTCCAAAGCTTTGCTCTATAAAGCAATCATTTCTAGTGTTTGCAAAATGTTACTAGTAAACAGAAAAGAAACACTGGATCTACCTAATAAGATTTACCAAGGCACTGCCACATTTCCTTTGGTGTTACCATAACATCCATTAATCTCTTTCTAATAATTTGCTATTAACCTGGGAGAACTGGAAGTAACTGTAATAACGGAGGAAAAGAATATCCAAAACTGTTAACTGTTTCCATGTTTTTTCCCGAACAAGCCAGTCTAAAAAAAAAACCCCAATAACAACATCCAAAGCATGCCAGGATAATTTTTTGAAAGAGATAGTAAGACGACAAAAGACAAATCTTATACATGTAGCTGAACTAACTCTCAAGATTGTACAATTTCAGCTTAACAGCTTTATATGGGCAGTCTTTTCCTCTAGCAACATTTATGTGCTTTCCTGAGTTTTTTTTAAAAGATATTTAATAGGAATCTGTGTATATCTATAAGAATGCATAGCTATAACATATTTTTCTATTTTTCAGACTGAGCTTAATGCCCAGCAGCCTGTGATAACATTTTATCTGAACACACTGAAAGAGAATGTAGTTAAGGCTAACATGCAAGAAAGGCAGAAATTCTTGTACCCCCCAGACTATGACTTGGTATTATCTCTGAAGTCTTTCATTTACCCCTTCCTAAGCCAGGCTTGCTTATGCTTCTGAGACAAGAGCAGCTTTGTCCAGTTAAGAAAGGGCTCTCACAGTTCAAATGCTGTTGAAGCTAAAACTAAAACACTAAAACTCTAGGACATACCTTCATCTCATCCAGCATCTTGAGACATGAAGCATATTTGGATTCATAGAACTTGAAGATGATGTCACGCACCTGTGGCTCTAGCTCCAAGAACAGTTTGAAGGAGCTGCAGACACAAAAGTATTCACACAACCCAGTCCAATCATCATTTATGTCTCTTTCAAAGAGGGCATTTCTATTCAATGGGAAAGTCATTTTGATTGTGTGATCATTTCTACAAGGTTGTGCGTAACTACTGTCTCGGGAGTCAACGGGAATGGCAGTGGAAAGGCATGACGGTCTAAAATCTGAACTCAGATCGGAATAAGTCTATAATTCTTCATTCTGCCTTTTTTAAAATTACAGATAGTCCTTGACATACGACCATAACTGACCAGTCACAAGCACTACCAGTACCAAGGAAAAGTAATCAGAAGAAATTAAAATTGAGTATGGTTGACACAAGCTGAGGGAGACTACATAATCTCTTTCACTCTTGCCATTTGTCTGCTCCCATTAATAAATCCACTAACATGTCCATTATAATTTAGTTTATTTCATCATCAAAGTTCCACAGATCATTTACCTGCTGGAGATGACATTACGTTGCAATTCTTGTCGGTCGAAAGTTGCTAGTGCACACAGGCCACCATATACAGCTACGTTGCTAGGAGAGAGCAGCTGGAAAAAAAGAGAGAAGGGACAGCCTCTAAAGAATAGAGATAAAGAGCCCAAGATTGCCTGATTCCTTTCCCCAGGTCTCCAAGGAAAAGAGGAGGTGGCCTTCCCAGAAAAAAACAAGGAGAAAAAAATAGCTGATCTCTCCAGATTTAGCTTGGAAAAGGTCACAGATGGTCTCGTACGTGCCATTTCCTCCGCATTAAACCCCACTGTTTTGCCAGCTCACATCTCTTCCACATCCTCACCTCAGGGAAGTCACAGTGATCAAATGAGGCCAACAGGAAGCACTTTGCTGCCTGCTTGTACTTCCGGGCAGCTAATTCAGCCAAGCCTGAGAAAGAGATTAAGTTACTCTTTTGTGCAGATGAATTGGAAAAAAGAGAATGCCAGGGGTCACATAGAAACCTATGGGAGAGCCTCTTAAATTAATAATAGCTTCTAGGAATAGAGACTGACTTGGGGTTTTTTGTCCAGTTACAATACAGGGAGAGATATTGGAAAGGCAAATTTCGCTAGTACATTGCACTGCTTGGACACAACCATTACCACTAAGGACAATATCAGTTAAGCAAGCAAACCATTTTCTCACCTGCAGCACATTTCAATTTGGTAAGGATGGCCTGTGTCTGACTGTCCCGTTCTCCTCTTTGCTGGACAGGAAGGAGGGAGAAAAATCAGCAAATGAGCAGTAATATATTAGCTAGTTCATTCCATTAAGCTTTTCTGAGGAAGCAATTCTGTTCTCTGTTTCCCCCCCCCCCCTTGGCACGGATCAAAAGCACATCTGAAAGGCAGATGGATCCATTCAAAGCTCTAAACAGGGATCATGTGCGTAACACATTATCACAGAAGCCAATGAGGAAATTGAATCTCTGCTTCTTTTCATAAGGGAATCTGAGCCTCACGTCTACTTCCAAGTTCATTATTAATTAAATAGCTCTAACAATCCTTCTACAAGTTAAAACAGTATGCAGCATCACAAAGGTACTATACAGGACTATATTTTTATCAGCAGATCAAAACAGAGCAACTAAAGGCAAACGAGGAATTAGCATGATCTAGCATATGACTAAATCAGAGTGAGCTAATTCCAAATTCCCATTTGCTTGGGAAAGTCAGCAGGTGATCTTGAGTCGATCATTGGAATGTATTGCAGCAGACGAGATGGAAAACGCATACTACCTCTGCAATCTCTGGCGTGGATTCTGCTTTGCTCACATAGCTCAGGACATGGGACCAGTTTTGAAGATAAACACTGACCTGCAAAGAAACAAGTCCAGACATATCTGACAAGTTCTACTGTGTGCTGTAATTGTGAAAAGAGACCTTTTTGTGGAGTTGTAGTAGCCTGCCATTACTGACTCATTGAGACTTCATGAAAAGCACTGATGGGAAAACTTGAAATTTGAAATGCAAAGATAGGAAAGGAAAGAAGGTTTATATGTTAATTATGAGTTGGGGGGGGAAAGCCTACCTTGAACAGAGATTAAATTCTACTAGTCTCCCCTCCCCAAATAAAGGACTGTGAGATAAATTGCTATTTACCTTGATAACATTGAGGCACATGTTAATAACATGCTTTGCACTGGTGCAGTAATCACGAGCTCGTGAATAACATTTAAGGGCATTGCTGAGGTCTCCACAGTCAAGGTAATGATCTCCCAAGTCATCATGGCCTCTCCTAAAAGAAGATACGTGTCAGCTATAAACAAGTAAGCGTCAGAAATACATAACCCTAAACATTGTTCGCCCTTGTCCAAAAAGTCTAACTACTGGGTAACACATGGTGAAAAATGTTTTTATGTATTTCTGGTAGATACTTAGCATCAGCATTTCCATAGAAAATTAAAAATGAAGATCAAGTATACTTATTTATTATGCTTCTATTACAAAATCTATTGTGCTTCATGGCTAAACAGTTCCATTGCCTCTTCTGAACATTTGCAAAACTATTCATAAGCTACCATGAATAAGACCCACCATTGCTGAGGAATACAACTGTTATGCAGATTATCAGTCAACAAATGTATATTACATGAAGAAGAGTGTAAGATACATGTATTGCAAAATCTGAGAGTGGGAATAAGCAGTAGCAGCATTAGGAAGAATGTGGGTCACAGAAGGAAAAAAATTATATTGGAGATAAGCTGTGTCTCACATATTACATATTTAGAATAAAAATAGTATATTTCATGCTACGTTCTGAAAGGTTCATAGAGGAGGGGCATTATGGTGAGCAAATTATTAATTCTTGGAAATGAGAGAAAAACAGTTGAGTCATTCAGTTTCCTTTCTCAAGACACATTTGAGAAATGTGACTACAGATTATGGAAAAACCTTTTCAAGTGAAAAGGAAATGTGTAGCATTTTCTACACAAATGTTTCCTCGTGGTTTTATTTCACGGCAACATGTATCAGAAAACTGTAAACAATACATTCAAGAAAATGCCATTTGAAGAATATGCAGCCCATCAAATAATTCCAAAAGACGCTTTGAAATATTATTCTGGGCTTAGTTTTACAAATTCGTAACTACCAACTCCAATTTCTTTTCTTTTCTTTTTTTTTATTCATTAATTTCCTCAGTATCACCTGATGCTTTCCTTGATTGAATTTCCTTTATAATTCTTAAGATCCGTGTCTAACTTTTCCAGTTTGAGAAGAGCTTTTTTGCGTGTAGCCTCGACCCACGCTGTGTCTAGAGGAGGGGGCTCTATCCCACCGTCTGGGACAGCGTCAGGTGTGTTCTGCAGCTCTCTGAAAAGAAAACAGGAGATACACAAAGTGTACAGGGACACAGAATCATCTGTTACCTACAGATATAACAAAACCTATATACGGCCACAATCTACAAGAATTGAGAAGGATCGTAGTAATGCATTAGGAGTACAATCAATTGGCTCTAGACAATATTGATATTTTGAAGAGTGAAATTCTAAATTCAGAAAAGAAGTTCTACTGATATATAGAACTCCCATAATGCCTTGCCACAGGTTGCGCTGAATGGGTTGATGGGAACTAAAACGGATGACATATAGGAAAACTACTACAGAGAGAAAAACAAGACAGATCTCTTTGTTTCACAATTTGAGGGAGGAATAGCAACGTATCTGTGATTTAAGCAAAGAAGGTAAACAAAGAGCCGAGACAATCAAAAACTCACTTTAGTAGCCTAACTATGCTCTACCTCCCAGCTAGGTGAGGTTTTATTTAAACAGCAAACACTCTCAGCTACACTTTGATTCTAATGCTTGGTTCATCAAAATACCAGAAAGCAAATGAAAGGGCTCCCTTTCTACTGGTGCATGAATGGCTCTTAAGATGTAAAGGAGGATCCCAAACTGAAACCATATGCAAGAGCTGAGCAAAAATGGTAACCTTCTGGATGCAGTCATCTGGCTAATAGGGGGACTCTCCCAGGGCTTTCTACTTTTTATACATACACATGGTACTGCAAAATGTCCATGGGAATGGAATATGGCAATAATAGACCTAACTGAAAATGTAAGCGTTCCATCTTCAATTTCAATACAGCCAAATACCTTAGACCAGCGATTCTCAATCTTTGTGTGACGGCGACCCCCATCACATGGACGCATGCGCGGCGGCGCCCCCTGGGGGGGAAAATGGTGGATCGCGTTGTTTCGCGACCCCTGTAAAATGGTCGATCGACCCCAAATGGGGTCGCGACCCATAGGTTGAGAACCGCTGCCTTAGACAGACTGCAGTATCTAAATATAGGTAAGGTAGGATGTTAGCACAATTTAACATTTTACCAACAGTTGACTTGGAAGTATAAGAGAATATCTTACAATTAGCAGCCTTGCCCATGCAGAACAGGTAATGGTGAGAAAGTTGCTCATTTTCTTCTGAACTGCCCCTTTTATAAGGATATTTATGCATGCTATTAGGAAATTCTCCAGAGTATCCAGACTTATTATCTTTAGTTTCCATTATCTAAAAGGCACAATATAGTCTCCTGGAATGCTTTTCAATTTTGCTATATTACCTACAGATATCAAAAAGGGGCATGTGCTTGTTTCAGGGAAAACTGTATGAAATCTGTGCCATAGTATTTTGTATCTATTAGATTTTGTGTTAGAAATGATAATTTACATCCTATAGTTTGTTGCACATTGTTATAAATGTTAGTTTTAAAACACCAGAATAATATTTAAAAAACTTTCATAAGCTAATAGGTTTACTTACTTTTATAGATTTTGTAGATATAACATTCATAATCCATGCAATATTTAATTCATGTCATTCATATTTGCATGAATGCTTTATTACATTTAACTGTAATTTATCTTGCTGTATGCTGGTTATTAACATTCTCTCTGTTTCTCTCCATATATACTCAGCCTTCCATCCTTCCGGGGTAGGTAAAATGAGGACCCAGATTGTTGGGGGCAATATAAATATATATATATATATATATATATATATATATATATATATATATATATATATATATACACACACATTGCTTACTGGTGTACACCGCTTAGAGAGTGCTCGCACTTAAAGCGGTATATAAGTCTCATAAATAAATAAATGTGTGTGTGTGTGCATGTGTGTATGTAAACAGATAGTTGACTGACGCAAAGTCACACACGCACACACAAATACAAACACTATATATATATATATGTAAATAAGCTTTCGTTAGCCACTGCTAACATTGTCAAAGTGTAAGCTAACATTGGAGAGACATTGTTTTTTTATAGCCCTTTAAGTATCGGTGATTTGGCCATCGAGAGTGTAATAGGTCCGTCAGTTTGCTGCCCACATGTGATTGGATGTAACAACCTCAATTCAGCTGTGTTAGCCGGTATCTGCTTAGCTCTCATTGCTCTACTTATAGGCTGTATGCGCTGTATATATTTAGTACTGTGCATCCCCAACAAGCTTCTCAAGACTCTTCTTCATCTTAGTACCTGGTAGCTTCAGTCAATTTTCGGTGAATCTCCTCATAAACATCCACATTGAATGTTCTTTGGACAAATGAGAGTGCCATCTTCAGGGCTTCCACTCGCAGCTGTGGGCAATGGTCAGCAATGAACTGCAGTCTTTCAATCCTCATCAGGCCACTGTAACTTGCTGCATACTGCTCCAGATCCTGAATGCCCCAGCCGGAATGAAGAGATCAAAGATTGTAGTGAGTACTAGCCCAACTATTAGGCTCCTTGCTCCTTTTTAGTCCAATAACTATAGAGGAACCATAGAGTTCCTAGCTCTAGATCCTGAAGCATGCATGAATCATTCTTGGATATTTTTGTTTTTTAATGACAATTATCCAAATTGGACATTTTTGTTACATTCTGTAATCTGTGGAACAAATATCTATGCATCAATATTCTTTGTAGAATTAATGCACTGGATCATATCATACTACATACATCGTTTTTTATCTTCAAAAAGAAAAAAAAATAACTGGGCTCACTGACGAAGCTGGTAAAACAGTGCACCTATTTTATTCCCACAACAACTTTGTGAGCTATGGTGGGCTGAGATAGAACGACTGACCCAAAGTCAACCAGCTTTTGTGACTAAGGATGAATAGACTTGAGCTAAGATTTTTCTACTCCTAGCCAAGTTCTTAACTTCTATGCTGTAAAAGCTCATATGATGATGACACTCTCCAAAACTGTAGAGCAGACAAGAAAGAACTAGTTGGTACAGTTATCACAGTAATGATTTTTCTCCCTTAAGGCAATACATATGAAGTTGATCTAGACATTGGTAATTTTATTCCCAATACGGGGTTAATCCTGACCTATTTTATAGGGCTGCTGTAAGGTTAATAATCAAAAGCACTACCTAAATATAAGAATTTCTTTTAAATTTACAACTCAAGCACTGATAGTTATATGAGATATGACAAGCGGATAGCACCATCAGTCTCAAAAAGTTAAGCTGGCTATACTTGTAAGACTGGAAGCTGAAAAAGCATCCTGGAAGAAGGCAATGGTAACCTATTTCCCTATTGGTGCCACTAAAGCAACACAGGTATCTTCTTAAGGTCTCCTAATAGTTAAGCTCCACTCGAAAGTCACTTTATCAAAAGAAGAAGAGGAAAACGGTGGATTGTTTTTGTTACGCAATGTGAAAGAGTTTCTAGCAGTTGTGATTCAGCTCCCCCTCGCCCGCCATTTTAACTGATAATGTAAATCAATCTTCCTCAATATACTGTATAAGCAAAGGTTACAAGTAAAACAATGAACAGATAGTATTTGCTTAAACTAAGGACTGATGGAGAACCTGGGTTTTGGAAGACAATTCTAAGAAACCTGTTCTGTCATTTTTGCCCTCAAGCACATACCAGAGTTGGGTTCTCCACCACATAGTTGATATCAGGTGCATTTTGCTGATCTTCTTGGGGATCTACATCAATCTGCATGGGCTCTACCGCACCCTGTAACAGCAAAGCATGTGAGTGAAACAGAAATGAGGAGTCTCCCTCCCAGCCCCAAAGGGAAGATTCCCATGCACCAGCAAACATAAATGAACTTGACATTTAAGCAATGCATCTATAACTTAGGATTTTCACTCCATGAAGTTCTTTTCCAGGCCTGCCCAGAAATGCTACTCTCGCTTTGTATCACTATGTCACGCAACAGTTTTCCTCACTCTCAATAATAAAACGGAGATGATTAACCATTTTCTGAACCAAAAAAGGCAACTTAATCCCCTCAATATGTATCAAGTATATATCAATGTCTACAAAGTTTGTTCTTATGGTGAGCAAATGGAACAATGTTATATTGGGAAAGAAATTAACAGAATTTAGGATAATTAAATTGGGATGTTTTTCTGGCTTGTCAGCTGATTATCTAAAATTTATATTGCTTCATATAGAAAATTCTAAGTATACTTTTTATTTTCATTCAAAATGAATGGAAATAATTGTTAACAAGAAAATCAACTTAAATCTTTATGAAAAAATTTTCAGTCAAATCCAAGAGCACACATACGTATAATGTATACAGTACTGAATATATGTACTGTATCTCCACAATACTGCCAAGGCTGAAACATGAAATAATAGTCTGAAATTATTATTGTTATTCTGCAATACGTAGTTCATTATCCAAGCTCAGGGCTGGATTTATAAGTGGGCATTTCAGACTTTGGGGACAGGGCAAGACTGCCCTCATCACGAATTTTCTCAACAACTGAAACAAAGAGCAGTAACTTTACATGGCATGAGCAAATGCAGATTTACAATTTCATACATAAAAATTTACAAATATACACTATGGATAAATCAAGCAAGCATACACACATCAAAAACATGGCTATAAATGCAAAGAAAAGTAAAACTATTTATAACAAAGGGAGCTAAATATGAACCATGACAAAAGCACAATTAAGTCTAAAGCCATGTCTGAACCTCCACAGATGTCATCTTTCACACTTATTTGATATAATCTTGATCTAAAGAACATCAGTATCAGGAATCTCATTAGATCGTATCAAAGCCCTATTTTTATTCTATGCTCTGGCCAACTGAGTTCCTTTAGAAAGCCCATAAGGATAGGAAGGCAAGAGTTTCAAGAAAATCTAGGCTTCCTTGGAAGTCTATTAGAAGTTTACCAATGAGAAATGAAAGAAGATTAGTCTTATAGCACGACAGCCTACCTAGTACCAATCTTCTTCTGTAGTGTGACAGTGGGGATTGAATATGATATCATAGGTTGCACTCTTGATTTATAACTGCACAGGGCAACCCAATACCCTAACCCAGTGTTTCCCAAACTTGACAATTTTAAGGTATGAGGACTTCAACTCCCAGAATTCCACAGCCAGCAACGCTGGCTGTGGAATTCTGGGAGTTGAAGTCCACATGCCTTAAAATTGTCAAGTTTGGGAAACACTGCCCTAACCCAAGGATAGGCAACCTTGGCTCTTTTATGACTTGTGGACTTCAACTCCCAGAATTCCTGAGCCAGCCATGCTGAGGGGAAAGGGAGAGGTTTCCAAGCTGAGCCATGCTGGCTCAGGAATTCTGGGAGTTGAAGTCCACGAGTCATAAAAGAGCCAAGGTTTCCTACCCCTGCCTTAACCCAAAGATTGCAGTGAACCAAGAGCCAAATGCAGCCCTAACAAGGTTCCTTTATTTCTAAATCCTTTTTTTAATTGGAAATCAACAAAAACGGGTTTAAGAGCTTGTCATTTTAAGCAGAAAATGAAGGATATTTTACCTACTTTAATTAGAAAATTGTTTTGATGAGACATAAGCCTCACAAAGACAGACTAAAAATCTTTGATCCAAAGAAAAGTTTATTGCCATGAGATCCTAATTGTATTCTTATGTGAAGAGATAATGTTGTGAGTCTTCCAGAGTCATTTAGGTGAGATGGGTGGCTATATAAATTGAAGAAATAAATACTGCTATTGTGACTTTTCACCTGAACCCTATTATTTCAAAGGATACATTAAAAGGCTGGACAATAGAGTGTTCAATTTCACAGAGCCTTCTGTGATTATAAATTAACTACCTGAATCCCCCCCCCCAAGGTTTACGGCATTCACCTAAGCTGAGATCATTGGTTTTTTTCTTCAATTAACCATATGCCTCAAATGGTCTGGATAATGAAATAATGATTAAAAACCTGGCTTTACAGATTTATTCCATTTGCAGACATTGGAGCCACCAAATTTAGATGAACATTTGAAGATATAGTATCAGTGTCAGATCATTGGTCAATATATCTTAATAGAATGTAGATTGGCATCTGAAGTTCTGCAAATGCCATTTGACTACACTTGCTATTAGAAATATCCACTAGTTAGGAAGGTTGGGACTGAAGTAACTAACCTAGCAACATGTGAAGGGCCACAGGTTTCATAACCCTCGTCTTGTCTGGTTAGCAGAAACTCTCCAAAACCTCTCTCAAAGCCATTTGTATTGCCCAAGGCTTTTCCCACTGAGAATCTGCATTCTCTGCATATGAAATGCATATTATACAAACAAGACATTTCAAGAAAAATGTACTTTTTCACAGTATAGTCTTTTTAGAAGGAGAAAACATAACTTGAGTTCTTTATGATTAAAGGTGGGGTATCTGAACATATAGAAAGGGCAGACTATTTATTTATGAATCTTCATTTAGACCTTGTTTTTTGGGTGCCTTGTCTTTTGTGAATAAGCTTTTCATGGCAAAGTACTACTTTCTTTTAATTTGGGGATGCCTGAATATCACACTGGAGAGGGCAATATCATGATGACACCATGCAACAGAATGCTCATCTAATGGCCACTCCAAGGAGCCCTCCTTCTGCCAGCTCCATTAATGTACAATACTAAACTATAATGATATATTAATGGCATACTTCAAAACCTAGGAGAGTAAAAAGCACAACTCAATTTTGGAAAGAATTATTGGAGGTTTTAAGAGATGAAATATTGTAAGGCAATATTTCTTAAACCCAGCTTCTCCAAAAACTATCTAAAAAAGGCCTAGCTTTTTGGCTTCTCCCATTCTATGGAGTCTCTGAGAATTGCAGAAAGGGTTCCTGCTAGACTATATTTTTTGCACATATTGTTTTTATTTCTACGGATTAGAATGCTGTGCTTTATTACTCAGCAATTTGATGCCAAATTTCAACTATGTGATCTCTGGAGGCCACTAAAAACAAACCAAAACAATATAGGAGCCATATGCTGTCTCTGGACTACTTATCCCTGTTCTAATAAAAGACGGGTAATTATTTCCAAAGGAACAGCCCTCTTCATGCCAGTACCTCATCTATGCATTCCCTCCCACCCACCATGAAACAATGGGTCCCAAACAAGTCTTGCAGTTTTCTTAGCTTTTATAGTTGGGTGATCCTGCTGTTGTGGTAATGTCAATTGCTTTGATTTTAAGTAATGACATTTGTTAAGGAAACAAAATAGATATGCATTGTTATGTTTAAATCACTACGTAAAAGTGGAAAAATGTTTAAAATACATAAATTACATACATAACAAAGTAAAGCCATTAAACTGCTGTGGAAAATTATAGTGTCGCCCATTGCTTCGATTCTGCAGACAAACTATTCTTAGACAATGGGAGACAAATATCTTTACTAGCAGCTGAACAGCATGTGATAAAATCCTTTATTATTTGAAATACATCCAATTCACAGAAAGGAGGGTTTTTTAAAAAAATAAATAAAAGAAGAATATGCCTTAATGTTGATAAAACTCAAGTCATTCTCACTCAGACATCCTTGAGTGCTTTCTCCTTTGAGATACCTCATAAAGTAGGGTGCAGGCTGATAAGCAGGCACTCAGGCTGAAGTCTCCAGATGTACCTGGGAGGAAGAGGTCTGACCTACTGCTGCGGGGAGTGTTGTATAGATCTGTCACTGACGAGGAAGCTGAGCTTGGAACTGAACTATCCCTCATCCTGTCCTGACTCTCTGTACCCCCTCGCCCTGACACAGAGCTCGCCAGCTGCTAAAGGAAAGAAAGGAAGTTAATGCCCCTGCAGTCATAAACAGCTATAATTCATGGTAGGCTTAGAATAATATGAACTGGCTTTCTTTCTCTTTTACCGTAGGCCTTTATAATATCCATCTTAAGGTTATAAAGAATTAGCCTTTATGTGCTACATTAAACAAGTAACAAGTGTCAAATCCACTGGGTTGGACGCACAGTGGATGCACTACCTATATACTGTATTATAAATAGTAAAATCAGAACAGATACATTTCATGAAACTTGTGACATGGTAATATGAACTTGGGCGCAGAAAACTTTCCATAATGCCCTTAGAGGAGCTAGAAAAATACATGGCATCTCTAAGGTAAGAAAGATGAGGAGGGATTTTGGGGAGGGGCAAGTAAAAATTGTGATTTCTAAAACTTTTTAATGCTGCAAACCTATGACATTTGAAAAATGTTTTAGGAGATACTGATCAGAGAGAAAATTCAACATCCAAATTCCTCCCTCTGTTGTCATCTTTCAAGGTTGTTGGTTTCAGGCATCAGTTAAAATCAACAACAGAAAGACCAAAAACCTTCTGAGAAACAAAAGAGAACTTTTGGGCAGAGGACTGTAACCAGGAAGGAGACAGAAAGATGAAAAAGTTTCTCCATCCTTGTTTTCATCTTGTGATTCTACTATTCTTATTGCACCAGCAAGGGTGAAGTTTCTGACATAGGAGATAGGACCGTTTGCCCAAATGTCTGTTCACAAGTACTTCAGTTTCTTTCATTACATTTCAGGCATCATTTTGGTTGATTTTCATCTCCGGAAGCAAATGCACAATTACAAGAGCAGCAAAAAACCCAGAAACAAAACCCAGTTTATTCCAACTTTTCTGTGACAGCACTTGCTGGGCCACTGCGTTTCATAACCAGGAAATAATAAAGCAACTCTTCATTATGCAAATTATGCTACAGTATAATTCTCTTTCAGTCATATTTAGGATAGGGGTAGACAGCTGGTCATGATAAGTAATTTATATCTACTTCCCCACTTACGCTGTAGTGTCACCACACAACTGGGGGGGGGGAACGAAGGCAGAAACAGACCCCAAACTCGGCCCTTTTATGACTTGTGGACTTCAACTTCCAGAATTCCTCAGCCAGCATGCCTGGCTGAGGAATTCTGGGAGTTGAAGTCTACAAGTCATAAAGGGCCAAGTTTGAAGACCCCTGCCTTAAAGCATTCAAACTAAGCCTATCCGCTCTGTTTTGGGAATTTCCATACAGACGTACGTTACATATTCTCAGTCCGTACGTGGAGTGAGAAACGAGGGGCTGATCCTTCCGCTAGCCAGCAGCCCCGAGAGGTCACCCCTACAATTTCCACACAACCAAAGGAACAGCAAAGAAGGGAGGGAGGTGCAGGTCTTAAAGGGGAGAGGAGCCGCAGAGCCAAGCGCACCAGGCGGCGGGGCCTCTCCATCTGGCGGGTGTCACGGCCAACCTCTCGCACTTCGGGTAACGGATCTGTCTTCGCTCGAGGCCGCCCCTGCCTCCCGCGTGCCTCCGTCGCCTCCCCTCCTCAAGGAGGCAGCCCGGGGAGCTTCCGAGTATAACACATGGGCTGATCCACCGGCGGAGCTGCTCATCAGCCGCCCCCAAAACAGGCTCCTTCCCGCCACCGCCGTTAATCACGCAGCGAGCCACCACGAGACACGCCCTGCGATCAAACCCCCCAACCGACCCCTCAAAACTTCCTCGATACCTGTAAATTGAAGACTTGGACGGGTAGCGGCATATTGACCCTCGCACCATGCACCTCCGGGTCACGTCCTCCCCTCCCACTTCCACGTCCGGATCACTTACGCAAGCGGGTCAAGCCGGCGACAGGTAAAGCCCTTAAAGGGACCGTAACCCCCTTGTCTGTTTCCTCCCCGACCGCCCTCTACCCCGGGATCCTCTTGATTCGGCCCGGCGAGGGCTCGAAGCCTGGGCCAGCGAGCGCGACGAGAGCCAAGCGCCCGCCCCGGCTTCTTCCGCCGCGAGCGGGAGCGGAGCCGCCCTGCCGGTAGGTGCCCAGGAACCCTCGCTCTGCCCGGCGGCGGGAGGGCTAGAATTCCCGTAGCGTTCTCACGGGAGGGGGGAGAAGAGGAGGGGGGGGGAGTGTCAAGGTGTGTGTGCTTGTTGCCATGGTGAGGAGTCGAGGCCGCCAGTTTGGGACACCTGGTCTCCAGAGAGGCCTCGCACGGAAGGTTGTCCTGCAGAAAAAGCCCCGACGATCCCTAGGAGTTGTTTCTAAATGTGTCGGCTTTAAACTGTTTCTGCTTGAAATGACAGTTGACCTAAAAATGGTCTTGAGGCCGCAATCCTAAATTTACTTTAAGAATAAATTCTTACTCGTTGAATTTTATTTTATTTTTGCGTGAATTGTCCAAAGATTATATAGCGCGTAGCAACCTGTAGCAATCATATCCTACTCCTCCTTTGGGACGGAGCAGTTGTCGTTTTCCGAAAAAAGTACAAACATTGCTCGGAATATATGTTGTACTTTTTGTTTATTTACTGGAATGATTTCTTTACCAAGGCATCAGTGTGCTTAAAAAGCAAATCTGTAAATTTCACTTGTTTGCCCTGTTAGGGTTTCCTAAGCACAATTGATTTAATGCATCTGATTCTGTGCAGAATGGACTGCAATTCTACAATGTGTTTCACAACCCCTCTAATATAAAGCAGGGGTGGTGGCCAATGTGGTTCTTGCCTTAATTTCTTGCATTCTTTGGCCTTATTTTCAAAAGCAGTCTGCAAAGACTTGATTCACAGAGTTATGCAAGGTTGATCTGTTTTCTCTGGAAGTCTGCTGGATGGGAAAAAGAGAAAACGTCAACAAGAGAGAAAAGGGGGAGCCTCAGGAAGAAAAATTGGGTGTTAGGAAAAAAGGTAATATATTATCCATTGCTTTAATTCAACAACACCCACTAATGCTATGTGGTCTAACAGTATATCATTTATGTGAGTTTTTGTTTTTTCTTCTCTTGAATAAACCATCTAATTTCAATTATTAATTTGGTTTCACTTATTTCCCCCAAAATAAGCCTAATCATACAAAAAATGCAGTTAAGTTTATCTTCTTAGTTTGGGGGAGGGAGTTTCTACTAAATTAAATATACTGTAGATTGTATATATAGATTATATACAATAATTATATATTGTAGACTCCTTGTTAAGTAAGCTTAAATCAGTAGAACAAGTGACAGAAACTCACAGGGTAACAATATTCTTTTTCAATTATATTTCACTTTCAGCATGTTTCCTAAATGTTATTTAAAATCATTTTCATTAATAATGAACATAAAGCTCTAAAACACTTTTTTTTTGCATAATGTCCAGTTTTTCTTTTGTAATAGCAGAGTTTCATCAGTATCCCACACACTAAAGTTCTAACCAAAACATTAGCAGATAATTGAAAAGGCCTGGGAACTGCTGTCAGTTCCAGTAATACTGGAACAGGGAGAGCAATTATGATTCTGTATAAAGCAGTTTCATATATTCACATGTGAGTCCATATTAACCATCTCTTTGGTGATTTTAAGGCACTTTGATTCTTATCTCATGGTTACTTAAAACATTCAGGTTTCCTTTTCTCTCTCTCTTTCACGTAACAGGTGACAAATCCAGAATAACAAATCCAGACCCAGGTATAGAAAGAAATCAACTCCTAATGATTGAATATCACAAAGATGATACTGTATAGCTATAAAAGTCCCACAACTACACAATTGAGCTTCATTTCAAAGGCTTCATCATCACTGGGAAGTGATATCCCAGTTTTACAAGATGGCAAATGCCCTTAGGGGCTGAAGAATGAGCTTTTCTTGCATTAGGCTCACTAAGATATGCTTCCTGTTCTCTGTAATCACTTGCACAGTTCTTCTTTTGCTAATTCCCAAATTTCAATCCAGCTGGAGATTTAAGATCTATCCTCAGCCACGTCCATCACTTGTTTTTAATGCTTCCAACAAGGATGAAACCCCACTTCAGCAGGTGGAGTTCAATTCCCCCAATCCTTTGGATGCTGAGGTTGACAATATAGTGCCCTTAACTAAAGAGAATATACTAGAAAAATGGAATCATTATGTCACAGACATTGGTGGATCCCATCTGAAAGCTAATGGAAAGATAAATAAAAGGCCACACAATGTGATACATATGAAATCTGCTGAAGTCTCTGCTAAGGAAAAGTTGGAATTGAAAGATATTTTTATTGCTGTGAAAACTACAAGGAAATATCATAAAACAAGGCTAAACTTGCTCTTGCAAACATGGATATCTCAGGCCAAAGGTCAGGTAAGAACACTATTAATTTAACATATTAATTTAATATATTATTTTGTTAGTGATATTTATTATTAACAGTTTATATATAAATGTGCATGTTAAAGCATGTTTCAAAGGTTGAAAATAATGTTGGAAACAAATGATTTTCTTTTTTTTAATGATAGCACAATAGTTGTAATTTACCTCCAATTAAAGTAAAAATGATAATTTTACCATACTTATACTTCTCCTCCTTTCACTAGAGCAGGGCTTTTCAGCCTGTGGTACGTGTACCACTGGTGATACTTAGGCACCTGGAAGGTGGTACACATACCACGGGTTGAAAAGCACTGTAAAAAAAAAGTGTAAAAAAAAAGTGTAAAAGTGGATGAGCTGAAGCAGTGGCAGCACCGACAGGCCTGAGGGAGAATCAGCTGGAGCTGCAGTGTTGCTGGGGTTCTGCTGAGCTCAGAATTGGCGTGCGTGGCTACAGCTGATTTACGCTTCCAGTGGCCTAGGGGGTGGCTGGCAGATGCACACAGTCTTTGGGTG
The DNA here is from genome assembly GCF_016545835.1 of Crotalus tigris. NCBI lineage: Eukaryota > Metazoa > Chordata > Lepidosauria > Squamata > Viperidae > Crotalus > Crotalus tigris. Next base: position 4,662,691 of record NW_024096469.1, read on the forward strand.
GAGATTCAGCTGGAACAGCAGTGTTGCCGGGGCTCTCCTGAGAGCCCAGGATTGGGGCACATAGCTCCAGCTGATTGGCACTTCCAGCACACCCAGAAGTGAAAAGGAGGGAGGGGAGAGGAGGATATAAAAGGGGGGGAAAGAGGAGAGGATATAAAAAGGAGGGGGAAGAGAGGAGAGGATATAAAAGGAGTGGGAGAGAAGAGGATATAAAAGGGGGGGGAAAGAGGAGAGGATATAAAAGGGAGAGGAAAGGATATAAAAGGAGGGCGGAGAGGATATAAAAGGAGGGAGAAGAGGATATAAGGGGGGAAGAGGAGAGATATAAAAGAAGGGGGAAAAGAGGAGAGTATATAAAAGGGAGAAGAGAGGATATAAGGGGAAAGAGGAGAGGATATAAAAGAAGGAGGGGAAAAGAGGAGAGGATATAAAGGGGAGAGAGGAGAGGATATAAAAGGAGGGAGAGAAGAGGATATAAAAGGAGGGGGAAAGAGGAGAGAATATAAAAGGAGAGGGAGAGGATGATATAAAAGGGGGAGAGAGAAGAGAGGATATAAAAGGAGGGGCTAGAGAAAAAGATATAAAAGGGGGAAGAGAGGAGAGGATATAAAAGGGAGACAGAAGAGAGGATATAAAAGGAATAAAACTGGTACTTTTTCCCTTTTTTACGGTTTGTAACATTTTATTAGATTTAGAATAAAATACAAAAATACAAAAGCAAATAAGACACAGTGGGGAGGAATAAGCGAAAGAGAAGTGAAGGGGAGAAGGGAAAAAGAAAAGAAAAGGCATTGACTTTTGACTTCCTCTTTTGCAGTAGAATGAAGCATTAACATCGAACCTCAACTTTCTACTTTTCCATAATAGTATAAACTAGCCATTTCTATAACAACAAATCAATCTAAATCCAAAATCCCCCCCCTTTTTTTTTTTAGTCATCAAGTTTTTGACACCTTGCTAAGCACTTGGTACTCGGATATTGTCATGTCCTAAAAGCGGTACAATCCGTGAAATGGTTGAAAAGCCCTGCACTAGAGTTCTAGGAGCCATCCATAACAGGGAATTCCTGGCATGACCAAATAATACATTGCAGAAACCAAGGGCTACTCAAGCTAGCCCCATCCCTTGTTCCTAATGAAGCAATAAATGCAGATTTACCATGCATCAGATCAGTTCTGCATGCATGCGTGCCAATTCTGACATATTCTTCTACATGAAGGTAGATCATAATTGGCTATTTAGGGTAGTTATACAATAATTCAATTGAGAATATTTTTATCCCATCTTTATTATTTTTATAAATAACTCAAGGTGACGAACATTCCTAATTCTCTTTCCTCCTATTCTCCCCACAAAAACAACCCTGCGAGGTGAGTTGGGCTGAAACAATGTAACTGATCCAAGGTCACCCAGCTGGCTTTCATCCCCAAGAAAGGATTAGATTCACAAGTCTCCCAGTTTCTAGTCTGATGCCTTAACCACTAGAGCAAACTAGCTATGAAACCCTTGACCTGTCATTGGTTCGGATTTTTGCTGAGTTGAAAATAAGAATTACGTGACTGCTTCTTGTACCATATTAGACAATATATTTGGTTTCCTTTCTGCCTCTCACAGGGGTCCCCAACCCCTGGGGCTGTGGACCGGCAGCAGCACGCCAGAAAACAGGCCGTGCAAACCATTTTGCTGAGGCTGTAGGAAACCAATATATAACATTCTGACTGAAATTAATAGTAACATTACTCTGAAATCTTCAGGAGATGAATAATTCTTGATTTGTATCCTATAGACGTTTGTATTCACAGACGGGGAAGATCGTGAGCTGCATCTTAGAGCAGGTAAATTGTTACTCACTTTCCAGATTTATATTTAGAATAAGATACAAATCACTCTTACAAGCCACTATCTTTTTAGAGAAGGAATTATATAGACCATATGCTTTGCAGAAAGAAGATCCTCAGCTCAGTCATTGTCTTGAGGAATGCAGGAATCAGTTCCCGTCCTGAGAAGTAAAGGATTGAAAACAGATAGTGCCGTTTATGATGTTATTTCCATTTCTGGGTACAAAAAGATTATTTTGTTTTTGAAATGCTTCCTGTTTGCCTCCATTGAGAATTTTGCATTGATGCTAATACTTTAGAATTACTTCAGACTATTAATGTTCCAAAAGCAGTAATGATAAATAGCGCTTGCAGATATGAATGAGAGCAATTTAATATAAATAGTTGTGGAACATGGAATTGCAAAAATACTACCATATGACACTATTAAAGGTTACAATAAATTTCTTACATTCCTGGGGAAAACTTCAGAAGCGTTAAGTAAAACTATCATGCTTGCCCATTTGCTTTTTCCATTTCGTATTCTAGATCCTTCACAGCTAGCACTGGATGCTTATTTATTTATTAATCAAATTTGTATAGCAGCCCATCTCACCTAAGGCGCCTCCAAGTGGTGTAGAACAATAAATGTAATCTAACAATTCAGGTCTCTTCTTCATATATGAATACAATTATATTTGCTATCAGAAACTACATAGCTTCTCCCTTTGCAATCATTTTTATTTTGTAGGGGATCATATAATTAATACCAATTGCTCAGCTGTTCATACCCGCCAAGCTCTCTGCTGTAAGATGTCAGTGGAATATGATAAATTTCTAGAGTCTGGACAAAAGTAAGTGGAAATCACTGTTTCATTAATAAGTTATTTTCAGTGCTCCTTGGGCTTCATCAATTAATCTTCATTTGCCGTTCTTTTGATCAGTAGATAATATAGGAGAGTGCTGGGTTTGATCTAATTTTAGGTAGTTGAAAAGATTTTCACCATTTGTTCTCTCCCTACTCCCTATGTAATTTGCATTGTTAATAATGCATAGATTTGAAAGATGAGGTCTCTCCAAAGAGAGCTTTGTTATATTTTTGCTATGACCTCCACTGCAATCTTCTTTTCTGAATTTTCCGCAGGTGGTTTTGTCATGTAGACGATGACAACTATGTGAATTTGAAGAGCCTCCTGAGTCTTTTATCTGCTTTCTCACACAGCCAAGATATATATATAGGAAGACCCAGTCTGGACCATCCAATTGAAGCAGCAGACCATCTCCGGAATGATGGATCAGTGAGCAGTTTCTTTTACTGTTGGTTTTCATGAAGTGAAAAAAAGCAGATTCTTGTACAGTCTTGCATGTTTACTTTCATCTGGAATTCCTCATCCTGCTTTGTTATTTTTCTAGCCCACCAGCATGGGTGCAGGCAACACTTCCCTAAGAGGCATGGGTTGAGGTTGATTTTTGTAGATGTTGTTATTTCGGACTACCATTGCTTCCTTTGTTGTACTGAATTGGCAGCTGATAGATTTCCTTGTCAGTAGCAGTGCCCCCCCCCCCGGACTTTAATTTACTGCTCTCTCCCTCCATATAGTATAACCTGTTTGTGAATAATATAAAAGGTTGCAGCCTTCAGAAGCAAGGTGTAGAATTGGAATCTATCCTTCCAGTTTATCAGTCCATAACAGGACTTTGTTTATGACATAGGTCCGTGGTGGTGAACCTATGGCATGCGTGCCACAGGTGGCACGCAGAGCCCTCTCTGTGGGCACACACGCTGTCGCCCCAGTCCTAGGCCTTCAGCTGGGTTTTATAAAACCTTTTCGCTTTAGGCCGCCGCCGCCGTGTGCAAAAATAAAAAGGTTCAATCAATCAATCAATCAATTTCAACTTCTCGCGGGGAAAAAAAAATCTCACAAAGTTGGAATTGGTTGATTGAACTTTTTAGTCCCACACAGTCTGCCTTTACCACCACAGCCACGCCCATCCAATGGGCCACACCCACCCGGCACCCGACAATACATAAGTGGGTTTTGGGTTGCAGTTTGGGCACTCAATCTCTAAAAGGTTCGCCATCACTGACATAGGTGCTTAATAAGTTCAGAATAACTGTATTTATGATCTTTCCATTGGAGTTGCCCTTATTCAGAAGCAGTTGATAGCAGTACTTTAGGCAGAAGTTTAAAAGGTACTAACAAAGGCATCCCTTCTTAAAACTCCCAGAACCAGCAAATTTCAGCTGGTTCTTTTGGCATCATTTGGGATTTTTTAGGAACAAAGTGGGTACCTTAAGTTTTGAAGAATTTCCCATTTCACCCACTTTGCAACTGCAACTCTCAATATGCCATTCAAAAGCTGATTACAGATTGTCCTCGCTTGTCAACCATGTCTTCAGTGACCATTCAAATTTACAACGGTACTGAAAAATAATTTTCACCCAATTTACAACCTCAATCATGTGATTGCTATTATAATCAGTACTTATCTTGTGCCCAATGTGTGATTTTTCCCACCCTTCAGTATGGAGATTGGAAAGAAACAGATTGCAAGAGAGAAACTTCTCTACATATAGAAAGCAATAGAATTGTGCAGCAACCCAGGGATGACAAGTGCAGGCATGCTACACAAAGAGCTTACAGTACTCTAAATCCCTTCTCCACTCTCCAAAACAGGAGGGAAGGCAGTGACAGAGGAGAGATTGCCTGCAGAAATTGCTTCCTTTTTTCTTCTTTGCATCCCCCCCAGATTGGAGATGGATTTTAAGAGAGCAAGTAGTTTGCTCTACTGCACATTGAAAACAATGGAATTGCACTGGCAGTGGGAAAGGCAAAAAAGAGATTGCCTACAAAAATTGCTTGCTTTCCCCCCCCCCTTCCCCTCCCCCAGAGCAGAGAGATTGGAGAGGAAGAGGTTTCAAGAGAGTAGTGTAAGCTCTTTCCATAGTGCACCTGAGGCTTCCAGCCCCAGACTGCCAGTGTGATCACATTGCTTTTGATTTGTACAAAATAGAGGTAAGCACTGGGGGAATGATTTGGAGGCAAACAAAAGCCCAAAGTGAGAAACTGATTAGTCTTGCCTCCAGCCAGAAAGCAAAATCATGGTCATGTGATTTCCCACTTAGGGGGAGCTGCCTGTCCAATTTAGGGTTATTAGGTGAAGACTACCTGTATGTCTTGTAGGCCAAAATGAGTAAACTGATGGAAGAAGAGTGATATCCAGCAGAAACACCAGAAAATCACTAGAGGCAGTCAGTTCAGTTTTTTTGGCTTACATTAAATGCCATCTTTTCCATCCTTCACTGTCAGTCATAGCAGGCTTATAAAACTGAAAACTTTCTCTACAAGTTTGCCTTAGAAAAACACAGCTTAGTTTGTTGCATAGAAACATATATCATATTTTGCTGTTATTGTAGGGAAAATTCAGATGATGCTGTCATGTTTGGGCAACTCTAATCTTTTCTGTTTGTATCCTACAGTAAAGAGCATAGTGTGGAAGTAATTAGATCTTTTAGTAATTAGGCAATTATGCAACTTATAGGCAACATATATTTGTAAATACCCAACACTTCAGAACACAGAGCACAAGAAAAAAAATATTTTTGAAATTAAAACATCTAAGCTTCTTAATGTGAAATAAATGTGCAGATTTTCACATTTTAAAACAAATTACAAAATTCAACTTTGAATTTTATAGCTACAGTTGTGATTTCATTCCTCTACTTACAATTGCCTGCTTCTCTGTAATTAATTGTAGTGATTATTCTGTTCTACAGCCATGGAAAAATAGCATGATTAAAATCCTATATATGTTTGCTTCCATTAAATCTGATTGAATCAATTTCATTGAAGCTATATGAAGAATTAGTTACACACAAAGAAAATCCACAGCTGGTGTGTTTCTTCAAATTCAAGTTTGATTTAAGATTGGTTTCCTGAAGCTCCAACAATTTTCTGCGGCTTTCTACCAGGGGTAGGCAACCTTGGCTCTTTTGTGACTTGTGGACTTCCGGAATTCCTGAGCCAGCATGGCTCAGCTTGGAAACCCCTTCCTTTCCCCTCAGCATGGCTGGCTCAGGAATTCTGGGAGTCCACGAGTCATAAAAGAGCCAAGGTTGCCTACCCCTGGTCTAATGGAATTGCCAATGTCTAGTTCAGTGATGGCGAACCTTTTAGAGACCGAGTGCCCAAACTGCAACCCAAAACCCACTTATGTATTGTCAGGTGCCGGGTGGGCGTGGCCCATTGGGTGGGCGTGGCTGCGGTGGTAACGGCAGACTGGGTGGGACTAAAAAGTTCAATCAATCAATTCTAACTTTGCCAGATCTTTTTTCCCCGCGAGAAGTTGAAATTGATTGATTGATTGAACCTTTTTTTTTTGCACATGGCGGCGGAAGCCAAAAGTGAAAAGGTTTTATAAAACTTAGCTGAAGGCCTAGGACTGGGGCGACGGCACGCGTGCCCAGAGGGAGGGCTCTGCGTGCCACCTGTGGCACGTGTGCCATAGGTTCGCCACCATTGGTCTAGTTGATCACAAAAGGAATGTTCAAAGTCATTCTAACAAGTCTCTGTTTATTTTGCTAGACCACTACAAAATTCTGGTTTGCCACAGGTGGTGCTGGATTTTGCATCAGCAGAGGCCTGGCCCTCAAGATGAGCCCATGGGCTAGGTATGTGTCCTTGGAACACCTGCTCCCCTCCTGTGACCCAAAGAGAACTGAGGAGAGATTCATTCCTTGACTTTTTTTATTTTGGTAGCCTTGGGAGCTTCATCAGCACTGCAGAGAGAATTCGCCTCCCTGATGATTGCACCATTGGCTACATCATTGAGGGGCTCTTGGAAGTGAAACTGTTACACAGCCCTTTATTTCACTCTCATCTGGAAAACCTACAGCAGCTGCGTGGTAGGGCTGTACTCAGACAAGTAAGGACAACTCTCCTCTAAACTACTAAGCAGATGCGTCTTGCCCCCCCCACCTCATCTTCCCTCCTTAAAAGTGTCTGTTTCATGGGAGTTTCTAACTGAGAATATGCTGCAAGTTTGTCATCTGTGACAGTACTGGTGTAGTACAAACAAAATACAAAAGCCTTTTGTGAATTTCTGTCATGGTGACGGGAAGAACAAGAAGAAACAATGGGCATTTTCTAAGTAAACATAAATAATAAGTTTCTTGCTCTTAAGTTATTGTTGAGGCAAAGACTAGGTTCTGAAGTTATGCATAAAACAATTGGAAATGAAGTTAAATGTCAGTGTTCAATTTGTACTTATTTGTATACTATGTGTGGAAAATAGGGAAGTGAAAGAGTACATGACAAGGCAATGATCCATGAAGGGGGAAAGAATAAATAGGATGTAGCAATATTTAAAGCAAAAGAAAAATGCAGGAAGTAGATAAACACTATACTTCTGGGATTCCAGGGAACTTTTGTCAACTTTATGAATACTCTGTAGTCCTTGTTTAGCAACTGTTCAAGTTACAGGAGTGATGAAAAAATATTTTTGCAACCAATCCTCAAATTTATTACCTTCACAGGTCTGTACTGGCAATGGCAAGGGCAGGAAAGGAAAGGAAAGGGACATAAGCATGGTAGCAATTTTACTTACTAGCCACTTAATAACCAAGTTGCCAGTACCAAATGTTCACTAAACAAGGATTACTTGAATTTTAAAAACTCTTCCTGATTATGTTGGCCTTACTTTCACATCCAGATAAAAAAGCAAATATTTGATTTCTTCTCCTAAGTAAAAAGATGGCTATGATAAGGAGATTAAAAATATTTTTTTCTTATAACAGTTTAAGGATTGTTTAACCTGATAGCAGCAATTGTGGAATTTTGTTCATTTCCCCTCCTCCATCTAAGATGGTTCAATTGGCTCTAATCCTAGAGAGACTGTAATATATTTCCAATCCCTGGTAACTAATTCTACTAACTGGAGAAACCAATTTTAGGATTTGAATGTGTTCCAAATATTTTTAAAAAATTAATTAACTTCTAACAAGTGCAATTTTGAATATGTGGGCTGCGTGTGTTTTTTCTAGGTTACCTTGAGTTATGGTGGCCCTGAGAATAAACGCAATGTTGTCAGTGTGGGTGAAGTATTCAGTATACAACAAGATCCAACTCGGTGTGTACCTAATGTTCTAAATGTCTTAAATCCCCTATCCTACTTGTTTGGTTAAGAAATTCAGACGTGAAAACTGAAAATAGGTGGATAATATATTTGCTGGATTAGACTCTAACTTCTTGCCTTACTCTTTGCAGGTTCAAATCTGTCCACTGCCTCCTCTACCCTGAAACTCTGTGGTGCCCTACTGTAATAGTGAAATGATATCTTCCCTTTCCTGTGAATCTCTTACATAGTTTTCTTTAAATGAATAGCCAGAGCTGTATTTCGGAGGAAGAAGAAAGACAAAGAAAATCCCAAATAAACCAGCCGTTCTTCAAAATAATACTTGAGAACTTTGGTCTGGGGCACATTATAAATAATATCTGCAATGTTTCTATTGGAGTCTTAAATATATCTTTGCTAAGCCATAACCCTTCCTGCATTGTATTAGTATAATTTCAATGTAAAGCTGCAGTCTGGCACTGTAGTAATATGGCTGTTAAGTAGTCATTTATTATTGTAATTGTTTGGAGCAAAGCATAGCTTTTTTGTTGTTAAGACAAATGTTCTTATTTGGGAAGGTAGTATAATCAAGAAAGTATTTTTGTTAATTCTGCTTTACTAATTATATTCCTGTGGAACCACAGTAGAAGTGTTAGCAGTGTCATCTCTTACAGTGAATATGAGACAAGCCAATCCCTAGCAACTTCTCTGCTCTATACATTAACAGAACCTCTTGCCTTCATGGCCCTTTAAAATTGGCTTTCATTCTTACCTTTTTGGAAGTTCTCCACTGTTACAGTCAAATCCCAACTGATTGGTCTTCAATATTTTCTAACCACTAATTGTTTCAAGGTATTGAAACAGATATTTCTGTTGGCTGGACCATCGTATGAATCTTACATATTATATTGCACCTAGACTTCCTGATGTGATATACCCAACACCCAGTAGATGGGATCTTTGAGAAAATGACTATTAGCTAACATCCTAAAAGGATGGATCATGAGTTTTTTTTTAGGGTTTTCCACTGGTTCCACGACTGACTTAATAAAAGATATTTCTGAGTCACTACTATTGTACAGAATCCTTCTTGTAAATATAACAGCATTCATCAAAAGCACAGAATTTTGCATTAGAGAATGAGATGAAGAAACACTAGGTATCTATACCAAAAAGAAATATAAGTGTGATATAAAAATAAGCCATTAATATGGCAAGTCTATCACTGAATCTACCCCATTGTTGTGCGCCGGGAACCCTTGCGTGGCTCCGATTTGTCGTAGGAAGCCACACCACAAATACATGAATGTGATTTCTCCACCGTCCACAGGAGAAAAACATGGCGACGCAAGGAACCAGGAACCTCCCTTTCGGACAAAGGAGCGGTCGCCCGGGTGCGGTTTTATACCCGGTATCCCAAAGGGACACCAGAAACCGGGGTTGGGCGCTGCCGATAGATCCGTAACGGGGATGGGGCGAGTCCTCAGACGGGACTGCAAATACGACACCCGGGAACGGGGAGAGTTTAAGAGAGGAGCGAAATCAGCAGCGGCGGAGGGAGGGCCTCGTCTTGCCTCGCCTTCCCCCTTGTGCAAGCCCCTTCGGGCGCCGCCTCCAACACCGGTTGGAGGTTCAGCTGCCGCGGAGGATGGAGCGCTTCTCAGGCCGCCGCGCTCTGGTGACGGGTGCAGGCAAAGGTACTGTCCCCGGGGCCGCGCCGCTGGAGCAACACTGGCGCTTCGGGGACGAGCCCCGCCGTATTAGTGGCGTGCAACAACGTTGTGCTCCCCTTCGCAGGGATCGGCAGGGCTGTGGCGGTACGGCTGAGCCACGCCGGGGCTCAGGTGGTGGCGGTGAGCCGGACCCAGGCAGATCTCGAGAGCATGCAAAAAGAGGTAGAGGCAGCGTGGCTCCCACCTGCTCAGCCTGGGTGCCTAGTTGTGGATCTCCTTTGGCTTCTGCGTGGCTCGGTCCTCACTTTTTCTCTAGCCTAAAGGAAATCCTCTCTTCCTGGAGAGTCATGCCTGAGTGGTTGCCAATAGCTCAGAGGAAGGATGGCTTTGCTTCGGAAACAGCAATATGAGACAGCTTTCCCGCTGGGGTCTCTGCATGTTGAACTAGATCAGTTCTCAAAGATTTTAGCCTGGGGACCTTTTTACATTTTTAGAAGTGATTGAGGACCCCAAAAAGCTTTCATTTGTGTGGGTTATATCATTGTTTATGTGTAGTATATTAGAAATTAAAACTGAGAAATGTTAAAATACTTATTTATAAACTACTGTCATCCCCTTGAAAGAGAAGACCATACTTTGAAAATTGCTGTTCTAGATAAACCTTGAATTTCATTCTGTAGGGCCCTTATTACTTCAAATTTGTTCATGTCTGTGAGTGGAGCTACACTCCAGTTACATCTTATTAGCCCAACCTCAAAAAGTCCTTATACATGCCAGATGTGTGTTCCTATACATGCCTGAAAAATCCCTATACACACCAGATCTCAACTATTTAGAAGCAGATCTGCAAAAGAATGGTCAGATCATGGGTAACTGTAACTCCTAAGCAGATACTATTACATTTCATCACTCACAGTTGTGCCAAGTGCATGGTTGTGATTTTAACCATTGCAAAAGCAGACCTTCCACCCGGTCTTTCAACTACATGTTTATGATGCCTCAGGTAACCAATTAATCAGAGTATCCAGTGCCACTAGCTGCTGAAGAAATAAAAGAATTCCAGTTAAAATTGGAGCAGATTATTGACTGATCCTAGCCATTTTTATAGATTATTGCTCCCTTTCCTTTACCCAAACATTTGAAATACTTTTTAAGACAAAATCTGCAGGTCACAGAAAAGCTTTCAGGGATGTCCCCATTTCACCTACTGTTTCTGTTTGAGGAATTTTTTACCAGCTGCTCTAACCTTCAGGCTGTACTTCAGGCTGTACTGAAAGACAAAAGAGCAAATTAACTTCCACCTTGTTTTCTGCATCTGGACACATCTGGAGTAAAATGATTTGACCTAATCTGGAAATGCCTGGGTTTTATAGGTTAAAATCTTGTGCCTGGCCTGCTAGAAGTGTCATTCAAAAGCTACCACTATCAGATAGCCGCTTGCTCTCTATGTCCCCAGAACAGCACTAATTTAAAAATAAGCTATTTACTACATTTCTCATAATTTTCTCTATGTAGTATTCAAGGTTTAAAAGTCTTGGGGGGGGGAGTAGAGTGACAACAAAATTTCTCACAAAATTGCCATGAAAAGGGAAGTTGTACTTTGTACCAACTGAACTCTGCCATTCTTGGGACATTCTTCACATAGCGTAAAACATGTTTCAAGGGCATCTTTTTTATTATAGGCAATTATTGCAGGATATAGAAGAATGTAATTAGAATTGCAGCTCTCCAAAATACTCTTGAATATCAAAAAAAAATTGGAACATTGTGTGAAAATATCCTTGCAGTTCAAATTTAATGAACTACATATCCATGGCTCTTTGTTTGAAATCAGTATTCTGTCCTGGTAAAGTTTATTTTGTATACTTTGGGAGAAAATTCACTTGAAAACTAGCAGTCCTAAATCGCCTACTTTGCAAACAGCTTCAATTCCCGTCTTCCTTAATGTTACTTCTGTCCTCAGTGTCCAGGCATCCAGACATTATGCGTTGATCTCGCAGACTGGGAAGCTACAGAGGCTGCATTAAGCACAGTAGAAGATATTGATCTGTTAGTGAATAATGCTGCTGTGGCAGTTTTGCAGCCATTCCTAGAGGTGACTAAGGAGGCCTTTGACAGGTAATGGAGGCGAGGGGGTGGCAAGCAAACAAACAAAGAAATAATCCAGGCCAGAGAGAGAGAGAGAGAGAGAGAGAGAGAGAGAGAGAGAGAGAGACAGACAGAGACAACAGAGAGAGAGGGAGAGACAGAAAGAAAGAGATTGCTAACAAAGAGTTAAAAGGAAGCTGGTATAGCTATTTCGAGCTCCTTAGCTCTCATCAGCCAGCTATACCCTTCTGAGATTCTTCTTCCCATATTTGGGCCGACCAAGTGCATCATAAAAAACACTTCACACACACACACACACACACACACATAAATTTAAAGAAAATAGGACCTACAATAAAGGGAGATGTGAGAATTTGTTTTTAGAAACCACTGGTGTAGGTTCTGATTTTCAACATTAGCGGTCTTTTCCATTCCATTTTAAACGGTAAATATAATAAAATGTTCTTCTGGAATAAAAACCAAGCTTCTGATGTTAATTTGCTTTAGTTTGCAAATGTTTTCCTTGTCCTCAATGAAAAAAGTGCAGACTCGTTTGTTTTAGCAACCCGATTTAGCAACCTTTTTTGTTTGATTTAGCAACTTTTGTTTCCTGATACTAAAGATGGGATAGGGAAGACGACTTGGGGTTTAGTATGCAATCCCTGCACTTTGGGCTTCTAGCAATTTCCCACTTCGTTGCAATTGGCTTTTCTTGGTGTATTTAATCTGACTTTCCCTTCATATAGATCTTTCAATGTCAATCTTCGGGCTGTGCTGCAAGTCTCCCAGGTGAGAAATCTGCATGATATTGGAAGGACCATGTAGGACTGTAGAAGCAGCTAGTCAAAAACTTCCCTTAACAAATGGAATATTATTATGGTCTAAGTGCATTTACTCAGAAATAAATCTCCACCTCACTGCTTGGGTAACCCTCTTCAGATTTAATACCGATGCCCTGGATATCATTAAAATGCAAATGATAAATTCTGTGTTGTCACAGATTTTTGCCCAGAAACTGATTGCCAGAGGAGCACCTGGAGTTATTGTCAATGTTTCAAGCCAGGCTTCCCAACGGGCTATGTTAAATCACACTGTCTATAGTGAGTATCACTGCTGGAAAGTAAAGCAAAAGCAAAGAGAAGACGAAGAAATGGGAACTTATTATACTTATTTTTTTCTGTTTGCCTGCAGGTGCAACCAAGAGTGCCTTGGATATGCTGACAAAGTCAATGGCTCTAGAATTAGGCCCCCATAAGGTAAGCACCTCTGTCTGAAGAGCAAGATAAGGTCAAGCAAACAGCAAACAAAAATAAAACATTTTGTCATTAGGTGACTCTGTAGAGCTTAATATAAACCAAACCTGCAAAAAATGTGAGCCTTTCTTTGAAGAAAGGTTCAGTACGACTGAGTGAGATATTTCACCAAGAGAGCCAGTTGATTAAAATGTTAGCTGTTTTCATAGTGAAAAACCTTAAGAGTAACCTCAAAAGGCTGGATTGAATGTGTGACCCTTCAAATGTTGCTGAATTCCAACTCCCATTTGGCCTTGGCCAACATGGCCTGATGAGGGATGATGATAATTCTAGATTACCAATATTAATAAGAATTCTAGACCATCAGCAGTTCTAGACCACATCTTCCTTAAAGACCGAGAAGGTGTCTGCTGGCTGCTTAGTCTAACCATGCATTCATTATTGCCTTTCTTCACTTTTCAAGATTCGGGTAAATTGTGTGAACCCCACAGTTGTCATGACAAATATGGGACGCCAAAATTGGAGTGATCCCCAGAAATCTGGACCTATGCTTAGCCGTATTCCATTGGGAAAATTTGCAGGTAATTTGGAACACAAACATCCTGTGTCAGAGGACAAGAGAGGGTCTCTGTAGACCTAAAAACATTCCAGAGGCAAAGTGGTTAGCAATAACTGAGAAACATGCACCAGTGCTATGGCTGCTTTAAAGAGCCTGTTCATCTGGAATGTACAAGCTTCTGATCAAGGCCTATAGTCTCCCAACTGTTCTACCTCTGATAGTGAAACTGAAATAGATTACATTTCTGGAGAAGAGCTTTCCCTGTTCCTTACATAGCAAGCCTTAAGCCATTTTACCTAGATAAAGTTAATGAAGTGTTTTCCTTGGAACAAGATGATTGTTTTTTCCAATTGGAGATTTATCTCTGGTACCTTATCATCTCAATTCTCTCTGTTATCAGCATCACACCAATTACAGACAATTTAACAACAACAAAAATTTTCATCTGTTCCTGTGAAAAGGAATTTATGAATTTAATTACTAGAAAAAGCCACCAGGGTTGGCTATTTCTGACTGGATAAGATAAGAGTAGGTAGTATCATTTGGTTTTAGGAATAGGAAATTCCTTCCTGTTTGTGAAAGACTTAAATAATTCTATTGATTTGATTGCCTTCACGATCGCTTTCAGCCATCATTCATGTATCTATTTTTACAGAAGTGGATGAGGTGGTAAACGGTATCCTGTTCTTATTGAGTGACCAAAGCAACATGACCACTGGTGCCACACTACCCATTGATGGAGGATTCCTCTCCAGCTAGAATACCTTGTTGGGTAAATTCGTTTGGGATGAATAGCCCAAATTCTTCATGATTTATCTGATTTAGTCTTTTTCAAAATACTGAAGGATCATGAAATGGAACAATATGATATACCAATAAATCAATAAAGTAGTAGAAAGAATTTATCTTCTTTAATGCAGTTAATAGGAAGAGGGATGATGAAATGACCTTCCTTCAGCTGATGACTCTAAAACACTACTTACTTATGGATAAATGTTTATTGTATAAAATAAGGTGTTCAGCTCATCACTACACGATGATTAAAAATTGGACCCATCTCCATCCAAATCCCTCAAAGCTCTCTCTAACCCAACCCCCAGCCCATCATTCCTGTCAAAAGGAAGGAGTCGCTTGACATCTTTCACACGTCTTATGGAAAGGTTCCTTCCAGGTGGCCCTCTTCTGCAGAGGCTGGACAAGGTAAAGAGACCTCCCTCTTCCCCAACTTTAGGGGAGTTTGATGATTAGTCAAACCACTCAGGAACAGCCAACAGGCTAATGGCCTGAAAGGCAGTGGTAGCTTTGAACAGCACAAGAGTGGTCCTGACCATTGGCTTAGCTAGTGTCCCACTTCGTAAAGCACAAATGGCTTGTTCTTCAACCTGTGTCTCATTTGTCTTTCCTGCCGCACCTGGGGTTCATTATATATTCCCACCACAAGGCTCTAGCACCAAGAAAAGTAGTAAGAAAGGGCTGTTCCTTTCATTCATGAATTATGTCCTAGCAGAGAGCCATGGAGAGTGTGTTTGTTGCATGGCTCCACCCTGGGGGTGGGATAGCACCGAGCTCCTTTTTTTTCCCATGCGGCCCTTTTACATCAACACGTTAAATTAAAGAGACATTTAAAAAACACTGACTTCACACATGATGAGGGACCCCGCCATCCCCTTGTGGGAACACCCGACAAACTCTTCCTCCTCAGACCCTAGAGGAGTCATCCATAACACGTGGAACTCAGGAATGCTCTAGAACACAGTGCATTTCTTGCCAGGCTTCTTCACAGGTGGAGGACAGAGCACAGCACGGATGGCTTCATCAAAGACAGTCTTGAGGCCTCTCTGGGTAAGGGCAGAGCATTCTAAGTACTTCACTGAACCTGTAGGAAGAGGGCATAAATGAGTGGGGAACTATGCTTTTTTCTTTCTGGAGACTTCATCAGAGTATGGAGCTTTTTATTATTTCATTTTTAAAAAGGTATGACAAGGAAAACAGCAGGGATCCCTTAAACATTCTATTCTCTCTCTAGACCAGCGGTTCTCAACCTGTGGGTCACGACCCCATTTGGGGTCGAACGACCATTTTACGGGGGTCGCCAAACACGATCCACCTTTTTTTTTCAACTGGCGGCACCGTGCATGCGCGCCCACATGGAGGTGGCACCGCACATGCGCGGCGCGTCCTTATGACCGGGGTCGCCGTATAAAAAGGTTGAGAACCATTGCTCTAGACCGTAGTGCTCCAGCTGTGCTGGGAGGTGATCTGGCAGTTTTCTGGAACTCTCTCTTTCAGAATAGGAAATGGTTTGCGGTTTACTCCCTAAAAACTGCCAGATCCCCTCTAGAATTGCTGAATCAGTGTGGCCTGAAATCAGAGATGAATTTGGAATTTCTCAGGATGTCCTATATTTGGAAACAGACTGTTCTGAACATCACTTCCTCACCCCCTATGTTGTTTTCCTCACCCCCTTTGTTCCTTCCACTTATTGGAAGATGAGTGATTGAATCTTGAAAGCTTGCACCAGTTTTCCTCTCTCCTTTTGATCAATATCGCCACGATTCATTTTTAAAAGAAAAGATGCTACTTAATCTAACACAGGGGTCCCCAACCCCCAGTCCGTGGACCAGTACCGGGTCGCGGCATGCCAGCAACCAGGCCGCACAAACAAAGCCCATCCATGAGATGCAGGCAGCACACAAAACCACACGCTTCAGTCCGCGGAAAAACCTCTCTCCACGGAACTGGTCCCTGGTGCCCAAAAGGTTGGGAACCTCTGATCTAATAGAAAGGAAAGTGGAGGATAACATCTTTCCCTGTTTAGGAAAAGAGTGATAAGAGATTCTTCACAGTTTAAGTTGGGGCAACTGAACTACAATTGTGTTTTCTAACGCAACAGAATGGGAATTCAGCTGCCACTTTTTAGCAAACGTGCCATCAAGGGAGGGAGCTCTGGAAGCTGCAAAAAAAGGGAGCTGCATCACTCACTCCTGCTCTCAGCTCGGTTTCTAAGACTCACCAATTTCCCTGGCCATGGCCAGACCTTGGGGATAGGTAATGGGAGCCAATTTCTTATCGCGTAGTCGTTCTATGGTGTCCTTGTCATCTCTCAGATCCAGTTTGGTGCCCACCAAAATGATTGGTGTGTTGGGGCAATGATGTCGAACTTCTGGGTACCACTGCAAGTAAGACAGACTCGTCAATTAATCTGATAAACTAATGTAAGAAATAGACGGAGTAGCAGATAATGGTTTCAGGATCAAATAATTGTTTCTTGCATTTTAGCTGACCAAAACCTGATTATCCTTAGAAAGGGGGAGGATGGATCGTGTTCCGTATCAAATTCCTTTGTGTTACATTTCTATTGGAGGCATCCTTTGTTGCCATCAACTAAGAGTAAAATATCCTTTATTAATCAATAGCAAGAATGTAAGCAACTGTCCCCTCCTTAAGAAAATAATGTTCAATGTGAAAGAATATTACCTTGGCTCGGACATTTTCAAAGGATGCGGGGCTCACCAGTGAGAAGCAGATGAGAAAAACATCCTGTAAGGATATGAGCAACAGTGTTCATGTGAAATAGCCAAAGTTGCAAACTTTTTCTTTCAAATCACATCAAATCTTGGATTTCCCACCCACCCAACATCAGTTCATAGAAACTCTAAATTCAAGGTTTTATAAAACTGACATATCAGGTCATCTTGATAGTTAATTGGCTGGAACTGATATTACTCATGTCCGGTTCTTATGAAATATGGAATGGATTTAGTGTAGTTTGCAGAAATAGAGCCTATTGCGACCTAAACTCCAGTTCAGCACTGAACAGAACAACAGGTTGGAAGAGACCTTGGAGGTCTTCTAGTCCAACCCCCTGCTGAAGAAGGAAACCCTATACCATTTCAAAAAAATGGTTGTTCAATCTCTTCTTAAAAATCTCCAGTGCTGGAGCACCCACATTTTCTAAGGCAAATTGTTCCACTGATTAATTGGTCCTAATTGCCAAGAAATTTCTCCTTAATTCTCAGTTGCTTCTCTCCTTGATTAATTTCTATCCATTGCTTCTTATCCTGCCCTAAGGTGCTTTGGAGAATAGGCTGACCCCCTTTTCCTTGTGGCAGCCCCTTACT
Source organism: Crotalus tigris (assembly GCF_016545835.1). Lineage (NCBI taxonomy): Eukaryota > Metazoa > Chordata > Lepidosauria > Squamata > Viperidae > Crotalus > Crotalus tigris. Next base: position 4,680,316 of record NW_024096469.1, read on the forward strand.
TACCGTCTGGGGATAGGAAAGAGGTCGCAACCGGTCATAGTCTTCTTGTCCTGCTGTGTCCCAAAGGCCCAGATTTACGGGCTTTCCATCTACCATGACATTGGCAGAATAGTTATCAAATCTAGGGCAAAAGGTCTTGTCAGCAATAGTTTAGTCAGATGAATACATACTCAAGATAGCTCAAATTCTCTTTTCTCAATTAGTAAAAGTCTCTATGTTCTACTTTAATAAATATCTCTTTTATTACTTTTGCTAATTAAACTCAGCACAATTTCTATGTACAAACAATAAGCAATTAAAGATTGAGGTCTAGTTAAAAACATGGTTTTCTCTTCTGTATTATGTAAGCCGCTTACAAGATGCTGTTTTCTGAATGCCTTTTGTACTTCTGTTCTTTTATAGTAAGCTAGCACTATATGGGCTTTTAAAAAAAAAAAACCTTAAGAGACAGTAATTGACCATTAACAGCAGTCCCGCTGTGGAACAAATAGAAAACCAGAACCAGTGAGCAGAAAACCTAATGTTGGACCTCTGGTAAATTTTAAAAACAACTTGGCCACAGGATTAGATAGTGCTGTGTAATACAATGGTACATTAAATTCTCTGTGAAAAGACAACTTTCAACTAACTGCAGAAAAACAGTGTCTTAAAGTGACAATGTGCTCAACATTAGTTAATCTGTATATTACATACCAATAGGTTATATAACAACATATACATGGAGATACGCCTTGAAAAGATCCTTTTCTCTCTGCCTTCTAGCAATGAAAGCAGCTAAAGCAAGAACATAGAATGGAACTTGTAAACATTTATTTTGTGAAACTATGTTTGAGGGCAAACCTGGGAATTACTTTTGCCAGCATGAGCTCTGTCACATCATATTTCCACATTGTATATGCTCATACACAAAATAATGTAAAATACTCAAACACCTCATCTTCTGCAGTGATTACCCAAGGACACTTTATGCAATGGAATAGTGGCTAATCTTGACTTCTTGGTGGATGTACATGGTTAGTTAAGTCCCACACTAAAACTCTTCATGCATGACTGAGTGTACTATTTCTCTGTATAGAACTTGGTCACGCTTGAAGGACCCCTTGGTGTATCAAATTCTTCTAATACCCAGCATCTCCTAATCCTAATATGAGAACAGTTCAAATCACTGTGCTTTTGCATTTATCTTATCTCCTGAAACCAAAGTTTTCTCCCACAATACTCACACAGTGGGGATGTATTCTCCAGGGAAGGCATTTGTCGTATAACTGATCAACAGACAGGTCTTTCCCACAGCCCTGAAAACATGAAAGGAGAAACATTAGGCTAGATAAGTACAGTAAGATGATAAATCCAAGAGTTTGGAGGAAAAACAGATATGTTCTATAGCCCTAAACCTCAAGTTACTAACTCAGGTTTCTTTGCATCCCATACATGGAAAGCACACCTACATATCATCGTTATTATTGTTTGTCATCAGATAGTCTGAATGTGGTATACTTTACTACTGATTCCTTTCCAAAACTCTAGGACAGTTAAAGATATTGCTATAATATATATGTTTTTCAAATCATTTTTTTGTAATGGATGATAAAGTATATTTTGCAGAGATTCTTCCAATGTACTCATAAAAACTATTATTTAAATTACCAGGGCACAATCAGATCAAAAATTAGAGGAATAAAATGTTAACACATTCAAATTTTGAATTATTAACCCAAGAACATCTTAATGTTGACTTTATTTCACCTTATATTGTAGATGACCTAGTAACCTTATCTTCTGCAAGCTCAAGAGCTCTTCTTACTATGTCCTGGAAAAGCCAATAATTAAATTGGTAGACTAGAAATCCATACTTTTGGCCCAAAGATAATGTCAGCGACATGCTGGCACATAAGAGTGCTATTTGGCAGGGAAACGGTGCTGGAGCACCATATTTCTTAGGATGCCTTTGAAATATGTAATATGGCAAACATATTACTCCCTGCTATTTATCTTTCAATGCTCCCTGTTCCCCCAGCAATTAATGCTGTTTCTACAGACTATCTTGAGATCAGCACCATTTTTAGCAAACCAAAATGTAACAGGAAGAGGGAGTCAAATAATGCATAATTTGGCTCTCACTTCTGATTTTGAACCAGGGATGTGTTTTTGAGATTAAGGATCTGAATTATAATTTAGAGAACTTTCCTTCATTAATTGTGTGACACTTATAGAGTGTGTCCGAGTATTCAAAATTATGTCCATATATTCTCATATGCTAAATTCAAGTGCAATGCAGTGGTTAGGGCAGTAGTTTGGCATGGGGATGACCCTAGTTCAAGCCCACCTGGCCCAGTCACAAAAGCTCCCTTGGGCCAGGTAATCTCTCTCAGCCCAACCTATCCCATGGGGTAGGTTGTTGTTGTTAGTTGCAAAGTTGTGTCCAACCCATCGCCACTCCATGGACAATGTTCCTCCAGGCCTTCCTGTCCTCTACCATCTTCTGGAGTCCATTTAAGCTCACGCCTACTGCTTCAGTGACTCCATCCAGCCATCTCTGTCGTCCTTTTCTTCTATTGCCCTCAATCTTTCCCAGCATTAGGCCCTTCTCCAGTGAGTTCTTCCTTCTCATTAGGTGGCCAAAGTATTTGAGTTTCAACTTCAGGATCTGGCCTTCTAAAGAACAGTCGGGGTTGATCTCTTCTAGGACTGACCGGTTTGAACACCTTGCAATCCAAGGGACTCGCAGGAGTCTTCTCCAGCACCATAGTTCAAAGGCCTCAATTCTTTGGCGCTCAGCCTTTCTGATGGTCCAACTTAGGATAGGTTGCAGTGATGAAAAATGGGAGGAGGGAGCTCTATGAACACTCTTGAACTTTTGAATGAAACAACTTAGGTAATTTCGTATTGGGACAGTGTATCTGAACTAATGGGCAGTGAGGACAGGTGCCTGCCACAAATCAGATGGATAGATAGATACTGAACTCTGATGATAACTTAACAACTTTATTATTTAATGCATCCTAACAGCAAAAATCTAAAGCTGTTTTTTCTTTCTCAGAAATAAGCCCACGGTACATAATTCCACTACGCAGAGACACAGCAGTGAGGCTTACCTGTTACTGCTTGGCTTTCACTTAATGTATTATATGATCCAGACATGATGATCTGTAATAATCAATGGCTTACCAAATAAATAATTTGATTATGCACCATCCAACCACTAACAGCACAATCCAACAACAAACCATGATTAAGTAGATCATTGCTTAGCATGATTCATGAATCATGGCAGTGACTACCCTAAAGCCTAATCAGCAAGGATCTAAAGCTCAAAACACAGCAGCACCTGGCAATTCCCTCTCCCTCCCAACACATGTTGCAAAGTTATGCTGTACAGCCACAGTCCAAAATCTGTTCAAATTATTCTGGAACCACAGGTGGAAACTTCCACAAGTCCCTCCCCTGCCCTTACAGGAAAGCACAATACTAAATTAAGATATGATTTGCTGCCCTTTCACAATGCTGCAAAGTAGCTGCTTCATTCTGCCTAGTAGAAGGATGGTCTCTGGGTACAGGAATCCAGAATGCTTCAAGTCCAACATTCCAGTACTCTACAGACTAATCTGCTGTATTTTGTAAATATTACAGAAGGGGACTTCACAGAATTATCCCCAACCGCCCCCTTTTTTTAAAAAAAATACTTTTAATGCTTCAAGATGCCCCCACCATCTTCTGTATGCAACAGTCTTGTTGAAAGCTCTATTCTCTACTAATTACCCATGTCATCCTAGTAAGCCCTTTTCACCCACCTTTCCCCTTGTGGTACAGTTGACCCTCCCACCTTTCTCCCACTGTTAGGGGGTCACAGAAAGTAAGAGAGCCAGAACTTGGACTCCCTGGGGTTGGCCACTGGATGGAATCTGCTAATCCTGGTCCTCTGGTTTTGAATTGGCTTTCTTTTCCCATCATTCTGGGAGCAAGGTGGACAAGCATCCCGAATCATCAATCCACTCAAAGATGCATCTACACTTGTCGGTACAATGACAGAAGTTTTTGGGGACAAGGCTTCAACTGCTTCCTGGCCACAAAACAGGGTGAAGGGCTAGGATCAAGCAGCTGCTGCTTGAGAAAGCAGCCTTACCAAACCACATGGCAGGCTAAGAGGGACCAGGAAAACAGATGGGGGGAGGAAACCTCCCTTGAGACTGCAGCAGGAGGGGGAGGGGTGGCAGAGCTGAGCACCAGAAGAATGGAGAAAGAGCAGTCAGTCACCAGCAAGGCAAAGACTTCAGAAAGGGGCGGCTTCTGTGACAATAGGTGGAGAAGGGCGCCCGGGCGCCTACCGGGAGATGGATGGGCGTGTGCTCTACGCTTCCAGCTCCATCTCACCTCCCCGCTGGCTCCCGACCTCGTGCTCACTTCCGACCCGAAGGGAAGGATGAACGCGACCTCCCCCCCCCACACCTCCTCAGGTAAAGAGGCGGCAGCATCCCCGCTTCCTCGCAGAGGCCGGCCCCACCCTTACTTGCCCAGCGGGCACGCAAGCACATGGGCTGCCGCTTGGGCCGAGTGCCAAGCGTTGCTCCCCCCGCCCCGTCCCCGCTGGCGCTCACCCGTCTCCCACGACCACACACTTGATGGCCTGCATCTGCCCCGGGAGTGCGGTGGGCTGGGAGGGACGAAGGCGGCGGCGGCGGCACCAGGCTCAGCGCTTTTCCTTCCTTGGCGATGGATGCCGCCCGCAGCCGCAGTGAGCGAGAGAGACCCGTAGCAGGGCGGGGCCGCGGAAGGAGGAGGAGGAGGAGGGACGGAGGCAGAGCGGGAGTCCGGGGGCCCCTCCCTGCCACCCTTCGCTCTCCAGAGCAGCCGCGCGAAAGGAGGCGGCCGCGGACAGCAACACACACCCTGCTTCCGCTCCCGCCCCCACCGGGATCCCGGCGTCTCTCCCAGCTTCTCAAGGGGCTGATTTTGGGAGCAGCCCAGGCAGTATCTTAGCAACTGGCGCGCGTGCTGGCCCCTCGCCGGGGGCTGAGCGCTGGAAACGGGCCGGCGGCCCTTTGTAATCGGGGGGGGGGGGGGGAAGGATTGGAAGCCGGCGGCTGCTCGCTGCCTGAGTCGGCGGGCTAGCGCCTTTTTCCCCGGGGCGAGACGGCTTTCTTACCATTACTAAGACCGGCTTGTAGGATTCAGCAGGGAAGCTTTTTCAATCCAGTCCTCGGATATTTATTAATGCGTTTGGAGGCTTTCAATGGTCTTTATTCGGGGCGCGTGGATTTACGGTTTTGATTAGTTAAAAAACATAACCCTTTCTGCCTGTCATAAATGTGCCTTACTGAGGGTGAGGCAGTTAAGGCCAGAATTTGGGCGGAGTCCGACCTGGCAGGCGGCAGCAACCCGGTCCGGTGTCAGTACCGGCCCATTTTGTTCCGTGCCTCGAGTTATTTGCATTGCTATTGCAACCCCCTGGCTGAGATCCCAGAAAAACACTATTCTGTGGTGGTTTGCTTATTGATTTGTATGCTTCTTTATGCACTGAAGACTCTGGGCAATTAAAAAAAAGCAAAGAAACCCTTCCAAAATAATAAACTCGTTCATAAATGAAAAAGAATATGAATAATACAAAAAAGGAAAAAAAACCCATATTTTGATAGAGGCATTTGGGGGGGTCCAATATAATTGAAGCCCCACTCCCTTTAATGTGTGTTACAAACCTATGAAAAGAGGCAGGGCTTCAATCTCACTGCTGTGCTCCCCATTTTGACTTTCTGGATTCCTCTAGTCCAGTGTTTCTCAACCTTGACAATTTTAAGGCATGTGGACTTCAACTCCCAGAATTCCACAGCCAACAATGCTGGCTGTGGAATTCTGGGAGTTGAAGTCCACATGCCTTAAAATTGTCAAGGTTGAGAAACACTGCTCTAGTCGATATCCTTGTTTTGGCTGAATGAGATGTACTAGTCCAAGATACCTGGAGTCCCCAAATTTTTTTTTTCCTGTTTTCTGCTCTTTGAAGATGGGCTGCAGGACTTGGGTTTGGCTAGTCTAAAGAAAAGAAGAAACTGGTGACATGATAGCAGTATTCCAGTATCTGAGGGGCTGCCACAAAGAAGAGGAGGTCAACTTATTCTCCAAAGAACTAGAGGGCAGGACAAGAAACAATGGTTGGAAACTGATCAAAGAAAGAAGCAACCTGGGATTAAGGAGAAAGTTCCTAATAGTGAGGACAATTAACCAATGGAACAGCTTGCCTTCAAAAATCGCGAGCACTCCATCACTGGAGGTTTTTAAGAAGAGACTGGACAATTACTTGTCTGAAATGGTATAAGTTCTCCTGCTTGAGGGGGGGGGGCTGGACTAAAATACCTCCAAGGTCCCTTCCAGCTTTATTCTATTCTCTTAAATGCAGCTATTCTCTTAAATGCAGTTAGCAAAGAGTTAATTCTGTCCTATGGTCAACAACCATAGTTCCCTGAGAGTTATTTAAGTGACCTACTTTAGATGGAGTTCTTGTGTGAAAGGAATGGGAAGTTATTTGGCCAGCATCTCATCTCATTTTACAAAGTAAAGCTCTAGTTGTAGCTATCAGTTTTTCTAGATAATTCCTGTATATGTACTTCTTAGTTTGCCAAGTTGAACAGCTTCTGGCAATTGGTCTATTGCTTTTGGCTATGTGAGGATGGTCCATATAGGCAGGTTTGGCTTCTGATTGTATCTAACAGTGATCTGAAGCCTTTAGGGGGTCTACCAATAGAGTTAAAAGCTCCATTTGGAGAAGCATTCAAAGTAAAAGAATCTCAGATGAGCAGTTGGCAAACAAAGCAATCCATAATGTCATGTGCCCTGGAAGTCAATTCTCTTTTTCATCCACAGTACTCAACCCAAAGAATTGCCAACATAGATTCCCCTCTTATTGATTTTGGTTACTTCATTGGAAGACACAGTCCAAAACAGAATTGTTAAGCCTGGAATATGAGCTTTTCAGTTCTCCTAATTAGATGTCTAAAACTTCAGACTAATTTGTTATTGCTTACATTCAAGTTCTGCTCCTTCAAATATAATATCTGCCAGTCTTAACTAGAGAGGGGAAACCTAGAGCAGAAGTCGAACTGTCTGGTTTCGTTTGAAGCTGGTTTTGCTCTAAACAGAGTATAACTGGGGTTGGGGACAGGTTGATTTGACATCAACCTTTGATAGCTTCGAAACTGTCTATCAAAGTCATAGTTTGGTGATTAAAAACTACATTCAATCCTGTGGCTCCTTTCAGCAAGCAATTCTTTGCCACAAGTATCATCACCTGTATAAAAAGATACCCATCCACAGCCCATTTTCAATGTCCTGGCTGAGGGAAGGAGTTTCTCACTCAAGATTTGACAGTACATGGCCCCATCCATCATCCCTTTGATGCGGTGAAGTTGTCTGTCCCCTTAGCAGAAAAACACCCCCAAAGCATAATGTTTCCACCTCGATGTTTGACGGTGGGAATGGTGTTCTTGGGGTCATAGGCAGCATTCCTCCTCCAAACACAGCAAGTTGAGTTGATGCCAAAGAGCTCAATTTTGATCTCATCTGACCACAACAGTTTCACCCAGTTCTCTGAATCATTCAGATGTTCATTGGCAAACTTCAGACAGACCTGTACATGTGCTTTCTTGAGCAGAGGGACCTTGCAAGTACTGCAGGATTTCAGTCCTTCACAATGTATTGTGTGACCAGTTGTTTTCTTGATGACTATGGTCCCAACTACCTTGAGATCATTGACAAGATTCTCCCATGCAGTTCTGGGCTGTTTTCTTACCGTTCTCATGATCATTGAAACTCCACAAGGTGATATCTTGCATGGAGCCCTAGACCGAAGGGGATTGACAAGTTATTTTGTGTTTCTTCTATTTGCGAATAATCACACCAACTGTTGTTACCTACTCACCAAGCTGCTTGTTGAGTCTTGTAGTCCATTCCAGCCTTGTGTAGGTCTACAATCTTGTCCCTGACATCCTTGGACAGCTCTTTGGTCTTGGCCATGGTGGAGAGTTTGGAATCTAATTGATTCTGTAGACAGGTGTCTTTTTATACAGGTAACAAGCTGAGATTAGGAGCACTCCCTTTAAGAGAGTACTCCTAATCTCAGCTCATTACCTGTAGCTGTGGGGAAAAAGCATGCGCAGCAAACTGCCATGCTTCCCCCCACACACAAACCTCATAACCTTTTGATATCCTTTGTCCCAAGGAAGCAGCCAGAAGGTCATCCCCTTTTGACTTAATATCTCACCTACCTAAATAAATAATATGCTTAAGTTCCCTCTTATCTCTTCCTGTCTTTGTTAGTTCCTTTTGCTTTTCATCTCCCTGTATTTGTTTTTACCTGGTCTCTGATCAGGTAATATATTACTAGAAAATAGTTGCTTATACGAAGGAATTTTCCAATGAAGAAACTTTATGTCAGCATCTCATGGTTAAACTTATGAATGTAAAATGTCAGCATTTAATGGTAAAGCCTATGTATGTAAAAAGTATATAAAAACCAATAAACACACAGAGACTCTCAAGCTGTCTCAAGCTGTGACAAGCAGCTCTGCAGCAGCTTCAAATCTCTGCTCAAGACATGCCTGAGTCTTAGCCCTTTCTTTGGGCTAAGAAAGGGCTTTGATTCTAAATCCTTCTGATGAAAGTACTAAAGAATCTGTAAAGTTATTAAGGTCACAATTTAATATGTTGATAGCAGATCAAGCTGCAACCAATTTATTATTTATGAAACAAAATACATTTTGTAATGCTAATAAGCCGGGGAGATGGTTGGCTTATCAATTAAGAAAGAAACAGAGACTGAGAATAATAGAGAAAATAAATTATAAGGGTAAACTAGTTTCTCAGAAGGAATTAATTAAAAAATCTTTTTTGGATTATTATCAAAACCTATACAAATCTACTAATGTACAACTGTTAGATATAAATAAATATTTAGCTGAGGCAAGTTTTCCTAAACTGACTGAGGATCAGAAATATGAAATTAATGGTTTAATTACTAAGGAGGAAATCGCCTCAGCAATTCAACAATTGAAATTAGGGAAAGCACCGGGTACGGATGGGTTAACAGCTGTTTATTATAAAGCTTTAATGGAGGAGATGATTCAACCATTAAATGATCTTTTTAATGGTATCTTACAGGGTTTAGAGATTCCTCCTTCATGGCGTAGTGCTTTTATATCATTGATTCCAAAGGAGGATCAAGATCTTACTTTACCAAAAAACTATAGGCCTATATCTCTTTTAAACGTGGATTATAAGATATTTGTAAAAATTTTGGTAAATAGGCTTATGAGGGTGGTGCATCATCTTGTGCATAAAGATCAATCAGGGTTTATAACAGGAAGGTATATGAAAAACAATGTTAGACAAATTATTAACTTATTAGAATACTTAGATAAGAACAACCAAGTTCCTGCAGGGCTCATATTTTTAGATGCTGAAAAAGCATTTGACCAACTGAATTGGCATTTTATGCTAAGAGTAATGGAAGAAATGAATTTTGGTGAAAACATATTACAAGCCCTTAAGGTAATATATCAAAAACAACAGCACAACTTATTGTTAATGGAGGTTTGTCGGAGGTTTTCACAATAGAGAAAGGTACTAGACAGGGGTGTCCTTTATCGCCATTGTTGTTTGTTTTAACATTGGAAATATTATTGATTAAAATTCGAGAGTCTCAGGAAATTAAAGGAATATATGTTAATAAAAAAGAATATAAGTTGAGAGCTTTTGCGGATGACTTGGTTGTTACTTTGTCGCAACCTGATTATTCTGTAGTAAACTTATTACAGTTGATTCACCATTATGGTTTGGTCTCGGGTTTTAAGATTAATGTAAATAAGACTAAAATTTTACCTAAAAATTTGTCGAGTCAGGAGAAGCAGATTTTGGTTAACTCGACGGGTTTTGAGATTGTTAATAAGGTAAAATATTTGGGGGTGATGCTGTCTGTTTCTAATGCAAAACTATTTAAAAATAATTATGAAAGGTTGTGGGTCGGGGTACAGAAAGACTTGAAGAATTGGGAAAAGCTGCAATTATCCCTCATGGGAAGAATTGCAGTGATAAAAATGAATATTCTACCCAAGTTTCTTTTTTTGTTTCAAATGTTACCAATTTTGAAAAATGAGATTAATTTAAATGAGTGGCAGAAGGGTCTCAATAAATTTATTTGGGCAGGGAAAAAACCAAGGGTTAAGTTCAAAATTATGCAAGACTTCCGTGAGAGGGGCGGACTCAAGGTACCAAATTTGAAATTATATTATGATGCGGTGGTTTTAACATTAATTAGTGACTGGGTAAATTTGACAAATTCTGAGATACTTTATCTAGAGGGATGGGATTTACTTTATGGGTGGCATGCCTATTTAATATTTAATAAAAAAATAGATTGGGCTTTTAAATCTCATATTTTAAGAATTTCTTTACTTAGGATTTGGAGAAAATATTATAAAAGTGATTTTAAAGTACCATTATGGGCTATACCTTGGCATGCGATAGAAGGAATAAAAAGAGGGGTTAAAATGGATATGGTGTCTTACAGACAGTTACTTAAATGGGATGGACAAAACTGGCAATTAAAATCACGGGAAGAATTAGCACAAGAAAATTTTACTTATTCTTGGTTCCAATATAGGCAACTACTAGATAGATGGAAGATGGATTGTAAGGTGGGTTTTCTTAGAGAAGATGAAAATCTTATTAAGCAACTGAAGGATCAAAGACAAACCCACATTAAGAGAATTTATGGGGTTTTAGTTGAATTGGACTCAGAAACGGAACTAATTAAAGATTGTATGATTAGATGGGCGCAGAACTTTGGTGAGCCAGTTTCATTGGACACCTGGGAAACTATTTGGGTGAGAAATGTCAAATTTACTCAAGCACAGAATCTAAGGGAGAATTTTTATAAAATGTTTTATAGATGGCACCTTGATCCACAAAAAATGTCTTACATGTACCCTGACGTGCAACCTAAATGTTGGAGATGTGGTTATAAGGAGGCTTCCTATTATCATATTTGGTGGTCATGTAGAGAGATAAAAGCATTTTGGATCAAAATATGGTGGAATATCCAGAGAATTTTTAGAAGGAGGGTAAAATTTACTCCGCAATTATTTTTGTTAGGTATTGTTACAGATTGTGATACAAAGGAGGTTGTATTGATGTTAAACTTGATCACAGCCGCGAGGCTGTTAATTGGACAATATTGGAAGAAGGAATCTTTGCCTACATTGCAGGAATGGTTTTTTAAAGTAGCTTATCTGGCAGAAATGGCAAAGATTTCGGCTTTCTTAAAGCAACAAACGCAAGAGAAGTTTTTTGCTATCTGGGACAAATGGATAAAATTTATACAATTTAGATTGGGTATACAAAAATATTATATAGCTTTTTCATAAGTTTTATTTTTATATATATTATAGATATCTTTTTTATATATATAAATATAAAGTTTTTAATTTAATTTTTATTTTTTTATTTTTTTTTTTTTTCTTAAGCCTATATTCTGCTCTGGGAAGCTCAGGGGGGGGGAAGGGAGGGTTTTTGGGAGGGGTGTGGGGTGGGGGTTTTTTTTATATGTATTGTTTAATTTTTTTTTCTTTTGTATATGTTGTTTTTTGTTCTGTATTGTTCTTGTTTTTTTTTGTAAAATTTATAAAAATTTTAATAAAAAAAAAAAAAAAAAAAAAAAAAAAAAAAAAGACATGCCTGAGTCTTTTTCTTAGCGTCTTTACAGTAGCAAACCAGAAATCTTGCTGATTGATAGGGAATCAATACTTATTTCACTCATTAAAATGCAAATCAATTTATAACTTTTTTGAAATGCGTTTTGCTGGATTTTGTTGTTGTTATTTTTTCTCTCACTATTAAAATAAACCTACCTTTAAAATTAGACTGATCATTTCTTTGTCAGTGGGCAAGCAAGGATTTCGAAGAGGCAGAGGAACTAGAGATCACATTGCCAACATATGCTGGATCATGGAGAAAGATAGGGAGTTCCAGAAAAACATCTACTTCTGCTTCATTGACTATGCTAAAGCCTTTGTTTGTGTGGATCACAACAAATTGTGGCAAGTTCTTAAAGAGATGGGAATGCCAGACCATCTTATTTGTCTCTTGAGAAACCTATATATGGGTCAAGAAGCAACAGTGAGAACTGGACACGGAACCACTGATTGGTTCAAAATTGGAAAAGGAGCTATATACTATCGCCCTGCCTATTTAACTTGTATGCAGAGCACATCATGAGAAAGGCAGGACTAGATGAATCAAAAGTTGGAATTAAGATTGCCGGGAGAAATAACAACGTGAGATATGCAGATGATACCACTCTAATGGGAGAAAGTGAAGAGGAACTAAAGAGCCTCTTGATGCGGGTGAAGAAGGAGAGTACAAAAGTTGGCTTGAAACTCAACATTTAGAAAACCAAAATCATGGCATCTGGCCCTTTCAATTCCTGGCAAATAGATGGGGAAGAAATGGAGGTACTGACAGATTTTATTTTTCTGGGTTCCAAGATCACCTCAGATAGGGACTGTAGCCAAGAAATTAAAATACGTTTGCTCCTGGGGAAGAAAGCTATGGCAAATCTAGACAGCATACTAAAAAGCAGAGATGTCACCCTGCCAACAAAAGTGTGTATAGTCAAGGCCATGGTATTCCTAGTTGCAATGTATGGATGTGACAAAGAATTGAGGCCTTTGAACTATGGTGCTGGAGAAGACTCCTGCGAGTCCCTTGGACTGCAAGGCATTCAAACCGGTCAGTCCTAGAAGAGATCAACCCCAACTGTTCTTTAGAAGGCCAGATCCTGAAGTTGAAACTCAAATACTTTGGCCACCTAATGAGAAGGAAGGACTCACCGGAGAAGGGCCTAATGCTGGGAAAGATTGAGGGCAATAGAAGAAGGGGACGACAGAGAATGAGGTGGCTGGATGGAGTGTGAACTTAAATGGACTCCAGAAGATGGTAGAGGACAGGAAGACCTGAAGGAATGTTGTCCATGGGGTCGCGATGGGTCGGACATGATTTTGCAATTAACAACAACAAAAACAAAGCATACAAAATTAGAAGGGGATCAAATACTTTTTGTCCTCACTGGACTTAACATTGTTGGCTTGTTACTTAGTTTTTGTTTTACATTTTTATATGCTTGTTTTTAAAACTTCATACTATTGTACAATCATTTCTATATCTTCTTTTTGTGCATATCCATTATCGGACATTGGCTATCATGTTGGCGATCTATATAAATACATATATTTGGTTGGTGGGGAAAAAAACAAAATAATTAAAAATCCTAGTGCCTAAGTCAGGATCACAGCTAGTCAAGACATTAATGTCTAAAATTAAGTCTGTCCCTCACACATTTCGAGTTTCTCTTCCAGCTCTTGCATACATGTGGGGTAGGAAGTTAATTAGAAGCAGTAGCAGCAGAAATGCAACAGCTGGAGTGACTCAGTTTGGCAGCTGTTCCTGCCACCTGTCTTTTTATTGGCCAAAAAGGGTGTTACAGATTAACCCTATATTTCATGAACATTTTTATAATTCAGTAAATATACCATATGAGTATATTATTATGGAGGAATTTTTAATGAGATGTTAGACCTAAAGAAAATCCAGCCCTTCAGGAATCAAAATTACAATTCAAGAACTACAAGGAGGAGTTAAAATCTGACTGATTTTTAGATACTGCTATGTCTCAAATAAAAGAGATCTACTTTTTAATTCAGAAAACTATTTTAGATTCACTCTCCTCGATCAATAGATTAAACATTGTAGGAGTATTTATTTCAAACACTTACATAGCCACACATCTTTTAAGCAGCTCTGGATGGCTCATAACAACAATAGTTCAATTTAAACTAATTTCAACTAATGATGTAATAAACCATATGGATCTTGCTTTGAGTGAAGTTGAATTTATAAAACAAATTAATTCTGAGATATAACAATACTTTAAATAAAATGCAGATACAGCTCATTCCTTGGTTTTGTTTTTTAATAGGAAGCACATATTACATTATATTATATAAGAAAAAAAATTCATGAGACCAGTATGAAAAATAATTAAAAACCCTTTGTATCTAGATGTCTAGAGTTCCTACCAATAGTTTAAACAGAAAAATGCAGCAAATCCATATGCAATAAACTCAGTACGTCACAAGATGTTTTTCAGGTATTTGGCTCAAAGACAACTCACGAAAAACTGAGTTTACTTTACATATTTGTATCAAATGTCTTGGGAAAATAGCTTTTTAGATCTTGGCAAATAGTTTGAGGAAGAAAAAAGATGAGTAGATTATTACAGATATTAAAAATGAGGAAGAGAAATTATGTAGTTCACGGAAGGCAACCTTTAGCCCTGAGAATAGATCTCTTGAAGATATTTTGGCTTTTGTTTTCATTCGTTCATTTTCCACAATTAGATTTTTTACACCAACAAGTGTAGCTACTTTGACTACTTATGAAATTAAAAATGTGATTTTACAGCTGAATAATTTTAAAGCAGCACAATTTGATGCTCTCCTGCAAAATACTATAAAACCATTGGCAGGACAAATTTTGGATGATTTTCCCTTATTGAAAATTCTCTATGAAATTAATTATTTTATAAATAGATATTTCTACTCAACCCTAGAAAAGGGATTAACTCAATAGCAAAAATTTCAATCAATCTTAAATTATGTGTTAAATTATGTAGAAATGCTTACAGTGGTATGGCCCTGTTTTATGAGAAGCACCCCAGCTACCTACATTGCCTTCCACTTTAATATAGATGGCAAGTGCCCATGTGGAAGGCCAAAGCAAAGATAGCAAGACAGAATAAATGTGGACATGAAAAATGCCAAGTGGACACAGATGCTGCATTTGCTCATGTAAGATGGTGCTTGTTGACCTGAAAAGCACTTGCAGGAAAAAGATGATGATGATAATGATGAATCTTAAATTATAGTAATAGCAATAGTACCTATATATCATTTCACAGTGCTTTACAGCAGGGGTCCCCAACTAGCCAGTGGGCTGCAGAAATGGCTGGCTGGTGCGCGCACGTGTGGGCGTGCATTCTACCCACTCACGCTAATGCCTGCGGCCTGTTTGCACATGTGGGCGAGTGCAAATGGAGATGCTGGCATGGGGTGGATGTCTGCAGCCGGTTTGTGCATTGCTTCTCGGCCTTTTGGCTAAGATCAAGTGTAGTATCTGTTCTTATCAGTTTAACTAAGTTTAGATAACACTACAGATTGTAGTTTAAACAAACTGATAGTAAATCATGATGGTAATTTATGATTAAGGTGCTCTTCCTTAAGCACAATTTCTTGGTTAGATTTAATATATATTCTAGTTTCTCTTAAGATCATATAAATCCAGATGTCATACTAGGTTTAACTTCTTTATGCTTTAAAGCATTGTGTGAATGAAATAGGAGTGGCACATATTTTCTGATTAATCCAAGTCTATAAACTTATTGACAATGTATAATTCCTTTTTTCTTACAAGCTTACACTGTTGCTGACTTGTGTAGATAACATTCATACAGACTCCACAGATAACAAAATAACTACATAAAATGTAACTAGAGCAAATTCCTTTCTTAGCAACTGTTGGGTTTTAATGGATTTCTGGATGTGTTTATTTTTGCAGTCTAACCCTGAACAAATTCACAAGTATTAAACCTTTAAGAAGATTAGAACACCATGCTAAAGTTCTTTATGCTTCTTCTCCCTACTGAAAAAGAGTTCCATCTCTCGAGTTTAATTTCATTCCAGTAAAATGAAAATAAATATCTAGTCATATAAGAAAGTAAGATTACCTAATTAGTTAAAGATTCTCTCCTTAAAAAACACTTTTTATGTTTTGTTCTTGAATTTTCTGTTCAAGTATTGTTTGGGAAAGTGTTTTGTTTAATGGCTTTTCTCCACTTTCTATCATACTCTGTAGAATTTAGGTTTGCTCACAGTGCCAATAATTTGTTTTAGCTGCAGTTTTCAAATAGCTACAGTTCTCAATGAACTGCTACTTTATATAGCAGCCATGGGCTATAATAATAATAATAAACAGTAAGGAGTGAACATGGCAGCCACACAACCTAGCCATTTCTAATTGCATGGGTGGGAGTAGAAGCTTAGAAGAAAAAATGGGAGCGGAGGAGCCATTTGATGGTTTAATCATTTTTCTGTTTGGAAACCATGGAAAAATGTGTTGCCTTTACCCAAAATTTTGAGATCAAATATCAGCCATCCAGGATCTTGGGATGAGGCTCCTGAGTCCAGAAATTGCTCATTGTATAATGTTTCAGGGAGTGGGTCCCATTAAATCCAATAGGCCTTCTTTCCAGAGGAGATGCAAACATTTGATCACCAGTGCCACGGCTGAAAAGTCAAGCTTGCTTCCACAAAGTCAGCAAACCACTGAAAGCAGATCCGACTTGGTTGCCAAAATAGGAATGTACAATAATGGTAAGACTGATCCGCTGCCCTTCCCTTTTAGCCTCACATTCCATAAAGCAAACCTAACAAGAAACATTTCTTTTATACTCTGTCAAATGATATTACTACCAAGGCATTGAGGGGTTGCAGGGCACTGATTATTTCAGAAAGACATGAATAAAGAACACTAAACTTTCCTGCAAAAACAGGTGGACAAAGGTTTGAAAAGGGAAAGAGAATCCTGAGCCAGAATCCCTAAATTCCAGGGAGAAACTTCCCTGGTGCTGTTGCTTTGAAAATCCCCATCTCGTTCCAACATTGTTTTCTATATGAAAGATGGAAAAAGGGCAGCCACTTGGAATAGGACTTGTTTCCTCATGCTTTTTGAATGCATAATCACTAAATCATAGTCAAGAACTAATGACACGTATCATAGGATGTATGTGTCAAAAGTAACTCGTCTTCCACTATGACAGCTTCCTAGTTTTGGTATGACACCAAAGCAAAGCCCCCCCCCCATTCTTGATAACCTAATCTTTGTGCTGGAAAGGGTTTTTTTGTTCTGTTTCTCTTTACCTTCCTTTGCTAAACTAAAAGAAGAAATAAGTTTTAAGTAAGCCAAAAAGCTTGTTTTAATAAATTAACTTGTTTGCATCTTTTCCAAATTTATCTATCAGAACTAAGTAGAACTTACACAGTAGTTCAGGCACTGTAAGTTATGTTGGCAGTTTTATTCTCAATCCTTTTAAAATAATTTCTAGTACAGAATTCTTTTTTGTTGCACACCATTTTATTTAAGCTTATTTAAGCTTCTTTCTTGATCAGTCATTGTTAGCTGCAGTCTCATTGATATATGTGAAATTTAGAGGTTTTGCTCTGTTATGTATAATTTACAGTCCGTACACTGAACTGCATTTGCCAGTTTAAAACCTATTCACCCATTTTAGTGTACCATCAAAGCAATATAAACATTTATATATATATATTACATATCATATAATATATATGGAAATAAATGCAAGCCACCTCCTCCAATAATGGCAAAATTACAAATGTTTCTTTTTCATACCAGTTATAAAACCAAAAATAAAAACCAAAAATCATTCTTTGTTCCATGTGTGTCATCTTGTTCTCAAGACAACTACAACTAACTCAGGATGAGTTGGAAGTTATTCTAGCCTCTGGCTCACATTTCGAATGTTGTCATCAGTGAGAGAAACTGTGTCTTCTTACTGAAACTGAAAAGGCTTTGTGGATAAATCCAACCCCACCCCTATTTGGACTGTTTCACCTTTAAGTCCACAGGAATCAGGTACTAATGGCTAAGGGTTACTGTAAAAGAGCTCCTTAGAAAACTAGACTTAACAGTGATATTCTCAGGCGTGGAAAATAAATTCTGTGTTCTACTGGATCAGGACAGCCCCAAATGACTCTAGACTTAAATTAGTGCTTTTGAGATTATCTGGAATGCTGTAGATCTTGTAGAAAAGGAAAATGAGTATAGGAAAAATCTTCATGATTGGCTGACTTAAATGTTCCTTTCACTACTGTTGATTGATGCATTTAAAAGAGTCGGTCACATCAAAGCATTATTATTTTTTCCAACAACCATCAATCCAACAAGAAATGATCTGTATTTTGGATCTAAATTTGAAGCCAAAATCAGTGAGGGAGAACATTATCTGTGGGTTACAAATAGGAATAGATGATTTTATCTTGAAGACTATTCTTGCTGTTGTGGTTGAACAAGATTTGGGCACAGAAATTAAGATGGTTTCTAAAGCGGACACAAGTCCTTCATTGACGCTTCACACTTAGTTCCAGGTAACTGGCCATGGAGATTCCTGGGTCTTCAAGAAACATAAGAAAACCTGGCCTGGCCCACCATGATCCTCTTATGATCCCTTTCCTTGAGGATGGGCCTTATGAATTGCAGAATTTACTCACTTCTTGGGGCTGAGAGAGCCAAGTGGGGAACCTTGCACATAGGTCAGGATGGCATTTTGAAGGAAATTGGCCCGCTGAGCTTCCTCCTCCCTTATCCTGGAGATTTCTGCTTCCCGAACCCGTAATTTCTCAAGCAGGCTGGAGATTTCACCCTCTTTGTCCAATAGTGCCTCCCGGTGGTTACTGGACAACACTAGAAAAAGAAAAATGAAACATGAATGCATTTAGCCTTTTTTTTTGACTCAGAATAATGAAATCCTTTAAAGCAGACACGTGAAACACATGGCCCGGGGACCAGATGCGGCCCGCGACGTGGTTTCATGTGGCCCGCGAAGCCATCCTGGAAACAGTGAGGGAATGGCCCCCGCTGCCTTGGCCCCGGCCACCCAGGAGCCAATATACAATTTTGTGGTGGCCATCTATGCTGAAACGCATTCAGTCTTAGCTCCACAAGGCCATCTGGAAACAGCGAGGAACCAGCCCCTGCTGTGTTGGTCCCACCTCCTGGGTGCGCACTGGGGAGGTGTCACCCTTTGTGAGGAATGAAAAAATGTACCATCATCGCCTGGAAGTGGCCAGCAAATGGCCCTCGCCTACTTCACATATCCGGCTTGATGTGCTCCGGGGGAGGGGTTTCGGCAGGCTCTTTCGTGGACCATGCCTTGGCACTTGCCCTGGTCCCATCCCCTTCTGCCAGAGACCCTCAGATCTGTCCTACTCCTGCCCAGGCACCCACAGGCACCCTTGACGCAAACAATGTAGAGCTGGCCATGCCCCCCCAGTAGGCCACACCCACTCCAGCCATGCCCACCCAGTAGGCCGTGCCCACCCTGGCCACACCTACCCAACCCCCCCAAGGACAACCACAATGCTGATGCGGCCCTCAATGAAATTGAGTTTGACACCCCTGCTTTAAAGGCAGAATACATTTTACATGGCCTCAAGAGAACTACAAGAGGTTACATAATTTTTTAGATTGAAACAGCTAGATGATGTCATTGTCTAAATTTAGAATGAAAGAGTAATCGAACCCGGATACATTAACTGTGGCTGATTTCTTCCTAAGATACCATTAGCTTGGCAACAGAAACGTTTTTCAACATTATTGAGCAGTGTCGAGCTTCAGGGTTTAGTGACTGTGGTTCAGCAGCAACAGTGAGTGATATCTTTAGAGTCAAGATGGTCTGCACAGACCACAGACCAGTCAGTTCTTGCTCAGTTGCCTATGGCCTGACCACCACGCTACTGAAGATGCCAGCCACAGTTGCTGGCAAAATGTCAGGAAATCAATTGTTTAGACCACGGCCACTGAACCCTGAGGTTGCCAAGCAGATGCCAGCCGATATCTTTCCGGAAGGCCTCTGCAGCTGAGTACTGAGCTATAGCGCCAGATCTGGGGCTTCACTTAC
The DNA here is from genome assembly GCF_016545835.1 of Crotalus tigris. Taxonomy (NCBI): domain Eukaryota; kingdom Metazoa; phylum Chordata; class Lepidosauria; order Squamata; family Viperidae; genus Crotalus; species Crotalus tigris. The sequence continues at coordinate 4,700,111 of NW_024096469.1, forward strand.
ACTTCAGTTAGGTAAGGTATTGATTACTGGTGCAATATTATGGCACATCACGTAAATTGCTGCAGGTACTTTGGTGGAAGAAGGGCTTTTCTAGTTACCTTTCAGCTGGCGCTCAAGGGCCGCAATCTTCCCTCGCAGCCCTTCGTGTGCTGTTCTCTCAGCTTCCAGGTGACCCATCTGCTCCTGCAGCTCCACACGCACTTTATTGACCTCGGAAACTTTCTCTTGTTCCTTACTACCCAGCTCCTGCCATTCATAGCATGGGGGGGGGGCAAAGTAATCAGCGGCTTGTGCTTCAAATGTTGGTAAGACAAAGTCATAATGGCCACACGGCGCACACCTTCACCATTGGCCCAACAACCCTGCACTTGCCCTGTGTCTCACGCTCCCTTTACCACTCTTGAGATACGTATATTCCCAAATAAAATTGGGTGTGATGGGAGGCTGCCTAACAGGGTAGAGCACCTAAGCAACTTTGGGTAGTTGTGGAAAACAAAGGAGGTTCAGATCCTGCTTGTTACTTGGATGGGATACTGTCAGTAAATCCCCAATTTGTAGAGTAGGCTAGGAATACCGCTCCCCACCCCTCATTTGAGAAGGTAGCAATAGGAAGCCACTCTCCGCCATTGCCAAGAAAACTGCATGGATGGGTCAAGTGCCCTACCAGGAGTCAGTCTCAATTTAAGGGAATTCTTTAATTTTTTAATGATGAAGTTATGTTGAAACTACTAGAGTTATTGCGAGTATTTGAGTATGAAACAGAAAAAGTGATCTTCTTTAAAGTTTTGCCAAGAGGAACAGGAACTGCATGCACCCCCAGCCAGCATTACCACGAGAAGCTCTTGGTTCAGATAAGGTGCTTCTAGGAACAGAATAAAACCTACAAATATTAGGGGTCATATATTATACTAAGTTTTCACTCTGGTTTGTGCTGTCAGTCGCAAGTGATTGACTTCACAATACACGTAAGTCATAAGCCATTGTTTACAACCTGCAACAACCAAGTATTATACAGGAGAACTTTCCTGGAGGCAGAAAAGAACTACTCGAAAGATGATCTTCGCTAACCAGACAATTTACTTGTCCCACATGTTTTATAAAACAGTCTACCATCCCTAGCTTAGCAGTGTGGAATCCGTAAATAGGAGGATCTGAACTTTGACTGTTTGTTTTTTTTTTTGAACCATGCCCTCTGTCTATTCAGAAGAACCTGCAGATAGACCTTGAGCTACAACCATAATGGAGTCTGCCCACCATGGTCATAATTCCTGATGGTCGTAAAATGGATCGGTCACATAACTGACCTTATGATCATTTTTGCAGCAGCTGTTAAGTGAACCAACCACAGCCTTTAAGTAAACTAACCACTTGCTATGGGCACAGTTTTGCCAAAAACCAGAGGAAATTCCCAGTTTTTGGCAAAACTATCACATGTCACCAGGATGCTGCAAACAGCTGTAAATGTGGTCTGGTTTCCATGTGCCCAAAGTGCAGTCCAATGACTGTACCGGGGGGGGGGGAGGGAAGAGACCTGACCATTGGAAGTTCAAATCTAGGTGATAAGTACCCTCCAGGTAAGTCCATTGGAAGTTCAAACAATGGCAAGGTGACCGGTCGTTAAGTCAAGGACTATCTCGATTCCCAGGTATGTACACAAGGAAACGTAGCCTACTTGTCAGAACCCGGTTGTTGGGAGAGGGGTAATTTCTTTATTTTTGCAGGTTCTGCCATAATTCTGGGGGGAGGGAAGAGCTATGGGCACTACAATGTATCCTCTCCGCTTTCCTCTATCTGCCTGCTCTTTGAACTATTTCCCTTGATGCCGGTCTGGGGTGAGAATGGAATGTGCCTCCGACCATCTGCCTTATCTCTAGCTGCGGAAGAAGAGGCACAGAGACCTAACAGCCTTGGGAACGGCACCTTACCAACCCTGTTCCCACAGCGGATTCACATCTGGGAATTGGGCCATTTGAACTGGCCGGATGGACTATTGGGGTGGGGTTTGCCAATTGCTCTTTTAACCTATTGATTCGCTTGGGAAACCCTCACATCCTGCCTTCTATGCCTGCTGTCAACTTCTTCTAATAAAAGTTCCTCTTGGAATGAAGCTGTTCCAGGAGTTCTGCTTTCTTGGGAAGAGGGGTTGAGGCAGGTCCTTACACTACTGTTGAATGCTGATATCAGGATTTTTCCTGTGGGACTTTTTCAACTCGCTCACCTGCTGAAGCTCTTCCAGTCGCCTCTTGAGACCTTCCACCTGCAGACTCAACTGGCCTTCCTTAGCGTGTGCTTCTGCCACTGTTTGCTTCTGCTGCAAGCAGTAATTCTGTGCCTCGTCACGGGATTGCATCATCAGCCTCAGCTTCTCCTCCATCTGCTCCAGGCGCTGTTGCTATTAATTGCCCACAAAAGAAGAGAGAAAGGAATAATCTTTTTTCAATCTATTGCTGATATGTAAGAATTGGACATATCTTATTAATAAGATTTTATTTTATTTCCATTATGAGTTTTAATCTGTTACCTGAACATATTGATTTTTTTTTAAAAAAAAGCCTCTCTAAATTAGAAAGCATCCTCAACTATCCATCAACTTGGGTATCTCCAATTATACTGAGATGTAATCAGAACTCCCAGGTTGATCTAGACTAGTTTTTCCTCAATCTTGTCAACTTTTAGAACAATGGAGTTCAACTGGAAAATGCTGGCTGGGGAATCCTGGGAGTTGAAGTCTACACATTTTAAAGTTGCTAAGGTTGAAAAAGACTGAGGATATTAGAAAAGAATGGATGCTTCCCTTTTTAAATGCTCCTTGCCACCTGCAACTTTTATAAGGAAGACTTAAAACACAGTTCATTCTCTTAATTCTATTTTATAATAATAACCCTGATGTGAGATAGAATAAACCAAGTAAGAGTGAAAATTTTTGCTTGATGCAGATGAAAACTTAATGTTAAATTCTCCCCAAATGGACATTCATCCAAGTAGAAAATCTTAGCATGCCAGTTGCAAGAAAATACCTGTCTCAGGTGGTCCTGCATCTCTGTCTCTACTCCATTTTACTTTCTGATGTATCATTGGCACGAACAAGGAATTAACAGATAAAATTATGTAGCAATGCTGCTTTTGAGCTGCCCTGTCAACCTTACCTCTTCCAACCTGGTTTGGTTTTTGGCTCTGATGACTTCTTCCTCAATTTTGCCTCGTTCAATGAAGGCGGCAGCTTTCACTTGGCTCAGTTCCTAGGGACAAGGCAGAAGAACAAGGCACTGCAGTTTCTGATCGTAAAAGCAAATCAAGAGACCTGCCATGGTCTGAATCTGGACACATATTCTTAGAGAAAATCCAAAGCCACTGAGGACGAGACTCAGTTGGTTTTCCAGGAAAAAGCCAACAATATTGGGAAGCCCTTCCACTCACCTCCTCGAGCCCAATGCGGATGGCCTCCAGCCTTTGGATGCGCTCCTGCAGAGCATGTTCACTTGTCTCCATATGCTGAGTTATCTGTCCCACCTGCATATCAAGCACCATTGTTCAGAGGATCTCTAGCAGCATATAAATAACGATCGACACCAGCCTTTCTCTTCGGTAAATAGGAGACACTCGAGGAATATTGGAGCAAACGAAATTTCTTTATTCAAGAAAGCTTGGGGCACATTTTCCAACTCCTTAGCAAAGAATCCAAACATAAAATTGTAATATGAACCCACAGAAAGGGACTGACATCTTCTGTCTATCTATATCATAGTTCTTAACCACCCATCCTCCTCAGATATGTAATGAAAAACCAGAGCCCTGAATTTTGAAGGGTAAGGATGATCCTATTCTAAGGAAGGAAGGCAGAGTTATTTAGGATAGTCTGATTCCCAGAAACCCTGACCTAAAAAAGAAATCCATCAAAGGGAAACATAAGTGCCTTCCCTGGTCTCAAGACTCTTGGATTGTAGATGTGCGGCAATAGTGAAAGTGTGCAATTACTTCTGTGGAGCTGGGAGAGAGGGGGGCTCTGTAATGGAGAAACCCTTGAAAAGAAACAACTTCCTGGCATTCTGACCAAGTCTTACAACAGTCCCAAAGGTCCTCCTTTATTCATATGGGCCAGGATGGAAGAGCTCAAGACTCTTGTAGGCAAGCCATAATTGCATCCTCTCTTATAAACAAGGGTAGAATGGGTAGAATTTATTTTCAGGTCAGAAAGCACATTTGAGTCAGAACTACTTCAGACACCACCACCCCCCCCCCGTCCCTGGAGGAATGCTAAAATTCCCACAGCCTCCTCACCTCCTTCAAACGAAGGGATTCTGTATCATTCAGGACCTGCTTGAATCGCTTCTTTTCATTTTCCAAACGCTCTATGGAAAAACAAATATAGTGAGGTCCCCAACTCCTTTCATCTTTCTTCCCTTTCTAAAGGACTCCAACAAAGCTCTTCTTTCACTCAGTAGCTGAAGACCTGTGAGTTACGCTCACCTTCAGCCTGTACAGCTCTCAGTTTCATTTCTGCTGTTGTGTGGGTCAGCTCCTCCTTTACCTGGAACAGTTGCTCTTGCTGGATTTTGCATCTTCTTTCCAGCTCATCCACCTAGAAGGAAATCCACTCATAGTAGAGAGAGACAGACAAGCCCCCATCTCTCTACAATAGGTTGCTGGGAAAGAGTGTCAAGCACAAACAGGCAACCTGTAGTTCACAAGCAACAAGAAATCCTTGGCAGCCTTCTGTCTGAAGGGCTTCCTGGTGGCCCACCTAGCAACTGATTAATGTCTATGGCAGACATGTCAAGCACAAGGCCCGTGAAGTGGTTTCATGTGGCCCGCGAAGTCATCTTGGAAACAGTGAGGGAACAGCCCCCGCGGCCTTGGCCCTGGCCCAGGCCAGCTGGGAGCCAATGTACAATTTTGTGGTGGCCATCTATGCTAAAACGCATTCAGTCTTAGCTCCATAAGCCCCCCCCCCCGCATGGCCTCAGAGGAACAGTGAGGCTCCTCCAGTGGACCATACTTTGGCACTTGCCCTGGTCCCACCCCCTTCTGCCAGAGACCCTCAGATCTATCCCACTCCTGCCCAGGCCCCCACAGGCACTCTTGACACGAACAATGTAGAGCTGGCCACACCCACCCAGTAGGCCACACCCACTCCATCCACGCCCACCCAGTAGGCCGCACCCACCCTGGCCACAACCACCTAGCCCCCTGAGAGCAACCGCAATGTTTGACACCCCTGGTCTATGGAATAGGTGCTGTCAGCCTGATCAGCAGGCTGCCTGGGCAAACTGTTCCATTGTGTTAGATCAGTGGTTCTCAACCTTTCTAATGCGGTGACCCCATAATACAGTTCCCCATGTTGTGGTGACCCCCAACCACTTATACATCACCGGGTGCCAGGGGCATGGCCAAAGAAAAGGGGGAAAAATGGCGGACAGCCTTGTTTGGCGACCCCCGTGAAATGGTCGTTCGACCCCAAATGGGGTCCCGACCCACAGGTTGAGAACCACTGTGTTAGATTGACTGCATTTATACATTTATGGCTCCTAACCCACAACCTGTAACTCATGAAGCAATTGCCCAAAGCTGCTATTGCCCAAGGCTGCATCCAGGAGCCAAAAACTAAATTGAAAGAATCTTAGTTAAATAACTCTTAATGCAGTGTGTCTCAACCTTGGAAATTTGAAGATGTGTTGACTTCAATTCCCATGGTGGCTGGAGAATTCTGGAGATGAAGTCCACACATCTACAAGTTTGTCGAGGTTAAGAAACCCTGCTGTAATGCTATTCAAACATTTTTTTACCTCATTTTTGAGCTGGATATTTTTCTCATTGGCTGTGAAAAGTTCCTGCAGAAGCTTTGCCTCACGATCAGAAGAATTCTGCAAAAGCAGAGATGCATCAGTCAGCCCTTCTTCCTTTTTCCAGTGTCCTTCCTGGTTTGATCCAAACCTCAGAGCAGCTTCACACCCTTTCCCCACTATCATTGGGCTTGTTTCAAACAAAGACATCTGTTTCAGATGGTGCCAGATATCTTGCTTGATTATATACACTCCCTGGCCCCTCAGATCATCCCAGAGGTCTACCTTCTTGTGTTGTTGAAACTCCTTGGCGTGGTTCTCCACCAGTTTTGCTTGTTCCTCCTTTGCTATGCTCAAAATTTCTCCCAGGCTGCACACCTTCTGTTCTGACAGTGCCAAAGCTGCCTCTGTCATCTGGAGTCTGCAAAGCAGCAAGTTTCAAGTAAAAGCTACTTTCAAGGCTGCCTTGAGTTTTTCTGAGCTAGCTGCCCAGCAATAAGAGCACCTGAACTGCAAAACAAGACTTGTTTCAGAGTAACTAGATGGTAAAGGAGATAAGCAGTTCTTAAGTTTGTATCTAGTGCCCAATCTACCCATAAACCTCAACCTCTGGATTTGGAGTGTCAGATTGACCAAAGCAGATCCAGAATTTGCACTCCTTGACGGCTTTCCCTAATACATGTACCAGAGACCGAACTCTTTGGTCATTAATTGAGACGGTCATGAAATAAGATGTCATGTGACCGCTTCTCTCAATGACTGCAATCCTGGGACTCCTGACTGCAGTTGTTAAGTGATCTCCTGGTTTGTTTAATGGATGGAGGAAAAGAGCTGCCTGCAAAAGAGACTCAGTCTCATATGGGGCTAAAACTCCCAAGAAGGACAGCCTTTCTGCTCTCAAAGAGGCTGGCCGAAAAAAGCCCACCCCAAATCTAAGTAGGATTTGGGCCCAGACCATTTGCACCATGGGGCATTTGCAGGAAGCCTCCAGACGCAAAAGGACTCCCCATGTTGCATCTGTCCCCAAATCTAAGCAGGGTTTTGGCCAAATGTTTTCAGCCCACAAAAACCAGAGGGAGTCGTCTTGTCAGGCAGCAATGGCTTGAGATCTTCCCTACCAGTTCCCATACTGACTTACTGGGGAAGTTGGCAGGGAAGACAGCAAATAGTGAACACATGATTGTGGGATGGTTGTAAGTGTGCAATAGTTGCCAAAGCACCCAGATTGTAATCGGATGACAGGGCACTGCAATGGCTGTAACTAGGGACTACAGATCATAAGTCTCTTCATTCAGTACCTTGTAGATTTGAATGGTTGCTAAATGAATAATTATATAAGGACTATCTGTAGGTACATGCAATGGTTAATATCTGTTCCACACAGCATTGCATGAATTCTTGTGTTGCCAGCCACATTTTCCAACAAACATACTACAAGTCAAATCTGTTATTTGAAAAACTGTCTCCAGTATGCAGAACAACAGGAGCCTGACATTTTTTTATCATTGTCTTAAATTCTGTCACACCTTTTTACAATGATAGGTACATTCCCCATTTCTCCCTGCTCCCCCTCATATGTATATTATTGTATATTTGTATTTAGGAAGGTGAATAATTCTACTTCCCCTTTAAACAATTACTGAATTTTGTCCTCTCTGACTTATTCCTGTTCCCTCCTCTAGTTCCACAATTTTCCATTCATGTGAATCATGAAGTGGAATGCCAGCTGGACCATTCCGATTGGGAATCAAATCTGAGTTGGGACTGTCATCAACAACATTAGCCTACTTTCTCCAACATTGCCAAGCTGTTCTCCATACTTTGCTTTTAGGGAATTCATCATCGAATAGCGCTCATTCAGGGCCTCTTGCAAACGCCCGACTCGTGCTGCCGATACCCTGCAAGGAGAGCAAAAGGGATATCCATGTATAAGGGAACATTCATTGTGTAGAATCTTTGCTGAAAACTGACAAGAGAGGAGCCCTTGTGGCAACGTAAGAGACAGGTAATGGTTAAAACTGCTCCTTTGGGTTTATATAGAGGGCTCTCCCCTCATCCTGAGCTGGCAGAACACCATCCTGGTGTATAGATGATTGGTCTCCATCAGGTAGCTGCCAAACAATGGCATCCTTATTTGCTATACATGGGCTTCCTTCCTTCCCTAATCAAATGTCACCAGCTGAGAGAAAAAACATTTGCCAATGATTCTTTGGGATCTAAGAGGGGCTGGAGACAAGGTTAGGGAGATGTCTACTGGTAGGTTTGATCATTTGTCAAAATTCATTCCGATTTAGCCTAAGACATGGATGCCAAGATAACCTTGTCAACTTGTGAACGTCAACTCCCAGAATTCCCCAGTCAGCATGGCTGGCTAGGGCATTCTGCCATTGAAGTTCACAAGTCTTAAAGCTGCCAAGGTTGGACACCCCTGGCCTAAAATATATGTAATGTGGAGAAGGGAGGATGCAGGGATATGCAGGAGGGCTCTCTCCCATTGCATCTTGGCCCTGCCTGTCACTTGCTATTTTTAAATCAGGTTTAGTGATTTTTCAAATTCTTTCAGGGAGTCTCACTGTGCTGTGTAGAAGAGGGGTTGTGCATTGCAGCAAAGCTCCTGTTTCCCTGCCTAGGTCTCAGTCACCACTGGACTGGTGCTCCAGTAAACTCTTGCTTTAAAAATAGTCTGACTTAATAGCTGTTAAGTGATACAACAAGAGAGAAACACCTCAGGCAATCCACGTAGCAGCTCTTATTCAGGTTTTGTTTGTTTGTTTGTTTGTTTCATTTACTAAATTTTTAAAACCGCCATCTCCCTCACACTGGGGCTGTTGTTTTTTAATTGAAGAACAGCACTGTTATTCTGTGCATAATAGCAGGCCAAAGAATAGCTAAGAGGGGAAAGGTGGTTGTGTGGTGAAGGGGCAAAGAGAAAACCCCTGTTCTTCACCAGTTTCCCTTCTGAGGGCTCTTTCCCCACTAATCAGCTTGTTATTCAGGTCATTTGCCCTGGCTCAGAACTGGAGTAAATTGGAAGAGCCTGTTTTAAATTTAAAAGACCCAAACTTTTCTGCTTGTCAAAGCAGAACAATCCTGGACAATCTAGTCCAACCCCCTGCCTGAGCATATTATTATAATTATTATTATTTTGGATCATCGCAGTCAGCCAGATGTTCAGACTGGATTTGGCATTTTGTCTACCTATCGAGTCCTTACCCAGGACCTGGGATAGGCAGATGTGGATGTTTGATGGTATTACAGATATCGTTGCAGGATGGAAGCAGTTCCTGGTAAGGCCGCCTTTTGCAATTGACTAATAGCAAATTTGTCAATGCCAATGGTGTTCAAGTGGTGCTCCAGTTGTTTTGGGATTGCACCCAAGGAGCCTATTACTATTGGTACTACCTTTGCTTGCTTTTGCCACAGTCTTTCTATTTCTATTTGTAGGTCTTTGTATTTTGTATCTTCTCCAGTTCTTTCTCGTCTATTCTGCTGTCTCCAGGCACTGCCACGTCCACTATCCAGACTTTTTTGTCTTTCTTATCGACAATTGTTAAGTCTGGGGTGTTATGTTGCAGGTGCTTGTCTGTTTGAATTCTGAAGTCCCAGAGCAGTTTAATTTTATCATTTTCTATGACTTTCTCTATTTTATGATCCACCAGTTTTTGCTTACAGGCAAATGATATTTTTTGCAGATCTTCCAATGCACCATTGTTGCTACTTTGTCATGCCGCTGCTTGTAATCAGTCTGTGCAATCTTCTTGCAACAGCTTACCAAGTGGTCCACTGTTTCTTCAGCTTCTTTGCATAGGCGGCACTTACTGTCTGTTGCTGTCTTCTCAATTTTGACTTTGTATGCATTTGTCCTTAAGGCTTGGTCTTGTGCAGCCAGAATTAGTCCCTCGGTCTCTTTCTTCAATTTTCCTGCTCTTAGCCATTGCCAGGTTTTATTATTATCTGCTTTCCCAGCTATTTTTTTAATGTATTGGCCATGTAGTGCTTTGTCTTCCCATGCCTCTATTCTGTTCTTCATTTGGTCTTTCTTGTAGGCCAGTTTGGTCTCTCCAGTAGTCAGTAAGCCTTCCTAATATACTAATTTCAGTGCATCTTTCATCATTGTTCTTCAGATATTCTTCCAAAGCCATTTTTTCTTCTTCAACCATCTGATGTACTTGTAGCATTCCACTATTTGCCTTGGTAGATAAAGTCTATCAATGTCACTGCGTGGATGAAGGGCATGATTCATTGTCATTATTTTTCTGGTCTGCCTATCCATTGCTTTTAGTTCTGCTTGAGTCCAGTCCACTATTCCAGCTGTGTACCTAATGACTGGGATTGCCCAGGTGTTGATTGCCTTTATGGTATTTCCTCCATTGAGTTGGACTTTAAGATCTTCTTCACTCTCTTGATGTATTCACCTCTAATCTTTTTCTTGACTTCAGTGTTGTTGTTGTTGTTGTTGTTGTTATTATTATTATTATTATGGTGCCTAAGGACTAGAAAGAAGAAGGCACATCTGCTCCACCCAGAAATGGCAAAAAGGTACTTAGGGATGTGTGATAGCATCACTGACAGGATGGTTGCTGAAGGAGACCAGACAGCACCCACAGTAAAGTTCCCACAGCTTTTTGCTTGCTTGCTTAGGAGAGAAATTCTATTGCATTATCAAGATTTCTATGGAAGCCTGTCCTCGAGTCTAGGTTGAAGATGAGATGAAGACAAGGTCATGAGGCCATAACCAAAGTGGTCATGGCATATGTTTGCTATGGTTAGACGGAAGTTGGAAAGGCCCAAAGCATACAGAAATGGGAAGAAGGATATTAAAATTATGTTCCCTAATTGATGGAATATACTGTCTCCAAATGGCTGCATAGAATAATATCAGCATACCTGGGGGGAAATGGCCTTGGTGGTTTTTTGTAAAATACTGCCTCAAATATGAGAAAAATGAAACAAAAGTTACGGGGGGGGGGGCAACTGAATGTGGAACAGGCAAAATTAAGGCTGGTGAACTAGTCTATATTGTCTCCCTTTCCTAAAACATGCTGTGTCAAAGACTCAATTAAGCAAAGCCATCATGAGGTCAGTATTTATGTGCTCCTCTTGAAACATCAGACCTTGTGGAAGATTTTGAATTAGACTATAAGAAGAACAAGTAGAAAAGAGAAGAATTAATCAATGCAATAAAATGAAAAAAAAAGAGAGTTATATACTGGTTATATTAAGACAAAGGGGAAAGATTTGAATAAACGTGGTCTGATCTTATGAAGTAAAACTGATGACTATATTATAGGGTTCTTGGTGATGTCTGAGCTTAGTTGTTTTCTTGAAAGAAAACAACCGAATTCAGAAAGCATTAAGAACCCACAGGTCAACCCTGAGCTACAAATACTATCTTTTATTGATGTCTATGTCTATATATATGTATGGAAGTCAAAGGGCAGATTTAATTATGAAGAAAAGGAATAAAACTTCCCCAAATGTGAACTGGTCCCATACAAGTTGTTATGGATGTGTATGAAAGTAGAAATTCATAAGGTGTTAATGGTTGCATATAATGCTCCAAAAAATAATGATAATTAGAGATTCAGGGATAAATTGGGAAAATTATGCAACATTCTAAATAAATGTGATCTGGGGAAGTTATGAGTGTGCAGGCCACAGACCAAGACATTTATAATCTGCCAATCTAACAACTCAGGCATTCCCAATTCACATCTTCACAAGGAAGGGATGCCCTCTGTTGTATATACAAAATTGATTACTCTCCAGCTCCTACCTTGGCTGGAAAAATATGGACTTCTATCCATAAAAAAAAAGAAGAGCAGGAATCATGGCTGGAACAGGGGGCTTTAGCATCTCCCCAGTATTAGAGAGATGGCTGACATTTTTTAAGCGGAAGTTCAGATGAAAACATCTGATTCAAAAAATTGTTACTCCTATAAATATGGATATATCTTTAAAGTTGATTTTATCTCTTGTCTGTATCCCAAGGAGGGAAAGAAGGGCTAAATCCTTCAACTCAGTGTTTCTCAACCTTGGAACTTACAAGATGTGTGGATTTCAATTCTCAGAATAGCAGGCTGCGAAATCAAAGACTGGGATCAACTCACCTGGTCTTCTCTGACTTCTCAGCGGCTTTTGGTTCCATTGACCATGGTGTCCTTGTGGACTGTTACTGGACTGGAGGGGCATTGTTTTGCAGTAGTCTCCTCTTTCCTGAGGGATTGATTCAGTGATGGGATTCAGCCAGTTCGCACCATTTTGGGAGAACTGGTAGTAAATTTACCTGAATTCAGAGAACCAGCTGGCTTCTTGAAGTCCAGTCTAGGCCTCGGAGGCCTCTCAGGCCTAGAATGGCCCACTGGAAGTGCATGGATACCACTTCCGGAAGTCCGTTCTGGGCATCAGAGGCCCAGGCCTGCATCACATAATAGAACCGGTTGTTCAGGTATTTGAATCCCACCACTGGATTGATTCCATTTGATAGAGGTAACAGGAGAGACTTGCTCAGAGAAGTCTACTTTGTGGAGTGCCTCGAGAATCTCTCCTCTTTCCACTCCTTTTTAACATCTAAACAAAATTGCTGATGGAAGACATCCAGCAGGAAAAGATTTGATGACAATACAGTACTCAGCTCTATATGATGGTTCAATATGTTTACCTGTTGCTCTGGTTTATTTCTTCTCTCTGCTTGTCAATGGTGTCCATTAGATCCAGGAACTGTAAAACAGATTTAACATTAACAGCATCCTTTCAAAGTACAAACATTTGGTAGCCACACCTACTCTGCTTATAAGTAGCTAGTCACTTTATTGAGTGAAAAATAAATTTCGGCTGAAAGTTTCCGAAGTTAGGTTCCAGAGGGGAAGAAACTACTCTTTTTTCTTCTTCTAGGAACATCAGGGTGCTCTAAATAGTTTTATCCCCTTTTAATCTCACAATATAATGTCTGGGCTCACACACTACACTAAATTATAATGTTGTTTGTTTGATTTGGGTTGATGATTGTGATCCCAGTCAACTGTTCCTTGTTCAATAAACCATGGCAAAACAAATCCAAGGCTCTGGGTGATTTTAGCCACTAAAGCAGGCATGTGACATCGCGTGTCATATCGGGACTTTTTCCCCATTGCCGGCAATGGGGTGGGTGTAGTTTCAGCGTGATGCATCTGGCCGCAGGCCGGCAGTTTGACATGCCTGCACTAAAGTAACTTAGTTTTCATAGTGGAGCAAACTATACATTCAAGCTCCATCACCTGCCACAACTGTTAATTACTTTTGATCAACTAACCTGTTTAGCTTTCTCTTCTTTCAAGCACATCACCTCTTTGCTGAGAATTTTTGTCATGTTACGATTTTTGGAGAGAATATTCTGACGCTCTTGGTTATGTTCCATTGCTTGATCTGAACCATAAAGAAACATGAAACAAAGTTAACTGTTCCCTCATTCAACAGGTTTGTAGGTGTATTCAGATGTTGTTATGTATGATCCTGCAGAAAAAAATCACCACCTGGATCTGACAAAGGTTCTACCTAGAGCAGCATTTTCTTTCTTAACAATGATTAATGAGTTATCACTCTGGAACCCATCCACTCTGTCAAAACAATCAATTTCCTTTATAATGTACCCCTCCCCAAGCTCCGAAGATTATATGCCTGTATACAATCATCTAATACCTACTCATTCTTAGAATATGTAATTTATCATTACAATATTTTTTAAAGCCCACAAGCTGGATGTAACAGCAATGTCTTTAGACTGCTGTTGTCCATTCCCTGCCCACTTCCAGAGTAGCTCTCTAAATCCAGAGTTAGAAATATCTCTGAAAATTCTGAAAAAGTCTAGGTTTTCACACTGTATGGTGATTCCTTAGCCCTACAGCCATAAAGGCAGGAGTAATACAGTAAAACAATCTGTAGCTGGAGTTGAATCTAATTATTTTTTATCAAATAGAAAGCTGGCACAATTGCTTACCTACAGCCTTCAGGATATCACTTGGTACATTGTTCCCAGCTAATTCAAGCTGCTGTACTGTCCGGTTGCTATGAAGACAGTTCAGAAGTGCCCGGCCCCCCAAGAGTCCAATATTATTCCACCGCAGATCTAAGCAAGAAGCAAACATTCATACAAGGTCTTGTATTCCCAAATTGGCACATCAGTGGTTAAAACCAGCCGACTTTTACCAGAATGAATGCTAAATTTCTCAAAGGGTGCTGAGGAATTTATTACATTGCTAGGAAGGCAGAAGCAAGTCCACCAGCACGGGTTAACTTTTGATAGTTCTGTACCAAATTATACAGAACAGGCCTCTCGAGTTGTGCCTACAGTTGGACATTTCTGTTTTTTCCCCCCTTACCTGGAAGACTATGTGCAAAAATATTTATTTTTGAATAGAGGTACTGCACTACAATATCTCTGCCAGCTGAGATACTTCATTAATTGTCTAAACATCAGCCCTAATTCAGCAAAAAGCTACACCTAGATTACATATCATTCATGCGATTTTCAAATTAGCAGGAATTATCTCCAGACTTCCACCAGAGATACGGAGAACTGAAGATGGCTCTGTGAAAGTAGAGCAGATATCTGTGGCAAAAACCAAGGAACCAGTGAGCAGACTGGTTCCTTGTTATCTCTCTAGATAAGGATAGGATAGGAGATTGTCCAGACATGTTCTAGAACAAATTTTATCTGATAAGAAGAGAGGAAATTGGATTTACAACTGACGGGCCAAGAGAAAGACTAAGAAAAGGATGTTTCACTGGATCTATAAAATAATTTGGATGAATTTAAAAGGGAAATATACATAATAAACCAAGAAAAACTGTTTTTTTCCTACTGGATTAACAAAAGTGGCTTGTTAAAACCTTGAAGAATGAGACAAAGAAGAAATAAAGAGAAATCAAATCCTATGACAATATCCGAATGAACTAAACTTTTAGAAGTAAAAGGAAGGAATATAAAGCTGGTTTATTTGATCAAGGTTATAACAAGATAAGTTATTATTTTTGGCAACCTTTTATGGACTTTCTATTGACACCAGGATTAAAAATATGTTTTATGGATTTATTTGTAGATAAGAGATGGGATATGAGATGAAGAGATATACCATACTGTTTATAATTTTTTTCTTTCTTTAAATTTAATTTGCATCAGCTTTAACTCTTATAATCAAAATTCTTAATAAACCAAGCATAAAAAACAATTAGCAGTCTTTACTTCCCAGTAAAATGGTCTAGGTCAGGGGTGTCAAACTTGTCATATCATGTGATGTGTCGCAACGTATTGCAATTTTTTTCCCATTGCTGGCAATAGGGTGGGCACGGTTTCGCCATGACGTATCCGGCCCGCGGGCTGGCAGTTTGACACCCCTGGTCTAGGTTGTCAAAAGAAATGGGATGGGAGTCACCCTCTGTTTTTAAAAAGGCCAGCGTTACCGAGTTCTTGTAGACTAGAATTGGCTTTCAGTGCCATGGCCAGTTCTCCTGCTCCCTGATGGTTGATTTGATTATTGCGCAGGTCCAACATCTGGAGATGGTGGTTTGCACCAAGCCCCTCGCAGAAGATAGTGAAGCTTTCTTCCCATACACCTAGATTGTTCCACTCCAAAGTGAGCCTTGGGAAGAAGGAGACAATTACAATAATAGAGGCTGATGCATAGAAGACATAGGTTATAGGCGAAAAGGGAACCCCGAATCCTCTCCCAAGCAGACATAATGCAAATATAATAATCCTCCTCTGACAATCTGAACCAATTGTTTGTCCACAGCTTGAGAGACCCTCCATATCCCTGTGACTGCTCACCTCTGGATAGTCTTGTTTTGCCTGAGGAGCTTTCCCAGAGCCTCAGCCCCAACAGCTCGCAGGTTGTTTCCCTAAAAGAAACCAAACCTAGTTAGTCTCTTCATTTCTTAAAACATGGATACATCCAGGCTTAAACAGAACCAAGACTCTGAAAATTCAACACACTTGACTTTCCCTTCTTCACACAACTTGTTAATTCATGCTCACTTGCATAGTTTGCACTTCTCACCACAGAATTCATAAATTTATCTCCATTTCCATGTTTTATGTTTAATGGTTCCACATTATCTTTACGATTCTACCATTGTACATCATTTTGAATGGGAGCGTGGAAATTTTATCAATAACTTCCCAGTATTGATTTGGAAAGAAACTATGGTGAAAATTGATAAAAATCTGAGTCACAAATATGTATGCATGTGTACATCCATACACTTATGTGTGTGATAATAGTCAATAACAAATTTAATAATGCCATTATATTCTCCAATATCAAATTAAGTAGTAAGGATTGGGAAATATAAATATGCTTAAAAACAGAAGAGCTGAAAAACAATTCACCAGAAGTCCTTTCTTCTTTTACCTTTTATTCTATTTGTGCATTTTACATTGTTATTTAATTATTCAAAGATCAGATACTTATCTTCAACTGCTATTCTAAAACCAACAGGTTTCTTAAGGTTGCACACACACTATAGACTCCAGTTACATGATTTGCCTCAGAAAGCTTTTCCACTGACTATTTTAAGTCCACCCTGTTATTATTCCCCAAAGCAAAAGCATCCTAGACATTTTGCTACCCTAAGACTAAGGTGCAGCACACTCACCTTCAGATTTAAGAACTTCACAACTGTATTGGAACAAAGTCCATGTAATAGCAGCTTAGCCCCTAGAAGGAAGAAGACTCATCTGAAAATGTTAGCAAGTTTCCCAATTAAAAAAAAAACCACATTCACATATTGTACTGAATCTTGTTTTGTTTAACTATGATTTATTGAGTAAAACACAGTGGATGAATTCATGCCTGATGTGACATGTGAACCCACTGACATATTATTAAACAATATATAGATTTAGTTTGGCTGATCATGAGAACATACTCTTGAAGACATTTCCCTCTCCTCCTGCTCTTGGGAAGGTATATATTACCACATGTCCTTGTCCTAATTTAATGACTAATTTCCACTTTAGAGATGACCCGTCTAGGCAAATTTTGTAATTAGACAGTGTCTGATTACAAAATGAAGTTAACAGCAAGCAACGCAATGGAAGTGAAGGTGCCATGAACTCCAATAAATTTTCAGGACAGGAGAGAAATCAAGAATTGCCTTATGGACAGAGGAGGTCCCACCTTCTTCACTCAGCATGCAATCGTTCAGTATGATCTCGGTGAACTGGAGGTCATCCTGCAAGAGCTTGCCAAGAACTCCGCAACTATCTACAGAAAGGCTTTGTGTGGCTAAATCCAAACGATTTCTTCCTGTGGCTTCCTCCAAGTGTGGCAGGATACTCTCTTGAGGCTCAGCACCACTCTCTTTGCACAGCCTAGTATAAGACTGTCGGAAGACATCCATCTCTGTGGCAGGCATCACTCATTTCCCCCATGTAGATAAGGGGTTAAGACCGATGGCAAGATCAAAAGACAACAGCTGGTAGCCTGGTGGACAACAACAACCGCAGGTTATTGCCAGAACACATATTGCTTAATGATCTGATTTGAACCTCTATCTCCAAATGCTGAAGCCAGCCAGTACCTCTGTTACAAGAAGCCTTGAGACAATCAAACCTGTTTCAAAAGCTTGCTGAGGGTTGCTAGAACTAAAGCCTCACCCTTCAACAGCCAATGCCTACTTTTGTAACTAAGGAGACTGAAGCATGTTGGGAATTGTAGTTAAATGTCTTTTCTAAATCTTACTACCTGGGAAATAGTGCATGCTGGGAACTGTAGTTCAGAGGCATTTTTATTATTTCTTTCTCTCTACCGAGAAACAGTAGATTCACTGTGTGATTCATACTATACGGAGTTTATTTCTTCAATAAAAAGATCAAGAGCAAAGATATCAGTTAAAACATATGCTAAGATCCTGTTTTGGCAGAAAAATAAAAACGATCCAACTAAACAAATAATACGTTTAGCGCTTGTTTTATGGCACAACTGTGTTTTGAGATAAAATATACCAATTGCATTCTATGAAGTTGTATCTTCTGGTGGAGTTAAGAGACCACTCATTACCATAAACATGTGTGCAGTCCTATGTGTGTGTGTGTGTGTGTATTTTGTACAGGATTCCTTGAAACTCAGTGTGTGGGTTTTACTGTTAAAATCTGGATTGCACATTCTGCTAAACTTATGACATCTGGCAAGTTTTGCCTATTCTTTGTGTGTCAACAAATTTATGTTTTAATTTAATTTAATTTAAAATGTAGGGATCGAGCCAAAGTTTTGCATAAAGGCGCCTAGTTGATACCTCTCCCCAGACATTTGTTTTAGAATCCAGTTGCCATTGTAGTGTTGTGGTCTATGAGAAGGTAATGTAGCACACTATGTATAATTACAACTAGGCGCTTTATGTTTCTGTATTCCAGGCAGTAATAATTATATATTTTAAATTTGTTCAAAGTAAATGAACTGACACATGTGTTTGTCACTCAGAAACTGAATCTACTCTCACAGTCCAAACACTGAAAAAATTTCAGAGTATCTCACCCACCTCAAACTGAAATGGTCCTTAAATCACTATGTAATAAGTCACAGTTTTGAAGTCTGTGGACTTTTTTCTAGAAATACTTTGTTTCACATGATATAACATTAATACAATGTAATCTTTTAAAATGTGAATTAAAAATGCTTGAAAATACTTAATGCATATAACTCACTAGTCCTCCTACATTTTATTTGAAAACATCCCAGCAATAATTTAGTTTTAATCCTTTCTAAAAGTTTTTAGTGAACTTTCTACAGTAAATCTCTAAACATGTTGATCTCTCTTTAAATACTTACAAGAGGAAAAATTAAAAAAATAAAAATTGAACTGTAAGAATGATGGGGGGGAAGGAAACATCAATAACTAAACATAACTTGTTGCCTTGGAACCACTTGAAAGGCACTTCTAAATTATTTTAGATTTAAACTGAGATCCTAAGCAGGTTTCTTTACTCAAGTCCTAACAGAATTGCCTTTAGAAAAAAAAAAAAAAGCCAGAACCCCAAGCCACTTTTTTAAGCTAAATTACAGTACTAAATTCAGCGAAGCTGAGTTGCAAACAGTTCTATATCTATTAGTAGATCCTACGGAGTACAGAAATAGATTTCGGTTCTAAATCATCCCTTGTTCACATGTGAATCCACCTATTTTCTTGGATGTAAGTCCCACAAGCAAAGAACTAAAGTTTAGGACTATGATTCAATAGGATCGACGCAAAGACCACCCGCAGTCCATTCTCACAACTTTTCCGAAAATGAGGGCTGATGACGAAAAGGCTAAGAAAGCGGAACCGCTAAGCAAGCGTCGATGAGAAGCTGAGAAATGCGTCCACTAAGCAGGACACGTTGGCAAGGATGGCCTTCCTGAACGACTTACTGTAATCAAGACTCTCATATTCTGATCGCTCCCCCTCCTTTCCCTATTTCCTCCATCCTCAGAGCCTGACTCGATGCTTTCGGGCACCGAACCCAGCTCAGCTTTTGTTTTCTTTCCTAAAACGAAACTTCAAACTTAAGCCTCCCGCCTCTTTTCAGATCAGCAGCTACAGAGACTGAAGGGCGGGCGGAGGAAAATCAACTACACGTCCCAGAATGCCTCTTGTTAAAAGAGTCTGGTGGACGCTTTCTTCTCCGGAAGTAAACGGTTGAGGGTGGGATTCCAGGAACTACATTTCCCAACATGCCATGCGCCGTTCTGACGGTTTTAGTGCCGAATCTAACCAGGGATGCAATGTGAAATGGAGGCGAGGGAAGAATGCGCGGGAGGCTTCAAAAAGGTTAGGGAAACAGGCCGAGAAAAACAGTGGGGAAACAAACAAGCAAACAAAAAAAGAGTTCAGTTTGGACGTTCTGGGTTAGGATTAAGATGCGTGAGAAAGGAAAAGAGGCGTGGCAATTCGAAGTTTTGACCGTACCAGAATGTAACGGGAGACGTAACGTGGGAATGGCCGGAGGCTTACCATACAGAGCAGCTATCCCAGGGGCGAGTAAAGCACCAGAAGTGTTGCAAAAGTAGAAGAGTTTAAGGCTCGGGGATCCGGCTGTCCGGCAGGACGGAGGCTGCAACTTGAGCTGAGGCAGGGATAGTCCATTGGCAGTCTGGGAATGGATTCTGTGTAATAGGAATTCGTCGAGTTGGTGGGTGGAGAAGA
Organism: Crotalus tigris; assembly: GCF_016545835.1. Classification (NCBI taxonomy): domain Eukaryota; kingdom Metazoa; phylum Chordata; class Lepidosauria; order Squamata; family Viperidae; genus Crotalus; species Crotalus tigris. The sequence goes on from NW_024096469.1 coordinate 4,720,051, forward strand.
AATATAGGTCCCTGTGGCTGAAAAGCAAAAATTAGGACACTTGGGGGGAAATGCCCAGGAGATAAAAGACAATTCAGAGACTCTGGCGGCGCCTATAAAATACAAGCTAGAAATAGATTAAGTTGGGCTATAAAATGAAGTCGAGTTTCTCTGGTATCCTGGAATGGGGACGCCGGAGGTGATTTCTTGTTTTGCCTCCCTAATACCATTTACGGACCCGTTTAATAAATGTTTATTATTAATATTGCTATTATGACATAATCTAGGACTGCTTATTCATCATGATGTATTTGCACTAGCTTTACATTATAACGCGAAGGCAAAGGCGCTTTTAGTTGTTATGTCATTAGGCTAGGAGTACAAAACTGTATACTGAGCGTTGTACCTTGGAACTATCTTTGTGGCATGGATAAGAGCATGTCAAGGTTATGAAGATGCAATTAGATATAAATTGTTATGTTCGAAATGGGTGACAACTTTGATTAGAAAAATTGAATCAATAATACTTGGGATTTAATAAAAGAGGATACAGTATACTCTTGAACTCACGGAGAGAGATGATCACAGTATTGAAATTGGACTATTGTCCATAAAATAAAATTTTTAAACGTGATTAAAAAAAGAGTGTCCAGGGTCATGAATCCTCAGAATAATAGTTTGCTTAAAAACGTAGTGAAGATAAAATACCATGGATTAGAAAAGATCTAATACAGCGGTTCTCAACCTGTGGGTTGCAACCCCATTTGGGGTCGAACGACCATTTCACGGGGGTCACCAAACAACGTAGTCCGCCATTTTTTCCCCTTTTCCTTAGCTGTGCTACTCCCTCTTATTCTATTGGCTTTTGAAAGCCAATAGAATAGACTTTATTCAAGAGACTCTATTCTATTGGCCTTCAAAAGCCAATAGGAATTGTCCAGACTGTCTCTGCCCTGCTGAGCCCGCCAAAAGTCCCAGTCTGCAAATGGTGTTGCAAGTTGTCTGCAGCTAAGGTGAGCTTTCTGGATGTTTCCACCCCTCCCTGCTGAGCAACTACTAAATGTAAGTAAAAGAGGGTCAGTGGTGGGAGGTGGGAGGCTGGCGGGCACAGGGAGGGTTGCTGGTGCACGTGGGGCCTGAAGAGTGTCTTACCTCCCTTGGGCTGGGCCAGCTGGTGGCCCAGCCGGTGGTCGCCCTGCGCCCTCGCTGCCGCGTGCCATGGCCACCCAGGAGCGCCTGGGCCTGCCTGCTGTCGCACCTAACGTGCGGTGGCCAAGGTAAAGCTAGTGGGCAGGGGCGGACGCAGGGAGGGTTGCTGGCATGCGTGGGGTCCGGTGGGTGCCTTACCTCCCTTGGGCTGGGCCAGCTGGTGGCCCAGCCGGTGGTCGGCCTGCACTGTCGCTGCCGCTTGCCAGCTATGCCTTGGCCGGCACAGGGAGCAGCACCACGCATGTGTGGCGCTCCCGGGCCGAGGCGGTTGCTGGCGGACAGCCCACGTGTAGCCACAGGAGAGGAGGCGGAGCATACATACCTCCTCCTGCCCCTCCCGCAGGGAAATACAGGTAGTCCTCGACTTACGACCACATGGTTGGGGTCGCGGCATTAGGAAGCTTGAGAACCACTGGTCTAATAGAATGGCAGGATAGTAAAGTAATGAAGGTGGGGACAGACTGCTAAAAGAGGCCAGGAAATGTATATAGAAGTTGAATTCACTTTGAGTAAAATGCTATCTCAGTACTGAATAATACCTTTCACTCAACTTCTGAAGCTGTATATTAATAACTATCATTTCCCCAAAATGCATTTTAAAAGACACACAAATGTATCATTTAATGATTCTTCAAGTGAATGTTAGGTGTTGAATTAAGGAAATTATTTGGCGCAATTCTAGACTGATACAGCAGATAGCACTAGAGTTTCATTTGTTTCCTATTTTGTTTCTTATTAAGGTTGCAGTAAAACACAAATTGCTTGCTTCTTTTGTGCAAAAGATGTATTTTTAAAAATTACTTCAAGAGACTAATTGAATGCATTTTTAATTAGCCCAGTTTTATAGCTCAATTTTACATTATGTATGCCTAAGCCCAAGTCCAAAGTTTTAGGAGACAAATCACAACTTCTCAACTTAGTAAAGTGTTGGCAAGTACAATTGCAAAAGATCTGAAATCTTAGGAACTTGCTTGGCAGGATATATAATATTGAACTTGGTTTACCAATGGTCTGACTTGATGCACAATTGCATGAATAAGAACACAAAAGTACCCAGCTCTAGAGCTGGCTGAGCACTTTCTTTTTCTTCCATTACCTTTCATAGAAGGAAAATTCTGGAAAAACTACCAAAAAAAGAGAGATAATGCTGTGCTCCTCCTATTTACTCTGATTAGCATAAGCCTATGAAGGTTGTCTGTCACAAATAATTCCTTTCATCCCTCCCTGACATCCAACCTTCATCAAGTTGAAGAAATGGTGCTATAGAATGTTTGAAGTAAGAGGATACAGCTCCTCCCTGACATGAGCAAGAGAGGAATTAAAAAAAAAAAAAAACCCTCTAAACTTGGCAGTTGTTGGCAAGTTCTTTGTTAAGAATTATTACTTTGATAGATTTTGTATTTTGTATTGTGTATATTTGTATGATATTACATAAATATGTGATCTGAGTAAAAGTGAGCAGAATAGCAAATTAGGTCTGCTTGGAAATACACCTTTTTCCCATCTGTCTGTCAGATATTTAACAATGGCTATAAGTCCATTTGAGCTTCTTTTTTAATTGTTCAGTTCTGTCTAGTTTTTTCTTACCATGCTTATAAACTCGTTCTCTTTATAATTCACAGAATTATTTCTTTTTTTAAATGGTAATTTTACTAAAGATTACAATGTACAACAATAAAAACTAACTGATTAAAAAATAAAAATAGAAGATGCAGAATAGGAAAAAATATAAAAAATAAAGAAAAATAAGAATATAGTAAAGAAAAACAAAATAAATGTAAAAGATGACTTTCCCTTTTTTCGCAGCAAGGATAAACAATTTTAGTAATTTATCACTTTTTAAAATACAACAGATGATCTCTTCTTTCCCATTTTTATAAAATCTATATCCTATCTCTTATCTGTAAACACATTCATAAAACCTTGTCATTTCAGTCAGCAGATGTCCATTTAGGGTTACCAGAGAAAGGATATCTATTTTAGCCTTGATCAAATAAACTAACTTTATATCATTCCGTTTACTTCTAACAATCTTGATCTTTACTCCCTTCAAACAATGTCTCAGAACTTGATTTCTTTTCAATACTTGCCCTTACCACAAAATTTTTTTTAACATGCCTCTTTTGTAAATCTAGCATAAGATGTTATCCATGTTAGTTTGTTATTTGTATAATCCTTTTAATTATTAAAACATCAGCATGTTTTGTATATCCAGTGTACCCTCTTTTTCCATGTTATTCTTGTAGCCTGTCATTTTTAAATCCACTTTCAAATTTGTCTCAATCATTTCAGGTAAAACCTCTTCATAGCATCTATTTTCCTCTAATGCTAGTCTTTTTCATTTTTTAAAGAATTCAGAATTGTATTTTCCCATGAGAAGTGTTCTTTAGAATTAATTCCAAAAAGTTATTTCAAAGTTATCTGGACCCATAGCCATTTGAAACTTTTTAAAACCAAAATTTTAATCACTTTTACTGTTTATTAGTTAATTTTTGTCCTTAATAACTTCTTTCACTAAGGATTGGAGGAAACTCATTTAGTCTGTAAATGTATTGCTCCAAAGGCTCCTAACAGCTGAAAAACTGTTAACAATAAATTTCCAAAGGTGATTAAAAAAGAAAGTACATGAATTCAGTGTCCTTTCAAAGATGCTGGTCCTGGTTTGATCAAGATGGTTATTCCCTCGTCTCTCAGAGCTCTAAACTCACCAATGACTTGCACAGGGCAACTCTCTGGAGCAATTGTGAGCACTCTGAAACCCTGTTCTTGTCTGGAGCGGAATTGCAAAAAGCTGGTTTTTCACCCTGCTTTTCACAGATTCATCTTCAATTCGCCATTTCTTCCCCAGAAGACCAATTCATGGAATTATTTCCATCAGTGTGTTGATCTTCTAAAATTTCTGGGGTGAGGTTTGATTAAGTAGTAAACTGACCAAGAGTACTTAATTAATGGGGTAATTCATATCCATCACATGTAAACTTTCAGTATCAAGTTCTGTTTAAAATGGTTGCTATATATCATACATGGATTCATTTACCAGTTTGTTCAGTTGCTAGAATTGCAATTACTAAACTGTAGTGTTCTGGCTCACCTTTCACTCTTCAGTTTTGGAAGAAAAATGCAGCTTGTCTTATTAAATACAAATTAATAAAGTTTCTAAAGAAATCATATTTTTGTCATCACTTTTTGTTTTCTAGTACATTTTGTGTCTTTTTTCAAAAATTGCTATATTGCTATGTACTTTTAGGTAATGTGGAATGCAGAATTGCTAGAATTTCTGAGTTTTGATGCACTGACTTTGATACTATTGTTTCACTTAAAAAACCCCAACCTAAAACAAGTTTGATACATGTGACCTTACTTTCTAGATTAATCAATAATTTATTGATTAAGCTTAAAATTCAGAAATGGTATGAGTTTTTAACACAAAGGAATGGCTGTGAAATTTGTTAACCCAGGGAAGGTATACTTTTATATCCCCTTATCCCATTGAATTCGTTAACTAGCAGATACATCTATAGATTTACTGTGTTAAGTGCATAGAGGTTTTTCTGTTTTTGCACTGTCCAAAGTGCATAAAATCCAAAAGTTTTGAAGTTGAGACAAATGCTCCTTTAATGGGAGCTAGCTCTTGAAAATCACAAACAAAATAATAGTTGTCCCAGCCAAACCAGTGGGTTGCAACCAGTTTTAACTAGCATGACAGTAGACGTAAATGTGAGTTATAGAATAATAATATATCACATTATTTTTGAAATTGCATTGTTTGTTCTAGTAAGAACAGAAAAAGATAAAGGAGGGTTGTTTTGCTTTTAAACGACAAGAATTTTTCCCTTGTGTGCATATTAAGGTGTGCATATTAAGATATTGGTTATGTGATACTTGACTATAATCAGCTAAACATCATTTAATACATTTAGCTCTATTTTCCTCTAAAAATTTTCCTATTTACTGAGAAAAAAAGAAACCTCTCTTGTATGCCTTTACCCCCCCCCCCCAAAAAGAAACCACCTCTGTTGATAAGAATAATGGAGACAACGTACTTTATTGGTTTTCTTCCATTTCCAGAAAACCTAGAAGTAGAGAATAAAAAAACAAGGTATAGTCTTCATTGAAATAAGTAATTGTAAACAGGTGGGATGGCTGGTAGACATAGATGAAGGATATACTGTTAAGTAATTAGAGTTTGGCCCAAGCAGCCAGAAGAAGGGTGAATGATGGGGCCTTCTTATTGTGCAGGTATGAAGGCTTCAATAGTTGTTTCCCTCTTGCTCTCAAGAGAATGAGATCCAAACCTGGTAATATATTTGGTCAGTTTCTTTTGATGTATTCCTATGCCAACAGAAGCTGACCTAAAGTATATTACTTTACTTATTGAGTAGCTTTTAAAATGGAAAGATAAAGAGATTCACTTTTTCTCCATTAACACTTCTTGACCGAGTCCCTTTCTGTGCAGGAGACCGTGAACAAACTGCTCCAGCTCCACTTCAAAGATGACAAAACGCGAGGTAATTGCTTTCCCTTCTGCCTCTGCAAAGAGGCCAACTGCTGCTGGACATCTTCCCAATGTCTCTGTGGTGAGACCGTGCCCTGGAACATGAGAAATAACTGAAAAATAGTCGTGGCGTATAGGTTCTGGAGTTGCATGTGCATGAATGTGTGTGGGAAAAAGTGGTGCTTGGATATGGTCTCAGGAACTGTCCTTCTCTTTCAGCCAGTGGTGATGCTGCGTTGTTGATGGCTGAAATGCTTAAAGTATTTGTTCGAGGTGAGTAATTAAACTGGACTGAGTCATAGAGGGGTGGGACAGGGCCTGTAGAATCTTAACATTTTCTTGTGCAATTCTACATCCTATTTTGCGTTCCAATCCTTTTACTCATCCCTTGATGTTTTTAACAGAAGCATCACTCATAAATCTCTTTTTTATTCCGATCCCAGAATTAATTTCTAATCTTAATATTAACTGCTTAAATAAGTATGCATGCTGATAAAAATCAGAACTTTCCCAGAAATGTTAATTCATGAGTTACTACTTAGGATCCCTCTGCCTCTTATGATCTAGTCATGTGTCAAGTCTAGTCATGTGTCAAGTATACATATAAAGAGAGCACATGCTTGCTTACTAATAATTTTGTTTTTATAATGGTGATAAGAAAAAGCATCGCAAACATAAGTACCCTTTTCTATTAAGAAAAACCTTTTCTACATGCCATTTTTGCCATCTTTCCCAATGTCCCATCTACTTGCTTGCCATATTTGTGTCTTTTGCAGAAGCAGCAGCACGAGGAGCACGGCAAGCTCGGACTGAGGATGTAACTAGAGTGGAAGTGGAACACGTGGAAAAAATCCTGCCACAGTTGGTATGACAACATCTCAGATTCCATAATTAATAAGATAAGGATATGGGCAAAGGGATCTTAATCTCCTTTTACAGGGAGATGTTTAACTGGTAATAACTGGGCAAATGGAACTCAGATTTGTTAATTAATTTGGGCAAATCTGTTGTTTATGTTAAAATGCTTAATTTCCACAGCTTCTGGATTTCTAGAAACCTGATGAATGAAAAACCTGTATTCCTGTTATTAAGAAGAAATTGAGCTGAACTCAGAAGCAAAATGATTGATAGACTTGTAATATGGAATTTCCTACAAAATGTGCTGACTTCCTGGAATGACAACTTCAACAACTTATCTTCCTTCTCAGCTCTGTTTTCTGTCTCTTTTGGGGTGCTTAATGGCTGTCAGTGTTGCCTAAAATAACTGTGGGTTTGTTGGGAGTTTCTTGTAACACAGTTCCTGGAGCAGATGGTAGCTATCTGAAGTTGCGCCCTGCCCTTATGATTCCCATTCATAGTCAGGTAATGTCTTTACTTTTCTAATGGGAAAAACAGGTGCCATCTTCTAGAGGTGTGTGGAAAGGGTGAGTATGCTTGGAAGGCTTGGCCACATCAAGGGCTCTTGTCACCTCCAGGCCTGAGTGCTGTCTTAAGTTCTTAAACGGGGGCCTAGCCTCAAATCTGTGCCAACAGCAGGTACCTGATCTTTATTTTATGAATAAACAGCGCCTGTCCTTCAATCCTTTCCCACATTCCACAGGGCCATGACATCAAAGAGTGCATGGAACCTTTTAACCATTTGATATTCCTCTAAGAAGCTGCTTTCCCTCTGCTATAAATTTGTTCTTACAAAGAAACGTCAATAAATCAAAAATAACCTCCCTCCCTTGTGTGGGCTCCTTGTTGCAATTAATCATAGAAAGTCAAGTATCTTCAAAGAGTTGTTTGGCCTCCCCACCCCGCCTCTTCTTTGTAGGACGAAAGAAAAACTTTCAGAAAGGGGCAGAATAACAAACAGCATGTGTGAGGATCCCACATCATGCAAGGCCCAACCCCTCTGTCAGCAGGGGAGGGGGGAAGCTGTGAAATAGTAAACCTTACACATGGAGGCAGGGCGTAGCCTAATGAATCTGGTTCTGTTGTGAAAGAAAGATCAGGCCTAAAAGAAGTGTAATTGTATCTTAAGGAACTCAGAAGTAAGCTCCACTAAGTTCAGTGGGACTTAGGGGACGTAACTAATGAGGACTGTGCTCTTGTGGATGTTGGATTACAGGTAGTATTACGTCTGGTCATCAGCCATGCTGAAGCTGTAATCCAGCAACGACTGGGAGTGGCAAACTCACCATTCCAGATTTATATACAGTACTGTGTGTGTGTGTGTGTGTGTGTGTGTAATTAATGATACCCACGTCAGCTTTAAAATAAGAATGGTAATAACCAAGGTGGTCAATGAGCGTTTCTACATATTAGCTTTGTACAAGAAATTACTATTGCTTCTCATTGTTTCTGGTATATCTAATACTAGTTACTCCTAAGACAAAGGAGACATATTAGCTGGGATGCTGATGTATCCAAAACTATTTTAAGAAGCAGGTGCTTCCGACATAAGTGTAATATAAGTATTATATTAACCATATTATCTGTTAAGAGGTAGATGATCAACCAGCCTAAATTTAGCCAGTAAGTTTTGAGTGAATGAGGATGTGAATGTTGATTTCTCCAACTGAAGCCAGATCCTGTTCTAGAAGGGTTTTTCACATTGACTTTATATTTACCCATATAATCAAGTTAGGAAGTATAATTGCAATCAAAAGTAATCAAGTGCTTAAAGCATTGACAAGAGGTCCTAGTTACTATTATCTTATAAACTTACTTTGATTGAAAAAGATATTTGTCTAACAACCTCAACTTGATTATCACCTATATTATTGCATGTATTGAAACAAATTGCTCAAAGTTTTCTTTTGGTCTGATTTTTGTATTCCCTAGAGAGCAAATAGCCAACACAGTTTCTTCATATACACCTTTAACTTGAATCCAGTCTATAATACTACCAAAGGCAGGAAGCTCTGTACTCAAGGTGAAGTTAATCAAGAAACACACACGCATACCATTATTTCATTACAATCATTCTACAGCATATAATCATTCTCTAGTATACAGCTAGAATTAATAAAGTGTCCTTGTTTGGATTTTTCCAAGATGAATTCTGATTCTAGTCCAGGCAGGATGTTGAAAAAGAGTACTGTAAATTAAATGTGACCTAGATGTGATCTTTAGGGTTATTCAGTGAACATGCTGTAAAGAATTGGTACTTTTAAGAATTGGATCAAGCTCTCTCACTAAATTGTGGTACACATAAAAAAAAAATTCTAATTGCTTTTGTAGTGGCACCACTGAATCTGTAGAGGTAAGGCTGGAGAACTCAAATCAGCTCTCCCTGAAAACATCCAGTCCTACAATCTTTAGCTCTGCCTCCTGCCTTGATGCTGTTTTTGCTGTTGCCTCCTTGCTTTCAGGGGGATGTCTATACCTGCTCTTTTCTCCACAACCGGCATGCCTTATTGATAAATAACAACGTGCATGCCTTATTGATGAATAAAAAAAGGAGAAAAAGCAGATAGAAACAATTTAACTGCCTCCTGGGTGAGAGACAGGCATCCCACTAGAATTGGGCCCTTCTAGCCATGGAGAGATGAATCAATATTAAAAAGTTGATCTATTTTTTTTAAAGTATAGGTAGTCCTTGACTTATGATCACAATCAAGTCCAAAATTTTTATTGGCTGAGTGTTGCTCCATTTTATGACCTTTCTTGCCACAGTTGTTAAGCAAATCACTGCAGTTGCTAAGTTAGTAACATGGTTAAGTGAAACAGGCTTCCCCCAATTTCTTTGTTTGCCAGAAGGTCACAAAAGGGGATTACGTGACCCAGGAACATTGCAACTATCATAAACAAGAACCCAGCTCCCAAGCATCCGAATTTTGATTACATGATCATGGGGATGCTGCAACGGTTGTAAGTGTGAAAAACAATTATAACAGTCAAAACAGTCACCTTTTTCAGTGCTGTTGTAATTTTGAATAATCACTAAACAAATTTACATACAAAATTTGGTATAGCAAATAAAAATATAGGGCTAAATATAGGGCTACTACAATCAGGCAGTGCCTCTAAAATTCAGGACAAAAGATTTAGCAGATACCAATGTAGTTCTAATGTGCTCTCCTTTAGATGCAAGTCTTATATAAAGGCTAATTTGCATAAAATAATTATTTGATTGTCTCTGTACAAACAGAAAATGAAGCTAAATCAGTACATTCTTAGCTAGCATGTCTTTTCCTCTAGGGAATAGAAGATCCTTGGAATTATGCCAATGTGTTACTAGGAAAATCCATTTTGCAAATTCTGATTTTATTCAGGGATTACAGAATGTATTTTTATTTTTCTTTCCACCCCCTTGGTTTGCAGCTTGGCTGCTGTGTGAGAACTGTCTGCAGTTTCCAAAATTACAAAAGTTTTTTCACCTGGAAAGGGAGCCGTTGTGGGTGATCTCTTTTAGTTACGTGCTAAAGAAGCATTTCTTCAAGAAGATCCTGCCCAAGACAGAGGGACGTATATTCTCTGCCTGAGAAGCATTTGTCAATCATGAATGCTGGATGGCATCCACAATTTTATCAGTTTCAAGACCAGTTACGGCAATTCAGTGTTTCAGATTTTATTCCAAGAAACTGCATCATAATGCAAAAGTAGTTATCTGCAATTATTTCAATGCAGAGATGTACCTTTTCTTGGGATTTTGTAGCTGTCACATAATAAACCATATAGTTGCTGTAAAGAACTGCAAACAGGTGTTACCTTTCTGTCTACGTTTAATTGAAAGCAGTTGGGGGGGGGGAATGAATTCCAAACACTGCACTATCCTAATGATTATTTCTGCAATATGGTGATTAGGAATTGCAAATGAGAGCAGGAAGACTAAGTTAAGATTACTTTCTGTTACAAAATGCCATTGAGTGATCTTGGCTAAGAAATAGTGATGAGGTAAATTGATAACCCAATTTACCTCATAAACTTGGAAAAAAGCAGGAAGGGATACTGAACATTGTTGAGAATCTGAAAAAAAACTATATAAATTACAAATAGCAATGTAAAGTTTGGCATGAGAGCATATAGTTATTTTTGATAAGATGAGCAAACTATGCTTTTATTTGGAGTATAGAATAGGTGTGAGAAAGGATTCTCACACTTTCAAAGAATCCGGTAGCTATAAATTGTGTAAACATACAGGTGCAGGCCAGCCTGCCTTCTCAGAATAGAGGTGCTTCCTCTTCACTTCTTGAAAGTGCAAGATAAAGCAAGCAAGAAGTCAAGTTATTTGAATTGCCTACAGAGAGTCAATATTTGGAAGCAAAGTACTTTCTGGGATTACTGTGCTATTACTTTAACAATTTTTCCAATAAATCTTACTAATCAGAGTTTGTTCTCCAGTCTTAATCACTACTACTTTTATGTAGTGGTGGAGATGCTAGCCTAGAAATCAGGAGTTCTAGTCTAGGCATAAATGCTGACTGGGTAACTTTAGGTCAGTCATTCTCAGACCAATCCATCTCACAGAGCTGTTGTGAGGAAAATAGGAGGACTATATGTATGTTCACTGCCTTGAGTTACTTATAAAGTAATAAAAGTGGGATAAAAATCTAATAAATACAAAGTTTTGACAATTATGTCTTTTTTCCCAACTACCATTCAGTAGAATTTATGCATTTGTGATAAGATCCATGTGTGTTTCCAGCTGAGAACAATCTAAAGCTAAGCTAATTTTCAGAAGCATAGTCCTGCTTCAAAACCAACATTTTGAAACAGAAGCACCTCTGTGCAAATTGATTATTCTGCATTAGTAAGCATCAGATTTATTAAGTTCTTCTGGAGGAACTGGTATTCAGTATTAGATGCAGAAACTTGTTGAACTGATGGCCAGGAGAAATTGCATCTATAAGTTTTTTTAAAAAATTGCCTTTTACTGAAAAACTGGGACAAAAAAGCAGGAAACTCTTCAACTAGGGCTCTTAATTTGCTGATTTTACCTTGTAAATCTAATCTGGCATCAAGCAGAATGCATGTCAAAGTATTAAAACAAAATTCTCTATTTTTAAAAAAGCCACATATACTGTTCAACCAAATATATCATGCTAATACGTACAATCCTTTGAATAGAAGGGATGTAAAGATGTAGCACAGAGTATCAACTACCCATCTATACAAAAGTATAGCATACAAAAGGATATTATATGAAAGACCAAAACCAGCTCTTGTGTCAAGAGTGACTGGTTCAAAGGAAACAAAACTTCCAACACAGGATGCAGAAATAAGATATCCGCTAAGCTCTTATGCAGAGATGGACTAACTGAAAAGTATACAGACCCACATTCTTTCAGTAAGAATAGGGTGATTGATACAGGCTGTTTTGTATAGTAACCTGAATTTGGTTTGTAATTATTTTTTAGAGCAGGCACTTTTAAGTATTAGAGATGATAGTAGAGGGTGTGGGGCAGAACTGTTCTATGGATTCAATTTTCATCTTATTTTAACATTAAATATCACATTGTTTGCTTTTTTAGTTACCTTCTGTTCTTTTCACTCAGAAATGTCTTCCTACCTTTTTCTTCCCTCATTCCCTCCCAACTTTCTTCAAAGCAGCTGGAAGCATTTGGAAGTAATTAGACCTGAAGGGAAATGTTGGCCAATCTAGGAGACAATGACAAGTGCCAGGAATCCTTAGTGCCCCTTCCAGCCACTTTGAAGTTCATTCAGATGGTACAATGCTGTTTTCTTTGTTAAAAAAAGTGGAGGCAAGAGGGAACTGGGCCAGATCAACCCCACTGAATGGAAAACTGGTTACTCTGATTGTGTCTGAACAGTGGATAGAGGTGAAATGTAGAGATTCAAATGGAGATTGCACAGCCATTTTAAAGATATTTATATCCCTGCAGAAAAGACACATCCTTTGTTTGCCTAATGTAAACCCTATTTGATCATCTTTCAACATTATAAAAAGACAAGCATAGATTAAAAAAAACCTTGTGATGTGGATCATTTATTTCTGAGGAGAAGAATATACTGCTTCCCTCAGTGACATGCCAACACAGGAGAAGTATTTAGGATCTTTTGAGCAATACAGCACAGATGTTAAGGTATTAGTCTAGCTTTGTAGCTATTTACAGGGGTGCATCTCTTCTATCTGCCCACTCCCATGGTGAATAAATATAGAAGCTCTTGAATGTGCTTAAGTACTGTTGTCATGTGAAAATGTGTATGTGCAATAATTTGTAAGCAGAGCTATACAAAATGTTCCACATTCCAAATGAATGCTTTGAAACTCTGAGCTTGGGGGGGGAGACCCCCAGTGGTCTGAAGATTTGTTCTCTACTAAGGACAAAACAGGGCACTTTGTTTCAGTATTTTAGCATGTACTGCCATTCCCATAATTGAAGGAATGTTTTTTTTAAATAAGCCAGCCAGAGGCTTAAAGTGCATTAACCAATAAAAAAGGAGGAACTTGCCACCACTGGTTGAAGGTAACTGAAGGCAGAAGAGGGTATAATAATAAGAGTTAGCTAAGTTTATGTTCAGCGATTGAAATTTAATTTGTATTTAAAAAAAAGACTTGCTTGCCTATTCACTGGGGTTTCAATTCATTCTTATTAGGAAGTTAGAATCCAATACTGGAATATAGTGATAGTATTGACATGTTGTATTATCGTTTCAGGTAGGCTATTAAATGCAAACACCGCATTACATATAAGATAACCTACAGGATATCAATATCAACAGCAATAGCACTTAGACTTCTATACCGCCCCATAGCACTTTACAGCACTCTGGATGGTTTACAATGTCAGCCTATTGCTTCAACAATCTAGGCCTCATTTTACCGACCTCAGAAGGATGGAAGACTGAGTCAACCTTGATCTCCAAACTCCAGACTGCGGGCACAGTTTGTCTGCAATACTGTATTCTTAGCCACTGCCCCACCACGGCTCCCAATCAAATGCTGTATTGAAGTGAATCTGTCCTTAGTTGGGGTTACTTATGTAGCTAAATTTAGCCAGCATAACTTTAAAGAGCACACAAATTATTATACTGTAGTACATGGGTGCCAAACTGCCGGCCTGCAAACCGGTTTCACCATACCGGAGCCGCGCCCACCCCATTGCCAAAGGCGAAAAAGCTCCGATACATTGCGCGACAACACGTGACATTGCGAGTTTGACATGTCTGCTGTAGTAGTATGGCTTCCCCATTTTACCTGCTTTTGTGACTTTATGGCCTAAAATAAAGGCAGAAAGGACTTGTTGCAAATCCCTTCTGCTCTTTTTGGCAGAACACTTAATATTTTGAATGTTGTCCTATAGGAATATGGGGCATTCACATTTGATATGGAGCCATTTTGTTTCAGGCAAAGTGTTTTATGGAGTTCTTGGTACTCTTTGAGCTTGGTTGATTTCTTGCAGACATTTTATTACTCGACTACAGAACACCTTCAGTATTAGAGAGAGGAGTTTGGTGCCTATTTATATATAGGATTTGCCTTGTCAGAGTTGATGGGGGCATTGTTTTCTCCTTGATAGGTTTCTTGATTAATCTGTTTACTGCTTGTTTGTCTGAGTTGCTAATTCCTTAGAGTATTGATTATTGTTTATTGCTTGTTTGTCTGGTGTTAATCCCTGCTTATTTGGGTATTGGTTGCTGGCAAGGTATTCTGGTCTGTTTCCTTTTTAGCCTTTTTATTGTCTCTTTTGAATAGCACGTAAATGTTGTTTATCTCTATATTCCTGTTGATGGCTGATTTTTCTGAGTGCCAAGCTTTCAGGAATTCCCTTGTGTTTCTGAATTTAGCTTCTTTTAGAAGTCTCAGTTTCCCAGTTGAAACTATGTTGTGAAATAAAGCTTTCATAGTTGATATTCATGCTATGCTCTGCCAATGTTATGTTTGTCTGCCCTATATACTGTCTGTTGCAGTCTTTCCACTGTATGTTGTAGATGACTCCGTTTTTCTTCTTGGGTTACTGGGTCTTTTGCTTTACTTTATTTTGAAGGATTTTAATTAGTTTGTGTGCTATGATGATGCCATGGGGTGTAATAGTCGTTAGTTGGTTTTGAGATGTTTTTGATGTACAACAGTATTATCATTTTCAGAGCTTGTGTTGATTGTGCTGTGAGGGAGTGAGTGTCCATGCACTTTCTGATAAAGCTACATGGGTATCCATTTTGTCGGAAGATATTGTCTAGGCCCGTGGTGGCGAACCTATGGCACGCATGCTACAGGTGGCATGCAGAGCCCTCTCTGGGGCACGCGCACCATCACCCCAGTCCTAGGCCTTCAACTGGGTTTTATAAAACCTTTTCTCTTTAGGCCTCCACCGTTATGTGCACACAAAAAAAAAGGTTCAATCAATTTCAACTTCTCATGGGGAAAAAAAAGATGTCACAAAGTTGGATTTGATTGATTGAACTTTTTAGTCCTGCCCAGTCTGCCGCTACCACTGAAGCCATGCCCACCCAGCACCTGACGATGCATAAGTGGGTTTTGGGTTGCAGTTTGGGCACTCGGTCTCTAAAAGGTTTGCCATCGCTGGTCTAGGCAGTCTATGTCCTTTTTCTAGTGAGTTTGGGTCATTATTTTTATAGACTTATGTTTCTAATTTGCTGCCATTTCTCTTTTAATGGATATCCAGGAAGGACAGTGTGTTGTTTTCTTCTTCCCTTGTGCATTTTATTCCTTTGAAGATGTAGTTTATTGTTTCATGTGTTTTCTCTAGTTGTTCCTTTTTTAATATGACAAAAGTGCCTTCCACATACCAGATCCGTATTTTTGGTGGTATGCATGGGAATGCTATGGTTTCTAGATACTGCATTACAGTCTGTGCTATGGAGTCTGAGACTGGATATGGGTGTTTCTCTAATTTATTGGTATATGTGTCCATCAAACTGAAAGTGAGGCAGAGGTTGATGAGACAGATTGATGAGGTCCATGATTATGAATATTTTGATGTTAGTGTATTTGGTTATGTAGGTTATGTTATATAGCACTGCTACCATGGATTGTTTCACTAGATCTGGGTCAATGGATATAAAGAGTGCTGTAACGTTGAATGAAACAACGATCTCTTCTTCTATTATTAGGTGTTTGATTTTTCTGAAGACACTTAATGGAATATTTGGTCCCCTCTGTGAGATGTCCAAGGTTTCTTGTAAGTCTTTTAGCTATGTTCTATGTTGGGATCCTTTGTAACAATGCAATCAAAGAAAGAGATATATTGGGCTTGTATATTTTTAGGTGTTGACAGAAGTATGGGATGGTGGGTCTACATCTTTTCATCTCCCACCGTTCTTTTGTGATTTGACCTTTATTATTTCATTAAGAATTGTTCATATCTGGTTGTCTAGTTTCTACACTGGGTTGGTGTTTACTGGGATGTAGGCTTGTCTTCCAGTAATTCTTTGGTTTTATGTATGTATTGTGATCTGTCCACAATAATTACGGTCTGGCTTTTGTCTGATGGGAGAAGGATGATATTTTGTACCTTGGACAGAAAATATTGAGGGCTGTTCTGTCTTCTGCTTTGAGATGGTTCTGATTCTGTGTTTTTGTGGTCTGTGGTATGATTGTCTCCCTTATGTTTTCTTGGCTCTCTGTGGCATATCCTATGCTTTTAAATGCTGTTTTTAAGGCTGCACAGATTTCTAATTGAATAGCATTATGTTATAACTGAGACCTTTCTGTAGGAGATTGTGTTCTGCATTTTATGTACATCTCTAGCCTCAAGGAGCTATTTAGGACTTCTTAACTTTTATAGGAGTTAGCTAGAGATGCATAATATTCACCTGATTCAGCACTACTGTATTCTGTAGAGAAGTATCTAGCTACTTCATTAAATATGCCTTGTAGTTTAAAGCAGACTGCCCGTATATAACCAAGCAGTCTTACGTTATTAACTACCTGGGTGCTCCTAGTCAGCAAATGTATCTTGCTTTTCATTAATAGAAAGAATGATTCAGAAGACCAAATGTATACAGAAGTTAGACCTGAAATCCCTATAAGGTGAAGCAAACTAGTATATTACCAAATCGAAGAGCAGCATCTCCTTCTCTATTAATTTTTACAATATAAGCTTGCACAAAATACAGAAAGGAACAATAAATTGAGGAAATGTAAAAAAAAACTCTAAACATATCCGCAGCAAATATAGCTTTATATCATCGTAAAAATATCTACATTTTAAGCAAGGAATATGGTAAAGCCTTAATATAATAGACCGTGTGTAGCATGGCAGATTTTGTCTGTCCACTGTATGCTGCATATGCATAAAATCTCATTTCCACTTTATGCATATAATTATAGTAGTTAAGGCATCAGGCTAAAAGCTAGGAGAACATGAATTCTAGTTCTGGAAAAAAAGCCAGCTTGGTGATCTTGGGCCAGTCACTTAGTCCAACTCTTAGTCCAACTCATCTCACGGGGTTGTTGTGGGGAATTTAGGAGGAGAAAAGAGTATTGTGTGTGTTGGTGGCTTTGAGTTATTTATAATAATAATAAAGGTAGGATATAAATAAATAAAAGCTAAAATTCATTTGGATTTAATCAACTTTCTGCTTTAACAGATATCCCTTTCCCCTCATTTAAACTGAGAGCTTTACTGTAATTTGCTGTCTATCCTAAGTGCTGAAATTATCAAATAGAATCATATGTACTCCTTCTTTACTTGAATCATCCCCTAACTTTTTTCTGAAATATTTAGGAAGCAGATCTGCTCATTAAGCAGAGAATCTTGTATGGTCAAAGTTTCTCTGGTCCATTCATTTTAAGTACTATTTCTGTATCCTAGCAATCCCCAATAGATTGGTTTATCAATTTCCTGAAAGACCTGTCCCTTCATGGAAAGGTAAACATCTTCAAATTCTACTTGATTCCTGGAATGTACCTAGGAGGAACTGTGGAAACCAGACAGAGGAAGAGATCAGTGGCCACGAGAAGAGGCAGTGTAACAAGGGTGGCACCTAGGAGAAGGAAGTATTTCAGAGACCCCACCTGTAACTGACTTGCTGTAAACTCTATCTAGGAACCAACCTTTACTATTTTAAAGATTATGTTTACCGTGATTATCACTAACCATGTCTTTCTGGAATCCTATTGATTGAGTTTGCCCGCCATGTACAGCTTGACAGTGCTTGATATTCCCATACGATTTTCTTGCCAACAGTACAGAAGTGATTTGTTTTCTCTCCTTTTCCAAGGTCTATAGATTTAAGAGTCGTATGGTCTATTCCAAGTATGACTTAGGTCTGACTCTGCTTAACATTTTCAAAATCAGCCACAACTGACTCACAATTACTACCCACTATAGATTCAATGTGAATCTGTAGTGGGTAGTAATTGTGAGTCAATTGTGGCTGATTTTGAAAATCAGCATCCACACAAAAAAGATGGCAAAAGATTTTGCCTGAATTTCTGTACCTGCTCCATTTATGTGATCTGAAGTCATAGGAAGCTGGAGCTTTCTCTTGCTTTATGATACCATCCAAATATGCAATGTATATGTCAACAATGCTGCAGAACACAAGGCAACATTCATTCCCAATTTAATAGAACTGGCAAATGGAAACAGCATTCAACTTTATTCTGAAAAATCATTTGTAGATCATATATTTTAGCTTGTTGTTGGAAGCAGAAAATGGTAATTAAATGTTGGTTCACAACCAAATAAAGCATCTTTCTGCAGCAGGTATCATCACTTCTTCATCTCTTCCCACCTGAAATGCAAACATAAGGGAAATGAGTTTGTACAGTGGAGCTTTCGTGAACCTTTCCAAAGAAATAGATTTTCAAACAGAAATCCAAATAGTACATTAGCATACTGAAGAACATTGAGCATATATATTCTCACATTCTAAAGCAGTGTTTCCCAAACTTGACAATTTTAAGGCATGTGGACTTCAACTCCCAGAATTCCACAGCCAGCGTTGCTGGCTGTGGAATTCTGGGAGTTGAAGTCCTCATGCCTTAAAATTGTCAAGTTTGGGAAACACTGTTCTAAAGTGATAGGGAGAAAATAAGTTTGGACTCAATGACCGTCAACAGTTGGAAATAACTCCACACAAAATGGAGGAATTATGGATGTGAAGACAAATTTGGATCTCCCTTTTCTGAGGAAAAAACCTGCAAGAAGCAAGTATCTCCTTATTACATGTAATGTGGTACCTGGCAGCTTCAGCCACTTTGGCACTTTTCCAGGTGGGGCCCTCCTTATTTGTGGCTGTGGTGTTTCAAGAGTTGTTGATTCTGAATGCTCTGCTACAATATTTTGGTTAGCCTCATTTGACATAGGTGAGGAGCTAGGAGCAGATTCCAAACGTTGAACTGTATGATCTACCAATTTAGACAGCCGCCTGAAAGAAAAGATAAATATTAGATTTTCACGTTGCTCGTCTCCTTTATTTAAGTACAATAAATTGCACATTGAACTAAATGCAAAAGACAAAGGTGCTGTTTTTCTTTCGATTTCCGTGGAGTTTGCAAATAAGTGGTCCTTTCATCATTCAGATGGAATTTAAGATGTAAAATAACATGTCTATATTCTGCCAACTGATAAATTCCACTGAAAATAATCCCACTGATCTTTGAAATAAATTATTCACATTATAACAGTAACAACAACAACAATAATAATAAAGTTGGAAGGAACCTTGGAGGTCTTCTAGTCCAAACCCCCTGCTCAGGCAGGAAACCCTATACCAGTGGTTCTCAACTTTTTTAATGCCGCGACCCCCAACCGATCGTAAGTCGAGGACTACTCAACCAGTCGTAAGTCAAGGACTACTCAACTGGTGCAGCACCGTTTGCAGACTGGGGCTTTTGGCGGGCTCAGCAGGGCAGAGACAGCGTGGACAATTCCTATTGGCTTTTGAAAGCCAATAGAATTAGTCTATTCAAGAGAGTCTATTCTATTGGCTTTCAAAAGCCAATAGAATAAAAGGGAGTAGCACAGCTAAGGAAAAGGGGGAAAAAATGGTGGACTGCGTTGCTTGGCGACCCCCGTGAAATGGTTGTTCGACCCCAAATGGGGTCCCGACCCACAGGTTGAGAACCACTGCCCTATACCATTTCAGACAAATGGCTGTCCAGTCTCTTCTTAAAAACTTCCAGTGTTGGGAGCTTTCACAGCTTCTAGAGGCAGATTGTTCCATTGGTTAATTGTTCTAACTGTCAGGAAGTTTCTCCTTAGTTCTGCCTGAATTTCTAATTCACCCTGCTTATTGCTCATACTCTGTGTTTGGTGATTAGACATTTGACTCCTTTGTGATTGACCCTGTGGTTACTTTCTACATAACCTGTGTGGTGCCTGAGTTCCCCTATTTCCTTACCTTGATTAGTGCACTTGATGTGGCACTCACTATTAAAAGCTTGATTTTGCTTGACAGCAAGGTCAATATTCTTATCCGCACACACATCTATGTTACATGCACTGATAACCCTATTAGTTTTAGATTGCCGGGGACAGGAACGTTCTATATCAATTAACTCACCGTCCCCGTTGTTCAGTTTAAATATTTCTCCAGAAAATCTGTGAACACTTCCTGGCTATCAAAAGATACAACCCACTATCCCTCATGTCCATCCACAAAGACTTAGAAGGACACAAGTTTGATCTAATCGGGACTACAGTTGTAATCCAAGCACAATCAAGGGGAGACATAGAATTCCTCAAAGCCTGGTTCTCCACCAATAAGTCAATAAACAGACACATTGACATCGACCCAGTCTACCAACCACTGAGAATGAAACAACTACTTCAATCACGAAGGCAGCATGTAAAATGAACAAATAGGCATCCCACCACACAGCCACAAAAATCACAACCTCCCACAAGAAACCGGACCACCTCTCAACAATAGCAGCCAGCCAAACAACCCGAAACCAGACCATGACTCAGAGGCAACCAAACGAACAAACACCATTTGCATCACACAGACAATACTTAAATACCAAAGACTATGTCCCAGCAACAACAACCAGCCAAACAAATAGCCCAAAACCAGACCATGACGCAGAAACATCCGGACAAATAATACCCAGACCAATTTACATCACACAAAAAGGTATTTAAAAGCCAGTGCTCTGACAGATGAGCACAATTCATAGCGCATTGAAGATGTCCCCCCCCCAATGGAGACGAAACATTTGGAGCCAAATCACCAAGCTCGGAGAGCAAACCAAAAGCCCAATTCACAATTTCTACTTACCTAGCTACTAAAATGTCAGCTTCAGAAGGGGACACAGCGGATTCCAGCAGATCCAATCTCAAATAGTGATCTGTAAAAATGAACAATTTTAGGTTTCCTAAATAAGGTAACATGATATTATGCAAAGATATTAGATTCTTTATATAATTTTAGAAATAACATGCTTCAAAGAATGAAGCTACTAATGCATCTGTATCCCTCCTATAAAATGACATCTCAAGCCAGACTAACCCTCTAGATCAGGCATGTCAAACTGCTGGCCTGCGGGCCGGATGCGTCACGCCAAAACCGCACCCACTCCATTGCCGGCAATGGGGGAAAAGTCCCGATATATCATATGACGTCACGAGTTTGACATGCCTGCTCTAGATGCTTCTTCAAACACACAAGACATCTGTAAACATCTGAGATTCTACATTTTGTTATACCCATTATCTTAGATCCTATTCAGTGAACTGGTCAAGTGCAAAAATAACAAAAATAAAGTTGCTAAACAGATTGCACATACGTTTCTCCTGTCAATTAATTTTTGAGGATTTTAGGCCATTGATCATTTTCAAATAAATTGCACCATTAGGAGAGAGAACTAGCTGATATTTTCAACCTTCAGTACCATCTTATTTTAATCCATCTTGTAGACCAATCCTCTGTTTCACTGAATTGTTGAAATTAATATATACTTTTAAGATAACTGCAGCAGTATTACATAAATACTTGCTCTAGGACAGAAGGTGAATCAGAGTTTGAAGTAATTGTCTATGCCAGCATTTACCAGTGGTTCAAATAATTTCAAAAGAAAATATTTAAAATATAACTTTAATCCAATTTAATTGAAAGAGTGCAGTTGAATTAGACAAAATGAAACAAGCTGCACTGTTTTTCTTAAATGTGGAGAAGGCCTTCGACAATTTGAAATGGGCCTTCTTATTTAAATTTTGGAATATCTTTTGGAAGATAGGAAGTCTGGAGAGAATTTTGTTACACGGGCAAGATCAATTTAAAAAAGCATAAATAACTGTTAATGGAGAACTAGCAAAATTCTATGAGATATAAAAAGAGATAAGGCAAAGAAAAATATGGGAGTAAAGAATAAGTAGAAACTTCTAAGCTGATGGTATTTGCTGATGATTCGTGCTAGTTTTGGAAGATTCAATAAAGGGAATGGAAATATTAATGGGGAAATTAAAAGAATTTGATATGCTAGTAGGTATTAAGATTAATAACCAGAAGATAAAGATATTAACAACATTAAGAAAATAGATGATCAAACAGAACTGAAAGAAAAACTGATTTTAAAATTAAGAAAAAAGTAAAATATTTTGAATGTTTTGCCTAGAATTATCTTTTTGTTTCAGATTATACCTGTTTTTAAAAACGGATATATCATTTAAAAATGGCAAAAAGATATCTAAAGTTTGTTTAGCAAGGGAAAAATTCATGACAAATATAAAGTATTACAAATGCAAAGAAAAGAGAAGGACTGGATAACATTTTGTAGCATGTTTTTGATTTGAATGAAAATAATGTGTGTTGCTAAGAAATAAGACTTTTAGAGTTAGAAGGAGATGACATCTGAGACTTGGGTGACATCAGTGTAGCTTTCATTATGTAAGACATGCCACATTGAGAATAACGAGGAGATAAAAATAGATAAAAAATAGATAAAAATCCAGAGTATGTCCCAAAACATCTTTATGACTCTTAGCACATGAAGCATTTTATAGCCAAGAAATAACTGGCATAGGTGAATAGTTAACGTATTATGGGATACTAGAATTTTACCAAGGGGGATTTTAAGTAAAACCAAGAGAACAAAGAGGCAAGGAGACATAGCTGACGATGGGTTTCTTCCTTACAGAAAAATTTAAAGTAGATAAAAGAATTTGTGATATTAAACAGTGTAAGGCAGAATTTGAAATGGAATGTGTACAAATGATGAACATGTAATTGCTAAAATGTAAATTTTTTTGGAAATTTGAAACAGAAGGACAAGCGAAAGATTAATAATGATGGAACAGTGGGAAAATATCCAAAATATATAAATCTTTTATAAAGTGATATATACCTAGAATATATAAATATATAAATTTATGTTGGAAACAATGAAAGAGTCATTTTATCATGCTTCATGGGCATATAAAAACACCAGAAAACAGGCTCAAATGCATAAAGTGAATAAGAGGATTTTAAAGATTAATGTTTAACTGAAATCAGAACATTTCCTCTTGGGTTTAGAATAGAGACTGGTAAAAAAGAGCAATGGAATACTCTTTATTTACATATTTATTTAATTTCTATAGCTATCCATCCTAATCAATGACTCTGGGCAGCTTACAATTCAAACAGAAAAAAATATATTACAATTAAAAATACTAAAACATTTTAAAATAATAAAAACACTAAAACATCCAGATTAAATATATATAGATACCGTAAATGCCGGCGTACAAGGCGACCCGGCGTATAAGACGACCCCAGTCTTTATAGCTGGGCCGCATTCCTAGAACGTCGTCTTATACGCCGGAAACTACCAGTATTTCCGGCGTATAAGACGACTCGGCGTATAAGACGACCCCCGTCTTTGGCGCCGATTTCAGCGCTCGCGGAAGTCGCCTTATACGCCGGCATTTACAGTATATATTTATATATATATATCTGAGATTATTGTACATTGAGATTATTGTGTGTGCAAAGATGGAAAAATCTGGCAACATCTACAATAGAGGAAAGGTTAGCAAAAATGACAGAACTTGCTAAGGGTGGTTAAATTCTCTAATAAATTATTTGATTAGAGAAAAGACAATATCTACACTTATTAGCGACCAGAAAGCTCATATAGACTTTTTTTGTAATGAAGAAAAATGAACTTGTGGTTTTTGGTTTTGATTATACATGACAGACTATGGAAAGAAGAGTCATGATCTAATCTTACAGAGAGAGATTACATATAACTGCACTTATAACTGCTGTGAAGAAGATCAGAAACCAATTATTTATATCTTCTTTATGTGTTCTTTTTTCCTTCTTCTACCTTTTCTTTTTTGTATTTTTAGCATTTTCTTTTATTTCTCCCTTTCTCTTTCTTCTTTATCAATCTACTTTATATTAATTTATTGTGTTGTGTGTGTGTAAGTGATGTCTATGGACTTCTTGCAAATACTCCGTGGATACCCAATTCTGTCTCACTTGGGTTTTTAAAAAGTTCCTCGAACACTGGTGGCGAACCTATGGCACGCGTGCCAGAGGGGGCACTCGGAGCCGTCTCTGGGGCACACGTGCCGTTGCCCCAGCCTTGCCTCCCCGTCCTCACCAGCAGCCCCCCGGAGAGTAGTCCCCAAACGTGGCCCACACAGAGCAGCGCAGCCAAGGACATGGTAGCCAGGGAGCATAGACAAGACTCTGCCCTCACGCCCCATCCCGCACAGTTGATGCTGTGGGGCGTGAGCAGAGGGTGTGGTTGCCATGGCACTGCTGGGCTACCTGGGCGATCTGCGGCAGGCCCTGAAGGCAGTGAGTGACACTGCAGGCAGACAGGGGGGGGCAGGGGGGGTGGGGCGGGGCAGGGGGTGGAGCAGGGGCAGGGCAGGGGGTGGAGCAGGAGCAGGCAGTTTTTGGGCACTCGGTCTCTAAAAGTTCGCCATCACTGTCCTAGAATAAAGAGGAAAGGGAAGGATTGAAATGTTACACTCCTTTCTCAATGGCAATAATTTTGTAACCATGTTCACTAAAACTGAGCTGGGGGTGATGTAAATAAATGATGCTTTCAGATGTCAGTTTACAGCCCTAACAACCAAAGGTTAGCACTTTACTTCTTTGTCTTGCTTCTGAATATATCTTTTCTGTAAAAATACAGGTAGCCCTCAACATATGACCACAATCAAGCCCAAAATTTCTGATGTTAACATTTGAAACATTTGTTAAGTGAATTTTGCCCCATTTTATGTACTTTCTTGCCTCAATTGTTAAGTGAATCACTGCAGTTGATAAGTTAGTAACCCAATTATTAAGCGAATCTGGCTTCCCCATTGACTTTGCTTGTCAGAAGGTAAACAAAAGGGGATCATATGACCTTGGGGCATAGCAATGGTCATAAATGTGAACCAGTTGCCAAGCATCTGAATTTTGATCATATGATTATGGGGATGCTGGAAAGGTCGTAACTGTGAAAAACGGTCATTAAGTCATTTTTTTCAGTGCTGTTGTAACATTGAACAGTCACTAAACGAACTTTTGTTAAGTCGAGGAGTATCTGTATGACAGGATTAAAGTAAACACATACACACAGAGTGTTGTTTGGACCCCTCCTAAAATTCCATGAGTTGGATGATAAATCTTACTTGGAACTGTCTCCTATTATTTCACCTTCCAGATATTTCCCTTATTGATATTTTCATACTGGAGTGACTACTTCAGCAGCTATCCAAAGAAATATACCCTAATTTAAAAGTCCATAGAAACTGATATTCTCTACATTTATTAATACCTCTATAATCCAGAGGTAATTTTTTTAAAAAAATTGCATATCACAGAAAGATTTTCACAATTTATCTATGCAGCCTCTATTATGGAGACCCAACTACTCACCTTTGTGCACTTCAGATCCAAAATATACAATAGCAGCAGGGAAAAGATTAGCCTGCAATAGGGGAGAAATCAGAGGATAAGAATAAACATGCTGAAGTTGCTCTTCTTCTATCAGTCTTGCAAGAGTATATTCTCATCAATAGCAATAATCTTAATCCTAGACATGAGATGGGACCCCATCTATTTCTCTTAGGAATACCAGACTAACCCTCCATTCTGGAAACAAAACACCCTTTAAATATACTGTAGATGATCATAATATAATTCAACATTATAACTCAAATATTTATTTACTCATAGATTTCTTAGTTACAGATCCTGGAAATAATTTTTACCTTAATACTGTGAGTGGTATGTGGAAAATACTCTTCATAAGAATTGTGATTTGAAAAACCGATGTTTAACTATATGTTCTTTTATTCTTCTTTCCTATCTATTTTTTCTAATGCAACCTACTTTGTACATTGTAAACTAAAGGCCAAGAATTAGCTTATGTCTGACTTTTGAAAATTGTTCTGTGAGCCTTTTAAGTAAAGATTTATTTATTTATTTATTTTCAAATATTTATATGCCGCCCAATCCCAAAGATGAGGTAAAATGCTTTAAATAAATGATATATTGACATCTAGGAGGCTACATATGAGAGGACCCTCTCTCAGTATTTGTTCCATTCTCAGTCAGCTGTTCTTGCCAGTCTCCCATTGAACCCATCTAAACATACTGGACAAGATATTCAGAGTTGTAATAGTCATTTCCTTCTTTTTTTAATTATCTAACAAATGTATATACACCACAGTTGCAAGATGCTCAGTGGTTTACAGTAAAATATATATAATATATAACAATTAAATCTTCATTCTGACATACTACGTCTCTGCAGAGCTTGCTAATGTTATCAATAGAAATAGTTTTTATGACAAATCTATACACTAGATTACAAACTTGGGATTTTAAACTCAGTAACTTGCCAAGGAACAACTGGTTAGTTTTGAAGCAAAGACGTTCCCTGTGTAGAACTATTGTGTATGGAACTCTCGCCCTATTATATTCAAAGGAATGCATAGAAGATTATTACTCTATAGTTATTATGCATGATTTTAAAGCTTTTGATAAACCTCCACCAAAATCTTCTGAGTAAAGTAGAAGAGAAGGGACAAGATTTTCATTATTCACTTTAAAGATACTAATTTCATAAAATGTTTACCTTGGGAAAGTTTTATGTGTATGTGTATGGGAAAATTATTCTAAAATAAATAATTTCTTAAAAATAATCTGAATTTATATCTGAACAGCAAGATCACCACTTTAATAATAATAAAAACCCACCAAGCTGTGAAACAATTATTTCTAAATTAAATAAATTGGCAGCAGAATAAAATGCAATAAATACAAATATAAACAGGATTTTTATTTCTAACGAACTCCTACCAACATTCATAAGAAAAGATAATTTCAGATCTCTTGTCTAATTACTAGAATGGTATAAACATACTGCTATTTTTGTAATGATGATTTCTGCCGGTATCTGGATACTGGAAAAATCCAGGTATAACAGTGGATATTGAGAATAACAAACTTAGTAATTACTTCACCACAATCCATGAGATATTGGCCAAAACATTATGCTCTAAAGAATTCTAAAGCATTGCCTTTGCACGGCACCTAAGATTCTGTCTCTCTTTTAGTGAATGAATCCTCCAGAGCATCCACCAGATACTATAGTGGCAAAAACAGTATTTATTAAGTCTTTTTAAAATATTTTTCTCTCCCAGACAGTGGGACACAAGGTTGGCTAACATCACCAGAAGCCAGTCACAAAGGCGGCTCTTCGTAAACGTTTTAATTAAAAAAGTACCAGACACAGTTAAGAAACTCCAAGAAAACTCTTATAAAAGCTTTGATGTTTCCGCTGTCTTCATCTGAAGGGATCCTACTATTTAGAGAATGGATTAAAGGAAAACAACAACAACAAAACCCTCCCTCAGCCTCTTTGCATACACACTATCCTTTTCACGCCAGCCACAGAATTGGAAAATGAGGTTTTGTAGTATGTTAGTGTTGGAATTTTTTAATAACCTCTTCTCTCTTTTTTTTTTTCTCTTGCCCAATTATCGTGATGAATAATTAACATTCTGAAGGAGATAACTAAGCGGCAGCATCTCGGAGCTCAAAGCCCTTTAGTTCAAAGCCCTGCCCTTTTCAGTTTCTCCGGTTGCCGCCACTAAAACTTCCTTGTCAATCATGCTCTGGGCACACACTTCAAAGCTTTAAGTGGGAATGGCCCCAAGGGGTCAGAGAAAATTCATGGCAGAGCCTGTGAGGGAAACACAAAGAAGAGGGAGAGAGCAGGCACAGAGGAACACAGTCCAAGAATGAGACAGACACACGCAGTACAAATGCTTGCGCGCACACACACACACACACACACACACACACACACACACAGCTACCTTATTTTTACTCACAAGTTGACAAATAAGCCCAGCTTTAGCTTTCCAACTCCCCCCCCCAAACAATTCCCAGCACTGGCAGGACATCAGACCAAGGCGCTTTTAATTGGAAGAGACTTAAAGGAACGAGACAGCAGTTCAGAAGCACACACATTTCAGCTGCCACCTCCCCCCCCCATACACAAAAAAATCTATTTTATTTCCTCAAGTTTGGCCAATGAAAACTCTCTTCAGAGAGGTTGATCCATAGCTTGCTCTTTTTTTTCAGGCTAGGCACACAGCATGCTCATTTGGGCACCAATTGTCTCTTTTTGAATATGTTTTATTGCAACCCCCAAAGCACACTATGACTAAAAAAAAATGTATGTGGCCTGTAAGATTTTGATCCAAGCAAGTGCAGGCTAACAAAATGATAATTTATGGATTTCTTGGATAGCTTGGACCTCTTGGTATCTTTTTTTTAAGTACAAGAATTGAATACATATATCTGTCCAACCAACCTGGGGATATACAGAGAAAACAACTTATCTCCACACCTTTTTTCCTCCCCAACCCACCATGGCAAGACCCACTGCTCAACAGCATCATTTTACCACTTTCACGCTTATTTGCTTGGAATTATTACATGAAAATAGACGACTTGATACAATTTCCAATTTCTTCATTGACAGAAACTTTCTCTAAGTTGTGAATCACTCCCTATTGCTTTTATAGTATGAATGCCTGTAGCTTTTGAACATTTGGAACTGCTCCTTCCTTTTTAGCAAGATAACACATTCACAATTCCTGCAGAACTCCTGAAAATCACATTTTTTATTTACAGAATTTTCAATTATTCAGCTGAAAGCTTCTAGACTTCATAAAAATTATAATTTTCAAAATCAGACTCAGGTTAGAGCGGTGCCACCAATCAAACAAAATAATTGAGAACTCAAATGCTGCACAATGTAGGAACTTGTAGATTTAACAGTTTAGCCAAGTTGAGTACAATTTTCTATCCCACATGTGAAAAACATGCACCATTCTTCTACAGTTTTATTTAAACATTTGTGACTATTTGTTACAATGGTCTGTTTGGAGTATCTTTGTATTATCATCTCTGTGTATACACATACATACATACACAGTACAGCAATAGTAATTCCACTTAGACATATATACTGCTTCACAATGCTTTACAACCCTCTTTAAGCAGTTTACAGAGTCAGCCTGTTGCCCCCAACAATCTGGGTCCTTATTTTATTGACCTCGGAAGGATGGAAGCTGGTGAAAATCTAACCCCTGGTAGTCAGCAGAATCAGCCTACAATACTGCATTCTAACCACTGCGCCACCAGGGCTCTTACAAATTAAATAGATTAAAAACAGAAAAGCTGTGGGAGAAAACTTGTAAAATAAAAGAAACGGTCATTAAATGTAATAGATCTCTGCTATCACAACATTTTAGCTTTAGTGCATCACTTTAACTACAAGGCTTAAAAATACTAGCATAATTATAACCCAGCA
Organism: Crotalus tigris; assembly: GCF_016545835.1. NCBI lineage: Eukaryota > Metazoa > Chordata > Lepidosauria > Squamata > Viperidae > Crotalus > Crotalus tigris. The sequence continues at coordinate 4,749,417 of NW_024096469.1, forward strand.
AACTGCCTTGCTGGGTCAGAGCTAGAGCCCATCTAGGGCAGCATTCTCCTTTCCAAGAGCTTCTAGACAGATGCTTCTGGAAGATTACGAACCTAACATGGAATTAATATGCTAAAAGAAAGATAGAGACATTCATGAGATTTAAGTGACTGGTCAGTGCATCAAACCTACGAATTGTTAACAATGTATGCACTGAAAAATAATATGGGTATGGAAAACGGCACTTGACAATAATTCTCTTGAAATTGTCAGGCCTTTTATTCTGTCTCATTTAGAAACAATTGGGAAAAAAAATAAATGGGAAAATGACAGCCTATGCAGCAAAGGGAACTTGGAGTCCTAGTGGACAATCAGTTAAATATGAGCCAGCAGTGTGCTGCAACTGCAAAAAAAAGCCAACACAGTTCTAGGCTGCATTAACAGAGGTATAAAATCAAGATCATGTGAAGTGTTAATACCGCTTTATAATGCCTTGGTAAGGCCATACTGGGAAAGGGCCTAATGCTGGGAAAGATTGAGGGCAATAGAAGAATGGGACGACAGAGAATGAGGTGGCTGGATGGAGTCACTGAAGCAGTAGGTGTGAACTTAAATGGACTCCAGAAGATGGTAGAGGACAGGAAGACCTGGAGGAACGTTGTCTATGGGGTCGCGATGGGTCGGACATGACTTCGCAATTAACAACAACAACAACAAGGCCATACTGGGAATACTGCATCCAGTTTTGGTCACCACAATAGATGTTGAGACTCTAGAACAGGGTTTCAAACTGCCAGCCCGCAGGCTGGATGCATCATGGCAAAATTGTACCCACCTCATTGCTGGCAATGGAAAAAAGTCGTGATATGTCACGACACGTCACGTGATGTTGCGAGTTTGACACCCCTGCTCTAGAAAGAGTGCAGAGAATAACAAAAATAATTGGGGGAATGGAGACTAAAAACATATAAAGAACAGTTGCAGGAATTGAATGTGGCGGGTCTAACGAAAAGAAGGACTAGGGGTGACATGATAGCAGTGTTCCAATATCTCAGAGGCTGCCACAAAGAAGAGGGAGTCAAGCTATTCTCCAAAGCACCTGAAGGCAGGACAAGAAGCAATGGATGGAAACTAATCAAAGAGAGAAGCAACCTAGAACTAAGGAGAAATTTTCTGACAATTAGAACAATTAATCAGTGGAACAACCTGCCTCCAGAAGCTGTAATGCTCTAACACTGGAAGTTTTTAAGAAGAGACTGGACAGCCACTTGTCTGAAATAGTATAGGGTTTCCCGCCTGAGCAGGGGGTTGGACTAGATGATGTCCAAGGTCCCTTCCAATTCTGTTATTCTATTCTATTCTATTCTATTCTATTCTATTCTATTCTATTCTATTCTATTCTATTCCATTCCATTCCATTCCATTCCATTCCATTCCAAAGTGCCAAGCATACTTATCTTTATTTACAATAAATGCACTAAATGTGAGGTACAAGGTAACATATAGCACCTGGAAAACTTTGATGCAGTTCCATATTTTCAGTAAATTAAGTAAAGTTTAGTTTTGTTGTAGTCAGAACCAATTTTGCATAGGTTCCAGCATATTATTCAAAAAACAAATCTGGATCTTGGCCTGAAAAAAACAGTACATCCTCAATTTACAATGTTATATCTGGGCTCCACATTTTTTCCACAGGCATTCTTACAAAGTAGAAATGGTCAATATCTGTGGTAACATACTGCTAGTTTAGGAAAAATGTCAGGAAACAAGTAAATGGGTGGCAGAGACCATTTAAGACAGTGGGAACAAGAGAGATTGAGGGCAATAGAAAAAGGGAACGACAGAGAATGAGGTCGCTGGATGGAGTTGCTGAAGCAGTAGGTGTGAGCTTAAATGGACTCCAGAAGATGGTAGAGGACAGAAAGGCCTGGAGGAACGTTGTCCATGGGGTCACGATGGGTTGGACACGACTTTGCAACTAACAACAACAATGCTTCTGATAGCCATTTTGTGAGAGCATGCCAGTGGTCACAAATTTGATTCACCAGGTCGAAATGATTGCCTATCCCTTGCACCATGTGATCCTGATCAGCATTAGTTTCCTTTCTTGGAAAGGATGACACCATGACAATCATCTCCAAAAAGACAAGGCATTAATCTAGTGCAGCCTTGAATTACAGTTGAAAAGTCATCATCAGTGCTGAAAAATATGATGCTCTGAGTAGTAACTGATTAAACAATGAAAAGGAATGCTGTGGAAGTGTACTAACCGGATATCCTGCAGCAAAAACATGGATGCATGCCCATCATTCTAGAAAAGACTGTATCTCTGGAAAACGATCAAAGATAACAAATGTCCTTTGTTTCTGAGCACTTAAAATGAATAACAATTGAACTGCAGCAAGACACAGAAACATTGTTATTTTACAAGGACAATACTTTGAGCCTTTCTTTCATGTGAGAGTCTAAGTATGGCTAAAAACTTTTTAAGTTTTACCTATTCCATTTTTTTTGGGGGGGGGGAGGGGAACAGGAGATAGAATTAAAGAAATAAAATTTCAAAATATGCTTATCTGTTAAATTATCCCTACATGACTGCATACTTATTAGAAATTCACTAACCTTTTTGTCTTTGATGCTTTTGTACTTTCACAGTACCTATTTCTCTTTTAATCAACAAACAATTGCCCTATGCTTTCACAATTACCCCTTACCTTCACATCAGTAGCATTTTATAGTATCTAAGTTCTGAACAAGAAGTTATGGAAAGCAGGCCAAAGCCCATTTATCATACTTAGACAAACTTCACATTCAGGGCACCTTGCTTAGTACTTAAGATTTTTCTTTTGGGTGGGGGTGGGGGTGAGCAAGTAGTTGGTTGAAATGATCTGTCTGCATTTTCATGAATCATTTTTCAAGGGAAAAATCCTCTTCCCCATCACTCCTTGTGCTTAAACAGCTTCACTTGTATATGTTCTCCTGCCTGTTGTCCAAGGTAAATCGCCCTCCTACCAAAAGGTTGCTGAGGAAAAAAAAAAAAAGATTTGCCAAATTTATTCAGAGAACACATGACCAAATAGTGGCTGCTGTCTTTGGAGGGCTGAGGAAAGAGATTTGCAGCTGCCAAAAGGAGAAGCATTCTTTCCATGACACGAGTTGTAATGACTAGAGTGCCATGAGTCCACGGTTAGTTTGATGTGTAAAGATTAGTAAGTATATGAGTACATCAAAGGGGACATGCACATGAATGCAGAACTCTAAGCTAGTAGCATGAAATACCATATAATCCAGAACACCCTCCCCATCCCCCACCCTTCACTGAACACAGAAACCAGCACTTGGAAAATTTAATTGGGGAGTTTGTGGATCAAAGCTCCTCTGACAGGAGGCAAAGAGCATCTCCGGAAGGGATATAAACATGAGAGCCACGGTCAAAGGGACACTGTCTAAATGGCCTTCTCTTAGTACCTGAGAACAAAGCTTCCCAAACTGAGAAGACCCTGATCAAACACAGAAAGCAGCTGGGAAAGGAAGACTTAAGAAGACTATTATTTTTATCAGATAATGTCTAAAAGTTCAACTTTTACTCATTTGGCCAGAGTGCTAGCTGTTTCACCAGAGTGCTGGCTGTTTTAATATTAAAGTGGTACACTGTGGATTTATTGTAAAACTTCAAATGCACTGATTCATTTCCTTATTCCTATTCCTTGGTGTAATTATTTCCGCAATTCTATGTACACCCCCACCTCCCTGGTCCCACTATGCTGCCCCACTGTGATAGCTGAATATGTTCTTGGGAGGAATGAACGAAGAATGTTTGGAGGATATTCCAAGAGTATATACTCCTAGTCAAAGCTGCTCAGCTGAAGCTGACAAGACATCCATATTGGGCAGCAGCAATATAGAAAGATAAAGGAGGCAGATAATGATTTTAGTAACAATGGCAAGGCATACTGTGCAGGATAGGGCAATGGTAAACCATTCCTGACTTTTACTAAGAAAACCACATGGACAGACAATACAAAATAATTGATAGGATAATGCTGGATGATAGTTCCCCCCCCCCAAGTCAGATGGCTCCTAATATGCCACTGAAGATGGGATTCTTTTGGAATATCAATGATGTTATGAATTAGCTAGATTAGAGCTATGGGAGCTCTAATTACTGATGTTACTATGCAGAAAAAGAAAATCTGAAAGTCCAAAGACAGAATTGGAACATGTAATGTAAGTGTGAAAGTGTGAAAATGATCCCAAACTAAGCGAAAGACGAAATGAAATGGCTACATACGGACGTCTTAGTCATGTGAACTGAAATAGACTGGAACTGGACACTTTCAGTCAGATGATCATACTGTTTATTACTCAAGGAGATGAAAAACGAAGAAGGAACTGGGTTGTTTTTAGTCAGGAAGACAGTACCTGGGTAATAAAGACAGTTCTTGGGTACAATGGAGTCAATGACCAAATAATATCAATTAGACTTTGTGGACAAGCGTTTAATATTACAATTATTCAAGCATATACTCCAACCTGATGCAGAAAGAAGGTAAGTTTTACGCTCAAATCAATAGAACAGACAAGCAATATGTGGTGTTTTTGATTGGAGCCAAGAATATGTATGTTGGAAATAACATGGACTGTATGACTTATGAAATAGAAATAATAAAGAGAGCAACTTCAGTGTTGCTAAACCAGTGATTTTTCATTCGTTAACATGGTTTTCCAATAACTGAAATGGCACCTCTATACATGAACATCACCAGATAAAATATATAGAAATCAAATTCACTGTATTATTGGTATTAGGAAATGGAAGAGCTATGGTATAATAGCAAAAGACATTAGCCAGGGTTCACTGTGGAATAGATCACCGACTGCTCGTGTGCAACTTCAAAGTGCAGCCGAAGCAGAAGGACAAAGCCAACCAGGTTCCATAATATGATTCTGAATGTATACCCACCATTTTCAATGAAAACCTCAGGAATTGCTTTGAAGTCCTAACCCTCATTGATAGGCAACCAGAGGAACTGTGGAATGAAATCATAGAACTTGTTAAGGATGAATATAATAAGAGATTGCCAAACCAAAAAAAAAAAAAAAGCAAATGGGGTCAACGGATGATGGGAATTGCCAAGAAAAAGAGAAGCCACCCCCAAGAAAGACAAAGAACTCAGGATGAAACTTGAATTTCAAATAATTGTCAGAAGAGACAAGAAACAGCATTACATCGATATCTGTAAAAACAGTGAAAATGAAAACAAACACGGACAAAGAAGAAAAGTGTCCAAAAGATCCCCAAATTCAGGAGGTTCTAATCTCGAACTGATATGTTAAAAGACATCAATGGAAAAATAGTAAATTGATCCAAAGAAATGGAAAAATATACTATTACTTTTTATAGTTGAATGTTAACATCCAAGATATCTTAGAAATATTCCCTACTTATAAGAGCCTCTAGTCTAGTAGTTGAAAGTTCATGTGAGAGAGTTACAGTTAGGTTTTGGCACAAAACCTACTGACTAGAAAGCTAAAGCTTTTCCTTTGATATGTATACAAGGTTGGTTATTATACAACATATATTCCTATAATGTGTTAAATGTAATGCATACACTGTATCTACTTACCAGTGCCTAATAATACATTTATAAGTGATACTGAGTGAAAATATTTAACTGTGTTATATAAGTTTTCATTTTACTCTGTTTTTAACTGCCAAGCTTTTATAGAAAAAAAAAGCAGTTTTTCCCTAGTCTTTACTTTTAAGGCTTCAGAATTCTGTTCCTTTTATCAAGGACTTAATGTCTTTTTATCTTATATTTAGTTCTAAATTATCTTCCACCTTCCAACCCTTATACTTCAGTACAGTCCTACTGGGGGTTTAATTGCTCCTTTGTACTAAGTTGCTTCTCTGTCTCCCAGTCCTTATCAGTTTTAGGAGGGATAAAGCAATTATTTGTTGCTAACTGGCTGTAACTGGTCAGTGTCTTTGGAAAGTTTGTGAGGCTATAAGGCTCTGTTACTCCTTTCTGTTGTAGTAGCTTTAGAGCAGTGGTTTTCAATCTTTTTAATGTCGCGCCCCCCAACCGGTCGTAAGTCGAGGACTACTCAATTGGTGCAGCACCGTTTGCAGAATGGGACTTTTGGCGGGCTCAGCAGGGCAGAGACAGCCTGGACAATTCCTATTGGCTTTTGAAAGCCAATAGAATTAGACTCTATTCAAGAGAGTCTATTCTATTGGCTTTCAAAAGACAATAGAATAAAAGGGAGTAGCACAGCTAAGGACAAGGGGGAAAAAATGGCGGACTGCGTTGTTTGGCGACCCCCGTGAAATGGTCGTTCGACCCCAAATGGGGTCGCGATCCACAGGTTGAGAACCACTGCTTTAGAGTCTCAAAGTTCACTCCACCATTTTAGTTTTACCTCCTCTACACACAACTGGCTTCTTTAATTCTTGGACACAATTTCATTTCTCTCTTCGATTGAGATTTACACCCTGTGCCTACAGTACTTATCCTTTATCTCCTCGCTGTACAGGTTATGCTACTCTGATAGCTGAACGTGCTCTTGGAATGAAAGCAAAGGAACACAGTGAAAAAAAATGGGACAATTATTAAGCATAAAGGAGAACAAATTAATGATATTAAATACAGCAATCTAGAAAGGCTAGAAAGTGGGAGACTGTGAGTTCTAATCCCACCTTAGCCATGAAACCAACTGTTTGGGCCAGTCACTCCCACAAAGTTGTTGTTGTGGGAAAAATAGGAGGAGGAAGGTGTATTGGATAGGTTTACTGCCTCAAGTTGTTTATAAAAATAATAAAGATGGAATATAAATAAATAATGAAGCAGTAGGTGAGAACTTAAATGGACTCCAGAAGATGGTAGAGGACAGGAAGACCTGGAGGAACGTTGTCCATGGGGTCGTGATGGGTTGGACACGACTTCGCAATTAACAACAACAACATAAATAAATAAATAAACCAGCATTAGAAATGTAAACAAAGACACTGATAATAGTTTCTGCCTTTAAGGATACTCTATCAACAGTAAAATAACCAGCAGTCAACAAATACGCCATGGATTAGCTCCTATTAGGGTACCAGTGAAACTGCCTTGGAAAAAAATATTCAGATGCTGTGATGTGTCAATACCTCCAAATATCCGAAACATACAGACAATGGTTTTCCTTGTGACAATCTATGGAAGTGAAAGTTGGGAGTCTGCAAAAACACAGACTAGACAGTATATTGTTGCTTTTGAACTTGAGGTTAGAGAAGATTCTTAAAATACTATGGACAGCCAAAAAAACAAACACATGGTCCTAGAAGAAAACAAATCAGAGTTCACACATAAGGCACAAGTGATCAGAATCAACTTATCACATTTTGGACACACTATTGCAAAGATCTAACTGTCCTTAAGAAGTCCATAATGCTGGAAAAGATGGAAGAACAGAGATGAAGAAGACAACTAGCAGAAAAGTGGATGTATTTCATTACAACAGCAGTGAGTACATTGTTGGGAGATGTAAAGGGTCACGTTTGGGATTAATTATCTCGTGGGAGGTCTATCTATGTGCTAAGAATCAACACTAAAGTGTGTGCTAGAAACTAAAATGATTGATATCTGAAAGGAGAAGAAGCCCAAATTCTTTGAACCAAGGGTGTCTCAAAGAAACAAGAGTTGGACAAATTGGATATATGCAGCAATCAGAATGATTGCTGGACCTGTATTTTCCTTCTTACTAATTAAACAGGCTTGGCTCTGAAATCATTGGGTCTGAACTGAACCACATTTACATGCCTTGTGCTTCACAACAGAAAGACATTAATAAACAGTCAATCTGGAAGTTGTTTTTGTTTTTGCTTCAAAAAGCATTTTAATAAATATGGTCCCAGCAACAGATTTCACCCTGCATAACCCTTTTACAATTTGCTATCAGAAGAAAACAAGAAGGAAACATTTGAGGTCTTTTTAGTTCTTTTGATGATGAAACTGCAGCTGCGTTCAGTCTTTGTCCAAACTCTGAGATACCCTACTTTTATTCTCAGCACAAATTCCCAGCACATATTTTAGAAATTTGCCAAACTAGTCTACTCTAGTCCTATGAATGATGCCTATATATGTTCCTGCAGCGGAGCACACGTAAGGAGGAGGAAGGGAAAACATATCTGAAAAGTCCAGTTAACTTAGAACAAGTACATAAACCAGCTGGAGCTTGGCGAGAATTCTGCAACAGTGAAGTCTGCAGTTGATCAGTTCTGCCCTGAAGAACATTTTAAAATAATTCATGGGCCATGGGGGTAATGCAGCCAGCACAAACAGCCATAACAAAATATCAAAGCCAATGCCTTGAAGTCTTTATAACTTTCAAAAACTTCATGTTGCTGCCAGTCTGCACATTTGTCCTGCTGTAAACACACACATACAACAGGATGTTCACTTCAAATATAGCCTCTTTATTTTTAAGCTCATATTCATCTAATTTTCTTTTATCCCACAACTTAAGTGTTCTATTTCTCCATGGCTACCAAGTTTACAACTGAAGTTCTCAAGGTCTCTTCCGCCTTATAAGGAAAACAAACATTAGTAATAATAATTGAGCAAGTATTTGCAGCACATCTTTAATATTTCCTTTAACTTCAACACAGAGCCCTTTGGAGACAGAACAAGACACATACTAGGATTGTACAAGCAAGGGAATCAAAATAGTCTTATCAAAGTGATCTCGAGATAACGAAAGATATCACCAACAAGGGGATTTCTGGAATGAGATTGCTGAATTTAAAAGCATCAATGCACGGCAATTGCTTTCTTGCTCCTGAAAGCCTACACAAATAATGGTATCAATGAGGCAAATTTCACTTTATATAGGAGTACACAAGCTTATTCCTTTCATTAGATTTGGGACATCACCTGACTCCAAAATGACTCGATGTCTCACAATTTAAAACACAATATAAAATATAAAAGATCAACATCTCTCTGGACAGTATACTATATATATACAAAAGGCATAATCCAATAAGGGGACCATATCCACCCCATTTTAAGGCCTCTGGGGTTTTTAATGCTTTTTGGAATACCATCAGGGTGGGACCCACGTGATTCTCTTGGGAGAATCTGATTCCAGAAGGTAGGTGCTGCAACAAAAAAGGCACACTTTTTGGTTTCTGATAGGGTTGTTTAATCAAGAGGACCTGAGCATTCCAATTCTGCCAGCTCTTCTGTGAGTGGAAATACCATGGGATATAGGTGATCCCTCAAATAACCTGGCCCCCTGCCATGTACACTTTTATAATGATACCCAGAGCACAACAGCAATCAATGTAGCTTGCAAAGCAGAAGTGGTATGTGGCCATTCCAAGGCATGTCCATCATTGCCCACATCACTGAATTCTGGACCAGTTGAAACTTCCATGTCCTCTTCAGAGGCAGACTCCTGTAGAGCACATTGCATTAGATAAGTGACAATATTCTGGCATAAGTGACTGTCTGAAGAGCCTCCTGATCCAGGAAAGGGTACAGTGAGATTCATGCTAAAGATAATTTTATTAACTTCAGTTTTGGAGAGCTCACAGTGGCTATCACTACAGTGAGGGAAAAATTATTTGATCCTCTGCTGATTTTGTACCTTTGCCCACTGACAAAGAAATGATCAGTTTATAATTTTAATGGTAGGTTTATTTTAACAGTGTGACAAAATAACAACAAAAAATTCCAGCAAAATGCATTTCAAAAAAGTTATACATTGATTTGAATTTTAATGAGTGAAATAAGTATTGATCCCCTATCAATCAGCAAGATTTCTGGTTCCCTACAGGTAACGAGCTGAGATTAGGAGCACTCTCTTAAAGGGAGTGCTCCTAATCTCAGCTTGTTACCTGTATAAAAGACACCTGTCAACAGAATCAATCAATCAATCAATCAGATTCCAAACTCTCCACCATGGCCAAGACTAAAGAGTTCTCCAAGGATGTCAGGGACAAGATTGTAGACCTACACAAGGCTGGAATGGGCTAAAAGACTTGTCAAACAGCTTGGTGAGAAGATGACAACAGTTGGTGTGATTATTCGCAAATGGAAGAAACACAAAATAACTATCAATCTCTCTTGGTCTGGGGCTCCATGCAAGACATCACCTTGTGGAGTTTCAATGATCATGAGAACGGTGAGGAATCAGCCCAGAACTACACGGGAGGATCTTGTCAAATGATCTCAAGGCAGCTGGGACCATAGTCACCAAGAAAACAATTGGTAACACACTACGCCGTGAAGGACTGAAATCAGTGGTAGGATTCAAATATGTGAACAACCGTGGATGCCACTTCCAGAAGTCCATTCTGGGCCTGGGCAACAAAAAATTAGGTACCAGTTCTGCCGAAGTGGTGCGAACTGGCTGAATCCCTCCACTGACTGAAATCCTGCAGCACCCACAAGGTTCCCCCTGTTCAAGAAAGCACATGCGCAGGCCCGTCTGAAGTTTGCCAGTGAACATCTGACTGATTCAGATGAGAACTGGGTGAAAGTGTTGTGGTCAGATGAGACCAAAATTGAGCTTTTTGGCATCAACTCAACTCGCCATGTTTGGAGGAGGAATGCTGCCTATGACCCCAAGAACACCATCCCCACTGTCAAATATGGAGGTTGAAACATGCTTGGGCGGTGTTTTTCTGCTAAGGGGACAGGACAAGTTCACTGCATCAAAGGGAAGATGGACCGGGCCATGTACAGTCAAATCTTGGGTGAGAACCTCCTTCCCGCAGCCAGAGCATTGAAAATGGGTCGTGGATGGGTATTCCAGCATGACAATGACCCAAAACACACAGCCAAGGTAACAAAAGAGTGGCTCAAGAGGAAGCACATTAAGGTCCTGGCGTGGCTTAGCCAGTCTCCAGACCTTAATCCCACAGAAAATCTGGGGAGGGAGCTGAAGGTTCGAGCTGCCAAACGTCAGCCTCGAAACCTTAATGACTTGGAGAGGATCTGCAAAGAGGAATGGGACAAAATCCCTCTGAGAATGTGTGCAAACTTGGTGGCCAGCTACAAAAAACATCTGACTTCTGTGATTGCCAACAAGGGTTTTTCCACCAAGTACTAAGTCATGTTTTGCGAAGGGGTCAAATACTTATTCTAACAAACAAATACAAGGTACATTTTTCCATTGAACTTGAAGTATGTGTTGAGGCATAGATCCAGGAGTTTCATGATGGTTTCTGTGGACATGGAGTGTTCTGTGGTGTCATCCTCTTTGTGGGTATGGTGTTTGGTAAGTAGGTGATGTATGGTTGGTTTACCGACACATACTTCAAGTTCAATGGAAAAATGGACAAACAAATACAAGGTACCCCGATAGGTTCTCCCATATCAGTCCTTATAGCAGAAGCAGTCATGCAACGATTTGAATCCATAGCTCTACCCACCATCCAATCAGAATTCTGAACATGCTCCATTGATGACACCTTCGTCATCATCAAATGCTCCCAAATTGAGGAAACACACTACATACTTAACAACACATTCCCTGAGATCAAATTTACACATGAAGAGGAAACGGACAACACACTCCCACTCTCCACATCGATGTAAGGAGACTGGACAATGGAGAACTGGAAACCTGCATCTACCACAAACCTATACAAAGGACCAGATCCTCAGCTTCACAGCAACCACCCCATCATACACAAAAGAAGGGCCAGGACACACTGCAGCACCACAACACTAAAAAAAGCAGAAGAGAAACTGTTGCTTGACATCTTTCTCTGTAATGGCTAAGCCAAAAACTTCATATTCTGACAAACAGCACCCAAGCCGCACACCATACCACCCCACACCTCCAGCCGCCATGCAAAAACTAACCCTACCATACACAAAAGGGGTGTCAGAAATGACAGCCAGAACTCTCCAATCCCTAAGAATAATGATAGCTCTCAAACCCACAGCCACACTACGCCAGGAATTATCCAGAACCAAAGACAAGACACAAAGGGATGAAAGAAACAATGTTATCTACAAAATCAACTGTAACGATTGCAACCACTTCTAGGTGGGGCAAACATCACGTCAATTAAAAACCAGGATCCATGAACACCGGCTAGCAGTCAAACACTACGACCCCAAATCCTTAATCACTACCCACAGCAACACTAAACAACACCAGTTCGATTGGAGCAACACTAAAATCATCGGCCACGCTACCGCCCGCCACACTCGTGAGTTCATAGAAGCCTGGCACTCCACAAGCAATTCCATCAATAGACATATTGAATTACAACCAGCCTATGAACCCCTCAGAATCCAAATCAAATCGCACAGCAAACCAAAGACAGCACCAACCCTCAACCAACCCATGCAACTCCCTCCCCCCCCAGCAGTTCATCTTCCAATGACCCTGACCTGATGTAATCTCCCCATCACAAGACCCATCCTCAGCCTCTCATTGATGATTCACCCCGACCCACTGATAATTCTCACCCTTCCACGAACCTGACCTGAAGTAACCTCCCCATCACAAGACCCTCACTTGGCACACCCACACCTGAAGCCCTTATAAATAGAAGAGCATTGACACAGACGCCTAAACGCCGCTGAAGATGTTACCTAGCCTGGTAATGAAACATTTGGAAACCAACCCAGAAGCTCGGAGAACAAACCTTCACCTTAAAGGGTATAACTGGCACACTAGATAAAGCTGTTCAAAAGCCTTCTTGGCACCACTACATTTGTTCTTTAAGTACAAAACGACCCCCAGACTGCACACTATTTTTGAATGGGGAAGTGCCATCCCATCCAAGATTAGAAACAAACAAAAAAAAATCCCTGGATCTTGGGGGGGGGGGACTCCTAATTCCGTAGTGATGCAATCTTGACAGGACTAAGTTGGAGTTGGTTTCTCCCCATCTAGCCTCCAGGGACTGGGCCAGTATCTAAACGGAATAATTTGGCCATCTCAGTACTGAGAGATATAATATTAAAAACACACAGCCACTTAAGTCAGAAATTCTGCTATCAACCAGTACTTCCAGGCCTTACCTTTATCAATTTTTCAAACAGTTGTATGTTTATGTATTCAGGGTTCATCAAATGGAAATGGAGCTGGATGGATCACTTGACATCTGTGGGGCATCAGATCTCCCAGTAGTCCTATTTATTAATTATATTAATCAAATATAACCCTTAAAGTTCTAGCATAATTTCAATCCAAATCTATGCTACTCAATTTTATGGTGGTACAAGTACAGTAGTGGCCAAAATTGTGGAAATCTTTTGGGAAAAGTGTATTTTTGAGGTTTGATGGCTAATAACACCACTTTTTTTTAGTAATACCACAAAATTATATATCAATGGAAAGATAATTTAATCAGGAATGTAATGCAACATAGTTTGTTCAATTATCTGTACTGTATTCTTTGAAAAGTTATTGCCAATTAACCAGAAAAAGGAAGTACAACTTGCTTAGGTTGATATCAGATAGCTTTCCTTCATCTGATTATAGCCAATGAACATGAGTATTTAGAGAGCCAATCAGGTGTCATCTTGTTTTGGCAATGAGTCAATCAGATCACAGTAGGATTCAGTTATTGATGTCATGTATTGAAGTTGAGAGGAGGACATTTGTCAGTGTGTTATGTGATCGCTATCAAGTTGGTTGGGTTTTTTGTGTTCTTTCATTTAGTGAGCTTGTAAAAACGTAATAAAAATTAAAGTAATGGTGCAAAGAGTTGACTGGTTGCCCACAAGGCGATGTAAAATAGTATTATTAAGTGAACGAGGCTACAGTTATAAAGAAATTAGAGGAAAAAATGGTGGAAACTTAACCAAAGGTGGCATTTCTACTGTACACTTTTCTCAAAAGGTTTCCACAATTTTGGCCACTACTGTATGTGCTTTAACTACAGATGCAAAAGAAACAGATACTGAACAGTTTTTTAGCAACTGACCAGAAACATATTTCAATGAAATAGTGTAATTGGAAGTAATGGAGCAGGTGGATTAATGGGAAGTTTGATCTTTCTATCAAGAAACTTAAATATTCATTGCAAGATCCAATCTGGGTCAGTCTCCAGGACCAGAGGTTTTATTCTTCCAAGCTTTCGGACTCATGTTGGAGCCCATCCTCAGGGAACTTTTCTCTCTCTCCAGAATCTTGGGACACATTATATTTGCCTTCATTTAGGTTAAATATTTATAACAAATACCATCCAATAATTTAAATGACAGATAAAGCTGGATGGATCACATCAAATTGATTACAGGTTCTCAAGGAAGATGGAGCAGAAGCTCTGCTAAGTCATCACAAACAAGATCTGCTGATGGCTTGAACTTCAATCAAAACTCCCGTAATACAACTTCCAGAGTATTCCATAAGGTGATATGTTAAAGGTACAGAATGCACACACAATAGATTGGTTATGGAAAATAAGAGTGTTTGAAAAATTCTGTGCTGAAATTCATGACAATATTAAAGACGAAGCAGGCAAAATATTCTGAAATGCAAAAAAGAAAAAGAAAACAAAGTGCCTATCTCCTGCTGAAAGGTAAGTGATGGAAAATAAAAGAAAACAGAGGAAACTTTGGCCAACTAAACATTTATTTCAAAAGAAAAGCAAAAAATAAAAATAAGCAATACAAAGAAATTAAGATAATTGAATGGGAAGAATATAATATTTATAGACTGTTACAAAAATTACAGAAATTAAAGGAATGCAGAAATGGGCACATAAAAGGTAAAGAAGGCAAAAGATTTACTGAAGCCAGAAGAGAATATATGGAGAAGCTGAACAAAACACATCCCAATATTAATGACAATGCATTTGATCTCTGAGTTATAGCTAGACAATTTGGAAGAGTGGTTCTTGAATTGTTTGACCCAATCAAACTTTTTTCTGGTCTTGAACAATGTGAATTATCTCCCCCCTACCCACCCAAAACCCTCCTGTTGTACCACACAAGTATTTAAGCAGCAGCAGTCCCAAACTAGATTCTTGATTCACAAATAAGCAACTACAAATTGCTTCCTTACTCTGAGATTTGCCCAAACTACCCCCTGGAAGTAATTACCCCACTGTCCTGAAAAGAGAAGTTAAATGGGCCCTACAACAACAAAGATGCAGGATTTGTTGAAATATCACCCTATCTATTTAGGAATTTGTAAAAGGGTGCAGTTAAAGTGCTCTTGCAGTTTTTGAACTGTACTGTTAAGCAACAGTGGTGAAGAGATTGGAAAATATTGTTTTCTATTTCAACTTTTAAAAAAATCAGTGATAAAGAATATTCAATCTGCTGAACAACTATAATTATCTCATATATGAATAATGGTCAAGATATTATACTTTAGAATCAGCAATATATGAATAAGAACTGCCAGTCATACAAGCTGGATATCAAAGACAAAAAGGCATCTAAGCTCATTGCTATATCTGGCTTACATTTATGTCTGGTTGCAGCATCCTGCGGTCACATGACTGGGATATGTGAGGGGTTTTTGCCAGTTTCCAGTATTTTTGCCAGTTTGAGGTGAAAAAATGCTTATTCAGGAGAATGGGCTCACTCTTAAGACCACATGATTTGCTTAACAGCCACATGATTTAAACTTACATTTGCATGACTTGCTTAACGACTGCCATAAAAATGGGTCTGGTCACCCAGGTACCTTGACATACAAATGTCAGGACATAGAACTGAATGTCTGGTCCAAATTGCAGTCATAAGCCAAGGGCTACCTATAACTCGATCTAAGGATAGATAAAACCCTGGATGGATAAATATTTGGTACTGAAATATACAATGTTTTTGTGCAAACACCAGTGGTGTTTAATATTTTAATGTAGCACTGGACACCCAAATTAATAGCTCCCCAAAAAAGTGATAATGTTCAGGTTTTGGATGTTTGGCAAGGAATAAAACTAACTAGAAAGTTAACTTCTGGGTTTCTGAATATGAGTAGCCACCAACATTTCTGCTCAAAACATCAAGTTTCTGAATTGCTTTAATCTTCTCCTGGCTTTTTCCAGCAGCCTAGGAAAGGATACATGAATAGATTCTTTCCTGTTGATTTAGAAACAAGGAATTTAAAAACTTCTAAGTCAGTGATGGCGAATCTTTTAGAGACCGAGTGCCCAAAACCTGGCCCTGCCCCCGCTCCAACCCCTGCCCTGCCCCCACCCCACCTGCCCGCAGAGCCACTCATCACCTCCAGGGCCCGCCACAGATCGCCCAGGCAGCCCAGCAGCGCCATGGTGGCCACGCCCTCTGCCCGCGCCCTGCACCATCAATTGTGCATGATGGGGCATGAGGCCAGATTCTTGTCTACGCTGCCTGGCTGCCATGTTCTTGGCTGCGCTGCTCTGCATGGGCCACACTCAGGGGCGACTCTCCTCCAGGGGGGCTGCTGGTGAGGAGGGGGTCATGGGGGGAGGCAAGGCTGGGGCAATAGCATGTGTGCCCACAGAGAGGGCTCCGAGTGCCGCTTCTGGCACCCGTGCCATAGGTTCACCACCACTGTTCTAAGTCATCAAATCATTACCCAAGGACCCACCCTAAACCTCAATTTCTTTTATCCTAATTTTCTAGTAATGTCTTCCTGCACAACTAAACTCCCAGAGTTCTTTGGGTAGATCAGGTAATACAGAATGCTCCAAGAAGCATTTAATTATTTAGGTTCTCCTGGTGTAAAATAGTGAATGACAGCTTTTGTTCTTTTTTTCCAGGAAAGTCTACATATTTTATCATCCTTGAAATGAACTAACCACAGTATCAGCTCCTACCCAATAAAATGAGAACAAAGGAAGTACTTAGAGCACGTGATTGCTGGGACAAAACATTTAAAAGTGAATGCATCATAATTTTGATTGTAATTGTAATTACAGAATCTGGAGACTACAAACTGTGATGTAAAAATTTAGAACTGCAGAAGCCTTCAGAGGAAGATGTTAATTTTGATTTTCTCCCAGTCCATAATATGTTAGAAAGACATATTGGAAAGGGATTTAGTACTCTGTCTATCAGCAGGATAAATCTGAAAACAAAACAGAGCAAGGACCAAATTTGATATACAGGAAGAAGTTGGCAAAAGAAAAACTAGAGGTCAAAAATGTGTCAGATCCAGCTGAGGTTTGCAGAGATTAAAAATCTAGAATATATAAATCTTCTCAGTGAATCCCTAAGGTGAGCAGTTGGGCAGTGATTCAAAAAGCTGCTGATTCTTCCATTCTAAGCTTTCCTCCCTCCTGGCTACATAATCCAGCATATGTAGGTGTCCTATATTTCCTGGTGCAAACATATATTGCATACCACACAAGAGAAGTAATGGGTCAGACAAGATGCAACACAAGAGGAATAATGGGTCAGACAAGGACAGTACAGGCAGAGAAACAGGCACTGTAGATGCGTATAGTATATCCAGATAGGTCCCTGGGGGACAAAGTATAGATCATACGTATTCCATATCTCACTTTGTTACACAGAAAACAACATAATGTACCTGCTACAGCAATTGCTGGTGAAAGTGCGGAAAGAATTCAAGAAGCTCACCTTGCTGACAGAAATAACACAATTGTTTATCTTGATTTTTTTTTAAATGACTACATATGCTCAGTAGGAACTGATACATCTGACATTCTATATGTTGTCTTTTTTGCTGAAACCCCAATTTTATTTGGAAGGAGACACCATGAGTACATGTAAACTTACCAAGGATACTTGTAAACTCCAAGGCTGCATGCTTACCAGATTAAGTCTTGTAGTCTTAAAGGGGCTTATTTTCAAAGGTGGCATCATAGACTCATCACCCTGCCTGGTCAAAATTAATTAACAAAATTAAAAAAAAATGATACTCTATTCTTGTGGTGGCGAACCTATGGCATGTGTGCCACAGGTGGCACACTGAGCCCTCTCGGTGGGCACGCGCACTGTCGCTCCAGTCCTAGGCCTTCAGCTAGGTTTTATAAAACCTTTTCGCTTTAGGCCTCTGCCGCCATGTGCAAAAGTTTAATCAATCAATCAATTTCAATTTCTCTCTGGAAAAAAAAAGATCTCGCAAAATTGAAATTGATTGATTAAACTTTTTAGTCCCACCCAGTCTGCCGTTACCACTGCAGCCATGCCCACCCAATGGGCCATGCCCACCCGGCACCCGATGATACAGAAGTGGGTTCTGGGTTGCAGTTTGGGCACTTAGTCTCTAAAAGGTTCGCCATCACTACTCTATTCTATTCTACTTCTAACATTGCGGGAATCTATAAACTCCAAAAGCCCAATTGTCCCCATTGTGCTTTATACTCTTATTCTTAAACAGTTCATCAAGGTGCAAAGAGGAGGAGATAAAATGGGGAACAACAGGCAACCCAGCAGGACCAAGGAGTGGGAATATATGCCCAGAATCTGATGGCTAACATTCAAAACGGGTGCAGAAAAAATGAACAGGAAATAAAGGAAAGCACCCTGTTATAGAGAAATTTTGCAAGAAGTTCTCCAAGTCTTAGGAATTGACCAAAAAGTCAAGTTCAAAGATAAAAGTGTATGTATATCAAAGTATATGTAGATTAGGAATGTCTGGCTTCAAAGAAGGATAGACAATTAATGTTCTGATACAAGTCAGAGGGGAAAAAAGATGCATTATCTAGCAGCAAAAGCTTGGCAGTTATAAAACACACGCAGTCAGGAACAGCTAGGATATTATGTATAAAGCCACACAGTTGTAACATGAAAGTATAGATTCTGTCTCTTTCATGAATGCACAGACATACACACTCCCACTAAAACAGTGATATTCAATGGTGCTATTTCTGTTGAATGGTATCATTGAATAATATGAATTAACATTTTCTTCAAAAGTGAATGACATTCTTGTTGCTGTTTGATTAAAAGGTTCAAAGGCTGATTAAAGTTTGCAGGCCTTATTTGGTTTACACCCCATTTCTAATTTGAGAAAGCCAACCAATATAGAAAAAGTCCCATTTTCAGATACAAAGTTTTGTCAATATTTTATATCAGAAGCCCAGTTTGGTTCTTTTCCAGTAAGCCTTCTTATGGAAACTTCTGATTTCTTCATCTTCCCACCAGGACAGATGTGTGAGAATCGAAGATCATATTGGGTGGCAGCTGTGGGCAACATGGCACAAAACAAGTAAAGATGGGAGGAGCTGCTTTCTCAGTAAGCGGGAAAGTCACCCAGTTCAAAGACACACAGGATCTTGCCACTAGCACGTCTGCTTTTAATTAAAATATCTCCAGTGGCTTTGAAGGAGGAGAATTACAGGGAAAGACACTGAACTCGCTGCTCCCCACCACAATGACATTGTAACTCAGAAACAAAAGCACAGAACCTTTTGTTCCAGTGTTGAAGGCTGCAAGTGAATCTGAGTGGTAGACAGACTCAGGTATTAAAATCACTTTTAAGGCCTTTCTACACCATCTGTTTATTGTCCAGTAAGAACACATTTGGTCCTAATTTGCTAAATACAATCTTTATTACTTCCGTTGATTAAGCTTACACGAGAGATTTCCACCAGCCCAGTACAGTTCTTCAATCTACACCTCAAAGAGCTGACCTTCACACTTTTGTGAACCCCCTGTACACCCACGGAACAAATCCGTATTTCTTTGAATCCTACCTTCTGTACTGCGATTAAAAAGTGCATCCCCTACAATGTATTCATAACTACAATTGTAGAGTTAATTCAAGAGGCGCATTGCTGGTGAGCAAAGCAGTTCTCTGCATCTACACTACAAAGGCTCAAAACAAGTTATGCAAAGTTTCATACAGTTGCAGTTGCTTCATACTATTGAGACATGGATACAGGGTGAATGATCTGCACAGGCCTACTCACATATGTGAAATATACTTCCGTGTTATTGTTTAAGGTAGATAGTTAATAAAAACAATTGGGTCATCTACCTTTTTCTTAAAAGAAATTGAGGTTTGTGTCCCTGCATTATGCTTTAGTGTAAAAAAAGGGCACCATTTTTAATAGGGTAATAAGCTAGCTAGACAGAGCTAACCCAAAGACATTAAAACCCAAGATTGCATCTGTTCTACCTTGTTTCCAGGAATAAAGCAATGTTTTATGAAATTCTCTAAAGGGTAAACAGTCTTTTTGGGCTAGAGTTGCCATCCAGCCAGATCTTTGTTTTCCTTCAACACAAGGAAAAAACTTTCTGCCCATGCAACTACCCACAAGTAGTATGTTTGTAAAAGTAGAGTACTACCCTTAGGAAATACTTTTGGGGAAATCGTGCTTATGGTTAAAATGCAGCTCTCTGTTTTGCTCATCTAGAAAGGCCCTTGGGACAACATCAAGAATTAAATAGTCTACGTATCACAGAACCACAGCCTAGAAACAACAAATATGTAACAAGGCTGAAAAGAACATAAACTCAACATATTTTCATAGTGAAGGGGGAAAGAGGCCAACGTAAGCATTGTAACAAGAAATAAAATGCTATTGGTAATTCATATAGAGATACGTTTTTTTTGGAAACCCAAACTTTTTGGCAAGAGATCTTCACTTAGACACATTTATCAAAAGGAACGAAGCCTCAAATTTGGATGCAAGTAGCTACAGTATCGACTTTATACGTTCAGCACTCTTGACAGCAGCTGCACTTGTATCTCATCCACAAGAAGTCATGGAATTTGGAAAGATCAATTATAAACAACTTCAGAAGAACTCTAATCCTTTCCTAATTCAGTGTGCCGCCTGAGAGGCTATGAGATAGACTATGGAAATGAATTCCTAGTACACTCTATATAACCTATCAACCTCTAAGTGACTCTTGGTATATATCACATTCTGCAAGCAATATTTTCAGATCAGCTAAGCTATTTTTCATGCAAAAAAAAAATAAAAAATCATCCTGCAAGTCTCTTTTCATTCCACCTAGGATTTCACCCCCTTTATGAAAAATAGCCAGTTTATGCAAAAATCTTTTATGCAAAGAGTTAAACTTAGTCAGAGCAAGCTTTGCTAAAAATCAAGAACACAATTTTTCCAGGCCTCTAAAACAGAGAAAGACTGTTCACTTGGCAAAAGTATGCTCTTCTCTGAGGCCTGGGGGCTAAGAGATCAAAAGAAAGAGAGGGAAGAAAGAACAAGCTGCGTTGACCCACAACAGGGACGAACTTTTACAGAAGTTAACAAATTAACCTCAACTAGGAAAAGTAGAGGAAGGTCAGTCTAGTGATCTTCAGAACAGATAATCAACACTGTGGGATTATAGTAACCAGAAACAGTGACTGATACCAGGAAATAAAACATAACTCATTGCATCTGGGATGTAATGGTTGCGCAAGGGATCCTATCTCCTTTCTTTATCTTCCTAAAGTAAAGAGTCAATTCATGTTTTGTATACCACTTTCAAGCATGATCGTGTTGCCTGATTTGTAAAAAGCCTACAATTAATGCAAAATATAATTCAGAACCTGGATAGCAATGTAAGGCTTACTCACTAAATGCCTACAATATAAAACAGACAGATTATATAGGAGTTTTTAAATAACCTAAGGCTTACTGCTGTTGTTTTATTAATTCTGGGAAATGAACCCAGGATGATAAGATAATTAAGCTACCGGTATCTACAATACTTTTCTATTACAAGAATATACTTTTCTTTCATAACCCCTTGAGAGTGGTAGTACTGACTGATTAGTCATTAGGCCACGGGCGTCAAACTCGCCACATCATGTGACGTGTCGCGATGTATCGCAACTTTTTTTGCATTGCTGGAGCTGGGGTGGGCGTGGCCTCCGTATAATGCAACTGGCTTACGGGCCAGCAGGTTGACATCCCTGCAGTAGGCCATATCAGAATACAAAATATAAAACACAGAATAGTAATAAGACCATCATGTTTAAAATAGAATAAAAGAAATAAGCATAAGAAAATTGGCATAATTTGGTACAGACATATTCATTTCCAAAAAGCAAGGCAAATGAGAAGAACAAAATCTGTTCAGGGTACATATTCAAACCATCTGTCCATATTAACACCATATTTTTCTTAAGAACAGAAAGATTAGAATGAAACTTGAATTGTTTTCTCTCACTTAATACCCCATGCACTTTGCAAAGCAGTAGTCATATAGCCTAAAAATAACTTGGACTGTAATATCACAAGACAGTTGAGTTGAGTAATAAGTATGGGCAGTTAATGTGCCCAAATAAGAACAAGATACAAATGCTTGCAGGCAGAGGATAGACCAACATATTCATTATTTACCAATCAGTGGCTCTACAGAGAGATAATGTTTCCCACATTCTTTTAAGAACTAGGAGACAGGCTTAAAACTTTGGATTGTTTTACAAATAATTATGGGACAATTATTAAACAATGTCATGGCAAACATGGAAGATTGACTAAATCAAAGGCTATTCTGTTTGTCATGTGGGACATATGTAGCAAAAATGTGCTACTCAATATAAGGAAGGACAATATTGTCTTGCTCAAAGGAAACAGTACTGTAGTTTTAAAGGAACTAATAGAAGATAAAAACAACTTAACTTATGGTGAAAAAAGTAAAGTTCTACTTTTAGGCAAGAAAAACCAAATGCACAGGTACAGTATAGACAGTATCTTGCTCAATAGTAGTAACTGTGAGAGGGACCTCGGAATCCTAGTGGACAATCACTTAAATATGAGCCAGCAGTGTGCTGCAGCTGCCAAAAAAGCCAACACAATGCTAGGCTGCATTAACAGAGGGATAGAATCAAGATCACGTGAAGTGTTAATACCACTTTATAATGCCTTGGTAAGGCCAGTTTTGATCACCACATTGTAAAAATGATGTTGAGACTCTAGAAAGAGTACAGAGAAGAGCAACAAAGATGACTGGGGGACTGGAGGCTAAAACATATAAAGAACGGTTGCTGGAATTGGGTATGTCTAGTTTAATGAAAAGAAGGAGTAGAGGCGACATGATAGCAGTGTTCCAATATTTCAAGGCGTTGCTACAAAGAGGGGGGGGGTCAATCTATTCTCCAAAGCACCTGAAGGCAGGACAAGAAGCAATGGATGGCAACTAATCAAGGAGCGAAGCAACTTAGTACTATGAAGAAATTTCCTGACAGTTAGAACAATTAATCAGTGGAACAACTTGCCTCCAGAAGTTGTGAATACTCCAACACTGGAAGTTTTTAAGAAGAGATTGGACAACCATTTGTCTGAAATGATATAGGGTTTCCTGCTTGAGCAGGGGGTTGGACTAGATGACCTCCAAGGTCTCTTCCAACTCTGTTACTCTATTCTATTCTGTTCTGTTCTAAACTTCGTATCACAATAATGCTCAAATTTACAAAGGAGTTTTAGTTCTTAGAAATCCACCTTAGGTATCTTTCTCCTTGCTGCATCCTGAAAGATTCATTTTGCTGGAGAGAAACTGTTAAATACATTACTGTATAGCATTAGAAATAGCTGAATCCAATACCTTCTAATTATTTAAAAATCTTGATCCTGAATTTGATTATTTGTCACTTTGTACTATTTCAGGCAATCCTATGTCTGAATTAGATGATCATGAGAAAAACTTCCCATTGCTCAAAGACTACAACACTATATAGCTATTCCTTTCTTAACTGATATTAATATTGTGACGATTCCATCTGTGACAGATTATCTCTAATTAGAAAGAAAGCATGAAACAGTTACTAATGAACAATAATGCTGCTTGTTCCCCCTTAACATCTTGTAATAGACAAACAGTGATTATATAATAACATTCTCATCCAGAAGAACCTTAACTCCAAGAAAGTGAATTATTACCCAGTTAAATCAGTAAGAATTTGGATAAAGAAATTTCATTGATCCAGAAATGTAACATGTTAAAAACTAAAGAGGGCCTAAGCCAAATAAAAATATTGCTACTTTTCTGTAGAATTCCAGAACGTTCTGTTATTTCTGGGCAATGTTGAATCTCTCCTGGCTTTCCAGGGTTGGTCCAGCAGTTTCAAGAAGTAACTTCTTGGAAGTAAGATTGCTTTCTGCTATTCCAGACACAGCATTATGAATAAAACAGGCACGTTTTAGGGCTGGATTACAGAGTCAGCATGGTCTGGAATGAAACAGAATGTTTTCCAGATCAACGACTTCTGCATCCATTCTAATATGCAATATCCTCCTTCATGTTAACTCTGCCATTATTTTATCAACAAACCATTATTCCACTCATTACCAGGTATTAGAGGTATGGCAAGACAGATTTTCGCAATTTAGAATAAAAGAACTATTGATAGAATCACCTATATTCAAAGCAAGAAGCATTTCAAGAAATTCTAGCACAAGAAATCAAGTCATTTCAACTGTCCTTCATTTGATTAAGATATACAAAAGTAATCACTGCTGATCTTAAAAAACAAAATTATTTTATAATTTAAAAAAACTGAATGAGTTATATAACTACTACCTGGAAAAGAGTCATGCCATCGTCACTCAGAATGGATCTGGGTGGTGTAATAACTACAATAAAAAAATAATAGTTTCATTAGGAAACAAAATTAAGGAAAGAAAGGTGGTTTAGAAAAAGTCTAGGCACAGGGAAAGTTTGTCTCACTACCTTATATATGTCTCACTACCTTATATATAAATACAATTTATGGCTTGTAAAAATAATTTTCTCCAAATCAATAGTAGAAACAGACCCAGAATGTTATCTGTAAAAATTATAAAACATAAATGTGAACTTACACAAATAAAATGGTATTTCTGAATTTACAAGGAGACTTTTCACAAAGGCTTTCAGAGCACCAACTGTTAAATAAAGCAAAAAAAAAAAGGTTTAGTATGAGCTGCACATACATTATGAGCATCATTCTCTTTGATGGCATGTTTTAAAGAGAATACCAACTTAGTCTTATCTCAAAGACTGACACAGTAGAAAGCAGAAACTTTAAATTACCACCATCTTTATTGAGTTCATCCTTTGATTCCAGCATTCATGTGGAACATTTTGCTTCTATATTTAAAATCTCCTTCTCCATCCTTAGAAGACTGGCTAGTGAAATGTTAGTTATCTTTCAACTATAAAAATTCTACTCTTGCAGGCAAGAATTAAAATTGGTTTATTTACACAAACTCTTCCAGCACATCTGCCTATGCCTTGTATGGTTTCTGTCTTATAATAATAAGATCTCTTGCCTTCAAAAACCATTGAAGCAAGAAGTTTGAATAGGGGAAGCTGTTGGTTACCCAAATATAACTTACTTTGAAATTATAAACAATAGAGACCTTTTGAACACTGATGGGAAATTAAAATGAAAAAAAAAGCAAAAACAGGATACTGATTGAACATATGGATATTAAGTGCAAATGCAATTAAGATATGTTTTGGTTAGAAATGTAATCTAAAACTGATATTATTGATATTATGAGAAAAATGTAACAAAGATGTTGATATTGAATTGTATATTTACTAATAACAATAAGAACTGTATTTGTCTAGCGTGAGGAAACAGGTACTACCAGAAGAAGAGAGGAAACATTTGATGGTGCAATATTAGATCTAGATTGAAGAAGTTAATATATACCACTGAATTATTAATGGACCCAGACAACACATTGTCTATTAAGTACTTGATTGTAAAACTAGAAAATTAATTAAATATTTTAAAAAAAAAACCAGTTGAAGCAGCACTGCTAACCTGAGGAATATCTAAGGAAAACATTTACTAGCAGACACTGGGTACTGCCATGATGGTAATGAGAGATGATACAAAGAATGTGGCTACTTCTGAGTGGAAGTAACAGCCAAACCATTCAAAAGCAAAGAGTAAGTAATACAATAAAGATGCAGTGCTGTATATTTACATTCTCCCAAACCCGCACATATAAGAATTGGAGATCCAGCTAAATCTCCAGATAAACCCTCTATATAATCTATATAGCATGAGAAGTTGGTGGTATAAACTGTCAGACACGAGGATTGACTGTCTCAGAGGATGGTGGATTTCATCATTAGACATTTACAAGCAAAGAACTGATAATCATTCATTAATAATGCTATAGCAGTAAATTTGCATAGAATTAGGATGGATTCTCTAGATTCCCTTCCAATTCTATGATTCTAAGCCAGATCTCCTATCTGATATATTCCACCTAGCCCAGTGGTTCTCAATCTTTCTAATGCCGCGACCCCATAATATAGTTCCCCATGTTGTGGTGACCCCCAACCACTTATATATAACTGGGTGCCAGGGGCGTGGCCAAAGAAAAGGGGAAAAAATGGCGAACAGCCTTGTTTGGCGACTCCCGTGAAATGGTCGTTCGACCCCAAATGGGGTCCCGACCCACAGGTTGAGAACCACTGACCTAGCCTAACTCAACATCCTGATATAAGAAAGCAGAAACATTAAAATTACCTACTCACAACAGGCTTGGGAAGGTCAGCAAGTGGTTGGCGAGTGAACAGTTTCAGGAGTTTAAGAGGAGGCAGAAAATCAATACAGTAATAGACAGAGGAAGACATAGCAGGAGAAAGGGGGTGGGCCATTTTCAGGGAACATAGACTTGGTGTTTGGTACCAGTGCCACATTCCAGCCCCGTATGCTTAGCTTCAGACTCTGGCCAAATCTCCAGAGGCATGGACTTTCAACTGCTGCTGACAAATGTCAGGTCTGTTTGTAATAAAGCCTTCCTCATTTGTGATTTAATCATGGATGAGAGGGCTGATCTGGCATGTATAAGCCGGTTGGGCATGGAGAAAGAGATTGCCCCCTTGGAAATGTGCCTGGCTGGGTTTCAGGTGTAGCCTCAGCAGAAGAGTATTTATGGTACTATTATGCCACAGATTACCAGGCATTAGACCATTTGCCAAGTTATCATCTAGGATCAGGTACCAGCATCCTTGCTGTGCAGTAAACTCTCTGAGTTCTTTGACTCAGCGGTCGGATCAACAGTGAAGTTCCACAACCTTATAGGCTTGAAGGATTTGAAACTGCCTTCTCTGAGGGCATTCATGGATGCTATAGTAGCAGTGGACCTGACCATGCCCAGTTATGCCCAACACATAATTATGGTCATACTTTGAACCTTGTCTTCCTGTCGGGGCACTGTTTATGTGATCTGAATTGGAGGGAAATTATCGTAACTTTCCTGCCAAGGTCAGACCACTTTCTGGAGGGTATGTGTGTGAGATGAACCTCCTGGGCTCTGGAAGGAACTTGGGATGATCCCTGAAGGCTTCATGCATAGTTCAACTTAAGCCTTAGTTACTGCTTGAAATGAAAGGGTAGCTGGGCCTTTGTACCATATTGTGCCTATGTGTCCTTTCCTCTTCCTCCTGGATTATGGAAGAGCTCAGAAAGCTATGTGTTGCAAACCAATTGTACCTGCACATGGACATTCATAGCCACCTCCACAACAGACTACTGAATAGATTAGGAAACAAGCTGTCCCTGAGGCTGCCTTTGAAGAGTAGACAGAAAAATGAAGTTGATCAGAATGGAGCATAACCGGTGGGCAATTATGGCATTTTAGCTTTGTTACACAAACTGTACAGATTCCCATTAGGCTGGCATGTGCAATTCCAGCTGTTGTTTGTCACCTATAAAGGGCACAGGATACTTGAAAGACCACAACTCTGTGGTGGTCTCTATCTGCTGTATTAGAGGTATTTTTTGAGTCCAATCAAGTAAAGAATATTATCACATTTCAGGCCTGAGAGGGATTAAACATTCAATGGGGAAAAGGGACATTTCTTTGAGTGCATATCCTACTTTGCAGTTAGAAAGTCCTAGATGTTGGCTACTTAAAGGTGCAGGGACTCTGGCTTTCTCTTGACCCCCAGCACGTTGAAGCAGAGTGGTTGATTCAAATTCTTTCCAACTCTTTTTTGGGCTCTGACTGAAACTATGCTAGACCAACACCCTGTTTGTTCAATGGGCTCATTTGGGCATGACTAATGCCGTGGTAAATGGTCTGAAAAAGAAGCCAGCAGGTAGTTGTAGGAAACACATTCTGTTTAGAAAACAATCTCAGCTATCTCCCATACGACTCAGCTTTCCATACAACAAACTTTTAAAATAGCAGTGAAATAAAGCAGTTAGAGATGTGTAAATCTTCTTAAGTCACAAACATTAGCTTGATCGCAAGGCACTGTTGTCCTTTTTTCAGTTTGCTTATTTATATAAAGCCGTACATGGGAGATAGATGTACTCCTACCTGTTTCACTAGGGTGAAAGAAACCTTGCAGAATGTGACGATCTGGGAAGTAAATACGTAGTACCACCTAGTTGAAGGAAAAGAATCAGGCATCTACTCACAAAAACAGAAACATTAGGCTAGCTTTCTGCTCATTTGAATAATATCGGCCCATTTTCAAAAACTTGCTCCTTTCCATGAATGGGCAATATCGCTCCCTGAGACTATACATGTAGTTTTCAAAAGCCTTTTTAGAATGGTGGGAATTGCCCCACACAAATGTTTTAAAACAAACTGCAACCTAAAAATCACTCAGGGAAAGCAATGTTCAGCTGAAGTAGCAGAGATGGCAGGAAAAGCGTTAAGTGTGAATTCAAATCTTACCATCACTAGAAATTAATTAGGTAATTTCTGGATTTGATCAAGAATGTTGTACTTTAAAAGCATTGTATAAATGCTAAGTATTCTCACTTCATTTTAGCAACAGAATTCTTGTATCTCACACCAAAAGAACAAAGAACATGCAGAATAAAACATGCAAGACATCTGTCCTCTGCCCTGCTTTAAAAGTTCTTTCATGGGGAATCCTAAAACAAGACAACACTTACTGCTATTCAATGAATATTCCAGTTCTTCCAATTCATGTAAAAAGAAGCAAAAACGGTAGTGGGAGATTTTTTTTTTATCAGGCCCATAGATATTTACTACTTCTATATTCCTTTCGGTCACCAACACCTCTATATTTCTAATTATGTGGGAAATTCATGATCACAGAAAAAAAGTTTACCTTTGGATAACGCTCTAACTTTCCCTTCGTTTGAGCTTCTCGCTGTGCCTTTGTCATCAAGGGAGCTTCTTCTAAACTCCTCCTGAGAAGAGACAAGACTTAGCAGACTGCCACAGGTTCATTCATTCTGACACAATCCTTTTGCTATCATTAACCTCTGTGTATAAAAGTTCCCTAGCAAAAGTTCCCTAGATTCTTCAAAAGACAGATGTAGTTTGAATCCTGCAAAGCCTGCACAAAGTCATTTTAACAAAAACCTGTTGTTCCATTTTTCCTAAATACATATCAGACAATTAATTTTGAAATACTGGAAATAAACAACCATATTTTTATATAGCATACCTATGCTCTGTTAAGTAATGACTGCGTCAGTGTTTCTTGATTAATAACAAATTTAGACTGTCATAATGCATTGCAGAATTTATTTTAATTAAGAATAATATACCATCTGCAACAGACATATATATCCTTATTGTTTTTCTCCCTGAGGATATAGCATAACAGTTGGAATTGCCATAAAAGTTGAATCTCTGTTGTCTTATTTTAGAAAATTATTGTACGGATCAGTATAATTTATACACTATTTATTCATTTTTATATCAACCTATACAGGAAAAACATCAGTAAAAAGGTAAATTTAATTTTACATATAATGCAACAAAATCAACGAAGAGTTAAGACAGACATAATTAATTTGGTATTTAAAATATTGATTCAAAACAGATAAATATAAAGTATTTATTATCAATGGAGAACTGACAGTGAGCTTATAAATACAACTTTGCAACTCTTCTGAGTCAGAGGTCTGACTGAGGTAGCCCCTTAACTCAGAATTCCAGCCAGCGTGGTCATGGCTGAAATATTTGAGAGTTTAGGCCCGTGCATTTAGAAAGTGACTACTTTGGGAAGGTTTCTTACAGACATATTTATAGAAATTAATTTATAGCCTATCAGATTTTACAGAAGAGTGAAAGAAAAACAGTCTATAAAACATATGAATATTTAGAAAGTGTCAATAACCGGTGTGCTTACAGAGTTTTAGTAAATGATTTTGAAAAGCCAGAAGAAAACAATAGAACTATGTCTTCTGTAATTTAGCACACTGTCTTCGCTCATATTAACAGAATTACTTTCATTTTATGTTATTTACAGTATTTAGCCCACTTTTTGTTCAGGAGCTCATGGTAGTATACTAAACATCCTCTGCTCCCACTTTTATTCACAAGCATCTTGTGAGGTAGGTTGAGATGAAAGAGTGATTAGTCTCAGGTTACCCACTGCCTTTCTGCAACTGAGGATGAACTTGGACAGAGGTTTTGCTGGTGCCAATGTAATATCCTAACCACTACTTTCAATGGGGCACCCTATGTAATCGCCAATATACAATGTGAAGTATTGTATTATTTTGAAATATTCTCCAGGAATTTTCTATAATCTGTTGCATCCATCAACAATTGGACAACCTCTGTCTCCTGTGACATATCTTCCCTATATATAGTCCCATTATATGGGACTTTCTGGATTCTTTTACCTGCAGATGAAGGCTCCAGATTTCAAATCAGTAATACCACAATTCAGAGGACACAGATATTGTGACTTAAAAGTAGCTCAGACTTGCTTTTTGGATTAACACTTGTGAAGACTTGCTCTATGATCAAAGGGAACTAAATGCGTTCATTGTGATATAAACAAAGAAACCAAGAGCTTTGTTCATCATTCATCCATCCTTTTTTCAGTGTTTATAATAGATGCATCTAAGCAGATGACAGCGTAAAAAAACTTCCAGGCAATTTTGTGACCTAGATGAATTGGCTGGTATTCCTGGAAAGTAATAAGAACTAAGAAAATCCTAGTCCAAAAAATCTTCAGCATTGCAAGAACCAGAAATTGCCATTAACATACACTGTATTTGCCAAGTCTTTAGAGACAGAAATGTGTGTGGCTAAGAAAATTTTTCTACTTAAAAAGTCAAGTTACAAATTACAAAGGAAATTAAAGTCTACTGTCTAAGTAAAGTATTTACAGTATAGAAATGGATTTATCTGCTACTGCTGAGTCTACATTCATACTTTCTTTGAAATATATGGTACTTTAATTTCCCAACAATCATGTTTAAGAAAATACTGCATTAATGTTAAATTATTAACTGGATCAGTGATGGCGAACCTTTTAGAGACTGAGTGCCCAACTGCAACCTAAAACCCACTTATGCATCGTCAAGTGCCGGGCGGGTGTGGCCCATTGGGTGGGCGTGGCCCATTGGGTGGGCATGGCTGCAGTGGTAACGGCAGACTGGGTGAAATTAAAAAGTTCAATCAATCAATTCCAACTTTGCAAAATCTTTTTTTTTTTCCCATGAGAAGTTGAAATTGACTGATTAAACTTCTTTTTTTTTGCACACGGCAGCGGAGGCCTAAAGCGAAAAGGTTTTATAAAACCCAGCTGAAGGCCTAGGACTTGGGCGACGGTGTGCGTGCCCACAGAGAGGGGTCTGAGTGCCGCTCTGGTTCGCCACCACTGAACTGGTTTTTCTAGCATTAGAGGGAATCTGGTAGTACCTTTTCTAACTAATTTTATGTTATTAACAAGTGTATTTTTTTTTGTATGAGAGAATACAAGTATCTTCTCAAGTTGTAGCTGAGATTTTTTTAGATTACTTGAAACTTTTTAATGCAAGTCCAGAAACTCCTGCTAAATGGTGCTGTAAAGCCTTGTTTTTCATTTTGGAATCTGTCTCATATGTATCCTGCAATTTACTTAGCTGACCTGTATTCCCCTCCCTTCACCCCAATTTAAATCCTACATCAGTCCAGTCATTCTATGCCTTTGATGAAATAAGTGTGGCTCATAAAGCTTATGCCTTTTAATACAGTTTGTTAATCGAAATAGGTGCTATTAGACTTGGTCTGGGGTTGTTTTTTTTGCTATCATAGACTAACTAATATAGCTCTCCTCCTACAAAGTTAGTACTTAGAGAAATCTCCCTAGGCAGGTGAGCATACAACTAGAAGACTACAAGAAAAATCTCCAAGAATATGAAGAACATTAAGTATAACTGGGAAGGAAATCCTGAGCATATTCATTGTTTAGGATTCTGTCAGAATCAGAGAAACAAATCTATATTGATATACAGATTGGCCGTAAAAGATTATTACTTAACTACTAGTGAAAAATAAATTTACCTTTCATTCTGGAGCTGGGACAAACGTTTTCTCACATCATCTACTGTAACCTCAAAGAACTCATCAGGAAGATCTTGTGAATCAGAATCCAATGGCTCTTGAAGATCAGGATGGCATACAATTGGCTCTCGCTCCAAATGCTGTAGAGCGAATATAAATTAAAACTTGATGCTTGAATCCATCAAGGCACAGAATCCGCACAGCACAAGGAACATAATCTTTGCACTTAGGAAAAAAATGAGTTTTGTGGTAATCCCCCCCCCAACATTTCTGAGCAATACATTTAAATTTTTCTGTTTACTACATAACTTCATAACTGACCTATGCCACGATCCTCCCTAATGTAAACTCTATCCTAATCTTCACAGAGTATACATTATATAAAACAGCACCATCCTCAGAATTCATGTTTGACTACAATCTTTAATCTATGTTAGAGATATATCATACTTCCTTTCTCAGGCAAAGATGTTCTGATTCTAGAGGTTAAAAAATGCTACTTTTTATATCCATATTATATAAACCCCTTTGAACTCGAATTAGTTCCGTAAACAAAGAGCCACGATGTTTTAGCTGGATCTTTCTGGTGTCGTCTAGTGATTAGCTGAAGTTTTATAGCCTGGATTTAGTAATCCTATGTAAGTAGGCAGTTTATTTAAAAATAGAAGGAAGAACTTTTTATTTGAAAACATTGATTGCTAGTTACTTCTAAGTATTTATTATTAATACTTTAAAAACCTTTGAAAGACTGTAAAAGGAATATAAATAACCACATCATCCAAACAATAATAGATACATTTCATTTATTAGGTTGTTTGATTTGGGTGCTTTAGCAGCCAAATCAGTTATTTCAAATAAACTAGAAAAGGCTTTTTATGGAAAACAAGCAGCAACTAATATTATCAACGATTTTAAAAGATTAAAATAAAATTGGATAATGAACAAGCTATTTGGAACTAAGAAAAAATGATCTTCAGTTTTAGGAAATATCCAGGGTAGTTCTTTCAATGTAAAACCTATATTAGTTTCACATTTAAAAACAGTACTGCACTTTTCAAAAAGATTGGTTACCTTTTATTCTTCTTATATTGGACATGCAATACATTCAAAGAAATATATTATAGCAATGTAACTTTTTATTTTTAGTTTGTTCTTTTTAGTTTTTAAAAATCTTATTTTTAATGAATAGTTTGGAATCAAATTAGTAAATTTCATTTTCAACAGTTATTTGCTGTACAGTACTGTAATCTTTATTATTTTTTAAAAAACAAACTAGCAAATATATCTCAATATGGTCTGAAACTATTTATCACTTATTCTTGTGTAAACATCGATTTACCCATGTGGAAAGATGTCAATCAGAGAGATAAACCTGCTGTAGAAAATCTACACAGAAAAGACTCAACATTACAGAAATTACTGTATAGAAGTGGCTAGAAAGAAAAGACTGCTTCCTTAGCACTGACTGACTAAAATGCACACACTGGTGTAGCTGCACAATAAAATCTACTAAATGAAACTGCACTATATTAAAAATAAAGTTTCCATTCTGTGCATAAAACTTTCTTATTCACGGGCCTAGGTTTCGCTAGTTCTGATAAAGTAAATACTGTGCAATGAAACTTGGCCGACACATTATGAATCCAGAGCTATAAAGCGATGGCACCACTTGGTCTGTATGGTTAATAGGCTGCTTTGAAAACTAGCATCTTTGACCATCAATGATCTGCCTGGCCTGGCCCCAGACTCCATGAACTTGGATATTCCTATTTTTAGTCACCCATACCCCCACATCTTGATTTCTCTAGCATACCCTGTTTTGGCTCGCCTTCCCACCCATCTACTGTCCTATCATCCTGACTTCTCTCCAGCACCACTACCCCTCCCACCCTGAACAAGCCCTCTGGGAATAGAAGGAGCCTCTCTCAATTATCAGTAGAGACAACACAAATTACAAGGCAAGATTTCCTCTATTTGTGGGCACCGGAGGGTAATTTGGAAAGTTAAAAGAGTGAGGTTGCGTGGGTGGACCCTCAGCTACTTTTAGAAAGTTGAAGAGAGTCAGGTCTAACTAGAGGGTGAAGGAGCCTGATTGTAGCTTTCCCTGGGCAGAAAGCACAAGGAGTACCCACGAGCTGCCAATCTGTCCTTTCACAATGACTACTGTCGCCTAACTCTAGTTGTTTAGAGGCTGGGCTGCAGTGCACATGAGCAACTGTCTTGAACTGAGAGTCCTGGATTCCTCCTCCTCCTGGGTTAGAAGAAAGAGAGTTGACAACTTTGCAAACCTGAGTAATTTGTCACTCAGCCCCATTAAATATAAATGGGGTGGAGGGTCACTATTTCTAATTATCAGAAGAGAATGGGCAATGGGTGGTCATAGTGATGTTATGGGACTGCATGATAGCCCACAACAACTTCTATTAATGCTTGATCAATTTCACACAACTTCTGATAGAGTCCCCATAAGACCAAATAATTAATCCAGAACCAAATATTATCAACTATATTCCACTAGGTATTTTTTATTTATTATAACAATAGCAAAGAGTAGCAAACTAAAGTAGATAAAGTAAGAAACTCACAAGAAACAGCAAATATACTAATGAACACAAAGGAACATTTAGCTTAAAAAATTAACCATGAGGGTGAAATTTCAGCTTCAGAGGCAGGTACCTCATTCATATAACCAGTTTATTTTATGTTCTCTTTTTCAAACTGGTCTTCTATGCCCTACATAAAATTTGTTATGCAAGTTATATGCCTGGAAAACTGAATTTTATATCACATAAATATAATTATCCTGAGAAATAGTACCTAGAACTTTCAAATTGTAATTGACACAGAACATAGCTTGAGATAGAAATAGAAAGCATTAACATTTTAACTCTCCTCTTAACAGCAATGATTTCCAAAATCTGAAGTGAATTCCAGAAGGGCTATGTCTAGAAACAAGTAATTGACTTGAGGATGAAAACAATGCAACACATTCCTCTCTATTATTAAATAAACCCAAGACACTGGCAACTCCCACTTGGCTAGGGATTGTTGCCCAACAGTGAAGACAAAAGCACTGGTCCTCTTGTATGCAAAGCTTTTCTAGTAGACCACCAATACTAGTTCAATTGCCAGACCAGCACTCTGTTTCAGATATGGAGCTACAGACTGACGAATAATAGTTCAGTTTCCACAATGCAGTTCTTAGAAGCAATTACAAGGTTCAAAGAAGGAGGACAAGCAGCAGTTACACAATACATATAGCACGGACTGGGTGACAGAATGATTAGATGGATAATTCTTTGAACTAGACAGTTCTTCCATTCCAGGAATTACAGCACAAGGCAGTTAAAGGAAATATAAACATAAACATACTAGTCTTTTTCACCTCTTTTGGTTTTGATTTCCAAACTCAACCTATGACAGAATCTTCAACTATAGGATTATTATAGTGCTGTGGTCAAGCCACTCAAAACTATCTATTACCCACCTAAATGTTACTGTGCTGCACAATGAAAAGGTGAGGGGCCTGCTACAACTTCCAAAAAATATGCCGGATAAGACTAAAACCTCCCGCATTGCAAAATTCTCTGATCTCTAGGGGAATAGGGAGTGAAGCTACCTTCTAACAATTAATGTTTTGACATCAAAGTCAAAGCATAGCTTGTCTGTGAACCAGTCCTAGCCCAGAAGTAGAAGGATGCCGGCACAGATTTTATCCAGCTTCTTCCATCAAATTAAAAAAGAAAAACCCACACACAGGCACAACATT
This sequence comes from Crotalus tigris, assembly GCF_016545835.1. Lineage (NCBI taxonomy): Eukaryota > Metazoa > Chordata > Lepidosauria > Squamata > Viperidae > Crotalus > Crotalus tigris. The sequence goes on from NW_024096469.1 coordinate 4,785,263, forward strand.
AATGGGAAGATTCTTTTGCTAAAATGGACCTTTGATGTTTAAAAATAATTTGTTTTGTTTTGTTTTCCCCCTTCTCCCCCTCCGGACTAAAAAGGGACAAAAAGCAGATGCCATGTGGCCAGCCCCATTCTAGGACTGTTGATGAGAGCAAGAGAAGGGAATGGAAGGAATGGAGGAGGGAACGCAACGTAATCAATCAGCAGCAAAGGCACCCGAGATCAAAGAGTCTGAAAGCAGCAGTCAAAGTCACATGCTGTTTAATATGAAGGAGGGAAGACTCCAGTAGAACCTGCAGCCACTCTAAAGACAGCAGTCTACTGGGTCTTGGAAGGCAGGCTCCAAGAGCATTCCTTAAGTAGTCTAGGATTTTGGCAACGGAAGGACTTCGGTCAAGGTTGTAATAGGGGTTCCCTTGGCTACAAGCAAAACAATGTAAGAGGGTGTATCCATGTCTCAATCTAGTATCAGAACTGAACACATCAATCATAACGTACAAAGATTAAATGATGTTTTTCGTCCAGCTCCTAATAATGAAGTAGCACAGCATTCATAATGAACTGTATTAGACCTAACAAGATGAATGCTCTAGAAAATTAAAACAAAAGATTATGAATGATTCGAGTCACCCAGTTTGAAGTGTTCAAGAGTATTACCACTCACCTATAAAACTGTTTGCTATCATATAAAATATAAAGAAATCATATAAAATAAACCAAGGTTTCATTATTTCAGGGACTATAACATAGTTTTATCTAAATTTGGGAGACTATATTAACACATTTTCATTTCTCCTAAATATTTTATCATTCTCTTACTGATCACTTTCTTTATTCATTTTTATAGGAGTCTGGAGGGGAAAATAAAACTTCAGGAACCCCATAGCAGAAAGATATCCAAAGGAAATGTAACATTCTTAACCATACGAGGATCAAAATTCATCTTGGGGGATTATAATACCCACTGCAAATCGATCCTAATTCCAGGAGGCTTCAGTGCCACCTTTTCTTTCTCTTCCTCCTGATTTACTTACAGATTGTGATTATTATTATTATTTTTTGCAGCAATAGAATTCCTGTGGTTTAAGGAGGTTAATTTTTTTTTAACAATAAAGGCTATTCTGAGAATAGAAGGCTACACTGAAGGAAGCTTTGCTAAATCAAGTCTTACTTTTGTTTCAAAGGAGATATGAAAATAGATTGTCCAGTCCTAAATGTTTGGTCATTTGCTGTGCTTAATCTTCCACTATGTAGAACACACTGTAAATCTCTGTATTGCATCCTTGATTCAGTCCCATGCCTATCTAACCCCATAAATTTAAAATTCACAAAGCAGATGAGATTAAATTTTCTCTTTCCATCACTTTCCCCCTCTGATCAATACATCGAGTCAATCAGACTGAAGGTGAAGCCTTGTCAAAACTACATCACAGTCATCAATACCAATGGCCATAGACAATGGTTTATGTAGAACAATGACAGTGAAAAATCCAAAGTCAGCATATCTTCTCCATCTCTTAAGGAGAACAGGCCTAGAGAACTTTCCCCTCCCAAAGAATATGGTAAGCAAGCTAAATCGCTACCTCTTTTTGCTCCTTTAGTTTCTCTTGGCTGTTCTTTGACTTCTTTGGCTTGGAAGGCCCTCCAGGACTGGACAGAGAACTTGGTTGGTTTGTCAATACTGGAGATAGCATCGGTGTGGAAGAGCCACCACCCAGGTGCTGACCACTACACATGAACGGGACAAATGAGGTAGGCATAAGCTCTGAAGGAGGACGAAGCTCCTCTGGATTATCCTGAGATCCTTTGCTCCAGTTCTGCTTATTGGTACATTGGTTGGTAAATGCAGCCTCATCTGAGCAGGATGAGCTTGGAAAGGCAGGCAGGTGTGGAAAAGACACAGCCTTTGGCTCTTCTGTAGATGTTGACCCTTCTGTTACTTCTTTAGAAAGAATTTCATTGCTCCCGCCTTCTGCATTATCAGAGGAAACTGCCTTCTTTGTGTTCACTCTATTAAAACAAGAGACATGAAAAAGAGGGTGCAAGTATGTACACGCATAGACTGGAGAAATTATTTTCCTCTTCAGTCAAAAAGTACAGAAATATGTGGTCAATATATTATTGGGAAGTGGGATTCAGGGTTTTTTTTTCAGTAACAAATGAAGCATTTCTCACACAGATTGTAACCAAAAAAAGGAACAACACACTGAGATACTTACATGCTATAGTTTCCAACCATAAATCAAAAATACTCTGCCAAATTTAATGAAGTTTAAGTTTGATAAAGTGTTAAAATTTACAGTCTTAAAGGGCAATTCATGGAGAACAGAGAATTTAACTCTTTTTGGCAGTATTCTTGAAGACAGTTCAGATAACCTTAGCTGGCACAGGTGTCTAATTGCAAAACACAGATATCTAATTGCAAAATGGGATAGCTAAATAAGGAATATATGTTAATGAATGCAAAGCCCTTATAAATTTTAAGTCTTATTTTAAAAGAATGACACCGTTCTATAATGACTTGGGGAAGGTCTACTTGTTATCCTACTCACTCCCCCAAAATAAATTTATCCCTTGGGCAAAAAGAAAAGAAAAAAAAAGGGAAAAGAAAAAAAAAGGAAATAATGCTCTTCACAACCTGATAATGGCATTGCCTCCAGTCAGACCAAGCGACTTCAGACTTGTCTTCTCCAAAGCAGTTTTCCCAGATACCTACAGTAGGAAAAACCATACAGTTCTGTTTTATGAGTTTTGAAATGGCATCTCACTCAAAAGTTATTTGAATACTTTTAAGTATCAATGAGTAATATATAGCAATCTGTCTCGTGTACTCTTCCTCTAAATGCTTCTAAATCTATATTCTTGTTGATCCTTGTTCAGAGTGTTAAGGATTATTTTTTTAAAAAAAATTATGTTAGTTCTATACAGTATAAATAAAATCCCACATTACATTCTTGACATTAACATTTAAAGAAATCTTAAGATAGCAGAACTGAACAAGACATAATTGGAGATATTAGAATCTACCACCAGCCTTGATTAACTGTTGCTCCAATTTGGAATTAAGGAATTTCATAAGTTTATGTTCTTCCTATCTTAATAGTAATTTAAACATGCCCAATTGCATTTAGCTATATGATGACAAGTTTTTCCTCAGAGGAAGCATAAAAGAGACTTATTCTGCCTATCCACTCCTCCCTATCCCTTTCAGTATTCCACTTCCGGGATAGCAGAACTAGCACGGACTAGTATAAGGGTGATCTGTTCAGACCCTGGAAGGAGAGGTTGGCATTGATTCTAAGGTAGGTGATGAATGACTCTAAAGTACTGACATATAAAAGCATTAAACAAAAATAAAAACCCTGCAGAGATCAAAACAAGCAAAAAGCAAATATTTATTAAGCTGTAACCACTGTTGTGATTCTTGAGTTTTATAAGAACTTGAAAAAACACTCAAAGAGATCATTGAGTATATTTTATGGGCTCAAAGGCTTGAGCTAAGCAGCCCATGATTATGTTCCAGCAGGGTTTTTGTTTTTTTTTTCCTCACCCCACAAAATACTTCAAACTTTGAAGAGACTAAGTTCTTCCATTTCCCTTCTTCAGTGAGTCAAAAAGAGGAACACATTTTCCAGATTGGAAAGCTATGCAGAGTAATTTTGTCATTTTCAGTGCGAGATGAAGGGGAATGGTGGAGAAGCGGGTTTGTTGACTTACTTCATCTCGCATGTAAATACAGACGGGGAAGACTTCACTTTGCTGTTCCACATATTCCCTGCAAGGAAACATAAAAATGAAGTATGCCGTATTGAAGAAAATCCTGTTCTGATTTCAAATGTCCCAAAATAAATCTAATGTACAGTCTGTGAATTTTCTAAGCCTTATCAGAGAAAAGACTATAGATAGTCCAAACTAGCTTATCAATATTAATACTCAATGGCTTCATCCTCATCTTCAACTTACTGTGGCACAAAAGGTCCTGCAAAGTTCAGATATGTTCTTCATCTCTTTTTTATCCCAATCCACTACAGCACGGGTGTCAAACTCGCCACGTCATGTGACGTGTCGTGACATATCGCGACTCTTTTTGCATTGCCAGCAAGGGGGTGGGCGTGGCTTTGGAATGATGAAACCGGCCCGCAGACCGGCAGTTTGACACCCCTATACTACAGAGTCAGACTGAAGTTGTAGTCAATTGAAGTGATATTTTCTCCCTTCTCCCAACTTCACTCTTACTGTATATAAGTAATTATGTAACTTCAGTGAGAAGGCTGGCAATCATATGTCCAATTACTATTGGCCATTAAAACATGCTTCCTGTCTAGTTAATGAGCACTGTCTTCTATGGCCATTTTGGGTTGTAGGAAACACCCAAGACTGGCTGATGCAACTTTAGTGCTATGGTTTTGACACAAGAATAGTAATCTCTTCAAGGAACAAGCATAAAACTAAATAAAAAATCCTGGCTGACAGAATTGTGGGAGTCAAGAAATGCTAGAGATGAACTTGAAAGAGATATGTCAAGTTTCATGCAAGCTTCACCCAACCAACAGACCTTATATGTGTATCTGTATTTTTAAACATGGGCCAATTTACAGTATCTCTTACAAGACCAACTTTTTCATATTTTTTTTAAATCCAATCCCCTTTGTCCTCTACCTCCATTTGGACTAGGCCTGCAAGAGCTTAGCTGAAGAGTTTTTTGGCCTTATGACTATCAATCCTGACCAACAGGCCAGTGTTCTTATGGTAAAAGAAAAAAAAATCTGACTACTAGTCAGTGAGCATATCATGGAGCAGGACAGGAAGAAACTCTGTCAATCTCTATATAAGCTTTTGACTGACAGGTCATGGGTTTTGTTTCATATTCATGAAGAATACCTATACCTTTGTGGTAAACCAACACAAATTATATAATAATAATAATAATAATAATAACAACAACAACAACAACAACTATAGCCAGGAAAATCAGTAGATATGAAGCTCGAATTGCAAACTATAGGCAGAACCTCCAATTTCAATCCAATCAGAAAAGTTTCTACCAATCCATCAATGGAGAAATTGCAATGAATCAGTCAGTACCTGACAAGGAAGAAACAGTGCAGTTCTAGAAGCAGATATGGGATAACCCAAAGAAATACAATGCGGCTTGGTTAAAAAAGGTGGATGCAAATAAAACAGAAGTTGAAATGAAAGAACTAGTAATAACAACAAAATGGTAGAAAAAAGAGCAAGGAAAATCAAAAATTGGTCAGCACCAGGTGAAGATGAACTGCATGGGTTTTGGTTGAAACATCTAACTGTTATACACCCACTCATTGCCAAGCAGTTCAACAATATACTACAAGGAGGAGAAATTGAAAAGTGGCTAACAACTGGGAAACCTACCAAATAATGAAAAATCCAGCAAAAGGGGCAACACCAGGCAACTACAGGCCAATTACCTGCTTACCACAACTTTCAAATTAGTAACTGGTGTGGTAGCTGATGCAGTACAACAGCATCTAGTTGAAAACAATCTCTTTCCACCTGAGCAGAAAGAGGAACAAAAGATCAACTCCTAATAGACAAAATGATCTTAGAAAACTGCAAGAGAAGGAAGATCAACCTGAATGTGGCATGGATTGACTACAAAAAGGCATTTGACTCTCTGCCACATGACTGGATAATCAAGTGCCTAGAAATAACAGGAGTCAGTAGAAACATCAGAAAATTTGTGCAAAGATCGATGGCACAATGGAAGACACAGTTGCAGATCAATGGTGAGAGACTGGGAGAGGTTAATATCAAGAGAGGAATATTTCAAGGAGATTCATTGTCACCATTACTATTTGTTATTGCACTGTTTCCTCTGTCAACAATACTGAATAACTCAGGACATGGCTATCAAACATCAAAAACATCCACTAGACTATCCCATCTCCTTTACATGGATGATCTGAAGCTGTATGGAAAAACATCATCTGAAATAGAATCGCTGCTCAACACTGTCCGTATATATAGCCAAGATATTGTTATGGAGTTTGGCTTGGACAAATGTGTCACACTTACTATCAAACAAGGAAAAGTAGTGAAAACTGAAGGAATCAAGATGCCCCACGAAAATAACATTAAGAGTCTGGATGAGGAAGATTACTACAAATACTTGGGTATCCTTAAAGCTGACAACATCAAGCACACTGAAGTCAAGAAAAAGATTAGAGGTGAATACATCAAGAGAGTAAAGAAGATCTTAAAGTCCAAACTCAATGGAGGAAATACCATAAAGGCAATCAACACCTGGGCAATTCCAGTCATTAGGTACACAGCTGGAATGGTGGACTGGACTCAAGCAGAACTAAAAGCAATGGATAGGAAGACCAGAAAAATAATGACAATGAATCATGCCCTTCATCCACGCAGTGACATTGACAGACTTTATTTACCAAGGCAAATAGGTGGGCGTGGAATGCTACAAGTACATCAGATGGTTGAAGAAGAAAAAATGGCTTTGGAAGAATATCTGAAGAACAATGATGAAGATGCACTGAAATTAGTATATCAGGAAGGCTTACAAGAAAGACCAAATGAAGAACAGAATAGATTTTCTTGAGAGAGGTGGACTCAAGGTACCGAATTTGAAACTATATTATGACGCTGTGGTCCTAACATTGATTAGCGATTGGACAAATTTAACAAATATAGAAATACTCCATTTGGAGGGTTGGGATTTACTTTTTGGATGGCATGCCTATTTAATTTTTAATAAAAAAGTGGATCGGGTTTTTAAATCTCATATTATAAGGATTTCTTTGCTTAGGGTGTGGAGGAAATATTATAAAAGTGATTATAAAATACCATTATGGGCTATACCTTGGCATGCGATAGAGGGGATAAAGAGAGGAGTTAAGATGGATACGGTTTCCTATACACAACTACTTAGATGGGGATGGTCAAAACTGGCAGTTAAAATCTTTGGAAGACTTAGTACATGCAAACATTACTTACCCATGGTTTCAATATAGACAAATAGTGGATAGATGGAAGACGGATCGTAATATGGGTTGGCTTAGAGAAGATGAAAATCTTTTTAAACAAGTAAGGGATCAAAGACCAACTCATATTAAGAGGGTTTATGGGGTTTTAGTTGAAATGGATTCAGAATCTGAATTAATCAAAGATTGTATGATTAAATGGGCACAAAATATTGGTGAAACAATCCCATTGGATACCTGGGAACTTATCTGGGTGAGGAATGTTAAATTTACACAAGCGCAGAATTTAAGAGAGAATTTTTACAAAATGTTTTATAGATGGCACTTTGATCCACAAAAAATGTCTATTATGTACCCTGATCTACAGCCTAAATGTTGGAGATGTGGTTGTTTGGACGCTACTTATTACCATATTTGGTGGTCGTGTAAAAATATAAAAGCTTTTTGGATTAAGATATGGTGGAATATTCAAAGAATCTTTAGAAGGAGGGTTAAATTTACACCACAATTATTTTTATTAGGTATTGTTACTGATTGTGATGCTAAGGAAGTTATATTGATGTTAAATTTGATTACAGCCGCAAGGCTGTTAGTAGGACAATATTGGAAGAAGGAATCTTTGCCTACTTTACAAGAGTGGTTTTATAAAGTTTCTTACTTGGAGGAAATGGCAAAGATTTCGGCTTTCTTAAAGGAGCAATTTCAAGAGAAATTTTTTGTTATATGGGAAAAATGGATAAATTTTATACAATATAATTTGGATATGAAAAAATATCATTTAGCTTTTTCATAGTTTGTATAGATTGTTTTCTTTTTTCTTTTCCCGTCTTTTGTTTTCTTTTTTCTTTTTTTTATCTTTTTATCTTTTTCTTTCGCTCTCTCTTTCCTCTCTTTTTTATTTCTTTTTTAAGTACTTCTTTTTTTAATGTTTATGTTATGTATATCTTATTATTAATTATTTTATAAGTTGTAAAAGGTTTTTTAAAATTTTAAATAAGCCTATATTCAGTTCTGGGAAGTTTGGGGAGGGGGAGGGGGGGTGGGTTTGGGAGGGATTGGGTGAGGTTTGATTTGTAAAACTTTTAAAAAATTTTCAATAAAAAAAAAAGAACAATGATGAAGATGCACTGAAATTAGTATATCAGGAAGGCTTACTGACTACTGGAGAGACCAAACTGGCCTACAAGAAAGACCAAATGAAGAACAGAATAGAGGCACGGAAAGACAAAGCACTACATGGCCAATACATTAAAAAAATAGCTGGGAAAGCAGATAATAACAAGACCTGGAAATGGCTAAGAGCAGGAAAATTGAAGAAAGAGACCGAGGGACTAATTCTGGCTGCACAAGACCAAGCCTTAAGGACAAATGCATATTAAGTCAAAATTGAGAAGACAGCAACAGACAGTAAGTGCCGCCTATGCAAAGAAGCTGAAGAAACAGTGGACCACCTGGTAAGTTGTTGCAAGAAGATTGCACAGACTGACTACAAGCAGCAGCATGACAAAGTAGCAACAATGGCGCATTGGAAGATCTGCAAAAAATATCATTTGCCTGTAAGCAAAAACTGGGGTGGGATCATAAAATAAAAAAAGTCATAGAAAATGATAAAATTAAACTGCTCTGGGACTTCAGAATTCAAACAGACAAGCACCTGCAACATAACAGCCCAGACTTAACAATTGTCGATAAGAAAGACAAAAAAGTCTGAATAGTGGACGTGGCAGTGCCTGGAGACAGCAGAATAGATGAGAAAGAACTGGAGAAGATAACAAAATGCAAAGACCTACAAATAGAAATAGAAAGACTGTGGCAAAAGCAAGCAAGGGTAGTACCAATAGTAATAGGTGCCTTGGGTGCAATCCCAAAACAACTGGAGCACCACTTGAACACCATTGGCATTGACAAATTCGCCATCAGTCAATTGCAAAAGGCGACCTTACTAGGAACTCCTTCCATCCTGTGACGATATCTGTAATAACATCAAACATCCACATCTGCCTATCCCAGGTCCTTGGTAAGGACTTGATAGATAGACAAAATGCCAAATGCAGCCTGAACATCTGGCTGACTGTGGAACAACAACAACAACAATAACAATAACAATAATAATAATAATCCCCAGTGAGGTACTACCTTGACGTGGTTGTGGGGCTTGTGTATTTTGAGGAAGATGAGAGCTATGCCAGAGGTTCAACCATACTGGACAGATCTCATCAGAGGAGTCAGACAAAGAGTGTCTCTCCCATAAAAAATATGGTGAGACGTAAATTGCAGAATGCCATACCAGCTCGGACGTCGCCCGGGTTAACAAGGTCCGCGCTAGATATTGGAGTTCCTGGATATCTGGTGAAAAATGGGTTACAGGACTCAGGACTGTTGGCTGAGCAACCAGGGCCAGCAGCTGCAGAACTACTGGAAGAAAAGGTGTTTACCCGTCGCAGATACACAGTGATGGAAAACAAAGAAATAATGATCTGTTACTACAGATCAAGTCCAACAAGAAGAGGATATCTAAAACGAATGCAACAATTCTGGAAAGAACAACATCCAGAATCAGAAATAACAGAACAGAGACTAGCAGATCAACGCCGATTTATAACACGAAATAAAGTATTCACAGAAACAGAATTGGACGAACTGCAAAGGTTTACCCAGGGCAAAGAAATCAAAGCCTTACCAGAAGTAATTCAGAATGTAGAGGCAAACCAGGGGGAGTTGGCAGTGAAGGAATCCAGCAGAGATATACAACTGTTCTCATTTGGAAACCAGGCACCTCTTCCTCAGGAAGAACAAAACCCTCTAACTAAAGAAATAAAAGAATTGAAACAAAGAATAACTGAGCATCTAGAACAGCACAAAAACAACAGAATAAGGCTGCCTGCATTGAAGCTTGTTCCAAAGAAACAGCTAGCACAAGCATTAAAAGATGCAAATACTGCAATAGCAAGTATAAGCACCAATTCACTGCAAGAAACAAACCAACTAATGTACAGCACAGCTTCAGTTATAACAGAATACCTGGGATGCAAAATCAACAAAAAAGAAAAACAAACAAACAGTGCACCAGAAAAATGGAAGGTTAGACTAGAAAATAAGATCAGCAAGTTAAGATCACATGCAAGCAAGCTAGAACAGATGAAAGAAAAGAAGCTGAAGAACAAGAAGACCAAAGAATACCTAATCAAGAAATACCACTTAGAAACAAGGAAGATCAAGGAAGCACTGGAAATAATAAAGCAACAAATAACAGCTATAGCCAGGAAAATCAGTAGATATGAAGCTCGAATTGCAAACTATAGGCAGAACCTCCAATTTCAATCCAATCAGAAACATTTCTACCAATCCATCAATGGAGAAACTGCAAGGAATCAGTCAGTACCTGACAAGGAAGAAACAGTGCAGTTCTGGAAGCAGATATGGGATAACCCAAAGAAATACAACAAGGATGCGGCTTGGTTAAAAGAGGTGGATGCAAATAAAACAGAAGTTGAAATGAAAGAACTAGTAATAACAACAAAAATGGTAGAAAAAAGAGCAAAGAAAATCAAAAATTGGTCAGCACCAGGTGAAGATGAACTGCATGGGTTTTGGTTGAAACATCTAACTGTTATACACCCACTCATTGCCAAACAGTTCAACAATATACTACAAGGAGGAGAAATTGAAAAGTGGCTAACAACTGGGAAAACCTACCTAATAATGAAAAATCCAGCAAAAGGGGCAACACCAGGTAACCACAGGCCAATTACCTGCTTACCAACAACTGTCAAATTACTAACTGGTGTAGTAGCAAATGCAATGCAACAGCATCTAGTTGAAAACAATCTCTTTCCACCTGAGCAGAAAGGAAACCGCCCCAATAGCAGAGGAAGAAAAGATCAACTCCTAATAGACAAAATGTCTTGGAAAATTGCAAGAGAAGGAAGACCAACCTGAATGTGGCATGGATTGACTACAAAAAGGCATTTGGCTCTCTGCCACATGATTGGATAATAAAGTGCCTAGAAATAACAGGAGTCAGTAGAAACATCAGAAAATTTGTGCAAAGATCGATGGCACAATGGAAGACACAGTTGCAGATCAATGGTGAGAAGCTGGGAGAGGTTAATATCAAGAGAGGAATATTTCAAGGAGATTCATTATCACCATTACTATTTGTTATTGCACTGTTTCCTCTGTCAACAATACTGAATAACTCAGGACATGGCTATCAAACATCAAAAACATCTGCACTAGACTATCCCACCTCCTTTATATGGATGATCTGAAGCTGTATGGAAAAACATCATCTGAAATAGAATCGCTGCTCAACACTGTCCGTGTATATAGCCAAGATATTGTAATGGAGTTTGGCTTAGACAAATGTGCCACACTTACTATCAAACAAGGAAAAATAATGAAAACTGAAGGAATCAAGATGCCCCACGAAAATAACATTAAGAGTCTGGATGAGGAAGAGTACTACAAATACTTGGGTATCCTTCAAGCTGACAACATCAAGCACACTGAAGTCAAGAAAAAGATTAGAGCTGAATACATCAAGAGAGTGAAAAAGATCTTAAAATCCAAACTTAATGGAGGAAATACCATAAAGGCAATCAACACCTGGGCAATCCCAGTCATTAGGTACACAGCTGGAATGGTGGACTGGACTCAAGCAGAACTAAAAGCAATGGATAGGCAGACCAGAAAAATAATGACAGTGAATTATGCCCTTCATCCACGCAGTGACATTGATAGACTTTATCTACCAAGGCAAATAGGTGGGCGTGGAATGCTACAAGTACATCAGATGGTTGAAGAAGAAAAAATGGCTTTGGAAGAATATCTGAAGAACAATGATGAAGATGCACTGAAATTAGTATATCAGGAAGGCTTACTGACTACTGGAAAGACCAAACTGGCCTACAAGAAAGACCAAATGAAGAACAGAATAGAGGCACGGAAAGACAAAGCACTACATGGCCAATATATTAAAAAAATAGCTGGGAAAGCAGATAATAACAAGACCTGGAAATGGCTAAGAGCAGGAAAATTGAAGAAAGAGACCGAGGGACTAATTCTGGCTGCACAAGACCAAGCCTTAAGGACAAATGCATATTAAGTCAAAATTGAGAAGACAGCAACAGACAGTAAGTGCCGCCTATGCAAAGAAGCTGAAGAAACAGTGGACCACCTGGTAAGTTGTTGCAAGAAGATTGCACAGACTGACTACAAGCAGCAGCATGACAAAGTAGCAACAATGGCGCATTGGAAGATCTGCAAAAAATATCATTTGCCTGTAAGCAAAAACTGGGGTGGGATCATAAAATAAAAAAAGTCATAGAAAATGATAAAATTAAACTGCTCTGGGACTTCAGAATTCAAACAGACAAGCACCTGAAACATAACAGCCCAGACTTAACAATTGTCGATAAGAAAGACAAAAAAGTCTGAATAGTGGACGTGGCAGTGCCTGGAGACAGCAGAATAGATGAGAAAGAACTGGAGAAGATAACAAAATGCAAAGACCTACAAATAGAAATAGAAAGACTGTGGCAAAAGCAAGCAAGGGTAGTACCAATAGTAATAGGCTCCTTGGGTGCAATCCCAAAACAACTGGAGCACCACTTGAACACCATTGGCATTGACAAATTCGCTATTAGTCAATTGCAAAAGGCGGCCTTATTAGGAACTGCTTCCATCCTGCGACGATATCTGTAATACCATCAAACATCCACATCTGCCTATCCCAGGTCCTGGGTAAGGACTCGATAGGTAGACAAAATGCCAAATCCAGTCTGAACAGCTGGCTGACTGTGCGATGATCCATAATAATAATAATAATAAAAAAAACCAAAATAAGTATAGCTGAAGAATTCCAGAGTAGATGAGACAATATAAAGAAGCAATAAAGCAGATTAGTGCTGGCTCAAATCTATATGTAAAGTATTATACATACAGGTAACCATTATCTGCAGTCTCTTTGGTTTTATATATCTTCAATTGCTAAAGTCAGACTACATCATTATATGTGTTAACTTCTTTTGTATATCTACCATTTTGGGTGCATTGTTCTGACCCATCTGTCATTTTGCACATGTGTAGAAGTTTGCATTGGGCCGCCAACTCTCTGATCTTCCAGGTATCTCCTTCCTTCCTTCCTTCCTTCCCTCCCTCCCTCCCTCCCTCCCTCCCTCCCTCCCTCCCTCCCTCCCAATCTTTCCTTGTATAACTGCCAATTTGGAGTCATTTTCTGGAGCTCCAGATCTAAATCTCTCAGTATTGATACCGGTAGATTCAAGATTCTATTATACACAGCTTGAAGAGAACAAGGGCCACCTATATTGCCATTGCTAGCTTTTATTCAGAAACTGGGTTAACAAGCAGATGTCTTCACTGTTATTCTTTAGTTACCAAGTAAGCCAACATGCACAAAGTAACTCTACAGCAGAAATAAACTTATTATAGTCCAAATTATCAATGGAGCATTTGTGTTCAAATGGTAGAAATAATAGCACAGATCTTTTAAAATTATTGATTTTCTTTAGTCTCTACTCCAGTGGTGGCGAACCTATGGCACTGGTGTCAGAGACGGCATTTGGAGCCCTCTCTGTGGGCATACGTGCCGTTGCCCCAGCTTTGCCTCCCCCGCGACCCCCTCCTCACCAGCAGCCCCCTGGAGGAGAGTTGCCCCTGAGCATGGCCCACGCAGAACAGTACAGTCAAGGACATGGCAGCCAGACAGCGTAGACAAGACTCTGCCCTCACGCCCCATTGCGCACAGTTGATGCTGTGGGGACGTGGGCAGAGGGCATGGCCACCATGGTGCTGCTGGGCAATCTGTGGTGGGCCCTGAAGGCGGTGAGTGGCCCTGCGGGCAGGAGGGGGGGGCAGAGCGGGGGGGGCGGGGTGGAGCGGGCCAGTTTTTGGGCACTTGGTCTCTAAAAGGTTCGCCATCACTGCTCTACTCTTTTGCACTTAACACCAACACCAACACATTAGCATTTAACTATTTTGAATATCATGGAAATAAATATTAACTTGCCAGTATCTGCATTTTGACACAAATTTTATAGATAAGCCAAGTCAGAGTGGTTTTGGAAGGGGAAATTTCAGACAATTAAGTCTACCTCTCTTGGAAAATGTGTGTCATATACTTGAACTACAGAATGAATAGTTCTAAAAATGATGTTAAGATTAGTATGCATTTTGTATTTCTCCTCACAGAAGGCATTCTTGGGAAAGAAACTATGGTACCTACAGCATCTAAAATCCACAGAAGACTTAATGCTAATTCTTGATTAGGAAGGAATTAGCTGTAGAAAAAAGTTGTGGACTTTTTTAAACAGAACTCAATGTGTTTCAGTTCATGTAGATAATGTGATTTTAGATACTTGGTAAAGATTAAAAGATCAAGCAATGTAGTATCTATAAAAAAATAAAAGGCTTTCAATTAAATATCCAATACCACTAAACCAATAGTTAGTTTTCAGGACTGGAAGAAAAAACAACAAAAATTTAAATCTAGCAAAACTGAATTTGAAGTGACTTGATGAAAAACCTCAAAATAAAATAATAACAAATAGTGGAACAACAAATCTTCTAAGATCCAAGCTTCCTATATCAACTCAAGCAGAAAGCATCCAACATAAAAATATAGTATGTCCTTCCAGAAGGCAATACCTGCCAAAAGACTTATAGAAACACTGTGGAAAGATGAAAGTATTATTTTTAAATTTACGTAAACTCTTATTACTGACTCTTACAAATGGAAATTCTCCTTCTTTATAGTTTTTTCTTCCAATTATGACCATAAGTTGCATTCCTTTATTCTTCTGCCAGAAGCAGCCCAATATGTTTTGAAATAGCACTCCCACTTTTTTTTCCACATATAAAGATGCTGAACGGATTGGCAGTTGAAACTTCAGCACTGGAAATGAAAAATCATCTTTAAATGTGCATGAAGACAGCAAGTCATATGGCACACAGCTTATTTGCCAATATTGTAAATCAGTGCCACTTACTATCTCCTAGTATCTGCAGCATAATTAAGCTATTTTACTTTGCCTAATAATTGGGATAAATAGATTTTGCATATCTTCTATCTCTTTTTGCTTATATGTGCATTTATCTCATTTCCTGCTAATTCCAAAGACAGTTTTTGGACTGTGTTGAAATTCTCTACAAGACTGAAGACAACATGTGTGGCCCTTCAGACTTTTTTTACTCATGACCCTAATGGAAAAAATACTGTTTAAATCACTTCATGTTAGATTTATGATAGAGAAAAAGAGATACCTTCCTTTTGCAAACATTTGCAGTTTGGGAGGCAGGGGAAAGCTGGGCCTAACACAGGGGTTCTCAACCTTGGCAACTTTAAGACTTGTGGACTTCAACTCCCAGAATTCCTCAGCTGGCTGAGGAATTCTGGGAGTTGAAGTCCACAAGTCTTAAAGTTGCCAAGGTTGAGAACCCCTGGCCTAACAGATCAATTCTGTCACACAGAGAAAAAATAAAATTATCCAGAAAGTACTTGGTCAAGGTAAGCAAGGGTACATCAGTATTAAGGGACAAACTTATTTATTAGATTTATATGGCTGCCACCTCAAATAAACAATTTTGGGCAGCCAACATTAAAAATAATAAAACCACATTTTTAAAAAGCCATACAACACATAGCAGCTGAAAGAAAACCAGAAAACAATAGCATGCAGTTGACACAACCAGGAAACTGGCTCTATCACACACCCAGGGCCCCAGGTTTGAGCATAGAACCAAGTCTCCAAGGCCTTGCAGAAGGGCAGCAAGATCGGGCTCAATCTGATCTCCAGAAGGATATTCCAGAAGAGGAGTGCCATGGGAGAAAAGTCAACTCCTGGGTCCTGCCAGAAAACTTTCCCTAATTGGTGGGGACAAGTAGAAACAGTTCAGGAGAGATGGTCCCATAAGTGCCTTGGCCCAAGTCACAAATGGCTTTAAAGGTGACCATCCGCACCTTGAATTGCACCTGGAAACATACTGGTAATCAATGCAGCTTGCAAAGCAGAGGGATTACATGCATTAAAAGGAGACCCCCTTCACTGTTCACACTGCCACATTTTGTATTAGTTACTTAATCAATGCTTCAGTGTATAGTAGGTTTTAAATGAGCATGTTAGAGAAGTCTCACAGAATGAGAAGACCCTAGAGACTATTGGTTCTGGAAATAGAAAGTTTCTCAAAACTTTCTATTCATTCAGACATTTGAGAGCGTAATCTGTCAAGTGTGCTAGTGATAAACTCCTAAGTATATCCTTAGCTCAGAACATGACATGAATGCTGTGATCAATAACATATTTAAGTGTAAATCAGAAAGGGAGGTAAGCATATTTTAAATAACATTAGCCCAATGAAAGCTCTTGAAATTGTGGATACTATTGTTCCTTTGAGGGATGACTGGCAAAAACCAGGGCTTGCTTCCTTATAAGACTTATAGAACCATAAACTGCTATAGCTATTCTACTTCCTCCATCTCCAGTTTTCAGATTAGGGGACAATGTCTATATTATTGTTACTAAATGCCAATTTTAATTTAGTGTCCCAATATTATATTTGGAGTGCAGAGGGCTTCAACCTGAACTTCTTAAAAGCACCAAAGCTCTCTGCTTAAATATGCTGATCAATTTATCTTTCATTGTATTTATTTCCTTATTTCTATGTTCTTTTCCAGTTTATGAGAAATATGCACATTTTAAAAAATTATTTTGAAAGGGTTACAATTCTCACTTATCCTTAAGTTAAGCTTATTCATTTTTTCTACAAGCTATCTAACTGCAGAGGTGGGTGATCAGAGCCCTCAGGGTGGCTGTAACAAGAGAATATTCAAGACATACTTCTCCAAAATCACAATAAACAGGAACCAGCCTATTTGCAAAAGATAGGATCACAGGCAAGACTAGGAAAGCTATGATCTAGCAGACAAATTTCAAGAAAAGGGACATCTCTTTTAATTTCAACACCTCTGGCATTATTATCCAAGACTGTGCTCTCTGATCAAATGTCTGCAAAAAACAACATACACAAAGATTCCCAAAGGATGGTTAGAAGCCAGCAGGCCCCTCCTCCAGCAACTGTTAATCCATTACGTGCATTCTCTGAGGCAAGCAGACACATCAAACACGCTGCCATTACTTTGATGTGCTGTTTTTCAGAAGGAGAACAGCAGGCAGATTAGATTCCCTCATGTAGGGATCTGACAGGGCCTGTAAACATCTTGTGTAAGGGCTAGAGCATGCTGGAGG